>NC_134094.1:21770496-26570496 GCF_000715075.1 Nicotiana tabacum | reverse complement strand
AATGGGGTGAATGCGTTCTTTATGCCATATACATTATAAACAGGTTGCCTTCTACTTCAACTAACAACCAAACTCCATATGAACTATTGTATAAAAGAAAGCCAAAGTATTCCCACCTAAAGAGTTTTGGTTGCTTATGCTACCCTACTGTACCAATACCATATAGGGACAAGTTTGAACCCAGAACAACACCACATGTATTTATTGGCTATCCTTTCAACACAAAGGGGTACAAGTCTTGAGTCTAGCCACCGGAAAGATTCATATCTCCAGAGATGTAGTCTTCAATGAGTCCATCTTTCCTTTTGCAGTCAACATGAACAAATCTCCTCAATCATCTGTCCCTCATTCAATTCCCTTCATTGAGTCTCTATGTGAACAACCCTCCGATAGTACAAATATTACACAACTGTCTGAAGATTTCAATGATCAAAGGAGTCCTGATAGCACATCCAATCCTATGTCACCTATACATGTATCTTCCCCATCACCTCCTACAGTACCCTTTTATTCATTACCTAATTCACCACAATATTGTTACACTGAACAGACCCATGCAGAACCTGTCCAACTGAGGCAATCTCAAAGAACTCATAAACCACCTATTTGTTTGCAAGATTATGTACATTCCCTTCCCCACCTTAAAACAAATCATGTTACCCTAAATGCCTTATTCTCTATGAATCACCACATTACCTCTGATCTACTAACCTCTAACAGTCAGACTCTTGTGAGAAATGTTTGTCATGACAGGGAACCATCATCATATGAGGAGGCCCATTGATCCTACATGGCAAGCAGCAATGACATAGGAATTTAAAGCACTATATTCTAATCACACTTGGGACCTAGTAACTCTGCCACCTGGGAAACAAACAATAGGTTGCAGATGGGTCTACAAGGTGAAACACAAAGCAGATGGCAGCATAGAAAGGTTCAAAGCCAGGCTGGTTGTTAAAAGCTACACTCGGCAGGCAGGAATTGATTATACAGAAACATTCTCACCAGTGGTAAAGATGACAACAGTGAGGGCTTTGATAGCTACAGCAGTTAAGAAAGGTTGGTTCATATCTCAATTAGATGTGAACAATATTTTCCTCCATGGATTGGAGGAGACCTCAATGAGGAGGTGTATATGCAGGTACCACCTGGGCTTGTTGTGGATAAACCATGATTGATTTGTAAACTGACCAAATCTCTTTATGGCTTAAAACAAGCCAGTCAACAATGGTATGCAAAGTTGACTGAGACATTGTATTCAAAGGGCTATATACATTCCATGTATGACTACTCACTTTTTTATAAAAGAAATGGAGAATCCTCAGTATATGTTGCAGTATATGTGGATGATGTACTACTCACTGGAACTGACCAACATGAAATTGCACAACTCAAAGCATTTCTACATGAACAATTCAAGATCAAGTACCTGGGGCGGCTGCACTACTTCATGGGATTGGAGATTATGTATAAAGATGATGGAGTTATTATATCTCAAAGGAAGTTTGTGCTAGACCTGCTAAGAGAATACAATTATTTGGATTACAAGCCTTCTTCTTCACCCTTGGATCCCACTATAAAGCTGAAGGCTAGAGAAGGCACAATCCTACAGGATCCTACCTATTATGGAAAGCTAGTAGATAAATTAAATTTTCTAACTAACACCATATTGGACATTGCATATAGTGTCCAACACTTGAGCCAGTTTATGCAGGAACCTAGAGAACTTCACCTGAAAGCAGCATTTTATCTGTTCGGATATTTGAGAAATGACCCTACTTTGGGAATTTTCATGTCAAAGGATGGAGATCACACAGTTAAAGCCTATTGTGATTCTGATTGGGCAGCCTGCCCGGATTATAGGAGGTCCATTACAAGTTATTTAGTGCTACTAGGCAACAGTCCTATCAGCTGAAAATCTAAGAAACAAGAGACTATATATTTATCCTCTACAGAGCAGAGTATAGAGCTATGAGGAAAGTAGTAAGGGAACTAGTATGGTTGAGCTGACTATTTGAAGAACTGACTGTTCCTTTTTCCTTGCCTATCTCAGTATTTTGTGACAGTCAATCTGCACTGCACATTGCAAAGAATCCAGTATTTCACGAAAGGACCAAGCATATAGAAGTGGATTGCCATTTTGTGCGTGATCAATTACAAGCATGCCTAATTTCTCTCCACCATATCCGAACAGACAATCAGCTTGCATATGTTTTGACTAAATCCTTGACTAGGATCAAGCATAGTGCTACATTAGGCAAGTTGGCTGTGTTCACCACACCTCCAACTTGAAAGGGGTGTTAAGATTAATTATTTACTTAGCTTAGCTTAGCTTAGTCACTAACTTAGTTATTGGAGAAGAGTTGTTAGTGTTAGCTATCAGTTAGTGGAACGTATTAGTTAAATGACAGCTGTAATAGCTTTAGTTAGTGGACTATATTTTTCTTAACATTTTCGTTTTTGTATATAGTGAACTCTCAACTCACATTTTAATTTTGAAGAGAAATGAAATTCTAGAAGCTTCACTCTCTTTCCTTCTTCATTCTCTTCACTGTAACCCTCCCATGGAGTAGAAGTCTAGTTCTCATCACCATTAAAGCTTAGCTGAGGCTTAAGCTACTATTACACTGACGAATTTAATATATCTTCTGATTATTCTAATTTTTACATGTAAAAATGAATAGTTTTTCAAATCTAATTAATTACTAGCTTTTGTTCTTTTCGATACAATTTTGTTATGTTGACTTTGGAGAGAATAATATAACAAAAAATTTTCCATAATTTTAGCATGATTATTATTTTAATCGGTCTGTGAAAGTATATTGGTAAGCTCTCTCCCTCTCTTGGGTATTGTTTTTTTGGTTCTCTCATTTAGTTGGCCAATGTTTTAAAATATTGCAGTCAGTTTTATGAAACTTATCTTTCAGCTGTAGCTAGTAGGATAGATGCTTTTGTAAGTATTGTCAAACTATACTGCTTCCTTAAATAAATGCATAGTTCTCTCTATCGAATAGTTAAAATGGGAAAAAGGAAAGAAAAAAATGTGGACATAAGATGTTAACTTTATAAAAATGTGTAATTATCTTGCGAGCTCGATCTGAAATTGACTTATTGCGTTGCCAAACATTCAGATTTGAGTGTCTGAAATTTGCACAGTTGTAAGTGAACTTCAGATGCGAGTGTCTGAAGTTTTCACTTGCTGCAAGTGAACTTTAGATGCGAGTGTCTGAAGTTTGCACTTGCTGCAAGTGAACTTCAGACGTGAATGTCTCAAGTTAATTTTTACTTGCTGCAAGTAAAGTGTCTGAAGTTGTAGTGCTATGTCTGAAGTTTTTAATGCTACAAGTGAACTTCAGATGCAAATTTCTGAAGTTTGTACTTGTTCGTGTCTCAAGTTGTACTACTACGTCTGAAGTTTTTGATGCTGCAAGTGAACTTCAGACCTCGGGTCTGAAGTTGCACTGCTATGTCTGAAGACTAAAGTTTGTAATACTGCAAGCAAACTTCAGAGCCGAGTGTCTGAAGTCGGTACTGCTAGAAAATAAGCTTCGGATACGAGGGTCTGAAGTTTGCTTCGTTTAAGCACCATTCAAGTAGCCTACTGTCAGAGCTATAAAAGTAATGCCGTTGATGCTCTCTTTGTTTGTTGCACGTGAATATGTTCGATTACCTGAGTTTTATATGAATACATGGTTCTGTTGCTTCCGAAAGATTTAATTAATTGATCTTCTTTCTATCATATTGTGTTTAACCTTTTTATGAGCGGTTTTTCTATTGATTCACTTATAGTTCCAACATTGACGGCCATTACTGTTATAGCTCCCACATGTGATTGCGTACAAAAATTAATTAAAAGGGAAACACTACATGTGAAATTTTTATGGAGGTGCAAAAGTTCTCTTCTTTTTGGCCATTCCAAAGTTTTTGATAACTCCAAATTCCAATAAATGGATTGAATTTATTTTTCTTCTTTTTTTTTTGGTCAGAAAATACGTTTTTTCTTAATGCCACAAGAATTCTACTGTG
Organism: Nicotiana tabacum; assembly: GCF_000715075.1. Taxonomy (NCBI): domain Eukaryota; kingdom Viridiplantae; phylum Streptophyta; class Magnoliopsida; order Solanales; family Solanaceae; genus Nicotiana; species Nicotiana tabacum. The sequence goes on along the minus strand of NC_134094.1, from coordinate 26,566,470 downwards.
TATTGGTCGTTTTATGCGATTGAACTTGAAAGGATCCGACGATATACGGATGGTAGCGAAGCAAACAGCTTCACAGTAGTTTAGGGGTATTTTTGTCTATACAATTGTTACTTACTACAAAGTACAAACTGGGTAAAGATTAAATAATTTTTACGAATTGGGTATAAGTTAAACAGTGTCACTAAAATAGGGTGTTTGTGCAATTTGCTCGATGTCAAATGAGTGATTTGCCGCTGTACCCTATATTTGTATCACCTTTTAACCTGTACCCTATTTTTAAAAATTATTGATTTGGTAGTCAGTTGACAAAAAGTTCGTAATAATATGACAATTATACCTCTGACAAAAGATATAAAATATGTATCACGCATTAATAGCGTGATCTGCAACCTCATTCGTGAAAATTTTTATATCGAAGCTAAAACTTCATGCTAATACATGCTGAAGTTATTTATCCTGCAGTCTACAATTTTGTCATGAGTTTTATCCGAAACTTCAGTCTAAACATGCTGAAGTTTTTTAGTTCATTTGCTAAAATTTCAGACTAAACATGCTTAAGTTTTTATCTTGCAGTATGTAATTTTTTAATGAGTTTTTGCTAATGCATGCTGGAGTTATTTAAATCATTTGCTAAAATTTCATACCAAAACATGCTGAAGTTTTGTCCTATAGTCTACAGTTTTGTCATGAGTTTTATCCGAAGTTTCAGTCCAAACAAGCTGAAATTGTTTAGTTCATTTGCTAAAATTTTAGACTAAACATGCATAAGTTTTTGTCTTGCAGTATGTAATTTTCTAATGAGTTTTTGCTAATGCATGTTGAAGTTATTTAGTTCATTTGCTAAAATTTCATACCAAAACATACTGAAATTTTGTCATGCAGTCTACAATTTTGTCAATAGTCTTTTATTAAAGAAGGACAAAATCATCTTTTTAAAATGCTTTTAACAAAAAAACGGGTACGTATTCAAACGGAAAAATAAAATGGGTACAAGTTGATAAGGGGCGACCAAATAGTTAGCCCCATATAATTTTTACATTTCAAACTGACACGGCCCACTGCCTTCTGGCCCAATTAGCCCATTTCAACAGATAGCCCAAATCTAGTTAGGGGCTTTCTTCTATTTCCTCCAATTCTATATAAACCCAAAATAAGGGGCTTTCTTCTATTTCCTCATCCTCTTTCTCTTCCGGCAATTCGAGTAAGTAAATAAACCCTAATCCCTTTTCCAATTTCGAGTTCCCCATTATTTGGAATAACTTTATATTCATTTTAAAATTTCAAGCCATTTACCAACTCATTCTTACCATCCAAATATTGATTTAAATAGTCTCTGCTATTTCGAATGCTTTTGAAATAAATTGATTTAAGGTTCCCTTGATTCCTAATCAATCTGTCCAAATATATATTTGATTATCAGATAAATCGGTGGTTAATATAATAGCCAGCTCACAAGATTATCAATTATCATTACACTTACATTATGCATGAGACATTGTAGGATAGTGTAGGAATAGGCGTAAGATTTGGAGAATCCCAAAGTATTTTGAAAAAGATAAATTATGAGTAGTGAAATTATACCGACTCCAATGCAGCAGAATGGATATAGATGATTTATATAGTTGAACTCAACTGATTTGGAATTGAGGGGTGCAGGGGCAAAGAGAGAATAGGAGCTACAGGTTGAATCGAACCTAGTAGTTTTGATACAAATCATGTATTTGTCTTTAAGAAATTTAGTAAATATGAACAAATTATTAATTTAGAACCCTATAACTTAAAAGATTTGGAATCTAGAATCCATAAGCTTCAAATCCTGTCTGTAGGGGGTTGCAGACTATTAATTATCATGGACCGACCTATAATATAGGCTGCCATAATATGTGCCCGTTCTCACTTTGGATTGTGTAAAATGGTTTATCTTCATATGGAGGAGATAATGCAGTTTAAGTATACGGATAAATTGATTTGAATCAATTATCTAATTTTCTAAAAGGAAATATAAAGATAAATTCCTGAGGTAATTTAAGGGTAGTTTCGCATATGAAATGTTATGGCAACTGTAGGGACTCAAAATGTTGATTGACCCTGGCATATACTAGAAGTTTTTGCACATGCAGTTGTACTGGTGTTTGTCAACTAAGTTTGTTCTGTGGTCATATGTTTACTGGTTTAGTGGGGAGAGCTGAGAGTCAACAGACTTGAGCAAAGTGTTGTTTTTACTGATTATCTGTAGTTGCAATATTTTTGATTGCTATCCTTATATTTCTTTATTTTCCCCCTTTTTTATGGTATACTATTTAAGTGGTGGCGTGTTCTTCTTTGTGGCTATATGCAAGCTGCTAATATATCTTCTCTTTGAAGGTCCTTTTATATTCAATTCAGTAACTGCATAATCGTGATGGATCTTGATCTCAGAAAGTTTGGAAGAGGTAGGATGTTTTGAGGGTATTAAACTTCTTACAGTATTTGCTCCTAGATTGTTTTCCCCCTTTGCTTCAATAGCGTAATACTTTTACGCCATGAATGCTAGTTTGTAGACCAGAATGCTCTTTTTTATTTTGATGAAGTAAGGGTGATTCATTAATAGGCATCAAGAAGATGCAGAAGGTACAAAAAGGTAGATAACTAGCTCCAGTGCAAAAATCTATGCTAAGAACAGGGAGCTAATGAAATCCATAAGGTGATCTGCACTAGTTACAGGGGAAAGATGAATCCAGCTAAATAGATTAACTAAGCAAATAGTCTTGAGGGAGTAGGTTGGAGTGAGATGCCATCAAAACACCTCTTCATATCCTCTAGATACACAAAAAAATTACTGCTGGAACCATTCTCCAAATCCTCTTGATGGCTTTGTCAACTCTCCAAAAACACCAACTTTCATATGCTTGCTTTATTGTCTGAGGCATAACCCATTTCAGACCAAAAATAGAGAAGAAGAGATTCCAAATTTCACTTGCAGCTGCGCAATGGAGGAAAAAATGATTGACACTTTCTGAATTTTGTTGACACATGTAACATCTGTTAACAAGTGTAATGTTCCTCTTGCTTAAGTTGTCTTGAGTGAGACATACCCCCTTTATAGCTATCCAGGTGAAGCAATTCACCTTGGCAGGCGCCTTAGTTCTACAGAATGCTCTTTCTTATTTAGTGGAGTTTTATTTTTCTGATACCACATCTGACATTCATTAGTCTTTTCTAATGAAAGTCTGAGAACTTTATTATTCCATGGAATTTCTGGTTTGATGATGATTCCAAGGTCATCAAAACTAGAATCTTAGAGAAATCCTGCTTGGTGCAAGATCGAAACTTTGGCATTAGGTGACTAACTTGTCGTCAAGATATATTTTGAATGATTAACTAGTGGTCAAGATATAAGCATGGCCCTTTCTGCTAATACTTAATTAGTCACACTCGTGAGGATCCATTATTACATGTATTTATAGTATAGACAATGGGGGAGCCAGAATTTTCTCCAAAGGGTGTCAAAATATAAAAGTATGGATACACCGAAAAGTTTAGGGGAGTCAATGTATAATAAATATACATAAAACAGAAAAATTTATCTAGCAATACAATATAATTTTCCGGCGAATTTAATTTATATATATCTGGTAATACCTTCCGGAGCAATGGCTCAAAGCAGTGCTAGTTTTTTTTTAAAAAAAAAAAAAAAAATCTGAAATCATTTTCCTACTCATTGATAGTGTAGCAGAACTCTATAAAATAATGGTCAAGAAATAAACTGTTTTGTCTGAAATAAACTTGTTCTTCAACTTTTCATCACCTCCTATGGTGGAAAAACTCCTTTTTGATTGATTCTATTACTATATTCACTGTCCATCAGAGCGTCACGATGAGAAAAAAAGCTCGTGAGGTTTAAAACAGTGATAGAGCAAAATTGGAGCTTCAAAATGCTTCTGATCATAAACAGATCAGTTGATGAAATTTGATGAAAGTCTTAAGCTGACTACTTCTGACATGTGTTACTGCCACGCTTTATTAGATATTACAAAATCTTTTCTCTGACATTATTTTAGCTCATAGGAGATCTGTAGGAGGGATATTTTTATTTTCCTTCCACAAATCATTTATAGACCAGGCAGAGTTAACTTACTGATTGTGATTAATTTAGGTGTACTAATGTTACCACGAGGCCTGGATTAACAATGCAACATAAATGTTTATATGTTCATTGACATTAACATTATATGTTTGTTTCTATGTTCCTCCCGACTCCCGAGTTGAACTAAAGAGGTAGTGGGTGACATATTCTCTACGATCTCTCTCTACATTTCATACCTTGTTAATTGCTCTATTCCACATTCAAGATTTTCCACACCACAAGTCAGCTAAGTGAAGTGTTTAACTTTGCTCATGCCACATATAAAGTGGATTATTAACGTACTGAGCTCAGGTTCTGAGAGTACGTTTAAAAAAGAAAAGAAATGTTCGAAACCATTTTTAGGTCTGTGCTTGCCACTGAAATATTAAAGAAGGAAATTTGCCGGACTTTGGGAATGTCATGGGGCTAGGAGGAAATAAAAGTGATAGATGGCAAATTTAAGGTGGCAGGTGAACAATGATAAGGATGAGAAGAAAGAATTGAAATGGTCAAGTGAAGCATATAGTGTGAATTGAACTATTGACGTGTGGGTTCAATTTCGGCTTTAACATTAGCTTTACCAATGTTTTTACATTCTCTCTATTGGATATTTGTTATCTGAATGGATTTTCCATCACGTGGGCCTGTTTTCTTGTGTCTTCAGGACCTAGAGAACTTGGTGGTTCAGTTGATCTTTTAGACCATTGTAAACTTAGGAAACATCTTTATTTTTTCTGCAAGAGGTCACTGCCACTCTCTCTATGTGAGACGCAATACCTCAGGAATGTGGTGGGGGACACAGAAATAAGGAAAGGTGAAGGAATGGAGCTCGATCAGCTGTCCCAAAATTCCTCCTGTGTGGGGAAGAGACATGTACAGTTGCGTCCTTTTGGCTTGGATCTTCTTACAGATGCTTTTCAGCTAAGAGAAGCAACATCCACCGATCTGCCATTGGTAATAATCCACCATTTAATCCTCAATGTGCTCTTTTACTGTTTTGGGAAGTGCTAGCTCAAGCCTTCATCTGCTGTACTAATCCAGTCTTGTCATAAAATTTCCTCAGTAACTTATGTTTGTGTCAATAGGCAGAACTTGGGTTCCCTACAGGTGCATCTAAATTGAAGAATGGAAGCAAGGAAAAGAAGAAGCATAAAAACCACAAACACATAGATAGGTCGAGGAAGCAGGATCCTAGCAGTTGCATTGCTAAGGAACCTAAATCAAGCAGGGTTAACAATAAGGAGAAAAATGGGAGCAAGATACAGAATTATGGTCCAGATTTGTTTCTGACACAGCAAGTAAAGGTAACACAGAATTCAGGTTTTATGTCTGCGATATTGGTTAAATCCAAACTGAAATTTGACTTCTTTCTTAGCAATTTTCTATAACTTAAATGCTTGTGCTAGGCTTGCGGACTGAGAATGAATTTTATGCTTCTTGTCATGGTCCTGTTGTTTTCATATCTTTTCCCATGATCGAATTCTAAGTTTCATCTAATATTTTCAATTAAACTCTTTGAGCATAAAAATGTATACGTGTTGAACATATTTGCAGTTAGTGGTAAATATCTGTATGGGAGAATGGTTATGTGCAAACACGTGGTCGAGATATATGTTCTTGCTAAATTTCTGCTATGACATCTGTAGGTCAATATTATTGCCCTTTATGAATCAGTTAATTTTTTTAAACTCCTCCCAAATTAGGAGGATCTATAGTGTTTCCACACTTCCCCTCCAACGTGACTCGAACACAGGACCTAACAGTCGTGGGTGGAGGTGCTTTTACCAACTGAGCAAGCCATAAATCAGTTAAACTTAAAGAGACATTTGTGGAGCTTAGACTTGTATTGAAGCTGATATCTTTCTCATTATTACATCGAGTAACCATTGTCTATTGATTACTTTTTCAGAAGTCAAGAACTGATGGCAATGGAGTTCTTTCTGGTATCCAAACATTCCAGAAAAATGAGCTAAATAAGGTAACTTTCGTCCCACTCTGTTATTGAGCAAATTTTTCTTTAAGTAGAAAGTCCATAGTGATGTGGATTAACTTAGATAAGTAGCCACTTGGTTCCATTGGTGGGGAAGCGTTGCTTCATATTTTTCTTTTTCAATGCATGAAAAATGAATTGATAATTTTCTCAACTCATGACATATAATGCATGAAGATATGAAAGGGATTGTTTTCTTTTCAGTGAAAATTGGGATATATTGTCAAACATACATTTATTTAGTTGGTTTGCTTTTTTCTTTTTCTTTTCCTTTTTTGGGTCCCAAACTAGCGAATGTCTCAACCGAAAGCTTGAGATATGGAGAAGCACCTTGGAGAGTAAGAGCTTTAGGATAAGTAGAAGTAAGATTGAATACATACACTGCAAGTATAGTCAACAAGAAGAAGAAGTTGGGGTGAGACTAGATGCGACTGCGGTGCCAAAATGCAAACGATTTATATATCTATGTTCATTGTTTCAAGAGAATGGAATGATAGATGAAGATGTTATCCGTAGAATTAAACCCGATGATTGAAATGGAGCAGTGTTGCTGGGGGGTTATGTGATAGAAGGATGCCTACCAAAGTGAAAGGTAAAGTTCTATATAACAACTATAAGACCCGCTATGTTATATGGTAGTGAATGTTGTGTTGCTAAAGTCCGACATATCCATAAGATAAGTGTTGCAGAGATGCGAATGCTAAGATGGATGTGCGGTCATACAAGATTGGATAAAGATTAAAATCGACCACATTCGCCAAAGGTGCAAGTAACACGCATTGAGGATAAAATGAGAGGTCACTTTGAGATAGTTTCGTTATGTTTTGCGTCGCGTTACAAAGGCACCGGTTCGTAGGTGTGAAACTATGGTGAGTGAATGTGTTAAAAAGGGGACAAGGTAGACCTAAAATCACATGGAAGTAGTTGTCTTGAAAGGCCTAAAAATTCTTGGAATTAATGTAGACTTAACTGTAGATAGGGCACAATTGAAAAAAACGATCCATACATGTGATACTTACTAGTTAGGGATATGCTTTTAATTTGTTAGAGAACTTTTAATATTATTACAATCTTCTTCTTATACTTCACTTTTTTTTTGGGTATTGATGATGATATGAGTTGGACTTAAAGAAAGAAGTGAGGATTCATGTTGCCGATCCCAACTTTTTGGGACCGAGGCTTAGTTGTTGTAAACTTGGTGAGGTTACTTATTAGTTTTGTGCTTTCACATACACAGGGACCTGGGTACACAAGAACATGCATTAATTTGTGTTGGTGTGAAATCTTACATCATGTAATATACCTGTGAGAAGAGTGATTGGTGATGATGTACATTGTGGATTAACTAGCCTTTCTTTTATTGTTTTGTTTTCTTGGATTAGGCGTTCAGACGTTCATGAGTGTACAGGGTGTCATTGACACCACAAATCCGGTTACGAGTGTAGTAGCAAAGCACATTCAAATTTTCCGCATTAAAATTCATTGGGTATAACAGGTTTGGATTCTGTATTTAGTTTTAAGTTTTTTTTTGGTGAATCTCGTTTAAGATATTGCTTAGTTATCAACTTCTAAAGTTGTTTACAAGCTGCCGGTGTTTTCTGTTGCAGGTATACCATGTCTGAGTCAGCTTTCAATTGGTTTTAATGGTTCCTAAGAGATATTAAGAGGTTCTGATTGGATAATTATATGTAACGTCCACTTCCAACTTTCTAGGGAATAGTAGCCCTGTTGGTATTTTGGATCAAGATAATTCAGATTTGTAAATTAGGAAAATATTGAAGGTGAAAATTTTATGTTGCAGTTGATAATCATACCTATGTTTAAAGATACTCTATGGAGACACGTATGCCTTGAGAAAAGTCTCGCTTACATTGTATTAGCAACCTTACATTGTACAAAACCATATAAGAAGTAACAAAAGACTAAACCACAGGTAACTTATTCAAGTAAAATTACTTGAAAAGTGAGAAACCTGAATTCTCAATGGTAAATCCACCATCAATAACAAAATCTTGGCCACTCACACACTTGGACTCATCACTTGCGAGGAAAACAGCTGTTTCAGCCACATCATTTGGAGTGAGTATTGCACCATTTAAGGTAGAATAAACATCTGAACCTTCTTTGCCCATCTTCTTTAAAGAATCAAAAGCCATTTGTGTAAGAACAGCGTATGGGGAAACACAGTTCACACGAATGCCATAACGTCCTAAATCAACTGTAGCATTCCTAGCAAGTCCTAAAACTCCATGCTTTGAACTCGTGTAGGCATGAGAACAAACGCCACCAATCGATGAACACACACTGCCAGTGACAATTATGCTACCTTGACGACGAGGGATCATGACTCGGGCTGCTTGTTTAATCCCAAGAAATGTTCCTGCAAGGGAAATTTGAGCTTTTAGTTGTTGATATATCAACAACGAATTCTGGTTTTAATCCTTGTGATATTTGGTTAATTAAGTATTTTTAACTTTCAATGTGCATTTTTGATCCTTCCGCTCTTAAGGCATATCTAGGTTAATATAATTCTAAAAATAATCTAAGTATAACATATTTGCTATAGATTACAGAGGCGGATTCGACCATCACAGGAGCACCATGACATTCAATATAAATTTACTGTTCACAAAGATTGGTACATGGACCTATGCTAAGATCTGACTATTTCTTAAGACATTTGCAAGTATACATGAAGTTTTTGCCGAAGTCTCCGGGTGCGTCCGCCTCCGCTATAGAAAGGGATTTAAAACACATTTTGATTAATTCTAAGTGAAATATGCTTAGTATGAAATATTACAAGGAGCAAAATCAGGATATATCAATAACCTAGAGATTAAAAGTGCGATCATCCCGTACCTACGAGGTTAATACTGATGACTTTTTCGAATTCGGATTTTTCATTATCAAGAATGTTAGATTTTACTGCTCCCATAATACCAGCATTGTTGTACATGATGTCTAGCTTGCCATACTTGGATACAGCAATGTTCACAGCATTTTCTAGTTCTTCTTCTTTAGTAACGTCACAATGCACAAATGTGGTTGATGATGGATCCAATTCTTTGCAAACTTTTTGTGACAAATCATCTTGGATATCTGCAATCACCACTTTAGCTCTATGTTTTGAGAAAAGTCTCGCAGCTGCTTCGCCGATGCCACTAGCAGCACCAGTTATAATTGCAACCCTACCTTCAAGCCTAAAATAATTAATAATGATCATGCATGTTATTTTTTATATTTCACCTCGAGTTAAAATTACAATGATAGTATCAAAACTCTTTATAATATGTATATAATTTAAATCCTTTTATTTTATAAGTCGTGTTCGTGTAAGATTTTCATATAGAAAGGTATATTTAACATAGAGATAGGTATAGGAAAGAACATTCATGCCGTTTGGTTTCAATACTAAACATGCTTAAATAAATCAAAAAGAAAGGGGATATTACATCTTAAACTTTAAGCATTTATTCCTGTTTAAGTAAAAAAGATAGGTTAAACAATAAAGTACAAGAAAATAAATGAAATACTCATAAGTTCTCACTATTCATACCCTTGGAGGCTTAATGATAGTAACAAATTTTGGCCATTTTGGCAACAAATCCTTTATTGATCCCAATTCTGCTCCAAGAAATAAAACCAATAACAAGAGAAAAAGCTGTGGAGAAAAAAGATAAAGCATATTCATATTTTGTAGAGTATGACATGTATTATCATACTTTCTTGTTTCCAAATAAAGAACACACACATATCTATACTCGAGACCAGATTTCAATTTTGAGTTTTCAAAAGGGTTAAAGTTACCAACCCCAATATGAAAAGATTTTTTACACTGGATATAACAAATTGTTACTAATAATTACATGTTGTTGTATGTCAAGTTTAACATAATGGTGTAAAAATTCTTATACACTATCAATGAACAAATTCTTTCAAAAATTATTATGGACAAATTAAATTGCATGACAGCGTGACTAGAACATGTACTGCTCTTTATTTGGGCACGATTCATACTTATCTAAACCCATTATAGTAGCAAGAAATGTCTTACCTTCTTGCCAAATGTGCAGCCATTGAAAAATGTATTAGCCCTCAAAAACTTCTAAGTGGAACAAAAAAGCAATATACTTGGGTTCTTAGCCACAGATTGAGATAGGTTTATCCTTTTGCGCTATATAAAGAATAGGGCAGAAGGATTCTTAGCCACAGATTATCAAAATGATTCGATAAACTATGACTTATGGTCCCAGGAAATGCTATGTGGACCTTGCGCCAGAAACTGAAAGGTCTTACTATAGAGCTAAGTAGGTGGTTCATGGCACCGACGGATCCAGAATTTTTATCAATGGGTGTCTAAATATAAATAATTAGATATATTGAAAAGTCAAGAGAAATCAACGTATAGTAAATATACATAAAATAAAAAAAATTATCTAACAAAATAATATAATTTTCCGGCGAAGGGGTGTTGACACCCCTTGCTTCAATGTAGCTCTGCCACTGGTCCATGGATATAGTGGATGTGTTTGAAAGGGTCAAAGTCTTGGAGAATGAGACCATAGTGTAGGAAGAAGGAGATTCAGAGGCGGACCCAGAATTTGAAGGTGGCGGGGCACATGAGCGGACTGCTCAACCAGTGACCCCGTTGGACTTTAATTTTAATCTTAAAGGTTACAAGCAAAATATATGACCGATTTTAACATATATATATATTCGAAATTTTTGCCTAGGTTAACGGGTCCGGTGACCCTCTAATCTATACATAGGTCCGCCTCTGTTCCTTATAGAGCACAAGCAGAATACAAGATGCAGGATTCTATTCTCAAGTGAAAAAGCTAGAATTACATGGGCTGAAGAGGGAGATACTAGCTCCAAGTATTTTTACAGTGTATTAAAGAGAAGAGGTAGAGTTCACATATTCATAAAATCAAGGATAGCATGGGAATTGGGTAGAGGAGAAACAAGCACTCTTAGATGCTGCAATTGAATACTTTAGCCACATGTTAAGTGAACAAGGGAATGAGTCCAATATGCACATTTTGAGATGGAGTGATCACTTAATAGGAAGAGAATGATGATTTGCAAAGATTACCAACAAAAGAACAGATTAAAGATGCCATTTTCTCTACAGATCAAAGCAGCACAACTGGTGCAGATGTATTTAGTGGACACTTCTTTCAAGTTACCTGGGATATTATAAAGGAGGAGATAAAATGTAATAAATTGAGTAAACCCTATTTTAGGAGATTTATAATATTTTTTCTTGGCAGTAGCGGGTTGTCCACGACTCGAATCACTGGTCGTTGGGAATTCACACGTTATCGAGTGAACTCCCTAGGCCCACAGTCTAAAACCCCCTTCAATGATGTAAAGATAACTAACCGTAGCCATTCTCTAGACGTTCCAACATCCATAGTGATTTTTATATAGATTGCGTTTGGGCTTAGGGTTAGGCTAACTAATGAGCCTAAATAGCTAGCACCCCTTATGAATATACTAGACCCAAAAGTTATTTCCCAACATCTCCCACTCACTCATAAAGAAGTGCTCAAACTCCATTAATGTAAGGAAAAAACTCTCTTTTATCTCTCTTGCATCATTCATACTAGATAAATAGGCCGTGTGACTAGAATATTATGAGAGCACGTTGATACATCCTCTTGATCTCATGTATCTTAGTTTCTTGTATTCATAATTATGACTCATTAACTCATAACCGTTACCAGCAAACACAAACCAAGTGAGATTTCATCAATGATCTTCATCTTATCACGAGCCCGTCAACTTGAATTCAATTCGCTTTTAGTCATATTCCGCCAAACCGAATCTCATAGTCATTTGGTAGCATGCTAAGATAGTGAACATCGAATCAAACTTTAAGCCACTGATAGAATTTGTGAGGGTACTTAATTTACGAGTCCAATTATACTAGTTTAACTCAAATCCGACTCCGAATCGACGTTCAAAACTCAAAAAATCACTTTATAAAATTTTAGACAAAACCTCCCAATTTTCTCTTTAAAATCAATAATCATACGCCGAAAACGAAGATTAATTCATGAAATATATTCACAAGCGAGCCAAGAATGCTTACCCTAATCCGTGCAGTAAAATTCCTTTCCAAAGTCGTCCAAAACCGAGCTCCAAGTCTCAAGAATGTGAATAAAATGACCAACCCTCGAAATTATAGGTTCTGCCCAGTACTGTTCACATATGCGAAGAAAATAGCCGCTTCTGCGACCACAACTAACCAACCGACCCCTTGCACCTGCGGAATAATTTTTTCCACTTCTACGACATCGCAGGTGCGAGCTCCTCTTCGCTCCTGCGTAAGACCTCACTTCTGCGCCCACGACAATCGCTTCTGCAAAGTCGCAAATGCGACTCAAATTTTGCATCTGCGAAGACTCCAAGCCCATGCTTCTCCCGCTTCTGCGATAAGCTTCCTACCTCCCGCATCTGCGACCAATACTCCGCAGATGCGGCTACACCATCACCAAAAATTTTCAGCAATGCAACAAGAGGAAAAATGATCTGAACCTCATCCGAATTTCCAACAAGAGGTCAAATTTAAACCTTCAAATTTTTAACTTTCGTCAATTAGCGCCGAAACCTTCTAGAAATATCCAAATGCAAATCCGGGCATATGTGTGAGTCCAAAATTACCATCAGGACCTAACAAAATCATCAAAACTCCAATCCAAGGAAAAATACTAAAAAGTCAAACTTGGTCAACTCTTCAAACTCTAAAGCTTCAATCATGAAATTCATTCTTCCAGATCAATTCCGAATAACCTGAAAACTAAAACTGACGATTTGCAGAAGTCATAATACATCATACGATGCTGCTCAAGAATTCAAATACCTGAACGAAATACAAATGCTCAAAACGACATCAGTTACAGAGGAGCAAGAAAGGGATTTAAAAGGGTCAAATTCTTGGAGAATGAGACCATAGCGTAGGAAGAAGTAGGTTCAGAGGGGGACCCGGAATTTGAAGGTGGCGGGGCACATGAGCGGACTGCTCAACAAGTGGCCCCCGTTGCACTTTAATTTTCATCTTAAAGGTTGCAAGCAAAATATATGACCGATTTTAACACATATATATTCAAAATTTTTGCCGACGTTAACGGGTCGGGTGACCCTCTAATCTATATGTAGGTCCGCCTATGAGGAGGTCCTTCATAGAGCACAAGTAGAATACATGATGCAAGATTCTATTCTCAAGTTAAAAAGCTAGAATTACATGGGCTGAAGAAGGAGATACTAACTTCAAGTATTTTACAGTGTATTAAAGAGAAGAGGTGGAGTTCACATATTCATAAAATCAAGGATAGCATGGGAATTGGGTAGAGGAGAAACAAGAACTCTTAGATGCTGCAATTGAATACTTTAGCCACATGTTAACTGAACAAGGGAATGGGTCCAATATGCACATTCTGAGATGGAGTGATCACTTAATAGGAAGAGAATGATGATTTGCAAAGATTACCAACAAAAGAACAGATTAAAGATGCCATTTTCTCTACAGATCAAAGCAGCACAGCTGGTGCAGATGTATTTAGTGGATACTTCTTTCAAGTTACCTGGGATATTATAAAGGAGGAGATAAAATGTAATAAATCGAGTAAACGCTATTTTAGGAGATTTATAATATTTTTTCTTGGCAGTAGTGGGTTGTCCACGACTAGAATCACTGATCGTTGGGAATTCACACGTTATCGAGTGAACTCCCTAGGTCCACAGTCTAAAACCCCCTTCAATGATGTAAAGATAACTAACCGTAGCCATTCTCTAGACATTCCAACATCCATAGTGATTTTTATATAGATTGCATTTGGGCTTAGGGTTAGGCTAACTAATGAACCTAAATAGCTAGCACCCCTTATGAATATATTAGACCCAAAAGCTATTTCCCAACATCTCCCACTCACACGTAAGGAAGTGCTCAAACTCCATTAATGTAAGGGAAAAACTCTCTTTTATCTCTCTTGCATCATTCATACAGATAAATAGGCTGTGTGGCTAGCATCATTCATACCAGATAAATAGGCTGTGTGACTAGCATCATTCATACCAGATAAATAGGCCGTGTGACTAGAATATTATGAGAGCACATTGATACATCCCTCTTGATCTCATGCATCTTAGTTTCTTGTATTCATAAATATGACTCATTAAGTCATAACCGTTACCAGCAAACACAAACCAAATGAGATTTCATCAATGATTTTCCTCTTATCACGAGCCCGTCAACTTGAATTCAATTCACTTTTAGTCATATTCCGCCAAACCGAATCTCTAATAGTCATTTGGTAGCCTGCTAAGATAGTGAACATCGAATCAAACTTTAAGCCACTGATAGAATTCATGAGGTACTTAATTTATGAGTCCAACCATACTAGTTTCACTCAAATCTGACTCTAAATTGATGTTCAAAACTCAAAAATTCACTTTATGAAATTTTAGACAAACCCCCCCAATTTTCTCTTTAAAATCAATAATCATACGCCGAAAACGAAGATTAATTCAGTAAATATAATCACAAGCGAGCCAAGAATGCTTACCCTAATCCGTGTGGTGAAATTCTTCTCCAAAGTCGCCCAAAACCGAGCTCTAAGTCTCAAGAATGTGAATAAAATGACCAACCCTCGAAATTATAGGTTCTGCCCAGTACTGTTCGCATCTGCGAAGAAAATAGCTGCTTCTGCGACAACATTTATGCTTCTGCGACCACAACTAACCAACCAACCCCTCGCACTTGAGGAACAATTTTTTCCGCTTCTACAACATCACAGGTGCGAGCTCCTCTTCGCTCCTGCGCAAGACCTTGCTTCTGCACCCATGATGTGTGGCTATAATTTCATAGTTTTGTACATTATGTGCCTTGTATTTTACACGCTTTAATGATAAATTATACTTTATTTGCGCATAATGGAATCTATTTTATGTGTAGGTGAATTGAAAATGAAAGTAGAGCAAAAGGGATACTTAAACGTTGAAAGTGTGCTCGAGAACAGTGAAAAGGAGAGACCTGGCGAGGCCAGCCAAAATCCAGGCATTAGGCCGGCGATGCCAGGCCTTAGGCCAGGTCCAATCCGAGTTTTGAAGACTTAATTCGTTTCCGGATTTGACTAGGACTTGGCCTACACGTTTAGGATTTCTTCTACATATATAAATAGACCTAAAAACACCACATGGAGGGACTTTTGCAGCCAGAGGAAAGAAGAGCTGGTGGGATCACCTGTTGGGAGTTAGAATCATCAATTTCTACAGCTTTTCATCTTTACTCTGTATTTTAATTATGCAAAATATTTGGGATATTATTACTATGAGTATGGGTAGCTAAATTCCTAATCTAGGGTTTTGATGGAACCTATTGAAGGATGATTTTCTTGTTACGTTAATATAGATTTGCCGTAGTATTTTCTCTATTTGTTCAACTATATTATTCTTGTGGTTGATTGAAGGGCCCTCAATTAGCTGTGCCTATTTAGTATGTATTACTCGAGAGAGAGTGCATATTTAGGTAGTTGTTGAACAACATCACTCCTAAACGTATATGAGGGATCAATACGGAGGTTTAAAGGTGGGTATAGGGATAACGAAACCTTGGTGCGATCTAAGTGAGCTGTACTTAATTCCATCTAGTGTAGTTCGGGAGAATATGCCTAGTAAATTATGCTTGTTACGTTAATATAGATTTGCCGTAGTATTTTCTCTATTTGTTCAACTATATTATTCTTGTGGTTGATTGAAGGGCCCTCAATTAACTGTGCCTATTAAGTATGTATTACTCGGGAGAGAGTGCATATTTAGGTAGTTGTTGAACAACATCACTCCTAAACGTATATGAGGGATCAATACAGAGGTTTAAAGGTGGGTATAGGGATAACAAAACCTTGGTGCAATCTGAGTGAGCTGTACTTAATGCCAGCTAGCATAGTTCGGGAGAATATGCCTAGTAAATTGTGGTAATTACTCGGGAGAGAGTTACGACAGTTAGAGTGCTCATGGTCGATAGAGAAGACTTAGGAAAACTTGTGAATGATTGAAGGGCCCTCAATTAGTTGTGCCTATTTAGTATGTATTACTCGGGATAGAGTGCATATTTAGGTAGTTGTTGAACAACATCACTCCTAAACGTATATGAGGGATCAATACGGAGGTTTAAAGGTGGGTATAGGGATAATGAAACCTTGGTGCGATCTGAGTGAGCTGTACTTAATGCCAGCTAGCGTAGTTCGGGAGAATATGCCTAGTAAATTGTGGTAATTACTCGGGAGAGAGTTACGACAGTTAGAGTGCTCATGGTCGATAGAGAAGACTTAGGCAAATTTATAGAAAACGTAGCGAAAAAGATTCCGACAATAGGGGAAATCACAACCTTAGATCATTCCAATTCTTGTTTACAACCCGTTCATAGTTAGTTGTTAATTACTACATTTTCATTACGTAATATTTAGTTAATAAAACCCAATCTGTTACTTAAATATTTCTGAAGATTGATTGTGTGAATTTGTGCGAGTCTAGTAGCTGTGTTTGATAGGTTAATTCCCTGGGGATTCGACTCCGGACTTATTAGCCGGAATATATTTGCAACGACCGCTTAGTTCTTTTTATAAGGCATAGTTGGGTGTGATAAAATTTTGGCGCCGTTGCCGGAGAATTAATGGTGTTATTAATTGCAGCTAAAAGAAATGCTAGAATTCTTAGTGTAGTCAATTTTCTCCCTTCTAAACCAAATACATTAAAAATTTTAACGTTGTAGTCTTGGGTGTCACAGGTGAATGCCTAGGAAATCCTCAAGAACTGGTGAATTGATTGAAGCGTTATCAGATCCTGAGAAAGTTTTCAAGGCACTAAATCGTGCAAACATGAAAAGCAAACAACAACGAAACTCGACAAAACAAATCGAACCAAACATGGATGACGGAATAGAAAATCCAATCAACAACAGAAACAATAAGAATGAATCAAACATTCAGGGTGTGTTGCCTTTTGTACCGGAAACAACATTATATGATTGGGCACAACCCACTGCCGATAATCTGGCAACCGCAATTGCAGTCCCTCAGATACAAGCAAAATCATTCCAAATCACAAATAACATGCTACATTTGTTGCAGAACAAGGGACTGTTCTTAGGGTCACACATTGAAGATCCTCAGCAGCACCTGAAGAATTTTCTGTCAATATGTTTAACGCAAAGGCAACCTAACGTAACACCGGATGCAATAAAGCTTTTGTTGTTCCCATTCTCGCTGACAGGAGAAGCTCAGACTTGGCTTAATTCACTCCCCATAAATTCCATCACTACTTGGGAGGAATTAGTCAAGCAATTTTTGAACAAATTCAACCCTCCAAATAAAACTGCCCAACAGATTGATGATATATTGAGCTACAGACAGAGACCAACAAAATCACTACAAGAAACGTGGGAGAGGTTCAAGGGCATGCTGGTTAAGTGTCCACATCATGGTATTCCAGATTAGATGTTGGGGCAGAGATTCTACATGGGACTGGCTGACAACTTAAAGGCCAATGTTGATGCTTTAGCAGGTGGAGCATTTCTGAGTAAAACATTCGCAGAATGCAAGATCCTACTTGATAAGATGGCACAAAACTCAGGATGGATGACAAGAGCCTCCACGATCACTCCGGTAGTTCACTCAGTGGCGTTGGACCCAAATAACTCCATAGCTAAGAATGTGGCCACTCTAATGACACAAATGAGTATCCTTACCAAAAAGATTGATGAATCAGGCCAGAAGCAGCAGGTTCACATAGTTGACACAACTAATGAGGGATTATGTACACCATGCATTAACCAACCATATGTTTGCTCGTGGAGTACGGAAGGTGACAACCAGCAATATCATGAAGCTATGAATTATGTAGCCAGCTATGGGGGACAGAGGCAAGGCGGTCAGAATTGGGGTCAACATAATCAACAATATAGACCATCTCAACATCAGTACAATAACAACAACAATCCTGGAGCTATGCGACCACTGGGTCAAGTTGCGCCTTACCAAAGGCAACGGGGCTACATTCAGCAAAATCAGCAGCTGACTTATCAACAACCTCAACAACAACAGATTATGAGACCAGATGATGGGTTTACTAAACTTGAGGGAATGCTGGACAGAAATAACAGAATGTTGCAACAATTGATTGGGTCCATAGGAAAAATGCAACAGAGGGTAGACTCGCATGGATCATCGATAAAGGGTATTGAGATTCAATTAGGACAGATTTCTATGGCCCTAAACAATCATCCCCAAGGGACGTTACCTGTAGATACACAAGTTAATCCAAAAGAACAGGGCTCGAAATAGCTTATAGAAGTGAGTCTACGAAATGGTAGAGACCTAGATCTGGAGCAAGAGATGGCTCGCGAAAGTCGGCCTATTGAAACACTTGTGCCAGTACCCATCGAGATAGATGACTCAACAGGGTTAACAGAGGTGACGGTACAACATGCGCCAGCTGAAACAAGAAAAGAAAAAGAAGTCGCGAAGGAAACTAAGTCAGAGCAAGAGAAGGCAACATAAATAGTGCCAAAGAAGGTTCCAAATCAAACCACATTAAAGAAGCGGCCTCCAACACCCTTCCCCCAAAGATTGACCAAATATCAAAAATATGAGCAATATAAGAAATTCTTGGAGGTGTTGAAGAAAATTCAGGTAAACATTCCATTGATTGACGCCTTAAAGGAAATGCCTGGTTATGCAAAAATGATGAAGGACTTGATGTCTCGTAAGTTCGACTTTCAAGACTTGGCCACGGTTACACTGACTTAGACATGTAGTGCTGTTGTGACAAGACCCATAGCTGAGAAGTTATCTGATCCAGGGAGTTTCACAATCCCATGCACAATAGGCAACTATGCATTTTCTAAGGCACTTTGTGATTTGGGGGCAAGCATAAACTTGATGCCCTTGGCTATCTACAAAAGGTTAGGCATTGGAGGAGCTAGACCCACGTCTATGTTATTACAGCTGGCCGACCGGACAGTGAAGAGGCCCTCTGGTATCCTTGATGATGTATTAGTACAGGTGGGGAAGTTTGTTTTCCCAGTAGATTTTGTCATTTTAGACTGCCGGGTTGACGAGGAGATTCCCATAATTTTGGGAAGGCCATTCTTAGCCACTGGGAGAGCCCTAATTGATTGTGAAACTGGAGAGCTAAAGATGAGACTGAACGATGAAGAGATAACGTTTAGTGTGCAGAAACCTATGCGGTGACCCAGTGAGTTTGCTAACTGCTCTCTAATAGAAGCTGTGGATGTGATCTTGGAGGAGGAAGATGAGACTCTAAATGCAAAAGACCCTCTAGCAGCATGCCTCATGAACTTAGATGAAATGAATGGTGAAAACTTGGCAGAATGGGTTTTGGCCCTTGAAGGGCGAGGGTACTGGAAAAGAGAGCTCGAATTCGAGCCCTTACACTTAGAAAAAAGAAAAACACCTCCAGCTAAGCCGTCAATTGAAGGGCCACCACAGTTGGAACTAAAATCGTTACCGTCTCACCTCAAGTACGCTTTCTTGGGGACCTAAATCCACTTTACCTGTTATTATCTCATCAGTTTGTTAGATGTGCAGGCAAAATAACTTTTGCAGGTGTTAATGGAATATAAGACTGCAATTGGCTGGACCATTGCAGATATTAGGGGGATCAACCCGACATTTTGTATGCATAAGATTCTACTGGAAGATGGGCACAAACCTTCTAGAGAACATCAAAGATAAACCCTAACATGAAAGAAGTGGTGAAAAAAGAAGTGATCAAGTGGTTAGATACGGGAATCATCTTCCCAATCTCTGATAGTTACTGGGTTAGCCCAGTTCAGTGTATGCCAAAGAAGGGTGGAATGACTGTAGTGCCCAATGAGAATAATGAGTTGATCTCGACTCGTACAGTTACATGTTGGTGAATTTGTATGGATTATAGAAAACTGAACACAGCCACCCGGAAAGACCATTTTCCTTTACCATTCATTGACCAAATATTGGATACACTGGCAGGGAGGTCTCACTTCTGCTTTTTGGATGGGTATTCGGGGGTACAATCAGATTTCCATAGCCCCTGAGGATAGAGAGAAGACATCATTCACTTGTCCGTATGGCATCTTTGCCTTTCGAAGAATGCCGTTTGGCTTATGCAATGCACCGGCAACCTTTTAGAGGTGTATGTTAGCCAATTTCACTGACATGGTTGAAGATATTATGGAAGTCTTTATGGATGATTTCTCTGTGGTGGGGGATTCGTTCGAAGACCGTCTGCACAATTTAAGAAGAGTGTTGAAAAGGTATGTGGAGACAAATTTAGTGCTGAACTGGGAGAAGTGCCATTTTATGGTACAAGAAGGTATAGTGCATGGGCATCGAGTGTCCAGTAAGGGTATTAAGGTTGACCATGCTAAGGTTGAGGTGATTGAGAAGTTGCCACCTCCCACTTTAGTTAAGGCAGTAAGAAGTTTCCTCGGGCACGCCGGGTTCTACAGGCGATTTATAAAGGATTTCTCTAAAATTGCTAACCCCTTATGTAAACTCCTTGAAAAGGATCATTATTTTGTGTTTTCTGATGACTGCAGGTTAGCATTTGAGGAGCTGAAGAGGAGACTGGTGACTGCACCAATCATCGTTGCACCTAACTGGGAGCATCCATTTGAGCTCATATGTGATGCGAGTAACTATGCTATAGGAGCAGTCCTGGGGTAGCGGTAGGACAAACTGGTGCACCTAATTTACTATTCAAGCAGAATGCTAAGTGGTGCACAACTTAATTATACCGTGAATGAGAAAGAGATATTGGCTGTGGTGTTTGCATTCGACAAATTCAGGTCTTATTTGATTGGTTCAAAAGTGATTGTTTATACTGACCATGCAACACTTAGGTACCTAATTACAAAGAAGGAGTCAAAGCCACGCTTGATCCGTTGGGTTCTTTTGCTACAAGAATTTGATTTGGAGATCCGCGATAGAAAAGGGGTAGAGAACCAAGTGGCAGACCACCTTTCAAGGTTGGAGGGAGCTGAAAAGAAAGTCGAGGTAGAAGATATAACTGAGACATCCCCAGATGAATAATTGCTAGCAGTGACATTGGAGGTAGCGCCATGGTATGCAGACATTGTAAACTACCTGGCAAGCGGTATTGTCCCCTATGATCTTTCCTCTGTTCAAAAGAAAAAGTTCTTTCGTGACTGTCACATGTATTATTAGGATGAGCCTTACCTGTTCAGGATTTGTGTTGATAACATGATCCGGAGATGTATCCCCGAGATAGACCAATCTTCTATTTTGCAGGCTTGTCATGCATCACCATATGGTGGCCACTTCACAGGAGTAAGGACCGCCGCGAAAGTGCTGGAATCGAGCTTCTACTGGTCGATAGTGTTCAAAGATGCACAGTTATGGGTGAAAGGTTGTGACGAATGCCAACGAACTGGGAATATTTCCCGCCGACATGAGATGCCTATGAACCCAATTCAAGAGGTAGAAGTGTTTAACGTGTGGGGAATCAATTTCATGGGGCCTTTCGTCAGCTCATATAGCAACAAATACATACTCGTAGCTGTGGACTACGTATCGAAATGGGTGGAGGCTGCAGCGCTCCCGACAAATGATGCTAAGGGGGTAATTGGTTTTTTTGAGAAAGAACATATTTACCTAATTTGGCACTCCAAAAGCGATAATCAGTGACGGAGGCATTCACTTCTGCAATCGAGCATTCGCAAAGCTGTTAGAAAAGTATGGTGTACGTCACAAAGTTGCCACCCCATATCATCCACAAACGAGTGGGCAAGTAGAAGTGTCGAACAGAGAGATAAAGAGTGTTTTGACAAAGACTGTGAATGCTACAAGAATGGATTGGGCAAGAAAGTTAGATGATGCACTCTGGGCCTATCGTACCGCTTTCAAAACTCCGATTAGTATGATGCCATATAAATTGGTATTTGGGAAGGCATGTCACCTACCAATGGAGTTAGAGCATAGAGCTTTATGGGCACTGCAACAGTTGAATCTCGATGTAGAAGCTGCAGGCATAAGTAAAGTCATAGAGCTGCACGAGCTTGATGAATTTCGTTACCACGCTTTTGAGAGCACAAGATTATACAAGGAGAGAATGAAAATAATGCATGATAAAAATATTCTTGAGCAGAGTTTTAAACCCGGAGATAAGGTATTGCTATAAAACTCAAGGTTGAGGTTATTCCCGGGTAAGTTAAAGTCACGATGGTCGGGACCATTTAGTGTGGTGGAGATTCACCCCACCGGAGCCATAGAGATTGCTGCATCAAATGACTCTTGCATGTTTAGAGTCAATGAGCACAGGTTAAAACATTACTTGGGCATAGAAGATGCGAAAGTAGTGTTGGTGACTCATTTGCTCGAGCCACCAAATTTAAGCGAGCCTTATGTGCAATTATCTGCGTCGTGCCGCGACATTAAATCAGGCGCTCGTTGGGAGGCTACCCAATTTGTAGTTGATTTTTTACTGTAGTTAGATTTTTTTTTATTTTTTTAGGTACTAATAAGTTTGCAGGCGAGTTTGGGCAAGTCGAGCAAGGTTTCAGCATCACCTAACATACACTAGGCGTTGGGGCAGGCGACGCTAGGATATTTTAGGTACTAACAAGTTTGCAGGCGAGTTTGGGCAAGTCGAGCAGGGTTTCAACATCACCCAATGTACACCAGGCGCTGGGGCTGGCAACGCCTGGCTAACGCCAGGTTCTGCTTGGCCTTAGGCTAGCGACGCCTGGGTAACGCCATGTACTGGTCCAGGCGATGCCAGGTAAGTTATTTCGGCCCAGTTTAAGTTATTTTAGTCGAACCTCCTCACATTACATGCCCTAAACACTGAACACAATGCAAACAACCCTAACCTCACTTAAACCAAACACACATCAAGCTTTAGAAAAGAAATTCACAAGCACACACATCTTCTCATCAGCGTTGCTCTCAACAAAACACACTGCATGAATTGCCCTCACCCACAAACACTCAACAACACATTGCCATAGTGGTCTCCCCCATCCCCATTGAAGTTAAGTTTAGTCTTTCTATGCTTTCACACTCATCAGAAATTCTCAAGCAACTCCCTCCTCTCAAAAGCTTCAAAGGTATGATTTGATCTCTTTCCTTTGTAATTTCGAGAAGGGTACAGGTATACAATTACACACAAAAATTGGTGGTTGTTCTTCATTGTAGTATTGAGTTTGTGTGCCCCAACCCCATGAAACCCCATAGGAATTGTGCTGCGATTTTGAAAACATATTGTCGTACAGAACCCCCAAGCCGATTTGGGAGGATGAGGCCAATGGGAGTTTGGCATCAACAACATACCACCACATACTAAGGACTAGTACATGCGTTGTAGGCCTAAACATGTACACCCGGAAGCAGCTATCAATGAACGCAGCTTGAAAGCAAAGTATCAGGCAATTTGGAAGGGTATTTAGGATATGGGGTTGAGCTATGTATTCAACAACACATGGAACATTAATCTCAACTTAGTTCGAGAATTCTATGCAGGGTTTGATCCGCAGAGTACTGAACAGCTGGTGCCGATTCGTGGATGATTGATAGAGTTTTCACCCACGGTCATATGTAACTTTTTAGGTGCTCCGGATGTTCTTGTGGAGCCATTGGACCACTTCATTTGCTGGCCTACTTACAGAGAGTTGAGACACATGCTTTGTGGTACCGATTCTACGACAGCATGGGTTCGAGATAAGATAACTAATCGGCACAAGAGGTTTCCCAAGAAAAAGATGAGGGCGGAGGCTCAAGTGTGTCTTAAATTGATAAATGCACGGCTCCTACCGTGCAATCATGACACACTCATTAGCCGTGAGAGGACCTATGTACTCTACTTCCTCATGACGGGTCAAAGGTTAAATGTGGGTCATCTGATCCGCTACCAGATGTCTGTAGTCAGAACGAGTAAAAAGATCGATCGAATGCCATTTGCCAATTTTCTAACTCAGTACTTAAGACACGAGGAGGTTGAGGAGGAGCCAGAGTTTGACCACACCATCGATCAGCCCCTACGACAAACGGACATCAGTAGCCTCCGGCTGAAAGAAGAGACTGCCATGACATCGTTGACAAGTACCGAGCCAACGCTCGGGATGATAGTTTTATGGCCCATCTCTCTGGGATGATGGATTTGCAGCTAAGGATAGGAGGTCGACAGACCACATCTAAGGAGAGGACTGAATTGGAGCACCGGTACTAATGAAATAAGGAGAAAGGTGAACTTTTTTGAAAAAAAAGAGTAAGAGCCGCTTGAATTGAAAAAGAAAGAAAGAAAGAAAGAAAAATAAAATAAAAATAATAATAATTGTATTGCTTGGAAAAAGAATATTCTTTGATAAGTGGCGACTCTTAATGTAATTATGCTTAAAGAAATATGGGGTAATATAAATTGAAGTGAAGGTGGAATGTTTGGTTTGGCATAAGTATGGGATATGTGTCAAAGTATATGTATTAAAGTGCTTAAGGGAGGTGTAGTCACTCATATCCAAATGTATCCTACCCGACCCGCAACCTACATTACAACCAATGAAAGTCCTACTTGATCTTAGACTGAATGCACTCGATTAGTAGAGTATTACACTACGGGCAAGCCTATGGTGCATCATTTGTGGCATAAGAATGTTATTTCTCAGAGCAAGTAAATTTTGTCTATCTTGAGTTCTTATATTCTTAAAATTCATTGTGTGTAGAACTAAGCTCTTTGATTGGGTGAGGGCACATAATTTATGAAGGAAAGGTAATGTTATTGACATCCATGTTAGAGTAAGTAAGTGAATTGTGAATAAGACATGGTATTTGTGAGCCGAATCTTGAGGCGAGGATGTCACACTTGTGTTCTTAAACTATTTTAAAAATAATTCTTGGTGTAATCAGTTAGGAGAATTGCTTAAAAAGGTCGGGTCTATAAGTGTAGTTTGATTGCTCGAGGACGAACAATGTTTAATTGTGGGGTATTGATATGTGACTATAATTCCATAGTTTTATACATTATGTGTCTTGCATTTTACATGCTTTAATGATAAATTATACTTTATTTGCACATAAAGGAATTTATTTTATGTGTAGGTGAATTGGAGATGAAAGTAGAGCAAAAGGGATACTTAAACGTTGAAAGTGTGCTCGAGAACAATGAAAAGGAGAGACCTGGCGAGGCCAGCCAAAAGCCAGGCTGAACCAGGCTTTAGCCTGGCGAGGCCAGCCAAAGGCCAGGCTGAACCAGGCTTTAGCCTGGCGAGGCCAGCCAAAATCTAGGCGTTAGGCTGGCGACGCCAGGCCTTAGGCCAGGTCCAATCCGAGTTTTGAAGACTTAATTCATTTTCGGATTTGACTAGGACTTGGCCTACACGTTTAGGGTTTCTTCTACATATATAAATAGACCTAAAAACACCACTTGGAGGAACTTTTGCAGCCAGAGGCAAGAAGAGCTGGTGGAATCACCTGTTGGGAGTTAGAATCATCAATTTCTACAGCTTTTCATCTTTACTTTGTATTTTAATTATGCAAAATATTTGGAATATTGTTACTATGAGTATGAGTAGCAAAATTCCTAATCTAGGGTTTTGATAGAACCTATTGAAGGATGATTTTCTTGTTACGTTAATATAGATTTGCCATAGTATTTTCTCTATTTGTTCAACTATATTATTCTTGTGGTTGATTGAAGGGCCCTCAATTAGCTGTGCCTATTTAGTATGTATTACTCGGAAGAGAGTGCATATTTAGGTAGTTGTTGAATAACATCACTCCTAAACGTATATGAAGGATCAATACAGAGATTTAAAGGTGGGTATAGGGATAACGAAACCTTGGTGCGATCTGAGTGAGCTGTACTTAATGCCAGCTAACGTAATTCGGGAGAATATGCCTAGTAAATTGTGGTAATTACTCGGGAGAGAGTTACGACAGTTAGGGTGCTCATGGTCGATAGAGAAGACTTAGGCAAATTTGTAGAAAACGTAGCGGAAAAGATTTCGACAATAGGGGAAATCACAACCTTAGATCATTCCAATTCTTGTTTACAACCCGTTCGTAGTTAGTTGTTAATTATTATATTTTCACTACGTAATATTTAGTTAATAAAACCCAATCTTTTACTTAAATATTTCTGAAGATTGATTGTGTGAATTTGTGCGAGTATAGTAGCTGTGTTTGATAGGTTAATTTCCTAGGGATTCGACTCCGGACTTATTAGCCGGAATATATTTGCAACGACCGCTTAATCATTTTTATAAGGCATAGTTGGGCGTGATAAGCCCACGACAATCGCTTCTGCGAAGTCGTAGATGCGACTCAAATTTCGCATCTGCGAAGACTCCAAGCCCATGTTTCTCCCACTTTTGCGATAAGCCCATGCTTCTCCTGTTTTTGTGATAAACTTCCTACCTCCCGCATCTCCAGAAATCTTCAGTAATGCAACAAGAGGAAAAATGATCTGAACCTTATCTGAAACTCATCCGAACCACTCGGGACCCCGTCCGAATATACTAACAAGTCCCATAACATAACACAGGCCTACTCGAGACCTCATATCACACATAACAACATCGAAATGACGAATCGTACCTCAATTCGAACTTAATGAACTTTAAATTTTCAACTTCCAAAACTTGTGCCAAAATATATCAATTCAACCCGGAATGAGCTCTAATTTTGCACACAAGTCCCAAATGTCATAACGAAACTATTCCAATTTTCAGAACCATAATACGAACCCGTTATCCTCAAAGTCAACTCCCGGTTAAACTTATGAACATTCCAAACCTTCAAATTTCCAACTTTCGCCAATTAGCGCCGAAACCTTCTAGAAATATCCAAATGCAAATCCGGGCATATGTCCGAGTCCAAAATCACCATCAGGATCTAACGAAATCATCAAAACTCCAATCAGAGGTTAAATATTAAAAAGTCAAACTTGGTCAACTCTTCAAACTCTAAAGCTTCAATCATGAAATTCATTCTTCCAGATCAATTCCGAATAATCTGAAAACCAAAACTAATGATTCACAGAAGTCATAATATATCATACGATGCTGCTCAATAATTCAAATAGCTGAACGGAATGCAAATGTTCAAAACGACATCAGTTACAGAGGGCCAAAATTGGTCGTCAACAACTAGCACTCCTTACGAGTGTACTAGGCTGAAAGGTATTTTCCAACATAAACTTTGTTCATCCGATCGTCTTTGGTGCTGATCTGAGTAAATATTACACACACACACCTGCGTGGTTCTTTTACTAAAGGTTACTTCCCCGAACAGCTTCTCCCAACTTAGACCAATCAGCCCAAGTAAATTCTCAAATGAAATCTTTGCCAAAATCTTGGCGATTAGGATTTCGCCCCTGCTCACTAAGCTTATATCAGATAATCAATCTTGCTTTGATAAGGGTAGGATGATCACTCAGAACATCCTTCTCACTCAAGATAGTACAAGGGATCAGAAATAAAAAACAAGGGAAGAACAATTGTCATTAAATTTAACGTCTTAAACTTATGATAAAATTTTGTAGTGAAAAAGAAAAACCATATTACTAGCTGGTACAAATTTTGGACTCACATCCAATGAAAACAAGTAAAACAAAACTTTTGCTTGCAAGTAACATAATATGCCACAACTCCACATGTAACTACCAATTATAAAATTACTTGAAAATTGATAAACCTGGATTCTCAGCAGTGAATCCTCCATCAACAATAAAATTCTGGCCACTCACATACTTAGACTCATCACTTGCGAGGAAAAGAGCTGTTTCAGCCACATCCTTTGGAGTAAGTGTAGCACCATTTAATGTTGAATACACATCAGAGGCTTTCTTACCATTCATCTTTAAGTAATCCAAAGCTAATGGTGTGAGAACAAGATATGGTGATACACAATTCACACGAATTCCAAAACGTCCTAAATCCACTGCAGCATTCCTAGTGAGTCCTAACACACCATGTTTTGAACATGTATAGGCATGAGAACCACTACCACCTATGGTAGCAGTAATACTTGCAGTGGTAATTATGCTACCTCGGCCATTAGGGATCATTACTCGTGCTGCTTGTTTAGTCCCAAGAAATGTACCTGCAAATTAAAGTGAAATTTTCGCTTTTAGTCTTTAGATATGCTGACGAAATCTGGTTTTGGTCCTTGTAATATCTTGTCGATTAAGCACTTTCAACCTTCAACATGCATTTTTGATCTTTGTCTTTGTGAATCTTTACAAATTTAACAAATTATTAAGTGTTAAAAATCACTCAATTAAGCATAGTTGTATGTTAAATTTGTACTATTATTCTATATATATGGGGGTAACATAGTTCTAAAAAATAGTCTAATATATCATATTTCCTATGTAACAACATATCCCATAAGTGAATTTGGGGAGAGTAATGCGTACGAAAACCTTACCCTATCTTGTAAAGATAGAGATGTTATTTCCGATAGATCCTCGACCAAGACAAACATAATCACAACAGTACTGAAAAGAAATACGGTAGTGGAGAAGCCCAGTGGCGGAGGCAGAATTTTCGCAAAAGAGGTTAAAAAAAAAAGTTAAAAAATTAAAAGAGATTGTGACTAGTGGGAATTGAATGAATCCCCTTAACTACCAAACTATGCTTTTGAGTTGTGTCAAGAGCATTCAAAATATAATATATAGAAGCACAAACCGAATTTTGCCTTATATGTACAGTGTAATTTTCCTCCGCATCTCTAAATCTGCCCCAAAAGAAGCCATAAAAAGAAGCAGGAACAATAACAAGATAATAAGATAACTGAAGCACAAGAAAACCGTAGTAATAAAAATCTAAAAAATTTTAGAAAATACGCATAATATACATACAACAGGTATGGAAAAGAAAGACGCTCGACTACCTTCTAGCTTTCTACCTTAATTTTCGACCTCCCCACCCTCCTATCGAATTAAATTTGCTTAAATATGCTTGTTGATAAGAAAATCCGTAAATATGCTTCTGAGTTAAATTTTCTTATTGATAAATCACAAGAACCAAAATCAAAATTTACCAACTATAAAAGAAGTGCAGTTATCCCGTACCTACGAGGTTAACACTAGTGACTTTTTCGAATTCAGATTTTTCATCTTCAAGAATGTTGGATTTGATTATTCCAACTATACCAGCATTGTTGTACATGATGTCTAGCTTGCCATACTTGTCTACAGCAGTGTTCACGGCATTTTCTAGGTCTTCCTCTTTCGTAATGTCACAATGCACAAATGTTGTCGATGTTGGATCCAAATCTTTGCAAACTTTTTGAGCCAACTCGTCTTGAATGTCTGCAATCACCACTTTGGCTCCATGTATTGAGAAGAGTCTCGCAGCTGCTTCACCAATGCCGCTAGCAGCACCTGTTATGATTGCAACCTTACCTTTGAGCCTAAATAAAATAATCATTATTGCACGTCAAATAAAAAATTAAGTTTCAAATATATGTTTTTTCAACTTCAATTTAAAATATTTTATTTTTTCAAACTTCGACCAAATCATGGAATATAAAATTTTGTGCACTGACATGTGTAACTCGGTAACCTAGAAATTAAAGTAAATAATATGTTATAATACGTAAAAATTGTATCGGTAGAGTAAAAATTCTTTACATTGTCCTTGTGTATAAGTAAAATCCTTTATCTAGATGTACGTATCATCAGCGTAACTTAGAAATATATTTTTGATAGAAAATAGGTTTATGAGCTAAATTTTGCCTAGCCGTTTCAAGTAATAACATAAACAGTAAGATAAATTGTTACAACACACAGTTCAAACAGTTATTAATACATGTTAAGTCAATAAGATATTATAAACAAAATTGTATAAGATACATGAAACGAAGAATTCAGGCTCCAGAAATAGTAGTTACGGAACAAAGTAGATAGGTATAGTTCTTTATTTCTCCTATATATATCGTTCTCGTTAGACTTCATATAAAGCAAGTTGAAGAACAAATGATGGATGACTTACCTTCTAGCAACATTTGAAGCCATGGAAAATGTAAGCTTCTCAAAGACTTGAAGCCTAATTAAAGAGTTCCAAAATGATATAGATATTTGTGAAAAATGAAAATGATTTCACAAACTTTGACACAGAATTTCTCCTTCTATAGCAACCTTTATATAGAACTAGTCCCAACATGTATGATTCCCCGCAAGTTGTTAAAAGGGCATTACTTTAAAGTATAAAAAATACCTTCTGAATGACAAAAATATTATTAGGCGTGACGCATAAACTGATCTATGTTTTAACATGCTTTGAATGAGGACTGTTGGGAGACTTTTACAGCTAGAGCAGTTCCACTTTGTAATAACTTTCTTTAATTAGAATACCTAAAAATATTTCTAAATTTGGCTCGGATTATTAGTTCTCTTGTTATTCCCTACAATTGGATATTTGAAAGGATTTACCTCCCAAACGATTTCATCCCACGAAAGTGGCATACACTCGCCTTCCACATGAATTTTTCAATCCACGTGGCATTTTAAAAAATAATAATTTATACTTTGTATTTTTAAAGTTCATTAATTTTTTAAATCATCTGTTTCGGGTCAAATTTGTTAAATGCTTGGCTAAAACTCCATAATTGGGGCTAATTTTTTTTATTTTGCCAAAAATAAGTGAGTTCCAAGTAATTTTTACAAATTTGGCCAAAAAAGAAATACTCATTTAAAATAAACAGGAATTGCATCTAAAGAAGAATAATAAGAAATACACAATTGGTGCTGCATTACTTTGGCTGAATTTTTTTTATTTGGCTAAAATGGAGTTCTAGGCTTCTGGCCAAGCTTTTATTTATTTATTTATTTATAAATTTGGCCAAAACAAAAAAGAAGAAATACATTATTGAAAACAAATAGTCATTGCATCTATGGAAGAAACTAAAAATATGCAAAGTTGGGGTAACATATGCATTCCATAATACTTTTGACTAAACAAAACCTTGACCAAACATGTTATAGGTACTAGCTTAAATATGGAAAAACATATCGAACATGTTTCACTTTATCCCAAAAGCACAACACGGAACTTAAGGGTGATATACATATATATTCCTGTTTAACAATATGATATTTAAAATTACTGACCCAACTAATTTAAATTTGTATTGTATAGCTATATTTAAGGGTAATAGCTCTCTACCAAAAAATTCTAAATTCGCAACCCGAAGATTTGAACCCAAGACCTTTGACTTTAATATATCACGATGCTACTTTTAATTCGTTAAAAATAACTATTTTGATTTTAGTTTTTCTAAATTCCAACCCTTAAAATGTCTCGGCAATACATTTATTAAATTTTTATGTTATCTTAATTTTTTATTTTTCTATCATAGATAAACATACATAACCAGGATAGAGAAACAGTTTATTAAATGTGGGTATATATATATTTTACTATAAATATGAGGTAACCAACAACAAGTCCAAATTTTGATGTGTTGGCAGCGTGATCGCATTTATTGGGTCAGACTTGTAAACAATCCATAAGGAACTTTGACAAAATAATAAGCAAAGAAAGAAGATAAATACATGGTTTTGGATACAATATTGTTAAGTTGTATCACAAATCATCTTTTAACTATTAGATTGTATAGCTCAAAACAACAATAATAATGACTATGCTTCAATGCCAAACAAGATGAATCAGCTATATAAATTCCTACTATTCATGACGCTTAGTTTAAACTCGGCTAAGTCCAATATTATATGAAATGAAATTAAAAATGAAAAGTAAAAATAAAAGAAGCAGTAAAAAGTTTCTACAATTTCTATCGACAAGTAAATTTCTAACGGGAATAAAAGTGATCAAGTATGAATAGAGGCTAAGCTATTCAATATTTATAAGTATCTTATTTCAGTTTTTTCCAAATCCAACCACCAATCCAAATGAGACAAATCCTTGTTAAGTGGGGATTTAAACAGTAAAAAGCACGCCCATATGAAAGATTCTAAACTTGCGTATGGGCTGACGTACTCGGAGGTAGTTGGCGATTTGAGAATGTGCTTTTCTTAATAATGCAACGTAAAGGACCCATAATTTTTTTTTTCGAATTTTTTTTTCAAAAATATTTTTGTAATTTTTCGAAAATGAGTTTCTCAAAAAATTAATTTTTTCAAATTCTTTTTCCTCACTCACAAAACTGTAACTTTTTTCAAGTGAAATGTATATCCAAATATAATTTCAAATTTGAAATATGATTTTTCCCAAAAATAACAATTTTTATGTCCAAACGAGATCCATCGGTAGGAGAAGGGTCAAATGTTCAATGTACTTCATCTCTAATTTTATTTATTTTATATCAAGGTCATGAATAAATTGCCTGGCGTGTGGCATATATAATTTTCTTCCTTACAGTTTAACCATCGAGTACCCGTAAGGTTATTTCATTTGAATAATTCACATTCACATTCACATTGAGTAAGTTGATCACTAATTTTGAGACAAATGTTTTAGTGAAAAGATTTTGTTATTTTTTAGATGCACCTAGATACAAGAGGAGGGGATGAATTGTATCATACTCGATTTTTGCGTGTTAAAGAACATGGTTCTTTCATGTTTTTTAACCTAAGAATTCTTGTCACGACCCGATCGGTCGTTTTAAGTGTTGTAGTCCCATTTTTTTATTTACTGTTTATTTCATGCTTAATTGTTGCTATGTGACTTGCCGGGGTAGTTGGTTCGGTTCCAGGGATGTTTCGGAATGTGTTGAGACATTTAGTCTCAAGGTTGGAAGCTTAAGTTGAAAAAGGTTGACCGGATATTGACTTATGTGTAAATGGCTCAGGAATGGAGTTTTAATGGTTCTGATAGCTCCGTTGGGTGATTTCGGACTTTGAAGTGTGTCCGGATAGTGACTTGGAGGTACGCAGTTGATTTAGGATTGAAATGACAAAAATTGAAAAATTAAAAGTTTTGAAAATTGAGAAGTTTGATCAAGAGTTGACTTTGTGGTTACCGGGATCGGATTTTGGTTCCGGGAGTTGGAATATGTCTGTTGTGTCATTTTTGACTTGTGTACAAAATTTGAGGTCAATCTGACTTGATTTGATAGGTGTCGGCGTCGAATGTAGAAGTTGGAAGTTCATAAGTTCATTAGGCTTGAATCGATGCGCAATTCATGATTTTAGTGGTGTTTGATGTGATTTGAAGGCTCGATTAAGTTCGTATCGTGTTTTAGGACTTGTTGGTATGTTTGGTTAAGGTCCCAGGGGCCTCGGGTTGGTTTCATATTGCTTTAGAGGCTTGAAATTTTAGAGTGGAAATGAGAGCGTATCACCATAGATTTTGTAGTTGGGCTCCCACGAACTTCAAGGAAATTTGATGTTATTTGGGTGATTGTGGATTGGTTGACCAAGTTCACGCATTTCATTCTAATTGGGAATACCTATTCTTCGGAGTGGTTGGCTGAGATTTACATTCGCGAGATTGTTTGCCTTAACAGTATGCCGGTGTCTATCATTTCAGATTGGGGCACATAGTTTACATCGCAATTTTGGAGAGCAGTGCAGCAAGAGTTAGGCATACATGTTGAGCTGAGTACAACATTACCGGCAGTTCGAGTACACTATTTAGATATTAGAGGATATCCTACGTGCTTGTGTCATAGATTTCAGGGGTTCTTGGGATCGGTTTCTGCCGCTCGCAGAGTTTTCCTACAACAACAGCTACCAGTCGAGCATTCAGATTGCTCCGTATGAAGCTTTATATAGGAGACTGTGTCGGTCTCCGGTGGGATGGTTTGAGCCAGGTGAGGCCTGGTTATTGGGCACTGACTTGGTACAAGATGCTTTGGACAAGGTTAAATTGATTCAGGATCGACTTCGCACGGCGCAGTCTAGACAGAAGAGCTACGCCAATCGGAAGGTTCGCGGTGTTGCTTACATGGTGGGGGAGAAGGTACTGCTCAAGGTTTCACCCATGAAGGGTGTTATATTGGACCGTTTGAGGTGCTTCAGAGGATTGGAGATGTGGCTTACAAGCTTGACTTGCCGCCTAGTCTGTCGAGTGTTCATCTGATATTTTATGTTTCTATGCTACGGAAGTATGTCGGCGACCCGTTTCATGTTTTGGATTTTAGCACGGTTCAGTTGAATGGTGATTTGACTTATGATGTGGAGCCGATGGGCATTTTGGATCGGCAGATTCTAAAGTTGAGGTCGAAAGACATAGTTTCGATGAAGGTGCAATGGAGAGGTCAACCAGTTGAGGAGGCTACTTGGGAGACAGAGCGGGAGATGCGGAGCAGCTATCCACGCCTATTTTTGACTCCCGGTATATTTCTAGACCCATTCGAAGACGAACGTTTGTTTAAGAGGGGGATGATGTAACGACCCGACGGTCGTTTTGAGTGTTGTAGCCCCATTTCCCTATTTACTATTTATTTCATGCTTAATTGTTTCTATGTGACTTACCGGGGTAGTTGTTTCGGATCTGGGGATGTTTAAAAATGAGTTGAGACACTTAGTCTCAAGGTTTGGAGCTTAAGTTGAAAAAGTTGACCCGATATTGACTTATGTGTAAATGGCTCCGAAATAGAGTTTTGATGGTTTTGATAGCTCCGTTGGATAATTTCGGACTTAGAAGTGTGTCTGTATAGTGATTTGGAGGTCCGTATTTGATTTAGGCTTGAAATGGCGAAAATTGAAAAATTAGAAGTTTTGGAAATTGAGAAGTTTGACCGAGAGTTGACTTTGTGGTTACCATACTCAGATTTTGATTCTGGGAGTTGGAGTAGGTCCGTTGTGCCATTTATGACTTGTGTGCAAAATTTGAGATAAATCGGACATGATTTGATAGATTTCAGCGTCAAATGTAGAAGTTTGAAGTTCATAAGTTTGTTAGTCTTGAATCGATAAGAGATTCATGGTTTTAGCGTTGTTTGATGTGATTTGAAGCGCCGACTAAGTTTGTATCGTGCTTTAGGACTTGTTGGTATGTTTGGTTGAGGTCCTGGGGGGCTCAGGTTGTTTCAGATGGTTAACGGATAAAAAATGGAACATGGAGGATTGTCAAAGCCTGCTAGTGTGGAGTCTTCTGGTTTCCAACTATGCGATCGCGTGGATAGGTCCGCGATCACGAAGGGTTGTTGGTCACTGATGGGAATTCGTTCTACGCAGTTGTGAGGTGAGGTATGCGATTACGTAGCTGGAGCAGTTAATGTATCACGAACACGTGGGCTAAGCCGCGTTCGCGAAGAGGAAGTGAGGCAGTTGGGTTCACGCGCGTTTGTTCTTCACGATCGCGTGAAGGAGGATGCGATCGCGTAGGTCTGAGGAGGCAGTGCTTCACGTTCGCATGTGTATTGTCGCGTTCGCATAAGGTGAATTTTCTATGCAACTGAGTTTGTGCTTCACGATCGCAAAAAAATTTCCGCGATTGCAATTAAGGGATAACTCTGCAGAATTTAATGTTTCAAAAATGAGGGTTTGAGTTTATTTCACAATTTGATTTTGGGAGCTCGGTTGGAGGTGATTCTTAGAGAGATTTTAAAGAGAGTGATTGGGGTAAGTGATTCTTACTTAGTTTTGGTTAAATTCCATGATTATATTTTTGATTTTATCATTTAATTAGTGATTTGGGTTGAAAGATTGGAGTAAATGGAGGAAACTTCTTAGGCCGAATTTTGGGGATTTGAGCGAGATTTTGGTATCGGATTTGAGTAATTTTTGCATGGTTGGACTCGTAGTTGAATGTGTTTTCAAATATTGTAACTTTCATCAGATTCCGAGACGTGGGCCTAGGGGTTGGCTTTTGACTTGACTTTTCGACTTTTGATTAAGAACTTAGAATTTTTATATGAAATTGATTTCTTTAGCTTATGTTGATTTTATCAAATTATTTGTGTCTAGATTCAGGTTATTTGGAGGATGATTCGCGAGGCAAGGGCTTGTTGGAGTAGAGTTGTGCATGGCTTGAGGTAAGTAACACTTCTAAACTTGGTTATGAGGGTATGAAATCCCAAATTTCGTGTTATGTGATTGGTGTTGCGGTGACGCGCATGCTAGTGACAGACGCGTGTGCATGCACCGTAGTAATTGTGATTTAGTCGATTTCATAAAACTGTGCAGTTATCTTATCTGAATATTACTACTGTACTCTTAGTGTTAAAGTAATTGAGCTGTGATTAATGCTAGAAATCATGTTTAGGCTATATGCTGGTACTATTGGGTCCCACAGAGTGGTCGATCTTTGCTGTTAAGTTGTTTTGCTTAATTGATGTCATGTACTCAATCGCATTCATCATTGCATATCATATCTGTCACGACCCAAAAATCCTAACCTGTCGTAATGGCGCCTATCTCAATACTAGACAAGCCGACAACATCAATAACCCACGATTTCCTTTAAGTTTGAAAACATAATATTTACATACAATACAAAACAAATCTCGCAAATATCGATACAAACACTCCCAAAACTCGGTGTCACTGAGTACATCAGTATCTATACATTACAAGTTTGGAAAATACGGTATATAATAGTCTGAGACCAAATATAGTAAACAAGGAGATAGGGAAGGAGAGACAAGGTATGCGAAACACGGTAGCTACCTCAGAATCTCCGAAAAATCAACTGTGCTAAAGAGTCAATACCCACTATGTTTGGGATCACCTGGATCTGCACACGAAATGTAGGGTATAGTAAGAGTACAACCGACTCTGCAAGTAACAATAATAATTAAAGAACTGAAAGTAGTGACGTGCTTCATAGCTAAGTCCAAATATAGTAATTTCCAACATGAAAAGGTAGGCATTCTTTCAAATTCAACATTTAAAACTCCACAGTAATTTCATATCAAATTTGACTAAAACAGAAATAATGTCTCTCAGAGTTTTCCAAAACAATGATATAGGACAACTGAAATGCAGCAATAATGGAATCAATGTATCCTCTCAGAGTAATAGTCACTCACTCCTCCCATTCACTCGAACCTCACAGTCACTCTTTCCTCACAATCACTCATCCCTCTCAGTCACTCATTCCTCTCAATCACTCAACACTAGGCACTCGACACTCGCACTCAGTAGGTATCTGCGCTCACTGGGGGTGTATACATACTCCGGAGGGGCTCCTTTAGCCCAAGTGCTATATCAAGCCAATCATGGCATATAACAATAAAACATGTTGCGGCGTGCAGCCCGATCCCATAAATATCCTCACAATTAGGCCCTTGGCCTCACTCAGTCATCAACCTCTCTACTATTTCGGGCTCTCAGAAATCATGATAAACAACCCAACAACAATGATATGATGCATCAATAACGTGTGTGGGCGTGCACCGTAGAAATTGTGACTTGGTCAATTTCATGGAGCTGTGTAGTTGAATAATCTGTTGATATGTTGGGACCACAGAGCTCGTGTACTTGTAAAATTATCTGCTAAATTGTTATTTTCCACTGAGTCACAGTTTTATTTGCACATTTTCAAACTTCAAAACCACGCGAGGTGATGCACATGCTAGGTGAAGCACATGCTAATTTGACCAATATTGAGTTAAGAATACTTACCCCATTGTTTTCATTGAATATTTCCCAAAAATCGCCTCTTTCCGAGCTCCAATTCGTCAAAAATGGAGTCCCATTTTCAAAACTTAAATATTTTGTCCAGGCATTCCTTCTTTGCGAACCCGACAGGTCCCTCACGTTCGCGAAGCACAAAATTGTGCTGTCCAAACATTGCCCTTCATGAACATGAGTCGCAGCTCGCGAATGCGATGCTTTACCTGGCAAACCTTCGCGAATGCAAAAGTCCTCACCAGCTATTTAACCTTTTGTGAACGCGATGAACAACTCTGCCTGCCCCCAGATCCTCTTCGCGAACGCGAGACTCCTCTCGCGAATGCGAAAAAGGAAATCTTGCCTGCCTCAAGTACCCCTTCGTGAACGCGAGATCCCTCTCGCGAACGCGAAGAAGGAAACCAGATACAGGCACCACAAAATTCCAGCCAAGTTCCAAATTCAAAATTCATTCTGTTAACCATCCGAAACTCACCCGAGACCCCCGGGACCTCAACCAAATATACCATCAAATGCCAAAACAGCATACGAACTTAGTCGAAACTTCAAATCACCTCAAACAATGCTAAAATCTCGAATCATACCCCAATTCAAGCCTAATGAAACTAAGAACTTTCAACTTGTACATTCAACGTCGAAACCTATCAAATTAAGTCCGATTGATTTCAAGTTTTGCACACAAGTCATAAATGACGTGACAAACCTCTTCCAAATTTCCAGAATCAGATTTCGACCTCCGGGTCAAACTTTTCAAAATTTAACGTTCGCCATGTCAAGCCTAATTTCACTACAGACTTCCAAATAATTTTTCGGATGCGCTCCTTAGTCTGAAATCACCCAACGGAGCTAACGGAACTATAAAAATTTAAATCTGGGGTCGTTTACACATAAGTCAATATCCGGTCAACTTTTCTAACTCAAGTTTTCAATTATGAGATTAAGTATCTTAATTCACTCCGAAATCCTTCCGAACCCGAACCAACTAACCCAGTAAGTCATAAGACAACTGTAAGGCATAAATTGAGTAGTAAATAGGGGAACATGGTTATAATACTCAAAACGACCGCCCGTGTCATTACAATATCCCAGTCTCTGTTGTAGTATATAGTCACATCTTGTATCATTGATTTGGGCTGCTTAGCATGAGTGTTGTGAGCCCGTGAGACTAGGGAGATTGATGACTGAGTGAGGCTGAGGGCCTGTTTGTGAGTTACATTTATGGGATCAGGCTGCACGCCGCAACATACTTTATTGATTCATGCCTGGATTTGGCGTATTATAGCGCTTGGGATGGATCTGCCCCTCCGGAGTCTGAACACCCATAGTGAGCGTAGTGGTTATTGATTTATTTATATTGAGCTGCATCTGCCGGACTTATTTACATTTGGGCTGGATATGCCTCGTATAGTGTTGAGTGATTGAGTGTGATAAGTGAGAATTGAGACACTCAGGTTGAGTACTCCGAGAGGGTGAGTACACGAGGCTTTTGAGGTGCTACATCGCATATAATATGCATATTGGCATGTAGATATAGAGATGCCATATTCCTCGTATCATTTAGACTTAACACATATTTTATCTGTTCTGAGTTTAATTATTAAACTTGGAAGCATGTCTAAATTCTTGAACCGTTACCTGTAGATTATGAATTTCTGAGATATCACTGTCATACTTTCCGTGAATTTCTGTACTGTTAATTATGTATGTGGGCTGTAATATTCGAGCATGTCACTACTTTCCATCCAAAGGTTAGTTTGTTACTTATTGAGTTGGTTGCACTCACGCTTCATCATGCACTTCGTGCGCAGATCTAGGTATTTTCGGTCACGGCGATTGCTAATTCACAGAGTTCAGACATTCGGAGATCATCGAGGTAGCTGCTTTGGCATCCGCAGACCTTGACTCCCCTCTCCTATCTTTCAATTTTATTTATTCAATTATACTTTCTAGATAGTGTACCAGACTATGTCATTATGTAGATACTCATGTACTCAGTGACACCTTGGTTTTGGGAAACTTATGTATTGAGTTATGACATTCTATCCCATTTTATGAGATTTTTATTTATATAAAACTATTTTAGGATATTTCAAATTTGAAAGTGTTATGACATTCTATCCCGGCTTGCCTAGTATCATGATATGAGCCATCACGATAGGTTGAGTTTGGGTCGTGACAATTTTAGACACAAATAGAAAGTGAAGTGCAAAAATTAAACAACATAATTTTTTTACATGAAAAACCTCATTGATCAAGGGAGTAAAAATTACGGCCCATCCTCGTAGAATTTTCCTAAAAAATTC
This sequence comes from Nicotiana tabacum, assembly GCF_000715075.1. Classification (NCBI taxonomy): domain Eukaryota; kingdom Viridiplantae; phylum Streptophyta; class Magnoliopsida; order Solanales; family Solanaceae; genus Nicotiana; species Nicotiana tabacum. The sequence goes on along the minus strand of NC_134094.1, from coordinate 26,526,509 downwards.
ACTAACTTCAAAGAGTGATTTTAGGTTATAGCTCAATAACCGAGACTATCTCTGGTATCTTACCTCTACAATCAACCAATTGTAGCTATCAGTTTTCAGACTATAACCTCTAGCCTAAAAGCTAAATAAACTCTTCAGATTTTGTTACCTAGGATTACACTTTTTAATAAGTGATATAGGTTATAATTAAAGAATAATGACTCAAATCTAAATAACTAAATAACTTGAACAACTTTTTTTTTTTGGACCAGATTCTTCAGTTGAGCAGCTTGAATCCTTGAAAGCACCTTTTGATATGTATAGTTATTTGCCTTGAGTAAAATCTCTGAACTATGCGAATCACATTAGTCTTGAATAGCAGCAATATGATGCTTTACATAGGAGTGAGATCGATCGAATCCTTTTCCAATTTTAGCTATAAGACCTAAAACAATTCAGTTAAGTCTTAAGGAAAATAAATCCTAAACGGATTTTAGTTTATTTCTTTAAAAGATTGCTTCACACGTTTTTTTCTTTTTAGCAAGTATTCCCATAATTAGTAAATCCTAATTGACCACGAATTCCTCCTACCGACATAATGCTTGTAGTGCCCTAAGTAAGACCTTTAAGGAATTTCAACTTGTATTAGGAATTAACGTCTGGCTTCTAATCCGCATTTTCATCTAATTTGTTTCTTTCGATGTCTGAACTGGTTCATTCAATATCTGTTTGACACATATGTAGCCCTGCATATCATAACAACAAATATCTTTAAGAGACCTAATTTTTTAACAATAATTTGTCAATCATCAAAACTAATTTAAAGCTTAACTCAACAAATTTTTCATTTTTGATTATGACAAACCTATGTTCAACTCAGCTCAACTTCCAAGACACCCAAGTGTAGTCTTCAGCTTAAGAACCAAACTGATCAGTATAAGAACTAGCTTGATTAGCAACATTGACTTTTGCAAATGTCTGTTCTCTAACGTCCCATTTATTCCAATCCTATAGATGGCTTGGCGTAAGAACCATATTAATTCAACATTTTTCCTACAAATAAATAAGTCAGATTTGATAAAATATATATACATATTTCTAATTTTTTTCTTTTGGCGTCATCAAAGAAATATAGTGGTTGGCAGAAAAACCTTGTTCTTGTCAAGGGATTTTTGGGGTCACTTCCACCGGAGTGATCACATTCTGAATGGGATGAGAACTAATATACTTTTGGTTTCTCATTTGTTTTTCTTAAGTATCATTATTCCGTCCTGATCAACAGAGGGACCAGACTTATTGTTGCTCCTTGTTCCGGTATCGACCTGTTCGGTTTCCCCTATCTATTGCACATTATGCTTAGCTTCCAGAGAACCGTGATTTTGTGTTGTCTCTCCTTGTACGATAGTATTTTTGGAATACCTTGATATGATCCATCAGCATATGCTCGTGTGAATACAATTTCACTATCATCATCATCATCCTACAAACTTTTATCAGCTGAGTGATCAGTTTTATCAAAAATCACATGCACATCTTTTTCAATACATAATGTTCTTTTGTTAAACACTTTTTAAGCTTTACTATGTGAAAAATACTCAAGAAAGACACCCTATTCACTTTTTGTATCAACTCTTTTCAGAGTACTTTTACCATTATTATGCACAAAACACTTACTATTAAATGGTCTTAGGTGAAGTATATTAGGTTTACTACCCTTAAATAACTCATATGAGATCTTCTCAAGCAAGGGTCTAATCATGCATCTATTGATTATGTAGCAAGCAATGTTTACAGCCTCAGTCTAGAAAATCTTAGGAAGACCACTTACAACTAACATGGTTCTTGCCACATACTCTAAAGTCCTATTTTTCTTCTTTTTTTACGACACCATTCTGCCGAGGAGTCCTAGGTGCAACAAAATTATGATTAATCCCTTGGCTCACATAATATTCAAAAATCTAAAATTTTTAAATTAAGTACCATGATCAGATCTAATGCTAGCTAAAAAAATCATATGTTTCATCTTTAGATGCAAGAAGCAAAGTCCATACAGACCTAGATTAGTCATCAAAAATCACAAACACGTATATTTCACCTATATTTCAAATCCTCATGGGACCACACAAATTCATGTGGAGTAGTTCGAGGGATGAATGTGCTTACCATTTTCTTTGATTTGAAGGAGGACTTGACATGCTTACCTTTTGCACAAGCATCACAAATTTTATCCTCCTTGAACGACATACTGATAATCAGGTCTTTTAAAATTAGCTTATTTTGTTGTAAAAAATAATTACATGTCCTCGCCTTTTGTGCTACAACAGTAAATTATATCAGTACACTAAGACATGTTTAGTTCATTTTTAGGAGAAAACATAATATTAGCTTTATAAATATTTTTATGATTTTTTTCCTTTAAGAACCGGGTTTCCATTGTTTAAATTAGTGACATTACATACACTAGCAGTGAATAAAACTTGATTCCCTCTGTCACATATTCCACAAGTTGTATTTCAAACCTTTAACATAAAATATATTTTCAATTGCATGGGAGTGAGACTTACCAACCTTACCTATACTTATGATATCTACTTTCTTACCATTACCGAATGTCATGCTCCCTTCTTGATAGGATGTCAGTGAGAGAAATATTTCTCTTTTTTCGTCATGTGTTGGGAGCAAGAACAGTTCACGTACCACATTTTTTTCTTCGCCTAGTAAAATAATTCATCTTTTCAAAAGCTCATGATGACTTGTGAGCATGTCAATATTAGATCATTTGACCTGGTTTTGCCTTAATAAGAAACCTGCTGAGTATCCCAGATCTGCTTAGCATTAGTGTATGCAGAAATACGACTGTACTCCTCAAGTCTAATACTACATATTATGATCTTTGTGGCCTTGTCATTCTTCTGAATATCCTTGACATCTTCATCATGATATTACTTCTATTGTTTAGGCTAGTAACTATTCCCTTGTCATCTTTTGCCATGGGAACCTTAGGATCTTTCTGAACAATGTCTTGAAGTTCTAAATCTTTGCCTTTTAGAAATTCTTGCATTATTCTTTCCACCATCCTTGGTACTATTTGCTGAACAGTGGTGACCTTGTAGTAGATTGTCCTTCTTGAACTTCTGGAGGTATAGCCATCTCAGATCCTTTCAAGGTGTTAGCCTTCGATTGAAAGAACCTGCTCTGGTACCAACTGTTATTTTTAGGACGCACCTAAACATAGGGGGTGGAGGTAAATTGTGTTGTACTCTATTTTCGCATGTTAAAGAACCCGGTTCTTTAACCTAAGAATTTTAGATACCAATAGATACAAAATTAAACAACACAATAATTTTTGCATGTAAACCTCCTTGCTCAAGGGAGTAAAAATTATGACCTACCATCATAGGATTTGTCTTAAAAGTTCACTAACTTCAATGAATGATTTTTAGTTACAATTCAATAACCAAAAGGGACTAGCTCAATTACCTTACCTTACCGTCAACCCAATTGTAGTTACCCCTTTTCACACTATAAACTCTAGCCTAGAAAATTAAACAAACTCCTAGATTTATTTACCTACATTTACACTTCTCAATAAACGGTAAAGTTTATAACTAAATAATAATGACTCAAGCCTTAACATCTTAGGAACTTGAGCAGCTTCGTCTTTTGGACCTAATTCTTAAGTTGAGCAGCTTGAATTCTTAAAAGCACTTTTTTGCTATGAATTGCTATTTGCCTTGAGTAAATTCTCTGAACTATACGACTAGCGTTAGTCTTCAATAGCAGTAATATGATGCTTTATATAGGAGTGGGGTCGTCTAAATCCTTTTTTAATTTTAACTCCAAGACCTAAAATAATTTGGTTACCTCTTAAGAAAAACAAATCCTAAATGGATTCTATTTTATTTTTAAAAGACTCTTTCACACGCTTTTCTTTCTTATGCAAGTACTTTTATAATTAATGAATCCTGGTTAACCAGAATTCCTCCAACTGACGTAATGCTTATAGCACCCTAAATAAGACCTTCAAGGAATTCTGACTTAGGAATCAGCTTCAGGCTTCAGGTCAACATCTTCAGGTGATCTGGTTCTTTCGATATTTGCTCGACATATTTGTAACCCTATATATTAGCACAACAAATATAATCAAGAGACCTGGTTCTTTCACAACTATTTGTTGATAAGAGACTTGGTTCTTTGACAAATGTTTGTTAATTATCAAAACCAATTTCAAGCTCAACTCAACAGTTTTACAAATCTTGAATCGGGAATCTCAGTTTAAAGATAATTGAATTCTGATTATCATGCTACACCCTTCAGTGATACACACTAAAGTTCATGAAAGGTACTTTTATCAGAAAGCTTTTGAACGTGCACTCTAGTATTCTTTTTCGTGATCTTTTACTTGTTTGCCTAGTATTCCTTCCGTTTCATCGTATATGTTATTAGATTGATTAGGCATGAAGTTTAAGAATATAAAAAAGATATTTTAATCTTGTAGTCTTAATTAAATTTAAAATGTGTCTAAAACAATAACAATAACATTTGAATCTTGTGGCTCGAACATGTTATGTATTACTATAAAAGAGCGTCATTAAGGGCAAATGCTAAGTTAAAACTAAAAACCTACTAAAGAGAACGGTGATGTTTAAAAAGTAATAATAAAAAGGAAAGTAAGATGCAACAAATTGAAGCGGGGAGAGTATTAGATGTTTCAAGGAGTTTAATCATTTAAAAATCGCTCTTTACTTATAAGATTTTCACTTAAATCAAAAGTCTTTAAATTCACCTCATATGTGCGATCAACCAAAAGAAGTTTGTGTAGAAAGACACAAGTTACTTTCCCTTCATCGAAGTGGAATATCTCTTCATATATACTGTCATTCCTCTTTTTTTCACTCTTTTTTTTTTCACTTCACTAAACAATACACCGTGGTTCACTTTGCTAATTGTAGGCTTGTAGCTCTTCACGTGTCCGGAGAATATCCTAATATGATTCTTTTTACCCAGAAAATCGAGTAACAATTAAACTTATATTGTGGTTTTAAGGATGTGATTTAAACCAGTACCAATTGATAAATAACGAATTAAATAGATAAATTGGACAAAAATAAATCTAACCAGTCTGCAAACAATGCCTCGACCTCGATTCGAGATAGTCTCGAGATTTAGTTAATAAAAATAGCAGAGAATGGAACAAGCAGTGATGAACAATAAATAAGACAAAGAAAGCAGCGTATATGTATATGTTTATCAGTGAATCCTCCCATACAAATGATTGTGACTCCTCTTTATATAGTAGAGGAAACCTAATTATGATATGTCTCTAATTACAGAAGGAAATTGTATAAAGTTAACCGCTTCTAATTTGGTCCGTTCCGAGATTCACGCTATGATCCTCGATCAGACTCGGATATCCGTTCCGAGATTCACGCCGTGATCTTCGATCAGTTACTGATATCTCGCCATTCCGTTATTATGCTGCCCTCGAAGTCGGTCATATTTGGTCTCGATTGTTGCTCGCCTCAGTCTCAACGTATACTTCGATCTCTAGGCTTGATGTCTCATCTTCGAGCTCGGGTCTGATTTATTACGAGGCTACCCCCGATGCAACTCCCTTGTCTCGATCAAACAGTAAAATCGGGTATGTCCGATTTTGATCGTATATAGATAGTCCCCTCGTTTCTTGGAATGTAATGAGAAGAAACGAGCTGAGCCTTCGATTTAGTACCTCGACCAATTATGACGTCAACATCTTGACGTAAGCGACATAAGCGATTGAAGCATCGCGTCTGTACAGTTCCCAAGGTCATTAATTAACGTCAGTTGATGGTCGGCCACTAGTGCTTTCAAATCGTCAAAGTGGCTATTATAAATAGACCACCTTCATAATCCTCTTAAACATTACTTTCAAACTTCTTCTAATCCTCAAAAAACTCTTGTATTATCTTCAAGTTCATCAACTTTGCCGGTTTCCGTTTGCCAATCTCTAAAGAACAAATTCCGCCTTCTTCTTCATTAAACCTCATATAGTAATGGCAAAAACATCAAAATCCGTTCCTCAAGAAGAAAAAGCCTCCTCGTCGCGGCCGGCCAGTGGAAAAATACCAGTGGAGCCACGTATTGAAGAGTGCATCCTCGGGCCATATGAACTTACTTCTGACTTTAAAGTCGAAAAACCCTCTTCGGTTCCTGGCCGATGCGAGCCCATGTCTAGATATATCTGTTCGATATCCGAAGGCGGTCTCGAGCAGGTGAAAAAGGATTGTTGCTGGGAGAATAAAGAGGTGGTGATTCCTACCCCCGAAGAGGACATCACCACTCATGTGAAAGGGGTTTTAAGTATGTGTACTTACCCTTTCACACTGGGTTCCGTCGATCCCGCCATAATCGACTTCTGCCGCCAATACTAGGTAACCCTAGGCCAGATCTACCCCTCTTTTTGGCGAATTGTCATTTTGCTCAGATTCTTCTTGAGCAAGATTGAGGGGATGTCTTTCACCCTTGATCATCTAATTAGGCTATACAACCCCCATCTTTTTCGGGGCGGACTGATAAGGCTTCAGCGCCGGGCCACGAATGTACTATTCTCGAGCATAGACGAGGACAAGGATCGAGGATAGATGTGCCTGTTTGTCCGAGTCAGGACCTCCAATTTAATCCCCGCCGAGAAGATGCCATTCTTCGAAATGGAACATGAAGCGTAAGTAGAACTTCACCGATAATGTTTGATTACCTATTACGTTTCTTTTATCTCTTCTCATCTATATTTTTCTTTATGGTCCAGCTTCCCCCGGTTTCCTGGTGTAGTCCCGGGACCTTGCAGGTTGGGTTCGACAACTGGTTTCAACCTCCTCGTATGCTGAGCCTTTGTGGCGCGATTTGGCCAAGGGTCGATGGGAGGCCAAAAATCATGGTAAGTTCCCATGTACGTGTTTTATGATTTCCTGTGAAATACTTCTTTTTAACTTGATTTCTACTTATACAGGTCTTGTAGATAATGTCGTCATGAGGCCGCCTCCCCTCGGGGAAGAGAAGGCTCCGAAGACAACCAAAGACAAGAAAAGGGAAAGGGCCTCGACTCCAGATACCCCAAAGCCCAAGAAAAGCAGGGCTCGAAAGTCGAAGACTGATCCCTCCATTCTGTCTGCCGATGTAGCCCAAACGCTACGAGATGAGGACGAGGATGGAGAAGATGTCGACTGCCTGCTGGTGGCTTGGAAGAGGGAAAGTATCAAAGCTTCTATAACTGCTGAGCCGGTGACGGTCGAGGAAGTTCAGCCGCAGATCGAGGTGATCTCGGCTATTGATGACCCCTCCTGCCGTGATGAGCAACCGGTGGGTGTGCCCGAAGGGTCTAGTTCTGAGGCCTTTCAAAGAGAAGAGAATGCCCCGAGTGACTCGCTCGGGGCAGTTAATATCGATGATTCGCCGCTCGGTCCCACATTCTCCGAGGGGCAATTTCGGGATGCCCGATCCATGGGAACCCTCGACGTGGGGATGGCCCCCGAAGAGGACGATATATTTCGTGGTTGCTTAGCAGGGGTCGATGATGTTTCCGACCTTGACGCATCACTCATTTTTGATGAGGCTCAGCGGCTTCTGAACCAAGTGAGTTTTATCCCATGCTACCATGCTTGCGTTTGTTCTTATTTCTCTAAGTCTGATTTTCTTTCTTTCTATACAGGCTACAACGCTCCATCGAGAAGCGTCTTCCAAGTATTGAGCTGAGCTGGCCCGATGTGAGGCTGATCTCAAAAAGCTTACGGAGGAGAGAAACGCCCTCAAACTCCTCTATGTGCAAAAAGAAGAGGAGATCATGAGCATTCGAGCCGAGCTGACAAGAGCTCATCGAGATCAGACCGAGTTCATTGAACGGGTAATGTAAATTTTTGGGAGCTTGTTATGTATTGACTTGATATTGGCAACTAACACTTTGATCCTGCAGGTTCAGCAGAAGGTCGAATTGGTTGAGCAGCTTCGTGAGGAGGCCAAGATGAAAGAGGCAGAGACTCTGGGGTGGAAGCAGAACATGGACCGTCTCGCCTCGGAGAAAGAAACGGTTCGGGCCCAACTATCTTCGGTTGAGCGTCAACTCCAAAGTGTGAAGGAGGAGAACTTGGCCCTAGCCCAGAAGGTTGATGAGCTCGAGATCGGTTGGCTGATAAGCTTGCAAGGGCCACATCTGAGGCAGAGGTGCTCGTGGCCTCCTACTGAGCTGACACCGAAGCCGCTAACACTCGGGCAAAGGCAATTTCTAATGTTGCTAAGGTTAGATTGTCCCGTGTTGCCGAGCATGCTAGGCGCCAGTCATGAAGAGAGACTCTTGAGGAGGTGCATGGTCGTGGTTTCGACCTCACGGCTGATATCGAGAGTGCGAAGGTTTTGGAGGATGAGGCCCGAGCTTTTCCCTCCGATGAGGAAGACTCTGCGAGTGGATCCGAGAGCGGAGATGAAGATGAAGCTCCCGAAGATGCGGCTCCCGAGGTGGACTAGGCACTTAGGATTTTTTCTCCTTTTGTTTTTTGTGTAAGACCCCGAGTGGTATTTGTAAATACTTTGCGTATATGAAAGATTTCTTTTCTTTCCGTTTCGTTGATTTCTGATTTATAATAAATTTTGTTTTGCCTTTGCTTTGTGAAAACTTTGTTGCAATCGGGTTACTGTAGCCTCTATAGTCGAGTGAGCAATAGCTCGAACGTAGAGTAGAACAAGCCCTTTGGTTTTTTAGTTAAGCGAGGGCGAGTCCCCGAGCTTAACAATATGTTTGGGATTTTAATTTCGGATGGCTTGATCGAAGCCGTAAATGTACTTCTTTTATAGCCGAGTTTGAGTAAGTTTCGAACTCACAGTAACAGACCCCTTAAGGTTTTATGATGAATCCTCGAGCTATATTTTATTTGAGCTCGGAATAGTGGAACCCTTAGGTCCGAATTGAGTGAGAACAAAATCTCGAACTCTAAGTGTATTGGCCCTTAGGCTCTTTAGATTGGGCCGACATGGACTCTAAAAGATGGCTATTTTTTCCCTTTTTCGTCTTAGAAGGTTTAGTAAAAAATTTCTTTATGCCTTAATACGTATTCTTTACCCATTGGGTTTTTTGAGGGTTCGATGTCGATTGAAACCCCTTTTCTTTTTGTGTCTTAGCACGTTTGTGTTAAGATAATTTGGTACCTCTTAAGGGTTTTCGAGGGATGATTTTATCAAGGCCTTTTTGATTACATGCCAAAGGTAGCCTTTTTTAACCGGTTTTTCAAAGAACTTGAAGGCCTATTTTTATTGCAGAATTCGGACGTCTCCGAGCCGCTTTAATTTGGCCGTAGCCTTTGCGTATGCCTCTTGGGCTTATTTCCCAATAATACTTCGAACTTGTTCGAAGTGTTAGTCCCCGAGAATGATGGCCTTGGCATATAGATCGAGGAGTGCCTCTTTGAGGTCTTATGAATTTGAATTTAGATTACTCGAATATGTCGATCGTCGATGACAGTCCCCGAGTGTACAAGGTATATTTGCACTTGGCCCTTGAGCCATTTCTCACAAAATCATAAGTATGGAGCTTGTATAGTAGAAAACATTCTTTGAGACACAAGATATTTGATATAAAAAGAATGCTTCTTTGTATAATTTATACATGCGTACATGTTTTGCCATTGGGGCTCGACTAATCTATACAGACACGGTTCATTCGACCGTTTGGCCCATTATAAAGTTTCTCTATCGAGTCCCTTTGACACGAAGTATTTTCCTCGAAAGATTAACATCCAAGGGTAATGCCCTCCAGAATTCGAGGTTGATTGTAAAGAAGTCTTAGATACTGTTGGATGGTCCTCAGGTAGCACATAATTGTTGCCTCGTTAAAAATCTCGCCGGAAAAACCCACTTGGGACAAAAATCGATCTAAGGGAAAAAGAGTGCAATGCATGCTTTAAAACCTGAGGTCTCGATATCTTCGATCGATCATCTACAATGAGTTAGTGTCGAATATATAAATGAAAAAATAGGAATAAAATCATACCTTACAATAATACTGTTTGAGAAGCGATATGTTCCAATTATTTGGCAGTTGTGCGCCGTTCATCGTGCCGAGCTTATAAGATCCCTTTCCGACGATTTCGAGGCCTTGGTAGGGTCCTTCCCAATTTGGTCCGAGCTTTCCTTCATTAGGATCTCGAGTGTTTATGGTGACTTTCCTCAGGACTAAGTCCCCGACTCTGAAGTGGTGAAGGTTGGTTCTCCTATTGTAGTATCTTTCGATTCGTTGCTTTTGTGCAGCCATTCGAACGAGTGCAGCTTCTCATTTTTCATCCAATAATTCGAGGCTAGTATTTATAGCCTCGTGATTTGACTCTTTTGTTGTATGTCAAAACCCATTTAGAGAAATAGTCAGTCATAAATAAAATGTACTTGGCTTTACCTGGGGCTGATGGCAGAGGGCTGATGATATCCATCACCCATTTCATGAATGGCCATGAGGATAAGACTGAATGAAGTTGTTCTCCGGGCTGATGGATCGTCAGTGCAAACCTTTGACATTTATCACATTTTTGAACAAACTCCTTAGTGTCTTTTTCCATGCTATCCCAGTAGTATCATGCTCTAATGATTTTGCGAATCAGTGATTCGGCACCGGAGTGGTTCACAAAAGTGCCTTCATGGACCTCTCATAGAACATAATCAGTGTCTCCTGGTCCTAAGCATACTGCTAATGGTCCATGGAATGTCTTTTGGTATAATGTTCCATCTTCAATCAATGTGAATCGAGCAGCTTTGGTTCGTGGGACCCTCGACTCTTTAGGGTCCGATGGGAGCTTTCCGTTCTTCAAGTATTCAATATATTTATTCCTCCAATCCTAGGTTAAGCTTGTAGAGTTTATCTCGGCATGACTTTCTTCGATCACGGATCTCGAGAGTTGAACGACAGTCCCCGAGCTGATCTCATCTTCCTCGACCGATGACCCTAAACTTGCAAGTGCATAGGCCTCACTGTTTTGTTCTTGAAGTACATGCTGTAAAGTCCATTCCTTGAAACGGTGCAAGGTTACCTGAAGCTTGTCCAAATACCTTTGCATTCTATCCTCTTGAACTTTGAAAGTTTTGTTTACTTGGTTCACCACCAGTAAAGAGCCACACTTGGCTTCAATGACTTCTGCTCCTTAGCTTTTAGCTAGCTTGAGACCTGCAATCATGGCCTCGTACTCGGCCTCATTGTTAGTCAACCTAGGAGTTTTGATAGATTGCCTAATAGTGCTACACGTGGCTGGCTTCAAAACGATGCCTAGCCCGGACCCCTTCACATTCGAAGCACCGTCTGTGAAAAGGGTCCATTCCCCCGATGATGTACCTGATTTTAGCAAGAGTTCCTTTTCGACTTCGGGTACGAGGGTTGGCGTGAAATCGGCCGCAAAATTTGCTAAAATATGAGACTTGATGGTCGTCCGGGGTTGATACTCGATATCGTACCCACTAAGTTCGATGGCTCATTTGGCCAATCGGCCCGATAGTTCAGGTTTGTGCAAAATATTACGAAGTGGGTAGGTGGTTAATACGCATATGGGGTGATATTGGAAGTATGGTCTTAACTTTCTAGAGGCGCTTATCAATGCAACTGCCAATTTCTCCAAGTGCGGATATCTAGTTTCTGCTTCTCTTAAGGTCCGACTTACATAATAAACGAGAAATTACGTACCTTGCTCTTCTCGAACTAGGACACCACTTACCGCTATTTTCGATACTGCCAAGTATAAGTAAAGTTTCTCATTTGTCTTTGGAGTGTGAAGTAGTGGTGGGCTTGATAGGTATCGCTTCAATTTCTCTAATGCATGTTGGCATTCCGGGGTCCAGGCGAAATCATTCTTCTTTTTGAGTAGAGAGAAAAATTTGTGGCTTCGATCTGATGATGTTGAAATGAATCAGCCTAAGGCAGCTATCCGTTCGGTTAGCCTCTGCACGGCTTTTGCACTGTCCACGACGGTGATGTCTTCGATGGCCTTGATTTTATCGCGGTTGATTTCGATCCCCCGATTCGATACCATGAAGCCAAGGAACTTGCCCGAACCGACCCCGAAAGCACATTTCTCGGGGTTGAGCTTCATGTTGTATTTCCTTAAAATCTCAAACGTTTCCTACAAATGAGCCAAATGGTCCTCTGCGCGCAGGGACTTAACTAGCATGTCATCAATATAAACTTCCATTGATTTACCTATTTGTTTTTCGAATATTTTATTTACTAGGCATTGGTAAGTAGCTCCTGCATGTTTAGCCCGAAGGGCATTACATTATAACAATATGTTCCATACTTTGTGATAAATAAAGTCTTTTCTCGGTCCTCCAGGTTCATTTGGATTTGATTGTACCCGGAATAGGCATCGAGAAAAGTAAGGATCTCGTGGCCGTCCGTGGCATCGATCATGCGATCGATGTTAGGCAGTGGAAAAGAATCTTTGGGGGACGCATTGTTTAAATCCTTATAATCTTCACACATTCTAAGTTTGTTCCCTTTTTTAGGGACTACAACTATATTGGCTAACCATTCGGGATATTTCACCTCCCGAATGGACCCTATTTTTAGAAGTTTAGTTATCTTGTCCTTTATGAATGCGTGCTTTACCTCGGACTGGGGTCTTCTCTTTTGCTTCACCGGTTTGAACCTAGGGTCCAGGCTTAACCGATGCGTAGTTATCTCCGGTGGGATCCCTGTCATGTCTAAATGAGACCAAGCAAAACAATCCATATTATCAATAAGAAATTGAATAAGCATTTTTCTGAGTTCAGGGGTTAATCCCGTTCCCAGGTATACCTTTCGCTCGGGCAGGTACTCGATCAATATAACTTGTTCTAGCTCTTCGACCATTGATTTGGTGGCGTCAGAATCTTCGGGAACAATAAAAGTTCGAGGGGTCGGAAAATCCTCCTCTTCTTCTTCTATCTTCTGCTTCTCCGATTCGGTCGAGGCTGGTTGCTGTGATTGCTATTTGACTTCCTGCTTACCTATGATGCTCGACCTTTCCGATCTTGATAGTATCGATATCGGTGTTACTTCATCGACCGCAAACATTTCCTTTGCAGCATGCTGCTCCCCGTATATTGTTCTTACATCGTCCAACGTCGAGAATTTCATCATTTGGTGGAGAGTCGAAGGGACTGCCCTCATATTGTGGATCCAAGGCCTTCCGAGCAGGGCATTATACCTCATGTCGCCCTCAATTACATAGAACTTGGTATCTTGAATAGTTCCAGCCACATTCACCAGTAGAATAATCTCCCCTTTAGTTATTTCACTGGCTATATTGAAGCTGTTTAAGACTCGAGCTGCGGGCACACTTTGATTTTGTAGGCCGAGCTGCTCCACGACCCTCGATCGGATGATATTCACTGAGCTACCTGGATCCACTAAAATATGCTTAACTTGAACTTTATTTAATAAGATAGAAATTACCAGAGCATCGTTGTGGGGCTGAGAAATGCCTTCTGCTTCTTCGTTGTTGAATGATAAAGTGCCTTCGGGCAAATAATCTCGGATTCATTTTCCCCTAGTGATTGATACCTTAGTGCGTTGGATATGGGTCGCTGTGGAATATCGACCCCACCGACGATCATATGAATGACATGTTGGGGTTCCTCCTATTCATTTTTCCTGTTGGCGTCCTTTTCTCTGAAATAATTTTTCGCTCGATTGTTGAGGAACTCTCGAAGATGGCCCTTATTGAATAGACGGGCTACCTCCTCCCTTAATTGCCTGCAATCCTCGGTCTTGTGACCATGGATGCCATGATACTTGCACATCAAATTTGGGTTTCTTTGGGAAGGATCAATTTGTATGGGTTTGGGCCACCTAGTATCTCTGATCCTTCCTATTGCCGATACAATGCCCGATGCATCGATGCTAAAGTTATATTCCAATAACCGAGGTGTCTCTGTGGGATCGGCATACTTGTCAAAATCACTTTTGCTCATAAGTCCTCGAGAATTCTGTCCTCGATCCTTTCTTCGATCATTCCGGGCGGAATTATGTCTTGAACCATTGTTCCTTCGATCTGCGGTATATGGTTGATATTGGTCCCTGTTCAACCTTGGCTCCCTGTCGACGTCCCTCTGGTTTTTAACTGTCGACCTGTTTGGATATACTGAACCGGAAGGGGCTCCTAATTGGTCATCCTCGACCCTGATCTTCGACTGATATCAATTGTGCATATCTTCCCAAGTTACAGTAGGATACTCGATTAGATTTTGTTTCAACTGATGTGATGCTATCGAACTCCGCTCGTTCAACCCTTGGGTGAAAGCTTGAACGACCCAATCATCTATGAACGGCGGCAACTCCATGCATTTTATTTGAAATCGGGACATGAACTCCCTCAGCATTTCATTATCCCTTTGTCTTACCTTGAAAATGTCTGATTTCCTCGTTGTGACCTTTATGGCCCCGTTGTGTGCCTTTACAAAAGAATCTGCTAACATGACAAATGAGTCGATGAAATTTGGTGGCAGGTTGTGATACCAAATCATTGTACCCTTCAAAAGGGGCTCTCCAATTTTTTTCAACAGCACAGATTCAATTTCATCATCCTCCAAATCGTTACCCTTGATGGCGCATGTATATGAAGTAACATGCTCGTTGGGATCGGTGGTCCCATTGTATTTGGGTATGTCTAGCATACAAAACTTCTTTGGAATAGGCTTCGGAGCCACATTTGGTGGAAACGGCTTTTGTCCAAACTTCTTCGAATCCATCCCTCTCAAGATTGGCGGTGCCCCCAGTATCTGATCAACTCGAAAGTTGTATGTCTCCACTTTATTATCGTTGGCTTTGATTCTCTTCTCCCCTGATTCAATTCTTTTGGTGAGCTCCTCTAGCATTTTCATTACCCCAGGATTAGTCCCCGATTCGTTACCATTCGACCTTTCCAGTACTGGCTCGGTACTGCGAGTAATTTCCGGCTCGACCCTATTTGGAGTTCTATGTTGATTTTGTAACTGAGCAATAGTGGCTTGTTGAGCCTGAAGCATCTCGAATATCACTTGGAGACTGACTACTTCGTCTCCTCTGCCCTGTGTTCCTTGGCCACTAGATCGACCTTCTCTGCGTACACTCCCATCGGGATTTGCGCCTAAGTCCGCATTTAGAGCAACGTGCGAATTGACATTGACTGGGTTGGCAACCGGTGCTGCCCTGAGATTAGCCTGTGGCACCTCGACTCCTGGAGCGATCACATTTTCGTTTTTATCATGGAATCCGAGGCCATTGTCATCGTGTGTGGATGTGTTTTGTGAGTTTGACATGTTTTAACCTGAAAGCAAATATACTTGACAAGAAAAAGCGTAACATAGTGTGTTTTACCATAATGAGTACTGAACAATCACTATTATCCTTAGCCCCACTGTGGGCGCCAAACTGTTTATCCAGAAAATCGAGTAATAATTAAACTTATATTGTGGTTTTAAAGATATGTGATTTAAACCAGTACCAATTGATAAATAACGAATTAAATAGATAAATTGGACAAAAATAAATCTAACCAGTCTGCAAATAATGCCTCGGCCTCGATTCAAGATAGTCTTGGGGTTTAGTTAATAAGAACATCAGAAGATGGAACAAGCAGTGATGAACAATAAATAAGACAAAGAAAGTAGCGTATATGTATATGTTTATCACTGAATCCTCCCATACAAATGATTGGAACTCCTCTTTATATAGTAGAGGAAACCTAATTATGGTATGTCTCTAATTACAGAAGAAAATCGTATAAACAACTAGTTAACCACTTCTAATTTGGTCAGTTCCGAGATTCACGCCATGATCCTCGACCAGTCTGGGATATCCGTTCCGAGATTCACGCCGTGATCTTCGACCGGTTACTGATATCTCGCCATTCCGTTATTATGCTGCCCTCGAAGTTGGTCATATTTGGTCTCGATTGTTGCTGGCCTCGGTCTCAATGTACACTTCGATCTCTAGGCTTGATGTCTCATCTTCGAGCTCGGGTCTGATTTATTACGAGGTTACCCCCGACGCAACTCCCTTGTCTCGATCAAACCCGATTTTGACCATATACAGATTCCAAACGATTTTCTACTTAACGAGTATAAACATAAGGGTAAAAATGGACAGAAAGAAAAAATAAATATATGGGTATGACAAACAATGCATAATCCACCGAAGAAGCCCCAATACTATTTGTCTTCTATAGCATATTTGACCAAACATTTAAGTGGCGTTTGGACATAAGAATTGTGAAATTTAAAAAAAAATGAAAATATTTTTCAAGAAAAAATGATATTTAAAAATTAGAGTTGTTTTTGGATATAAATATAATTTGGGGCTGTTTTTTGATTTTTGTGAGTGATTTAAAGTGAAAATTTTAAAAAATAACTTTTTAGAATTTTTAAAATTTAAAATTCAAGTAAAATTTAAAATTTTCATGATCCGAATAAAGTGAATTTGGAAAAAGTAATTTTTTTTATGGCCAAACAGAAACTAAAAGTATTTGCTTCTTAAAGATACTTGTTTTGAAGAGTTAAAATGTTTAAATAAACTTTCGGGGGAACGATATCTGTTTTTTGGATAGTAATAGAAAGTTTACTTTTTTCTCCCCCTTAATTAAAATTTACACCGTCGTTAATACTAGGGGTGGATGTCGGTCGGTTCGATTCGGTTTTCATGAAATTCGGTTCGGTTTTATTTGTTTTCGATTTTTCATTCGATACACCAATAACCGAACCAAAATTAGTTCGGTTTGTATGGTTTTTGCTAGTTCGGTTCGGTCGATTTTCGGTTCAATCACTACTAGAACTTCGCTAAAAACCGACCAAAAATACCGACCAACGTTAGTCGGTTATGGCAAATTACCGACCAAAACGCGACCATTACGGTGTGGACGGTATTTTGATGGTCGGAATGGCTTACCGACCAAAAATACCGACCAACGTTGGTCGGTTATGGCAAATTACCGACCAAAACGCGACCATTACGGTGTGGACGGTGTTTTGATGGTCGGAATGGCTTACCGACCAAAGTTGGTCGGAAATTACCGACCAACTTTGGTCGGTATATTAAAACGACCATCTGACAAGTTTAATTACTTACCGACCAACTTTGGTCGGAAACATATTTTATTAATTTAATTTTACCGACCAAAGTTGGTCGGTTTAACTAAATTATATTTTTTTATTAATTATTAAAATTAAAAAAAACCGACCAACTTTGGTCGGTAATTGAAAATATATATTTTTTAAAACTAATTAAAATTAAACATTACCGACCAACTATGGTCGGTAATCTCAACAATGCAAGCAAAATACCGACCAAAGTTGGACGGTAGTCTTGAATTCTGGGAATTCAACGTTCATTAACCGACCAACTTTGGTCGGTATTTTGGAATAATTTATTTTTTTAATTAAAAACCGACCAACGTTGGTCGGTTTTTCTGAGATTAATTTTGGCATAAAATGCCTGTTTTGGCAGCTAAACCACCTGCCAGCATACCAATACAACAACACAATAACAACAACAACAACACAACAACAACAACAACAACAAAAATACAACAACAACACAACAACAACAACAATAACAACAACACAACAACAACAAAAACACAACAACACAACAACAACAACAACAACACAACAACAACAACAACAACAACAACACAACAACAACAACCAAAACATTCAATAAATACTTTAAAACTAACAAATTAAACTTCAATTGAACATAAAAATCCAAAACCAAGTTAAAACTAATTACAACTAGTTCAAAACTGGTTCTATTTGTCTAGTTCAAAGTATATAAAAGTCAAGGGGTGTTTTGTACAACAACATCATCATCGTCTGATGAACTTTCATCTACAAGACGATATAGAGAACGGTCTTGTGGAGGACGGGAAGCACGATCACGGGGAGGACGGGAGGAACGATCACGAGCAGGGCGGGAGGAACGATCACGTGGAGGTCGACCCTCTGAAGATGACTCATGAGATCGGGGAAACGGAAAAGCTCCACTAGATAGGAGAGTTCTGATCTGAGCTTGCATGCCAAGGAATTGAGCATCTCTAAGCCTTTCTCTTTCCTTGGCCGCTTCTAGCTCTGATGTGAGCTTTGTCACTGTCTCCCGCATAGCGGAGAGGCTCTCCCTATTAAGTTGCTCGCCATGCGAGGAAGTCCCTATTCCTCGCATTCCACACTTATAGCGATAGAAATTTTTAGTAGGAAGCCCGTATACCTTCTCCCATTTTGGACCGCCAACAGACTCCAACCATATTCTTTCAGCATCCTCGTCCGAAGGTTGGGTTGGCTCACCCGATTCACCAGCTGGATGACTACGGATGAATTCCTCCACGTTACTTTGGTAGCGACCCTATATTATTTTAAATTAAATCAGTATTTCAAGTTGCTTATAAAAGTAAATTATAATACTTAAATAAAATTGAAAGCTTACATATGCAGTCGAGGCCCAGTCCTCGACCCACCTATCTTGATCCCCCTCTTTCTTCTTCTTCACAACATGTGTCTCCTTGAATAGCTCATCATGACTCATTGGACGCCCATACTTCTTTTCCTGAAAATAAATTAATTTAGTTAATAAACAGAATAGATATACTTAGAAAAGTAAAATAATTTAAGCAATTATGTACCAATCTTCTTTTTATTGTCCCTAGGCTGATCGCACCTCCAGTGTGCAAGGAGCCTCCCTTCTCGGATGCGCGAGCTTTCTTTCCTTTTTCGCTCCTCTCTAAGAACTCTGCGGTAAGCCATTGCCTTTGCAAATCATTCCACAAATTCTCAAGTAACCAGCCAGGCCTCTTGTTCTTCTTTCTAGCATCCGAGAAAGCATCCGCCAATCTCTTGTGAGCTTTATGATAAAAATTTGTAGCCACTTCTGCGCTATAGCGGTCTTCCCATACACACTTGCTCTGTATTTCAAAAGTTAAATATTAGATGGAAACATCATAAATATAAATTATTAAACTGTTTAAAAGAACATTTATACCTTAAATTGATTGGAAATTTGCTCCTTCAGTGAGAATGGGCAATCAGTCCAAGTCGCATAAGGGCCATCATAAAACTTTCTGATGGCATTGGTGATTATCCTCGTAGTTTTATTACCCGGCCTGAACCTGCAATTTAACAATAAAAATACATTAATATCTTAGTAAAAATGTTACAAATTAATAGACGCAAAAATAATGAATAACACTTACCCATCACCCTCAGGGACTATGATGATCCTGCCATATCGATCATAATGCACTACCTCGTCATCACCATCCGAAGCATGTGTATCAGATGCATGTGAAGACGGTGTAGGCGGGTCAGAGCTAATGCCTCCCAGGCGAAGGCCTGCAATAGATGGAGTCGATGATGAAGATGGTTGCGATCCCTGTGACTGCGACATAGCTGGATGCGACCCAAGTGGATGTGATACCGATGGCTGTGACCCGAGTGGCTGTGACATGGGTGGATGCGATCCATGTGGCTGTGATATGTAGGGATGTGATCCATGTGGATGTGATGCAGATGGCTGTGAGGCAGCTGGACTGTATGTCGGACGTATAGTCCTGTGGCCCTGTGATGGAAGACTGGGTGTCTGAATGAAGGTGTACGGCTCGTGATGCTGTGGCAGCTCAGTATAGCCGTGTGGTGGAGGATAAGACATAGGCATCTCTGAAAAAGGTGGACAAGAGGGAGTATTATTTTCTACCCTCCTCTTTCCCTTCCTACCCTTTTCTCGACCCCGAGAACTAGTAGGGTCATTGTTACCTTGACCCTTGCCTGCCATCTGCATAATATAATACACATTTAGATTGAAACATATAAGAAACTAGCTATAAAACGAGAGTGGTTTAAAAAACCAACTTTTTAATCCTCATCGACGTATTGTTCCTCGTCCGAGAATTCTTCGTCCTCACTTGTTTGAGCTTCATCAATTGATTCCTCGTCCTCATTTTCTATAATTGTTACTTCATTTATATCAACTTCTTCCAATATGCGTTCAGGATGTTCCAAATCATTTTCTAACTGATCGTCCACTATTTGGTGAATATTGGAGATATCGTTTTGATATGCAACATCTAACACATTCTCGACTTCCACCCTACCTACAGGCTTAGTTTTTATTACAACCCACCAATCGGACTTATTCCGCCGCAATGGATAAGGAGCATAATACACTTGCCTAACGTTATGTGCAATTCTGAAAGGATCATAGCGATCATACACCCTCGTATGATTAACCTCAATTATGTTGTATTGGTTGTGTACTCTTATACCTCTTGTTGGATTTGGGTCAAACCACTTGCATCTAAAGAGTATCAATTTCTTATATGGCCAACCTGTATATTCTAGTTGTAATATTTTTTTGACCACACCATAATAATCAATATCTCCAACTTGGTTGCCATCACCACCTAGAACCCACACCCCGCTGTTGTTGCTATTTTTATTTTTAGAGCAATCCTCTGTATGAAACTTATAACCATTCACTACGTACTTAGACATTGTTGTGACCTGAAGCCCAGGTCCCCAAGATATATCTTTCAAAAATTGATTTACACCATTATTTGGATTATTTACCTACATAGAGTTAAAAAAAGTCATAAGTTAGCACAACTTATGAATCAATTTTTATACATTCACTACATATGTATATATATATATACACACACACTTACAAGCTGTTTGAACCACGTATCAAATCTATATATATATATACACTTACAAACTGTTTGAACCACGTATCAAATCTCGTATATACAGCATCATAGCCAAATTGACCCACGAAGTGACTGTGACATATCAAATATTTTTAGTAGTTGCATCAATATGTAGTCACAGTAAATTTTACATTTTGATAACTAATAAATCAATACTTACTTGAGAAATGGTACAACTTCGGGACAATTTAGCAACACATGAAGTGTAGCTGACTTGTACTCCATATCACTCAAACTTCTCTTTCTAACATCCTTAGAACATCGGCCTGGTTGATTGAATATGGACATTGGTGGATATAATGGATCATTCACACATTCGACCGTGTGCCTATTGGGCCTATTCCTAGAACATGGCACGTTACTCTCAAAATAATAAGAACAAAAATATGCAGTTTCCTTTGCAAGATAGGCTTCGCATATAGATCATTCAATCTTATTCCTCTGCTTAACAAATTGTTTGCATTTGCCAATTGTCCTACATAATCTCATGTTAGCCAATAACATTCAAATAAAATAGAATAGTACATCAAACTTATAATATTACCTCTCAAAGGGATACATCCATCTGCATTGAACAGGCCCTCCAAGTCGTGCCTCGTGTACAAGGTGTATTGGAAGGTGTTCCATCACATCAAAGAAACCACATGGGAATGTTTTTTCCATCTTACTAGAAATTACAGGGATGTTCTAGTCCATCCGAAGTAGGTTTTCTTCCCTTAATGTGGTAGAACACAAGTCTTTGAAAAACAAACTAATCTCTGTGATGGGTTTCCAGATTCTTTCAGGCAAACCACAAAATGCAATAGGCACTAAGGTCTCCATGAAAACATGGCAGTCATGACTTTTCAAATGGCTCAACTTCCCTACCTCCATATCTACTTTTTTCCCAAGATTCGACGCATAACCCTCAGGCATCTTTAATTTCGTAACCCAATCACAAATTTGTCGTCTTTCCTCCAAAGTGAATGTGTAACTTGCTTTGGGCTTGAACACCTTACCATTGTTTGCTGTCTGTAAGTGTAATTCAGGCCGCCTGCAATATTCTTGTAAGTCCATTCTAGCCTTCGGGTTATCTTTTGTCTTACCTTTAACATCCATCACTGTGTTGAACAAATTATCAAAATAATTCTTCTCAATATGCATGACATCAAGGTTGTATCGGAGAAGATTATCCTTCCAATAAGGCAACTCCTAAAATATACTCTGTTTCGTCCAATTATGATTAACACCATATCCGGGAAATCTATAAGGTGGAGCCTCTGTAACTTTACTGAAGTTCTGGACCCTCTCCCAAATTTCCTCACCTGAAAGTATCGGAGGTGGAGAATCATATTCCACTTTATTCTTTTTGAATGCATTTTTCATCCTTCTAAACTCATGATCATCAGGCAAGAATTGACGGTGACAATCAAACCATGATTGCTTTCGGCCATGTTTCAAAGTGAACGCTTTACTATTTTCCATGCAGTAAGGACAAGCTAGCTTCCCAGCAGTCATCCACCCAGACAACATTCCATACGCAGGAAAATCATTAATAGTCCACATTAAATTAGCACGCATATTAAAATTCTGCTTGGTTGATATGTCATATGTTTCAACACCATCATACCACAATTGTTTTAGCTCATCAATCAAAGGTTGCAAATATACATCAATCAAACTTTTTGGATTACGTGGACCGGGGATAATACAATTTAAGAATATATATGGACTAGTCATACACAACTCAGGTGGTAGATTATAAGGTGTAAGAAAGACAGGCTAACATGAATATGGTGTCGCAGATATAGAAAAAGGCGTGAAGACATCGGCACACAGACCTAACCGAATGTTCCTTGGTTCACTAGCAAAATCTGGATATGTCCTATCAAAGTGCTTCCAAGCTTCTCCATCTGAAGGATGACACATAACACCAGGTAGTCTTCTATTTTCAAAATGCCATCTCATATGAGGAGCAGAACTCATCGACGCATATAACCTCTTTAACCTAGGTATAAGAGGTAAATAATGCATTGCCTTGACAGCGACCATATTCCCACTGGAAAGCCTCTTGAAACGAGGCTTTTCGCAAAATTTACAACTGTCTAAAGTTGCATCATCTTTATAATATAACATGCAACCATCTTCACAACAATCAATTCTCATTGACGAAAGTCCTAACTTAGAAACCAATCTCTTCGCCTGATAGAAATCACCAGGTAAGTTGATATTAGGGTCAACTAGTTCACTCATAAGGTCAATGAAACAGTCCATGACTGCTTGAAAAATATTCCAATTAGATTTGATACTTAGTAATCTAACTGCAACAGACAGCTCAGAGTGCGGACTTACTTCACGTAGTGGACGACTAGCTTCCTCTAACTGTTCATAAAAACGTTTTGCGTCATCATTAGGAGTTTGTTCAACATTTTCATTGGGCTCACCCCCAAAAGCATCCGCAACCATATCTTGAATTCTAGAATCAAGATTTGTATTCTCCACCGACCTACTACTTTTACCAACAACCATGTTATAAAATATCCCACGGCTACCATCGATCTCTCCATGATTAGTCCACACAAAGTAATTCTCTATAAACCCCTTCCTATAAAGATGAAGCTTAACTTCCTCTGATTTTTTAAACTTCATACAATCGCACCTGACACAAGGGCACCTAATTACTCCTTCACTTTGGTATGGTGGAAGTGACATTGCATGTCTAATAAAGTCATCAAACCCTTCTACAAAATTCTCCCGCAATCCCCGCCGATTAGGATAATTTCTATTGTACATCCAAGTACGATGTTCCATCTATACAAATAAAACAAGAATAAATTAATTTATTCTACAATTATAAATTAATTATATCTTTTTTAGTTAATTCAAGATAATTATTTTTTCTAATTACACCAATTTATATCCTAAAAGTTCAATTCATATCCAAAAGGTCCAATTCATATCTTAAAAGTTCAAATCATATCCTAAAAGTTCAATTCACAAGAACAAATCCTAAAAACTAAAATTTTAATTCATATCCTACGAGTTTAAACATAAACTAACTCAACTAAAGAAATTCAACCCATACCCTAAACTAAACTAATTCATAAATAATTGACTAATTAATAAAACTAATTAGTTAATAAAACTAATTAACAAAACTAATTAAAACAAGACCTAAACCCTAATCCTTAATAAAATACAATGTTCAAATAATTAAAATACTAATCAATTGAAACTAATTCATAACTAATTAACAAAACCTGAAAATAATAAATAAATGGGTTGTAATTCAAACCTAGAATTTGTAGGAGATGGAGAAGGAGATCGAGGAGCGGCAGTGGCAGTGGCAGAGGCGATGGCGACGGCGCGGCGACGGCGAGGGTGAGGGCTGGACGGCGAGGGGAGGCCTGGACGGTGAGGGGGAGGGGCTGGGAGAAGGAGAGATGGGAAGGAAGAAGAGGGAAATTTTTTTAGAGAAATGGGGGTTTCCCCCGTTTTTCACTTCTCTGATTTTAGAATTACCGACCAAAGTTGGTCGGTAATTTTGGTCGGTACATTAAGTGCTGACCGTTTGACCAAAAACCGACCAACTTTGGTCGGTTTTTTTTAAAAAAAAATTAAAATCTTTAACCGACCAACGTTGGTCGGTAATTTTAAATATAAATTCTTAAATATTATAAAATATTTAAGAATAATAAAATAATTATTAAAATTTAAAAAATTGGATCCAAATTACCGACCAACGTTGGTCGGTAATCCAAAATTTTCTTGTCTGACCAGCTATTGACCAATTTACCGACCAACGTTGGTCGGTATTTTGTTTAAAAAAAATGTAAATGTTTTTTTTCTCAGTTTGCGTCCAACCTGGACGGTTTTTTGTCGCATTTTTTGACCGACCAATGTTGGTCGGAAATAGTTGGTCGGTTTTTAGCAGATTTTTAGTAGTGAATTCGGACGGTTTAAACTTGCGATATTAGGCTTTTTCTTCAATTTTTTTAAAGCTAAAAGTAAGTTTTAAAATTTAACTTTTTCTGCAATTGACTTATTTAATTAAAATAGTAGCAACGATTTAATAAAATTCCATAACTGGGTGACTGCGATCTTATACCAAGTAATGAACAAAAGTATAATATATAGAATCAACAATAGAATATCAATTAATTTGATGTTTCTGCCTTTTATGCCAAATCACTTACAAACAATGGTTAAGAAAAAGCCTACAAAAATACTTTTAACACTTATTGATTCAACGAAAACAAAGGTATATCAAAAGAAAACTAAGCAAAGAAAGATTAGTTTACACAACTAAAAATGAATAGAGTATTTAGTTTGCACAACTAACCTTAGTTTAAACTACTTGCAAATGAACATAATGCTTTCTTTTCCTATTCTTCTCCCTTTCCAATTATTTTTTCTCTAATACGCCCATTCTATCTTCAAGAATGCTTTAAATTAGTTTGTTACACAAATAAGTTTTCTTAGTCATATTTCCATAAAAAACATCAATATTCCATAAGATACAAACAAGAGAAAGAATAAAAAATTAAAAGATGGACTGAATTGACCGTGATTTGTAATGGGAAAATAAAATTTGATTTTCGAAAATAGTATTTTGGGCTGCAACATTTAGAGCGTGGGTAAGCAAATTTGGCTAGAGACAAACAGGTGAAGGGGAGGCCATCAGAATCTATAGTATAAAACTTCGGTTTTTCGGTTAGCACCAAAACCGAACACAGAACCGAATACCAAAATTTTTAAAAATATGAACCGCAAACCGAGCGAAAAGTCGAACCGTAAAAATCGAAATTATCGGTTCGGACGATTTTTCGGTTCGATCGATATTATGCCCACCCCTAATTAATAAACCGTTCATCATTTTTTTTAGTAGCAGACGTGAGGTAGGCAAGTGTAATACGTACATGCATGTTCCTAGAACTTCCAAACATTAGCATTATTTATTCCTAACATAATTCCAAATACTAGAAAGTATGCATAGATGCTAAGCTATTCAATATTCATTACATTATAAGTCGGACACCAACCAATCCAAAAGCAGACAATTCCTTGTTCAGTAGGGATTTAAACATTAAAAAGCATGTCCATGTGAAAGACTAACAAGATCTTTGTAAATATTATTCTGGACTACACGTACGTTGTCAGTACGCAATATTCTCTTTAACTCTTTGCCCAGTTCCGAATATAACGGGTTACGTTTTTATTATATTGGTGTGTAGGCACAAAAATTTGAAGTGTTGAATTATTGGCTGCTTAGAAGAAATTTCCTTTTAAAAAAGTTTTTCTTGAATATGATACAATTATTTGTAACGATCCGGCCGGTTATTTTGAGTATTTGAACCCCGTAACGATCCGACCGGTTATTTTGGTATTCATGGGGTTCGAGAATGATTTGTAATACTTAGTTTCATTTAAGAGCCTTAAGTCGGAAGAGTTGACAAATGTTTGACTTTTCTGTAAACGACCTCGAATTGATGGTTTGATGATTCCAATAGGTTCATATGGTGATTTTGGATTTAGGTGTATGTTCGGATTTAGATTTGGAGGTTCCTAAAAGTTTTTGAGCATATTTGCCGAAAGTTGTCAATTAGAACAATCAGAGAGTTCTTAAGTTTAGCCGATAGTTGACTGTAATGATATCAGGCTCCGATTGGTGTTTCAGAACTTGAAATAAGTTCGTTTTGTTGTTTGAAACTTGTGTGCAAAATTTGGTGGTGATCCGAATCGTTTAGGCTTGAACAGATGCTTGGTTGGAAGTTTGGAAGTTCTTTAACTTGAGAGAAGTGCAACTTGTGGTTTGAACCTTTATTCGTAGTTGTGATAATTTCGTATGTGTTTGAGAGCTCTAGATAGGTCTATGTAGTGTTTATGGACTTCTTGGTATGATTGGGGGATCCCGGAGGGGACATGTGAGTTTCGCACCATCCGGAGCATGTTGTAGAAGTGTTGAGTTGTTACTGGTTTTGTTCGTCGCAATTCCAATGAAAGGTTCGTAATTGCGAGCATCACATTTGCAAGGTGGTCGTCGCATTTTCGACCTTGTTATGTTGGAGGACCTCGCATTTGCGAGGTATTGTGTGTTGCATTTGTGATTGGGTGCTTCTAACGGGACCTTTGCAATTGTGAAAATGTGGTGTCGCATTGGCAAAGTATGGTGAAGCTTCGCATTTGCGATCCTAGGACTGCATTTGCTAGGATTGCAATTGCAAGCCTCAGGTCGCAAAAGTGACATCTACATCTAGGTTAATAGTTGGAATTTTGGGATTTTAGCTCATTTTCTCATATTTTGAACCATAGACTTGGAGATGGGCAATTTTACTGGGAGATTTTCATACAAGACTTTGGGATAAGCGATTTCTACTCATTTTTGGTATTATTTCTCGAATCTACATGGATCATTAACACCTAAAACATAGGATTTTTGGATAAAATTTCGGGTGTTGCCTGTAATTTAAGAAAGCAAAAATTGAGGTTCTAACTTCTAAGTTATGATTTGGACTTGGATTTGAAAATCAAACAGATATTTGGACTCATGAAATTATGGGTAGTCGGGTTCTACTTCTTGACTCGGGTTTTGTCCGTGTGGGTCCGGGTTGATTTTTATTGATTTTTTGGAAATTGGGTAAAAATTTAAACTCTTTCTTTGTTTTCTTCTTGGGAACGTTTTTTTTATGGTTCAAAATCAGAGAAACAATTGAGTATTAGAATACCCAATTACCCAAAGCTCTTGACACCAAATGATAACAAACAAATGCAAGAACAAGAAGTGGGACTTGAAAAGCAAATAAAGAGAGGGAAGCAAGACACAAATAATGATAAGATATTAGCAATAATTAGAATTAAAATTCTAATCACCCCTAATACAATCAACAAAAACACCCACACTAACAGAATTCTCAAGAGAAAGACAAAACTCTTGCAAATTCTAGGGCTAGTTCAAAGACAATCACAAAGTCTACCTTCAACCTCACAAAATACATAAAAATATTCAATATAGTCTAAGAAATGAAAGATGACCTAATATTTTCTATTTAGTGGTGGCTATAGTGATAATCAAAGAATTGTGTAGAGTACGAAAGAATATTGTCTTAACGACACCATAGAGGTGTTAAGACAATGTGGTCAAATTCGACACGAGGACTTTGTTCTGTGTAGCATTAAGAGGAAGGTTAATTTGTGTAAAAATTCTCAGGATATCCCTTCGGGAATCACCATTAATATAGTTGCCAATCGTCTTAATCATGTCCCAAGTTCTTCTTCAGCACTGAGATATGGTGGGTGGCCATTGTATACTGAACTAACTAAACTGCCACCATTTGATGGACCATTTGAGTTGTTGACTAAAGAAGAATTGGCATTCTTTGATAATCCTGAACCTGGATATCCACAGGCTTATGATAATAAGAAAGAGGAAAACAAATAATAGAAAGTGAGAACCATGTTATGGCACTTTGTAGTGAAGGCCTATTAAGGTTTGAGGCCAAATATTACTACAATTCTAAAAGATATAACACTTTTTATTTAAAACACTTTATTACAATATTACTCACACTCATTATTTATCTCACAAATTACAATATGTGGATTACTCTCTCTAACTTCTATTGCTTCCCTATGTTTTGGTGTACTTACAATGAGGAGGAAGCATCTATATTTATAGAGTTTTGTTGCTCACTTCGGCGCTTTGTCACGACCCGAAATTTCCACCTTCGGGACCGTGATAGCGCCTAATATTTCACTTGCTAGGCAATCCAACGTTAGAATAATCTTAACCATTTTTAAACCAATCAAATTAAATGGAAGTCAATTACTAAAATAAAGAGCGGAAGACCATAACAACTGAATCATCCAAATACATCCCTGAATCTGGTGTCACAAGTGCACGAGCTACTAGAATAATACAAATAAATGTCTGAATAAAATTCAAAGTTGTTTGAAAGATAATACACAACTAAGATAAAGTAGAAGGGGACTTCAGAACTGCGGACATTATGCAGTTATACCTCAAGTCTCCTCTGGATAGCTGAATCCGAGCTAGACAATGGTACACTGTCGGGACCAACTCCAAAATCTGCACAAGAAGTTCAGAGTGTAGTATGAGTACAAACGACCCCATGTACTCCGTAATTGTCGAGTCTAACCTCGACGAAGTAGTGACGAGGCTATGACAAGACACATACGTAAACAACTTGTGCAAGTATATACATATACGAAGCAATATTGAACACAGTAATTAACAAATTTTACAAGTATGGGTGGGAACATGTGAAGGAAAATGGTATAAACATTTCAGCCAGAGAAGTGTCACGTAGCAGCCAAATAATGTACCACCAACAAAATAGGTAGTTGAAATATAAAAATGGTACGACACCACCCTTCGTGCTTTTACTTTCATCCTTCCCATGAAATGATGAATAAATAAAGTGAATGACACGGCATTACCCTTCGTGCTTTAACTCTCTTTCTTGCCATAATATGATGAATAAATAATTTAAATGGCACGGCATCACCCTTCGTGCTTTAACTCTCTTCCTCACTTTATAAATCAATAAATAATAATGTGAAAATGGTACGGCATCACCCTTCGTGCTTTACACTCTTCCTCATCAGGACAATGATAATATAAATTCGGAAGAGTATTTTAAATGCGGGGATCTATACTTATCAATCAATTAAATACCAGAATACTGACCTCTCATTCCAAAATATTCAACAATAATTAAATTAGCAATAATTTCATGAATAATGATCAATAAACAATAATAAACTTAAGCATGAATATCTTAATTAAATAAGCAATTATTCACAATGAACAAATTTTACCTGCATGCTTTGACTCAACCACAACGCATAAGTACTCGTCACCTCACATATAACTTGTACCCGCACATAAAATCACGGAGCAAATAAACAAACAAGTCCTACTCCTTCAAGTCAAGGTTAACCACGATTCTTACCTCGTTTCGTAATTCAAGTGATCACTCGACCACGACTTTTCCTTTCGAATTAGTCTCCAAACCAATCAAACCTAACAATTTATTTACAAACAATTCAATTGGAGCTTTAAAAATTATTCACAATTCGAAAGAGACTTAATTTAAGTCATTTTCGAAAAAGTCAACCAAAAGTTAATGTGGGGCCCACTTTTCGGAACCCGATGAAAAATTATAGAATCCAAACATCCATTCCGATACGAGTTTAACCATACAAAAATTATGGAATTCCGACATCGGATTGCCATTCAAATCTTCATTTTACAGTTTTGGAAGATTTTACAAAATCAGTTTTTTTTTCCATTCAATCTACGGATTCATTATGTAAAGAAGTATGGAATCATGAAATATAATCAATATATGATAAGGAACACTTACCCAGTTCAAGCTTGTGGAAATCCTCTTTGAAATCACCCAAAATCCGAGACTTAAAACTTAAAAATGAGTAAAACTGGCAAACTTTCGTTTTTAAGCATTTTGTCCAGTATTTTCACATTTGCGGGCTCACATTTGCGAGACAAATCTCTCATCTACGAACCAAGGCAGCCAGGCAGAGGATCGCATCTGCGGACCTTCACGTCGCAGATGAGACTGCGCGAAAGCACAAGGGGAACTGCAAAAGCGTGAAGGATCGCATCTGCGATCATGGCACCGCAGAAACAGGCATCGTATCTGTGTCCCAAGATTCACAGAAGTGAAGCTTCTCCTTGGCCTCAAAGTCGGAGAAGCAACCACGCACCTGCGGCCAAAATTGTGCAGGTGCGACGCACCAGAACCAGACATGTGTTCTTAAACAAAAATGGTCTGAAACGCATCCAAAACTCACCTGAGTCTCTCGGGACCTCGTCCAATTATACCAACCAGTTCGTAACATAACGTGGACCTACTCGGGGTTTCAAATTATGTCGAACAACGCTAAAACTACAATTCGCACATCGATTCGAACTTAATGAATTTATGACAATTTCAATTCTAAAACTCGCGCCGGAACGCGTCAAAACAGTCAGGAATGACCTTAATTTTTGCATGTAAGTCTCAAACTATATAACAGAGCTATTATAACTTTCGGAATCAAAATCTGAGCCCGATATCTGTGTGATCAAACTTTGAAATCTTTAAGCTTTCAAACTTCTAATGTTTTCAATAAATGGTGATAACTCAAGTTAGGGACCTCCAAATTAAATTTCGGGCATGCGTCCAAGTCCCAAATTACGATACGGACCTATCGGAACTGTCAAAATACTGATCCTGGTCTGTTTGCTCAAAATATTTATCGAAGTCATCTTAAGTGAGTTTTAATGCACTATTTCACATTTTTATCAATTTTTCACATAAAAGCTTTTCGGAAAAAATATACGGACTGTGCACGCAAGTCGAGAAATGCTAAATGGTGTTATTTGAGGTCTCGGAGAACAGAATTGAATGTTAAATTTAAAGATGACTTAACGGTCATCACACGCCTACTTTGAAGATTTGCAAGATTGGTCTTGCTCCACCGCCCAAGCAACAAATCAAATCAATTTGATTTTTGCTTCCTTTTTTTAATTTCTTTTTATTTAAATGGGTCCCACAAATTACATTCATTTTGCTTTTACTTTTCTAAATCATTTTCTCTTCCTTTATTCTTTTTTTATTTAAATAGGTCCCACAAATTTTCCCCTTAATTTTGATTTTTCTTCTTCATTCTAAGATTTAATCTTAATCTCTGGAAATCTTCAAATTTGAGAGGTTTTGTGAAAATATCTGCAACTTGATCATGTGTCTTCACATATTTGAGCTCGACTTCCTTCTTGGAAATGCATTCTATGATGAAATATACTTGCTTCAATCATGATATGCACCAGATTCTTGGCAAGTGCCTGTACGGATTTGTTGTCAATACAAATCTCCGTAGCTTCAATTTTTGGCAAATTGAGTTCCTTTAATAATCTTCTCAGCCAAATAGCATGACAGGTATATGACGTTGCTGCTACATATTCGGCTTCACAGGCCGAGAGAGTAACAATGGACTGTTTCTTTAATCTCTAGGAAATAACACAATTACCCAAGAAAAACATAAAACCAAGTGTGTTTTTCCTATCATCAATATATCCCGCATATTCACTATCACAATATCCCATAGGGTTGAAATCATTAGAAGAAGAATAAAATAACCCATAGTCGATCGTACCTTTTAGGTAACGAAGAAGTTTTCAGTGACTTTCAAGTAAGTGGAGGTAGGAGCTTCCATGAAGCGACTTACTACTCCAACTGCAAAGAGTATATCTAGCGTGGTACAAGTAAAGTACCTCAAACTTCCTACAATACTTTTGAAGAGTGTGGGATCCACTTTTTCTCCTTTATCAAACTTGAACAATTTTGTCCCACTCTCTATCGGTGTGTTCACGGGGTTGCAATCGAGCATATTGAACTTCGTTAATATCTCTTTTGTATAGCTTTCTTGAGAGATAAAAATTCCATCCTCCATCTGTTTCACTTCTAGGTCCAAATAGTATGACATGAGCTCTACGTATGTCATCTCGAACTCACGGGACATATCTTTCTTAAAAGCTTCAAACAAACTTAGATTATTACCCGTGAAAATATGATCATCAACATAAAGACAAATAAGTAATATATCTCCATTAGTATGAATTTTAAGGTAAAGAGCATATTTATAGAGACAACGAGTAAACACATTGTGTTGAAAATACTTGTCGATACAACTATTCTATGCTCGTGGGGCTTGCTTTAATCCATATAAAGCTTTCTTCAATCGCACTACTTTATTTCATAGTTTTTGACCACAAAGCTCAATGATTGTTCAATATAGACTTCCTTCTTCAAGATAGTCATTCAAGAAGGCTGACTTGACATCTAGTTGATGGATCTTCCACTTCATTTGTGCCGCCAAAGAGATGAGCAAACGAATCGTCTCCATGCGCGCAACAGGTGATACTGTTGCAGTTATATTCTCCATGCGGGCAACATATAATCTTTAAGGGTAGTCGAAGTTAACACCATCAATGCCAAAGCGGCCACATCCCCTGACCTTCAGTGATACTGTTGCAGTCGGAGACTGGCTTTCGCCATCAAGGTGCTCGGCTTTCTTTCTTCTTAGAAACCAGATGAACTTCGTACTGATCAATGGGGCCACCACTGTTGATCATATCTAGCAGCCCAATTAGAGCAAAAGAGATGTTTGTTGCAAATATAATGCTTATACATAGCAAGAAATCTTACTGTGCTCCTTCTTGAACTACACAAGTAGCGTCCTTCATTACCAATCTTTTGCCAGCCATCGTCAATGATCAAGAAACACCATCACCCTCAGATAAGCTGAAACGGAATAAACACATGAACCGATCGACTATCCCTGTAGCAATAGACAGCAAAGAATCGAGTATGATTTTTGTAAAATGAGTAGCATCTTCTAGATGTTCATATTCGTGTCTTCACTCTTCTGCAACCCGTTTCTCTATTATCTTCTCAAACATGTACTTCTTCTGCATGGAATTGATCAAAATAACTTTCGTCCACTAAACATGAAGTAAGAATTTTAACAATGTGAAGAAATATTTTCACCTTCATCACCATATGGACACTTACATCCCACCAATAATCAATTTGAACTCATAATAAAGCAGTAGAATTAGTGGCACAAATCAAAATCCATACATCCAAATTATGTTAAATTTTTTTATGTTAGTTTTCCATGGTTATACTATAGCATATTGAGAGAAGGCGAAAAATATAACTATTCTTCTTTTTACCAAATTATCTTGCTCAAACAAAAGATGATGAACCTGACCAAGTAATCTGTGCATGTTTATACTCTCTAATAAATTAATTCGCAGTGGTCCTATGGACAACAGAGTTCAAAGAAATATTGACTCATCTTCTTGCGAGTAGGTGCTGTTTGACAAGAAACTGCAGAGCAAACAGCAACAAAAGCACTCTGTTAGCTCATAAGTAATATTCACAATCTCTTAACTATCTATGGTCACTTCAATATTTACGCGAAAATGAACTAAAGAATCTTTTGCGTCAAGGCATCTCATTACCGTTACGGCCAAATACCCATAGAACTATGCCAGATCTGATTACAGATTTTAACATTACTATAGTGTTTACCCGAAAAACGAACAAAGTTGAATTTATATGTAGTTCTAAGGGTATGTGGTATAACTTTGACACAAATAGTAAAGAGAAATAGAAATGTCCAATCTTGACTATAAAGAATGAAAGATAAACACAGTTAAAAATGAGAAAAATGAATGGGCAAAATAAGATGAAGTAATGGAGCTCAAATGGTTAATCTTTTAATATGAGAAATACAGTTTTTTTTACAATGTGTGAATGTCTTCTTGTCCTTACAAAAACAATAATCATCCATTTTATAGTGGAGGGATCCTACTTTAGATATAATAAAAAATACATAGTGGGGAACTCATGATAAATAAACTTTTCCCTAATTCCCGCCAGGATTCTCTCCCCTAATGCGGTTGCAACGGCTCTTGTCTATGAGCTCGATATTAACTCGAGCTCGGTATCGACTCGAGCTCGATATCGACTCGAGCTCTCGATCTTGACTTGAACTCGATTCTGACTCGGAGCCCGGTATTGATTCGGGGTCGGTGTCGGTCGGTCTCTGACTCATAAGCTCGATAATTTCGTTTCGCCTCATAGTTCGATTTGGATTCGAGCTCGATAATGATATCGAGCTTGACATTGATCGATCCTAGAACTCGAAGCTTGATGACCTGGCTTCGGACCTCAACCTGATATTACGAAGATGCTCTTCGATCAATGTATTACCATCTCGATCAGTTCGTACGAAGGACTAATTGGTTTTGGCCGTATACAGATAGTCCCCTCGTTTCTCGGGAAGGATGTAACGAGAAACGATATGATTTTCTAACGGTACGATTATATATATACTGACTTTTGCATCGAGTTCGATTGTGACGTACGTGATAGCTGTTCCGTCGGTTCACTTCCCCAAATCATTAATGCTTGTCAGTTAGCGGTCGGCCACTAGCGCCATCGAACCGTCGCCGTGAGCCTATAAATACCCGCTCCTTCGTTGAATCAAACTTTACTTTTGCTCTAATCACCTCTAAGTCTTCTCACTCTTTTCGTCTCCTCCCTTTCGCCGCCTATAGAGCCACCTTCATTAGTGTTGAAACCACCAGTTTTTCATCTTCCTTCGCTCTTCTTTACTTTTACAAATGGCAAAAATCTCAAAGACCGTACCGTAGAAGGATAAAGTTTCTTGCTCCTCTTCCCGGCCGTCCGGCGGCAAGGCACTGGTGGAGCCACTTCCCCACGAGTATGTTCCCGGCCCGTCTACTCTAAAGTCCGATTTCAGGGTCAAAAATCCTTCATCGATCCCGGGCCGATGTGAGCATGTGTCGATGTACATGTGCTCGATAACAAATAACCACCTCTAGGCCTTGAGGATGAACTACAACTGGGGTCTCGAGGTCGTGGTGCAAATTCTTGCTCCTGAAGAGAGCATCACTGCTTATGCGGAGGAGTTCTTAAGTGTTTACACTTACCCCTTCACATTGGGTCTCCTAGACCCAGTGATTATTGATCTTTGTAAAAGATATCAGGTCACCCTTGGCCAAATTCACCCTTCCCTATGGCACATAATAATCATGCTGCACTTCTTCTCTAGCAAGGCCGAGGGGCTAAAGTTTACTCTAAATCAGCTCATGCGGTTGTACCGGCCTCGAATCTATCGAGGATTAATCAGGCTCCAACACCGAAAAATGAAGGCCTTGATCTCGAGCATTGACGAGGACAAGGATAGGGGTTGGATGAGCCGTTTTATATGGGTGAGGACCCGTGACATTATCCCGGAAGAGAAGATGTCGTTCCCTGAGGAGTGAAACTTCAACCGTAAGTGATCTTTTAAACTTTGTTTTTCTTACCTTCTTTGACTCCGCCTGATATCCCCTTTCGATATGCAGCTGTTCCTTGGATGCCTCAAGCTGTACCTGACCTCGAAGATTGGGTTTCGAAGTTAGCCTCGACCTCCACTTATGCCGAACGCGCATGGCGTGATTTGGCAAAAGGCAGATGGGAGGCCAAGAAACATGGTAAGGGCCTCCTTTTTCATGTTTTTGAAACACTTTTTATACTTCATTCGTCACTAATTTTCTTTCATGCAGGCTTGACCAAGGATGCCATTTTGAGGCCTTCAAGTGGCGAGAAAGGAACCAAGTCCCCGGTTCTGAAACCGGGGGAAGAGGAAAACTGCCTCGCAGTCCGAGGACCTCAAGCCCAAATCTCGAAGGGTGAGGAGAAAAGTAATCGCTCTCACGATGGACTCGGTCCAAAAACTGAGAGACGAAGAAAAGGAAGAAGAGGAAAATGCCTCGGCACTGACGGTCCGACCTAGGAAAGCCGTCGAGGTTACCAAACCTTCAGAGTCGACAGCAGCTGCTAAAATCAAGCCTCGTGTCGAGGAGGCTTCCAAAAAGAAATCAGGTGAGGATCCCGAATTGCCAGAGTTCGAGATCGTTTCTCGTCCATCTACGGCTACACCGGACGGGGCCGGTCCTGATACCCCGAAGATCGATCAGAGCGTCCCGAGCGACTTGCCCGGGACCATGACAGCAGGTCACTTGCCTTCTCTTCCGACTTTTTTTGAGGAGGCTTTAAGGGAAGCTCGAGAGTTGAAGACCCCTGATATGGGCGGAGGCTCTAGTGTAGGGGATCCCTTTCAGGATTGCTTTACTGGAGTCGATGACGCCTATGATATTAGTGACGCTTCTATTCTTCTATAAGAGGCCCAACGTCTCTTTTCTCGGGTAATAATCTGCTTACTATACTTCTTTTCTTTACTCTCTTCTAAATATGACTTGCGTTTTGCCTTTTTGTGTAGGCCCTTGCCAAGTTTCGAGCTGATCTCAGCCAGTGTGAAACCGAGCTCCAAAAGGTCTCGGAGGAGGGGAATGCTCTGAAGCTTCTTTGCGGCCAAAAAGATGAGACTATAAAGGACCTTCAAGCGGATTTGGCCAAGGCTCGTGACGAAGAAGCCGAGCTAGATAAGCAGGTGAGCATCCTTTTGATGGAGTATGGACTCGACCCAACTGTGGAGGTTAATACTTCGTTATCTCAGTTGTAACAAAAGGTTGAAAGGATCGGGTTGCTTCGGGGAGAAGTCGATCAGGTCAAGGCCTAGTGTGATCGGTGGAAGGAGACTATAGACCGCCTCACTATAGAAAAAGAAACTACCTTGTCCAAACTATCATCGGCCGATGTTCAACTTCGGGGCATCAAACAGAAAAGTTCGGCCCAAGCCAAGAGGATCGAGGAGCTCGAAACCGGGCTTGCTAAGGCCAAAGCAGAGATCGAGAAGACAAAAGTCACGGCGGACAAGTCCATTACCATGTACCGGGTTGATGCTGAGGATGCTCAAATGCAGCTAAGGGAGGCTTCTGACCGAGAGCAATGGATCATTGACTAGGCGAAGTGCCAATCCCGGAGGGAAACCCTCGAGGAAATCCATACTCGAGGTTTTGACCTCTCCGAGGAGATAGCCCGAGCCAAGGTGCTTGAGGCCAAAGCCAGGCAGCTTGCCTCCTTCGATGACGAAGATGATGATGAAGAAGGCAGTCGAGGCGGATCCGATGAGGGGCCTGAAGGAGAAGTTCCTCCCGAAGAAGAGGTCGAAACCGTCCGTAGTTAGGACTTAGTTTCCCTTTCTGTAAGACCTTGATCGGTCTCTTGTACATAATCGTTTTTATCAATATATAATAGGAAAACTTCTTTTGAATGCTTTCTCAGTTTTATGTTCAAACGTATTTTGTGCTTTTTCCTTGTGAAACTTTTGTTGTTGTAGCCTCTGTAATCGAGCGAATACTAGTTCGAACTTAGAACAAAACCCTTAGGTTTTTTAGACACGCAAGGGTGAGTCTCCGAGTTCAATAATATGTTCGAGATTTCGGATGGCTTGATCGACGCCATGACTGCATTGTTTTTATAACTAAGTTCGAGTATGTTTCGAACTTAGAATAGAATAAACCCTTAGGTTTTTATCAAATGATGGGTAATTTTTGAATCTTGCAGTGACATACCCCTTAAGATTTTATGGCGGATCCTTGAGCTAAGTTCAAGCCATCTTTATTTGAACTCGGAATAGTGGAACCCTTTGGTCCGAGTTGAGTGAGAACAAAGTCTCGAACTCTAAATGTATTGGTCCTTAGTCTTAATAGTTATTTGTTCGAACTTTAATTAAAGTAGCCCTTAGGTTTAATAGTCGAGTGAGTGATTGCTCGAACTTGAAGTAAGATAGCTCTTAGGCTTAATAGTCGAGTGAGTGATTTCTCGGACTCGAACTCGAAGTATTGTAGCCCGTAGGCTTTATGGTTGAGTGAGTGATTGCTTGAACTTGAAGTAAGATAGACCTTAGGCTTAATAGTCGAGT
Organism: Nicotiana tabacum; assembly: GCF_000715075.1. Classification (NCBI taxonomy): domain Eukaryota; kingdom Viridiplantae; phylum Streptophyta; class Magnoliopsida; order Solanales; family Solanaceae; genus Nicotiana; species Nicotiana tabacum. The sequence goes on along the minus strand of NC_134094.1, from coordinate 26,488,416 downwards.
GAGTGATTGCTCGAACTCGAAGTATTGTAGCCCGTAGGCTTTATGGTCGAGCGAGTGATTGCTCGAACTCGACGTAAGATAGCCCTTAGGCTTAATAGTCGAGTGAGTGATTGCTCGAACTCGAACTCGAAGTATTGTAGCCCGTAGGCTTTATGGTGTAAGTTTTTCAAAACTCCTTCGGTAGTGGTCGGCCCTTAAGCCTGTTTGAATCATGAAGCTCGAACTCAAAGTATTGTAGCCTATAGGCTTTATGGTCGAGTGAGTGATTGCTTAAACTCGAAGTAAGATAGCCCTTAGGATTAATAGTCGAGTGAGTGATTGCTCGAACTCGAACTCGAACTCAAAGTATTGTAGACCGTAGGCTTTATGGTGTAAGTTTTTCAAAACTCCTTCGGTAGTGGTCGGCCCTTAAGCATGTTTGAATCATAAAGTAGAACGAACTTTTCAAAATATGAGGTATCGGTAAAGAAGAAGTTTTTCTTTATAAGTCATTATACATGTGTTCGTATTTTACGCCAGGGCTCGAGCAAAACTATGCGGGCATGTTTTGTTTTGACCATTTGGCTCTTACACTTTTTCCTATCGAGACCCTGTTTGACATAAATTTGATATGAAATAACTTTCTTGTATCGAACTCGATTTATTCGATGGTAAAGCCCCCCAGTATTCGAGTTTGATTGTAACAAAGCCTTGGATACTATTGAATTGTCCTCAGGTAGCACATAGTTGTTGCCTCGTTAAAAACCTTGCCAGAAAAACCCAGTTGGGATAAAAACCAATCTAAGGAAAAAAGAGTGCAATGCGTACTTTAAAATATGAGGTCTCGATGTCTTTGGTCGAACTCCTGCAATGAGTTAATGTCGAATATAAATAGACGAAAGGAGAGAGAAAATCATACCTTAACAATAATATCGTTTGAGAAGTGATATGTTCCACTTGTTTGGTAATGGTTCTCCATTCATCGTTCCGAGTTTATAAGACCCCTTTTCCGACTATATTGAGGACTTGATAGGGTCCATCCCAATTCGGGCCGAGCTTTCCTTCATTAGGATCTCGAGTGTTGATGGTGACCTTCCTTAGGACTAATTTCCTGACCCTGAAGTGGCAAAGGTTGGTTCTTCTATTGTAGTACCTTTCGATTCGTTGCTTTTGTGCAGCCATTCGAACAAGTGCCGCTTCTCGTTTTTCATCTAATAATTCGAGACTAGTATTCATATCCTCGTGGTTTGATTCCTCCGATGCATGTCGAAACCTTGGGCTGGGTTCTCTGACTTCGACTGGGGCTTCGGGGCCATACACTAAGGAAAACAGAGTTGCCCATGTACTGGACTTCGATGTTGTTCGATATGCCCAAAGGACTTCGGGCAGAATTTCTCTCCATTTCCCTTTAGCTTCGTTCAACCTTTTCTTCAGGTTTTGGATGAGTCTTGTTCGTCGATTCGGCATGTCCGTTCCCACTAGGATGATACGGTGTTGACAATATCCTTTTTTATTTTATGGTCTTCGAGAAATTTTGTCACTTTGGTGCCGATAAATTATTTTCCATTGTCACACACTATTTCGGTGGGTATCCCAAATTGACACACGATGTGATCCTAGATGAAGTCTATAACTTCTTTCTTTCTAACTTTCTCGAGCGCCTGTGCTTCAACCCATTTAGAGAAATAGTCAGTCATAAATAAAATGAACGTAGCTTTATCTGGGGCCGATAGTAGAGGGCCGATGATATCCATCCCCCATTTCATGAATGGCCATGGGGATAAGACTGAATGAAGTTGTTCTCCGGACTGATGGATCATCGGTGCAAACCTTTGACATTTATCACCTTTTGATATTTATCACATTTTCCATGCTATCCCAGTAGTATCCTGCTCTAATGATTTTGTGAATCAGTGATTCGGTGCCGGAGTGGTTCCCACAAGTTCCTTCATGGACCTCTCGTAAAACGTAATCGGTGTCTCCTAGTCCTAAGCACATTGCCAATGGTCCATCGAACGTCCTTCTGTATAATGTAACATCTTCAGCCAACGTGAATCGAGCAGCTTTGGTTTGTAGGGCCCTCAATTCTTTAGAGTTCGGTGGGATTTTCCCGTTCTTCAAGTATTCAGTATACTTATTCCTCCAATCCCAGGTTAAACTTGTAGAATTTATCTCGGCATGACTCTCCTCGATTACGGATCCTGAGAGTTGAACGACAGTCCCCGAGTTAATCTCATCTTCCACGACCGATAACCCCAAATTTGCGATTGCATCAGCCTCACTGTTTTGTTCTCGAGGCACATGTTGTAAAGTCCATTCCTTGAAACGGTGCAAAGTTACATGTAATTTTTCCAAATACCTTTGCATTCTATCCTCTCGAACTTTGAAGGTTTTGTGTACTTGGTTCACCACTAGTAAAGAGTCACATTTGGCTTCAATAACTTCTGCTCCCAAGCTTTTAGCTAGCTCGAGACCTATAATCATGGCCTCATACTCGACCTCATTGTTAGTCAACCTAGACGTTTTGATAGATTGCCTAATAGTGCCACCCGTGGGGGATTTCAAAACGATGCCAAGCCCGAACCCCTTCACATTCAAAGCACCATCTGTGAAGAGGGTCCAAACCCTCGATGATGTACCCGATATTAACAAGAGTTCTTTTTCAACTTCGGGTACGAGGGTTGGTGTAAAATCGGCCACGAAGTCCTCTAAAATTTGAGATTTGATGGCCGCACGGGGTTGATATTCGATATCGTACCCACTGAGTTCGATGGCCTATTTGGCCAATCGGCCCGATAGTTCGGGCTTGTGCAAAATATTACGAAGTGGGTAAGTGTTTAATACGCATATGGGGGGACATTGAAAGTATGGTCTTAACTTCCTAGAGGTGCTTATCAGTGCAAGTGCCAATTTCTCTAAGTGTGGATATCTGGTTTCTACTTCTCCTAAGGTTCGATTTACATAATAAATAGGAAATTGCGTACCTTGATCTTCTTGAACTAGGACGCCACTTACCGCGATTTTCGATACCGCCAAGTATAAGTAAAGTTTCTCATCTGCCTTCAGAGTGTAAAGCAGCAGAGGGCTCGACAGGTATCGCTTCAATTATTCTAATGCATGTTGGCATTCCGGGGTCTAGGCGAAATCGTTCTTCTTTTTGAGTAGAGAGAAATATTTGTGGCTTCGATCCGATGACCTTGAAATGAATCAGCCTAAGATAGCTATCCGTCCAGTTAGCTTCTGCACGGCTTTTACACTGTCCACAACGGTGATGTTTTCGATGGCCTTGATTTTATCGGGGTTGATCTCGATGCCCCGATTCGATACCATGAAGCCAAGGAACTTGCCCGAACCAACCCCGAAAGCACATTTCACGGGTTTGAGTTTCATGTTGTATTTCCTTAAAATCTCGAACGGCTCCTACAAATGAGTCAAATGGTCCTCTCCGCGCAGGGACTTAACTAGAATGTCATCAATATAAACTTCCATTGACGTACCTATTTGTTCTTCGAATATTTTATTTACTAGGCGTTGGTAAGTAGCTCCTGTATTTTTTAGCCCGAAGGGCATTATATTATAACAATATATTCCATACTTGGTGATAAATGAAGTCTTTTCTCGATCCTCCGGGTTCATTTAGATTTGATTGTACCCGGAATAGGCATCGAGAAAAGTAAGGATCTCATGGCCGAATGTGGCATCGATCATATGATCGATGTTAGGCAGTGGAAAAGAGTTTTTGGGGTACGCTTTGTTTAAATCCTTATAATCTACACACATTCTAAGTTCGTTCCCTTTTTAGGGACTACAACTACATTGGCTAACCATTCGGGATATTTCACCTCCCGAATCGACCCTATTTTGAGAAGTTTAATTACCTCGTCCTTTAGAATGAGTGTTTTACCTCGGACTGAGGTCTTCTTTTTTGCTTCACTGGTTTGAACCTAGGGTCCAGGCTTAGCCGATGCATTGTTATTGATGGTGGGATCCCTGCCATGTCTAAATAGGACCAAGAAAAACAATCTATATTATTAATAAAAAATTGAATAGGCTTTTTCCTGAGTTCGGGGGTCAATCCCGTTCCTAGGTATACCTTACTCTCGGGCAGATACTCGATCAATATAACCTGTTCCAGCTCTTCGATCGTTGATTTGGTAGCGTCAAAATCTTCGGGGATGATAAAAGTTCGAGGGGTCAGAAAATCCTCCTCCTCTTCTTCCATCTCCTGCTTCACCGATTCGGTCGAGGCTGGCGGTTGTGATTGCTATTTGATTTCTCATTTACCTTTGATGCTCGACCTTTCCGAGGTTGGTAGTGTCGATATTGGTGTCACCTCATTGACTGCAAATATTTCCTTCGCAGCATGCTGCTCCCTGTATATATTTTTACACCGTCCGACGCTAGATATTTCATCACTTGGTGGAGAGACGAAGGTACTGCCCTCATATTGTGGATCCAAGGCCTTCCGAGTAGGGCGTTGTACCTTATGTCGCCCTCGATTACGTGGAACTTGGTATTTTAGATGGTCCCAGCCACATTCACCAGTAGAATAATCTCCCCTTTAGTTGTTTCACTGGCCATATTGAAGCCGTTTAACACCCGAGCTGCGGGCACGACTTGATTTTGCAGACTGAACTGCTCCACGACCCTCGATCTGATAGTATTCGCAGAGCTACCTGGATCCACTAAAACACGCTTAACTTGAACTTTATTTAATAAGATAGAAATTACCAGAGAGTCATTGTGGGACTGAGAAATGCCTTCGGTTTCTTCGTTATTGAATGATAAAGTGCCTTCGGGCACATAATCTCGGGTTCGTTTTTCTCTAGTTATCGGTATCTTTGTGCATTTGAGTATGGGTCCCTGTGGATTGTCGACCCCACCGACGATCATATGAATGACATGTTGGGGTTCCTCCTGTTCATTTTTTCTGTTGGCGTCTCTCTCTCTGAAATGATTCTTGGCTCGATCGCTGAGGAACTCTCGAAAGTGGCCCTTATTGAATAGACGTGCTACCTCCTCCCTTAATTGTCTGCAATCCTCGGTCTTGTGGTCATGCGTGCCATGATATTTGCACATTGAATTTAGGTTTCTTTGAGAAGGATCGGTTTGCATGGGTCTGGGCCACCTAGTATCTTTGATCCTTCTGATTGCTGATACAATGCCCAATGCATCGATGCTAAAGTTATATTCCGATAACCAAGGTGCCTCTATAGGATCGACATATTTGTCGAAACCAGTTTTGCTCATAAGTCCCCGAGAATTCTATCCGCAGTCGCTTCTTAGACTGTTCCGGACGGAATTGGGTCCTGAACCATTATTCCTTTGATCTGTGGTGTATGGTTGATATCGGTCTTTGTTCGACCTTGACTCTCTGTTGATGTCCCTCCGGTATCTTATATATTTGTGATGTGTTTCTCTCGCTATTTTTGCTTGTAAAGTTGTGTTGGCTGTTTCTACTTTCTATTTATTATGATGAGTGATGACATCATAGATCTATAAGAACTATCTTTATAAAATAAACTACGAAAAGTATGTGTTGAAATTTTAAGTTATTCAAGGGAACAATTTCTATTATCTTATCTCTCTATATGATTATGTGTAGAGGTATTCTCTCTACTTGAGAAATTATCTTCTTTTTTTTGCGCTTTCTATGTTATCTATCTAATAAATTAAAATTGTAGTACATGTCCTTTTTTTTACAGTATATATTCTTGCGCATAAAAAGAAAGAAAGATTTAAATGGCGTGTGGCTGAAAACCGTTGGTTCATTAGAGTGAGGTTCAAGGAATGTGTTGTTTATAATAGTAAATCTCATGTAATATTCTCTTTGCTGTTAATTATATTATTTTCTCTTTGCTTTTTTATTTTACAGAAGATTATCAACTTCTCTTTAGTTTGCTTAATGATTCAAATATTTAGAGCACTCTATTTATTTTGACATACTCTCTTTGCTTATTTTATTGTGTAAAATCTGTGTTCGATGAAATTCTCCCACTATTCTCATCAAACATAACAATCAATTCGTCTTTTTAATTTTCAATCTTCTTAAAGGATGTCTATTTTTTCTTTATGTCGGCAATAGTGTAGATGTGCTTACAATATATCTTGAGTGTTAAAACCACCATTGTTGAGTGGATGTGAAGCTCGGCTAAGAGAATGAAAAACGAAGCCTAGGGAGAGAAGCTTTTGGACAATTGTATCTTATTGAGAGAAAATAATCTATTATAATGAGTTACCTCTACTGCTATTTACACGTATATATATAAACATGAACCAACTCTCTTAATTAACTCTAAATCTACAGCTAAATTTGTTATAACTAACTCCAAACACCCAACTAACACTATGCTAAAATAACTGCATGTCACTCAGTCTTTTGCCTTAGTTTTTCAGCTTCCCACAATGCACAACTTTCATCCTAGCACTTCAACACACACCTCCCCTTCAAGCTAGGTGGTGTGAAAATATTCAGCAATCCTAGCTTGGACAACAAATGATAGTGCTGCACACTACCAGGTCTTTTTTGTCAAAATGTCTGCTTCTTGCTCGTCTATTGGCACATACTCAGGATTTACCCTGCCCTGCTGCACCTTCTCCCTTATGAAATGGCAATCAATCTCTATGTGTTTTGTTCTTTCATGAAACAAAGGATTGTTAGCTATCTGCATTGCAGCTTTACTGTCTGTGAACAGTTGTATTGGGGCAGCAACATTGATTTCCAATTCCTTGAGCAAACCTAGCAGCCACACAAGTTCAGCTACTGTTAGAGCCATGCTCCTATATTCTAACTCTGCTGAGCTTCTTGCTACTATGATCTGTTTCTTTGATTTTCAAGCTATCAAGGAGTTCCCTAACTTCACCAAATAGTAAGTTACTGATTTTCTTGAGTTTGGACAACTTGCCCAGCCTGCATCACAAAATGTTCTCAAGGCTGTATTCTTTTCTGCACTCATCAATACTCTAAGACCTGGCTCATTCTTCACATATCTCATAATTCTGTAAGATGCTTCAAGGTGTGACTTCTTAGGAGATTGCATAAACTGGCTCAAGGTCTGCATACTATATGCTATGTCTGGTATGATTAACGTCAAGTAAAGCAATTTTTCAACCAATCTTTAGTACTCTCTTACATCTTCTAATGTTGTATCATCATTGATGTCACAATGCTCATAATATTCAATAGTAGTAAGCTTCTTGTTCTGCTCCATTGGAGTTAATATAGGCTTAGAACCTGACAATCCTAATTCTGCAATCAACTCCAAAGCATATTTTCTTTGGCAAAGTAGGATTCCCTTTTGTGATCTGCATACCTCTATTCCTTTGGTACTCTCTTACATCTTCTAATGATGTATATCCATTGATGTCACAGTGCTCATCATATTTAGTAGTAGTAAGCTTCTTGTTCTGCTCCATTGGAGTTAATATAGGCTTAGAATATAACAATCCTAATTCTGCAATCAACTCCAAAGCATATTTTCTTTGGCAAAGTAGGATTCCCTTTTGTGATCTGTACACCTCTATTCCTAGGATGTATTTCAGAGTTCCTAGATCCTTCATCTTGAAATTATTTTGCAGAGTGTTCTTGGCTTCCTGAATGAGACCAGCATCATCACCTGTAATGAGAAGGTCATCTACATACATAAGTATTATAATCTGTCTGTTGTGCTTCTTCAGGGTGAATAGAGAATGATCATGCTTGCTTTGTATGAAACCAACATGTAGGAGTGCATTAGTGAGCTTAAGGTTCCACTGCCTAGATGCTTGTTTAAGGCCATATAAGGATTTGAGTAGTCTACATCCCGTGTTCCCCCTTTGGCTACCAAATCCAGGAGGTAGTTACATGTGTACCTCTTCCTCAAAGTCACCTTGAAGAAAAGCATTGTGAACATCCATCTAAAATAATGGCCATTTATTCATAGCTGCTAATGCAATCACAATCCTAATGGTCACCATTTTGACCACAGAAGAGAATGTCTCTTGATAATCCAGCCCTTCTTGTTGGTTGTATCATTTAGCAACCAATCTAACTTTGTACCTCTCTATTGTTCCATCTGACCTATGCTTGATTTTGTATACCCATTTGCAGCCAATGGAAACTTTTCCTTTGGGAATAGGAGAAACCACATCCCATGTCTTGTTATTCACCAGTGCATCTGTCTCTGCTTGCATAACATCTACCCATTTCTGATCCTTCATTGCCTGATTATAGGATGTAGGTTCAATATCTGTTGACACTGCAGTAAGATAAGTATGATAGGCAGTGCTCAATATGTCATAGCCTAGATAGTTGGACATAGGATATATGCAAGTAGAAGAAGAAGGCTTCACAGTTGGGCAGATGTAATCCTTGGTCCAGACTAGTGGTTTTGATCCTCTGCTAGTTCTCCTGAGTTGTATATTTGATACTTCCTCATTTTCCACCTTTGCTGCCTGTTCTGGCTGCCAAACTAGGATTTCCCGATCACTATTGTTGCATAAGTCATCCAGCTGAGGCATTGCATCTTTATTTTCAGCATGTGGTTGTCCCATTTCTTGAGCAGGAGCCTGCTGTTGTTGAGATGCATGTTGTTCTGTTGTATACTGTCTAGTTGTCTCAAAAAATAATGGAGGACTCCTTCCTTCTCTCATCATCATGAATGGGAATACATCCTCTCCAAATGTAATATCCTTGCTGACAAAAAACTTCTTGTCCTTGAGATTGTATGACTTGTACCCATTTTGAGATGCTGAATATCCCATATGGACTGCTGCTATTGTCCTAGTTAGAAGTTTATCACTCTGGTTGGTGACTGTAGCAAAACAGAGACAACCAATAACCCTTAGGTGAAGTAGTGAAGGTGGTGACTCATGGAAGACCTCATATGGTGACTTGCCACCTAGTACAGAGGATGGTAGTCTATTTATCAAGTATACAGCTGCTAGTACACAATCTCCCCAGAAATATATTGGTATACCTCCCTGAAACCTCAGTGCTCTTGCTACTTCTAAGACGTGCATGTGTCTCCTCTCTACCACTCCATTTTATTGTGGAGTGTATGAAAAACTACTTTGATGTAGTATGCCATTATCTGATAAAAAGGTTGCACATTCTGAGCTGAAGAACTCAACTCCATTATTAGTTTTAAAGCATTTAACATTATGGTTAAATTGCACATTCACCATCTTGATAAAAGACTTTAAGAGCATAAGTGTATCACTTTCCAACTTCATTAAGAACACCTAAATCATTTTTGAATGATCATCTACAAGCGTCAAAAAATATCTATTTTCATTAGAAGTAGGCACCTTGTAGGGTCCCCAGATATCTACATGCACTAATTGAAAGATCACTCCTGCTCTAGTTGTACTAAGGGGAAAAGGCTTCCTAGTTTGTCTTGTTAATAGACATATAGTGCATTTATTGAAATTGCAATCTATAGGCATTTTGTTCTTCATAAAAGCCAGCTGCCTCATTACTTTAACTGGTACATGTACAAGCCTTCTGTGCCACACATTATTGTTTGTAGTAGTGTCTTCGGCCAAACAACTTCTAATTTGTTGCCTGAGCTTATTTGCACTTGAACCATCTGGTAATAGCACATAAAGACCACCCTTTTCTTTACCAATCTCCTTCACTTTTCCAATGCATAGGTCCTGGAATACACAGAATGATGGAAAGAAAAGTACTGAGCAAAATAGTTCCTTAGTCAATTTTGAAACTAACAGTAAGTTGTATTTGAAGTTAGGTACACATAGAACATTGTGAATTGATTTACCACCTTTGATGCTACACTTTCCTTGGTACACAACTGGTACTGATTTTTCATTTGGCAGGTGAACATTACCTCCTTTGGAGTTAGGTAATTTAGTTACATCAGTCAGCAAGTTAATATTTGAAGTCATATGATTTGTTGCCCCTGTATCAATAATCCAAGGAATGTCACATGTTTGAGTCAATTATGAATCAATGTTACCTGCCATGTTTGCTGCAAACTCTTCTCCTTTGTCCTGATTCAATAGATTCATTATCTTGTTATACTGCTCATTAGTGAAATAATTATGCATTCCTTGCCTTGCTACATTAGAATCTGTAGTTGTGGTTGCTGAAACATGTCATCCTTTGCATGAAATCCATCACATATGGCTATATTGGCTTATCGATACTCTTGCTTCCTCTTTCCTTTGAAACCAGGTGGGTAGCCCACTAACTTATAACAAGTATCCTTAGTGTGGCCTTTGGTTCTACGGTACTCACAATATAGATTTCCATATCTCTTGAACTTTTGTGTGTTATCTCTAGAGCTCATTAGGGCAGTGGAATCATTCACCTCATTCATAGTGTATTGGTCATACAAACTTTTCTTTGGCTCTCCTCGTGAATTAGCATAGCATATGCATGACTCACACTTGGTGATGGGGACAAGAGTAGCATCTGACTTCTAATGGCACTAAATCTATCATTTAATCCCATTAAAAACTGAAAAAGCTTTTGTTGTTCTAGGTGTGTTATGAACTCTCTTGTTTCAGGAGTTACAGGAAGAGTTGGAACTAGGGCACTATACTCATCCCACAACAGTTTAAGTCTAGAATGATAAGCAGAAATACTTGAGGTACCTTGAGAAACTGTACCAATTTCGCGATAAAGATTGTAGATCCTCGATCCATTGATTTTGTCAAAATGATCATGTAAATCAGTCCACACCTCATGAGCATTACTGGCATAAACTATCCCATTCACTAATTCCGGTGACACGGTGTTCATAATCCAAGTTAAAACTGTAGTATTGACACGTTCCCAATCCTCGCCTAGATCATCAGTGAATTGATCCTTAGTGCATGTACCGGTTATGAACCCTAATTTTTGCTTAGCTCGCAACATGATCTTCATTGCTCTGCGCCACACTGAATAATTCTCCATGCTGGTTAATCGGACTGAAATTATTACATTTCCCGGTGAATCTGAAGATTGTAGGTACAACGGATGTCGCAGATTATTAATGTCTAAAGCAACCATTACAGGTTTACTCAGAAAATTAGGGATTTGAGAATAAGCAAAAATCGATTGAAAAGTTCTCTCAGTAATTTCACGGAACAACTCTCAAACCAGAGTCTCAGCTTCGATCGATTCACTCTAGTTCTGATACCATGTTAAAATCACCATTGTTGAGTGGATGTGAAGCTCGGCTAAGAGAATGAAAAACGAAGCCTAGGGAGAGAAGCTTCTGGACAATTATATCTTACTGTGTATTGAGAGAAAAGAAATCTATTACAATAAGTTACCTCTACTGCTATTTACACGTGTATATATAAACATAAACCAGCTCTCTTAATTAACTCCAAATCTACAGCTAAATTTGTTATAACTAACTCCTAACACCCAACTAACACTATGCTAAAGTAACTGCCTGTCACTAAGTCTTTTGCCTTAGTTTCTCAGCTTCCCACAATGCACAGCTATCATCCTAGCACTTCAACATTGAGCATATGTAAAATTTTAATAAAAGGCCAGTAAAAACTAAAGTTTTTTCTTTGAAGATATCAGATAATTAAAAGTAACAAATTTGAAATAGATGCTTATTATTTGACGCAGTTATCGCAAGTTATTCTATCCATTTTCGTGCATTCTTAGAAGTATTTTTTAAACTAATTAAAATATTTGTTCGAGCTGCATGTTGGAACCAAAAATAGGTGAAAAAAAGAAGGTTAACGAGATAGACATAATTGATTAATAAAATTGTGATTGACGTTAATATGAGGTAAAATAATTTGGAGTGAGGTAAAACATGTATATGATGAATATGGTGTCTGCAAACGCACATCTATTTGTTACATTAAGTTATTAACTTGAACTTTTGTCAAAAACAATTAAGCTAATTTGACAAAAGCATTTATTTGAAGACATTAGCATTTTTCTGATTAATAATCTTTTTTTAAATGCCTTAGCTTTTAACATTTTAAGGATCCATTTATTAGCTATATTAACTGGAGCAGTATTGTATAAGATAAAAATATAAATGTCATATCCATCGAATTGGGCAAAGTCTATGATAAGATTTTTTAAGAGATACCCTTATGGTTTAGGGGTGGATATACCTTTCTAAATCATTAATGTGATTTTGGGAGACACTCTAAACACAAATACATAAAGAAGGAAAGACATCTGAATTTTTTTCTAATTTTCACTTCCTCTTTTGCAGAGAACAAGAATAGATATATATCCTTCCGTTTGCCTCTCTCTTTCACCCAATCACTCACATAAAAGAAGTAATTCCTCCCCAACAAGCAATGTATGGCAAGTTGCAATCCACAATTCAATCCACTTATCTTTCATTTGGTAGAATGTATTAAAAAAAATAATGCATGCATTCATTTTTTGTATTATTAATCTCTTGTTTGGTATACTTTTTCAACATGTATTACTAATACAAGTATTACTTATACAACCCTTTTGGTATTATCCTATGTATAATTAATGTACATAACAAACCATGGTATTAGCAATATCAAGGCTATTAATACATGCATTAGCATGGTTAAAGACAAAATTGTCCTTAAGTCTCTTAAAGTTAAAGAATATAGAGGGCATTTTTGTAAACAACTAATTTTCTTAAAAGATTATGTAATGCATTTTAATTTTTATTACATCACACCAAACAGTAGATTAGAAATAATCTCTGCATAACTAATATTTGCATTACTAATCTCTGCATTACTAATATACCTTATTCAGCACTATTCTTATGCACCCTATCAAACGACCCCTACCATTAATCAATCCCATGGAGGCAGGGGTGGATGTAGTCTTGAGATACTGGGTTCATTTGAATGACGCATAATATAAATTTATATGAAAAAGTCTATTAAAATTATAACAAATGGAGTAGTATATATAAACCCAATTTTAATAATATAACAGATTCAATACTGAAAATTTTAAAAATTGAACATAGAACATAAAATCCGCATCCACCTCAACATAGAGGTTAGCCACTATAACGCGGTGAGAACAAAAGAAAAACAAAATCTTAGTGATGATGTAAGGCCTATAAAAGCTAATCTTCCTAATAGTGAAGGGAAATGTTTGCACAGGCACAATTTTTGGTTGAAAATTAATTTTATTTAGAGCTACAATAATTGACGAAATCGAAAGATCTTTTTTCAGTAAAAGAATTACCTGTTTTCTAATTAGAGTTTTGGGTTAATCAGAACTGAAATTGAATATAGAGATTGTACTGATTAGGATTGGGGCTGAATGATTTTCTAGCCGTAACCACACCATTTACATTTTTAACATTTATGTGGTTAAGAATTCTTAATTTTTAGATTTAAAATTTTGTAACAATTGACATAGGATAACATGTACTACAACAAAAAAAGTAGTGCCATAAAAGGCAGAAAAAACTAAATGACTTTTTATCTTTGTTTTATCAGTTATTAATATATCTTAATCCAAAAAAGTACGACTTAAATATATTCGAATTATTAAATATTATGTAATTAAATAGTGTAAGCATAAGTATTAAACATATGTATTCCTTCATTAAGTGTTTTTGTATCCTTTAAGTGATTTTAGAACTTTTAGCATAACTATCAAAATATTTATTTAGTTCCATTTTGTCCTTAGAATATGTCAGAACTTTATTAATGAATTAGTTTGAATTATATATTATGTTTTTTGTGTGTATTAAGGAACTGTTTATTGAACTTCATACATATTCACAAACTAAAATTTATAATATACATAGTCAATAACAAGTAGTTTTAGAATATCACGCAATTTAAAATTTATTACTTTTGGTACAGGTTTTGTAATATTTGACACAAAATATTTCATGCATCGCATGAATATAGAACTATATTAAAAGCACGAAACTCCTTAGTGAAATACCTTACTTTTTTTAACTTTTAAAAATAAATTTTATACTAGACAAAATAGTCATTTAATTATTTACCTAATATTTTGAACTTTGAACTATGTAAAAACTCCTTTTATTTAGAAATTTTAAATCCAATAAGATTATCAATTTCAATTGAGTCTATCTCAAAATTCATAATGTTCTAAGCTTTCTCTTACAAATAGAAATCAAATCTGGATTTAAGTTTATTATTCTTTTCTTATTTGAATTGTAGATAAGATTTGAAATGCCATAAAGAATATAACTTGAGGGTTCAGTATGCTAAAATAATCTTTGCTCTAAGGATAAGCTTTTTTCCTTTTTTCCTTTCCTTTTAAAATTTTAGAATGGTTGAATTATTTGTGCAAAACAAATATGGTATATTTCTTTCGACGTATATACTTTGCTTTTGAAACTTTTTCCATAGAAGACTTTAACCTATAATAAAAACAAATCCAATGAATTTTCACAAGTGGTATTGATCACGCCCAATTCTAGTTCTAAAAAGGATAAGCGGTCACTACAAATATAATCCGGTCTAAGAGTACGGATTCAAATCTCACAGAGAACTAAGATTTAGCTACAACTTTTCACTATCACTAAGAAGACAAATATGAACAATTTTCTAAATTATAAAGATTGAGATTTTATTTCTAACTAAATAACTAACAAGTACTAGAAAGCAGTAAAATTATCAACTAACGAGACAAAGGGTTGGAGATAAAATTGGAAAGGTCTAGGGTTATGATTTCTCCAATCGTTGCAATCCTCCAAACCACATCTCCTATAAATTCGCCTAAGTATTTCTCTACCGATCGTGAGTACTTTAGGTGATGTAATTCTCTTCTGAGCAACTACCACAATTTACTAGACCTATTCTTCCAAATTATACTAGCTGGCACTAGTTCACAGCTCACTAAGATCGCACCAAGGTTTTGTTATTCCTAATTCCACCTTTAAACCCTCCGTAATTATTCCTCATACACGTTAGGAGTGATGTTGCTCAACAACTACCTAAATATATACCTTTTTTTCAAGCAATACATAATAATAGGCACAGTCAATTGAGAGCTCTTCAATCAGGTAAAATAAGCACGTAGTTAAACAAGTAGATAAATTTAAAGGCTCGCTTATATAAAGACTTAATGAGAATTCATCCTCCAAAAGGTTCCATCAGAACCCTAGATAACAAATTAGTTATTCATGCAAGTATGTAAAAATACAACACTAGAATTCATAACAATAGAAAAATCGGAAGAAAGAGAAAAAACGTGAAGTTGAATCCTTCTCCTTTCTCCAAGCGTGTTCTTGCCTCCTCAAAGTCTTATCTCTCTCCAAAGTAGTGTCTCCTTCTCTAAAGCACATTTTAGGATGTATTTATAGTGACTCGGGTTTATATGGGGCGAATTTTCCTTCTTCTATTTTGGATTGGAGAAGCTGGTTTCTTCTGCTCACGGTCTAGCGAAGGGAACCTCACTTCGTTATTCGGAACTTTTCTTGTTTTTTCTGCTTCGGTCCCGGTCTGGCGAAGCGAACCTCGCTTCGCTGTCCGAGACTTTTCTCTTCAGCTATTTTCACCATTTTTTCTCCTATTTGATCATTTCTCGCATAACTTTGTTCCTAAACAAAAGAAACACATAATGAGCATATTTTTACTTCAAAAGCGGTATAAAATCCCACAACTCACATACGAAATAATATGCAAACATACACAAAAACATATATTTTTTACCCTTTATCACCACCCCACACTTAAACTCTTGCTCGTCCTCGAGCAACTTAAAATTTAGCGCATAGGCAAGAAATACTTTTCAAAATATATTCAAGCATCACACCACTGAAAATGGTTTATATCAATGCTTAGAACCCAGTATATGCACTCTTCATACATTTTCTCAAGTTTTAACCTCATGCCAAGATTATTTAAAATATTCATGTGACTCTTTCTAACATCCTCGCCTCAAAACTTGACTTTAATGCATTCCACACTATGACTCACTCTTTGTGCCTACTCAAAAATCAAGCTCTCTACCAATCCTTTGCAAATCATGTGCCCTCACCAACAAACCACAAATAAAGTAGACCACACGCTCAATATAAGTTCAAGTATATTTTAAGGATTCTCAAATCGTAAGAAATTTTCTCACTCTCACAAAGAAACTCTTATTCCACCCAAGTTCGTACTATAGGCTTGCCCGTAGTGTAAGACTTGAGTGATCTAAGATTGCAAAGTTTAGGATCAAGTATGACTTTATAGGTTGTAATGTAGGCTAAGGGACATGTAGGATATATTTGAGAAAGTAATGACTAACCCTCCTAAGCACTTTAATACACTACACTTTACTTTAATTTCAAGAACCTTCTTGTCATGACCAATTCAATGCCTTGCCATGAAACCATACACATTTAGGCCCTTCTTCGCTAAGAACATTAACATATAGATACTTACTAGCCCAAACAAAGATATGAGAGGTGTTATTTATTTTTTTTCTATTTTTTTCATTCTCCTTAATTTGATATTTCCGGCTAGTACCTTTTGTTGTTTATACAAACGTGCACCTTGTCGGCCTTTTTATGGTTCTGCTCAAAGGTTACCCAATCTTTTTCTTTACTCTTCTAGCTACTTAAATACTTTCGGAGGTAAGGTTCAACAAGATTGATTAAGAATAACGGGGATTCGGCTTATAATGTGGTTGCCAAATTAAAGGTCTACATGCTCAAAAGGGATGACTACATATAATATTAGCACTAGTAGGTAAATATGCTAAATGGTCAATTAAAGAAAGCCTATATCACTTTCCAAACTTACAAGACTTAATCTTTTCGCTTCGACTCATAAACGGGACAAGTTCTAGACTAGTAAGGATGGCACATAGTACACTAAAGTCTCACCTCACACAATGCACATGACTCACTTAGGACGGCTCGGACCCGACTCTCAAGTTAAAGCAACTGGTACAATCATCATAAAATTGAAGTACATGGGAATTAATCACAAGAGTCAAAAGATGAGTCTCGTTGTCAAAATAAAGTCACATATGATTTCAAGGTATATAATTACAAAAATCATGAAGAAAGTACTCAGTTTAAATGCTCCGCCTCTAAGTCCCGATGTAAAATATGTCAAAAGGCATAGATACTCAAGTTCTCCCTATTTCATTATTGGTTCAAAAAAGAATAAAATGATTTTTTTTTTGTATTTTTCTTTGGAGTTTAAACCCTCAAGAAAACTGTCTAGGAAGTCCATCGTCGGGAAAAGTCCAATTCTTTATGAAACTTTTACCTAACAAAATAATTACTACCTGGTTCAAAGAGTCATCCCTTGGAAAAGAACTGTGGACATAAGAAAAATCAAGAGGGATTATTTCTACCTATTTTATTTTTCAACACACATAAAATACCACAACTAAAATAGCATAGGAACACCCAAACAGTCTCTTTACCTCACACTTAAAATTGTGCATTGTCCTCAATGCACACCCATAAATACAAGAGGGTAATAGAAACTCCCTGGTAGGCCAACGGTCAAAGCATTAGCAATTCTTGGGGTACTGAAACTTCTCCCAGACTTGGTTCTTTGAGAGGGCACCCCACACTTAGTTCTAACTATCTCACTCGCTTTTGGTTTCTTTCAATGGCTTTGCTTCTCATGCTCCTAGAAAAATAAAACAAATGACGCTACAATAATAATACAATAATAAAAAATAAAAATAAAAGAAACAGTAAAGTCGGGTTGCCTCCCAACAAGCACTTGATTTAATGTCGCGGCACGACGCGAATCCATTTTTGCCTCCACCTCGAGCTTATAAATTGAACCCCAAGTTTTGCGTCAAGCTTATGATTATGATCCTAGGGTGGTGGAATGAATCTAACTGGCCCAAGGAAATAATGTGGTATTCTGTACTTCTTAGACTTTAGATGAGGTGTGTAATCCTGACCTTCTGGCAAGAAGAACTCGAGAATGTAGGCACCTTGTTCCTTATTCATTGGCTCCTCAATTGGCTCGGATGACTCTATTTCCATATCATCATCCAAACACAATGTGGAAAAATGCTTGGAGTGTGGACCAACGCACTCAACTACATGAACTTTGGGGCTATTAATATCCTCAACACCAATGACACTTGAGTCAACTAAATATGTATCTTCAATGTTCTTGGTTGTCTCTAGTATCTTTTTTACAACATCGACATCCTCAAATTCTAGTTTGATAGTTTGTTGGTGTTTTACTCTTACCTCCATTAGCACCTCAATTTCTACATCTAATGCATGCTCTTTTTGGCAATTATCCATAATATTAGCTTGTTGAGTATTAAATACTTCAACTAGTTGACTCACTTGAGCCTCCAAGTTGCAAATAGTAATCTCTTGCCTTTGTATGTGCACTTGTTTCTCACTATTTTATTCCACAAGGCACCTTAGCATATCCTTGATCTCTTTCAGGTCATCATCCCTGGGTTCTTTATTCCTATTAACTTCACAAGAAAAAGTATAACCATCATAGTAAGGGGTTGGGGGAGAATGAGAAATATAAGCACAACCATAAAAGTGACCACCTTGACCACCACACATATCACACATTCTACACATAAGATTGAGTTGGTGCACATAACTCGCTCTCGAGAATATTTTAATAATTTTTACATGGATGGATTCCTCCACAATATGCATAAAGAGGATCAAAAGTAGAATTACCAACATCAAAAATCTCATAATTCTAAGATGTCATGTCTCACAAATCAAAAATAAAAACAAAATCAAAATAAAAATTAAACAAAATAAAAGTTTAAACTTGACACCAAGCAATATTTACAGCTACAGCTACACTGTTAGTTCCCCGGCAACGGCGCCAAAATTTTATCACGCCCAACTCTAGTCCTAAAAATGATAAGCGATCACTGCAAAAATAATCCGGTCTTAGAGTCCGAAGTCGAATCCCACAGAGAACTAAGGTTTAGCTACAATTGTTCGCTATCACTAAGATGACAATTTTGAACAATTTTCTAAATTATAAAGATTGACATTGTATTTCTAACTAAATAACTAACAATTACTAGAAAGCAGTAAAATTATCAACTAACGAGACAAAGGGTTGGAAATAAAATTAAAAAGTTCTAGGGTTATGATTTCCCCAATCATCGGAATCCTTCAAACCACGTCTCTTATAAATTCGCCTAAGTATTCTCTAGCGATCGTGAGTACTTTAGGTATCGTAATTCTCTTTCGAGCAACTACCATAATTTACTAGACCTATTCTTCCAAATTATACTAGTTGGCACTAGTTCACAGCTCACTAAGACCGCACCAAGGTGTTGTTATTCCTAATCCCACCTTTAAACCCTCCGTAATTATTCCTCATATACGTTAGGAGTGATGTTGCTCAACAACTACCTAAATATGTACCTTTTTCCAAGTAATACATAATAATAGGCACAGTCAATTGAGAGCTCTTCAATCAAGTAAAATAAGCATGTAGTTAAACAAGTAGATAAATTTAAAGGCTCGATTATATAAAGACTTAATAAGAATTCATCCTCCAAAAGGTTCCATCAGAACCCTAGATAACAAATTAGTTATTCATGCAAGTATGTAAAAATACAACACTAGAATTCATAACAATAGAAAAATCGGAAGAAAGAGAAAAAAATATGAAGTTGAATCCTTCTCCTTGCTCCAAGCATGTTCTTGCCTCCCCAAGGTCTTCTCTCTCTCCAAAGTAGTGTCTCCTTCTCTAAAGCATGTTTAAAGTTGTATTTATTGTGACTAGGGTTTGCATGGGGCAAATTTTCCTTCTTCTATTTTGGATTGGAGAAGCTGGTTTCTTCTGCTCTGGTCCCGGTCTAGCGAAGTGAACCTCGCTTCGCTATCCGGAACTTTTCTGGTTTCTTCTGCTCCGGTCCCGGTCTGGCGAAGCGAACCTCGCTTCGCTGTCTGAGACATTTCTCTTCAGTTGTTTTCACCAATTTTTCTCCTATTTGATCCTTTTCCGCATAAGTTTATTCCTACACATAATGAGCATATTTTTACTTCAAAAGCGGTGTGAAATTCCACAACTCACATAAGAAATAATATGCAAACATAATCAAAAACATGTATTTTCTACCCTTTATCACCACGCCATATTTAAACTCTTGCTCGTCCTCGAGCAACTTAAAATTAAGCGCATAGGTAATAAATACCTTTCAAAATATACTCAAGCATCACACCACTGACAATGGTTTATATCAATACTTAGATCCCAACATATGCACTCTTCATACATTTTCTCAAGTTTTAAACTCATGCCAAGATTATTTAAAATTTTCATGTGACTCTTTCTAACATCCTCGCCTCAAAACATGACTCTAATGCATTCCACACTATGACTCACTCTTTATGTCTACTCAAAAATCAAGCTCTCTACCAATCATTTGCAAATCATGTGCCCTCACCAACAAAGCACAGAGAAAGTAGTCCACACACTCAATACAAGTTCAAGTATATTTTAAGGACTCTCAAATCGGAAGAATTTTCTCACTCTCATAAAGAAACTCTTATGCCACCCAAGTTCGTACTATAGGCTTGCCCGTAGTATAAGACTTGACTAATCTAAGCTTGCAAAGTTTAGGATCAAGTATGACTTTATAGGTTGTAATGTAGGCTAAAGGACGGGTAGGATATATTTGAGAAAGTAATGACTAACCCTCCTAAGAACTTTAATACACTACACTTTACTTTCAAGCACCTTCTTGTCATGATCAATTCAATGTCTTGCCATGAAACCATACAAATTTAGGCCCTTCTTCATTAAGCACATCAACATATAGATGCTTATTGTCTCAAACAAAGATATGAGAGGTGTTATTCAATTTTTTTTCTTTTTTTTTTCATTCTCCTTAATTTGATATTTTCGGCTAGTACCTTTTGTTGTTTATACAAACGTGCACCTTGTCGGCCTTTTATGGTTCCACTCAAAGGCTACCCAATCTTTTTCTTTACTCTTCTAGCTACTTAAGTACTTTCAGAGGTATATGTTCAACCATATTGATTAAGAACAACAGGGATTCATCTTGTAATATGGTTTCCAAATTAAAGGTCTATAAGCTCAAAAAGGATGATTACATATAATATTAGCACTGGTAGGAAAATATGCTAAATGGTCAATTAAAGAAAGCCTATATCACTTCCCAAACTTACAAGACTTAATCTTTTCGCTTCGACTCACAAATGGGACAAGTTCTAGACTAGCAAGGATGGCATAGAGTACACTAAAGTCTCACCTCACACAATGCACATGACTCACTTAGGACGGCTCGGACCCGACTCTCAAGTTAAAGCAACTGGTACAATCATCATAAAATTGAAGTACATGGGAATTAATCACAAGAGTCAAAAGATGAGTCTCGTTGTCAAAATAAAGTCACATATGATTTCAAGGCATATAATTACAAAAATCATGAAGAAAGTACTCACTTTAAATGCTCCGCCTCTAAGCCCTGATGTAAAATATGTCAAAAGGCATAGATACTCAAGTTCTCCCTATTTTATTATCAGTTCAAAAAAGAATAAAATGATTTTTTTTTAATATTTTTCTTTGGACTTTAAACCCTCAAGAAAACTGTCTAGGAAGTGCATCGTCGGGAAAAGTCCAAATCTTTATGAAACTTTTACCTAACAAAATAATTACTACCCGGTTCAAAGAGTCATCCCTTGGAAAAGAACTGTGGCCATAAGAAAAACCAAGAAGGATTATTTCTACCTATTTTATTCTTCAACACACATAAAATAACACAACTAAAATAGCATAGGAACACCCAAACAGTCTCTTTACCTCATACTTAAAATTGTGCATTGTCCTCAATACACACCCATAAATACAAGAGGGTAACAAAAACTCTCTGGTAGGCCAAAGGCCAAAGCATTAGCAACTCTTGGGGTACTGAAACTTCTCCCAGACTTGGTTCTTTGAGAGGGCACCCCACACTTAGTTCTAACTATCTCACTTGCTTTTGGTTTCTTTCAATGGCTTTGCTTCTCATGCTCCTAGAGAAATAAAAAAAATGACACTACAAGAATAATACAATAATAAAAAATAAAAATAAAAGAAACAGTAAAGTCGGGTTGCCTCCCAACAAGCACTTGATTTAATGTCGCGGCACGATGCGAATCCATTTTTGCCTCCACCTCGAGCTTATAAATTGAACCCCAAGTTTTGCGTCAAGCTTATGATTATGATCCTAGGGTGGTGGAACGAATCTAACTGGCCCAAGAAAATAATGTGGTATTCTGCACTTCTTAGCCTTTAGATGAGGTGTGTAATCCTGACTTTCTGGCAAGAAGAACTCGAGAATGTAGGCACCTTGTTCCTCATTCATTGACTCCTCAATTAGCTCGGATGACTCTATTTCCATATCATCATCCAAACACAATGTGAAAAAATACTTGGAGTGTGGACCAATGCACTCAACTACATGAACTTTGGGGCTATTAATATCCTCAACACCAATAACACTAGAGTCAACTAAATATGCATCTTCAATGTTCTTGGTTGTCTCTAGTATCTCTTCTACAACATCGACATCCTCAAATTCTAGTTTGATAGTTTGTTGGTGTTCTACTCTTACCTCCTCCATTAGCACCTCAATTTCTACATCTAATGCATGCTCTTTTTGGCAACTATCCATAATATTAGTCTACATCTAATGCATGCTCTTTTTGGCAACTATCCATAATATTAGCTTGTTGAGTATTAAATATTTCAACTAGTTGACTCACTTGAGCCTCCAAGTTGCGAATAGTAATCTCTTGCCTTTGTATGTGCACTTGTTTCTCACTATTTTGTTCCACAAGGTACCTTAGCATATCCTTGATCTCTTTTTAGTCATCATCCCTGGGTTCTTTGTTCTTATTAACTTCACAAGAAAAAGTATAACCATTATAGTAAGGGGTTGGGGGAGGATGAGAAATATAAGCACAACTATGAAAGTGACCATCTTGACCACCATACATATCACACATTCTACACATAAGATTGAGTTGGTGCACATAACTCGCTCTCGAGAATATTTTAATAATTTTTACATGGATGGATTCCTCCACAATATGCATAAAGAGGATCAAAAGTAGAATTACCAACATCAAAAATCTCATAATTCTAAGATGTCATGTCTCACAAATCAAAAATAAAAACAAAATCAAAATAAAAATTAAACAAAATAAAAGTTTAAACTTGACACCAAGCAATATTTACAGCTACAGCTACACTGTTAGTTCCCCGGCAACGGCGCCAAAATTTTATCACACCCAACTCTAGTCCTAAAAATAATAAGCGATCACTGCAAAAATAATCCGGTCTTAGAGTCCGAAGTCGAATCCCACAGAGAACTAAGGTTTAGCTACAATTGTTCGCTATCACTAAGAAGACAAGTTTGAATAATTTTCTAAATTATAAAGATTGAGATTTTATTTCTAACTAAATAACTAACAAGTACAAGAAAGTAGTAAAATTATCAACTAACGAGACAAAGGGTTGGAGATAAAATTGGAAAGGTCTAGGGTTATGATTTTTTCAATCGTCGAAATCTCCCAAACCATGTCTCCTATTAATTCGCTTAAGTATTCTCTACCGATCGTGAGTACTTTAGGTATCATAATTTTCTTTTGATAAACTACCATAATTTACTAGACCTATTCTTCCGAATTACGCTAGTTGGCACTAGTTCACCCCTCACTAAGATCGCACCAAGGTTTCGTTATTCCTAATCCCACCTTTAAACCCTCCGTATTGATTCCTCATATACGTTAGGAGTGATGTTGTTCAACGACTACTAAAATATGTACTTTTTTTCAAGCAATACATAATAAATAGGCACAGTCAATTTAGAGCTCTTCAATCAACTAAAATAAGCACGTAGTTAAACAAGTAGATAAATTCAAAGGCTCAATTATATAAAGACGTAACAAGAATTCATCCTCCAAAAGGTTCCATCAGAACCCTAGATAAGAAATTAGCTATTCATGCTAGTATGTAAAAATAAAATACTAGAATTCATAACAATCGAAAAATAGGAAGAAAGAGGAAAAAATGTGAAGTTGAATCCTTCTCCTTGCTCCAAGCATGTTCTTGCCTCTCCAAAATCTTCTATCTCTCCAAAATAGTGTCTCCTTCTCTAAAGCACTTTTTAGAATGTATTTATAGCGACTAAGGTTTGTATGGGGCGAATTTTTCTTCTTCTATTTCGGATTGGAGAAGCTAGTTTCTTTTGCTCCGGTCCCGGTCTGGCGAAATGAATCTCGCTTCACTGTCCGGAACTTTTTTAGTTTCTTCTGCTTCAGTCCCGGTCTGGCGAAGCGAACCTCGCTTCGCTGTCCGAGACTTTTTTCTTCAGTTGTTTTCTCCAATTTTTCTCTTATTTGATCATTTTCCGCATAAGTTTGTTTCTACACATAAGAAACACATAATGGGCATATTTTTACTTCAAAAGCGGTATGAAATTCCACAACTCACATAAGAAATTATATACAAACATACTCAAAAATATGTATTTTCACCCTTTATCATGGATCTAAAGAGGGTAAGATGTACACAACCTCATCCCTATCATAAAAGGGCAAAAAATCCGTTTTCTGATAGACCCTCGACTAAAGAAGGGATGAAAAGAAATAAAGGCAACAAGTAGTAACAACAACAAAGATAAAATGAGAAGACTGAAGCCAAGGTAGCAAGTAAACGCTAGGTAATAATAACAATCTAAGAATAAATCATACTAACACTAATGCTATCGAACTGAGAAGACACAAGGAAAATGCTTGACTACCTACTATCTTACTACCCTAATCTTTGACCGTTACACCCTCCTATCAAGGGTCATGTCCTAAGTAAGCTTCAGTTGCATCATGTCCCGGCTAATCACTTCTCTCCAAGACTTCTTTAGCCTTCCTCTACCCCTCATCATACCCACTAAGACTAACCTCTCACATCTCCTAGCAGGAGCTTCTGTGCTTCTCTCCTTAACTGGCCCGAACCATCTCAACCTCGCCTCCCGCATCTTATTCTCCACGGGAGTCACACCTACCTTATTCCTAATCCTCTCTAACCCGGTATGCCCACACATCCATCTCAACATACTTATCTCAATTACTTTCATCTTCTGGATATGAGAGTCCTTGACCGGCCAACACTTTACCCGTATAATATAGTCAGTTTAACCGCTACTTTGTAGAACTTACCTTTAAGCATGGAAGACTTTAACCCAAAAACAAATGAGAGCTTTCAAGGAAATATACGACTTAATTAATAAAAACACAAAATCTTTGAAAAACTTTGCGAAATCTTCAATTCGATAGCAAATACAACATATATATATATATATATATATATATATATATATATATATATATATATATATAATACGAAGTTGTCTCCTTAAATTAACTTCATTTGATCGTTAATCACCCTAAGGAGT
Organism: Nicotiana tabacum; assembly: GCF_000715075.1. Taxonomy (NCBI): domain Eukaryota; kingdom Viridiplantae; phylum Streptophyta; class Magnoliopsida; order Solanales; family Solanaceae; genus Nicotiana; species Nicotiana tabacum. Next base: position 26,463,116 of record NC_134094.1, on the reverse strand, counting down.
CATGTTAGGATATTTTTCTTTGCTCTTTTTTAATTAAATATACTACTAACAATAAAATTATTCCCCCATCTAAACTTATACGTTCTTTAAAATACTATATGTAGGTTTAAAGAAAGTAAATAATTTTCTAAAAAACAAATGTAGTAATCAGGATACACGTGTCGTGCGCATACGCTGAGACTAATAACAAAAAGTGTGGAATATTTTCTGTTTCGTAAAAATCCTTAATTTTAATTATTTAGAGGGAACGTAAACTAGTAATCTAACTTGTACCTTATACCGAAACAGCATATGCATACTATTAGCAGAAATAAAGACGCTATTTTATGTCAATAAACGTGTGCTTTCTAGCATCTATTTTCCACAATCAAAAATTGGTGAAGTTTAACTTTATATTTTTAGGTAGGCTTATAAATAAATATGAAAATTGTACCAAACCCTAAGTTACGCCTCCTAGAGATTTATTTAGCCCTCTTTCTAGTAATTGATGACGCGGCGTAAAAGAGTAATGTCATTGGCGGCTCCAATTAGTTTTTTCCTAATTAGCAGGACCTAAATAATTTTCTATCTAATTGTTGTTAAAACTTATGACCTTTTAATATTGTATTGTTCAAAAATATTTATTGATTAGAAATGAGACTTTTTTAAGGAAATAAATATTTATTAAACAACCAAATTAAAACAAAATTACAAAAAAAAAAAAATTCTCTCATTGGATTGGTTATTAGTATAAAAATTTGCGTTCATACTTAATCATATCATGTGTTATATCCATTGGAATGCAATCCTATTAGTCAAAACTACTCAAATTTCCTTATCTTCCTCTAACAAGAAGTATTAATCTATACTAAAAAAAATAGCAAAGCCCAAGCTAATGTAGAACTCCTCTAAACAAGTCTATATAGGACTGCTTCATTTTTGAGATATTTCAAAATGTTTGACAATTGACGGCATTGTGTTTTTTACAACTTTTAATAGTTCAAAATTCATTAGATTTTATTTTTTAAGTGTAGTATCTTATAGTATTTGGAAAGGGTGAAAATCATTTACGTCCTCCAAGTTTGCTTTAAAAATCAAACTCATCCTCCAATATTAAACAACTATCATTCTGCTCCTCATATCAAATGTGACTTCTTAAAATGCCTATTTTACCCTCTACAATTTTTATCTCGTATTTTTATTCTTTAATATAATGATATTTTTTATTTTAATTTATGTTATCGACTTACCTATAGACAGATTAAAGAAACTTTTTTGAACCAAAAAAAGTGAGAAGTAGTAATCAAGCATATAAGTTAATGACGTTCAATAGTGAAATAAATGAGAAAAATAAAAAACTTTACATGATTTACTCGTATTAGTAATTTTATTAATAGCAATCAAAACTCAATCTATTTAGAAAATTGAGAATAAACGACATTAAATATTTTATAAATTATTCAATGCAAGTAATAAAAAAAATAATGGGGGAAAATAGAGATAAATTTTATAATAAATCTTCAAAAATTATCTATTTACAATTTATATGAACTTTAATTATAATTTAGAAAAAATATACTAATAACAATCAAAACTCAAAAATTTATATACATATTGAGAATAATAAAAATAGTGGAACTTAAAATCTCACACACTAACATACATTATATGCATTTTAATATATATATATATATATATTTTAATACACATAATATTTGAATAATAACAATAATAATAAAGTAGCAATACATTTTGCAATAAATTCATAATATGATTATTTTATTTATAATGTTAGTGAACTTAGATTAAATTATATAACAAGATATAGTATTCTTAAATTATGAGTAAATACCTATATTTAAAAATATCTAGATAATATAAAAAAGGTACGTATACGGGGAAGTTGAAAATGTCAAAGGGTAAACTAGAAATGATGAAAATGATAATTGTTTAAAGTTGGAGGATGAGTTTGATTTTTAGAGTAAACTCTGAGGATGCAAATGATTTTCACCCATTTGGAAAGTCAAAAGTACTTATTTTTAATAAAAAAATACTTATTTTTTGAAAGATACTTATTTTGTCGATTGAAGTATTTGGATAAGTTTTTAGAAAAAAGATGGAGTAAATACTCTTTAGAAGTAGTGGAATATACTTCAAAAGCTGAAAAAGTATCTTTTCCCAAATGCATTTTTGAAATCTAGTCAAGCATAAAAATTATTGCTTTAATATTGACAAAACTGCTTTTCAAATAAATTAGCCAAATACAAGTTATTATTTTTTGAAAATACGTTTGACAAAAAATAATTTTCATAATAAACAGATTTTAGAAGCGTGGCTAAATAAACTAATTTAATAGAGTAGTTTGTTTTAACTGTAACTACTATATTGGTAAATCAAATTCTTTCAAATAGTATCATAAAAATTGGACAGAGAGAAAGAGTAACATATTATCTATATAAAGAGTTTAAATTTTATGCATTATGATTGCAAAAGAATTTATACAAATTACTTATAGATAAAATCAGATAATTTTTTATTATAAATATTAATAATATGATAAAAATATTAAATTAAACCACTGTTTGTCGAATGCATTTTTCTTTTTCATCGAAACATAAAATTAATTAATATATGATAAAAAATGTTTATTAACCCACCGTGAGTAGTATATAGATTTCTTTTTTTTTTTTTTTTTTTTTTTTGTATAGACAAATTCATAGTTTTTTTTAATATTTTTTATAGACAAATTCTTTTAGAAATAGGATAACAAATAGGTGCCATTAGGATGGACCAATTGGGCCTAAAACCCGTATAAAATAACTGGACCGATTCGACTTCCACCCAAAATCCTCACCCTCCCCACGTGCTAACTTCGAAAGCTTTCCGCTTCAGAGTTACAACAATGGCGGCTTCGTTACAATTCACTGCAACTCCTCTCAACCAACTCCAATTTCATTCGAAAACTCTGCCCAAACACACCGCTAAATGGAGTACTATTCGCTGTTCCGCGGCCTCACCAACCAAAAGCTACAACATCACTCTTCTCCCCGGCGATGGTATTGGACCTGAAGTTATTTCTGTTGCCAAAAATGCCCTCCAACTCGTCGCTTCCCTTGAAGGTATTTAAATAATAGATTCGAGTGTGTTTGACTTACTATTACTGCATTTCTAAACAAATTTGCTGATAGTAATTGTAATGTAAGTTTGCTAATATATGCTTATAATTATGTAATTAGTTTAATTTAAAAAATATTTACACAATTAGGTCATTTGTGTTGTAATTACTGGCAGGGACGGAGCTAGCCCTTTGAGTTTGGTAGCTTTGGTCCAAATGTCATATTTGTCTTAAGAAATTTATTGTATACGAACAAATTATTACTCCCTCCATCCCAATATATTTAATGGTGTTTCGGAGTTTAAAGAAAAAGAGGAAGACTTTTAAAACTTGTGCAGTAAAATGAGCCATAGATAATTGTTACTAAATATAGAAACGTGTCTTTATTTTTGGGACGCACTAAAAAGAAAAGAGTGTCACATAAATTAGGACGGTGAGAGTAATTTAGAACCCAGTAACTTAAAAGGACTAGAACCTTGAACTCATAAACTTCAAATCTTGGCTCCACCTTTAAATTTACAGGTAAATCTCTCGATAATCACTCTTCATTTGATAATGCTGAAATGAGTATTTGTAATACTGAAATTAATGCCTCTCCTCTTCAATTAACTGCAAATGTTCTTTATTGAATTAGAAATGTGTTTTCTTGGATAATGTTGGCTGAAGAGGGGTGGGTTTTTTTTTGGGTGGGGGGGGGGGGGGGGTTCTCTGTTGTAATTTTGAAGCATTGATTGGTTTTTCGTGAATGCTTTGGAATAATGGGTTGAATGCAAGTTTGATTTTTTTTAGTTCGGTTTATTTTCGATCTCCGTGATTTCCTGCATTTTGTTTCTCCATGCGGTGTTTTGGACTGGTATGTTCTTGGTTATGTATTTTTCCAACTAGTTGAGTGGATAACTTTGACTTATTTGTGCTAAATTCTTAGTTGATTTTCTAGTGAACCAAATTTTGTAGTTTTGTTTCATCTTGTCGAGCTGGGAATTTTAAGAACATGGTTAGGAAATCGAAATAAAGTAAAGTTGCTCCAATTTCTAAGTTTAACTAGTATAAAAATTGTAACTTTATGTTCAAGTTCTTAGACATCAGTCAGTAGAAAATATAAATAATTTCTAGTACTTTATTTTTATTTTGTATAATATTAGTATGAGATGAGTTTAAATGGAGTAACATGGTCAATGAGGATTCATATAGTGGACTCCAGTTTGCTTGTGACTGAGGCATCGTTATAGTTATAGTTGTCGTTGATGATGATGTCCAAGTTCTTACTAATTAGCGCGCAAGCTGCCCTGGGCACCACTTGTGTAGAAATAAAAGCTCATATTGGAGATTAGATTTGTTGCCCGCTCCAATTTTCTTGGGACAGAAGGACTAATTTATCTGTGGTGATTTTCACGCTTCATTTGAATGTTCTTTTTTTTTTGGGTTAGGGCTTTAACTCTTGCGAACGTAACAGGATTTAATATTGGGTTCGAAGAGATGCATGTGGGAGGGGCTGCCTTGGATGCTGTTGGAGTGCCATTGCCTGATGAGACTCTCAATTCTGCAAAGAAATCTGATGCTATTCTTCTTGGAGCAATTGGAGGGTAACAACATAGGGTCTTTTTCTGAATATTTTGTTATATTTCATAGGTTCTTTTTTCTTCTGAAATCTCATATTTTTAGTTCCTTTTGTTGGATTTTTCTTGCATCTAAATTCAAAGGTATAAATGGGACAATAATGAAAGACATTTGAGGCCCGAGATGGCATTGCTTCACCTTCGAGGAGCCTTGAAGGTGTTTGCTAACTTGAGACCAGCCACTGTTTTACCACAGGTATTTTTTGCTTTCAGTTGCTTAAGACTGTCATATCATTATTACCTACCAAAATATTTGAGAGTATTTCTCAACTGCTATCAATTTTTGCTTTCAGTTGCTTAAGACTCTTTATGATTAGCATAAAGAGGAAGATCGTCTAAGTGAGTTCTGGATTGGATTCTTTTGACACACCTATTTGGATTTTAATAAAAAAAGTTTGTGCATGAATTACTCAGAGATAATGAAACATGCAATCAAAAAATGAATAGAAAGGTTCACATAGAGAGCACATAAATCTCCCTGCACTTTTTGACACGAGCAGCCTCCTGGAACTCTACCTCCTACAAATATATGCCATATGTTCTCTTAGATCCTCCAACACAAATTAACCGCTGGTACTCCTTGAGCAAGCTAACATGATTGGTGAAACGAGACTACTGCTAGTACCACCACCTTTATTTATTCCACCGACCTCTTTTTTAACACCATACAATTGATTAGAAAGTAATTTTGGAGGATTTGTCTGGGTGGAGGGTTCTATTGTAATGAGTATGAGCAGTCCAGTGAGTGTGGAAGTATGTTAGTGATTTTTGTTGTTGGAGGCTGTATTTTAAAAGGCGGAGGCACAGGACAAGATATGTAACGTATCATGTGAAAGGGAGTAAGCCCCGGGAAAGAGGCATAAGCCCCACTAATTCTTAAAGGGGAGTTAGCCCAACAAATGTTAATAAAATAGATTATAATATAAAAATCTATAGAAAATGTTTTTAAAATTTTATAAAATTCTATAGAAAAATATGTACAAAAATTAATTTACTATACGAGTATAATAACGTTTGTAGATTGTAAGTTACCTAAGTGCTAATTATAGAATCACATATTAGTTATGGTGAAATACCTAAAAGAAGATTTAAAACCAAAATTTTTGACGTATATTGGGCGGACGATTCAAGACATGGAGTATTTTACGAGGCGTTCATGGAGCATATCAAGTGAACAACACAAGGGTAAAGTGCATGTGAATGCCCCACTTATCCTAGCATACCCCATGAGACTTTAGACCTCAATGATTGCCTCAGGGCGTTTGGAGGCTGTCTCGCCTCAAGGTGAATCTCGGGCGAGTTTGGGCATTCCGTTTTGCTGCGAGTGGGGTACAATAAACCTAAGATTATTCTTTGAAGCTAGTAAGTGGTGCATGAATGTGGTGAAAAGGCAATGGCTCCATGGCCCATGCTAATGAGAGCTAAAGGGTTTGGAGGATAGTAGAGCTGTCCGGAGCGGTTGTCATTGAGTAGTACAGAGAAAGAGAAATTTGATAGAGTGATCTTGTTTCTTTTTGCCTTTTGGGGGAGAGGACGTTCTTAAATACCTAGCATGGGACTGATAAAACAAGAGCCAAATGGGTGTTTTCCCTAATATGTTGTCTATTCTCCTCGGTGCGTTTTTCATTAATTGTAGGAGTTGGTCCACAATTAGACTGCCTCTACCTCTGTCTTCTTTTTACTCCTATTTTTAACTTTTGTTACAAGAATCAATTATGTTCCTTACTCAAAAACAAAAAAAAGGGAAAGAAAAATAAGGGCAGCCCGGTGCACTAAGCTCCCTCTATGCGCGGGGTTCGGGGAAGGGCCAGACCACAAGGGTCTATTGTAAGAAAGATCATAATCAGCAGAAATGTAGTGTATTCCCATTTTAAAGTTGGCAAATTTGTTAGTGTAGTGGATATATCCTTCATATTATGATAACCAGAGAAGTGGTAATGCATAAATATGTGGCGATTGCCTGATGGCGTCCAAAAGTCTTGTCCTGTCTATCTCTCTTTCTCTGCCCAGAGTCCTCCCTCATTCCTTCTTTGCCTCAAGACTTTTTTCTTTTGTTCGCTTTTTTTATAATTGTGAGGATCAAATGTTTTACTTGAAACCATTATGAGTTACATGTGGCAAAATATGCTAGAAGTGGATTGTCTATTAACAAGTATTGGATACTTCTAAGCTGCTTATTCATGACTCAACTATTTTTATCTTTTACTAATATTTATCTTTTCCAGTTTGGCCTGCATGCGCTCTTGAAGACGTGAGCCTTTTTGGTTACTTTTTTTTTTTTGCAAGACATCTGACCTCTACAGTTGTGTAAATTTGGTCTTCCTTCTACAAAGTCATCATTCACTAAACAGGAAACATACTCTTGATGAACTTGTCTTTGAAATCATTGTACGCGTAAATTACACTCTGAGTTTCCATGTAATTCCTTCATATTCATATTCCTCACTTAATGCAGTTAGTTGATGCTTCAACTTTGAAGAAAGAAGTTGCTGAAGGTGTAGACCTGATGGTTGTTAGGGAACTTACAGGAGGTTAGTATGGAATTGGTCACGGCCATTGATATTCAAATAAGTTGTTTCTTGACTTTTCTTTCTATAGATGGCTCTCTCCTTGATCACAACTTACTGTTCCCCATGTTAATAGGTATTTATTTTGGTGAACCAAGAGGTATCAAAACTAATGAAAATGGCCAGGAAATAGGTTTCAACACTGAAGTGTATGCAGCATATGAGGTATTTTGCTTAAAACATGCCTCCTGCTGTGCTTGCTAAAGATAACAAAATGCCTAGTATGTTATCCAGCATTGGACCTATTGTCAAGCATCATTGTGTATGCAAAATTTCAAGTTATTAGTTTTGCTTATCTAACTTCTTTCATTGTTAAAGTTCATAAAGTTCTTTCATTGTTAACAGTGATTGCCGTACAATCACTGTTAAAGTTCATAAAGAAACTAAATCCAGTATGGTCTTTCTGTTACTAAAAGTAGGATAGATATCAGACTTATTGAGATCAAAAATTTTACCTGAACTTTGTTCCTGACCTTTACACTACTAGTATTCGGCTTAATTCCTTTTCAGATCGAAAGAATTGCACGTATTGCATTTGAAACTGCAAGGAAGCGTCGAGGAAAACTCTGTAGCGTGGATAAAGCAAATGTTTTGGAGGTAAATCTTTCTCTCCACGTTCCCCAACCCTTCTTTTCTTCCCCTATATATCTGCATTCAACTTTCTAACATTATGCTCATAGGACACTTTCCTCTCTTTTTTTGTGTGCGTTGAATCTTTACCGGGATGTCAACTATGTTTTACTCCATTAATACAACTTTTAGCAAAATCTATCTTAACCGAAGTAACCCATTGTGATTTCGAGAATTACACCACGATCTGATTCTCTGATGGTCCTGGTCCTTTTAAATGCTTTTAGAGGGAGCATACAATTGACGCTTGTCTGCAAAGTAGGATATGCTCAAATTTGAAGTTTCCGTATTAAATATTAAAAAAGAATTAGTGTGTAAGCAAGTGATAAAGTTCATGATTTTGAGATATTGGCCAGGCCTCTACGCTTTGGAGGAAGAAAGTTACAGCACTAGCCTCAGAGTATCCTGATGTAGAGCTCTCTCACATGTATGTTGATAATGCAGCCATGCAACTTGTTCGCAACCCGAAGCAGGTTTCCATTTTCCTTTGGAATATATTTTTACAACTCTTGTTTCTCAAGTTGGCACACTAGTCCATTGAGTTGATCCTCTAAACAATCATAATGCAGTTTGATACAATTTTGACAAACAACATATTTGGTGATATCCTGTCCGATGAAGCATCAATGATTACAGGAAGTATCGGGATGCTTCCTTCTGCCAGTCTTGGTGAAACGGTATTGCCAGAAAATCTCCTTTCTTTGGAAGCATTATTTTTTTCCTTCCCACTACAAATTCTTTACTTTAATTTCCTTTTACTTTTGGGAACCTGTTGCCTCCAGGGACCTGGATTATTTGAACCTATACATGGTTCTGCTCCTGATATTGCTGGGCAGGTAGGTTATGGTTTTCCTTTTTTTCTCTTTTTTTCTTCCTCCTTTTCCTGCTGTATAACTATTACAGTAGCAAACTTCTTGTGTTCTTTAGAAATCGGGCATATATTTATGTTTACACACTAACTTTAACATGCAGGATAAAGCAAACCCCTTAGCTACAGTGCTCAGTGCTGCTATGCTTTTGAAATATGGCCTAGGTGAGGAGAAGGCTGCTCAGAGAATTGAAGCAGCTGTTTTGGACACCTTAAATCGAGGATTTCGTACCGGTGACATTCACTCTGCAGGACATGTGAGTTTTATCTAGTATATTAGATAGCTCTATTACTAAATTTCCAGCAATGTTTTTTCTCCTCGGGATTTTTTTTTTGGGGGTGGGGTGGTGGTGGTGGTGGTGGGGGAAGATATAGGTCATTAAGATCTCAGTGCTTCTTGGTTGTGAATTTTCATCTGTCTGATCTTGCACTTGAAATACATTTGGACATGCGGCAAACATCCAGCAAAAGCAAAAAATAAGTTAATATTTCTCACCTTTATCATAGGTTGGACCAAATAACTTGAATGCTGAAATTTAGTTTTAGTAACTAATTGTTTTCATATCAAACTTGCTGAATGAGCTGAAACACTTGTCTTCAGAAATTGGTGGGGTGCAAGGAAATGGGTGAAGAAGTGCTCAAGTCTATTGACAGCAAAACTCCTGCTGCTGTTTAAATTTATGAAGAGGCTTCGTCGAGCTTAGCAAATGATCATTTGGGCAGATGCATCTGTAGTCGATAGAATGCCATTTCTGTACTTTGTTTGAAGGATTGAAAATTGCTGGAATATTGCTGAGTGTTGTATCGTAGCATAAACATATCCATTCTTGTCTCGGATGTTTTGAGACCTTAGTCTGTTGTAACATGGAAGGAAATGAAAATAAGATTTTTGACCATTAAAAGCAGGAAAGGAAGGACTGGTAACCAATATAATTGTTCTCACTGCTACATTAGATGACTGTAAACCTATGTTTCATGGAACTGGAGATTGGTACATGATACAGGTTTCCGTCCGGCAAAGTAAGCAAATTTTGAGTATTAATTGTGGACTTGTAGCATGAGGGTGTTTGGATTGGTTTTTAAGTTGGTCAAATCAGCTTTTAAGTTCTTTTTTAGCTTTTTTCGGTGTTTGGCAAAGTTAAAAAAGTGCTTAAAATAAGTTTAAAACTGTTTAAAACAAGCCAAAAGCAAGAAGTTGGGCAACATCAACTTATTGTTTTTTGACTTAAAAGTTATTTCTGCTGAAAGTCACTTGCTCCTACTCTATGTTCTATCCATATGACATGTGCATTAAAGTGGGGGATAATATGCATCTAAGGGTTCGTTTGGTTGGGAAACAAGTTATCCCATGATTAATTATCCCGGGATTATTTATCCTGGGATTAGTTATCCTACTCTCCCATAGGCATAAAAAATACTACAATCCCGAAATTAATTATACCACGATTTTATTTAAATCAAACATGGGATAAACTCATTTCAAATTTAATCCTGAGATTAATCCCTCATACCAAATGAGTCCTAAATGTTTGGGCTATTGGTCAATTAAGTGGGAAAATGCCAGGGAAACTAAGGTTTAAATCCCAATTGAAGCTAAAAGAAAAAAATATTAAGGGGTCGTTTGGTAATGATAGATAAGCAAAATAATTATGGGATAAAAATTATTACCGCCTTATCCCTTGTTTGATCATTAAATCTGGGATAAGTATTAGGATTAAAAATAGTACCGGGATAACTTGTACCAGCGAGAGGGTAGAATAGTAATTCTAGGATAAGTTATCCCAGAATAAAACAGTAAAGTTGACAATCCCATAATTAATATAACATACCAAGCAATCAATAAGAAATATAATACAAAGATAAGTAATTCTAACATAACTAATTCCAGCATAACTAATCCCAATATAACTTATCTATCTTCAAACCAAACGATCCCTAAGTGATTTCTTCCCCTCTTAACTTTGGGTAGAGTTATTCGACACCGTCTTTATCCTGAAAAGAAAACGTTTGGGGTAAGTAGTGGTGGTTTGTGAACTTAACTATAAATCCTTTTCATCAATGCAATTATCAATGATAACAAAAAACATAGACAATTTTGTTATATATTATTATTATTATTATTATTATTATTATTATTATTATTATTATTATTATTATTATTATTATTATTATTATTAGACATAAATCCGTTTCATCAATACATTATCAATGATAACACAAAATCATAGACAATTTTGTTATATTATTATTATTAAAATTATTGTTATTATTGTTGTTGTTATTATGTTTTTCAAAAGTAGTATTAATCTTATTTTTGTCGCCATTGTTGGAAATAATATGTTATGGATAAAGGTTGATAGAAGTTTTTAGCATTAGTTTTGAGTAGGGGTGTACATAGGTCGGGTTGGTTCGAAATTTTCAATTATCAAAACAAACCAATGGTGTCGGGTTTTTAAATTTATAAACCAAACCAAACTAACAAAGTCGGGTTTTTCAATCTCGTTTTTTCTCGAATTTTTTGGGTTTTTTTCCGGTAAAGATTTCATAGCATAAAATATGTAACTTGTGCTCCAAATATTTCTCAAGTCCTAGTAAAATACAATTATATAATGTGTTTTCCAAGAAACTAACATAATAATGTGAGATAAGTCATAGTATTATAATAAAATATTCAATAACAAAGATAAAACAATAAAATTATATAAAACAAATATTGCTAATTAATAATTCATAATGAAAATTAACATAATCTAAAAATACTATATAGGTAATGCTAAAATAAGTATAGCTAATAAGTACTAATATTAATAACATAACTAAGCACTAAAGAAAAAGATAAACTAAGTTATGCATTTTCATTATAAACCAATGTAAAACTAAAATAATTATCCAACACTATCGTCATTCCTAGTATTGAATTGAATTTCTTTTGTTAGCATTAGTATTGATTTGAACTTTGTTTGAGTTACTACATTTATGTGCTATAAAATTTATTTACCATTCAAGAATATTAAGTCTAAACTTGAAATAATACGTTAAAAGATAAAACTGTGAAAATTTTAAGAAATATTTATAATTTACATTACAATAAATATTTATATGTATAAAATATTTTTAAAAATTATATAAATATACTATCGAGTTGGTTTGGTTTCGATTTGATTTTTTTTAGTTAAAACAAACCAAAATAATTAAGATCGAATTTTATTTTCCAATACCAAACCAAATCAAACCAAACTACATGTTTGTCCATAAATTTCTTTTTTTTCCTTCCTTGTTTTTTTCCCTGGAATTTATCTTCAAAACATTGTTTGGTTATACATTTAACAAAATTTTTGAAGATGAATTTCAAAAAATTAAAGGTGAGTTTCAAATTTGAAAAAGTGATTTTTGCCTCTTTTTTAAGTAAACAATATTTTTCTCTCATAAAACTGTTATATTTTTGCTAGTGAAATGCATGTCCAAACATAATTTCAATCTTTAAATGCATTTTTTCAACTTAACTTTATTTTTTTTCTTTTTAAATCTCATACTTTTTATGTCCAATCGCCTATTAATTTTCAAAACAGTGGAAACGAGTCATAAACCAACAAAGGATATGAGCGTTAAGATTCAATCGAGTCACAGATTTCTCAAGAGCGTGAATTTAACTCTAATACGTACAAGCTTCTAGTAAATTTAATATGACTAAATAATGTGCATTTAAACAAATGTATGTGTAATTTTTTTAAATTCAAAATCGAAGTTCAAATGTGGAAATGTTCGGTTAGATAGCACCGCCTAGAGTGAGGGAGTGCTTTTGACTTATGACACGTGTTGTGCTGACATTTGTGCAAGTTGATAGGGTTAATAAGGGTATACCTGAGTTAGGTTGATTTTTATGAAAACCAAACCAAGCCAACTACTATATCGTTTGTTTTATTCTGATTTATCGATTTTTTTTGGATTTTTTCATATTATTTTTGTCACATAAATATTATTTCAATCTTACTTTATTATTGCATAACTAAACTTTTGATAAGTTAGTATATGTTTCGTAAGAATGAATAAATTGATAAACATGTGATCTATTAAAATATTCTTTTGGTAATACGTGATAGTTATTTTCTTAATCTAAAATATTTAATAGATTTTGACATATGAATATGGTAGAACAAAAAAACTGACACATTCAATAACACTTAATAAGAAAGTGATGATACACATTAGGATCAAACATTATTTAAATTAAATAACAATAAATGCACTTTATACTTTTATTAAATATTACATCCATGAGAGGATCACAAATATTTCTAGATATTTTTTTAAATTTTTTTTTATATAAAGTCTTTAAAAGTATTTACAAATTTTATATATTTATATGTGGTTTGGTTCAGTTTTTTTATTCAATACTAAACCAAACCAAACCAAACCAAAACCTAAATGAGGTTTTATCGGTTTGATTTAATTTTTCCGTTTGGTGCGATTTTCTGGTTAGATTTGAAAAAGTCTAATCCTGATATTGCATTTGCCCCCTATTCTATGTGACTATACATAGAGAGTCGAACAATTTCTTATGATTTTTGTAACATCTTTTAATTAGAAAAACTGTGACATATTAAACTAACTAGTGACTATCTAAGTTATATATTTTAAAAATAAATAATTTGGTATTTAAATTTTCCCCAGGAATTAGAATGTAAAATTTTACCCAATGAGGACATTCTGTCTAAGCAATAACCTTAAGACTATTTTCCGCCACTTTAAGCCACTTTAAGGACGTCATATCATACTATATTATAAGTATAAGACAAAATAGTCATTAAAAATTTTAACGACCATTTTACCCTTCAAACAAACATTATTTTAAGAAATATTTTTGTGCAACAAATGTAATTATGCATTCTTCAAAGATAACAAAAGAAAAAGTTTAATGCAAATAAAAAATAAAATCAAAATAAATAGAAATGTGCGAACTGTTTAGATGGCCATAGTAAATGGAAAATAACTCTTTGACTTCCTACAATGCATCTTTTTTCACTCATAATTCTATTGAAAATAACCTTTGAATGTGCTTCCTTTTAAATCATGAATGAACAATGAACTAAATTCAACAATTTATCTGATTCCATTTCGCCACATAACACCCATTTTGACCTCTCAAATTAGGTAAACTTATTTAAAGTGCAAGTTAAAAGATCAAAATAACCATAAAAGTTTTGAATGACTGTTTTACCTTCAAATAAGCATTATTTTAAGAAACTTTGTTGTGCAAAAATGTACATTTGCATTTTTCAAAGATAACAAAAGAAAAATATTTCATGCAAAAAAAAAAACAAATCAGCGGAAGTAGAAACGTGGGAGCCGTTCATAAAGCCACAATAAATGGAAAACAACTCTTGGACTTCCTGCATTGCATCTTTTTTCTACTCGTAAATAAGTGTTTTAAAAGGCGTGGGCGTAAGGCGTGACGTTTTACATATGTCTCAGTGGGGCGTAAGCCCCATAGGTTTTTAATTTTTAATATTTTATAAAATAATATAATGACAGTTAATATTTATAAACAGGTAAAATTGCATAAAAATTGAATAAAACTATATATATGTGTGCTCCATCCCCACAAAAAACTAATCAAAACAATCTATTATACGTTACTTACAAGCACAAGTAATTTGAGTCTAAAATAATAAAGTTTTCTATATGGAGGAACAAAAAGGATGATTAACCTGCAATGTGATCTTTGAATTTACTGCTATGAAAAAAATGTAGTTCTCTTTGTATTTGTAAAAAAAATTAAATATTCGTTATTTTTGGGAGATATTAACATACTAGCGGACAAGATAAAAAATTAAAAAAACCATGAATTATGGCTTAAATCAATAAAAAGGTCTTTACTTTTAAATTTAATACTTTTGAGTTCCTTTTTAAACCTTTTGAGTAATTACCAAACTGACTTTTGAGAATTTGGGTATTATATGAAATACTAATTCAACAAATTTTGTTTTAATTTGAAAAAGTTTCTGCGGCTTATTCTTTACTAAAAAAACGCACCCCGAACGCCCGGGCGTACGCCCCGAACGCCCGGACGTACGCCCCGCAATTGAGACTTTCGCCCCACACCATCGCCCCGGGACGTTTTTGGTACGCCTCGCCCCAGAAATGCCTTTTAAAACAGAGCATAATTGCGTTTGAAATGTATTTCCTTTTCAATTTTCAAACATATAGTGCATATTCTTGTATGTTAGCCTTCTCTCATACTTTATTTATTGGAAAAAAGGCCAAATATACTCCTCTACTTTCATATATTGTCTATATTTAACCTTCGTTATACTATTGGGCTAAATTTATCCCTATCGTTATACTATCAGGCCAAATTTACCCCTACAATCAACAAACTTTTAAAAATACTCATTGATCTGTTAAGTAATCTAAAATCTCCCAAATTTCTTTTATTTAAATCACTTGTTGTTCTTCTTGGTCCACTGTTTTTGAAATAATTGGCATTTACCTGCTTTCTGAATTAGAGAAAAAAATAAGAGAAAAAATTATTAAATAATACAACCGAATAAACAAAGTATAATAAATTAAAAAATCTAAATTAGGTAGCTTTTCTAAATTTTAAAAGTATTTACAACATCCTAATTTTAATGAATTCGTTGCACCAAATGTAGGGAAACTTTGCAAGTATTAGTAATTGAAGTTGAAGTTCCTCGGAGACTTTACATTTTCTAATTCAACTTTGCTTTAATTAAATGCCTACACATTTTGCATTCTTAAGTTAGTCGATCGAACTCTATGCTAACCAGGCAATGACAAAATATATTTGAATATACATGTACATACATGATGATCAGCTGCATATAATACATAATAAATAGACCCACTAAATTCTACGGTGTGTATATGATTGAAAAATAAATAAAATTTTAAACCAATTTTATTTGATACAAAAAGAGAAATGGGTGCATTGGTAATAAAAATAATTATGAATAATTTGAATAGTCTAATAACTTTAGTATTCACATCAATAGTAATTTTTAAAATTAAAATAGTGGACCAAGAAGAACAACAAGTGATTTAAATAAAAAGAATTTGGGAGATTTTGGATTACTTAACAGATCAAGGGGTATTTTTAAAAGTTTGATGATTATAGGGGTAAATTTGGCCCAATAGTATAACAGTAAGGGTAAATTTGACCCGATAGTATAACGGAGATTAAATACAGACAATATAAAAAAGTAGAGGGGTATATTTGGCCCTTTTCCCCTTGTTTATTTGTATAAATCATGAGTGGACAACGAACTAAATTCAACAATTCATTAGGTTCCATCTCGACTCACAATACCCATTTACACCTCTCAAATTAGGTATACTTATTTTTTTTTTTAATTGTTACATTTTATTTGAGGTTTGCTAATTCGAGATGGCTATGCTTGCAATCATTCTCACGGCGACTATCTACTTTGGTTTTGTGGGTGACTTCCCTATATATGGTTAATGATTGTCACGATCTAGAATTTTCATCCTCGGAATCGTGATGGCGCCTAATATTTTACTTTCTAGGCAAACCAATAAGCTAAATAAACTGAAATAAAGTAGATAAATCTGATAACGACAATATCCAAATACAAATTCTAAAACTGGTGTCACGAATACACGAGCATCTAGAGTACTACAAATAATAGTCTGAATGAAATCATAACTGTCTGAATCGAAATAAATAACTAGAGAAATGTAGAAGGGGATTTCAAGGCTGCAAACATCGTGCAATTGTACCTCAAGTTTCCGTCAAGCACTGGATCCAAGCAATCTACTGACCGCCGCTAGGACTGACTCCAAAATCTACACAAAAGTTTAAAGTGTAGCATGAGTACAACCGACCCCATGTACTCTGTAAGTGTCGAGCCTAACCTCGACGAAGTAGTGCCGAGGCTAAGGCAGGTCACTTACAATAACATGTACGTAGTATAATAATAACAATAGGAAAGGAAAACAGAAAAAGTAAGACAGTTAACTTAATTATGAAAAAGAACTCAATTCTTGTATATAACATGGTATAACCGATCTCATAATTTCATGTAACAACACTGGAAATCAACACAATAACAACAATGAATACAACACACAAAATCCGTTGCGGTGCACAACCCGATCCCACCGTACACACACAATCCTCCCTTATTTCACCATATCAATATCAAGAATCACATATAAAATCCGTTGCGTCACATAACCCGATCCCACCATATCATCATAACCAATATATAATTGATATTTAGCTTAAAGTATATATATTTATATGTATATCGCCTTATGTTTTACTTTTGTTTCGTGGATTTAGGATGTAAAATGTGTTGATTTATATTAATTTGAAGTGTTTTTATGTGTAGGAATGATCCGGGAGCAATTGGGGGCAAAAGGTGCGAGATTAGAGCTAAAACAGATGAAAAAGCAAAAAAGGGAATTTCCAGCGCCTAGCGCTACCTGTGGCGCCAGAGACAGTGTGCTCCAATTTACTAGCGTCAGGGACAGTGCCTAGCGCTGGGCTGGGTGCTGGTGGTGTGAATCCTATCCAATTTTTCCCGAGATAAGGTTATTTCGTCCCTAGACCTGCCCAACATGTATAAAAGCAAGACTAAGCTTATTTTTAGGGGAGGAAGCCATTTTGAAGGGGGAATACACACGAGAAACATCCGGGAGCGAAGAGATCTCAATTTTCTTCATCTTTTCTTAGTATTTTGAATTATCCAACACTTATGAAATTGTTTGCTATTACTATGAGTGGCTAAAACCCATAGTTCTGGGGTTGCGATTTAGCCATAAATATTGTTGTTTAACGTTGATTTAACCTTGATTATAATTCACTAATATATGGTTGTTTCTTCAATTCTGTGATTAATTGCTTAATTGTCTGGCCAACAGTTAGGTTCTATTTACTATCTATGCTATGCTTGAGAAAGACATGTTTAGATTAGAGAAGAATTGAAAAGAGCATGATCTTAACTCTCAGGGGGGCGATTTGTGGTTAGGATAGAAATATGCCTAGTCACCGTGCTTAATTTAATATCGTAATCTTAATGCGTTCTTGATAGATTGATTCCATAGGAATATAGGCGTTAATCTATTTTGAATAGGCGAGTAGTACTTCGGGAGAAGTGTTGAGAGAAATTATCGATTAATTAGCAACCATGAGTGGATTGTATGAAAGAGAGAGTTAACTAGAACACAATAGGATTGGTGAATCGATCACAACCCTAAAATATTTGTCTCTACTGAATACACAACAACCATTTTACTGCTTGATAATTTAGTTACTATTTAGAAGTATAGTTTAATATAATCACATTCTTGAACTCGAATTTGGCTTGACTGAATAATAATCTTGGTGAATCTAGTGGGTAGTTGATATAAGTCTCTGTGGGTTCGACACTCGACTTATCATTTTATTACTTGTACGAAATGCGAAGTGATGGGTTGGTTATTAGTTTTATAGTTTTTAGTTCATACTATGTGGGCTGGTCTTTTTTAATCCTAACCCTAAAAACGTATACCTGCGTGTGCGTTTGGGAGCAACAAGTTTTTGGTGCCGTTGTCGGGGACTTGAATATTGACTACTTTCTAGTTTTTGCTTTCGTTGTTTATTTCGTCAAGTCTAACGTTACTTGATTGTTGCTATGATCTCAGGAACTTTGATTGAATGCGCAGGGTCAGAAGCCAGGACCGACTTGAAGGCTTTGACCCTGAACCTAAGAGAACATTTCATAGGAGGTTAAGGGAAGCAAGGGACACGAATAATATTCAGGCACTTGTTCAATTTCCTGTGAACATGGCAGAGGAACATATGGCTGTTCAGGAGGTGGTAATGCCCAGCATTGCTAATGTCACCTCCAGCATAGTGAAGCCCATAATCACTGGGCACTTTGAGCTGAAACAGAGCATGATCCAACTACTTCATGTGAATGGGCATTTTATGGGTCTTCCACATGAGGATCCACAACAACATATCCTGAACTTCTTGGAGATTAGTGATACGTATATCACTAACGGGGTCACTCCAGACTATGTGAGGCTCACACTTTTTCCATTCTCTCTGTTAGGCGAAGCAAAGCGATGGCTGAATGCAGAACCAACTAATTCTATTACATCATGGAATGATTTGGCAAGGAAATTTCTGGCAAGGTTCTTCCCTTCAGGCAAAACTACAAAGATCAGAAGTGAAATAGTTGTCTTCAAACAGAAAGCAGGAGAGTCTTTATACTCAGCTTGGGAGAGGTTCAAGGGGCTACTCAGAGACTGTCCTTATCACAATCAGACAAACGAAGTGTTAGCTCATATTTTCATAGAAGGGCTATATCCTGAAACAAAAATTGTGGTAGATGCTGCAGCTGGAGGTCAAGTGTTGGAGAAAAGCTTTGACAAGATATATGCATTATTGAACAAATTCTCCAAAAGCAATCCGGATTGGCAAGGAGAAATGGGCAGACACACGGTGCAAAAATCTGCAGGGATTCTCGAGTTGGATGTCGTCTCGGCATTATTAGCGCAAATTTCTATACTAACCAACCAAGTCAGTCAGATGACCATGGTTATTAACAAGCAACAAGCTCAACCAGTGCAACAGGTTCAAGTGTTTTGTGAAGTATGTGGAGAGGGTCACACGAGTGACTTATGCCCAGTTAATCCAGAGTCTATCTGTTTTGTGGGTAATGCAAAAAAGGACCAGACGAACCAATATGGGAACACTTACAATCCCAACTAGAGGAACCACCCAAACTTCTCTTGGGGTGGAAATCAAGGTGCTCAAAATCAATACCGACCACAAGTACCTCAACAACAATATAAACCACCTCAGACTGAACAACAGGCAATCTCAACAAGTCACATTGAGAAAATGATAAAGAAATTGATGGCTGACCAGCAGACCCACATCGCAGAGATGATAAAGAAAGTGATGGTTGACCAGCAGGCCCAAGCCACAACAATGAGAAATTTGGGAGCAACAAGTTTTTATTTATTTATTTATTTATTTTTGTTTTTGTTTACTAAATAACCCAAACCCATTTAATCCAATCCAAATACCCATCCACACTAACATTATAACCCATCTTACTACCCATACCCATCCCCAACTCAACTTAAATCATAACCCAATTAAACCCAAATTCAAAATCAGAAAAAGAAAAAAACAAACACTCTCTCTCTCTCTCTCTCTCTCTCTCTCTCTCTCTCTCTCTCTCTCTCTCTCTCTGTTCTGCTGTGATTTTTTCTTCTCTTTTCTCAAGTTTGTCTCTTGCTATCATCCTAAACTCTATAGGTATGTTCTTCTTCTTCTTCTTCTTTTTCTTCTTCTTCTTCTTCTTCTTCTTCTTCTTCTTCTTCTTCTTCTTCTTCTTCTTCTTCTTCTTCTTCTTCTTCTTCTTCTTTTTGTGTTTTAATTGATAGATAACAATGTACATCCCATCTCTCAAGTGCCCTACTCCTCAAATTTTCCCCTATGTAGTTCTTAAGAAATTTTTATGGTGGGTGGTCCACATTGGTCGAAAATTGTTTGGTTGTCTTGTATACGGAGTAGTAAACTAAAATTCTCTCTACTTCATTGAAATCTAGGAGGGCCACCATATTCCACCATTGTTGAACTAGAATGCACACACTTTATGCTCACAAGGTGTTTGTTAAAATGCTTGAATGAAGATTTTGGTGTACCGGTGAAGTCTGAGTAACCGAGTATATTTGTGTATGAATTTGGGCTAAGTGTGGGGTGTGTGGGGATGAGTTTACATGCTAGGGAGCTTGGCTTCGATGCAAACATGTTCCTACACCATGTATCTTATATAATGTATGTTGTATAATTATGTAGATTTAGCTAATTTAGTGTAGTGTAGTAGTGGGAGGAAGGGAAGTAACATATGCTTATTGCTTACATTAAGGTGAATTCACTAAGCCATGATCAATCACTTGTGTGTGTGGCATTGATTAGTGCCTTTTAACTATTGTGTGGCATGGGGAAGTCTTGAGTACCCATAGTTTTGGAGTGCAACACTTGAGCATTTTAGACCAAAGTTGTGAAGTATTGTACATTGCGCCTTCGGTTGTAAGTGTGGGGTCATTTATGACTTGCGCGACAACCTTAGGCATATTTCTTGGTGAGCTGTCACATTCATGCTTATTTGTGTGCATGATATTATGGCTCATGATAGTACTAGAAAAGGAAAGGGAATAGGAAAGTCCTCCACCATTGCCACCGCGCCCAAAAAGTGCAAGCAGGGAGAAGGCTCTTCGTGGCAAGCAAAAGTAAAACAGGTTATTGAGGCATCACCGCAGGCTCCATTGCCATCAAGGCCTCGGTTGAAACTAGTATCTGATGCAGCTATTGCATGGCACAGAGATTTCGTGCCATATGGGCGGTATGTCTCCGAGATGGGGATAAATGTCAAAGCTTTGGAACGAAACTTCCCGGATGTCCTTGGCCAATTACGCGCATTAAATATGGACAAACTCCTAGAATGCCCCGGGCATACAAATTTGAGCATGGTTCGGGAGTTGTACGCCAACTGGGATTACAAATTGTCTATGTCATATATACGTGGGAAGGACGTGCCTAGGGCTGGCAAGTGGGCCGGTCCCGGGCCTAAACGGGCCAAGTGGGCCGGTCCAAACGGTCCCGGGCTAAACGGTCCCGGCCCGCGGGCTAAACGGGCTAAGTGAGCCCAACATATATATTTAAAAAAAATAATATTAAATAGATATTAGAGACAAAAGGATGTTAAAAAAAATATTTAAGGCAATGCTTTGTAAATTTTATTATAGAATTGTGACCTAAATTTTATTTAGCATCCTAAATTTTATTATTCAATATTTAATATCGAATATATATAGTATATAAGATGTATATATAGTATATCGATATAAGATGTATATATATATATAAGCTATATTCGATAAGCTATATATAAGCTATATTCGATAAACTATATATACATCTTATATACTATATATAAGATGTATTAGTATATAAGATGTATATATAGTATAGTATAGTATATATATTAAATGTATAAAACGTTTGGGGTTAAAACAAAGTTGGGGGGGGGAGGGGGGTTAAATGACTATTTTATAAGTAGCCAACGGCTATTTTTGACAGGCCAACGACTATTTTTTTTTAATTTTTTATTTATAAAAATAGCCGTTGGAACTGTTTGGCCCGCTAAGGGACCGGTCCGGTTCCGGTCCCTGGCGGGCTAAATGGTCCCGGGCCTGACGGGCCCAAATCATAGGACCGGCCCACGAGACCGGCCCAGGCCCACTAAAACCGGGCCAAACGGTCCTGGCCCATTTAGCCCGTTTGGCCCGCGGTCCCGGGACTGGACCGGCCCACTTGCTACCCTTAGACGTGCCATTGGATAGGAGGGCCTTATGTAAGTTTTTAGGGGTTGAGAATGTTGACCTGAGGAGACTCCAGAAATTTGTCAGAAGCCCAAAATACACATTGATACGTTACACTCTTTGTGGCATGGATTCAAATGCCAAGTGGACCAGGAAGCAAGGGGAGATTCATAATCATATGGTTCGCACTGATTTTAACAAGACTGCCAAAGTATGGCAGAATTTTGTGCAAGCCAGACTCATGCCAGTGGAGCACAACAACGACTGCACTCGAGCTAGAGTGTGTGTCATATTCTTTTTGATGACTGGCAAGCCCATTAATTTGGGTGAGATTATGCTCGGTGAGATGGCTCGCACGAGATTTGGGCGGCAGATTAAAAGGTTCTTCTTCGGCAACTTACTCACACAATACATGCTCTCCCGGGAGGTGCCAAAATATCCAGGATATGATGAGGTGGTGGAGGCACCTACAGAGTTATTGGACATCACATCATTATTGGAGACGTCGTCTAAGCTCACTCCAGCAGCAAGGAACGAACGAGATGAGAACTTCAACAGGTACCTCTATAACTCTTTGAATTTACTCATGAGCAGCGCTGGTATCACAGACGAGGAGCGTATGTACTTACGCAATGACTTGTCAAGTTCGTCCAAGGAGATGTTGGGGATTGCACCTGGCAGCCCCGTTCACTCGTCGGAGGACGTAAACACTGTCAAGGGCTCAAACACAGAGGACGAGGTTGATGATGATGTTACGGGGCCTTTGGCTTTGGTGCCTCTAGGACCGGATGATGAATTGCCCAGAGCTGTAGATGGAAGGCATGCTGATGAGGAGGACTCCGACTGACAGGGAGTTTTCTTTTCACCCTACTCTATTTTATATTTTTATATGCATCGAGGACTATACATCGACTTAGTGTGGGATGAGAGGAATTCTACCTGTGATGTAGTTGTATAACTTGTATCAATTTATTTTAATTTGTTTCTTTTATTAGTTCTACTGAGTCTAGATTTTATTTGTTTTGTTTTAAATAAAAATAAAAAAAGAGAGAAAAAGCTCGGACTTTTCCCGACGATGGATCTTTTGGACAATTTTCTTGAGGGATAACGTCCAATTAAAAATGCCAAAAAGATTTTTTTTAGGATAGTTAGGTAGTATCCTTTGGTTTTTCTTTGGGTGCCGGTTCTTTTCCAAGGGTGTAGCTCGAACCAGGTACTTTATTTTTTTTATGAGTAGTATAGGAAGAAACTGAGTTGCTCGGAGCTACCTAGTGACATGTTTGATGCTGACACATTAGGCTATGACATACATTCTATCATCCCGTGTATTTGTTTTGAAATGTGATGACTAAGTAAAGTAAATAGCCTATTTTGTGACTCTTTGTCTCAGTTGTTTGACTTGTATACCACAAAGTGCAATATTGCTTAATATTTCTCAATTATGTGTGCTTGCTTGACTTGAGAGTTGAACAAAACCGTCGTGATTGAGTCATGTGCAATGTGTGTGTAAGGATTTTTGATCTTCTGTGCTATCCTGTGGAGTCTAGAACTTGCCCCGTGTGTTAATTAAAGCGAAATTGTAAGTTGTGCTAGTCTAGGAGATGACACAGGCATTTTCTTGCTTGATCAAAGATGTGCTTGTCACATAAAAATAAAATTTTCCATTGCGAGCCCCTTTGAGCCTATAGACCTTTTCTTTGGCACCCACATTACAAGCCATACCCCTATTTTGTTCTTAATTTGAGATTGTTGAACCTTTACCTCCTAAGGCACTTAGTCACTAAAAGAAGTAGAGTTAGAGATTGGGGAGTAGCTTTTGAGTTTAACCATGGAAGGGCCCTTTGGTGCACAAAAAAAATTAAAATCAAAAGTCACTAGCCATTGAACCTTAATGTATGGAGTGTAAAGAAAAATAAAAGGAAAAAATGGTAGTCAAAGTATGTAGAAAAATACATAACTCCGATCCTTATTAATTTGTGCTAGTGGGAGTATAGAAGTGCTTAATGAAACTAAGGGCTATGTTGCATGTGGTTTGTGGCAAGTGAATTGGTTGAGAAGAATATGTGTTTGAATTGTGAGTGTAGTGGATTAAAGTGCTTAGGAGGGTTAGTCACTAATTCTAAATGTATCATACACGTCCTTTAACCTACATTACAACCTTAAAGTCCTAATTGATCATAGATTTGGCTAACTTAAATTAGTAGAGATATACAGTACGAGCAAGCTTATGGAACGACCACGGGATGCATATGAATTCTTTGTGAGAGTGAGCGAATTTTGTTTAATTGTGTGATGTCCTTAATCTATATTCAAAAGCATATTTGAATGTGTGGACTAGCCTATATTCACTCTTTTGTTTGTTGGTGAGTGCACATGATCTCACGAATGATTTGTAATGTTGTAAACTTTCTTATTGGGCGAGTACGTGAGTTGAGGGTGCTTAGTGGTTACAAGTCGGCTTTTGAGGTTAGTTGGTGACAAATAGGTTGTTGGAATTGATTGAATTGAAAAGTTATACTTGGGCATGCTTAAACGGGAAGAATGTGAAATTTTGTATGTTCATGCTTGTGTGCCGATATTGATCATAGTCAAGGGTAGAGTGTATGGTTAAAAGTGAATTGCTCCTCTATAGTTGAGACTTGTATGTAGTTGGGGGTTTATTTGATAGTCACATTGCTCGAGGTTGAGCAAGAGTCTAAGTGTGGGGTGTTGATATTTAGCTTAAAGTATATATATATTTATATGTATATCGCCTCATGTTTTACTTTTGTTTCGTGGATTTAGGATGTAAAATGTGTTGATTTATATTAATTTGGGGTGTTTTTATGTGTAGGAATGATCCGGGAGCAATTGGGGGCGAAAGGTGCGAGATTAGAGCCAAAACGGATGAAAAAGCAAAAAAGGGAATTTCCACCGCCACAGCCAGCGCCTAGCGCTACATGTGGCGCCAGAGACAGTGTGCTCCAATTTACCAGTGCCAGGGACAGCGCCTAGCACTGGGCTAGGCGCTGGTGGCATGAATCCTGTTCAAATTTGCCCGAGACAAGGTTATTTCGGCCCTAGACCTACCCAACACGTATAAAAGCAAGACTAAGCTTATTTTTAGGGGAGGATGCCATTTTGAAGGGGGAATACACACGAGAAACATCCGGGAGCGAAGAGATCTCAATTTGCTTCATCTTTTCTTAGTATTTTGAATTATCCAACACTTATGAAATTGTTTGCTATTATCATGAGTGGCTAAAACCCATAGTTTTGGGGTTGTGATTTAGCCATGAATATTGTTGTTTAACGTTGACTTAACCTTGATTATAATTCACTAATATATGGTTGTTTCTTCAATTCTGTGATTAATTGCTTAATTGTCTGAACATCAGTTAGGTTCTATTTACTATCTATGTTATGCTTGAAAAAGCGATGTTTATATTAGAGAAGAATTGAAGAGAGCATGATCTTAGCTGAGGGGGGGGGGGGAGATTTGTGGTTAGGATAGGAATATACCTAGTCACCACGCTTCATTAAATATCGTAATCTTAATGTGTTCTTGATAGATTGATTCCATAAGAATATAGGCGTTAATCTATTTTGAATAGGCGAGTAGTACTTCGGGAGAAGGTTATGAGAGTAATTATCGATTAATTAACAACCATGAGTGAATTGTATGAAAGGGAGAGTTAACTAGAACATAATAGGATTGGTGAATCGATCATAACCCTGGAATATTTGTCTCTACTGAATACACAACAACCATTTTACTGCTTGATAATTTAGTTACTATTTAGAAGTATAGTTTAATATAATCACATTCTTGAACTGGAATTTGGCTTGACTGAATAACAATCTTGGTGAATCTAGTGGGTAGTTGATATAAGTCTCTGCGGGTTCGACACTCGACTTATCATTTTGTTACTTGTACGACCACGTATACCTGCATGTGCGTTTGGGAGCAACAATAATCCTCCCTTATTTCACCATGTCATAGTTTATCAATATCCAGTATACGTTCACAACTGTTGCAATGCGCAACCCGATCCCACCATATAAATATTAAAGTCCTCCCTTATTCCACCATATCACAACCGTTGCGGCGTGCAACCCGATCCATAAACAAATTCAATAAGTTTAATCAATCCAACAACTAAATTCACAAGAATCTCTACGATTAAAGATTATGAAAGCAAAGCAATAAAGGAACCACATACTAATCAAAGGAATGCTACAAATAATACAAGAGCAACAAAACAAGCCAAGTATGTGACAGTTAAAGTGTACAAGTAAGTCAATTAAGGAAAGTAGCAGTTAATCATGGAGTCATGGAAGGAACGAACATTTCAATATAAGAATAATTAATGACAAGTAACAAGTTACGGTATAGAAAGCAATTAAAGCATGTAACAGTCAAGATGTGGAATAAGATAATTCATGAAATATGAGAAAACATGGAAATAATTATTTTGATGGAGTATATATACTCGTCACCGCGCATATACATCGTTTCACACATAATTCACATAGCATATAGTTCAAGGGTTCCTAATTCCCTCAAATAAAGCTTAGAACCAATACTTACCTCGCTCCGCAATCAAATCAAAGCTCAATTGGTGTTTTTCCTCTAAAATTTGCTCCAAATGAATCGAATCTAACCAAAATCGACTTAATATCATCAAACAATGCTAGAAAAATCAATTACAATAGATAAAGCAAAGATCTTTATACTCTTCCCAAAAAGTCAATAAAAGTTAACCCTAGGCCCGTTTGGTCAAAATTCGAGATTTGGACCAAAACCCAATTACTCATACCCCCGAGCCCGATTATGTGATTAGTTTCGAAATCCGACCTCAATTTGAGGTCTAAATCTCAATTTTATAAACCCCCTCAATTCGAACCAAATCCCTAATTATTTACCATGAAAGAGCATAGATTAAAGTTAAAAATCAATGGGTGTTGATGGAAATGGAAGAAAATGAGTTAAAATATACTAAACTATGAAGTGGGGATGAAATTCTTCTTCAAAATCGCCTCTAGACCGAGCTCTAATGTGAAGATGGTGAAAAATGATGAAAATCTCATCTTTGGGACATTTAAGTCACTAGGGGTCAGGCCTTCTTCGCGTTCGCGAAGTGAAGCGATTCAAGTGGCCTTCACGTTCGCGAGGGGTTGCACGTGTTCACGATGGTCAATCCCCATGGCCATCGCGTTCGCGAGCTTGGGCTCGCGTTCGCGTAGAACAAACCCTAGCCTCCCCCAAAATCCCTTACCCATTTCCTTCGCGAGTGAAGGGTCGCGTTCGCGAAGGTAAATCCCTCCGATGCTTCGATTTTGCGGCCGCTTCTCCGCGTTCGCGTAGAAGAAAAACCACCCCATTCCAAGTTACCCTTCGCGATCGCGAAGACGAATGCACTTGATATAAAAAATCTCAGAAACCAGCAATTGCCTAAGTCCAAAAACCACTCTGTAGCTTATCTGAAACTCACTCGAGCCCCTCGGGATCCAAAACAAACATGCACACAAGTGTAAGAACATCATACGAACTTTATCGCGCGATCAAAATACAAATATTACACCTAGAACTACGAATCAGACATCAAAATGAATGATATTTTTAAAGAAACTAAAGAACATGCAAATTTACAATCGGACGTCCGAATCACGCCAAATCAACTCCGTTTTGCACTAAAATTTGCAGACAAGTCATAAAATAGTGAAATGAACCTATACCAAGTTACGGAACCAAAATCCAAACCTGGTAGCAACAGAGTCAACCTACGGTCAACTTAGGAATTCTTTAAACCTTCAAATTACTAGTTTTCAACAAATCACATTAAATCAAGTTAGGGACTTCCGAATTCGATTCTGGATATACGCTCAAGTCCCAAATCATGATACAGACTCACCCGGATGATCGTGGTCCTTTTACATAAAATGTTGATAGTAGTCAACTCAAATCATTTTTATGGCTAAATTTCACATTTTCTTCAATTTTTCACATAAACCTTTTTCGAAAAAAGACATGGACTGTGCACGTAAATCAAGAAAGGCTAAACAGATCTATTTAAGGTCTCAGAACACAGAAATGAAGAATAAATCTCAAAATGACCTATCGGGTCATCACATTCTCCACCTCTAAAGCAAACATTCATCCTCGAACGAACATAGAAAGGTACCTGGATTGGTGAAAAGGTGTGGATATCTACTCTGCATGTCGGACTCGGACTCCCACATGGCTGCCTCAATCGATTGACCTCTTCACTATACTCTAACTGAAGGATAACTCTTACACCTCAACTTTCGGACCTGTCAGGCTAGAATGGACCGGCTCCTCCTCATAAGTCAAATCCTTGTCCAATTGGACTGAGCTAAAATCTAACGCATGGGACGAATCACCGTGATACTTTCGGAGCATGGACACATGGAATACCGGATGGGCTGCTGATAAACTAGGTGGAAATCCTGTCTATAGGCCACCTCACCCACTCTCTCAAGAATCTCAAAGGGTCCGATATACCTAGGGCTCAACTTGCGCTTCTTTTCAAACCTCATCACACCATTCATGGGTGAAATCCGGAGCAATACCCTCTCTCCAACCATGAATTCAACATCTCAAACTCTACGGCTGACATAACTCTTCTACCTAGACGGAGATGTGCGAAGTCGATCCTGAATCATCTTGACCTTTTCCAAGGCATCCTGAACCAAATCGGTACCCAATAACCGAGCCTCTCCCGGCTCAAACCAACCAACTGGCAAACAACACTGCCTCCTATCCAATGCCTCATATGGAGCCATCTAAATACTCGACTGGTAGCTGTTATTGTAGGCAAACTCCACAAGCAGCAAGAACTGATCACAAGAACCCCCGAAATCTATAACGCAAACGCGAAGCATATCCTCCAATATCTGAATGGTATGCTCGGACTGCCCGTCCGTCTGGGGGTAAAATATTGTACTCAACTCAATCCGTGTTCCTAAATCACGATGTACGACCCTCCAGAAGTGCGAGGTGAACCGCATACCTCGATCAAAAATGATGGACATGGGCACACCGTGAAGACTGACAATCTCACGGATGTAGATCTCAGCTAACCATTCTGAAGAATAGGTAATAGCCACTGGAATAAAATGTGCCGACTTGGTTAACCTGTCCACAATGACCGATACCGCGTCAAACTACTTCTGAGTCCGTGGGAGCCCAATAGCAAAATCCATGGTGATACGCTCCCACTTTCACTCAGGAATCTCCAGCCTCTGAAGCAAACCGCCAGGCCTCTAAGAAGTGCTATTCTGTCCTCCAGGGGACTGGACTCCACCAAGAGGTTCTTTCTCTAATGTAATTTCGCCCGCCCCTTTCATTTTCGTACCGGAGGAAATGGGATTCTAACCCATGATACAATCTTCTTGTATGCCGATTTAGCATTGTAGTTTAGATGGAATCATCTACACGACTAAGAATCTTACCTTTACTTAGAGAGGGGTAGCAGTAATACACAGACTTTCTCTTTCTTCTACTTGCCACTCCAAAATTTAGGATTTAGTTTCGAACCGATGGGATTTTTTGAATGGTAATGAAGCTTGCCATTCTGTTTATTTGGCCGAATCCGACTCTGGGCTTTTATACGCATGGAAGTACCTTTTCTTATCAATTCGCCTTCATAAAAAAATAGTCAAATTTGGTGACTACTATTTTATTGTTCATCCTCTCATCCCAAACTTACCCTTTTTTCATGGAAGCTGGGGGAGATTGTTCTTCCTCAGCTGGCTTGTTAACCATGGTCTCTTGAAGGTTTCATTCTTTTACCAGCTCTCCCAGCTAACAACCTGCTAACCCTAAGCTTGCAAGCACCTGGTTTTCTATTTGTTTCGGGTGGTTCAAAGGCTATGAGACTAGTGCAAACAATATGTTGAAATAGTAGATTTAGTAGTATGCTTTCTTTCTCCGGGTATGAACTCCTCCCTTGAGGAAGGCCCCTGTTGTGGCAATTGCGCTAAGGTGCGAGGGGAATGTAAAAACAAAAATAGTTCCACATGAAGGTCCTTATATAGAATGTCAAAAAGATTGGTAAAGTCGAGAAGCAAAGAGCTTACTGTCACGCCCCAAAACCGAGAAGCGCGACCGGCGCTCAACCAAGTGAACCCGACCGAGCAAGCCTGTTAGATTTCCTTCTACCCAAACTCATACACGAATGAAGATAATACATATTTTCATTAATTATACAAAAACGTGATCATGTCTCCAATACCAATCTATTACCAATAGTTTTCATCAATTTTAAAGTCTCAAATATTACAAGTAATACAACCACAACATAACATAGTTTGTCTTTCCCAGCACCAATACACAACCCACACTATGTCTACAGAGCCTCTATAGATAAAGAAGGGTACAATGATAATGCTGGCAACAAGGCCCCAGCTATACCTCAAACAAAATACACAAAAAACAAATGATACATGACCTCGGGATGAAGTGGGGCTCACCAAGTCAGTTGGGAAGAAGGTGTACTACTATCACTGATCAATACCTCCTGCTGTGGAACCACCTGCATCTATTTAAAGATACAGCGCCCCCGACAAAAGGGACGTTAGTACCGTCAAATAGTACTAGTATGAAAACCAAACACCAATTTAAGAATTTATAAATACAATATGAATATGATGAATCAGGACGGTAATAGAATAATATAGATAACCGTTGAAACCCGAGTAAGCTTATCAAGAGCTATCAATAATATTTAGAGGATTTAGGATGAGATCCTCTGTAACCATCTTCACACAAAGCGGCCCCGCCGCCTCACCCGATGTATACAGGTAGAGGTGTAAGTACAATACCACAACTCTACTCAAGCAGCCCTGCCGCCTCACCCCAATGTATGTGGGTGGATGTATAACCACAGTACCAAGAACCTATACAAAGCGGCTATGCCGCCTCACCCCAATGTATGCGGGTGGAAATGCATCAACGATACCAATACCAACACAAAGCGGCTATGCCACCTCACCCCAATGTATGCGGGTGGAGGTGAATCAACGATACTAATACCAACACAAATCGACTATGTCGCCTCACCCCAATGTATGCGGGTGGAGGTGCAGTCCCACATTACCATAATCCCTACACAAATCGATCATGCCGCCTCACCCCAATGTATACGGGTGGAGGTGTATCACAATCACAATTTCTACACAACTTGGCATAATAACTTTCACATAAATCACGACTTGAAATTATAACATGTGGATACACAATCCATAGTTTGGAACACATCCTCAATTTATAATGCAATATGATAAGAGCATTTGAAACTTGAATTGAACATATATCTTCATCACAAAACTTATCGGAATACTCGATTTGTAATCAACATCTTGGAACTTACAAGGATAATGGGAATTCCAATTCTCAAAGAAGAGTTTAGCCAACATACCTCACTTGAGCTTCCTTACACTCTAAATATTCCGGAATTCTTAGCAACTTCAATATATTTTAGAAATATAACAAGTTGAACCAAAATTAGAAAGATGATCATGGTTCTAGCTCATTTGAGCATTTTATCAAACACTAGGTGTGCATAAGGTTTCAAGGCCCTTTTATGGAGAATTCCATCATCCAACAACCCAATCTTTTCCATGCCTAGTTCAACAATATTCCTACACCCCTTGATATCACATGCATGTAACAATAAACAACTCTCATGCCCAAAAATTATCTTGCTAATTACTCATTTTCAGAAAATTTCGAAATTAGGGGTTTGGGTGTAGAATCTTACCTCTAGGATGAAGACCTAGTAAGTTTCCCTTCTTAATCTTCCAAAACTTGAGCTAGAATTGAAGAACAATTATTGAAGAACACCTTCTCACTCTAGGGCACTCTCTCTCACTCTAAAATGTCAGATTATAGCTCAAAAAAGGCCCAAATAGTGTATTTAACGAAATAGGGTTGGGTCTTAAAAACCCAAAAGTGAAGCTCCCGAATAGGTTCTGCGATCGCATATTCAATATGCGGACCGCATATCGGTCGCATAATTGCTGACCAAAAGGACCAAAAATCTGTCTGTGCCTGCGGTCATTATGCACCCCGCATAATTGTTCTGCGGTCGCATAATGTACCGCATAACAATTATGCGGTCGCATAGTCAACCGCATAATTTCTTCCAGACTAACCCACTCCTGCGGCCATTAGGCGGCCTGCAGAGTGATTTTGCGGTCGCATAATGGACCGCAAAAACGCGTTTTTCTGCCAAATATTTTCCTTTACTTTCCGGTGCATTGTTCAACCCAAAACATTATGCAACTATATCCTTCTATAATATAGTTGAAGCATTTCTATAATACTCAACACTTAAAACCAATTCGGCATCACGAAACATTATATTTCTTTTGCAAATAATTACGGGGCCTTACACTTACGGTCGAGAAAACTACCTAACTAAAGAAAAATAGTATTTTTTCTAAGAGTAGGCGTTGAGAGCTTTTTGCGGGGAAACTTGCATGTACAGTTTTGGGGGAGGCGGGCATCGACCCTACCTTATGAGTATTCAGACTATAACAGTTACGTACTTTACTTGCTGACAATTCAGACACCAAGATACATATGCAACTATATCCTTCTTCAATCTCCTCCACCAATAATGTTGCCGCAAATCCTAATGCATCTTGGCAGCACCCAAATGAATGGAATACCGGGAACTATGGGCCTCCTCAAGAATCAACTCACGAAGCCAATCCACATTGGGCACACAAATCTGACCCTGCATCCATAACACCCTATCATCTCCAATAGTAACCTGCTTGGCACCACTGTGCCGCACCGTGTCCTTACGGACAAGAAAATGGGGGTCATCATACTGACGCTCTCTGATGCGCTCATACAAAGAAGACCGAGAGACCGTGCAAGCTAAAACACGACTGGGCTCCGAAACATCTAACCTCACGAACTGATTGGACGAAGCCTGAACATATGATGCTAGCGTCCTCACACCAACTGGAATATACGCAAGGCTACCCATACTCACAGCCTTCCGACTCAAGGCATCGGCCACCACATCGGCCTTTCCAGGATGATACAAAATGGTGATATCATAGTCTTTCAATAGCTCCAACCACCTTCTCTGCCTCAAGTTGAGATCCTTTTGCTTGAACAAATACTGTAGACTCCGATTTTTCGTGAACACCTCACACGACACGCCGTAGAGGTAATGCCTCTAAATCTTTAGTGCATGAATAGTGGACAACTCTAAGTCATGAACAAGGTAATTCTTCTTATGAAACTTCAACTGTGACGCGTATGTAATCACCCTGCCATCCTGCATCAATATTGCACCAAGCCCAATACGAGATGCATCACAATACAACATGTAGGATCCTGAACCTGTGGGCAACACCAACACTAGCGCCGTAGTCAAAGCAGTATTAAGCTTTTGAAAGCTCAACTCACACTCATCCAACCACCTGAACGGAACACCCTTCTGGATCAATCTAGTAAATAGGGTTGCTATGGATGAAAACCTCTCTACGAACCGGCGATAATAACCCGTAAAACCCAGGAAACTCCGTATCTCTGTAGCTAAAGTAGGTCTAGGCCAGTTCTGAACTGCCTCAATGTTCTTAGGATCCACTTTTATGCCCTTGGCCGATACAACATGCCCTAAAAAGGTGACCGAGTCTAACCAAAAGTCACACTTTAAAAACTTGGCATAACTGACTATCTCTCAGAGTTTGAAGTATAATACGAAAATGCTGCTCATGCTTCTCTCGACTACGGGAGTAGATCAATATATCATCAATGAATACAGTCACAAAAGAATCCAAATAGGGCTTGAATACCTAGTTCATCAAATCCATAAATGTTGTTGGGGCATTTGTCAACCCAAATGACATCACTAGGAACTCCTAATACGCATACCGAGTTCGAAAAGCCGTCTAGGGACATCCGATGCCCTAATCTTCAACTGATGGTAGACAGACCTCAAATCAATATTCGAAAACACTTTGGCACCCTGAAGCTAATCAAATAAGTCATCAATCCTCGGCAACAGATACTTGTTCTTGATAATGGCTTTGTTCAACTGCTGATAGTTTATGCACATCCTCATCGAATCATCTTTCTTCTTCATAAACAACACGGACACACCCCAGGGCGAGACACTAGGTCTAATAAATCCCTTATCAAGCAAACCTTGCAACTGCTCCTTCAATTTCTTCAACTCCGGCGGTGCCATACAATATGGTGGAATAGATATGGGCTGAGTGCCCGGAGCCAGATCGATATAGAAGTCAATATATCTTTCGAGTGGAATCCCCGACAGATCTACAGGAAACACCTCTAGAAACTCATGCACAACTGGTTTCGAATCCATGGAAGGAACCACCGCGCTAGAATCGTGAATACAAGCCAAATAAGCTAGACATCCCTTCTCAACCATATGCTGAGCCTTGACATAAGAAATAACCCTACTGGTAGAATGGCTAGGAGTCCCTCTCCACTCTAATCGAGGCAGCCCCCGCATGGATAAGGTCATCGTCTTGGCGTGACAATCCAATAAGCATGATAAGGTGACAACAGATCCATGCCCAAAATAACATCAAAGTGTACCATATCAAGAAGTAGGAGATCTACACTAGTCTCAAGACTCCCAATAGTAATCACACACGAGCGATAGATATGATCTAAAATAATAGAATCTCCCATAGGCGTGGACACATACACATGACCACTCAAAGAATCACGAGGCACAACCAGATATGAAGTAATATAGGATGACACGTAGGAGTAAGTAGAGCCCAGATCAAATAGAACTGAAGCATCTTTATGAAAAACTGGAATAATACATGTGATGGCGACGTCAAATACCCGGCCTCAGGTCTAGCTAGGAATGCATAAAATCGGGGTAGAGACCCACCACCCTAACTTCTGTCTCTCGAACGGCCTTTAGCTCCACCTCTAACAATCTGACCTCCACCTCTAACAGTTGGACCTCCACTTCTGGCTGCCTGACCTCTACCTCTAGCTGGCTGAGCGGGCGGTAAAGCAACCAGTGCCGGAACCATGGCATGAGAACTGTGGCATGCTACTCAAAAACCTCAGACAAAACCTCATGATGTTACTAGTAACCCCACACTCAAAACACTCATCCTGCTGCTGTGGCTGCTAAAGCTGTAATTGACCTGAACAGGCCAGATAACCACGGTGGTAGCTCTGGATCGGAGTCGCTCTAATAGGAGCTGATGGTGCACTGTAGACTGGCTGCCCAGAATGAGATACATAAGGACCACGACTCCCCGAAGCACTGTGAGATGATTGAAATGCTGACTGAAATGGCCTAGGAGGATGGTTTCTACCAAACGTAC
The DNA here is from genome assembly GCF_000715075.1 of Nicotiana tabacum. Taxonomy (NCBI): domain Eukaryota; kingdom Viridiplantae; phylum Streptophyta; class Magnoliopsida; order Solanales; family Solanaceae; genus Nicotiana; species Nicotiana tabacum. The sequence continues at coordinate 26,427,632 of NC_134094.1, read as the reverse complement.
CACTGCCTCCATATAAGGCACCACTGAAACCAGCGGAATCAGACATCGGCCCCCTCTCCAAACCACGAACCGTCTCGATCCGTCTAGTAATATCTATGGCCTCTGGAAGATAAGTACAGACGTCTCTCTACCGATCCACCAGACTTTGCTAAGCTTGATCATGACTTGTGAGACCTAGGTAACCTAGTTCTCTGATACCAACTTATCACGACTCGGAATTCCCACCCTCGGGACCGTGATGGTACCTAACATTTCACTTGCTAGGCAGGCCAACGTTAGATGTAGTTATTAACCATTTTTATTAGTTCAAGTCAAATAAAAACCAATAATTTAAATACAATGAAATAAAGTAGATAAATCTGATAACGACGATATCCCAATACAAATCCCAGAACTTGTGTCACGAATACACGAGCGTCTAGAGTAATACAAATAATAGTGTGAATGAAAGCATAACTATATGAATCAAAATAAATAGTTAGAGTAATGTAGAAGGGGACTTCAGGGCTGTGAAGATTGTGCAGTTGTACTTCAAGTCTCCGTCAAGCACTGGATCCGAGCAATCTACTGACCGTCGCAAGGATGGACTCAAAAATCTACGCAAAAAGTGCAGAGTATAGTATGAGTACAACTGACCCCATATACTCTGTAAGTGCTGAGTCTAACCTCGACAAAGTAGTGACGAGGCTAAGGTGGGTCACTTACAATAATATGTGCACGGTATAATAATAACAATAGGAAAGAAAAACAGGAAAGTAAGGCAGTTACTTATGAAAAAGAACTCAATTCTTCTAATCAGATAACCCGGAATAACCGATCTCACAATTTTATGTAACAACACTGGAAATCAACACAATAACAACAATGAATACAACATACACAATCCGTTGCGGTGCACAACCCGATCCCACCGTACACACACAATCCTCACTTATTTCACCATATTAATACCAAGAATCACATATAAAATCCATTGCGGTGCGCAACCCGATCCCACCATATCATCATAATCAATATGTAATACTCCCTTATTTTACCATGTCATAGTTTATCAATATCATGTATACGTACACAATCGTTGTGATGCGCAACCCGATCCCAGCATATCAATATCAAAATCCTCCCTTATTCCACCATATCACAACCGTTGCAGTGTGTAACTCGATTCATAAACAAATTCAATAAATGTGATCAATCTAACAACTCAATTCACAAGAATCTCTACGATTAAAGAATATGAAAGCAAAGAAATAAAGGAACCACGTACTAATCAAAGGAATGCTACAAATAATACAAGAGCAACAAAACAAGCGTATGTAACAGTTAACGTATACATGTAAGATAATTAAGGCAAGTGACAATTAATCATGAGTCACGGAAGGAACAAACATTTCAATGCAAGAATAATTAATGACAAGTAACAAGTTATGACATAGAAAACAATTAAAGCATGTAATAGTCAAGACATGGAATAAGACAATTCATGTAATACAAGAAAGCATGGAAATAATTATTTTAAGTCACTGGGCGTCAGGCCTTCTTCGCATTTGCGAAGGGCCTGGCACGATCGAGAAATGCAGCGACCCAAGTGGCCTACGCGTTCGCGAAAGGTTACACGCGTTCACAATGTTCTATCCCCCCTGGCCATCACGTTCGCGTAGAATAAACCCCTGCCTCCCCCAAAATCCCTTACACATCGCGTTCGCGAGTGAAGGGTCGCGTTCACGAAAGTTAATCCCTCTGATGCTTCGCGTTCACAACTTTTTCTCCCCGTTCGCGTAGAAGAAAAACCACCCCAACCCAAGTTACCCTTCACGATCGCGAATAAGATTGCACCAGATATCAGAAATCTCAGAAACCAGCAATTGCCTAAGTCAAAAAACCACTCCGTAACCTATCCGAAACTCACCCGAGCCCCTCGGGCTCCAAACCAAACATGCACACAGTGTAATAACATGATACGAACTTGCTCGTGTGATCAAAATACCAAAATAACACCTATAACTACAAATCAAACATCAAAATGAATGATATTTTCAATGAAACTCAAGAACATGCAAATTTATAATCGGACGTCCGAATCACTTCGAATCAACTCTGCTTTGCACCAAATTTTGCAGATAATTCATAAATAGTAAAATGAACTATACCAAGTTCCAAAATCGAAATTTGAACTCGTTAGCAATAGTTAACCTATGGTCAAACTTAGGAATTCTTTAAACCTTCAAATTACTAGTTTTCAACAAATCACGTTAAATCAAATTAGGGACTTCTGAATTCGATTCCGGGCATACGCTAAATTTCTAAATCATGATACGGACCCACCGGGACCGTCAAAATATTGATCTGCATCTGTTTATACAAAATATTGACAGTAGTCAACTCAAATCAGTTTTAAGGCTAAATTTCACATTTTTTTTAATTTTTCACATAAAATTTTTTTGGAAAAAGACACAGACTGCGCATGCAAATCGAGAAAGGCTAAATGGAGCTATTCAAGGTTTCGGAATACAGAAATAAAGACTAAAACTCAAAATGACCTATCGGGTCATCACAATGATGTATTAATATTTTTTTCTGTAATGATATAAATAGTTGATTTCAAAAGAATAAAAGTAAAAATTGAAAATTAAAGAACCAAAGCTCCTTTTATGCCATTAGCAGCAGCTTGACAATTTAACATTAGAATGAAGAGAGAATTAGCCATCAAACAAAGGAAACACAATGAGTATGAGCATACCAAAAAAGGTAATATGCGTGGAATAATTTTTTTTTTAGAATTCTTTTTCATGTAAAATATATATTCTCTTTTATTTTCTCCCTTAAGTTTTTTGCTACTACAACAACTCTTCTTTACCCTTATAAGATTTTTTCATTCTCCTTATTAATTCTTCTTTAATTTTTGCGTGATTCTTTACTTTCTAGCAATTTTAGTAAGATTGTGCTTTGCAATAACAATAATCATCAATTGAGTGGGTTTATAGTTCATCAGTTTAAGCTTACATTTCTCCCTTCAAAGTTCATCTAACTCCTTATTTATTCTAATATTTTATAATATTTTAAAATATTTGTACTAATTAGCACAGAATACAGGTGCAATGTACGTGTCCAAAAACTAGTAGCTCATACTTACCCCAATTCTCTTAGGAAAAAACAATGAATAAAAGGGAAAGGAGACAGGTGAAATTATGTCAATGTTGCAAATTCTATCGTGGTTGGAACTGCCAGAAGGTATATGGGCCAACATATTACATAGGCTAGGTGCGGTGCAGATACTGTTGACTTTACAGAAAGTGTGCATTACATGGAGGCGCGTGTGCAAGGACCCGTCCATGTGGCGAGTCATTGACATGTGGAATTATGGTGGCCCTTATATCCAGCCTTACGACTTAAGAGGAAATGTGTTGCCATGCCATTGTTCGAAGCCAGGGTGAAGTAGTTGACATCAGATTGGCGTTCTTCGCCACGAAAGAATTGCATTTTTTCCTAGCGGACAGGTAATTTCTGCCTTCCTTAATGTATGTTTCCACTTGCTTTCCATTTATTCATTTTTTCTTTTGATCACCAGATCAAGAAAACTTAAAAGACTTAGTATTGCGTGGTGCTACTCAAAACTGAAACGCGAAGGCTTGATTGAAGAAGTTCAAAAGTTGCCATCATTGGAAGAGCTAAGTATGATAGACGCTGCTATCACAATTAAATCTATTGAAGCTCTTGGGCGCTCTTGGCCATGGTTAAAGTCGTTAAAATTGAAGAGGATCTCCAGTAGTATGTAATCCGGTGATGAAATAATTGAAGAGGCTCTATCTATTGCTCAAAGCCCCCTGCCTTGCACCTCATTCAGCTCATTAGGAACAGTATGACAAATGAAGGCCTTCAAGCTATTCTTGATGGTTGTCCTAATCTTGTATCACTTGACATGCGGGGATGCTTTAATGTTAGACTCGACAAAGTCTTGAGTAGCAAAAGTTCTCGACATATTAAGGATGTGAAGCTCCCTCATAATTCCATGGAAGGTTTTGAATTATGATTTGATCCTGGGGGAGGGGTTTCAGTCGACAAGTATAACATATCTGATGATTACTTTGGTTTTTGAAAAGATATAAGGGTTTTGTTTCTATCAATAGCCTATTAATTCTGACGTTGTGGGACATTTTTTGGTCATTGGATTGTGAAGCTCTTCTTGCCACTTGAATTTTATCAAGTATATTGATAAGTTATATGTATTTTATTTTGATGATTTAACAAATTTTAGATGAGAACCAGATAGTGAACCTTATACAATTAGCCTCCGCATTCAGAACAATAAGTAAAATGCCTGGCACAAGTTTCAATGAAATCAGTTAAGGGAACACATACACACATACATATATATATATTCGCTCCTCCAGTCACATTATAAGTCAACTCTTATAGTTGTTAAAGTTGCTACACTGCACACGCAACAATACAACAACATTGTTGAAGCATGTTGTGTACCGGACACTCCCTTGCTTCATCTTTGATGACCTCACTTATATATTACCAACATGAGGCAATGGATTACACACTTGCAAAACCTAAATATCATTTACTATCAAGTGTGCAACCGCCTTCATTCTCCCAAAGGAATTGAAAAACAAAACATCAACATAACAAGGTACTAGATCCCAACATTGATTACATCGTGTGTCCTTACTATTGTTGTGTCTTTGTTTGTGTTATTCACTTGTAACTCATACTCAGCTTAATTAGAAGCATCTCGAAGGACACTTTGTAAACCATAAACTGTGTGGTTGTGTTGACTAGAGTTAGTCAAGTGGTTAGCTTTGTAATAGAGTTATTACAAAGAGGCTTGTAATATAGTTATTGTAAGTAGGTGAGGGATTAAGAGTTTAATTCCTAGGTTACAATAGGTTATAATCTAAAGTTTCTCAGTTAGTGAAGTTAAAATCCTACGAGTGCAGGTCGTGGTTTTTAATCCCGTGAGCTGGGAGTTTTCCACCTAAACATTGTTGTGACATCTACTTAGTGTGTTATATGGGAACTAATAGAGAACCGGGTTCTCTATACAATTTGGTGGACTCTAAGTTTACATCAATAGGTATTAGAGCAGGTTCTTTCTATAAGGCTAACACCTAGAAAGGATCTACATGGATGCTCCACCAAACTGTGAAGAAGGTCAATCAACCTACAGACCACCAAGATTCAATAGACAATACTATGGCTGGTGGAAGACAAGAATACATGATTTTATCATGGTAGAAGATTCATAACTTTGGGATGTTATCTGTGATGGACCCTTTGTCCCTATGAATACCATTGGCGAGACAACAGTCACAGTTCCAAAGACAATGAAGGAATATAATGATGTTGATCGTAATCGAGGAAAACTTCAGAGCAAAGAAGATCCTCGTCTGTGGCATTGGACCAAACAAGTACAACAACATCCCAGCCTATCAATTTTCCAAGGAGCTCTGGGAGGCTCTTCAAACTGCACATAAAGGAACCACTCAAGTCAAGCAGTCAAAAATCTACATACTCAGTACTGAGTATGAACTCTTGAGGATGAAGGAGGATGAGTCTATTCAGGACATGCATACTCGCTTTAGTTCCATCGTCAATGAGTTTCACTATCTTGGAGAGATTGTCCCAAGGAACAAACTGGTCAGAAAAATACTCAGTGTGTTGTTACCTGGTTCCTGGGAGAGAGCAAAGTCAATGCTATCATAGAAGCCAAAGATTTGTAAAAGCTGACGATTGACGAACTCATTGGAAATCTATGAAATGAAGAAGAAGAAGAAGAATAAGAAGAAGAAAGATCATGAAAGAAGAGAACCCAAAAGGGAGAAGAACCTAGTTCTTAAGGCAGACAACAATGACTAAAGTGGTGATGATGCTGACATAGCCTATCTTACACAGAGATTTTAGAAAATCATTTGTAGAAATGGAGGAATTCCTAACAAAGACATCTCTATCAGAAACACAAAAGGTTATGATTGTTGTCACAAGTGAGGAAAACCAGGACATTTTATCAAAGATTGCCCCTCCACAAGAAAAACCATTACAAACATAACGTGGACAAGACGACTAAGATGAACCTGATCCTCGACAGGAAATTCAAGAGAAGAGATATCGTTGATAATGTTGTGAAGTAAGCCCTTGCCACATGGGGATATTCCTCTAGTGAATCTGAGGGTGATGGTGAACAAGGTGACACCTCCATGATGGTCGTTGAAAGCGAAGGTGCAGAATATGATTCCATATATGCCTTGATGGTAAACTCTGATAATAAAGATGATGACGATGAGGTAAATTTTCTAGATGTTCAAAGAAATTTGAAGTATTATCTCAAAAGAAGATGGCATCTTTAGTTAATGTCTTAGTTGATGCTTACCACAATCTTATTAATGATAAAAATACTTTAACTAAGAAAATAAGAGAGATAGAACATGAGAGTGATGATTTGCTGGTCGCAGTTGTTGATTTGAAGGAAATAGTAGAGGAGTTAAAGAAATATAAAAATACTTTAATGGAGAAAATCGGAGAGATAGAACATGATAGAGATGATTTGCTGGTAGTACTTGTGGATTTGAAGGAAACAGTAGAGGAGTTAAATAAAGATAACATTCTTTTGAACACTTTAATGGAAAAATGCATGAAATCCTCAAAAGGAAAGGAAGTGGCAAGTGAGGCACACCTTAGGCTTGAAAATAAACTCAAAAAGGTAAAGTTGAGTCTTTATGCTGAACTTGAAAGAAATAGACAATTTCAGGTAGATTTAGGCAGGTTTAAAAATGATCTAGATAAATCTCTAAAGTGGACATGGTCCTCTGATACAATCACTTCCATGTATAAAAGTAATGGTGGGATCATGCAAGGAACCGGGTTCCACAAATAAAAGGCTCCCTATAACCCACATAGCAAGTATTTAACCATGCCTGATAACTGGCTTTGCACTCACTATGGTAAGACTTGTCATTACAAAGATTCTTGTAAAGCAAAGTTTCAGTGCCAACAAAAAACAAAGCTTTTGTTGAAAATGTATCTACTGCTAAGGAACCTGATTCTCTTAAAAAGAAATGTGGGATGCCTGCATGGACAAAAAGATATCTGATTCGCCCCTTACCTCATTATAAGGGACCCAAACTAATTTGGGTTCCTAAGTCTAATCTTTGATTCTCTTGTGTAGGCAGTAGTGAAAGAAAGCAGTAAAAAATGGTACATGGATAGTGGCTACTCTAAACACATGACTGGAAGAATAGATAATTTTCTTTCACTTAAAGCCCTGCAAGGTGGGAATGTGTCCTTTGAAAACAGCAAAAAAAGGGATACATTCTGGGAGTTGAAAATATTGAGAAAACACTCACTCACTCAATTGCAAATGTGTATTATGTGAATGGCTTGAAATATAGCCTGCTGAGTGTTTCTCAAATCTGTGACAAAGGAAACAAAGCGGAGTTCCTGTCAAAGTCTTGCACTGTCACCAATTTTATAACTGGTGAAGTGGTTCTGATTGTAAAAAGATTTTAAAACATCTATGTTGCAGACTTTGAGTCTCTAAATAGTGGTGATCTTATATGTCTGAGTGACGTTGATGATGATGTTGAACTATGGCACAGAAGATTGGTTCATGCAAGCTTTACTCTATTGAATAAGCTGATCAAGAAGTACCTGATTCGTGGGTTGCATAAGTCAAAGGTCAAAGATCACAAGGTGCATGATACATGTGTGAAACGGAAGCAGGTCAGATCCTCATTCAAGAGAAAGAAGGAAGTGAGCACCTCAAGACCACTGGATCTTATTCATATGGATCTGTGTGGACCTATGAGGATGCCTGGTAGAGGAGGAAAGAAGTACATCTTCGTTATTGTTGATGAATATTCCAGATTCACCCGGACCTTATTTCTTAGAAACAATGATGAAACATTTCTAGTCTTTACTGCCTTTTTAAAGCAGAATCAAGTGAACATGAGCCATAATGTTGTGAGCATCAGATCTGATTACGATACCTAGTTTGACAATGCAAGATTTGATGAATTATGTGCTGAAAATGGTATAAGTCATAAATGTTTCTTCTCCCAGAACACCCCAACAAAATGGTATTGTGGGGAGGAAAAATATGACTCTTGAAGATATGGAAAGGACGATGCTAATTGACAGTAGTGTACCAAAGGATTTTTGGGCTGAAGCAGTGAACACTTCATGTTATGTGATTAATAGGTGCATGATCAGGTCCCTTCTTAACAAGACCCCATATGAATTGCATAATGGGAGAAAACCAAAGCTGACTTACTTGAGAGCATTTGGTTGCAAAATATTTTGTTCTCAATAATTGTAAGGAAGACTTGGGAAAATTTGATGCTAAAAGTGATGAAGGAATATTTCTTGGCTACTCTTCACAAAGTAAAGCGTATAAGGTCTACAACAAAATGACTCAATGTGTAGAGGAAAGTATACATGTAATCTTTGAAGAATCTCACCACTCAAGTGGGAAAAATCCACTTGATAAGGATGATCAAGATGGAGATTAATCAAATGTCCCTGGAGAGGTTATTGTCACGACCCAAAATCTCATTTGTCATGATGACGCCTATATTAATACTAGGCAAGCCGACAACCTCAATAAACCATAAATACCTTTAAGTTTGAAAATACAATAAATAAATTTAAGAGGAAAATCCCATAATTTCCGATACAAAATACCGTCTTTATACAATACACTCCTAAAATCCGGTGCCACTAAGTACATGAGCATCTAAATGGTAACACAGTCTGACTGATAAAAATTCTATATGAAAATATAGAACAATACAAATAACTAAAAGGGTAGAGTGTAGTATGAGTACAACCGACCCAATGTACTCAATAAGTAACAAGACTAACTTTTGGGTTGAAAGTAGTGACAAGCTCAACATGCATAGTCCAATTATAGAAAATAACAATACAGAAATGTAGGCATGCTTTCAAGTTCAACAGTTAAACCTAATACAAGAAAAATAGATCAAATCTGAATGATATGAGGAATATGACATCTCTATGTCTACATGTTAATGTACATGTCATATGTGATACAACATAATGAAAAATCACACGTACTCACACTCTCAGAGTACTCAATCACTCAGTATTATACGGAGCAAATCCAGCCTCTGGGAAGTCCATCCCGAATATATATAAATAAGGCAAGTCCATGCCCTGGAAAGTCCATCCCGAATATAAATCATCTATGCTCACTGTGGGGAATGCAGACTCCGGAGAGGCTCCTTCAGCCCAAGCGTGATATTAAGCCGATATGGCTTGCTGTAAGCGGGCAACCCCGGTCCATATAATAATAAAGCCTATAAGGCCTGCTGCGACGTGCAACCCCAATCCATATATATATAAAGCCAATATGGCCTTCTGCGACGTGCTACTCGATCCCATAAATATCCTCACAACTGGATGAACATGACTAAGTATGCAATTTACATTTTTAAAATAATTAATTCAACAGTAGTATGACCCCTGTGGGTCCCAAAAATCTCAGCACGTTACCTAAACATGATCTTTAATATGAGTCTTAGCTCAATTTCTCTAACACGTAGAGGATATAAGGATAATGACATCATTATTTGATTATGCAACTCCACGGAATCAATTAAGTAGCAATTTTTATGCTGCACGCCCACACTCCCGTCACCTAGCATGTGCGTCACCTCCAAATAATTTATATAACACGTAATTCAAGGCTTCATACCCTCAGAACCAAGTTTAGAAGTGTTACTTACCTCAAACCGTGCAAATTCTCTATTCCAATAAGCCCTAGCCTTGTGAGTCGGCCTCCGAACACCTCGAATCTTATCACAATTAATTCGATAAAGTCAAACACAAATTATAGGAATTAATTCCATATGAAAATACTAAAATTCTCAATTAAATCCAAAAATCCACCCAAATATCAACAATGGGGCCCGCGTATCGAAACCTGACAAATGTTACAAAATATAAACGCGTATTCAGCCACGAGTCCAACCATAAAACATTTACCGAATTCCGACATCAACTTGACCTCTAAATCTTAAATTCTTATTTTGAAATCCCTAGGCCCAAATTCTCGAATTACGCCTTAAAAACATGTAATCTAGTCGTAATACTCAATGATAATTCAATATTATTGACTAACAATGATCACAAGTGACTTACCTCAAGAATTTCCATGCATTCCCTATGAAATATCACCACCAACCGAGTGTTTGAAGTCCAAAAATGAGAAAGACTCTCGAAACCCCTCGTTTTAACACTGCTAGTGTTTTCGCATCTGTGATACACTTGGCCGCATCTGCGCTCTCGCAGATGCGAGGTTCTCCCACGCTTCTACGGCTCAATGCGCTTTTGTGGAAAAAAGTCTGCTTCTCTGGACTCGCTTCTGCGAATCAGCTGCCCCTTCCCATTTTCTGCTTCTGCGGTTGCCCATGCACACCTGTGACCACTGCCTCACTCAGCCTCTTTTCGCTTCTGCGCTGTCATGCTCACTTCTTTGAGCTCGCACCTGCGAGCAAAATTTCGTAGGTGCGATTGCATCAGAAGGCAGAATTCCAGGAAATGCTTCAAGTCCAAATTTGATTTGTTAACCATCCGAAATCTACCCGAGTCCCCGGGGACCTCAACCAAATATACCAATAAGTCCTAAAACATCATACGAACTTAGTCGATACCTCAAATTACATTAAACAACGCTAAAACACTAATTGCACCCAATTCAAGCCTAATGGAAACCAACGAACTCCAACTTCTAAATTCGATGCCGAAACCTATCAAATCAAGTTCGATTGACCTCAAAGTTTGCACACAAGTCATAAATGACATAACGGACCTATGAAAATTTCAGAACTGGATTCTGACTCCGATATCAATAAAGTCAACTCCCGGTCAAACTTCCAAACCTTCCATTTCCAACTTTCACCATTTTAAGCCAAAATCAACTACGGACTTCTAAATAATTATCCGGAAACACTCCTAAGTCCAAAATCACCATACAAATCTATTGGAATAATTAAAACTCTATTCTGGAGTCATTTATATATAAGTCAACATCCGGTCAACTATTTCAATTTCAGCTTTAAATCTTGGAACTAAGTATTCCAATTCACTTTGAAACTTCCCCGACAAATCACATAATCATAATTGAGCATAAACGTTTTAGTAAAAAGGGAATTGGGGTTGTAATACTTAAAACGGCATGCCAGATCATTACAGTTATTGATATGGTAAACATGAAAGTAGAACTAGTGAGTCAAGTTAAGGAATCCAGTGAAGAAGATGCAGCTGAACTTCTAGCTAATTTGGAGGAACCTAGTCCCTCCATCGCAGCAACTGAAGCTAACAATAGAGTTATTGATTATAACTACCCGACTTGTCGTTTTAAGAATTAATGCCCTGTTCAGCGATTTAAGGTCCCGAGCAAATTCTAATATGTATTATGACTCGCGTGTGTGGTCGAGGTTGGTTTTTCGAAGGTTCGGAATTTAATTGAAAGAGAAATTCTCATTTTTGAAGCTTAAATGGAAAGAGTTGACCAAAGAGTTGACTTTTGAGAAAACGATCGTGGAATAGCCTGGAATAGAATTTTGATGATGTCAATAGCTTCGTATAGTGATTTTGGACTTAGGTGTATGTCCGGATTTTTATTTGGAAGCCGTAGGACACTTCGACGCATTTTGGCGAAAGTTGAAAAATAGAAGATTTTTGGAAAGTTCGACCGAAGGTTGAACTTATGATAACAAGGTTATATTTCGATTTCGGAAATTGGAACAACTCCATTATGTCTTTTAAGACTTGTGTGCAAAATTTGAAGTCATTCCGGATTGATTTGATATGTTTCGGCACAAAATTTAGATGTTGGATGTTTTGAAAACTCATAATTCGATTCGATGTGCGATTCGTAATTTCGGCGTTATTTGACATGGTTTGAAGCCTCGAATAAGTTCGTATTATATTTTGGGATGTGTTGGTATATTTTGTTGAGGTCCCGAGATCCTCAGGTGGATTTCGGAAGGTTAACGGAGCAATTTAGACTTGAAGAAAACTGCTGGAAAATGGGCAACAACTGGTTTACTCGCTTCTGCGATGCCTTGACCGCAGAAGAGACACAACAGAAGCATGAAGCTCTATGTAGAAGTGGCTGGGAGTGTACTGGGCATAATTCTTAGGTGTGAAGCTATTCCCGCACCTACGTGATCGCAAAAGCGGGTAGAGAAGGCGCAGAAGCGGAAGGCATCACATATGCGCACTAGACATCGCAAAAGCGATATGCGCAGATGCTGCATTCTGTCCACAGGTGCGAGCTTGGTCTGGGCAGTGAGGATTGCAGATACGAGTTTTGTCTCAGAAAAGCGAGACCGCATATGCGTCATATGTGTTTGCAGAAGCGAAAATGGACAGAAACATAAGGGGTCGAAAATCAATCATTTCTTCATTTCAATTGGAATTTTTGGAGCTCGGTTCTTGGGTGATTTTGAGGATTTCTTCACGACTTCGACTGGGGTAAATGTTCTATATACGAGAGTGGTTATATTGCATGAATCTATGGCTATATTCATCCTTTAATTCGAGTTTTAATGGAGAAAATTGGAATTTTTGTAAAACTTTTCAAACACGAAAATTCAAGATTTGGAAGATGATTTGTTATTGGAATTCGATAAACCTGGTATGGCTGGACTCGTATCGGAATGGGTGTTCGGATTTTGTGATAATTTTTTCGGGTTCCGAGGAGCGGGTCCCCGCGTTGACTTTGGTTGTCTTTTGATTGCAAAATTTTAAGTTGACCTTTTATTATCTGAAATTATTTTCAATGAATTTTAATGAAGTTATACAATTAATTTGGATAGATTTGAACCGTCCGGAGGTCAATTCAAACAAGAAGGCTATTTTGGAATATCGTCTAATTTCAAGCAAGAAGGAATTTCCCCTTAGGCGTTGAGTCTTATGTGGAAATTGTGTAATTGAAAATCATATAGGCGAGGTGATGAGTACGTACTTGGTTTATATGTGTAAATTATATCGGTTGAAATTCGTAGGTACCTTTATGTATTAAATTGAAAAATTGTTGGAACTTAGTAAATCCTAGACTTGTCATGCCTCATTCCTTGTTTGTCGAGTTTGTATGTTATATGATATTTTGGTGTGATTGCCACTTACATTTTTATGTGAATTCTGTGTGTTTGTTGATTTGATATTTCTTGGAAATAATCACATTATGGATTTTCCATCTACAATTAATTAAATAACCTTAAAAGAGGCATTAATATATTTGTCAAAAAATTGGATTAATGAAGTTGTTGTCCTATGCTGAGTTACTTTTTCATCCCTGTTGTTGTTTTGAGATTTTATATACGTTGTGTGGAGCCTTGGGCTAATTGCTTTGAAATTAATTAATTTTGTTGTATCTTTAGAGTTGGTTGTGGCTGGTGGGCAAATTGTGATATGAATTGTTGTATTGTGTTGTCTTTTAAACAATCTCCCTGATGTTATTTATGATTCTCACCTTGCTTGTTGATGATATACATGTGCTTGGTAAGGAAGAGTGTAAAGCACGAAGGGTGATGTCGTTCCATTTGCGAGTGTAAAGCACGAAGGGTGATGTCGTGCCATTTGAGAGTGTAAAGCACGAATGGTGATGTGGTGCCATTTGAGAGTGTAAAGCATGAAGGGTGATGTCATGCCATTTGAGAGTGTAAAGAGCAAAGGGTGATGCCGTGCCATTTCAATTATATTATCGCTTGAGGATGAGAGTAAAAGCACGAAGGGTGATGCCGTGCTATTATTTTTATATTATCATATGTTCATGGCACGAAGGGTGTTTCCGTGCAGGTGAGGACAAGAGACATACATTATATTGTGATATCTTTTCGCTGTGTATACATTTATGCCTTTATCTTGAGATGTCATTGTGCACCTATATTTTCTATGTGACTTGTAGTCGTTGTTGCTTCCTGTGTGCCTCCCACTTTATTTCTTTTACTGTTATTGGCATTTCTCCCACCTAGTTGTACTGTTATATGTATGCACGGTGAGAAAGAGATAAATGCATGAAGGGTGTTGCCGTGCCAATTAATTTAATGCGCACACACACACACACACACACACACACACACACACACACACACACACACATATATATATATTGGGTGAGAATTAGACAAGTGCACGAAGGTATTGCCGTGCCATTTGATGTGATACGTTGAATATATTTCTCACACCAGAAAAGTTACATGAGGTGTCACATGGTGACTTTTATTTGAAAGAATTATATTCGAAAGATATTTACTTAAAAGAATTATATTTGAAAGATATTTTCTTGAAAGAATTATATTCGAAAAATATTTACTTGAAAGAATTATATTCGAAAGATATTTATTTGAAGGAAGTATATTCGAAAATATATTTATTGGAAGGGATTATATTCTAGAGACTTTTACTGAAAAACGTATAGATAAAAGATGTATATTTTGAAGGACTTGATTAATTAGTTGTATATGTGTTTATTATTCCTTTGAGCAATATTTATGGTGTTCCTGTTGCCTTGGTGTTTATGTCGCAAGTCGATTATTGTTGCCATCATTGCTATTTGTTTTCTATTATTTATTTATGCTATATTGCACAGGTTATTTGACTAGTGAGTGTCTTGATTGTACCGCGTCACTACTCCACCGAGGTTAGTCTTGATACTTACTGGGTACTGACCGTGTACTCATACTACGCTTCTACATATTTTTGTGCAGAGCTAGATATTGGAGATATCAGATTCAGATAGAGATTTGAGTATGATCGTAAGGGTTCAAGGTATGACTGCTTGGTCATCACAGTCCCTTGGAGTCTTTCTATTTTATTGTACTGTTAAATTCTTTTTCGAACAATATTTTATATTCGACCCTCGAGATAGTTCCATGTATTTAGTTAGAGTTCGTGACTCAGTATTACCAGTCTTGGGAGGTTGTATTAAATTATAGGTAAAAAACAAAAGGCTTGAATTGTGATTATAATCGGCTTACTTTATCTTAGAAACTAAGTGCCATCACGACGCCTGTGGTGGGATTTTGGGTTGTGACAAGTTGGTATCAGAGCTCAGGGTTCATAAGTTCTACGAGTCACAAATGAGTCTAGTAGAGTCTTGTGGATTGGTATGGAGACTTATGTACTTATCTTCGAGAGGCTATAGAACTGTTAGGTAATTTCCACTTCTTTCATTCCCGTCGTGTGGAATTTGTTGATTTTGGAGTTTGAGCCTTTGTATCTCTATTCTCTCACAAATGGTGAGTACACGTGCTACCGAGTCAATACACATGCGCATTCTGCTAAGGTCGCAAGAGACCGGGGCTGAGGTAGAGGCTGAGGAAGGGCACGTGTCGCGACTAGAGCACCTGTCAGAGCAGCAGTTGAGGAGCCGCCAGTAGCTCCAGTTGGGGGACAGGTACCAAAAGCACCTGTTGTTACTCCCGCACTTCAGGAGACTTTAGCATTATTCTTGAATATGTTTGGTACATTAACTCAGGCGGGATTGATCTTTGTTGCACCAAATATTGCACAGATTGGGGGAGTAACTCAGACTCCTACCGCCCGTGCTCCAGAACAACAGGTTCACATTTTTCAGGTTCGGGGTATAGTACCGGTACAACATGTTATTCCGGTTCATCTTGAGGTCAGTCCATAGGTATCATAATAAGAACAAAAGAGACTTGAGATATTTAAGAGGTATAGTCCACCTACCTTCAATGGCACATCTACTGAGGATGCCGAGTAATTTCTAGAAAAATGTTATTGTATTCTCCGCACCATGGGTATTGTGGAGGTGAGCGGAGTTTCCTTTACTATATTTCAGTTGTCAGGAGCAGCGTATCGATAGTGGTAAGCTTATGAAGAGGGTATACTAGCCGATGCAACACCACCAATTTGGGCTCAATTTTCGGAAATGTTTTTGAAAGGGTTTGTTCCCCAGACTCTACGGGATGCATGGCGCACAGAGTCTGAACAATTGCGTCAGGGCACAATGACTGTGTCAAAATATGCTATAAAGTTCAGTGAGTTAGCCCGACACACACCTATCTTGGTTCCTACGGTTAGAGAGCAAGTTCGCATATTCATTGAAGGGCTCAATTATGATTTTAGAATATGTATGGCTCGAGAGTTGCAGACTGGCATTCCATTTCATCAAGTAGTAGAGATTTCCAGGATGTTAGAACATGTTCGAAATGAAGAAGACGAGTCTAAGGAGGCCAAGAGGTCTCAGAATTTTGGAGAATTTAGTGGATTCTACTCTGCAGCTACGACTCATCATGGCAGAGGCTCGGGCGGTCAGTCAGCCTAGTCCACAATTCAGAGTACTCGTAGTGCTCCAGTAAGTTCTTATAGTACACAACTGGCACGAGGTTCTTACAGTGGTTATTTTAGTTATCCGGCACAGACTCAGTACGAGCAGCCGCAACCTCAGAAGGGTTATTATGAGTGTGGTGATACTAGGCACATCATGAGAGATTGTCCCAGACTTGGGAGAGGCGAATTTCATCAAAACACTCAGGCTACAGGCTTTATTTCAGTTAATACTCCACGTGCACAGCCAGTTAGGGGTGAAAGACAGGCGGGTAGAGGGTGCCCTAGATGGGGAGGTTCAGCCCATTGATATAATTGCTATGGTATGGCTGAGGCAGCTACACCAGATGGTGTCATTACAGGTACGATCCCGATTTGTTATAAAGGAATATTTTTCTTAGTTTGATTCGGTTCTGAGTATCGAGGTGAGTTTTCCTATTATGATCCTTATATGGTGGATTTGTGAATTTGTACTCCACTCTCGTGTTTATCCCTGTTGGGAGATGTGATGGTGTTAACCCGTGTCTATCATTTTTGTTTTGTACATTATTGTGGGCTATGAGTCCAAAGGTGACTTTTTATTACTCACTACAGTGGATTTTTGATGTAATTTCGGGATAATTGATTACAATTTTATGAATTATATGCCCTATCAGTATGGGGGTTGGTTATGTGTTGTGAAATTATTTCGCGGATATTATTAAAAAAATGGAAAATTTCAGTTGGCACAATGCGCAAAGTACTTGTGATTCTGAGTTGAGGATGGGATCCTCGTGGTTTAATATGATTTGATATGTTTAACCCTAGCTACGTGTCGCGGTGGAAGTTATATCAGGATGAGATCCTTGTGATTAAATTCATGTGGTTTAAATTCTCCCTTAGTGAAATTTAATTTGTACTATAGTACTGATATGGAGTCATGCGTGGTAGACTTATTTGATAATCCTTTTATGTGTTTCTGTGCATATTTATCCATAATTGTGAGGTAAATATTAAGTTTTAGCCTACGAGGTGAGTGCCCAGGTGGCGTTAAATATGACTCGTTAATTCAAGTAAATAATTATGAGGTCTTCACGCCTCGCGTGTTGCTGGCAGTGTTGTAAAAATTTGAAGCGAGATTTGGTTAATGTGGAGTTAATTGTGGGATCCTGAAATTAATTATGAACAACTATTATGATCAGAAATGTGGTTATGGGCATACATATAATGTGTGTGTAGGCACGAATTTCTATAGTTGGTTGAGACTAATACCGTGTGTTAATGTGAAAAAGAATTAGGCCTTTTGAAAATGTTTGGAGTGTAAGAATTTGGTTTTAAATTTTATAAGTATGGATAAAAGAAATAATCTCAACTGAGTTGGTGTTTTCAGACACATGTTATATTGCGGAACGTAGAATCACCCGCGAGTATATGTGTAAGAATACACTCAGTAATTTAATATCCTTAGAAAGATTCTTGGCACGTTCGAGGACGAACATAAAGATTCTTGGCACGTTCGAAGACGAACGTATGCTTAAGAGGTGGAGAAGAATGTAACGACCCGATGTTTTAAGAATTAATGCCATGTTCAGTGACTTAAGGTCCCGAGAAACTTTGTAATATGTATTATGACTCACGTGTGCGGTCGAGGTTGGTTTTTGGAAGGTTCGGAATTTGATTAAAAGAGAAATTCTCATTTTTGAAGCTTAAATGGAAAGAGTTGACCAGAGAGTTGACTTTTGAGCAAACGACCTCGGAATAAAATTTTGATGATGTCAATAGCTTCAAATGGTTTTTTTGAACTTAGGCGTATGTCTGGATTTGGATTTGGAAGTCCGTAGGACAATTCGACGCATTTTGGCAAAAGTTGGAAAATAAAAGATTTTTCGAAAGTTCGACCGAAGGTTAAATTTTTGATAACGAGGTCGGATTTCGATTTAGGAAATTGGAAAAGCTCCATTACATCAATTATGATTTGTGTGCAAAATTTGAAGTCATTACGGATTGATTTGATACGTTTCGGCATAAAATATAGAAGTTGGAAGTTTTGAAAACTCATAATTCGATTCGATGCACGATTCATAATTTCGGCGTTGTTTGACTTGGTTTGAAGCCTAGACTAAGTTCGTATTATATTTTGGTACGTGTTGGTATATTTGGTTGAGGTCCGAGGGCCTCGGATCGATTTTGGAAGGTTAACGGAGCAATTTAGACTTGAAGGAAACTGTTGGAAAATGGGCAACACTTGGTGGAATCGATTCTGCGATGCTTTGGTCACAGAAGCGACATCGCACAAGCATGAAGCTCTTTGTAGAAGTGGCTGGGAGTGTACTGGGCATAATTCTCAGGTGCGAAGCAATTCCCGCACCTGCGTGATTGCAGAAGCGGTCGGAGAAGGCGCAAAAGCAGAAGGTATCACATATGCGCACTAGACATCGCAGAAGCGATATGCGCAGATGCCGCATTCTGTCCGCAGGTGCGAGCTTGGGCTGGGCAATAAGGATCGCAGATGCGAGTTTTGTCTTGCAAAAGCGAGATTGCATATGCGTCATATGTGTCCGCAGAAGCGAAAATGGACAGAAACATAAGGGGTCGAAAATCAGTCATTTCTTCATTTCAATTGGAATTTTTGGAGCTCGGTTCTTGGGCGATTTTGAGTATTGCTTCCTGACTTCGACTGGGGTAAGTGTTCTACATCCGAGAGTGATTATATTTCATGAATCTATGATTATATTCATTGTTTAATTCAAGTTTTAATTGAGAAAATTAGGATTTTTGTAAAACTTTTCAAAAACGAAAATTCAAGATTTAGAAGATGATTTGTTATTGGAATTCGATAAAATTGGTATGGTTGGACTCATATCGGAATGGTTGTTCAGATTTCGTAAAAATTTTGTCGGGTTCCGAGGGACGGGCCCCGCGTTGACTTTGGTTGTCTTTTGATTGCAAAATTATAAGTTGACGTTTTATTATCCGAAAATATTTTTAATGAATTTTAATGAAGTTATACAATTAATTTGGGTAGATTTGAGCCATTCGGAGGTCAATTCAAGCAAGAAGGCTATTTTGGAATATTGGTTAACTTCAAGAAGGTAAGTATCTTGCCTAACCTTGTGCGGAGGAATTTCCCCTTAGGCATTGAGTCTTATGTGAAAATTGTGTAATTGAAAATCATGTACACGAGGTGACGAGTACATACTTGGATTATATGTGTAAATTATATAGGTTGAAATTCGTAGGCACCCTTATGTATTAAATTTGAAAATTGTTGGAACTTAGTAAATCCTAGACTTGTCATGCCTCATTCCTTGTTTGTCGAGTTTGTATGTTATATGATATTTTGGTGTGATTGCCACTTAGATTTTTATGTAAATTTTGTGTGTTTGTTGATTTGATATTTCTTGGAAATAATCACATTATGGATTTTCCATCTATAATTAATTAAATAAGCTTAAAAGAGGCGTTAATATATTTGTCAAAAATTTGGATTAAAGAAGTTGTTGTCCTATGCTGAGTTACTTTTCCATCCCTGCTGTTGTTTTGAGATTTTATATACGTTGTGTGGAGCCTTGGGCTAATTGCTTTGAAATTAATTGTTTTTGTTGTATCTTTGGAGTTGGTTGTGGCTAGTGGGCAAATTGTGATATGAATTGTTGTATTGTGTTGTCTTTTATACAATCTCCCTGATGATATTTATGCTTCTCGCCTTGCTTTTTGATGATATACATGTTCTTGGTAAGGAAGAGTGTAAAGCACGAAGGGTGATGCCGTGCCATTTCATATATATTATCATGTGAGCGAGAGTGTAAAGCACGAAGGGTGATGTCATTCCATTTGCGAGTGTAAAGCACGAAGGGTGATGCCGTACCATTTGAGAGTGTAAAGCACAAAGGGTGATTCCGTGCCATTTGAGAGTGTAAAGCCCGAAGGGTGATGACGTGCCAGTTGAGAGTGTAAAGCACGAAGGGTGATGCCGTGCCATTTCAATTATATTTTCATATGAGGATGAGAGTAAAAGAACGAAGGGTGATGGCATGCCATTATTTTTATATTATCATATGTTCATGGCACGAAGGGTGTTTTCGTTTAGGTGAGGCCAAAGACATACATTATATTGTGATATCTTTTCTTTGTGTATACATTCATGCTTTTATCTTGAGACATTATTGTGCACCTATGTTTTCTATGTAACTTGTAGTCGTTGTTCTTCCTGTGTGCCTCCCACTTTATTTCTTTTATTGTTATTGGCATTTTTCCCACCTAGTTGTACTATTTTATGTATGCACGGTGAGAAAGAGATAAATGCACGAAGGGTGTTGCCGTGCCAATTGATTTGATCTACATATATCTCATTCTCACCCAATATATATATATATATATATATATATATATATATATATATATATATATATATATATATATATATATATATATATATTGGGTGAGAATGAGACAAGTGCACGAAGGTATTGCCGTGCCATTTGGTGTGATACGTTGAATATACTTCGCACACCAGGAAAGTTAAATGAGGTATCACATGGTGACTTTTATTTGAAAGAATTATATTTGAAAGATATTTACTTGAAATAATTATATTCGAAAGATATTTATTTGAAAGAATTATAATGGAAAGATATTTATTTGAAGGAAGTATATTCGAAATATATTTATTGGAAAAGATTATATTCTAGAGACTTTTATTGAAAAACTTATAGATAGAAGATATATATTTTGAAGGACTTGATTAATTGGTTGTACCTGTGTTTATTATTCGTTTGAACAATATTTATGGTGTTCCTATTGCCTTGCTGTTTATGTCACAAGTCGATTATTGTTTCCATCACTGTTAGTTGTTTTTCAGTACTATTGTATACTGCTATATTGCACAGGTTATTTGACTAGTGAGTGTCTTGATTGTACCTCGTCTCTACTCCACTGAGGTTAGTCTTGATACTTACTGGGTACCGACCGTGGTGTACTCATACTATACTTCTGCACATTTTTGTGCAGAGCCAGGTATTGGAGATATCGGAATCGGACAGATTTGAGTATGATCGCAAGGGTTCAAGGTAGGACTGCTTGGTCATCGCAGTTCCTTGGAGTCTTTCCATTTTATTGTACTATTAAATTCTTATTTGAACAGTATTGTATATTCGACCCTCGAGATAATTCCATGTATTTAGTTAGAATTCGTGACTCAGTATTACCAGTCTTGGGAGGTTGTATTAAATTATATATAAAAAACAAATTACTTGAATTGTGATTATAATCGGCTTACTTAGTCTTAGAGACTAAGTGCCATCACGAAGCATGTGGTGGGATTTTAGCTCGTGAAATTGATGTTGTATCAGGCACTCTTGATGCAGAGAAAAGAAGTGATATTCACACTTCCATCGATGCTAATAATGGATTTCACAAGGCGGAACTTGGTCCCTCACATCCTAAAACCCAGGTGTCTAACTAGAAGCACAAAATCTCATATCCTCTCCAAAATGTAATCACTCCTTTGGATTCAGGGATTCGGACTAGATCTAAGATTTAACGACTCGACCAGTTATTTTACTTTCTAGAATCCCGTTCCCCTAAATAAGACTTACCGTACATGCTTTTACTGTTTTATGACTTGCGGGCATGGTCGGTTCGGGATTTGAAAGGGTTCGGGTTGAAATCGTAACACTTGGTTCCTTATATTGGCCTTAAAAGGCTAAGTTTGACTTCCGTCAACATTTTGAGTAAACGACCTCAGAGTCTAGATTTGGCGGTTCCAATAGGTTCATATGATGATTTTGGACTTGGGTGCATGTTCGGATTAGGTTATGGATGACCCGGGAGCATCTTGACGCATAATAGTGAAAGTTGGCTCTTTGAAGGTTTTAGAAATTCTTTTGATTTGGTTTGGAGCGGGTTTTCGTGTTATCGAGGCCCAAATGGAATTCCGAGATAGGGAATAGATCTGTAATGTCATTTAAGGATTGCACACAAATTTGGGGTAAATCTAAGTAGTCTAAGTATGTTTCGGCGCATTTTGAGTGAATAGAAGAACTTGAAGTTCATAAGTTTGATTCAATTGGTTTCGGGGTGTGATTCTTAGTTTTAATATTGTTTTGGGCATTCCAATAGTTTTAGTGAGTCCATTTTATAATTATAAACTTGTTGGTATGTTCGGGCGGGGCCTAGAGGGCCCGAGTGTAGATCGGACAAGGCTTGGACCATGTTGGGAGCATGGAGCCACAACTGAAGCTCCCAGATCTGTCATAATCGCACCTATGCTTGGCTAGCCGCAGGTGCGAGCCATGAACCATAGAAGCGAGAGATCAAGCCCAAGAACCGCAAATGCGGAAGATTGGGCCCACCTGTGCGACCGCAGGTATGAGAGCTTTGGTTGCAAGTGCGACTAGGCCCGCAGAAGCCCCCCCTCTGTCCGCAGATGCGGAGACTGGCTAGGTGAGGGAAAAGCGCACCTGCAAGACATTTGATGCAGGTGCAAGACCGCAGATGTGGCCAAGGCACCACAGTTGCGAAAGTTGCTAGGCAATAAGGGTTCATTTAATACGGACTTAGGTCAGTTTTATCACATTTTCTCTCACTCTTGGGCGATTTGAGAGCTTTGAAGGAGGGGATTTCGACCTAGCATTGTGAGGTAAGTAATTTCTACTTAATGTGAGTTTAATACATAGATTATGGGTAGATTGTAACATAAAAATTTGTAGAAATCATGGGTTTAGATGAAAAAACGTAGGTATTGATTAAAAGGGGATTGTACCACGAAAATAATTATGAAACTTAGTGAAAATCATATATTTATGTTCCTAAGGTTATGGGCAACAACTTTCTTCAACAATTTACGGAATCCGGGCATGTGGGCCCGGGGGTGAATTTTAGGAATCTTGCATTTAGGGTTGGGGAATTGCCTTAATAGTGGGGGTATGAACTTTTGAGCATAAATTGATTAATTTATATAATGTTTGACTAGTTTCGAATCGTTTGGCACCAAATTTGGAGGTTTGAGCACGTTCTTGAATCGGGAAGTGGGCTTTGAGATGAGGTAAGCATCCTTTCTAACCTTGTAAGAGAAATATTTCCCCATAGGCGAATTAATTAATATATGTGACTACTTGTGGGGGGCTACATACGTACGAAGTGACGAGTGTCTATGCATAGCTACTTCTTATGCTAAAGTTCGGGTAGTCTAGGACCCCCATCATGCCATACTTGAAATAATTACGCCTTTACTTGTCAATTGAATTGATTAAATCATACTTTCCAAAAAACAATTGTAAGAGGATCCCAAAAGGATTAAGTTTCACTTATTTGAGGGTACGGATAGAACACTTGACTGCTATTGAAAAACTTGTGTTTCTTTAAGTCTTTTCTATTGGTGGAGCAGGTCGAGCGCCTCGGCAGATTAAATAGATCCATCTATGGTTCGCACCGTTCGACCCTCGGCAGTGCACAATTTAAATATTATTATGTTGGTTCGGGCCGTACGTCCTCGGCATTATTTGCGCATGAATATTTTTGGGATTTTATACTCGTAACCGATATTGCTCCAATGTTTAAATGGAAGATAAATTTGGGATTAATAATTGTGAAAAAGGGTATTTGCCATCACTTACTATTGAGTTTTAGTATATTTATTGTAATCTATGCTCATTTATAATTTAAATTTATTATCACTAGCCTTAGTAAGTGTCAAGTTGACCCCTCGTCACTACTTCTTTGAGGTTAGGCGAGATACTTACTGGGTACATGTTGTTTTATGTACTCACGTTACATTTATGCACTTAACAATGCAGGATCTGAGACAGGTTAATCTGAATATCCATACAGCGCGCATTCTTGATTTGGGTTCGAGATTCCATGATGAACTGCCCTTCCGAGCCGTTCAGCAGCATGCCGCAATCCCCATTTTATTTTGTTTCTGTCTATCCCTTTTCAGGCAGTAGGATAGATATCTTTTGTATATTCTACTAATTGCCCATATACTTGTGATACTAGATCCTGGCACGTATTAGTAGACTTGTGATTTTGGGTTTTGTTCTTACGGTTATTAATGTTTCTCGCCGTTTTTATTTAATAATTTAAATGGGTTTTCATTAAATCTTTTAAGTAAAAGAAAAAGATCACTACATGGGAAAATTCGTTAAAATGGGAAATCATTAGATTATTTATTGTTGGCTTGTCTAGCAACGGTGATGGACGCCATCACGGCCTGATATGGAATTGGGTCGTGACAACATGGTATTCGAGCACTAGGTTCACGTAGGTCTCACAAGTTATGGGCAGGTCTAATAGAGTCTTGCGGATTGGTGCAGAGATGTTTGTACGTATCTTCGAGAGGCTATAGGATGTTAGAAAACTACTCTTTATTCATCTCCTATCGTGCAGTTGATGGTATACTAAGTTTCTTCCTCTTATTCTCTCACAGATGGTGAGAACACACGCAACTGACATTCCAGACCCGGGAGGGGCTGCTCCCCCTGTTGCTAGAGGCCGAGGTAGAGGCCGGGGGAGGGCACATGTCCTAGGTAGGGGCTAGGACGTCCCAGAGTTGCCCCAGTTGCACCGCTAGCAGATCCATTGATGGATCATATAGCTGAGGAGCAGGGCGAGGTGCCCGTAGCAGATCCAGCCCCGATCAATTTCATGACAGCACCTGGCTTCCAGGAGGTCATTGGTCGTATGCTACGGTTCATGGATTCTATGACCCAGGCCGGTTTACTTCCAGCAGACCCGGCCACATCTCAGGTGAGAGGGGGAGCACAGACCCCTACCGCTCAGGCTCCTGGGCATGCAGCCACTATATATCATACCCTGAGAACTCTCCCTGTGGGTGGGCCCCAGCCAGTCATAGAAGCTGTACCTGAGCCTAGATTAGCTGCGACCGGTGAGCCACAGAAGCTTTTGGACAGATGGACTAGGCTTCACCCTTCGGTCTTTGGGGGTGAGCGACATGAGGATCCTCAGGACTTTATTGATAGGTGCAGGGATAAACTGCATAATATGAGGATATTAGAGTCTCACTGGGTGGATTTCACTACCTTCTTGTTGGAGGGCAGAGCATGTTGGTGGTGGCAGTCTTATATTCTTGGTAGATAAGCAGATTCTCCTCCCATGACTTGGGACCAGTTCACACGCCTATTATTGGATAAGTATATTCCACCCTCTCAGAGGGAAGAATTGTGATTCCAGTTTGAGAAGCTCCAGCAAGGTCAGATGTCTGTGACTGATTATGAGGCGAGGTTTTCTGAGCTATCCCACCATGCACTCATGATACTTCCTACTGAGGCGGAGCGGTTACAGAGGTTTGTTGCGGTATTGCACTCAGGTATTCAGGCGAGTATGGACCGAGAGGTGGAGATGGGGACATCCTACCAGTCAGTAGTGGATATTGCTCGGAGGATCGAGGGCTTTCATTAGAGGGGTAGGGAGCAGATGCAGCAGGACAAGAGGGTCCATTACTTCGGGGAGTTTAGAGGTGCCTCAGCTGGGGGAAGAGGTCAGTTTATGAGGGGTCAACCCAGTAGGTCACCTTATCCAGAACCGCCGCCTCTACGGGGTGCTCCAATGCGACCCTATTTTAGCACTATGACAGAGAGTTCATATCTGCCACCAGCTATTCAGGGTCCTTCCAGTGGGTACTCTGGTCACCAGGGTTCTTCTAGTGCTTACTTCAGTGACATGCCATAGGGTTCATATCGCCCACCAACTATTCAGGGTTCTTCTGGTGGGTATTTAGGCCATCAGGGTCAGACTTCAGGGCAGCAGATCACCGTGCCGAGAGGTTGTTTTGAGTGCAGGGATCTTAGTCATGTGCGGAGGTTTTGCCCCAGGCTCTGGGGCAAGGCAGTGCAGCAGGGCCAGTAGCCCAAGATTACAGCTCTAGTAGCCGCACCACCCGTCCGGCCGCCTAGAGGCGACGGGCAGATGGGTAGAGGCCATCCCAGAGGTGGAGGTCAGGCAGACAAAGGCCAGCCAGGTGGCTCTCCAGCCAGATTTTATGCTTTTCCGGCTAGGCCAGATGTAGTGGCCTCAGATGCTGTGATCACAGGTATTATCTTTGTTTGCGGTAGGGAGACTTTAATATTATTTTATCCAGGATATACCTATTCGTATGTGTCATCCTGGTTTGCTCATTTTTTGGATATTCCTCATGAGTCCTTGGGTACTCCTGTAGGCGATTATGTTGTTGTGGATCAGATCTATCAGTCATGTGTGGTTACGTTCTGTGGGTACGAGACCAGATCGGATCTTCTATTTCTTGATATGACCGATTTTGAGGTCATCCTGGGCATCGAGTGGCTATCTCCATATCACGCCATCCTTGATTGCCATGCCAAAACTATTACCTTAGTAATGCCAGAGTTGCCGAGGTTGGAGTGGAAGGGTTCATCTATCAATAAATCTAGTCGGGTTATATCTTTTATAAAGGCTTGACACATGGTCGAGAAAGGTTGCTTGGCTTATCTAGCCTATGTTCCGGATACTACCCATAGTCTCCGACGATTGATTCAGTGTTAGTAGTTTGGGAGTTCGGTGATGTGTTTCCGTCTGACCTCACAGGTATGCCACAAGATCGTGATATTGATTTATGTATTTACTTAGCTCCATGCACTCAGCCTATATCTATCCCACCATATCGAATGGCTCTGAAAGAATTGAAGGAGTTCAAGGGACAGCTTGAGGAGTTGCTAGCAAAGGTTTTGTCAGGCCGAGTGTATCACCTTGGGGTGTACCGGTATTATTTTTGAAGAAGAAAGATGGGACTATGCAAATGTGCATTGATTACCGCCAGTTAAATAAAGTCACCATTAAGAACAAGTATCCATTGTCGCGTATTGATGATTTGTTTGACCAGTTTCAGGGTGCTAGGGTGTTTTCTAAGATTGACTTGAGATCGGGGTATCATCAGTTGAAGATTCGAAACTCAGATGTTCCGAAGACTGCCTTCCGTACTAGATATGGCCATTATGAGTTTCTAGTGATGTCCTTCGGCTTGACCAATGCCCCAATGGCGTTTATGGATTTGATGAACAGGGTGTTCAGACTTTATATTGATTCCTTTGTTATTGTCTTCATTGAATACATCTTGATTTACTCACGTAGCATGGAGGAGCACAAGCATCATTTGAGGGTGGTGCTTCAGACCTTGTGGGAACATAAGCTACATGCTAAGTTCTCCAAGTCTGAGTTTTGGTTAGATTCCGTGGCATTCTTGGTGCATGTAGTATCAGGCGAGGGCATTAAGGTGGATCCCAAGAAGACCGAGGAAGTTTAGAGTTGGCCTCGTCCTACTTCGGCGACTGAGATCAAGAGTTTTTTGGGGCTAGTAGGGTATTATCGCCGGTTCCTGGAGGGCTTCTCATCTGTTGCAACACCTTTGACTAAATTGATCCAGAAGGGTGCTCAGTTTCGTTGGTCCGATGATTATGAGGTGAGATTTCAGAAGCTCAAGACAACTTTTACCACAACACCAGTCCTTGTGTTGCCTTCCGGTTCGGAGGTGTATACTATGTATTGCAATGCTTCACGCGTTGGCTTGGGTTGTGTATTGATGCAGGAGGGGCGAGTTATTGCATATGCTTCACATCAGTTGAAGCCCCATGAGAAGAATTATCCTATGCACGATTTGGAATTGGTTGCGATTGTTCATTCTCTTAAGATCTGGAGGCATTCTCTATATGGGGTGTCTTGTGAGGTTTACACTGATCATCGCAGCTTGCAACATTTGTTCAAGCAAAGGGATCTCAATTTGAGACAGCGTAGATGGCTTGAGTTACTGAAGGATTATGACATCACCATTCTTTATCATCCTGGCAAGGAAACTATAGTCGCGGATGCCCCGTGAAGGAAGGCAGAGAGTATGGGTAGCTTGGCATTCATTTTAGCAGAGGAAAGGCCACTAGCCCTGGACATTCAGTCCCCGGCTAATAGACTTGTGAGGTTGGATATTTCAGAGCCCAGCCGAGTTCTTGCTTGCATCGTTGCCCAGTCTTCACTATTGAAGCAGATCAAGGCTCGACAGTTTCATCATCCACACCTATTGGTTCTCATAAAGATGGTAGTACAGGGTGGTGCCAAGGAGGTTTCGATTGGCGAGGATGGTGTTCTGCGACTCCAGGGTCGTCTATGTGTTCCTAATGTCGATGGCCTAAGGGAGAGGATCCTAGAGTTTAGTTTGGAGTGGGTTTTGGTGTTATCGAGGTCCAAACAGAAATTCGAGACTAAGAATAGCTCTGTAATGTCATTTAAGGCTTGCACGCAAAATTTGGTGTCAATCAGAGTAGTCTAAGTACGTTTCGGCGCATTTTGCGTGAATAGAAGAACTTGAAGTTCATAAGTTTGATTCAATTAGTTTTGGGGTGTAACTCTTAGTTTTAATGTTGTTTCGGGCATTCCGATAGTTCGAACGAGTCTGTTTTATGATTCTAAACTTGCTGGTTTGTTCGGGCGGGACTCCCGGGTCCCCGAGTGTCGATCAGACGAGGCTAAGACCATGTTGGGACCATGGAGCCACAACTGAAGCTCCCAGATCTGTAATAATTGCACTTGCGCTGGCCAGCCGCAGGTGCGAGCCACGAGCCGCAGAAGCGAGAGATCAAGGGCAGCCCAGGAATGACAGATGAGGAAGATTAGGCACACCTGCGCTTTGGTCGCAGGTGCGATTAGGTCTACAGAAGCGACCCCCTCTGTACGCAGATGCGGAGACGGGACATGTGAGGGAAAAGCGCACCTGTGAGCCATTTGCCATAGGTGCGAGATAGCATATGCGGCTAAGGCACCGCAGGTGCGAAAGTCGATGGGCAGTAAGGGTTCATTTAATACGGACTTAGGTCATTTTTATCACATTTTCTCTCACTCTTGGGCGATTTGAGAGCTTTGAAGGAGGGGATTTCGACCTAACTTTGTGAGGTAAGTAATTTCTACTTAATGTGAGTTTAATACATAGATTATGGGTAGATTAACATGAAAATTTGTTGAAATCATGGGTTTAGATGTAAAAACCTAGGTTTTGATTAAAAGGGGATTTTACCATGAAAATGATTATGGAACTTAGTGAAAATCATATATTTATGTTCCTAAGATTATGGGTAACAACTTTCTTCGAAAATTTTAGGAATCCGAGCATGTGGGCCCGGGGTGAATTTTAGGAATCTTGCATTTAGGGTTGGGGAATTGCTTTAATAGTGGGGGTATGAACTTTTGAGCATAAATTGATTAACTTATATAATGTTTGACTAGTTTCGAGTTATTTGGCACCAAATTTGGAGGTTTGTGCACGTTATTGAATCGGGAAGTGTGTTTTGAGACGAGGTAAGTCTCCTTTCTAACCTTGTAAGAGGAAAAGTTTCCCTTAGGCGAATTAACTAATATATGTGACTATTTGTGGGGGGCTACGTATATACGAAGTGACGAGAGTCCATGCGTAGCTACTACTTATGCTAAAGTCCGGGTATTCTAGGACCCCCATCATGCCATACTTGAAATAATGGCGCCTTTACTTGTCAATTGAATTGCTTAAATCATAATTTCCAAAAACAAAATTGTAAGAGGATCCCAAAGGGATAAGTTTCACTTATTTGAGGGTACGAATAGAACAATTGACTGCTATTGAAACCGAAATTGCCCCTCGGAGAATGTGGGACCGAGCGGCGAATCATCGATATTAACTACCCCGAGCGAGTCACTCGGGGCATTCTCTTCTCTTTGAAAGGCCTCAGAACTAGACCCTTCGGGCGCACCCACCGGTTGCTCATCACCGCAGGAGGGGTCATCAATAGCCGAGATCACCTTGTGTTTCTTTAAGTGTTTTCTATTGGTGGAGCGGGCCGAGCGCCTCGGCAGATTAAATAGATCCATCTATGGTTCGCGCCTTTTGACTCTCGACAGTGCATAGTTTAAATATCGCTATGTTAGTTTGGGCCGTACGCCCTCGACATTATTTGTGCATGAATAATTTTGGGATTTTATACTCGTAACTGATATTGCTCCAATGTTTAAATGGAAGATAAATTTGGGATTAATAATTGTGAAAAATGGTATTTGCCATCACTTACTGTTGAGTTTTAGTATATTTATTGTAATCTATGCTCAGTTATAATTTAAATTTACTTTCATTAACCTTAGTAAGTGTCAAGTAGACCCCTCGTCACTACTTCTTTGAGGTTAGGCAGGATACTTACTGGGTACATGTTGTTTTATGTACTCACGTTACACTTCTGCACTTAATTGTGCAGGATCTGAGACAGGTGCATCTGGATATCCTCCGGCGCGCATTCTTGATCTGGGTTTGAGATTCCACGGCGACTGCCCTTTCGAGCAGTTCAACAGCATGTCGAAGTTCCCCTTTTATTTTGTTTATGTCTATCCCTTTTTAGGCAGTAGGATAGATATCTTTTGTATATTCTAATAAGTTTCCCATATACTTATGACACTTCTTGGCACGTATTAGTAGACTTGTAATTTTGGGTTTTGTTCTTACAGTTATTAATGTTTCTCGCCGTTTTTATTTAATAATTTAAATCGGTTTTCATTAAATCATTTAAGTAAAAGAAAAAGATCACTACATGGGAAAATTTGTTAAAATGGGAAATCATTAGATTATTCATTGTTGGCTTGTCTAGCAATGGTGTTGAATGCCATCACGACCTGATATGGAATTCGATTGTGACACAAGACAAAAACATATTTTCTTTCTCAGATTTCTTGTCTCAAATTTAGCCGAAAACAATCAAGGAAGTATTTGAAGATGATGACTTGATTGCCACTATGCAAGAGGAGCTCCATCAATTTGAGAGGAACAACGTGTGGCACCTAGTTCCTCGATCCTCAGATAGAACAGTTATTGGAACTAGGTGGGTGTTCAGAAACAAGCTTTATGAGTTTGGCAATACAACGAGAAATAAAGCCAGGTTGGTGGTCCAAGTGTATAATCAAGAAGAAGGAATTGATTATGATGAAACTTTTTATCCAGTTACATGAATGTAAGCAATCAGAATTCTCATTAATTTTGCATTTCATATGGAATTCAAACTCTTCCAAATGGATGTTAAGAGTGAATTTCTGAATGTATATTTGAAGGAGGAAAGTTTTGTCAAACAACCACTTGGTTTTGAATGCCATGAACATCCTGAACATGTCTATAATCTTGACAAGGCTCTATATGTATTGAAGCAGGCCCCTCGTGCATGGTATGAAAGATTGTCTAGATTCCTTCTGGAGAATGGCTTCACTAGAGGGAAAATTGACAATACTCTTTTTCTAAAGTAAAGAGGGAGAAACTTGCTGATTTGTGCAGGTTTATGTTGAAGACATCATTTTTTATGCAAAAAATGATTCTCTGTGTGAGGAGTCTGCAAAGCTTATGGGAAGCGAGTTTGAGATGGGTATGGTGGGGGAACTGAACTTCTTCCTAGGACTTCAAGTTAAGCAAACCTCTAAGGAAACGATGATAAGTCAACAGAAATACACTAAGGAGATTCTGAAGAGGTTTGATATGGAAAGCTCAAAGATCATTGATACTCTCATTGCTACTGCCACTCGTCTAGACATGGACGAACATGGTTCTCCTGTAAATGAAACTATGTATCGGGGTATCATTAGATCTCTCTTGTACCTAACAGCCAGCAGAACTGACATTATGTTTAATATTTGGTTGTGTGATAGATTCCAATCAAGTCCTAAAGAATCTCATTTGAAAACTGCCAAAAGAATTCTGAGTTATCTCAAAGGAGCGCAAGACTTGGCCCTCTATTGTCCCTTAAGAGATAATTTTGATTTAATTAGGTATGTTGATGCTGATTATACTGGTTATCTGGTGGATAGAAAGAGCACATCTGGCATGATGCATTTTCTGGGATCATGCTTTATTTCATAGGGTACAAAGAAATAAAATTATGTGGCTCTCTCTACTACAGAAGCTGAATATGTGATAGTTACCTCCTGTTGTACACAACTGTTGTGTATCAAGAAATAACTAGAAGACATTGGTGTATTTTATGATTGTGTGCCAGTGTTGTGTGATAACACAAGTTCCCTTAATATGGTAAAGAACCAGATTCAACATAAGAGGACAAAGCACATTGATGTGCGACATCATTTCCTAAGGGACAATGTTTAAAAAGGACTCATCTATATGAAGTTCTGCAATACAGAGGACCAGGTAGCTGATATCTTCACCAAAGTACTACGCAGAGAGAACTTAAAAAGAAATCGATTGGAGTTGGGGTTGATCAAGCTGAACTGAGGACCTGGTTCCTCGATGAATGTCTATGAAAGGATGGTAAGGTGAATTGCTAAAAAGTGTTTTCTGGAAACTTCTAACTCATTTCTATACCGTTACAGGTAAACACGCATAGCAACTAAAGGACAAACAAGCAGCTAATGACATTGCAATTTTTGTAAGAATGATGCCCATATTTGCAAAATCAATCAGGGAACCTTGTTCCCATGACTCGGGTTAGTAGTTTATGCATTTTTGAACTGCTAGTGTGCTACGTCATTAATTGTTTTCACCTTTTCCCATACCTATTAAACCCAAATGACACACTTGTTACAAACCAACCTGTCTACCTGTTTTTATTAAATCATGTCTATTTGTAACCGGTCCCTTATTTCCCTCTAAATACCCCATAAAAGCTAGTCTCTATCATAATTTTCTACATCAAACACTCCTTCTCTATAAAAACCCTCTTCTTGTGTCTTCAATCTCTCAAAATCAACCATGTCATCCCCACAATCTGAGTCTGCAAAAGCTACTACTGAAATCCCTATTGTGTCTTCGTAGCCCCAACCTTTACCCACTGAAGCCCCAATTTCCAACCAACCACTACTTATAGTCTCCTCCCATACTCCATCAAGTTCTGGTTCCCATTACAGCTGAATAAATAAAACTCCTAAAAAGTTTGTTGCTTCTAACTCACTGTCTGCTACCACATGGAAAATGTGAATAGAAGGACGTTCGTCCATCTCCCGCTTTCTCCAAACCAAAGAAAAGCTAGTGGAAGGAAATGAAGGTGCAGATGTCTCTAGTCAATGTGTTGAGGAAGAACATGTGGACAAAATGGTTGTTAATGGTCCGGGTGGTAGTGAGTCAATATCTGGTATCTCTGAAACCCCAACTGTTCAGGGGATTGATTTGAATGTCATGTCATCATCAGGTAATGCTACACCCTCTTTTGATGGTACTGCATTGTTGGATAATGAGGGTGAGAAAGATGAAAATTCTTTGACTGTTGTTGCTGAGGGAAGTCCAGTTGGGGATTCCTTGTCTGGTTGTGTGAATACAGCAGTTCAGAGGGAAGAACGAGAGAATGGAGACTAGAAAGCAGAAAAAGGTTGCTCTTGACAATGAATTAAAGGAGAATTAGGAGAAAAAAAAAATAAGACTTATGAAAAGTAGACTGGTTGATAAAGAGGATCTTCCTCCGGTAACTGTTGTTGAAGTTGAGGATTAGGAGTTGAATCTGGAACCTGTTTCTCTTGTACGTAAAACATCTAAGAAGGTTGTGTTTGTGAAACAAAAGAAGGTATCATGTGCAAAGATTGGTGAAGCTGGTGGTGAAGAAAGTATTGAGAAGGATATGTTTGGTAAGAAGGAGAAGTTTGTTGAGAAGGAGAGAATTGTTGGGAAAAAGAAGTCTCTCAAAAGGAAGCCAAGTGGCAGTGAGGAACTTGGTTCCTTAAAGAAGGCTAGAGCTGATGTCTCAGAGCTTGAAAGGAAAGCAAAATTGAAAAAGCATTAAGTTCTGTGAGGCAGAGTTTTTGACACTGACATTCTCGACAAGTCTAGAATGAGGTAGTTGGTTGAAATCTACCACTTCCAAAAGTGGACTCATCTCTTTACTGTTCAGAGTCCAAAGGTTTATAAGGAGGAAGTTCGCAGTTTCTATGCTAGTTTATTCACAGTGGAAGGTGACGCCATCTGTTTGAATATCAATGGGGTGGATTTTGTGATTGATGAGGCTGTGCTCTGAGATATTCTTGGGGTGAATGCTAAACGGTTATCAATTGTGGAGGGAACCTATTCTCTAGGCTTCAGGAAGCTTATCCTCAAGCCTAAAGATGTTCAACAATGGGAACGAGTGCACAAGAAGGCACTGCTTCCATAATACCAAAGCGTGTTACCATGGACTTCATTGTTGGGCTCCCACGGACTTTGAAGAAATTTGATGCAATTTTGGTGATTATGGGATGGTTGACTAAGTCCACACATTTCATTCCGATTGTGACTACCTATTCTTCAAAGCGGCTGCTCGAGATCTATATTCGCGAGATTGTTCATCTTCACAGTGTGCTGGTTTCCATTATTTCTGATCGGGGAACACAATTCACATTGCAGTTTTGGAGGGAAGTGCAGCTAGTGTTAGGTACACGGGTTGCGTTGAGTACATAATTCCACCCCTAGACGAACAGCCAGTCCGATCTCACCATTCATATCTTGGAGGATATGCTACGTGCATGTGTTATGTATTTTGGGGGTTCTTGGGATCAATATTTGCTGCTTGCAAAGTTTTCCTACAATAAAATCTACCAATCGAGTATTCAGATAGCTCCTTATAAGGCCTTATATGGGAGGCAGTGTCGTTCTCCAGTTGGTTGGTTTGACTCGGGTGAGGCTAGCTTGTTGGGTATTGATCTGGTTTGGGATGCCTTGAAGAAAGTCAAGTTGATTAAGGTTTGGCTTCACACAATACAGTCTAGATAGAAGAGCTACACTGATCGGAAAGCTCATGATGTTTCCTATATGGTGGGAGAGAAAGTATTGCTTAGAGTATCGCCCATAAAGGGTGTGATGAGGATCGAAAGGAAGAACAAGTTGAGCCCTCAGTATATTGGCCCTTTTGAGGTGCTTGAGAGGATTGGAGAGGTGGCCTACAAGCTTGCATTGCCACCTAGTCTATCGAGTGTTCACCCGGTATTTCCTGTTTCTATGCTCCAGAAATTGTATGGTGATTTGTCTCATGTTTTGGATTTCAGCATGGTTTAGTTAGATGGATACTTGACTTATGATGTGGAGCCGGTGGCTATTTTGGATCGGAAGGTTCGAAAGTTGAGATAAAAAAAATATAGCTTCAGTGAAAGTTCAGTGGAGTGACTAGCTAGTCGACGAGGCTACTTGGGATACCAAGCGGTAGATGCGTAGCAGCTATCCATGCCTATTTGAACTCCAGGTATGATTCTAGACCATTCGAGGACGAACGTTTGTTTAACCGGGGAGAATGTGATGACCTGGCTGGTTGTTTTGAGTATTGTAACCATTTTTCCTATTTATCGCTTCTTCTATGTTCATTTGTGGTTATGTGACTTTTTGGGATGTTTGGATTGGTTCCGGAGAAGTTTTAGAGTTAATTGGGATACTTAGTCCCAAGATTGGAAACTTAAGTTAAAAGGAAAGGGTTGACCGGTGTTTGACTTTTATTTGGATGACTCCGGAATATAGTTTAGATGGTTCTGATAGCTTTGTATGGAGATTTTGGACTTAGGAGTATTTTCGGATATTGATTTGGAGGTACGTAGCTCGTTTAGGCTTGAAGTGGCAAAAGTTGGAAAGTTGAAGGTTTGAAAGGTTAAGGAGTTTGATCGAGAGTCGACTTTGTTGATGTTGGGCTCGGGTTTAAGTTTTGAGAGTTAGAGTAGGTCTGTTGTGTCATTTATGACATGTGTGCAAAATTTAAGGTCCATCAGGGTTGGTTTGTTAGGTTTCGACATTGGTTTAGAAGTTGTAATTTCATTAGTTTGGTTAGGCTTGAATTGAAGTACGATTCATGTTTTTGATAATGTATGATACGATTTAAGGCTTCGACTAAGTTCGTATCATGTTTTAGGATGTGTTGGAATGTTTGGATGGAGTCCGAGAGGCCTCGGGGGTGATTCGGATTGTTATCGGATTGAGTTTTGGACTTAAGAAAATTCTGTTGGCTTCAGTTTCGGTGTAATCGCACTTGTGAGGTTTTGGCCGTAGGTGCGAAGCTGCAGAAGCGGCCAGGAAGGTGCAGATGTAGAGTTTGGTTGGTCTTGGAAGGAGCCACATATGCAAGGCATATTCCGTATCTGCGAGCCTGCAAGTGCGAAGAAGCTGCCACATAAATAGATTTTGGATATGAGAGCTGGAGTCGCACAAGCGGAGAAGCTCCGCAGGTGTGGGACTTGGACCACAAAAGCAGACCCGCAAAACCGACAAGTCAGGTTTTTAATGATTTTTTGCATAAGTGAGACTTCTTGCACAAAAGCGAAACTGCATGTGCGGTGTTTGAGCCCGCAGAAGCGAGAAGCCTGGGCAGAAGGATATAGTTGAGGGTTTGAGCCATGTTCTTCATTTTGGACTTTAGAAACTCGGCTAGTGGCAACTTTTGAGAGGGATTTCACTATAATTCGAGAGGTAAGCAACTTTTGATCACTTTTGTCCATAAATATTGAATACTCATTGATTTTTACACCTAGATTATGTGTGTTTGAGGTGAAATTTAGGGGATTTTTGGTATATGTATTAGAGAGTAAGAATTAGGGATTTGAAGGTCGATTTATGATTGGAATTGGATGATTTTAATATTATTGGACTCGTAATTGAATGGGTGTTCAGATTTTATGAATTTTGTTGGGTTCCGAGGCGTAGGCCCGGAGTTGACCTTTTGGGTTGACTTTTATAATTTGGTTAAAGATCTTAGTTTTATCGTATGTAATCAATTCCTATAGCTTGTATTGATTACATTAAGTTATTTTTGACTAGATTCGAGTCGTTCAGAGGCTGATTCGCGAGGCAAGGGTTTTTTGGAGCATTGAGTTGCGCACTTTGAGGTAAGCAACACCTTTAAAATTGGAATTAAGGGTATTTATCCCTAGAAACGTGTTAATTGTATTGTGTTGAGGTGACACACATGTTAGGTGACGGGCGTGTGGGTGTGCATTATGGATATCATGATCCATGTTGATTCCTTGTACTGTATTGTTGTCAAATTTTGTTTTATCTGTGTATTCCCTACTTGTTGGAATAATTGAACTATGATTCATGTTAGAAATCATGTTTAGGCTATGTGCTTATTCTATTAAGATCCTGTGGGATTATTTCTGCTGTTTTGAGTTATCTGCTTTAACTGCAAGTCATTATTCTTCATTTGCATATCATAACTTAGTCTCGATATCATTTACTATTACATCACATGTTATCATTATTTGGGCTGAGTGGTATGCGATTTGTGAGCCCTTGAGACTTGACATATTGATGACTAAGGTGGGCCTAAGAGCCAAATTGTGAGTGTTATTGTAGATCAGACTGCACGCCGCAGCAGGCCTTATGGGATTATTTATTATTTTGGATCGTGCTGGACACCGCAGCAGACCTTATAGTCTTTATATAAGCGCTTGGGCAGGATTCGCCCCTCCGGAGTCTTACACACCAGCAGTGAGTGCATGCACAGTGATATCTACA
This sequence comes from Nicotiana tabacum, assembly GCF_000715075.1. Classification (NCBI taxonomy): domain Eukaryota; kingdom Viridiplantae; phylum Streptophyta; class Magnoliopsida; order Solanales; family Solanaceae; genus Nicotiana; species Nicotiana tabacum. Next base: position 26,389,900 of record NC_134094.1, on the reverse strand, counting down.
CGTGCTTTGGTGAGCGGCGTTGATGTCAGGTACCCGTACAGTGATGAGTGATTGTGTGTGTGAAGAGTAGGCATTTGAAATAGATAGATTGAGTACTCTGAAAGTATGAGTACCTGGGAATATCACTGTGATATATCACATTTGAGATGCATATTTGACATGTAGGAATAGAGATGTAACATTCTTCATGTTAGTTGTACTTGACATATTCTTATCAGTGTTAGGCTTAAGTTATTGAACTTGAAAGCATGTCTAAATTTCTATACTGTGAACCATATAATTATGGAAATTCTCTGAGATATTTATTGTCATTGTCATTATCTTACCTCTGTTTTCATTATATTGGTTCCTACTATATCCTTCTGAGCTCGTCATTGTTTTCAATCCAAGGTTAGTCATGTTAGTTATTGAGTACATTGTGTCGGTTGTACTCATACTACACTCTGTATTTTGTGTGCAGATCCAGGTACATCTGGACACGGTGATTGCTAGATCGTTGCTAGTACTTGCTTGGAGACTTCAAGGTAGTTGCTATGGCGTCCGCGGACCTTGACTCTCTTTTTCTTTATTTCTCTTCAGTATTGTTCTATTATTCAGATAGTTGTACTAGAGTTTTGGGTTATGTTGATACTTGTAGTGCTCATGTACTCGTTGACACCACGTTTTGGGATGGTTGTAGTAGAATTTTAGTTACTTTTGTCATATATTTATGAGATTTTCCTCTGTTAATTTTATTAAAATATGTTCCATTCAATTGTTTAGCTGTTATGTGATTGTAGACTTGCCTAGCGAGTGTGTTAGACATCATTATCACTGGTTGGGATTTTAAGTTGTGACACGTAGTGAAATTATGTAGGTGTGCGCAAGCTGATCCGCACATCACCGTCATAAAAAAATGAAGTTAGTCCGGTCCTAATTTGAATGACCACATTTGACTGACCAATATACTCAAAACAAGTAATAATTACTTGCCGCCTTTTTAAGACAAATAGCCACAATATTTTTGTTTCGAACAAGTCCTTTTTGTGCGAGACTTTTGCTTAGCTATTCAATCATGTTAGGGTAAGAGGTATGTTGTTACCATTTTCAAAGCCTTTTCATAATTTACTTTCATAATCAGCATGATTCCACGTCTTCGGCTAATACATGTCTAGCTGACATATTTCAATGCATGTCCGATGAGCTATTAATTTCCTATGCAACAAAAAGAAAGTCTATATTCTTTTCTTTGAATTGATGTTCCACCTGAAAAAGGCTTAATCCTGTTGTGGGAGCTGTTCACGAGCTGCTGAGTTCTAATTTATAATGTCCTATTTTCCTACCACCCATGGTTATGTGTCTCTCTTATACAATGTCTTGTGTGAATAGTGTTCTACCATAATCTAATAGCTAGTTGTAAAGCACTTTGTTTTCCAAAGTCGCTTCGTGAGGTAAGAGTCAAAGCTCACGTTTGGCCATAAATTTTGTCTTTATTTTTTCAAATTCTTTTTGAAAATATTGTTTGTTTATGAAATATGATCTTGTTTTGGAAAAACAAAATTCAAAAATCTTCAAATAAAATGCATGTTCAAACACAGTTTCAACTTTCAAAAATTAATTTTCAACACAACATCAAAAACTCTTTTTTCAAGTTTCAATCAAATCTATGTTCAACAAATCTATGTTCAAACGCTAGTTAAACAATTTCACAAAGTTGTCAATTTAAATATTGCAAAAGTACAAATATAACGTAGACCGCTAAGATTGAACAAGTGAACCCAATCTTCAGTTCAAGATAGAAAATTAGATGCTGGTGCGTCTAGCTGGGTTTGGACTAAACCAGTTAAACGTGACGGGCCAGCGCACGGACAACCCGGCTCGAATCGGTTCACCCCGGTCCGCAAAGGGGGTGGGACGGGTCGGTTTGGATTAAAGGTTGAGCCGGACGGTGCGGGCCATTTTTGCTAACTGGTGCCCCGGTACCCGGCAAGCCCGGTAACCCACTAACGGATTTTTACCGGGTTACAACCCGGTCTAGCCCGGTTACCGTTATGCAAAAAATAATTTACCGTTACCAATGGTCAAATTTAAAAGTGACCGTTGGGCAACGACCATTTTTTGTAATTTTGGCCATTTCGACCTACTCCCTTAAGAAAATAGTTCGACCTACTCCCTTAAGAAAATAGCCCCCTACCCCTAATAATTTATAAATTATATTTTTAATCTTTTAAAAACTATAAATATCCCCCCATCTTCTTCATCATTTCTCACAATTTGCTCTCTTACTAATCTAATTCTCTCTTAATTATTGAATTTCTTATTGCTCTCAAGTTCTCAATTACTTATTATTTCAAGTTTTATCAAATATTTACGGAAGCCACTACAAAATTATAGTTATCAAGTGAAGTGTGGTATCAATATCATCAAATATCAATTGAAGTGTGGTATCAAATTTAGTGCAGCATTTGAACTCCCAGTACACTTGTTCCATCTTTTTCTCTTCTTTGGTGTTTATTTTTATTTTATTATTTAGAATTATTAATTTAGTTGTTTTTATTTAATTTACATACTGGGTATATTTAGAGCAGTCAAAACAATGTGTACTAGTAGAGGTGGTACTACTAAGAGTAAAAATCCTAAAAGATCAAGATGTGGTACCGGTTCTTCTAGTAGCTTTACACATATTTCTGAAAGTTCACCTGAAAATTTAAATGTAGATTATGAGCAACTTCAAGAAGATTATGATATAGATGATAATTTAGATGATATTCAATCACCAGATAATCTTGAATTACCACCACCTACACCCGATATTGCTAGTCAAAATATTAGTGGTGGCGGCCTTGGTAATACAAGTCGGCCTCCCCTCCATATTAAGATGAATCGAAAATTAAGAAGTAAGTGTTGGAATCTTTTTAAAAGACTAGAAAAAAATAAAAATTATGTAAGATGTACTATTTGTAAGGAAGTTTATAAACATAAGACCGGAGGTAAGCAAGGGGGAACGGGTCAACTTCGTAGGCACATGGTAGATAACCATCCTATTGCATGGGGTGTTGATGAAGAATCTGGCCAACAAAAACTTAACTCGGGTACTGGCGGTTTAATGGGTAAATAAGATATAATGAATGATCGAGAATAATTAGCTAAAATAATTGTTTTAGGTTGTTTACCTTTTAGTTTTGCTGCTTCATCATATCTTGTTACTTATATTCAAAGAATTTATAACCATTTGTTTAAAGGTATTCTTAGAAGCACTTGTAGAGCTAATATCTTTAGATTTTTTGGACAATATTAGACATATATCCGTTATTTATTCACTAGTCTTTCTTGTAGGGTTTCTCTTACTTTTGATATTGGTTGTGCTGTTAATGAAAATTATTATTTGACCGTTACATGCCATTGGATAGATGATAATTTTTGTATGCAAAAACGTATTGTTACTTTTAAATATGATGAAGATCAAAGTCATAGTGGTATATTTATAAGTAATACTATCCATGAAGTTGCTATATTTTACAATCTCTTAGAAAAGATTTTGTGTATGTCATTTGATAATCATTCTAACAACAATATTTCTATTACACTATTAAAATTGCATCTATACCCACCACTTCCTAAAATATTCATGTGAGGTGTGCATGTCATATTTATAATTTAATTGTTAAGAGTCGCCTTGAATTATTTAGAAATGAGATCACTTTAGTTAGAAGAGCTATTTGTGTAATTCAAGAAAATAATAGAAGTGCTAGATTAAATGCATTTAAGGATAAATGTGTACAATATGGACTAAAATCAAGACTCATGGCTGAAGAAATAGTTACTAGGTGGAATTATACTTATTTATTCTTAAGATGCTGATGTAAATATAAAATAGCTATAACTGAAGTTGCTAATTCTCATTGTACCGATCCTAACCATTTGTTAACATCTACTACTTGGGATGTCATTGAAAATGTTGTAAAATTTTTACAAAATTTTTATGTAGCTACACTTGAGTTTTTTGGAGCTTTTTATCCTACTATTGCAAATAGTTTAGTATATATAGCAGGAATTTCTCTTTTACTCAATAATTTCAAGAAGAAAGAAGGATGTAGTTCTTTTGTTGAATCTATGGTAGATAAATTTAAGAAATATTTCTACTATATTCCCCCTATTTACATAATTGGTGCTATTTTAATCCCTTCTATAAAAATGACTACTTGTCGCCAATTAATCACTGTTTATATATTTATATGGATATTGGACCAACTAAAACCCCTGATATTGGAATTTGTATTTCTAATGTACACAAATATTTACAAGCTTTATATAATTATTTGTCACGACCCGGAATTTTCACCTTCGGGACCGTGATGGCGCTTAACATTTCACTTGCTAGGCAAGCTTAACATTAAATAACCGTTAAGTCAATTATTATTCAATTCAATAGACAGTCAATTAAACAAAATGAAATAAAACTGAGTGTGGAATAACATAAAGTCCATAATATCTTATACAATTCGGATCTGGAGTCACAACTCACGAGCTTCTAAGATTTTCTACAAACAGAGTCAAGAAATACAATTGTTCTGAATGAAAAGAAACAGTAAAATAAGGGAGATAGAAAGGGGACACCAAGGTCTGCGGATGCCAACAGATCTACCTTGAATCTCCAATAAGCAAGTCCAAGCTGCTAAGTCTCACGATCAGCTAGGGCCGATACCAAAATCTGCACAAGAAGTGCAGAGTGTAGTATGAGTACAACAAGCCCCTTGTACTCGTAAGTGTCGAGCCTAACCTCGACGAAGTAGTAACGAGGCTATGAAAAGACACCCACATAATAAACCTGTGCAGATAACAGTATATGTACAAGAAAACAACAATAATAGCTAAATGTGTACTATTAGGAAGGGGCATGCTAAAGGGGCACAAGATATAAGGAGATACAATGTAAATGATAAACAGAACAGTCAACATGCTTTTAGCCAGTGAAAACAACTATATAGAATGAAGAAAATTGCTCGGCATCACCCTTCGTACTTTTACTCTCAACCTCACAATATAAATCATTAGATACGGCACGGCATCACCCTTTCGTGCATCAACTCTCATAACATGGCACGACATCACCCTTCGTGCATTAACACTCACAATATGGCACGGCATCACCCTTCGTGCATTAACACTCATAATATGGCACGACATCACCCTTCGTGCATTAACACTCATAATATGGCACGGCATCACCCTTCGTGCATTAACACTCATAATATGGCACGACATCACCCTTCGTGCATTAACACTCTCCCTTACCACATAACAATGAACAAGTAATAGCAAGGAGATAGAATCAACAAGAACAAACCTTACTTCAACAATGGTTCCACAATACCAATCTCAACTTTGGAATCAATACTCAATTATCACAAAGGCCCGTAAACATGAAAAGAACGATCAATTTAGTAAGTAAGTAGTCTAAGCATGAATAACAAGATCAAAGTAAGCAATAAACTACTAGGAACAAGTCCCACATGCATGCTTTAACTCGACAACAACGCATAAGTGCTCGTCACCTCACATATACGTTGTACCTAACCTCTAAAGTTGTAGAAAATAGACAAACAGGTCATAATCCCTGGAGTCAAGGTTAACCACAATACTTACCTCGCTCCAAAGGTCCACTCAAAGCTCAATCACAGGTTTGCCTTTCAAACGAGCCTCCGAACCAATATAATCTAGTAAATTACTAACCAAACGATTCAAATTAAGCCTTAGGAACTACCCACGATTGCAAAGGATTCAATTTAGGATATTATTGAAAAAGTCAACTCCCGGGGCGCGCTTGGTCCAAATCCGAAATTCGGACCAAAACCCGATTACCCATTCGCCCCCGAGCCCGATTATGTTATTTGTTTTGGAATTCGACCGGAATTTGAGGTCTAAATATCCATTTTATAAAAATCCCTAATTCTTCTCAAACTCCCAATTTCCACCATGAAAATACTAGATTTTAGTGAGATTGAAAAACACTAGTTTAGAATCACTTACCAATGATTTGGAGAAGAACAGTTGTTTGAAAAATCGCCTCTAGGGATTTCTTGTTTTGAAAATTTGAAGAATGAGCAAAAAGCTGTCTAAGTCATACTTGACCAGTCGCAGATGTTGTAATTGCGACCTGGGGTTCGCAAATGCAAGCTTTTCTTCGCAAATGCCAAGTCCCACATTTTTTGCTATCATCGCAATTGCAATGATTTGTTCGCAATTGCGAACAATGGCCATTCCGCAAATGTGACCATTTGATCGCAAATGCGATCACTGCCCCCCAGCCCCACTTCGCAAATGCGAACTTGAGGTGCCCCAGCTACTCTTCGCAATTGAGATGAGTTTATCGCAAATGCGAACCCACCAGAGGTCGCAAATGCGAAGCCTGACCTCGTAATTGCGAGGTCTGAGGCCTGCACAAAAAACTGAAGCACACCAGCAATGTTCTAAGTCAAATTCCATTCTGTTGCCTATCCGAAACTCACCCGAGCCCTTGAGGCTCTAAAACAATCATGCACCCAAGTCTAAAAACATCATACGAACTTGCTCGCGCGATCAAATCGCCAAAATAATACCTAGAACTATGAATCGGAAACCAAAATCAAATAAAATTTTCAAGAAACTTTAGAATTGCTATATTAACAACCGGACGTCCGAATCACGTCAAACCAACTCCGTTTCTCACCAAATTTGGCAGACAAGTAATAAATATAGTATTGGACCTATACCGAGTTCCGAAACTAAAATACGGACCCGATATCCAAAAAGTCAAACATCGGTCAAACATTTCAAAATCATTAAGCCTTTAACTTTTAAATTTCAACAAAGTGCGATAACTCGGGCTAGGGACTTTTGAATTTGATTCCGGACATACGCCCAAGTCCCGAATCACGTTACGGACCCACAGAAATAGTCAAAATATGAATCCGGGTCCGTTTGCTCAAAATATTGATCAAAGTCAACTCAAATAGATTTTAAGGCAAAAGTTTCATATTTTCTCACTTTTTACATAAAAGCTTTTCAGAAAAAAATATTGGGACCGCGCACGCAAATAGAGGAAGGCTAAAATGAGGTATTTAAGGCTTCAAAGCGCAGAATTAGGTTCTAAAACATAAGATGACCTATCGGGTCATCACATTATTATGCTAACATTGTTGATGGTTCTTCTACTGTAGATGCAAATATTCTTTCAAGTTTTGTTTCTACATCTGCATTTGGTGCTTTGAAGGATAGTGATGGTGTTAAAGATTATTTAATTTGGTCTACACTAGGAAAGCATCAACAAAACCAGTAGCGGGAATATTGATGAACTCTAATTTTACTTGCAAAAGGCAACAGATCCCCATACAAAGTAATTTCTACCGCTGGGTTGGTGGTGGACCAACTCAAATCAATTTCCTGTGGCAAATGGTGCCATAGCCAACGCTTTATATAAAAACCATTCTTTCTTTCAGGCCGGTAGGGGGAACCTTCCACATGAAAGCGAAAGTTTCAGCCATGGCTTGAGACGTGCTCAATGTGCTGATTTCAACAGTTGCATCATAGAGCGCATTTCGCCAAGCAAGGCAGCATCTAGGAGATACCTGTCATTCATTGGGTAGCAATACTTTGGAAGTTCTAGTGTGCTTCAGATATTGGATAAAACCATAATGGCAAAATCAAGGGCGTAAAGAGGTAGATGAAACGATGGACCAAGAAATTGGAGATATAATGGTTTATGGTTCCGATTCAAGCAATGCCGGAAATCAAGAACCTCATGTTGACATGGATGAACTTACAAAAACGATGCAAAGCATGTGATGTACTCTTTCTTATTTTTTATAATTGTTGTAAACTTTTAATTTGCAAGTTCAAAATATAAAAAATAAAAATAGAACTTGCAAATTAATTTGAAGTATTATTTATTATTCAATGAAAATATGAAACGAAAGCCTTCAGAGTTTGATCCTTACATATTGGTCTTATTAAATAATTTTATGTAGCCACTTAGTTTCAATTTTTAAATTTTTAAATTCAAATTTCAAATTTTAAATTTAAAACTTTAAAGTTTAAAAGTTTAATTTTATGCCTTAAAATACTTAATTTATTATTTAAAAATTTGCAAATATTTAAGTATCAATTACATTGAATAAGAAAAACATAATACACTAAAAAATATATTAACCCAGCCCGGTCTGAACCCGATAAGTCCGAACCCGGACGGGGTCAATTTAACCCAGAAATTCTCAGCTCACTATCAGCCTAGTAAGCTAGCCCACTACCCAGCCCACCCCACTAACCAGTCTGGCTATTATTTTCATGTCCATCCCAGACAACAATATTTACATGTTTTACATAGATTTTCCTATTAGCTAAAAGTAGCTATAGCTTTTTCCCTAATATATATAGATATCTGGGAGAAAACATACAATTTATATACAACTTTTTATTGTACATAATTCGGTAAAAAAAATACAATTTACATAAAACTTGTATATAAATTTTTGTAGTACTAGAATCTGATCAAACAAATACAACTCCGTACAATTATAGTTGTATGTAATATTTATTTTATATGTCATTTGTACAACCAACATACAAAATACATACAATTTATCTATGTCTCCCTTTTTGAGTTTCAATCTGAAATTCCAACCAACTCAAATCTTCACCGAACTCTCTCGAAATTGAAATATAAACTCCAAAAGATATAGCTGATCATTTGCAACAATACTCAATTCAAACAAATAATAATTTCGCAAAATTCGTTTCTCGAATAATATTTTTTAAGGGTATTAATGGAGTTTTCAATTCATCTCAAGTGTCATTACTCCACAAATATCGAAAATGGTAAGTCAAGTTTGAATTTCACATAATTTGTTTTTCTTTTTGAAATAATGAATTTCTTCTAAACCTCAAATATAAGATATTTCGTTTTTGATTCCTCAACACCATGCATATTTCGTATTATGCATTTGCAAATGATCATATGGGCAGATGCATTCACAGTCAGTAAAATTTGATAGCTAGAAAATTCAATGCCATTGTGCTTCAATGACTTTGAAAGTCTTCTCTTCTATTTCTGTAATTGTTTGAAGGCTAAGTATCGTATAGTGGTCTCTATTGTAACATGAAAATTGCTACTACATTAGATGATTGTAAACATGTGATTCATGGACTTGAAAATTGGTATATGTGTATAGGTTAAAATATGTGGAACCAAAAACGGGGATGGACAGAGACCGAACGCAATTGTTCCGCTTATCACCGGAAAGAATAACGTTCATAAACGTGTGATAAATTCTCTGCGCCTGGTAGCATTTAATAAAGAATATTCTATGGCATTAAAGGCGATGGCCCGTTATAGGGAATTTGACATTTATGTTCACCATTACATATTCATGAATGACCCTCATAATTGACATTAAACAAGGGAACGATCCTAGGACCTCCTTCCCTAGACATTGTTATAAATAGTGAGCTCAGTTATCATTGTATGAAATTTCTAGCAAACTTATACTACATTCTATACAAAGCTTAGTCTAATCTTACTTTCTTGCTTCTTGATTTTATAATTGTTGTGCCCGAAAATCTAGTTACCGGAACTGTTGCTTTTGTTGTTTCGTCTGCATCTTAAGGCTAAGTATTGCATAATTTTTTGATTATTTTATTATTTCAGGATCAAATTAGTTCACTTATCTAGAAACCACGCATAAATTCAACTGTACCATTTTACGGGTAAACAGTTTGGATCTAGGTTGTCCCGGATGAATGGGCAGCTGAATCATTCACTAAGAGATTGAATCCGAAAAGTTCAGACGCTTTCCAAAAACTAAAGGAAAGCCTGCTTGAGTTTCAAGAAATGACTTGGGCGGATGTCCACAACCGGTACGAGTCAAAAAAAAGGATCGAGAATGATTAGGTTGTCTATCTATCGTCAACCAAAGGACGGGAGAAGAACAAAGAAAAATAAAAAGATGATTATGACACGGACATACGTACTTCGAGGGGGCGGTCATTGCCCAATGAGGGGACCAAAGGCCGTGGCAGAGGCTTCCGGACAGCAGACAAGTTCGTCGTTAAAAGGAGGGCTGATCGTGGTCAGAACAATAGATCACTGCACGATAAAGAAACGTCAGGGTCATGGGATCCTTGTTACCCCAAGTTATAGGAATACAACTTCAACGTCAGTATAGTGGAATTGGTGTAAGCCATGAGAAACATCAAAGAGGCATAGTTCCCTAAACCAATGAGATCTGATTCCAGCCAGAGGGATCCCAACTTATGGTGTGAATATCATGGGATGAATGGCCACCGGACAGGGGACTGCCGATACCTTCGGGAAGAAGTGGCAATATTATTAAAGAATGGTCACCTTAGAGAGTTCTTAAGAGATTGCGCTAAGAACAATTATGGTCGTAATAGAGATAACGTGGAAACCTCAAAAGCGGGAGAAGAACTCCCATGCCAAACGATCAATATGATCTTCAGAGGGAATGAGATTAACGGGGTCACATTTTCGGCAGCAAAGAAGACAAAAGTATCAATAACTCATAGCAAAAGGCTCTGGGAAGACAATATCACTTTAATTTTATGGAGGAGGACGCAGACAGATTGCTGCTACCACACAACGACGCACTGGTAATTTCTTTAAATGTGATAGATTTTAAGATTAAATGTGTTCTAGTGGATCCAGGAAGTTCAGCTAATACCATACAATGGAGAGTATTGGAGCAAGCTAAACTCACCCGAAGCATCATTCCGGCCATGAAGCTCCTCACCGTATTGAACCTCGCAAGCGTGACAACCCGGAGAGAAATGTTATTACTCACGAACGATGAAAGAGTAATGAAAACAACTCTTTCGAAGTGGTAGATGGTGATATGGGATACAACATTATTTTGGAAAGACCCTGGTTATACGAGATGAAAGTTATACCATCAACATATCATCAATTGCTGAAGTTTCCAATGCCTGAGGGAATTAAGAAGATAAGGGGTGATCAACCGGCGGTGAGGGAGATGAATGCAATTTCGGTCTCCAGTAGTAACGGAAAGGAACACGTGGCATAGCAATTATAGGAATCGGCACCTACTCCCTAACTAGAAGAACATAGCCCGGAGACAGAGGCGTCGAAATATTATCAGGTGCCGAGATATTTCCAAGTTCCAGAAGAGACGGATGTAATGAAATCCACAGCGGAAGAGCTGGAGCAAGTTGCACTATTTGAAGAATTCCTAGAAAGGAAATTCCACTTGGGGACGAGACTGCACCCGGAGCTCAGGTCTGATTTTATTGAATTCCTTAAATCTAATGTCGATTATTTCGCATGGTTGCATGAGGATATTACAAGCATCTCGGCGGAGATAGTCGTACACAAGTTAAGTTTGGATCCCAATGTACCTCCGGTAAGACAAAAGTCACGCCCTATTGCCGAAGCGAGGAATACATTCGTCAAAGAAGAGGTAACCCACTTACTTAATATCGGTTCGATCAGAAAGGTAAGATATCTAGACTATCTAGCCAATGAAGTAGTAGTTCCTAAGAAGAACAATAAATTTCATATGTATGTAGATTATAAAGATCTTAATAAGGCTTTCCCGAGAGTCTCATTCCCACTGCAAAATATTGATACAATGATTGATGCCACGACCGGGCATAAGTTAATGAGTTTACTCGATGCTTATTTTGGGTACAACCAAATTAAGATGAACCAGAAAGATCAGGAAAAGACTTCATTTATAACGAATTTCGGTACATATTGTTACAATGTGATGCCCTTCGGGTTGAAAAATATCAGAGCCACTTATCATCGACTCGTGAACAGGATGTTTGAAAATCAAATAGGAAAAACTATGAAAGTTTATATAGACGATATGCTCGTTAAGTCTTTGAATGTAGGTGATCACCTTAAACATCTGCAAGAAACTTTCGACATCTTGAGGAAGCATAATATGAAACTTAATTATGAGAAATGCGTGTTCGGGGTTAGCTCTGGTAAGTTTCTGGGATTTCTGGTCTCACAAAGGGGAATTGAGGTAAACCCCAATAAAATCAAAACCATAGAAGACATCCCGAGCCAACTGTCAAACGTGAAGGAATTCCAAAGGCTCACAGGGAGATTGGTAGCTTTGAACAGGTTCATTTCCCGGACATCAGAAAAATGTCATCGCTTCTTCGCACTGCTCAAAAAGAAAAATAATTTCAAATGGACCCCGGAGTGCCAACAGACTTTGAGGGATTTGAAGAAGTACTTGTCAAGCCCTCCATTTCTCTCAAAATAAAAAGAAGGTAAAACGCTGCTAGTTTACCTCGCGATCTCGGTAGTTGCGGTAAGTGCGATTTTATTCGAGAGGACGAAGGCACGCAATCTCCCATTTATTATGTTAGTAAAATTTTAACGGGAGCACAAACTCGCTAACCACATTTGGAGAACTGGCCTTAGCTCTTGTAGTTGCCGCTCGAAAGTTGAGGCCCTACTTATAATGTCACTCGATAGCCGTGGTGACTACTTTCCCTTTGCAGAACATCCTCCATAAACTCGAGCTCTTGGGTAGATTGGCCTAATGGGCCGTCTAAATGAGTTGATTTGACATAGAATATAAACCAAGGAGTGCAATTAAGTTGCAAGTCTTGGTTGACTTCATGGCCGATTTCAGTCAGGGATTATTGCCTCTAGAAACCGAGGCAGTAATGGTGTCGGAATCGACATCGAGGTTTGGACCTTATTTACGGACGGAGCTTCCAACATAAAAAAGTCCGGGATCGGAATAGTTTTAATCACGCCTTTGCGGGAAACCCTAAGGCAAGCCATCAGAATGGTCCCTTTAACTAATAATGAAGCAGAGTACGAAGCTTTGATTGCAAGGCTCGAATTGGCCGAGAGACTTGACTCTGAGGTCATCTAAATCAAATACGATTCACAGCTGGTGGTAAATTAGGTCTACGAGATCTTTGAAACCAAAGAGGAGCGCATGCAATAATACGTGGTGAAAGTCCAGGCTCTATTGGCACGATTCCGCGAGTGGTCAATTACTCATATCCCAAGGGAAGATAACGCAGAAGTAGACGCATTGGCAAACTTAGGATCATCGACAGAAATAAAGGGATCGGAGTCCGGAACGGTAGTACAACTGATGAAATCAGTCCTAGATGTGGATGGTTACTATGAGGTAAATTCAACTAATTTGTTCTGGTACTGAAGAAATGAAATCATTGATTATCTCGAGTACAGGAAGTTATCCGAAGACCCCAAAGCATCCCGGGCGCTATGCACCAAAGCAGCACGTAGGCCAATTATATAGAAAATCTTTCCAAGACCCGCTGGCCCGATGCTTAGGAGCATCCGAAGCTAACTATGTCATTAGAGAGGTCCACGAAGGGATATGTGGAAACCACTCGGGGCGCGACAGCATGGCAACCCCGATGGGGATATTTAGGCTCTTACCATAATGAACTTGACTTATGTGGATTACTCTATTTTTCTTTATTTGTTCTAAAACTGCTGCTACATGCACATCCCTTCCCTTCTTCACCTATATTTGTTTGAATTTGCTATGACATGCACATCCCTTCCCCTATTCGCCTTTATCTGTTTAAATCTTCTATGACATGCACATCCCTTCCCCATTCACCTTTATTTGCTATAACCACCCTTATTCTCTTTTCATCATGTCTAAAACTTCTATATCATGCATTTCCCATCCCTACTTCCTGCTTTATTACATTCCTGCATATATTTTTATGAACTAAATTGACTTCTTCCTTTTGTCTTTCTTCTCTATTATTTCCATGTTTACTTTTACTATCCTATTTATTCCTTTCTATCATGAAAATATTTGGCAATGTGTTATTATATCTGCATAAAGCATGCTCCACATCATACTCCACTCGTGCCAATTATCAACATAGCGGCACTTGATGAGTGCCCGCGCTCTTCCAAACTAATTACCCTTTTTAAATTGGAAAGGCGTATTTGCGGTAGACTAGTCGATCAGTGGTGCAATCGATGGTCCAGTGCCTTTCCTTCTCAAATTGTCCTCTTGGGAGTACCAATCTAGACCATTATAGAAACCCTACTCCAGCTTGAAATGTACATGCATCATGCTAAACCTAGTATGGGCTGAAACGTTATCAACGTAACAACCCGCTAAGATAAACCTTGTCCAAAGTTCGACGGGATTTCCACAATCCCAATGGACACTATAATATTATGTGCATTACTTGGAGAAAATACGCCAACGTGTTGATCATTATTGCATAAGTAGTCAAATATGGAGGGGGAAAGGGCTAACCTTTGTTGGTTTGAAAAACATGAAGCATGAAGTCCCCATGTTCGGTATGGTCCAAAACATCCCACTGTTGCTACTTGATTGGTGGAAAGAGCTTGCACCTTGCGACAAGAATCATGTGAGAAGAGTACTTGGTGACCTACCATCCTTGCTAAACGTTCGACCAAATACGACATTGATTGTGGCCGCTACCATGTTCTGGACAAGAAAAGAGTCATTTTTCGATTTGGAAATATAGAAATGACTCCTCTCCTAGAGGAAATAGGGGGCTTCGCCAAGCTACCATGGGATAGTCCGGGATTACTAGTACCATAGAATCGCACCCCCCCCCAGTTTTCTAAGGATGTTAGGTTTTAAGAAAAATGATGAGTTGCTCTGTTTAAAGAAATAATACATCCCTTTTGAATTTCTTTACGAGCGTTATGGGCATAGCAAGTCGTATCGTCTTCATCATGATGAACTTGCCATTACTTCCTTGGGTTGGATGTACCGCTAGGTTTATCTGTTCGTCATTTGCTTCTTGGGGTTGTTGATATTTCTAATGAAAGGGGGAATGATTCATACTCGCTTAGCCATGGTCACTAGGACTTTGATGGAGGGAATCGAGGGACAAACTTATACTATCGTCCCTATGATCTTAGCCGAGATGTACCACACTCTAGATCGATGCAAGCAGGGATTTGGACATTTTGAGGGATGTAATCTGTTACTACAAGTCTGGCTGCTGGAACACTTTCAGAGAGGAGAGTATCATCAAGAACTTATGCGACGACCATTGAATGACTACATATCTTACCATCACCCAAATAAAATGACGTTTATCCCAAACATGTTTCACAACCAGAAAATGTTGTAAGTTGGGTGCGTTTCTTCAGCAATATGACGGACGAGCAGGTACATTGGATGTTCGAGTGGTTTCCTAGCAGTGAGTTCATCATCGGGTCAAGAGGGAGTACTCATCTGGTACTAATCGGGTTGCGAGGCATCTATCCTTATGCTCTCATAAAGGTAATGAGGCAAGCGTGGAGAAAACAGGTCATACCTCAGGTTTCCAACATGGTCCAGTACGAGGCAGATTTCAAAGTAGACATCATTCCATTCAAGTTCGAGGCACAACATATGTGGAACCAAAAGGTCATTGTGGAAAAAGAAACCATTGAGCCAGACAGGTATCACGTCGGTCATATGTACTACTATCTATCATGGTTGGAGGATGACGTAGCAGGAGACGACCAACCTAGAGTCAATCTGAAGGATAGGGTCATAGATGAAGTAGCTAAAGCATAGGTTAAGTATAGAAGGCTACGCAAAAGGGTGTTCGAGTCTGAATCTAAACATATGGAACAACGCAATGTGAACATGTAAGTGATAAAGGAATGGAATGAGATTACCACCAAGTTAACAGAAAGATTGGAATACTTGGAACAAGGGTTGATGGAGCTCGAAGGAAAGATGAGAAAAAGACTCTGAGATTGTCAAGACACAGATGGCAGTGAAGGAGGACATCTAGCAAAAGCTTACCTACTGTTGGATATGTGCTATCTGGGAAACCTGATTGATGGGGTCAAAAGAGCCAAGCACGGAGAAGGTCCTTCAGGGACCATGTAGACTAGGAAATGATGTTCTTTACTGTTTTCTAGCTTAGCTTTAGATTAAGATTGTATGTAATAAGGCTAAATGCCATTAGTAATTTTTATTATCGATTTAGTAAAGGTTTGACTCATTTTTTGCATTAATAAAATGACACAAATGTTGGCATCTATTTTCTCCAAGTCTATGTGCCACTTAGGCCTACCTCAGGCAAAACGAGGTCCCCAAATTAGGACGCGAATAATTGCATGACTTTGTGTAATATGCTCTTTTGTTTCACCTTACTAACTTGGTTACCTTTTGCTTTTTCTTTTCTTTTGATTATTCTCATTCCCAAAGGTTGGTTCGTGCATACCGGCATCGTCAGCATATCACACTAGATCCAGAGGTCCTCCACCTCCTCCTCCACCAAGCGATCCTAAAGGCAAGAGAAAAGGGAAAGGGAAAGTGGATGATTTGAGTGGTATCAGGAAAGACAATGCTACCATGGTGGAAAACGTTGAAACTTTAGATGGCTGAAGTACTCCGGCACAGAATGAGTTCGTCTTACGCCTGGAATAGAAAATCCTGGAACTACAAAGCGAGCTTGAGCAGTTCCGAAATTTAGCAAACCTCTCCCTCACTCTCAATGTCCCCGACATTAACCAGCAAAACCCGACTACCCAGAACCAAACACCACTGTAAAACACACAAAATCAAAACCCACCACCAAATCCTCCTGCACCACACCAATATCCCGCATCTCCCCAGAACCTTAACCTGCCACCAGTACCGACTCCTTAACAGCACCACTATCATCCAACTCAATACCCACAAACCACTACTTATCACACTCCCTAAAATGTGCCACAACCTACTCCTGATCCCCAAAACTCAACCAATGACCACCCTTATACCCAAGTGCTAGGAATCCATTAAAGCAATCCGATATATGTGGAAACTTTACCTTACACCCTCGCGGCAAACCCTATACATACCCGAATCGATTGAGAAGGACTTGTTCATTAAGAACATGGCGGAGCAACTCAAGAAGCTTACTAGTAAAGTTCAGAGTGTCGAGCGTGGTAAAGGTGTTGAAGGTCAAAACTATGAGGACCTGTGTATTCAACTGGATGTGGAACTACCATAGGGTTACAAACCTCCCAAGTTTGAAATGTTCGATGGAACTGGTGATCCGAAAATACATCTGAGAACGTATTATGACAAGTTTGTAGGAGCGGGCAAGAATGAACAAATCCGCATGAAACTGTTCATGCGAAGCCTTACGGGAGATGCTTTGTCTTGGTACATCAGTCAAAACCCAAAGAAGTGGATTAGTTGGGTAAGTATGGTGTCAGACTTTATGGATAGATTCAGGTTCAACACGAAAAATGCGCCAGACGTTTTCTACAATAAAAACCTCAAGAAGAAGCCAACAAAAACCTTCCGCGAGTATGCTACTCGTTGGAGATCAGAAGCCGCGATAGTAAGGCCAACACTTGAAGAAGAACAAATGAACAAGTTCTTTGTCAGGGCTCAAGACCCGCAATATTATGAAACGTTAATGGTTATTGAGAATCACAAGTTCTCTGACATCATCAAGTTAGGAGAAAGAATAGAAGAAGGGATTAAGAATGGGATGGTGACCAATTTCGAGGAACTGCAGGCCACGAATAAAGCTTTACAATCAGGAGGTATTTCGAAAAAGAAAGAAGTAGGTGCCGTAATGGTAGCCCACGGTCCTAAGTCTCCTCTCACATACCAAACACCTCCACCCACATACCAACCCTCACCCCTCAGATACTAACAACCTGCTACCACCTACCATGCCTATAATACTCAACCTGCATATTACCATTCACCACCACCCGCCCGCCAATAATACCAGAAGCCACGACCAAATTTAGACCGTAGATCGCCTAGACAATACACCCCAATTGCTGAACCCATAGACCAACTGTACGAGAGATTAAAGGGCGTTGGTTATGTTACTCATATCCATGCTGTTATTATGGAAACTTCCTACCAATGGATTAACCCCAACAAAACATGTGCCTATCATTCAGGCATGAAGGTTCATTCCATCGATGAGTGCCGCATGTTGAAAGACAAGATTCAGACACTGATTGACACTAAGGTCATACAGGCCAAGGAAGATGCACCAAATGTTCGTTACAATCCTCTCCTAGATCATAGAGGTGAAGGAGTTAATGTTATATAAATTTATGAAGAATGGAATTAGGAAGGGTCCATCGAAATCATTCGAGAGGGAGATGCTCCTAAAATGTCTCCGGTCACCCTCACACCAGTTGTGGTACAGACCCAGGCGTCGTTTGAAGTCGAGATAACTACACCCTTCACTGTGATGGTAGCTCCCACACCATCTTACAAGTATGATGCCATCCCATGGGACTATGTTGCGGAAGCAAGGAGAAAGGGAAAAGCAAAAATGGAGGAAACAGGTGCGGCACAAGGTATGACTAGAACTGGCAGAGTTTATGCACCTGAGAATCTGGGAAGAACAAGAAAGGAAGCTGCACCTAAGCCGACTGTTGTCGAGACCGGCCCTGGCGACCTTTGGAGAAAGGTACAAGCGAGGGTGTGTTCCGTTGTTGACCACTTGAACAAGACTCCCGCTCAGATATCCATCTTATCACTGCTACAAAACTCAGACACATAGGAATGCTTTAATAAAGTTGTTGAGTGAGGCTTATGTACCCACCAACATCACTAGTGGGGAGATGGCTAACATGGTCGGACAAGTATTGGAGAGCCACAAAATCACTTTTCATGAAGATGAATTACCACCAGAAGGGCTGAGTCACAATAGGGTGCTACACATCACGGTGCAATTTGAGGATAAGTTCATCGCCAGGGTCTTGATAGATGGAGGTTCAAGTCTCAACATATGCCCACTGACTACCCTGAAGAGACTGGGTAAAGGCCTGCACGAGATTCGTATGGGAAGCATGAATGCGAAGACGTTTGATAGATCTCAGAGAGCCAACATTGGAGAAATCAACCCCAGTCTACAGATGGGCCCGACTTGGTTTGATGTCAAGTTCCAAGTGGTAGACATATCTGCTACCTACAATCTATTGTTGGGACGACCCTGGATACATGTCGTCGGGGAAGTGGCTTCGACTCTGCATTAGGATGTGAAGATTTAGTGGAATAATCAGGAGGTAGTCATCCAAGGAGATGGAAGTAACCACATCTACACCAATCAGATTGTGCCGGTCATCGAAAATATAAAGAAGCTGGGTGGAGAAACATACCATTGCATCGAACGAGTCAACGCAATTGAAAAGGACCAATGGTAGAGCAACAAGATAGAAAGCATACTGTTATGGATAAGGTATGAACCCGGCAAGGGTCTCGACAAAACTCTTCAAGGGATCACCAAACCCATACAACTACAGCATCATGGCACAACTTTTGGGCTCGGATATGAATACACATGGCAGGAATGCTAGGATTGGTCACCACAGTGGCATGCTCCTTATTATCCATTAGAACAAACGGTACTACCTCTGCACCAGACATTCCATCAAGATGACATGATGTGGGGTTCTGAGGAATATGAAGTATTAGTTGGCATCAGGAAGCAATTTCTAGATGAAGAAGATATGGACTGCAGTGCAATAGTTGAGGAGGAGGAAGACCTTACCATTCAAACCATGGAGAAAGGAGTTGTTCTCAAGAACTGGATCGCTACACAATCCCGGGCCCCTTGAGTTCCTGGGTAGCCTAGCAAAATATGAATGAATTACTTTAAATAAATAGTTTTGAGCATTTGAGACATTTTTCAGTATTTTGTTTTGAAATAATTTCTTGAGCCATTGAGATGCACTTGTTGACGTTTTTAAGATTTTATTAATGCATTACTACTTTTCGTATTTATTATTATTTTTACATTTTCTTTTCAGAATTATTATTACCTATCCCGATGAACCTACGAATGTGACGTGTAATAAGACAACACAATATAAGGATAGTGATTCAGAGGATCCGAAAGAATATATAATACCAGAGGAAATCGTTAGAGAAGTAGAAAACTTTGAAAATAAACCAAAAGTCTAATTTGGAGGAAATTGAGGCCATTAACGTAGGGGATTCCGAAACGGTCAAGGAAACACGTATAAGCATCCATCTATCACCGTCAGAAAAGGAAGAGTATATCAGATTCCTAAAAGTGTATGAAGATATCTTTGCATGGTCCTACGACGATATGACTAGTTTAAGCACATCCATGGTGGCTCACAAGCTACCCACTAATCCCATATTTCTACCGGTAAAGCAGAAGCTTAGAAAGTTCAAGCCGGATATGATTTTGAAGATAAAAGTAGAGGTTACCACACAAATGAAAGCCAAGGTTCTCCAAGTGGTCAAATATCTGACTTGATTAGCCAACATTGTGCCAATTTCGAAGAAAGATGGGAAAGTTAGAGTATGTGTCGATTACCGAGATTTGAACAGAGTAAGTCCCGAAGATAATTTCTCGTTGCCCAACATACATATACTGATTGACAATTGTGCCAAGCATGAGCTCCAATCCTTTGTGGATTGCTGCGTAGGATACCATCAGATCTGTATGGATGAAGAGGATGCCGAAAAGACAACCTTCATCACACCTTGGGGGATATACTGTTACAAGATGATGCCATTTGGTCTAAAGAACGCTGGAGCCACCTACATAAGAGACATGACAACCATCTTCCACGACATGATACACAAGGAAATAGTGGTGTACGTGGAAGACATTATCATCAAATCTAAAAGGAGTTCGGATCACATAGTAGACTTGAAGAGATTTTTTGACCGGCTTGGAAAATACAATTTGAAGTTGAATCCTGCAAAATGTGCCTTCGGAGTCCCTGCTGGAAAGTAGTTAGGATTCATCGTTATTCGCCGAGGGATTGAGTTAGACCCATCAAAAGTCAAAGCTATCCAAGACATGCCACCTCCGAAGAATTAGAAATATGTGATGAGTTTTTTTAGGGCGCTTCAATTACATCAGCCACTTCATAGCACAATCAACCGTGATATGTGAGCCAATCTTCAGAATGCTGAAGAAAGATGCTGCAACAAGCTAGACTGAAGAATGCCAGAAGGCCTTCGATAAAATCAAGGAGTATTTATCTAAACCGCCTGTTCTGCTCCCGCCATAACCGGGAAGATCTCTGCAGCTTTATTTGTCCGTATTAGATGGGGATTTTTGTTGTGTTTTGGGACAACATGATGAAACTGGAAGAAAGGAGCAGGCGACATATTATCTTAGTAAGAAATTCACGCCTTATAAATCCCGGTACTCTTTGCTGGAATGCACCTGCTTTGCTTTGACATGGATAGCTCTGAAGTTGAGGCATTATTTCTGTGCATACACTACATATCTCATATCAAGGATGGATCCGCAAAAATACACTTCAAAATCCCATGCCTACGGGTAAGTTAGCAAAATGGAAAATATTGTTGAGTGAGTTCGATATCATCTATGTGACTCATAAGGCAGTCAAGGAGCAAGCATTGGTGGATCATCTGGCAGAAAATCTCGTAGACGGAAAATACGAACCATTGAAAATATATGTTCCCGATTAGGAGGTGTCATTTGTAGGAGAAGATATCACCGAGGCATATGATGGTTGAAGGATGTTCTTTGACGGAGCAGCAAACTTCAAAGGGGTAGGTATCAGAGTTGTCTTAGTATCAGAAACTGGCCAACACTATCCGGTATCCTCAAAACTCAGGTTTCTATGCACCAACAATATGGCGGAGTATGAGGCTTGCATCTTGGGACTCAGTTTGGCCATTGACATGAACATTCAGGAGCTGCTGGTAATCGGAGATTCAGATCTTTTGGTACACTGGGTTCTAAGGGAATGGGCTACGAAGAACACCAAAATATTACAATATTTGCACTGGGTACAAGAGCTGACCAATAGGTTCACAAAGATAGAATTCAAACATGTTCCGAGGATCCAAAATGAGTTCGTAAATGCTTTAGCCACTTTGCCTTCCATGATGCAACACCCAGACAAGAATTTCATTGATCCTATCCCAATAGGAATTCATAAGCAGCCATCTTATTGTGCTTATGTTGAAGAAGAGACTGGCGGAAATCCATGGTTCCACAATATCAAGAAGTACCTGGAAAAAGGAGAAAACCCAGAGCCTGTTACCCATACCCAGAAGCGCATGCTTCGAAGATTAGCCAACCATTTCTTTCAAAGCGGAGGAATTCTTTATAGAAGGACTCCTGACCTGGGATTACTACGGTGTGTCGATGCCAAGGAGGCATCCAGATTTCTCGAGGAAATACATGTCGGAACCTGTAGACCGCACATGAATGGTTTCATCTTAGCCAAGAAGATACTAAGAGCAGGGTTTTTCTGGATGACTATGGAAACAGACTACATCAAGTATGTTCAGAAGTGTCACAAATGCCAGAGACATGCTAACATGATACGAGTACCACCAAATAAACTCAATGCAACAAGTTTACCCTGGCCTTTCTCCGCTTGGGGTATGGATGTCATCGGCCCAATCGAACCAGCTACTTCAAACGGGCATAGGTTCATTCTAGTGGCCATAGACTACTTCACAAAATGGGTTGAAGTTGTATCTTATAAAGATGTAACTAAGAAAGTTGTAGCGGATTTGGTTCAGAACCACACTATTTGTCGATTTGGAGTACCGGAGTCAATCATTACTGACAATGTCGCCAATCTCAACAACGATTTGATGAAAGCCATGTGTAAAACATTCAAGATCAAGCATAGGAACTCCACATCATACATGCCACAAATGAATGGAGTCGTAGAAGCCACCAACAAAAATATCAAGAAGATATTGAGGAAAATGATAGACAATTACAAATAATGGCAAGAGAAGCTGCCATTTGCTTTACTTGAATATCGTACCACAGTCTGCACATCAACTGGGAAACTCCCTACCTACTAGTTAATGGTACTGAAGTCATTATTCCCATCGAAGTGGAAATTCCTTCTTTAAGAATCATACAAGAAGCTGAGATCAGCGATGCAGAATGGGTACGAAGCCGGTATGAACAACTAGATCTTATTGACTAAAAGGAGAATGAATGTGGTGTGCCATGGTCAACTCTACCAGAACAGAATGGCGAGATCTTTCAACAAAAAGGTTAGGCCAAGGCAATTCGCACCAGGGCAATTGGTGCTAAAGCGAATCTTCCTGCACCAGGATGAAGCCAAGAGGAAGTTGTCACCTAACTGGCAGGGCCCTTACATGGTTCACCGGGTATTGATAGGAGGAGCACTTATACTTGTAGAAATGGACGGAGAAATCTTGGCGAAACATATCAATTTAGATGCAGTCAAGAGATATTATGTTTAATATCATTTACATTTTCTATTTGATGTAACTAAACTACGCTTGACCTGATTCCCGTTAAAGAGGGGATACGTAGGCAGCCCTGTGGGTTCGATCACATCCTAATAAAATCTTAATTTCTCCCATGATCATAAACTGGGGCAAGATTGTGAGTTTGTCTGATTTCATCACGTTTGGAACAACCAAGGAATGTATTGTCAGAAGTATGCACTTAAATTGGGGCAGAAATTTGAGGAGGATCCTTAAAGTTCTAAAGCAAGGAGGTTGCGATATCTTGAAATGTGTCATAGTCATCAGTACAACCAAATTATTTAATCTCGTGCATTTCAAACAACTACATTTCTGGAAACAATAATTTGTCAAATGCATACATGATTTTCGAAAATTCGTTTCTATGGCAGCCAAATGTTACCCAGGGTAACTTAAGCAGGGTCTCAAGGCAAAAGGCAAAGCAAGGAAATCGAGAACACGAACCAATCTTTCCCCCACAAAACTCACATCTTTAAATACAGGCACAATAAACATAACAAGAATATTCGCAAATACGTACACACAGCAAAATCGCTATCTTCATAACGACAAAGTTGCAACGCAAACACGTCAAGCTAAGAAATAATTTACTATCTCACAGCTATTTGTTTCTTTTTTTTGCATAGTGCTAAGCACTACCCTCATCATCGTACAAGGATAAACATTGCCTTCCTTGCATGAGACTAAGGTTTGTCTCCATTCCTTGCATAAGGCTAAGCATTGCCTTTCATTGGGTGAGACTAAACATTGTCTCCACTCCTTGCATGAGTCTAAGCATTGCCTCTATTATTGCATGAGGCTAAGCATTGCCTCCATTATTGCATAAGGCTAAACATTACCTCTCCATACATGAGACTAAGCATTGTATCCACTCATTGCATACGGCTAGGCACTGCCCTCACCTTGCATAAGGCTAAGCATCGCCTTTCTTCGCATGAGACTAAACACTGTCTCCATTTCTTGCATGAGTCTAAGAATTACCTCCATTATTACATAAGGCTAAGCATTGCCTTTCCTTGATAGAGACTAAGCATTGTCTCCTTTCCTTGTATGAGGCTAAGCATTGCCACCATTATCGCATAAGGTTAAGCATTGTCTTTCCTTGCTAGAGACTAAGCATTGTCTCCTTTCCTTGCATGAGACTAAGCATTGTCTCCACTCTTTGCATAGGGCTAGGCACTGCCCTCACCTCGCATAAGACTAAACATTATCTCTCTTTACATGAGACTAAGCACTGTCTCCGCTACACTGCATAAGGCTAAGCACTATCTCCTTTCTTCGTGTAGGGCTAAGCACTACCCTCATCTCATACAAGACTAAGCCTTGTCTTATCTCGTCCTCTCATATGACTAAGAATCACCTATTTCCTCTATCAAACGATAGATATCGCCACATCTTTACATTTCATGGGCTTAAACACCGCCATATTATCTGAAGGCGTCATAGTCCAAAGGCACCATCCTCATAGCCTGAAGACACTATTCCATGGCATGAGGATCCCTCGAAACTGTACATTATTATTCAAAGGTGTCATAGTCCAGAGGCATCATCCTCATAGCCCAAGGACACCATTTCATGCCTACGAATCCCTTATCATACACTTCATGGCCCAGGACGCCATGGTCTAAGGACATCATCCTCATCATCCAAAGACAACCTTAATGGTCCAAAGGGAATTTGCGTCATGTTTAAATTTTCGCAATAACCTATATATATTCGCATGCACCGTGTTTTAAGTTTTGCAAGTAACTCAGAAGGTAACTGTTCTATAAACAGAAGAAATCTTCGCTCCGGTTTCCATTCACAATACTCACATCCTTTGACTACCTTCAAACGTAACTGACGACTAGTAATTGACTACCTTTTACTCTATAACCAATCAAATATATGCCTTATGATACACCCGTAATGTCCAAACTCGCATTCATGACTCCACCTAAAATTATCTGTTACTTACAACACTATCCTACCCAAAAAAGAACCTTTTTGAAACATACGACCACTCTTATAACAACTCTATCTATTTTGTTCGCCATTGGATCCAAAACTACACACGGCCTGATTCCCGTAAAACCAGGGATATGTAGGTATCTCAAGAACCAGGGTTCAACCCCCATTTTTTCAAAGTGCATTATGCTTCACTCACTTCTGACAAAATTGGTCATCTTTTCTTTACCCCGACAACTCTTTCATCCTTCCTGGTTAAAGAGTGGCAGCTGTTGATACCCAATTTTGCCCTCACATTTTTTCAAATACTATATATACTTTCAAATCAACATTTTGCATCATTATTTAATTTATAAAAGTCGTATAAGTATTTTCTATAATTGTTCTATAATATTTAAAGCTTTAAAATTGATTTTCCTGTATTTAAATTATTCAAATATTTATTAATTATCCCTTCAAATTATTTTCTGATGACTAAATCATCCAAATTTATTATTTACACCTACATATATGTTTTATAACATTTTTTACTTTATTTCACATAATTACATTTGTATTTTTAATCTATTTACATAATTTTACAATAATAGTCTATATGCTATGTATAAATACAATTATTACATTATTCATGCTAAAATAGAATTTTTATATTTTTTACAATGTTAAGCTATTATTTTCAATCATTTTTATTGCATAAGTAATATTTTATAACTTATTAATTATTTTTATTTAAAACATTTCGTGTATTTAATTTATAACCCAAATTTGTGCCAATTACGGACTAATTAAATAGCCCAAATACCCACACCTTAGCCCAATAACGCCCAAGCCCCAACCAAACGACCCTCTTTAAAATAATCCGGTCGCGACCCGTCGAACGACCGGCCCCGTCGGACGACCCGCCCTGCCTATTCCTTGATCCTGACCGTTGATCTCTCAAGATCAACTGTCTACAGTCACCCTACCATTTTAATTAGCCAACCCTCCGAAACCCTAACCCATTTCCCCTAAACCGCCACGCTAAAATCCTCTCTACTCTCTTTTTCTCCTCTCAAACCCTAACGGCCGCCTCTTCAAATCTTCCCCAATTCCAGTTCTAATATGAAATCTCCCCACGATTTTCTTTCCATATATGTTCGATCTCTCTGTTATTTACATGGTATTGGTATCACATAATACTTGCCTATCTTTGACTAGTATACGGTCCTAAATCAAGCAAATATCTCCAGACCTTCGAGATTTAGATGATATTTCGTCTATATACACCTACTACCAGGCCTCACGGCTCCGATCCAGTGAGATTATTTTCCATTTTTGTTCTTCGTCTAAATTAGGGTTTCCCGAATTTTGCCCTAAAACTGATTCTAATTGATTTTTGCATGCTACGTTTTCCTTATTTGTGTTTAATTTACTATTTTTCCTTGCTGGGTACTTAATTTTGATGCTATATAAACCCTCCCAATTCCCTTTTGGGGTGACCTTAATCACTATTGTTCTTTCATTCTCACTTGTTATATTCTGAAATCTGAGACCTTGGTCGGCTGAAAGCCAAGGCCATTCTAATTCGATTGTGTTCTTTCTCAGTGCGAGCATTGCTCGGGGTTCATTCGAAACCCTTGGGAACTCTGACGCACTGGTATTTTGGGGATTCTGATGCTCTTTGTTACTGTTAATCAAATTACCTCTAGAAATTGTTCTTCTCATTTGTTTGCTCGTTAATTTGTAACTGGTACGTACCTTTGACTCTCGCAATTTCAATTTTTTATGTGTTTGTGTTCATGCTATGTATATCTATGTCACTTAAACTTTAATGAACCAATATGCTACTATGTTTATGGTCCTCTTAGCTTTGAAGTTATCCAGTAGCCTTATGTTTCCTAGAATCAGAACTTGCCTAAAGCTCTAAGTTTCGTACTGTCTTAAGCTTGCTTAGCTTAGTATATTTGTGTATGGTTGAATGCTATTCTTCTACTTGTCATGATTTCATCTCCCTGCTTATTTCAGATTCTTGTGATAGATTAGTTCACACCCAAAATCTGTCCAAATGTATTATTTCCTATTGTGTCTTTCCTGTACATCTTGTTAATTTCTTTATGGTTGATATATGCATGTAACTTTTAAATGTTAGTATTGCTTGAACTTCTAAACCAGCATGACATGTTTCATTGCTACTTTTAAAGCATAATGTATTTGTTCAAGTTTGTGTTCCTCAAATATTGCTTAAAGACTTCAATACATGGCTTTTTCTTTATATATGTTTAACTAGTCTAAGTCTTGATGCCTACCTATCCTGTTAATTTTGGCAATGTTTCTGAACTTTGGTATTATGGCTGATGCTCAGCATGTTAAGCCTTCCCATGTGATTATTTGTCAACCATTGTAGATTATGCCCACCAGTCTATTTGTTATGCTAACTAGGCTCCCATGTTGGAATTTCTATGTGTAGACTGCTATTTCACTTGTTCATATCCTTGATTCTGCTAGACCTTCATGTAAAGCTCTTATGTCTAAAGTCCTTTAGGCTAATTTTGGATCATGCTTTACTTTGCAACTCTTTTTGGAATGGTTCATTATCCTATAGTGGTCAATTCTGTCGTTCTTAAACTTTCTTTCTAGAATTACAAGCCTCAACTTGCCTCGTATGTATCTTGTGTGCACTCAATCTAGCCTAGTCCTGTTTATATGTCTTAACTAGGGATGTTGTTAGCTATAACTTTAAGAATTAACTGTCTAAAATGTCCAGTAACTTCTATAAATAGTTTGTCGCTTGTACGGCTGAACTTGGCATCCATTTAGGTAAAGTAAGTCATTTATTTGGGCCTGGTATGTTGGACCTGTCGTGGTACTGTTAGTCTAGGATACAATGTCTGAATTTGGAGTTTGGAACTCCGGTCCATATAAAGTACTAAGCCTATTTGAAGGCCCAGATGTTGTAACGACCCGACAGGTCATTTTTCTTTTTAGAACCTCGTTCCCCTAAATAAGACTCATCGTACATGATTTTACTATTTAATGACTTGTGAGGGCGGTTAGTTCGGGATTTGGAAGGGTTCGAGTTGAAATCGGAACACTTGGTTCCTTAAGGTTGGCAAAAAGGGCTCCGTTTGACTTCGCTCAACATTTTGAGTAAACGAACTCAGAATTTGGATTTCACAATTCCAATAGGTTTGTCTGATGATTTTGGACTTGGCTGTATGTTCGGATCGGGTTTTGGATGACCCGTGAGCATTTCGGCGCTTAATAGTGAAAGTTGGTTCTTTCAAGGTTTTAAAGTTCTTCAAATTTGGTTTAGAGTAGGTTTTGGTGATATCGAGGTCCGAATAGAATTTCGAGATTGGAAATAGTTCCGTAATATCATTTAAGACTTGCACACAAAATTTGGTGTTAATCCGAGTAGTTTAAGTATATATCGGCGCGTTGGAAGTAAATTGAAGAACTTGAAGTTCATATATTGATTCGATTTGGTTTTGGGGTGTGATTTTTGGTTTTGCTGTTGTTTTATGCATTTTGTCAGTTCGAGCAAGTCCATATTATGTTTATAGACTTTTTGGTATATTTGGACCGGGCCTCGAGGGCACCAGATGCCATTCGGACGATGCGCAGATTGAGTCAAGACTCAAAGGGGCTGCTGGTGCATCAGTTTTGGTGTGCCCGCACCTGCGAGCTTTGGGCCGTAGGTGCAAGCCTGTAGCTACATTGGTTGTGTCGCAGAAGCAGTTAGTGAACGTGTGGCCATGGACCGCAGGTGTGAGTCCTGGTGCACACCTGCAAACATGTAAGTACGAATTTGAAGAGCGCAGAAGCAAATCAAGTTGCTGGAGCGACACACTTGCCGCAGAAGCGGGACCGCAGGAGCGGCAATCTCCTCCGCAGAAGAGACCCTCGCTAGCTTGAGTAACTCCGCATAAGCGGTCTAAGCGCCGCAAATGCATCCAAGGCACCGCAAATGCGTCCAAGGCACTGCAGGTGCGAAAAATCGATGAAGGCAGTAGGTTTTAAATCGGGGTTTGAGCATTTTTGCTCCTTTCTTACACTTCTTGGTGGCGAATTTAGAGCTGGTTAGAGAGGGATTTTCATCAACTAATTGAGGTAAGTGATTCTTATCAAATGTGAGTTAAATACATAATTTATGGGTATATTATAACATGTAAAATAGTGAAAATCTTGGGGTTTAGGTGAAGACCTAGGTTTTTGACAAAAATGAGATTTAACCACGAAATTTGTTATGGAATTTAGCAAAAATCATATATTTGAGTTCGTGAGATTATGGGTAACAATTTTCTTGGAACATTTCCGGAATTCAGGCACGTGGGCCCGGGGTGAATTTTAGGAATCCTCTATTTGGGTTTGGGTAATCCATTCAATAGTTGGACTATGAACTTTTGAACACGTATTGATTTAATATTAAACCATTTGATTAGTTTTGGATTGTTCGGCACCGAATTGAGGATTTGAGCTCAATCTTGGACCGGAAAGTGGGCTTTAAGACGAGGTAAGTCTCCCTTCTAATCTTGTAAGAGGGAACTTACCCCATAGGTGATTTGGTTAATATGTGCTCATATTTATGTGGGGGCTACGTACGCACGAGGTGACGAGAGTTCATTCGTAGCTACTAATTATGTTATTGTCCGGGTAGCCTAGGACCCATATCATGCTATATTTGCAATGTTTGCCCCTACTTGATAACTTAATTGCTTAAGTCATATTGAAATTTGATAAAAAAAAATTTAAAAGGTTAAATTTCACATACTTGAAGTTGTAAATAGGACACTTGACTGTTATTGAGAATTTGTGTTTCTATGAAGTATATTCTATTTGTGGAGCGGGCCGAATGACTCGGTAGCAGATAGATGCATCTATGGTCCATGTCATTCGACCATCGCCAGTGCACAGTTTAAATATTCTTATGTTGGATCGGGTCGTACGACCTCGGCATAATTTGCACATGATAAATCTTTGGAACTATTCATAATTGATATTGCTTCAATGTCTTGAGATATAAATTGTTAAATGATGAAAATAAATTCGGGACTTAATATTTGTGAAAGGATTATTTACTATTTCCTATTATTGAGTTTTCAGTATCATTCATAGTTATAATTCTGACATATTATTGTTATCCCATAGTAAGTGTCAAAGTCGACCCCTCGTCACTACTTCTTCGAGGTTAGACTGGATACTTACTGGGTACAGGTTGTTTATGTACTCACGCTGCACTTCTGCACTTAAATGTGCAGGATCTGAGGCAGGTGCTTCTGGATATTAGTCTGGCGCGCACACTTGTTTGCTATTGCGAGACTTTGTGATGAGCTATCTTCCGAGCCCGTTCTACAGAAGTCGAAATCTTCCTTTACTTTATTTTTTTGTCTATTTTGTTTCATACAATAGTGTAGTACTCTTTTATATATTCTACTAGTAGCTCATACACTTGTGATACCAAGTCTTGGAAATTTATGTTAGTAGGCACTTGTTGGTTTTTGGGTTATTTATCTTATCTCACTTGTTTTAAAATTTTGATCTCTCATTTTTTTTATATATATAAAACCTCCATTTCTTATTTGTGCATAAATTAAAAATCGACTATTTTATACCCTTAAAAGAAAGATCACGGAGTTAGTTAAAAGTTGGCTTGCCTAGCGGCAACGTTGGGCGCCATCACGGCCTATAGGAGAAATTGGGTCGTGACAACATGGTATTAGAGAACTAGGTTCATGTAGGTCTCACGAGTTATAGGCAAACCAAATAGAGTCTTGCAGATTGGCGCGGAGACGTTCGTACTTATCTTCGAGAGGCTATAGAGTGTTAGGAAACTACTCTTTATTCATCTCTTATCGTGCAGTTGATGGCGTACTAAGTTTCTTCCTCTTATTCTCTCATAGATGGTGAGAACGCGCACGGCAGATGCTCTAGACCCGGGAGGGGCTGCTCCCCCTATTGCTAGAGGTTGAGGCAGAGGTTGGGGGAGAGCACCAGCCCGAGGTAGGGGACGAGGATGTCCTAGAGTTTCCCTGGTTGTACCACTAGCGGATTTAGTAGAGGATCCCATTATTGAGGAGCAGGGCGAGTCGCCCGCAGCGGAGCCATCCCCGGTAGATTTCATGTAAGCACCAGGCTTTCAGGAGGTCATGGACCGTATGTTGCGGTTCATGGATACTATGACTCAAGCTGGTTTATTTCCAGCGGACCCAACCACATCTCATGCGGGAGGGGGAGCACAGACCACTATTGCCCAGGTTCTGAGGCATGCAGTTGCCGTATATCAGACCCCGGGTGCACTACTTATGGGCGGAGCCCATCCAGTTGCAACAGCTGCATCTGAGCCTAGACCAGTTGCGATCGGTGATCCGTAGAAGTTATTGGATAGATGGACTAGGCTACACCCTCCTGTCTTTGAAGTTGAGCGACATTAGGATACCCAGGACTTCATTGATTGGTTCAGGGACAGACTGCATAACATGAGGATATTGGAGTCCCATGGGGTGGATTTCACTACTTTCCAGCTGGAGGGCATGGCCCATTTGTGGTGGCAGTCTTATCTTCTCGGCGGGCCAGCAGGTTCTCCTCCCATGACTTGGTACCAGTTTACACGCCTATTCTTGGACAGGTATATTCCACCCTATCAGAGGAAAGAGTTATGGTTTCAGTTTGAGCAGCTCCAACGGGGTCAGATTTCAGTCACCGATTATGAGGCGAGATTCTCTGAGTTGTCTCGCCATGCACTTATGATACTTCATACTTAGGCGAAGCGAGTGCGGAGGTTTGTTGTGGGTTGCACTCAGGTATTTAGGCTACTATGGCCTGGGAGGTTGAGATGGGGACTTCCTACTAGCTAGTAGTGGAGATTTCTCGGAGGATTAAGGATTACCGTCAGAAGGGTAGAGAGCACATGCGGCGGGACAAGTAGGTCCGTTATTCCAGGAAGCGCGACCGGCGCTCAACCGAGTGAACCAGGTCGAGAAAGCATGTTAGATACTTTACACCCAACTCACCCATGATCAAGAGAAGACATGATTTCATTAATTAGACAGTAGGAAGTTCATATATACGATACTAAATCATTTCATTAGTTACTTCATTTGATAATTATAAAATAAAAAAAAATAAAAAAAAAATCACACCTTCATAGTTCAAAGTGGAACGAGTGATTTAATCATAACACAACTTGTTTAACATTCCCAACACCCATATACAACCCACACTTAGTCTACGAAGCCTCCAAAAATACCAAAGAGTACAATGATGGTGCCGGCAACAAGGCTCCGGCTATACCTCAAAACACGATAACTCATGCGAAACAAATGATGCACAACCCCAGAATGAGATAGGGCTCACCAAGTCAGCTGGGAATAATGAGCACTGCAATCACTGGTCAGTATACTCTACTGTGGAACCACCTGCATCCATTAATGATGCAACGCCCCCGAAAAAAAAGACGTTAGTACATGTCTAATAGTAATTGTATGAAAACCAAACACCAATGTAAGAACTCGGAAATACAATAGGAATATGATAAACCAAGGCGACAATAGAATAGCATAGATAGCTGGTTAAACCAAAACAAGCTCATCAAGAGCTGTCATTAACATTTATAGAATTCAAGATGAGATCCCCTGTAACCATTTTCACACAAAGCGGCCCCGCCGCCTCACCCCAACGTATGCGGGTGGAGGTGTAAACACAATACCAAAACTCTACTCAAGCGGCCCTGCCGCCTCACCCCAATGTATGCGGGTGGAGGCGAAATCACAATGCCCATTTTCACACAGAGTGGCCCCGCCGCCTCACCCCAATTTATATGCGGGTGGAAATGCATCAACGGTTCCAATACCTACACAGAGCGGCCATTCCGCTATATATATATGGGTGGTGGTACAACAACAATACTAAAATCATACACAACGCGGCCCTGCCGCCTCACCCGAATATATATGGGTGGAGGTGTAACCCAATCACAATCTCTACATAATTTGGCAAAATAGTTTTCCACATAAATCACGACTTGGAATCATAACACGTAGATACACAATCCATAGTTTGGAACACATCCTCAATTTATAATACAATATCATGAGAGCATTTGAAACACAAATTAAGCATATATATTTGTCACAAAACATATTCAGAATACTCAACTTGTAATAAATATCTTAGAACTTACAAATATATTGGGGTTCCAATTCTTAAAGAAGAGTTTAACCAACATACCTCAATTGAGCTTCCTTTAAACTTTAAAATATTCCGGAATTCTTAGCACTTCGATCTATTTTAGAAATATAACAAGTTGGACAAAAATTAGGAAGATGGTCATGATTCTAGCCCATTTGAGCGCATTATCAAACACTAGGTATTCATTAATATTTTTAAGGCCCTCTTTTGAAAGATATCAGAATATGCTCAAAATAGACTATGGCATATGTTTTAACGAAATAGGGTCGGGTTTAAAAATCCAAAAAAATGAGGCCCCAGGACAGGATCTGCGATCGCACATGCGACCACATAATGGAAGTGCAGTCCGCATAACAGGCCACATAATTGGCCTCCAGAACTGGGCATGACTGATTCGGTCTGCGGTCATTATGCAGCCCGCAGACCTATTCTGCGGTCGCATAGTGCACCGCAGAACTGGTTTGTGGTAGCATAATGCGTTGCAAACCTAACCTCCAAAATGGCCCATCCCTGCCTCACACTGCCTCACTCTGCGACCATTGTGCGGTCTGTATAGTGATTCTGTGACTGCATAGTGGGCTGCAGAAACGTCCTTTTTTACCAGAAGTTTTCCTTTACTCTCCAGTGCATTGTTCGACCCAAAAACTCCGAGCCGCGGTGAAGAATTTCTGTAATCCAAAACATGTAAAAACCAAATCGGCACCATGAGTTATGTAACGTCCTTAAAACATATACATAAACCAATGACGTTACATAACTCAAATAACACCAACCGTGGCCTCACATACAATATATTTAGAAAGAAGCACCTTTACAATAACTGAACAAGTGATACAAGAATCCATAGGCGACAGTTTTATAAAAAGGTCACATAGTTTATACAAACAAGTAAGGATACTTCTTTTTCATCTCATCCTTGGCCTTCCAAGTAGCCTCTTCAACTTGTTGGTTTCTCCACAACACCTTCAAAGAGGTAATTTCTTTATTCGTCAACTTTCGGACCTGCCTATTAAGAATGGCAACTGGAATTTCTTCATATGACAGTTCTTCATTAACCTCAATGGTCTCAACCGGCATAATAGCTGACGGATCTCCAACTACCTTCTTCAACATAGACACATGGAATACCGGGTGCACTAATAACATTTCAGGTGGTAGCTCAAGCTTGTATGCCACCTCACCGGTCCTCTTAATGATACTTTACGGTCCGACATACCTCAAACTCAATTTTCCTTTCTTACCAAATCGCATTACACCTTTCATGGGGGAAATTTTCAAGAATACCCAATCATCTTCTTTGAACTTCAAATCCCTACGACGAACATCCGAATAGGACTTCTGATGACTCTGAGCAGTCTTTAACCGCTCCTTAATGATTTTGAGGTTTTCCATAGCCTGATGCACGAGGTCTGGCCCTATTAACTCTGCTTCCCCAATCTCGAACCACCCAATGGGAGATCTACATCTCCTACTATATAATGCCACAACAAGCGATGACTCAGCCCTATTTTGTACAATTACCCCTCCTTCATTAGAGTCTGCAAGACGAACTCCTAAACTAGCCAATCGATGAACTTCCTTGGCCAACGTCCTTTGACATGCCTCCAAGTGAGCCAAACTACCCATAGATTTTCAGCTAAGAGCATTCGCCACAATGTTGGCTTTCCCCGGGTGATAAAGAATATCAATGTCGTAATTCTTGAGTAACTCAAGACATGTTCTTTGCCTCAGATTCAGCAACTTTTGTTTGAGAATATATTGAAGACTCTTGTGGTTCGTGAATACATATACAAGGACCGCATACAAATAATGACCCCAAATCTTTAATGCAAAAACCACTGCCGCAAGTTCTAAGTCATGTGTTGGATAATTCTTTTTATGATTCTTGAGTTGCCTGGAAGCATAAGCTATAACCTTGCCATGTTACATTAATACACACCCTAGCCCAATTATTGAAGCATCACAATATACCACCAATCCATTTGCACCCTCTGATAAGGTCAACACCGGTGCCGTAGTCAATCTTAATTTTAACTCCTGGAAGCTCCTTTCATAAGCATTGGACCATTAAAACTTAACCGCTTTCTGAGTCAATTTAGTCAACTGAGAGTCAAGAGTAGAGAATCCATCCACAGACTTCTTGTAATACCCTTCTAAGCCCAAGAAACTGTGAATCTCGGTTGGCGTTGTAGGTCTAGGCCAATTCTTCACCGCTGTAATCTTTTGAGGATTGACCATAATTCCTTCTCTGGAGACAACATGACCCAAGAAGGTGACAGATTCGAGCCAAAACTCACATTATGAAATTTTCGCGTACAATTGGTGTTGATGAAGAGTCTGCAAAACTGCCCTGAGATGATCGGCATAGTCCTCTCGACCTTGTGAATACACAAGAATATTGTCAATGAACACTACCACAAAGGAATCGAGAAAAGGCTTGAAAACCCGATTCATAAGATCCATGAAAGCCACCGGGGCATTTGTTAGCCCAAAAGACATTACCAGAAATTCAAAGTGCCCATATCGAGTCCTGAAAGCTATTTTCGAAATATCCTGCTCCCTGATCTTCAATTGGTGGTACTCGGACCGTAAATCAATTTTGGAGAAGTACCTAGCACCCTGTAACTAATCAAACAAATCATCTATTCTTAGTAATGGGTATTTTTTTTTATTGTGACTTTGTTAAGCTACCGGTAGTCAATACACATCCTCAGTGATCCATCTTTCTTCCTCACAAAGAGAACCGTTGCGCTCCATGGTGACACACTCGGTCGGATGAAACCCTTCTCTAACAAATCCCTCAATTGTTCCTTTAGTTCCTTCAATTATGTCGGTGCCATTCTGTAGGGTGGAATAGATATAGGATGCAGGTCTAGCATCACATCAATCCCAAGCTCAATATCCTTGTCTTGTGGGATCCCAGGGAGTTCATCCGGTAAGACTCCCTGAAATTCATTCACAACGGGCACATACTCAAGTGTAGGTGCCTCAGCATCGGTGTCTGTAACCCGGACCAAATGGTAAATACACCCCTTTTTAATCATTTTCGTGGCCTTAAGGTAAGAAATAAACCTACCATTCGGCACTACATCATCACCCTTCCACTCAATAACTGGCTCATTTGGAAATTTGAACCTAATAGTTCTGGTTCGGCAATCAAGCTTGGATAAACATGAATAAAGCCAATACATCCCCATTGTCACATCAAAATCGGCCATTCTCAATTTAATAAGATCGACCATGGTATCCCGACCACGCAACGTGACAACACAATCCCTATAAACCCGCGCGGTCAAAATAGACTCACCAACCAGAGTAGACACAGAGAATGGCTCATGAAGTTGTTCTGGTTATATCCCAAATTCCATAGCAACATAAGGAGTGACATATGATAAAGTGGAATTGGGATCAATAAGAGCATATACATCATAGGATTGGACAGACAATATACCTGTGACAACATCTAGAGAAGCCTATGAATCTCGATGCCCCCGCATAGCATAAAATCTGTCGGGTCCTCCCGAATTCTATGCACCACCCCTATCTGCACCACGCCCTGCAGATGCTGGGTGCCTCGAACTGGAGGTGTTGTGGATGTAGTAGCTGCAGAATTAGCTGGTTGTGCCGCACCTCTGCCCATGTTTTGGCGGGACGAGCGGCAATCCCTCTGAATATGACCTCTCACACCGCACCCATATCATATAGGTAGGTCCATAAAGCAGGCCCCAAAATGCATCCTCCTACTCTGAGGGCATGGAAGCCTCCACTGCTGAAACCTTCTATCGGTCCGACCTTGCTGGTGGGGTCTTGACTTGGTCCAGATGACTGGGCACTAATCGAATACTGAGCGAATGATTGAGATGATCTTGATGACCCTCCCTTGAATATCGATCTACCACTACCCAAGTTGCCCGCGGACCGGGCCTTTCTGTTACTCTGACGCTCCA
Source organism: Nicotiana tabacum (assembly GCF_000715075.1). Lineage (NCBI taxonomy): Eukaryota > Viridiplantae > Streptophyta > Magnoliopsida > Solanales > Solanaceae > Nicotiana > Nicotiana tabacum. The sequence continues at coordinate 26,352,600 of NC_134094.1, read as the reverse complement.
TTTTATTCTTCAATTTACGGGTCTATGTGGCTTGAGAAAATGCCACCATCTTACCATAGTTCATATCGGAATTCAAGGTAGTTGTAGAGGCCTCATAAATAACCAAGGGGCCAAGGCCCTGTACAAACTAGTGCACTCTAGCCTCCATAGTGGGCAACATATGAATAGCATACTTGGACGGGCGCATAAACTCCATATGGTACTCCTACACATTCATACTGCCCTGCTTCATGCTTTCAAACTTAGCGGCACGGGCTGCCTTAGTTTCGTTAAAGGCATTCATGAACTCACCCCACATTGCCGGTGGGCTTCCCTCCTCACGGGATTCTTCCCACAACTCAAACCAAGAATAGGCCACCCCTTTCAGGTGGTAGGAGGCCAACTCCACTCCCTCCGTCTCTGTAGCATGAATAACCATAAGAGTCTTGTACATCTCATCAATGAAGTCCTGGGAGTCCTCCTCGGGATCAGTACCCGTAAACACTGGAGGATCTAACTGAAGTAACTTGTTTACCCTAGAACTAGCAAATTCCTCTGGCTGACTAGAAGAAGTAGGCCCAACTCTTGATCTCTGGGCTTGAGAAGCCACTATCTGTATGGCTCCCCTAAGATCAACATCAGAAACACCATAATCGGAATCTGGAGCTAGATGTGGAACTGGAATATCGGTTGGAGGAACCGTTGCACCTTCAGTAGGCATAGGAACAGGTGCGGTCTGATCAGATGTGGTAGAATCAGGCAGTGTAGTAACTAAGGGAATATCCTCACCCCTCGGGTGCTCACCAGGATCATCAAATATAGGATCGACTTCCACTCCCGGGGTGACATTGGTTGCTTGGCTAATTCTTTCCCTCTTCTTAGGTGCTATGTACTGAAAATTAGAGCAACGGACGAGTTAAAGGAGTAACAATCTTACAATCAGCTTTGACGCACGATCGAGAACATGAAAGAAGGGTATTATTCCTAAATGCCCAAGTAGCATCCTAATTATAGATGTGGTTGACAACACACCGATAAGAAGGACTCTACTAGACACAGCTCTGAGACATCCTAGGATACTTTAAAACCTTAGGCTCTGATACCAAGTTTGTCACGTCCCAACCTCGGGAAGCGCGACCGGCGCTCAACCGAGTGAACCCGATCGAGAAAGCATGTTAGATACTTTCTACTCAACTCACCCATGATCAAGAGAAGACATGATTTAATTAATTAGATAGTAGGAAGTTCATACACATGATACTAAATCGTTTCATTTGTTACTTCATTTGATAATTCTCAAAAAAGAAAAACACACACCTTCATGGTTCAAAGTGGAACGAGTGATTTAATCATAACACATGTTGTTTAACATTCCCAACACCCATATACAACCCACATTTAGTCTACGGAGCCTCTAAAAATACCAAAGAGTACAATGAAGGAACCGACAACAAGGCTCCAGTTATACCTCAAAACACGATAACTCATACGAAACAAAAGATGCACAACCCCGGAATGAGATAGGGCTCTCCAACTCAGCTAGGAAGAATGAGCACTACTATCAGTAGTCAGTATCCTCCGCTGTGGAACTACTTGCATCCATTAAAGATGCAGTGCCCCCGGCAAAAGGAACGTTAGTACATATCTAATAGTACTAGTATGAAAACGAAACACCATAAGAACTCGAAAATACAATAGGAAACATGATGAACCAAGGCGACGATAGAATAGAATAAATAGCCAGTTAAACAAAAACAATATCATCAAGAGCTGTCATTAACATTTATAGAATTCAAGATGATATCCCCTGTAACCATTTCCACACAAAGTGGCCCTGCCACCTCACCCCAATGTATGCGGGTGGAGGTGTAAACACAATACCAAAACTCTACTCAAGAGGCCCTTCCGCCTCACCCCAATGTATGCGGGTGGAGGTGTAAACACAATACCCATTTTCATATAGAGTGGCCCCGCCGCCTCACCCCAATATATATGCGGGTGGAAATATATCAAAGATACCAATACCTACACAGAGCGGCAACAATAATACCAAAATCATACACAAAACGACCTTGTCACCTCACACCAATATATGTGGGTGGAGGTGTAACCCCAATCACATTCTCTACACAATTTGGCAAAATAATTTTCCACTTAAGTCACGACTTGGAATCATAACACGTAGATACCCAATCCATAGTTTGGAACACATCCTCAATTTGTAATACAATATCATGAGAGCAATTGAAACACAAATTAAGCATATATCTTTGTCACAAATCTTATTCGGAATACTCAACTTGTAATAAATATCTTTGAACTTACAAGGATATTGGGGTTCTAATTATTAAAGAAGAGTTTAGCTAACATACCTCAATTGAGCTTCCTTTAAACTTTAAAATGTTTTGGAATTCTTAGCACTTCGATCTATTTTAGAAATATAACAAGTTGGACCAAAATTAGGAAGATAGTCATGATTCTAGCTCATTTGAGCACATTATCAAACACTATGTGTGCATTAATGTTTTTAAGGCCCTTTTGTGAAAGATTCCATCATTCCCCAACCCATTCTCTACCATTTTTAGCTCACAACCTTCCCACATTCTTTGATAACACATGCATGCAAGATAACAACCCCCACACCCAATAATTGTCTTTCTAATTATCCCCTTTTAAAAGATTTTCGACCAATACCTACACCAAGCAGCCCTGCCGCCTCACCCCAATATATATATATGTGGGTGGTGGTGCAACAACAATACCAAAATCATATACAAAGCGGCCTTGCCGCCTCACCCCAATATATGTGGGTGGAGGTGTAACCCCAATCACATTCACTACACAATTTGGCAAAATAATTTTCCACTTAATTCACGACTTGGAATCTTAACACGTAGATACCCAATCCATAGTTTGGAATACATCCTCAATTTATAATACAATATCATGAGAGCAATTGAAATACAAATTAAGCATATATCTTTGTCACAAATCTTATTCGGAATACTCAACTTGTAATAAATATCTTTGAACTTACAAGGATATTGGGGTTCCAATTCTTAAAGAAGAGTTTAGCCAACATACCTCAATTGAGCTTCCTTTAAATTTTAAAATGTTTTGGAATTCTTAGCACTTAGATCTATTTTAGAAATATAACAAGTTGGACCAAAATTAGGAAGATAGTCATGATTCTAGCTCATTTGAGCACATTATCAAATACTATGTGTGCATTAATGTTTTTTAAGGCCCTTTTGTGAAAGATTCCATCATTCCCCAACCCATTCTCTACCATTTTTAGCTCACAAACTTCCCACGTTCTTTGATAACACATGCATGCAAGATAACAACCCCCACACCCAATAATTGTCTTTCTAATTATCCCCTTTTTAGAAGATTTTCAAAATTGAGGGCTAGGGTAGAGATTCTTACCTTTAAGATGAGGACTTTCTTGATAATCTTCAACGATTGAGAAAGAATTGTTGGATATTATGTTGAAGGTTACTTCCCCACTCTCAGAACTCTTTCTCACTCTAAAGATATCAGAATTATGCTCAAAATGGACTATGGCATATGTTTTAACGAAATAGAGTCGGGTTTAAAAACCCCAAAAATGAAGTCCCGGGACAAGATCTACGGTCGCATATGCAACCGCATAATGGATATGCGGTCTATAGAACAGGCCACATAATTGGCCTCCGAAACTGGGCATGACTAACTCGGTCTGCGGTCATTATGTGGCCAGCAGACTTGTTATGCGGTCGCATAGTGTACTGCAGAATTGGTATGTGGTCGCATAATACGCCGCAAACCTGAACTCCAAAATCGCCCATCCCTACCTCACACTGCCTCACTCTGCGGCTATTATGCGGTCCGCAGAGTGATTCTGCGACCGCATAGTGGGCCACAGAAACATCCTCTTTTGCCAAAAAATTTCCTTTACTCTCCAGTACATTGTTGGACCCAAAAAGTTCGAGCCACGGTGAGCTATAATCCTCAACATGTAAAAATCAATTCGGCGCCACGAAACATTATTTTTCCTTTGTGAAATTTTACGGGGCCTTACATGAAGGCAGGTAGGTAGAGGTTGTCCTAGAGGTAGAGGCCAGGGAGGTCCGTTAGCTACTGTTTAGTCAGGCGGAGGCTAGCCAGTCAGCGCTCCAGCTAGGTTCTATGTTTTTCCGGCCAAACCAGATGCAATGGCCCCAAATGCCGTGATCACATGTATTATTTCTGTCTGCGGTAGGGATGCTTTGGTATTGTTTGATCCAGGGTCTACCTATTCATATGTGTCATCTCTATTTGCTTATTTCCTAGACATTCCACGTGAGTCCTTGGGTACTCTTATTTATGTGTCCAGTTCTGTGGGTGATTCTGTTGTTGTGGACGGGATCTATCGGTCATGTATGGTCACATTCTGTGGTTACGAGACTAGAGCGGATATTCTGTGGCTTGATATGGCTGACTTTGAGGTCATCATGGGCATGGACTGGCTATCTTGCCATGCCAAGACTGTTACCTTAGCGATGCCAGAATTGCCTAGATTAGAGTGGAAGGGCTCGTCTGTCAGTACATCCAGTCGGATTATCTCATTTCTGAAGGCTCGACATATGGTCGAGAAGGATTGTTTTGATTATCTAGCTTATGTTCGAGATACTACCATAGAGACTCCGGCAATTAATTTAGTACCAGTAGTCCGGGAGTTCTTCGATGTGTTTCCTTCTGACCTTCCAGGCATGCCACCAGATCGTGATATCGATTTCTGCATTGACTTGGCTCCAGGTACCCAACCTATATCTATCTCACTGTACCGTATGGCTCCGAAAGAGTTGAAGGAGTTAAAGGAGCATCTTGAGGATTTGCTAGCAAACGGGTTTGTCAGACCAAGTGTATCCCCTTGGGGTGCACCAGGTACCCAACCTATATGTATCTCATTGTACCGTATGGCTCTGAAAGAGTTGAAGGAGTTGAAGGAGCAACTTGAGGAGTTGCTAGCAAAGGGGTTCGTCATTACAAGTGCTTGTTGCTGTGTATTGATGATTTATTTGATAATTGTAGGGTGCTAGGGTGTTCTCTAAGATCGACTTGTGATCGGGTGTACCGTCAGTTGAAGATTCGGGACTCGGGCATTCCGAAGATTGCTTTCCGTACTAGATATGGCCATTATGAGTTTCTAGTGATGTCATTCGTCTTGACTAATGCCCCGGCGGCATTTATAGATTTGATGAATAGGGTGTTCATGCCTTATATTGATTCGTTTGTCATTCTCTTCATTGATGACATTTTGATCTACTCGCGCAGCATGGAAGAGCACGAGTAGCACTTGAGGGTGGTGCTTCAGACTTTGCGGGAACAGAAGCTATATGCTAAGTTCTCCAAGTGTGAGTTTTGGCTAAATTCTATAGCATTGTTGGGGCATGTTGTATCAGGCGAGGGTATTAAGGTGGATCCAAAGAAGATTAAGGCAGTTCAGAGTTGGCCTCGTCCTACTACGGCGACTGAGATTAGGAGCTTCTTGGGGTTAGCAGGTTATTATCGTTGGTTTGTGGAGGGCTTCTCATCTATTGCAGCACCTTTGACTATACTAACCCAGAAGGATGCTCCATTCCGTTGGTCCGATGATTGTGAGGCGAGCTTCCAGAAGCTCAAGACAGCTTTGACTACAGCGCCAGTTCTAGTTTTGCCTTCTGGATCGGGGATGTATACTGTGTATTGCGACACTTCACGCATTGGTTTGGGTTGTGTATTGATGCAAGAGATGGCGAGTTATTACATATGACTCATGTCAGCTAAAACCCCATGAGAAGAATTATCATGTGCACGATTTGGAGTTGGTCGCAATTATTCATGCTCTTAAGATCTGGAGGCATTATCTTTATGCACTGTCCTGTGAGATTTACACTGATCATCGCATCTTGCAGAATTTGTTCAGGCAAAGGGATCTCAATTTAAGGCAACACATATGGCTTGAGTTACTGAAGGATTATGATATCACCATCCTTTATCATCCGAGCAAGGCGAATGTAATCGCGGATGCCTTGAGCAGAAAGGCAGAGAGTATGGGCAGCTTGGAATTTATTTCAGCATAGGCGAGACCACTAGCTTTGGACATCTAGTCCTTGGCTAACAAACTTGTGAGGTTGGATATTTCAGAGCCCAACTGAGTTCTTGCATGTGTCGTTGCTCAGTCTTAACTATTGGAGCATATTAAGGCCCGATAGTTTGATGATCCACACTTGATGGTTCTCAGAGAGACGGTACTACACGGTGGTTCCAAGGAGGTTTCTATCGGCGAGGATGGTGTTCTGCGACTCTAGAGTCATCTATGTGTTCCTAGTGTCGATGGCTTGAGGGAGAGGATTCTAGAAGAGGCGCACAACTCTCGATATTCCATACATCCAGGTGCTATGAAGATGTATCGCGACCTGAAGCAGCATTAATGGTGGCGGCGGATAAAGAAAGACATAGTTGAGTATGTATCTAGATGCCTAAATTGCCACCAGGTTAAGTATGAGCACTAGAGGGCCAGGTGGCCTACTCCAACAGATGACTATACCTGAGTGGAAGTGGGAGCGCATTACTATGGACTTTGTAGTTGGGTTGCCGCGGACTTTTCGGAAGTTTGATGTAGTTTGGGTCATTGTTGACATATTGACCAAGTCGGCACACTTCCTCCCAGATGTGACTACGTATACTTCAGAGAGGTTGGCCCAGATTTATATTCAGGAGAGAGTTCGGTTGCATGGTGTGCCTGTTTCTATCATATCAGATAGAGGCCCTTAGTTTACTTCGCATTTTTGGAGAGTGGTAAAGAGTGAGTTGGTGACCCGTGTAGAGCTCAACACAGCATTTCATCCACATACCAACGGGGAGTCGGAGCAGACAGTTTAGATCTTGGAGGACATGCTCAGGGCATGTGTGATTGACTTTGGGGGATAGTGGGATCGATTCTTGCCTTTGGCTGAGTTTGTTTACAACAACAGTTATCAGTACAGCATCGAGATGGCTCCATTTGAGGCTTTACATGGTTGGCGATGTCGTTCTCCCATAGGGTGGTTTGAGCCCGGCGAGGCTAATTTATATGGTACTGATTGGTGAAGGACGCCTTGGAAAAGGTAAAGTTGATTGTGGAGTGACTTCGCACAGTCCAGACAAAAGAGTTACGCGGATCAGAAGGCGTGTGATTTATCATTTATGGTGGGCGAGAAGGTTCTCTTGAAAGTCTCGCTGATGAAGGGGATTATGAGATTCGGCAAGAAGGGCAAGTTGAGCCCAAGGTTTATAGGCCCATTTGAGGTGTTGAGACGAGTTAGGGAGGTTTCTTATGAGCTTGCATTGCCTCCCAGTCTACCGGGAGTTCATCCGATTTTCCACGTGTCTATGCTCCGGAGGTATCATACCGACTTGTCACATGTGTTAGACTTCAGTAAAATTCAACTATATAAAAGCTTGGGTTATGAAGAGGAACCAATTGCCATTGTTGATAGACAAGTTCACCAGTTGAGGTCCAAGAAGATTTCTACAGTAAAAGTCCAGTGGAGGGGCCAACCAGTCGGGGAAGCGACTTGGGAGGCCGAGGAAGACATGTGAAGCAGATATCCACACTTATTCAGTACTCTATATATGATTCTAGACTCGTTCAAGGATGAACGTTTGTTTAAGAGGTTGAGAATGTAATGACTCGACATATCGTTTTACTTTTTAGAAACCCGTTCCCCTAAATAAGACTCCTCGTATGTGTTTTTACTGTTTTATGACTTGCGGGGGTGGTTAGTTTAGGATTTGGAAGGGTTCGGGCTGAAATCAGAACACTTGGTTCCTTAAGGTTGGCAAAAAGGGCTATATTTGACTTCGGTCAATGTTTCGAGTAAATGAAATCGGAATCGGGATTTGACGATTCCAATAGGTTCGTATGGTGATTTCGACCTTGGGCGTATGTTCAGGTCAGGTTTTGGATGACCCGGGAGCATTTCGGCGCCTAATAGTGAAAGTTGGTTCTTTGAAGGTTTTAAAGTTCTTTAAATTTTGTTTGAAGTTGGTTTTGATGATATCCAGGTCCAAATGGAATTCCGAGACCATTAATAGTTCTGTAATGTCATTTAAGAATTGCACAAAAAATTTGGTGTTATTCCAAGTAGTTTAAGTATGTTTCGGTGCGTTAGGAGTAAATTGAAGAACTTGACGTTCATATATTAATTCGATTTGGTTTTGGGGTGTGATTCTTGGTTTTGCTATTATTTTACGCATTACGAGAGTTCAAGAAAGTCTGTTTTATGTTTGTAGACTTATTGGTACTGGTGCCCCAGTTCTGGTGATCCCGCACCTACGAGCTTTGGGCCGCAGGTGCAAGCCTGCAAGTGAGTTGGTTGTGTTGCAGAACCGGTTAGGGAATGTGTGGCCATAGACTACATGTGCGAGTCCTAGTGCACACCTGCGGACGCGTAGGTGCGAATTTGAATAGCGCAGAAGCAGATCAAGCCGCAGGAGCGACACACTTGCCGTAGAAGCGGGACCGCAGGAGTGGAAAGCCCCTCCGCGAAAGTGACCCTCACTAGCTTGAGGAACTCTGCAAAAGTGGACTAAGCACCATAGATGTGGTACCGCAAATGCATCCAAGGCACCGCATGTGCGAAAAATCGTTGAAGGCAGTGGGTTTTAAATCGGGGTTTGAGCATTTTTGCTCATTTCTTACACTTCTTGGGGCGGTTTTGGAGCTGGTTTGAGAGGGATTTTTATCAACTAATTGAGGTAAGTAATTCCTATCAAATGTGAGTTAAATACATAGTTTATGGATAGATTATAACATGTAAAATAGTGAACATCTTGGGGTTTAGGTGAAGACCTAGGTTTTTGACAAAAATGAGATTTAACGACGAAATTTATTATGGAATTTAGTAAAAATCATATATTTGAGTTTGTGAGATTATGGGTAACAACTTTCTTCAAAAGTTTTCGGAATCCGGACAAGTGGGCCCAGGGGTAAATTTTAGGAATCATGTATTTGGGGTTGGGTAATCCTTTCAATAGTTGGAATATGACTTTTTGAACATGTATTTATTTAATATTAACCCATTTGACCAGTTTTGGATTGTTCGGCACCGAATTGAGGGTTTGAGCTCAATCTTGGACAGGAAAGTGGGCTTTGAGACGAGGTAAGTCTCCTTTCTAACCTTGTAAGAGGGAACTTACCCTATAGGTGAATTGGTTAATATGTGCTCCTATTTGTATGGGTGCTACGTACGCACGAGGTGACGAGAGTCCGTATGTAGCTACTAATTATGTTATTTTTCGGGTAGCCTATGACCCATATCATGCTATACTTGCAATGTTTGCCCCTACTTGATAACTTAATTACTTAAGTCATATTGAAATTTGATAAAAGAATTTTAAAAGGTTAAATTTCACATACTTGAAGTTGTATATGGGAAAGTTGATTGTTATTGAGAATTTGTGTTTCTATGAAGTATTTTCTATTTGTGTAGCGGGCCGAATGCCTCGGTAGCAGATAGATGCATCTATGGTTCGTGTCGTTCGGCCATCGGCAGTGCACAGTTTAAATATTCTTATGTTGGATCGGGTTGTACGACCTCGGCATAATTTTTGCATGATAAATCTTTGGAACTATTCATAATTGATATTTCTTCAATGTCTTGAGATGTAAATTGTTAAATGATGAAAATAAATTTGGTACTTAATATTTGTGAAAGAATTATTTACTATTTCCTGTTATTGAGTTTTCAGTATCATTCATGTAATCCATGCTTAGTTATAATTCTGACATATTATTGTTAGCCCATAGTAAGTGTCAAAGTCGACCCCTCATCACTACTTCTTCGAGGTTAAACTGGATACTTACTGGGTACATGTTGTTTATGTACTTACGCTACACTTCTACACTAAATGTGTAGGATCCGAGGCAGATGCTTCTGGATATCAGTCTGGCGCGCACACTTGATTACTAATGCGAGACTTTGTGGTGAGTTGTCTTCTGAGCCCGTTCTACAGCAGTCAAAGTCTTCCTTTGCTTTATTTTTCTGTCTATTTTTGTTTCAGACAGCAGTGTAGTACTCTTTTATATATTCTACTAATAGCTCATACACTTATGACACCAGGTCTTGGAAATTTATGTTAGTAGGCACTTGATGGTTTTGGGGTTATTTATCTTATCTCGCTTGTTTTAAAAACTTTATCTCTCATTTTTTTAAATATATAAAACCTTCATTTCTTATTTGTGCATAAATTCAAAATCAACTATTTTAAACCATTAAAATAAGGATCACGGAGTTAGTTCAAAGTTGGCTTGCCTAGCGGCAACGTTGGGCGCCATCACGGCCTATAGGAGAAATTGGGTCGTGACAGATGTGTTGCTGGGTTATTATGTATTCATGTTTGGGTCTACAATCATTCAATATGGTTTGTAATAACTTGTAATGACGAATGATGGGGAAGTTAATAAACGGGGGCTGGGGTATTCCAATATTTGTATGAAAGGGTAGAAAACATGCCTATAGAGTCTAAGTGCTTTATGTGCTATTTGGGTAAACTTGCTCTATTTCTGCACATCAATAGAAATCATGTCTATAGGACTTATGCACACACACTTTATTTATCTTGTCAAAATGTGTTAACTCAAATAATTGTTGCATTGTTTCCATATCTACTATTCAACACTTAGATAACATGTCTATAAGATGAATAACACATGTTTGTTACTGCCCATCTAGATACCATATCTATAGGTTTTCAATAAATCGATCAATTAATTACTTCTATTGCTTTTAGTGCATTGCTCCTTTAGTTATCATGACTATGGATTCTAGTCAATTAATCAGTCATTTTGTTATTATCATAATTAGACGACATGCCTGTAGGGATAATTATATAAAATATATCTCAGCTATTAGAAATTATGCCTATAGGATATTGACGTCTGCCTAAGAAGCATGCTTATAAAATTAGTACTAGTAATCTGGTAACTCATATCGCTTCACTGCCTCATCGCGTAAGCAATTAGAAATAATTCCTATAGGACTTGCGATGCTTTAACCGGCCTATACGCTGCAATACTGTATGGATAATATTAATCAGAATCACATAGGAACCATGCCTATAGGATTTAACAACCCAAATATGTTTTAATTCTGAAATCTTCTACTGCATAACAAGAAATCTGCCCACATGAATTTGTTGTTATGTGTGGAGGCTAACTTGGGCCTTAAATTGTATTTACGTGAAGTCCTATCTTTTTTTAATGTCGCTTAGTTTTAGCATTTTTTGATCAACCTAGGTAAAGTCTAGAACCACCCAAATAGTAGGTCCAAAGCCTCATGGATCATAGGCATGGGATGGGTAGCGCACGCATAGGGTACGACTTAGAATGAATTAGAACGATTTTAAGTAAGCAGCTTTATCATAGTAATCGGGTAGCAGGAGATGATAGTATGTGCGCGCTGAATAATATGAGCAACTCCTACCTAAAGGAAGTTGTGAAATATTATTTATGTTGCACGGGGCGATCCTTTAGGTTAAAAAATTTAAGATCCCCCTTTCTTTACATACTTGACACCCACACTAAGTCGTTTAATATAGACCAATGTTGTTGTATCCTTATAGCCATACTAAGATTTGTATCGATCCTCATATGTTTTAATAAGACTTTTCAACTTCAAAATCTCTCTTTATTTATTTGATCACCTAGCCTAATTACATAATCCACATAGTTTAAAGTTTGTCCGGGACCCACAGTTGTGGACCTCGAAGAGTGTCTAACACCTTCTCTCCGAGGTAATTTGATCCCTTACCCGATCTTTGGTGACGTTGACTAGTCAAAACAGAGTTACTTGCAAATAGGTACCTTAACGCACCTTAAAAATCGTTAGGTAGTGACTCTTCTCTATTAATACCTCATTTAAAAGAGTTGTCACACGTCTAAAACTGCTTTCACGAGAAACGGGACACGGCATGGACTTCAACCCATTTGGCCCTAGCTTTGTAAAATCTAACCCTCAACGGGACAATTTCTTGGCTAAGGGTTACCACTTCTTGCTCGTTTTGCTGCAAACGAGCCTCCAATACAACAGCCTCGACAGCTTTGGCTTCCAATTCTGAGAGGCGAATAACGGCTTGGTCCTGTTCTACCAAAAGTTGATCCTGCTCGAAAATAAGTTCCTCCAACCTCTGAAGGCCCTCAGAAGCAAGAAAGTTGGCCTACAAAGCAAGAAGGGTAAAATTCAGGATATGTTCATACCGAAAATAGAAGAAATAATAAAGGAAGAAAGGGACGCACCGTTGCGGCGTTGTGCATGGTTTTGTTCAACAGACACTCTCTAGAGAGTGCCTGAATCTTTTCCCAATCTTTATCCGAAGCCAAAAGCTTCAGATAATTAGCAAGCTCCACCAGCCGGGATGCAGGTTGAATCCGGTAGAGACCAAAAGAGTAACATTCCTCCTCCTTTGTGGATCTTCAGAAGGGGCAACATAATTTTGCCCCAAATTCCCTTGAACTGGGTACTAGTAAAGAGGAACATCCTCTTCGTGGTCAGATGCGGCCGGTGGAGATGATGTAGCAGTTGTTGGTGGAAGAGTGGATGAATATGGAAGTGATGTAGCAGTTGTTGGTGCTGGTGAAGATAGAGATGAAGCTGATGGAGTTGAAGGGTGTGAAACAGTTATGTCAAATGCAGCGCTGGTTGTTGGGTGCTCGCTAACCAAAGAAGGTAGGGTCTCGGTACTCAGCCCCGCAGTACCGGTCACAACTATTGGGGCCTGCAAATGGGAGTTAGAATTATCTACCAAATTAAACTCTCCCTAAAGCGCTGAGGCATCATCCTCGGTTGGTGTAACTGTCTCAACAGGTCGAGCATCATGTTGAGATGATGAGGATCGTCATCTTCTATGTAGAGAAGCTCCATCATCACTAGCTTCTTCATCATCATCAATCATCACAATGTCTATAACCAGCCCGGAAGGAGGGTCAATCACCATCGCTATCGGAGATGACTCGGGGGCATCAGTCTTTGCCCTTTTATTATTTTCCCCGGCAGCGGAAGAGCGTCTTATCTTCGGTTGTTTGTCCTCTGGCTGGGGATTCCGTAAAGAAATATTTGTGCCCGAAGCAGGCCCGGAGACACCTGTTCAAGTAAGCGCCTCCTGAAGCAGCCTCACTGTATCAGCAAGATCAGCCAAGACGTCCTCCTCGGGGACAGCAATAGAGCCCGCAGGTAGACCTAATTTCATAGACAAGTCAGAAGGGATCAATCAAGTTCTTCACATCAAAAATTGAAATAAGGTGAGTTTGAATTACCATAATTTTTGGCCTTCCACCCGTATTTAAGGGCCAGTTCTTTCCACAAATGAGTTTTGAGCGTCGTAACATCCAAGATCTTCTAAACCCACCAGTCCAAACTTTTAACCACCGGTGGGATCCATCGAGTTTTTGAAACATGCGAAGGATGAAGGATCAATATAGCTATAGAAGAATATTTAGTAATCCAAGCTACCGGAAATGATAAAGCCGTTACCAGAATGATGTCATTAGTGGCAACTGCAACGAACTATTCCATCCATCCACGGTCATTGTCAGCATCCATTCTAGACAACAGAGCATGGTGGCCACATTTACAGAGGTTTATCATTCCCCCGCGGAAGATCTTGGGAGAGTAGAGATTCATCATATGAGCTAAGGTTAGATCTTCTCCAGTCTTCTGGCACAAACGCCGAAGGCAAGCAACCGCCCTCCACACAGAAGTACTTACTTGTGCCAAACACACTTGGTAGCTGAGGCAAAACTCCGCAATCATGGAATCAAGCTCTCCGCTCAAAGAAAACACACCCAAAGTAAAGGGATACGTGTAAAAATATGTAAAACCTCCTTGGGTAGGGTCACTTGCTCTGATATATTAGGAGCAATAATATACAAATCATGTCAGTGACAATCTTCCTTCATAACAAGAATGTTGGATGGAAGGATGGAAGAAGGGTACCTACTGATTTTTCCCTCAGTGGCAGACTTGAAGGACTCATCAAATTTTTAGGGTTCTTCTGCTTGACTGGCTTGTAGCATCTCACTCAATTTCTTAGCTTGTTCTCTACTGGACACTGTGTTGCATGCAATCATTTTAAAATATTTTTTCTTGGGAGTTTGGGTGGTTGAAAGTGTGGGTGAAGGTTTTTTGGGTGGTGAGGAAGGGTTTTTAGAGTTTTTGGGATTCTCATGGGTATTGCCATTTGATCAGTTCAGAAACTTGAGAGAAATAGAGAGGGTTTTAAGGTTTTGGAGATTTTGATCTTTCGAAAAATTTGAGATAAGAGGGTAAGGTTAGATCAATTTAAATATGAAATGGTTGAGTGTGTAACAACAACTTTTTGGATGTTAGAAGTCTTTACATCTTAGGAGTTTCAGTTTGAAGAGGCGTCTGATTCTTCCCCATAAATCTCGACAATTATGGCATGTAAGGCTCTTGGTGAAACTGGTTTGTTTATAACTGATTGGTTCAAAAGTAGTTTGGGATAAAATGGGACTCTTTTCAGTTTATGATCCATATGCAGATATTTAAAATTATGCGGAGTGTAGAATACATACCTTATAAGCTCGATGAACCAGGTTCTTCACTGAAAGTTCTCTTGTTTAAGACTGATTTTTCCAAGAAAATAAGGATAATATCATTAGACATCAGTGAGACATTTTAGCACATGGCACAAGAGTATACTAATAAAAGCATGAGACTGAGCAATATCTAATCTAATTATTCACAAAATTCACAAATTATCTAACCAATCATTGAGTTAGAATCGGTTTCTTTTAGGTGATCTTAATCATCCCTAATTCTAACTTGTTCCTTTCAAAGTGATACCTACTCAAAGATTTTGTGAAGATGTCAGCAATTTCCTTATCAGTAGCACAAAATTACACAGTGATCAACACCTCTCAAAATTATCCCTTTTAAAATGATGCCCAACATCTATGTGCTTAGTGTTTTGTGATGGACTGGGTTCTGGTCATACTAATTACACTGGTGTTATCACAAAATATGGGGATACAACCTTTGAATACTATAGACAGAGGTCAGTGGTGCCTTTTAGGTATCTCAAGATCCTCTTGACAGCAGTCAAGTACAACTCCTTTGGATTTGCCTGAAATCTAGCACAAAGTCCTACATTGAAAACAATGTCAGGTCTGCTAGCAGTAAGATATAATAAGGAGCCAATCATTCCCCTATACAACTTCTAATCAACAGATGAACCAGTTCATCCACATCCAATTTTGTGGCTGTTGCTATAGGAGTGTCAATTTCTTTGGAATCTTCTATTTTAAACCTTTTAAAGCAACTCTTTCATATACTTCTGATGATGGATCATAGTTACATTTGAATTTTTTTAATTTGTAAACCTAAAAATAAATTAAGCTCACCCATCATACTCATTTCAAATTCATTTCCCATTAGTTTAGCAAATTCCTTACTTAACTTATCAGTAGTTGCTCCAAAGATTATATCATCAACATATATCTGAACTACCAAGAGATCTTTACCTTTTTCTTTTAAAAACAAAGTATTGTCAATTTTACCTCTCTTGTAGCCTTGCTCAAGCAAGAATTTTGACAATTTTTCATACCATGCTCTTGGAGCCCGTTTGAGCCCATAAAGTGCCTTGTCAAGCTTGTACACAGGATCAGGACATTCCTTGCTTTCAAAGCCCGGATGTTGCTTGACAAACACTTATTCCTTTAGATAGCCATTGAGGAAGGCACTCTTGACATCCATCTGATGGAAAGTGAATTTCATGTAAGCAGCAAAGACTATGAGGAGTCTAATTGCTTCCAATCTTGCAACTGGAGCAAAAGTCTCATCATAGTCTATGCCCTCCTCTTGACTATATCCTTGAACCACCAATCTTGCCTTGTTCCTTGTAACTGTTCCATCTTCATCAAGTTTATTTCTGAAGACCCATTTTGTGCCAATTACTGATCTATCCTTGGTTCTTAGTACCAGATGCCAAACTTGACTTCTATCAAATTGGTTGAGTTCATCTTGCATTGCATTCACCCAGTCTGCATCCTGCAAAGCCTCAACAATATTTTTAGGTTCAATAAAAGATATAAAAGAATTAAAAGCACAAAGATTCTTCAAAGAAGATCTGGTTTTGATTCCAGAGATTGGATCAGTAATTATGTTCTCAATGGGATGAGAAATTTGGTACTTATAAGGTTTCACAACCAGCCGGATTCCCTTAGATGTTCCTTCAGTGTTTTGTTGTTGAGGAACAGGTTCATGGATAGGTTCCCTCAGGGTTTGAGGATCAGTTCTTCTTTGTTCAGTTCCCCCTGTCAGGTTGCCCTAGGTAGAAGGACCCGTTCCATCACATGTTCCTTCCTTTGGTGCAACTTCAGTTTGGGCTGTGGTTTCATTTGAGTTTCTAACCAGCCCAATTGCTTCATATTCATGTTCCAGTCTCTCAGAAAAAATGTTAGTTTCATCAAAAACTACATGTACACTTTCTTCTACACACATAGTTCTTTTGTTATAAATCTTGTAAGCTTTACTATGTGAAGAATATCCCAAGAACACTCCCTTATCACTTCTGGGATCAAACTTACGTAGGGAGTCTTTACCATTATTGCGCACAAAGCACTTGCATCCAAATGCCCTAAGATGGAATATGTTTGGATTTCTCCCTTTAAGTAACTCATAGGGTGTCTTCTTAATAAGAGGTCTAGTCATGCACCTATTTATGATGTAACATGCAGTGTTCACAGCTTCTGCCCAGAAACTATGAGGCAATTTACTAGAAAGAAGCATAGTCCTAGCCATTTCTTCCAATTTCCTATTCTTTCTTTCAACTACTCCATTTTGTTGTGGAGTCCTAGGAGCAGAAAAGTTATGATCTATGCCATGTTCATCACAAAATTCAGTAAATTTAGCATTCTTAAATTCAGTACCATGATCATACCTAATTGATGCAAGTTGATTACCTAGTTGTTTCTGAGTTTTTCAAACAAACGAAGTGAACATGTCAAATGCTTCATTTTTAGATGTTAAAAATAATGTCCAAGTAAACCTAGAATAATTATCAACAAGCACCATCACATATTTCTTACCACCTCTGCTTAATGTTCTTATTGGTCCACAAAGATCCATATGGACCAGTTCCATTGTCCTGGTGGTGCTTACCACTTTCTTGCTTTTAAAAGAGGATCTTACCTGTTTCCCCTTTGCACAAGCCTCACAAACTCTATCTTCCTTGAACTTAATGTTAGGCAGTCCTATTACCAAATCCTTGGAGACTAGTTTGTTTAGTTGACTTAGACTGGCATGTCCAAGTCTCTTGTGCCAAATGAGGGGATCATTATCCAACACACTTAAGCAAGTGAGTTCATTTTCTTAAAGTGTGGACAGATCTACAACATATATGTTGTTCACTCTTTTTCCCTGCAAAACTATCTTGTCAGTGGTAAGATTAATCAGAAAACATTTGGTAGATGTGAATGCTACCATGTTACCTCTATCACACAATTGTGATACACTTATTAGACTGTACTTCAATCCATCTATCAAGTCAGTCTTACCTACCTTTCTAACTCCAATGATCTCACATTTTGTTTTCATTTCCAAAGGAGATATTACCTCCTTTAAGCTCCTCAAGTGAAAGGAACTGGTTCTTGTTTCCTGTCATATGCTTTGAGCAGTCACTATCCATGTACCATATTTGGCTGCTCCCCTTCACTTGGACCTGTAAAAGGAAATCAGGGGTTAGTCTTAGGAACCAAAACTAGTTTGGGTCCTTTTCAATAGGCAAAAGGATGAATCAAATTCTTTTTAGCCTAACCTAGCAACCTAGTATTCCCTAGAACACTTTTTTTGTTCTTTTGATCTGCCTTTTATTTTGCAGTGCAATCACTCTTGTAGTGACCAGTGTTTCCACAGTGTGTGCAAATCTTATTCTCAGGGAGTGTTAGGTACTTATTTTTGGGATCCCATTTAGGTGCAGAGTTCCTAAAGCTAAGTCCCTTTCTGTTGCTATTATGGTGTTCTTGTAGCCATGAAAGTGCATTGGGGGAACTGTTCCATTTACATGTTCTATCAAGCTCATGTTTAACCTTTGTTAAGTACTCTTTCAAAACTCTTACATTTTCTTCCTTGTTGTATAGCTCATCTTTAACGTTCCTTAAGTCATCCTCTAGGTTGAGTTGTATATCACTTGCTATCTCTTATCCTGTCCCTAACTTTAACTTTATATTTTCAGATCTAAGTTCTAAGACAGCTGTATCAAGTGCCTGAACCTGGTTATTCAAAGCAGTATTTTCCTTTTCAGTTTTACAAACGTTTATTTCTAGGTTTTTGCATTCTGCTTTTAAAAAGTTACATGCTTTTGACAACTATTCTTTTTCAGAACTTATATTCTTAGATTCATCAATTAAAGTTAGCAACAATTCTGATAGTCTATCTTTAGAAAGGAGTTTAATTTTATCCTTAAGGTCCAAAAAACTTAAATCAGATTCTTCATCAGGTTCATCTTCAGATTCTCGAATTGCTATGAGAGCTCGTTCAACATTATCATCAATGTCCTCATCTGAACTATCTTTCCAAGTAGCAACCATTGCTTTGGATGACCTTTTGTTGTAGTTCTTCTTGTCATGAAACTGTTCCTTCTTTCAGATTTCTCCTTTTTCCACTCGACTTCCCATATAGGACGGTTCTTGATCATGTGGTTCTTTTTACCACATTTGAAGCACCCATCAGTCATCTGCAAGTGATCTCTTTTCTTCTCCTTCCACAAAGAATAGCAGTGATCATTGAATAGTGGTGGCCTAGTGGTGGATTGTACTTTACAGTTTTCAGGTAGTGCACTCATCTTGATCTTTTCCTAAGGTGTTAGCCTCTTCAAGGATAACCCGCTCTGATACTAATTGATGTTTTATACTTCAATACCACACAAGAGGGGGGGGTTGATTTGTGTGGTTCCTGATTTTCGCGTGCACTGGATTATCTATGGACCTGGTTCTTCTATGCGTTCCTTACACTACAGTTGCAGAATAAAAAACACAGAAAGTAAAGAACATAAGAATTTTTACGTGAAAAACACCCGGCTCAAAAGGTGAAAAAATCACGACCTACTACCCAGTAGGATTTTCTCCAAACACTTCACTACAATGCTGAGCCAACAAAAAAGTTTACAAACTCTTGCAAACCTAAGGATTACCTCTAGCCCTTGTAGCAACCAGCCACAGGCTGTTGCGACTGCTTCAAGTTAACTCTAACTTGAACAATACAACTAGAGTTTACAACCTCTTGCAAACCTAAGGATTAACTCTAACCCTTATAGAAACACGCCACAGATTGTTGCAACTACTTCAAGTTAACTCTAACTTGAAAGATACAACTCAGGTACCTAGTACAATTTGCTTCTTATAAAGCTGAAAGGTACAACTCAAAATGCCTACCATACTTTGAACTAGAAACAAAGAAAGACACATAAAACTCTTTATGGAGCTGGTTCTTCAATCTGATTCGTGTAGTTTTAGGATCACACTCTTAAATCTCACAGGAATTGCTCACAAAATGCCTTGCTATTTTGCTCTCAATTCGTGCTTAACTTCAGTATGTGTGCATCACCTGTAAAAGAGAACACAACTGATATATATAGAGTTAGTAAATAAAGATTAACTATAAGTCTAATGCTTTACGATTAACTAGAAGTCTAATGCTTTACTCTTCCTTGGTGGAAGATTTCTAGTTATCTTCAACTTCTAACTCTTTCCTTATCTTGGATAGAGTTCTCTTCAAGTAAGGAGTCATGCTCCTTATCAAATATGCAACCTTTTCGTTTAGGGATTATCAGAAATAACTGCTTATACTTATCCCTTTCACGTGTATGCCTTTTGCTTGATTCTGACCGTCACCTCTATACACTGTCCATGGACCTGGTTCATGCATGTGTTCCTTTGTTAATCATCAAAACCAAAACCGCTCAGGTCAACAACATGTCAATGATTCGCCATATGGACAAGTCCTTGCACACGTGCCTCCACATAGTGCACACTTACTGTGCAGTTAGTAGTATCTCTATCACCCCAAGCATGTGTAGTATGTTCACCCATATTTTTTCTGTTAGTAATTTGTACTTGCAAAGTAATACTGGAAATTAAATAACGTAAAAACAAAAAGGTAGGAGAAACAAAATTTAATCGAACCCACTGAATTCACAATGTTTCCTTAAGAAACTTAATCCCCTCTTAGTATCCGAGGTTGTGGATTATTTCCTACCAGGATAGAGCGGATTACACATTGGTGTAGCGGTACCTCAAACTCCAGTGTTTCAGCGAACACAATGATCGGTAGCAAATCACACTTACGGTTGCTTTCTTTCAGTTAAAAAAATGCAGAAGGATGAAGGATAATTCAATTTTTCATAAAGAAATTCTGAGGGAATGGTCTGCTATTTATAGCCAACAGGTTAGGTTTAAACGAAGAGGTACAACTCTTCAGAATGGTTGTTATGAGTGTTCGCATAAAAATGACCATTTACGCAAAATAAAACGGAAAAATCAAACGTGGAGGAAAATTAATTTACCATTACAAAAATGGCTAAATATTACGTTAGTCTTAATATTAAAAAATAAATTTGGTCCAAAAAATTAATCAATCAATTAGATTATTTGACCGAAGCCGAGCGAGCGACGACGACGACGGCGTGAGGCTTGCCTTCTTCTTAACTCTTGAAGAGCTTGAAAAAGAGAAATTGTATATATACCCATCAAAACTAATTACCTCCTCCAATATGAGACAATGTCTCTTTGTCAAAGAGGAGAATTCAAATATTTTATATTTTCCTCCATTTCCCATTCACTCTTTATTTTAAGCTAAACCAAGCTTAGACCCAACAATCCCCCACATGAATGAGGAATGGCTGTATCACGAAAATATGCATGAAAATTATGTGATTCGCAAGCAAGTATTAATCGCATCTAGATAAGTAGGTTTCCCTTTGAACTTTTCGTATTGAACTTATATCGGATATACTCGGTCTATCGGTAGATTTGATATCTTTGAACCGTCGAACTTTGGTGTATACCTAGACATCCATAATTCATACAATCAACCCTTAATTTTCTTTGGTTCTCATTGTTGTGTTCGTTTCAGCCATGAATACTGCCTAGTTTCATAAGTGCATGGAGAACTGGCCTTGCAAAATTCTGCTTGAAGTGGCTAACACTTCACACTTACATAGGTGATTCCTAAACGTGTCATCCCATAGATACACTCTTTGATATACCCCGTATCAAATTTAGAAACCATTAAAAATCCTTAATGCTTTATCCTTGGTACTGAATATTGTCTCATCATGAGAATGGACCAAAATTTTAGTTGACAATATTGAACCGTCATTAATGATTTTGTTTGATCTCCTTGAACCTAGATCTTGGGATCTCCATTATTCTAGGTAGAGTTCCCGCCACAATGACTTGTCATCGGCCATAGTCCCATTCCACTCGATGATCTTTCAACTACCTCTCTAGTTAGGCCTTTTGTAAGCGGATCCGACACATTATCGCTTGACTTTACGTACTCAATTGTGATAATTCCCCTAGAGAGTAGATGCCTGACCGTTTTATGTTTTCATTGTATATGACGAGATTTACCGTTATACATAATGCTCTCAGCCCTTCCAATTGCCGCTTGACTATAGCAATGTATGTATATTGGTGCCAATGATTTGGGCCAAAATGGAATATCTTTCAAGAAATTTTGGAGCCATTCAGCTTCTTCACCGGCTTTATCTAAGTCTATGAACTCAGCTTCCATTGTAGAGCGGGAAATACAAATTTGTTTGAACGACTTCCAAGATAACGCTCCTCCACCTATAGTGAATACATATCCACTTGTGGACTTAGAATAGTTGATATTAGAATCAGTTGAACCAGTGATTCAATTTTTATCATAGTATCCCTCAATCATCACACGATATTTACTGTAGTGCAAAGCAAAGTAGTGGGTATGTTTTAAATATCCCAAAACTCGTTTCATTGCCATCCAATGAGATTGACCTGGATTACTTGTGTATCGACTCAATTTACTTATAGCACACGCTATATCTGGTCGTGTACAATTCATGATATACATTAAATATCCCAACACACGAGCATAATCCAATTGTGATATGCTTTGGCATTTGTTCTTTGCTAGTGCAAGATTCACGTCAATTGGAGTCTTTGCAACTTTAAAATATAAGTGCTTCTATTTTCCAAGTACTTGTCACAACCCAGAATTCCCACCCTCGGGAACGTGATGGCGCCTAACATTTCACTTGCTAGGCGAACCAACGTTTGATGTATTTATTAACCATTTTTATTAATTCAAACAAATGAAAGCCAATAAGCTAAATAAACTAAAATAATGTAGAAAAATCTTATAACTGGAGATATCCAAGTACAAACCCCAGAACTGGTGTTATGAATACACGAGCGTCTAGAGTACTACAAACAAAAGTCTGAATGAAAGCATAACTGTTTGAATCGAAATAAACAGTTAGAGTGATATAGAAGAGGACTTCAGGGCTGCGAATGCTGTGCAGCTGTACCTCAAGTCTCCGTCAAGCACCAGATCCGAGCAATCTACTTACCGCCGCTAGGACCGACTCCAAAATCTGCACAAGAAGTGTAAAGTGTAGTATGAGTACAAACGACCACATGTACTCTATAAGTGCTGAGCCTAACCTCGACAAAATAGTGATGAGACTAAGGCGGGTCACTCATAATAACCTGTTCACTGTATAATAATAATAACAAAGAAGGTAAACAGGAAATTAAGGTATATTAGTTAATTTATGAAAACGAACTCAATCCTCAAAATCAGTGAATCTAGAATATCAATCCACAGAATATCATATAAGAATACTGAAAACTAGCACAATACAACACTGAGTAAAGCATACATAATCAGTTGCGGCGCGCAATCCGATCCCACCGTACACACACAATCCTCCCTTATTCCACCATAACATCATTTATCAATACCAAGAATCACATATAAAATCCGTTGCGACGCGCAACCTGATCCCACCATATCATCATAACCAATGTCATAATCTTTCCTTATTTCACCGTATCATAATCTATAAATAACAAGTATTACATTCACAACTTTTGCGGCACGCAACCCGATCCCACCATATAATTATAATCAATATCAAAATCCTCCCTTATTCCATCATATCACAACCGTTGCAGCGTGCAACCCGATCCACAAATATTGTCAACAAAAGCAAGCAATTCAATAGCTCAATTTATAAGAACCTCTACAATTAAGGAATATGAAATCAAAGCAATAAAGAAACCACGTACAAATCAACAAAATGATACAAATGATACAAAAGCAACAAAACAAGTCAAGTACGTGACAATTAAGGTGTGATTGTAAGTTAATTAAGGCAAGTAGCAATTAATCAGGAATGAACAATTCAATACAAGAATAATTGATGAAAAGAAACAAATTACGACATAGAAAGTAATTAAAGCATGTAACAGTTAAGGCATGGAGTGATACAATTAATGAAATACGAGAAAGACATGGAAACAATCATTTTGACAGCGTATATACGAGACATGTAATTCACATAACATATAATTCAATGGTTCCTAATTCCCTCAAATCAAAGTTAGACCCAACACTTACCTCGCTTCGCAAAACTCAAAACTCAACCGGGGCCTTTTCTCTAAAATTCACCTTGAAACCAATCGAATCTAACAAAAACTGACTTAATATCAATAAACAATGCTAGGGAAATCAATTACAATACATAAAGCTAAGAACTTTACACTTTTCCCAAAAAATCAACAAAACTCAACTCGGTGCCCCGCGCGGTCAAACCCCTGGTCCAATGGTAGATTCCGACTACCCATGACCCCACGAGTTCATATATGTGATTAGTTTCAAAATTCGAGTCCAAATCGGCTCTCAAAACTCAATTTCTTATTTTTTAACAACTTGACAAAGTTTCACAAATTTTCACTTGGATTCACATGATTTTATTGTTAAAATCTAAGATAAATTGATGGAATAGCATTAGAAATGGATCAGAATTACTCACCCAAAGTTTGTAGATGAAATTCCCTCTTCAAAATCGCCTCCTACTAAGCCTAGGGTTCTAAGATATAAAAATGATGTTAAAAATTCCATCTCTCAGCTTTTGTCTGGTTGTAGATGTCACAAATGCGACTCGGGGTTCACAAATGCGAACCCCGCAAATGCAAAGAAGTCCTCGCAGAAGCAAACTCTCCACACCTCTGCTTTCATCGATGTACGACCCGACCGATTATTTTGAGTGTTGTATCCTCGTTTCCCCCATTTATTGCTTATTCCATCATCTTTGGTTGTCATGTGACTTGTCGGGGTGGTTGGTTTGGTTCCGAGAATATATCAGAATGAGTTGGGACACTTAGTCCCAAAGTTGGAAGCCTATGTTGAAAGAGTTGATCGGATGTTGACTTATAAGTAAATAGCTCCGTAATGGAATTTTGATAGTTTCGATAGCCCCGTAAAGTGATTTTGGACTTATGAGTGTATCCGGATATTGATTTGGAGGTCCGTAGATGATTTTAACTTGAATTAGAGAAAGTTGAAAAAATAGAAGTTTGGAGAGTTGAGAAGTTTGACCGATAGTTGACTTTATAGTTACCGGGCTCATATTTTGGTTCCAGAAGTTGGAAGAGGTATGTTATGTCAATTATGACTTGCGTGCAAAATTTTAGGTTAATCAAAGTTTATTTGATAGGTTTCAGCATCGATTATAGAAGTTGAAAAATCATTAGTTTCATTAGGCTTGAATTGGGGTGCGATTCGTGTTTTTGATGTTGATTCATGTGATTTGAGGCCACGGCTAAGTTTGTATCATATTTTAGGACTTGTTGGTATGTTTGGTTGAGGTCCCGGGGGTCTCGTGTGGATTTCAGATGGTTAACGGGTCAAAGTTTGGACTTGAGGGATTGCTTAAGTGCACCAGATCTGGTGCGATCGCACCTGCGAAAAAATTGGTCGCAGGTGCGCGACCGCAGAAGCGAAGGAGGCATCGCAAGAGGGGGTTCAGCTGGTGCTGTGAGGCAGCGCAGGTGTGAGGTTTTCTTGTCGCACCAGCTAAATCGTAGATGCAGAAGAGAGGCGCATATGCGATGAAGGCGTATGGCAGCAGTCTCCGCAGAAGCGGATAGGATGTCGCTGGTGCGGCTCCATAGATGCAGAGCCTTGTTTACAAAAGCAGGGGTAGAAGGTCTTCAGGAAAACCGCAGAAGCGGAAGAATGGTCGCTCCTGCTGGACCACAGGTGAAGTTAAGTGGAGCGCAGGTGTGAAAACACTCGCAGATTATATTTCACAGGGTTTTCGAGATTGTATCATTTTTGGACTTTAGAAGCTTGGTTGGAGGCGAGTTTTGAAAGGGATTTCACTATATTTCAAAAGGTAAGTCACTTTTGATCATTTGTATTCATTAATATTGAATACCCATTGAATTTCCCACCTAATTTATGTATTTTTAGGGTGGAATTTTGGACTAGGGATTGGAGAGTAAAATTAGGGATTTGAGTGACAATTTTTGTGTCGGAATTTGGTGATTTTGGTATGGTTGGACTCGTGATTGAATGGGTGTTCGGATTTTGTTAATTTTGTCAGATTGTGAGACGTGGGCACGGAGTTAACTTTTTATGTTGACTTTTTGACTTTTGTTAAAGAACTTAACTTTTTCATATGGAATTGATTCATATAGCTTGAGTTGATTGTATCGAGTTTTTTGTGGCTAGATTCGAGGTTTGTACGGCTTGAGTTGATTATAGGCAAGGGCTTATTGGAGTAGAGATTTGCACGGCTTGAGGTAAGTAACACTTCTAAACTTGGTTTTGAGGGTATGAATCCCTGAATTTTGTGTTGTGTGATCAGTGTTGAGGTGACGCACATGCTAGGTGATGGGCAAATTGGCATACATCATAGAAATTGTGACTCAGTCAATTTCGTGGAACCGTGTAGTCATCTTATCTGAATATTATTACTATACTCTATGTGTTAAAGAATTTGAGCTGTGATTTATGTTAGAAATCATGTTTAGGCTATGTGCTGGTACTATTGGGACCCACAACAGTCATTCATTTACTGTTGAGTTATTTGCTTAATTTGTAGTTATGTACTCAGTCGCATTCATCATTGCATATCATATCTTAGTCTCTGTTATCATTTATTGTCACATCATGTATCATTGTTTTGGGCGGATCGGCATGAGTGTTGTGAGCCCGAGAAACTAGAGAGATTGATGACTGAGTGAGGCCGAGGACCTGTTTTTGAGTGATATTGATGGGATCGGGTTGCACACCACAACGGGTACTATTGACACATGATAGGATCGGGGTGCACGCCGTAGTAGGTATTATTGAGACATGATGGGATCGGGTTGCACGCTACCCCTCCGGAGTCTGACATACCAGCAGTGAGCGTAGGTACCGTACAGTGCTGAGTGACTAAGTGTGATGAGCGAGAATTGAGATAGTCAGATTGAGTACTCTAAGAGTGTGAGTACGTGAGATTTTTATTATGCTGCATCACATGCGACATGCACGTTGACATGTAGATTTAGAGATGTAATATTCCTCATATCAGTCATACTTGGCATATTTTATCTGTATTGAGTCTTAATTATAAAACCTGAAAGCATATCTACATTTATGTACTGTGTACCAAAGGATTATGAGATTCTCTAAGATATTATTGTCATATTTCTTGTTATTTCTGTTCCATTAAATTCTGTATTTGGACTGTATTGGTTGAGCTCATCACTGCTTTCAACTCAAGGTTAGTCTTGTTACTTATTAAGTACATTGGGTTGGTTTTTCTCATACTACACTCTGCACTTCGTGTGCATCTTCTTTTACCACCGAGCTATGGTCGGTTGGGCAGTCATGCATTTATCATCGTGTTATGGATGCTACATTCATGCATGCAGGTGTACGTAATTAGTTTGACTCTCCCTCATAGTGGACAAGGTTAACATTCATCGAAGGATCGGTAAGACTCCACTTCATTCGGAGTGTAGCCGAGTCTATAAGTCATCGTGTCAGAGTTTTTCTACAGACTTATGGGTAGGCAGGGGGGCCTTTCCCTAGCATGTTTCGATGTCAAATACTCATAGAGGCTTTGTAGACACAGGTTCATTATGTACAGTATGCCAGAGGCCTTGACGGCCTTTGTGTATTCATGTTTTAAGTACGATGGTTCGCTGATATAAAGTTTGCCCACTTACAGTTATACATTATGAGTTGTGGCCATGTTGGCCCATAATAGTTATAAAAGGAATGAGTTCAGTTAACTCAACCTATGTATGTTCTAGTTTTCGTCGAACGATCATGAGTTACAGAGTGGTTTGCTCGGGCCAGTACGGCATCGGGTGCCAGCCACGCCTTACCAAGTTTGGAGTGTGACAAAGTGGTATCAGAGCAGGTCGTGTCCAAGGGAGTCTACAAAGCCATGCCTAGTAGAGTTTCACTTATGGGTGTGTTGTGCGCCATACTTATAATTGAGAGGCTATAGGGCATTTAGGAAATGTTACCCTTCTTTTGTTTTTAGATCGTACCATAGAGCTGAGTCGTAAGAAGTCAATATGAAGCTTCTGCTGGATTTTGTATGCACCAGAGGTGCATGTATAACAATTGAGCTTTAAGGCATGGATGTAATTTCTACCTATGTGGAAGGGAGGTTATGAAAGTGAAAGAAGATACGATGCTAGATTGAAAGGTAGGTAAGGTAAAGGTGAAGAAGTTACGAGATACTCAAGTGCAGAAGGCTGTAAATAGTTCAGACTTTAGATAAATAGTGGGTTTTAGTTTAGCTTACAGAGGAGACTCTGCAAAAATTTTGTATGTCTCTAAGAGTTAACATTCAAGGATGAATGTTTCTAAAAAGGGGAAGGATGTTACATCCCGTACTTTTGTACATTGGATTTATCGTAAGATAATTGACAGAAGTTCAAGGACAAGATTATTTATGAGGTTATAAGTATTTCTGCTATTTATAATAAGTGATAAGTAAATGTCGTGAAGGTCAGAGGGCAAACAAATCAAAGAAAATGAATTTCGTCGAAGTTTGATATTTTAGGATAAAATACGGTCAAAGCTATAATACCCCGTATTTATGAACTAGTGCTATACCACATGACCGTGATAGTAAGGTATATAAAGTATGTTAAAAGTATTTAGTATTTAAGTGAAATGAGATCCATAAATCAATGTGTAAGTAATTAAGTGGGAAAGTATAGTGGATGTACGTAAATTGTTCGAAATTGTTGGATGACTATTATTCCACATGGACCATATATATGAATGAGCAGAAAGTGACACTTATATACATGAGGTATAAATTTTGGTGATGAGTCATTATGTGTGCACCTAGAGGATTACACGTGTAGAATTTTAAGTAAGATACTTGCTCAAAACGTGAATGGAGATACATACCTCATTAACGTAATATTTCAAGGGATTAAGGCCATTCACGAGGTTATAGAGGATTTGTGACTATGTTATTGTAAGACCCCGTAAGTTTAATAACCTTGATACCGTTAGATACATTTTGATATGATATTTCTTTTGACTGAAATATTTTTGTAAAAAGTTTTGAAAATATGATTTTATATAGTTATTAATATTACTACTTCCAGATATGCATTAAATTATACACATAATATGAGAAAGTTTATAAATGAGATTTTTTTTATTGTAAAAATAGAAATTATTTTCTCACAAGGAAAGAAGGTTGTCGTTTTACCGTTTTGTGAATTAAGCGTATGAAAATTTGTACTCTTTATATGAGATTAGGAAATTAGAAGTTGATAAAATATATGTATTTTTACAAAGATGTTTTAATAAAATATTAGTGTATGTCTTAATTTTATATAATACCGTAATTTATTAATATTTTAATATTTTAATAGTACTACTTTAGGATGAGGATTTTTGGATAATTATAAGGTGACAAGGATGTCACCACGTGGCTACATAGCAAGGAGCAACAAGTGACTAATACAAATTACCATGTTGGTGGCATCTTTATAGCCAATTTCTTAGTGATAAAGTCATGGCTTTAATTGTGTGGGTCCATAGCCATAAATAGAGAAATTCTTCACTTAAGACCATATTTTTAATGATATTAAATTGAATAAAATGGGGCTTATCTCTGTGGAACTTTGACAAACAAAAACGAACAGAGAGGTTAGTAATGACAAGTATACATTCGTTTAGTTATTTCGAACTCGTGATGCCATCGTTAAGCCGGAAATAGTTCGAGATTGAGGCGTAGAGGATATTGTTCACAAATACAAGTAGGAAGTTAATATTAAAGGTATGTTAAAGACTAATCCTTCCTTCTTTTGGCATGATCTTGGTAAATAAACGTAAACGTAAAGTCATTCCATATATGGTTCTACTCTTAGTAGTTAAGGATGTCTACGTTATTCATTCTTGTAAAATGTAATCTAAAGAATTTCTACGTATATTCTTAAGTCTTTGTTGAGGCATACGAGAAAGATGTTAATGTTCATAATGTAATATTATATGCATCTTCATTTACCACCGAGATACAGCCGGTTGGGCAGTCATGCATCTTCATTTACCACTGAGCTACGGCCGATTGGGAAGTCATGCATCTTTATTTACCACCGAGCTACGGCCGGTTGGGAACTTATGCATCTTTATTTACCGCCAAGATTTCATCGATCGAGCAGTCATGCATTTACCACCAAGCTATAGCCAGTTGGGAAGTTACACATTTACTATCGAGCTACGGCCGGTTGGGTAGTCATGCATCTACATTTACCACTGAGTTACGGCCGGTCGGGCAGTCATGCATTAACCACCATTTTACGACCGGTCAGGTAATTACCGCTGATCAATTGGCAGTCATGTTACGATATGGATAACAGTCTCAAGAGAGTCATTAAATATATAAGTATAATTAGTATACATATCATGGCTTTCGGTGGCACTTTAGAGGTTCAGTTTGATTCTTATCTCTCTCATTGATGTTGATTTATTGTTATATTTCAGTTATGCCTTACATACTCGGTATATTATTCGTATTGATATCCTTTTGTTGTGGATGCTGCATCCATGTATGTAGGTGTATGTAATCAATTTGACGAGCCCTCATAGTAGATGATGTTAGCATTCAGCGAAGGATCGGTAAGACTCTACTTCAATCGGAGTGCAACCGAGTCTTTAAGTCATTGTATTAGAGTTTTGCTACAGACTTATGGGTAGGCAAGGGCTCTGTCCCGAGAATTTTTCAATGTCAAATACTCTTAGAGACTTTGTAGACATAGGTTCATTATGTACAGTATGTTAGAGGCCTTTATGGCCCGTGTGTATTCATACTTTAAGTACGATGGTTCGCTGATACAGAGTTTGCCCAATTATATTTATACATTACCCATTGTGGCTATGTTGG
Organism: Nicotiana tabacum; assembly: GCF_000715075.1. Classification (NCBI taxonomy): domain Eukaryota; kingdom Viridiplantae; phylum Streptophyta; class Magnoliopsida; order Solanales; family Solanaceae; genus Nicotiana; species Nicotiana tabacum. The sequence continues at coordinate 26,322,156 of NC_134094.1, read as the reverse complement.
CCCATGATAGTTATAGAAAGAATGAGTTCATTCAACTCAACTTATGTATGTTCTAGTTTTCATCAAACGATCATGAGTTATAGAGTGGTTCGCTCGAGCCAGTGTGACACCGGATGCCAGCCACGCCTCCCCAGGTTTGGAATGTTACAAAGTGATATCAGAGCAGGTCGTGTCCTAGGGAATCTATAAAGCCATGCCTAGTAGAGTCTCACTTATTGGTGTGTTGCACCTTACACTTATAATTGAGAGGCTATAGGGCATTTATGAAATTTTACCCTTCTTTTGTTTCTAGATCGTTCAATAGAGCTGAGTCGTAAGAAGTTAGTATCAAGCTTCCGCCAGATTTTATATGCACCAGAGGTAGAGGTATCACAGTAAAGCTTTAAGGCGTGGATGTAATTTTCACCTATGTGGAAGGGAGGTTATGAAAGCGATAGAAGATACGATGCAAGATTGAAAGGCAAGTAAGGTAAAGGTGACGAAAATACGAGATACTCAAGTGTAGAAGGTTGTGAATAGTCCAGACTTCAGATAAAGGATTTTAGCTTAGCTTACAGAGGAGACTCTGCAAAATTTTCGTAAGTGTCTAAGAGTTAACATTCGAAGACGAATGTTTCTAAAGGGGGGAAGGATATTATATCCCGTAATTTTGTATGTTGGATTTGTCGTAAGATAATTGACATAAGTTCAACGCCAAGATTATATTTGATGTTATAAGCATTTATGTTATTTATAACAAGTGGTAAGTAAGTGTCGTGAAGGTTAGAGGAAAAACAAATCAAAGAAAATGAGTTTCGTCGTAGTTTGATATTTTGGAATGAAATAGCCAAAGCTATAATACTCTGTATTTATGGACTAGTGATATACCACATGACCATGATAGTAAGGTATATGAAGTATGTTAAAAGTATTTAGTACTCAAGTGAAATGAGATCCATAAATTAATTATGTATGTACTTAATTAAGTGGAAAATTGTAGTGGATGTACGTAAATTGTTCGAAATTATTGGATGACTATTATTCCAAATGGACCATATATATGAATGAGCAGAAAGTGATACTTATATACATGAGGTGTAAATTTTGGTGATGAGTCATTAAGTGTGCACCTAGAGGATTACACGTGCAGAATGAAAAAGGGGGTTTCTAATGCTAGTAGTGTAACATCTCATACTTTAATGTTAGGATGAGTTATGGTAATCCATATGAGCGTGAAGGAATCAAGGTCATTCATGAGGTTATAGAGGATTTATGGTAGTATTATTGTAAGACCCCGTAAGTTTAACAACCTTGATACCGTTAGATACATTTTGATATGATATTTCTTTTGACTGGAACATTTTTGTAAAAATTTTAAAAATATGATTTTATATAGTTATTAATATTACTACTTCCGGATATGCTTTAGATTATACACATAATATTTGAAAGTTTATAAATAAGATTTTCTTTATTGGAAAGATAGAAATTATTTTCTCACAAGGAAAGAAGGTTATATTTTTACCATTTTGAGAATTAAGCGTACGAAAATTTGTACTCTTTATATGAGATTAGAAAAATGAGAAGTTAATAAAATATATATATTTTTACATGAATATTTTAATAAAATATTGGTATATGTCTTAATTTTATATGGTACAATAATTTATTAATATTTTAATAGTAGTACTTTAGGATAAGGATTTGTGGACAATTACAAGGTGACAAGGATGTCACCATGTGGCTGCATAGCAAGGAGCGATAAGTGACTAGTACAAATTATTATGTTGGTGGCGTCTTTATAGCCAATTTCTTAATGATAAAGTCATGACTTTTATTGTGTGGGTGCATGGCCATAAATAGAGAAATTCTTCACTTAAACCCATATTTTTAATGATATGAAATTGAATAAAATGGGGCTGCTCTGTATGGAACTTTGACAAACAAAAGCGAACAAAGGGGTTAGTCATGACAAGTATACATTCGTTTAGCTGTTTCGAATTCGTGTACCATCGTTAAGTCGGAAGTAGTTCGAGATTGAGGGGTAGAGAAGATTGTTCACAAATACAAGTAGGAAGATGATATTAAAGATATGTTAAGGCTAATCCTTCCTTCTTTTGGTATGATCCAGGTAAAAAAAACGTAAACGTAAAGTCCTTCCATATATAGTTCTACTCTTAGTAGTTAAGGATGTCTACGTTATTCATTTTTGTGAAATATAATTCAAAGCATTTCTAAGTATATTCTTAAGTCTCTATTGAGGCATACGAGAAAGATGTTAATGTTCATAATGTAATATTATATGTATCTTAATTTACCACCGAGCTACGGCCGGTTGGGTACTCATGCATCTTCATTTACCACCGAGCTACGGCCGGTTGGGCAATCATGCTTCTTCATTTACCATTGAGGTACGATCGGTCGAGCAGTCATGCATTTATCACCGAGCTACGGCTGGTTGTGCAATTATGCATTTACCACCGAGTTACGGCCGGTTGGGCAGTCATGCATCTTCATTTACCACGGAGCTACGGCCGGTCAGGCAATTACTGTTGATAAGTTGGGCAGTCATGTTACGATATGGATAACAGTCCCAATAGAGTCATTAAATATATAAGTATAATTAATACATATCATGGCCTCCGGTGGCACTTTAGAGGTTCAGTTTGATTCTTATCTTTCTCGTTGATGTTGACTTATTGTTATGTTTTTGTTTTACCTTACCTACTCGGTATATTATTTGTACTGACGTTCTTTTGTCGTGGACACTGTATTCATGCATGCAGGTGTAGGTAATTAGTTTGACTAGCCCTTATAGTAGATGCGGTTAGCATTCAACGAAGGATTGGTAAGACTCCACTTCAATCGGAGTGTAGTCGAGTCTATGAGTCATCGTATTGAAGTTTTGCTACAGACTTATGGGTAGGCAGGGGCCCTGTTTCGAGCATGTTTAGATGTCAAATACTCTTAGAGGCTTTGTAGATACGGGTTCATTATGTACAATATGTCAGAGGCCTCTAGGGTCCGTGTTTATTTATATTTTAAGTACGATGGTTCGTTGATACAGAATTTGCCCACTTACAGGTATATATTATGAGTTGTGGTCATGTTGGCCCATGATAGTTACAGAAGGAATGAGTTGTCAACTCAACCTATGTATGTTCTTGTTTTCGTCGAACGATCATGAGTTACAGTGTGGTTCGCTCGGGCCAGTACGGTACCGGGTGCCGGTCACGCCAGGTTTGGGGTGTGATAGTAACCACATGAGATTACTACAATTTTGTATTCATTTAGTCTCTCTGTTTGTTTAAAACTCAGCGAAGGTAAAAGAGGCAAACTTGCTCAGCTATTTTCAAATAACATTCCCAAAATCGAATCTTTGTTACTAGTATGTATTCCCTTTGCATGCTGACATTGTTGCAGTTTTTCTTGGTTCCATATCATTGGACTTGCTCATATAGCATAGTGGGACTTTCCTTTTACCTTCTCTTCCTTCTTTGCTTTCAAACTTGTTTTTACATCAACTTGAACGGCTCAGTATCAAAAGAACAAGGAACAAGCCTTAGAAGTACCAAGAATTTGAAACATCTTAGGATATGGTTCACACGAAAGACTGTATTGAGAGCAAGAAGAAAGAATCATCTAAGGCTGAAGTCCGGAGTTCTTTGAGGCAAGATATAAAGTAGATGAGAAAATTATGAGGCTCTTTCTTATCTGCTCCATCTGCAATATTGATGCGTATAGACACGCTGAGAAAAGATTTCTTATGGAGTGACAACAAACAAAATAAATGGAACAATGTCACGAGAAACTGGAGTCGGGTCTTGGAAGTAAGAATTGAAGCGCCATAATGAAAGCCTATCGCTGAAATGTCACTGGAGATTCAACAAGGAAGAAAATGCTTTTTGGAGGAGATTACTGGTGGAAAAGTTTACTTTTGAAAATCCATGGTTCAGCAATGATTCTAATGCCCCACATGGTAGAGGAACATGGAAGCATATCCTCTCTCTTGGATGTAAATTTTCTGAAAATTTTTGTTTTCTCCTCGGTAACGGTAGAAAAATCTGGATTTTGGGAGGACGCATGGTTGGTTCATTCACCTCTCAGAGACCAGTTCCAGAATAATCTACAGCACTCCTCCCTTCACAATGCAGTGATTGCTGATTTTTCACTGCTCAAGGTTGGAATCTCTCTTAGAAGGAATTTGAATGATGGGGAAGTGCCTAGGACTTGTGATTTGTTATCTATGCTCAACAACATCTCCTTAAACCATCCATAAATGGACTCCAGAACACGACGAGGACATCCAAACGATCCTTTTTCAGTGAAATCATGCAACAAAATGCCGTCTTTTACTGACAACATCAGTCGACCTTGAAAGAAAATATGGTACAATAATGCTATAATTGGCATTAGTTGGACTATGCCTTGTTTCCACTCAATATTTTCTTATGTTCTGGAACCGGATCAGATTACCAAAAAGGTCCCTCAAAATTTGGAGTACTATATCCGAAGCCTTATGGTGGCTGTCTGGTTGGAAAGGATAACTTTTTAAGGTAAAAGATAAACTTTCTTAGCCTTAAGTTTAGAGCTATTTACTTGCTAACTTTTTGGTGCAACTAGTTTTTGTGCAGGATAGAGATGCCTTGTTAGATATAATGGTGGATTGCACAACTTTAACTATGTTTTGAACCACTAGCTTAGTGCTTTTTCTCTTTAATAAAATAAATTATTACTACCAAAAAAAAAAAAAGATGAGGCTTTAGCTATTTCACCATCTTCGGCTCCTTGCTCGCTGGGGAACACTATGACCAATGAAGGTCTTGAAGATATTCTTGAATGCTTCTATGCTTCAATCTTAGCATTTACTTAAGAGTTTTAGGAATTACTTCGATGTTTGACCAAATTTTTAAAAACTGCATATTTTAAGAAGCACTTTTATCCTAATAGTTTTTCATAAAAGTACTTTGAAGAGAAGCACTTTGTGTTTGGAAAATTCATTTAGAAGGTGCTTTTCTTTTTGGTATTTGATAAAAATATGCTAATCCTTTCGAGAAGTGTTTTGAAGTGTCAAATTACGAAAAGGATATTATTAAGATTTATTTTACAATTAGTATTATTTAAATGGAGAAATAATTTTAAATATTCTTATTAAAATGAATTTAATTATGTGTTTTGTTTATTTAGATATAAAAATATATGTCAAGTTTTTAAATTAATTTAAGTACAGTTAAAACAAAAAAAAAAAAGGAAGGGGGAAAGGCTTTATTTATATTTGAGAGATATATGGGTTGAATTAATGAAATATAGTTTGCTAAAACATAAATATATTGGTAAGGATATTTATGTCTTGAAAAACTTAATCTTTTGCTTTTGGTTCTGCTTGTTGGATTTGTAGCTTCTTCCCAACAATAGAAAATTATTTTTGTTGCTGCTCAAAAATTAAAAATCGCAGATAAATAAGGATTCTTTCCCTCCGAAAATCAACGTATAGATCTCCTTCCATATTTTTAAGCATGATCAACAACAATAAATGCAAGACGGAAAGGAAATTTCATGGATGAGGTAGCAAATAAGGTGATGAAAAATAAAGAAAAAAATATGTAACATCTAAAAAATTTAAGCAAAAAGGGATATTTTTTAATGGGTATGGTTGAAAATCATTAAAAATATATAGATGAGTCAATATATAAAATTTGAGAAAGATTGGAGTGTTTTGGACTAGTTTTGAGTCAATTCGTAGTTGAAATTGCGTTTAAACAATTTCTATACGATATATGAAGCTAACATGATCTCAAGGTATACATGGATATACAGGAGATACACAAGAGATACATATTTAATATACAAGTGATACACGGGAGATTTACACGGAGATACACATATCATCTTCTTACATGTTATCTTGTGTACTTCAAATTTGACTCATATTTCAATTCAAACAACCTAAAATCTCCATCAAATCGTCCAGTTTTGGTGATGACCTGTGACGCAATAAGATGAATATACTAAGTTTTGCTCGTCTTTGTGTTATCCTGCTCAAAATCTCTTCACTTTTATTTGTAAGCAGTGAAGTGTGATCAAGGAAGCTGGAAACCCTTTCCTCTCTCCCCCTTTCTCACGCCCTCAATATACCCTTTTCTCCTCTTTTTATTTACCTACTTTTTGTAAGATCAGTTGTATGTTGAAAGCAATATTTTATTTAGCTGTTTACTTGTAGGTATAGGTTTTTATTTCTTGTTCTTTTTTCTTTTTGTCCTAACATCTGTCGTTTCAGAGGCTTGTGAGGAAAGTGGCCTGAGATAGCATTGTACAGTTGATTTGTTCATTTATTGAGGAAAGGAACTCTCATTTGATAAATTTTGAATTAAAGTATGTTATATCGCTGCAGAAGAGACTGTAGCAAGTTAAGAAAATATGTTATTTTTGTTTCTGATATTCAATGTATAAATGAATTGGGACACTGCATATTAGTTAGCTTTCTTGTAGCAGCTGCCATGGCTGATGATGGCAATCCAATGGCTGATAATGGAATTTCAATGGCTGATAGTGGCAATTCAATTCCTTCTCTCTGCCATTGCATTAAACAATTTCTTTCCAATCTCAAACGACACAAAAGCATCAATAGCACCATATTCAAATTGTTCATAGCTCAAATTCTCAAAGTAACATCCTCTGGCTTTCCCAAGTAGTGCTTTTGCCATTCTCTTCAAACCCATCTTTCCATACACATATTCTCCATAATACAACAATTCAAGTCGATTCAAATCCACAGTATTCGCCACAAAAAGCCCGTGATCACACATCAACTTCTCAGCATCTCCCTCAACCCAGACACCAACGAATGTGAAATTTGGGTTACTCAGAAATTGTGCGAGGTAACCGGGCATGGAATCTTTGTGTAGGAGTTGAAAAAGAAGGCAACGTCGGCCTACACAAAGTTGGAGAAGAGCAACTGGTTGTTTGTCTTATGGATTGAAATACGGGAGCCACTCGATATCGAGACCAATAAGAAGCTTGTGTAGTATCAACGGTATGCAAAATCCAGTCAGCGTTCTTGGTTACAGTAACCTCTATTTGTTCACTGTAGAAAGAAACTCCGTACATTTCAGCCATTGATAAACAACACTAAAACAGACAACTTTTGTTAATATGGAGTATAAATTGTGGAATGGAGTGAATAAGGGGTTTATATATATAGAAGAGAGTGAGTTTTCCTAATTAACGCGGGACTGGAAATCGGAAAGGGAAAGGGAAGTAACGTTTTGGAAGTTGCCAAATTTTTTCTTCCTATTCCTTGGTGAATTTGGTTTGCAACAAGAATTTAAAAAGCGTCAATTAAATGGGATTTTTTTGCTATAATATAATTGTAGTAGTCTATTAGTAGATAGAGCATATAAGAATTTTACTTGCCTGCTTAAAATGGGATTCGGAATTGTTTTCCTATTTTGTGTTGAATTTAGCTTTGGCGGCAAGAATGTAAAACGCGGAATTAAAATAATGTTCCGAGATTGAGATTCACACTCTTTGACATATACCCAATTTATTCCAACAACACCCATTCAAAATAAATTCTCATTTTAAAAACCCAAATTTTTTAATTCAAGCTTTAACTAAGCTTCAATGGTTGCCCGTGACATTTTCAGTTTAATCCTTCAACGCAATCTAACAAACTAACGTTTAATAGTGATTTCTAAACCGAATTAAGGTGTTCGATTCTCTAAATTGTAACTTAAAGGAATTAGAATATTAGAATATTGCTCAAGTCTAGTGTCTCAAAAAGTTTGATCTGTCTTTGTGTTTTAGCAAAATTATTTGTGTTACAAAATGACATTTGAGCTATTTCCGGTAGATATTTTGTTTTGGGCTAGTTTTGGTTGAAATTATTTAAGGACTGACAGTTCGGATAGTTTTTTCAATTTGGTTGGAATATTGGGCCAGCTGACAGAGAGTAATTTTTTCTTTAAATACTAAGCATGTCGCATTTGAAATTTTAAATAAAACTAATTTATTTCATTTAAACTCGTGCATTTTTTGGACTTTATTTTTGTCCGAAAAAGAACTAAAACTGCCCGTGTACTATACGAAATAGAATAATTATATCCTCCATTTAAAGTTGATAGCATAATTGCTCATGTCATGACTAATTGAGATCATTCCTACACTTGTCACTTGTCCATTAACAGATATATTTTTCGGATATTTTAAATCCTAAAATTTATTTTTTATTTTTTTCAAATTCACGTAGTATTAAGAAAATACCCCCTCCTTTTTCTCATCCCCTCCCCCCCTTCCTCATCCCCCCTCCTTTTCTTTAAATCATACCCCATATTAACCCTTAAAAAGAGTTGTTATGTTAGCTCAACCCTCCCATTCAGAAATTACTCGACCCTTTTGTAACGATCAGTCGTTTTGAGGATTGACATTCCGTTCAGTGATTTGAGGTCTTTAGTAACTTCATATGAAGTATTACGATTTGCATCCTAGGTTGGTTTTGGATTTCATATTCCACACTTTTATTTTTTTACTTTTGTCATGCCCCGACCTCGGGGAGCGTGACCGGCGCTCAACCGAGATACCCCGGTTAAGCAAGCATGTTAGATGCCTTCTACCCAACCTTGCCAATTAACAATATAAGAACCAGTACATGTGATAGACATGAGAAGAGTCAAGTGTTCCACAATCTTTTCCATTACTAAAGGATATTCATTTTTGATTTCCAAAATATGACAAGTTTATAGATATAATGAAAAACATGTTTACCCAAATGCCAACACTTACTAGTTTAATTCCCAACTTCATACACCACCCACAACCTGTCTACAGAGCCTCTAAGTAGAACAGAAGAGCAGTATGAATGTGCCGACGACAAGGCCCCGGTTATACCTCAAAATATAAAGTACAACGTCAAATGACATGAAGCCTGGAACAGAGTGGGGCTCACCAAAATCTGCTGAATAGAGAGTAACTGCTCACGAGGATCAAAACCGTCCGCTGATGAACCACCTGCATCCATTGAAGATGTAGCGCCCCCGAAAAAAGGGACGTTAGTACATATGAAATAGTACCAGTATGTAAAGCTAAATGTCCTCTTTCAAAATAGAATGCCAATATAAGACAGGGAAAACCATAGAAACAGCAAGTCACAATCAACAATATCCAAATGCCTAGTTAAAACATAATAATTTTCACAATACGAAAATAATATATATTTTTGGTTAGGAGATCATTTGCACCGATATACCACCGTATTTTTAGCACGGAGTCCGATCACGCCCGATCGGCTAGGCCATCTCCTCACGAACAATGTGGTTTGATATGTGATGCGAAAAAAAGTGTTACTAAGAGTAGTACCACCATGTGCGCAACATGGTGTCCGATCTCCATCCGACCGGCTAGGCCGCCTTCCCACATATGTCGTGTGGGTTGACTTTCCAATTCACAGCTAATATCAATCTCATCCCAATTAAGGGGAATAATCACAATCACCTCAATATTTCAATCTCATCCCAAATAAGGGAAATAATCACAATCCACTCCTACACTGGCACGTGTAGTTTCGGGTGTGGGCCTTATGACCCACCCTTCCTCGGTATGCTAATGATACTCTCAAAAATATTTATGTTTTGCACACAAGGGAAACAAAAATACAAATATATTTTATATTCACCTTTTAACCTTTCACATTGTATATATAGCTTCGTTAGTACTTTCAACCATTCACAACATCATTATTTCCTTAGCTTTATTAGCCATACATGTGATTTTTCATTTATGGCACAATGGTCGTATCTCATATTCCACACTTTTATTCTTTACTTTCATGGACCACCATCATAAATATCAACAAATAAAATATTTCGAAAATCACAACTTTAGGTTTATTAGTAACGAAGATTTTAAACACAATAGATTTCTTTCTAGGAAATGGAGTAAAATGATTGGCAACCGAAGCACAAGTTAAAATCATAAACATGTAACACATCATTTATTCTTGAAATACTTTTCCCCAACAAGGGCAATACACAATTTCAACTCATTAAAATATAAGAGCTCAAAACATATTGGACATACTTACAAAGCATAGCATTAGTTAAAACAGCCACATTTGGGCATAACTTGGGTACATAAGCTTTTAGGCAAATCTATTTTCGAAGTCAATTTGGAATAGTTGAATCAAGGCCTATTTCATAACTTTTCTCACATCATTTCATTTCCTCGGCACCATTGGCCACAAGTATGACTTTCATTCTTGGAACGTTGGCCACACTTTATATCTTCAAGTCACTTCTTTCACTTTCAAGCATCCTTATAGATTATCAACAACAAGGCATTTCTACTCGAGACTTTAAATGCACATTTGAGCAACTAACCAAATTAAGGGTCTTAGGCACATGTGATTTCTTACACAATTTGACATGCTAGTTTTCATTAGAATCACGTTTTCAAATTATAATATATTAATACACAACCCACGCTTAATCACCTTCTCAAATAGTAACTCAACATAACAAGAAAGTTTGGAATATAAATTGAACATATATATCTTTTGACACAAGACATATTCAGAGTAATTAATTTATAATGAGCAACACGGGACTTACAAGGCCATTGTGGGGTTCAATTCTAAAAGAGGAGTTTAGCCAACATACCTTGTTTGAGCTTCCCTTACGTTACTACAAACGTCCCAACCTTTCTAGCAATAACAATATATAGGAAGATAGCGAAAATTGGATAATAATTAGAAGGATTCTCATGGTGTAACTCTCTTAGGAATTTTGTCAAACACCTAGTATGCAAAATGGACTACAAAGATCTACAATGGTAATCCCTTCCTCGATCAACCAATTTCAACAAGAAACTACCCAAACTAGTTCATTAACCCCACATACTACAACCTATTTTCACATGTATGGCCTATTTTCAACCCCCACAATATACTGAACTCATAACCTCTTGCATGAAAGTTTAGGAGTAGAACTTACCCGGATAGATGATAATCTAGTGATTGGCTTCCTTGATTCTTGAATATTGGTGCAAGAATATGTGATTAGAATGCTAGGTTTCCTTCTTCATTTTCTAAAATGCTCTCACCTCTCTCTAAAATCATCAGATATTTGCTTCAAAATGAGCCCCTAAGGTTATTTATCAAAATGGGGTCAGGTTATAAAAATAGGAAAATGGACCCTCCGAACTCAAGTTTGCGGTTGCATAATGGACCGCATAACAGATATGTGGTCCGCTAAATGGATCGCGAAAATGATGCCCAAAAACTGGAATGGTATGGACCGGTCTGCGACAGGTCTAAGGTCGGAGAGTGGACCGCAGAATCGCCCAATGAAATTCTTCATGCCAAAATCTACGATGGATGTGCGGACTGCGAAATGGATATGCGACCACAGAATGGGCCGCAAAACGACCTTCAAAATTCAACCATTTTTCTGCTCAACTCTGCGACAGGTTTGCAGCTCGCATAATGGATCTGCGGTCGCGAATCTAACTGCATAACTGGACCTTCATCAAAAACTTTCCACCAACACCTCGATGCACTATTCAACCCAAAACATAAGTCTACCTCGGCACCACGAAACCTTAAATTCCTTGGCGAAAATTTATGGGGTCTTACGGATTTTCAATGTGGAAGCTTAAGTTGGAAGAGTTGGCCAAGTTTGACTTTTGTGTATTTGACTTCGGATGGGACTTTTGATCATTCCGTAAGGTTCAGATGATTATTTTGTACTTGGACATAATGCCCGAATTTTTGGATGTTCCTAGAAGGTTTTGGCTCTATTTGGCGAAAGTTGGCGATTTGAAGGTTTGGAAAGTTCATAAGTTTGACCGCGAGTTGACTTTGATGATATTAGATTCAGATTGTTGTTCCGAAAGTTGGATATGTTCTGTAATGTCATTTGAAACTTGTGTGCAAAAATTGAGGTGATTCCGAGTTGTTCAGATGTGTTTGGCGTAAGTTTGGATTTTAAAATTTTGAAATAGTTCATTAAACTTGATTTGAGGTACAATTCGCGATTTTGATGTTGTTATTAGTAATTTTAGGCCTCGAGTAGGTCCGTGTTATATTTTGGGACTTGTTAGTGTGCTCGGGTGGGGTCCTAAGGGGCTCGAGTGGGTTTCGGACCACTTGGGAGATGGTTGAGTTTGGCTGATTGTTGGCAGGTCTGGTGCAATCGCACCTGCGAAGGGAGGTGCGCAGATGTGGTGGTACATATGTGGTTAATGTTGTGCAGAGGAGAAGAAGCGTCTTGGGAGCAGAGTCCGCAGATGCAGATATAGACTGCAGAAGTGGAAGCGCAAAAGCACTAGGGGGTCCGCAAATGCGATGTTGGCGAAGGCTGGGTATGAATGCAGATGTGATGGTCTTTCCGCATCTGCGAGTATGCAGATGCGACTGTGTATCTGCAGGTACGGTTGGTCAGAGTTCAGTGGAACTCGCAGGTGCGAGTTATTTATCGTAGACGCGACACCACAAATGCGGCTTCTTTGACCGCAGATGCGGAGATGCCTAGGCAGATTGTATATATCGAGGGTTTTGTTCATTTTATCACATTTTGAGTTATGGAGATCGAATTTGGGAGATCTTGGAGAGGATTTTCACGATTTGGATTGGGGTAAGTATTTTTTACTCGGATTTGATTATTTTAAATGATTTCCTCTTTGATTCTGGCATTTTGTTGATGAATCTAAAAGAGAAATTGGGGATTTTTATATAAACTTTTCTAAAGTGAATATTTGAGATTTGAACATCGATTCGGATTCGGAATAGGATGAAATTAGTATGGTTGGACTCGTATTCGGATGGATTGAAATTGTGAGTTTTTTCGAATTTCGAGGTGCAGACCCGGGGTGACTTTGAGTATTTAAAGATTTGACATATCGTTTGGTTTTGATTCCCGTGGAATTATTTGATATTTTAAGTTGCTTTTGGCTAGTTCTAAGCCGTTCGAAGGTCGGATCGTGTGGGATGGTGCTTCTAGAATATTGTTTTGGCTTGCTTCAGGTAAGTATCTTACCTAAACTTGGTTTAGGTACTAGTTACCTCAGTTATTTGTGATAACTACGTGCTATAGGTGGCGCATATGCGTGGGGCTAAGCTCATGTGCATGCACCGAGGTATTTTCCATGCTCGAGGTCGTGCTTATGATATTATATACCTTGAATTAATTGTTAAGCTTCATACTGTTGTCACGACCCCAAATTCCCTCCGTAGGATGTCGTGATGGCACCTAGTCTCTAAGACTAGGTAAGCCTATCAATGCGGAATAATAATAAATATCTGAAATAAATAAACTACAATTCAAACAATTTCAACTCCCAAAACCCGGTAGAAATAAGTCACAAGCTTCTAAGAATTTATTCTCTATGTCTCTATACATCAGAGTCTAAAGCAAATAAGGAAGACAACATAGTAAGATAGAAGGGGACTCTGGAGTCTGCGGACGCTGGCAGATATACCTCGAAGTCTCCTCGTACAGCTAGTTTACTGATGCGTGGTATGATAAGATGTACCTAGATCTGCACAAAAGATGTGTAGAAGCGTAGTATGAGTACACCACAGCGGTACCTAGTAAGTGCCAAGCCTAGCCTCGGTAGAGTAGTGACGAGGTCAGGTCAGGCCCTACTGGAGAATAAATAATTGCATGGTAAAATATTTAAACAATATTATAAGATAAAATGACAATGGAAATGAATCAAGTAATATGTCACATTTAATTATATCAAATAATGGCAAATAAATACCTTGTGGAAACAAAACAGAATTCTTTTCAACTTTAAGAAAATCACAACAATAATCAAAGGCAATTACGGCCATAAATCAATATCAACAAGGGCACTCCCTAGGTACCGCCTCGTAGTCCCAAATCATAAACAAATTCACAATATCTCATTTCCTTATCTCACCGCGGAAGCCTTCACAATTTATTTTAAAGAAAACATTTTTTCTGAAATAGAATCACGCATTTTAGTCATCCTTATCACACCGCATGACTTCTAGTAGTTTTTCCTACTAGCCACTCGTATCAAGTCACCCTTATCTCACCGCATGCTTTTCAATACCCAGATCTTATACCACCGCATGAGACTCAATATCACAATATATCACAATTTGTACCTCAGGTGCTCAAATAATTTAACTTGCCAAAATAATTCAACAACAATACTTTTTCACAATAAAGAGCTCATGGCTCATGTCAAAATAATTCAACAATAATATTTTTTCACAATAAAGATCTCACGGCTCATGTCAAAATAATTCAACAATAATATTTTTCTACAATAAAGAGCTCACGGCTCATGTTAAAATAATTCAACAATAATATCTTTCCACAATAAAGAGCTCACGGCTCATGTCAAAATAATTCAACAATAATATGTTTCCACAATAAAGAGCTCACTGTTCCATCACAATGAGTACGAAAATATTACAAAAATATTCAGGAGTAAATAATTCAGGAAAATAATATTTCAAAATTTTTAATACGTTGCTTCAATATCAAGTTTAAAAATGTCAAATACTTCATATTAATAATATTTGATTTAAAGAAAATCAACCTTCAAATAATGCACAGAATAAAAGAAACCAAGTTCCAACTAAACAGATAAAACAATTAGCAAGAAAAGGTCAAGCAAATTTAAAATATAAACATTAAATCAATAATGAAGAATATAACAAAATGAAATAATTTAATTAATGCGCAACAATGATCTACACAATTTAAAACATAAACTTTCATATTTAGCTCGTGTACACACTCGTCACCTCGTGTACACGACTTTTCACACATTACAATTATCAATCCTAGGAGAATTTCTCCCACACAAGGTTAGACAAGTTATTTACCTTGACTTGCTCTAATTTAACCAAGTATTATGCTTTTTCCTCGATTTTCTGACTTCGATCGACTCGTATCTAGTCATAATTAATTCGATACAGTCAACAAAAATTATAGTAATCAATTTCATAAGAAAATATTACATTGTTTAATAAAATCCGAAATTAGCTCAAAATTTGCCCATGGGGGCCACATCTCGGAATCTGGCGAAACTTACAAAATCCGACAACCCATTCAATTACGAGTCCACCCATACAATTTTACCAAATTTCGATAACAACTCGACCTCCAAATCTTAAATTTTTGTTTTTGGATGATTTTGCAAAAATCTTGATTTTTCTTCCATAAATTCACGGATTCATGATGTAAATGAGTATGGAATCATGAAAGATAATCAATATAGGATAAGGAACACTTACCCCAATATTTTCCCGTGAAAATTGCCCAAGAAGCGTGCTCCAAAAATCCAAAAAGAAACGAAGGAAATGATCATTTTTGGTCCTTAAGTTTCTGCCCATCCGTCACTAAAAGTTCATTTTCCGTACCACCAGAACTTGCTTGCACCAGCCTTCCTTCAATTGATCATAACTTTATGTACAAATGTCCAAATGATGAATGGTTTAACTTTCTGGAAACTAGAATCAAACGACTACAACTTTCATGTTTCGAAACTTTTCCTATTCCTTATGAATTGCAAGATATAAGCTTCCAAAGTCAGCTCCACGCATCAGAAATGTCTGGCGAAACTGCTCTACCAGCCTTTATTCAATCTATCATAACTTTCTGTACAAATGTCCAAATAATGAATGGTTTAACTTTATGGAAACTAGAATCAAACGACTACAACTTTAATGTTTTAAAAATTTTCCAATTCCTTATGAATTACGAGATATAAGCTTCCAAAGTTGGCTCTACGCACCAAAAATTTCTGGCGAACTTTCTGCAACAGAAATTTCCAGCAACCCTCTTTGTCCGAAATCCATTCCGTTTACCTTCCAAAATCCACCCGAGACCCTCGGGACCTTAATCAATTATTCCAACATGTCCCAAAATACAATACGAACTTAATCGAGGCTTCAAACAACATCAAAACGAGGAATCGCACCTTAAATCAAAATCTATGAACTTTGAACTTTCAAATTCTATATCTTGTGCTGAAACACATCAAATCAATTCGGAATGACTTCAAATTTTGCACACAAGTCATAAATGACATAACAGACCTATTCCAATTTCCAGAATCGGATTCTGACCTCGATATCAAAAAGTCAATCCCCCGGTCAAACTTTCCAAAAATTTAACTTTTGGCATTTCAAGTCTAATTCCACTACGGACTTCCAAATAAAATTTTGATCATGCTCCTAATTCCAAAATCACCATACAGAGCTGTTGGAATCATCAAAATTCTATTCCGGTGTCGTTTGCACATAATTTGATATCCGGTCACTATTTGAACTTAAACTTTTAATTTTTTTATCAAAATTTCATATCTCGGGATAGGGACCTCGGAATTTGATTCCGGGCATACGCCTAAGTCCCAAATCATGATACGGATCTACCGAAACTGTCGAAATACTGTTCTGAGTCCATTTGCTAAAAATTATTGATCAAAGTCAACTCAGTTGAGTTTTAAAGCTCTAATTCACATTTTAATCCATTTTTCACCTGAAAACTTTTCAAAAATTTTTACGGATTGTGCACGCAAGTCGAGGAATGATAAATAGTATTTTTCGAGGTCTTAGAACACAAAATTAATTATTAAATTTAAAGATGACATTTTGGGTCATCACATTCTCCACCTCTAAAACAAACGTTCGTCCTCGAACGGAGTTAGAAAAAGTACCTGAGCTGGTGAATAAGTGTGGATAACAGCTGCGCATATCATGCTCGGTCTCCTAAGTCGCCTCTTCGACCGGATGAACCCTCCACTGAACCTTCACGGAAGCAATGTTCTTTGACCTGAGCTTTCGAACCTGCCTATCCAAAATAACCATTGGTTCCTCAACATAAGATAGATCCTTGTCCAACTAAACCGAACTGAAATCTAACACATGAGACGGATCGCCGTGATATTTCCGAAGCATAGAAACATGGAATACCGGATGAACTACAGAGAGACTAGGTGGTAGTGCAAGTCTGTAAGCCACCTCTCCAACTCTCTCAAGAATCTCAAAAGGACCAATATACCTAGGGCTCAACTTGCCCTTCTTCCCAAACCTCATCACACCTTTCATAAGCAAAACCCGGAGCAATACCCGCTCACCAACCATGAATGAAACATCACGAATCTTTCAATCCGCATAACTCTTCTGTCTAGATTGGGCTGTAGGAAGTCGATCCTGAATCAACTTAACCTTTTCCAAGGCATCCTGAACCAAGTATATACCCAATAGTCTAGCCTCGCCCGGCTCGAACCAACTCACTGGGGACCGGCACCACCTACCATACGAAGCATATCCTCCAGTATCTGAATAGTGCGTTCGGACTGCCAGTCCATCTGAGGGTGAAATGTTGTACTCAATTCTACCCGAGTACCCAACTCACGTTGTATTGCCCTCCAGAACCATGATGTAAACTGCGTACCCCGGTCAGAGATGATAGATACTGGTACGCCATGAAATCTGACAATCTCGCGAATATAGATTCGAGCCAACTACTCTGAAAAGTAAGTAGTAATCACAGGAATGAAATGAGCTGACTTGGTCAAACTATCCACAATCACCCAAACTGCATCGAACTTCCTCTGAGTCCGTGGGAGCCCAACAACGAAATCCATAGTGATCTGCTCCCATTTCCATTCTGGAATTTCCAACTTCTGAAGCAATCCACCCAGTCATTGATGCTCATATTTCACCTACTGACAATTTAGGCATCGAGCTACATATTCCACTATGTCTTTCTTCATCCTCCTCCACCAGTAAGTCCTGCTACATCTTCGCAGCACCCGGATGTATGGAGTACCGCGAACTGTGAGCCTCCTGGAGAATCAATTCACGCAAACCATCTACATTAGGCACACATAGCCTGGCATACATCTGTAATACACCGTCATCTCCAATTGTGACTTTCTTGGAATCACCGTGCTAAACTGTATCCTTAAGGACAAGCAAATGGGGGTCATCATACTGACACTCCCTGATACGATCATAAAGAGAAGACTGAGAAACCACACAAGCCAAAACTCGGCTCGGCTCGAAAACATCCAGTCTATCAAACTGGTTGGCCAAGGCCTGAACATCCAAGGCTAAAGGCCTCTCTGCTACAGGTAAATATGCTAAGATGCCCAAACTCTCTGCTAAAAATCCGGTCATTTGCACCGAGGTCATTTGCACATAATTTGACATCCGGTCACTATTTGAACTTAAACTTTTAATTTTTTAACAAAATTTTATATCTCGGGCTAGGGACCTCAGAATTTGATTCCGGGCATACGCCTAAGTCCCAAATCACGATACGGATCTACCGAAACTGTCAAAACACTGATCCGAGTCCGTTTACTAAAAATTGTTGACCAAAGTCAACTCAGTTGAGTTTTAAAGCTCTAATTCACATTTTAATCCATTTTTCACCTATAAACTTTCTAGAAAATTTTACGGACTGCGCATGCAAGTCGAGGAATGATAAATAGTATTTTTCGAGGTCTTAGAACACAAAATTAATTATTAAATTTAAATATGACATTTTGGGTCATCACAACTATGTTGTTTCTTTTATTTTTACCCCTGTTGTGAGCTATTTGAGCCATGTTTGAGGTTGCATAGAGGTTAATCTGCTGATTTTACCTAATAGTTGCTATGTTGTGAGGTATTTGCCTGATTTGAGTTATGATGTCACACTTGCACATGCATACACCTTAGCAGGTCACTGATACCAGTTCGGAAGTATGAATTTGATGTTCTTTGATCATGTACATGTATTCTTGCATATCTGCTTTATGTGTGATATGGATTGGACAGGTAGCCCGTGACCATGCCGGACGAATTGTGATATTATGCATGTGACCACGCCTGGCAGATTGTCATATTGAACATGTGACCACGCCGAGCGGATATGATTATTCCACTTGACCACATCGTGGGAAGTGTGGATATGGATCTATCTACTTAGGGTCACCCTCTCATGTGTCTTCTTGATGGCGTACATGCAGATTGTGAGAAACCGACGAGTTTCTAGTTGATGTGAGCTCTGGGAGAGCTGGTTATTGGTTTGGTTTGATTACTAAGATTCTGATGTAGGCTTGAGAGCTGTGATGTTTTCTATTTGGATCGGGTTTGTCACAACCCCAAATTTCCCTCGGATGTCGTGATGGCACCTAGTCTTTAGGACTAGGTAATCCTAACACGTACTGAAATAAATGGCAAGATCTAACCAACAACTATTAAATATGAAATAGAAATTTCTATATAAACCAAAAAATCCCAAAACCGGTAGTACAAGTCATAAGCTCTACTGAATTTACTAGAAAATCTCTAAATACAATTGTTCTAGAATAGAAATTAACAGTACAGAGCAAAATTTCAGAAGGTGACCCTGAGGCCTGCGAATGCGACAACAGGTATACCTTGAGTCTCCACAATAATGCTCGATCAACTAGCTAATATCAACAAACTCTGAGGTACCTAGATCTGCACAAAAATCTGCAGAAAGCGTAGCATGAGTACACCGCGGCAGTACCCAGTAAGTATCAAGACTAACCTCGGTGGAGTAGTGACGAGGGACAGTCAAGACGCCTACTGGACTTAATAACTTGTACAAGTATAAATGTGAAACTAACAGGGAACAATATCATTATAAAGCTAACCATGGT
Source organism: Nicotiana tabacum (assembly GCF_000715075.1). NCBI lineage: Eukaryota > Viridiplantae > Streptophyta > Magnoliopsida > Solanales > Solanaceae > Nicotiana > Nicotiana tabacum. The sequence goes on along the minus strand of NC_134094.1, from coordinate 26,302,521 downwards.
AGAAATAACAAAATAATACTCATAATAGGAAACTAGAAACAACGATTAGCAACATGGAACAAGAAGGTAATACGTCGTAGAGTAAGTTGAACACAGTTTAAGTCCGGTGAAACCAAATAAAGGAAAGCAAGTAATAACTCAATAAGAACAACCGCTTTCACACAAGATTTATTCAAGAATTTCCCCGAGGTACCAAACCTTACAATCACAAATCACGGGTCCTAAATCACGAACCCAAATCACTTGGAATCTTGTGACCACATTACAAATTTCAATCGCACGGACAACTCACGTGCCAATACCATTAATACCTCATATCTGGAACGGACAATTCATGTGCTAAGGGAGTGTCAATATCTCATATCTGCACGGACAACTCACGCGCCAACAACAACAATAACTCATAACCGCACGAACAACTCACGTACCAATCGTACAACTCTCACCCAGAAGGCAAGTATACGAGAATATATGTAAATGATCAATATACATCAGGGTTCATCTTCTCAAACCGATATGGGTGATTAATTATCTGTATGCTTGTGCAAGTGTTCTATCACAATTCGAGTCAACATGTAAGAGTAGAGACAACGAATGGCACATAGGAACAACACAACAAGACGTAAAATGCATAACTCACACAAGGTAGGCACACCACTACACAAATATTATCAATAACAATGCCCCAAGGCCATCACAAGTCATCACAAATCATCCCCGACATAGCCCACCTTATCTCACCATGTGCGCAACAATAAAGTAAATGCCAGCCTTGTCTCGCAGCATGTGCATAAAAGTATTCCCACCATATCTCGCCACATGTGCAAACCCATATATATATATATATAGCCCGCCTTATCATGTCGTATGTGCAAATATCAATAATAACAATAGCACGGACAACTCACGTGCGAACACCCCAACAATCCTCTCAACAATACCATGCGTGCCAAAACATAATAACATAATAAAATAAGTTTCACCACATGTGCCCATATGCCACAACTTTTCCTTAAAACAATTTCAATGCCACAACTACGCATAGCCCTCGGCTCAACAACACTGAGCACAACAGCAACAACAACAATAACATGAGAGTATGGCAAGTAAATCAACACAAGAACTTCAAAACACAAAGAAACGGAAGAACGCGCTCACAATGAAGGACACAACATAAAATAATGGTTTCAGCAAGAATAACTCAACAAGGGGAGAGATAATGTGAAACAATGATCCCACATAAGTACAACTTGACGATAAGATAGATAGCATGAATCAATGACTCCAAATAAGGATAAGTCAATAATGAAAGGGATAGCAAAACTTCAGTTAAGGTTAGACAATTACTAGAAAAGACAACAATAACTTCAATTAAGGTTAAGCAATTACGGGAAAAGATAACAACAACTTTAATTAAGGTTAAACAATTATGGAAAATACAACATGGCAATAAAAGAGGCGACAACTTCAATTAAGGCACATAAGAGTTTGTAAGCAACAAGGGTAGAACATGAATCAATCAACTCCAAATAAGACACATAAGGGTAAATTTAGTAAATGGAGAATTTATCATTACAAGACAAATTCATTTTTTTTAATGGACATAATGAACCTAAGAACCTAAAACGGTCAAATTCCCACAAATAAGCTCGAGTACGTACTCGTCACCTCGCGTACACGGCCTTCACATGACACAGTTAGCACAATGACTCAAATCCTAAGGGGTATTAACCCTCCCCCCCCCAAAGTTAGGCAAGATACTTGCCTCAAAGAAGCTAGACCGATACTCTAAAATGACCTTCTCGTGTGAAACAACCTCCGGACGGCTCTCTAGCCAAAATAACTTCATCTCATAAATAAAAATCATAGGAAACAAATTTGGATAATAAAGCTTCAATCTTTAACAAAAACTAAAAGGTCAACCCCCGGGATCGCACCTCGGAACCCAATCAAATTCATAAAATCCAAACACCCATTCCGATACGAGTCCAACTATACCAAATTTATCTAATTTCGAGATCCATTCGTCCTTTAAATCATCAAAGTTTAGTCTAAGAGGTTTTTCACAATTTGTCTCAAAATTTCCAACTTAAATCACTAATTAAATGATGAAAATAACAATGGATTCATGAAATATAATAAGATTCGGGTAAAGAACACTTACCCCAATGAATTGCTTGAAAAACCTACAATCAATCGTCACTTACCGAGCTACATAGGTCCAAAAATGAGTAATGAAACAAAACCCTCGAATATATGCTTCTGTCCAGGCTTTTTCGCATTTGCGGACAGAAACACCACACCTACGGCCTCACATTTGCAAGAAAGTGCTCGCATTTGCGAACCTAGATTACCAGACTAAGATCCGTATCTGCGGAAAAATCAGTCGCACTTGTGACAGCACAGAAGTGCCAAAAAAACTGCAGAAATGAACCCCTGTGCATTTGTGATCCCTGAGCCGCAGAAGCGGCCATCGCACCTGCGTGCAAAACTTCGCAGAAGCGAAGCTTTCGCCCAGGCCTTAACGTCGCAGAAGTGGAGCCGCACCTGTACTCCAAAATTCACAGGTGTGAAGCACTGGAACCAGACTTGCCCTAAAGCATGAAAATGATCTGAAGCTCGTCTGAAACACACCGGGTTTCCCGTCTAAATATACAAACAAGTTAAATAACATAATACAGACCTGCTCGAGGTTTCACATCACATCAAACAACATCAAAATCATGAATCGCGCCTCAAATTGAACTTAATGATCTTTGAATCTTCCAACTTACAAAACTTGTGCCAAAACGTATCAAATCAACCTGGAATGAACCTAAATTTTGTACACAAGTCCCAAATGACATAACAAAGCTATTCCAATTCCCGTAACCAAAATACGAACCCGATATCATCAAATTCAACTCTCGGTCAAACCTTTCAATCTTCAACTTTCTAATTTTCGCCAAAATGCATCAAATTAACCTACGGGGCTCAAAATCCAAATCCGCACACAGGCCATTATGGCTCGAGAGGTTGAGAGGGTGTGCATCAATGTAGCTAAGAGCAGGTTATGAGAGATAAGCGGTTTAGGTATTCTGAAGAGTTCAGAGGTGCTACGTCTGGGGGAAGAGGCCAGTTCGTGAGAGGGAAGTCCAGCAGGCCCCCATATCCAGCACCACCACCTCCTCTGGGTCCTCCAGTGCTACCTTATTTCAGTGCTATGCTAGAAAGTTCTTATCGCCCACCGGCTATTCAGGGTTCTTCTAGTAGGTATTCAGGTCACCAGGGTCAGATTCTTAGTCAGCAGCCCATCGCACCTAAGAGTTGTTACGAGTACGGGGATCCCAGTCACATGCAAAGATTTTGCCCCAGGCTTCTGGGTAGACCAGTGCAGCATGGACAACAACATATGATTACCGCACCAATTTCTCCACCAGTCGTCCGACCACCAAGAGGTGGAGGATAGGTGGGTAGGGGCCATCCTAGAGGTGGAGGTCAGCCAGGCGAAGGCCAGCCAGTTGGCGCTCCAGTTTGGTTCTATGCTTTTCCGGCCAGACCAGATGCAGAGGCCTCAGATGTTGTGATTACAGGTATTATTTTTGTTTGCGGCAAAGATGCCTCCGTATTATTTGATCCAGGATCTATATATTCCTATGTGTCATCTCTATTTGCTCATTTCCTGGGTATTTCTCGTGAGTCCTTGAGTACTCATGTTTATGTGTCCACTCCTGTGGGCTATTCTGTTATTATGAATCGGATCTACCGGTCCTGTATTATTACATTCTGTGGTTATGAAACTAGAGCAGATCTTCTACTGCTTGAGATGACCGACTTTGAAATCATCCTGGGCATGGACTGGTTATCTCCATATCACACCATCCTAGATTGCCATGCCAAGACTGTTACCTTGGCTATTCCAGCATTGCCTAGGCCGGAGTGTAAGGGTTCATCTGTTAGTGTATCTGATTGGGTTATTTATTTTATAGAGGTTCGACACATGGTTGAGAAGAGTTGTTTAGCTTATCTAGCCTATGTTTGGGATACTACTGTAGAGACTCCGACTATTGATTCAGTGTCTGTAGTTCAGGAGTTCTTCGATGTATTTACTTCAGATCTTCCAGGCATGCCACCAGATCGTGATATTGATTTCTGTATTGACTTGGCTCCAGATACCCAGCCTATATCTATCCCACCGTATCGCATGGCTCCGAAAGAATTGAAAGAACAGCTTGAGGAGTTACTAGCCAAAAGGTTCGTCAGACCGAGTGTATCGCCTTGGGGTGCAAAGGTATTATTTGTGAAGAAGAAGGATGGTACTATGCGGATGTGTATCAATTATCGACAATTGAACAAAGTCACTATTAAAAACAAGTACCCGCTACCGCGTATTGATGATCTATTCGACCAGTTGTGGGGTGCTAGGGTGTTTTCTAAGATCGACTAGAGGTCGGGGTACCATCAGTTAAAGATTCGGTAGTCGGATCTTCCGAAGACTGCTTTCCGGACTAGATATTGTCATTATGAGTTTCTAGTAGTGTCCTTCCGTTTAACTAACGCCCCAACAACGTTTATGGATTTGATGAATAGGGTATTCATTCCATATATTGATTTGTTTTTCATTGTTTTCATTGATGACATCTTGATCTACTCGCGCAGTAAGGAGGATCACGAGCAGCATATGAGAGTGGTGCTTCAGATGCTGTGGGAACAAAAGCTATATTCTAAGTTCTCTAAATGTGAGTTTTGGCTAGAGTCTGTAGCATTTTTGGGGCATATTGTATCGGGCGAGGGCATTAAAGTTGATCCCAAAAAGAGTAAGGCAGTTCAGAATTGGCATCATCCCACTTCGACGACTGAGATCAGGAGTTTCCTAGGTTTAGTAGGTTATTATCATTGATTTGTGGAGGGTAATTCATATATTGCAACACCTTTGACCAAATTAACCCAGAAGGGTACTCTGTTCTGATGGTCCGATGATTGTGAGGCGAGCTTTCAGAAGCTCAAGACAACATTGACCACAACACCAGTGTTAGTGTTGCATGTCGGTTCGGGGATGTATACAGTGTATTGTAATGCTTCACGTGTTGGCTTGGGTAATGTATTGATACAGGAAGGGTGAGTTATTGCATATGCTTCACGTCAGCTGAAGCACCACGAGAAGAATTATTTGGTACATGATTTGGAGTTGGCTGCGATTGTTCACGCTCTTAAGATTTAGAGACATTATCTTTATGGGGTGTCTTGTGAGGTTTACACTGACCATCGCAACTTGCAGTATTTGTTCAAGTAGAGGGACCTAAATTTGAGACAGCGCAGATGGCTTGAGTTACTAAAAGATTATGATATTACTATCTTGTATCATCCGAGCAAAGCAAATGTAGTTGTAGACACCTTGAGTAGAAAGGCGGAGAGTATGGGTAGTTTGTCTTTCATTTCAGTAGAGGAGAGGCTATTAGATTTGGATATTCAATCCTTGGCTAACCGACTTGTGAGGTTGGACATTTCAGAGCCCAGTCGAGTTCTTGCATGTGTCGTAGCTTAGTCTTTACTATTTGAGCAGATCAAGGCTCGCCAGTATGATGATCCACACTTAATGGTTCTTCGAGAAATAATACTACGGGGTGGTGCCAAGAAAGTTGCTATTGGCGCGGATGATGTTCTGCGACTCCAGGATCGTCTATGTGTTCTTAATGTGGATGGACTGAGGAAAAAGATCCTAGAGGAAGCACATAGTTCTCGGTATTCTATTCATCCAGGTTTTACAAAGATGTATCGTGACTTGAGGCAGCATTATTGGTGGCAATGAATGAAAAAGGACATAGTTCAGTATGTAGCTAGGTGTCTAAATTGTCAGCAAGTTAAATATGAGCACCAGAGGCCAGGTGGCCTACTTCAGAAGATGACTATAATAGAGTGAAAATGGGAACGCATTACTATGGACTTTGTAGTTGGGTTGACGCGTACCTTGCGGAAGTTTGATGCAGTTTGGGTGATTGTTGATAGGTTGACCAAGTCGGCACACTTTATTCCGGTTGTGACTACGTATACTTCAAAGAGGTTGGCCCAGATTTATATTCAGGAGATAGTTCGGTTGCACGGTGTGCCAATTTCCATCATATCAGATAGAGGCCCTCAGTTTACTTCACATTTCTGGAGAGTAGTACAGAGTGAATTGGGGACCCGTGTAGAGCTCAGCACAGCCTTTCATCCGCAGACCGACGGGCAGTCAGAGCGGACAATTAAGATTTTGGAGGATATGCTCAGGGCATGTGTAATTGACTTTGGAGGTCAATGGGATCGTTTCTTGCCTTTGTCCGAGTTTGCTTATAATAACAGTTACCAATCCAGCATCGAGATGGCTCCATTTGAGAATTTATATGGTCGGCGATGTCGTTCGTCCATAGGATGGTTTGAGCCCGGTGAGGCTAAGTTATATGGTACTGATTTGGTGAAAGATGACTTGGAGAAGGTAAAGTTGATCCAGGAGCGACTTCGTACAGCACAATCCAGACAGAAGAGTTACGCAGATCAGAAAGCATGTGATTTATCATTTATGGTGGGCTAAAAAGTTCTCTTAAAAGTTTCGCCGATGAAGGGAATCATGAGGTTTGGGAAAAAGGGGAAATTGAACCCAAGGTTTATAGGCCCATTTGAGGTGTTGAGACGAGTTGGGGAGGTTGCTTATAAGCTTGCCTTGCCTCCCAATCTATCAGGAGTTCATCCAGTTTTCCATGTATCTATGTGATGTGTGGCTATAATTCCACAGTTTCGTACATTATGTGACTTGCATTTTACATGCTTTAATGATAAATTACACTTTATTTGTGCATAATGGAGTCTATTTTATGTGTAGGTGAATTGGAGATGAAAGTAGAGAAAAAGGGATACTTAAACGTTGAAAGTGTGCTCGAGAATAGTGAAAAGGAGAGACCTGGCGAGGTCAGCCAAAGGCCAGGCTGGACCAGGCTTTAGCCTGGCGAGGCCAGCTAAATTCCAGGCGTTAGGCTGGCGACGCTAGGCCTGAGGCCTGGTCTAATCCGAGTTTTGAAGACTTAATTCATTCCGGGTTTGACTAGGACTCGGCCCACACGTTTAGAGTTTCTTCTACACATATAAATAGACCTAAAATACCACTTGGAGAGAACGTTTTTCAGCAGCCAGAGGCAAGGAGAGCTGGTGGAATCACCTCTTAAGAGTTAGAATCATCTATTTCTACATCTTTTCATCTTTACTCTGTATTTTAATTATGCAAAATATTTGGGATATTGTTACTATGAGTATGAGTAGCTAAATTCCTAATCTAGGGTTTTGATGGAACCTATTGAAGGATGATTTTCTTGTTACGTTAATATAGATTTGCCGTAGTATTTTCTCTATTTGTTCAACTATATTATTCTTGTGGTTGATTGAAGGGCCCTCAATTAGCTGTGCCTATTTAGTATGTATTACTCGGGAGAGAGTGCATATTTAGGTAGTTGTTGAACAACATCACTCCTAAACGTATATGAGGGATCAGTATGGAGGTTTAAAGGTGGGATTAGGGATAACGAAACCTTGGTGCGATCTGAGTGAGCTGTACTTAATGCCAGCTAGGGTAATTCGGGAGAATATGTCTAGTATATTATGGTAATTACTCGGGAGAGAGTTATGACAGTTAGAGTCCTCATGATCGGTAGAGAAGACTTAGGCAAATTTATAGGAAACGTAGCGGAAAAATTCCGACAATTGGGGAAATTATAACTCTAGACCTCCTTAGTCTTGTATAGAATTTCATCCATGTAAGTTGATAATTTTACTGCTTTATAATATTTGCTAGTTAATTAGTAGAAATAAAAATCAAATCTTTATAACTAGAAAATTATTTGAACTTGTGTTTCTTTGCAATATTGAACAGTTGTGGCTAAGCCTTAGTTCTCTGTGGGATTCGACTCCGAACTTATAAACCGGATTATATTTGCAACGACCGCTTAGTCCTTTTTATAAGGCATAGTTGGGCATGATCACTATGCTCTGGAAGTATCAGGCCGACCTATCACATGTGTTAGACTTCAGCACAGTTTAACTAGATAATAGTTTGGGCTATGAAGAAGAACCAGTTGCCATTGTTGATAAATAGGTTCGCCAGTTGAGGTCCAAGAGGATTTCTGCAGTAAAAGTCCAGTGGAGGGGTCAACCAGTCAAGGAAGCAACTTGGGAGTCCGAGAAAAACATGCGGAGCAGATATCCACACTTATTCATCACTCCAGGTACAATTCTAAACTCGTTCGAGGATGAACGTTTGTTTAAGAGGTGGAGAATATAATGACCCAAATGGTCATTTTGACTTTTAGAACCTCATTCCCCTAAATAAAACTCCTTGTATGTGCTTTTATTAATATATGACTTGCGGGGATGATTGGTTCAGGATTTGGAAGTGTTTGGGTTGAAATCGGAATACTTGGTTCCTTAAGTTGGCCTTAAAATGCTAAGTTTGACTTCGCTCAACATTTTGAGAAAATGACCCTGGAATCGGGATTTGACGGTTCCAATAGCTCCGTATGGTGATTTTGGACTTAGGAGCGTGTTCGTAATTTTATTTGGAAGTCCGTAGTTAAATTAGGCTTGAAATTACTAAAACAAGAATTTAAGTTTGGAAGTTTGACCGGGGAGTTGACTTTTTGATATCGGGGTTGGAATCCAGTTTCGAAAATTTTCATAGCTCAGTTATGTCATTTATGACTTATGTGCAAAATTTGAGGTTAATCGGACTTGATTTGATAGGTTTCGGTACCGAATGTAGAAGTTGGAAATTTTAAGTCTCATTAAGTTTGAATTGAAGTATGCTTCGTAGTTTTAGCGTTGTTTGATGAGATTTGAGATTTCGACTAAGTTCGTATGATATTTTAGGATTTGTTGGTATATTTGGTTGAGGTCTCGAGGGGATAGGGTGAGTTTCGGAGGGGACGGATCATTTTTGGCCTTTGGGAGATTGCTGATAGCTGCTGGTATTTTTCTTCTGATTTCCTTATACACGATCGTGTAAGTTTGTCTGCGATCGCATAGTGTAATTTGGCAGAGGTAACTTTGTTCTACGCGGTCGCGTGAGATATTTTACGATCGCGTAGGCTTAGTTGAGGCAGTGTTGATTTTATTCTTCGTGATCGCATAAGGTCAACTGTGATTGCGTAGGTTGGGCCAGTATGTGCATCGCGATCGCGTGGCATTGTTTGCGATCGCGTAGGGGGAACTTAAGAGGAAGTTGGGCCACGTGTTTGCTCTATGCGATCGCGTAGAGTTGGAATCTTGTGCATCGGGATCGCGTGGCATTGTTTGCGATCGCGTAGGGTTAATTTGGGCAGTGGGAGAATTGTACATCGCAATCGCGTAGAAGAAATCACTGGGCAGAGAGTTTAAGTTCTGAAACTGGGACCCATTTTTACTGATTTGGAGCTCGGATTGAGGCAATATTTGGGAGATTTTCAGAGAAAATAATGGGGTAAGTATTCTTAACTCAATATTAGTTAAATTACCCGAATCCATCACTGTTTTTATCATTTAATTGGTGAATTAAGTTGGAAAGGTTTGAAAACCTTCTTGGATAAATTTGAGGATTTTAGGGCCGAATTGTTATCGGAATTTAGTAATTTTGGTATGGGTAGACTCGTGGTTGAATGCGCGTTCATATTTCAGAACTTTTGTTGGATTCCGAGACGTGGGTCCCACGGACGGTTTTTTAATTAATTTCGGATTTTTATTTTAAAATATAGTATTTTCTCATGAAATTGATTCCTATAATTTTTAGTGAGTGTATCGAATTATTTTAGCTAGATTTGAGCCATGCAGAGTTGGATAATCGAGGAAAAGGTCTACTAGTAGATTAAATTGGAGCAAGTTGAGGTAAGTCTCTTCTGTAATCTTGTGAGGGAAAATTTACCTCAGAGATGATTAAATTAATAATTGTTGCTAATTGTGGGGGCTACGTACGCACGAGGTGACGAGAGTCCGTACGTAGCTACTATTTATGCTAAAGTCCGGGTAGTTTAGGACTCAAATCATGAATTACGTGTGTAAATTGTATCATTTATTTAATTAAATTATTTGAATTATTTTGTAAATTGTTAGAAAAAGATAATAAAGAAGGGAAATCTCATATACTTAATTTTGTGTTTAAATTAATTAATTGTTAAAAAAAATTGGTCATCCTCTTGAATTACTTATAATAAATATACTCTCCTTCCGGAGGTATATAAGAAAATGTCCGCCTTTCTTGTGGAGCGGACCGAACGCCTCGGTAGTATAGATGCATCTATGGATCACGCCGCACGTCCCTCAGCAGTGTACACGACACTCTGTATCGATCTGTACGACCTCGGCAGAAATTGTGCCTAATAATAATAATTACACGATACCTTGATATTTTAATAGCAGCTTGTGATGTTAAATAAATAAATTGGAAATTATCACATTTGAAGGAATTTAATTATTTCTGCTGGTTAAAAAAAGTTATTGTTAATTCTATAAATCATGTTGATTTAAATATTCCTATTTCTATTTTATTCATTATTATTGACCCTTAGTGAGTGTCAAAGTCGACCTCTCGTCTCTACCTCTTTGAGATTAGGCTTGATACTTACTGGGTACATGTTATTTACGTACTCATGCTACACTTGCTGCACTTTTTGTACAGGACCTGAGACAGGTGCTATCGTTGGACCTATCGGCAAGCACCCGCGTTATCCAGAGGCTTAGTGGTGAGCTGTTTCTGAGCCGTTCGGCAACAGCTAGTGCCTCTTTTGAGAATTTTATTTTGTCTATTTCATTTCATACATTATTTATAATTTTTGTATAATCTACTAGATGATCATAAACTTGTGACACCAGGTCTTGGCACACACACTAGTAAAATTTATTTTTGGATTTAATCATGTTCCTAGATTTTAATTTACTAGATCTTTTCATATTGTCTAAATTCCTGCAAGTAAGAAGAGTTTAATTACTCGGTTAATTTTAAAACAATTAAATATGTATTTAAATTGCTAGTTGGCTTGCCTAGCTGTAGTGTTGGGTGCCATCACGATCTTTAGGTGAAATTGGCTCGTGACATGACTCAAAAATAAAACTACACAGTTGAAACAAATAGCATTGTATCTAAAAAAAAAATACAAGAAATATACAGTTGATAGTCCATTATTTTAGCTATAACTTTTTAATTTGGCTAAAATAATGGAGTTTCAACCAATTCGTTTTTTATAAATTTGATCCCCCCACCCCCCCCCCCCTCCCCAAAAAAAAAAAAGAAATACAAAATCAAAATAAATAGACATTGTATTTATGGTAAAAATTAAAAAAGAAAATAAAGTACGAGGTAAATATGTACTGTAAATTGAAATGAAGCAAGAAAAAAAAACAACAAATAAATCATTATACATCACAATGTGTCAATTAACGGTTGAAAAATGGCCCATTTGAAGAGAGGTATTCACGGTCTTTGCCACATCAACATTTAAGAGGGTAACATATCATATAGCCAAGTTCAGGGGATAACTAAGACTACAAATAGTTTAGAGGTGTAAATGATATTTTGTGCAAAAGTTTATAGTTTTTTAGGTATTCACTACCCTAAAAAAACTCATAACCCTATAATTTTAGCTCATGACTTGCAAGCAATTGTTTTTCATGTTAACCAAGCCTATATTGTTTTTTAAAAGGTTATAATATATATTTCTATTTGAAGGCTATTCTTCTAGATTTTAGCTCATGACTTGCAGGTAGATGTTTTTCATGTTAACCAGGCCTATATTTTTTTTAAAAAGGTTATAATATATATTTCTATTTGAAGGCTATTCTTCTAGATTTTTGAGATGCAACGTTGTTAATAATGTTTTTATAATCAAAATTTTCAAATAATTTCTTTTCAACTAATATTTTCACGACCCCAATTTACCCTCCGTAGGATGTCGTGATGGCACCTAGTCTCTAAGACTAGGTAAGACTAACAAATTTGCGGAATAACATAATATAAAACTGAAGCCCAATTCTCAACACATAAAATAAATATAAAAATATAATTCAATAATTATAACTCCCAAAATCCGGTGGAAATAAGTCACAAGCTTCTAAGAACAAATATTAAGTGTCTCTATACATCAGAGTCTAAAGAGAATAAGGAAAAACAACATAGTAAAGATAGAGGGGGACTCTGAGGTCTGCGGACGCTGGCAGATATACTTTGAAGTCTCCACGTGCGGTCCAACTCACTGGTATCTGGTCTGGTGGGAAGAGCCTGGATCTGCACAAAGAGATGTGCCGAAGTGTAGTATGAGTACACCACAATGGTACCCAGTAAGTGAAACCCTAACCTTGGTAGAGTAGTAACGAGATCAGGTCAAGGACCTACTGGTTTAAAAGAAAAGTAAAGCAGAAGATATAATAATATTTTGAAATGACTGAGAATGTAAACAACGAGAAGTTTCAGAAAATAACAGCACAGTAAATAGAGGTAAACAACTGGGGCTCTCCCGAGGTACCGCCTCGTAGTCCCAAATGTAAATATGCACGACAGGGGGGATCTCCCGAGGTACCGCCTCATAGTCCCAAAGTAAATGTATAAGACAGGGGGTATCTCCCGAGTAAACGCCTTGTAGTCCCAAATGTAAATATGCAAGACAGGGGGATCTCCCGAGTAAACGCCTCGTAGTCCCAAAGTAAATATGCAGTACAGGGTAATCTCCTGAGGAACCGCCTCGTAGTCCCAAAGTAAATATGCAGTATAGGGGGATCTCCAGAGGAACCGCCTCGTAGTCCCAAAGGAAATATGTAGTACAGGGGGATCTCCCGAGGAACCGCCTAGTAGTCCCAAAGTAAATATGCAACAGATAACCAAAGGAACAACGAATTTACAACAAGAAATCTAATAGTTAAAGCTTTAATTAAAATCAAGGGAAGCAGGTAATTCAACTAAGGATATTTCACAAATTGTAAGTAAGAGTTAAGGCACGTAGACATGTGATACTAGGCTAATCATGATCATTACATATGCTAAGGCAACTCAGTTAAGAAATTTAAAAGAAAACAACTCAGCAAGAACTGAAATTTTAACAATTAGCCCATGTACGCACTCGTCAATTCACGTACACGGCGCTCACATATCACAAATTGTTACAACAATACCAAATCCTAAGGGGATTTCCCCCACACAAGGTTAGACAAGTCACTTGCCTCAAATCTTGCTCAATCAATCGATAAGGATGCCTTTCCCTCAATTTTTCGACTCTGAATTGCCCAAATCTATCCAAAAGCAATTACATATCATGAATACAACTACAAGAAACTAATTTAAATAATAAATCTACGATTTTAGCAAAGAATAAAAAAATTGCCCCAAAAGGTTGACCCAGACCCATGTCTCGGAATCGGGTAAAAGTCACAAACTACGAACACCCATTCGATATTGAGTTCACCCATACCAAAATTACCAAAATCCGACACCAAGTCGTCACTCAAATCCCCAAATTAAACTCTCCAAATCCCTAGCCTCAAACTCCTAAATTCCACCTTAAACACACACAATCTAGGTGGGAAAATCAATGGGGAAACAAAGTTATTGATCAAAAATAAGTACAAGAGAATTACCTCAAGAAATCCCTCGAAAATGCTCTCACAAATCACCCTAGATCGAGTTTGCAAAGTCCAAAATGAGAGAAATCACGAAACCATTCGGTTTTAAACACTGCCTGGGGGTTTTCACTTATGCGAAAACTTAACCGCTTCTGTGGCATCGCAGAAGCGACCACTCACCTGCATCTGAAGGCTTCTTCCTCTCTTGCGTCATCTCACTCCGCATATGCGAACTTGCTTCTGCGAGCCTCCAAGCCGCTTCTGCGGTTCCAGCTCCCTTGCCAAATTCAGTTTCTGCGGTGCCTTTGCTCGCTTATGCGAGCTCGCTTCTGCGGGGGCACGACCGCATCTGCGGTCTCAGTTGGGCAGCCCCAATTACGCTTCTGCGGCTCGATGGCCACTTCTGCCGCACATGCGGCCCAAAATGCATAGGTGTAATTTCACCAGACACAACAATACTTCAGCTATGAACCAAGTCTAATTTAATCCGTTAACCATCCGGAATCCACTCGAGGCCCCCGGGACCTCAACCAAATATATAAACCAGTCCTAAAACATCATACGGACTTAGTTGAGCCTTTAGATCACATCAAACAATGCTAAAAATACAAATTGCACATCGATTCAAGCCTAATGAACTTTAAACCTCAAACTTCTACCTCCGACGCTGAAACCTATCAAATCAAGTCCGATTGACCTCAAATTTTGCACACAAGTCATAATTGACATTAAGGACCTACTCCAACTTTTGGAACCGAAATCCGACCCCGATATCAAAACGTCCACTCTCGGTCAAACTTCCCAAAAATCATCCAATTTTCCAACTTTCACCAATAGATGCTAAAATGACCTACGTGCCTCCAATTCAACCTCCGAACACGATCCTAAGACCAAAATCACCCTACAGAGCTATTGGAACCGTCGAAACTCCATTCCAGAGTCATCATCGATTCCTATGACTTAAACCTCCATTTTAGGGACTATGTGTCCCATTTCACTCTAAAACCAAAAACAAATCATCCCCGCAAGTTACGTAACCACAATATGAAATATGGGGAGAAATAAATAGGGGTTCGGGGCTAATACTCTCAAAACGACTGGTCGGGTCGTTACATCCTCCCCCTCTTAAAACAATGATCATCCTCAAATGAGTATAGGGACATACCTGGAGTGGTGAAAAGATGAGAATAATTGTTGCACAAATCATGCTCGGTCTCCCAAGTCGCCTCCTCGATGGCTCGACCGGATGACCCCTCCACTGAACCTTCAGAGACTCGATGTTCTTTGACCTCAACTTTCGAACTTGCCAGTCCAAAATGGCCACTGGCTCTTGAACATAGAATAGATCCTTGTCCAATTGGACTGAGCTGATATCTAACACATGAGACGGATCGCCGTGATACTTCCGGAGCATAGAAACATGGAACATTGGATGAACTGTGGAGAGACTAGGTGGTAGTGCAAGCATGTAATCCACCTCTCCCACTCTCTCAAGAATCACAAAAGGCCCGATATACCTAGGGCTCAACTTTCCCTTCTTTTCGAACCTCATAACACCCTTCAAGGGCAAAACCCGGAGCAAGACCTGCTCTCCAACCAAGAATGCAACGTCGCGAACCTTCCGATCCGCATAACTCTTATGCCTGGACTGAGCTGTACGAAGTTGATCCTGAATCAATTTAACTTTTTCCAAGGCATCCTGAACCAAGTCTGTACCCAATAGGCTAGCCTCACCAAGCTCAAACCAACCTACTGGAGACCGGCACCGTATACCATACAAAGCCTCATACGTCGCCATTTGAATGCTCAAATGATAACTGTTGTTGTAGACAAACTCCGCAAGTGGCAAGAACTGATCCCAAGCACCCCCAAAATCAATCAATCACACACGCACGAAGCATATCCTCTAATATCTGAATAGTGCACTCGGACTGT
Organism: Nicotiana tabacum; assembly: GCF_000715075.1. Taxonomy (NCBI): domain Eukaryota; kingdom Viridiplantae; phylum Streptophyta; class Magnoliopsida; order Solanales; family Solanaceae; genus Nicotiana; species Nicotiana tabacum. The sequence continues at coordinate 26,287,008 of NC_134094.1, read as the reverse complement.
CCGTCCGTTTGTACTCAACTCCACACGAGTACCCAACTCACATTGTATGGCTCTCCAGATCCGTGATATTAACTGTGTACCCCGATCAGAGATGATAGATACTGGCATGCCACGAAGCCTGATGATCTCGCTAATGTAAACCTGAGCCAGCTGCTCCGAAGAGTAAATAGTAACCACATGAATGAAATGAGCTGACTTGGTCAATATATCCACAATCACCTAAACTTTATCGAACTTCCTCTAAATCCGTGGGAGCCCTTCAACGAAATCCATAGTGATCCACTCCCATTTCCACTATGGAATCTCTAACTTCTGAAGCAATCCACCCGGTCACTGATGCTCATACTTCACATGCTGACAATTTAGGCAACGAGCTACATATTCCACTATGTCCTTCTTCATCCGCCTCCACCAATAGTGTTGCCTCAAGTCCTGATACAGCTTCGCGACACGTGGGTGAATGGAATACCGCGAACTATGAGCCTCCTGGAGAATCAACTCACGCAAACCATCTACATTAGGCACACATAGCCTACCCTGCATCTGTAATATACTGTCTTCTCCAATAGTGACTTCTTTGGCATCACCATGCTGAACCGTGTCCTTAAGGACAAGAAGATGAGGGTCATCATACCAACGCTCTCTGATACGATCATATAGAGAAGACTGAGAAACCACACAATCCAACACTCTACTCGGCTCGAAAACATCCAATCTAACAAACTAGTTGGCCAAGGCCTGAACATCCAAGGCTAAAGGCCTCTCTACTACTGGTAGATATGCTAAACTTCCCAAACTCTCTGCCTTGCGACTCAAGGCATTGGCCACCACATTGGCCTTCTTGGGATAATAGAAGATGGTGATGTCATAATCCTTAAGCAACTCCAACCATCTCCACTTCCGCAAGTTAAGATCCTTCTGTTTAAACAGATGTTGTAGACTCCGGTGATCGGTGAAAACCTCACAAGGAATACCATACAAAGAGTGCCGCCAGATCTTCAAGGCATGAACAATAGCTTCTAACTCGAGGTCGTGGCCATGATAGTTCTTCTCATGCACCTTCAACTATCTAGACGCATAGGCAATCACCCTATCGTCCTGCATCAACACCGCACCGAAACTAATACACGACGCATCATAATACACCGTATAGGGCCCCGATCCTATAGTGACACTAACACTGGGGCTCTAGTCAAAGCAGTCTTGAGCTCTTGAAAGCTCTCCTCACAATCATTGCTCTACCTAAATAGAGCACTTTTCTCGGTCAATCTAGTCATAGGTGATGCAATAGACGAGAACCCCTTTACAAATCAACGGTAGTACCCCGCCAAACCAAAAAAACTCCAGATCTCCATAGCTGGAAATACGTCTGCAAAATCCTTCACTACCAGAACTGACTCAACGGTAGGAGTATCGACACTAACATCTCTCACATAGGCCAGATACGTATCACACCCCTTCTCAACCATTCGCTGAGCTTCAAAAAATAAAACAACCCTGCTAGGAACATGATCTAAGGTACCTCTCCACTCAAGCCACGGTAGACCTGGCATAGCCAATATCACCATCTTAAAATGACAATCAAGGATAGCGTGATAGGGCGACAATCAGTCCATGCCCAAAATAACATCGAAATCCACCATACTAAGCAATAATAAATCAGCTCTGGTCTCAAAACCACTAGAACAATCAAACATGACTGATATACACGGTCAACAACAATAGAATCACTCACGGGTGTAGACAAACAGACATATGAACTCAGAGATACACCCATATGCGGGGCAAAATAAGATGACACATAGGAATAAGTGGAGCCTGGATCAAATAAGACTGATGCAACTCTATGATAGACCCGAACAATATATGTGATAACAGAATCCGATCCAATTGCCTCTGTCCTGAGCAGGAAGGGCATAATATCTGGCATGGCCTCCCCCTCTAGGGCGACCTCTACCTGACCAACCTCCACCTCTAGTTGGTTGTGAAGGCGGGGTGGTAGCTAGTGCTGTAACCATAGCCTAAGGACATGGTGGAGCACGCGGTACCTGAGAAATTTGTAGAGGTGCATCCCTCATAAATCTGGGGCAATCCCACACCAAATGATAAGTGTCACCACACTCAAAACAATCTCTCGGAGGACGTGGCTGCTGAGACTGGCTCGGGCCTGATCAACTAGACTGCCCACTGGAAGCGCCCCATACATGAGGCACATTAGAAACTCGCAGTGCATAATAAGGATCTTGGGGCCTAGTAGTGGCTGAAGCACCACTAGCGGCTAGAAGTGCTAAATGAACAAGGCAACCCATATAACCCCTGCCCTGACGAGCTGTCGTTGAGGAACGAGTACCACTGTAAGTGCCAGACTCTCGATACCTCTTGCCCTCTCTCTCCTCTCTATCCTGAGTCACCATGCCCTCTAACCTCTTAGCAATCCCTACTACCTACCGATATGTAATATCTATATCCAACTCTCGGTCCATGCTAAATCTTATACTTGGGTTGATCCCCTCAATAAATCGACGAACCCGCTCTCGAACAGTAGCAACCAAGGCTAGTGCATGCCTGGTCAAATCACTGAATCAGACCGTATACTCTGACACGGTCATTCCACCCTGGCACAACTGCTCAAACACTGTGTGCCAAGCATCTCTTAGACTCTGGGGAACATACTTCCTCAAGAACATATCTGAGAACTAAGTCCAAGTGAGTGAAGTTGCCTCAGCCAGACTTTCCAAGTCGTATGCGCGCCACAGCTGATAGGTCGCTCCTCTAAGCTGGAACGTAGTGAAAAAAACCCCACTAGTCTCTGCAACACCCATAGTACGAAGGATACAATGGAACTCCTCAAGAAAACCCTGGGTATCCTCTGATGCCAAGCCATTGAAAGTAGGAGGGTGGTACTTCTTGTACCTCTCGAGCCTGAGCTGCTCCGCTTCAAAAGTTTCTTCCCTAACCTCAGGCTGAACTGGAGTTACTGATTGCATCGGTATGATCTCTGGAACCTGGTCGACCTGAACCCGTTACTCAGAAACTGGGCTAGAGTCTCCTGGAGGGCTGGTGCAGTGACAGGCATCTCAGGTGCCTGCCCTCTAATCTCGTCCAATTTCACTCCTCTCTTTGAGGTTATGAAAACGGTCGATGTAATAGTAATACCCAACAAGTGTCGGGTTGAATTCCGCATGGAGCTATATGAATGGGTGTTAGTAGTATATATCTTAGCGCGTGAGTTTGTATATCTAAATTTGCACTTTCGTAATATTTGGTTTTGTCTGAAAATCTAAATTAAACTACGATTGTGATTCAAAGAATGAAACTAGGAAATTGTTTTTGTTATTTTTCAAATGATATAAAAGGCATAGGGCTATGACCTTCACCTAGGTGTTTGCCTAATAGGTTGTAAACGTTAAAGCTTGTTTTATTGGTCGGGGTGTATTATAGCTATCAACACTCAAGTACCCACTCAATACCTCTCGGTCAGAGAGTGATTTTGCCCAATTTGGCTTTCTCAAGTCCAAATGGGTATTGAACAAAATAGTTGATAAGAAGCTCAATTTGAGTTTTACTATCTCTAGGTTCGACCCTTTAATTGGGCTTATCAATCTCTCGATTGACCCAATTTCTTTCTAGCCAAGTTTTCCTGGACTAAGTCTCTCTTTCTCAAGTAGAGACCAAGTCAAATAGGCATGAATTAATGTTTGTAACCATTAATTTTTCAAATAAAAACAAGAATAGGGCTAAATAATAAACACCCAACCATAAACAAGCAATAAATCAAATACCCATTAAGTTTACGCACTAGGGTTGAGTCACAACCCTAGTAAAAATTTAGCTACTCATGCTTAAACTAGAAGAAATAGGAGAAGAAATGATAATTAAACCCATATTGATAATTAAGATGACAAAATCTATGTTCAAATAATTAAAAAAAGCAAAAACTACTAAAAAGAGTAAAAGAAACCGTCTACTGTAGCAGCTGATGTCAAAAGTTAACTTAAAAAGTGAAACTCTTTCTATTTATACAAAGCTGGAATTTTCGGACAAAAATGCCCTTTCGGAGGTTCTGTGGCCGCACAAATCCATGCGCAGTACGTACTTTTCTTTATCTTGACGGAAGTTGAAATCTGCAGTCACATAATTCTGATTTGCGGCCGCACTACTTTCTTTCTGCGATCCACACAATTCTGAGTACGGCCGCACCTTGCTCTTTAGCGGTCCGCACAAATGTAAGTGCGGTCGCGTGACTCTTCTTCTGCGGCCGCATAATAATTGTGTGGACCGCACTTTGAGATGCAGGTTCTCTGAACTTTTGCTCTAACCCAGCTTTTGCGGCCGCACAATTTATGTACGGACCGCACTTTGCACATTTCTCTGATAGGGATTTCTTCACAACTTGCGGCCGCAGATGATATTCTGCGGTCCGCACTTCTTAGCTTTTGTTCCTATTTTTGTCCTTGAGTTTAGATTACTCCTTCTTGAGTTGGATTTCATCTTGTGAACTCATCTTCCAATATTCCTGCAATTAAGCACATTTCATCAGCTTTCGGGAACACAATTAACCGATTTTGGACTAAAACAAAAGTTAAAAGGCACTAATAAGTAGTTAAAATCCCCACTTATCAACTCCCCCAAACTTAAGCTTTTGCTTGTCCTCAAGTAAATAAAGTAATTCCCAACTCCACAACTTAAGAGCCATTCCAACTAATCAAAGGTGAATCAATCACACATCAATTGGGACCAATAATTACCCACACCACCTATGAATTATTAACAAGGCAACAAATTAAACTTTTAAGCACAAATAGTTCTAATGTGGCACTTGAGCATAAAGAGTTGACTTTATTCATCAAGGAAGTTCGCTCTTTCATGTAGGTCATTGTGGATCCCAAACCCTCCTCCTCTACTCTCCGTTTGCCTATATCACTTAAGAGTTTAACACTCAATCCACAGATTTGTGAAAGGTTCACTCATCTCTCTCAAAAGAATGTCGCAAGTAAGGCTTTAAGTACCATAGGCTTGCCCCTCATGTAAACCACCACTAATGTAAGCTCACTCGGCTTGAAATCACGTAGGGATTTTTCGGAATGCAATGAAGGCTTTTGGACTAAGGTTGGATTTGCTATGATAAAATGGGTTCATCTTTCCTTAAGCACTCCATTTTATTTTATCGGCTCATGTTTTGCCAAATCTTTAAGGCATTTTCTTTTCCTTAGAGAGACTTAACATCACTCTTCCTTGTTCATGATATTCATTTTCTTCTTCTTTTTTGCTTTCTCCATGCTTTGCATCAATACTTTTCTTTGAATCTCTTCAACTTTTCAACTTATTCACTTTCTTTTTGCATTTTTCTTTTTCTTGCCTTTCCTTATCTTCATTTCTTTTCTCTTTTGTGCCTTGATACCTTTTTTTCAAATCCTCGTCTCTCCCCCAAACTTACATTTTTATTCAATTATTTCACAAGAGTGTGAAGGAAAGCTCGGGTGCCAAGAGAGGGTCATGACAAAACGGGTAAAGGGTTGTAATATGGTTATCAAATGAGAAAGGTTTTAGGCTCAAATAGGTTGACTAGGGATAACAACATTGGTAGCAATGGAAATTGTCAAACGGCTCAAGGAGAGCCTACAATCACTTCTCAAGCCAAGCAAAACTTAAAATTTTGCCTAGAAACACATTCGGGGCAAGTTCTAGACCATTCGCATGGGTACTTGGACTTGCAACAACAACATCTCACCTCTCATGCAGTTAGATTGTTAAAGAGGATAGATTCAAGGGCCCACAACGACCATATTCAAGATTGAAAATCACTATGGTTCGACTAAACCACTCAATGATTGTCTAAGTCAACACAAGAGTCAAAAGGTCACTAACTAGAGCTATTTTTTTTCAAAAACCTTGTTTTGAACCATAAGAATGTAGTTAAGTGTGTTGGTACCAAGTGAATCATGTTTGACTCTTCGAGCATGACTCAATTAGGTCTTTTTATTCATTATTACTACTATTCTTACCTAAACACCAAAAACGGACTCAATCCCTTAAGAAGGTTGTCACACCATCCATCGTTGGGAAGGGTCACCCGGTTCACACAAACCACCTTTGGAAATAACCGTGTCATTAAGAAAACCAAAGGCTTATTATCCACTAAATTATAAAAGGAAGCTATAAAACAAAAACTATTGAAAGCATAATGAATATACATAATGAGAGAGGAGAGGAATATATACATAATGATAAAGAAAAAGAAAATAGTATCAAGATAATTTACAGGCCAAATATGTCATAGTTATCAAAATACAAAATCAGAATCATCAAAATGTCAAAGAAACTCCACCCCTGAATAAAAATAAGCATTGTCCCCAATGCTTAACAAAATAAGAGTATAAGAAGGGTGAGAGTGAAGAAAACTCCATATGGCTATGTGGCCATCTCTGTGTCCCAAGCAGTGGCACCGACCTCAGTCTTCAATTGGATCTCATCATCCTCAAGTCTGGGAGTAGCTGGGTTGGTGAACATCTGACGGACTAGCAACAAGGTCTGGCGCCTCAGACTGGCCAGATGTTGTGTGGGCTCTGTGGGATCTGGGCCTGGGTGGTGCGGGTTTATCAACATGTCGAATGGAATGTTTTCGGCTGTTGCAAGCTTGGTGACCTGTCGCCAGAGCTTATCCACTGATTTCTTTAAAGCCTGTAACTTCCGCATCTTCTTTATTTCTTTGCCCGATTCTTCAATCACGGACCCATGTTGTACCAGAGTAGCCATGATAGTGTTCTTGTTGTCCAGGATCTTCTTCAATGTTTCTTCGATTGTGGGAGGAATCTGGGGTGCCGGAGAGGAGGACTGTGCTGCAACATGACTGGATATGTTAGTCAGCTTTGCAGTAGTTGTCTACATCAAGTTTTTGAGGCTCGCCAGTATCTAGGAGACTCGCAGCGCAGAGAGTGGAGCAGATGGCATCGGTACCGGCTTCAAAGCCGAGGTGGGAGGTACTGAGGCTGAAGGTGGAAGCATGCCAGCTGCACTGGTAGAAGGTTTTGCTGAAGTGGATGGCATATCAACTATCTCTGTACCTACCACCGATGGCTCATCAGACTAGCCTATGGTGGTAGTCGACTGGCCCTTTCTCTTTGGGTTGTGTGCATCCATCAGAGAATACTAAGAGAAGGACTTCTTCGCCCGAACCTTCGTGTTATAGTCTCTGGGATCTACATGTGCATCTGTAAGGTACTCAGTGATGGTACTGGGATACGGGTAGGAAGTATCAGCCTGCCTAGCAACCACTGACATGTTGGCCGACATCACAGCACCCACAATGATCGGGTACCCGGCCATAATAGAGGCAACTAGAACTGTCCATGGAATAAGTAAGTTTGTCTCGTTCTAGCACGGGTCTAGTCTGCTGCATACGAAGGTCTGCCATCCCGTCGCCTCAAAATTTAGGGTGTTTCGCTGAATAGGAACACCTACAGTGATCCATGGTGGTGGTGGCCTCGAGGCTACAAGAAGTTCAGCTAGCCAAGGGTGAGTTGCATCACCCATCGCCAGCTTCTCCAAATACTGCACTGGCTCTACATCCTAAAACCCCAAGTAGGAGTTCAGTGTGATCTGGTCGAACCTCACCTTCATATTTCTCACTTTTGTAACTTTGGTCCATTTCTTGATATGTGCCACATTGGCATAGAACTCCCGGAACAAGTACTCTTTGGCATCCACAACTGTCTGGTGAACCACATCCACCATTTTCTCTCTCGGAACTGCCTCAACACCTCTTGATTGTACTTATCAAGATTTTTGAGTTGCAATTGTTGTTATAGAGTGAGTGATCTCACCAACCACCACTCACGAAAGCTGGTGAAGGCAGCTAGGCTCAAAAAATGGTCCTTCCAGACCTCTTTCTTCTTCGACCTCCCAAGGCCGACAACTATAGTATCAACCCCTCGACCATCGTCCGGAATATCATCAATAGCAATTGTTGGTGCCTCAGGGACAGGTATAGCCGAGGGCTCTGAACTTGCACTTTACGAACCCTCGGAAGTGCTATGTGAGGAGAAAGGTTCGTCGCTAAGTTGATACCTTCCTTGTGGATGATGTGACTGTGATTGAACAACGGGCTTCTCTTGCATTGAGTTGCCCTTCGATGCTTCTCGAGATGGGGCATATGAATTAGATTCAGAGGGCTCAGGCTGTCATCCTCAGCCTATTGTAGCTTTTTTGCTGATTACCCTTTGGAGGGCGAGAGGTAAATTGCTTTTGCCTCTGCCTCTGGAAGGCTCACCCCTCCCCTTTGAAGTGTCACCAAGACCTCGAGATCTAACCATTTTCTGGAACAAGCAATAGAAGAAGTCAGTTGTAATTTAGTTGAACACAGACAGTATATCACATTGCAGAACATGAGTGCAGGGTGGGGAAGTGCGGTCCGCATAATTGCAAGTGCGGTCGTAGACTAGGTTGTGCGGATCGCATAATTTGGAAGTGCGGCCGCAGATATGGAACTGCGGACCGCACAATTTAGAGTGCGACTGCTGAATTGAAGTGAGGTCCACACTTTTCACATCGTGGTCGCACACTAGAATTCAAAAAGTGTCAACTCTCTGATGACAGAGATTGGCCTGATCTGCGACTGCACACACTTTTCTGCAGCCGCGGTGGAATTTTTGCGGTCTGCACAATTTCAAGTACGGCCATAGAATCTTGCTTAACCAAGGACCCTAGATCTCAACTCTGCGGACCACACAATTTCTTGTGGGGCCGCAGATTTCAAAATCAATTCGATCAGACCTCTAGGGTTTTCAAGTTTTTGCACAGCTTCAATGTGGTATTAACAATTATGCATGCAAATCAAGTTACCCAATCCCCATAAAGCAATTAGCAATTGACCCAACGCAGATTAACCCCCACATGGTAGTAAAATTGAAATTTATTGACAAATAGCCTGAAACTATCTAACAAATTATAAATTTAACTAAAAAGTGAAAATTTCTATGAGAAATTAAGCATACCAGATATGAAGGAGTGCAACTAAGTGATCACAGATATGCATGAAGTGTGGCAGATGATTGAACAAATAATTTCCAAGTTTTAAAATTTAGAGTGCTCAGAGAGGGAACAACTTGTACAGTAGCCCAAGGTTACTATTTATACTTAGACACAGACTTGGGGAATCAAAGGAGGAGTACGGCCACAGAATTCCTTCTGCGTTCCGCACTCTGTTACCTGAAGTCTCAATAGACTTGTTGATCTGCGGTCCATATAATTTGTGGTGCGACCGCAGATTTTGGCTGCGGGCTGCATAATTCGATGTGCGGCCGCAAAATGGCCAATTCTCTGACATACCAAACTTTAGAGAGTTTGCAATTTCCCATCTCAATTTGTGCGGTCCGCACAAGAATTGTGCGACCGCAGTTGCCTTCTGTTGTAGCATTCAAAATTATGCAGTCCACACTTTCTCCACACTTAGCCAATTTTTCTGAGCACAGTTCCTGTAAAGCACACTCATTCCTGCAACACACTTCAAATCCAGTTAGCACAAAATAACACTTATCTACAAAAGAAGAAAAGAAAAAGAAAAAGAAAGCATGGGTTGCCTCCCAAGAAGCACCTGATTTAACGTCGCGACACGACGCAGATTACCATCACTTCAAATGAATAACTGCCACCATGTGGTCATCATCAGCTTGTCCTAAATAATGCTTCACCCGGTGACCATTGACTCGGAATACCTCATCATTTTTGTTCTTCAAGTCCAATGCACCAAAAGGTGTCACACCCACAATTTCAAAGGGACCACTCCATTTGGATTTTAGCTTTCCGAGAAACATCTTCAATCGTGAGTTGAAAAACAAAACAAGATCACCCATCTTGAACTCCTTTGTTTGGATGTATTTGTCATGAAGGTACTTCATTATCTCTTTGTACAAGGACGAACTTGCATATGCATGGTACGAAAACTCATCCAATTCATTCAAATGTGCAACCCGTAAGTTAGCGGTTGCATCCCAATCAAGATTCAACTTCTTTAAAGCCCACATGGCTTTGTGCTCAAGTTCCACTGGAAGATGACAAGCTTTGCCAAACACCAACCGGTATGGAGACATCCTGATAGGAGTTTTGAAAGCATCCCGATAAGCCCATAATGCATCATCAAGCTTCTTCGACCAATTCGTTCGGTTAGCATTCACTATTTTGGAAAAGATACTCTTTATCTACCGGTTGGAGACTTCCGCTTGACTGCTAGTTTGAGGATTCTAGGGAGTCATAACTTTATGAGTGACACCATACTTGCTAAGCAAGGTGTCAAAATACATGTTACAAAAATGTGACCACCCATTGCTTATGATAGCCCGCGGCGTACCAAATCTTGTGAAAATATTCTTCTTCAAAAATTCCACCACACTTCTCGCTTCATTGTTGGGTAGAGAAACGGCCTCAACCCATTTAAACACATAATAAACCGCGACTAAGATGTAGGTGTTTCCACAAGAACTTACAAAAGGACCCATGAAGTCAATACCCCACACATCAAAGATATCAATCTCCAATATGGTAGTGAGAGGCATTTCATTCTTCTTCGAGATTCCACCGGCCTGTTGGTATTCATCATATCTTTTCACATATAACTTGCATCTTTGTAAAGAGTGGGCCAATAGAAACCACAACTTAGCACTTTAGCCGTCGTTCTCGCTCCGCCATGTTGACCACCATAAGGCAAAGAATGGAAAGCCTCAAGAATAACATTTTTCTCTTCATCCGGTACACATCTTCTAATTACCCCATTTGTGCAGATCCGGAAGAGGTAAGGCTCATCCCAACAATAGTCTTGATAATCCCGTTTGAGCTTCTTCCTTTGATTTGAAGAGAACTCATCCGGGATGATTCCACACACAAGGAAGTTTGCTAGATCGGCGAATCATGGCATCTCCTTCATTGAAATAGCCAAGAGTTGCTCATCGGAGAAGGAGTCATTGATTTCAAGGCCATCATGCGGCCTCCCCTCCTCCCCCAAACGAGATAAGTGGTCCGCCACTTGATTTTCACTCCCTTTTTTATCTTGGATGTCAATATCAAACTCTTGAAACAATAACACCCATCTCATCAACTGATCTTTTGAATATTTCTTGCTCATAAGATAGCGAAGTGTCGCATGATCCGTATGAACAATAACCTTCGCACCCATCAAGTATGGGTAGAACCTCTCAATAGCAAACACAATGGCAATGAGCTCTTTTTTGGTAACAGTGTAATTGACTTGGGCATCATTCATGGTCTTTCTATCATAGTAGACCGGAACTGCTCCAACCTCTATATCACTAGCGTGGCACATGAGCTCAAAAGGAATACTCCAATTAGGAGTGGTGATGATGGGAGTTGTTGTCAACTTGAACCTGAGAAATTCAAAGGCTCTCATGCCATCATCATTGAAGTGAAATTTAGCATCTTTCTCCAAAATCTTGCACAAGGGTTTCACCACTTTGGAAAATATTTTTATGAAGCACCGGTAGAACCCTGCGTGACCCAAGAAACTTTTCACGCCTTTCATGGATGTTGGAGGTGAAAGTTTAGAAATCACCTCTATTTTCGCCTTGTTGACCTCAATGCCCTTATTTGAAATTTTGAGGCCAAGGACAATGCCCTCCTCGACCATGAAATGGCATTTCTCCCAATTCAACACCAAATTCGTTTCTTCATACCTTGCCAATACTTTATCCAAATTTGCCAAGCAATCATCAAAGGAATCCCCGACTACCGAAAAGTCATCCATGAAGACTTCAAGGTAGTCCTCTACCATATCCGTAAAGATCTCCATCATACACCATTGAAAAATGGTTGGTGCATTGCAGAAGCCAAATGGCATCCGCTTGAATGAGAAAGTACCATAGGGAAAAGTGAAAGTTATTTTCTCTTGATCTTCCGGGGCAATAAGGATTTGGTTGTAGCCCGAATATCCATCTAGAAATCAATAGTAAGCATGACCGGCTAACCTATCAAGCATTTGGTCAAGAGAGGGGAGCGAAAAATGATCTTTCCTTGTGACTTTGTTTAGCTTCCGATAGTCCATATACACTCTCCACCTGGTCACCGTTCTTGTGGGAATCAACTCGTTCTTATCATTGGTGACCATAGTTATGCCCCCTTCTTCGGGACACATTGCACTGGAGAAGTACACGAACTGTCGGAAATAGGGTAGACCACCCTGACATCCAACCATTTGATAATCTCCTTTTTGACCACGTCTTGCATGGCTTCATTGAGTCTCCTTTGATGTTCAATGGATGGTTTGGCATCGTCCTCCAAGTTAATCTTATGCATGCAAAATGTGGGGCTTATTTCTCTAATATCCGCCAAAGTCCACCCAATAACTTTCTTCCTCTTGTGGAGCACCGTCAATGTAGAGTCAACCTGTACGTTAGTCAAACACGAGGAAAGAATAACTAGTAAAGTAGAACAAGGGCCAACAAATTCATACCTGAGATATTGAGGCAATGGCTTCAACTCCAAGATAGGAGGCTCTTCAATTGAAGGCTTTGTAGGAGGAGTTTTCCTATTCTCAAGATCCAAGGAAAGTTTCCGGGGTGCATAGTTGTACGACCCCATTCCTTGCAAAGAATTAACACATTCCATGAAGCCATCCATCTCGTCATCATAAAAATTTAGCAAGACGGCCTCCAACATGTCACCCATATTAATCGTGGCACTTGTATCATCAATAATCACATTGGTCACCAAGTCCACGTAAAGAACACAGTTCATTGCTATTCGGTTGCCTCATAGATTTGCACATGTGGAACACTACATTTTCATCCCCCACCCGGAAAGTGAGTTCACCGGCTTCCACATCAACAAGAGTCTTTCTCGAAGCAAGAAAAGGTCTACCAAGAATAATCGGGACCTCATAGTCCACTTCACAATCAAGAATAACAAAATCTGTCAGGAGAATGAACTTGTCAACTCAAACCAATACATCCTCAATCACCCCCAACGGTCTCTTCATTGTACGATCGGCAATTTGTAATCTCATAGATGTGGGTCTTGGTTTCCCAATTCCCAATGTCTTGAAAACTGAATAGGGCATCAAATTGATACTCGCCCCAAGATCACAAAGAGATTTTGCAAACTCGGCACTTCCAATGGTGCAACGGATTGTGAAAGCACCGGGATCTTCCAACTTAGGAGCCATCGAATGTACAATTGAACTCACTTGATGAGTGACTTTGATAGTTTCAAAATTCATCGACCGCTTCTTTGTCACAAAGTCCTTCATAAACTTTGCATATCCGAACATTTGCTCCAAGGCTTCAACTAATGGTACATTTATCAAGAGATTCTTCATCATATCAATGAACCTTTTGAATTGATTCTCGCCATTTTTCATGGCATAGGTGGAGGTGGCTTAGGCAATGGTGCCTTAGCTTTTTACACTACCGGTTCCGGTATGTCAATCACATGATCCCTAGACGGGTTCACGTCCTCTTGAGTCTCTTCCACCATTCCATCAATATCAATCCGCACTTCATTATTTTTATGCACAACATTGTTTGGGATCTCCTCTTCCTCTACCAGTTTCTCATCATCCACAAGTTGCCTTTGACTTGAGGTAGGTGCATTCCCACCTCTTCCACTTCTTGTATTAATGGCCATGGCAGGCCCCATATTGTTCCCACCCTTCGGTTTCACCACCGTATCACTTGGTAGTACCCCCTTAGGACGAGAATTTAAAGCTTGATAGATTTGACCCATTTGCACTTCTAAGTTTCGGATTGATGTGTTGTGTGAAGCAATTTGGGCATCGGAATCAGCATTCTTCTCCATCATTTGCTTGAACATGTTCTCAATATGACCCATTTCATTGTTGAAGGAACTAGGACCATGAGAAGGATAAGGAGGTGGGTTGCTCGGTTGTTGATTCATCGAGGGCCTTTGAAAATCCGACCCTCGATTTCCTTGGTTATGTTCCACCCACCTTGGTTGTTGCCCCCAATTGCTTTGGTTATTATTGTTTTGCCAATTCCCTTCATTATTGCTTCCACTCCAATTGCCTTGATTGTTGTTATTCCAATTGCCTTGATTGTTTCCACTATTCCAATTACCTTGGTTGTTGGAATTCCAATTACTTTGATTATTTGAAGGTCTCCATTGTTGTTGACTAGGACCTTGGAAGTTGTTTCTTTGCCCTTGAAAGTTGTTCACATATTAGACCTCTTTTTCTTAATCATTGTAAGAATCACCTTGATCAAATCCACTATCATCTTGCACAAAATTGTCCACTCTTTGTTGTACTTGTGGATTTCTTGTTCTTCTCTTTTTACCATCATATTGAGTCCCTCCAAAGCATTGACTTGCCTCAGTTTTTGCACTTGTTGAAGTTGAGCCTTTTCCAATTGGTCCATGGTGGTTGTCAACTCGGCTATGACTTGCCCATGGTCATGTAACTCTTTATGAAGAAGAATCACATTTGGATCACCTTGTGGAACATTGGCTCTAGATTGCCACGCCGATGAAGTATCCGCCATCTCATCCAAAATATCACACGTCTCCGCATAGGCCGTAGTCATGAAGTTCCCACTGGCAAGTTGGTTCACTACACATTGGTTGGTGGTATTGATTCCCCGATCGAAAGTTTGTTGAATCATGTTCTCCGTCATATCATTGTTGGGGCACTCTTTCACCATTATTCTATACCTTTCCCATATCTCGTGCAGTGGTTTATTGGGCTCTTGCTTGAATGCTAGAATTTCATCCCGAAGAATAGCCATGTGCCTGGGAGAAAAGTACTTTGACATAAATTTCTCCGCTAGTTCATCCCAAGTATGAATGGAATGATTTGGCAAATATTCCAACCAATATAAAGCTTTTCCCCATAGAGAGAAGGGAAAAAGCCTTAGCCTCAAAGCATCCTCAGAGACATTTTTTTGTTTGCTCCCCCAATACGTATCTACGAATCCCTTAAAATGTTTATATGCATTTTGACCCGGTGAAGAACCCTCATTGCTCGAGCAAAGTGAGCATCATGTTGGTTATTTGGAAGTTGCATGCCCTAATACGGGGAGGGACTATAACACTTGCATACCCTTCATTCGGCAACACCTGGTGTGGAGCCGCTCGTGGAAGAGGTGGTGGAGCAGGTACATTGTCTTGAGGTGGTCGGCCTCGTCTATTGGCCTGAGATTCAAGAGGGACCTCATCCATTTGATCATCCTTAACACCCACATCCCACACGGCTATGTTTCCGAGATCGTTGTTTGCCATGATTGCACCTATAATACTTACACGTTAGTAACAAGGAAGGAAAAGAAGATATCCCAAAAAACAAACCTAACTATATAGCTAACACCGTTTTTTAGCACCCCGGTAATGACGCCAAAAATTGATCTCGTCCAATTCCACTCCTCTTTTTGAGGTTATGAAAACAGTCGATGCAATAGTAATACCCAACAAGAGTCGGGGTCTAATTCTGAAGGGAGCTATATGAATGGGTGTTAGTAGTATATATCTTAGCGCATGAGTTTGTATAGCTAAATTTTCACTTCCGCAATATTTGGTTTTATTTGAAAATCTAAATTAAACTAGATTGCGATTCAAAGAATGAAACTAGGAAATTATTTTTGTTGTTTTTCAAATGATATAAAAGGCCTAGGGCTATGACCTTCATCTAGGTGTTTGCCTAATGGGTTGTAAACTTTAGAGCTTGTTTTATTGGTCGGGGTATATTATATCTATCAACACTCAAGTATCCACTCAATACCTATCGGCCAAAGAGTGATTTTGCCAAATTTGGATTTCTCAAGTCCAAATGGGTATTGAACAAAATAGTTGATAAGAAGCTCAAGTCGGGTTTTACTATCTCTAGGTTTGGCCCTTTAATTAGGCTTATCAATCTCTCGATTGACCCAATTTCTTGCTAGCCAAGTTTTCATGGACTAAGTCTCTCTTTCTCAAGTAGAGACCAAGTCAAATAGGTATGAATTAATATTTGCAACCATTAATTCTTCAAATAAAAACAAAAACAAGGCTAGATAATAAACACCCAACCATAAACAAGCAATAAATCAAACACCCATTAAGTTTACACACTAGGGTTGAGTCACAACCCTAGTAAAAATTTAGCTACTCATGCTTAAACTAGAAGAAATGATAATTAAACCCAGATTGATAATTAAGATGACAAAATCTATGTTCAAATAATTCAAAATAGCAAAAACTACTAAAAAGAGTAAAAGAAATAGTCTACTATAGCAGCTGATGTCAAAAATTAACCTAAAAAGGTAAAACTCTTCTATTTATACAAAGCTAGAATTTTCGGACAAGAATGCCCTTTCGGAGGTTCTGTGGCCGCACAATTCCATGCGCGGTCCGCACTTTTCTTCATCTTGACGGAAGTGGAAATCTGTGGTCGCATAATTCTTATATGCAGCTGTAATGCTTTCTTTATGCAGTCCGCATAATTCTGAGTGCAGCCGTACCTTGCTCTTCTGCGGTCCGTACAAATATGAGTGCGGTCGCGTGGCTATTCTTCTTCAGCCGCACAATAATTGTGCGGTCTGCACTTTGAGATGCTGGTTCTCTGAACTTTTGCTCTAACCCAGCTTCTGGTGCCACACAATTTATGTGCGAACCGCACTTTGCACATTTCTCTGATGGGGATTTGTTCACAACCTACGGCCGCATATGATATTCTGCGGTCCGCACTTCTGAGCTTTTGCGCCTGTTTTTGTCCTTGAGTTCTGATTACTCTTTTTTGAGTTGGATTTCATCTTGGGAGCTCATCTTCCAATATTCCTGCAATTAAGCACATTTCATCAGCTTTCGGGAACATTATTAACCGCTTTTGGACTAAAACGAAAGTTAAAAGGCACTAATAAGTTGTCAAAATCCCCACTTATCACCCTCCAATTACAGCTACTGGTGGCTCATCTGTAGCACCTCGTGCGGGTGCTCTAGTTGCATTATGCGGACGTCCTCGGCCTCTACACTGACCCCGACCTCTCGTGGCTCTAGCAGGGGGCGGGGGTGTCTGGTCATCCGATCCAGCTGTACGTGTCCTCACCATCTGTGAGAGAATAGAAAAATAGAAATTTAGAATCCGAAGTCAAAATCTTGCATGATAAGGAATCAAAGAGGTGAAGCTTTTCCTAACAGTTCCATAGCCTCCCGAAGATAAGTACATACGTCTTCGTACCGATCCGCGAGATTCTACTAAACCTGCTTATGACTCATAACACCTATGAACCTAGTGCTCTGATACCAACTTTTTACGACCTCAATTTACCATCTGTAAGATGTCATGATGGCACTTAGTCTCTAAGATTATGTATGCCTAACAAATTTGCAGAATAACATAATATAAAACTGAAGCTAAATTCTCAACACATGAAATAAATATAAAACGGCAATTCAATAATTATAACTCCCAAAACCCGGTGGAAATAAGTCACAAGCTTCTAAGAACAAATACTAAGTGTCTCTATACATCAGAGTCTAAAGAGAATAAGGAAAAACAACATAGTAAAGATAGAGGGGGACTCCGAGTTCTGCGGACGCTGGCAGATATACCTTGAAGTCTCCACGTGCAGTCTAACTCACCGGTATCTGGTCTGGTGGGAAGAGCCTGGATCTACACAAAGATATGTGCCGAAGTGTAGTATGAGTACACCACAACGGTACCTAGTAAGTGAAAACTCTAACCTCGGTAGAGTAGTGACGAGGTCAGGTCAAGGCCCTACTGGTTTAAAAGAAAAGTAAAGCAGAAGATATAATAATATTTTGAAATGACTAAGAACATAAACAATGAGAAGTTTCAGAAAATAACAGCACAGTAAATAAAGGTAAACAATCGGGGCGCTCCCGAGATACTGCCTCGTAGTCCCAAATGTAAATATGCACGACAGGGGAGATCTCCTGAGGTACCGCCTCGTAGTCCCAAAGTAAATATGCAAGACAAGGGGGATATCCCGAGTAAACGCCTCGTAGTCCCAATTGTAAATATGCAAGACATGGGGATCTCTCGAGTAAATGCCTCGTAGTCTCAAAGTAAATATGCAGTACATGGGGATCTTTTGAGGAACTTCCTCGTAGTCCCAATGTAAATATGCAGTACATGGAGATTTCCCGAGGAACCATCTCGTAGTCCCAAAGTAGATATGAAGTACATGGGGATCTCCCGAGGAACCGCCTCATAATCCCAAAGTAAATATGCAGCAGATAACCGAAGGAACAACGAATTTACAGCAAGAAATCTTATAGTTAAAGCTTTAATTCAAATCAAGGGAAGCAAGTAATTCAACTAAGCATGTTGCGCAAATTGCAAGCAAGAGTTAAGGCACGTAGACATGCGATACTAGACTAATCATGATCACTACATATGCTAAGGCAACTCAGTTAAGGAATTTAAAAGAAGACAACTCATCAAGAACCGAAATTTCCACAATTATCCCGTGTACGCACTCGTCACCTCACGTGCATGGCCCTCAAAAAATCACAAATTGTTACAATAATACCAAATCCTAAGGGGATTTCTGTTGCGACCAAACACACTCACGCAAGTATACGCGGTCGTCAAGTAATAAAGTGACTCAAAGTCGGATGTCGAACCCACGAGGACTTATGATTAACTATTAACTAACTTAGCCTATCTTAATTATCTAAACAAGAATTAAATCTAAAAATATTTTATTCTAACTAATTAAATAAGAAAAATATAAATAATAAACTTTGAACAGATAAAGAGCAGATTTTAATGATATCAATGTAAGACAAACGATCTAGGGTTATGGGCTATCTAACAATCCTATTGTATTCTTCAATTGAATTGACCGACTAATTTATCTAGCTTATTGGTTGACAGGGTTAATATTGCTCATAAGAATCTGTCGAGTTCTTACTCGCCTATTCCAGCTAACTTAACGCCTATATGTCTATGGAGTGAGAATCAACAAGAACGCATTTATAATTCCTGTAAATCAACCAAGCAAGGAAATTAGGTATATGTCTATCCTAACCACGAATCCGTTCCCCGATGCCCGAGTTCAAGAACTTGCCCTACTCAATCCTATATGCAATATAGAATTCCCACTTTCGAGTTCAATTCTAGATTCGTAGATAATATTCAATTGGTGATCAAGCAATTAAATAATTAAGTGCAAGATTGAATAAATAAACTAATATGATAAATCAAGTAGTCAAAATCAATATCCGAATAACAATAGTCATGAAAGAACCACAACCCTAGAACGTGAAGTTTAGCTCCACATAGACATGGTAGCCAAACAACAAATCATATAAAGAAACATAAAAATTACTAAGTTTGGTGGGAGAAAGATGAAACTTGATGAATTCCGGCCTCCACAGCTTTTTCCTGGCTTTTTCCCCCTTCCCAATATGTTAGATAACCTAAAAGAGGCGTTTTTAGCTTATATATTGCGTACAAAAGTCGTGGGCCAAAGCTCTCCTATTCCTAGTCCAATTCGGCTTCAGGGATTGATGCTAAGGTGGATGCAACGCATCCACCTTGTCCTCCATTTCAATTTTTGCCTGCGAAGGTGGATGCGACGCATCCAACCCTTCTTCCTCTAGCTAAACCACCTTTTCTTCATATTTTGCACTCCGAACACCTTAAATTGTCACACATAACTTAATTAGTCATCAAACCAATAATTACACCATGTTGGGTGTTTTAAAGATTAAATAACATCAAAAAGTGGTTAAAGCATGGGCAAAGTAACATCAACACATATCAAAATATGCCAAACATCAATTTCCCACATACAAGGTTAGACAAGTCACTTACCTCAAATCTCGCTCAAATAATCGATTAGGATGCATTTCCCTCGATTTTCCGACTCTGAATGGCCTATATCTTTCCAAAAGCAATTACATATCATGAATACAACTATAAGAAACAAATTTAAATAATAAATCTATGACTTTAGCAAAGAATCGAAAAATCACCCCAAAAAGTCGATCCTGGCTCACGTCTCGAAATCGGGTAAAAGTCATAAACTACGAACACTCATTCGATATCGAGTTCACCCATACCAAAATTACCAAAATCTGACACCAAGTCGTCACTCAAATCCCCTTAGTCAAACCTTTATATCACATCAAACAACGCTAAAAATACGAATTGCACATCGATTCAAGCCTAATAAACTTTAAAACTTCAAACTCCTACCTCCGACGCCGAAACCTATCAAATCAAGTCCGATTGACCTTAAATTTTGCACACAAGTCATAATTGACATTACGGACCTACTCTAACTTCTGGAACCGAAATCCGACCCCGATATCAAAAAGTCCACTCCCGGTTAAACTTCTCAAAAATTATCCAATTTTCTAACTTTCGCCAATAGATGCTAAAATGACCTACGGGCCTCCAATTCAACCTCTGAATATGCTCCTAAGACCAAAATCAGCCTACGGAGCTATTAGAACCGTCAAAACTCCATTCTGGAGTCGTCGATTCCTACGACTTAAACCTCTATTTTAGTGATTATGTGTCCCATTTCACTCCGAAACTAAAAGTAAATCCTCCCGGCAAGTTAAGTAACCACAACATGAAATATAGGGAGATATAAATAGGGGTTCGGGGCTAATACTCTCAAAATGACCGGCCGGGTCGTTACATCCTCCCCCTCTTAAAACAGCGTTCGTCCTCGAATGTGTATAGGGACATACCTGGAGTGGTGAAAAGATGATAATAACTCATGCGCATATCATACTCGATCTCCCAAGTCGCCTCCTCGGCCGGATGACCCTTCCACTGAACCTTCACAGACTCGATGTTCTTTGACCTCAACTTTCGAATTTGCCTGTCCAAAATGGCCATTGGCTCCTCAACATAGGATAAATCCTTGTCCAACTAGACTGAGCTGAAGTCTAACACATGAGACAGATCGTCGTGATACTTCCGGAGCATGGAAACATGCAACACTAGATGAATTGTAGAGAGACTAGGTGGTAGTGCAAGTCTATAAGCCACTTCTCCAACCCTCTCTAGAATCTCAAAAGGCTCGATATACCTAGGGATCAACTTGCCCTTCTTTCCGAACCTTATAACACCCTTGATGGGCGAAACCCGGAGCAAGACATGCTCCCCAACCATGAATGCAACATCGCGAACCTTCCAATCCGCATAACTCTTCTGCCTAGACTGGTATGTACGAAGTCGATCAATCAATTTAACTTTTTCCATGGTATCCTAAACCAAGTCTGTACACAATAGCCTAGCCTAGCCTCTCCCGGCTCGAACTAACCTACTGGAGACCAGCATCGTCTACCATACAAAGCTATTATCAATCTACCTTACGGGTCATGGATAAAGATCTAAAGCATGCTAAAAATGAGGCGGCCCGCTTAGAAGAAGAACTGGTAAGCACTATTGGTTTAGTTAGAAGGGTTGAGGCAAATAAAAATGCTGAAATACATAAGCTACAAGAAGACTTGAGTATCGTTGAAGAGGATGCGCACCAACAACAATTGGAGTTTGATCAGCAGAGAGAGCAGTTTGAAAGAGAAAGGGCCTATTGAATACACTCAAAGGGTCAGTTTCATGCACAATTAGAAGAAATAAAAAGGCATAAGAGAGGTCATCAACATGCAGATTTTGAGGCAGAGCGGCATCAGTGGATGATTGAGAGAGCTGTGCTAAACCGCCGTATTGAAGAATACGAGGGACGCGAGACACAGATGGGGAACGCCCTCAACACTACCCAAATATGATTGCAGAATTGTCACGTAAATATGGGGCAAGCCAGAGAGCAAGTACTTCAATTAGCAGAGAAAGCAACATATATTCATGACGATCATCATCATCTAAACAATGAGAAAGTTGGTCAACAGGCACGTGCCCTCGTTCCACAATTGCCGGGAGTGTTTCAGAATTTGTACGAGATGTTGGGGGGAGAGTGGAGGCCAAGGGATGCAGATCATTAATGACATCAGTTTAAGGAAGAATGCCATTGAAGATTAAAGTTTTAGTGCATTCAATTAGTTTTTAGTTTCATTTTGCATTTGTCGTATTTTTAATTTTATATTTATCGCATTTTCAGTCATATTTATGTCTTTAGAGTCAATTTGAAAAAAAAATTATTATTATTTCCCCCTGAACTACGTAATGATCTGATTCATGCGGCGACATGATACGTAGGCAACCCACAAAAGGTTCGATCAAAATATTTTTCAATGATTCTAAGATGAGGGATCAAAATGAGGCATGAGTAAAAAAAAAATAAGAAGAAAATAAGAGCGTCAATAAGAAGCAACCTCATAAGCCAGAATGAAACATGAAGCCTCCAAAAGCATGTTAGAAATAGTGACAATGATAGGAGCATTGCACATTATGTGTGATTCATATCTATAAAATGCATAACCCTAACACTTTTGCTGTCTCTTACGTAGTAAGCTTAAGGTGGTTGGTTTGTGGTGAAACTGGCAACACACCATTACTTCACTAGATCTAAGGGAGCAGTAGT
Organism: Nicotiana tabacum; assembly: GCF_000715075.1. Taxonomy (NCBI): domain Eukaryota; kingdom Viridiplantae; phylum Streptophyta; class Magnoliopsida; order Solanales; family Solanaceae; genus Nicotiana; species Nicotiana tabacum. The sequence goes on along the minus strand of NC_134094.1, from coordinate 26,264,551 downwards.
AATGGCTAACGATGATGAGATCGAGCTGATCACTGACGACCCCCAGGGTCAATCAGTTGAACAAGAGTCGGAGGAAATAAGAAAATTGAGACAGCAATTATCTGATGTATATCAAGCTAGAGTGTCTGGTCAGCCTCCACCCTGTGGTCCCTCAGAGGGAACTTCCACCGTACCCCTGGCTACTCAACCACCGCTCCATACAATGAGCGACCACATCCTACCACCAGGGTATGTGCCAAACTACAGCCTCCACGTTGCTCCTGGTACCTCTAATGTGCGACATCCAGTCGCACCGGTCAGGAACACTCCTCTAGTCGTGTCTGGCGCACCGGCATACACAATCCTGCCTCCACCTCATGTGATGAGGCCAATCAACGAGCCACCATCTCATGCTTATGATGGCTAATACTACTCTCCAAATATGGCTTTTAGAGTCTCGGCTCCATATAATCAGACTCCTCAGTACGAGTCACCAGTGGAAAACGAAAAGCTTGTCAAGACGGTTGAGCCGGATGAGATGGCCAGGAAAATGAAAAGTCTTGAACAAAACATAAAGAATATACAGGGACTAGGGGTCACAAAAGTGTTTCGAAGTGATCTATGCATATTCCCTCACATCCATTTGCCACCAGGGTTTAAGACCCCAAAATTCGAGAAGTATGATGGACACGGCGACCCTATCGCCCATTTGAAAAGGTACTGCAACCAGCTGAGGGGTGCAGGTGGAAAAGAAGAATTACTGATGGCTTATTTTGGGGAAAGTCTTGTGGGGGTAACCTCCGAATGGTTCATTGACCAAGATATCTCTCACCGGCATGTCTGGGACGACATGGCCCAAGCCTTCATCAAACAATTTCAATACAACATAGATATTGCGCCGGATCGCAATTCCCTGTCCAATATGAAGAAAAAGTTGACTGAAAGCTTTAGGGAGTATGCATTCAAGTGGAGGGAGCAAGCAGCTAGAGTTAAGCCACCCATGGATAACCACGAGTTGATCACTATTTTTCTGGAGGCCCAAGACCTGATTACTTTCAGAACATGATGTCCGCAATGGGTAGACCTTTTGCGGAAGCGATCAAAATAGGAGAAATGGTCAAAAATGGCCTCAAGATTGGCAGAATTGTAAGTCAAGCTGCTCTCAAAGCCACCACCCAAGCTATCCAAAATGGGTCGGGAAGTTTGGCAAATTGAAAGAAGAGAGATGAAGGGTCCATGATGACTTCGGGATCCAGGGAAGTTCAAAGAAGGGCATCGCACCCTTATGTGCAAGTTCAACAGGGGCAATCCAGCTACCCTCAACATTACTATCCCCCGCCAATTCCTCAGTACTCCGTGGGACCGCCACAATATAAAGTGTTTAATGCTCAATCATATGTTTGTCCTCCCAATCAACAGGTACTGGCACCAGCTCCAAGATTCCCCCGACCTCAGCAGCAAAATTTTTGGGCACCCTACAATGCTCGTCCTAGGCAGGATTATGGTCGAGAGCAGAGGCCGGTGGAAAAATTTACTCCATTGGCTGAATCATACTCTAGTCTATTCCAGAAGTTGAAGCAGATGGGCGTGATTGGACCCATCGCTCCCCACCATATGCATCCTGATTCGCACAGATTTCAAGCAAATGCTAGGTGTGAGTACCATTCAGGTGCTCCGGGGCATAGCACTGATGACTGTTGGACCCTGAAAAGAGCCATAGAAAGACTCATTGTTGAAAAATTGATTGTAGTCATGAATGGCGAGGACCCTTCTAATGTGACCAATAACCCGTTGCCAGTACACAATGATGTTCATTTTGTGGGAATGATTGGCCGAGTTCATGTATACAAGCCGGTTGGTCGAGCAGAAATGACAGTGGTAACAATTCAAGAGGGAACCAAACTGGAAGTAAGTCCAAGCCTAGATGCACCGTTGATTGTGAAAGGTGCCCAGAGCTCAGAGAGGGCAACTTTATTTGTTCCAAAAATCTCGAGGTTGGAGGTTCGCTCCAATGCTCCAAGCCCAAAGCTATACGTCCTTGGAGGTCACCCCATCACAAAGGAGAATCAGGGCGGTACGACGGGTATAATAGAGCCGATCATAATCAAGCCTGCCACACAACCCCGTGTAACAAATACGAAAACCATCCCTTGGAACTACAACAAAACTGTAGTAACCTACAAAGGCAAGGAAATCATAGAAGAAGTGGGGGAAACTGGAGGTTTGACTCGATCAGGGAGGTGTTACTCTCCAGAAGAGTTGAGGAAGGCTAAGCAAATCAGAGAAGGCCAAATGCCAATAAAGAAACCGGTCACTGAAGAAGAGGCGGAGGAGTTTTTGAAAAAGATGAAAGTTCAGGATTACTCAATCATTGACCAGCTGAGAAAGACTCCTGCCCAAATCTCTCTGTTATCTCTGCTTATACACTCAGGAGAGCATGACCGTGTACTAATCAAAATCCTAAACAAGGCACATGTCTCAGAGAATACCACCGTGAATCAGTTAGAGAAGATGGCCAATAGATTTTTTGAGGTTAACAAAATTTCCTTTACTGGTGATGAACTTCCTGAGGAGGGAGCCGGTCACAATAGGGCTTTGCACCTGATTGTCAAATGTGAGGGGAATTATGTGAAGCGAGTCATGGTTGATGGAGGCTCGAGTGTAGATGTATGCCCTCTCTCTACCTTGCAAAGCATGAAGATCAATATAGACAGGATCCGACCCAGCAATGTTCGCATCCGGGCTTTTGATGGCTCAGCGAGAGATACCATTGGGGAGATCAACCTCACCATGATGATTGGGCCTGTTGATTTTGAAATTGTCTTCCAAGTAGTGGACATGGAAACTTCTTATAACTTTTTTCTTGGAAAGCCATAGATCCATACGGCCCGAGTTGTGCCATCCACCTTGCATCAGATGCTCAAATTCGAGCACGACAGGCAAGAAATTATTGTTCACAGAGAAGACGAGTCATCCATTTATAAAGACCCGTTAATCCCATGTATTGAGGCCAAGGAAGGATGCGAGTCTATTGTCTATCAGGCTTTTGAAGTAGTTGTTGTGGACCATGTTGAGGAAGGAAAACCCATTCTACATCTGCGTCTCTCTGCCACATCTGTAATGGTGGCTGCACTTATGATGAGACAATGTTATGAGCCAGGAAAAGGTTTGGGGGCATCATTGCAAGGAATTTCAGAACCCATTTCTCCGTTCAGTAACAGGGGTACTTTTGGTTTAGGCTTCAGGCCAACACAAGCAGACGAAGACAAAGCCAAGCACCACAAAAAGCACGGGCGGGTCTTGCAGCAACCTATCCCTCACATTTTCTACACTTTTGTCGAGCCACGATTCAAACATGGTCAAAATTCCTCAGCGCATGCAAACATTGATGAAATTTGCCATGGCCTCAGGCAGATGTTTTCTGAAGTGAATATGATCCAGGCTGGTGAAGGCACTAGTCATGCCGATAAGAGGTATTTAAAGCCTCAAAAATCTGAAAAATTCCCTCATTTTTCCCTATAACTCTTTCTCTCTTCTCTCTCTCTCTCTTCTCTCTCTTCTCTTCGCCGCCGCCGCCGGAAATCACCCACCGGCGGCGGACCACCTCCAAACACCTCCAAATTAACACCATATAATCTCCACAACCTCCTCTTCCCATATCTCCAAACCAATTTCTTCAAAAAACCCTCAAACTCCTTGAATTTTAGATCTAAGAAACTTTAGCCGCCAATTTTTGGTCCAAATTCTTGAAACTCCGGCCAACACCACCCTACAACACATATATGAATGGATAGAGCTCCACGAGACCTATCTTTTCCTACCCATTTCACCCCCAAAATCCCCATCGTCGTCGGCCCGCTCCTCGCCGCTGCCACGGCTCCACCGCCTCACCACCGCCAAAATGCCCCGAACCCCCATCTTAGCTATTTTTCTACTCAAAAACACTCGTTTCTTTTGGCGAGATGCTGAAACGCATTTTGTTCTAGCAGCTACCCGAAAGAAACATGCGTTTCGGAGTCGGGTAGTCGCCTTTTAGCATCTCCGGCATCTTCTCGTGGCTCAAACGGCTTCAAGCATACTTGTTAGGTATAATCGTCATCTATTTAATTAATTTTTGATTTTTTTTATTTAGTAGATTAGTTTCTGATTTTTTATTTATTTATTTTTTTGTTTTGGTTATTTCTTGTTAATTAGAGTTTCAAGTTAGGTTTATTTAATTATCTATCTCTATTTAGTTTAGTGGTTTGTTAGATTCATTATTGATTTAAACATGATCTTTAGTGTATTAGTTAAATCGTTCACTTAGTTAGTCGATTATTTAGTTGTTGTTAGTCGTTGTCCGATTGTTAACGATACTCGTTCTGTTTTGAGTATTAGTTTGTGAATTTAGTTGTTTGTTTAGTAATTAGTTTGCAAAAATCGAATTCATTCCCATCAAGTTGGTTTTAATACTTAGTTCAATTACATTTTTAGTCTCGTCTATGCTTTGTCAGTTCATAGTTGTCCAAGTTTGATTTGTGTTGAGCAAGTAGTTTGTTGTTGATGGTTAAAATCTGAAGTTTAGTTTATTTTATCACAAAATAGGGTAATAGTAGCTTACTTTTACTAGTAGGATGGCTGAAAGGACATTTTTTCTCCTTGCTTCTGACACAGCAGATTTTCAGGTTGTCCTTTCACCTTTGGGACAGACCTTGAACAGTGTTTAGCATACAAAGTTAGTCTTTTGGACAGATTTTTGGTGAACCAAAATCTGTCCAAAAATCTAACTTTATTTGCCTATCGAAAGGGCTGCTTTTCTCCTATAAAAGGGACTCTCTTACACTTAGAATGCAGATCCTTACTCACTGAAAAGGGGGACACTCTATTACACACTCTATCTTATACTGAGACACATCTTGGAGAGTTGCTTAAAGACATATATCTTTGAGAAAAATCAGCAGCTTAATACATATAACAAGGTGAAATTTCAGAGTTTTGTGAGGATTATTTGAGTGCAAAAACCTCGAGAAAAATAGAAAGATCCCTTAGGCAATTTGTGAAGTTGATAGCTACTAGTTTCAAGCATCTTTGTTGAGTTTTCTGGGTTGTCTTAACACTTGAGTTGCTGCTGTTTCCACTGTATTTGCTGCTGAGTTTTTTTTGTTGCTGCACTGCTGTATTTTATTATTCCACAAATCAGGTAACTTTCAAATTCTTATATTGCAGATTCTTGATGATAATAAGAAGGATTTGATCCCGGTTTGGTTGATGGAACATATTAGATCTGATTTTGTTTCAAGATGAATGTTATATTAATGTTATCATTATGTAAATCTGTTAAAAATTAGTTAAATTATCATTTTCTTCTTTATATATGTGATTGAAATTGCATTCTGTTAAGATTACTTAGTTTAAGGAAAAGATAAAGACTCCACTTTTAACCATATTTGTTTAGTTTGGGCTCTTTTTCGTGAGTTACTTTCATGGTTCATGTATAATTATCTAAGAAAGACTTCTAGCTTCAAATGTTTTGATGCATTGAATTATAGTCAACATAATGTTATACTTAATATAGTTCTTCTCTTTAGCATTGAAGTATTACCGTTTTCTGTAGTTTTTATATTTAGTCATGGTTTCTATGTTGTTAATGAGTGTAGTTTGATTAGTGCCATGATTGGTGTAGATAAGTAGAAATATTATGTTAGTCCTTAAGAAATAATTGGTTAAGAAGATAAAAGATAATAATTGGCATGTAAGTTTCTTTTATGAAAAAAATAATAATTTTAGTTTGGACATCAATATAAGAAGCAATTTGGGCATAGAAGAATATTTGTTATTTTGTGTTGTCTTGGTCATCAAGGCTCTTAAGCAATATGGGCCAAATAAGCTAAAATTTGTAGGCCCATTGACAATAGAAAGCAAGATGGGCATTTTCTTTAAAATAATAAATTATCTTTTGTTAAATAAAATAAGTGGCCCAATACCATGAAAGTTTAACATAAGCTTACCCGGGTTTAATGTCTTGCATTAGTGAAAAAATTATTTTTAATAATAATATTTTTTTTCCAGTCGAACAAGTAATAAATAAAAAAGAAGCGCTTTTTAATTAATTTAAGCGATAGGCAATTTTAGGCACGTTTGAGATGTAGACCATGTGTTCATACACGGTCCTTGGTCGATATATATTTTTTTTAATAAAGTAGTCATGTGTGCATTCCCGCTCCTTGACTTTTTAATATTAATTGTATTTAAACCATGTGTACCGATACGTTCTTTGTTTTAATACATATAATCAAATAAGGACTTTGTGTGCTTGCACGCTTCTAGGCCAAAATTATTAATTATTAAGCAGCACTAGACAATAGTAACTTAAGGCAAATAATACACACTTTATCCAAAAATAATTCAAGCTAAATTTTAGTCAATAAAAGCGACCGTGCTAGAACCACGGGATTCGGAAAATGCCTTACACCTTCTCCCCGGTTAACAGAATTTCTTACCCGGACTTTATTTTTGCAGACTAATAATAATAGAGTCAAATCTTCCTTTGATTAGGGATTCAAATAAAAGGTGACTTGGAACACCAACAAAATCAATTCCAAGTGGCGACTCTGTAAATAAAATAATCCCTACTCAATTTTGTCACTTTAATTGGAAAAACCCTTTAATCCACACAATATTATTTTACGGGTAGAAAAAGGGGTGTGACATATGGTAAACCCATAATCGAAGCGATAAGATATCAGTTATCGGTTAATCGGTTATCGACCATTATCGGTTCGGTTATCGGTTTACCCGATAATATAACTCAATCTAGAGGTAAGAAGCATGATATACAACGCACATGAACTAAACTTTAATTATTGAATTTGACAACACCAAAGGAATCTATCCACTGTCCAGATATCAAAAGATGTCAGCAAACAACCAAATGAATTTAACTCTAATTAAACGAATTAAATACAGAACATCAAAGACCAACGCACAAGAATTTTCTCATAATTTTTGTTCTTATCTCGAATTAAATCCAAAACAACATCAAACAATAAGTTAGGAAATCCAAAAACAGTGACCCAAAAAATAATGAGCAAAATGGAATTGTAAAGTGATGAAGAGAATCATAAACTTACCCGAAATTGATGGAGATTGTCGATTGAGGAGTGAGAAAAGAAACTGGTCGGTCGTACGTATAGGTTGCATGATAGTTGTCATGAGCTCATAAAATGAAAATTGAAAATAAAGTATTATAAAACATGAGCACAAAATAAAGAATCGTAAACAATCAAAAATCCTATATTTCTATTATCGAAATCTACTATAAAACTCAAAAGAAAGGAACAAAATTTGTTCTTAAGAAAGAAGTAGTTAAATTTTCAAATTCTGGAAAACAAACTTACGCTAAGATTCTATGACTGTGGCTGTACTTTGAATTTTGAAGAAGAACTGATGAAGAATTGAATCAATTGATGACTGAACTCTGAAGAGTGAACCGTGAAACTTGATATCTTGAATGCAGCTGGGAAAATTGGGAGAAAAATAGAGAATGAAGCCCTATAAGTATTTATATAGTAAAATCATAATTTTATTGAATCTTATTGGGTTATCAGTTAACCCGTTAAGAAAATTGGCAAATTGAGGTCCGAACCGATAACCCAATAGTAAAAAAAATACTAAACCGCTACCGAACCGTTAACCCATGGAAAACAAACTTACGTTAAGATTCTATGAATGTGGTTGTACTTTGAATTTTGAAGAAGAAATAATGAAGAATTGAATCAATTGATGACTGAACTGTGAAGAGTGAACCGTGAAACTTGATATCTTGAATGCGACTGGAAAAATTGGGAGAAAAATAGAGAATAAAGCCCTATATGTATTTATATACGTAAGGGTAAAATCATAATTTTATTAAATCTTATTGGGTTATCAGTTAACCCGTTAAGAAAATTGGCAAATTGAGGTCCGAACTGATAACCCAATAATAAAAAAATACTAAATCGTTAACCCGATAATCCGATACTGATACCCAATAAGATTTTTTCGGTTCAGGATATCGGTTATACCCGATATATGCCCAGCCCTAATAGAGGGTCATTAGGACCGCAAATAGTTCAAGGATAACTAATACTCACTCCGTTCACTTTTACTTGGCACGTTTTGACTTTTCACGCCCCTTGAGAAACAATAAATGAAGTGCATAATTTACTATCATACCCATATTAATTGATGCATATTTTATTGGATTTAAGAAAATAATTTGAAATGAGTAATAAATACTATGAGTATAACAAGAAAAAAAATTTGTGTAGTATACGTAAAAGTGAACACATTTTGCCTTTTTTTTAAACTATAAATCTATTAGGAGAACGCTCGCTCCCTTGTCGAAATCAAAACCCTAAAAATCGAGGAGAAAAGCAAAATGGCAAATGAACACGAAAATCTGGAAGAATCTTCCTCCTCAATTGTACCACCACAGCCATTGCCGCCGTGGGTGGAGCTTCCGTGGGAGAGTACGATGGACATTCTACGGCGGCTGGAAGCGATAGAGATAGTGGAGAGTGCACAGAGAGTTTGTAATACCTAGTGGAAGGTGTGCCATGACCCCGCTATGTGGTCTGTTGTTGACTTGAAAAATGACGGTGATAATTTCAAAATGCCTTGGGTGTTGGACAAGATATGTCGGATTGCAGTGGATCGTAGCCAGGGTCAGTTACTCAAAATTAGCATCGATAATTTTGGTAGCATAGACATGATCAACTACATTGCTGAGAGGTACATTTTTTGTCGTAATATTAATTTTGTACTGTTAATTGAGTTTATATATGGTCAAAATATGATTGTCTTCTCACCTTTGGGAGATTAGTGTGCTTAATTGTTTACTTGAATGCAAAGCCCTCACTTCTCTAAAAGTTTAATTGAAAAGAATGATGGGTTTCACATTCGGATTGTCATTTTTTGGTTGTCCCGAAATCCACTTTACAAATTCAAAAAGGCCCTAGGGTTTGGTCCAGTAGTAAGAGGACAATGCATTATCACCTAGAAAACGATGTAGATAATCTTATCAACCTCTGTCTTACTCAAAATAAGATTTCCACATCCAACGCTCCTGGTATCACTGTTATAACTAGTATAAAACCACAGAGCTATCATATCCCTATTAAAATTGTTATCAGCAAAAACTTTTTTATCAACAAAATTGCTTTACTTGACATTGGTGCAGATCGTAACTGTATTATCAAAGGTATTGTTCCTACCCAGTATTTAGAAAAAAAGTACTTCTAAACTTTACTCCGCTATAGGAGAACAACTACGTATTAATTACAAACTTTCAAAAGCTCACATTTGTAACAACGATATTTGCTTGACAAATGAATTTATTATAATGAAGATATAAATGAAGATATCATTTTAGGAATTCCTTTTATTACTCAAATAAAACCTTTCATTACTGATTTAAATTGTATCTCCACACATATTTTAGGAGAAGACTTACACTTTCCTTTTATAAAAACCCTTTCACCTGATGAAAGTAATTTTATAAGAAAAAACATATTTTTTCGTATTAATAAACTTTCTCAACATATCACTTTTTTAAAAGATGAAATAAAAGTTAAGAAAATCGAGCAGATTTAAAAAACCCCGGAGATGGTTACTAAAATAGCCAATCTTCAAAGCCTCTTTGAAAAAGAAATATGCTCTGATTTTTCTAACGCTTTTTGGGAAAGAAAAAAGCATTTGATTGAACTTCCTTATGATGAAGGATTCAATGAACATGTCATCTCAACCAAAGCAAGATCTATTCAAATGAATCAAGAAATGATGGAAACTTGTAAAACAGAGATTTCAAATCTCCTGAAAAACAACATCATTCTCCCCTCTAAATCCCCTTGGAGTTGTTCTACCTTTTATGTTAATAATAATGCAGAGAAGGAAAGAAGAGCACCACGATTAGTCATTAACTATAAGCCTTTAAACGCTGTTCTTAAATGGATTAGATATCCTATTCCTAACAAAAGAGATCTCTTAAAGAGAACTTACAAAGCTAATGTCTATAGCAAGTTTGATATGAAATCTGGTTTTTGGCAAATTCAAGTAGCCGAAAAAACTGCCTTTAACGTTCCTTTTGGGCAGTATGAATTGAACGTTATGCTATTTGGGCTTAAGAACGCTCCCTCTGAATTCCAGAATGTCATGAACTCCTTTTTTAATGATTATAGTTACATGTCTATTGTTTATATAGATGGTGTTCTTATCTTCTCGGAAAACATAGATTCCCATTTTAAGCACCTCAACACCTTCTTTAAAGTTGTTAAGAGAAACGGTCTAGTAGTTAGTGCCAAGAAGATTAAACTCTTCCAAACTTCCATTAGATTTTTAGGCCATGACCTATATCAAGGATCTTACAAACCTATTTGTAGAGCCATAGAGTTCTCCTCTAAATTCCCTAATGAAATTACGAACAAAACCCAGTTTCAAAGATTTCTAGGAAGTCTCGACTATGTAGCTGATTTTATGCCTAACATTAGAAAAGTTTGTGAGCCTTTATATAAGAAACTTAGGAAGAATCCTGTTCCCCGGGGATCTGTACAAACTCAATCAGTCGTCCAAATAAAAGGTTTAGTACAGAACCTCCCTTGCCTAAGAATCCCTAACCCAGAAGCTTTTATGATTGTAGAAACAAATGCTTCTGATATAGGTTACGGTGGAATACTTAAACAAAAGGAGACCCTAGAATCCCTAGAACAACTTGTTCGTTTTACATCTGGAATCTGGAATTACGCCCAGAAAAATTATTCTACTGTTAAAAAAGAAGTCTTGTCTATAGTACTATGTATTACTAAATTTCAAGATAATCTTATTAACAAAAAATTTTTAGTTTGAGTTGATTGTAAATCTGCCAAAGAAATTCTTCAAAAGGATGTCAAAAACCTTGTTTCAAAACAAATATTTGATAGATGGCAAGCTCTACTATCTAGTTTTGATTTCAAAATAGATTTTATTAAAGGAGAAAATAACTCTTTACCTGATTTTCTAACCAGAGAATTTCTACAGGGAAAAAATGAGGCCCTTCAAACCTGATCTTCCTACCAAAGGAAAAGAAACAAAAAACCCGCAAATGGCTAGACCATTTGTTCTTCCTCCCTTTACTCCTACCAAAACAACAACCCCTCTCCCTTTCCAGAACAGGTATATAATATTGGCTGAGTATCCCACATTACCAGCCCCAGTAACAATTCCATCAGCAAAACTGATTAATCTCCAATCAACAAAGCCTTTTGAAAGAGGAACATCTTCAAGTTCCTCAATTCAAACCAAATAAAGTTACGCTATGAAAGCCCCAAAGACTTTTGCTGAAGCAGTTAATCCGTCAATAACTCCAAAGAAGTCACAAGATGACACATCTAAAGAAGAGAAGTTTGAATTTATTACTATCCAGGTACTACCTCTACTGACACTTTACAAGGAATATGAAGGTCTCAGAATGGAAGACCTTATTAAACCATGCTACACGGATTTCAATTATGTGGATATAGAAAATCCATACAAGACAAGAAGATACTATGAGGCCATCCTAATAGATACCGATTCCATAAAAATGGAGCACACTTTGAACGAGAAAAATTCGGAGTATATCAATTACTCTAGAGTCACTATAAAGAAAATACTATCACCATTTGAGTGGTTTGCAGATCACCTACACACACCCATAATGCTATCAATGGCAAACAGATCCTAGACCTACAACTGGCATGACTACAAAGTTGCCTGGTTCAATTTCTTATATCTCAGGCCAGGACACACTTGGTTTATCAAATATTGCCTAGAAGTTACTAAAACAATTATCCCAAGATGGTTCTACGAATGGTAGAACATTTTTGGAGGTAACAAAGAAATATTACCACAACAATTCCTCAACAGGTTCGAAGACTTTCAAACCAAAGAAGGAATTTCATCCCTAACAGAGCATATTAAAATGTGCAAATATTTTATTCAAAGACGAATTTCCTTTATTATTAGCTGGAATTTCTCAAAGGCAGAATTTGAAAGAATCAAATATTTGTCTAAAGAAATTAAGATCAAAGGCTGGACTCCCAAAATAGCAAAGAATATTCAACAGAATTTTGCAAAGGCTTCAACATAAAAAACAGAGCTCAGAGAAAAACTCAAGCAAGCCCTGCAAAATATCGATAAGTATGAAGAACACCAGATTATGCAATTAATCGAAGATGCTGCTTCATTTGGAGAAAGTAGCAATGGAATGGAGACATGTGCAATCCAAAAGGATTGGTCCTGGCCTACATGGACCCCAATTGCGAATAAAAGGATCCATTATCAGGTCGACCAAAATCAAAAGGAATCTTATCCTTAAAACTTTTCCTTTATAAAAGTAGTTACTTTACTTTTTAAAAGTAGTCACCCCACTTTAGCTTTTGTCGACCACTTGTTTTTGTGGGACAAAGCTAACGGTACACTTGTAAGCCTAGGATCAGAAGGCTTCCCTTCTCAGTCTATATAAGACTCCCCATTCCCACTGTAAGAGGCACAACGAAAATTCTCCCAATTTTCAAAGACCTCTCTCCCCCTAGTATTTTCTTCTGTTCTTATGTTTTTATAATGTTCATCCAATAAATTTTAGTAAGTTTTTAACGTCTTTCTTATACTATCTTTACTATTTTATACTGCACTTAGTTCCGTCTTTACTGGTATCCGAGCCATGTTGGCAGTGTACGTATTTAACATGAGCAACTAAGTACATATACTGTCTAGGACATGGCAAAATTACTTTCAATACTTAATTTTAAAACTTGACTATGCTTATATATATCTTACTACTGTTCTTTAAAATCATGTTCTATAAATGCTTTTATGTTTAGTATGAGGTCTTTATTTTCTTTATAAGTATGAAGTAACTGAGTAATCCCCGACTCAGACGTTGGCTAGCCAAGGTAGGCGTTTAGACCTTGTTAGGTGATCCCGTCGCTAAGATGACTTTAGAGAAAACAGATGTAAATCCAAGAAGACTTTACTAAGAAGCTATTAGATCTTTGATATTAAGGTACAATATCTGTTAGATATTTGCATATTTACTGTTTTACTATTACTTGTACTGAATAGTTCTTTTAGCCTAATAAGCCCCTAGATTGTATTATTTCAAAAATGAATTCAAATCAGCATGTTTTGAATAACGTTAATCTTTCTTCTCAAGAAACTAAGATTGCTAAATTAAAAAACGATTTACAAAATTGGAACATTCCTAATGAACCTTTTAAAAGGATTTATGAATTCGGGAGTTTTAATTTCATTAAGAAACATAATATTAAAACCTGTGAGTCTACTATTTTCATTAATAATTCGTTAGAAATTATTAAATTACTCTTAGAACAAGACATAAATAAGTATAAATCCCAATTCAATTACTTGCATATAGGCCTTGTCCAAGTTGCTGTCAAACCTCTCTTCAGAAAAGGTTTAGACATCCCTATCTGTGTCCTATTAAGAGACGCTCGTCTCTTAAATTTTGACGACTCACTCCTAGGAGTAATACAAAGTAACCTAGCTAATGGCCCGGTATACTTTAACTGCTATTTCAATTTCTCGGTTGATATCAATGACCCTAACGTCATGGATACCTTGACATTAAATGTCAAAACCAAGAATAGGAACAACAAGGCTAATACTCGCGAAGTAGCCATTATTTATCGAGTTTATTATAGACTTATGGACACCACTCTTGCCCCAAAAGCTCAAGTAGAAAGTGTCAAAGGAGTCACTATGCTCATGGAAGCAAACACTGAGCACAGTACGATCTTTGTACCTAGACTCCTAAACTGGAATGATATACTCTCTAGTAATGACTGGCACTTTGATGCCAATCAATAACCCAACCTTTCACTAATAACTCCGAGAGATCTCAAATAGAAAGGGTAATTCAGTTTCCCAATGGATCTATTGATCTCAAATTTTTAGGTTCATGTTCCAATCTAACAAGCAGAACCAGTTCCTTTAGAAGAACGTCTACAGTTCCTTCCGCAGCTTCTTCTTCCAAACCCCCAGAGGAAAACACTACCGATAACGTTACTGATAACGACAAAGGAAAAGTCACAGGAGTAGATTTCTCCTATGCAATCCCCAAAGTCTATAACCAAGACCATCCCGCTAGTCCAACCCCCAGTGAGATGAAACCTCCTCAGGATATACCAGTCTTTCTTAAAATGATAAAGTCATGAAATCCATTCACCCCAGATCCCGAGATCCTTGAACGTCTCTGGACTCATCCTGACAATCAAACCAAGAGAAAATGGTATGTTCCCTCTTATTCTCTTCAACAAAGAGAAAAATTCAGAGATTGTTGGATGTCAGAAAAGAATTAAATGCAAAATTGAATTCTTTAGATGGTTTGAAATATCCGGCAAAATCGACAACCAAAAGGATTCTCTGCAAGTCCTAATCAATAAGTGGTACACAACTACTAACAAAGTCATTGAATCAGTCACTCCTCCTTTGGAAGGGATAAAAATCCCAATATCCAACACGATTATTCCTGCCTCTCCTTTCAAAACTAAAAGCGAGAAGCCTACTAGCATGGTTGTCTGTTCTGACGTTGATTGAATCATTGAACAAAATAACTACACCAATCAACTTCTTCATGTTGTCTCTAGACAAATAGAAGATTCTAAAGAAAAATCTCTATTCAGTGAAAAACCAACTCTTTCAAAACCAAGCACTAGTCAAAATATTGAACCAAACCCAGTCTTCAAAATGACTGAATTCTCCGGAGATAAGTACCCAAAATTCAAAGATACTTTTGATGTCTCTGGCAACATCCTTGACAAAATCAATGAACAATTGGCCAATTTCAATATTTCTGAAAAAGGAAAAATTTCCACTATTCAAGAGAAAAAAGCCCTTCTCCACAAACTTTCTAATGATCGCTATCATAATTGAAAAAATTATCATAAGCGTCCTTCATTTCCTGATATTCAGTACGAAGAAAACGTTTTCCTTGCCTCCTCTGCCCACGAAGGAAGAAGCATCATGGAATGGAATATCGATGGTTTGGCTGAACATCAGACATACAAAAAACTTCATGCAATGAGTGTCTCTATCACAGCCTATAAAATACGAGGCTCTTCTGACAAAGAAGCCGCCTCTATGATCGTAGCTGGATTTACAGGCATGTTAAGACATTGGTGGGATAATTATTTCACTGATGATATCAAACAGACCGTATACTCCTCTACAGCCATTGAAACAGTTGTAAAAACTGAATGTACCGCCACTGAGACTACCTCTCACATTACTAGAGAAGACACTTGTGTTACCCTTTTCTACCATATCGCAACACACTTCATTGGAGAGCCCAAACTCTTCCAAGATAGAAGCTTGCAAATCCTAAACAATCTGTCTTGCCCAACCTTAGATGACTTTATTTGGTATAAAAACCAATTCATCAGTAAAGTTATGATTAGACCTGACTATCATCTAGATTTCTGGAAAGAACGCTTTGTCAGCGGACTTCCACCTTTATTCGCAAACAAGGTCAGAACAAAGATCCAAGATCGTTGTGATGGTAAAATTCCTTATCATCAAATGACCTATGGGGACCTTGTTAGCATCATCAACGTTATAGGTCTTGAACTCTGTACAGATATCAAGCTTAAAAATCAACTCAAAAAGAAACGATTCTCCTCTAGAAGAGAACTAGGAAGTTTCTGTCAGGACTTCGGATTTACCTCCATTGCTGCCCCTTCTACTCACTCTTCAAAGAGAGACAAAAACTCTAAATCTTCCAAAAGGATTCATCGCTCAAATCTCGTCGGATTTTCGAAAATTCACCTAGAAAAGTTCCGTCTTTACAAAATTATCATAAGCGTCCTTCATTTCCTGATATTCAGTACGAAGAAAACATTTTCCTTGCCTCCTCTGCCCACAAAGGAAGAAGCATCATGGAATGGAATATCGATAGTTTGGCTGAACATCAGATATACAACAAACTTCGTGAAATAGGTGTCTCTATCACAGCCTATAAAATACGAGGCTCTTGACAAAGAAGCCGCCTCTATGATCGTAGTTGGATTTACAGGCATGCTAAGACATTGGTGGGATAATTATTTCTCTGATGATATCAAACAGGCGTTTAGTCCTTGTTAGGTGATGCCGTCGCTAAGATGACTTTAAAGAAAACAAATGTTAATCCAAGAAGATTTTACTAAGAAGCAAATAGATTTTTGATATTAAGGTACAGTATCTGTTAGATATTTGCATATTTACTGTTTCTAAGTGCAGTATAAAAATAGTAAAGACAGTATAAGAAAGACGCTAAAAACTTACTGAAATTTATTGGATGAACATTATAAAAACATAAGAACAAAAGAAAATGCTAGGGGGAGAGAGGTCTTTGAAAATTGGGAGAATTTTCGTTGTGCCTCTTATAGTGGGAATGGGGAGTCTTATATAGACTGAGAAGGGAAACCTTCTGATCCTAGGCTTACAAGTGTACCGTTAGCTTTGTCCGACATAAACAAGTGGTCGACAAAAGCTAAAGTGGGGTGACTACTTTTAAAAAGTAAAGTGACTACTTTTATAAAGCAAAAGTTTTAAGGATAAGATTCCTTTTGATTTTGGCCGACCTGATAATGGATCCTTTTATTAGCAATTGGGGTCCATGTAGGCCAGGGCCAATCCTTTTGGATTGCACATGTCTCCATTGCTACTTTCTCCAGATGAAGCAGCATCTTCGATTAATTGCATAATTTGGTGTTCTTCATACTTATCGATATTTAGCAGGGCTTGCTTGAGTTTTTCTCTGAGCTCTGTTTTTGATGTTGAAGCCTTTGTAAAATTCTGTTGAATATTCTTTGCTGTTTGGGGGTCCAACCTTTTATCTTAATTTCTTTAGACAAATATTTGATTCTTTCAAATTCTGCCTTTGAGAAATTCCAGCTAATAATAAAGAAAATTCGTTTTTGAATAAAATATTTGCACATTTTAATATGCTCTGGTAGGGATGAAATTCCTTCTTTGGTTTGAAAGTCTTCGAACCTGTTGAGGAATTGTTGTGGTAATATTTCTTTGTTACCTCCAAAAATGTTCCACCATTCGTAGAGCCATCTTGGGATAATTGTTTTAGTAACTTCTAGGCAGTATTTGATGAACCAAGCGTGTCCTGGCCTGAGATATAAGAAATTGAACCAGACAGCTTTGTAGTCATACCGGTTGTAGGTCTGGGGTATGTGTGCCAATAGCATTATGGGTGTGTGTAGGTGATCTGCAAACCACTCAAATGGTGATAGTATTTTCTTTATAGTGACTCTAGAGTAATTGATATACTCCGAATTTTTCTCGTTCAAAGTGTGCTCCATTTTTATGGAATCGGTATCTATTAGGATGGCCTCATAGTATCTTCTTGTCTTGTATGGATTTTCTATATCCACATAATTGAAATCCGTGTAGCATGGTTTAATAAGGTCTTCCATTCTGAGACCTTCATATTCTTTGTCAAGTGCCAGTAGAGGTAGTATTTGGATAGTAATAAATTCAAACTTATCTTCTTTAGATGTGTCATCTTGTGACTTCTTTGGAGTTATTGACGGATTAAATGCTTCAACAAAAGTCTCTGGGACTTTCATGGCGGGGGCGCATTTCACTTAGATTTGATTTGCGCCGCTAAACCTTGGAGATTTCTCAGTTATGAAATTAAAGAATTACATGTGCAAAACTACTATTGAATATAAACTTTTTATAGTAAAGAAAGTAAATCAAATGTTTGGATTCCCTAAATAGCTATATTGCCAAACAATTTATGATAGAGGGGGGGAGTTTAGATATTTGTAGATTTATAGAAATGAAATGCGAGATTAGGAGCACCAGGGTAATGGATTTAATTTTTATTGAGATTATTTTCCGGACTTAGACTCCAAGAACACCCTTGCTGTCCAGAAGAATCAAAACTCACATTGTCACGACTCAATTTCTCCTATAGGCCGTGATGGCGCTCAACGTCGCGCTAAGCAAGCCAACGATGAAATAACTACGTGATTACTCCTTTTAATAGGTTTCCAAGTAATTTAAATTCCATTTATTAAGAGATATGAAGTAGAAAGTTTAATAAATAAAACAAAAGCAACTGATGCAATCATAGATATATATATATATACTCCAAAACCATAATGTTTGCTAGAGTGTGTGCCAAGACATGGTGTCACAAGTGTATGAGCACTAGTAGAATATACAAAACTCTAACTACTGTTTGAAATAACATAGACAGAAAATAAGTACAAAAGAAAGGCTCTAGGTGCTGCAGAACGGCTCAAGAAACAGCTCACCACTAGGCCTCAGGGTATCGGGGATGCGCGCCGGTGTGACCGCCAGATGCACCTGCCTCAGATCATGTACGGTTAGTGCAAAAGTGTAGCGTGAGTACATAATACCCGGTAAGTATCAAGTCTAGCCTCGAAGAAGTAGTGACGATGGGGTCCACATAGACACTTACTATGGGCTAACAGTAAGGAAATACAGAATTCTAAATAAGCATGTGTTATGTAAATTATAATAATAATAACTCAATAACAAGCATAAAGTAAATAATTCTTTCACGCATGGTAAGTCCCAAATAAATTTCCGTCTTATATAATTTTTGCCTCTCAAGCCAGGGAAAGATATCAAATATACATTTCGAGTGTTATCGCGCACGATTATGCCGAGGTCGTACGGTCCGATCCAGAATAATGTGTACATTGCCGAGGGTCGAGCGGCACGAACCATAGATGCATCTATCTACTGCCGAGGCGTTCGGCCCGCTCAACAAGAAGAGAGGATACTTTATAAACAACCAGTTTAAAAGCTAATACACAGCTAATGTACAATGAAACACGATTTTTATTAAGGGTCAAGTAACCCGCCAAAACTCAATAAGTGAAATTCGGTCTTCTACAATTCCTCTAATAAGTTCCAATATAATTTAGGCACTTTAATTAACAAGCAGGGTGCAAACATTACAAGTATTTCGTGATTCTGATCCTAAGCTACCCTGACATAAGCATAGTTAGTAGCTACGCACGGACTCTCGTCACCTCGTGCGTACGTAGCTCCCACAATTAGAAGCAAATAGCAATTTAAATCACCTATGGGGTAAATTCCCTCTTACAAGGTTAGGCAAGAGACCTACCTTGTCTCGAAGCTCGCTTTCCGGCCTCAAATTCACCCTAAAGCCTCAACTCGATGCCGAACAATCCGAAACTAGAAAAATTTTGTATAAATTAATTAATATACGCTCAAAAGTTAATAATTTAACTATTAGAGTAATTACCCAACCCAAATTCACCCCCGGGCCCACGTGCCTGGATTCCTGAAATTTTCGAAGAAAATCGTTACCCATAACCTTACAAACTCAAATATATAATTTTCATCTCACTCCACCATCATTTTCGTGGTTAAATTCTATTTTTATCAAAACCGAGGTTTTTCATCTAAACTCATGATTTGCACAATTTTACATGTTAGAATCTACCCATAATTTATGTTTTAAGCTCATATGGTGTAGAAATCACTTATCTCAAAGTGCTAGGTGAAAACCCCTCTTCAAAAGCTCCAAAATTGCTCAATGAATGAAAGAAATGAGTAAAAAATGGTTTAACTCCCGACTTAAATAAACCTCATTGCCCAGCGATTTTTCGCACCTGCGATGACACTGCCGCACCTGCGGTTCCGCTTATGCGGACAAAACCACGCAGGTGCGGACCAAGCCTAGGTCGACCTCCTTCGCTTCTGCGACTAACGGCTCGCATCTGCGAGCCCGCTTCTGCGGCGAGCGCGTCTCACCTGCAACCCTATTCCGCTTTTGCGATCGCCTGCTTCGCACCTGCGTCTCAGCAGGTGCGGTCCCTTCCTCGCTTCTGCGATCACCGGGCAGCCTACGCTGGGCCGCTTCTGCGGCTGCTGGCTCGCTTCTGCGAGCTCGCACCTGCGGCTAACCCTCCGCAGGTGTGATTGCACCAGAAGCTGGGTGTTTAAGCTATCCAACTAAGGCCAAATGACTTCCGCGCATCGTCCGAATGACATCCAGGGCCCCCGAGGCCCCGCCCAAACGTACCAACAAGTTTAAAATCATAAAACGCACTCGCTCGCACCCTGGGAACACATATAACAGCATTAAAACTAAGAATCATACGCCAAAACCAATAGAATCAACCTATAAACTTCAAGTTCTTCCAATTACTTCGAACGCGTCAAATTATACTTAAACTACTCGGAATGACTCCAAATTTTGCGTGCAAGTCTTAAATCACCATACGGACCTTTTCTTAGGTTCGGAATCCCAATTGGACCTCGATAACACCAAATTCTACTTCAAACCAAATTTAAAGGACTTTAAAATCTTCAATGTGCCAACTTCCAATATTAAGCGCCGAAACGCTCCCGGGTCATTCAAAACCCGATCCGAACATGCGCCCAAGTCCAAAATCATCATACGAACCTATTGGAACCGTCAAATCCCGGTTCTGAGGTCGTTTACTCAAAATGTTGACCAAAGTCAAACTTAGCCTTTTTAAAAGCCAAACTAAGTAACCAAGTGTTCCGATTTCAACCCGAACCCTTCCAAATCCCGAACTAACCATCCCCGCAAGTCATATATTAGTAAAAGCACATATGGGGAGTCTTATTTAGGAGAACGAGGATCTAGAAAGCAAAACGATCGGTCGGGTCGTTACACACATAAACTCATTGTGAAAACACCCTTGTCGCAAGCTTTGCTGACTAGCTTGTCCTCGCTTTGCCCTTAACTATTGAAAGGGTCTAGTACTTGTAAAAATTCAGCAAATCTGCTCATTTCCCAATCATTCAAATGCCTCCTGAAGTTGAAATTTTATCCATCTTGCCTTCTAGTGGTAGTCAATAGTAGCATTAGAAAATTGTAAGTCTGTACAAATTTGGAAATAGTGAGCATGGACAATCCAATCCCAAAAAGCAATCTTTCTTCCATCACTCACTCTGAAACCAATATTACTTGAAACTTTTTGCATTAAAGCTCTAATATTCCTAGGTTCCTCCATAACCCTACCCATAAAGAGTGGTCTGTCTCGTAGAAGTCCAAAAACCATGGAAGCCATATTTTTCATCAATAAAATCCTTCCATAATTTACTTAAGTGAACCTCCGTAACCATTTCATCATTAAACTACAGTTGTGTTGCTTCAAGTTTCTGATGCCGAAGCCTCCTTCATTCTTGTTGAGTGTCAAAGTATTCCACTTGACCTGTTGAAAAGCTATCTTTTTTTATTACTCCGCCATAAAAAGTCCTCCATTATATATCCAACATTTTCTCCACTTTAACTGGTATAGGAAATAATGACATCACATATGTGGGTAATGCATCAAAGACAGTGTTGTCATAGGCGAAAAGCATTAAAAAGCGCTCCAGGTCTATGGGGCTTTAGGCGCAAAGCATGATTGAAGTGTGTGCTTTAGTTAAAAAAGGTGCAACGAAGAAAAAAATAAAAAAATAAATGTAATGCAAGAAAAAATAAAGAATTTCATTCATAATGATTTCATAAACAATTATATCTTTTTGCCAATTACATTTATTGTTTTGTACCGCTCTATTCAAGATATAACTTATGGGCAATGAGGCACACACCTTAGTGCCTTGCCTACACAAATGCGCAGCCTAAGTGAGGCGAAGCGCATGCCCTGAGTTTATTTGAGCTTCAGGGCTTAAGCCCGCCTCAAATGAGCCTTTAACAACACTGATCAAGGACACTATTTACCGACATCAATCTTCCCCCAAAAGACAAGTATTGACTTTTCCATCTACCCGACATTTTAGGACCCCTTGTCGCCTGGCCAACTGTCTACAGTTTTATTTTTAGCTCCCAAAGGCATTCCCAAATAGATTAGTTGGGAAGATTACCTACTTCACTCGCCAAAACCCCAGCCAACACCTAGACTCTTTCTCCAATTACCTTACAACTTTGAAACTGATTCAAAACAGTGAGAATTAATATTAAATGACTTAACTGTCCCACGGTAGCATTACACATCAAAAGAGTATCATCAGCAATTGCCAAGAAGATCTTTCTCTGAAGGTAAAGAATCACCTCTGATGGTGATTCTGTTTCCTTCAGGCTGTACGATGCTCAAATTTGTACCCTTTGCTGGCCATCGACTGCATGCTTTTAACCACTTCTGCAAAAGTTTCTGTCAGCTTAGGTAAATGGTTATTGTTGCCGGGAGCTTCCCCTTTGTCAACAAACCTAGCAAATTTGCTTGCTAGATTCTTCCACCCTTAGTTGTGGTTTATCGGCAAGATGGTAACGATTCTTTTTCTACCTTGTAGTGTTACAATACTCAAGAATCTTCCATATCTGTTAGTTTTTCGAGAGCAAAAGAACATGTATCTGGACTGCTGTAGTCTCCAAATTCGAAATAAGTTACCCCTGCCTTTGGAAGCTTTCGGCTCATTTGTAAAAATTGCTGACTCAAGTAAATTTCTGTAATGTCAAAAGATTTAATACCAGCAACAAAATAGGTCCTTTTTCTCTTTCTATAGAGGAGGAGGACATTCTGTCTCTTTCAGTTGATCTATAAGTTTCTAGACCATGGCTGTCCTTTTCCTTGTGGTGTTCTTGTAATTGCTCGTATCTTTTTGTTGCCACCCCTGAAATAGGAGTTCTCTTAAAGTAATAAATTTGTTATTCTTTCTATCAGATCAAGTCAGCTCAGGCATCTTCGACTTGTCAAGTGTTATAGTAACTTAGCTGGAGGTTTGGCTGCAGCTGCCAACAACTTCCCATTGCTGGAGGAGTTGCACATTTCCTTCACCTTGATTACTAAAGATGATATAGAAAGTGTTGGTCGTTATTGCCCCCTGCTCAAGTCATTTACATTGAAAGCCACTGAATATGAAAATGTGATATTTCCACCATCTCAATGCAATGATCAAGCTCTAGCTATTGCCAAAAGTATGCCTAAATTGAGGCACCTTGCACTTCTTCAAAATAGCTTGACAAATAAAGGGTTGCAAGCCATTCTTGATGGCTGTCCGCTCCTTGAATCACTTGACTTGCGCTGCTGTTGTTGTGTTGATCTTGAAGGGGATTTAGAAAGAAGATGTATGCAACAGATTGTAGATCTAAAGCGCCCCGGTGATTCCACACATGACTATGAATTTCATTCTGAAAATCAGCGTCGCCCGTCTTCTGATGAAGATGACGATATTAGTTATGACTACGATTACGTCCTCGGCCTTGGGGACTATCGTGAGTATGATTATGATTACGATTTTTCACAACGATGACTCCACTAACTTATATAGCAGCAGCGAGTATGTAGATGAAGCTGGTAACCTATATTGATGTCGTGTTCAAACTAAAATTTACTAATGGTAAGAGCCCAATGTTACCAGCATTATTTCATCTTGTTCTTTTTTCTTTTTTCGCTTTCATGGCTACGAATGGTGGGAAGAAGACAAAATGGTTTGTTTCAGAAAATACATGGTGGTTGCATTGGTTTTTTGCAGGTCTTTGGTTGCTAGGTGAACTGGAATCTATTCACTACAGCTTTGTTCAGAAGAACAAGTGAAGTATTTAGTGGTAAACTTTAATTAAAATCTGTAAAAAGACTATTAGAACGTACGGTTAGAATATAAAGCAACTATTAATTTGAGATGGTTGTTTGAGAACAGAATACAGTCACCTCTGTATTGTCTGCTCGTTTTTGTTTTTAATCCTTTCAGTTATGATGTATCCAATTTGATGGAAGTCACGGTCAGGTAAATGCAGTCGCCTACTATCCGATTTAATACTTCTTATTTGGGTTAGTTTTTTCCATAACGCTTGGTCTTGTTAGATGTCTTATGTCTAGAAAGTGGCAACCTTTGCTGCCAAAAAAAGAGAGAGTTCATTTTAATCTTTAATTTCGACATCGCTATTTGTCTTAATTTGTGAAGATTTACTTATTTTAAGTTAATTACCCGAATTTGCCCTCCACAGTATTTAACAGTCAGTCACACTATTTGATGTCCGTTGATAAATGGACTAAAAATACACATATTGCTTAATTGAAGGTTAAATATATTAAGTCGAATATTACAAGGAACAAAATGCAATAACAAAAGGACTAAAATGCTATTTCCCTTAAATTAAACGGGTTGAGGGGTATATGGCAGAAAACAAGTTTAAAGACTATAAAATGAAACTTGTGAACATATGACTTTTACATACTATTAGAGCCCGTTTGGACATAATTTTTTTTTTTTTTTTCAAAATAAAATTTCAAAATAGTGTTTCGTTATGAGATTTTTACGATTTTTCAAATCCAACTTGAAAATGCATTTTCAAATTTGAAAAACTACTAAAAACTAGTTTTTCAATTGGAAAATTGGAAAGTTTTTTTTTTTTTTTTAAGTTTTACAAATTTATCCTATATTTCTAAAATTTATAAAAGGACCCCAATCAGTTATCAAACCTACGTAACACCTACAACTACCCACCATCTGATTGAGTAGCCTTGGACTATATTTTAACATCCACTGTTGAGATCTACAATTTATACTTTTACCTGAAGGAGACACTATAACTTCTATTAGAGATTGTTCGTACAGTTAAACAATCGGCATGTTTGATTAATTGTTTCAAGTAGGATAATCAAATCGGGGTAGTATTGATATTTGTTTTACAAATTGTGGGTATAAATCATATTTTATGGTTTTGAAAAGAATACATCCAAATATGTTACAAAAATTATAACCAAACACAACTTCATATTCAAATCAAATTTTAGTGAAATTACAAATTTAAAATAAAAAAAATTAAAATTTATGTCCAAACGCCCGCTTAATGTCCACGACTATGAATTTGGTTATCACTTATTGAGTCATTGGATCATTCATTTACTATTTTACTTACATGTGTACAAATATATAGGACCTGCTCCGAATATGCTTAACACACACTGGTGCAAATTGGAGGAAGTTAACTAGCGTTGCATATCTATCCTAATGAATATTTAGTTAAGGATCATCTGAATTCACTACTTTCAACGCGGTGTATAAATTTATGTGTAAATATTCATTAAAATTAGAACTAGGAATAGTTCTGAATTCATAATTTTAAAAATATAATAGGTTCAATGCTAAAAACATTAAAGATTGAATCCCAAAGAATTTAAGTTTTGATTCCGTCCCTGAGTGCAATACTTCAACTTAGGAGTGATAAGTTGGTTCATCAAACTATGATCGTGCACACACATTATTTTGGTGTGAAGAAATCGAATGTCCTCTTACTAACTCCTCTCGTGTTGTGTTTTCAGAGTTGTGCGAAAAATGACAAATAATAAACGCCTTCAGATTTATGATAAGAAAAAGTAAGCCTATTTATAGGACTAGTATTTAAATTCTTTCAAATTGTTTGTTAGTTTTGTAATCCATTTACCAGCTCTCACAGGTAGGACCTAGCAGTTAATAAAATCAAAATGAGTCTAGTAGAACAAGATTTAAATTTCAATAGAAACAAAAAAAAAAAAAAAAAAATTTCCTATGAAGAAAGTTATCACCTATGCTGGTGGTTGAACTGATAATTATTTGATCAAACACTATGAATCATATAGGTAATTTGCTAGAAATAAAGACACTTTTCGATTGAATTTATGTGACACAATTTGACTCATCAAACAATTTAGAAGGAAAACACTAATGTAATGAATCCATAATTACTGAAGAAGGCAGCGATGATTTCTTGTAATTCCAACGTTGAATAACAAGGGAAAGGAACTAATTAACTAAATTAAAAGATAAAACAGAAAAGAGTTGTTCCAGACTGCTAAAACTTTAGCTAAGAAAATAAAGATACAAGTTCTTTGATGCCTTGTTATTTTGTCATTTTGTGGTTGTTTCCCTTTTATAGCTTCAAGTCATATGTAGTGACAAACAACTCCAACTCACAATATGTATATCTTTTATTGGGTTGATTAGCCCTTTTATTGCATCTTTTATCCGTGATTGACATGAATGACCCTATTAGGGATTGGTCCTTAAATATTATCCCTATATTTAAAAGTATTTAAAATATGACCCATGTCCCCAAATACACTTATCGCTTGTTAGAGATTTCTCTACTAGATTGGTAGATTTTATGCTATATTTACTCTACTTATATTATTAACTTTTTACAAATTCTACCCCATCGGCATGACTTTGTAATTGTTCATCAAACTCTATCATATTGTTATGACTTTGTGATTGTTCAATTGTTCATCAAAGTCTATCATATTTGTGTTCACCAAACAATCTATTAGATTGTTCACAAACTTTACCTAGTTGAAATAAATTTTACTTGTTTAATTGTTCACCAAACTCTACCAGATTGGCATGATTTCTTTATCTGCAATTGACATGTCTGTTAAATTGTTCATCAAAGTCTATCCCGATTGGCATAATTTTTCAGTTTTGGTCAACAAAGTGTTCTTCAAAATTGCAATTTTAATTTCCATCAAACCACCACGAATCTGCTCAAAATAATTTCAAATGTGAAACAAAATCTTCAAAATAATAATACAAACGATCCCCAATCACTAATTTAGTCAAATAATATCAAATCAAGAAGACTCATTATAACTATCCGGCAGATCGTTTTGTGTATTGTAGCCATGTTCCCGTATTTATTGCTTTTACTATGTTCATTTATGGTTAGGTGACTTGCCGGTGTGGTTGATTTGTTTTCGGGGTTGATTCAGAGTGTTGGAAGCTTAAGTTGAAAGAGTTGACCGCAGTTTGACTTTTGTGTAGACGACTCCAGAATGGAGTTTTGATGCCTCTGATAGCTTCGTATGGTGTTTTTGGACTTAGGCATATGTTCAGATATTGATTTGGAGGCCTGTAGGTTGATTTGATAATTTTTGGCGAAAGTTGAAGGTTTGGAAGGTTGAGATATTTGATCGAGAGTTGACTTTATTGATACTGGGTTCAGATTTTGGTTTCGGAAGTTGAAATAGGTCAGTTGTGTCATTTGGGACTAGTATACAAAATTTGAGGTCATTCGGAGTTGATTTGATACGGTTCGACATAAGTTTTAGAAGTTGGAAGTTCATTAGCTCATTATGTTTGAATTGGGGTGTGATTCGTGATTTTAATGTTGTTTAATATAATTTGAGGTTTCGACTAAGTTCGTATCATATTTTAGGACTTGTTGGTATGCTTGGATGGGGTCTTGGGAGTCCCGAGAGTGATTCGGATAGAGTTCGAATCATCTTTTGAACTTAGGAGTTTGGCTGAAATTTCTGATGCCTGGTATAATCGCACCTGCGAGAATGGGCCCGCAGGTAGGAGCCCGTAGAATCAGGAAGATGTGGGATCGCAGATGCGTGTATGATTTCGCAGAAGCGGAGTCGCTTCTGCGAGGAAGGAACTGTAGAAGCGAAAATGAGTAGGAAGATCAGAGACCGCAAGTGCGGATACGTAGAAGCGGGGACCTGACCGTTGAAGCGGTAGGTTGGGATTTTAGTTGGGTTCGCAGAAGTGAGGTTTTGACCACAAAATAAAGTCATTTCCCAAGACGATTCTTTTCCATTCCTCAATCCTCCCTTTCAAGTGTCTAATTGCTGCATCATTAGCAGTTGCATTATCTAGGGTCACAGTGAATAGATTTTCAATTCCCCAATCTAACAAACAAACCTCAATACCCTTTGCAATTATTTCATCCTTATGATCTGGAACTTGAAAAAAGTTTAGAATTTGTTTTTGCAAGTTTCAATTATCATCAATCCAATGGGCAGTTATAACCATGTAAGTTAGGTTTTGGAGCGATGTCCACGTATCACTAGTGAGACATACATGTTGATTTTGAATATGCTTTTTAAGCTTTTCTTTATCTTCATGATAAATTTTTAAACATTGCCTAGCAATAGTCAAACGAGAGGGTAACTCAAAATTAGGCACAACAATTGACATTAATCTTTTAAAACCTTCCCCATCGACGACTTTAAATGGTTGTTCAGCAATAATCACAAATTCAGCAATAGCCCTTCTTATTTCATTGACATTATGCAGAACTCTTTCCAGTTTACAAGTACCAACACTACCTTTTTGTCCGCTTCCTTTAATTGGGTAAGACCTGAGTGTAAGGGTGGTAAGTGGGCCGGACCCGGGCCGGTCCCAAATTAAACGGGCCAAACTATCCCGGGCTAAACGATCTTTTTGTAAGGACCGGCCCGGGACCGTTTGGTCCCTGACTAAACGGTCTTGGCTTGCGTGCTAAATGGGCTAAGTGGGCCCAACGGATTTTAAAAAAAATTAAATAGAAATTAGAGACAAAAGCATGTTAAAAATAATATCTAAGGCAATGCCTTGTAAAATTTATTATAGAATTGTGAACTAAATTTTTAAATATTTTTTAATTCAAATTTAATGTCTAAAGATAAAAATATTGTAAAGAGGTATTCAAAGCAATGCCTTGTAATTTTATTATAGTATTAAAAATATGGCAATATCTTTCTTAGTCTTCATCCCCCTATGGAATGAGCACAACAAGGTATTAATACCACCATTGAGAAGAAAAAAAAACTAATCAAGATGTGCCAAAATATAAGTTACATAATACATACTAATTTTTGTTCATACAAGTTATATGATATCTCTTAAAAACTTCATAAATCTATCAAGGTCCGGAGGAATTTCCGTTGGTGGCCGCGGAAAAGTAGCTTGGTCATCGCCACTTCCGAGCGAAGCAACATCCTCCGCAAGTTCAGCTAGCATTTCTTCGTAAGCTTCGTCTTCATCTGGTTGTGATTCAGCAAGTCCAAAATTTGTTCTTTCCGACCGGATCCAATCTCTGAAAAGTATTGATTTTTTCAAGCTCTCCCTCATATACGCTCTATAATCACCGAGTTGAAGTCTTGCTTGACTGAAAGCGCTCTCTGATACCACTGTTGAAGCTTGAATAGTTAAAATATCTCGGGCCATTCTTGAAAGAACCGGAAAGTATTTTTCTTTATCCTTCCACCATTCCAAAAGATTAAAGGAGCCGTCGTGATTCACTTCCTCAATTCCCTGCGACAAATAAACTTCAAGCTCATTTAGTTGTAAAAAATTACTACTACTAGAACCTTGAGAACCCCTAAACCCCGCCCAAGCACTAAGTACTCTTACTCCAGCGGTTCTTTTAGATAATTGAGAATCAGAAGAAGAAGGAGTTGGAACATTTGGTCTAGCATGATTTAATGCAACTTGATAAGTATTAAAAATAGTTTGAGCATTTATTCTAATTGTGGCTATTACCAATATCAGTTGTAATAGCAACACGGCAATTTATATGAGTAAATAAATAGCGCAAATATTGTTCATATTCATGTTTATATTTATAAATATCGCTCTTTACGGTTGTGCGAGGAAAACCTTTATAAGTAGGATTAAAAATATTTCTAATATAATGCGCAAAGTTAGGGTCAGAAGGAAAACTATAGGGTAAACACATAACAGTTATCATTTTTGCCAATTCTTCCCGACCTTTTTTTAGATCATAATATAAAATACTACCGGTAACAGTGATAATTCCCGGTTGAAATTGATTTGAACCGGTACTAGGGTCAATCTGACTAGGAGTAGGTATACTTTTCCCCTCGGCCAAAGCTTTCAGACGAAGATATTTTACTCTATCTTGAGGGTGTTTCAATATGTGTCTAGCCAAAGTTCCCGTCCCCCTCCCCCGCGATCCAAAATATTTAAAAACTAACTTCGTGCCACAAGTTTTACACTTAGCCTTATTTTCTGGAATTAGTTGAGTAAAAAATGGCCAAACGGGAGATGTTTTCGTCCGTTTGCTAGGTTGTCTAGAAAAAGTAAGGGTAGTAACAGGAGTATCAGATGGGACATCATTTGGATTAGCAGAGTTATCACTAGTTGGGTTAACATCAGGAGAAAGACTAGTTAGTGTATCATCATCCGGTTGAGTTTCATCAAAATTTATTTCCTCGTCATCATTTTCATCAATAGTTGGATTAGAATAAAGAGCATTCATTAATTCATGGTCTAATTGTTCACCAGCTCTAATATTATGGCAAAATTGACTTTCAGTAAATTGTAATAAACTATTATCGCTATCAAGAATAGCAGGTGTAGGACGGATATGGAGTTTGGTTCGGGGAGCCCGGGGCAGTGGAGGAGGAACAGATTGAGCACTAGATTCGTCACTCTTGGATTTTACCTTATTTTTACCAAAATGTTTTTTTAAGGAAGCCATCTTAATTAATAAAGTAATAGAAAATAAATAAAACAAACAAAACTATAATATTAAAACTTAAGAGTTGAAACGAGTTTACCGAATTGACGAACAATTTGTTGAAAATTGATTATCGTTGAAGACTTCAATTCACCAACTTCACAATTGTTTCACGAATTGTAACAATAAAGTAAGCAATAGTAGCAATTATAGAAGAAAATTAGAGAGAGATTGTGATAGATTGATGATTTTGTAAGGAAAAAATAAAAGAATGAGGGGGTATTTATAGTTGAAAATAGGAAAAAAGTATAATTATAAAAAGTTTGGGATTAAAACAAAGTTGGGGGGGGTTAAATGGCTATTTTATAAATAGCCAACGGCTATTTTTGACAGCCCAACGGCTATATTATTTTTTAATATTTTTTTGTAAAAAATAGCCAGTGGGACCGTTTGGCCCGCTAAGGGACCGATAGGACCGGCCTACGAGACCGGCTCAGGCCCACTAAAACAGGCCCAAACGGTCCTGGCCCCTTTGGCCCGCGGTTTCGGGCAGGTCCCGGCCCACTCGCCAGCCTTACTTGAGTGTCGTCTGTGTTCTGTCAATGAATCTAAAAGGGGATTTCTTACAAACAATATTCAATGGTTCTATAATGTAGTAGTCCCATTTTTCTTAGTATCGGAAGCAAAAGTTTTAGTACAGAAACTACAGTTTGGTTTAAGTCCCATTTTTCTTAGTATCGGAAGCAAACGTTTTAGTACAGAAACTACATTTTGGCTTATGCTTACATCTTTATCAAAAAATTTGGAAAAGTATTTCCAAATGTCTGATGTTTCTCTCCCAAGGCCAGAATCATTTTCAGAAGGTGCTGCTCTTTTATGCTTTTTAGGAGGAGTAGGAACACTTGAATCAATAACTGGAGTATTGTTGCCTTCAAGTTGAGGAATTTCCTGAACCTCGGCTTCTGAATCCATCTGCTAAGAGAGACGAAACAGGCAAACAGTGGTCAAGAACAAAAAGAACTGCATAAGAGATACAAAAATACTTTACAATTTCATATAAATTATTTTCAAATTATCCATTAAAAAAAGATAACTAGTTGGGGTTAAGACCAAAAAGAAAGGCAAAAACCTACTCATTTCTCATAGTTGTGGTTGCCGTCGGTCGCTATCAAGAATTTTAGAGGGAAAGAGGAGAGAACTTTGTTTGGCCTGGAAGTTGCGTATGTTTTGTTGTGAAGAGGTGAAAGAGAATCAAATAAAACCTAAGGAATTAAAGACCTTTTGTCTGAACAGGCTAAATTGACTTAGGCCCATTGCAGTTAAAGAAATATTTCAAAGGTTAGGCCCAAGAGTGTAAAATATTACATATACTGTAAAGAAAAGTATGGAAATAATATATATATATATATATATATATATATATATATATATATATATATAATTTTTAAAATAGGTATCTATATGATCGGTTTGGTTCGATTTTTTCGGTTTTTTTTTGTATAAAACCAAAACCAAACCAAATTTTATCGGTTTTTTAAAATTAAAAACCAAACCAAGTTAAACCAAAAATATGTCGGTTTTTTTTCTCGGTTTGGTTTGGTTTTCGATTTGGTTCGATTTTTCGATTTTTCGCGAACACCCCTACTCAAAACACTAATTAAATGGTGAAAATAATAATATATTTGTGTATATAGACCAAATCTGAGTTGGAATCACTTACCCAAATATTTTTCCTTGAAAATCTGCAAAATATCGCTTCAGCTCAAGCTCAACTTCGTCAAAAATGGCAAATGGGATGAAGTTCCATCCTTTATAATCTGCCAGGCAGCCTTCGGAACTAGGCCTCGAACGTGGCCTCGTTCATGGCCCTCGAGCCTGGCCTCGATCATGGGCCTCGGTCATGGCCTTGGTCATGGCATCGAGCTCGATCTTGTGACCCTCGATCTTGTGTCTCGATCCTGGCCCTCGAGCTTTGCCTTCGATCATGGCCCCTTGAGCTGGGCCTTCGATCATGGCCCCTCGAGCCTGGCCCTCGAACGTGGTCTCGATCATGGCCGTCGAGCCTGGCCTCGAACGTGGCCTCGATCATGGCCGTCGAGCTTGGCCTCGTCCTTGGCTTCGACCCTGGCCGTCGACCTTGGTCTCGATATATGGGCTCGATCTTGGGCTCGATCACAGTCCAGAATATCCAGCAGAAGAGAAAAAATGCAGCATCTTTTTAAGTCCAACTTTTAATCCGTTAACCATTCAAAACTCACCCGAGACCATCGGGACCTCAACCAAATATACCAACAAGTCCTAAAATATCATACGAACTTATTTGAAACCTCAAATCACATAAAACGACGCTAAAACCACGAATTATGCTCCAATTCAAGCTTAATGAAACTTAAAATTTCCAAGTTTTATCTTCGATGTCGAAACCTATCAAATCAAGTTGACCTCAAATTTTGCACACAAGTCATAATTGACATAACGGAGCTATAAAAATTTTTAGAACTGGATTCCGACTCCGATATCAAAAAGTCAACTCTCCGGTCAAACTTCCAAACTTAAATTTCTATTTTAGCCATTTCAAGCCTAATTTAACTACGGACTTCCAAATAAAGATCCGAACATGCTCCTAAGTCCAAAATCACCATACGGAGCTGTTGGAATTGTCAAAATTCTATTTCGGGGTCGTTTTCTCAAAATGTTAACCGAAGTCAAACTTGGCCTTTTAAAGCCAACTTAAGGAACCAAGTGTTCCGATTTCAATCCAAACACTTCCAAATCCCGAACCAACCATCCCCGCAAGTCATAAATCATTAAAAGCACATACGAAAAGTTTTATTTTAGGGAACGTGGTTCTAAAAGTCAAAATGACCAGTTGGGTCATTACATTCTCCACCTCTTAAACAAACGTTCGTTCTCGGACGGCTTTAGAATTGTACCTGGAGTGCCGAATAAGTGTGGATATCTGCTCCTCATATTTTCCTGGGCCTCCCAAGTTGCTTCCTCGACTGGTTGGCCCCTCCACTGGACTTTTACTATAGAAATCCTCTTGGACCTCAACTGGCGAACCTGTTTATCAACAATGGCAACTGGCTCCTCTTCATAACTCAAGCTATTATCTAGCTGAACTGTGCTGAAGTCTAACACATGTGCTAGGTCGTCATGATACTTCCGGAGCATAGATACATGGAAAACCGGATGAACTCCCCATAGGTTGGGAGGAAATGCAAGCTCATAAGCAACCTCCCCAACTCGTCTCAACACCTCAAATGGGCCTATAAACCTTGGGCTCAATTTCCCCTTTTCCTCAAATCTCATGATTTCCTTCATCGGCGAAACTTTCAAAAGAACTTTTTCTCCTACCATAAAAGATAAGTCACGCGCTTTCTGATCCTCGTAACTCTTCTGTCTGGATTATGTTGTACGAAGTCGCTCCTGAATCAACTTTACTTTTTCCAAGGCATCCTTCACCAAATCAGTACCATATAACTTAGCCTCATGGGGCTCAAACCACTAGATAGGCGAACGACATCGCCGACCATATAAAGGCTCAAATGGAGCCATCTCGATGCTGGATTGGTAAGTGTTATTATAAGCAAACTCGGCCAAAGGAAAGAAGCGATCTCACTGACCTCCGAAGTCAATCACACATGCCCTGAGCATATCCTCCAAAATCTGAATTGTCCGCTCTGACTGTCCGTCGGTCTGCGGATGAAAGGTTGTGCTAAGCTCTACACAGGTCCCTAACTCACTCTTTACTGCTCTCCAGAAATGTGAAGTAAACTGAGGGCCTCTATCTGATATGATGGAAATTGGCACACCGTGCAACCGAACTATATCCTGAATATATATCTAGGCCAACCTCTCTGAAGTGTACGTAGTCACAACAGGAATAAAGTGTGCCGACTTGGTCAACCTGTCGAAAATGACCCAAACTGCATCAAACTTCTGCAAGGTCCGTGGCAACCCAACCACAAAGTCCATAGTAATACGTTACCATTTCCACTTCGGTATAGTCATCTGCTGAAGTAGGCCACCTGGCCTCTGGTGCTCATATTTAACTTGCTGGCAATTTAGACACCTAGCTACATGCTCAACAATGTCCTTTTTCATTAGTCGCCACCAATAATGCTGCCTCAGGTCACGATACATCTTCGTAGCACCTGGATGAATAGAATACTGAGAACTGTGTGCATCCTCCAGGATCTTTTTCCTCAGTTCATCCACATTAGGAACACATAGACTGTCACGACCCAAAATTCCACTAGTCGTGATGGCACCTAACCCAACCCGTTAGGTAAGCCAATTTTCAACTATCCAATTCCAATGAAATTAATTAAAAGAAAATATCTAAAATCGATACATCTCCCCAAGAACTGGTAGTACAAATCATGAGTTTCTAAGAATAGAGTATACAAAGCGGAAATGAAATAAATACATAGTCTGTTTGAATAATACATAAACAGAGCTTTAATAAATCTAAGGCTGCCCTGAACAAGAGGCAGCTACAACAGGAACGCAGGTACAACTTCAAGTCCCGCAACCAGCTAGCACAGCAACAACAACAGCCAACATCTGCACGCAATATACAGAAGTGTAGTATCAGTACAACCGACCCCATGTACCGAGTAAGTAACAAACCTAGCCGTAGGTTGAAAATAGTGACGAGCTTCTACCAAGGTCGGGTCCACAACCAATAGTACACAACAATCCATAACAACATAAAGCAAATAATACGAGAAGTAACTTAGGGATAAAATACTCAGCCAGATAATGATTTCAAAAATAGTAGTTCTTTCTTTCAAATACATCAGTAAAAACCCAAATTTGTTTGCCGAAGTTGCCAATAATATGAATAGTTTGAAAACAATAAATTTCTCCAAAAATATTCTCAATAATAAATAATATGTTTCATTTTTCCTTCCGGATAACCCGTGTAAAATAAATGCATCACTATGCCCATCTGTCAAAAATGTGTGAGAAATCATGAATGATGTGATATTGTACAGCATGAGGAAAAATACATCTCTATGCATGTATGTCATGTGTGCATGCCAATGCAATGCAACTCAATGATAAAATCATAAACAGCCCCTCGGGCAGAACATCACTCATATACAGCCCCTCGGGCAAAACCTCACAGTCACTCGTGCCACTCGGGCATACCTCAAAATCACTCTTGCCACTCGGGCATACCTCACAATCACTCTTGCCACTCGGGCATACCTCACAATCACTCATGCCTCCCAGTCACTCAGCACTCGGCACTCGCACTCAGTAGGTACCTGCGCTCACTGGGGGTGTGTACAGACTCCGGAGGGGATCCTTCATCCCAAGCGCTATAATCTGCACGGACAACTCACGTGCGATAATAGTAAAGTATGCTGCAGGCGGGCAGCCCCGATCCACACTCATCCTCATAATTCAGGCCCTCGGCCTCACTCAGGTATGCTGCAGGCGGGCTGCCCCGATCCACACTCATCCTCACCAATCAGGCCCTCGGCCGATATCAAACATGCTGCGGCGTGCAGCCCGATCCCATGAATATGCAACATGCTGCGGCGTGCAGCCCGATCCCATGAATATGAAACATAAATTAGGCCCTCGGCCTCACTCAGTCATAAACCTCTCAAGCCACTCAAGCATCTCAGTAAAATAGGGCATTCGACCCAAAATATTTTTTATGCATCAAAATAGAGTCATAAAACTGAGTTATGATATGCAATGAAATGAATATGACTGAGTATGACTTTTCAATTTAACACAATAATTCACAGCAATATGACCTCTGTGGGTCCCAATAATACTGGCACATAGCCTCAACATGATTTGTAATATGCTTTTCAGCTCAATTTCTTTAACACATAAAATCGCATGGAAAATACCAAGGTTATTTAACTATAACATTCCACATAAACAATTATATCGTAATTTCTATAGTGCACGCCCACACGCCCGTCACCTAGCATGTACGTCACCTCCCAACAATTCACAAAATACATATATTCAGGGTTCATACCCTCAATTCCAAGATTAGAAGAGTTACTTACCTCAATCCAAGCAAATTCTTTAACCCAATAAACCTTTTCCTCGTGATTCGGCCTCCGAACGCCTCGAATCTTAGTCAAAATAATTTGATACAATCAACACGAGGTATAGAAATCAATTCCATATGAAAATGCTAATTTTTCATAAAAATACAAAATTTAGTTCAAAAATTGCATGTGGGGACCACGTCTCGAAACCCGACAAAAGTTACAAAATCCGAACACCCGTTCCGATACGAGTCCAACCATACAAAAATTATCGAATTCCGACATCGGATTGACCTTCAAATCTTCATTTTACATTTTTGGAAGATTTTATAAAAATCTGATTTTTCTTCCATAAATTCATGGATTCATGATGTAAATGAGTATGGAATCATGAAATATAATCAATATAGGATAAGGAACACTTACCCCAATGTTTTCCCGTGAAAATCGCCCAAACATCGCATAAACCGAGCTCCATAAACTCAAAAATGAGTAAAAATGGCAAGAACCCCGTTTTATAGACCCTCAGTTGTTTCGGGCGTCACAGGTAGCGTGGGGCGCTGCCTGTGGCGCAGTTTCCAGCATCCCGAAATTTCCAGCGCCAGGGTTAGCGCCCCACGCTACCCTGGGCGCTCGCGGCAACGAAAAATCATTCCCGACACGGAAATAGGCATAACTCTCTCATACAATGTCCGAATTCAACGATTCTTTTTGCTATGGCTCCGTAATTTCAATACGGATCTAATAATTCAATCAAAACTGAATTTGGAGCGCATTTTCTTAATGTGATACCACATATTCTTGAAGAATCGACATCGAACATTCTAGGTTTGATGCCGAAACATAGCAAATCAATCCGGAATGAACTAACATTTTGCGTACAAGTCATAAATGGAATAACAAAGCTGTTCCAATTTCAAAAATATGATTCCGACCTCGATATCAAAAAGTGAAACCCCGTTCAACCTTCCCAAAAATTCAACTTTCGGCATTTCAAGCCTAATTCCATTACGGACCTCCAAATAATTTTCCGGACACGCTCCTAAGTCCAAAATCACTATACGGAGCTATTGGAATCATCAAAATTTGAATCCGAGGTCGTTTACATATAAGTCAACATCCGGTCATTATTTTTAACTTAAGATTTAAACCTTGGAACTAGATGTTCCAATTCATTCCAAAATCTCACTGGACCCGAACCAATTGCCCTGGCAATTTAGACAACAACTGTAAAGTACAATTTGAGAAGTAAATGGGGAAAGCAAGGTTGTAATACTCAAAATGACCGGTCGGGTCGTTACATTCTCCCCCACTTAAACATACGTTCGTCCTCGAACGTGCCAAGAGTTGTTTCCAAGCCATCAATTCACCGTTCCATCTTACCACACACGTACCCGAGGGTGAACCCACGTCACCCTATTCCATATAGGCTTGACAACACAATCCAACTGAATTCATTAATTTAACTCTAGCCCATAAACCTTGGAATTTTATTTCCAACCTTTAGAATTTCTTTCAAGACACAAGTCTTAAACTTACACACCGTATAAATCCGAACAAGTTGCATCGAGCTATAACTATCACCACGGATATAATCAACCAACATATTACATAACTCGCTTGCTCGTAGCACCATTCCCGATCGCAGTGACTACTCCAAAACTAACCGCATACTTGTATTAAACCCATATCGAACCAAACCTCATCCCAAAACCTTCGTACCCTGTTGATAATAAAAGAAACACGCGAAATAAACAAGTCACGGAGCTCTCTCGCCCAACCAGAACCATAATCGCTTTTTGAGCCGACTTTCAATATTATCCTCCCTAACATACGGTAATCAAACATGATAGTACCCATTTGAGGTCCAATGACCTTATATTACTAAACACAACTATTTCCACAGACATGCCGCACCAATATAACTCAGAGCCACAACTCATGCCATATGTGCACCAATACGCAACAATTCAAATATATTCAGTCATGAAAAATGACTCAAATGAGAGAACTGCCCTGCAATATTAATAACTACCACCACAACGAAATGCTAAAAATTCATCATACACCGTAGAACCATCACCCGATTCTAACACAAGGTTCATACTTTAATATAGCTCTGCTGCAATGTGTGTCCCCATCCAAACGTTGGTCTATATAATATACCCCGAGCCACCCTGCTCAAAATTAATAACCACGGAGAGGCAAATGACAAAAATGCCACATAAAACCTGAAAGAACATAACCATTACACAATCGATCATGCAATACCAAAATACTCATCACGCTCAAATTCCACTATAAACTCAAATAGGACCGCACTATCTGTGCACATAACCAATGAATCACAACTCCTCGTAGCATAAAGGAGCAACTCACAGATCATCTCAGAACACGAATAAGCTCAACATCAACCGAATGTCACATCCCTCATCAATAGCAGTATGGAGTCAACCATTCCGGCTCGGTGTAGAATACACATCTTAATTGGGCCTACTAATGGACTGCCAAATCAACTCGGGTTACCCACAAATAGATAAAAAATTCTTTCGAAACTCCATAATAACTGAATCATAACATATTCTATCATCTGGCCAGCTCCGGCCACAACTTCATAGTCCATAACCATGAAACAATCCGCTCTTGAGAACTCCCAATCTCCAAATCCATAGAACACGCGAATCACCATATTTGATTCCATCTCCACCGCCCGAATGTCTAACACCTCTCTAATACAAGATCATCCCATGAGAAATACTTTAAAAAAAAAATTCTTCCGTGCCACTTGTCAAAATTTGAATATCAGCATTCTATCAACAGTGTGAGTATCGCAATACCAATTTATACATCCGTAAGTCAAAATACAGTGCGCCTTCTAAAGTCCGCCCCCTTCTCATACAACACCAAGTAGTAATAGTATTCATATAGACATTGAAAACTATTCATGCCTCTAAGAATTTATGACCTCCCTTTCAAGGCTAAACCGTGATCTTGCACACGCCAACCTTAATCCCACACAACTCACCGCATCTATTATGCCATCATGTGACAAGCACAAGAATCCCATTATCAACTTTGAGTCACTAATAATTTACATACCCTTTTAGCTATAAAACTTTCTCTTGCTTCTTTCCAGGAGGAAATCACAATACATAACACGTTCTCCACACCGGTAGAAACCATCAAGTATTCTTTGGAATCTATTTGCACAACCAAGCCACCAAGACCGAATCTCTCCAACTCATCCAAGCCACGCAAGTCGCCAAGTCCAGGTGTATTGCCACAAAGCACCTGTAGAAAACCCCCCACATCATAAGCACCCAAAGAACCGATCATATCTATTACCATACTGATCTAACCTACTACCCAGTTGTCCTATTTTCTCCGAGTCCCTTCCGAATTTGTCTTCAGATTGATACTTCTTCTTGCTAAAATGCCATGATCTTTAACCACAACTCACCCTACAAACCTTACCAAAGAACCACAACGCCCTACGTCCCATAAGCAACTGTATTCTTCTTAAGCACCTTCAAAAATACCACAACTATAACACTCACTTTGAGAATACCTTATGTGAATTTGAAATTGTTCTTCTTACCTTCCTTATACAAAAATATAGAATCCTTAGTCATATAGAATTTTTGCAAGTCCAGGCACCATCAAACGCAAATCTCGGATTTTATCCATACACAAGTCCGAAAATATTCTCAATTGCTATATATAATTCTCAAACCCACTGGAATTTTCTCGGGAGTCACCCACTTTGCTCAAATTTAATTGCACCACCCAAATGGGTCGAAAGACACGTGCCCCATTAGCACAACAACACTCAAAGAAGTAACTCTACTTTAACACCACCTATCAAATCCATACTCTGTGTGCACTACATCATTCACCCATAACAACTCACTCATCCCGCGAATTCCATTTACTCATACGTGCAATATAATCCTTAACCAAAAATTTCCTTATTCGAGTCATCCTCGATCTCAACTTTTGCAAGTCATAGCTATTTCACAAGTATGCCTCAGACCAAAATTAAAAATTAACACCTAACCATGAAATCAAATTGTCAATAGCAGACTCCCCCACTTGGCTGAAAGCCATGGATTAAAATATTCCATAACTCACTATACCAATACTTTTTTTTACTACCATAATGTCACAGTCAGTCCAACGAAACTTCTTCCCAAGTTCATACAACGCCAACCATAAAAATACCTCAATCATCCGCTAAGCTCGTATTCATCCTCTTAACACATAAGTCAACTTTCTCAACCAATTTCAGATTCAAATCTCCACCCATACACCCCGTTGGTAGAAAAGAAACTCTCTACTCACATCATAAGGAATACTCCTACGTAGATTACTCCGCAGGGGATAATCCACCTACTTAGCCTCACTCTGGTATCTTGTTATACCCTTTCACATTCACAATTACTATGTAATCACTTAGTTTATCTGAGTACAAACTCATTAACCAGACGTGAGAATTTAGTTTTACCCCAAAATTTAACCATGTGAAAGATCCTTCAAAACATTCATACTAGAGACTGTACGCCACATCAATTCGAAAATCAAGCACCCAATGGCCTTTCCTTTACATTTCAAGGAAACACTTCTCGTCATATTCAAATCGTCTTAACACATCCCACATTTACATCATACTCATCACAAAGTCATTCCACCGCTCATCGAGCCATAACTTCCACTCATAGGGATATTACCGGACATATGAGTCCAAATGTACAGGTTATAACTGAAGCTACCGAGCCTAAGCTGCGGTCTAAACTTGGCCTCAAGTCCTCCAGACTGGCCTATCACCAAAACACAAAATACACACCTCGAACCTCATTCATAGAATCACAAGCCGGCGATGCACAACTGATACCGAGCGCTCATGTGCGCATACGAATACGTGGAAGGAATTCAAAGAGTTATATTTCAAGCTGAATCAATTCCGCACAAAAAGGAAAGAAAGATGGGAAATTATCCTAAATGCCTTGTAGCCTCTCGAAGATAAGTATGGACGTCATCATACCGATCCTTAAGACTCTACTAGACACTTGCTCATGACTTGTAGAACCTATGAACCTAGTGCTCTGATACCAACTTGTCACGACCCAAAATTCCATTAGTCGTGATGGCACCTAACCCAACCCGTTAGGTAAGCCAATTTCCAACTATCCAATTCTAATGAAATTAATTAAAAGAAAATATCTAAAACCGATACATCTCCTCAAGAACTGGTAGTACAAATCATGAGCTTCTAAGAATAGAGTATACAAAGCGGAAATGAAATAAATACATAGTCTGTTTGAATAATACATAAACAGAGCTTTTATAAATCTAAGGCTACCCTGAACAAGAGGTAGCTACAATAGGAACGCAGGTACAACTTCAAGTCCCGCAACCAGCTAGCACAACAACAACAACAGCCAACATCTGCACGCAATATACAGAAGTATAGTATCAGTATAACCGACCCCATGTACCGAGTAAGTAACAAACCTAGCCGTAGGTTGAAAATAGTGACGAGCTTCTACCAAGGTCGGGTCCACAACCAATAGTACACAACAATCCATAACAACATAAAGCAAATAATACGAGAAGTAACTTAGGGATAAAATACTCAGCCAGATAATGATTTCAAAAATAGTAGTTCTTTCTTTCAAATACATCAGTAAAAACCCAAATTTGTTTGCCGAAGTTGCCAATAATATGAATAGTTTGAAAACAATAAATTTCTCCAAAAATATTCTCAATAATAAATAATATGTTTCATTTTTCCTTCCGGATAACACGTGTAAAATAAATGCATCACTATGCCCATCTGTCAAAAATGTGTAAGAAATCATGAATGATGTGATGTTGTACAGCATGAGGAAAAATACATCTCTATGCATGTATGTCATGTGTGCATGCCAATGCAATGCAACTCAATGATAAAATCATAAATAGCCCCTCGGGCAGAACATCACTCATATACAGCCCCTCGGGCAAAACCTCACAGTCACTCGTGCCACTCGGGCATACCTCAAAATCACTCTTGCCACTCGGGCATACCTCACAATCACTCTTGCCACTCGGGCATACCTCACAATCACTCATGCCTCCCAGTCACTCAACACTCGGCACTCGCACTCAGTAGGTACCTGCGCTCACTGGGGGTGTGTACAGACTCCGGAGGGGATCCTTCATCCCAAGCGCTATAATCTGCACGGACAACTCACGTGCGATAATAGTAAAGTATGCTGCAGGCGGGCAGCCCCGATCCACACTCATCCTCATAATTCAGGCCCTCGGCCTCACTCAGGTATGCTGCAGGCGGGCAGCCCCGATCCACACTCATCCTCACCAATCAGGCCCTCGGCCGATATCAAACATGCTGCGGCGTGCAGCCCGATCCCATGAATATGCAACATGCTGCGGCGTGCAGCCCGATCCCATGAATATGAAACATAAATCAGGTCCTAAGCCTCACTCAGTCATAAACCTCTCAAGCCACTCGGGCATCTCAGTAAAACAGGGCATTCGACCCAAAATATTTTTTATGCATCAAAATAGAGTCATAAAACTGAGTTATGATATGCAATGAAATGAGTATGACTGAGTATGACTTTTCAATTTAACACAATAATTCACAGCAATATGACCTCTGTGGGTCCCAATAATACTGGCACATAGCCTCAACATGATTTGTAATATGCTTTTCAGCTCAATTTCTTTAATACATAAAACCGCATGAAAATTACCAAGGTTATTTAACTATAACATTCCACATAAACAATTATGTCGTAATTTCTATAGTGCACGCCCACACACCCGTCACCTAGCATGTGCGTCACCTCCCAACAATTCACAAAATAAATATATTCAGGGTTCATACCCTCAACTCCAAGATTAGAAGAGTTACTTACCTCAATCCAAGCAAATTCTTTAACCCAATAAACCTTTTCCTCGTAATTCGGCCTCCGAACACCTCGAATCTTAGTCAAAATAATTTGATACAATCAACACGAGGTATAGAAATCAATTCCATATAAAAATGCTAATTTTTCATAAAAATACAAAATTTAGTTCAAAAATTGCCCGTGGGGCCCACGTCTCGGAACCCGACAAAAGTTACAAAATCTGAACACTCGTTCCGATACGAGTCCAACCATACAAAAATTATCAAATTCCGACATCGGATTGACCTTCAAATCTTCATTTTACATTTTTGGAAGATTTTATAAAAATCTGATTTTTCTTCCATAAATTCATGGATTC
The DNA here is from genome assembly GCF_000715075.1 of Nicotiana tabacum. Classification (NCBI taxonomy): domain Eukaryota; kingdom Viridiplantae; phylum Streptophyta; class Magnoliopsida; order Solanales; family Solanaceae; genus Nicotiana; species Nicotiana tabacum. The sequence goes on along the minus strand of NC_134094.1, from coordinate 26,221,084 downwards.
ATGATGTAAATGAGTATGGAATCATGCAATATAATCAATATAGGATAAGGAACACTTACCCCAATATTTTTCCGTGAAAATCGCCCAAAAATCGCATAAACCGAGCTCCATAAACTCAAAAATGAGTAAAAATAGCAAGAATCCCATTTTATAGACCCTCAGTTGTTTCGGGCGTCACAGGTAGCATGGGGCGCTGCCTGTGGCGCAGTTTCCAGTATCCCAAAATTCCCAGCGCCAGGGCTAGCGCCCCACGCTACCCTGGGCGCTCGCGGCGACGAAAAATCATTCTCGACACGGAAATAGGCATAACTCTCTCATACGATGTCCGAATTCAACGATTCTTTTTGCTATGGCTCCGTAATTTCAATACAGATCTAATAATTCAATCAAAACTGAATTTGGAGCTCATTTGCTTAATGTGATACCACATATTCTTGAAGAATCGACATCGAACATTCTAGGTTTGATGCCAAAACATAGCAAATCAATCCGGAATGAACTAACATTTTGCGTACAAGTCATAAATGGAATAACAAAGTTGTTCCAATTTCAAAAATATGATTCCGACCTCGATATCAAAAAGTGAAACCCCGGTCAACCTTCCCAAAAATTCAACTTTCGGCATTTCAAGCCTAATTCCATTACGGACCTCCAAATAATTTTCTGGACACGCTCCTAAGTCCAAAATCACCATATGGAGCTATTGGAATCATCAAAATTCGAAGCCGAGGTCGTTTACATATAAGTCAACATCCGGTCATTATTTTTAACTTAAGCTTTAAACCTTTGAACTAGATGTTCCAATTCATTCCAAAATCTCACTGGACCCAAACCAATTGCCCTAGCAATTCAGACAACAACTGTAGAGTACAATTTGAGAAGTAAATGGGGAAAGCAAGGTTGTAATACTCAAAATGACCGGTCGGGTCGTTACATAGACGATCTTGGAGTCGCAGAACACCATCCACTCCAATAGTAACTTCCTTGGCACCACCCCATAGTACCGTTTCTCGAAGAACCATTAAGTGTGGATCATCATACTGGCGAGCCTTGATCTGTTCAAATAGTGAAGATTGATCTACAACACATGCAAGAACTCGGCTGGGCTCTGAGATATCCGGCCGCACAAGTCTGTTAGCCAATGACGGAATATCCAAAGCTAATGGCCTCTCCTCTGCTGAAATGAAAGCCAAACTACCCATACTCTCCGCCTTTCTACTCAAGGCATCTGCAACCACATTTTCTTTGCCCGGATGATACAGGATAGTAATATCATAATCTTTTAGTAACTCAAGCCATCTGCGCTGTCTCAAATTTAGGTCCCTCTGCTTGAACAAATGCTGCAAACTGCGATGATCAGTGTAAACTTTACAAGACACCCCATAAAGATAATGCCTCCAAATTTTTAGAGCATGAACAATCGCAGCTAACTCCAAATCATGTACTGGATAATTCTTCTCGTGGGGATTCAGCTGACGTGAAGCATATGCAATAACTCGCCCTTCCTGCATCAATACACAACCCAAGCCAACGCGTGAAGCATCATAATACACTGTATAAATCCCCGAACCGGAAGGCAACACTAACACTGGTGTTGTGGTCAATGCTGTCTTGAGCTTCTGAAAGCTCACCTCACAACCATCGGACCATCGGAACGGAGCACCCTTCTGGGTTTAATTTGGTCAAAGGTGCCGCAACAGATGAAAAATCCTCCACGAACCGACAATAATAACCTGCTAAACCCAGAAAACTCCTGATCTCAATCGCCGAAGTAGGACGATGCCAATTCTGAACTGCCTCAATCTTTTTGGGATCAACCTTAATACCTTTACCCGATACAGTATGCCCCAAAAATGCTAGATTCTAGCCAGAATTCACATTTGGAGAACTTAACATATAACTTTTGTTCACGTAACATCTGAAGCACTACTCTCATATGATGCTCGTGTTCCTCCTTACTGCGCGAGTAGATCAAGATGTCATTAATGCAGACAATGACAAACAAATCAATATATAGCCTGAATACCATGTTCATCAAATCCATAAATATTGTCGGGGCGTTAGTTAAACCAAAGGACATCACCAGAAACTCATAATGACCATATCTAGTCCGAAAAGCAGTCTTCAGAACATCTGAATCCTGAATCTTCAACTGAAGGTACCCCGATCTCAAGTCGATCTTAGAGAACACCCTAGCACCATGCAATTGGTCAAATAGATCATCAATACGCGACAATGGATACTTGTTCTTAATAGTGACTTTGTTCAGTTGACGATAATCAATACACATCCGCATTGTTCCATCCTTCTTCTTCACAAATAATACCGGTGCACCCCAAGGCAATACACTCGGTCTGACGAACCCTTTGGCTAGTAACTCCTCAAGTTGTTCTTTCAATTCTTTTGGAGCCATGTGTTACTGTGGGATAGATATAGGCTGGGTATCTGAAGCCAAGTCAATACAGAAATCAATATCACGATCAGGTGGCATACCTGGAAGATTTGAAGAAAATACATCGGAGAACTCCCGAACTACAGGCACTGAATCAATAGCCGGAGTCTCTGCAGTGGTATCCAGAACATAGGCTAGATAAGCCAAACAACCCTTCTCAACCATGTGTTGAGCCTTTATAAAAGAAATAACTCGATTAAATGAACTAACAGACGAACCCTTCCACTCCAACTTAGGCAATGCTGGAATAGCCAAGGTAACAGTCTTGGCATGACAATCTAGAATAGCATAATATGGATATAACCAGTCCATGCCCAGAATAATTTCAAAATCGGTCATCTCAAGCAATAGGAGATCTGCTCTAGTTTTATAACCACATAATGTAATAATACAGGACCGGTAAATCCGGTTCACAACAACAGAATCGCTCACAGGAGTGGACACATAAACAAGAGTACTCAAGGACTCACGAGAAACACCCAGGAATGGAGAAAATAGAGATGACACATATGAATACATGGATCCTGGATCAAATAATACTGAGGCATATTTGCCGCAAACAAAAATAATATCTGTAATCACAACATCTAAGGCCTATGCATCTGGTCTGCCCGGAAAAGCATATAATCAAGCTGGAGGGCCAATTGGCTGGCCTCCACCTGGCTGACCTCCACCTCTAGGACGACCCCTACCCACCTGTCCTCCACCTCTTGGTGGTCAAACAACTGGTGGAGCAACTGGTCCGGTAATCATAGGCTGCTGACCCTGTTGCACTAGTTTACCCCAAAGCCTGGGGCAGAATCTTCGTATGTGACTGGGTCCCCACACTCGTAACAACTCTTCGGTGTGGTGGGCTATTGACTAAGAGTCTGGCCCTGGGGAACTGAATACCCACTGGAAGTACCCTGAATAGCTGGTGGGCGATAAGAACTCTCTGGTATAGCACTGAGATAAGATCGCACTGGAGCACCTCTAGGAGGCGATGGTGCTGGATATGGGGGCCTACTGGATTGCCCTCTCACGAACTGACCTCTGCCCCCAGATGGAGCACCTCTGAACTCTCCAGAATACCTAAACTGCTTATCTCTAGTAACTTGCTCCCGGCTACGCTAACGTACACCCTTAATCCTGCGGGCTATCTCCACGACTAGCTCATAAGAAGTTCCCATCTCAACCTCTCGAGCCATAGTGGCCTGAATGCTAGTATGTAAACCTGCAACAAACCTCTGCACTCTCTCCGCATCAGTAGGGAGTATCATAAGTGCATGGCGAGATAACTCAGAAAACCTCACATTATAATCGGTCATTAACATCTGACCCTGCTGGAGCTGCTCAAACTGAAACCTCAACTCTTCCCTCTGAGGGGGTGGAATATACCTGTCCAGGAAGATATGGGTGAACCTGTCCCAAGTTATGGGAGGAGAATCTGCTGGTCTGCCAAGAACATAAGACTGCCACCACCTACGGGCCCTGCCCTCTAGCTGAAAAGTAGCAAAGTCTACTCCATGAGACTCCAATATCCTCATGTTGTACAGTCTATCCTTGCATCGATCAATGAAATCCTGGGGATCCTCATGTCGCTCATCGCCAAAGACAGGAGGATGTAGTCTAGTCCATCTATCCAATAGTTTCTGAGGATCAGCGACTGTAAGTGGCCTAGGCTCAGGTGTAGCTGCTGCCACTGGCTGGAGTCCACCCACGGGTAGTGCACCCTGGGTCTGATATACAACAACTGCCTGTCCATGAGCCTGTGCGGTAGGGGTATGTTCTCCCCCGCCCGCCTGAGATGTGGCTGGGTCTGCCGAAAATAAATCGGCCTGAGTCATATTGTCCATGAACCGCAGCATACGACCCATAACATCCTGGAATCCCGGTGCAAATGTGAAATCCATCGGAGCTGGATCTGCCACAGGCACCTCACCATGTTCCTCAATAATGAGATTCTATGCTGGACCCACTGGCGGCATAACTGGAACTGTCCTAGGACGTCCTCGCCCTCTACTACGGGCTGGAGCCCTCCCTCGGCCTCTGTCTCGGCCTCTAGCAACTGGGGGAATAGATCTTTCCTGGTCTGGGACCTCATTAGAGCTTGTTCTCACCATCTGTGAGAGAATAAGAGAAGGATATTTAGTACTACATTAATTGCACGATGGAATATGAAGAAAGGTAGTTTCCTAACACCCTATAGCCTCTCGAAGATAAGTACAGACGTCTCTGTACCAATCCGCAAGACTCTATTAGGTTCGCTCATAACTTATGAGACCTACGTGAACCTAGTGCTCTGATACCATGTTGTCACGACCCAATTTCACCCATAGGTCGTGATGGCACCCAACACTACAGTTAGGCAAGCCAACTAATAAATTTAAAATAACCAAGAAAAATAAGCAACTCTTAATTCAACCAATGTGTAAGCCAAGACCTAGTGTCACAAGTGTATGAGCATCTAGTAGATTATACACACTACTAGAAATTCGGTAAAAACCGACCAACGTTGGTCGATAATAGCCAAAAACCGACCAAAACGCGACCATTTACTTGTGGGCGGTATTTTTGTGGTCGGAAAGGAATACCGACCAAAGTTGGTCGAAAATTACCGACCAACTTTGGTCGGTCAATTAAATTCAAAAACAAAATATTGCAAAACAAACCGACCAAAGTTGGTCGGTATTTTAATTATGTAATAAAAAGATTCACCATCTGGGAATCGAACCGGGGTCTGTACTGTGGCAGGATACTATTCTACCACTAGACCATTGGTACATTTTGTTTTAAGATTGTCTTTTATTTGATTTATACTCTTTAATTGTATTTTCGCACGAAAATAACCGACCAAAGTTGGTCGGTTTTATTAAAAAGTAAAATTACCGACCAAAGTTGGTCGGTTTTTTTAAATGACCCGCCGAATTAACCGACCAATTTTGGTCGGTTTTTTTAATATTAATTTTTATTTATTTTAATTGAAAAACCGACCAAAGTTGGTCGGTTTCTTGAAACATAAATTTTGCGGGACTCAAAAATAGTTTCCCGCATTTTTGCGCCAAAGAAAACCGACCAAAGTTGGTCGGTTTCGTAAAAAAAAAATTACTTTGGTCGGTTTTTTGGTCGGTTTTTTGACCGACCAAAGTTGGTCGGTCGACCTTGGTCGGTGTTTGTCGAATTTTTAGTAGTGACAAAACCTCTAATATTGTCTGAAATAAAAATAGACAGAATGAAAAAATAACAAGGAGAGACACTGGTAGCTGTAGAACGGCTCGGAAATGCAGCTCACCACTATGCCCTTGGATAACGTGGGTGTAAGACGATAGGTCCCCCACTAGTACTTGCCTCAGGTCCTGCACAAAAAGTGCAGCAAGTGTAGTATGAGTACGTAAACAACGTGTACCCAGTAAGTATCAAGCCTAATCTCGAAGTGGTAGAGATGAGATGGCCGACTTTGACACTCACTATGGGTCAATAATAATAATTGAATTAAAACTGGAATATCTAAATCAACACGATTCACAGAATATAACAATAATTTGTTTAACCAGCAGAAATAATTAAATTCCTTCAATTTTAAAAATTCTCAATATATTAATTAAATTCCTTCAATTTCCGATAAATTTCTAATTTATCAATTATTCTCATTTACAGGAATACCAATAATTCCTTAACAAGCAGGGATGATAATTCATTAAATTCCAAAATTTTCAATTTGTCAATTAGCTTCACAAGCTGTAATAAACTATCAAAGTATCGTGTAATTATTATTATTAAGCATGATTTCTGTCGAGGTCGTTCGGCCCGATCCAGAGTGTCGTGTACACTGCCGAGGGACGTGCGGCACGATCCATAGATGCATCTATCCTGCCGAGGCGTTCGGCCCGCTCCACAAGAAAGGAGGACATTTTTCTTATGTACCTCCGGAAAGAGAGTATATTTATTATAAGATAAATTCGGGAGGAAGAACAATTTCTCTTAACAATTAATTAATTTAAACAGCAAAATCAAGCATATGAGATTTTCATCCTTTAATATCTTTATCTAACAATTCACAATATATATTTATATTTACAATATATTTCAAATAATTTAATTAAATAAAGAATACAATTTACACAAGTAATTCATGATTTGAGTCCTAAACTACCCGAACTTTAGCATAAATAGTAGCTACGCACAGACACTTGTCACCAATTATTACTTTAATTACCTATGGGGTAATTTCCCCCTCACAAGATTAGACAAGAGACTTACCTCGTCTTGCTCCAATTTAATCCACTAGTAGGCCTTTTCCTCGATTATCCAACTTTGATTGGCTCGAATCAAACCAAAAATAATTCGATACAATCACTAAAATTTATAGGAATCACTTCTATAAGAAAATACTACATTTTCAATAAAAATTCCGAAATTAATTAAAAATTCGTCAGTGGAGCCCACGTCTCACAATCCGGCGAAAGTTACGAAATTCGACAACCCATTCAATTACGAGTTATAGACCATATCCGAGTTAGAATCAAAAAACCAAATATTTTTCCTTGAAACTCTGCCAAAAATCGCTTCTACTCAAGCTTAAGTTCGTCAAAAATGGCAAATGGGACGAAGTTCCCTCCTTTATAATCTGCCCAGGCAGTCTTTGGAACTGGGCCTCGAACGTGGCCTCGATCATGGCCCTCGAGCCTGGCTTCGAACGAGGCCCCGATCATAGCCCTCGAGCTTGGGCCTTGGTCATAGCATCGAGCCTCGATCTTGTGACCCTCGATCTTGGGTCTCGATCCTGGCCCTCAATCTTTGCCTTCGATCATGGTCCCTCGAGCTAGGCCTTCGATCATGGCCCTCGATCCTGAGCCTCGAACGTGGCCTTGATCATGGCCCTCGAGCCTGGCCTCGAACGTGGCCTCGATAATGGCCCTCAAGCCTGGGCTTCGTCCCTTGCTTCGACCCTGGGCTCGATATATAGGCACAATCTTGGGCTCAATCACAGCCCAGAATATCCAGCTGAAGAGAAAAATTACAGTAGCTTTTTAAGTCCAACTTTTGATCTGTTAACCATCCGAAACTCACCCGAGACCCTCGGGACCTCAACTAAATATACCAACAAGTCCTAAAACATCATACGAACTTATGTGAAACCTCAACTTCTACATTCGATGTCGAAACTTATCAAATCAACTTTGATTGATCTCAAATTTTGCACACAAGTCATAAATGACATAACGGAGCTATGAAAATTTTCAAAACTGGATTTCGACTCCGATATCAAAAAGTCAACTCCCCGGTCTAACTTTCAAACTAAAATTCTTATTTTAGCCATTTCAAACCTAATATAACTACGGACTTCCAAATAAAATTCCGAACACGCTCCTAAGTCCAAAATCACCATACAGAGCTGTTGGAATCGTCAAAATTCTATTCTGAGGTCGTTTTCTCAAAATGTTGACCAAAGTCAAATTTGGCCTTTAAAGCCAACTTAAGGAACCAAGTGTTCCGATTTCAATCCAAACACTTACAAATCCCGAACCAACCATCCCCGCAAGTCATAAATCATTAAAAGCACCCACGAGAAGTTTTATTTTAGGGAACGGGATTCTAAAAGTCAAAATGACCGGTTGGTTCATTACACTCAAAAAAAGAAGAAAGGTCGATGAGGCTAGAGAACAGACACTGGATCTGAAGGTATCGTATATTTGTCTTACAATTTGATTCAACATAATTTATAATTTGTATATTTTATCGAACATATTTGTAGCAAGTTTGTACTTAGCATGTATCTATATTGGTTGTACTTCTATGTTGTTTATACGTGGAATATCTAAGTGTATTTCATGTTGGATATATTTCTGTGTTGCCTCTAATTCGGTATAAAGTTTTATCAATATATATATCCGTTTAATGTATAAAACAGTTATATGAATATTCAATCAATAATTCTTTTTATATTATTACATTGTAGGTTTGGGATTTTTATTTCAAACCACAAGATCATTCTAAATTGAAGATTGATACTAACATCAATATTTGCATTGTTCAAACATTGATGAAACATCTGAGTTCGAGACAATTTGCAATGTTCAGAGAAACTTGTTTTGGTTACTTCCTTGATTTGCCAATTGTAGTTATGCATGCCAGTTCGACTCACTCTCTATTGTTGAGGGAGGTTATTCACGATAATTGTCACGACCCAAAATTCAACTAGTCGTGATGGCACCTAACCCAACCCGCTAGGTAAGCCAACTTTCAATTATCCAATTCCAATAACAATTTTTAAAGCAATTTAAGTGAATAAAGATCTTAATTTTATACATTCCCCAAGAACTGGTAGTACAAATCATAAGCTTCTAAGAATAGAATTTATAAAGCTGATATGAAGTAAATACATCTTCTGTTTGAAAAGTACATAAACAGAGTTTTTATAAATCTAAGGCTACCATGAACAAGATGCAGCTACAACAAGAACACAGGCACATCTTCAAATCCGGCAACCATCGAGCACAACAACAACAACAACCAACATCTGCACGCAATGTGCAGAAGTGTAGTATTAGTACAACCGACCCCATATATGAGTAAGTAACAAACCTAACCTTAGGTTGAAAGCAGTGACGAGCTAGAACATAGGTCGGGTCCAACACAAATAACCAATAGCAGTTCATATCAATGTAGAGCATACAAATAAGAAAATAACTCAGAGATAAAAATGCTCAGCTTTTTCACAGTTTTCCGAATATAGTTCCACTTTTCAAGAATATCATTGAAAACTCAAATCCTTTACCTAAATCGTCGTAAATTATGAGATAGTTTAAAAACTATAAATTTTTCTAAAATTCCTCTCCATAATAAATTAGATGTTTCGTTTCCTTTCCAGATAGCAAGTGTAAAATGCCTCTCTATGCCCACATATCAATGTGTGTAAAAATCATGAATGACGTGATACCGTACAACATGAGGAAAAATGCATCTCTATGCATGTATGTCATGTGTGCATGCCAATGCCATGTATCTCAGAGATGAATCATGCACTCACACTCTCAAAATACTCAATCTCACTGTCTCACACTTTCTACTCGTCATGCTCAACCACTCGGTACTGTATATGGCCCATACGGCCCAGCGAAATCCATCCTGGAACATATACAACACTGACTGTAAGTCAACCAGTACCGAGGAAAAAGGGCAATCCAACCCTGTGGAGAAATCCATCTCCAAGTATCAAATACGTCGGACAAATCCATGTCCAAGGAAATCCATCCCCTCAATAATATCATCCGCGCTCACTGGGAGTGTGTTACAGACTCCGGAGGGGCTCCTTCAGCCCAAGCGCTATCAAAAATCAATATAACTGATGTGGCGTGCAGCCCGATCCCATAACTGTCACTCGTAATCAGGATCTCGGCCTCACTCAGTCATCAATCTCTCCAGTCTCGTCCATGGTCACACAGTGTCATGAAAGCTAACCCGGAACAATGATATGATGTATCAATAAATAACAACTGAGACTGAGATATGATATGAATGCATAAATATGACTGAGTATGAAATATCAATGAAATCAGTGAGATGACAACAAGTAACGACCACCATGGGTCCTAACAATATCAGCATAAAGCCTAAACATGATATCTAGTATGATTGACAGCTCAGTTACTTAATCACATGGTGAAAACACAGATATCAACAACATATGGCCACTAAACAGTGCCGTGAAAACAACGGAGTCATAAATCACAGGGTGCATGCCTACACGTCCGTCACCTAGCATGTGCGTTACCTCATCATCAATCACATAGCATGTAATTTGGGGTTTCATACTCTCAGCACTAAGTTTAGAAGAGTTACTTACCTCGAACTAGCCAATACCAATGTCGAGCGAGCCAAGCGATGCTCCAAAGATGCCATCACGCGCGTTCCGACCTCCGAACGGCTCCAAACTAAACAAAAACAACCCAAATACATCAAACAAGGCTAAGGGAACCAATCCCAATTAGAAGAGATAAATCTTGAATCAAAACCCAAAATCCGCCAAAAGCCCAACACGGGCCCGCACCTCGGAACCCAACAAAACTCACAAAATCTGACAACCCATTTAATTACGAGTCCAACCATACTAGCTTCACTCAAATCCGACTCCAAATTGGTGTTCAAAACATAAAAATTCATATTATGAAACTTTAGGCCAAAACCCCCAATTTCTCTTTAAAGTTCCTCAACTAATTGCCAAATATTTAGATAGATTCATGAAATGTAATCAAAGCTGAGTAGAGAATACTTACCCCAATCCTTGTGGTGAAATTTGCTTAAATAATCTCCTTAATCCGAGTCCAATATCTCAAAATATGAAGAAAGAACAAAACCTTCAATTTTTATATCTTCTGCCCAGCACTTTTTGCAATTGCGGACAAACAGTCGCATCTGCGACCACCATATCTGCGGTAAAAACTTCGCTTCTGCGAAAATAGCCTTGCCCAGAAATCTCTTCACCTACGGATTTCAAATTCCGCTTCTGCAAAGCCTTACGCACCTGCGATCCAAATCCCGCATCTGCGCGCACGCAAGTGCGCTACAAAAGTCCGCTTCTGTGGTCTTCCTCGCCCAGCCTCTTCTTGCTTCTGCGACTCCTCTTCTCGCTTCTGCGACCATCGCACCTGTGCAAACCAGCCGCAGGTGCGGTCATACCAGAACCAGCTAAACACAATAGTGCAAATGAAGGAAAAATAGCCCGAAATCAATCTGAAACATGCCCGAGCCCCTCGAGTCCCCGTCCAAACATACCAATAAGTCCCATAACATAATACGGACCTACTTGAGGCGTCAAAACACACATAACAACATCGAAATGACGAATCACACCTCAATTCGAAATCAATGAACTTCAAAACTTCAACTTCCACAACCGATGCCGAAACCTATCAAATCACGTCCGATTGACCTCAAAATTTGCACACAAGTGACACTTGACATTATGGCCTGCTTCAACTTCCGGAATCGAAATTCGACCTCGATATCAAATAGTCCACTTCCGGTCAAACTTTCCAAAATTCCAACTTTCACTATTTCAAGCCAAATTCTACTACGGGCCTCCAAATCACAATCCGGACGCGCTCTTAAGCAAAAAATCACCCAACAGAGCTAACAGAACCGTCAAAAATCCAATCCAGGGTCAAATACTAAAAGTCAAACTTGGTCAAACCTTTCCAATTTAAAGCTTCTAGTTAAGGATCATTCTTCCAAATTAATTTTTGAATAACCTGTAAACCAAAACCGACGATTCATATAAGTCATAGTACATCATACGGAGCTACTCATGCCCTCAAACAACTGAGCGAAGTGTAAATTCTCAAAACGACCTGTCATGTCATTACATCCTCCCCCACTTAAACATACGTCCGTCCTCAAACGTGCCAAGAGTTGTTCCAAAAGCCATCAAATCACAGTGTAACCTTACCATGCACATAGTCGGGGATGATCCCACGTCACCCTATCCCATATAGGTTTGATAACACAACATGACTAAAATTTCCTAATTCAACCTAGCCCATAAGCCTTAGAATCCAATTTCCTCATCTGAAATTTTATATAAGATCAGAATCTCGCATCTACATATTGTATAAGTCTGATCAAGTTGTATCAAGCCATAGTCATAACCCAAGATGAAATCACATGATATACCACATAACTCAAACCCTCATAGCGATAATTTCTAGTCACAGTAGTTGCTCAAAACAAACCAAATGCCGCTAATAAACCTTTTATCAAACAAAACCTCATCCTAACACCTTCATATACTTCCAATGATGAAAGCAACACGCAGAAACTCATAACCATTCATCAGATCAACCGGTTGTGGAATCTCCCTCTCCTTCAACAAGAACTATAGCATATTTTCTAAGCCGACTTTCGATATTATCCTTCCAACATGTACCATAATCCAATCGGATCGTATCCATTCTAGGTCCAATGAACTCATCTCATCCAACACGACCACTCCAGTGAAATGATACATCAATACAGTCTAAAGCCACAACCCATGCAAATCGTGCACCAATAAGCAACAATCCAACTGTACTCAACCCATGGAAAATGACTCAAATGAGGGAACTGTCCCGCAAGCTTAACAATTACCACCATAACATAATGCTAAGAACCCGACACACATTGCAGAACCAAAACACACGAATCTATCCCAAAGGATCATATTCAACATAACTCCATCGCAATGCGTGACCCCATCCAAACGCTGGTCCGTATTTCATACCTCGAGTTGCCTTGCTCAAAACCAATAACCACGTGAGATTCGACATCCAATACCCAAAGTGCATTACTATAACCACGAAAAGCAAATAAAACGATACCACAATCCGGAAAGGACATAGCCAATGCGCAATCAATCATGTAGTACCCAAATACTCATCTCGCTCAAATTCCGCAATAAATACCAAATAGAACCGCACAATATGTGCATATAACCAACGAACCACAACTCTTCATAGTATAGAAGAGTAACTCATAGATCACTTCAGAACACGAATAAGCTCGGCAACAATCGAATAGCACATCCCTCAACGATAGCAGTATGTAGCCAACCAATACCCGGTGTAAATACACATCCTAATTGGGCCTACCAATGGACCCCCGAATCAACTCTGGTCACCCACAGATAGATAATAACCCTCTGAAAGTCCACAATGACTGAATCGCAACACATACTACCCTCTGACTAACCTTGGCTACATTTTCACAGTCTACAACCACGAAACCATCAACTCATGAGAACTCCCAGTCTCCAAATCCATAGAACCCATGGATCACCATATCCGATCTCAACTCCACCGCCTGAATGTATGACACATCTCTTATACACGATTCCCACAAGGAATACTTCTATAATTCTTCCGTGCCACATAGCAAAATTTGAATATCAGTAGTCGATCAATCATGAGAGTGTCGCAATACCAATGAAGTATCCATAAATCAAAACACATTGCCCCTTCTAAAATGTATACTTTCATCAAGCCATACCAAATAATAATGTCATTCACCTAGTCATCTGAAACCGTCCATATTGCCTAAGAATTCATGTGATCTCGCTCATATAAATCTCAATCCCACACAACATACCACATATACCATGCCATCGTATGAAAAGTACGAAATCTCATAATCTACTCTGAGTCATAGCAAATTACATACTCAACCAATTAGAAACCTTCCATTTGATCTCATCTAGGAGAAAATCCCTATTCGCAACATGATCCACACACCGGTAGGAAATATACACCTCGAACCATGGTAGTAACCATTGAAAACTCTTCGAAACTCACTTGAACATAATCAAGCCATCATAACTAAATCTCTCTATCTCAACCAAGCCACGCAGGCTGCCAAAACCCAAGAGAATTGCCACGAAGCACCTGTAGAAACTCACCACATTACAAGTACCCAAAGAACAGATCATATCTTTTATTGTGCTGATTCAACCTATTACCAAGTTGATACTTTCCCTTGCCAGAACGCTACGACCCTTAACCAAAACTCACCATAATCGGTCCTAACATAAAATCATATGCCTTAAAGCCCATAAGCCGCTGAACCTTCTCTTAAGCACCCCCAAAATACCACAACCGAGATACTCACTCCGAAGAAACCTCCTGCGAATTTCAAGCTATTCTTTCACATTCCTGATACAAAAATGTAGAATCCATAAGGATATAGAAACGCCACAAGTCTCGACACCATCCACTGAAAATCTCAGTTTCTAGCCATATACAAATCCTGAAAGTTCCCAATTGCTACATTTAAATCTTGCATCCATTAGAACCATTCTCGAGAGTCCTCCACCCTGCTCAAATCTCAATTATACCGACCAAATGGACCGAACGGCCTGTGCCCCATTAGCACACCAACACCCAAGGAAGTGATCCCACCTTAATGCAACCAAACAAATTCCTACTCCATGCACACTACCTCCTTCACGAATAACCACTCAATCATTTCATGATTTACATATACCTATAGAGTGTAATAAAACCCATATCCAGAAATTCCTTCACTTGAGTCATCCTCAATCTTAACCTCTGTAAGTCATAACTGGTTCAGAAGTATACCTCAAACTGAAACCAATACAACACATAACCGTGCAATCAACCCGTCGATAGCAGACTACCCCACTTGGCTCAAAGCCAAGGAATAAGGCATTTGATAACTTATAATACCCATACTCTGTTGCTGCCCAAAATCCCGCACTTAAATTCAACCAAATCCTTCATAAGCTTATGTAACACAAACCATCTAATATCTCATATCAGCTGCAAATCTCGCATTCACCATTGTAACAGTCAAGCCAACTCTCATAAGTGATCCAAACCCAAATTGCAACACATATAATTCACTGGTAAAATAGAACTTGCTACAAAACAACATAGGGATCACACAAACCTCAGGACACCCCGCAGGAGATAACCCACCTGCTTTGCTTCAAACTAATATCTCTCTATTCCATTCCACAGTTATAACTATTATGCAATCACTTAATCTTCCTGAGTCTGAACTCATATTATGACATTGAAAACTTACCTCACTCTGCAACCAAACAACATGAAAATCCTTCAACACGCCCATAACTCGAGACTATACGTCAAATCAAGGCGGAAATCAAGCACCCAATTTACATCTCAATTAAACTCTTTTCACCAAATTCAATCTGTCTGAACACACCCCTAGTCACATCATACTCATCATATAGCAATCCGACCACTCATCTAGTCATAAATTCCACTCATAGGGATGCTACCGGACATATAAGTCCAAAAGCACGTGCTCAAGCTACAGTCAAAACCCGGCCTCAAGTCCTACGGACTGGCCCATCATCAACACATAGAAATCACATCTCGCACCTCATCCCGGGAATCACAAGTCGTCGATGCACAATTGCTACCGAGCGCTCATGTGCGCATACAAATACGTGGGAGGAATTCAAAGGATTATGCTTCAAGCTGAATCAATGTCGCACGATAAGGAAAGAAAGATGGGAATTATATCCTAAATGTCCTGTAGCCTATCTAAGATAGGTATGGACGTCATCATACCAATCCGCAAGACTCTACTAGACACTTGCTCATGACTCGTAGAACCTATGAACCTAGAACTCTGATACCAATCTGTCACGACCCAAAATCCAACTAGTCATGATGGCACCTAACCCAACCCGCTAGGTAAGCCAACTTTCAATTATCCAATTCCAATAACAATTTTTAAAGCAATTTAAGTAAATAAAGATCTTAATTTTATACATTCCCCAAGGACTGGTAGTACAACTCATGAGCTTCTAAGAATAGAATTTACAAAGCTGATATGAAGTAAATACATCCTCTTTTTAAAAATTACATAAACAGAGTTTTTATAAAATCTAAGGCTACTATGAACAAGAGGCAGCTACAACAGGAACACAGGTACATCTACAAATCCGGCAACCATCGAGCACAGCAACAACAAAATCCAACATCTGCACGCAATGTGCAGAAGTGTAGTATCAGTACAACTGACCCCATGTACTAAGTAAGTAACAAACCTAACCTTAGGTTAAAAGCAGTGACGAGCTGGAACATAGGTCAGGTCTAACACCAATAACCAATAGCGGTTCATATCAACGTAGAGCATACAAATAAGAAACTAACTCAGAGATAAAAATGCTCAACTTTTTCACAATTTTCCGAATATAGTTCCACTTTTCAAGAATATCAGTGAAAACTCAAATCCTTTATCGAAACCGTCGTAAATTATGAGATAGTATGAAAACTGTAAATTTTTCCAAAATTCCTCTCCATGATAAATTAGATGTTTCTATTTTTTTCAAGATAGCAAGTGTAAAATGCCTCTCTATGCCCACATATCAATGTGTGTAAAAATCATGAATGACGTGATACCGTACAACATGAGGAAAAATGCATATCTATGCTTGTATGTTATGTGTGCATGCCAATGCCATGTATCTCAGAGATGAATCATGTACTCACACTCTCAGAGTACTCAATCTCACTGTCTCACACTTTCCACTCATCATGCTCAACCACTTGGTAATGTATATGGCCCAAACGGCCCAAGGAAATCCATCCCAAAACATACACAACACTGACTGTAAGTTAACCAGTACCGAGGAAAAAGGGCAATCCAACCCTGTGGAGAAATCCATCTCCAAGTATCAAATACTTCGGACAAATCCAAGTCCAGGAAAATCCATCCCTCAATAATATCATCCGCGCTCACTTGGGGTATGTTACAGACTCCAGAGGGGCTCCTTCAGCCCAAGCTCTATCATAAATCAATATAACCACTGCGGTGTGTAGCCCGATCCCATAACTATCACTCATAATCAGGATCTCGGCCTCACTCAGTCATCAATCTCTCCAGTCTCGCCCACAGGATCACAATGTCATGAAAGCTAACCCGAAACAATGATATGACGTATCAATAAATAACAATTGAGACTGAGATATGATATGAATGCATGAATATGACTGAGTATGAAATATCAATGAAATCAGTGAGATGACACTAAGTAACTACCACCATGAGTCCTAACAATATCAGCATAAAGCCTAAATATGATATCTAGTATGATTGACAGCTCAGTTACTTAATCACATGGTGAAAACACAGATATCAACAAAATAAGGCCACTAAACAGTGCCGTGAAAAGAACAGAGTCACAATTCACAGGGTGTACGCCCACGCGCCCGTCACCTAGCATGTGCGTCACCTCATCATCAATCACATAACACGTAATTCGGGGTTTCATACCCTCAGCACTAAGTATAGAAGAGTTACTTACCTCGAACAAGCCAATACTAATGCCGAGCGAGCCAAGCGATGCTCCAAAGATGCCATCACGCGCGTTCCGATCTCTAAACGGCTCGAAGCTAACCAAAAACAACTCAAATACGTCCACAACCACCAACATCTCTGTCACAACCCAATTTCCCCTCCGTTTGGGTATCGTGATGGCACCTAGTCTTAAGGACTAGGTAAGCCTAACAATAATTAAAACAACAATATTATTTAAATAGAATCTCTTACAATCCCAAAACTAGTAGTACAAATGATAAGCTCTACAGAGTGTTTGCTAGAAAACTTCTAAATACAACTGTCCAGAAATAAGGGTAAATAGTGAAAAACGAAAACTGGAATGTGACTCCAAAGCCTGCGAACGCAGCAACAGGTTTACCTTGAGTCTCCACAGCAATAGTCCACACAGCTAGCTAACAAACAAGTACTTGTATCTGCACAAAAATGTGCAGAAGAGTAGCATGAGCACACCACAGCGGTGCCCACTAAGTATCAAGACTAACCTCGGTGGAGTAGTGACGAGGAACAGTCAAGACACCCACTGGTCTAATAAACCGAACATATATAAGTACATGAATAATAGAAGTATGATGTCTACATAAAGACTATGCAATATGGCTCACAATACAATAATGGCATTAAAGCAAGAAACAACAAGTATTAGCGGAATATCATGAAAATGACGCAGACAAAGTGAATGGAACACAACCTAAATCCGGAATCACGAATACAGCAAGGACAAGTAATAACTCAGTAATTACAACCGCTTTTACATCAGGTTTTAGTCAACAACTCCACGAGGTACCGAACCTCGGACAATTCACAACTCACGGGTCTCAATACCTGAACCCTAACACTTGGCATCCTGTGCCCTCATAACACCTCATAACCACACTGACGACTCACGTGCCAATAGAGCCATTCTCACATAGAAGACAAGTAAACAAGGGTGAGCATCTATGCTTAATAATATCAAGAACATCTCTTATCCGATAAGAGTGCTTAACTACGTGTATTCTTGTGCAAGTGTCCAAACATAGTCCATACCAGCAAATAAGCATAAGGAAGAAGAAGAACGGACAACACGTAGAATATTTTCTCACAGCTTTCACAAGATAAAGCTCACACAGGTACGTATACCACTACACAAATATCAACAACAAGAATGCCCCAGGCCATAAAGCATCACAAATCAATCCCTGACGCAACCCACCTTGTCTCGCCATGTGTGCAATAGTAACATAAATGCCCGCCTTGTCTCGCCACACGTGTATAATAATATTCCCACCTTGTCTCGCCACATACACACACACACACACACACACACACACACACACACACACATATATATATATATATATATATATATATATATATATATATATATATATATATATATATATATATCACGCCGCATGTGCAAATATCAATAGTAACAATAGCATGGCAGAAACCTCGTGCAACCCCATAACAACAACCGCACGGTAGAAACCTCGTGCATCACAATAATAACAACTGCACGGCAGAAACCTCGTGCATCACCACAACAAATACAACAACAACAATGGCAATAATACAAAGTACGACAAGTAAATCAACTCAAGAACTTTTAAATCACAGGAAAATATGGGACCAAATCACAAGGAATAATTATAGTAAAGAATGCTAGGCATAAAGAGAACAACTCAATAAAGGGAAACTAATGTGTATCAACGATCCATCAATATACATTTCAACAACAGGGAAACTAACACGAGTCAAATAATTCCAAATAAAACAAGTCAACGAAGATATAGGATATCTAAAACTTCTTTTAAGGTTGAGAAATTACTATGGATTTTCAACAATTTAATTAAGGATAAGCAGCGGAAAGATAATCATAACCTCAATTAAGACTGAACAAATTATAGAATGAAATAATATAAATTTCAAATAAAGATAAGCAGTTATGAAAAGATAGTGTGGCTATAAAAGAGATAACAGTTTCAATTAAGGCACATATGAATCAAGTAACGATAATAGTGGATCATGAAGCAATTTATTCTAATTAACCAAGTAGATGTGAATATAGTAATTAAGATATATAATCATAACAAGAACAACTGCATATTCAATGAATACAAGGACCTAAGGACCCTAAAAGGCCAACTTTCAACAAATAAGTTCGTGCACGCACTCGTCACCTCGTGCACACATGCTACAATCAACATAGAGGACTCAAATCCTAAGGGGGAAATCCCCCCCCCCCCACAAGGTTAGGCAAGATACTCACCTCGAACCAAGCTCAAACAGTCCGTAAGAATGCCCTTTCCTCAATTATCCGACTCTGAATTGTCCAAATCTGACCAAACACAATTGAATATCATGAATACAACGATAATAGACTCATCTAATTAATGAAATCAATATTTTAACAAAAATTCCAAAATTTTCCCTAAAAGGTCGACCCGAGCCCACGTCTCGGAATCGGGTAAAAATCATAAAATATGAACACCCATTCACTCACGAGTTCGCTCGTACAAAAATTATCCAAATCCGATGTCTAAATCCCAATCAAAACTCAAAACTCTTAGTTGAAGAACTTCTTCCCATTTTTCCTAAATTTTCAATCCAAACCCGAAATTTAATAAAGAAAACAACTATAGATTAATGAAAGGCAACCAAGAGCGAGTTGGAAATCGTTACCCCAAAGCTCTCTCTGAAAATCCCTCGAAAAATTGCCAATTCCCGAGCTCCCAAGTCCAAAAATGAAGAAATGAATCAAACCCTCGATTTGTCCCATTTTCTGCCAGTTAAACCGCATCTGCAGACCTGCCTTCGCACATGCGTCACCGTACCTGCGGAATTCCCATCGCAGGTGCGGATTCCACTCAAAACTCAGCGTCCGTTTCTGCGATCCAAGAGTCGCACCTACGTGTGCGCACCTGCGGACCCATGTCCGCTTCTGCGGTCCTTCACCGCTCTTGCGATTGCTCCATCGCATCTGCGGGCATCGCAGATGCGGAATTTAGCTGGCACCTGTGACCACTGGCACTCCTCCACTTTTCCGCTTCTGCACTTGCCTCTCCGCACGTGCGCACTCGCACATGCAGTCTCTTCACTGCAGGTGCAAAAATGCCAGAAGCCTGAAGGCTTAGCAGTAACACAAATCAACTTTTAATCCGTTAAGCACCCGAAACTCACCCGAGGCCCCCGGGATGTCAACCAAACATACCAACCAATCCTAAAACACCATACGAACTTAGTCGAGCCCTCAAATCACATCTACTAATGATGAAACTATGCATCACACCATGAATCGAACTTATAATTTTCAAATCTTTCAACTTCAAAAACTCATGTCGAAACCTATCAAATCAACCCGGAATGACGTCAAATTTTGCAGGCAAGTCCCAAATAACATAACGGAGTTGTTCCAACTCTCGGAATCGCATTCCGATCCCGATATCAAAAAGTCCACTTCCGGTCCAAATCTCCAAAAATTCAACTTTCGCCATTTCAAGCCTAAATTAACTGCAGACCTCGGATTTACAGTCCGGACACGCTCCTAAGTCCAAAATCACCCAATGGAGCTAATGGAACAGACAGAACTCCATTTCGGAGTCGTCTTCACATAGTTCCGACTACGGTCATAATCTTAAGACTTAAGCTTCCGTTTTAGGGACTAAGCATCCCAAATCACTCTGAAACATCCGGTAACCGAATTCAACCACACACGCAAGTCAATACACATAATATGAAGCTTCTCAGGGACTTATGCCGCCGAACGAGACTTAAATTCTCAAAATGACCGGTCGGGTCGTTACATCCTTCCCCTCTTAAACAAACGTTCATCCTCGAACGTGCTAAGAATCGCCTCGAAGTCTTCGAATCACTGAAAGTACATATCCAACATACACCCACGGGTGACTTCACGTCACCCCAATACACATAAGCCTGACGACACCATCCCAACTGTAATTCATCCTTTCTGCCAACACCGATAAGCCTTAGAGTCAAAAATTCTCACCTTCCATTTATCTTCAAAAGATCCGATTCTAAATCCATAACCGATATCAGTCTCAACCAGCGGTAACAATTCATGCCTACACCCAAAAGGTATGACCACAAAACAAGACACACCACATATAGGCCCATAATAACATTTTTTTATCACAATAGCTGCCCGAAATCAAAACCAACACCGGCAATTATACCCATATCCGTTAGTAACCCATTTTAAACCTCCAAAATGCTAACAATGATGCAAGAACCACGAAGACCTCATAACTATACTCCCGAATCAACAAGTTCCAACTAACACCATCGGGTACACACCCCGCAAGCTAAAACTCGAGAAGCATAGAATGAAAATGACTGAATATGTAAAGATAAACACATAAGGGAAATATCAAACAAGCCCGACGGGCTCAACTCTCTAACAGTATCATACTAAGAGTCAATTCAAAAGGAAAAAATCAAAGTACATGAACAAATCATAAGGATCTCATCCGGGTATCACCCTCCACCGCGGCACACAGCCCGGCTCAAACATATCAAATCACATGGAGTCGTGAGGGTCTCGCCCTCAACTCTGAATCACAAGTCGAATACACATCATGCCAATGGAAATCCTCCACTAACTCAATTCTGCCAATAGAATCTCAACACTTGTTAAATTCTCACCCCGGTAGAATATCAAATCACAAATTATAACCAATTTACTCAGGAATCACATCAAACCTACCATAATGGAAAACGTGAATTCACTTATAGTCTCGTAACTTTCAATAATGAATAGAAACAAATGATAGACACGGGCGACCGCTCATAGAGTCTCCCAACAGGGCAAACACATATACAGAATACTGAGTCATGAACTCACCCATAGGTGGAACAACAAATAGGGGAACGCGTCCCAATAAGCAAAACAGAATCAAATACGAATAGTGCCCCTTTGTAACAAATCAAAAGCATACATGTATGACATCATCTGGCGCAGTGACCTCAAGCCTACTATATGAAACACATCAACGGGCCGGGCCTTCCCCTCTTGGACTCCCGGTTCTTTTCCATGGGATGTATTTTGAACCAGGCAGTAATAGTTTTTTTTAAGAATAGATTAGGAATTTAGGAAATAAAAGAAGGAAGAATGATGAACCTAAGCGCCCTTGACTTGTTTCATAGTAACATACTTATGCTTTGGCATGTGTAGTATCTCCCCTATATTGTGATGTTAATCTTGATGCCTTTATATATTAGATAGCATGTTTTGTGATGACTATTTCTCGTTTTCTTGACTCGTGTTCACTTTGCGCTTAATGCTTAATATCTCGTGGCTCCGTGAATACTTGCATTGCTTGAGAGTCAGAATATTATCGTCCTTAGTGAGTCATGTGCCATGTGTGGTGAGGTTTT
Organism: Nicotiana tabacum; assembly: GCF_000715075.1. NCBI lineage: Eukaryota > Viridiplantae > Streptophyta > Magnoliopsida > Solanales > Solanaceae > Nicotiana > Nicotiana tabacum. The sequence goes on along the minus strand of NC_134094.1, from coordinate 26,198,412 downwards.
TGTGTAGTCCATGTTTTGTACTTGTGTCTAGAACTTGCCCGGTATGTGAGTTGAAGCGAAATTTTAGGTGATGCTCGGTTTGAGAAATGATTTTAGGCTTTCTTTGATCTTTTTGAGCTTATTGCATACCATAAAAAAAATTATCCCTAGTTACCCTTTTGGGCCTATAGACTTTTATTTGGTACCCACATTACAAGCCTATGCCTTTTTTTGTTCTTAATTGACATTGGTTTGATCCTTTTACCTCTTAAAGCACTTTAATTGTGAAATGAACGATAAAAGAAGTAAGAAGGGACTAAGTGTGGGGTGGCTTTTGCGTGGAACCAATGAAATAGAGAAGGGTGCACTTATTTTGTAAAATAATACACCACTAGCGGAAATTGAAAAAGAAAAAAAAGAAGAAGAGAAAAATCTGGAAAAAAAAGAAAGAAAAATATAGATGAATAAATTGTTGTCTTGTTCTTGCTAGTGGGTATGAATTAAAGTAGTGCTTAAAGAAAGAGGAAATATTGTTGGGGGTGATATTATTTGTGAAATTGAAGTGGTGTTGAAGAATTTGTTCTTAAGTTATTTGGTGATGTGTTAAAGTGCTTAGGAGGTTGAGTTACTATTCCTAAAATATATCCTACCCGTCCCTTAGCCCACATTACAACTATGAAAAAGTCCTAATTGATTTTAGATCGAGTGAGCTTACATTAGTAGAGATTTACATTAAAGGCAAGCCTATGGTACCAATTACATGCATGTGACTTCTTTTGTGAGAGTGAACGATTTGTTTTGATATATATGTGAGCATGAGATTCGAATGTGTGGATTGATTTTACTCTCTTTGCTTTTGTTATGAGGGCACATGATTTCACGAGGGATAGGTAACATTATTAGACTTCTTTAGGATGTTGGGTGTTCAATCCATGAGTGCATTGTGACATTGAGTCGGTTTTTGAGGCTAGGATTGTTATGAGCATGTTGTCTTTGTTTGAATATTTTTGAAGTATGGCATAAGTTGAAGGGAAGTGTGTGGTGATTGCATACTCTAGAGTTTAATTGTTGCTATCAACCATGGTCAATGGTGTAGTGTGCTAAAAGATAGAATTATTTGTTGGTTGATTCGAGGGCGAGCAACGTTTAAGTGTGGGGTGTTGATAATTGGCTTAATGTATGCATATTTTGATGTATATTGCCTTACATTTTGCTCATGTCTCGAAGATTTGAGATGTATAATATAATAATTTGTGCTAAATTATGGTATTTCTATGTGTAGAAATCATTCAGATGCAATTTGGGATGAAATGGCGCGAATTGGAGCGAAATTGGGAAGAAAAGGCAAAAAGTGAAATTTGAGGGCCACAGCCAGCGTGGGGCACTGGCTGTGGCACAATTTACAGCAGCTAAAATTTTTGAGCACCAGGGCCAGCGCCCCACGCTTCCATGGACGCTCAAGACGGGAAAGTTCCTATTTCGATCGGGACTCGGTTATTTCGACCCCAAGACGCCCCCAATTCATATAAAAGCCAACCTAAACCTATTTTGAAGGGGAGAGGATGTTTTGAGAGAAAAAACACAAGCATAGAGCCGCTGTGGAGGCCGGAATTCATCAAGTTCCATCTTTCTCCCACCAAACTTAGTAATTTTTATGTTTCTTTGTATGATTTGTTGTTTGGCTACCATGTCTATGTGGAGCTAAACTTCACATTCTAGGGTTGTGGTTCTTTCATGAATATTGTTATTTGGATATTGATTTTGCCTTCTTGATTTATCATATTGGTTTATTTATTCAATCTTGTGCTTAATTATTTAATTGCTTGATCACCAATTGAATACTATCTACGAATCTAGAATTGAACTCGAAAGTGGGAATTCTATATTCCATATAGGATTGAGTAGAGCAAGTTCTTGAACTCAGGCATCGAGGAACGGATTCGTGGTTAGGATAGACATATACCTAATTGCCTTGCTTGGTTGATTTACAGGAATTATAAATGTGTTCTTGTTGATTCTAACTCCATAGACATATAGGCGTTAGGTTAGCTTGAATAGGCGAGCAAGAACTAGACAGATTCTTATGAGCAATATTAACCCTGTCAACCAATAAGCTAGATAAATTAGTCGGTCAATTCAATTAAAGAATACAATAGGATTGTTAGATAGCCCATAACCCTAGATCGTTTTCATTATATTGATATCATAAAAATCTGCTCTTTCTCTGTTCAAAGTTCATTATTTATATTTTTTTTATTTAATTAGTTTAGAATAAAATATTTTTAGGTTTAATTCTTGTTTAGATAATTAGGATAGTCTAATTTAGTTAATAGTTAATCACAAGTCCTCGTGGGTTCGACATCCGACTTTTAGTCACTTTATTACTTGACGACCGCGTATACTTGCGTCTGCGTTTGGCCGCAACATAAAGTGAATGAATAAATGTATGTATATTACTCGCAGTAAAGAAATGCAAAATTTCAGACAGGAGGAAACGATAGTGGTGGTTTAGAATAGCCAGTTTAAAAGAAAAATCAAATACAGAATTGGTTTGGATTACGACGTTTAAACCTGCCGCAATTAAGCAATTATTATGGTGACTATACGGTGTGTATTATGACAGTTTTTGAGAACCTTGACAAATACAGTTGTAGCGGAAGGGATTATGACATTTTCGTAAATCGGTGGTCTTGTGTATTGCGGTGGTTCAAAACTGCCGCTAATCGCAAATATAACCAAATACATATTTTTTTTAGGGTTGACCTCTCTCTAGGATGACCTCGAACAGACTAAGCTCCACCCCTAGCTGGTTGTGTGGGTGGTGTAACTTTGTATTTAGAAGTTTTCTAGCAAACACTCTGTAGAGCTTATGATTTGTACTACAGGTTTTGGGATTGTAAGAGATTCTACTTAAATAATGTTGTTGTTTTAATTATTGTTAGGCTTACCTAGTCCTTAACACTAGGTGCCATCACGATACCCAAACGAAGGAGCCATTTATTGTCTTTATGTGTAGTCCTACATGTTTTGAATGTCGCTTAGATTTATCATTTTTTGAGCAACCTAAGTAAAGTCTAGAACCATCCAAATAGAGGTCCAAAACCTCCTGGACCATAGGCATGGGACGGGTAGTGCACACATAAGGCACTGTTTGGAATCAACTAGTGCACTTTAGGTAATAATTTAAATATAGTAATCGGGTAGCAGGAGATGATAGTCTGTGCCCGCTGAATAATATGAGTAACACCCCATCTTGAGGGAGTTACGAATTATTATTTATATTGCAGAGGGTGATCCTTTAGGCTAAAAAACTTAGGACTCCCCATTTATCTTTGAATCAAGTGTTTGTATTTACTCTAAGTCTTTGATAATCAAACTTCCCAAACTTCTTATTTTCTTTGTCTTTGTTTATCTGACTAATCCATATAATTCAAGTTCGGCCGGTACCCACAGTTGTGGATCTCGAAGAGTGCATAAAAAGAAAAAAAATAAAGAAGGAGTCAAAAATGAGATTGACATAAGTTATGATAAAATAACAATAATACGATTTGAGCAAAAATAAATGAATAGAAAAAGAGAAAAAAGAAAAAGAAAATAAGAAGAAAACGAGAAAAAAGAAAAGGAGAAAAGAAAGAAAAGAAGCATAGAAATAAAAAAGAATTGGAGAAAAAATAGAAAAATCCCCCAAAAAATACTATGGGTAGGAAATTTAATTAGTTTGATGGGTAGAAAAATAAATGGGTAGATAAGGGTAAATAGCTTTATTTTTGTGGGTAGCTATATTGTCGCGCCCCTTTTTTTTTCTAACGAAATCGGGCCTCAACGTCGTGACAAATCTTTTAAAGGAGGTATTAAAAGAGGAGAGTCGCCACCTAACGGTTTAAGGTGCGTTAGGGCACCTATTTGCATATGACTCGGGTTTGACTAGTTTGCATCACCAAAGATCGGGTAAGGGCTCGAAATTACCTCGAAGAGAAGGTGTTGAGACATCTGTACTTATCTTCGAGAGGCTACAGAACTATTAGGACAATCTCACTTCTTTCATTCCTATCGTGCGAGCTTATTGATCTTGGAGTTTGAACTTTTATCATTCCATTTTCTCACAGATGGTGAGGACACGAGCTACAGTTATAGACGACGCTACTCCTGGAGCAAGTATCGCTAGAGGCAGAGGCATAAGTCGACAAGGAGTAAGTGTCGCTGCCAGATCACCTACCAGAGTAGCAGTTGAGGAGCCGCCAGTAGTTCCAGTTAGGGAGCAGGTACCGGAGGCGCCTATTATTACCCCCGGACTACAGGAGACCTTAGCACAGTTCCTGAGCATGTTTGGTACATTGGCTCAGGCGGGGTTGATTTCGGTTGCACCAGCTACTTCATAGACCGGGGGAGGTACCTAGACTCCTACCGCCCACATCCCAGAGCAGCGAGTTCATATTGGTCAGGTTCCAGGTGTCATGGAGACACAGCCTGTGGTTCTAGTTCAGCCCGTGGTCAGGGCAGCAGCATCTGAGGAAGAGCAGCTTAGACTTGCAAGGTTCAAGAAATATGACCCTCCTACATTCAGTGATTTGGCTTCAGAGAGTGTACAGGGTTTTCTAGAAGAGTATCACCGCATTCTCCGTACTATGGGTATTGTGGAGATGAGCGGGGTTGATTTTACTACGTTGCAGCTCGGGGGAGCGGCTTACCAGTGGTGGCGGGCATATGAGTTGGGTAGCTCAGCCGAGTTAGCTTCACTTACATGGGTTCAGTTTTCAGAGATGTTCCTGAGAGAGTTTGTACCTCAGTCCCTTCGAGATGCATGGCGCGCGGAGTTTGAGCAGTTGTGCCAGGGCACTATGTTAGTGTTAGAGTATGCCGTGAGATTCAGTGATTTGGCCAGGCATGCACCTGCTTTGGTCGCCACAGTTAGAGAGCGTGTCCGTAGATTGATTAAGGGACTCAGACATGATATTCAGTTCAGCATGGCTCGGGAGTTAGAGTCGGATGTTTCATTTCAACAAGTGGTAGGGATCGCTCGCCGTGTAGAGGGCATGTGGGATCAGGAGAGAGAGGACATGCAAGGCCATAAGAAAGAGTAAATGCGAGGTCAGGAGAGAGAGTACAGGGAGGTGAGGAGGCCTCGTAGACTGGAGAGATATACTCGTCCTTATTTTGGAGGCAGGGTATGACATGGTAGAGGTTTTGTGGGTCAGCCGGTTCAGTTTGCACTTCAGGCTTTGCACAGTGTTTCAGGTGGTCATGGGTCTCAGAGTACCCGTACCGCACAGTTCCCACAACCACATTAGCAGAGAGGTTACTTCGAGTGTGGAGATACCAGCCACAGGGTGAGAGATTGTCCTAGACTCCGGATAGGTGTGTCACAGTGGAGTATTCAGGCGACTCAACTCTACACGAGTCGCTATCAGCTCAACCCTGTTCTCTTGCATATCAGATTGCATCTTCTCAAACAACTGTTGAATGGTGAGCTTAGAAGACCTTCCCTTGTTCGGCTCTAGAACATGAGTAACATCATATGGTCCTGGAGCTTTAACCTCAATGTCGTCATTCTCCTTGTCCCATAGTACTCCCATCTCTATCAAGAAAGCCGATAGGGTATTTGCAAAGAACAACCTCCACTTGTAATTCATCCTGGCGCGCTGCATTTGGTCATGCATGATGGCTCCTAAGTTGAGCGGTATCCCCTCCAATAAAACATACAATACTAGTGCGCGGTAACGAGGGACATCAGTTTTGTGTTGGCATGGCATCAGGCGGTTGCATATGAAATTTAGAGCCGCACGTGCTAACGCACTCATGAATTCCTTGGCCAGAGAATGGTACTCCATACTCCCATGCTTCCAATTTGCATCCTTCCTGGTAGGGCATAGGACCGACCGAGTGTGTGCATAATCCGGTGCTGTGCATATGGAGTCAAATCTATATGTTAGTGTGTGTGGCACCCCTAAGAAATTATTCAGAGCTTCAGCTGAGACATTAATATCCACCCCTCGTACTCTCACAATGCTGCCCCTGGAATGACGCCAATTGGCGTAAAGCTCTCTGACGATAGTGAGGTTGGCTTTGCCGTGACCCTTCAAGATAGGTCCCTATTGTTGCACCTCTCGAATTGATTTTAGAAACTCTGGGTACTTTTTCTTAAGTGCTCCGATGTTGATCGGCTTTTCTGGAATGTACTTCTTTGAACCCAGTATCTTATTATAAGCTCAGAATGCCTTTTCATTAACAAAGTTCTTCTCCCAAGCAGCTCGGTCTATTGGTTCACCCTCATCTTCATCACTCATGTCGACATGTAGAAGCTCATTATCCGAATCGGACTCGAACTCAGATTCTGCAGTAATCTTCTGCTTTCCTTTATCATTCGGATCACTCTGTTTGGAGGCTTTTCTCTGGTTCGGCACAGGTTCTCTTATCTTTATCCCCTTTCTTGGCGGATTTAATGATGTTGGTGTAATACCCTTCTTCACTGTCCTCCTGACTAATGGTTCCTCCTCTTCTTGCTCTGATTCATCAATTAACTGCCTAGTCTGTAGTTCCTTTTCTTTGTCAGTTCGCTTCCTTTTTTCTGTGGATTTGGAGCACCTGTTGCCTTTCCGGTGGGCTTTTTGGGTGGTTGCTTGTTATTATCTTTGTCTTGTTGCTTGGACTATTTGCTCGTTGCTGCCATTTCCCAGCCTCAGTACCTGCAATGCGAAGAACAGTGAAGTTCAACTATGAATCAGGTGCAACATCTAGCACTTCCAATCATTTACATAGCCGTGTCATTTATGACTGTATGAAAGTATAGCCCATGGCTTTCAGCAGGGATGTGATAACTCTTTTCAAGTTTACAAATAAGCACTTCGCGATATAGATATCATTATGCACAACATGATGTTTATTTTAGCGACGCTCACTAACCATGTTCAATTACACATAGCAGCTCACACAATTCAAATCGAGTAACACTTTACAATTCAAGACGTCTAGCATATGCCGGATGTTCAATTCCCTTAGAAAATCTTTCATAGGCTAAAAACATTCCGACAATCAAGACAAACGACCCTACACTCATTCACTAGCATATACCAGTGTTGCTCGGTTACTCAGACTTCACCGGCACCTAACTTTACCTCTCGGGCAATTCGTCGAACAGGTGATATGCAACAGTTATGCCTAGTTTCTTCTATCAGTGGGGTAGTTCGACTACCCTCCCAGAATTAACGAGATGAAGGGAACTATAGTTTATCATTTTGCAACCATTACAACTAACAGGAATGACATCCCCAAATTATAGTTGAATCACATGTGTGACATTTAAATTGGGGAAACTTAACCTAGGGGAATTTGGGCAGGGGGTATGTTGCTACCAGCGAGAGAGAGAAGAGAGGAGAGTAAGGAGAGTATCTGGACCCTTTCTAGCGCCATTTGTTTTTAAAAAAAAATTTCTTTTTTTTTAAATATATACATACAAGATCTAATTCCTAAATACAGGACTTGGGTGGCCTCCCAAGAAGCACCTGATTTAACGTCGCGGCACGACGCAACATGTTCTTCACGCCTCCACCAAATCCATCGAGGTCTTGTGATGTGCAATGTCACCACCCCAATAGTGTTTTACTCTCTGGCCATTTACCAAGAATGTCGCATTGGAACTCGTATCACGTAATTCCACCGCCCCATAAGGTTTCACACTAACCACTTCAAACAGACCCGACCATCGAGATTTAAGCTTTCGGGGAAAAAACTTTAGCCTCGAATTAAACAAGAGAACCTGTTGACCTGGCTCAAATTCACGATGTTGGATATGATTATCATGCCACCTCTTTGTCTTTTCTTTATACAATTTGGCATTTTTATACGCATGCAATCGAAATTCATCAAGATCGTTGAGTTGTAGCAATCTCTTCTCACTGGCCAAGTTCATCTCCATATTTATCTTTTTAATCGCCCAATAGGCTTTGTGTTCAAGCTCAACAGGCAAGTGGCACGCCTTCCCATAAACTAACCTGTACGGAGAAGTACCTATGGGGGTCTTGTATGTAGTGCCATATGCCCATAATGCATCATCCAGCTTTCCAGCCCAGTCCTTTCTATTTCCACTTACTGTTTTCTCCAAAATCTGCTTTACTTCTCTGTTGGAAACTTCTACTTGACCACTCATTTAGGTATGATAGGCAGTGGAAACCTTATGCTTAACTCCATACTTTGCAAGAACATTATTCAGCAATTTGTTACAAAAGTGAGTTTCCTCGTCGCTTATCAACACTCTTGGAATCCCAAAACGTGTGAAGATGTGCTTCTTTACAAAGCTTACCACTACCTTTGCGTCATTAGTAGGAAGAGCAATGGCTTCCACCCACTTAGAAACATAGTCGACCGCCACCAAGATGTACCTGTGCCCATTAGAATATGGGAACGGTCCCATGAAATCAATCCCCCAAACATCAAAAAGCTCTACTGCCAGAATATTTTGCAAGGGCATCTCGTGCTTCCTTGTGATAGTTCCGGTTCTTTGGCATCTGTCACAATTTTTAACAAAGACATGTGCATCCTTAAATAATTTTGGCCAATAGAAGCCTGATTGTAGCACTTTTTGGGCGGTTCTATCCCCGCCGTAATGACCTCCATTTGGCGAAGCATGGCAATCATGCAGTATAGCATTCATCTCTTCCTCAGGAACAGACCTTCGCACCAACTGATCCGCGCACTGCCTATATAAGAATGGCTCATCCCACATGTAGAGTCTCACATTATGTAAGAATCTTCTTCTATTGTCAGGTGTCAATTCTAGTGGCGTCACCCCACTTGCAATAAAATTCACATAATCTGCATACCATAGGGCTTCACCTTAGGTGATTGCTAATAACTGCTCATCAGGAAATGTTTCTCTTATTGACCCTTCTTCAGCTACATGGTTCCGACTTTCTAATCTGGACAAGTGATCAGCCACTTGATTTTCTGTCCCTTTTCGATCTCGTATCTCTAAGTCAAATTCTTGCAAGAGGAGGACCCAATGAATCAGCCTTGGCTTGGCATCTTTCTTTTCAAACAAGTATCTGATAGCTGAATGATATGTGTAAACGATGACTTTGGTTCCCACTAGATAGGATCTGAACTTGTCAAACGTCCACACCACTGCAAGCAACTCCTTTTCAGTAACTGTATAATTCATCTGAGCTGGATTCATAGTTTTGCTCGCATAATAAATGGAGTGAAAGATTTTATCCCTCATTTGCCCCAAAACAGCTCTGATTGCTATGTCACTTGCATCGCACATCAACTCAAATGATTGCGCCCAATCTGGGCCAATGATAATTGGTGCAGTCACCAACCTTCCCTTCAGCTCCTCAAATGCTCTCAGACAGGCATCATTAAACTTGAAGGGCACATCTTTCTCAAGAAGCCTGCACAAAGGAGAAGAAATTTTCAAAAAATCTTTAATGAAACGACGATAAAAACCTGCATGGCCCAAGAAACTATGAATGCCTTTGACGGATGTCGATGGGGGCAATTTTTCAATCGCCTCCACCTTCGCTTTGTCCACCTGCAAACCACTTTTGGACACCTTGTGCCCCAAAACTATACCTTCACGTACCATGAAATGGCACTTTTCCCAGTTTAGCACCAAGTTTGTCTCTTCACACCTAGCAAGCACTTTATCAAGGTTCATTAAACAATTATCAAAAGAACATCCAAACACAGAAAAATCATCCATGAACACTTCTACAAATTTTTCATCCATGTCAGTAAAAATAGCCATCATACACCTTTGAAAAGTCGCAGGTGCATTACAAAGACCAAAGGGCATTCTCTTGAACGCATACGTGCCATAAGGACACGTAAATGTAGGTTTCTCTTGATCTTCGGGGGCTATAAAAATCTGATTATACCCCGAATAACCGTCCAGGAAATAGTAGTATTCCTAGCCAGCTAACCTATCAAGCATTTGGTCAATAAAGGGGAGGGGAAGTGGTCTTTCCGGGTGGCATTGTTCAATTTTCTATAATCTATGCAAATTCTCCATCTCGTGATAGTTCTTGTAGGAATTAAGTCATTGTTTTCATTAACTACTACAGTCATCCCCCCTTCTTCGGCATGCATTGAACTGGACTTACCCATTTGCTATCAGAGATTGGAAATACAATACCTGCATCAAGCCACTTAATCACTTCTTTTCTTACCACCTCTTTCATGATTGGATTTAGTCGGCGTTGTTGCTCTACACTTGGCTTGTGTCCGTCCTCCATGAGGATTTTATGCATGCAGAAAGCTGGACTAATGCCTTTAATGTCAGACATTGTCCATCCAATTGCTCGTTTATTCTCACGTAGCATCCTCAATAGCTTTTCTTCCTGCAATTTAGACAAGTGAGAAGAAACAATAACAGGTAAAGTGTCAGAACTACCCAAATAAGCATATTGAAGGTGAGGGGTAGGGGTTTAAGCTCCAATTTTGGAGCTTCTTCAATTGACGGCTTTGGAGGGGGGCCACTTGGCCTATTCAGGGGCTCAAACGGGTGTATTCCTTGCATGTAAGCACATGATGCATCTAGGATATGCATCATCTCCTCAACCTCATCATCAATCATCAAGCTATCAAACAACATGATTATTTTTTCTAGAGAGTCGTCTAGATATACACTCGTGTCAAGAAGTTGCTCATCCACCTCCACAACAGATATCATAGAGAGCTCCTCATAGTGGCGGGGAAGTTGGATTGCTTTGTAGACATTGAAGACTGCTTCCTCGTTGTCCACCCTCATAATCATTTTCCCTTCTCGCACTTTAATTATTGCATCACCAGTAGCCAAGAGAGGTCGTCCCAATATGATTGGAACTTGTTCATCAGCCTCAAAATCTAGAATAATAAAGTCAGCTGGGAAGATAAATTTCCCAATTTGCAGCAGCACATCTTCAATCACTCCTTTAGGGTAGGTTATGGACCTATCAGCTAATTGCAACATCACAGCGGTTGGTCTTGGAGCTCCCAGACCCAATTGCTTAAACAAGGACAATGGCATCAGATTTATGCTCGCACCCAAATCACAAAGAGCACAACCCACATCAATATTACCGATTCGCACTGGAATGGTGAAGCTGCCAGGATCATTTATCTTTTGAGGAAGCTTGTTTTGGACCTTTGAAGTGCACTCCTCAGTAAGTGCAACTGTCTCGAACTCAGTCAATTTCCTTTTGCGAGCCACTATATCTTTTATGTACTTAGCATACTTTGGAATTTCACGAAGTACATCCACTAATGGAATATTTAATTGAACCTGACTCAACATAGAGAGAAATTTGTTTAACATGTGATCGTCATTCTTTTTCTGCAATCTCTGGGGGAAAGGTGGTGGTGGCCTTGAAGCCTCCATTCGCTCTGAACTTGCATCATTTTTCTTTGACTCGTATATTGCCTTAGGGGTCAGCTCCCCCTCAGGTATAGGTCTGTCCTTTCTCTTCTTTGGCACTTCCTCTAGTTCTCTCCCGTTTCTTAGTGTAACTGCATTAACTTGAGGGTTTTTCTCTGTATCACTGGGAAGAGAGCATGTAGGTCTAGTATTTTGATTTGCTGCTAACTGCCCCATTTGCCTCTCAAGATTTCTGAAATCGGTCCTGAGCTGTTGGTTGTCAAGTAACAACTTTTTTAGCAAGTCATTCGTACTCTCTTCTGTTTGTTGGGGTGGCTTCTGAGGCTGATTGAAATTTCCTTGAGGCCTATACTGATTCTGATTCTGTTGATTTCTGCCCCATGAGAAGTTAGGATGATTCCTCCAATTTGGATTGTAAGTGTTCCCATATTGTGCATGATGATTCATCGGACCTCTGTTTTGTTGCCCCACATAGTATATAGATTCAGGATTCGTGGGGCACATGTCACTCATATGACTGTCACCACATAGTTCGCAGCAAATAGACATTTGTTGTACCTGTTGCATCTGTTGTGTTTGTTGCATTGTCATTCTATTCATCTTATTTGCCAGCTTTGCAATATTTGTTCTCATGGTTGAGAAGTCATCAAGCTCAATCACCCCAGCTGCCTTCTGTTTAATTACTCTTCTTGCGTCCCCATCTCCTTGCCAGTTATGGTCATTAGCAGTGAATTTATTTAGCAAGAGTTGTATTTCACTATACGGCCTCGCCCTGCAACTACCCCCACAAGCTGAATCAAGATTCATCTTTGATGCCTCGTCTAGCCCATCAACAAAAGTGTGACCCAAAACCTCATCAGTCTGACAATGATGTGGGCAGTCTTTGAGTAGCTTCTTGTATCTTTCCCAAGCTTGACGAAGTGTCTCGCCATCCCGTTGTTGGAACCCAAGAATTTGGCTCCTCAGCGATTTTGTCTTCTTAGTGGGGAAAAACTTGATTAGGAATTTTCTTGCTAAATCATCCCAAGTGTGGATTGAGTTCACGGGATCCTTTTGCAACCATTCCTTAGCTTCCCCTAACAATGAAAAGGGAAATAGTGTCAGCATGACATAGTCCTTGGAAATATTCGGATAATTGTAAGTGTCCGTAATTTCCAAAAAGTTCGGAATGTGCCTCTGCGGGTCTTCATGAGATAGACCCACATATTGCCCTGTGGACTGAATCAACTGTACCATGTACTGTTTGAGTTCAAAATGCCCCGTGATATCAGGCTTCACGATAGCCTGAGTCATATTAGCAAGATTGGGTCTTGCGGCTTCTATCACCGGACGCTCCTCATTACCTGCCATCTCTATTGGCTGTTGTTGAACTACGATGTCCAACTCTCTTTCTATTCTCGTTCTAGCTTCGACTTCCCTCCTCACTCTATGAAGTGTTCGTTCAATCTCTGGATCAAAAGGAAGGAGGTTGTTTGCACTTCTACTCCTCCGCATTCAAGAGAAGATCCTGCGTTAACACGAACAAGGCAAACTGAAAATTAAAACTTGAACTAATAAGTAATAAAAGCTTAACTCAGTCAAGTATCTAATTTCTAAGTCCCCGGCAACGGCGCCAAAAACTTGTTGCGGCCAAACGCACACGCAAGTATACACGGTCGTCAAGTAATAAAGTGACTAAAAGTCGGATGTCGAACCCACGAGGACTTGTGATTAACTATTAACTAAATTAGACTATCCTAATTATCTAAACAAGAATTAAACCTAAAAATATTTTATTCTAAACTAATTAAATAAAAAAATATAAATAATGAACTTTGAACAGAGAAAGAGCAGATTTTTATGATATCAATGTAATGAAAACGTTCTAGGGTTATGGGCTATCTAACAATCCTATTGTATTCTTCAATTGAATTGACCGACTAATTTATCTAGCTTATTGGTTGACAGGGTTAATATTGCTCATAAGAATCTATCGAGTTCTTGCTCGCCTATTCAAGCTAACCTAATGCCTATATGTCTATGGAGTTAGAATCAACAAGAACGCATTTATAATTCCTGTAAATCAACCAAGCAAGGCAATTAGGTATATGTCTATCCTAACCAACCTCGATCTGCGGCTGAACTTCCTCGACTATCACCGGCTCAGCAGTTATAGAAGCTTTGATGATTTCCCTCTTCCAAGCCACCAGCAGGCAGTCGATATCTTCTCCATCCTCGTCCTCATCTCGTAGCGTTTGGGCTACATCGGCAGACAGAACGGAGGGATCAGTCTTCGACTTTCAAGCCCTACTTTTCTTGGGCTTTGGGGTATCTGGAGTCGAGGCCCTTCCCCTTTTCTTGTCTTTGGTTGTCTTCGGAGCCTTCTCTTCCCCGAGGGGAGGCAGCCTCATGACGACATTATCTACAAGACATGTATAAGTAGAAATCAAGTTAAAAAGAAGTATTTCACAGGAAATCATCAAACACGTACATGGTAGCTTACCATGATTTTTGGCCTCCCATCGACCCTTGGCCAAATCGCGCCACAAATGCTCAGCATACGAGGAGGTTGAAACCAGTTGTCGAACCCAACTTGCAAGGTCCCGGGACTACACCACGAAACCAGGGGGAAGCTGGACCATAAAGAAAAATATAGATGAGAAGAGATAAAAGAAACGTAACAGGTAATCAAACATTATCGGTGAAGTTCTACTTACGCTTCATGTTCCATTACGAAGAATGGCATCTTCTCGGCGGGGATTAAATCGGAGGTCCGGACTCGGACAAACAGGCACATCCATCCTCGATCCTTGTCCTCGTCTATGCTCGAGAATAGCACATTTGTGGCCCGGCACTGAAGCCTTATTAGTCCGCCCCGATAAAGACGGGGGTTGTATAGCCTAATTAGATGATCAAGGGTGAAAGACATCCCCTCGATCTTACTCAAGAAGAATTTGAGCAAAATGACAATTCGCTAAAAAGAGGGGTAGATCTAGCCTAGGGTTACCCGGTATTGGCGGCAGAAGTCAATTATGGCGGGATCGACGGAACCCAGTGTGAAAGGGTAAGTATACACACTTAAAACCCCTTTTACATGAGTGGTGATGTCCTCTTCGGGGGTAGGAATCACCACCTCTTTATTCTCCCAGCAGCAATCCTTTTTCACCTGCTCGAAACCGCTTTCGAATATCGAACAGATATATCTAGACATGGGCTCGCATCGGCCAGGAATCGAAGAGGGTTTTTCGACTTTAAAGTCGGAAGTAAGTTCATATGGCCCGAGGATGCACTCTTCAATACGTGGCTCCACCGGTGTTTTTCCACCGGCCGACCGCGACGAGGAGGCTTTTTCTTCTTGAGGAACGGATTTTGATGATTTTGCCATTACTATATGAGGTTTAATGAAGAAGAAGGCAGAATTTGTTCTTTAGAGATTGGCAAACGGAAACCGGCAAAGTTGATGAACTTGAAGATAATACAAGAGTTTTTTTAGGATTAGAAGAAGTTTGAAAGTAATGTTTAAGAGGATTATGAAGGTGGTTTATTTATAATAGCCACTTTGACGGTTTGAAAGCACTAGTGGCCGACCATCAACTGGCGTTAATTAATGACCTTGGGAATTGTACATACGCGACGCTTCAATCGCTTATGTCGCTTACGTCAAGATGTTGACGTCATAATTGGTCAAGGTACTAAATCGAAGGCTCAGCTCATTTCTTCTCGTTACATTCCAAGAAACGAGGGGACTATCTATATACGATCAAAATCGGACATACCCGATTTTACTGTTTGATCGAGACAAGGGAGTTACGTCGGGGGTAGCCTCGTAATAAATCAGACCCGAGCTCGAAGATGAGACATCAAGCCTAGAGATCGAAGTATACGTTGAGACCGAGGCGAGCAACAATCAAGACCAAATATGACCAACTTCGAGGGCAGCATAATAACGGAATGGCGAGATATCAATAACTGGTCGAAGATCACGGCGTGAATCTCGAAACGGATATCCGAGTCTGGTCGAGGATCATAGCGTGAATCTCGGAACGGACCAAATTAGAAGCAGTTAACTTTATACAATTTCCTTCTGTAATTAGAGACATATCATAATTAGGTTTCCTCTACTATATAAAGAGGAGTCACAATCATTTGTATGGGAGGATTCACTGATAAACATATACATATACGCTGCTTTCTTTGTCTTATTTATTGTTCATCACTGCTTGTTCCATCCTCTGCTATTTTAGGTGACGATCATGTGGACGTGTACCATATAAATTGTGTCTTGAATAAATCCTGTGTAATTGTAAAATTAATAAATCATGTTATTATCTGAACATTCTCCACGTGTTAGAGAAATTGAGCTGAGGCTCCTATTAAAGATCATGTTTAGGGTACGTGCCAATATTTTGGGACCCATGTGGTCGTGTTGTTGTTTAATTAATTGTTCAAAAATATATATTTCATACTCACTAATAATTGTCCATTGTGAGGATATTTATGGGATTGAGCTGCGCGACGCAGCAGGCTATAATGGCTTTATACGTTGTTATTATTATATGTATCGGGGTTGGCCGCCTGCAGCAGGCCTTATAGGCTTTACTATTTTGTATATCGGAGTTGCCCGCCTGCAGCAGGCCTTATTAGATTTATTATTATACTGATTGGGATTGCCCGCCTACAGTAGGCCATATTGGCTTTATATCACGCTTGGGCTGAAGAAGCCCCTCCGAGAGTCTGCACGCATCCCCAGTGAGCGTGGTTGATTTATAGCGCTTGGGTTGAAGGAGCCCCTCCGGAGTCTGTACATACCCCCAGTGATCGTAGTGAGCGTAGATGATCATCGATATTCGGGATGGACTTCCCAGGGCATGGACTTGCCTTACTTACTGCTTATATATATATATATTTGGGATGGATTTTCCCAGGGCATGGACTTGCCTTACTTATTTGTATTGTAATGAGTTATCTGGACATGGATCTTGTCAGTATCATTTAAATTTAGGGATAAATTATCCCAGGGCTGGTTTGGCCTTATACGGTACTGGGTGACTGACTGTCAGTCGATGTGTATTTATATACGGGTTGGAACACCCTGAGCTGGATTGGCCATAAACAGTACTGAGTGACCGGATAATTTGTGACCAGTATTTACATGAGGTCTTTCTACTGAGATATCATATTCCTCATATCATGCAATATTGATCTATTTCACTTGTACTGAGATTAACTGTTAAATTTGAAAGTATGCCTACATTTCTGTACCATAATTTATATTGGACTGTACCTGCGGAGCACATCATTGCTTTCAGCCCAGAGGTTAGTCTTGTTTCTTATTTAGTTAGTTGTACTCATACTACACTTTGTACCTCGTGTGCAGATCCAGGTGCTTTCGGACACGGAGATTGTTAGATTTCAGAGTACTATCAGTTGGAGACTATCAACGTAGTTGCTTGGCGTCCGTTGACCTTGTCTCTCTTTCCTTCAGTTATTGTACTATTCTATACTTCAGATAGTTGTTTTTATCAGTCAGACATTGTATTCATATTAGATGCTCATGTACTCAGTGACACGGGGTTTTGGGAGTGTTACATTTGAAATTGTGAGATTTCTTCCGCTGAATTTAATTATTTTGTTTTCAAATTTAAAAGATATGGTGGTTTATTGAGATATTCGGCTTGCCTAGTATTGAGATAGGAGCCATCACAACTGGTGAGATTTTGGGTCGTGACAAGTAGGTATCAGAGCCCTAGGTTACATAGGTCTCACGAGTCATGAGCAGGTTTAGTAGAGTATTGCGGATCGGTACGGAGACGTCTGTACTTATCTTCGAGAGGCTGCAGAACCCTTAGGAAAACTTCACTTTCTTGTATTCGGTCGTACGAAATTGTTGATTCCAGAAACTAAATTTATGTTATTCTATTCTCTCACAGATGGTAAGAACACGTACTACTGGATCAGACAGTCAGCCACCAGTGCCACCAGTTAGGGCCGCGAGAGACCGGGGCAGTGGTAAAGGCTGGGGCTGAGGTAGAGTTCGAGGTGTATCTCGTACCACAGTTGGACCATCACCTATAGTACCTCCAGTTGCTCTAGCTCAGGAGCAGATTCCAGATATAGCTAAGCCGACAGGACCAACTCAGGCACCAGCTGTGCCCATTGAGATTCCAGGCCTTTGGAGACTTTGGCCCAGATATTGACAGTTTGCACTGGTCTTGCTCAGGTGGTTTCGGCTCAAGCCGCACCTGCCACTTCTCAGGTTGGGAGAGGTACTCATACCCCTGTTGCCCGTACTCCAGATTAGGTAATACAAGGACTTTAGATACCGGGCGCACTACCATCCCAGCCCGTTGCAGCCGCTCAGGCCCCGGTAGTCTCTGTTATGTCAGATGATGAGCAGATAAGACTTGAGAGATTTAAGAGGCTTCGACCTCCACCATTTAGCGGTGCTGAGTCAGAGGATGCTCAGGATTTTCTGGATAAGTGCCAACGGATGCTTCGGACATGAGGTATTCTGGAGAACAGTGGGGTCTCATTTACTACTTTTTAGTTTTTTGGGGCTGCCTTTAGATGGTGGGAGGCTTATGAGAGGCACATGTCGGTTGGTGTAGCACCACTTACATGGCAGGAGTTCTCCGTTCTCTTTTTTGAGAAGTTTGTGTCACAGTCTCGCAGAGAGGAGTTGCGCAGACAATTTGAGCAGTTATGTCAGGATGATATGTTCGTGACATAGTACGAGATGAGATTTTCTGAGTTGGCTCGTCACACAGTTTGGTTGGTTCCTACTGATAGGGAGAGGATTAGGAGGTTCATTGATGGCCTCACGTATCAATTGCGGTTGATTATGACTAGGGAGAGGGTATTTGGTGCCACTTTTGATGAGGTGGTTGACATTGCTCGATAGATAGAGGTGGTCCGTAGCCAGGAACGTGGTGACAGGGAGGCTAAGAGGCCCCGTGGTTTGGGCAGTATTGGTGGGGTACCTTCTGGAGGGCAGTTCTACCACAACAGGGGTCGTCCAATTCACCGTGGTGCATCATCCAG
Source organism: Nicotiana tabacum (assembly GCF_000715075.1). NCBI lineage: Eukaryota > Viridiplantae > Streptophyta > Magnoliopsida > Solanales > Solanaceae > Nicotiana > Nicotiana tabacum. The sequence goes on along the minus strand of NC_134094.1, from coordinate 26,180,063 downwards.
CCATGGTTCATATAGTTCTCATCAGCGTCAGTCATATCTCAGCGTACTTCCAGCCTCGAGTACGCTCCGTGCACCATCAGTTCAAGGATCATATGTACCAGGTCCTTCTGGTAGTTATTCTGGTTCTCGAGGTCCGCCTTAGAACTCGCCACCATTCTTTGAGATGGAGTGTTATGAGTGTAGAGAGCTGGGCCATGTGAGGAAATATTGTCCCCATCGTACGCGAGGTCCAGTTTAGTAGAGGAGTCAGGCTACTACTTCTGCACTAGTTGCTCCACCCCCCGCTCAGCTAACTCATTGTGGAGCTCAGTCAGCTAGGGGCCTCCCAAGAGGGGGAGGCCAATCTGGTGGCGATCAGGGCCGATTCTATGCTTTTCCTACCATACCAGATGTTGTTGCTTCAGATTCAGTGATCACAGGTATTCTCTCAGTATGCCACAGGGAGGCATCTATATTATTTGACCCTGGTTTCATCATATTTTTGTTCATTTTTTGGATATGCCCCGTGTCCTTAGTTTCACATGTCCATGTACCTACGCCGATGGGTGATACTATAATTGTGTACCGGGTGTATCGGTCATGTGTGGAAATTATTGGGGGACGAGACGAGAGTTGGTATTTTATTGCTTAGTATGGTCAAATTAGATATTATCTGGGTATGGTGAGGTATCATATGTTTTGTTATATGGCCTTGGGCCAAGTGGGGGAGTCTGCTATCTACGATTTGATTGCACGATTAGGTGTGGTATTGGATTTGGTTTGAGGCATACTTGTTGATTAGTTATGACTTGTAGTGGTTGACATCGGGGATGACTCGAGTAAGAAAATTTCTTGAATGCGGGTTACATTGCACTTTATAAAAATATGAAAATTATGGAATGAGTAAGTTGTTATTTTGAAGGATGTAGTGCACACGAAGTATGAATTTGATTGGTCGTATTAAGGTAGGGTTACTTATTTGAGTGTTGATTGTGCTAAAGGAGCACGTCTTTCGGCCTGTTAGGGAGGTGCAATTTAGATTTGAGCATAGTGGGTGACTTTCGAAAGGGTTATAATGGACTCAAAATGTATATAAAAGTATAAGTAGCAATAAAGACTTGTAGTACCATATGATACCAATATGGTATACATGTATACCAACATGATAAATGATTACTCTAGAATATTGCTACAACTATTTGTGACTATACTACTATACCAAAGCATTAAAGAATGCAATAAAAGTATGAGAAAATTACATGCTCACATTGCAAGCTAAATATTCGCAAAGAAACTTGCTCATTCCGTATACTAACAGGGTATGTAGTTGTATGGGGTCGTTCCAACAATTGCCTATAAATATAAAAACCATTACATAATACACATAATCTATGTCCATAGGCACAAAAAAATTCCAGCACTGCAAATCATGTTCATATAAATAATTTCATAATAGAATTCACTTAAAAATGTAGCTAAAACAATCAAAACAATGTTCAAACTACCATATGATACCAACATGATATACAATTTTACTTGTTAATTTCCGGCAACTATATGACTATACTACTATTACATAACACACATGCATATAGAGAAAAATAAAAAAATAGTGTACCACATATTAATATAATAAAGTATTTCAAGATATTATACTATATTACTATTATTAAAAGCAAATCAAATAGTGTAGCAATTAAATACAGCTAATACAACCAAAAAGGATTCAACTAGCATATGATACCAATATAGTATATAGTTATACTAATAGGGTATATAGTTATACGGGGCCATTCCAACAACTACATATAACTATAAAAACTATTACATAATACACAAAATCTATGTCCATAGGTATAAGAAAATACAACACAACAAAACATTATCATATAAATCATTTCAAAATAGAATTCACTTAAAAATGCAACTAAAACAAAAAAATATTTCAACTACCATATGATACCAATATGACATATAATTATACCAATAGAGTATACAGTTCCAGGCAACTATATATAATTATACTACTATTACATAATACACACGCATAAAGAGAAAATCAAAAAATATTGTACCACATATTAATATAATAATATATTTCAAGATATTGTACTATAATACTATTATATAAACCAAACGCATAAAGAAAAAATTAAAATGATTACATATACACATGCATAAAGGAAAATTAAAAAAATTCAAGATATTGTACTATTCTACTATTACTAAATAAAAAGCAAATATTGTACCAATTAAATGTAGCTAATACAACAAAAAAAAGGTTCCAACTAACATATGATACCAGTATAGTATATAGTTATACCAACAAGGTATACAGTTGTATGCAAAGAGTTTAAAAAATAATTAATTCAATTATTAAGCCCTCATTAATCCTCTATGATACCCACATGATATATATCATATGACGTTAGGATATCTTAGAGGACTGGTTCATTTCTTCAAAAAATACTTTAGCTTAAATTTAATATTTTAATTTTTATAATATTCTTAGAAAATTTGCTTGTGAAAAAAAAATTCCATAATTTAGATATAAATATAAAGTATCTTTTGCGAAGTTCATACTGATTTGCTTAGCTTATCATCGAACTATATCAAATTTCAAGCACCGAAATCACAATCAAATTTTGAAAAATGACTCGAACAATGACAAATAGTTACGAGAAAATATGAAATTTGTAGGGAGGGAGAGAGTGTTTTGTGGCAATGAAAGGCATTCAATAGGTGATAATTTCATTCAACAAGAGAAAATTAAACTACATGCACGTGAGTTAATTGAATCGTAATTTGTACATAATGAGCAAACCTCTTTTGTTGTATACACAAAATCATCACATAATAAACAATTTAACTTATGAAAATAAAAGCAAGAATAAAGAGAGGAAATTGATTAAGAGAGAAATAAAAATGTTTCTTACCTTGGATTGAAACAAGGAAGATTAAGCGTGGGTTGGATATATGTTCATTTTCCCTGAAGCCTTTAGAGACTTCCTTTATGGCTAGACAGGTAATAGTTTTATATGAAATAGGTATATTTAGGAATTATTATTCAAATAGGTAAAATCGGGTAATTAGTTTAAGTTCAATAGGTAGTCCCCGTAAATTCCCCATAAAAGACCTATAAATTGCATTGATTGTCCTTCTAAGGGAAACCGAGCAAAAAACATAAGTAGGCAAAAAAATAGGAAACTTTCCACAGATGTAGCACCATTAGGTATTTTACCATCTCTTTCCTTCAAAACAATCAATTATATCTTGACTATTAAGCTTCTTACTTCCTGGAAAATATCGATCAGTCAAACTACAACTTTCATTGGCATCATAACGTTTGTGCGCTACACCAATACATTTTAGACCAGTAACGAGTGCAAACTCACCAATACCAAAACGTATTTTAATACCATTCAAGGAGAGCCACGTTTCATTTCTATTATTGTAACGACCCGATCGGTCGTTTTGAGCATTTACACTTCGCTCGTTTGTTTGAGGGCATGAATAGCTCCGTATGATGTACTATGACTTATGTGAATCATCGGTTTTGGTTTACAGGTTATTTGAAATTTTATTTGGAAGAATGATCCTCAACTAGAAGCTCTAAATTGGAAAGGTTTGACCAAGTTTGACTTTTAGTATTTGACCTCGGATAGGATTTCTGACGGTTCTGTTAGCTCCGTTGGGTAATATTTTGCTTAGGAGCGCGTCCGGATTGTGATTTGGAGGCCCACAGTAGAATTTGGCTTGAAATAGTGAAAGTTGGAATTTTGAAAAGTTTGACCGGGAGTAGACTTTTTGATATCTAGGTCGAATTTCGATTTCGGAAGTTGGAGCAGATCTGTAATGTCAAGTGTCACTTGTGTGCAAAATTTGAGGTCAATCGGACGTGATTTGATAGGTTTCGGCATCGGTTGTGGAAGTTAAAGTTTCGAAGTTTATTGATTTTGAAATGAGGTGTAATTCGTCGTTTCCATGTTGTTATGTGTGTTTTGAGGCCTCGAGTAGGTCCATATTATGTTATGTGACTTGTTGGTATGTTTGGACGGGGACCCGAGGGGCTCGAGCGTATTTCGGATTGATTTCGGGCTATTTTTCCTTCATTTGCACTGCTGTGTTCTGCTGGTTCTAGTATGAATGCATATGTGGCTGGTTTGCGCAGGTGCGATGGTCGCAAAAGCTAAAAGAGGAGTCGCAAAAGCGAGAAGAGGCTGGGTGAGGAAGACCGCAGAAGCGAACTTTTGTAGCGCACATGCGTGCGCGCAGATGCGAGATTTGGATCGCCGGTGCGTAAGGCTTCGCAGAAGCGAAATTTGACATCCGCAGGTGCGGAGATTTTTGGGCAAGGCTATTTTCGCAGAAGCAAAGTTTTTACCACAGATGCGACTATTTGTCCGCAAATGCGGAAAGTGCTGGGCAGAATTATAAAAATCGAGGGTTTTGTTCTTTCTTCATATTTTGAGATGTGGGACTCGGATTAAGGCAATTTTTGAAGCAAATTTCATCACAAGGATTGGGGTAAGTGTTCTCTACTCAGATTTGATTACATTTCATGAATCTATCTTCATTTTTGGCAATTGGTTGAGGAACTTTAAAGAGAAATTGTGGGTTTTGGCATAAAGTTTCATAATATGCATTTTTGTGTTTTGAACACGAATTTGGAGTCGGATTTGAGTGAAACTAGTATGGTCGGACTCGTAATTGAATGGGTTGTCGGATTTTGTGAGTTTTATTGGGTTCTGAGGTGCGGGCCCGGGCTGGACTTTTGGCCGATTTCGGGTTTTGATTCAAGATTGATCTCTTCTGATTGCGATTATGTAACGACCCGGCCGGTCATTTTGAGAATTTAAGCCTCGTTTGGAAGCATAAGGCCCTGAGCAGCTTCATATTATGTGTATTGACTTGCGTGCGTGGTTGAATTCGGTTACCGGATATTTCGGAGTGATTTGGGGCGCTTAGTCCCTAAAACGGAAGCTTAAGTCTTAGAATTTTGACCGTAGTCGGAACTATGTGAAGACGAGTCCGGAATGGAGTTCTGTCTATTCCATTAGCTCCGTTGGGTGATTTTGGACTTAGGAGTGTGTCCGGACTGTAAATCCGAGGTCTGCAGCCGATTTAGGCTTGAAATGACGAAAGTCGAATTTTTGGAGATTTGGACCGAAAGTGGACTTTTTGATATCGGGATCGGAATGCAATTCCGAGAGTTGAAACAACTCTGTTATGTTATTTGGAACTTGGCTGCAAAATTTGACGTCATTCCGGGTTGATTTGATAAGTTTCGGCACGAGTTTTTGAAGTTGAAAGATTTGAAATTTATAAGTTCGATTCATGGTGCGATGCGTAGTTTCATCGATAGTAGATGTGATTTAAGGGCTCGACTAAGTTTGTATGGTGTTTTAGAATTGGTTGGTATGTTTGGTTTAGGTCCCGGGGGCCTCGGGTGAGTTTCGGGTGCTTAACGGATTAAAAGTTGATTTGTGTTACTGCTAAGTCTTCAGGCTTCTGGCATTTTCGCACCTGCGGTGGAGAGACCGCAGGTGCAAGAGCACACGTGCGGAGAGGCAAGCACAGAAGCGAAAAAGTGGAGGAGTGCCAGTGGTCGAATGTGCGAGGTAAATTCCGCATCTGCGATGCTCGCAGATGCGATGGAGCAATCATAGGAGCGGTGAAGGACCGCAGAAGCGGACATGGGTCTGCAGGTGCGACCCTTGGATTACATAAGCGGACGCTGAGTTTTGAGTGGAATCCGCACCTGCGATGGGAATTCCGCAGGTGCCATGACGCATGTGCGAAGGCAGGTTCGCAGATGCGGTTTAACTGGCAGAAAATGGGACAAATCGAGGGTTTGATTCATTTCTTCATTTTTGGACTTGGGAGCTCGGGAATTGGCGATTTTTCAAGGGATTTTCAGAGAGAGATTTGGGGTAATGATTTTTAACTCGCTCTTGGTTGTCTTTCATTAATCTATAGTTGTTTTCTTTATTAAATTTCGGGTTTGGATTGAAAATTTAGGAAAAATGGGAAGAAGTTCTTCAACTAAGAGTTTTGAGTTTTGATTGGGATTTAGACATCGGATTTGGATAATTTTGGTACGAGTAAACTCGTGAGTGAATGGGTGTTCATATTTTGTGATTTTTACCCGATTCCGAGACGTGGGCCCGGGTCGACATTGTAGGGCAAATTTTGGAATTTTTGTTAAAATATTGATTTCATTAATTAGATGAGTCTATTATCGTTGTATTCGTGATATTCAATTGTGTTTGGTTAGATTTGGACCATTTGGAGTCAGATAATTGAGGAAAGGTCATTCTTACGGACTGTTTGAGCTTGGTTCGAGGTAAGTATCTTGCCTAACCTTGGGGCGTAACCTTGTGTGGGGGATTTCCCCCTTAGGATTTGAGTCTTCTATATTGATTGTAGCCCGTGTGCACGAGGTGACGAGTGCGTGCACAGACTTATTTGTGGAAAGTTGGACTTTTAGGGTCCTTAGGTCCTTGTATTCATTGAATATGCAGTTGTTCTTGTTATGATTATATATCTTAATTACTAGATTCACATCTACCTGCTTAATTAGAATAAATTGCTTCATGATCCACTATTATCGTTACTTGATTCATATGTGCCTTAATTGAAATTGTTATCTCTTTTATAGCCACACTATCTTTTCATAACTACTTATCTTTATTTGGAATTTATATTATTTCATTCTATAATTTGTTCAGTCTTAATTAAGGTTATGATTATCTTTCTGCTGCTTATCCTTAATTAAATTGTTGAAAATCCTTAGTAATTTCTCAACCTTAAAAGAAGTTTTAGATATCCTATATCTTCGTCGACTTGTTTCATTTGGAATAATTTGACTCGTGTTAGTTTCCTTGTTGTTGAAATGTATATTGTGGGATCATTGATACACATTAGTTTCCCTTTGTTGAGTTGTTCTCTTTATGCCTAGCATTCTTTACTGTGGTTATTCCTTGTGATTTGGTCCCATATTTTCCTGTGATTTAAAAGTTCTTGAGTTGATTTACTTATCGTACTTTGTATTATTGCCATTGTTGTTGTTGTATTTGTTGTGGTGATGCACGAGGTTTCTACCGTGCGGTTGTTATTATTGTGATGCACGAGGTTTCTGCCGGTTGTTGTTATAGGGTTGCACGAGGTTTCTGCCGTGCTATTGTTACTATTGATATTTGCACATGCGGCGTGACAAGGTGGGATATATATATATGTGTGTGAGTTGCGCATGTGGCGAGACAAGGTGGGAAATGTGTGGGTTGCGCATGTGGTGAGACAAGGTGGGAACATTATTATGCACGTGTGGCGAGACAAGGCGGGCATTTATATTACTATTGCACACATAGCGAGACAAGGTGGGCTGTGTCAGGGATTGATTTATGATGATTTATGGCCTGGGGCATTCTTGTTGTTGATATTTGTGTAGTGGTATACGTACATGTGTGAGCTTTATCTTGTGAAAGATGTGAGAAAATATTCTACGTGTTGTCCGTTCTTCTTCTTCCTTATGCTTATTTGCTGGTATGGACTATGTTAGGACACTTGCACAAGCATACACGTAGTTAAGCACTCTTATCGGTTAAGAGGTGTTCTTGATATTGTTGAGCATAGATGCTCACCCTTGTTTACTTGTCTTCTATGTGAGAATGGCTCTATTGGCACGTGAGTCGTCAGTGTGGTTATGACGTGTTATGAAGGCACAGGATGCCAAGTGTTAGGGTTCAGGTATTGAGACCCGTGAGTTGTGAATTGTCCGAGGTTCGGTACCTCGTGGAGTTATTGACTAAAACCTGATGTAAAAGCGGTTGTAATTACTGAGTTATTACTTGTCCTTGCTGTATTCATGATTCCGGATTTAGGTTGTGTTCCATTCACTTTGTCTTCATCATTTTCATGATATTCCGCGGATACTTGTTGTTTCTTGCTTTAATGCCATTACTGTATTGTGAGCCATATTGCATAGTCTTTATGTAGACATCATACTTCTGTTATTCATGTACTTATATTTGTTCGGTTTATTAGACCAGTGGGTGTCTTGACTGTTCCTCGTCGCTACTCCAACGAGGTTAGTCTTGATACTTACTGGGCACCACTGTGGTGTGCTCATGCTACTCTTCTGCATATTTTTGTGCAGATCCAGGTACTTGTTCGTTAGCTAGCTGTGTGGACTCTTGCTGTGAAGACTCAAGGTAAACCTACTGCTGCGTTCGCAGGCTTCAAGTCACCTTCCAGTTTTCGTCTTGCACTATTTACCCTTATTTCTGGACATAGTCATGGTTTCTATGTGACTATGCTTTAAAACATACAAGAGGTTTCAAAGGCTAGGCAATGCTTATCTCCAAATAATTATACGATTGTTGCATGCTGATTAGAGATTGCAGATTTCCTATAGATGTTATTTCTAGGTGATTTAAGCACTAAGTGACAATCAAATCTATTGGGGAAGAGCCCAGAATTATTCGTGCTTTTCTGACAGTAGCATAAACGAACAGCAAACATCGTTTGGAAAATTAACATTTTTAGGCGAGTAGTAATACCCTATAGGTAGGATCTCTAACAACTGACGGTTAGGACCAATTCTATTGTTATATTTTAGCCTTTATAGGCATGCTTTCTAGGTGAACATGGCGATACAGTAGCAAATGGAATGATTAAAATCCTATAGGCATGATTTCTAGTGGATTTGCTGCAGTTACGCGAATTGGAAGAAAGTTTAGTGGTATTTGTTTCCTATAGGTAGGTTTTCTAGTAATACATAGCAATATAAATAACTGAAGCATTTGTACTCATGTTTGCAAATAGCCGAATAGTGTAAGTGTGTGCCTCTCCTAATGACATGATTTCTACAGTGCATATGGAAATTGAATGGCATATATAGCAAGTAAATCATTGAATCCTATAGGCATGTCGTCTACCCACTTGCATGTAGATATTGAATTCTACCCATTCCCTTTTTACTAACACCCCAATTGTTTATACAAAGATTATTACAGGCCCAATAAAGGGTAAAGTAACAATATTATATAACAGTGAACATGCCCACAGTAGGCCCGAATAAAGAACTAAACATCCAGCCTTACTGGGCCTTCAACAACTCTCACATAGCATACCCAGATTCCCAACAGGGAACAATATTCACCAGCACAACCCAGAAACCATAGGAGAACTCAAGCCAAACCAAACAGCCCTAGATTGACCAATATTACCCGGACATTGAATCACTCAAACCAACCGGTTTACATATATTCGGTGGTCAGTATGAAGAAAGAGTTGAGTGTCAGAGATAGCTCAGGTCTCAATAGTAAAGAAAATGGCTAAAAGACCCTAAATCCTAGTGTGTCAGAGTTCACAAGCGTCTCAAATAGACCCCGAGCAGTGCTCACACTAGGGTGGTCAATAGAGAAGTCTTAGTGGCCTTGGCTTTCAGCCGGCCAAGAGTGATATATTCAGAATAGTATAAGTAACAAATGAGAGTGAGGGAATAGTGATTAAGAGGGCAGAATTTGAAGAGGTGCGTTTGTATTTTAGAAAGCAGACATGACAAGGGTGAAATACAAGCAAAGAGAATCAACAAAACTCAAAGAGCATGTTGTTATCACAAATTCAAACACTTAGTATATTGGACAGAAAACATTTTTGTTAAAGACAAGGCATCAAAGTTTCTGACATTATAAGATTGACATACAAAGGTGCATAATACTAAACGAGTCTGAAGTAGAGCATTAACTAAAAGTATTAGAACCTAGGGGACCAAATCATGTTAAGTATCCATCACAATATCAAAAGACAGACATGTTAACTTACATCATGAAGCTAAACAGTATCAAATATGGTAAGGAAACACAAGTTGAGATAGCTACTCTAAAGGTTCAAATAATCTAAAGGATATGAGATTCAGCAAACAAAGACATGATGAAGTGTCAAAACTAGCATGGGAGCGGATCATAGTTAACAGTGAACATATTACAGATGCGAGTTAGTCATTACAAGAATGCAGAACAGAGTAGGAAAAACAAACTCATGGCAAACAACAAATATAGACATTCAGGTATCAACACATTAAGCTTAAGAGGGTCTAAATTATTTAGGTGAAACATATTCAAACAACATATCTCATAACTGGCAGCTTTATTTAAAATCAAATGCTAAAGAGGTTCAAAACAAGTGCAAAACTAACAAGGCTGCACACAGAAATAGCCCATAACACATTAGGTCACGAATTTCAGAGGTAAGAATATGCAAATCGTGAACACAGAAGAACAAAATTGTAAAAGCCAAAAGACTTACCGGTTATCAGTTGACAAAAATAGACAACAAGAAAGAACTAACTCCACAATACTCTAAATATCAATCAAAGAGCGAGAACCCAGAATCTTAGTGCGTCAGAGTTCCCAAGGGCTTCGAATGAATCCCGGGAAGTGTTCGCACCAAAAAAGTTGAAAAATCGAAATTCGGTAGCCTTGGCTTTTAGCCAGCCAAGAATCAGAGTATAGAACAAGAGAATAAGAGAACAATAGAGTAATCGCTTCTATTTTTAGTGAATCCGGGTGATTAAAGTGTCTCTCTTAAAGGGGAATGTGGAGGAGTTTATATAGCAGTAGGAATTGAACGAACAAACATGGAAAATAGTCAATCAAGTGCAAATAAGGAAAGAAAGTAGCACATGCTATCAGTAATGGAATGGGTAAAAGGAAAAGTATAAAATTCTGAACCCTAATTAAACGTAAATCAAGGAATCGACCAAAGGTTTTGGAGAATCGGCTTCATATCGCCTTGCCATGAATGTATATGGACGGAATACCGTCTAGATCTTGAAGATTGAAGACGGTTTTCACATGATTCGGGACTGGTACTTGCCAAACATAGGCAAGTACTAAGTGATACGAAAAATCGTGTAAGTAAAACGGAGATGGAGCATATATGGAAGGCAAATTATGGAGAGATTCCATATTAGAACTGGAGTTGGGAGATTTAGAAGAGGCGACTGATAGGGTTTGAGAGGAGAAGAGAGAACAAATGGAGGGAAATGGGGATTAGGGTTATAGGGTTGGGTAGTTAATTAAAACGGGGGAATGGCTATGGGTCGTTGATCATTTGAGATCAACGGCCAGGATTAGAGGAGAAGCAGGCGGGTCGTGGAACAGGTCCCGACCGGGTTATAACTAAGGGGTCGTTTGGTCTTGGGCCAGGGGGTTAGGCTAAAGATATTGGGCCAATTTGGTTCAATTAGTTTAAAGCTAGGCTATTATTTAAATACACGAAAATAATTTATAAAAATACTTGACAAATAAATAAAAATATTATTTATACACTGAAATACTTAATAATAATAACTTTGTATTATAAAAAATATATAATGCTATTTTGACACAAGTAATATAAATAAAGAGCATTTTTATATAGATATAGGCTATTACTGCAAAATTGCGCAAATAGCTTAAACAATATTAATGTAATAACATAAAATGAAGTAAAATATTTGAAACATGTATTATAGGTGAAAACATAATAACTTTAAGTAGTTAAGTCATCATCAAATAATTTGAAGGAGTAATTAATAATTATTCAAGTAATTTAAGTGCAAGAAAATCAATTTAAAAGTTCTAAAAATTATGAAAAATTATAGAAAATGCTTGTATAGGTTTGTAAATTAAATTATGATTCAAATATGCCATTTTGAAAGTATATATGCATTTTTAAGAAATATGAGGGAAATATTGGGTATCAACAGATGTCTCTCTTTACCCGGGAATGATGAAAGAGTTGTCGGGTAAAGAAATAATGACCAATTTTGACCGAATTGGATGATTTGGAAAATGGAGGCCGAACCCTCGCTCATGAGTTGCCTACATATCCATGGTGTTATGGGAATCAGACCGTGTGTAGTTCTTGATCCAACGGTGAACTGAACCGATGGAGTTGTTATAGGAATAGTCATATGCTTCGAAAGGGCTCTTCTAGGTAGGACAATGTCAAATGAGTTTATCATGAACGGGTATTTGAACAGTTATCAAGTAAAGTAGGTAACTGATAGTGGTTGATAGTGTTTGAAATAATTGGGGGTTATGAGCATTAAACGGAAACCGGAGCGAAGATTGCTCCCGTTAAGAGAACGGTTACCTCCTGGATTTCCTGCAAAACTTAAACACAATGCATGTAAGTATATATGGGATTATTTCGAGAATTTAAACATGATGAAAATTCCCTTTGGACCATGAAAGTTGTCTTTAGACGGTGAGGATAATGTCCTTAGACCATGACGTCCTGGGCCATGAGTCTTGTGATAAAGGATTCGCAGGCCATGAAATGATGTCCTCGGGCCATGAAAATGGTGCCTCTGAACCATGACGCCTTTGAATAATGATGTGCAATCCCGAGAGATCCTTAGGCCATGGAATGGTGTCTTCCGGCTATGAGGATGGTGCCTTAGGACTATGACGCCTTTAGACAAAGATGGCGATGTTTCAGCCCATGAGATGCAAAGATACGATGCTAGGTCATGTGCGAAGATACGACCAGACAAAGCTTAGTCTTGTGTAAGATGAGGGCAGTGCTTAGCCCTAGGTGAACAGAGGATAGTGCTAGATCTTAGGTGGTGTAGTGGAGATAGTATTTAATCCAGAGAAAAAGGCAGTGCTTAGCCGTATGCAAGAGGGGGAGGCAGGGCTTAGCCTCATGCAAAAATAGGAGACAGTGCTTAGTCTCATGCAAAGAAGGCAGTGCTTAGCCTTGTGCAGTTAAGGAGGCAATGCTTTGCCTTATGCAGTTAAGGAGGCGATGCTTATCCTCATGTAAATAGGAGACAATGCTTAGTCTCGATGCAAAGAGAGGCAGTTCTTAGCCTTATGCAGTTAAGGAGGCAATGCTTAGCCTTATGTAAAATAGGAGACAATGCTTAGTCTCGATGTAAAGAAAGGCAGTGCTTAGCCTTATGCAATTTAAGGAGGCAATGCTTAGCCTCATGCAAGAAGAGAAGACAATGCTTAGTCTCGAAGTAAGCAAAGGCAGTGCTTAGCCTTATGCAGTTAAGGAGGCAATGCTTAGCCTCATGCAAAATAGGAGACGGTGCTTAGTCTCGATGCAAAGGAAGGCAATGAAATTTAGGGAGGCAATGCTTAGCCTCATGTAAGAAGAGGAGACAATGCTTAGTCTCGATGCAAAGAGAGGCAGTGCTTAGCCTTGTGTAATTTAGGGAGGCAATTCTTAGCCTCATGCAAATAGTAGACACTGCTTAGTCTCGTGGGGAAAAGTCAATGCTTAGCCTTATGCAATAAAACGATGAATGACAGTGAGAAAGTAAAGTATTTCTTAGCTGGAAGTGTTTGCGTTTGGTAACTTGTCGTTATGAAAATAGTGGTTTTTGTGAATATTCCTGTTATGTTCTTGTGCCTGCATCCAAAGAAAAAATCGTGAGCTTTGTGGGGAAGGTTGGTCCATGCTTTCACCTTCTTGCTTTGCTTTTGCTTTTGTTTTGAGATCCTGTTCGAGTTATCTCGAGTAGCATCTGGCTGTTTATAAAATAAAGTTTTCGAGAAAATATGCATGCATTTGATAAATATAGTTATTTGAAATGTAGTAGTATGCGATTTCAAATAATTTAGATGAACCTGTGACTATGACATATTTTAGAGACATTATGACCTTCTTGCTTTAGAATATTGAGGGTTCCCCTCAAAATTCTGCCCCAGTTTAAATGCAATACTTTGGTTGTTCCATGTATGACGATCTCGGCTGAACTTGCTTTAGAATTTTAAGGGTCCTCCTCAAAATTCTGCCCCAGTTTTCTGATCATGGTAAAATGAAGATTTTATTAAGATGTGACCGAACCCACGTATCCCCTCTTAAACGGAATCATGTCAAGCGTAGTTCAGCTACATCAGATGAAGAAATGTAAACAATCCTAAACATAGTATCTCTTGACTACGTCTGAGTTGATAGGTTTTGGCCAAATTTCTCCGTCCATTTCTGCAAGTATAAGTGCTCCTCCTGTTAGTACTATGTGAACCATGTAGGGTCCTTGCCAATTGGGTAAAAAATTTCCTTTGGATTCATCTTGATACGGGAAGATCCGCTTCAGCACCAGCTGCCCCGGTGTGAATTGTCTAGGCCTGACCCTTTTGTTGAAAGCTCTGGATATTCTGTTCTGGTAAAGTTGACCGTGACATACTGCGTTCATTCTTTTTCAATCAATGAGAGCCAGTTGCTCATAATGACTTCGTATCCATTCTGCATCACTGAGTTCAGCCTCTTGTATGATTCTCAAAGAAGGAATTTCTACTTCGGCGGGAATGATAGCTTCAGTGCCATAGACCAGCAAATAAGGAGTTGCCCTAGTTGATGTGCGAACCGACACGATATCCAAGTAGGGCAAATGGTAACTTCTCGCGCCATTATTTATGATTTTCTACCATCTTCCTTAATATCTTCTTGATGTTCTTATTGGCGGCTTCCACAACTCCATTCATTTGTGACCTGTATGCTGTGGAATTCTTATTCTTGATCTTGAAGGCTTCACACATGGATTTCATCAAATCACTGTTAAGGTTGGCGGCATTGTCGGTGATGATTGATTCCGGTGCCCCGAATCGATAGACAATACGATCCCTAACAAAATCTGCGACAACTTTCTTGGTTACATCTTTGTAAGATGCAACCTCAACCCATTTTGTGAAGTAGTCTATGGCCACTAAAATGAACCTATGCCCATTTGAAGTGGCGGGTTCGATCGGACCGATGACATCCATTCCCCAAGCGACGAAAGGCCAAGGTGCACTTGTTGCATTGAGTTCATTTGGTGGCACCCGTATCATATCTGCATGTATTTGGCACTGATAACACCTTTGAACATACCTGATGTAGTTTATTTCCATAGTCATCAAAAAATATCCTACTCTTAATATCGTTTTGGCTAAAACGAAACCGTTCATGTGTGGTTTGCAAGTTCCGACATATATCTCTTCGAGCAGCTTAGAAGCTTCCTTGGCCTCAACACACTGTAATAATCCTAGGTATGGAGTCCTTCTGTACAGAATTCCCCCGCGTTGGAAGAAATTGTTGGATAATCTTCGGAGTGTGCATTTCTGAGTATGATTTGCATGCTCCGGGTACTCTCATTTTGCTAGGTATTCTTTGATGTCATGAAACCACGGATTCCCATCAGTTTCTTCTTCAGCATGAGCACAATAAGCTGGCTGATTATGGATCCCTACTGGAATAAGATTGATGAAATTCTTGTCTGGGTGTTGTATCATGGAAGATAGAGTGGCCAACGCATTTGCGAACTCATTCTGGATTCTCGGAACATGTTTGAACTCTATTTTTGTGAATCTCTTCATCAACTCTTGCACGTAGTACAAATATGGCAATATTTTTGTATTCTTTGTAGCCCATTCTCCTAGAACCTGATGTACCAAAAGGTCTGAATCTCCAATTACCAGCAATTCCTGAACGTTCATGTCAATGGCCAACTTGAGCCCCAAGATGCAGGCCTCATATTCTGCCATATTGTTGGTACACGAAAATCTAAGTTTTGTAGATACCGGATAGTGTTGATCCGTCTCTGATACCAAAACTGCTCCAATACCTACTCCTTTGAAGTTTGCAGCTCCATCGAAGAACATTCTCCAACCGCCATAGGTTTCAGTGATATCTTCTCCTACGAATGATACCTCTTCATCAAAAAATTACGTTTTCAGTAGTTCGTATTCTCCACCCACAGGATTCTCTTCCAAGTGATCTGCCAATGCCTGTCCCTTGACCGCTTTCTGAGTTACATAGATGATGTCGAACTCACTCGATAGTATCTGCCATTTTGCCAACTTTCCCATAGGCATGGGTTTCTGGAAGATGTATTTTAACAGATCCATTCTTGATATAAGATATGTGGTGTAGGCACAGAAGTAGTGCCTCAACTTCTGAGCTATCCACGTCAAAACATAGTAGGTACGCTCCAGCAAAGAATATCTTGCTTCGTAGGGTGTGAACTTCTTACTTAGATAGTATATGGCATGTTCCTTTCTTCCCGTCTCGTCGTGTTGTCCCAAGACGCAGCCGAAAGCCCCATTCAGTACAGATAAATAGAGTAGCAGATGTCTCCCAGGGTCTAGTGGGACCAGAGCAGGTGGTTTGGATAAATATTCCCTGATCTTGTCAAAGGCATTCTGGCATTCTTCAGTCCAACTTGTTGCGACATCCTTCTTTAACATTTTGCAAATCGGCTCACATATCACAGTTGATTGTGCTATGAAGCGGCTGATGTAGTTGCGACGCCCCAAGAAGCTCATCACATCTCTTCTTGTTCCTTGGAGGTGGCAAATCCTGGATAGCCTTGACCTTTGACGGATCCAACTCAATTCCTCGGCGGCTGATGATGAATCCTAACAACTTTCCAGCAGGGACCCCAAAAGCACATTTTGCGGGGTTCAGTTTTAAATTATACCTTCGAAGCTGATCAAAGAACTTCCTCAGTTCTGCTATGTGATATGTACCTTTCTTGGATTTGATGAAGATATCATCCATATATACTTCTATCTCCTTGTGTATCATGTCGTGAAAAACGGTTGTCATGGCCCTCATATAGGTGACTCCAGCATTCTTTAGGCCGAACGACCGAACGACATCATTTTGTAGCAATACGCTCCCCATGGTGTAATAAAGGTTGTCTTTTCGGCATCCTCTTCATCCATCCAAATCTGATGATATCCCGCGAAGCAATCCACAAAGGATTAGAATTCATGCTTGGCACAGTTGTTAATCAGTATGTGTATATTGGGCAAAGGGAAATCATCTTTGGGACTTGCTCTATTTAAATCCCGATAGTCAACACACACTCTAACTTTCCCGTCTTTCTTTAGAACTGACACAATGTTAGCCAACCAGGTCGGATATTCAACCACTCTGAGAACCTTGGCTTTGATCTGCTTGGTGACTTCCTCCTTTATTTTCATACTCATATCTGGTTTGAACTTTCTGAGCTTCTGCTTTTTAGGCGAACACATAGGGTTAGTAGGTAGTTTATGAGCCATTATAGACGTTCTCAAACCGGTCATATCATCATAGGACCATGCAAAAATATCTTCATACTCTTTCAGGAAACGGATGTACTCTTCTTTCTCTGACGGTGATAGGTGAATGCTTACACGCGTATCCTTGACTGTTTCGGAGTCTCCCAAATTAACTGTTTGGGTCTCATCCAAATTAGACTTAGGCTTGTTTTCAAAGTTTTTCACTTCTCTAACAATTATTCAGGGTATTATATCCTCTTCCAGATCCTCTGAATCATTATCCTTATGTTGCATTGTCTCATTACATGTCACAGTCGTAAGTTCATTGGGATAGGTAATAATAATGCTGTAGAGAAACAATATAAAGAATAATAATAAATACTAAAATAATAATGCATTAGATAAATCTTGAAAACGTCAAACAAGTATGGCTCGATGACTCGAGCAATTATTTCAAAACAAAATATGCTTAAAACAAAATACTGAAAATGTCTTAGATGCTCATAAAATTGCTTTCAAAATAAATGGTGCTAATTGCCAGGCTACCCAAGAACTCGACGGGCCCTTGATGGTGCAGCAGTCCAGTTCTTGAGAATAGCTCCCTTCTCCATAGTCTGAATAATAAGGCCGTCCTTCTCCTCCTCCTTAACTATCGCACCACAATCCATGTCTTCATCATCCAGAAATAGATTCCTTATGCCAGTTAGAACTTCATCTTCTTCAAACTCCCACATCATGTCGGCTTGATGAAATGACTGGCTCAAATATGGTACTGGTTGCTCTAGAGGGTAATAAGGACCACGCCATGGTGGCGACCAATTCTGATACTCGCGCCAGGTGTATTCATACCTAAGCCCAAAAGTTGTGCCATAAAGCTTTAGCTGTATCGGTTTGGTGATCCCCTAGAGATTCTTACCGAGACCCTAGCCAGGCTCATACTCTGTCCATGCCAATATGCATTATATCTTACTACTCCACCATTTTTCCTTTTCAATTGCGTTGACGCGCTCGATGCGATGATATGTTTCTCCACCCAACTTCCTTCTATTCTTGATGACCGGAACAGTTTGATTGGTGTAAATGGGGTTGCTCCCATCCCCATGGATGATTACTTCTTGATGATTCCATTTTAACTTCACGGCCTGGTGTAAAGTAGAGGCCACAGCCCCAGCAGCGTGTATCCAAGGTCGTCCCAACAACAGATTGTATGTGGCGGATATGTCCAACACTTGAAACTCAACATCAAACCAGGTTGGGCCCATTTGTAGGCTGAGGTTGGTTTCCCCAATGTGGCCCTTTGAGACCCATCAAATACTTTCACATTCATACTTCCTGCTCGTATCTCATGCATGCCTTTACCCAATCTCTTCAAAGTGGTTAATGGACAGATGTTGAGACTTGAACCCCCATCTATCAAAACCCTGGCAATGAATTTGTCCTCATACTGCACTATGATGTGCAGTGCCCTATTGTGAATTAATCCTTCCGACGGCAGTTCGTCTTCATGAAAAGTAATCTTACGGCTTTCCAATACCCGACCTACCATATTGGCCATCTCCCCACTGGTAATGTTATTTGGTACATAGGCTTCATTCAACACTTTCATCAACGCATTCCTATGCGCCTCAAAGTTTTGCAGTAGTGATAAAATGGATATCTGAGCAGGGGTTTTGTTCAAATGATCAACCACAGAATACTCTCTTGCTTGCACCTTTCTCCAAAGATCATCTGGGCCAGTCTCAATGACATGCGGTTTAGAAGTGGCTTCTTTACTTGTCCCTCCCAAATGCTCAGGTGTATAAATCCTACCAGTTCTAGTCATGCTTTGCGCTGCACATGTTTCTTCCATTTTTGTCTTTCCTTTCCTTCTTGCTTCTGCAAAAAAATCCCATGGTATAACATTAGGATTATAGGACGGCATAGGTGCTACCATCACAGTGAAGGGCATCGTCACTTCAACCTCAAACAGAGTTGGTGCAGCCACCTCAACTTCAATGGGTGCTTGAGTCTATACCATGATAGGTGGGAGAGTGACTGGAGATGTTTCAGAATTATCCCCTTCTTGAATGAGCCCAATTGATCCCTCTGGGTCCCATTCTCTATCGGTCTCTATCACGTTAACTCCTCCACCCCTATGATCTGGGAGAGGATTATTACGGACATTGGGTGTAGCCTCCTTTGCCTGTATGACTTTGGTGTCAATTAGTGTCTGAATCTTATCCTTCAAAGTACGACACTCATCAGTAGTATGACCTTTCATGCATGAGTGATAGGCACATGTCTTATTTGGGTTAATCCACTGGAAAGAGTTTTCCATGGCAACAACGGGAATGGGAGTGATATAACCGGTAACCTTCAGTCTCTCGTACAACTGGTTTATAGGTTCAGTAATTGGGGTGTATTGCCTAGGTGGTCTGCGGTCGAAACTTGGTCTAGGTTTTTGGTAGTTTTGGCGGGCTGGTGGTGAGTGGTAGTTTGGCTGGGTGTTATAAGTATGGTAAGTGGCGGACGGTTATTAGTATCTGGGAAGTGAAGGCTAATATGTGGGTGGGGGTGTTTGGTATGTGAGAGGAGACTTTGGACCTTGGGCCACCATCACTGCCCCTACTTCCTTCTTTTTAGAAATACCGCCTAACTGTAAGGCTTTGTTTGTAGCCTGGAGTGCTTCAAAATTTGTCACCATTCCGCTCTTAATTCCCTCTTCTATTCTTTCTCCCAATTTGATGATGTTAGAAAATTTATGGTTTTCAATAACCATCAGTCTCTCATAATACTGCGAATCCTGAGCTCGGACAAAGAACTTATTCATCTGTTCTTCTTCCAGTGCTGGCCTTACTTTCGCAACTTCTGACCTCCACCGAGTAGCGTACTCGCGAAAAGTTTCTGTTGGCTTCTTTTTAAGATTCTGAATGTAGAAGACGGCTGGTGCATTTTCTGTATTGAACCTGAACCGATCCATAAAATTTGGCGCCATGCTTACCCAGTTAACCCATTTCTTCAGGTTTTGACTGATGTACCAAGACAGGGCGTCTCCAGTGAGGCTTCTCATGAATAGCTTCATGCGGATTCTTTCATCCTTGCCAACCCCTACAAGCTTGTCACAATACGTTCTCAAATGCACCTTCGGATCACCAGTCCCATCGAACATTTCGAACTTAGGAGGTTTGTAACCCTCTGGCAGTTCTACATCCGGCTGAATACACAAATCTTCATAATTCAAACCCTCAATGCCTTTGCCCCGTTCGACACTTTGAACTCTGCCAGTAAGTTTCTTGAGTTCCTCCGCCATGTTCTTGATGAGCAGGTCCTTCTCGGCGGATTCGGGTATGTATAGGGTCTGTTATGGAGTGTGGGGTAAGGTTTCCATATATATGAGATTGCTTTGGTGAACTTCGGGAATCTGGGCGTAATGGTGGTCATTGGTTGAGTCTTGCGGGTCAAGAGTAGGTTGTGGTGCATTCTGAGGGGTGTGGTATGTGGTTGTTTGTGGGTATTGAGTTGGGTGGTGATGGTGTTGTTTAGGAGTAGGTATCGGTGGAGGGTTGTGGTTCTGGGGAGGTTTGGCGTATTGATGTGGTGCGTGGGGGATTTTGCGGATTTTGAGAAGGTACCGAGTTTTGGGCGTTTGTGTTTTGTTGGTTAAGGTCGGGGACGTTTAGGGTGAGGGAAAGGTTTGCCAAGTTCTGGACCTGCTCGAGTTCCCCTTGTAACTCTAGTAATTTCTGTTCTAACCGTAAGACCAAGTCGTTCTGTGCTGGAGTACTCCGACCATCTGAAGTTTCGACATTCTCTGCATGTGTAGCGTTGTCTTTTCTGATACCGCTCATATCATCCATTTTAGCTTTTCCTTTGTTTTTGGGATCACTTGGAGGATGAGGAGGTTGAGGAGCTCTAGATCTGGTATGATATGTTGATGATGCCAGTACGCACGAACCAACCTTAGGGAATGGGAATAAACAAAAGAAAATAAAATAAAAAAGGTAAACAAGTCAGTAAGGATTATTAAGAGGATATTTGCAGTATTATAAATTCGCGTCCTAATTTTAGGGACCTCATTGTGCCCGAGGTAGGCCTAAGCGACATATAGATTTGGAGAACATTGATGCCAATAATTGCGTCATTTCATTAATGTGATAAATGGATCAAATCTCTACTAAAACGACAATAATTATAAAGAGTTACTAATGGCATTTTCCTTATTACAATCAAAGTCTAAAATGAGTTTAGAAAGCAAATAAAACATTATTCCTAATCTATTTGGTCCTAGAGGGACCTTCTCCATGCTTGGCCTTCTTGGCTCAATCAATCAGGTTCCTAGGTCGCGTATGTCCAACGGCAGATAAGCCCTTGCTATATGCCCTCATTCGATGCCCTCTGCATTCTGACACTCTGAGATCCTTTTCCTCATCTTTCCCTCAAGCTCCATCAACCCCTGCTCCAAATATTCCAACCTCTCTGTTGATTTAGTAGCGATCCCTTTCCACTCGTTAATTGCTTCCATGTCCACTTTGTGTTGTTCCAAATGCCTGGCTTCAGATTCAAAAACCCTTTTGAGCAACATCCTGTATTTGACTTGTGCATCTACAGCGTCGTCTATGACCCTATTCCTCAGATTAATCCCTGGCTTGACGTCTCCCGCTATATCATCTACCAACCATGATGGGTAAAAGTACATATGGCCGGCGTGATACCGATCTAACTCGATGGTATCTTTCTCCACAATGATCTTTTGATGCCACATATGTTGTGCCTCGAACTTGAATGGAATGGTGTTTCCCTTGAAGTCTATTTTGTACTGGACCATGTTGGAAACTCGAGGTATAACCTGCTTTCTCCTAGCTTGCCTCATAACCCTTATAAGAGCATAAGGATAGATTCCTCTCAACCCGATTAGCACTTGATGAGGAGTCTCTCTTGACCTAATGTTGAACTCGCTGCTAGGGAACCATTCGAACATCCAATGCACTTTTTCATCAGTCAAATTGCTGAAGAAACATACCCAGCTCACAACATTTCCCAGTTGCGCAAACCTGTTTGGGATAAAAGTCATTCTCTTCGGATGGTGATAGGCTATGTGGTCATTCCATGGTCGTCACGGAAGTTCTTGACGGAATTCACCTCTCTGAAAGTGTTCTAACAACCATACCTGCAGCAACAGATTGCAACCCTCGAAGTGCCCATACCCTTTTTTACAACGGTCTAAAGCCCGGTACATCTCAACCAAGATCATAGGGACAATGGTGTAATTTTCCCCCTCAATTCCCTCCATTAAATTCCTAGCGACCATAGCTAGGCGAGTGTGGATCCATTCTCCCTTCATCGGAAATATCAGTATTCCCAGAAAACAGACGATGAATACGAATATCCGACGGTGTGTCCAACCCAAAGAAGTAATGGCAAGTTCATCATGGTAAAGGTGATATGACTTGTTGTGCCCATAACACTCATAAAGGAAATCAAATGGTATATAAGACTTCTTCAGACAAAGTAACTCATCATTTTTCTTGAAACCCATCATTTTCAAGAAACCCCGGGAAGTGTGGTTTTCCGGTACCAACAAACTAGGGTTATCCCATGAGAGTCCAGCGAAGCCTCCTATTTCTTCTAAAAGAGGAGTCATTTCTATGTCGCCAAAATGGAAGACGACTCTCTTCTCATCCCAAAACATGGTGGCGGCCTCAATTAATGCATTGTTTGGCTGAATGTCTAATAAATAGGGTAAATTCCCGAGGACTCTTTTTACATGGTATTTTTCACTTGGTGAGAAGTTTTTCCACCAATCCAGCAGCAAAAGTAGGATATTTTGAACCATGTCGAACCTGGGGACTTCGTGCCTCATTTCTGCAAAACAAATAAAGTTATCTCTTGCCCCCTCTGGATTTGACTATTTACACATTAATGATCGGCATACAAGCATGTTTTTCTCCAAATAATGCACATATCATGATAGTGTCCATTGGGATTACGGAAATCCCGGTGGACTTTGGACAAGGCTTACCTTAGCGGGTTATCACGCGGACAACGTTCTAACCCATACTAGGTTTGGACATGATGCATGCACAGTTAATATTAGAGTGGGGTTTCTAGAAGAGTCTAGACCGGTACCCTCAAGCGGACAACTTGAGAGGGAAAGGCATGGAACCGTCGACTACATCACTGATCGACTATTTTTACCGCAAATAAGCCTTTGCAAATTTAAAGGGTGATTTCGGAAGAGCGCGGACACTCATCAAGCGCCGCTATGGTATTAATTGGGCACGAGTAGAATATGATGTGGAGCATGCTTTATGCAAAGATAAACAACACGTTGTCAAATATTTTGCATGATGAAAACAGTAAATGCAGTACTAAAATGAAACATAAAAGACATGGAAAGAAAGGAAAACAAGAAGAAGTTAGTTCGTGTTGTGTGGAAATCATAAAAAGTAAGCGAGGGAGTAAGGGTGCGGAGAAACATAGTGTAGCAATTTAGAAGGCGACTTGGAGCAAATAAGTACGACTAAAAAAAAGAACACGCATGTTAGAGCCAATTTGAGCAAAAAAAGGGAAAATAAGGGAAGGGATTTGCATATTAATACGAATTCAAATAGAGGGAGAATAAGGGAAAGGGTGTGCATGCAGAAATAAAAAGGGAAGTAGGAGCGGGATATTCATGTAGCAATGAAATAATAAAAGAACAAGGAAACACGTTTATCAGAGAAGACTAATTCATATAAACCAAGTTTGCTATGGTAAGAGCCTAAAAATCCCCAGCAGAGTCGCCATATTGTCGCGCCCCTTTTGTTTTCTCGCGAAATCGAGCCTCAACGTCGTGACAACTCTTTTAAAGGAGGTATTAAAAGAGGAGAGTTGCCACCTAACAGTTTAAGGTGAGTTAGGGCACCTATTTGCATATGACTCGGGTTTGACTAGTTTGCATCACCAGAGATCGGGTAAGGGCTCGAAATTACCCCGAAGAGAAGGTGTTAGGTACTCTTCGAGGTCCATAACTGTGGGTCCGGACCGAACTTGAATTATATGAATTAGTCAGATAAACAAAGACGGAGAAAACAAGAAGTTTGGGAAGTTTGATTATCAAAGACTTAGAGTAAATACAAATACTTGATTCAAAGATAAATGGGGGTCCTAATTTTTTTAGCCTAAAGGATCACCTCGTGCAACATAAATAATACTTCGTAACTCCCTCAAGATGGGGTGTTACTCATATTATTCAGCGGGCACAGACTATCATCTCCTGCTATCCGATTATTATCTTTAAGTTACTACCTAAAGCGCACTAGTTGATTCTAAATCGTGCTTTATGTGTGCACTACCCGTCCCATGCCTATGGTCCAGGAGGTTTGGGACCTCTATTTGGATGGTTCTAGACTTTACTTAGGTTGCTAAAAAAATGATAAATCTAAGCGACATTCAAAACATATAGGACTGCACATAAAGACAATAAATGGCTCAAGTCGGCCTCCACATGTAAGCAACAAATGCACGAGAGCAAGTTCATGTTATAGGCAATAGACAAATTTCAGAATTAAGAACCTTAAGACTTATAGTCATGGTTTCTATGTGACTATGCATTAAAACATACAGGAGGTTTCAAAGGCTAGGCGCTGCTTATCTCCAAATAATTATACGATTGTTGTATGCTGATTAAAGATTGCAGATTTCCTATAGATGCTCTTTCTAGGTGATTTACACACTAAGTGACAATGAAATTTGTCGGGGAAGAGCCCAGAATTATTCGTGCTTTTCTAACAGTAGCATAAACAAACAGCAAACAGCGTTTGGAAAATTAACATTTTAAGGCGAGTAGTAATACCCTATAGGCAGGATCTCTAACAACTGGCGATTGGGACCAATTCTATTGTTATATTTTAGCCTTTATAAGCATGCTTTGTAGGTGAACAGGGCGATACAGTAGCAAATGGAATGATTAAAATACTATAGGCATGGTTTCTAGTGGATATGCTGCAGTTACGCGAATTGGAAGAAAGTTAAGTGGTATTTGTTTCCTATAGGCAGGTTTTCTAGTAATACATAGCAATAGAAATAACTGAAGCATTTGTACTCATGTTTGCAAATAGCCGAATAGTGTAAGTGTGTGCCTCTCCTAATGACATGATTTCTACAGTGCACATGGAAATTGAATGGCATATATAGCAAGTAAATCATTGAATCCTATAGGCATGTCGTCTACCCACTTTGCATGTAGATATTGAATTCCACCCATTCCCTTTTTACTAACACCCTAATTATTTATACAAATATTATTACAGGCTCAATAATGAGTAAAGTAACAATATTATATAATAGTGAACAAGCCCATAATAGGACCAAATAAATAAATAAACATCCAGGCTTACTGGGCCTTAAACAACTCTCACATAGCATACCCAGATTCTCAACAGGGAACTATATCCATCAACACAACCCAGAAACCATAGGAGAATTCAAGCCAAACCAAACAGCCTTAGATTGACCAATATTACCCGGACATTGAATCACTCAAACCAACCAGTTTATATATATTCAGTGGTCAGTATGAAGAAAGAGCTGAGTGTTAGAGATAGCTCAGGTCTCAATAGAAAAGAGAGTGGCTAGAAGATCCCAAATCCTAGTATGTCAGAGTTCACAAGGGTCTCAAATGGACCCCGAGCAGTGCTCACACTAGGGTGGTCAATAGAGAAGTCTTAGTGGCCTTGGCTTTCAGCCGGCCAAGAGTAATATATTCAGAATAGTGTAAGTAACAAATGTGAGTGAGGGAATAGTGATTAAGAGGGCAGAATTTGAAGAGGTACATTTGTATTTTAGAAAGCAGACATGACAAGGGTGACATACAAGCAAAGAGAATCAACAAAACTCAAAGAGCAGGTTGTTATCACAAATACACACACTTAGCATATTGGACAGAAAACATTTTTGTGAAAGACAAGGGCATCAAAGTTTCTGACATTACAAGATTGATATACAAAGGTGCATAATACTAAACGAGTCTGAAGTAGAGTATTAACTGGAAGTATTAGAACCTAGGGGGACCAAATCATGTTAAGTATTCATCACAATATCAAAAGATAGACATGTTAACTTATATCATGAAGCTAAACAGTATCAAACATGGTAAGAAAACACAAGTTGAGATAGCTACTCTAAAGGTTCAAATAATCACTAAGGGATATGAGATTCAGCAAACAAAGACATGACGATGTGTCAAAACTAGCATGGGAGCGGATCATAGTTAATAGTGAACACATTATAGATGCGAGTTAGTTATTACAGGAATGCATAACAGAGTAGGAAAAACAAACTCATGTCAAACAACAAATATAGACATTCAGGTATCAACACATTAAGCTTAATAGGGTCTAAATTATTTAGATGAAATATATTCAAACAACATATCTCATAACTGGCAGCTTTATTTAAAATCAAATGCTAAAGAGGTTCAAAACAAGTGCAAAACTAACAAGGCTGCACACAGAAATAGCCCAGAACACATTAGGTCACGAATTTCAGAGGTAAGAATACGCAAATCGTGAACACAGAAGAACAAAATTGTAAAAGCCAAAAGACTTACCGGTTATCAGTTGACAAAAATAGACAACAAGAAAGAACTAACTCCACAATAATCTGAATATCAATCAAAGAGCGAGAACCCGAAATCTTAGTGCGTCAGAGTTCACAAGGGCTTCGAATGAACCCCGGGAAGTGCTCGCACCAAGAAAATTTGAAAAATCGAAACCCGGTAGCCTTGGATTTTAGCCGGCCAATAATCAGAGTGTAGAACAAGAGAATAAGAGAACAATAGAGTAATCACTTTGATTTTTAGTGAATCCGGGTGATTAAAAAAGTCTCTCTTAAAGGGGAATGTGGAGGGGTTTATATAGTAGTAGGAATGGGGATATGGGGATTAGGGTTAGAGGGTTGGGTAGTTAATTAAAACGGGGGAATTGCTATGGGCCATTGATCATTTGAGATCAACGGCCAGGATTAGAGGAGAAGCGGGCGGGTCGCGAAACGGGTCCCGACCGGGTTATAACTAAGGGGTCGTTTGGTCTTGGGCCAGGGGGTTGGGCTAAAGATATTGGGCCAATTTGGTTCAAAAAATAGTTTAAATCTAGGCTATTATTTAAATGCACGAAAATAATTTAAAAAAAATGCTTGACAAATATGTAAAAATATTATTTATACACTAAAATGCTTAATAATAATAACTTTATATTATAAAAAATATAAAATGCTATTTTAACACAAGTATTATAAATAAAAAGTATTTCTGTACAGATATAGGCTATTACTGCAAAATTGCCCAAATAGCTTAAACAATATTAATGTAATTACATAAAATGAAGTAAAATATTTGAAACATGTATTATAGGTGAGAAAATAATAACTTTAAGTAGCTAAGTCATCATCAAATAATTTGAAGGAGTAATTAATAATTATTCAAGTAATTTAAGTACAGGAAAATCAATTTAAATGCTCTAAAAATTATGAAAAATTATAAATAAATATTTGTATAGGTTTGTAAACTAAACGATGATGCAAATATGCTATTTTGAAAGTATATATACATTTTTAAAAAATATAAGGGAAAAATTGGGTATCAACATATGTCATTCACCCATCTTTTATGGGGCAGGGCCAAGTTGATCCTTATACTCCTTCGAGCCTATAGCTTTTGATCCTCATGGCAATACGACTTTTAAAGTCACGTGTTATCAAACATCACATAATATTCGTATTTATAATGAAACTTTTAAAATTTATAATTTTAAATATATTATAGTATTTGTGTAACTATAAATTTTTTATTAAAATAAAATGAAAATTTAAATATAAATATATTTCAAATATAAAAATATATCTTTTTTAAATAACTAATAAGAAAATAATATGGCATCACGGGAACGGAGGAATTGCTATCTTTAAGAGAGAAAAACCAAACTTGTTATAAAATAAAGACCGTAAAGTAAAGACAAGTATAGAGAGAAACAAATATATTATTCAAACTTCAAACTTATGTACATAATAAACTGAATTCTCCTCTATTTATAGAAGAAAGAAAGTCGTTGTGTAAGCTGCTACTGCAAGCTGTTGTGTAAGCTGTTACTTTAAGCCGTTGTGTAAGCTGCTACTGTACTAGATAAAGATAATCTTCTACCATGGGTAATATTTATCCATAACGGAGTAGCGAAAGGATAAGCTCATTGTACCAGATATAGATAATCTTCTACCGGGGGTAATATTTATCCATAACGAAGTACCGAAAGGATAAGCCGCTTGAGGAGGCTTATTTCCAATAGAGTACTAAATATGTCACGACCCAAACTCACCTATAGGTTGTGATGGCGCTCAACATCCCAACTAGGCAAGCCAACTAATGATTTAAACATATATTCATTTCCTTAAAAATTATCTGAGTAATCAAACTCTTCGAAATTTCAAAATTTAAGAAACATATGAGAAAATAAGATAAATCAAAACCCAAGTAAAAATAATTAAATTCACAAATTCTACTAGTGTGTGTGCCAAGACCTGGTGTCACAAGAGTATGAGCATCTAGTAGATTATACAAAATTCTAAATACTGTCCAAAATAAAATAGACAGAATACAAATACAAGAAGAGGCACTAGTTGTTGCAGAACGGCTCGAAAAGGCAGCTCACCATTAAGCCTATGGATAACGTGGGTGCGCGCCGATAGGTCCTCCGATAGTACCTGTCTCAAGTCCTGCACAAAAAGTGCAGCAAGTGTAGCATGAGTACATAAACAACGTGTACCCAGTAAGTATCAAGCCTAATCTCGAAGAAGTAGTGACGAGAGGTTGACTTTGACACTCACTAAGGATCAATAATATCATAATAGAATATAATTAATTAAACATAATTTTTAGGTGAACAACAATAATTTTATTAACAAGCAGAAACGATTAATTCCTTACATTTCAATAATTTCCAATTTATCAATTAACTTCATAAGAAACAATTAAAATATCAAGGTATCGTGTAATTATTATTATTAGGCACGATTTCTGCCGAGGTCGTACGGCCCGATCCAGAGTATCGTGTACACTGTCGAGGGACGTGCGGCGCGATCCATTGATGCATCTATACTGCCGAGGCGTTCGACCCACTCCACAAGAAAGGAGGACATTTTCTTATGAACCTCCGGAATAAGGAGTTATTATAATATTAACACGTAGGATGTTCAATCTCTATTATCAATTCAATTATTTATACAAAAATTTTAATATATGAAGTTTTGATCTTTTACTATTTCCTCAAACAATTTGCAATATAATTTCAGTAATTTAATTAAATAAAAGGAGCAATTATCACAAGTAATTCATGATTTGAGTCCTAAACTACCCGGACTTTAGCATAAATAGTAGCTATGCACGGACTCTTGTCATCTCATGCGTACTTGCCCCCACAATTATCAATAATTATTAATTTAAATCACTTATGGGGTAATTTTTCCCTTACAAGGTTAGACAAGAGACTACTTACCTTGTCTCAAAGCCTACTTCCCGATCATAATATCGCGAAAAATCTTAATTCGGTGCCGAAAAATCCGAAACTATCCAAAAGTTATATAAAATAATTAATACATGCTTAATAATTCGAAATTAAACTGTTAAATATATTACCCAACCCAAAATGGTAAAATTCCTAAAATTTACCCCGGGCCCACGTTCCAGGATTATGGAAATATTTAGAGGAAAACGTTACCCATAATCTCAAGAACTCAAATATCCAATTTTCATCCAATTCCATAACCATTTTCGTGGTTGAAATATCATTTTTGTCAAAACCTAAGTTTTTCATATAAACCATTGATTTGCAAGATTTACAGGTTATAATCTACCCATAATCTATGTATTTAACTCAAAGTGTGTAGAATTAACTTACCTCCAAATTTGCTAGTTGAAATCCTCTCTAAAAAAGCTCCAAAATCGCCCAAGAATGGAGAGAAATGGGCAAAAATGATTGTTTTCCTGTTCTTAAAGCTTTCTGCCAAACATGCCTTTTGCACCTGCGGCTCCGCATATGCGAAAATGCGTCGCAGATGCGGCTTCCTCCTAAGCCGACCCCGTCCGCTTCTACGGCTTGTACATCGCATCTGCGCTCATTCCGCTTTTGCGGTGTCCTCCACGCACCTGCGAGCTTCGCACTTGCGGCAGGCCAAGCTCATGTGCGGTTACAGCAGAAGCTGGAAGTTTCAGTTGTGGCTCCAAAGTCCAAAATTGATTTGAGCCTCGTCGGGTTAACACCCGAGGCTCCCGGGGCCCGCCCGAACATACCAACAAGTTTGAAATCATAAAACGGACTCTCTCGAATCCTCGGAACGTGTAAAATAACATCAAAACTAAGAATCATGTCTCAAACCAAATTGATTCAACTTAGAAATTTTTAAATTCTTCAAACTTACTCTGAACGTGCTGAAATATACTTATACTACTCAGAATGACACCAAATTTTACTTGCAAGTCTTAAATCTCCATACAGAGCTATTCTCAGGCTCGGAATTCTAAACGAACTTCAATTACTCCAAAACCTACTCCAAACCAAATCTAAAGAACATTAAACCTTCAAATAGTTGATTTTCACTATTAAGCTCCGAAATATCCCTGGTTTGTCCAAAACCCGATTCAAACATACGCCCAAGTCCAAAATCATCATACGAACCTATTGGAACCATCAAATTTTGATTCTGGGCCGTTTTCTCAAAATATTGACCGAAGTCAAACTCAACATTTTAAGGCCAACTTAAGGAACCAAGTGTTCCAATTTTATCTTGAACGCTTCCAAATCCCGAACGAATCATCCCCTCAAGTCATAAATTAATAAAAGCACATATGTGGAGCTTTATTTAGGGGAAAATAGTTCTAAAAGTCAAAACGACCGGTTGGGTCATTACAAAATAGATAAACATATTTACGGCGGAGTCTTATATGGATAAGCTTCTTCAGAAAGTTTATTTACAATGGAGTACTAAATGAATATTCATAATATAATATATTTATAATACTCCCCCTTGGATGTTCATTAAAAGATAATGTGTCTCATTAAAACCTTACTAGAAAAAATCCCGTGGGAAAAAAATTCCAGTGAAGGAAAAAGAGTACACATATTTAGTAATACGCATAACTAGTTGTCTCATTAAAAACCTTATAAGGAAAACCCTGTGGGAAAAAATCTTAGTAAGGAAAAAAGAGTACATCGCGTATTTTACTCCCCCTGATGAAAACCTTGTTTTAAATATTTGAGTCTCCGCATTCCAAACTTGTATACCATCTTCTCAAAAGTTGAAGTTGGCAAAGATTTAGTGAATAAATCTGCTGGATTGTCACTTGAACGGATTTGTTGCAAATCAATGTCACCATTTTTCTGAAGATCGTGTGTGTAGAATACTTTTAGTGAAATGTGGTTCGTTCTATCTCATTTTATAAATCCCACATTCAATTGGGCTATGCATGAAGCATTGTCTTCGTATAAAATTGTGGGTATTTTCTTACATTCCAAACCATATTTTTCTCGAATAAAATGAATTATTGATCTCAACCTTACACATTCCCTACTTGCTTCATGAATAGCTATTATTTCAGCATGATTTGAAGAAGCAGCAACAATAGATTGATTTTTGGAGCGCCATGATATGACAGTACCTCCACATGTAAACATGTACCCGGTTTGAGATTTAGCTTTATGGGGATCAGATAAATAACATGCATCTGCATAACCAACAAGATCTGCACTATCTTTGTTAGCATAAAACAAACCCATATTAAGAGTTCCCTTTAAATATCACAATATATGCTTAATCTCGTTCCAATGTCTCCGTGTAGAAGAAGAACTATATCTTGCTAGTAAATTAACAGAAAATGATATGTCAGGCCTTGTAGCATTAGCAAGATATATTAGTGCACCAATTGCACTGAGATAGGATACTTCGGGACCAAGGAGTTCCTCATCCTCTTCTGGAGGTCGGAACAAATCCTTATTCATTTCAAGAGATCGAACCACCAGTGGTGTAGTCAATGGGTGTGCTTTGTCCATGTAAAAGCGTTTTAAGACCCTTTCTGTATAGGCAGATTGATGGATAAAGATCCCGTCTGCTAAATGTTCAATTTGTAGACCAAGACAAAGTTTTGTCTTTCCAAGATCTTTCATCTCAAATTCTTTCTTAAGATATTCAATTGCCTTTTGGAGCTCTTTTGGAGTTCCAACAAGATTTATGTCATCAATATAAACAGCAAGTATAATAAATTCTAAAGCCATTTTCTTTATAAAAATACATGGACAAATAACATCATTTATATAAACCTCTTTTAGCAAATATTCCCTGAGGCGATTATACCACATGTGCCCAGATTGCTTTAAACTATATAAAGATCTTTGTAATCTGATTGAGTATATTTTCCGAGATTTTGAATATGCTTCAGGCATTTTAAATCCTTCGGGGATTTTCATGTAAATTTCATTATCAAGTGACCCATATAGATAAGCTGTAACCACATCCATGAGATGTATTTCAAGCCTTTCACGTAAGGCTAAACTGATGAGATATCGAAATATTATGGCATCCATAACGGGTGAATATGTTTCTTCATAATCGACTCCAGGTTGTTGTGAGAATCCTTGTGCGACAAGGCGAGCCTTGTATCTTTCAACTTCATTTTTATCATTCATTTTTCGCACAAAAAATCCATTTATGACCAACTGGCTTTGTATCAGCACGTGTTTGGACTACTGGTCCAAAGACCTCTCTTTTAGCAAGTGGCTTCAATTCCGATTGAATTGACTCTTGCCATTTTGGCTAATCAGATCTTTGTCGACATTCTTCGACAGATCAAGGTTCAAGATTCTCACTATCTCTCATAATGTTAAGTGCAACATTATATGCAAAAATATTATCTACCATTATTTCAGATCACTTTAAATTAATCCCATCACCAGTAGAACTTATTAAAAGTTCCTTACTCACTTGAGTCTCGGGTTCATTGATTTCTCCAGGAATCATAGAATTAATCAGATCATGGGTCTCTTCAGGAGATCCCTTTATAGTATCATTTTGATCATTTGTTGATATTCGTTTTCTAGGATTTCGATCCTTAGAACCCAAAGGCCTACCACGCTTCAGGCGTGCTTTAGGTTGACTATCTCTCATTCTAGTAGATGGTCCTGCTGGGACATCAATTCGGATAGGCACATTCTCTTCATGAATATGTGACTTAGTTATCCATTTCAAATCAGTAAATGTGTATGGCATTTGATTTGCTATATTCTGTAAATGGATGATCTTCTGGACCTCCTAATTACATATAGAAGTACGTGGATCAAAGTGAGATAATGATGAAACTTTACACACAATTTCTCTTTTGATTTCTTTTTTCTCTCCCCCTAATTGTGGGAAATTTGTTTCATCAAATCGACAATCTGTAAATCGAGCAATA
Source organism: Nicotiana tabacum (assembly GCF_000715075.1). Taxonomy (NCBI): domain Eukaryota; kingdom Viridiplantae; phylum Streptophyta; class Magnoliopsida; order Solanales; family Solanaceae; genus Nicotiana; species Nicotiana tabacum. The sequence goes on along the minus strand of NC_134094.1, from coordinate 26,146,607 downwards.
AATAAATCTTCTATCAATAGTTCAAGATAGCGAATAATAGAGGGTGATTCAAACCCAATATATATTTCTAACCTTCTTTGGGGGCCCATCTTACTACGCTGTGATGGTGCTATTGGCACATATACAACACATCCAAAATATTATAGATGGGCAATATTTGGTTCATGACTAAAAAACTAATTGTGACGGAGAATATTTATTATAATGTGTCGGTCTGAGACGGATAAATGATGTTGCATGCAAGATAGGATGGCCCCAAATAGTAGTGAACAATTTTGTTTTCATAAGTAGTGGTCTTGCTATCAATTACATGCGTTTAATAAATGACTCTGCAAGGCCATTTTGAGTTTGAACATAAGCTACAAGATGTTCAACTTTTATCCCAACTGATAGACAGTAATCATCAAAAACTTGAGATGAGAATTCTCCATCATTATCAAGGCGAATAGACTTTATAGGATAATGTGGGAATTGTGCCCTTAATCAAATTATTTAGGCTAATAGCTTTACAAACGCCGGGTTGCGAGATGACAGTAGGCACACATGAGACTATCTTGAAGATGCATCTATTAGGACCATAAAATATCTAAACAGCCCACTTGGTGGGTGAATAGGTCCACATATATCCCCATGTATACGTTCTAAAAAGGTAGGGGATTCAATGTCAACCTTCATTAGTGATGGTCTAGTGATCATTTTGTCTTGATAACAAGCATCACAAGAAAATTAATTATTTGTTAGAATCTTCAGGTTCTTTAATGGATGCCCACTCGAATTTTCAGTAATTCGTCTCATTATTATTGATCCAAGATGACCTAAACGACCATGCCAAAGTACAAAAGTATTTGAATCCGCAAACTTCTGGTTTACGATAGAGTGTACTTCAACTGTACTAATTTTTGAATAGTATAAGCCAGAAGATAAAGTTGGTAACTTTTCAATAATGCATTTCTGGCTAGAAATATTCTTTGTAATACAAAGATATTCCACATTCATTTCATCTATTGTCTCAACATGATGCCCATTTCGGCAGATATCTATAAAACTCAACAAGTTTCTTCGGGACTTGGAGGAGAACAATGCATTGTCGATAATAAGTTTTGTTCCCTTAGACAGAAATATAATGGTTCTTCCGGAGCCTTCAATCAAACTTATATTATCAAAAATTGTTGAAACATTTGCTTTTTCCTTATGCAAATAAGAAAAGTATTTCTGATCCTTGAATATGGCATGAGTTGTTCCACTATCAATTACACTAATATCTTCATGATTGGTCTTTGATCCAAACATAATTTGAGCATTATACATATTCTTCAAAATGACATAAAAAATATATATTATAGTAAACATCATTATCAAAGGATAACTTTTATTTATGTACAATAATTACATAACCATACTATCTATTGCAAACAACCAAAATTAAAATATTTATATTTTTACAGATTCATCACCGATCACATGACTTGTTTCTCCTTCGGGGAGTGCAAAGTAATAAGCTACATCCAAATGCATGAAGTCTAAATTATTTTCAGAAATAAAATTTGCTTCAACATTTTTCTCTATCTTCTTCAGGGAGGCTTGATAAAGCTCAACCAGGTGCTTTGGCGTACGACAGGTACGTGACCAGTGCCCTTTTCCTCCACATCTATAGCATGCATTTTCTGCCTTTGTTGCTTGCACTGTTTCATGCTTTTGTTCCTTCCTTTTCCACTGTTGGTGGTGAGGAGGGTTGTTTGGTGCATTATTATTACCACGATTAGATTTTCTTCCCCGACCACGGCCATGACCACGTCTGAGGCCACGTCCTCTTCCACGCTTAGCTTGGTGGAAGTTCGTCTCATTCACTTCAGGGAATGGACAAGAACTAGTAGGTCGGTTTTCATAATTTTTCATTAATAGCCCATTATGTTGCTCGGCTATAAGAAGATGTGAGATAAGTTCAGAATTCTTTTTGAATCCCATCTCTCGATATTGCTGTTGTAGGAGCATATTCGAGGCATGAAAAGTGGTGAAAGTTTTCTCCAACATATCATGATCAGTAATATTATCACCACATAATTTCAATTGGGAAATAATTCTGAACATAGCAAATTATATTCACTGATAGATTTAAAATCTTGTAGCCTTAGATGAGTCCAATCATTACGTGCCTGTGGAAGAACGACCATCTTCAGGTGGTCATATCTATCTTTTAAATTATTCCACAGTATGATCGGATCTTTAATAGTGAGATATTCCATTTTCAAGCCTTTATCAAAGTGATGGCGTAAGAATATCATTGCTTTGGCACGATCTTGGTTTGATGCTTGATTTTTGTCTTTGATGGTGTCTGCCGGACCCATCGCATCAAGATGAATTTCCGCATCAAGCACCCAAGACATGTAACTTTTGCCCGATATATCCAGGGCTACAAATTCAAGTTTAGAAAGATTTGACATTATTTAGAAAAAGAAAATTCGTACATGTGATACTTTCAAAGTATTTGCTCGAGATGGTAGAGTCTCGTGCTGATAACGTGTTATAAAATAAAGACTAGTATAGAGAGAAACTGATATATTATTCAAACTTCAAACTTATTTACATAATGAACTGAATTCTCCTCTATTTATACAAGAAAGGAAGCTGCTACTGAAAGCTGCTTTGTAAGCTGCTACTTTAAGCTGCTTGTAAGATGCTACTGTAACAGATATATATAATCTTCTATCATGAGTAATATTTATCCATAACGGAGTAGCGAAATGATAAACTCATTGTACCAGATATAGATAATCTTCTACCAGGGTAATTTTTATCCGTAACGGAGTATCGAAAGAATAAGGTTATTCAGATGTTTATTTTCAATAGAGTACTAAATAAATAAATATATTTAATGCGAAATATCATGTGAATAAATTTCTTGAGCAAGTTTATTTACAACATATTAGTAAACAAACAACAAAATTTAACCTTTCATCTAAATTTGTTACGACTAATATTGAATAGGTTTTTAAGCTTTCTTCCTTATTTCTGCCGAACATTTCCTCAGCTCAGCAAAACCCCCAAAATGGAAGTAGACATGGAAAATCTATTTACACCGCCGTGGCTGGAATTACCGCCGGAGATTACATCGACGATACTACAGAAGCTGGGGACGATAGAGATACTGAGAAATGCAGATAAAGTGTGTACAACTTGGCGCCGATTATGCGAAGACCCAGCCATGTGGCGAGTTATCAACATGCGAGACAATGTTTGGGACATGTTGGAAGGTTACTTGGAACAGATATGCCGCGAAGCAGTGGATCGTAGCCAGGGTCAATTAATTGATATCAATCTTGAGTACTTTGGCAGCGATAATTTGCTCTATTATATTGCTGAAAGGTCCCATTTCTTAACCTTAATTTTCCTGTTTCTTTTCTCTCTCTTGTATATGCTTAATTGTCTTACTTTGGAGTCAGTTTATAGGTACCTTTCTGTTATGCTAGGAACAATTTTTAACTAGAATGGGAAAACAGGATTTTGCTCTAGCTTGAAATTTAGTTACAATTCGGAAAAAATACTCCCCTGTCCCAATTTATGTGAGGGCATTTGACTGGGCACAGTATGTAAGAAAGAAAGGAAGGTTTTTGAAACTTGTAGTCTAAAACATGTCACAAGGAATTATATGGCTATAAATAATCTCATTAAGGGTAAAATGAGACGTTAAATTGTTTCTGGATATAGAAAGTTGTCATTCTTTAGGGATACACCAAAAAGGGTAGATTGTTACATAAATTGAACCAGAGGAATAAGCAACAGACGAAGCTCGATCAAACTTCCTCCATTTGACCCATCACCTGAATCGAATGAGGATAGAACAAAATTAGAATAAGATGAGAGAGAGAGAGAGAGAGAGATTGCTATAAACGTGATTCCTTCTTTCTGGTTTTTGTGGCATTTGTATCAATGAAGAAGAAGAGCCTCCACCATTGATGTCAATTTGTGGATTTAAATTGTGGGCCGTTCTATCTGATTTGCAGTGTTGAGTAAATAAGTGTAATTCAGACTTTTCCTGGTCCAAATGTCGTAATCCCCCTTTTAATTTAACTCTCCGGCTCTCAACACTTTCATTTTATTATTTGTGATATTAATCACTTACTCAATACTTTTAAACATTCTTCACCTAACATTCCACCCTCTCCGAATCAGTATCTACCTTAAAACTGCAAATTGATGAATGTGGGAGAACTGATTCTTCAAGAAATCCCAATCATCTCTCCCCAGTGTAAGATTTGACCATTGCACCAACACCTATACTGCAGCTCGATTATTTTTCTTAATCATCCTCCTTTTTGAAATGTCTATTGGCTACTAGTTCAATGAGAAAGTGTCCTTCTTCTCCCAAGTTTGACAAATTAGTATGAACGGTATTGTTAGCTCCTACCTTCTTTTTCAGTAGTGATATGTGGAATACTTTATGTACTGGGACCCCATAGATAACTCCAATTATAAGACAACTGGCCTATCATCAACAGTGCTTTAGAAGGCCACTGTATTTTGAGCTTAGCTTGAAGTTCTTGCGCAAGGCGATGGAACTTATTCTATAAGGTTGCAGCTTGAGGTACCACCCCATGTCTCCTCATGGAATTCATGCTCAGTCTTGTCAGCATAGTATTTCATTCTGGCTTGTGCTTTGGACAGGTTGTCTCTCAGCACTTGTCTCATGGCTTGCCTGTGCGAGATACTATGTGCACCTTAATGAGTGACTGAAGGCCAAGAGATAAATGAGAGGAGGAATGGAGGATAGCCATAAATAACCTCAAAGGGAATGCAACAGAGAGCAGTATGATAGTTGATATGCACCACCATTCAGCCAAGGGAAGCCAAGACATCCATTTCCTGGCGTGTCACATTGTCATAGCTCTGAGATAATTTTTTTTTATAAGGTAAATTGTATTAATCAAAAGGGAGAAAAAACTCCCGCATACAAGAAGTATACCAAAAAGTAAAGAATTTACATCAGAACATGATTCTCTACAAAAGACGCCCAATCTTCTACACAAGTAGGGGCTATATGTGTGCACCAAAAAACGATCAAAGATAAAAGGCTATTCTTAAGATGTGAAAACGGAGACTCAATCCCCTCAAAAACTCTCTTATTTCTCTCTCCCCAGACTATCCACATGAGAGCTAACAGGGCGAACTTCCACGCCTTTTGTTTGCTTCTTCTACGGAAACCGGCCCAGCTATATAGCATTTCCTTTACAGTATTTGGCATCACCCATTGAACACCAAAAAGATTCAGGATTGCCCTCCACAAACCCCAGGACACAGGGCAATGCAGCATAAGATGATCAACTTCTTCCCCTGAGCTTTTACACATGTAGCACCAACTCACATGTGTAATTCCTCTCTTTCGCAGATTTTCAGCTATCAAGATCACTCCCCTCGCTGCTAGCCATGCAAAAAAGCACACCTTCGTGGGTGCCTTAGGAATCCAGATCAATGAGTATGGAAAAATAGCCTCCTCTCTCACCAACATACTCTGGTAAAAGGACTTTACGGTGAACAAACCATCGCCACGCAACCCCCATCTCCAAGAATCGCAAGATGGATGGGGCCTGTCTTGCCCGTATAGCAGTGCCAACAAATTTTGGAGCTCCGCAATCTCCCAATCTTGCATGTTCCTTCTAAAAGAGAGGTCCCATACTACCCCCTTCATGCTCCTTGCGAATCTGTTGGACCATCAATTCCTTCTGGTTTGAAACTTTGAAAACGTGGGGGAAAGAGACCCTCAGAGTATCCTCTCCACACCACCTGTGATTCCAAAAGTTGATTCTCCTTCCATCTCCCACCCTGCAAGTGATGTTGCCATAGAAAGCTTCCCAGTTCTTCATGATGTTCCTCCACATGCCACACCCGAACGGTGCTGTGATTGCCTTGGTCCTCCAACCCCCTCCCGTGGAATCGTACTTTTCTACTATGACCTCCTTCCATAGAGCATGCTCTTCTATCCCGAATCTCCACAGCCACTTCCCCAACAAAGCTCTATTGAATACCCTAAGATCTTTTACTCTAAGTCCACCCCACTTCTTTGGGCAAGTGACTGTCTGTCAATTCACTAAATGAAACTTTCTAGTTCCATCCGCCGTATCCCAAAGAAAATTCCTTTGAAGCCGCTCCAGTTTTTCTGTGATGCTCGCAGGAGCTTGCAACAAGGACAAATAATAGGTAGGGATACTCGACAAAGTGCTTTTGATAAGCACTTCCTTACCGCCTTTTGACAAGTACCGTTTCTGCCAGCCTGCTAATCGTTTTTCAACCCTTTCAATGACTGGATTCCAAACCGTAGTATTCTTTTGCAAAGCGCCCAATGGTAGACCCAGGTAAGTAGTGGGAAGAGAGCCCAACTTGCATCCGAGAACATGAGACAAAGCATCAATGTTAGCAACCTCACCCACCGGGAAAATCTCACACTTGCCGAGGTTGATTTTGAGTCCTGATACTATCTGAAATCACTGCAGTACCTGCTTCAGGCAGGTCAACTGATCCATATCAGCATCACAGAAAACCAGGGTGTCATCCGCAAAAAGTAAATGAGAGACTCTTCGGGCACTGCGCATCCCAATCGGAGCTGAGAATCCTCTTAAGAAGCCTCCACCCGCCGCACGATCCATCATTTTACTCAGAGCATCCATCACTAAAATGAATAGCATGGGGGATAGGGGGTCACCTTGCCTGAGACCCCTGGAGATGCCAAAGAAACCACACGGGCTACCATTAACCAGGACATAGAATCTGACTGAGGAAATGCAGAACTTGATCCATCCCCTCCATCTTTCCCCAAACCCTATCCGCTTCATAATGAAGTCCAGGAACTCCCAATTGACATGGTCGAAAGCCTTCTCAAGGTCCAACTTGCACAGTAAGTCGGGTTCTTTATTTTTCCTTCTGGAGTCTACAAGTTCATTTCCCACCAGAGCAGCATCCACGATCTGCCTACCTTCCACAAACGCATTCTGGGAGGACGAAACAGACACATCAAGAACCTTCTTGAGTCTGTTGGAGAGCACTTTAGAAATAATCTTGTAAATGCTCCCCACGAGACTGATAGGCCTGTAGTCTCTGATACAAGATGTGCCTTCTTTCTTAGGCACAATAGTAATAAAAAAAGCATTGATGCTTCTCTCGAAAGCACCATTCACGTGGAAGTATTCGATGGCTTCCATCAACTCCCCCTTAATGGTGTCCCAACAGAGCTGCAAGAAGGCCAAGGAGAAACCATCAGGCCCGGGGGCCTTATCACCAGCACAACTCGACACAGCATCGTGTACCTCCTCCTCCTCGAAAGCTCTTTCTAGCCACTCATTGTCTCCCTCCCCTATGTGGTTGAACTCTATTCCCCCCAAAGTAGGCCTCCAACTAACTTCCTCTTTGTATAAGTTCTCGTAAAACCCCACTATCGCCCCTTTTACCTCCTCCTCTCCCTCAATCCTCACCCCATCCACAACTAAGGACTGAAGTTTCTCCTTCGATTTGCAACCGCAACCCTGTGGAAAAACTTGCTATTCGAATCCCCCTCCTTTAACCAGAGCGCCTTTGATTTTTGCCGCCAACTAGTCTCCTGAGCTATTGCTAACTCGACTATTTCCCTCTTAACCTCCCCCAATCTCGCTTTCTCAGATTCATCTAGCTCCCTCGCCCCTTCCCCTCTATCTAATTCCCCCAATTCATGCATAAGCTTCCTCATTTTGACCTCTACCCTCCCGAAGACCTCCTTATTCTACCTAATAATATCTCTCTTGAGCAATTTGAGTTTCTTCGACAGACGGAATGAAGGTGACCCTGATACCCTGTAGCTTGTCCACCATTCTTTCACTTTGTCACCAAATCCTGGCACTTTCAACCACATGTTCTCGAATCGGAAGGGAGCACGCACCCCCTCCCTCTGCATCCATCTAGCAAGATAGGCAAATGATCCGAAGTCAGCCTAGGTAAAGGAATCTGCAGCACATTCGGCACTAGCTCATTCTAGGAGGGCGATATCAAAAATCTATCAAGTCTAGACCTTGAGTTGGAATCCTCCGCCCTGACCCAAGTAAACCTTTCCCCTGACAGAGGAAGATCAGTGAGAAAGTGATCATTGATGAAGTCAGAAAACTCCTCCATGGCCCTCGAAATCAAATTACACCCTAATCTTTCCTCCGGGAATCTAATAATGTTAAAGTCTCCCCCTAGAACCCATGGAATGTCCCATTCCCCCATAATATTGGCCAGTTCCTCCTAGAAAGATACCTTGAACCCTTCCCCTACCGGTCCGTACACTCCTCCAAATCCCCACTCCACCCCACTCACTCTATCTTTGACGAGAGCTGCTAAAGAAAAAACACCCTTCCTAATCTCCTTTACCTCCAAGCTTCTATCATCTCACATAAGTAGAATGCCCCCGGCACTTCCCGCTGCTGGGACCCAGTCATATTTCACCCAACTACCTCCCCAAACACTTCTCACGATCGCATCCGACAAAACTTCCATTTTGGTCTCCTGAAAACAAACTAGGTTGGCACCCCACTCCCTAACTCCCACTTTGATGATGACCCTTTTTTTTGGGTCGTTCATCCCCTCACATTCCATGAAAGAATCTTAACTTCCATAAGTAACAATAGCCCCCATTTCCCCACCCCCCTAGCCGAGGTCCCTTTCTCCCCGTCACACACCCCGTCCCTTCTCTGATACACCACTACATTCCCTAAGTTATTTTGCTTAACACTTTTACCCAACTCCCTCCCCGCGCCTTCGTAAAAAGGTTGTTGCTCAATCTCCCTCAACAGTTCTAGCACCCTATCTTCCTTCCCTTTAAAAGAAACACCTAAAATCTTCCCAAAGTTTAATAGTTTATCCTCCATCCAGAAGGACATATCCCCTTCTCCAATCCGTGACGAAATTGGACATGCGTCTTCTGTAAGTACCTTTTCCTTGCCCCTACCGGAGGAATGCAAGACCATAGCATTGCTAGTAATAGGAACTCTAGGTGCCGGGTGGATCTCGTCGTTTCCTTGAGAGGCACCAACCTCTAATATTAATGCTTCTCTGGCAGTGTATCGTGATGGAGCCTTTGGCGGCATATTAACTGGTATTACTGGCCCGCCACTGACATCAATTTGGGGCAAGCACAACAATCTCCCCAGAAGAGGAAGGAGATTGTATTGTAACCTCAGTACAGCTAAGCATAAAGGGAGATGAGGGGGCAATGGAGCTGGGTTCATCAGAGGCGGGGGGCCGTGGAATAACACCACCAGCTTTTGCCGGTGCTGCCCCTGGAGCAGTGGCCGAAGAGGGGCGCAAGTCACTAGTGCTTGGTGAAGAAATACCACTGTGTGAGGCATCATTGGCCGAAGAAGAAAGAGCGACTGCTCCCATATGTTTAGGAGCCTTATCAGACGCAACTTGATATAATCGGGGCTCCTTGGGATCAATTCTAATAGAATTGGGAAAAGTTGTTAGGCCCATGTGTGGAGGCCTATGCCTATACTTGCTGAAATCTTGTCCGACCCTATGATAGTTAAAAGAGGACTGTCCCATTTTGCCTTTCCAGCCCCGCATCACTAACCCATTCACGTCTTTTCCTCCTGTTAAAATTTTGTCTTCTTCTTCCAAATTCAAACCTCCCGTCACTTCTCGATCTAATGTCTGATTCCAGCTTAGTCCACTGATCCGGTGAGCCCTCCCCTCCCCTCAGAGACTGATTTCCCCTTCCCTCCCTTCTATTTGACCTTCCCTTTTCTTCCGCCACTATTACAAGCATAAAGATAGGGCGAAATTCAGGGCTCAACCAAACCCTATAACTCAAGTAGCCATCTTCCACCACAGTGGAGACAGGGATTCTGCCCCCTTTCCTCACCACAATCCTCACTCACGAGAGATCGTGTAAGCTGCAAGTGACATTAATAAAACCCCCACAGATTTTTCCAATCTTCTTGAATAGGTCAAGACACCAAAGATGCACCGGGAGACCCACCATGTTGACCACCAATGTTTCGCCAGTGAAACGAGGGTCGAGACACCCATCGTGCTCCACCCATCTGTCTAGCTTTAAGAAGTTCCCATCGAACCACTTGTTTCCTCTGACAAGAATTTCTGAAGCTTGAGACTCGTCGACAAATCGAAAGAGATATTGCGTGTTCCCCAGTTGCGATATTTTCAGCCCGTCCTTGACGTTCCATGTCTCTGCTGCCCAGTTCCTAACAGCCTCTGGTGAACCAACCCATTTGGAGAAAGACCCAATCAAACAAGATTCCAAGAAACCCTTATGCCTGAGAGTGTGCTCCTCGGACAGCGAGAAGTGCGGCTCCTGCCCTACGTCAAGCTTTCGATGGCATCTTCCCCCAAGTTCTAGGGCTGGCCAAGAGGCAGCTTTGATGAAAGACATGTTTTCCAGTTTTCTAGATTCTAGGGAGAAGTAGGAGCTTCTCTCTGTAGAGTCCATCATAGCTAAACCAAAAGCCTCGATAGGAGGCTGACCGAAGAAGAGGAAGTTAGAGGGAGTGAAATCTGGCCGGAAAAAGCCACATCTATCGTCGGAAAATAGTAAAAGTGGTCGGAATTTGGAGGTTGGTGGATGGGTGGGGTCGGAACAGCCTCGCGAAGAGGCTGTCTGAAGAAAAGAAGTTGAGATCTGGCCTGGAAAGGCGTCACGCGCCCGCGCGTGGGTTAGAGGTAGTCGGAGCTCTGCCGCGCGTGACGGCGCGTGGGGTGTCGGATTCCGAAGATTTTTTCTGGGGTAGTGTCGCGGCGAGGTTGGCTCTCGTATGGTGGTGGTGAAATCTTAGGATTCATGATTCTCAGGCGTCTCGGGGAGAGTGCCTGGGAGCATTTTCTCTGTTTTTCAAACTAAGGGCACAGATTATAGCCTTGCATTCAGAACTTTGATAGTCTAACTTGACTTGGTGTAGCAGTTTTGGACAAATCCAAAGTGACCATGGTTGATTAGTGACTGATTGTTAGCAGTGGATACATTTCCTTAACTTTATGGGAGTTATAGAGTTGATAGTTTCACTATAAAGTTGCTCCCTTGTCTTCTTGTTTTACCTAACTGTGAAAAGATTCAAAATAAAGAACAGTAGGCTGAAGATGAATCTTGATATCCCTCTTAGTAACATGGACAAGAGAAACAATACATGGTAAGTATAGATCTTCCTAATGTCTGATAGACTGGATTATCTTTCAGTGAAGGCCCTAAGAATATACTCTCAACCAGATTCTTTTTGTGTTTATGGTTCTGTTACGAGTGTTTATGCATTATCATGCTTATTGTGCTTAAACAGGTCTGCACAATAACAAACAGCTTTAAAGCGAGTGTTTTCTGAACTAGTTTTTTGTTGTTTAGGTCAAGAGATTTTCTGTCATGTCGGGTATGTTAATAATATTTTTTGTGGAAGTGTTACATTGTCATTTTACATGCTGCAAAACTAAGCAGCGAGAACAAAATACTTTGGTCAAGTCTCTCAGATCAGTTGCCTAGGATCACCCTTCTCTAGTGACCCTTTTCCTACTCTCTTATCTCCTAGGCGGGAGCTGGATTGATCTTTTTTCTCTAATCAAATAAAAGAGGAATTGGATTTGCACACCTGAGTAATCAAATTAATTCAATGAGGCTTTACATGAGATAGTGCCTTTGTTTAAGTTATTCAGATTATTACAACAAGTCAACAACAACTACGCCTCAGTCCCAAACAAGTTGGGTCGGTGATATGAATCCTCATTCCTTCGTTTTGCTCAACTCATATCATCATCATTACCAAATAAAATAAAAGTGCAAGTAAAAAATTTGTAAATAAATTTAATATATATATATATATATATATATATATATATATATATATATATATATATATATATATATATATATATATAGTAATAATAATAATAATAATAATAATAATAATAACAATAATAATAATAATAGAAATTTTCTACCAAGTTTAAAACCTGTTCACAACTAGTAGGTATCACAAACATGGATTTTTCTCTTCCATTGTGCCCTATCTTTAGCTAAGTTATTCAGATTGCTTAGCTGATTTTGAGAGAAGTGAACACTATCCAGATGTCGCTTAATATTGTTTAAGCTTGAGAGAGAAGTGAACAACCTCACAACCTTCTACGGCTGTAACTTGATCCTTTCCGTTTTTTTAAGTACTCATGGTTCAAATTTAATTGGGATATTCAGTTGATAAATCTTTTTTTCTCATATCTTATTATTGAGCCTCTATAATTTGGATGGTACAGGTTCCACTGAGAATTGGAGCATTTATGTGCTCCTTGATTCATGGTAGAATTAACAGCAGTGATTGTGTTGCACTGAGAAGAGATCATAAATCCTTGAATCCTATTGGATGCATCTTGGATGATATCAGCTGACTAACACTCATCTGTTTCATTGTTGTGCTTAGAAATTCTCTAGTTCTTCGAGCAATCTTTAACACGTCATTCCAGAAATTATTAAATGTTAAAACATTAGAGATTTGGTTGAGCAAGGACGGTAGTATTTAGTCAAGCAAAAGAGAGTGGTTAAACCACTAAAGCTTGGTTTGGTTTAGATTTGAAGAGACACTGAATGCTGAAGACAGCTAAGATGGAGTATAGACATTGGGAATGCACTTTGTATTAACTTGGTTTATTGTTGAGGAGCTTCATTAAGTATAAGAACATAATAATTATCAGCAAGTCTTTTTGATAAGCTTAAAAGCTTTATTAAAGAAAGTACCAAGATGGTGCAAAAGAGTACATGAAATAGATAGAGGCTTATAAGCAGCCTATTACTGTTTCCTTCCTGCTATTGAGAATGGACCGCTGGACGACAAACATAAGTATAAATGTGTGTTTCTTTTTTTTTTTTGAAATCTCTTTACTGCTATATATGAAATTGGAATCTAGAACTTAATGAATTTTCATTGAAGGCAACTTCAAGAAAAGTTTGTCTCCCTTTTTTGGTCATGGCGGGGGAAAAGAAAAGAGGGTTTGAGGCACTGTTGGGGTCAGATTGATTTCGTTCATCCTTGATCAGGAGCCTATAGAACAGGATCTGTTCTATAGGCTCGTACCATTGTATCCTTGAGTTCTAAGGAGACAGAAAACCAAGTCTGGTTGATGAGACGTGGTTATAAGACTAGAGCGTGATTAACAGTCTACCATGGTTACTTGTGGCCTTGGAGCAGTAGAGGATCGTTACAGTCTCCAATCTTTTCTTCTCAAAAAAAAAAAAACTTTGTTCGGCAGGAAATTCATAAAGTTTGCACATTTTGATAAAATGGGACATTATGTGCAAAATCAATGTTGTCAAAGGCTCATATGAGCTGTGCTTAAGCCCTGAAGCTCAAAAAAGCTCGGGAATGCGCTTCGCCTCACTTAGGCTGCGCTTTTGTGTAGGCAAGGCATCTGTTCTATAGGCTCGTACCATTGTATCCTTGAGTTCTAAGGAGACAGAAAACCAAGTCTGGTTGATGAGACGTGGTTATGAGACTAGAGCGTGATTAACAGTCTACCATGGTTACTTGTGGCCTTGGAGCAGTAGAGGATCGTTACAGACTCCAATCTTTTCTTCTCAAAAAAACAAAACTTTGTTCGGCAGGAAATTCATAAAGTTTGCACATTTTGATAAAATGGGACATTATGTGCAAAATCAATGTTGTCAAAGGCTCATCTGAGCCGTGCTTAAGCCCTGAAGCTCAAAAAAGCTCGGGCATGCGCTTCGCCTCACTTAGGCTGCGCTTTTGTGTAGGCAAGGCATCTGTTCTATAGGCTCGTACCATTGTATCCTTGAGTTCTAAGGAGACAGAAAACCAAGTCTGGTTGATGAGACGTGGTTATGAGACTAGAGCGTGATTAACAGTCTACCATGGTTACTTGTGGCCTTGGAGCAGTAGAGGATCGTTACAGACTCCAATCTTTTCTTCTAAAAAAAAAAAATTGTTCAGCAGGAAATTCATAAAGTTTGCACATTTTGATAAAATGGGACATTATGTGCAAAATCAATGTTGTCAAAGGCTCATCTGAGCCGTGCTTAAGCCCTGAAGCTCAAAAAAGCTCGGGCATGCGCTTCGCCTCACTTAGGTTGCGCTTTTGTGTAGGCAAGGCATCTGTTCTATAGGCTCGTACCATTGTATCCTTGAGTTCTAAGGAGACAGAAAACCAAGTCTGGTTGATGAGACGTGGTTATGAGACTAGAGCGTGATTAACAGTCTACCATGGTTACTTGTGGCCTTGGAGCAGTAGAGGATCGTTACAGACTCCAATCTTTTCTTCTAAAAAAAAAAAAAACTTTGTTCAGCAGGAAATTCATAAAGTTTGCACATTTTGATAAAATGGGACATTATGTGCAAAATCAATGTTGTCAAAGGCTCATCTGAGCCGTGCTTAAGCCCTGAAGCTCAAAAAAGCTCGGGCATGCGCTTCGCCTCACTTAGGCTGCGCTTTTGTGTAGACAAGGCATCTGTTCTATAGGCTCGTACCATTGTATCCTTGAGTTCTAAGGAGACAGAAAACCAAGTCTGGTTGATGAGACGTGGTTATGAGACTAGAGCGTGATTAACAGTCTACCATGGTTACTTGTGGCCTTGGAGCAGTAGAGGATCGTTACAGACTCCAATCTTTTCTTCTCAAAAAAAAAAAACTTTGTTCGGCAAGAAATTCATAAAGTTTGCACATTTTGATAAAATGGGACATTATGTGCAAAATCAATGTTGTCAAAGGCTCATATGAGCCGTGCTTAATCCCTGAAGCTCAAAAAAGCTCGGGCATGCGCTTCGCCTCACTTAGGCTGCGCTTTTGTGTAGGCAAGGCACTAAGGTGTGTTCCTCATTGCCCATAAGTTCTAATTGGAATAGAGCCGTACAAAAAAATAAATGTAATTGGCAAAAAAGATGTAATTGTTAAGGAAATTATTATGAATGAAATTCTTATTTTCTTCTTGCATTACATATATTTTTTTCTTCGTTGAACCTTTTTTCACTAAAGCCCACACTTTAATCACGCTTTGCGCTTAAAGCTCCCATAGACCTGGAGCGATTTTTAATGCTTTTCGCCTTTGACAACACTGCAAAATGATGAAAGTAGGATGATATTTACCCCGTTCTTAAAAATTAGGGCCACTTACTGTTTCTTTTTTACGATTGAATCTTAGATGTGCTGGGACCATTATAGAATTAGTTTAGAACTATGTTTGGGAGGCTTTTCTGCAGAAAGGCAACTTAACAGTTGAACAAACGAAAAGCAAGCTACTTTATGTTCACAGTATTTTGGTTGCGACCCAGCTAACTTTCATGAAAACATTTGTACAGGCATAAGCATGTGCTCATAAATGTCTACTACTAAAACTACTATATGTGATGCCTTTAAATTATGTACAACAAATGATCATGTAATTTGCTCGGCCAATTTAACTGTGCGCTACTGCTCCTTCCTTGATCGTTTGATGCCTTTGTATGTTCATATCCCTGCTAATTTTTAAATGTTGCATCTGTCTTTCTTGTTATTAAGTTTGAATCTTTTCAACAGGTCACCTCAGCTCAAACGTCTTAGACTCCTATGCTCCTACAATGTCTCAGGTGAGGCGTTGAGTGCGGCATTGAAGAAGTGTCCACTATTGGAGGAACTGCACCTTTACCACATCTTAATCGGCAAAGAATCCATTGAAAATATAGGCCGCTCATGTCGTGCTTTGAAGTCATTTAAGTTGAACAACCAGGTATTTAGACACCCCTGCATTGAATACGATGAAGAGGCAATAGCAATTGCAGAGAACATGCCTAAACTGCACAACCTTCAAGTTGTTGGAAATAAGATGACAAATGAAGGGTTGGAAGCTATTCTTAATGGTTGCCCTAACCTAGAATCACTTGATCTGAGACGATGTTTTAATGTCAATCTAGGAGGGGATGTAGGGAAGCGATGTTCTCAACAGATCATATATCTCAGACGCCCTCATGACTCCACCGAAGATTATGAACTTGATGCAGGAATGCATGATTGTGAATCATTTGATGAGGATTACCCATCTGGATTTTCTGACATCGACCTTATCTCAGATGACGATGATTACTATGAATTTTCAGATGTCAGCAACTATTCCGGTGATGAAGAGATGTTCTTTGAATAGCAGTTTGACAGCCCTTCTGCTCTATTGATGGTAAACATGCTGCTAGTATTTCATGAATATCTCAATTTCCATGTCATTTGAACACCTATATAGTTGTTTTCAATGGTTTAATTTTCTAAATGTCCTTTTTCTCTCATATTGTGAGAATATAGGAAAATGGAGAAGATTAACTAGTTGACTGGTTTGTAAGCCCGAAGAACGTGTAGATTTGTGGTAGTTAAATTAAACGTCCTTTGCCTCTCTCATTGTGCAGCTACTCACTATTATAAAGTACACACTTTAATCATTTGATCCTTGTAACTTTTCCTAATGATACTCCAGCTTAATTTGCTCTTCAGTTTTTCTTGTTGATGCCATTAATCTGTTAGATTTTTGCCTTTATTTATCAAGTTTGGGTTGAAGTGAACATTGGGAACTTCTACCTGTTGAGAACTTCATTATTATATTTTGAAAGAAGTGTCCACAACATGAGCAAATCTGAAAGATGATAATTCTTCAAAAAAAAAAAGAAAGAAAAATAATAAAGCCTTTTGTGATATACACCGGCCTCTTTAATTCCTGCTGAATCTTTTGTTAATAGTATGACAAGCTGAGCCAATAAAGTATATTATGTTCTAATTCTGCTAAGATTGTTGTTTGCTCAATTAAAATAAGTCTGTTGAGATGTGAAGTGAAACTCTAATACAATTACATAAACAGTTGAGATTCATCCGAATTATTTTGAAGCTCACTGATCGCATATAAGCGAACTTTTCGTTTTTGTTTTTTCCAATTTTAACTGCAATGTGAAACAATTATCATAATACTTGTGACTTAAAGATTGAGTATATGTACTTAAAACAAATATCTTGAGAATAATTTTCACAGTCAATGTTCTTTTTTTGTCTCGAATTCAACTTTTTTTTTCTCTCTCTTCTTTTTCTTTTTTAATCGCAATTAGTATTTTAATTGAATTGGCAATATCATTTATTCACATTCGAAGTTCTGAGTAAAAATGACTAACGACGAGAAAAACTAAAAAATCACTGTTAGGACATCGAATTCAAAACAAAATTTAAGAGATACCCCAAAATCTTTATCCATTTGTAATAAGCCAATATATGACTAACACGTCAGCAAACAAGTATCTAAGTGTATCCAGTATAGTCCTTTCTGTGGCCACAAACTCTTCAGTTGGCTATGCCACAGAAACTTCTTTCCACCCAAAAAAGATTTATAACAATTTAAACAAACAAAATCAACAAAATATAGAAAATAACACACTTTCAATTCTTTGAACTTTCTGCAACAATGGCTGCCACAATGATGACTTCTCTCCCACAGTTCAATGGACTCAAACCCAAAACTTTCTCAACTTCTCCAGTTCAGGGCTTGGTCAGTTCCTCTATTTATATTTCTTTCTATCATTATTTGTTTACAAATTAATTCGTTATAGCATGTTATATTTTATTTTCAAAATGATCATATTACGCTTGTTATGAAAAACAAATACTCGTAATGTATGTAAACTTAATCTATTAATATAATTTTTTTTGTAATAGTGCATAGAACTTAAACTCTCATTTTTTTTGTATATTTTATGCAGGTGGCAGTTCAACCAATGAGGCGTAAAGGACATGGCGCTTTGGGAGCTCGCTGCGATTTCATTGGCTCGCCCACAAATTTGGTAAATAACCAATTACCTAGTGCTAAGACTTATTAAAGAAAATCAGAAAATCTTAATTTGCAAAACATTAAAATGGGCTCGATTATTCAGTAAAACTCATGTGTGGATTTATTTATAGTTTCTACTTGCTGAAAAAAATAACCAAGAACCTTGTATTTGGAATTTAAAACATTCCGAGAAACAAAATAAAAGTAAAATTTCAAGAAATAAAATGGAATCTTAGCACTAATTCTACCCTTTTCTTAAAGTTGAATGTTGAAATCGGTCAAAAGTACTGATCACACTAACAACGGGAGTAAAAGACAGGTTATTTCTTAAATTCTTGATTTTACTTGGCTCAAATTCTTAAATTAATATATCTAATTTTAACTTTTTACAATGACGGAATAAAAGAATTTTGGCACTCACAAATCACCTAAACGATAACTATATATAATTGGCCATAAGTAGTAGAATTAGTAACTTGAAAAATGAACGGTTGCTCTGGAGCAACGATAAAATTATTACCGTGTGACCTATAGTTCACGAGTTTGAATCTTAAAATTAGTCACTACATGATGCTAGCGTCAAGATAAGCTGCCTATATCACACCCCTTAAGGTGCGACCCTTCCCCGGACCCTACGCGAATGCAGAATTCTTATCAGGCTACACTTTTAGTAATCTGGAAAAAAAAAAAATCTTTACGAAGTTAGCGCACATAATTCTTATTCTGTTTATCATGAACAACTAATGACAACATCAACAAATCTAATGTTGTTTGCTGGTAAAGTTGTTTCCGTATGACCTATAGGTCACGGGTTCAACTCGTGAAATCAGCCACGGACAGAATAGGCTACCTACATTATACCCCCTTCGAGTGCAATCATTCCCCGGACCCTACGTGAACATAAGATGCTACATGTACCAAACTACCCTTTTAGCAACCTGAAAAATAAAGCAGTTATAGTAGTAAAAAAAAAATAATTACACAATTAGTGCACATAACTCAAATTCTTGATCTTACTTGGCTCAAATTCTTAACTTAACTCAGTCATAAGTTAATTAATGTATTTGATTTTAACTAAACTTTACATATTGACGGTATAAAAGAATACTTATACTATCAAGTCACCTAAAAGATAACCTGAAAAAATGAAGGGTTGTTTTGGGCAATGGTAAAATTATCTCCACGTGACCTATAATTTACGGGTTCGACCTCGTAAAATCAGCCACTGACATGATAGATTGTCTATATCACTCCCCTTAGTGAACGTATGATGCTTCGTGCAACAAACTATCTTGAAAAATAAAACAGTCATAATAGTAAAAATATTCTTTACGAAGTTGGTGCACAATACTGCACATAATTCAAATTCTCATTGTGTTTATGATGTACAGATAATGGTGACTTCAACCAGCCTAATGTTGTTTGCTGGTAGATTTGGGTTGGCACCATCAGCAAATAGGAAGGCAACTGCAGGACTAAAGCTTGAGGTAAGGGACTCAGGCCTACAGACTGGGGACCCTGCTGGATTTACACTTGCTGATACTTTGGCTTGTGGTGTTGTTGGTCACATTATTGGTGTTGGGGTTGTTCTTGGCCTCAAAAATATTGGTGCTATCTAAAATTGATTTGTACTACTAGACATCTCATTTATCTCTGTTTATACCCTTAATTAATCTTTTGTGAATTATTCCTATTTCTAGCATCTTTTTCTAGCTAGCTCGATTACATTTTTTTCTTTTTGAATCATGGATTTGTTTGCAAAGGAAGGAAGCTATTAGAACGAAAAACAACAATAACAACAATAATAACGCTTCAGTCCCATGCAAATTAGAATTGGCTATATGTGCAGTGGCGTACGCATGATATTTCGTAGTCGGTGTCACAATTTGAAGAAGTGAACTAATGGACAAATCATTATAATGATAAGCGGTGTCACTTTTTATATTTATCGTTAATATTTTTCATTTTTCTTATCCATATCTACTAAAAAATTTAATTTCGACGAAGTGTGTCATGTGACAACGCATGCATCAAGATTAGGGGTGCTTATCGGGCGGATCGGGTGAATAATTATGCTTAATGGTTCGGCTTATCGGTTATCTGATTATAAATGTAGTAATCCGCTAGCCATTCAATAAGATAACGAGCGGATTGATATCGGATTAACGATTATCAGGTGGTTATTGGGCGGTTTATTGGCTAAACCAAATAGAAATTATTTGAACAATCAATACTAAACGGCCAAATGCATAGTTCAAATTGTCTCTGTTAGTCTTTGAACAATCAATACCATTAGCATTGTTATCCACAAAGGTAATACTATGGCCTAGAGAGGAATTCAATTCATGTCCACTCATAATTCATGAGAAGACAGAGACGACTGCCATTAGTTACAGACAATTCTATCATTCTATGTACAACTACTTATGCAATAATGTAGTAACAAATTTATATGCATATGGGTAAAAGTGTAAATATAAAAATTCTTAACGGGTTAACGGTTCACCCGATAAGAAAATTGAGTAATCCGCCCCCAAACTGTTAAGTCGTTAATTATAAAATCTCAATCCGTTCACCATCCATTACTCCGATAATCCAATACCAATAAGCCAATAAGCTATCAGTTCGATTTTGAACAACCCTAAACAAGATGCATACGTTCCTGTGTATGAGTTCTCGCTTCTTCAATTAAGCTCAATGGATAAAAATCCTGCGAAATTCAAGATTTACTTAGAAATCATTTTTATGTTATCAATATCTCAAATCCTCACCTCAAGCTCTCTTCACAAATAAATAAAATGTCCAGAGATTCACAGAGAAGACGTGGAAATTATAGACCCAAATGGTTTTCTTTTTGCTTGTTTTCAATTTGTTCTTTGTTTTAGCCATCCATTGAAGGAGAAGTTACTCTTTGCGAACAATATGTGAGGTATCAATCAACACTATCATCAAAAGACATTAAAAAGAAGAAGAAATTGCTCTGAACAAGTACAACAGAAGTAGATTTTAGGCAAAATATATCGATAGCCCCTTAAAGTTGTTCACAATTTTCACTTTGACACTTTATCTTAAATTTGTTCCATTTGAACACTTTAACCGGACCTTCACTCTGTCATTTAGACACAAAATTTAATAGGCAGCCAAACATAAAATATGCGTGTAATTCACACGCCAAGTAACGAATAAGAAAAAGACACGTGAATTTAATTTCAACAAATTAATAAAAAACATTTGGAGAAAATAAAAGAAAAATAAGAACCCCACCCACCCCTTCCCAGACGACCCCTTCTTCCTTTATCCCACCCTACCACTCTTTAATCTTCTACAAATCCCCTACCGACGACCGATCCTTGTTACTCCGATTCATCTCTTCCATCGGCGACCGGTCCCTGTTCACCCATGCTTCTTACAACCCCCTTCTTTCCGTCGTCTTCCCAGCGTCTCCCTCATCTATTTCACCCTCTTTGGCAAAAATCCAAATTTTTTTATTTACAATTCCCACAAAAAAATTATATTTGCAGAGATTTACAACCCTTGAGCTCCAAATATATTAATAAATGGTACTTTTCTTTTGCAATTACAGTGAAAATTCACATTTCAATAATTGCATAGACTTTTAATTTGTGTAATTTTAGATATAAATTAGAGAAGACTGTATGTGTGCGTGATAATAAAACCTTATTTTGTGTGTATTGAACAAGAAAATAGAGGGGTCAAAGGCAATATCGAAATTGACAGCGAAAACTGGTGGAGAAATGACGTGAAGAGGAGTTGTTTTAGAGGTTGTTTTGCAGTGGTGTCATGGTAGTTTGGGGGTGGTTCAGCTGGGTTTGATGGCTGGTTTAATGGTGTTTGTTACTGTTTTTTTGAAAGAAAAATAAGGTGTATTTAATGGAGGTTTTTATGGTGTTTCATGGAGGTAAGGGCGGACGTTGGTCGGTTCGATTAGGTTTTGTAGAAGTTCGGTTATGTTTTTTTGGTTTGCGATTTTAATAACCAAAACCGAATCAAAGTATTTTTGGTGCGGTTCGATTTTCTTGCGGTTTGGTGCGGTTATTTCGGTTTGATTTTTCGGTTTTAGGTTAGAGATCCAAAAAGGACAGGTAGAGTATGGCTTGGAACTTTTAATACAGTAGAGGATGCAACTCGAGCTTATGATAAAGCTGCTATTGAATTTAGAGGTCCTAGAGCTAAGCTTAATTTCTCATTTGCTGATTACACATCAATTCAACAGCACAATACTATCACTTCAATATCTTGTTCAAAGCAGCAACAACAAGAGCCGGTACAGTTAGAGCAGAGAAATAAAACAGATGCTGGTATTGGAAAAGAAGAAGAATTCTGGGATCAATTAATGAAATGGGATAATGAGATTCAAGAATGCTTGAACATGATGGATTTCAATGGCCATTCTTCAGATTCTGCTGGGAATTTGGAGGGAGTATTGCTCATAGCTTCTGATGATCACTTTCAATTAAACAAGAATTGAAAAGGAAAGTAGAAAAAGAACAAAAGAATTTGCTGTAGACTAAGGTGTTTTTCATGCCCATTCAGTTTTATAAAATTTGGGATATTTAATATTTCTATATTTAGATGTACTTCAAGTTTTCTTCTTTTGTTCAGATTGTATCCATCATTGGTAAATGAGAGGCTGCAGGACTCATACTTAAAAAAAACTTTGGTTTTTCGGTTAACCGAAAAATCGAAATACTAAAACTGAACACTGAATCGAACACCAAAGTTTCAAAAAATATAAACCGCAAACTGACCGAAAAATCGAATAAACCGAATCATATAAACTGAAATTGTTGGTTCGATCGATTTTTCCGATTCGGTCGGTATTATGCCCACCCCTACATGGAGGAGTTTCGTTGGTTTCATGGTGCAATACACCTGAATTTTTATTTTTTTTTATAAATAAATTTGGTTTTAGATGAAGCGGTGGGTATGGTGATAGAAGTTGCCGGCACAGTTGTAGTAGTATCCCATTGAGAAGATGAATAAGAGAAATAGATTTTTATTTAAAAGAATGCCTTTTGTTTCCACCTGTAGTTCGAGCCCACATCAATGGCCATATATATGCAGTTGACGCTCTTAAGAGAGGTGTCAGATACGCGCAATGACATGTCAGTATTTTGTGCAGGGAACTTTTAGTTAAAATTGTACCTTATGTTTTGAGGTAAATTTAACTTTATCCTTTTATCTATTGTCCTTAGCACTTATTGTCCTTTAAGTTTGCTAAACTTGAGCAGGTTTAGTCCACTTAAGAGTTTTTAGCCAAAATTATCCCTTATGTTTGGGGTAAGTCTAACTTTATCCTTTATCTATTGCTCTGAGCACTTATTGTCTTTTCAGTTTGCTAAACTTGAACAGATTTAGTCCACTTAACAAAAAACCCAAACTGGTAGGTAAAAAAACTTTCAGTACTCAAATTTTGCAGCACCGATGTATTGAACCTAAACCTGTTTAACCGGCCGGATTGACTCGGTTCCGGACCGACCTAGACCGGTAGTAAATCGGACCGGCCAGGACTGGTGGAAGGGGGGCGAGTAGGGCTGGGTTTGGGGGTTAGTCCGTCTATATTTTTTTACCGGTTAACCGGACCGGTCAAACTCGGTCAATGAAAATTACTGTTAAATCGGTTAACCGGCCCGGTTGAGAAATAAGACCAATGGGTTCTTAAACAAACTTGAAAAAGGAATTTAATTTTTCAACAGGTCGTTTCAGTAGTCAGAGGTCTACTTTGACAATATTCAATCAGCCAACACCTGAAGAACGGTTGAGAAGAAATCACGTGATTCAAAAATCAGGGTAACGTGTAGAAATTGGAGCACTAAGATGGCATTTGGTTGAAAAATTTTGAGTTTTCAAAAAAAGAAAACTGCGTCCATGAAATCATTTTCTCAAACATACACCACTTCATCAACCAGCTCGTTTGGTACGGGGATAAAGAATAATTACCTCGGGATTAACTTTGAGTAGAATTTATTTTATATTTTGTTGGAATAAAATCGTGGTATAATTAATTCGGGAATTAATTATCCCGAGATTATAGTATTTTTTTATTCCTATGGGAGGGTGAGATAACTAATCTTGAGACAATTAATCATGCAATAACTTGTTTCCCAACCCAACAACCCCTTAGGAGGGATAAGGATAATAATCCCAGGATAAAATTGCATCCATGAAATCATTTTTTCAAACATACACCACTTCATTAGAGATGAGAACTTCATCAATTACTTAGGGTCATTTGGTACATGAGATAAGGATAATAATTGTGAGATAAAGTTCGGGATTAACTTTATCCTATGTTTGGTTTGAAATATTAGCTAATCTCCGAAATAACTTTTACACTAAAATGGTGGAATTAACTATCACATGTAGAAGGTGGGATAACTAATTCCATGAGATATCTCAGCATTGTACCAAACAATCCCTTAAGCCTCAAATAATATTAAACTTTTTAGAGCTTCACATCTTTAATCTGACAAGAAATTCTGCTACGCCTTCATTTGTCATACTGTAAAGTGGTGCAAGACTGATAGGTTTTCAGCAATAGCTAGAGCTACTTTATTTCTTTCATCAACTTCATAAATTAAGGAGCATTCAATTCAAAAAGACTTCAACTGTGGCCAAGAGCTTCAATTCAATGCTTTCTGTTGTGATAGTTGTGTGTGTGTATGTCTCAGACTAACCTTTTTTAACAATTGGAGCTTTTGAACTACTTTAACCAAGCCTTCGCATATTATACCATGGCAATTTGCAATACCAAGTCTTTTCATTTTTCCTTACCTGGTGAAAAACACAGAATTGAAATAATGGCAGAATGAAGCAAAATTACCAAACACAATGCCTACTACAGAAGTTTAGTGCAAGCATACCATAGGATAAAACATTTTGCTACCTTAATTCATCAACCTTTTAATATATATATACACACACACACACACATACATTATCTGCAAACATGTTCTAGCAACAGAATAGTTCCTTTGGTGCTTTGTTTATTATATTTCTGCTGGTGGAGTGAAAGAAAACCACAAACAACGGGTGCGTTAGCTTTACCTATTGATGAATATAGGGGGGAAGAGTGGAAGGGAAGTGAGAAAATGGAACTTCAAAGGCAACACAATAAGAAAAGTGCTTCGAGGAGGAGAATTTCTCGACAGATTAAAGATGTTAAAGTGCCCTTGTGACGCTTTGGTATATTTACAATTACTATTTTAGCCTTGGGGCATGCACTTGATGAATATAACATGTCTGATCAATACATTAGTTTTGAAAAGATCTAGTGATTCCTGTACATTAGAGTTCCAGTAACCTGGTTGTGTGCATTACTCAATGAAATTCAATCAGCGAACATCTGAAGAACTGTTCAAAAGTCAATACTTTGCTTAACTATCAGAAGTTGGATGTTGGAAATAAAAATCAGGTGAATTTGAGTCGCACAGAACCAGCAGCCAAGCCTTACCATTCTCTCAATAAGCATTAATAGAGAAGAAACTACACTAAACTAGTACAACAGAAGTAGCTTTTATACACTAGCTCAAAAGAGTAGATAGAATATATAAGATACATAGCAAACTTGAATTGGAGGGGGGTTCCAAAGCCCTTTGAGGTACGAACAAAAGAAGAGCAAGAGTTATCTAGAAGTCATAGAAATCACCTTAGATGCAAAAGGAAGAGGATTACTTTGGTCATTCTAATTACAATCAGCTGTAGACTATATACAGAACTAAACTCACCTGTTACTGTTGCAAAAAGATGTCATGATAATGCAAAAGCAACCTAAAACCTGCAAAATACCGCGCCTGTTCTGCATCAAATAACTTTTTTGTCTTAACCCTTCCCTTTCTATATCTTGTGGTTGAACAGAACAAAACAAAAGATGGATGAAATAATGCTGGTATTCAAATCATTGGTTCTTACCATCAGTGATTTTCGGTTTGAATATGACCTTCGTAAAAGACAACATTTTCGTCGGGATACTTGCTGCTAAATGGATTTAGTCGTAGTAGTCATTATGATCATCATGGTCCCGATGGCCAACGCTGGTATCAGATAACCAATGAACGTCATCATCAGATACAGAATAATCGCTACTTTGATCTGAGTAGTCAGCACCACGAGATGAATGATCAAATATGTCAGCATCGAATTGATAACCATAAGTGGAATCATGAGGGAGCTTTAGATCGACAATCTGTTGTTTACATCTTCTTCCTAAATCCCCTTCAAGACTGAGATTATAACAGTGGCGTACGTCCAGCGATTCAAGGTGTGGACAGCCATCAAGAATGGCCTGCAGGCCTTCATTTGTCAAGATATTTCCAAAGAGGATCAGGTGCCGCAGTTCAGGCATACTTCTGGCAACAGCTAGAGCTTGATCATCACATAGATAACGCGGAGGACTAAATCCTAGAAATCCATAGGCATTCGATGTAAATGACTTGAGCATAGGGCAAGAATGACCAATAACTTCCATATCATTGTAACTAATAACAGAAAAGTATAGATGCAACTCCTCCAACAGAGGGAAGTTCTTAGCAGCTGCAGCCAAACATCCAAATATGATACAATGACACCTGACAAGTCTGAGATGTCTGAGCTGACTTGATCTGTTCAAAAGGTTTCCAAATTTGATTACTTTAAGAGAACTTTTATTTTAGTGGAGGTCAAGAAAAGTAATGAGAAAGTATAAATAAGAAACAACAGCCAGAGCACCTTTAAAAAAGTAGGTTACTGAACCATCAGGATAACGTGAACCCAAGAAATACAAATGAACTTAGCAACAAAAACATGGGAAAAGTGTACTTAACCACCAAAATGCACAGGTGTAACCAATATAAATCCTCAATATGACACTATCACCAAAAGGCAGAGAAGTTTTTTGACATGAACAGAAGATGTAAAGCCACACTTAAAACGCACTATTCAGTTCCTCCTTCCCCGGTCACTTTCCTCTTTCGTTACCTTCTTTCTTCCTAGCAAACTCTGTATTTGTGAGCAAATGAATTGCTGCTTCATCTGCTCTTAGCATCAGCTACATGTTAGCACTTCATCCAGCATTAATCATTTCCTCCTTCAGAATTTTTGCTTTGTTCTTTCTGCAGAAGGGATAAAGAGGAGACATACCACTTTACTTCCATTATAGATATAAACCGAGTTTAGTGGGCATCGGACATACCAATGTTCACACTCTGCAAATTACCATTTCTCATTATCGTTCTCGTAAGCCAAAGAGTTGTCATTTTATGGTTACTTATCAAAGAAAAGAGTCCCTTTTTGTTGTCCCAACTTTTGTAATATTTCTAGGAAATCCTGTTTCAGCTTGCCCCTATTCTATAAGTTCCTCCAGATGTGTATGATCTTTAGGGCGGGTAATCACAAATTGCAACTTACTCACAATTTGAATGATATTAGCTTAAACATTAATGTATGGTGTTTCTGTATGAACTAGGATGTATGTACTAGGAATGCAATTGTATCAAGCCCTTAACACGTACTTCAGGCATGAACTGACATTCAATTGGAAATGTTGGGTTAGGTACTGGTAGAATGACTCGAGCACAAATAAATAAATAAATAAATAAAAAGGTGTTAGGCTAAGGAACTGGCAAGCCAAGATCCCTTATTCAGTAAAAGTAGTTTTATACTTTTATATTACATACACATGCATCCTTTACAAACCTTGCAACGTACTTCCTTCTTAACTGCATGTGTAGATTTCTTTTTTCTTATAAGGTGTAGAATGCTGGGTTTATCTAGTTGTATTAGAATAAATGATGGGTCAATCTAATATTGGAGCAATAATCTGAAAGCCAGAATATATCAGAATGTAGACAAACTTGTGTGATGGGAATGAGGCCTTTTCTTCTTCAAGCATCTTGTTCCTCTCCTTCCCAAAATTGCATTTTTCTCCTCAATCATCAGTGAAGATTTTTGTCTTCTCCCTGACTGTTTTCTGATTCCCCTATTCCTCATATCTCTGCCAAGCATCTCTTCTTCTTTATGTAAAGAAACTTAAAAATCCTCAAGGATATCAGCTGTAATGCTATTAATCTAAAATTCCAAAATCACGGACTCCAGACCCTCCACACAAAGGAGTTGAAGGAACAGCAAATTCCAAAATCTTGGTGATTTCAGGGTATGCCTACTGTATTCACTAAACATTTGCATTATTATTTCTTCTTCTTTTTTTGTTGTTCATTTGCATGATAATGATTCGGAGATCTTGCAAAGTGGAACCATGCAGTACCAAACACATAATTGATCTTCCAAAGAACAAGGCCTTTTCGAATAAGCCAATTCATTTAGTACCCTGCAGATCCACTCCTTTTCTTATTCAAAGATCAGCCCTTGGCTCTTTGTTTTCATATTGAGAATTGTCAACGGGGCTTCTCACTTCCCAAACATATCCTCTTACATTTATATACAAACCAAGAATACGCAAGAAAAATACTTCGAATTGTTGATTTATTGTCAGAGATAAATAGTTTAGTATCTAATGGAAAACATTAAAACTAGAAACCAAACAAAAAACCTCAATATTTTCCTCATTTTCATAAATGTTCTAGGGAACTGTAATATAACTTTTCATGATAATTGTTTCAGCTTTACATTGGAACTTGGAGTTTAAACACGTGGATTTCACATACTTAACAACAGGACAAAGCTCGAAGAAAGAAGCAAATTTCAAATCAAGCTCAGATTTGACCCAAGTACATGATATATAGGGATTTCTGAGTTCAAACATCAAGGATCCAACTCGATTCAGCTGAACAGCCGTCCTACTTATTAACTATGTTTATTGCTTGAAACAAATCAAGAGTTGGTATCAAAATAGTTATGGACGTTGGCATCTAAAAAGGTACGCATAGAGGTTTACAACAGGAACCTAGTGATCTATTTGCCCCGGGGGTTTTGGCCTAACGGTTAGAGCACAACACATGATGTGTTGGTTAGGCGCACATCACTAATTTGAACCTTGCTGCAGAAGTCCTGGTAGTATTTAATTGGAGAAAGGTAGAGGGACGGTCCCAGAGGTGGACCCCAGATTTATATATGGCGGGTGCATCCTGCCTTAATCCGTACAGTTGGCTCTCGTGATAGTGCATTTGATTGGTTGTTCGATTCTACGTTAATTTAGCGCAATTCTTGACTTAGCATATGTTAACTTTGTTACATTTATTCAAGTTATATATATAAATCAATCATCCAATTATTTAAATAGATTCAGCTTTGATTTAATCAGAGTTTCTACTTCCAAATGAGAATTGTACGTTTTACGAGCACTTAATAAATTACAAGGAATCACATCTGTTCAAACGATAATACAAATGAAAAACGAGATGAGTAAACTTAAATATAACATCCGTGAGAGAGTGTGTGTGCAAAAAAGATGTAAATATGGATTAGAAATTAATAGAGATAGAAAAGAATTAAAGGAAAAGGAAAAAGGAGCAAAAGAAGAATGAAAAATGATACCTAAGGACACTACTGGTGAAAACTGTAAGAAACGAGGTAAGGAAAAAGGTGAAAAATAATAAAAACAAAGAAATGGCTCGGGGAGGTACTACCATCTGTCATACTAAGTGTTTACAAGAGTAAACTATCTTTGAATTCAAAAAAGAAAAAAAAAAGATTAATTGCACGAACTGGTTTCGAACCCAAGACGTCATTCAAGAAAAGGGCCTCAGCAAGCTTCTCGACCAACGCTCCCGTCCAAAAGTTTGTGATAGAGGGGGCCAACTAAATTATTTAAGGGGTCCTCCATGTATATACAAATACATATACGGCATGTATATGGTGTTTTTGTTGAGGCTAACGGGTGTTTTTGTTGAGGCTAACGGGCTCCGATGACCCCTCTATACCCAACATAGATCCGCCTCTGGACGGTCCCATTACCAACTGAGTTTCGAACCATACACCATTGCTTTTTGGGGATTTCTCCGTTATCTAATAAAAAAACTTAGTGATCTGTTCTTTCCACTAGATTTAAATAGGGGGCAACAAATCAATGGCAGGGAAATGGGTGGGATTCTAAGACCTTTGGTCCCTGTAAGATCAAGGATAAGTCCATTCCCACAGAGTCATATAAATTATGCTTCTGGCCCTTGATCTGTTCATAAAAACCCACTAAAGGTCTATCTAAAAGCTAATAATATGAAGGATTCTTGTTAAAAGCTTGCACATTTGAAGCCCCTCGCGTTTGAGTAAAGCAGCAGCCCAGACATAGATCGTATTAAGCGTTTAAACTTTGCTAGATTACCTACAGCTTCAGGGATTAAGCAAGACTTAACAATCACTGCATATGCTATAGTTTTGGAGTTATAATTCAAGATAATTTATTGTTAAGACAAGTGCTTTAGACAATATTTATTGTACCTCTCAGCAATGTGGTTGAACAAGTCGATGTCGCCAATATTCTCGATGTTAATTTTGACTAACTGGCCTTGGCTACGATCCACAGCGACCTTACACATCTCAATCTTATCCAAGTCATAGCGCAAGTCGCTATTTACATCATTTATCATGTCAATGACTCGCCACATAACGGGGTCATGGCACACCTTCCACCACGTACTACAAACTCTCTGCGCATTGTTCAGTATATCTATCACTCCCACCCGCTGCAAAATATCTGCCGTGATTTCCAGCGGAAGCTCCACCCACGGCGGCGACAGCTGTGGTGGTGAGGAGCGGGATGATGAGGTTTTTGGGTTTTTCTGTCGGGCTCTCCGTTTTTTCTGCTTACGCCTCTTTGGCCACGGCATTTTCTTTTCCTCCGCATTTGTCAAGGGTTTTGCCTTTAATTTGGAGTATAAAAAGCCACTCCTTTGAGAATATTGAGTTAAATGTGGTCCCTAGAGTCTATTCACGTCGCACCTATTCTCACTTTAATTATTACTACTCACTCCGTTTTCTGGCCCGGAATTTAATATTTAGGGTAAGACTTTGGCCATGTCACTTAAATATGTAGCAAGTGACAAAAATACCCTTAAAGGCCCACTGATTACCTTTTAAGCGGAAACCACAGTAAAAAGAAACAAGCAGCACCAACGTTTCCCATTTCTTCTTACACATTAATTGAGGTATCCATTTTCCCATACTTTACTCATATATCAGCTTTAAGCTTTAGTTCCAAAGTCATAAATTAGTCTGCTTTTTTTCCCTTCTCTTACATATTCTTACACACGTGCACAACTTTTTAAACATTGACTTTTCAACTTAATAAAAAATTCATAAATTGCTATGATTTTTGTAAATTCTTTTTGGAACGGATTAAAAAAAAAATTCATTCACATAAACTGAAACAGAGGGGTACTACTTTCTTTGTTACAATTTATGTGATATTATTTAATTGGATATGAATCTTTTTTTTAAAATAAAATAAATTATAAATATTTATTAAAAAAATTTATAAGTTAAATTATTTTGAAATATAAAAATTGTAATGACCCAACCAGTCATTTTGACTTTTAGAACCACGTTCCCCTAAATAATACTTCTCGTATGTGCTTTTATTAATTTATGACGTGGGGATGGTTGATCAGAATTTGAAGTGATAGGGTTGAAATCGGAACAATTAGTTCCTTAGTTTGGCTTTAAAAGGCCAAGTTTGACTTCGGTCAACATTTTGAGAAAACGACCCCGGAATCGGGATTTAACTGTTCCAATAGGTTCGTATGATGATTTCGGACTTGGGCGTATGTTCGAATCGGGTTTTGGATAACCCGGGAGCGTTTCGGCGCTTAATAGTGAAAATCAACTATTTGAAGGTTTAAAATTCTTTAAATTTGGTTTGGAATAGGTTTTGGAGTAATCAAGGTCCGTTTGAAATTTCGAGTTTGGGAATAGCTCCGTATGGTGATTTAAGACTTGCACGCAAAATTTGGTGTCATTCCGAGTAGTATAAGTATATTTCGGCGCGTTTGGAGTAAGTTTGAAGAATTTGAAATTTTTAATTTGAATCAATTTGGTTTGGGGTATGATTTTTAGATTTAATGTTGTTTTACATGTTGCGAGAGTTCGAGCAAGTCCGTTTTATGATTTCAAACTTGTTGGTATGTTCGGGCAGGGCCCCAGGGGGCCCAAGTGTTAACCGGACGAGGCTTAGACCAATTTTGGAATTTGGAAGAAGAACTGAAGTTTTCTGCTTCTGATACGTTAGCACCTGCGCTTGGACAGCCGTAGGTGCGACCCTCGCAGATACGAGTTTTGTTCGCAGAAGCGGAAAAGGGAAGGGGAGGCCATCGTTGCAGATGCAGAATTTTGGCGTACCTGCGAACGCGCAGGTGCGAAGCAGTGTACGCAGATGCGACCTTGGTCCAGGCGAGTGAAACGCGCACCTGCGAGGAATTTCCGCAGGTGCGAAAAAACTACTTGGGCAGAACCTTAAAAACGGACGAGGCTCAGTTCATTTTACTTTGTTTTTCTTCCATGTTTGGGCGATTTTAGAGCTTTTGAGAGGGGATTTCAACTAGCAACTTGAAGGTAAATTAATTATACACACTTTGAGTTAAATACATAGATTATGGGTAGATTAAAACCTGTAAATCTTAAAAATTAAGGGTTTAGATGAAAAACCTAGATTCTTATAAAAATGAGATTTTAACCACGAAAATGGTTATGGAATTTGATAGAAATTATATATTTGAGTTCTTGAGATTATGGGTAACGTTTTTCTCCAAAAATTTTCGAAATCCGGGCACATGGACTCGGGATGAATTTTAGGAATCTTACCATTTTGGATAGGGTAATTTATTTAATAGATGAATTTCGAATTATTGAACATGCATTAATTATTTTATATAACTTTTGGATAGTTTCAGATTTTTCGGCAATGAATTGAGGTTTTTACGCGACATTTGATCGGAAAAGTGGACTTTGAGACAAGGTAATTCTCTTGTCTAATCTTGTGAGGAGGAATTTACCCCATAGATGATTTAAATTAATAATTGTTGTTAAATGTGGGGGCTACATACATACGAGGTGATGAGTGTCCGTACGTAGCTACTATTTATGCTAAAGTCCGGGTAGTTTAGGACTCAAAAATCATGAATTACGTGTGTAAATTATATTCTTCATTTACTTAAATTATTTATAATACATTGTGAATTGTTAGGGAAAGATAGTAAAAGATGAAAACCTCATACACTTAATTTTCTGTTTAAATTAATTAATTATTAAAATAAATTGTGCATCCTCTCGTATTAATTTATCAATGAATAAACTCTCATTCCGGAGGTACATAAGAAAATGTCCTCCTTTATTGTGGAGCGGGACGAATGACTCGGTAGTATAGATGCATTTATAGATCGCGTCGCACGTCCCTCGGCAGTGTACACGACACTCTGGATTGGGTCGTACGACCTCGGCAGAAATCGTGCCTAATAATAATAATTACACGATACCTTGATATTTAATTGCAGCTTGTGAATTTAATTAATAGATTAGAAATTGTTGCATTTGAAGAAATTTAATTATTTCTGTTGGTTTAATAATATTATTTTTAACTCTTTGAATCATGTTGATTTAAATATTTTTATTTTTATTATATTTATTTATTTATTATTATTGACCCTTAGTGAGTGTCAAAGTCGACCATCTCGTCTCTACCT
This sequence comes from Nicotiana tabacum, assembly GCF_000715075.1. Taxonomy (NCBI): domain Eukaryota; kingdom Viridiplantae; phylum Streptophyta; class Magnoliopsida; order Solanales; family Solanaceae; genus Nicotiana; species Nicotiana tabacum. The sequence goes on along the minus strand of NC_134094.1, from coordinate 26,113,214 downwards.
CTTCGAGATTAGGCTTGATACTTAGTGGGCACACGTTGTTTACGTACTCATGCTACACTTGCTGTACTTTTTGTGCAGGACCTGATATATGTGCTATAGTTGGACCTATCGGCCCGCACACACGATATCAAGAGGCTTAGTGGTGAGCTGCCCTTCTTAGCCATTCTGCAGCAACCAGTGCCTCTTCCTGAATTTTTATTCTGTCTATTCTATTTCAGACAATATTTGAATTTTTGTATAATCTACTAGATGCTCATACACTTGTGACACCAGATCCTGGCACACACACTAGTAGAATTTTTGGATTTAATTATTTTTTTGGTTATTTTAATTTACAAGATCTTTTCACATTATCTTGATTATTGCAAGTAAGAAGAGTTTAATTACTCGGTTAATTTTAAAGAATAGAATATGGGTTTAAATTACTGGTTGGCTTGCCTAGCTATAGTGTTGGGCGCCATCATGGTCTATATGTGAAATTGGGTCGTGACAACACGGTATCAGAGTACTAGGTTTACATAGGTCTCACAAGTTATGAGCAGACCTAATAGAGTCTTGCGGATCGGTACAGAGACATTTGTACTTATCTTCGAGAGGCTATAGGGTATTAGGAAACTACCTTTCTTCATCTTCCATCGTGCAATTGATGTGATACTAAATATCTTCCTCTTATTCTCTCACAGGTGGTGAGAACACGCTCTAATGAGGTTCCAGACCAGGGAAGAGCTACTTCCCTAGTTGTTAGAGGCCGAGACAGAGGCCGGGGGAGGGCTCCATCCCATGGTAGGGGACGAGGATGTCCCAGGACTGTTCCAGTTATGCCGCCAGTGGGTCCAGTAGAGAATCTCGTTATTGAGGAACATGGCGAGGTGCATGTGGCAGAGCCAGCTTTGGTGGATTTCACATCTACACCGGGATTCCAGGATGTCATGGGTCGTATGCTGCGGTTCATGGACACTATGACCCAGGCCGATTTATTTCTGGCAGACCAAGCCACATCTCAGGCAGGCGGGGGAGCGCAGACCCCTACCGCACAGGCTCATGGGCAGGTAGTTGCTGTATATTAGACCCAGGGTGCACTACCCGTGGGTGGAGCCCAGCCAGTGACAGCAGCTACACCTGAGCCCAGGCCAGTTGCAGCCGCTGATCCGCAGAAACTATTGGACAGATGGACTAGACTACATCCTCTTGTCTTTGGGGGTGAGCGACATGAGGATCCCCAGGACTTCATTGATCGGTGTAGGGACAGACTGCACAACATGAGGATATTGGAGTCTCATAGGGTAGACTTTTCTACTTTTTAGCTAGAGGGCAGAGCCCATAGATGGTGGAAGTCTTATCTTCTTGGCAGACCAGCAGATTCTCTTCCCATGACTTGGGACAGGTTTACCTGTGTTTTCTTGGACAGATATATTCCACCCTCCCAGAGAGAAGAGTTGCAGTTTCAGTTTGAGCAGCTCCAGCAAGGTCAGATGTTAGTGACCGATTATGAGGCAAGGTTCTCTGAGTTATCTCGACATGCACTTATGATACTCCCTACTGAGGCAGAGAGAATGCAGAGGTTTGTTGCGGGTTTACATACTGGCATTCAGGCCACTATGGCTCGAGAGGTTGAGATGGGTACTTCTTATAAGCTAGTCGTGGAGATAGCCCGGAGGACTGAAGGTGTGCGTCAGCGTAGCCGAGAGTAGGTTATAAGAGATAAGCGGTTTAGGTATTCTGGAGAGTTCAGAGGTGCTCCGTCTGGGGGCAGAGGTCAGTTCGTGAGAGGACAGTCCAGTAGACCCCCATATCTAGCACCACCGCCTCCTCGGGGTCCTCAGTGCGACCTTATTTTAGTATTATGCTAGAGAGTTCTTATCACCCACCGGTTATTCAGGGTTCTTCCAGTGGGTATTCAGGTCACCAGGGCCAGATTCTTAGTCGGCAGCCCATCGCACCTAAGAGTTGTTACTAGTGCAGGGATCCCAGTCACATGCAGAGATTTTGTCCCAGGCTTCGGGGTAGACCAGTGCAGCAGGGTCAGCAGCCTATGATTACCGCACCAGTTGCTCCACCAGTCTCCCGACCACCAAGAGGTGGAGGACAGGTGGGTAGGGGCCGTTCTAGAGGTGGAGGTCAACTAGGCGGAGGCTAGCCAGTTGGCGCTCCAGCTCGGTTCTATGCTTTTCTAGCCAGACCAGATGCAGAAGCCTCAGATGCCGTGATTACAGGTATTATTTCTGTTTGCGGCAAAGATGCCTCCGTATTAGTTGATCCAGGATCTACATATTCCTATGTATAATCTCTATTTTCTCATTTCCTGGGTGTTTCTCATGAGTCCTTGAGTACTCCTGTTTATGTGTCCACTCCTGTGGGCGATTATGTTATTGTGAATCGGATCTACCAGTCCTATATTATTACATTATGTGGTTATGAAACTAGAACAGATCTCCTATTGCTTGAGATGACCGATTTTGAAATCTTTCTGGGCACGGACTAGTTATCTCCATACCATGCCATCCTAGATTGCCATGCCAAGACTCTTACCTTGGCTATTCCAAAATTTCCTAGGTTGGAGTGGAAGGGTTCGTCTGTTAGTGCATCTAATCGGGTTATTTCTTTTATGAAGGCTTAACACATGGTTGAGAAGGGTTGTTTAGCTTATCTAGCCTATGTTCGAGATACTACTGCAGGACTCCGACTATTGATTCAGTACCTGTAGTTCGGGAGTTCTCCGATGTATTTCCTTCAGATCTTCCAGGCATGCCACCTGATCGTGATATTGATTTCTGTATTGATTTGGCTCCAGATACCCAGCCTATATCTATCCCACCGTATCGCATGGCTCCGAAAGAATTGAAAGAATTGAAAGAACACCTTGAGAAGTTACTATCCAAAGGGTTCGTCAGACCGAGTGTATCGCCTTTGGGTGCACCGGTATTATTTGTGAAGAAGAAGGATGGTACCATGCGGATGTGTATCGATTATCGGTAATTAAACAAAGTCACATTTAAGAACAAATACCCGTTTCCGCGTATTGATGATCTATTTGACAAGTTACAGGGTGCTAGAGTATTCTCTAAGATCAACTTGAGGTCGGGGTACCATCAATTGAAGATTTGGGATTCGGATGTTTCGAAGATTGCTTTCCGGACTAGATATGGTCATTATGAGTTTCTGGCGATGTCCTTCGATTTAACTAAAGCCCCGGTAGCGTTTATGGATTTGATGAATAGGGTATTCAGACCATATATTGATTCATTTGTCATTGTCTTCATTGATGATATTTTGATTTACTTGCGTAACAAGAAAGAGCACGAGCAACATATGAGAGTGGTGTTTCAGATGCTGCGGGAACAAAAGCTATACGCTAAGTTCTCCAAATGTGAGTTCTGGCTGGAGTCTATAGCATTTTTGGGGCATATTGTATCGGGCGAGGGCATTAAAGTTGATCCCAAAAAGATTGAGGCAGTTCAGAATTGGCATCGTCCCACTTCGGCGACTGAGATCAGGAGTTTTCTAGGTTTAATAGGTTATTATCGTCGGTTCGTGGAAGGTTTTTCATCTATTGCAGCACCTTTGACCAAATTAACCCAGAAGGGTGCTCCGTTCCGATGGTCCGATGATTGTGAGGTGAGCTTTCAGAAGCTCAAGACAGCATTGACTACAACACCAGTGTTAGTGTTGCCTTCTGGTTTGGGGATGTATACAGTGTATTGTGATGCTTCATGCATTGGCTTGGGTTGTGTATTGATGCAGGAAGGGCGAGTTATTGCATATGCTTCACGTCAGCTGAAACCCCACGAGAAGAATTATCCAGTGCATGATTTGGAGTTAGTTGCGATTGTTCACGCTCTTAAGATTTGGAGGAATTATCTTTATGGGGTGTCTTGTGAGGTTTACACTGATCATCGCAGTTTGCAGCATTTATTCAAGCAGAGGGACCTAAATTTGAGACAACGCAGATTGCTTGAGTTACGAAAAGATTATGATATTACTATTCTGTATCATCCGGGCAAAGCAAATGTGGTTGCAGACGCCTTGAGTAGAAAGGCGGAGAGTATAGGTAGTTTGGCTTTCATTTCAGTAGAGGAGAGGCCATTAGCTTTGGATATTCAATCCTTGGCTAACCGACTTGTGAGATTGGATATTTCAGAGCCCAGTCAAGTTCTTGCATGTGTTGTAGCTCAGTCTTCACTATTTGAACAGATCAAGGCTCGCCAGTATGATGATCTACATTTATTGGTTCTTCGATAAACGATACTACGAGGTGGTGCCAAGGAGGTTACTATAGACGGAGATGGTGTTCTGCTACTCCAAGATCGTCTATGTGTTCCTAATGTGGATAGACTGAGGAAAAAGATCCTGGAAGAGGCACACAGTTCTCGGTATTCTATTCATCTAGGTGCTGTGAAGATGTATCGTGACCTGAGGCAGCATTATTGGTGGCGACGAATGAAAAAGGACATAGTTGAGTATGTAGCTAGGTGTCTAAATTGCCAGCAAGTTAAATATGAGCACCAGAGGCCAGGTGGCCTACTTCAGCAGATGACTATACCAGAGTGGAAATGGGAACGCATTACTATGGACTTTACAGTTGGGTTGCCGCAGACCTTGCGGAAGTTTGATGCAGTTTGGGTGATTGTTGACAGGTTGACCAAGTCGGCACACTTTATTCCGGTTGTGACTACGTATACTTCATAGAGGTTGGCCCAAATTTATATTCGGGAGATAGTTCAGTTGCACGGTATGTCAATTTCTATCATATCAGATAGAGGCCCTCAATTTATTTCATATTTCTGGAGAGCGGTACAAAGTGAATTGGGGACCAGTGTAGAGCTCAGCACAACCTTTCATCCATAGACCGACGGGCAGTCAGAGTGGACAATTTAGATTTTGGAGGATATGCTCAGGGCATGTGTGATTGACTTTGGAGGCCAGTGGGATCATTTCTTGCCTTTGGCTGAGTTTGCTTATAATAACGGTTACCAATCCAGCATCGAGATGGCTCCATTTGAGGCTTTATATGGTCGGCGATGTCGTTCGCCCATAAGATGGTTTGAGCCCGGCGAGGCTAAGTTATATGGTACTGATTTGGTGAAGGATGCCTTGGAAAATGTAAAGTTGATTTAGGAGCGACTTCGTACAGCACAGTCCAAACAGAAGAGTTACGCGGATCAGAAAGCGCGTGACTTATCTTTTATGGTAGGTGAAAAAGTCCTCTTGAAAGTTTCGCCGATGAAGGGAATCATGAGATTTGGGAAAAAGGGAAGGTTGAGCCCAAGGTTTATAGGCCCATTTGAGGTGTTAAGACGAGTTGGGGAGGTTGCTTACGAGCTTGCTTTGCCTCCCAGTCTATCAGGAGTTCATCCGGTTTTTCATGCATCTATGCTCCGGAAGTATCATGACAACCTATCATGTCTTAGACCTCAGCACAATTCAGCTAGATAATAGCTTGGGTTATGAAGAGGAGCCAATTGCCATTGTTGATAAAAAGGTTCGTTAGTTGAGGTCCAAGAGGATTTCTGCAGTAAAGGTCCAGTGGAGGGGCCAACCAGTCGAGGAAGCAACTTGGGAGGCCGAGGAAAACATGCAGAGCATATATCCACACTTATTCAGCACTCCATGTACAATTCTAAACCCGTTCGAGGACGAACGTTTGTTTAAGAGGTGGAGAATGTAATGACCCAACCGGTCATTTTACTTTTAGAACTCTGTTCCCTTAAATAAAACTCCCCGTATGTGCTTTTACTAATTTATGACTTGCGGGGATGGTTGGTTCAGAATTTGGAAGTGATCGGGTTGAAATCGGAACAATTGGTTCCTTAGTTTGGCTTTAAAAGACCAAGTTTGACTTCGGTCAATATTTTGAGAAAACAATCCTGGAATCGATATTTGACGGTTCCAATAGGTTCGTATAATGATTTCGGACTTGGGCGTATGTTCGAATCGGGTTTTGGATAACCCGAGAGCGTTTTAGCGCTTAATAATAAAAATCAACTATTTGAAAGTTTAAAGTTCTTTAAATTTAATTTGGAATAGGTTTTGGAGTAATCGAGGTCCGTTTGAAATTTCGAGTTTGGGAATAGCTCCGTATGGTAATTTAAGACTTGCACGCAAAATTTGGTGTCATTCCGAGTAGTATAAGTATATTTCGGCGCGTTCGGAGTAAGTTTGAAGAATTTAAAATTTTTAAGTTGAATCAATTTGGTTTGGGGTATGATTCTTAGATTTAATATTGTTTTACATGTTGCGAGAGTTCGAGCAAGTCCGTTTTATGGTTTCAAACTTGTTGGTATGTTAGAGCGGGGCCCCAGGGGGCCCGAGTGTTAACCGGACGAGGTTCGGAGCAATTTTGGAATTTGGAGGAAGAACACGGAAGGGGAGGCCATCGCCGTAGATGCGGAATTTTGGCGCACCTGCAAACGCGCAGGTGCGAAGCAGTGTGCGCAGATGCGACCTTGGTCCAGGCGAGTGAAACGCGCACCTGCGAGGAATTTCCGCAGGTGCGGTCAATCCCTCCGCAGGTGCAAAAAACCTGCTTGGGTAGAACCTTAAAAACGGACGAGGCTCAGTTCATTTTAGTCTATTTTTCTTCCATGTTTGGGAGATTTTAGAGCTTTTTGAGAGGGGATTTCAACTAGCAACTTGAAGGTAAGTTAATTCTACACATTTTTGAGTTAAATACATAGATTATGGGTAGATTAAAACCTATAAATCTTATAAATCAAGGGTTTAGATGAAAAACCTAGATTTTTTATAAAAATGAGATTTTAACCACGAAAATGGTTATGGAATTTGATAGAAATTATACATTTGAGTTCTTGAGATTATTGGTAATATTTTTCTCCAAAAATTTTCGGAATCCGGGCACGTGGGCCCGGGGTAAATTTTAAGAATTTTACCATTTTGGATAGGGTAATTTATTTAATAGATGAATTTCGAATTATTGAACATGCATTAATTATTTTATATAACTTTTGGATAGTTTCAGATTTTTCAGCAACGAATTGAGGTTTTTACGCGACATTTGATCGGAAAAGTGGACTGAGACAAGGTAATTCTCTTGTCTAATCTTGTGAGGAGGAATTTACCCCATAGATGATTTAAATTAATAATTGTTGTTAAATGTGGGGGCTACATACATACGAGGTGATGAGTGTCCGTACGTAGCTACTATTTATGCTAAAGTTCGGGTAGTTTAGAACTCAAAAATCATGAATTACGTGTGTAAATTATATTCTTCATTTACTTAAATTATTTATAATACATTGTGAATTGTTAGGGAAAGATAGTAAAAGATGAAAACCTCATACACTTAATTTTTTGTTTAAATTAATTAATTATTAAAAGAAATTGTGCATCCTCTCGTATTAATTTATCAATGAATAAACTCTCATTCCGGAGGTACATAAGAAAATATCCTCCTTTCTTATGGAGCGGGCCGAACGCCTCGACAGTATAGATGCATCTTTGGATCGCGCCGCACGTCCCTCAGCAGTGTACACGACACTCTGGATTGGGCCCTACGACCTCGGCAGAAATCGTGCCTAATAATAATAATTACACGATACCTTGATATTTTAATTGCAGCTTGTGAATTTAATTAATAGATTGGAAATTATTGCATTTGAAGGAATTTAATTATTTATGTTGGTTAAATAATATTATTTTAACTCTGTGAATCATGCTGATTTAAATATTTTTATTTTTGTTATATTTTATTATTATTATTATTATTATTGACCCTTAGTGAGTGTCAAATTCGACCATCTCGTCTCTACCTCTTCGAGATTAGGCTTGATACTTACTGGGTACACGTTGTTTACGTACTCATGCGGCACTTGCTGCACTTTTTGTGCAGAACCTGATACAGGTGCTATAGTTGGACCTATTGGCGCGCACCCACGATATCCAGATGCTTAGTGGTGAGCTGCCTTTCTGAGCCATTCTGCAGCAACCAGTGCCTCTTCCTGAATTTTTATTTTGTCTATTCTTTTTCAGACAATATTTGAATTGTTGTGTAATCTACTAGATGCTCATACACTTGTGACACCAGGTCCTGGCACACACACTAGTAGAATTTTTGGATTTAATAGTTTTTTTGGTTATTTTAATTTACAAGATCTTTTAACATTGTCTTGATTATTGCAAGTAAGAAGAGTTTATTACTCGGTTAATTTTAAAGAATAGAATATGGGTTTAAATTACTGGTTTGCTTGCCTAGCTGTAGTGTTGGGCGCCATCACGGTATATAGGTGAAAGTGGGTCGTGAAAAAAATATTTTATTCAGACTAAAACAAGTATCACATAAATTAGAATGGAAAAAGTAATTGCTAAAATTAAATTGCTTAGTTTAGTATAAATATCATGTATGAGTAAGTGTCTGATTTTGAGTTTAATATTATAGATTATAATTTAAAATATTTCTAGAAAAACTTTTAGATCCTCAATTTAAAATTACTTCACAACTTTCACCTCTTTCGTGATTTAAAAGATTTAAGATATTTTATACACCAACACTTTTTTTAATAATGACCAATTTCAATTGATAAAGTTTTTATAATATTCTAGGACTGTAATTTTGAAACATAAACGTCCCGCTAAATCACAACTAGTGACACATGTTTGGTAAATACAGTGTTTAACCAAATAAGAAGGAAGAAGTTTCAGAGACCAATTAATAAGTTAAATTTTTCTCTTGGTTTAAGAATTGACGGGTTAAGAAATTGGTAAAAGACTCTTTTACCTAATTAATATTTTTCTTGGATAATATAAAGTTCAAAATAAAACGCATTAGTCATTATCATGAATTTGAGAACATCTTGATCATAAGGTTCCTTCACGTTGGAGGACTTATGAATAGAATAGATAAAGTGCATTTTGCTCTTACCGCGGAGGAAAACTTGATAAAACTTAATTAGGAGATGCCTGAAGAGTTATTCATAATCAATGACCAAAAAAAACCTGCAACTTCAGAAATCGGGCTAGTGCTAAAAAGAGGACCACTAGAGATCTATTCAAAAACAAAGTCATCATCATACTGGTCATCATCGAAAGACATATTTTCATCAACATCATCCCCCAAGGCTAAAATCCGAACGTAAAACCTCTTAGAGAGCCATTAGGATATTTCATATCTTTAATATGTCGTGAAATTCTACTATTCAAGACTTCGTTGAGGCTAATGTTAGAGCACAACCGCAGGTCAAGTGATACAAGATGAGGACAACCATCAAAAATAGCTTGGGCGCCTTCATTTGTCATGCTGTTCCCAATGAGCTGTAGATGGTGCAAGGCAAGCAGGTTTCTACCTATAGCTCTTCATTTCTTCCATCTTCTCCATCAGAGTAATAACATGTTCTCATATAACATGAGTTATTCAATTCAAAGGATTTCTAACTTACCCGTAAAACGGTACAGTTGAGTTTGTGTGTAGTTTATAGACAGACTAATCGATTTGATCCCAAAACAATAAATACATTGAATAAAAATGCAAGATTTAGCGTTGAAATCGAGATAAGATAATAGATAGCTTGGTTCGGGAGCAGAGCTTACGAGAGCAGTAATAGCAATATCAATGAGCAAGAAATAAAATATTATTAAGCTTTTGAATAGTATATAGCATAAGTTTGTCGGAAAATTCATGTCCCTCTAATGGTTGTTGAACTCGATATTTATAGTTGCACCTAGTGAACAAGGTCCTAGGATCAAGCCCCTCTTAAATAATAATTATGGAGGTCATTGAATAATGTGTAACGGTAGGCTATGAATGGCATATTCTCTATAACGGACTATGTATTTAATACTGCAGAATATTCTCCATTGAATGCTGTTGGGTGACAGACATTCATTTGTCTTTATGAGCAATATTCCTTTCGGGACAACCGAAAGTGCTGCCCCCAGGCTTGATTTTCACATGTATTGCTTTTCATTTGCTCTGGTTCAACGTACCGCTCTATTTTGAGAGTACTTAATATGAACATATTTTGCCCTATACAGATAGTCCCCGTGCTTTCCGGTGGTACATCCTTATGTCATCGAAAAGTTGGTGAAGATAACTTTCTTAGCAAATAATTCTCTGACTCCATCTGAAAAGCTTCTGATGCTTGATTAGACGCACGCCTCTCCGTATTTAATGCCCAGAATACGCATTATCCCACGATTCAGTAATACTTTTGCCGGTTCTCGAGGTGACCACGATTTTAGCCGCATATTCCTTTACTTATACGTTTCAATCTTCTTCCTTCACACTTTCCAATTTTTAACTCTCTCAAACTTTCTTTACTAAATTCACTCTTGCTTTCAACTTTCTTTAACCTTCTTCTACAGAGAAACCGTTACTTTCTTCCACTAAATATGGCATCCTCTTCCAAAAACTCCAGTTTCTCAAAGAACAAGGAATGTACTGATAATGTTGTTCTTCCTACGGTGAGCACCATTATCCCTAGAAGGCTTAATACAAACAAGGATTTTGAAGAGAAGTTCCATTCTACTAACTCCCGCACATGGGTTGTTGGCGTGTACTCTTCTTCTATCCGTCCTTCCAGAATTCCGGCTGTGAAGGAAGATAATGGTTGCAATTATTTGAACATCATTGCTCCTGATTTGGTGGAGCGAGTAACTTTTTCCAAGAAGAGTTTTACATACGTTTACATGCATCCCTTTACCTTGGGCCCATTCTTATTGAGTGGGGGATCTGACTGTAACGACTCGGTCTGTCGTTTCGAGAGTTATAACCCCGCTTTCTCCATTCCTACTTCTTGTTATGTTATTCAGCTATATTATGTTTTATCGGGTTAGTTGGTTCGAGTCCGGAAGGAACTCAGAGTGAAATGAGACACTTAGTCTCATAATCGAAAAATTTTAAGTTAGAAAAGTGGACCGGATATGGACCTATGTGTAAACGACCTCGAATTTAAATTTTGATGATTCTAATAGCTTAATATAGTGATTTTGGGCTTAGGAGCATGTACGGAATATTATTTGGAAGCTCGTAGAGGAATTAGGCTTGAAATACCGAAAGTTTTTTTTAAGAAGTTTGACCGTGGGGTTGACTTTTTGATATCGGGATCAGAATCCGATTCTGAAAATTAGAATACCTCTGTTATGTTATTTAGGACTTGTGTGCAAAATTTGAGGTCAATCGGACGTGATTTGATAGGTTTCGGAGTTGTTTGTAGAAATTAGAAATTTCAAAGTTCATTAGGCTTGAATTATGGCATAATTCATGATTTTAGCATTGTTTGAGGTGATTTAAGGATTCGACTAAGTTTGTATGATATTTTAGGACTTATTGGTATATTTGGTTGAGGTCCTGAGGGCCTCGGGTGAGTTTTGGATGGTTAACGGATCAAAAATTGAACTACAACAGCTGCTGCAATTTCCTTCTGTTGGAAATTTATTCTGCCAGATTCGAGCCCAGAAATCTCTCATAATCGAGGGCCACGATCTAGCCCCGGGTCGAGGGCCACGATCGAAGCCCAGATCAAGCCCAGGGTCGAGGGCCACGATCGAAGCCATGATCGAGCCCAGGGTCAAGGGTCACGGTCGAAGACATGATCGAAGGCCTAGGATCTAGAACCATGATCGAAGGCCTAGGATCGAGGGCCAGAATCGAGGACCACGATCGAGGACCTCGATCGAAGGCCAAGATCGAGGCAGAATCGAGGTTGTCTGGGCAAAATTATAAAAACAGGGACTTCGTCCCATTTGTCATTTTTGACAAATTGGAGCTTGAGGAGAGGAGATTTTTGATATATTTTCAAGGAAAACTTGAGGTAAGTCCCTTGTGATCATTTCTACTCCATAATATTGAATTATCATCGAATAATCCGACTAGATTACATGATTTTGAGGTGTAAATCGGAGATTGGAACTTAGAAATTTGGAAATAAGATTTGTAGATTTGAGGGTCGAGTTGAGGTCGGATTTTGGTAAAATTGGTATGGGTAGACTCGTAGTTGAATGGGCTTTCAGATTTTATAACTTTTATCAGGTTCCGAGATGTGGGCCCCACATGCGATTTTTGAGCCAATTTCGGGTTTTGGTCTAATTTTGAAGCTTTTCTTGTGGAATTCATTCCATTAGCGTATATTGATGATATTATACTGATTGTGAATAGATTTGGAGCATTTGGAGGCCGAGTCCAGAGGCAAGATCATTGCGGGATAGAGAGTTGACCGGTTTGAGGTAAGTAACGATTGTAAATCTAGTCTTGAGGGTATGAAACCCCGAATTTTGTATCATTCTACTATTTTTAGTGACGCACATGCTAGGTGACGGGCGTGTGGGCGTGCACTGTTGAGGAATTATGACTTGGTCCGTCCCGTAGCAACTGTAAAGTTGCATACTTTGTTGAAACCATTTGATACTTATATGTTTTAGAAAGAATTTCTGTAAATTGGGCTGAATACCATGTTTGGGCCTTGCGCCAATGCTATTTGGACCCTTAGGGGTCGTTTCTTACTATCCTCTCACTGTTTTCGATTGAAAATTCTATACTCAGTCATGTTTATACTTGTTTACTGCATAACTCTATTTTATGACTCTATTTTGATGCATATAAATGTTTTGGGCCGAATGCCCTATTTTACTGAAATGCCCGAGTGGCTTGAGAGGTTTATTACTTAGTGAGGCCGAGGGCCTGATTTGTGAGGATGAGTGTGGATCGGGGCTGCCCGCCTGCAGCATATTTATGACTGAGTGAGGCCGAGGGCCTGATTTATGAGGATGAGTGTGGATCGGGGCTGCCCGCCTGCAACATACTTTATTATTTTGGCACGTAAGTTATCCGTGCAGATTATAGCTCTTGGGCTGAAGGAGACCCTCTGGAGTCTGTACACACCCCCAGTGAGCGCAGGTACCTACTGAGTGCGAGTGCCGAGTGCCAAGTGCTGAGTGACTGGGAGGCATGAGCGATTATGAGGTATGCCCGAGTGGCAAGAGTGATTGTGAGGTATGCCCGAGTGGCAAGAGTGATTGTGAGGTATGCTCGAGTGGCACGAGTGACTGTGAGGTTTGCCCAAGGGGCTGTATATGAGTGATGTTTTGCCCGAGGGGCTATTTATGATTTCATCATTTTTGCTCACCTTTGCATTGAGCCTTTGTTTGAAAAAATGTTGGAAAAAAAATATCTTTAAATGATTTTTACTGGAACTGGGTTTAAACTAGATAATTTGATTCAAATCCTAATTTTTAAAAGCATGTGGTATTTTACTGAGATTTCCTGATTTGAACGTTATATGCTTTATTGCTCGTCGCTACTGCTCAGTCTTTATTTATTATTGTTACTTACTGAGTTGGCATACTCACGTTACTCCCTACACCTTGTGTGCAGATTCAGGTATAGTTGGACACTATAACGGTTACTGAGTGTTCTGGTTGCAAATTTTCTTGGAGATAGCAAGGTAGCTGTTTGGCGATCGCAGCCTCTGCTCTTCTCCCTCTTATCTTTCTCTAGTTGTATTTAGCTATTTTCCGGGCTGATTTAGCCTTGATATTGTTAGACAAATTGTAGTATATGCTCATGACTAGTGACACCCCGATGTCGGGCTTTTCTTTTCCGCACTTCTATTTTTCTTTGATTTGAACTCTTAAAATAGAGGTTTTATGTTAAATAACCTTGAAATTATCTTTGAAATAAAAATATCGGTTTAGTTTGAAAATGAGTCGGCTTGCTTAGTTCCACGATAGGCGCCATCATGACAGGGGTTAGTTTTGGGTCGTGACAGATTGGTATCAGAGCCTAGGTTACATAGGTCTCACAAGTCATGAGCGGGTTTAGTAGAGTCTTGCGGATCGGTACGGAGACGTCTGTACTTATCTTCAGGAGGCTGCAGAACCTTTAGGAAACTCCATATTCTTGAATTCTTGTAGTGCGAATCTGTTGATTCTAGTAACTAAACATCTATTGTTTCCTTCTCTCACAGATGGTGAAGACTCGTGTTACCGGTCAGGAGGGCCAGCTACCAGTACCACCAGCCAGGGCCGCGAGAGGCCAAGGCTGCGGTAGAGGCTGTGGTAGGGGCAGAGGTACAGCCCGTACAATAGTTGGGGCAGTACCTACAGATCCACCGGTTGTCCCAAATCAGGACCCAGTTCCAGTTGTTGATGTACCAGCTCAGGCACCACCTGTACCTATTGTGATTCCAGGACTTCAGGAGGCCCTAGCTTAGATTCTGATAGCGTGTACTGGCCTTGCTCAAGCGGTCTCTATTTCGACGTCTGCAACCACTTCTCAGGCCACGAGAGGCACTCAGACTCCCGTCGCTCGCACACCCGAGCAGGTTATTCGGGGTCTTCAGACACCAAAGCTACCACCAGCCTAGCCGGTTGCTGTTGCTCAGGATTATGTGGTTCCTGCTATGCCTGAGGATGATCAGCGTAGGTTGGAGAGGTTTGGGAGACTTCAGCCACCACCTTTCAGTGGCACAAAGAGAGAGGATGCTCAGGTTCTTTTGGGCAGGTTTCAGAGGATACTCCGTACTGCTTGTATTTTGGAGACTTGTGGGGTCTCATTCACTACCTTTCAGTTTTCTGGGGCTGCACTCAAATGACGGGAGACTTACGAGAGGCGTAGGCCTGTTGGCGCAGCACCCCTTACTTGGCAGCAGTTCTCCGTCGTCTTTTTGTAGAAGTTCGTGCCTCGATCTTGTAGAGAGGAGCTGCGTAGACAGTTTGAGTGGCTTCGCCATGGTGATATGTCTGTGACACAGTATGAGATGCGATTCTCTGAGTTGGCCCGTCATGCTATCTGGTTGGTTCCCACGGACAGAGAGAGGATCATGAGGTTTATTGATGGCCTTACTTATCAGCTACAGTTGCTCATGACCAGGGAGCGGGTTTCAGGTGCTACTTTTGATGAGGTTGTCGACATTGCTCAGCATATTGAGATGGTTTGCGGTCAGGAGAGGGTTGAGAGGGAGGCCAAGAGGCCTCGTGGTCAGGGTGGATTCAGCGGTGCTCCTTTTGGGGGTCAGTTCCAGCACAGTAGAGGTCGTCATTTTAGACAGGCTCAGTCAGCTCGGCCATTTCATCGGGGTGCATCATCTGGCCATGGTTCTCAAAGTTCTCATCAGGGCCGCTCATCACTTAGTGCCCTTCCAGTTCAGAGTTCGTCCTGTGCTCCGCCTGTTCATGGCTCTTCCATGCCAAGTTCTTCTACCAGTTATCCTGGTGCTAGGGGTTCCCTTCAGTTTCCGCCGCCAACACCAGGGAGTTGTTTTGAGTATGTGGAGCTTGGGCATATGTGGAGGCAGTTTCCTCATCGTCATGGAGGTCTATCTCAGCAGAGGAGTCAGCCTCCGACTACAGCACCAGCTACCTCACCACCCGCCCAGTCAGCTCGGGGTGGAGGTCAGTCAGCTAGGGGTCGCCCTAGAGGGGGAGGCAGATCAGGGGGTGGTCAGGCCCGTTTCTATGCTCTCCCTTCCAGACCAGACGCTATTGCTTCAGATGCTGTGATTACATGTATTGTCTCAGTTTGTCACCGAGATGCCTCAGTACTATTTGACCCTAGTTCCACGTATTCATATGTTTCCTCGTATTTCGCCCATTTTCTGAATATGCCCCGTGAGTCCTTAGTTTCATCTGTACATGTATCTACTCTTGTGGCGATACTATTATTGTGGACCGCGTATATCGGTCATGTGTGGTGACTATTAGGGGTCTGGAGACTCGAGTGGATCTATTGTTGCTCAGTATGGTTGACTTTGATATGATATTGGGTATGGATTGGTTATCTCCATGTCATGTTGTTCTAGATTGTCACGCTAAGATGGTGACGTTGGCTATGCCGGGAATTCCGAGGGTTGAGTGGAGCGGTTCTGTAGATTATGTACCAAGTAGGGTGATTTCATATTTGAAGGCTCAGCGCATGGTTGAGAAGGGTTGCCTATTTTATTTGGCTTATATGAGGGATGTTAGTGCAGAGACTCCTGTTATTGATTCTGTTCCGGTGGTACGTGATTTTCCGGATGTGTTTCCTGCATACCTGTCGGGCATGCCACCTGACAGGGATATTGACTTTGGTATTGATTTGGTGCCGGGCACTCAGCCCATTTCTATTCCACCGTATCGTATGGCACTGGCGGAGTTGAAGGAATTGAAAGAACAACTTCAGGAACTCCTTGATAAGGGGTTTATTCGGCCTAGTGTGTCACCTTGGGGTGCACCGGTTCTATTTGTGAAGAAGAAGGATGGTTCCATGAGAATGTGTATTGATTACAGATAGTTGAACAAGGTCACAGTCAAGAACAAGTATCCTTTGCCTTGCATTGATGATTTATTCGACCAGCTTCAGGGAGCGAGGGTGTTCTCAAAGATTTATTTGAGGTCCGGTTATCACCAGCTGAAGATTCGGGATTCAGATATTCTCAAAACAGCTTTCAGAACCCGATATGGCCATTATGAGTTCTTGGTGATGTCTTTTGGGCTGACCAATTCCCCAGCAACGTTCATGCATTTGATGAACAGTGTATTCCAGCCCTATTTGGACTCATTCGTCGTTGTATTCATTAATGACATCTTGGTGTACTCTCGTAGCCAGGAGGAACACGCTCAACATTTGAAGATTGCATTACAGAGATTGAGGGAGGAGAAACTTTATGCAAAGTTCTCCAAATGTGAGTTTTGGCTCAGTTCAGTAGCATTCTTGGGGCACGTGGTGTCCAGCGAGGGTATTCAGGTGGATCCGAAGAAGATAGAGGCAGTGTAGAGTTGGCCTAGACCGTCCTCAGCCACAGAGATTAGGAGCTTTCTTGGTTTGGCGAGTTATTACCGTCGCTTTGTGGAGGGATTTTCATCTATTGCATCCCCCTTGACCAAATTGACCCAAAAGGGTGCTCCATTCAGGTGGTCGGTGAATGTGAGGAGAGCTTTCAGAAGCTCAAGACTGCTTTGACCACAACTCCAGTGTTAGTTCTGCCATCAGCTTCAGGTTCTTACACCGTGTATTGTGATACCTCGAGGATATGCATTGGTTGTATTTTGATGCAGGAGGGTAGGGTGATTGCCTATGCCTCACGCCAGTTGAAGACCCATGAGAAGAACTATCTTGTCCATGATCTTGAGTTAGCAGCCATTGTTCACGCCTAGAATATTTTGTCATTATTTGTATAGGGTTCATTGTGAGATCTATACTGATCACCGGAGTCTGCAGTATCTGTTAAAGCAGAAAGATCTTAATTTGCGTCAGCGGAGATGGTTGGAGCTTCTTAAGGACTATGATATCACTATTTTGTACCATCCGGAGAAGGCCAATATCGTGGCCGATGCTTTGAGTCGCCGGGCAGAGAGTTTGGGAATTTAGCATATCTTCCAGCAATAGAAAGACCTTTAGCATTAGATGTTCAGACCTTAGTAGGCCAGCTTGTCAGATTGGATATTTCGGAGCCTAGTCGGGTATTGGCTTGTGTGGTCTCCAGGTCTTCTCTTTATGACCGTATCAGGGAGTGTCAGTATGATGACCCTCACTTGCTCGTTCTTCAGGACAGGGTTGGGAGAGGTGATGCTATGGATGTGACTATTGGTGATGACGGCATGCTGAGAATGCAAGGTCGGATATGTGTGCCTAATGTAGATAGGCTTCGAGAGTTGATTCTTGAGGAGGCCCACAGCTTGCGGTATTCCATCCATCTGGGTGCCGCGAAGATGTTCCAGGATTTGAGGCAGCACTATTGGTGGAGGCGGATGAAGAAGGATATATTTGGGTTTGTGGCTCGGTGTCTAAACTGTCAACAGGTTAAGTGTGAGCATCAGAGACCGGGTGGCTTGCTTCAGAGGTTAGAGATCCCAGAGTGGAAGTGGGAGCGGATCACTATGGACTTTGTAGTTGGGCTCCCATGGACTTCGAGGAAGTTCGATGCTATTTGGGTTATTGTGGATCGGCTGACCAAGTCCGCGCACTTCATTCCAGTTGGTACTACTTACTCTTCAGAGCGGTTGGCTGAGATTTACATCCGAAAGATCATTCGCCTGCATAGTGTCCCAGTTTTCATCATTTCAGATAGGGATACTCAGTTCACATCGCAGTTTTGGAGGGCCGTGCAGCGAGAGTTGGGCACTCAGGTTGAGTTGAGCACAACTTTTCACCCTCAGACGGACGAGCAGTCCGAGCGCACTATTTAGATATCGGAGGACATGTTGCGTGCTTGTGTCATTGACTTTGGGGGTTCATGAGACCAGTTTCTGCCACTCGCGGAGTTTGCATATAACAATAGTTATCAGTCGAGCATTCAGATTTCTCCGTATGAGGCTTTGAATAGGAGGAGGTGTAGATCTCTGGTTGGATGGTTTGAGCCGGGTGAGGCTAGGCTCTTAGGTAAAAACTTGGTCCAGGACGCATTAGATAAGGTGAAATTGATTCAGGAGCAGCTTTGCACGGTGCAATCCAGGCAGAAAAGCTACATGGATAGGAAGGTCCGTGATGTGTGTTTTATGGTTGGGGAGAAGGTTTTGCTGAAGGTATCACCCATGAAGGGTGTTATGAGGTTTGGGAAGAGGGGCAAGTTGAGCCCTCGGTTCATTGGGCCTTTTGAGGTGCTTCAGAGAATTGGGGAGGTGGCTTATAATCTTGCCTTGCCACCCAGCTTGTCAAGTGTGCATCTAGTGTTTCATGTTTCCATGCTTCGGAAGTATATTGGAGATCCGTCCCATGTTTTGGATTTCAGCACGGTTCAGTTGGAGGGTGATATGACTTATGATATGGAGCCGGTGTCTATTTTGGATCGGCAAGTTCGAAGGTTGAGGTCAAAGGATATAGCTTCAGTGAAGGTGCAATGGAGAGGTCAGCTTGTGGAGGAGGTCACCTGGGAGACCGAGCGGGAGATGCGGAGCAGATATCCATGCCTATTCGAGACTCCAGGTATGTTTCTAGACCCGTTCGAGGACGAACGTATGTTTAAGATGGGAAGGATGTAATGATCCGGCCGGTCGTTTCGAGAGTTATAACCCCGTTTTCCCCATTCCTAATTCTTGTTGTGTTATTCAGCTATATTATGTTATATCGGGTTAGTTGGTTTGAGTCCGGAAGGAACTCGGAGTGAAATGAGATACTTAGTCTCATAATTAAAAAATTTTAAGTTAGAAAAGTGGACCGGATATGGACATATACGTAAACGACCTTGGATTTGAATTTTGATGATTCCAATAGCTCTGTATGGTGATTTTGGGCTTAGGAGCGTGTCCGGAATATTATTTGAAAGTCCGTAGAGGAATTAGGTTTGAAATGCCGAAAGGTTGTTTTTGAGAAGTTTGACCGGGGGGTTGACTTTTTGATATCGGGGTCGAAATCCGATTCTAAAAATTGGAATACCTCTGTTATGTCATTTAGGACTTGTGTGCAAAATTTGAGGTCAATCGGACGTGATTTGATAGGTTCCGGAGTTGTTTGTAGAAATTAAAAATTTCAAAGTTCATTAGGCTTGAATTGGGGCGTAATTCACGATTTTAGCATTGTTTGAGGTGATTTGAGGATTCAACTAAGTTCGTATGATGTTTTAGGACTTGTTGGTATATTTTGTTGAGGTCCCGAGGGCCTCGGGTGAGTTTCGGATGGTTAACGGATCAAAATTGAACTACAACACCTGCTGCAATTTCCTTCTATTTATTCTGCCAGATTCGAGCCCAGAAATCTCTCAGAATCGAGGGCCACGATCGAGCCCAGGGTCGAGGGCCGCGATCGAAGCCTAGATCGAGCCCAGGGTCGAGGGCCACGATCGAAGCCATGATCGAGCCCAGGGTCAAGGGTCACGGTCGAAGGCCGGGTCGAAGACATGTTCAAAGGCCTAGGATCGAGAACCATGATCGAAGGCCTAGGATCGAGAACCAGGATCGAAGGCCTAGGATCGAGGACCAGGATCGAGGGCCAGGATCGAGGACCAGGATCGAGGACCTCGATCGAAGGCCAAGATCGAGGCAGAGCCGAGGTTGTCTGGGCAGAATTATAAAAACAGGGACTTCGTCCCATTTGCCATTTTTGACAAATTGGAGCTTGAGGAGAGGCGATTTTTGATATATTTTCAAGGAAAACTTGAGGTAAGTCCCTTTTGATCATTTCTACTCTATAATATTGAATTATCATCGAATAATCCGACTAGATTACATGATTTTGAGGTGTAAATCGGAGATTGGAACTTAGAAATTTTGAAATAAGATTTGTAGATTTGAGGGTCGAGTTGAGGTCAAATTTTGGTAAAATTGGTATGGGTAGACTCGTAGTTGAATGGGCTTTTGGATTTTATAACTTTTGTCGGGTTCCGAGACGTGGGCCCCACATCCGAATTTTGAGTCAATTTCGGGTTTTGGTCTAATTTTGAAGCTTTTCTTGTGGAATTCATTCCATTAGCATATATTGATGATATTATACTGATTGTGAATAGATTTGGAGCATTTGGAGGCCGAGTCTAGAGGCAAGATCATTGCGGGATAGAGAGTTGACCGATTTGAGCAAAGTAACGATTGTAAATCTAGTCTTGAGGGTATGAAACCCCGAATTTTGTATCATTCTACTATTTTTAGTGACGCACATGCTAGGTGACGGGCGTGTGGGCGTGCACTGTTGAGGAATTATGACTTGGTCCGTCCCGTAGCAACTGTAAAGTTGCATACTTTGTTGAAACCATTTGATACTTATATGTTTTAGAAAGAATTTCTGTAAATTGGGCTGAATGCCATGTTTGGGCCTTGCGCCAATGCTGTTTGGACCCTTAGGGGCTGTTTCTTACCATCCTCTCATTGTTTTCGATTAAAAATCTATACTCAGTCATGTTTATACTTGTTTACTGCATAACTCTGTTTTATGACTCTATTTTGATGCATATAAATATTTTGGGCCAAATGCCCTGTTTTACTGAAATGCCCGAGTGGCTTGAGAGGTTTATGACTGAGTGAGGTCGAGGGCCTGATTTGTGAGGATGAGTGTGGATCGGGGCTGCCCGCCTGCAGCATATTTATGACTGAGTGAGGCCGAGGGCCTGATTTATGAGGATGCGAGTGGATCGGGGCTGCCCGCCTGCAACATACTTTATTATTTTGGCACGTGAGTTGTCCGTGCATATTATAGCGCTTGGGCTGAAGGAGCCCATCCGGAGTCTGTACACACCCCCAGTGAGCGTAGGTACCTACTGAGTGCGAGTGCCGAGTGCTGAGTGACTGGGAGGCATGAGCGATTGTGAAGTATACCCGAGTGGCAAGAGTGATTGTGAGGTATGCCCGAGTGGCACGAGTGACTGTGAGGTTTGCTCGAGGGGCCGTATATGAGTGATGTTTTGCCCGAGGGGCTGTTTATGATTTCATCATATTTGCTCACCTTTTCATTGAGCCTTTGTTTGAAAAGCTGTTAGAAAAAAATGTCTTTAAATGATTTTTACTGGAACTGGGTTTAAACTAGATAATTTGATTCAAATCCTGATTTTTAAAAGCATGTGGTATTTTACTGAGATTTCCTGATATGAACGTTATATGCTTTATTGCTCGTCACTACTGCTCAGTCTTTATTTATTGTTGTTACTTACTGAGTTGGCGTACTCACGTTACTCTCTGCACCTTGTGTGGAGATTCAGGTATAGCTGGACATGGTAGTGGTTACTGAGTGTTCTGGTTGTAGATTTTCTTGGAGATAACAAGGTAGCTGTTTGGCGATCGCAACCCCTGCTCTTCTCCCTCTTATCTTCCTCTAGTTGTATTTAGCTATTTTTCGGGCTGAGTTAGCCTTGATATTGTTAGACGGATTGTAGTATATGCTCATGACTAATGACACCTCGATGTCGGGCTTTTCTTTTCTGCACTTTTATTTTTCTTTGATTTGAACTCTTAAAATGAAGGTTTTATGTTAAATAACCTTGAAATATCTTTGAAATAAAAATATCGGTTTATTTTGAAAATGAGTCGGCTTGCCTAGTTCCACGATAGGCGTCATCACGACAGGGTTAATTTTGGGTCGTGACACTGACCCCTTAATTTTGGAGTTTTACTACCGGTATCAAGTCTGCTTGGCATAGGTAAGCCCCTCTGTATGGCAAACGGTAGCTTGCCTACAGAGGCTATGCCAAGAGACGGGGGAATACCTCTCCTTGGCTAGTATGATGAATCTTTACTCCCCCAAAATCTTCCATGCGGGAGTGATAAACTTCAGCAAACGTAGTCACCATGCTTTGCTTACTATCATTGATGATGACAATAATCGCGGATGGATGGAGCTTTGTTGTAGTTGCCACCAGGGGCATCATCCCGGATACAACTCCGCCCCGAGTCATGGACTCGTACACGTAAGTTCAATGTGTGTGTTTTCCTTGATCAAAGGTTGTTCCATGATGTTACTAACCTCTCTCTTCTCATTATTTTAGAAACTCAATGGACACCTCCAAGGGTTAAAAGTTTGGACCAGTGGGTCTAGAAGATTCTGGATATTATCACGCCTAAGACCCGCCGGTGAAAAGAACTTACCATCAAATATGGGTGGATGACCAAAAATTATGGTAAGTTGATTCTTGAACTAATCTTGATCCTACCTCGCATATAGGAAAATTGGACAACTTCTATTTCTGCTGAATTCAGGTATACCACAGGGCTATGTTATCATTCCCGAGGAGGACGTTTTGACTGATCCCACAGAGGCGGCGATGTTGCTGCAAGAGTCTTTCATCCGAACGGGTGCCATCGGACCTGCTTCCAGTGCATGCGCTTATTCTGGGAGTCCCTAGCCGGAGAACTAGCAACCAAAAAGGCGACGCTTCTCTATGGCCGAGAGCAAAAATAAAAGGGTGTAGAACATCACGCCCGGGCCAGCTGCCACCACTATGGTGATTGATGATGATGAGGAAGCCAGTGATAAAGGGGCTTCCCTACAGAGGAGACGACTGTCACGTCCCAAACTACCCCTAAACGTGATTGACACCCAGCACACATCACCCGTCAGGCAAACCATACTTTCATACCTTAGCCATTAATTTGTAGCATTTGATAAATTAAATGAGTATACAAATCATCTGATAATCAATCACGGACAATTAATATCTCGAAATATTAAATTAAAAACTCTAGCCCAAATCTCATACTAGACTATGGAGCATATAAGAGAATTACAAAAGATATCATATGAATAAATGATAAAGACTCTTTTGACAGCCTCCACGAACAATACGGTGGCGCAACTCAATAACTTTAATCAACTCTAGTGAACTCGTCAGCTACTTGCTCCGTCTTCACCAATAGTATCTGCATGGACATGCAAGTAAGGAGTGAGTTATACGTAAATATAACCCACTAAGATCCTCGACCCGTCACTCTGAATAACTCTGGAACAAGTATTAGAAAATATAAATACACAACGAGCACAAAAATAATATACACATAAATTCTTTTCACCATATAATTACTTCATAAGATCCAAACAAATAACAATACTACATATCTTGGCACAAACCATACTAACGACTCGTCATAAACGGCGGTGAAAGAATTTAACCAACACATCTATGCGTCCACAAAGGCACCACAATGCCTCAAATATGTAACAGAGCATATACAATGCTCACTGAAGCATACACAATGCTCCAAATATATCAAGAAGCATACACAATGCTCGGGTGATATACAAAGGCATACACAATGCCCCAACATCATGGTTCACAACCGTATCATACTATCAAACTCAACATCATGGCTCATAGCCTTATCAAACTATCAAACTCGATACCATGGCTCACAGCCGTATCAAACTCAATATCATGTCTCACAACCGTATCAAACTCAACATCATGGCTCATAACCGTATCATACTCAACATCATGGCTCACAACCGTATCAAACTATCAAGCTCAATACCATGACTCACAGCCGTATCAAACTCAACATCATGGCTCACAACCGTATCAAACTCAACAGCATAGCTCACAGTTGTATCATACTCAACATCATGGCTCACAGCCGTATCAAACTATAAAACAACTTATAAAATACTTTTTTAATTATAAAATATATATTTGCGGCTAGTTTAAGATCACCGATTCTGCCAAACGCACGCTTGTCCTAACACATGGATCAGGCAAAGAAAACACAATTTTAACACGAATTTTAGAAAAATAAAATATCAAAGCTTAAAGTCTCATTTACCTCGCTAACGAGAAGTTATCCAACCTTGCAACGTCTATAACACCAACCAAACTACCTCTAATGACCTCAACCTTGTGATTAGAGTTGTCGAACCGCATAGAAACACAATAGGAGATACATTATTTCTTCTCGTTAATCACTGGGGCAGCTTTGATAGTCCTTTGCCCCCCATAACTTTCCTTTTTTAATTACATCAAATGATCCGACAAGAGCAGCGATAGTTTGTCTCAGTTAAGAGCCGTCGTCGAATGCTTTAACTATGTATTCTGTTTCTTTGCTCATGAACCAATTGAAACTAATTTCCTTTATCCTATTACTCCCTAGGTTACTTGAAACGTCCCGGCTAAAGGAGAATGGGCCTGGCCCACTTCTTTATATTAAACACCAAATCAAATTTACTAATTACCAACTATCATATATAACTTAAACTTTGGCCCGCCATCCGCCTATTATATTATACTAATTTTCACTCAATTAGCTTAGTATTTGGCCAAATTACAAACTAATTTAATTCCCCAATCTCACAAATAATAAGTACATAGATAATATCCGATTATTACACTTTCGTATCATTCCTCCAACCTACCAATCATACTCTCATCCCTCAATGTCTCGAACTACTCGTTAGCTCAAAATTTAACACAATTTAAATTTAAACGCACTCAAAATTTTATGGGACATTACAAGGACGACCTTCATCAGCTCAACAAAGTGATCAATCTACTGAGATGATAACACAAATCAATGACGACGCCCAAGCGCTATGGGGAGAGTTTGATATGGTGAAGGATGGCAACTCTCGCGTTCGAGCCCCAAGTCGCTGCTCCCAGTACTTCGAGGCTGAGTACTGAGCCTTTTGCGTCTTCGGTTGATGAGAAACCAATAATTAGTACTGCTTTTGCCGCAACTTCTTTTCGACCCACAACGCCATCAACTTCATCTCCTTCTTCACCAACCATGCTTTCGCCACCAGTAACTGTTACATCATCTCCACCGGCTGCAGACATCCGAGAGGTGGATGTCCTTCTTCCCCAGTCCCCAGCCCATGGAAATTTGGGGTGTACTATTCGCTCCCTTCTGCAAATCCCCAAAGGAGGAGGAGTGTTTCCTCTCGATTTCCACCGAGTACCATCTGTTGTCCCGGCCGGTAGAACTTGCCAATTATCTGAAGCCTCTGGCTTCAAATAAAGATAAGAATAAAATACACACTCTCTTAGGAGAGTGTATGATAAACAATGTCATGCACAATGCAACATCGGTATGTCATTTGCTTCTTTTACTATTTTCTTTAACTTCTCCGTGGCAAGATTTCTGATTTGAACCTTTGCTTTGTAGGCTAATTTTCTTGCTTCCGATGGCCTTCAAAAGCTGATCCTTGATAAACAAAAATTTACGTCCGAATGGGACCAACTGTTGGCCGAACGGGAGCAAATTACTACTCGCCTCCCGATAGTAGAAGCATATGCAATCGAAGCCGTTGAGTTGGAGGCTCGATTGCAGCAGAGTGAGGAAGAGGTGATGATCCATGAATCCGCCCTATTAAGGGTACAATTTCAAGAGGCCAAAGCAAAGTGGTCTAAGGTCCAAAATATTGTCTTTACTGTTGCTGAACGCGAGGCTGCTTCTAGTAAAAAATTAAATAGTTTTGAGGTAGCCTTGAACTCCAAAGCTGAAGAGGCTACTGCTGTTGAGGAGAAGTATGCCCTGATGGAGGAGACATATATAAAGGTCATAGAGAATAATAAAGTTTATAACTCCACTATCCGTGACCTTGACGTTAGCCTTCAAGCCCCTAGATCTGCGCGTAATAAACTTTTGACCGAGGTTGACCAGCTTAAGGAAGAATTTCAGTGTCGAACGACTTCCCTCATTGTTAAAAAAACATACTCTATGTATAGTATGAGGAGAAAAACCTTGTAAGAGGTCAAAGTGGGCGTCATTGACTTTGATGCCGAGATCGCCAAGGCCCGTGAGCTGGAGTTATCTATCTGAAAGGGTCTTCCGATCCAACCTGATGTGATTGACTCTTCTGGTTCCGCTTATGAGTTCTAGGGAACTGAAGAAGAACCTGAAGGGGATGATGATGAAGGTCAAGACCTCAATCTAGCGGCAGATCCACTTACTTCTCCTAGGGGCGCAGATGCCTCTCTTCCCCCGAATTATGGGGATGCTGTAGTTTAACTTTTTCCTTTCTTTTTTCCTTTGTTATTTTCTTTTCTATTTCTTTTACTTGTATCGCTTGGCACATTTGTCATTTATAAAAGTGCTTTTTGTTTAAGCATTGTGCAAAGTTTTTTTTTTGCGTCTAATTATACAATGCTTCGGGTGTATTTTTTCCTGACAGCGTTTGGGTCCCGTGCATAAGTTCTTCTAGAACTGTTGCACCCTATTTTGCACTAGTCAAAATAAGATTGAACTTGTGATTTCTCTATTGTTTATGAAAGACAGTCACCACCTAATATTTAAAAGTATACTAGGGGTACCTATTTAGTTACTAAATGTCATATTCTTTATTAGTCTGCTAACCAGTGAGATTATGGGTAAGGGTTCTTGTTCTTCTAAGGGGAAGGTGTTAGGCACCCCTTAAAATATACCTGAGGTAGCTCCATAGGACCTAAACTAGATTTAGGACTAATTATTTGTACTATGCTTTAACTAGTGTTCAAAAGAGTGTAGTTTACCATATACTAGGGTGTAATACCTATAAAGAAAAGGGGTGTAGTTTAAAGAGGTATGGCTTTAAAGAAGAGTCTTAGAAAAATAATGCTAGTATATATATGCTTGAAAAGAACTTTGAAAGATAGGATGTTTGTATGAAAAATGTGTAAAAGAGAAACTAAGTTAAAGCGCTTTGTTTCCTAAAATATGAAAGTTCATATTACTCTAATGAGGTGAAAATGAACCAAAGATACCCCTTGGTTTTAAATAGTAGGCTTGAGGAAAATTGTTCGAAAGTCTTTACTTTCTTTTTGGGGGGGAGGGGGCAGCAGCACTTTGATTTTAGAGAGGAGTTGATTCCCTTTTTAAAAAAAGTTAAACTCGTGATTTAGTTCTGGTTTTTTATTTTAAAAGAGGGACTGCCGCCTTTGTTATGTGTTTGGGCTTCAAAATTATTAAGAAAGAATTAGCAAGGCATAGTGAATTAATAACAACTCATGATTAGAGGATGTAGAATTAATTGCTAACTAATGCCTCTTTTAATCCTAGGTTCTTTAAGGCTTGCCTAATTTATTTTATGTGAGTTAAAAGATAAAATAAAGTGTTCGATCCAATATATAATTATCATATACATGTGAGATAAAACAACAGGAACTCAATAAAGAATAACGACATAGTGAAACCATAGGATAACATAAACAGTAAATAAATGAGCGAAGGGAAAGAAATGACTCTGGTGTTTGGGCCTCAAAGAGGCAGGCCCAACGACGACTTACTCTGAACCTTCTGAGACATAGAGGGGCTGAACTTGGGCATGAGTTCTTAAAGAACTCAGCAGACCCAAATCATTGTACATATTCAAAAAAGAAAGAAGAGAAAGTCATTAGAAAAAATAGTACTACATACATGCCCATATATGAAAATTGCAAGCAAAGAATAAAGGAAAAGATCATTAGTAATTACACAGCCTTGTAATTACAATGGCCTGTTTGTTTCTCATAGTGTAATTACATGTGTCATGTTTGGTTGTACAAGTGTAATTACATAGATAAATAAATATTTTTTCAGATTAATATATAAATAATTTTCATTGTATGATAAATATTTATATGTAGCAATATATATATATATATATATATATATATATATAATAATTATAAAGTAATGCATAATATCATAAAAATAATTGGTATCTTCCATATAAACAATATTGTAACTTAAAAGAGAACAGTGACAATTTCAATAATAAATCAAAATTCTTTACCAAGTCATGTGAATAAAAAAGAAGAAGATAGATATGAGCTTATAAAATATTTTTCTTCATAGTTAATATTTATGCTAATGATTAGAAAACAAAATTCCATCCAAATCCACTATGTTGCACCATTCTCTTCATAGTAGCATAAGTTTTCTTCAAGGTTCTCATCCTATTTTTCATTTTCGTCTTATCTAATTTGTCCCCATATAACTTATTCATTTCTCTTTCTACATCGTCTCATCCCTCGATTGTTAAGCCTCCTTGTTGTGTTCTTCCTAACATAACTTGTTCAACGATAAAATAAATAAAATGTTCGTCTTGAACTTCACTCCATTTGGTGTATGGTTTTCCAACCTTAGGTGTTTGGTTAGTTGACATCCTACATAAATAATATTATATGATTCTGCAATATGTTCGTGAGATTTTCATAGATGCTTAATCAAGTGAGGCATGAAGTAAAAGATATACATGGTAGAATATGAATAAAGTATCGTGATTCATCTATAATTGCACAAAACATTTATCATTGATTATCCAAGAGCTGACGAGCAACTCACTTTAAAGTAAATATTCTAAGATATTAAGGTTCTCCAATTCTATTTTTAATGGCATAAATCGGGGAAAACTAAATGGCATAAATTAGGGAAAACACAAAGAATTCTTCCCACACACAAATAGTGCCACTTTGTTTTTATACATATTCATTTTTTCTCTTCCCAATATAATACACTATCACGATATGGAAAATAAATATGACAAGAAATGGTATTTGTATGCATTAGTTGTGAAATAGAAATGATCTACCCAAATTTAAAATTATTCTTCTACACAAATTTCAGTTCTAAAATTGAAAGGTAAAAATTCCAACACAATAACTCAAGGCAACGTGAAGTTAAGGAAATAAAATAGTTCAACTATCTAGAATTGAAATACAAAAGGGGAAAAATAGAAGAAGTTACGTGGAGTGAAATTGCCGGTGCTGGAAGAAGTGAATTAGAAATGTTATGGTTGTTCTATCATTTTTGTTTGCTATGAATAATCTAATACTGAAAGAAAAAAAAGGAATTGAAAAGGTTGTCTCGTAATTACATCCTATTCTTTACTCCCCATGAGAATTGGAGAGTGTAATTACTCTCTCCCAATTACACCCAATTTCTCATCAACCAAGTAATTACTTGGTCAAACAAACATGCCAAAGTGCGTAATTATACCTAATTACATCCAATTCCAATCCCCATGTGGCTTTCCAAATAGGTTCTAAGAAAGTTATACTAATGTGGAGGTTATGTATAGTAAGTGATCCACATTGAACACCTTTCGTTGTCATTAAACACCAAACCCTAAGAGAATAACAAGTGTCAATGGATTAAGGGCTAAGGAGAGAATTCCACTCAAGGTCGATGACCCATTTAATGATTAAGGGCTGAAGAGAGAATCCTCCAACACTTCAAAGCTCCCAAGGGTCTCAAGGCCTAGGGCAATGCTTGTGTCGGGGAGAGCAACCCAGCCTAGAGTTAAACTCTACTCCCAAATACTCCTAATCCATAAGAGGTAGGATGATCATAACAAAATATATGCAAAATGATCACTGATATTTACAGAGAGTCCATCCTAGTGAGACTGTTTACAACTAACAGTTAAGCATGGATATAAAGCTCTCATAGCGATGACTCAGAGAATGCTTAAAGATTAACAAGTACGTATGTAAAGAAGGAGAACATTTTAAACACTTATGCTTCATAAACCTTAACAAAGTAATGCAGAGTTACCCTATGTACTTTCATGCATATCCTAACTAGAATTATCTAACAACAACCCCAAGTATAGAATAACAGAACTCAAAGAATATGGCATGATGAGCATGAAGATTATAACAATAACCTCAAGTGTAGAATAACAGAACTTAAAAGAATGGGGCATGATAAGTATGAAGATTATAACAAATATTAGAGGGAAGTATGAAGTCTATGTAGATATGAGAAATCATTAAAGCATGTTAAGCAGCTTAATCACATAGGATATTTAATACATAACATAAGTCATAAGTTCACATAGCTACTTAATCAATACTAATAAAATATAATAGCTGACCACATATCAACAACAAAGTCATGGTGAACTAAAATAGACAATTACAGACTAATAGCAAACATTATAAATAAAATAGTTAATAGAAAAACAATAGCACATTCATGTTTTTTGAATGAAGCAATTAAAAGAGAAAGGGTGGAGGTGTACTGGCCTCTGCTTGAGCAGCAAACCAAACAAAGACTCTTTCTTAGCCGTATAGAATCAAGAACTCAAACCCCGAAGTGTAAGACTCAGAATCAGAAAGAGATTAGAAGCTAGTTAGAACCCTAGATTGATTTTTACTACCCAAGACTAAAATTGAAATTTGTTAAGTGATTTCATGGTGCCTTTGTTGTATCTTTTATCTGTGTTAGGTCTGTTAGGTGAAAACATTAAAGCCTCTATTTATAGTGGTTATGAACCATTAGTGTTCCAGATATAAATCGATAGTGAAGTGTGACATAGGAATGGTGATGCAAGCATAATCGAGTGAAAATCTTAGAAATATAGAGGGAAATCAGTAAGGATTTTTACCTGGGCAGAGGGAAATGAGAGACCGACCGTTGAAGCATGAGAGACCATCGGTCAGAACCCTAATACCCAGATGTCATTGCATTTGACCTCTGGATATGAAATATAAATGATTAAGTCAGCTAATATCTTCATGCTTACTTTGATTTGAAAGAACGAAGGAAGAAATTAGACGAGTTGAAGTTTCATATTTTGGTCTGTGACTCTTCGATTAGGGCTTTTGAAATCAAATGGTGAAAACGGAAAGAGCAACGGATCTGAAGTACAGGAGCAAAATAGATAACCATGCATGCCATGGATTTGAAATATCAATGGCGATTTGAGGTTTCATCTTTGGGGTTAGGGTACGAATTTGAGGACTTCAGACTTGATCGATGAAAAAGGAAAGATTTAGTGTGAATCACGGATGTGGGAGACAAGGAGGATGAATTTGTGGTTGAATTCTTGACCTTGCACGAATTTGTGAAAGGTCTTTTGATTGATTTGGGCTGTGAGGTTGAGAAAAAAGAGAGAGCAAAGGGAAAGAGAGGTGGCAAGGCTTGGGAGAAATGATTTTAGGGTTAGGGGATGAGACCAAACAGTTTCTAGGTTAAAGTGGGAGGAAAAATATGGCCCGTTAGATCATTTGATCAACGACCCTGATAATTTAAGTATTAACAAATTTTAACAAGAAAATATGGTGTCCGTTGGATCCCAATGATCCAACGATGAGGATTAAACCTTCTGAGTATTTAAAAATTAAGAGAAAAATAGGAGTTAAGATGTAGATGGTTGATCAAACGGATGTATGGTCTAGATTATATGTGTTTATTTTATGAGTGGGTAGGATAGGTGACATGGCGCAATTCCATTGGACAAGAATAGGAGACGGGGATTGCCATGGTGGAGAGAAGGGAATTGGATCTGGGTCAGATTTGGCTTGGGCTTGGGTATTTGGGCTGAAATTGATTTAATGAATAACCACTTTGTATTTAATTAAGAAATTATAATTATAGCCTTTTAGTTTTTATTCCCTTTAAAATTAATTTAAATAAACTTAATTAGTTTCCAATAAAATGTAATAAAATTATAATTATCAAATACACTACTAACTATTGTAATTATTTATTTATAAAATACTTTATTTTCTAAATTATAACACCAGTTTGAATTATCAGCATAGTAATCTAATTAATCAAAATTTGAGAGGTAATTCGTAAATTAATTATAAAACCTCTATGGTGTATTTTAAAAATATTTTAATAGTAGTATATTTTTAATTACATAATACTAATGCTAGATTATTAATTTCAAAGCTAATACCTAATTAATTTGTAAAAATAGGTAATTATTGATAGAAAATACTTTCAAAATATTCATTGTAAATATTTAAGTATAAATAAATTAATTTTAAAAGGGAAGGTCAAAAATGGCCGTCAACAGCTGCCCCTCTTTGACCGGAGACAATGAAAGAGTTTTCGGGCAAAGAAATTGAGCTACAGCCTATTTTGTCCCGACTTTAGGCATACATTGTAGGAATGGAACGAAGATTATGAGCTGCAGGATTGGGAGTTAAGATTCTTGGAGGATGTTTTGGAAAATGTTTTGGGAAGTTGGGGCCGAATTCTGGATTTGAATTGCTTACATACCTCGGGCTTAACGAGCATCAGGCCTAATGTAGTTATGGAGTGAGGATTTTGACGAAGCGATACCTGCAGGAACTGCCCCAGTATCGTATTATGACGATACGACGAGACAGAGGATTCGACATTTGTGATATCTTGAATTTTATGGGTTGACTTGAAGGATTTGAAGATTTGGAGTTCCACTGGCCGTTTTGTGCCTGAACTTGGATCCTTGGCTCGGTAATGAGCTTGTAGTCCCTCATAGCATTTTAGTTTGGTTAGCTGCTTAGAAAGAGTTCCACGTTGCGATATTTGTTCATGCAAAAAATAAAACACACACATACCCATAAATTGTAATGCAGAATGTATTAAGATGTGATGTAAATGATGCAGGTATGATGATGCTTGGCTGCCGGCGAGCTGTTATTTGGGATCGGGATGATGTGATACTTTAACTTGACTCGATTTGTTAGCCGGGTTGTGTACCGTTTCGCAACTGTCGGAGCATTGAAAAGTGTCTTCGCTTGTTGGGAGAACTTTGCACTGAGCAATGTCTTCACTTGTTGAGAGAGATTTATTTGAAGAGTGCATCTCCGCTTGTTGGGAGAGCTTTGCACTAAAATGTAAAGTAAACATCGCTTGGAAGCGATTGACTTAAATCATACATGCCTGAAGCTACATAAGCAAATCATCAAAACATTCGAAGTAATAGCAAAATAAAAGCATGCCCAAGAGTTACTCATGATTGAGAAGCTAAGTTGCGGC
The DNA here is from genome assembly GCF_000715075.1 of Nicotiana tabacum. Taxonomy (NCBI): domain Eukaryota; kingdom Viridiplantae; phylum Streptophyta; class Magnoliopsida; order Solanales; family Solanaceae; genus Nicotiana; species Nicotiana tabacum. The sequence goes on along the minus strand of NC_134094.1, from coordinate 26,080,232 downwards.
CATCAATTGGAAGAACATCGGTGAGGTTTGACATTGTCTATTCTAGCCTCTGTTGCGACGGAGCTGCGGTGCAGATTGTTCCAATGGCAAAATGAACAGTTTGCTATATACAATGCTTCAATTGGCGAAATCGAGGCTCAATTTGTACAGGGCGCTCCGATCAATTGAGCTGACGATTTGCTATATACAAGGCTCCAATTGGTGATGTTGGCGGCTCATTTTGTACAAGGTGCTCTGATTGGTTGAGTAGGCAGTTTGCTATATACAGAGCTTTAATTAGTGTAGGCAACCGTTCTTTTTGTGCCAGGTGCTTCGGTTGTTTGAGTGGGAAGTTTGCTATATATATTGTGCCTTTTCCGCATCACCGGCCTGACTCCGAGGTACCTGCAAAGGATTCAAGGATTAGCTTTAGTTGTACCAGAAAAAAATTAAGTAAAGGATAAAGGATGATAATGCTGGGAAAATGGCGGATCCGTCATTTGCCCCAGTGTGGTCCCGATAGTTTCTTGCTTCCTATTGACCCTTCACTCAAAGAAAAATTCTTAGTGGAGGCGAGAAGTTGGTTTATGTCGACCACAATGTTGGTTTTTCCCACGCCCTTAATATGGCTACGCCATGAAGTTTGGTAGGTGGAACAAATTACTGTATTTTTAGAAAACATTTTGAAAACTTTATTTTAAGACAAATGTTGTCATTTCAGATTATGACATGCTACGAGAGGTTCTCCAAATGCAAGCGTCGCTTCTTGAAAAATCCATCATGTTGATGTCGATTCTTCGTGATGCTTTGAGAACGTGGCTACCTGCCGTTGTGGCTGCGTCCTAATTCGAACTAATGCATTACAAAGGTTATTTTTTTGGTTATGACCGAACCCTTTCAGGTTGCCTACGTATCCAAAATAAAATCAGGCCTGAATGTAGTTCGTGGATGATAATAAAAATATGATTAAGATGACCGAGCCTAACTCAGGCAACCTATGTATCCAAATAGAATCAAGTCAAGATGTAGTTCTATTAAAATAGATGCAAAATAATGAGATTAAGAATGAAATGGCTGAGTGTGACTGCCTACGTATCCAAATGAAATCAGGTCGGAACGTAGTTCAATTACAAAAGACGACCCAATCCGATGTGGATTGCCTATGTATTCCTTCTTGAGGAAATCAAGCCGGCGTAGTTCCAAAGCAATATACAAAAATGATGCTTAGATTTTCTATCACAAAAGAAACGAGGGAGAGAAACAAAATCCTACGTGGTTTGCCTATGTATCTCTCCATGAGAAGTCAGGTTGAACGTAGTTCTATTACAGCAAAACCTAACTCTATTTGTCTTCAAACATAGTATCTAGTGATTGCGTCTGAGTTGATAGGCTTCATGTTGATTCTTCCATCCATTTCTGCAAAGATTAGAGCTCCGCCCAACAACACTCGGTGAACCACGTAAGGACCTTGCCAATTTGGTTCGAACTTTCTTTTGGACTCTTCCTAGTAGGGAAAGATTTTCTTCAGAACCAATTGCCCCGGTGTGAACTGGCGAGGCTTCACCTTTTTGTTAAATGCACTGGCCATCCTGTTCTGATATAGCTGACCATGGTATACTGCATCCATTCTCTTCTCATCGATGAGCATGAGTTGATCCTGTCTAACTCGTATTCACTCTACATCATCCAACTTGGCCTCTTGAATGACTTTTAAAGATGGTATCTCGACCTCTGCGGGTATCACAACTTCGGTGCCATATACTAACATGTATGGAGTTACCCCAGTGGATGTTCTCATGATGGCCCGATAACCCAGTAAGGAGAATGATAGTTTCTCGTGCCATTGCCTGTGATTGTCCACAATTTTTCGCAGAGTTCTCTTGATATTCTTATTGGGTGCCTCGACTGCTCCATTCATTTGTGGTGAATGATTTTGAACTTCTCACAGATTTCTCTCATGAGGTCGCTATTGAGGTTAGCAGCATTGTCGGTGATGATTAACTCAGGTATCCCAAATTGGCAGACGATGTTGTTACGTACGAAATCTTCCACTACCTTCTTTGCGACGTCCTTGTAGGTAGATTCTTCGACCCATTTTGTGAAGTATTCGATGGCTACAAAGATGAAGTTGTGCCTATTTGACACTGTGGGCACTATAGGTCCAATCACGTCCATGCCCCAAGCGGCGAATGACTAGGGTGAACCCATCACATTCAATTCATTTGGTGGAACCCGGATGAAATCCCCTTGAATCTGGAACTGGTGACACTTCTGTACATAGTAGATACTATTGCTTTCCATAGTCATCCAAAAGTATCCAGCTCTCATGATCTTCTTGGTTAATGTGAATCTGTTCATGTGGGATCCGCACATTCCTGCATGTATTTCTTCCAATAACCTGGTCGCCTCAGCGACATCTACAAATCTCAACAAACCCAAGTCCGGGGTCCTCCTGTATAGGACTTCCCCGTTAAGGAAAAATGATTCTCCAACCTTCTAAGGGCTTGCTTCTGACTATTATTAGCATTTTTTGGGTACTCTCTGGTTGAAAGGAATATCCTGACGTCGTGGTACCATGGTTTACCATCCAACTCTTCATCTACATGGAAACAATATGCATATTATCCCTGATATCTACCTTGATAGTGTTGATGTAGTTCTTGTAAGATGTTGAATCATGGACGATGGAGTTGCAAGGGCGTCGACGAACTCGTTCTGAATCCTAGGAATGTGCTTGAACTCAATCTCCGTGAACTTCTTGCATAACTCTTTTACGTAGTGCAAATACAAAAATATATTGACATTTTTGGTGGACCACTCCCCTTGGACTTGGTGTATCAATAGAGCGGAATCCCCTATGACCAGAAGTTCTTTGACGTTCATGTCGACTGCTATCCTGATTCCAAGGATGCACACTTTGTATTCAGCCATATTATTGGTATGAGGGAATCTTATCTTTTCTGAAGCTGGATAATGCTGTCAGGATTCCAAAATTAGGACTGCCCCAATTCCGACTCCTTTGAAATTTGTTGCTCCATCGAAAAACATTCTCCATCCAGGGTATAATTCTGCAATATCTTCTTCGAAACATAATACCTCTTTGTCATGAAAATATGTAGTGAGTGGCTTGTAATCCCCGTCCACTGGATTCTCTGCGAGGTGGTCGGCTAAAGCTTTCCCCTTGATAGCCTTCTGAGTTATGTACACAATGTCAAATTCACTGAGGAGAATTTGCCATTTAGCTAGCTTTATAGTAGGCATCGACTTCTAGAATATGTACTTGAGCAGGTCGAGCCGAGATATCATATGCATAGTGTATGATGACATGTAATGCCCTAGTTTCTTGACAATCCAAGTCAGAGCATAACAAGTACATTCTATCAAAGTATATTTGGCATCACATGACGTGAACATCTTACTTAAGTAGTAGATGGTCTTCTCCTTTCTCCTAGTTTCGTCATGCTATCCCAACACACATTCAAAGGCGTCATCCAAAACTGACAGATATAGTAACAATGGCTTCCCGAGCTCGTGGGGAACCAACACAAGTGGATTTGACAAATACTCGTTAATTCTGTCGAAGGCTTTCTAATAATCTTCTGCCCATTTTGAGGTAGCATCCTTTTTCAGCAACTTGAAAATAGGTTCACTGATTACTGTGGACTGGGCTATGAAATGACTGATGTAATTTAGTCTACCCAGGAAACTCATCACATCTTTCTTACTCTTGGGTGGTGGAAATTCCTAAATGGCCTTGATTTTTGATGGGTCCAGTTCTATCCCTTTTCTACTTATGATGAAGCCCAATAATATTCTAGCAAGGACTCAGAACGCGCATTTTGCCGAGTTCAATTTAAAGACGTACCTCCACAGGCGCTCGAAAAGTTTTCTCAAATCGTCCAAGTTCTCTGAACTTTTTCGAGACTTGATGATGACATCATCCACATATACTTCAATGTTCTTGTGAATCATGTCGTGAAAAGGATCGTCATGGTGCTCATGTAAGTGGCACCAACATTCTTAAGACCGAACGACATGACTCTATAACATTAAACCTCCCAAGGTGTAGTGAAGGCTATTTTTTCTGTATTTTCCTCGTGCATCAAGATCTGGTGGTATCGTGCGAAACAATGCATGAACGACTGCAGTTCATGCTTCTCACAGTTGTCCTTTGGACTAGCTTTGTTGAGATCCCTGTAATCCATGCATATCCTGATCTTCCTATCTTTCTTGGGTACTAGGACGATATTTTCCAACCAGCTGGGATAATTGGTGACCCTTACCACATTCGCTTCTATCTGCTTGGTTACTTCCTCCTTTATCCTCAGACTCAAATCATGCTTGAATTTTCTGGGTTTTTGCTTGACTGGCAGTTTGGCAGGATTGGTAGGCAGTCAATGCGAGACAATGTCAGTACTTAATCCAGGCATGTCATTATATGACCATGCGAACACATCGATATATTTTTGGAGGAGCTCAACAAGTTTTTCCCTCTGCTCGGCTTCTAGGTGAATGTTGATTCTGGTTTCTTTCACGTCTTATTCACTTTCGAGATTGACCATTCCATTTCTTTGAGGTTGGGCTTTTTCTGACTCTCCAATTGTTCAATCTCTTATGGGAGATTGTTTGGCATCATACTCTCATCATACTCCTCATAATCTGGGTCATTTCGCTCGACGATTTTGTTATATGTCACAATCGCAGAACGCGGGTTTTTATTGTTTTGATTAGTGTAAAGAAAAACTAAGTATAAATGAAGAGGTAAATAAAGTTTCAATATTTTAAGAAAACAATTATTTTTATTCCATCAAAAGAGGAACGTCTAAACCTTTAAAAGAGGCAAATGACAAAACGGTACAAACATGATGCAGGCCTCAATTGACCGTGTGCTTTTGAAGAAAACCTTTACAGTTCCACACTACCAAACTCCTGGCGAACCAAAGATAGACTGGCGGTACAATTCTGCAGCTCTTCTCCTGGTTCAGCATCCTTGATGGTCGGTGTCTTGTTGTTAGTTCCTTCACAGTATTCTTCAATCATATTCACGAACAACCTTCCCATTCCATCGATGATATCATCTTCTACTGCTGAACTCTGGCCCGTACCCGAAACATGCTCTGGCATAAAAGCCTTTCTCCCGGTGCTACCTGTATAAGGTTTCCCCGTCGGAGGCTGATATCCTATGTCGGCCCTTCCCTTATGCCCCTTAGGTTTAATTGGCTCTGTAATCTCATCTGATCTGGCTCCTAACCCAGTTCATGGTCTGTATCCATTTTTCATCATTTCCATCATGGCCATCTTGGATCTATACGGCAATTGCATTCCCAAGTTTTATTCAGTCACTTCTATTTTGGTGGTCTGCATGATTTCCACTGCATAGAAAGAAACCCCATCTAGCCCTTCAATTAAAGGGATTGCATGCTCCAAATAATATGATTGGCCCCATTCGCCATAGATAACGATCTCCTGACATACCCACTCAAATTTCATGCATTGGTGTAGGGTGGATGAGACGCCCCTGCCATGTGTATTGAGGGCCTTCCTAGAAGTAAGTTGTATGGAGAGAAAATATCCATTACTTGAAACAATATGGGAAATTCAATCGGTCCGATATGTAAAGCCAAATAAAATTTTCCAATAACATCCTTCTGTGAACCATCAGAAGCCTTTTCCCTTACATGGCTTTCCTTGACTTCCGACAGATGGATTCCCAACTCTCGCAAAGTAGAGAGCGGATAGATGTTGACTCCAACCCTCCATCAACTAGCAATCGGGATACCACCTTGTCCCCACATTTGACAATTATATGAAGAGCTTTGTTGTGACTTACACCTTCAAGATGAAGTTCCTCTCTTTTAAAGTGATCATATTTGTTTTGACCATTTTTCCCAATTATTGCGGCCAGCGCCTCACTGGTGGTGTTACTTGGAATACTTACCCCACTTAGTACTTTCATCAGGTCATCATTATGGCTGCCAGAGCTTATCAGCAAGTCCATGATTGATATTTGCGCGAGATTTTTCTTCAGCTGCTCCTCCACGGAGTACTCTTTGGTTGACATTCTCTTCCGGAATTCTGTGGCTTCTGGGTTTGTTATGTTCCTTTTTAATCTGCTCTTCCCAAATTCCCTCGATTTGCATCTTCAGGAGCATAAAATCTCCCTAACCTATTCATACCGTTAGTTGTTGCAGAGTCTGTCATCTTGGCCTTCCCATTTTGCTGGTATGTCCATGGGACAATTTTGTATTCCCAACTCTCTTCATCCTTTTTAGCAACAATAGTTTGTCGCTAATAAGTCTGAACTATCATCGTGGGTCTTACTTGTACTGTGATTATCGGGATCCTTTGAGGTGGGATCCTTACAGCCTCTGCATTTCCTATTGTGATAATAGTTCCTTTCAAATCATATTCTTCGTCCAATTTGATCATGTTGACCCCCAGGTTTCGGTGATTTTGCAGCGGATTGCGATTCACATTGGACGGAGCCGGAGTGCACTGAATGGCTCCGCTCTTGATCAGAGTTTCAATTTTATTTTTCAGATTAAAACAATCTTTAATATCATGCCCATGTACACTTGAATGGTACACGCACCTTTTGGTTGCTTCAAAATACTTATAAGGATACTCAGGAACCCTTCTTTCCACTAGATGTATAAATCCAGCTCTCCTCAATATCTCGAACAATTGGGCCAGAGGCTCAACAATCGGGTATAATTTTTGGGACCCCTTTCTTCAAAATGTGGACGAGGGCGTGGTGCATAAATGGGTCAGTTTCGGTGAGTGGTAGTTTGGACAAGAGCATATGGTCGTTGTGGATTTGGGTTGTTGTGGGCTCGAGGAGGGTTATATTGAGGTTGGGGTGGTAATATGGCTGGGTGTTATAGACTGGAGCATAGGTGGGTGGTGGTGAATGGTTGTTTGGGGAATATGAACTGTTTCCATGATGTGGGTTGGGTTGATAGTAAAGGACGACTGCTGAGACTTCTTCTTTTTTCTTGTTTTATCTACCAATTAGCCTTGATTGGATTGCCTTGCTAGCCACTTGCAGTGCAGCCATGGATTGTACTTTGCCATATTTTATACCTTCTTTTAAGAAATCTCCCATCTTGACTAGCTTGGGGAATTTTTGTCCCATCATTCCCATCATTTTTTCAAAGTATATCTCTTCCTGGGCCCTGATAAAATACTTGGTTAATTAATTATCACCCAACGGAGGTTGTGCCCTGGCGGCTTCTGACCTCTACCGACGTGCATATTCTTGGAATGACTAGGACGACTTTTTTTGTAGGTTTACCAGTGCGAACCTATCGGGAGTGATCTCTGTGTTGAATTGAAAGTGATTCATGAAATCTTCCGCCATATCTTGCCATGTTCTCCAGTTTCGCAGATCTTGTCGAGTATACCAGGTAAGTACTTCTCCCGTCAGTATCCTTATGAACAACTTCATTCTCAACTTCTCGTTCCTTCCCACTCCAACTAACTTGTCACAATATGACCTCAAATGTGCGTGGAGATCACCTGTCCCGTCGAAGATATCAAACTTTGGAGGCTTATACCCTACTGGAATATCTATATCTGGATGGATACACAGATCCTCGTAGTACAAACTTTTACTTCCATGAGTGCACCATAAGTTTTGACCCATCGACATTGTGACCAGATTGTTCCACTATTCTTGGAGCCTTCTTATCCTTGAGATTGGAATCTGTGCATTGTACGCGTCCTCATATAGCACTATCTTCGTCCATAGAGGCACATCCTGGATCATCCCAAACTGTCTGAGAACGTGCAAGGGTGAGTATGGTTGGATGACCTCAAGTCTTATCAGCTCAATAAAGTATTTCTGAGGAGTCCTTAAGATTACCCTCCCGCCTAACCATGATAACTTCCAATTGTCCCATTACCCACATATATTGGTCAACATTTCTCTCCACTCTTCTTGTCTATGTGCGGAGACCTAATGTCTCATTTTCTCATTGTGGTTGCGGATCATGTTGCTAACGCCCACAAAGTAGTCAATGGTGGCCTCTCGCTGGAAGAAATGTTCTGTGGCCCAGATATGAAGCAACAAGTTATAGCCTTTAAAGAAATCATACCGTCGTGCACATACAGACAAAGCCCTTAGAATCGTAGCTAGCACCATTGGTACCAGAGTAGCTTGGATATTGCCATAGAAGGTCACCAGAACCACGGGTAACAAGTTGATGTTGATCCGACCTCTTCTCTGCGGGAAGACCAACAATCCCAAAAGTTCCAATAAGAAAGTGATCAGCCTGAGACTCTTCCACATCGCTTGGTCATACTAAACTTCCCCCCCAATACCACTCATAGTTTTCACGATGCCAAAACTATCGAACAGTTGATATAGGCTCACCCATCTGTCCTCGATATTTCTCAAACCTCTACTCTTAGCTAGACCCAAAGCATCCAGGAACCTGTAATCGGGCATAGTGACTGGTAGTATTGGTCTCCTTCCTATAAACGGCAGCTCCGTGAAACCAGTAACTTCTTCCAATGGGGGTACTAACTCATAATCAGCAAAGTTCAACACCACCTTAGCCGGATCCTAGAACTCTATCAGTAGGAGAGTGAGAACCCTGTCTGCTCGGATTTTTAGCAAAGCGGTCAGTTCCCCCAGGTGTCTCTGAATCTCATCTCTATGTTCTCGGGATAGGGAATTACACTTATTACGCGTGTTTGAGCTTAAATTATAGTGAATTACACTTATCAAGTGTGTTATGCCTTGCAGGAAGTGATTATGAGTAAAAACGTTAATCTGGACCTGAAACGATCAATTTAGAGCTTTGAAGTCTGAGTAAAATCCCAAGAAATTAAGTCGGGATTGTGTTTGAGGGCCGAGTACCAAGTGTGGATGTCAAAAAGTGGATGAAACAATTTACTCTAAGAAAAAGACATAACGGCGTTGCATGGGGCGCAACGCGATAGTAAAAATATGGCCTGACAGACAAATTCAAGGCCCCTGATAAACTCCACAGGCGCGCCGCACGGGGTCCCGCGCCCTGCATCGCGTCTGTGCATTTTTGGGTTAGAGTGATTCCTGTTTCTGCTTGGAAAGGGTAGTTTCAGCTGGACCCACTTCTATACGGTATAAATACACCAAAAATACATTTTCGGAAGGGACTTTGACCTATGAAATATTGGAGAACCAACCAAGGCAAGAAGACTCAAGAATTCATCAAGATTTCAACCTACAATCGGTGCAATACGAGAGTTTGTATCGAATCATTAGCATTGATATTTTCTTTGTTCTTAAACCTTATCGAGATGACTTTTTCCATTGCTATGGAGTAAATTCCATTAGGGTGTTGACATATAAGGTGTTTTGATAACTTGATTGGGGATTCAATTCTTGATAATTTTTGGAATTAAATGATGTAGTTTTAATTTGTATTGTGGAGTTATTTATTATTTTGCTTAATCTAAAGAGGAGTTTGATAATGAATTTCTTTACATCTTATGCTCTAGTTTAAATTCGTGATTCAAATAGGTAATCGAAATAGCCTCTTGAATTATTAATCGAACTAAACAAATAGGAAGATATTCGTGAAAAGTTACCTTTTAGATCATACCCATCATTTTAGTGTTGTAATTGTTTACCATGCTTCAATTGGATTAATTACAAAATTTAATGTTTAATCGAAAACAAAACATTAACTTCAAGTGTAATATGATCCTCTGTTGACTTCGTGAGAATCAAGAGTATTATAAAGTGAATTAACTCAAGAATTGGAACTGTAGTAAGTTATCTTGCACCTATCTAGTCAATTACCCTTATTTCTCTCATTGATATTTCTTCGTTGCTAATCTAATGTCCTTTGTGATCAATTGTTAATTGCTTAATTTTTAGTAGTTAATCGCAGTAATAGTCATCAAATAAAGTATTGATTTTCCTGGATAGTAATCAACTTAAGATTATTCGAAAACTGTTTAAATTCAATCCACGTGGAGGCTATAATTAAACTATATTATCTTTGACTAACGAACAATAATTTTGTGTTGTGTTTTGCGCTCGTCAAATTTTGGCGCCATTGTCGGGGATTGACATTCAATAGTATTTAAAATATTTTTTAGTACTAATTCAAGAACCAATATTTACTTTAGTGTATTCATGTTCTCTCACTTGTGTGTAAGATACATGTTTGATTTCTCTAGTGTATGACTCGATCTTGTTCAAAGAAAGTGATACCCTACATACTAGAGTTGGAGAAACACCTGCGACAACTGAGAAACGAAAGAGAATTAACAGAAAATTTCTTGGGCCATACTTCGACTCAAGATAACATGGCAAACAAAGAGATTGATGGAGTAGACTTAGCTGCAAGAGAGGCTACACAACAAGAAGATGCACGGATAGCAGCTGAAGCAACCCGGAGAGTTGCTTGGGAGACTGTCGAAGATGGCGGGGGTCGAAGATTCAATCTAAAACGACCCTTGGTTAAAGAGCAGTTTGAGAATACAACACCCAGGCCTGAAAGATCATTGGGTGACTATGCCAGACCAGTCTACAATCAAGGACTGTCAAGTGTCAGACCTCCACCCATAGCAGCAAACTACTTCGAGTTGAAGCAAGGCTTGCTTCAAACTATCCAATACATCTTCATCTTCAGAAGGAAGGTGAATGAAGATCCAAACACTCGCTTGATAGACTTTGAAGAAATCATGAACACCTTCCAATACAATGGAGTATCAAATGATGCGGTATACTTGAGGGCATTCCCCTTTTCATTAAAAGATGACGTGAAGTACTGGCTTCGTAGCTTACCTACAAGTTCGATAAGGACATGGGAAGAGATGACCAAAACGTTTCTTGACAAGTACTTCTTAGCTGCAAAAACAGGGAAATTCATAAGGGGAATCCATTATTTCTGCCAGAAGGAGACATAAACGATTTTTGAAGCTTGGGAAAGATTCAAGGAGATAGTCAGAAAGTGTCAGCACAATGGGATTGATTTGTGGATGCAACTCCATGATTTTTGGGATGGACTGACACCTTCCTCGCGACGGTCTCTGAATACTGCATGTGGAGGTCCACTAATGAAGAAAACTCCAAAAGAGGTTGTCTTAATCCTTGATGAATTATCTAACGATGCTAACCAGTGGCCTGCTGAGAGTAATAACAGAAGAAAATCAGTTGGGGTTCACCAGATGGACTCTAACACTTCCATGCAAGCCCAACTAGTCACTATGGCCAAGGAGATAAGAAAACTGACATTGCCCAAGTTACAGAGTGAGCCGCAAGTATCATGTGACTTTTGTGGAATGAGACACCCTACACATGAATGTCAAGCTTTAGTTGAGCAAGTCAACGCTATGGGGAACTATAATAGAGGAAACTACCAAGGTGGAAACAACTATAATGCTATGGGTCAAATAATTTAGTTTTTTCGTGGAGTTCACCTAGTGGGAGTTTGAACTCCTGGCAGCAAAATAATCCTAGACCCCAGGGTCAAGGACCACCAAGTTTTCAGAACCAGCAGAGGCAACAATACCATCCACAACAATCAAATCAGTCTAGTATGGAAGATCTTATGAAGGAATTTATTAACAAATTAGATGAAAAATTTGAGACTCAAGGGACAACCATCTGAGAGCAGGGCACGACAATTTGGAATTTAGAAAGACAATTGGGACAAATTATAAATTTGTTATCTGAGAGGGCTCATGGGACTCTACCCTTGTCATGCCCCAAACTTGGGGAGCATGACCGACGCGTAACCGAGTAAACCCAGTCGAGCAAGCCTATGTTGCATGTTTTATCAAAACATAATTAGATCTTGACTTTCATATTGAATACATTTCGCTTAATGGCCCATAAACTTTATCTTTTTCTCTCGTGATGGGTACATAATAGCTTCATAAATATCCGTGAACATAAATACATAACGAAACTCAAAACTTAAGTACATGACCCATAATGTACATGGAGCTTCTATGACAATAGATACCTAAGTACATAAAACCAACTAGACTCGAATGCCCACTCGAATTGTAGCGGACTCACCATAATCTGCTACACAAAAGATCCCTTCAATGATCTATATCATCCTATAGAAGTATACCTACATCCCTTGAAAGATGCAACACCCCCGACAAAAGGGACATTAGTACATGTAGAATAGTACTCGCATGTAAGGCAAACAGAACAACATATGAAATCATGATAATTCAAATAAGAGGCATATGAAGTACATCAAGAACTACGAAATATCCATAGATTCACATTTCAAGTCTCATTATGCTTACATTATTTTAAACTTCATTTAGGATTAACTGATCTATATGAACTATGCGTGGAATACATAATATAAAGTAATTGAAATAACATGTACAAACAATGCCAATGAAAGTGGCACCTAATGTCTACGTTACAATGCGTCTCACTAGACCGTCCATATCTATCTCTTATCTTACACATATACATTTTACATGTGCGTTTCATAGACCGTTCACATTTTTTACTTACACAATACACATGTGCGTTTCATAGAACGTTCACAGTGTTTACTTACACAATACACATGTGTGTTTCATAGACCGTTCACAGTATCACCTATACAATACACTTGTACGTTTCATAGACCATTCACAGTGTTCACATATCATACACCTATGCATTTCATAGCCCGTCCATAGGGTTCACCTATAACATTATACACCTATGTGTTTCATAGACAATAGGGTCACATATTACATTACAATACACCTATGTGTTTCATAGACCGTCCATAGTGTTCCATACACAATACACCTATGTATTTCATAGACCGTCCATAGGATTACATATTATATTATGCACCTATGCGTATCAAAGACCGTTCATAGTGTTCACATATCATATTTTACACCTATGCATTTCATAAACCGTCCATAGGATTCACATATACCATACAATACACCTATGTGTTTCATAGACCGTCCATATGGTGCATTCATATTATACACCTATGCGTTTAATAGACCGCCCATAGTGTTTACTTACACAATACACCTATGCGTTTCATAAACCGTCCATAGGATCATAACACATCATTATTCACATGACCATATATAAACCCAAAGCGACATGACTAGCACTACTTTTAAGGTCTTAAGTTCCCGGATCATTGTAACACTTAGTGTTCATGTTCATGCTCATCATGGAGGAACACAACTCATTATGTTAGCACATATATGGTAAATCAATAAGTCAATTTCAATGGCACATGTCCCAAATAGGTTTTCCATAAGATTTATCATCACTTAGCATAGGACAACCCTCTTCCACTTCATTATATGCTCTCTTGTCATCTTAAGGTCATTAGCTAAGTTCATGATTCTTGGGGACTTAACATCGAAGTCATTTACATTAATTATTTTAGTATCATACATATTATGATTGAAACAATAGGGACATACAACACCTCATAATTCTCATTTTGGCAATGCGGTCACATTTCATGTTCATACCATCACTTACTTGTACTTGCCATGGGTGATCACATGATATCAAGAAGATTTAAAATATTTAGGAACACCATAGCCTCTCCTCATGAGGGCGTAAGAGCTTATAACACATTGGAAACAAAGGTACAAATACGTTCATCGCATAACCTTTCACACTATATATCACTTCACAATTACTTTCAACTACTTACAACATCATTATTTCATTGGCTCCCTTGGCCATACATATTATTCTTCATTCATGGCACTGTGGTCGTATATCATACAACATCATTATTTCTTTGGCTCCCTTGGCCATACATATTATTCTTCATTCATGGCACTGTGGCCGTATATCATATTCCGCACTTTTATTTCTTTACTTTCAAGGATTATCATAATAAACATCATCATATAGAATACTCTTGAAATACCTTTCCTCAAAAGGGCAATACACAATTTCAATTCTTGAATATGTAAGAACTCAAAACATATTGGAAATACCTACCAAGCATAGCATTAGTTAGAACAATCATATTTGGACATGACTTGAGTACATAAGCTTTTGGATAATTCTATTTTCAGAGTCAATTTGGAATAGTTGAATCAAGGCTCATTTCATAATACTTCACACATCATTTCATTTCAATGGCACTATTGGCTATAAGTATAACTTTCATTGTTGGCACGGTGTCCACACTTTATATCCCCAACTCACTACTTTCACTTTCAAGCATCTTTATAGATTATCGACAATAAAGAATCTCTAATCACGACTTTTAGTACACCTATGAGAAATTAAGAGTCTTAATCACATTGAGACTTCTTACACAATTTGGCATAATAGCCTTCACTTGAAACACTACTTGGAGTCATAATATTTTATACCCAACTCATGTTTTGAACACATTCCCGAAGGATAACATCAGATGATAAGAGCATCTAGAACACATTTTGAACATATACCTTTCAACACAAAGCTTATTCAGAATAGTTAATTTATAATGGATAACTCGGGACTTACAAGAACATCATGGGGTTCAAAAATAGGAGAGAAGTTTAGCAATCATACCTTTCTTGAGTTTTTCTTAGGTTACAACAACGTCCTAACACTTATAGCAATTCCAATCAACTAGATATATAACAAAATTGAACCATAATTAGGGAGAGATTCATGGTTTCAGCTCACTTAGGCATTTCATCAAGCACTAGGTGTGCAAATTACACTACAAAGTTTCTGTGGTGGAATCCTTTCATCCCACAACAAATCATTCACCCAATTTAGTTTGACAACCTCCCTACCACCCTTATGGCTACATTCATTCACAAATAGTACCTCCCACACATAAGAATCATACTTCTCATGACCTACTTTTAGTCAAAATCCCGAAATTTAGGGCTAGGGAGTAGAACTTTACCTATTAGATGGAGATCTTGTAATTGGCTTCCTTGATTCTTGAAGATTGGGAAAGAATGGATGATTAGCATGCCAGGTCTTCTCATTCTATTTCTAAAATAGCTCTTTCCTCTATCTAAAAAATCAGATTTACCTTGTAAAATGACACCCTAAGGCTTTATATCAAAGTAGTACCGGATAAGAAAAATTTCAAAAATGACCCCCAAAATCAATTATGTGGTGCAATTATGTGGTAGTAGAGTCGTTATGTGGGCAACAGAATCAATTATGGGATAGCATAATGGTTTTCTCAAAATGTAACCGTTCTCTGCTCCACTTTGCGTTGCTTATGCGGTCCGCGAAACCATTTTGCTGTCACGAAATTGACCGTAGAATCACATTCTTTCGCCATAAATTCACATCAACACTTTGGTGCATTCTTCAATCCAAAAAGTCCATATCATTGCTCATTTTTTACAACATTAAACATATTGGCCTACCTCAGCACCATGAAACCTCGAGTTCTAGGTAATATTTTATGGGGCCTTACAACCCTCTAACACTGAAAATAACCCAAAGGAAACAATCAAAGCTGTATCTCTGAGAAGTGGCAAAATATTGGCTTACCCAGTGGTGAAAGTTACACCCGAGGTGGTGAACGAGCAGACCGAGACACTGGAAGATAAAAAGAGTGAAGAGTAGAAAGGCCAGAGTAGTGTGGTACAAAAGGAGATTGAAGAAAATAGACATGCCAACTCTACCATTCCCTCAAAAGATGAAGCGAGAAAAACTTGAAAAATATTTTGGGTGGTTCTTGGAGATGCTCAAGAAACTTTATGTGAACATTCTCTTCACAGAGGTATTCACTCATATGTCTGCTTATGCAAAGTTCTTGAATGAAATCCTGTCCAGCAAGAGAAAATTAGAGGAGACAACAATGGTCAAGCTGAATGCTCATTACAGTGCCATATTGCAAAATAAAATTTCCCAAAAGTGTGGGGACCCAGGAAGCTTCACCATACCATGCTCATTGGGGAGTGAGAAATTCGACAAGGCCCTCTGTTGGTGTGACACTGTTTGGTGCATTAGACTTGAAGAAAAATAATAATGAAGTATTCCGAGTCAATGGTCACCGGGTGAAGCACTACTTGGGCAAGGTTGGAGATAGCCACGTGGCAGTGGTCATTCACTTCATTTAAGGGTATTTTGCATCGTGCCGCGATGTTAAATCAGACGCTTATTGGGAGGTAACCCCATGTTCTTTTCATTTTTCTTTGACGTTAGGTTTTATCTATGTTCTAACTTGATTTGAAGTGTGTGACAGGGATGAGTGTGACTTACAAGAAAGGTGGACAAAAATATGTCTAAGTGTTCAAATATTTTATGGACCGCACTTTATTTGTGCGGATCGCTCATTGCTATGTGCCACGATAGAAGAGCATTGCGGCCGCACATATCTCATGTTGACCGCACATTAAAATATTAAAAAAGTGTCAAAATGCTAACTCTCTGAAGTTTGAGCTTGTCAGTAAGGAGGTCGATCTGCTACCACACGTGAAATCTGCGGCTGCACCTGAAGATGTGCGGACCGTACATTGAGATCTGATAATGTCAACCCAGGTGACAGAGTGCGGAACACACCTAGAAATGTGCGGCCACACTCGCTTCTTTCCCCTTCTCAAACAGTTGATATAAATAGAGGAATAGAACTCATTTTACACTTTTCCCTCTCTGAACAAAACACTATTACTCTATTGATTTTCTTGAGAGATGTTTATTTGTTCTCACACTCAACCACCTGTGATTATCCACCCATTGCAACTATAATTACAGATGGCCTAAAAAAAGAACTAAAAATCTAAAAATTAAACTAACACAAAATATTTAACATGAAATGTTTACCTATTCTCACACTCAACCACATGTGATTATCCACCCATTGCACTCACTCTATCTGGTATGCTTCAATTTCATGTTCAATATTTTGTGTTAGTTTAATTTTTAGATTTTTAGTTCTTTTTTAGGCCATCTATTATTATAGTTCAACTATGTGTCCATGTGGGGTAGATCTGAATTGGGTAAACATAATACATGCTCTAATGAGTTTGGGTTAGTAAAATTTCATGTTTTTACCATGTTGCCATGTCTATTTGTGCAAGAAATTATAAAATCTAGGTACAAAAAACATGACTGTTCGTAATTTTTGAAATTTGCAGCCGCACTTGAATTTGTGCCGTCCGCATATTAGGAATTTTGGCAACTCACTGAAGTAGGGATATGCGGTCGCAAGTGAAAATGTATGGACCACAGATTTCCCTCTGCAGCCGCAGAACAGCCATATCACTGTCTTCAGAGACTATGCATTTTGAGAGTCCGAAGTGCGACCACACTTGCAAATTGTGTGGACCGCACTTCCCCTCTGCGACCGCACAACCAAATTCTGTGGACCGTAGTTCCTTTCTACGGTTGCCGATAAAAAATGTGCGGACCGCAGATCCCATTACCTGCAGACCTGTGTTATCCTCATAACCCCACTGTGTCCAATTGTTCCTCCCTTGCCTATATAAGCCCCGAATGTGTTCAATAATGAATTGTAACTAACTATCTTATTTACTTTGATACAGACAATAGTTTGATCGAGAGGCCTATGCGACACTTCAAAGGGAAGGGGAGAATCTTCTCGGGGTCGAGATAGAGGTACCTTGCCCATTGGCCAACCTAAAACAATTAGAAAGTAATCCACAACAGGTAGAGAGAGAGGTGTAGACCTCCCCGAGTCTAGTTCCTATGTCTCATCTAGGGAAGTGTTAGAGAGCAACTCAACCTCTGTTCAGAAGGAGCAGGCAACCAAGTCAAGTTCATAAGGGAGATACCATCTCAGGGATGATCCTTCGCCATCTCACAACACTTCTGAGGGGTCGAAAAGTGCTAGCCAGGCCTTTGAGCCATCATCTACACTAGTCAAAGAGGCAAAGAATATATAGGAGTTCCCCGATAATGGGGGGGGGGGGATGGTATAGACACAGGTGTGGAGAGATCAAAGAAGGAGGAGGTATGAGAGGATATATTTGTCAACTTGGCCGCCTTCACTAATTTTCGTATGTGGTGGCCAGTGAGGTCTTTGACTTTTGAGAGACAGTTCCTATTGAAAGATTTGGAGACATACAACCCGGCCATCTTGAGGCAGTTTGGAGCATTAAAGGGTAGAATGTGTTTCCCTGAGAGAGTTGAGGATGCCAAGGAATACTTCGTCTGGGAGTTATATGCTAATGTTGCTCACATAAAGAAGGGGACGAAGGTGCCCAAAGTACGCAACCTCAAAGTGAGGTTTGATCAGCATACGCTAAACACGTACTTAGGATTTGAGGATGTGGAGCCAAAGGAGTATCTGGAGAAATGCGCAATGAAGGAAGAAGTACGACTTTGGCTAGATGAGATCTTGGTACCACTGGGGCCACCACCACTATGGATTACTACTGGGGTTCCTATCAACCAGAGCACTTTGAGTTTTGAGGCGAATGGGGTGGCAGACCTTTGCTTGCAGCAGATTGGATCCAAACCAGAATGGGACTTATCTACCTATTCCTCGGGCAATTCTTGTGGCTTCCATCATGGACGGGTACCCAATTAATGTGGATTTTGTGATGTTGAAAACATTTCCTTGATAGCATAGTAGGCTAGCTCGGCCTATCCATATCCCAACACTGTCACAAAATACCTCACCATTCAAAGGTAGAGTCAAGATCTTTTGAAACCAAGGTGAAGCCGAAGAAGTTATTTGACTTGTATTAACTGATGGATGAGACCAACCCAAATAAGAAAATCCAGCCTTCCACCACCACATGTTAGTTTGATGAGCCAACAATGGTAGTTACTGAGACAACGGACCTTCCATCCACCTCTGCTGAGCCCTCTTCCACTGCCGCTTCTATGCCTCCGCCATCATCCTCATCTCCTACCACAACCCCTAGGGTAGCCCCTCTTCCACCTCTGAGGCAAGTGCCCATTCCCACAAATCCATTATCTGCGTTGCGGGTCTCCCAGACATTGGCAAGTCTCAACAACTAGATATAGGCAACAACTTCAAAGTTATCTGACTTATCTAGTAGTGTTGCAACGCAGTCCACTACACAGGTACCACAGGCCCCCTTTGACATTGATGAGATGCTCAACAAGATTTTGGACAACCAGAAGATAATCTTTGACACCTTGGTGCAGCACAGGTCAGTTATTGAGGAGCTAGGAAAGGAAGTGACGAGGATGAGGAAGTCCCATGCAAGTAAGAAATCAGTGGTGAAGCTCAGAAAGGAGGTGACTAGACTTGCTACAACTTGGGACCTAACTTTTGATATGCTACTTGAGCCGCACCAGTTCTTCCCAGATCCATCTGCACCAGTAGCACCATATGGCCAGTCTGAGAATCCAGACCTTGCTGTCGACACTGCTGAGGCAGTGTGTGTGATGTTCACCACTCTCATCCACACCTAGATTTGATGATGGTGATAATGAGATACAGGTGGCTGATCCTGAAGGAGATGATATTGCTGGGAACACTGAGATGTCCAAGGATCCTTAGGGAGTTTTCTTCTCCTTCTTATTTTGCTAAGCATTGGGGACAATGCTTACTTTTATTCGGGGGGGGAGGGGGGGTGTTTATTTAATTCATTGACACATTTTGGATACATTTGGACTGTAATAATTTGATAATTCTGTTTCTTTTCTTATATGTAGTTATCTATCTTTAGTAGTTATTGTTCATTATCTTCTTATTTTTTCCACTTTAGTTCTTGTTTTGTTAGTAGTTTCTTTTTATGCTTTCGTAGATAATAAGCCTTTGATTTTCTTAATGCCAAGGTTCTATCCAAAGGTAGTTTTTGTATGAATCGTGTGACTCGTCCCAATGATTAATGACGTGACAACCTTCTTAAGGGAATGAGTCCGTTTTTATGCTTAGGTAATAATAATAATAGTAGTAATGAATAAAAAGGCCTAATCAAGTAATTCTCGAAAAAGAGTTAATCATGCTTCATTTGGTACCAACACACTTAACTATATGCTTATGGTTAGAGACAAGGTTTTTGAAAGAAAATAATTCTAGTTAGTGACTGTGAGACTCTTGAGTTGACTTTGGAAATCATCGAATAGTTTATTGGACCATAGTGACCTTTAAATTTGAGTGTGATTATTGTAGACTCTCGACTCTATCCTCTTTTATGATCTAGTTTCGTGAGGGGTGAGATGAATTGTTGGTAGTCCAAGTATCCGTGTGAATAGTCTAGAACTTGCCCCGAATGTGCTTCAAGATGATATCCTAAGTTTTGCTTGGTTTGAGAAATGATTATAGGCTTTCCTTGGCTAGTTTGAGCTTTCTATTGCCAACCAATGTCGTTATTCCTAGTCAACCCCCTTTGATCCCTTGGCCTTTCTCATTTGATAATCATGTTATAAGCCTTTACCCATTTTGTTGTGATCCTCTTTTGGCACCCGGACTTTCCTTAACACTTTTGTGAAATAAGTGCCTTAAAGCATAAGTTTGGGGGAGAGATGAGGAATATGAAAAAGGTATCAAGGCACAAAAAGAGAAAAGAAATGATTTCTATGAAAAGAGAAGGCAAGAAAAAGAACAAAAAGAAAAATGCAAAAAAGAGATTAAGTGAAAGGGTTGATGGATTCAAAAAGAGGTAATGATTCCTAACATGATCGTCAGAGGGAGAAAAAGAATTAAATGAACAAGAAAGAGTGATGTCAAGTCTCTCTAGCCCCCAATAAAAAGAAAATGCCTCTAAGAATTGGTAATTGTGAGCCAAGAGATGAAAATGTAGAGTGCTTAAGGAAAGGTGTAATCACTTACCCATATGGTATCCTACCCTAATCCAAAAGTCTTTATTACAACCCGAAAGAAGTCCTATTAGATTTCGAACTGAGTGAGCTTATATTAGTGGTGATCTACATGAGGGGCAAGCCTATGGTACTTGAAGCCGTACTTGTGACATTCTCTTGTGAGAGACGAGTGATCCTTTCATGACTCTTAAGATTTAGTGCTAACTTTGTAAGTAAGATTGGCAAATGAAAAGTAGAGGAGGAAGAGTTTGGAGTCCACCATGACTTATATGATAGAACAAGAGTCCTTGATGAGTAAAGTCAATTCTTGAAGCTCAAATGTCATATTAGAACTATATGTTCATGAATTTTTGTCTTGTCACCTTGTTGATAATGCATGAGTAGTGTGGATAATTGTTGGTCCAAACTGAGCATGAATGAATCATCATTGACTTGCTGAAATAACCTTTAACTTTGAAGAGGTGGGAATTAATCTATTTGCTTGAGGACAAGAAAAAAGACTTAAGTTTGGGGGAGTTCATAAGTGTGGATTTTGACCACTTATTAGTACCTTTAACTTTTGTTTTAGTCTGAAAGTATTGATTAATGTTCCCAAAACTAATAAAAGTGTGAAAATTTTAGGAATATTGGAAATTTGGGTTCTTATGATGAAAATCCGACTCACAAGGAAAGAATGGGTGCAACACATAAGAAGTGCGGCCCGCAGAGGTATTTCTGCAGCCGCAGAAGTAAGTGTGGACCGCAGAATTCCCTCTGCGGCTGTAGAACTTGTGAAGAATCCTAGTAGACTTTAAGTAGAAGTGCTGACCGCACATGAATTGTGCGGCCACAGATTCATGGTCCGCACTACCAAGAGTTCAAAAAGTTCAGAGAGTGTGCAAATGACCAAGACTGAAGCCTTGCCTGAAATGCGGACCACACAAGAATTGTGCGGCTACAGAAGCTGACTTGCAGCCGCATACCAAATTGTGCGGCTGCAGAATCCAAGTCCCGACTAGTTGAAGCAATGTGCGGACCACACATGGAATTGTGCGGCTGCAGAACCTCCAACGGGGTATTTTTGTGAGAAAATTTTGGGCCACTATAAATAGATGGGAATCACATTTTTAGGTCAAGTTTTGAAGTTCAAGCATCCATAGCCATTGTAATTTTCTATTTTAGGAAATTTGTGACCATTTTGGGATTAAAACATCATGTTTATCATTTTAATCGTACATTATGAGTTTAATTAGTATTTCTTCTTTGTTTTCTTCATTTTCTACTATGAGTAACTAGACCTTTACTAGGGTTGTGACCCAACCCTAGTGTGTAAACCTTATGGGTATTTAATTTAATGCTTGTTTATGATTGTGTGTTGATTATTTATCCATATTCATGCTTTAATTTTAGAATTAATGGTTGCAAACATTGATTCATGCCTTTTTGACTTGGTCTTTACTTGAGAATGAGGGACCTCGTCTAGAAAAACTTAGCTAACAGGAAATTCAGCTAATTAAGGTTTTGATTAGCCTAATTTAAGGGTCTGAACTAGATATAGGAAAAACCCTACTTGAGCTCATGTCAACTATTTAGCTTGATACCCATTTGGGCTTGAGAAAGCCAAATTGGGCAAAACCACTCTATGACCAAGAGGTATTGAGTGAGTACTTAGAGTTGAGGGCTATAATACACCCTGATCAACAAAACACGCGTTAACGTACTTAACCCATTAGGCTAATACCTAGGTAAAGGTCACATCCCTAGGATTTTTAACTATTTGGTAAAAATAACAAAAACAATAATTAATTTATAATTGTTAGTGTTAATTTAGAAGTAGAGAACAAAATCCATTGTTTGGAAGCGCAATTTAGTTATTTCATTTGCTCTCATCATGTGTATACCTTAACACCCATATTAAACTCCCTGTGGAAATTGACCCCGACTCTTATTAGGTACTATTCTTCCAACGACCGTTTTTACTCACTATTGAGTGCGGATTGGACGTGGATCAGTGTCCCTAAAACTGACTGACCAGACCACCATTTTGCCTAAGAGAATCATTGAGGATATTCTAGTTCGTGTGGAAAAGTTTTGTGTTCCTTGTAGACTTTATTGTAGTGGATATGAAAGTGAAAAAAGAGGTTCCACTAATTCTAGGGAGGCCATTTTTATGTACAAGAAGATTTATCCTTGATATCTACGCTTATGCTAAATGTGGGCAATGAGAAAGTGGTGTTCTAGATAAAGATGATGATGAAATACCCCAGTGATGAGGCGTCTGCCTATTGTCCTTCAAGCTAGATGTTGTTGGGGAATTGGCTGAAAAATACAAGTTTTACATGCTTGTGGGGATACTCTAGAGAGGTGTATTACTCAGTCTAGAATAGTGGAGGATGAAAATCCTGAAATAAAGAAAGAGGCTGAAGCTCTTGAAACTGAGGATCAAGTGATTGATGAAGAGGAACTAAAAGAGAAGGCTTCTAAGCCTAGTGTGGAATTGAAAGTCCTCCCTACTCACTTGAAATATACTTTTCTTGAAACTAACAATTTTTCTGTGATTATTTCTGCTTACTTGACAGGTACACAGGAGCAAAGGCTGGTGAAGTTGCTGAAAAAGCACAAGAAGGCCATTGGCTGGAGTATAGCTGATATTCAAGGAAATAGTCCAGCCATTTTCATGCACAAAATTCTACTGGAAGAAAATAACAAGCAAGTGGTACATCCCCAATGCAAGTTGAACAAAAATTTGGAGGAGGTAGTGCACAAGGAGATCATCAAATTGCTAGATGCGGGAGTGATTTTTCCCATCTCTGATAGCCAGTGGATTTGTCTAGTGCAAGTTATACCTAAGAAGGGGGGCATGACAGTGGTGAAGCATGAAGATAATGAATTGATCCCCACAAGAACAGTCACTGGATGGAGAATGTGCATTGATAATAGGCAAAACGGCCTCCTGGCCACTTAAACTTGCACCTGATTGCCAACCCGGTAAAGGAACTTACAACTTTCCCATTTGAACACCTCAACTCATATATTTTTGAATTAATAAACTCCTCAAACGGAGCGTGTATATCAAATGAACTAACATTTTACCACATCATATTATAGGACTATTTATTTCTTGACATGTGTAATTTGTGGGTCCCACTTTTTAAAACCAATTTATCAAAATTTTAATTTTCATTCTTTTCCTTTTCTTCTTCATGGCCTACTGCATATAAACCAACACCACTATACCATATCAACTTCTCACTCACATCTCTTCCACCAGCACCATCATACCACCACAAATAAGTCAAAATTAGTACTAGAAATTATTTGTGCATAGACCAAAAAAAGGAGGGAAAAGCAACAAAGACTCAATTAGTTGTTTGCTTCTTAATCTTCCCTCTCAACTATACCTTTGACTTTCAGTAGAAGAATAGCTTGGGAGAAGAGTGAAAGGTGCTTTTGACAATAAAAAATTATTGTGTTTGATTTGGAAGTAAAATGAAGAAAATACATTTTGAATAGAAAGAAAGGGGGGGTGGGGGGGGGGGAACCGGAAGAAGGGGGAATGAGTGTTACTGCTGCGTTTGGTTTGGAAGTAAAATGAAGAAAATAGATTTTGAGTGGAAGGATAGGGGAAAAAGCAGGGGGTGCTCGGGGAAGAAGGGGGAAGGAAGGTACTGTAAAGAAAAGGGGGTTTCTATATTTTTTATTTCTATTTTTTTCCTAGTTTTATAATTTTTATCCAAAATAATTGTACTCACGCGTGTTAATTATGTGAGTTGCACGCACTTTGTCCACGTCACCTACGCTCCTGCCACATAAGCATGGTCAATGGTCAAATAGGTTTATTAGTTCACGAATATATGAGTTGAGGTGTTCAAATGGGATAGTTATAAGTTCCTTATCGGGTTGGCAATCGGGTACAAGTTTAAGTGGCCAGGAGGCCGTTTTGCCTTGATTATAGAAGGCTGAATGATGCAACAAGGAAGAACCATTTCCCACTTTCCTTCACTGATCAGATGCTCGAGAAAGTGGCTAGACATGGATACTACTATTTCTTGGATGGGTACTCAGGCTACAATTAGATACCAATTGCCCCAGAAGGATAAGACCATATTTACTTACCCGTTAGGTATGTTTTCTTACAGAAGGATGCGATTTAGGTTGTGTAATGCACCTGCCACTTTTTAGAGGCGCATGATGTTTATATTCTCTGATTTAAATGGGAAGTGCCTAGAGGTATTCATGGATGGTTTCACCCTCTTTGGTGATGACTTTGAGGATTGATTGAAGAATCTGGAGCTTGTGCTTGAACGTTGTGAAGTTACTCACTTGGTTTCTAACTGAGAAAAGTGCCACTTTATGTTGAAAGAGGGAATTTTCCTGGGCCACAAAGTGACTACCCATGGCATTGGAGTTAATATAGCTAAGGTTGATGTAATTGCTAGGCTCCCCCCACTGACATCTGTGAAGAGCATAAGGAGTTTCTGGGGAAAAGAAAAGATAAGATGTTTAGACCCATCTACTATGCAAGCAGGATGTTGAATGATGCTCAAGTCAACTATGCCACTACCGAGAAAGAGTTATTTGCTGTGGTCCTTGCTTTTGACAAGTTTAGATCATATCTGGTGAGGAGTAAAGTGATTGTACACATTGATCACTCATCCTTGAAATACCTATTGAGTAAGAAGGAGTCCAAGCCACGTTTGATGCAGTGGGTGTTGTTTCTCCAATAGTTTGACTTGGAGATCAAGGATAGGAAGGGAACATAAAATCAAGTTGCAGATCATTTATCTTGACTTGAGAGACCACCGGTTAAAACAATTGAAATAAGGAAAGAGTTCCCTAATAAGCAGATTTTCTCCATTGCTGCGGTCTCAGAAAAGGCGGCCTTGGTATGCTGGTGTAGCCATTATTTTTGGCTAGTGGATGGTTGCCTTGTGACCTCACTCATGATCAAAGAAGGAAGCTTCAAGGTGAGGTAAAAAGTTATTTTTGGAATGACCCTTGTTTAATCTGCGTGCAAATGGTGTGATTTGAAGGTGTGTGCTTGAAGAAGAGATGGCAAACATTCTTTCTCATTTCCATGATGGAGCAGGTGGAGGACACTATGGTGGAAATCGCACAGCAGCAAAGGTCATGGAAGCCGGTTTCTATTGGTCTACTTTGTACAAAGACACATGGGTATATGTAGTTGCATGTGAAAAGTGTCAAAGGACAGGTATCATTATAAAGAGGTATGAGATGCCACTAAAATCCATTCTAGTAAATGAATTTTTTTTATGTTTGGGAAATTGACTTCATGGGCTCGTTTCCATCATCTCATTCCTATGAGTATATCCTAGTAGCCGTTGACTACGTCTCTAAGCGGGTTGAAGCAATCCCTACTAGGAACAATGATGCTCGGGTTATGTGTGATTTCTTATGGAAGAACATATTTACCTGCTTTGGGACACCCCGAGTGATCATCAGTGACAATAGACCACACTTTATGAACAAGCAGTTTGCTGTATTGCTGTCCAAGTATGGGATCACACACAAAACAGGAACCCCGTACCATGCCCCAACTAGTGGGCAAGTTGAAGTGGCTAACTGTGAACTTAAATTAATTCTTGAAAATATGGTTAGTGCTTCTCGTAAGGATTGGTCTATAAATTTAGATAAAGCTCTATGGGCATACATAAATGCATTCAAAACAACTACATGGACTTCACAATTCAAATTAGTATATGAAAAATCGTGTCACCAACCTGTTGAGATAGAACATAAATCTTATTGGGCAATTAAGATGCTTAATCTTGATCTTAGTCTTGCAGGTGAACACATGTTGGCGTAGATGAACGAATTGGAGGAGTTTAAACTGGCGCGTATGAAAATGCACGAATTTTCAAGGAAAAGACAAAAAGGTGGAATGATCATATGATTAAGTCAAAGGAGTTTCATGAAGCGGATAAAGTCATACTATACAATAGTAGACGTAGGTTGTTCCTTGAAATATTCGTCAAGGTGGACAGGTCCGTATGTGGTGAAACACATCTCACCGTATGGCACCATTAAATTACAGGATGAAGAATGGAATGAAAGTTGTAATGTGAATGGGTATTAATTGAAACAATATCATGTTGGAGGATTTGACAAGCAATCCTCTAGCATTGTGATCAAATGAGCCTAAGTGACGGAGTCAAGCTGACGACTATAACTAAGAACTACTTCTAACCCCTTTTCTTGCTTTTGTAGAATAGTTTAGATAATTGTTGTTAGGATTATTAGAGTTTATGAGTCTTGGTACTGGTTTGTATAGGTATAAGCATGAATTGGACATAAAATAAAAACATAATAGAGTCAGGATGCAACCTGTGAGCTAAAAATAAAAAATGAGGCGAACTCTATGAAAAATGGCCTAGCGCGCCATGTGGGGCGCCATGCCAGGCCAAATGGCTCCCTGACAAAAAAAGTGAGCCTCTGATAACTGCCACTACTGCGCCGCGTGTGGTGCCGTACCTTGCGACGCGGTAGTTCAACATTTCGACCATTATACAAAAATTTTAAAAACTAAAAAACAACGGATGCCAGTAACACCCGACCCCTTTCCCTCTTTTCCCCATTCTTTCACTTCAACTATCTCTAACTATTTTCTCTCCCACTCCAAATCTCTCCTTCTTCCTCACATCCCTCATTCATTCAACTTCCTCTCATCTCCATCACTCATCAAGGTAAGTTCTTCTTCTCTTCTCTTATTTTTGTTTTTTCTTACCATTTAGTTGTAGAATTAGACAGTTTTAGTTTGATTTTCTTAACCCTAGGTACTTTATTTTTGTTAATCTTTTAGTTAATATTTTTTAAATTTTGGTCAAAAATTGTGCTTAAACTTGTGGATTTTTCGTTGTTATTATGCTTGGAGATCATTTTTGGTGTGTTTTGATGTTGTTGGAAATATTTTGTGATTAAGCTTGGTGGGGGTGTCTATATGGCCGAAAATGCATGATAATTTTGTGCAAATATGTGCACTTTGTGCAATTGTTATATTGTGGTGGTGTTGTGGTTGTTGTTGGGTGATTGATTGGTGTTGTTGTGTAAGTGATCCTAGACCAATTGAAGTTGCAATTATGAGTTAGATTTGGTGCCTACCATGTGTTTGGTAAAATTCCTCAATGACATAAGAGAAGAAGTTGTTACTTAATTGGAGGATAATGGTTATGAGTTAATGTGAGGCTTGATTATAAGTGTGGGGTGGATGGTCATGTTCATATGTTGAGAAACTTTAACGTGTTATCCACGAGTGCTACTTGATTGACAACCCCATGATAATGTGTTGCTTAGTGCTAATTGAGGTATCCGATTCATGCTAAGTACTTGCTAGTGTTGTATTGTAACTTCTTACTTTTGTTAGTAGTAAATTAGTATAATTTCTTTTTTTCTTTCTTTTCTTAGTTACTAATTTAACTTCTTAATTTAGTATTTTACACTAGTATAATCCATGATTATGTTGTTGTAATATTAAGTTGGTGGTTGGGTGGGTTGTTGATTACTTGTGGCATACTTTCAATGGGGTAGTCTAAGTCCCTGATATACATTGTACTTGTGAACATGCCAATAACATAAGTGTGGGGTGGTTACCCCGTTTGGTCTTGTTTTTCTTTTTTGCTTCAAGTGTTATGGCTAATGTTATTCGTCTTGTGCAGGTACAATGTCTCGTCGTCCTAGCAAACTTTCTAACACAGGTTCCTCCTAGGTTGCTTCTAGTAGCCGTTGAGTAGGTAGGCAAGCACCTCCCCCCGCCCTAATGGAGGAGGAAGAGGAGTGCATTGATCCAGATGCAAATGTAGTACCAGAGTGCAAATTTGGTATTCTGCCTGTCCCAATCCATATTAGACATTGGTTCCAGAAGTTTGTCCTTGAGGTGAACCCGGAGCCTGTGGTTGCTATTGACGATGGGAAGTTGGCCCGAAAATATAATGAGATATACAACAATATTTGTTCTTTGGGTTTTAACAGTCTGTTCCGTCCAGGTGATGCGGTGAACGTGGACTTGGTAAAAGAGTTTTATGCCAACTGGAAACCTGAGGCCAGTCTGGATGCTGTGTACGAAGTACGGGTACGAGGTAAAATGATTCCTTTCTCCTCCCAAGTGTTCAATCGGATTTTGGGTTTCACAGAGAATTCCTATAAGCTCTTTCATAGGTTTCTCCATCGGCCATACTATCCGGATATCTGCCGACAACTATGTGGCACTGACTATTCTGCCGCATGGATGCGGGATGTTAATGATTTCCACAAGGACATCAAAAAGGGAACATTCCAGCATCCGGCCAGGTTTGTTTTGCGGCTAATCAATGCTAAAATCATGCCTACCTAAAGTGACATTGATGTCTCACGGCTGAAAGTATGTTTGATCTATGCCTTTTTGACAAAAATGTAGTTTGATCTTGGAAAACTCATGTTGGAGCACATGGGGAGAGTGCGACCATTTAGGGCCTGCCGCTTATACTACTCGAGTATTATCACTTAACTATTGTGGGCGCACCATGTAGAGGGGGAGTTTCATTATGACCAGACCATCCTTTGATATCATGGCGGTGATAGATCCTCCTGTTGCTGCACTTACATCGAACCAGAGGCTGGTCCGTGTTGAGGAGACACTGCAACTGTTGTTTGCTGATTTGCGCCTTCGCTCTAATAGGGGGGAGACTGACTTGGTGGAGTTGCAGTAGGAATACCCCCTTTCTGTTGTCACTCAACAATGGTTGGGCTTGGTGGAGGGAGGGTAGCTACCACCGGATGAGGACGTGAACTATGTTCCCTCTGATGATGAGGAGTATTTGCGCACCTTCGAGGGTGCTGCTTATTAGGACAAGGGCCTCAAGGAGTTACCTTTTCACTCTTGGTTTTGTTTGATTTGTTTCTTGCTTTCTTAGACAATATGGTCTGTAAATTGTACCTCTAAATTCTATCGGCCTATAATAGTTAGTAATTAATTTTTTAGTTTCGACTCTTCCCGATGATGGATTTCATCGACTGGCTTCTTGAGAGATTTGAAGTCGAACGAGAAAAATAAAAAAAATCAAAAAAATTGAAAATTCAAAAATATGTCTTTTATTTTATTTTATTTTACTTTGTGAGGTAGTGTAACTCTTGCTTTCTCGGTGCTTAAATAAATTGGGAGCCTAAAGTTATTATGTTGTGAAGGTTGGGATTTGGTTCAACACAAGTGTGGGGTTTGAATTGTTAATTTATATGTATTAAAGTTCTCATGTTGGTGTAGCCACTATATCCATATGTATCCTACCTATCCCACAACCTATATTACAACCAAAATAAAGTCTTACTTGATCCTCAACTGAATGAGCTCAATTAGTAGAGTATTACACTATGAGAAAGCCTATGGTATATTTTCTGTGGCGCATGAATTTTAATTCTGAGAGTGAGTGAATTCTTTCTATCTTGTGTTCCTAATTATCTGTGAATTTTATTGTGTGTGGAACTACTCTCTATTGTTTGTGTGAGGGCCTATGATTTGCGATGGTAATGTAAAGTCTTTGACCTCTGTATTAGAGTAAGTGAGCAGGTTGTGAAAAATGCGTGGTACTCTTGAGTCGAGTCTTGAGACTAGAATGTTATGATATAGTGCTTAGTCTATATTAAATATTCTTGGCATGATGTGTTAGGGACATTGTTTGATGAAAATGTCGTCCCTATGTGAAGTGTAGTTTGATTGCTCGAGGATGAGCAATAGTCTAAGTGTGGGGTGTTGATGGTAGGCTAGAAATCCGTGTTTTAGTCATAGTTTTTACTCTAATTACTGTGTTTTACGTGTGTTTGAGCTAATTAAATGATAGTGAATTATACTTATTACGCATGTTATGCCTTGTAGGAAGTGATTCTGAGTTAAAATGTTAATCTAAAGCTGAAACGATCAATTTGGAGCTTTGAAGTCTGACAAAATGCCAAGAAATTAAGTTGGTATCGTGTTTGGGGGTCGAGTACCAAGTCTCGATGTCAAAAAGTGGATGAAACAATTTACTCTGAGAAAATGACACAGTCGCGCTGTATGGGGCATCACGTCTGTGCATTTTTGGGTTAGAGTGATTCCGGTTTCGGCTTGGAAAGGGTAGTTTCATCCAACCCACTTCTACACGGCATAAATACACCAAAATACGTTTTTGAAGGGACTTTTGACCTACGAAAGATTGGAGAACCAACCAAGGCAAGAAGACTCAAGAATACATCAAGATTTCAACCAACAATCGGTGCAATACGGGAGTTTGTATCGAATCATTAGCATTGATGTTTTCTATGTTCTTAAACCTTATTGAGATGAACTTTTCCATTGCTATAGAGTAAATTCCATTAGGGTGTTGACAGATACGATGTTTTGATAACTTGATTAGGGATTGAATTCTTGATAATTGTTGGAATTAATTGATGAAGTTTTAATTTGTATTGTGGAGTTATTTATTATTTTGCTTAATCGAAAGAGGAGTTTGATATTGAATTTCTTTACATCTTATACTCTAGTTTAAATTCGTGATTCAAATAGGTAATTGAAAGAGCCTCTTGAATTATTAACTGAACTAGAAAATAGGAAAATATTCGTGAAAAGTTATCCTTTAGATCATACCCATCATTTTATTATTGTAATTATTTACCGTGCTTCAATTGGTTAATTACTGAATTTAATGTTTAATCAAAAGAGGAGCATTAACTTCAAGTGTTCTTATCATCTATTGAATTCGTTAGAATCAACAGTATTATAGAGTGAATTCACTCAAGAATTAGATCCCGGGTCGGTTATCTTGCACCTATCTAGTCAATTACCCTTATTTCTCTCATTGATATTTCTTCATTGTTAATCTACTGTCCTTTCTGATCAATTGTTAATTGCTTAACCTTTAGTAGTTAATCGTAATAATAGTTATCAAATTAAGTGTTAATTTTCCTGGATAGTAATCAACTGAAGATTATTCGAACACTGTTTAAATCCAATCCATGTGGAGACGATAATTAAACTATACTATCTTTGACTAACGAGCAATAATTTTGTATTGTGTTTAGCGCTCGTCATACCTATAAGGGAAGATTGTAATTTAAATAGGTATGAGTTTATAAAAGAATCTTAGGGAAAATAACATTAGTATATATATGCTTGAAAAGAACTTTAAAAGATATGTAATGTTTGTATGAAAAATGTGTAAAAGAGAAATTAAGTTAAAGCACTTTGTTTCCTAAAGCATAGAAGTTCATGTTACTCTAATGAGTTCAAGGTGTTATGAAAATAAGCCTAGGATATACCTTGTTTTTTTAAATATTAGGCTTGAGAAAAACCGTTTGAAAGTCCTTATTTTGGGGTAGCAACTCCTTGGTTTTCAAAAGGAGTTGATTTCCTTTTAGAAAATTAAGCTCATGATTCAATTCTGGGTTTTCTTTTTGAAAGAGGGACTGCCATCTTTTGTTAGGCCTTTGGGCTTCAAAATAAATAAAAAGGGGCTAGCAAAGCATGATGAATTAATAATATAAACAACTCATGATTAACGAATGTATAATTAATTGCTAACTAATGCTTCTTTTAATCCTAGGTTCTTTCAGGCTTGCCTAAGTATTTTTATATGAAACAAAAGATAAAATAAAGCATTCAATCCAATATAGTCTTGTCATATACATGTGAGATAAAAATAGGAACATAGTAAAACTATAGAATAACGAAAATAATAAATAAATGAGTGAAGGAAAAGAAAGGACTCTGGTGTTTGGGCCTCAAAGAGGTAGGCCCAGTAATACAGGGATGAGCAACAACTAACTCTGGACCTTCTGAGATATAGCAGGGCTGGACTTGGGGCCGAGTTCTTAAAGAACTCAGCATTCCCAAATCATCGCACGTGTTTAAAAGAAAACAGAAAGTCATTAGAAAGATAATATAATATACATGATAATGCATGGGAACTTGCAAGCAAAGAATAAAGGGAAGATAACTAACAGTATTTAAACACTAAGAAGGTTATATTAATGTGGTGGTTATGTATAGTAAATGATCCACATTGAATACCTTTCGTTGTCATTAAATACTAAACCCAAAGAGAATAACAAGTGTCAATGAATCCAGGGTTAAGGAGAGAATTTCACTCGAGATTGAGGCCCCCATTTAATCCTCCAATACTTCAAAGTTTCCAAGAGTCTTGAGGCCCAGGGCAATGCCTGTGCCGAGGAGAGCAGCCCAACCTAGAGTTAAACTCTACTCCCAAATACCCCTAACCACTAACGACTCGTTCCTCCCTATAGGTTTGAGTGCCAATGAGGCTCTTTCAATGCAAACCAACTACTATGACATTCCCTACCATAGAAGCATACCCTTTCTTAATAGAATAACATAGGAAACATAGAAATAGTTTATTCTTCATGACTATATTTCCAATATTAAGTGAATGAAACACATATAAAACAGGTTTAAAGGCTAGGTTTCCAAGCACACATGGAGACAGGAACACTTATACTATTATTGCTAAATAACGAAACAACTGGAGTCACACATTCACAAATAGATAAAAGCACATAGTTTAGAGCTGCAACAACTTAGGGATACATATGCTATTGCCCTAATAGATTGATCACAGATTAGTTTAACATCTGATCTTGTTACTAGAACACACATAGGTTAATAATATTACTTGGAACATTTTGAAATCATCAGTAAAGATTCAAACAATGACATAGGCAAGTTATTGTACTCAATCAGTAGCAACAAGAGGTTTCTCCAAGACCATATTCAATTTAGATTAACAGGGAAATAGAGAACTGAGTGCAGTTTCAAAATAGTGTTCAGAAGTATAAAGTCATGAGGGATTAACAAAGATTTATGCCAAACTTTCATTCATCCACACATATAG
This sequence comes from Nicotiana tabacum, assembly GCF_000715075.1. Taxonomy (NCBI): domain Eukaryota; kingdom Viridiplantae; phylum Streptophyta; class Magnoliopsida; order Solanales; family Solanaceae; genus Nicotiana; species Nicotiana tabacum. The sequence goes on along the minus strand of NC_134094.1, from coordinate 26,046,725 downwards.
AGATTTCAACCAAGTTATGACCTCACATAATATGATGAGTCTCAACCATTACAAAATCAGATTAGCAGTATCATTAAGGGTATAAGAACATGAAAATATCATACTAAGCAGACTTAACTCAGTTGTACATACTAGGGTTAATAGATAGACATGGTGGAGTTGCATTCCACTTATAAGTAGTTAACACTTAAATACAACAGACACAACTACAATCTAATTCATAAGAGGTAGGCTGATCATAATTGATTTTGCTATTTACTTGGTTATATTGTTGCTTAATTTGGAAGATGTTATTTTGTGATTTCATACCTGTCGTATTTATTATATCTTCCCCTTTTTGCATGTCCCCTCCCAGTTAGTATTCTTCTTATTATTTTGCTACTCTATATATACTTGTATAGGTTTATTTACGTATGTGTAATGACCCGACCTGTCGTTTTGAGTATTATAGCCATGTTCCCTATTTTCTTCCTATTCTATGCTCATTTGTTGTTATAAGACTTGTCGGGGTGGTTGATTTAGTTCCGGGAGTGTTTCGGAATGAGTTAGGACACTTAATCCCATGGTTGAAAGCCTAAGTTGAAAGAGTTGATCGGATATTGACTTATGTGTATATAACTCCATAACATAGTTTTGATGGTTCTGATAGCTCCGTATGATGATTTTGGACTTAGCAGTATGTCCGAAAATTGATTTGGAGGCCGCTAGGTGATTTTGGCGTGAATTGGTGAAAGTTGGAAAGTTGAAGTTTGGAGAGTTGAGAAGTTTAACCAAGAGTTGACTTTGTGGTTACTGGGCTCGAAGTTGTAATAGGTCCGTTGTGTCATTTATGACTTGTGTACAAAATTTGAGGTCAATCGAAGTTGGTTTGATAGGTTTTAGCATTGATTTTAGAACTTGGAAATTCATTAGTTTCATTAGGCTTGAATTGGGGGTGTGATTCATGTTTTGATGTTGTTTGATGTGATTTGAGGCCTCGACTAAGTTCATATCGTGTTTTAGGACTTGTTGGTATGTTTGATTGAGGTCCCGGTTGCCTCAGGTGGATTTCGGATGGTTAACAGATTGGAATTTGAAATCAATTCCATATAATGGTTCTTTAACAAAAGTCAAAACATTAATCCAAAAAGTCAACCCCAAGCGCACGTCTCAAAATCCGACAAAATTAACAAAATCCGAATGCACATTCAACAATGAGTCCAACCATACCAAAATTACTCAATTTCGATCTCAACTCGACCTTTAAATCCTCAAATTCAAGTCTATGAAGTTTCTACAATTTCCCCTAATCCAACTCAAAACACTAATTAAATGGTAAAAATAATGATAGATTCAAGTATAACAACCAAATCTGAGTTAGAATCACTTACCCCAATCAACTGATTGAAAATCCATTCAAGAAACGCCCAAATCTGAGGTCTCTAGCTCAAAATATGAAAAATGGGTTCAAGCCCTCGATTTGATATTTTAACACTGCTACCCAGTGATTACACATCGCGATCGCGGATAAACCCATGCGATCGTGAACAAAATCTCTAGTGGCCAAAAATCCTTCTGCGCGAAACCTTCAGGCCCGCGAACATGGTGACCTAACTCTCACATCTACGCGATCGCGGATCAACTCATGCGATCGCAAAGAATCAGCGCGTCTGAATCCCAGACCTCCCCTTCCTTCTTCGTGAACACGTTTATGCACCCGCATTCGCATAACACAAAATCTCAAAACTCTGCGATCGTAGACCATTTCTCGTGATCGCATAAACTAACTTACTAGTCGCCCAATTAAGCCTTAGCGATCGCGAACCTTCTGTCACGACCCTAAATTAAATCTACATATCTAAGACCAGTAATTCCCATATTTAGCCCGTGTACACACTCATCAACTTGCGTACACGGCTTCCACATTATCACAAACAACACCAATCCTAAGGGAAAGTTTTTCTACACAAGGTTAGGCAAGTCACTTACCTCAAATCATATTAACTCAATCTACTAGTAGGCCTTTCCATCGATTATCCAACTCCAAACGACTTGAATCTAGCAAAAATAACTTCATACTATAAATATAAACTATAAGAAGCTAATTCAAACAATGAAATTACGATCTTTGCAAAGAATTAAAAAGTCAACCCAAAGAGTAAACCCCGGCCCGCGCCTCGAAACCTGACCAAAATTAAAATAATCCGAACACTCATTCGCTAATGATTTCAACCATACAAAAATTACTCAAAACTGACCTCAAATCGCTTTCCAAATTCTCAAATTTTAGCCCAAGAAGTTACTACCATTTCCCCCCAATTTTCCAACTCAAATCCCTAATTAGATGATAAAAACAACAATAGATTTGTGTAAATTAACCAAAACCGAGTTAGAAATTCTTACCCCAATAATCTTTCTGAAAATCTCCCGAAAATACGCTTCAGACCGAGCTCTCTAAGTCCAAATTATGAAATAAGAGATAAAACCCTCGACTTTGAAACTTAAATCTGCTGCCCAGTGATTTACACATCGCGATCGCGTAACACAAATTCTGCCCAGCTCCAATTTACTCTTCGCGATCGTGTGAAATCCAACACGAACGTGATACACACGCTTCCTCAACTTCGCGACCGCATCCCAGGCCACGCGATCGTGTAGCAGAAACTGCCTCATCCTGAAGCTTCGCCATTCCTTCTACGTGAACGCGACCTCCTTTACGCGTTCGCGATTCACTGAAAGCCAACCTTCCATGATCACATACCTCCTCTCGCTATCGCATAGAGAAAATTTCCCCCAATGCCAAACTACTCTTCGTGATCGCGTTAATACACTCTTGTTCGCGAATAAGTAAACTAGAAGCATCAGATTCAGCAATCTTCAATGTTCCGAAATACGTCGAACATGGTCTGAATTACAACCGAGGCCCCCGAGACCTCAACCAAACATACCAGCAAGTACTAAATCATTATACGAGCATGCTCGAAGCATCAAATCATATCAAACAACACTAGAATCACGAATCACATATCCATTCAAGCCTAAAGAACTTATGAACTTCCAAATTCCAAAACTAATGCAGATTCATACAAAAATAACTCCGATTGACCTCAAATTTTGCACACAAGTCATAAATGACATTATGGACCTATTACAACTTCCGAAATAGGGATCTGACCCCGATATCAATAAAATCAACTCCGGGGTCAAACTTTCCAAATATTCCAAACCTTAATTTTTCTAACTTTTGCCAATTCATGCTGAAATGACGTATAGGCCTCCAAATCAACATCCGGACACGATCTTAAGACCAAAATCACCATACAGAGCTATTGGAACCCTCAAAACTCCATTTCGAAGTCATCTTTACACAATTCAAGCTATGACCAACTTTTATAACTTAAATCTCCAACTCAGAGACTTTGTGTCTCATTTCACTCCAAAACTTTCCTGAACCTGAAACCAAGCTCCCCGGCAAGTACCGTAACCACAATATAACACAAAGGAGATAATAAATAGGGGTTCGAGGCTAAAATATTCAAATCGGCCAATCGGGTCATTACACCCTCCCCCTTTAAAATAAACGTTCGTCCTCGAACGAGTATAGAGACATACCTAAAGTGTTGAAAAGATGAGGATAACGGCTACGCATATCATTCTCGGTCTCCCAAGTCTCCTCCTCGACTGGTTGAACCCTCCATTGAACCTTCACTGAAGTAATGTTCTTTGACCTTAAATTTCGAACCTGCCGGTCCAAAATGGCCACTGGCTCCTCCACATAAGATAAATCCTTGTCCAATTGGACTGAGCTGAAATCCAACAAATGAGACTGATCATCGTGATACTTCCGGAGCATAGAAATATAGAATAATGGATGAACTGCAGCTAGACTAGGTAGTAGTGAAAGCATGTAGGCCACCTCTCCAATCCTCTCAATAATCTCAAATGGTCTGATATACCTGGGGATCAACTTGCCCTTCTTCCCAAACCTCATAACACCCTTCATGGCAAAACTCGAAGCAACACCCGCTCCCCAGCCATGAATGCAACGTTGCGAACCTTCCGATCCGCATAACTCTTCTGTCTAGATTGGGATGTACTAAGTCGATCTTGAATCAATTTAACATTTTCCAAAGCATCCTGAACCAAGTATATACCCAAGAGCCTAGCCTCACACGACTCGAACCAACCTACCAGAGACCGACACTGTCTACCATACAAAGACTCATACGAAGCCATCTGAATGCTTGAATGGTAGTTGTTGTTGTAGGAAAACACCGCAAGCAGCAATAACTAATCCCAAGAACCCCCAAAATCCATCACACATGCACAGAGCATATCCTCTAATATATGAATAGTGCGCTCAGACTGTCCGTCCTTCTGAGGGTTAAATTATGTACTCAACTCAACCCGTGTGGCTAACTCATATTGTACGGCTCTCCAGAACCGCGATGTAAACTTCGTGCCCAGGTCAGAGATGATGGATACCAGCATGCCGTGAAGCCTGACAATCTCGCAAATATAAACCTTAGCCAGCTGCTCTGAGGAATAAGTAGTCACCACTAAAATGAAATGAGCTGACTTGGTCAACATATCCACAATCACCCATACTGCATCAAACTTCTTTTGAGTATGTGGGAGCCCAACCACAAAATTCATAGCAACCCGCTCCCATTTCCACTCTGGAATCTCTAGCCGCCGAAGCAATCCACTTGGCCGCTGATGCTCATACTTCATCTGCTGATAATTTAGGCACTGAGCTACATACTCTACTATGTCCTTATTTATTATCCTCCACCAATAGTGTTGCCTCAAGTACTGACACATCTTGGCGGCACCCGGATGAATGGAATACTGCGAACTGTGGGCCTCCTGGAGAATCAACTCTCACTAACCATCTATATTGGGCACACATAGCCGGCCTTGCATTTGTAATACATCGTCCTCCCCAATAGTGACCTCCTTGGCATCACCATGATGAACTGTGTCCTTAAGGAGAAGTAGGTGTGGGTCGTCATACTGACGCTCTTTGATACGATAATATAGAGAAGACCGAGCAACTACACAATCCAAAACTCAACTCGGCTCCAAAACATCCAATCTAACAAACTAGTTGGCCAAGGCCTGAACATCCAAGACTAATGGCCTCTCTGTTGCTGGTAGATATGCTAAACTGCCCAAGCTCTCCGCCTTTCGACTCAAGGCATCGGCCACCACATGGCCTTTCCGGTATGATACAAAATAGTGATATCATAGTCCTTAAGCAACTCTAATCACCTCTGCCGATGCAAGTTAAGATCCATCTGTTTGAACAGATGCTGTAGATTCTAGTGGTCGGTATAGACCTCACAAGGGACACCGTACAAATAGTGCCGCCAAATCTTCAAGGCATGAACAATAGCTGCTAACTCAAGGTTGTGGACGTGATAGTTCTTCTCATGCACCTTCGGTTGTCTAGACACATATGCAATCACCCTACAGTCCTATATCAACACCGCATCGAGACAAAGACGCGACACATCATAGTATACAGTATAAGACCTCGAACCCACTGGCAACACCAACACTAGGGCTGTTGTTAAAGCAGTCTTGAGCTTTTAAAAAATCTCCTCACACTCCCACAGTCCACCTAAACGGAGCACCCTTCTGGGTCAATCTAGTCATAGGTGCAACAATAGATGAGAAACCCTCTATGAACTGACGGTAATACCCTACCAAACCAAGGAAACTCCTGATCTCCATAGCCGAAGATAGTTTGGTCCAACTCTGCCCTTCTTCTATCTTCTTCGGATCAACCTTAATCCCCTTACTCGAAATTACATGACCCAAGCTGATGCAAGGAATCTACATATCTAAGACTTGTAATTCCCATATTTAGCCCGTGTACACACTCGTCACCTTATGTACACGGCTTCCACACATAACAATTATCACAAACAATATCAATCCTAAGGGGAAATTCCCCCACACAAGGTTAGGCAAGTCACTTACCTAAAATCATGCTAACTCAATCCACTAGTAGACCTTTTCCTCGATTATCCAACTCCTAACAGCTCGAATCTAGCAAAAACAACTTCATACTATACCAAAATTATAAAATTCAAATACTCATTCGATAATGATTTCAACCATACAAGAATTACTAAAAATCAACCTCAAATAGCCTTTCAAATCCTAAAGTTTTAGCCCAAGAAGTTACTACCATTTCCTCCCAATTTTCCAACTCAAATCCCTAACTAGATGATAAAAACAACAATAGATTCGTGTAAATTAACCAAAACAGAGTTAGGAATTCTTACCCCAATAATCTTTCTAAAAATCTCCCGAACATTCGCCACATACCGAGCTCTCTAAGTACAAATTATGAAATAAGAGATAAAACCCTTGACTTTGAAACTTAAATCTGTTGCCTAGTGATTTTCATATCGCGATCGCGGAAAATCCTCTTACTATCGTGTAACACAAATTTTTCCCAGCTTCAATTTACTCTTCTCGATAGCGTGAAACCCATTACGAACGCGATAAAAAAGCTGCCCCAGCTTCGCGACCGCATCCCAGGCCACGCGATCGCATAACACAAACTATCTCAGCCCCAAGCCTCGCCATTCCTTCTATGCGAATGCGACCTCTTTCCTGCGTTCGCAATTCACTGAAAGCCAACCTTCTGTGATCACAGACCTCCTCTCGCGATCGCATAGAGAGAAGTTCCTTGGTGCCAAACTACTCTTCGCGATCTTGTTAATCCACTCGCGATCACGTATAACGAAATGCGTCGAACATGGTCCGAATTACACCCAAGGCCCCCAAGACCTCAGCCAAATATACCAACAAGTCCTAAAACATCATACGAACACACTCGAAGTGTTAAATCACATGAAACAACACTAGAATCACGAATCGTACATCGAATCAAGCCCAAAGAACTTGTGAATTCTGAATTCCAAAACTAGTGCTAATTCATACCAAAACAACTCCGATTGACCTCAAAACTTGCACACAAGTCATAAATGACATTACAGACCTATTACAACTTCTGAAATCAGGGTCCGACCCCGATATCAATAATGGCAACTCCGAGTCAAACTTTCCAAATCTTCCAAACCTTAGGTTTTCTAATGTTTGCCAATTAATGCCGAAACGACCTACGGGCCTCCAAATCAATATCCGGACACACTCCTAAGACAAAAATTACCATACAGAACTATTGAAACCCTCAAAACTCCATTCCAGAGTCATCTTCACACAAGTCAAACTATGGTCAATTTTTACAACTTAAACCTCCAATTTAGGGACTATGTGTCCCATTTCACTCCAAACCTTTCCTGAACCCGAAACCAAGCACCCCGGCAAGTCCCGTAACCAAAATATAAGACACAGGAGATAATAAATAGGGGATCAGGCTAAAATATTCAAAATAACGAACTAGGTGGTTACACATTCCCACGCGATCGTGAATAAGGAAACCAGACCTACTACATCAGCAATCTTCTAATTCCAAATTCCAATCCGTTAACCATCTGAAAGCCACCCGAGGCCCCCGGGACCTCAACCAAACATACCAACAAGTACTAAAACACGATACGAACTTAGTCGACGCCTCAAATCACATCAAACAATATCAAAAACATGAATCGCACCCCAATTCAAGCCTAATTAAACTAATAAATTTCCAACTTCTACAATCGATGCACACAAAAATTCGAGCCTAGTAATAACAAAGTCAACTCTTGATCCAACTTCTCAATTCTCCAAACTTCAACTTTTCTATCTTTTGCCAATTCAAGCCAAAATCACCTACCGACCTCCCAATCCATATTCGGATACACAAAAATCACCATGCGGAGTTATTGGAACCATCACAACTCTGTTAAGGAGTCATTTTCACATAAGTCAACATACAGTCAACACTTTCAACTTAGGCTTCCAACCATGAGACTAAGTGTCCCAACTCATTTCGAAATACCCCCGGAACAGAATCAACCACCCGAGCAAGTCATATTACAACAAATGAGCATAGAGTAGGCACCAAAAAGGGAACAGGCTATAATACTCAAAATGACCGGCCGTGTCATTACACCTACGTAAATAAACCTATACAAGTATATATAAAACAACAAAATAACAAGAATAATACTAATTGGGAGGGGACATGCAAAAAGGGGAAGATATAATAAATACGACAGGTATGATATCACGAAATAAAATCTTCCAAATTAAGCAACAATATAACCAAGTAAATCACCAAAATCGAAAATCAATTAAATCAATGATATGAAAATGTGCAGAATGATCTCTGATGTTCACAGAAGTTCATCCTAATAAGACCGTTTCATACTTAGACATACAACTTATAGTTAGACATGGATATAAAGTTTTCATTGTGATGACTCAAAGAATACTTAAAGATTAACAAGCACTTATGTAAATAAAAGAAGCATTTTAAACACTTGGACTCACAAGACTTAACCAAGTGATGCAAGGTTACACTTTGTACTTTCACGTATGTTCTATCTAGAATTGAGTAACAACAACCCCGGGTATAGAATAATATAACTCAAAAGAATATAGCATGATAGGCATGAAGATTATAACAAAACATTAGAGGAAAGTCTGAAGCCTACATATATATGAAAAATCATTAAGGCATGTGTTTAATACAGAATTGAAGTCATTAAAGCCACAGAGCCACTCAATCAATACCAATTAGTGATACTGAGAAGCATAACAGATGACTATAAATTAACAACACAACACTATGAACTTGAAACAACATCTATATATTAATGACTAACATCATAAACGGAAACAACTAATAAAAACAGTAGGCATGTTCATGATATTTGAGTAAAACAGTCAAAAGAGAAAGGGTGGAGGTGTACTGACCTCCTTTTGACCAGCAAACCAAACAAAGACTCTTTTTTAGATGTATAGAATCAAGAACTCAAACACCGACCATTGTAAGGCTCAAAATCAGAAAGAAATTAGAAGCTAGTTAGAAAACCCTAGCTTAATTTATTTTTTTTACTACTCAAGACTAAAATTGATATATTCTTTGTTTGTTAAGTGATGTCGTGGTGTATCTTCTATTGTATCATTTTTTTATCTATTAGGTGAGAACATTAAAAGCCCCTATTTATAGTGGTTGCGAAGCATTAAGGTTCCAGATTCAAATCGATAGTGAAGAGTGATAGAGGAGTGGTGATGCAAGCACAATCGAGTGAAAATCAAAGACGAGCAGAGGAGAAAAACAGCAATACATAATTACCTGGGCATGGGGAAATGAGAGATCAACCATTGAAGCATGAGAGACCATCGGTCGGAACCCGAATACCTAGAGGGCATTGCATTTGACCTCTGGATATCAAATATGAATGATGAAGCTAGCTAATGTCCTCATACTTGTTTTGATTTGAAAGGTCATGAGAGAAAATCAGATGAATTCAAGTTTCACGTTTTGGTCCGTGACTCATTGATTAGGGCTTTGAAATCAAATAGTAAAAAAAGAATGAACAACAAGATTTGAAATACAGGAGCAAAACGGATAACCATGCATGCCATGGATTTGAAAGATCACAGACGATTTGAGGTTTCATCTTTGGGGTTAGGGTTCAGATTTGAGGATTTCAACATTGATCGATGAAAGAGGAAAGGGTTCAACGGTAATCACAGCTCCAAGAGACAATAGGGATGAATATCTAAGCGATTTGAGACCTTGCATAAATTTGTGCAAGGTTTTCTTGATTGATTAGGTGATAGGAGTTGAGAGAGTTGAGAGGAAAAGGAAAGAAGGGGCGACTGAGTATGGGAGGAAATGATATAGGGTTAGAGAGAAGGGGGGAGGGGGTCATCTCTATATTAAGATATGGAGACTAGTTCTGGGCCATTGGATCTGATGATCAACATGCTTGATAATTCGGGCACTTAAGGGTTTTGAAGAGGAATTTTGGTGTCCATCAGATTATAGTGTTTTGACGGTAAAGATGAGATCTTTGGACGAGTGTTTTAAAACTAAAGGGAAAACAAAGATAAATTGTGAGCCACTGATTTAAGAAGCGGACGACTTGAATTAAATGTGCTTGTTTTGTGAGTGATATGGGGAGGTGACGTGTTATGATCTCATTGATTCAATGGGAATGTCATGGATTGCCAAAGTGGAGAGGGCGGGAATTGGACCAGGGTCATTTTCGGATTGGGCTCGAGGGTTTCTTGTAGGTGTTTAAGATGATCACCTTTTCTTTGACAAATTTGTTTCTGACCTCAACAATAAGGCGTTTCTTCTGCCTTATCGGATGGATGTTAGGATCCAAGCTTAATGCCACGACCCAAAGTTCATTAAGGTCGTGATGAAGCCAGACACCACCGTCAGGCAAGCCAACAATATATACTTAGTTTGGTTCTCACTTTATTATTTTTGAAATCATATTTTTTCTTCAATTTAAATAGTAAAGCATGAGGATTTACAAAGTAAATAATAATACTTTTAACAATTTGAATACTGAAAAACCCATAATTATCCCAAAATTCGGTATCACAAGTGCATGAGTATTAACTAAGAAAAATAAAATAAAATACAACAACTGCTTAGAATACAAATTGGACAGGAAAATATAAATACTCTGAAGGAGACTCTGCTGGGTGCGGTCGACAAATGGAGTGCAGCTCACCTAGGTCCCCGCATGTATACATGCCTCTGCTCTCACATGGCCTTTAGACATATACGTACCTGCACAAAAATGTGCAGCAAGTATAGTATGAGTACGTAAGCAACGTGTACCCAATAAGTATCTAGCCTAACCCCAGAGAAGTAGTAATGAGTGGTCGATATCGACACTCACTAGTGGTCCAACAACATAAGGTACAGTAAAAAGGTAGCAAGTATGATGCATAGTAAGTAAGTAAAATAGACAAATATAAATCACGTGGTACAAATCCCCTCTCTTTACGAGGAACTCAAGCTCTTCATTAGAAATTCCCTCCTTAACCGGAGCATATATGTAGGTATAGTGAAACTCATCAAGTGGCTACCATAATTCAAATCCGGAATTTACAGACACTGGCTTATTGCCAAGTTTTACGCACGATTTCATGGGAATGTGATATAGGAAATGCAGAGGCGTACAACCCGATCTAACATAATAATAAAACTGTGCACTGTCGAGGGTCAAACGGACTGAACCATATGATAAATCATTTAACCCGCCGAGGCGAACGACCCACTCCCATGAGAGTGTGGTACATAAATCCTGCAGAGGCGAACGACCCGATCTCATAAGAAGTGAAATTCATAATCCTGTCGAGGCGAACGACTCGATCCCATTAAAATAAGAAGCTTTGATGGGTCCTTGACCCCACTCATGAATAAATGTGTGAGTTATAATTTATTTAATGAAAACCTTTCAATGAAAAAAAAATATATATATATATATACCGGAGCTATGCCATAAGAGGAGGAATATTATCTGATGGCTAATCATGAACCCGTGAAGTCTCTACAATAGCAAGTCTAGTCTCAAATAAAAAATGTAAAGCAGAGGAATTCTTTTATTAAGCGGGAGACTACTCAAATAGTACAGCTATATAATGATGTGAACCTAAGTCTACCCATACAATAACATCAATATAGCTACGTATGGGATCTCATCACCTCGCGCGTACGTAGCCCCCACAACAAGAAGCACATAACAAATATATCACCTAGGAGTAATTTTACCCTTACAGAGTTAGACAGGAGACTTACCTCGTCTCAAAGTTCACTTTCCGGTCCAAAATTGTGCTTTCAATCCTAAACTCGGTGCCAAACGACCCGAAGCTAGTCAAATGATATAGAAAATAGTCAATACATACTCAAGAGTTCATATCCTAACCATTAAGGTGATTTTCTAAGCCAATTTGAAGAACCCTAATATTCACCCCCGGGCCGACGTGCCCGGATTCCGGAAATGTTCGAAGATAAACTTTACCCATAACACCACGAACTCAAATATATGATTTATTCCAAATTTCATGTCCAGTTTCGTGGTCAAAATCCAACAATACCGATTTCTAGGTTTTTCTTCAAAATCCCAAATTTCAATAAATTTTCATGCTTGAATCCATATAAAATCCCATGTATTTAACTTGTAATAAATGGGAATCACTTACCTTGTGTTGCTTGATGGAAACCTCCTTTTGAAGCTCTTAGAAATCGCCCCAACCAAATGAAAAAAGGAGCAAAATGGGCCAAAACCCTGTTCTTAAAGAACTCTTCTGCCCCAGCGACTCCCGCACCTGCGGCCGCTTCACCGCATCTGCGGTCTCGCAAGTGAGGCCAAAACCTCGCACCTGCGCATGCCCTCTGACCAGCACAGCTCCGCACCTACGATGTTAAATGCACCCCCTGCGGTCTCGCACATGCGGAGACCCTCCGCTTCTGCGACTCCAGCTACGAGCTCGCATTCTGCTTCTGCAAACCTTTCCTTGCATCTGCGGGCTCGCAGATGTGGAAACATCCTTGCATCTGCGGCTATCCCAGATCCATCTAGATGTCGCTTCTGCGACCCATCACTGCATCTACAACCCTATTCACGCAAGTGCGATTGCACCAGGTATCAGCTGCCTCAACACTTCTTCCAAGTCCAAACTAGGTCCGTAAACCATCTGGAATCCACCCGAGACCCTCAGGATCTCAGCGAATTATACCAACAAGTCCTAAAATATAATGCGGACTTAGATAAGCCTTAAAATCATGCCAAACAACATCGATATCACGAGTCACCTTCCAATTCAAACTTAATGAAATTTGAAATTCTAAACTTCTACAATCGATGTCAAAACCTACCAAATCACGTCCGATTGTCCTCAAATTTTGCACACAAGTCATAATTGACATTACTAACCTACTACAACTTCCAAATCTGACCCCGATATCAAAAGGTCCACTCCCAGTCAAATCTCTCAAAAACCTTCAAATTCCAGCTTTCGCCAAATGACCTTAAAATGGCCTATGAACCTCCAAATCCACATCCGGATGCGCTCCCAATACCAGAATCACCATACGGAGATATACACCTTAACCCAATTTTCATGAAATTCTTCCAAAATTCCAACCTCCACAATAGGCGCCGAAATGCTCTCGAGTCATCCAAAACCCGATCCAGACCTACGCCCAAGTCCAAAATCATCATATGAACCTGTTGGAACCTTCAAATCCCGATTCATAGGTCGTTTACTCAAACAATCACACTCTAGTCAATTTCTCCAACTTAAGGCTTCCAAAATTAGAATTCTCTTTCCAAATCAACTCCGAACTTCCCGAAATTCAGTTCTGACCACGCGCACAAATCATAATACCTGAAGTGAAGCTGCTAAAGGCCTCAAACTGCCGAACGTCGCGCTAGAGCTCAAAACGATTGGTCGGGTCATTACATTCTCTCCCACTTAAATATATGTTTATCCTCGAACGTTCTAAGAACTGCTCTGGAGTTGTCCGAAATCATTATTTAACACCTCGTGCTCCTACACGTGCTACCACAACTCAGTTGAGCACATTAGCTCTTGCAAATACGAAGATCCTCCCTTTTATTTAGTCAAATTAGCCTTAGATCCAAATTCCAACATCTGAAATTCTCTACCAGGTCTGTTCCCAACATACGAACACCGTATCAATCACTACACGATGTACTAATACATGATTGTATACTCTTACTGAATTTATACCATGCACCGCGTTATTCACATGACCATAATAACATCCTCTAACAATAATAGCCAAAATTCCACGAATCCGATGCCCACAACACACCTCATGAAGCATATAAGTCCCGTTTCAACTCTCGCAATACTGCCACTACAGAAGAGATGTGTAGAAACTCATAACCACCTGCCGAATCACAATTCATGGGGTCTCTCCTCCCGACAAGAACCATTACCTTATTTTGAACTAAATATCGATATTTACTCTTTAACATGCCTCATATAAATCTGATCGCACTGATCCTAGGTCCAATAATCTCGTCTCACCCAGTATAAGCTGCTCATACAATAATCCACCTCAAACACTTCCAAAAGTCTCATATAATGCCATAATGTGCCAACAAGCTACAAACTCAAATGTGATACATATGGGAACGAACTCTGAAAAGAACTACTCAACCCACGTAACTAATTTAAACAACCAAAAAGATATTATAAGCCTTCCTTGAAATACGAGAAGCAAAACACACAATAATAGATTTTGGAAACTGTACTCATTATAACACTGTTGCGACGTGCAACCCGATCCAACATTATACCGTTGCGGTATGCAACCCGATCCAATCATGATACCCGTGGCAGTGTGCCTCCCAATCCAAAGAACATACCCGTGGTGGCGTGTTGTTACACCGTATGTTTTCATACATGGAAGTATGCCATAAGTAAATTGATATAAGCTCGGAAATGAGATATTACATTTCGCCTTTTCGTACGTTAAAGTTTCATCTTTAGTTAATCGACGTAGACTCGGGGATGGTATTATCTCGAGGTTATACGCATCTATGGTATTTATAACGAGCGATAAGTACGTGCCGTGAAGGATAAAGGGTAAACGAATCAAATAAAATGAGTTTCGTTGGAGGTTTTCGATTTGGGATAAAATACGGTCCGAGCTACAATACCCGGCATTTATGGACTAATGCCATACAAGGTACCCTACGACCACGATAGTAGGATACATACAATGTATTAAAAGTGAGTAGTATTTTAAGTAATTTGAGATAATTCTTGATTATGTGGATAACTGAGTAATTATAAATTTTTAGTGGGAGATTAACTAACTAATTAAGCAAATTAAGTAATTAAAGTTATGGATAACTTTAAAGGACCTAAACGTGGCAGAAAATTCCCTAGAAAATAATGACTCTTAGTTCATTAAGGTTAGGTGGAATAGTTAGGAAGCATTTAGGCAACACTTAGCCACAAAGTGGGCCCCATAAGCTTACAAATTTATGAGACTTTCTTACCTTATCAAGATGGGATACAAGATTGCTAAGTTACGGATGAGGGCTCAAATTTTGTGTTTAAAACTTCATAATATGTCAAGAACAAAAATACCTCTTTTCTTATGATTTAAATGCAAAGACTTGTAAGTAAGGTGGTAAGTATAAAACCTTTCATTTCTATTATTTGAATGCAAAAGACTTTATATCAGAACTTAGCAACACTTCACTTTATAACAGAACGTTAGCAATTCTTACAATTCAAGTTCCTACAAAGATCTTAACAACGAGATTTCTTCAACCAAATCTAACGAAGAATTATTAAAAGCTTAACAACATAAAAATTTTTGCGGTTCTAAAAGAGTACGGTGCAACCTTTTCCAAGAATATCATACGTATTTTTCCCTACTCCAGGTATGTTAAGACTATCCTTTTTTTCTTTTGGCTTGATCTATACGACACAAAAGAAACGAGCAAATGCACAATTTTCATAAATGACTCTATTCATAGGAATACTAGAGATGTCTATATTATTGATTCCCCATGTGAATTATTATTATATCTTCTGTTCACGGGTCTCAGAAAAATACGTATTTGATAAAGTTTATCCGAAAGGCATATTGATTTTTATGGTATTCCGAGAAAATCTTATTAACATATTTTTTATGCATTTTATGCATTTATACATGTACATTGACCCATGACCAAATGATATTATATACGCGTATATATGTATATTATATTTAAATGGGATATGGGAAAAAGGATACGACGTTATATACGCACCACCACCACGCACCACCACCTGATCAGCTGGTATACGTTGATGATTTTTCCCACAGTGGCCGAGATGATATGATGGGATGCCTTCAGAGGTCTGATGCTGTTATGAAATATGTACCTATACACGATATGACATTCATACGCATATGCATGACACTATGAGTATTTCATGATTTACAGAGTTATCCAGACTTACAAGTTGAGTCATTTAATCTATATTTCTTTCAGGTCTGTTATGTACTTATTTATGTGTCTTACATAATTAGTACATTATTCATACTGACGTCCCTTTTGCCTGGGGACGCTGTGTTTCATGCCCGCATGTCCTGATAGACAGGTCGAGAGTCCTCCAAGTAGGCTATCAACTCAACGGAAGGTGTTTGTGCGCTCCATTTGCTTCGGAGTTGCTTATGTGGTCAGTATAATTAGGACATGTACTGATTAGTATGGCGGGGCCTCTCCCGACCTTTATGACATTTATGTACTCTTAGAGGCTTGTAGACATATGACGTGTACGTAAAAGATTTTACGGCTTTGTCGGCCTATGTTTTGAGTTTATAAATGATCATGTTGTACTATTAGGCCCGTATGTCACATATATATGATAATGTAATAAGAAAGATATGTTACGTTGGTACTCGGTTGAGTAAGATACCGGGTGCCCGTCACGGCCCATCGGTTTGGGTCGTGACAAAAAGTGGTATCAGAGCAGTTCTTTCCGAGGGAGTCTACAAGTCGTGTCTAGTAGAGTCTTGTTTATGGGCAGGATTGTCACTCTTTCTTCCTTCCAAAATTCATTATGGTTGTGATGGCACCAGGCACCACTGTCAGGCAAGCCAATAATATATACTTAATTCGGTTCTCACTTTATTATTTTTGAAATCATATTTTTCCTTCAATTTAAATAGTAAAGCATGAGGATATACAAAGTAAATAATAATACTTTTAAAAATTTGAATAATGAACAACCCATAATTATCCCAAAATCTGATGTTACAAGTGCATGAGCATTAACTAGAAAAAATAAAATAAAATACAACAGCTGCCCGGAATACAAATTGGACAGGAAAATATAAATACTCTGAAGGAGACTCTGCTGGGTGCGATCGACAAATGGAGTGCAGCTCACCTAGGTCCCCGCATGTATACATGCCTCTACTCTCACATGGCCTTTAGACATATACGTACCTGCACAAAAATGTGCAGCAAGTATAGTATGAGTACGTAAGCAACGTGTACCCAATAAGTATCTAGCCTAACCCCAGAGAAGTAGTAATGAGGGGTCGACATCGACACTCACTAGTGGTCCAACAATATAAGGTACAGTAAAAAGGTAGCAAGTATGAGGCAGAGTAAGTAAGTGAAATAGACAAATATAAATCACGTGGTACAAATCCCCTCTCTTTACGATGAACTCAAGCTCTTCATTAGAAATTCCCTCCTTAACCAGAGCATATATGTAGGTATAGTGAAACTCATCAAGTGGCTACCATAATTCAAATCCGGAATTTATAGATAAACTGGCTTCTTTTCAAGTTTTACGCACGATTTCATGGGAATGTGATATAGGAAACGCCGAGGCGTACGACCCGATCCAACATAATAATAAAATTTTGCATTCCCGAGGGTCGAACGATCCGAACCATATGATAAATTAATTAACCTGCCAAGGCGAACGACCCGCGCCCATGAGAGTGTGGTACATAAATCCTACCGAGGCGAACGACCCGATCCCATAAGAAGTTAAATACATAATCATGCCGAGGCGAACGACCCGATCCCATTAGAATAAGAAGCTTTGATGGGTCCTTGACC
This sequence comes from Nicotiana tabacum, assembly GCF_000715075.1. Classification (NCBI taxonomy): domain Eukaryota; kingdom Viridiplantae; phylum Streptophyta; class Magnoliopsida; order Solanales; family Solanaceae; genus Nicotiana; species Nicotiana tabacum. The sequence goes on along the minus strand of NC_134094.1, from coordinate 26,029,197 downwards.
CTACTTACGAATAAACGTGTGAGTTATAATTTCTTTAATGAAAAACTTTCAATGAGACATATATATATATATATATATATATATATATATATATATATATATATATATATATATATCTGATGGCTAATCGTGAACCCGTGAAGTCTCTACAATAGCAAGTCTAGTCTCAAATAAAAAAAATGTAAAGTAGAGGAATTCTTTTATTAAGCGGGAGACTACTCAAATAGTACAACTATAATATGATGTAAACTTAAGTCTACCCGGACAATAACATGAATGTAGCTACGTACGGGCTCTCGTCACCTCGCGCGTACATAGCCCCCTACAACAAGAAACACACACCAAATATATCACCTAGGGGTAATTTTCCCCTCACAGAGTTAGACAGGAGACTTACCTCATTTCAAAGTTCACTTTTCGGTCCAAAATTATGCTTTCAATCCTCAACTCAGTTCCAAACAACCCGAAGCAGGTCAAATGATATAGAAAATAGTCAATACATGCTCAAGAGTTCATATCCTAACCATTAAGGTAGTTTTCTAACAAAATTTAATGAATCCCTAAAATTCACCCTCGGGCCCACGTGCCCGGATTCCGGAAATTTTTGAAGATAAACTTTACCCATAACACCACGAACTCAAATATATGATTTATTCCAAATTTCATGTCCAATTTCGGGTCAAAATCCAACAATACAGATTTCTACGTTTTTCTTCAAAATCCCAAATGTTTACAAATTACCATGCTTGAATCCATATAAAAACCCATGTATTTAACTTGTAATAAATGGGAATCACTTACCTTGTATTTCTTGATGGAAACCTCCCTTTGAAACTCTCAAAAATTGCTCCAACCAAATGCAAAATGGAAGAAAATGGGCCAAATCCCCGTTCTTAAAGAACCCTTCTGCCCAGCGACTCCCGCACTTGCGGCCTCTTCACCGCATCTACGGTCTCGCAGGTGCGGCCATAACCTCGCACCTGTGCTTGCCCTCTGCCCAGCACATCTCCGCAGCTGCGATGCTAAACACGCCCCCTGCGGCCTCGCACATGCGGAGACCTTCCACTTCTACGACTCCAGCTGTCTGCTCGCATTCCGCTTCTACGGAGCTTTCATCGCATCTGCGGGCTCGTTGATGTGGAAACATCCTAGCATCTGTAGCCATCCTAGCTCCGTTCAGATGTCTGCGACCCATCACCACACTTGCGGGCTCGCACCTGCGGCCTTATCCACGCAGGTGCTATTGCACCAGGTATCAGCTGCCTCAACACTTCTTCCAAGTCCTAACTCGGTCCGTAAACCATCCGGAATCTACTTGAGGCCCTCGAGACCTCAACCAATTATACCAACAAGTACTAAAACACATTGCGAACTTAGTCGAGCCTTCAAATTATGCCAAAAACATCGAGATCCCGAATCACCTTCCAATTCAAATTTAATGAACTTTGAAATTTCAAACTTCTACAACCGATCCCGAAAAACCTATCAAATCACGTTCGATTGGCCTCAAATTATGCACACAAGTCATACTTGACATTACGGACCTACACTAACTTTCGAAATTGGAATCCGACCCCTATATCAAAAGGTCCACTCTCGATCAAACTTCTCAAAAACCTTCAAATTCCAGCTTTCGCCAAATGACCTCAAAATGGCCTACGGACCTCCAAATCCACATCCGGGCGCGCTCCTAATACCAGAATCACCATACAGAGCTATTTCCATACCCGAAATCCCAAATGGACATCGATAACATTGAAATACACCTCAACCCAATATTCATGAAATTCTTCCAAAATGACAACCTCCACAATAGGCGCTGAAACACTCCCGCGTCATCCAAAACCTGATCCGGACCTACGCCCAAGTCCAAAATCATCATACAAACCTGTTGGAACCTTCAAATCCCAATTTCGAGGTTGTTTAGTTAAAAAATCACACTTTAGTCAATTTTTCCAACTTAAGACATCCAAAATTAGAATTCTCTCTCCAAATCAACTTCCAACTTCACAAAATTCAATTTCGACCACGCGCACAAGTCATAATACCTTAAGTGAAGCTGTTCAAGGCCTCAAAATGCCGAACAACGCGCTAGAGCTCAAAACGATCGGTCGGGTCATTTCATTCTCTCCTACTTAAACATACATGCGTCCTCGAATGTGCTAAGAACTGCTCTGGAGTTGTCCGAAATCATTGTTTAACACCTCGTGCACCTACCCCATGCTACCACAACTCAGTTGAGCACATTAGCTTGAGCAAATATGAAGATTCTCCTTTTTATTTAGTCAAATTATTATTAGATCCAAATTCCAACATCTGAAATTCTCTACCAGGTCTGTTCCCAACATACGAACACCATATCAATCACTACACGATGTACTAATACATGATTGTATACTCTTATCGAATTCACACCATGCACCGCGTTATTCACATGGCCATAATATCATCCTCTAACAACAATAGCCAAAATTCCACAAATCTGATGCCCACAACGCACCTCATGAAGCATATAAGTCCCGTTTCAACTCTCGCAATACTGCCACGACAGAAGAGATGTGTAGAAACTCATAACCACCTGCCGAATCACAATTTATGGAGTCTTTCCTCCCGACAAGAACCATTACCTCATTCTGGACTGAATAATGATGTTTACTCTTTAATGTGCCTCATATAAATCCGATAGCACTGATCCTAAGTCCAATAATCTCATCTCATACAGTACAAGCTACTCATACAATAAGCCACCTCAGACACTGCCAAAAGTCTGATATAATGCCACAATGTGACAACAAGCTACAAACTCAAATATGATACATAAGGGAGCGAACTATGGAAAGAACTACTAAACACACGTAACTAATTTAAACAACCGAAAAGATATTATAAGCCTTCCTCAGAAAACAAGATGGAAAATACACAATAATAGATATGGGAAACTGTACTCAATATCACACTATTACAGCGTGCAACCCAATCCACACATGATACCATTGCGGCGTGCAACCCGATCCAACCATGATACCCATGGCGGTGTGCCACCCGATCCAAACAACATATCAGTAGCGGCATGACACCTGATCCAACCATATACCCATGGCGGCGTGCCACCCGATCTACATATAATAATCTAAAGAAAACACACATCTAGCTGTAACACTTTTACTCACAAAATGCCCGAATATTAACCATAATCACGCCAAGTGCATAATACAAATCCTGGGGAGACGGGTAGCGTCATACGCTATAAAACTTAAGCACAACTAAGGTACGATATATGATCTGCATCACGAGAGCCATTGTGTTTACATAATACCACAAACTATACGGGATCTCAATACGAGTGCGAATAATCAAACCATATCACAACCTACATGATACAATAGAGTATTACATGAAATAGCTGACGACAAAAATAATATCCAAGGCCCGAAGACTCCTCCGAAAACAACGTTATGCTGAAATGAACACATCTGGCCTGATATAGAGCCCACATTCACACTTAGATCCATCCACATACCTCAAGACAATTCTGATCTTACCGCACTGGGTTAATAACCTTTCAAGGATCCATAATAACCTTTTTACCCATTACACACAAGAACAACTGTCAATTAGGAACGAACTTCCACAGTCCACAACCGAATGAACCGAGCACCCTACATGCATAAATTCTCACATTAGCGGCAACACCACAATCTCCATACTTGGTTTTAAATCTTTAATCAATCCAGTGACTATTGTTACACTTATACAATCTTCCCATGGGATACACTCCCATGACCTTCCGCACTAGGTAACAAGTCTGCACATCCATACCACCGGTCATACTAAGGCTGTAAAGAAAAATGGGAATCCTCAAATCAGAACACAAAGCCCTTTACACAGGACACCGATCTTAGGTGATGCTAAAGGTAATACCAGCTTACTCTAAACATCTGAATTCTTCCCTGGTCATCCGATCTATTGACATTCTTATCAACACCGAACCGCAACCTTGATCCTCAACTTCCAATTCCCATACTACCCAATGCACTTAATCATGCCAATACACAAGAGTTCAAGAATGTCATCATAGCTCCTGAACCACTAATAGGGTACACCCATTCTGATAATTTCCCTATGAATCCGAAGTTATTTTCTCTTATTCCTCCAATGCTACATCGCAGACCGAAGAGAACATAAAACACTCCAAGCCCCTTTTCATAATCTGCTGCAAAAGCACGATACTCAGCCATACTAAGGACACGAAATCCTTAGGTACCGCACTTTAACTTTTGAATCCACTAGGACCGTTGTTGAGAGTCACTGTCCACCATGAATCCTAAATCACTCTAACTTTCCTCAAGGCGTGCAACTATCCTACCACAAAACCCATATGCCACTCTGCCACTCTCCCACGTTGGTCGAACCCTCTCCTTTAAGCGTCAACTCGATTTGTGCTTCTTACACCTGGCCTTTTAGAAATTTAACCACCACAAGACTCCTCCCACATGTCCTTCCTCATCCTTCGCTGCCCAGTTGTTGCCCCAATTCTAAATCCATCTCTATAATGCCCGAACAAATGAGTCGCTACCAACCCTAAACCTCTTAGAAGGTCATCTTCCCTGAGCCATCAACAATAGGAATACCAAGTCGATTCTGAACCACTGCACACCGCGATTTCTGACAACTGCTTCACCGACACCATTTTATGACATCCCGCCGCGAAGGCGAATTGAAGAAAACCATAACACCGGCGAACTTAGCACACTCATCCAGGACAACGGCACCACATCACAAATGGAAACTCCACCATGCTCAAAAATACCCAGTCTCGTCACTCTATCAACCCAAATTTGAACATTCCTAGTCCGATTACCTTTCCTCCGCCGGAAATAGAATACTAAATCTCTAAATCATGCACTGAGTGAACCTCCTTCCAAGTCATTCACTGCTTCGACGTATAGGCAAGCACCCTAGCATTACACATACACTGCGCGGCATCAATGCACAAATTCATCATAACAATCAATACCAAATCTCAAAACCTTAGGTAATACTGATACTGAGCTGAAACGATAGAGCAGCCTTCCGCAAGGCGATGATAATAGTCTAATAAATTATGCAGGGAGAAACATCCTACACCACCTCTGTAGTAGCATTAAAATTTCTAAATTCCCAATCTATAACAAGCGCTACACGTCGCATAAGATTGAATAGGAAGGGAACAAAGGCATAAGACTCAAAGGAATAAAATCGCACGATGATGAATCAAGAAGGGAAGTGCACCTAACAACCTTATAGCCTCTAGAAGATAAGTACAGACATCTACGTACCGATCTGCAAGACTCTACTAGAATCGCTCATGACTCATGAGACCTAAGTGAACCTAGTGCTCTGATACCATGTTGTCATGACCCAAAATTCATTAAGGTCGTGATGGCGCCGGACACCACTGTCTAGAAAGCCAACAATATATACTTAATTTGGTTCTCACTTTAATATTTTTGAAATCATATTTTTCCTTCAATCTAAATAGTAAAATATGGGGATTTACAAAGTAAATAATAATACTTTTAACAATTTCAATACTGAACAACCCATAATTATCCCAAAATCCGGTATCACAAGTGCATGAGCATTAACTAGAAAAAATAAAATAAAATACAACAACTGCCCGGAATACAAATTGGACCGGAAAATATAAATATTTTGAAGGAGACTCTATTGGCTGCTATCGACAAATGGAGAGCATCTCACCTAGGACCCCGCATGTATACACGTTTCTGCTCTCACAGGGCCTTTAGACATATACATACCTGCACAAAAATGTGCAGCAATTGTAGTATGAGTACGTAAGCAACGTGTACCCAGTAAGTATCTAGCCTTACCCTAGATAAGTAGTGACGAGGGGTCGACATCGACGCTCACTAGTGGTCCAACAACATAAGGTATAGTAAACGGGTAGCAAGTATGAGGCAGAGTAAGTAAGTGAAATAGACAAATATAAATAATGTGGTACAAATTCCCTCTCTTTACGAGGAACTCAAGCTCTTCATTAGAAATTCCCTCCTTAACCAGAGCATATATATAGGAATAGTGAAACTCATCAAGTTGCTACCATAATTCAAATCCAGAATTTACACATACATTGGCTTGTTGCCAGGTTTTACGAACGATTTCATGGAAATGTGATATAGGAAATGCCGAGGCATACGACCCGATCCAACATAATAATAAAACTGTGCACTACCGAGGGTCGAACATCCCGAACAATATGATAAATTAATTAACCTGCCAAGGCGAATGACCCGCGCCCATGAGAGTGTGGTACATAAATCCTGCCGAGGCAAACGGCCCGATCCCATAAGAAGTTAAATACATAATCATGTCAAGGCGAACGACCCGATCCCATTAGAATAATAAGCTTTGATGGGTCCTTGACCCTACTCATGAATAAACGTGTGAGTTGTAATTTATTTAATGAAAACGTTTCAATAAAATATATATACTGGAGCCATGCCGTAAGAGGAGGAATATTATCTGATGGCTAATCGTGAACCCGTGAAGTCTCTACAATAGCAAGTCTAGTCTCAAATAAAAATTGTAAAGCAGAGGAATTCTTTTATTAAGCGGGAGACTACTCAAATAGTACACCTATAACATGATGTGAACCTAAGTCTACCCGGATAATAATATGAATGTAGCTACGTATGGGCTCTCGTCACCTCGCGCGTACGTATCCTTCATAACAAGAAACACACACCAAGTATATCACCTAGGGGTAATTTTCCTCTCACAGAGTTAGATAGGAGACTTACCTCGTCTCAAAGTTCACTTTTCGGTCTAAAATTGTTCTTTCAATCCTCAACTCAGTGCCAAACGACCCGAAGCTAGTCAAATGATATAGAAAATAGTCAATACATGCTCAAGAGTTCATATCCTAACCATTAAGGTGATTTTCTAACCCAATTTAATGAATCCCAAAAATTTACCCTCGGGCCCACTTGCCCGGATTCCGAAAATATTTGAAGATAAACTTTACCCATAACACCACGAACTCAAATATATGATTTATTCCAAATTCCATGTCCAATTTTGGGTCAAAATCCAACAATACAGATTTCTATGTTTTTCTTCAAAATCACAAATGTTTACAAATTTCCATGCTTGAATACATATAAAAACCCATGTATTTAACTTGTAATAAATGGGAATCACTTACCTTGTATTTCTTGATGGAAACCTGCCTTTGAAGCTCTCAAAAATCGCTCCAACCAAATGCAAAATGGAAAAAAAGGGCCAAATCCCCATTCTTAAAGAACCCTTCTGCCCAGCGACTCCCGCACCTGCGGCCTCTTCACCGAATCTGCGGTCTCGCAGGTGCGGCCAAAACCTCGCACTTGCGTTTTCCCTCTGCCCAGCACAGCTCCGCACCTGCGATGATAAACGCGCCCCCTGCGGTCTTGCACATGCGAAGATCTTCCGCTTCTGGGACTCCAGCTGCCAGCTCGCATTCCGCTTTTGCAGAGCTTTCCTCGCATCTGCGGGCTCGCAGATGCAGAAACATCCTCGCATCTGCGTCCATCCCAGATCCGTCCAGAGGTTGCTTCTGCGACCCATCGCCGAACCTGAGGGCTCGCCCCTATTCACGTAGGTTCGATTGCACCAGGTATCAACTGCCTCAGCACTTCTTCCAAGTCCAAACTCAGTCCGTAAATCATCAGGAATCCACCCGAGGCCCTCGAGACCTCATCCAATTATACCAAGAAGTCCTAAAACACAATGTGGACTTAGTCGAGCCTTCAAATCACGCCAAACAATACCGAGATCACGAATCACCTTCCAATTCACACTTAATGAACTTTGAAATTTTAAACTTCTACAATCGATGTTGAAACCTATCAAATCACGTCTGATTGGCCTCAAATTTTGCACACAAGTCATAATTGACATTACGGACCTACTTCAACTTCCGAAATCAGAATCTGACCTCGATATCAAAAGGTCTACTCCCGGTCAAACTTCTCAAAAACCTTCAAATTCCAGCTTTCGCCAAATGACCTTAAAATGGCCTACGGACCTCCAAATCCACATCCGGATGTGCTCCCAATACCAGAATCACCATAAGGATCTATTTTAGACTCGAAATCCCAAACGGACATTGATAACATTGAAATACACCTTAACCCAATTTTCATGAAATTCTTCCAAAATGCCAACCTCCACAATAGGCGCTGAAACGCTCCCGGGTCATCCAAAATCCGATCTGGACCTACGCCCAAGTCCAAAATCATCATACGAACTTGTTGGATCCTTCAAACCCCAATTCCGAGGTCGTTTACTCAAAAAATTATACTTTAGTCAATTTCTCCAACTTAAGGCTTCCGAAATTAGAATTCTCTTTCCAAATCAATTCTGAACTTCCCGAAATTCAATTCCGACGATGCGGACAAGTCATAACACATGAAGTGAAGCTGCTCAAGGCCTCAAACTACCGAACGACACGCTAGAACTCAAAACGACCGGTCGGGTCGTTACACTTAACTTGTGCACGACCACGTCTGGTGGAATATCTGTCATATCCATATGCGACCATGCAAAATAGTCAACGTTAAACTTAAGAAGTTTGATAAATCCTGACTTGAGCTCGGGATTTAGTCGTGTCCCCTAGTGGAACTTCCTCTCCAAGAATTTCTCAAACAATGTGATTTGCTCGAGTTCTTCCGCTATGGATTTGGTTGCGTCCGTTTTTTCTAGTACCTGAAAATATCTTGGTACCTGATAGGATTCCGAAGACTCCTCCCCCTTGATGACTTCGTTTGGCATGAAATAAGGCATGAAATATTACCATTGAGGCATTAAATAATGCATGAAATACGCTACCATTGAGGCATGGAATAAGGCATTAAATACTACCATTATAGCAAAATAAGTATTTATGGTATATACTACTATTGAGGTATGAAATAAGGCATGAAATACACTATTTATGTTTTTTCTCTCTTAGACAGCTGGACATACCTATTTTTAAGGTGATTGTCGTTACTGTATTCATGAATACATGGCGCGAATACATGTGAATACATGCACGTACAGCTAGAGTGCGCTGATTTTAGGTGCTTTTTACTGCTGTATTCATAAAAATAGCAGCACGAATACATGCACGTACAATTGGACTGCCCTTATTTTAGGGCCTTTTTGCTATTGTATTTATGAATACATAGCGCGCATACATGTACGTACAGTTGGACTGTCCTGATTTTAGGCATTTTTACTGCTGTATTCATGAATACCGCAACGCGAATATATGTGTATACATGTTGCTCCCTAACGCACACGCAAGTATACGTGGTCGTACAAGTAATATAGGATTGTAAGTTCAGATATCGTACCCACAGGGACTTGTGATTATTTATCAACTAAATTAAACCAAATAATTAATTTATTCAAGCGAATCCTAACATATGAATATTTAACTAAAATTAATCTAGAGTAACAAATTAAGAGATTAAAGAAAATAATGACATGCTTAAAGACGAATTCAATGTGAGTGAATATTCTAGAGCTATGGGTTAGCTAACAATCCCGTTGAGTTTTCCACTAAACTCGTCTAATTTATTTATCTTGTTTATTGGTTGACAGGGTTAATATTGTTCTTAGCCTTCTCCCGAAGTACTACTCGCCTATTCAAGCTAATCTAACGCCTACATTCCTATGGAATTAGAATTAACAAGAACACATTAATAATTCATGTATAGTAACCAAGCAAGGCGATTAGGTATATTTCTATCCTAACCGCAAATCCTCCCCCCTCAGAGTTAATATCTTGCTCTACTCAATCTTATATGCAATCTAGAATTCCCTCTCCCGAGTTCAATCCTAGATTCGTAGATAGTATTCAATTGGTGATCAATCAATCAAATAATTACGCGCAATATTGAATAAATAAATCAATATGATAAAATAATAAGAACAATTCAAGCTTCAAACTACAACGTTCATGTAGTACCCAAAACTCTACAACTAATAAACTATGAGATTAAAGGAAAAGAAGAGAAGAAAAAATAGTTAGAAGCCTCCTCCAAGCGTGATGTTCTTATCTATGATCGCAAAACTCTTCTAAAAATGATGTTTAATAGCTATTTATATGTATAAGGAAAAGACCTAGACGAAAATAATTAAGTCCAAAATCAAATAAAAGATAAAATAGGCTTGAAACAGGGAACACGTATCGCCTCGCGACAGACCTCGCGGCACAAGCTCTCCGGTGCGCCTCCTCTCGCTATGTCTCTCGCGGCGCCAGCTTTATAGCGAGCAAAATGCCTCGGCTTGCCTGCTCTAACGCGAGCTACAAGGCTTGCTTAGCCTGACTTCATTCTGCTTCATTTCAATTCAATTTGCTTTGCTTAACTTTTGCATTTCACGCTTTCTCTTCTTTCTTTGCCTAACTTTTTCAAATTCACGTTTTTGTTTTCCTTTCCAAAATCCTTTGCATTGCTCCTTTTTTGTCTTCTTTTAATTTGTCTTCCATCATCATCGCACAATAATATATTATAATATTTTTCGTCATCAAATAATCACAGCTCATTCTTGTAGTGCATAAAATACACTTAAAATCTCTACTTTGCTTCCAATTTCGTCTTTAATGTACCTACACATAAAATAAACTCAATTAAGCCCAAATATAGTATAGTTTAGCATTAAAGTCCCAAAATATAAAGTAAGTAATGCACTAAAAATATGAAATTATAGCCAAACATCAATATATGCGCGTATAACTGGATTGTCCTGATTTTAGGTGCTTTTTGTTGTTGTATTTATGAATACATAACACGAATACATGTGAATACATGCGCATACAACTGGACTACCCATGAATACAACAACGCGAATACAATGAATACAGTACCGTAACAAGTGAATAGTAGCTATATGAAGTAATTATGTATATGGTAGCTATAGAAAGTTAATACTTACTAAATAATGGTTTCTGAAAATTCGTTACGTTTGTACTCTTGACTAAAGAAAAGGAAATTCAAAGTTCATGGGACATACATTTAATTTGATTATGTAAACTACTCCTATAATTTAGTAGCTCCCATGATTTGGATACTACAAGCTCTTTAAGGTTTGATATGACTAAAGTTATAGAAATTAATGACGGGCCCAGTCTCTTGTATTCTATAGCATAAACCTCAATTCTTTTAAATGATTATGAAAGTGACTTATGACTAGGTTTACGACAGTAGTCTCATCCTCTCTTTTCTATCATTAGAGTTGTCAATATGGGTTGCTTAACCGACACGGTGTTATAGTGGTATATAATAACCACTTGATGACTTTTTAAGAGATAGAGAGCCAAATACTTTAGTTTTGGACCCGGTCTTTTGTGAGAGGTGTGCTTAGCTGCATATTTTATATTTTTTTCTTTTAATGATAGAAAAGAGAGATGAGACTACTGTCGTAAACCTAGTCATAGGTGACTTTCATAATCATTTAAAAAAATAGAGGTTTATGCTATAGAATACAAGAGACTGGGCCCGTCATTAATTTCTATAAAATTAGTCACATCAAAACTTAAAGAGATTGTATCCAAATCTCGGGAGCTACTAAATTATAGGAGTAGTTTACATAATCAAATTAAATGTATGTTCCCATGAACTTTGAATGTCCTTTTCTTTAGTCAAGAGTACAAACATAACGAATTTTCAGAAGGGCATTAACTTTTTCCATATCCCATATATATATATATATATATATATATATATATATATATATATATATATATATATATATATATATATATATATATATATATATATATAATTACTTCATATAGCTACTATTCAGTTGTTACGGTAGTATATTCGCTGTATTCGCGTTGCTGTATTCATGAATATAGCAGCAAAAAGCGCTTAAAAATCAGGGTAGTCCAGTTGTACGCGCATGTATTCGCGCCATGTATTCATGAATACAACAACAAAAAGCGCCTAAAATTATGGCAGTCCACTTGTACGCGCATGTATTCACATGTATTCGCATTGCTGTATTCATGAATACAACAGTGAAAAGTACCTAAAATCAGGGCAGTTCAACTGTACGCGCATGTATTCGCGCCATATATTCATGAATACAACAGCAAAAAGGTCCTAAAATTAGGGCAGTCTAACTCTACGCACATGTATTCACATGTATTCGCGTTGCTGTATTCATGAATACAACAGTAAAAAGCACCTAAAATCAGGGCAGTACAGTTGTACGTACATGTATTCACATATATTCGCGCCATGTATTCATGAATACAGTAACGACAATCACCTTAAAAATAAGTATGTCCAACTGTCTAATAGAGAGAGAAAACATAAATAGCGTATTTCATGTCTTATTTCATACCTCAATTGTAGTATATACCATAAATACTTATTTTACTATAAAATATAAAAGATAACTATAGCAAATAATATTTTTAAATAATTTTGATTTATAATAAACTGGGTTTATACCTTTGCTACATCACATAAAATTTCCAACAAACATTGGCACAAAGAACAACCTCTAACTCATCTCAAAGAACAAAGAATCATTGTTCCTTTTAAAGTTCCTATATTCTCCGATTGCAAGTATGAACAGATGGAAGATGTTTGTTGGGCTTTTATATACTCTTTCTAAATCCCATAAAGAATTGTGGCAATTTTTAACACTTTTTGTTTGTGTTGCCTCTAAAATTCTGTTGCTATGGTATGGTATGTGAAGGCTTGGTTGAAGCATTTCAAAAGCTCCCATTGTTAGAGGAGCCGAGTCTGACGCACACTACAATCACGACAGAAGGCGTTGAAGCTCTCGGATGTTTGTATTGGGCAAAATATCTTCATATTAAATACTCGCAAAATAGAACGACACGTGTAACCAGAAACAAATAGAAAGCAAGACATGTAAAAATCAAGCCTGGGCACAGCACTCTTGGTTGTCCCCGAAGGGAATATTGCTCATAAAGGCAAATGAATACCTGTCACCTGGTAACATTCAATGGAGAATCTTCTGCAGTATTAAATATATAGTCTGTTATAGAGAACATGTCATTCATATCCTACCGTTACACATTCTTCAATGGCCCCCATAATTTTTATTTAAGAGGAACTTGATCTTATGACCTTGTTTCCTAGATGCAACTATAAATAGCGAGTTCAACAACCATTAGAGAGACACAAATTTTCTGACAAATTTATGCTATATACTATTCAAAAGCTTAATAACATTTTATTTCTTGCTCATTGATATCGCTAATACTACATTCGGAAGCTCTGCACCTAGAACCAAGCTATCTACTGTCTTATCTCGATTTCAACGCTCAGTCATGTATTTTTATTCGTTTTATTTATCGTTTTGGGATCAAATCGATTCGCTTGTCTATAAACCACGTGTAAATTCAAATGTATGATTTTACGGATAAACAGTTTGGCGCCCACCGCGGGGCTTTGACAGTTACGTAATTGGGTTGATCCTTACATATATTACTAACATGTTTAAATTATTTGTTTCTTAGCGAAAAATCACAAAAAATGGCATATAACAATGTCAACGTTACACATAGCGTTGAGGCCCAAGAAAATGAGCCTCAACATGAAGACTCGATAAGTGATACTCGATCAGGTCATGACGGAATTGAGGCAAGCGTTGTCGGGTGTTTCCAACAATGCGAAAGGACGAGGCCTAGTTCCTTTCGGTTTTCCCGCAAACCAAACAACATAAAGGGTTGATAACAATACCCCGAGTGGAGAGGTCAGCTTCCACAGGGCCGCTGGGAACGGTAGCAGATCCGGTAATAACAATGAGAATGATCCCTTTAAAACCGAACTCATGCAGTTTACGAGGGAAATAAATGCCCGAATGAACCAAATCCCGGGTGCACCGCTAGTGTTGAAAGGACCAAATTCAAAGAAATATACCAATTTGCCGTTCAAACCAAGCGCGGCACTGGAGTTGATTCTGAAGCGGTTCGAGATGCCAAACATGTCAAAATATATTGGGATTTCAGATCCCCATGAGCACATCACCACCTATACAACGGCGGTGAAGAGAAACAACTTAGCTTCGTACGAGATTGCATTAGTCTTATTAAAGAAATTCGGGGAGACCCTCACAAAAGGGGCTCTGACATGGTATTAGCTTTTAACCGAGCACTTAATAGTTTCCTTCGATATGCTTGCAGATTCTTTTATCAAGGCCCATGCTAGGGCAAGGAAGGTATTGGCCCAAAAGACCGACATATTCAGGATTGCACAAGGAGAGTCTGAATTGCTGTGGGAGTTTGTGACCAGGTTTTGGAAGGAGAGGATGTTGCTACCGGCCGTGCCAGACAAATGGGCAGTGGAGTCATTTACTAAAGGGCTGAATCCGAGGAGTTCTGACGCTTCTCGAAAATTGAAAGAAAGTCTGCTCGAGTTCTAAGCAACAACGTGGGTAGATATTCACAATCTCTACGAGTCAAAGATAAGAATTGAGGATGACCAGCTCGGTTTCCTAGCTTAAATCAAAGGTCGGGACTGAGAAAAGGATAAGGATAAGTTGAAGAATGATTTCAATGCAGGCCGACGGTCTTCCAGAGGTCAGTTTGTGCCCTACGAAAGGGCCAAAGGACGCGGCAAAGGTTTTTGGTTGGCGGATAAATTCGCTACCAATAGAAGAGCTGATCGCGGCCAGAATAATAGATCATTGCAAGACAAAGACATATCGGGCTCTCGGGACTGCACCTACCCCAGGCGGTCCGAATATAATTTCAATGCCAGCATATTGGAATTAGGTTTGACAATGAGAAACATTAAAGAGGCGCGGTTCTCGTAGCCAATAAGATCTGGCCCTAGTCAGAGGGATCCAGATCTTTTGTGCGAGTATCACAAGACTAACGACCATCAGATAGGGGACTGCCAACATCTGCGCGAGGAGGTGGCAATATTGTTGAAAAATGGATGTCTTAGAGAATTCTTAAGTGATCGGGCTAAGAGCAACTACGTTCGTAACCGAGATAATGTGAAACCCTCAAAAGCGGGAGAAGATCACCCTCGTCTGACGATCAATATGATTTTCTGGGGGGAATGAGATTAATGGTTTAAACTTTTGGCAGCGAAAATGATGAAGGTATCAGTGACCCATAGCAAGAGGCTCCGGGAAGTCGCTGAGGATGACATCATCTTTACGGAGGAGGACGCAGATGGACTCCTACCACCGCACAATGATGCCTTGGGCATATCTCTTAATGTTCTTGATTTTAAGATTAAACGTATTTTGGTGGACCTAGGGAGTTCACCACCATTATCCAATTGAGAGTGCTAGAACAAGAAAAGCTAACTAGAAATAGTATTCTGGCCACGAAGCTCCTTATCGGGTTCAATATAGCAAGCATAACAACCTGAGGGGAAATCCTGCTGCCCACGAATGCCGAAGGGGTAATGAAGATGACCCTTTTTGAAGTAGTAAACGGTGATATGGTTTACAATATCATTTTGGGAAGACCATGGATACACGATATGAAGGCTGTGTCGTTAACCTACCGCCAGCTTCTGAAATTCCCGACTCCGCAGGGAATTAAACAGATAAGAGGAGATCAACCGATAACAAGGGAGATGAACGCGATCTCAATTTCCATTAGCAAAGGGAAGAAGCATGTGTCATAGCAATCACAGGAACCGATGCCCGCTCCCAAGCCGAACAAAGTCATTAGAGGGGAGGAGTTGTTGGAATCCTATCAGGTACCAAGATATTTCCAAGTACTAGAAAAAATGGACGCAACCAAATCCACAGCAGAAGAACTCGAGCAAATCACATTGTTTGAGAATTTCTTGGAGAGGAACTTGGGGACAGGACTAAACCCCGAGCTCAAGTCAGGATTTATCGAATTTATTAAGTTTAACGTTGACTATTCTTTCATGGTCGCATGCGGATATGACAGGTATTCTGCCAGAAGTGGTCGTGCACAAGTTAAGCTTGGATCCTAACATCCATGTGGTAAGGCAGAAGAAACACCTTATTACCGAGGTTAGAAACAAATTCGTCAAAGAAGAGGTGATCATATTAAACACCTACAAGAAACCCTCGACATATTAATAAAATACAACATAAAGCTTAACCTCGAAAAGTGTACATTCAGAGTCATCTTCGGTAAGTTCTGGGGTTCCTGGTGTCTCAAAGAGGGATCGAAGTCAATCCCGATAAAATTAAAGTTATCGAGGACATCCCCGTCCAACTATCAAACGTGAAGGAGGTTGAAAGTTTAACAGGAAGACTGGCTGCATTAATCAGATTCATTTTCCGATCTTCGAAAAAATGCCATCACTTCTGAAAAAGAAGAAAAACTTCGAATGGACTGCGGAACGTCAGCAGGCTTTGAAAAATTTAAAAAGAGCCCTCCGTTATTATCAAGACGGTTGGAAGGCGAGTAGATACTGATTTACTTAGCGATCTCGGAGCTAGCGGTTGTTGACGACCAATTTTGACCCTCCCATTTAAAATTAATTTATTTATACTTAAATATTACAATGAATGGTTTGAAAGTATTTTCTATCAATAATTATCTATTTCAAACAAATTAATTAAGTATTATTTAGAAATTAATAACCTAGCATTAGTATTATATAATTACAAATATACTTATATTAAAATAATTTTAAAATACACCATAGAGTTTTAATAATTAATTTAACAAATTACTTCTCAAATTTTGATTAATTAGATTACTATGTTGATAATTCAAAACTAGTGTTATAATTTAGAAAATAAAGTATCTTATAAATAATTAATTACAATAGATAGTAGTATATTTAATATTTATAAGTTTTCTATGTTTTATTGAAAATAATTAAATTTATTTAAGTCAATTTTAACAAGGTTAAAAACTAAAGGGCTATAATTATAATTTTTTTTAATTAAATACACAATGGCCATTTCTTAAATTAAACCGACCCAATACATGAACACAATCCGAAAATGACCCAAGTCCAATTCCCTCCCTCTCCACTTTGGAAATCCATGCCATTCCCATTGAATCAATGAGATCGTAACATGTCACCTCCCCATAACACTCACAAAAGAAACAAAGTGAATCCAACCCGTCTGCTCTTAAATCAATGGCTCACAATTTATCTCCATTTTCCCTTTAGTTTTAAAACACTCGCGCAGAGATCTCAACTCCACCGTCAAAATACTATAATCTGACGACCACCAAAATTCTTCTTCAAAACCCTTTAATGGTCGAATTATCAGGGCCGTTGATCATCAGATCAAACGGTCCAGATCTCGTCTCCCTTTCTTAATCTAGAGTCGAATCCCCTCCCCCCTTCTCTCAAACCCTAAATCATTTCCTCCCATACTCAGTCTCCCCTTCTTTCCTCTTCCTCTTAACTCTCTTAACTCCCATCACCTAATCAATCAGGAAAACCTTGCACAAATTCGTGCAAGGAGTCAAATCGCTCAGAGATTCATCTCTACTGTCTCCTGCATTCGTGATTTCCGCTGAAACCTTTCCTCTTTCATCGATCAAGTTTAAAATCCTCAAATCTGAACCCTAACCCCAAAGATGAAACCTTAAATCGCCTATGATCTTTCAAATCCATGGCATGCATGGTTATCCGTTTTGCTCATGTACTTCAAATCTTGTTGTTCTTTTCCTTTTAACAATTAGATTTCAAAAGCCCTAATCAAGGAGTCACAGACCAAAAGGTGAAACTAGAATTCGTCTGATTTTCTCTCATGGACTTTCAAATCGAAGCAAGCATGAGGACATTAGCTAGCTTCATCATTGATATTCGATATCCAGAGGTCAAATGCAATGACCTCTGGGTATTCAGGTTCCGACCAATGGTCTCTCATGCTTCAACGGTCGATCTCTCATTTCCCCATGCTCAGGTAATTATCTCTCACTATTTTCACCTCTGCTCGTCTTTGATTTTCACTCGATTGTGCTTGCATCACCACTCCTCCGTCACTCTCCACTATCGATTTGAATTTGGAACTTTAATGCTTCACAACCACTATAAATAGAGGCTTTTAATGTCCTCACCTAACAGACCTAAAAAAATGATACATCAGAAGATACACCACGACATCACTTAACAAACAATGAATATATCAATTGAATAGTAAAAAAAATCAAGTTAGGGTTTTCTAACTAGCTTCTAATTTATTTCTGATTCTGATCCTTACAGTGGTTGGAGTGTGAATTCTTTATTCTATACGGCTAAGAAAGAGTCTTTGTTTGGTTTGCTTCTCAAAAGGAGGTCAAAACACCTCCACCCTTTCACTTTTGACTGTTTTACTCAAATATCATGAACATGCCTATTGTCTTTATTAGTTGTTTCCATTTATGATGTTTGTCATTAATATATAGATGTTATTTCCACTTCATAGTGTTGTGTTGTTAATTTATAGTCATCTGTTATACTTCTAAGTATCTCTAATTGGTATTGATTGAGTGGCTATGTGGCTTTAATGACTTCAATTTTGTATTAAACAACCTATGTGATTAAGCTGTTGAACATGCCTTAATGATTTTTCATATCTATGTAGACTTCAGACTTTCCTCTAATGTTCTGTTATAATCTTCATGCCTATCATGCTATATTCTTTTGAGTTATGTTATTCTATACTTGAGGTTGTTGTCACACAATTCTAGCTAGAACATGCATGAAAGTACATAGTGTAACCCTGCATCACTTGGTTAAGGCTTGTGAAGTCTAAGTGTTCAAAATGCTTCTTTTCTTTACATAAGTGCTTGTTGATCTTTAAGTATTCTTTGAGTGATCAATATGAAAGCTTTATGTCCATGTCTATCTGTTAGTTGTATCTCTAAGTATGAAACAGTCTTATTAGGATGAACTTCTGTGAACATCAGTGATCATTCTGCACATTTTCATATCATTGATTTAATTGATTTTCGGTTTTGGTGATTTAATTGGTTATATTGTTGCTTAATTTGGAAGATTTTATTTCGTGATTTCATCCATGTCGTATTTATTATATCTTTTCCTTTTTGCATGTCCCCTCCCAGTTAGTATTCTTCTTGTTATTTTGCTATTTTATATATACTTGTCTAGGTTTACTTACGTAGGTTTAATGACCTAGCTGATCGTTTTGAGTATTATATCCTTGTATAGGTTTATTTACGTATACAAAATCTGAGGTCAATCGGAGTTGATTTAATAGGTTTCAGCATCGATTGTAGAAGTTGGAAATTTATTAGTTTTATTAGGCTTGAATTGGGGTGCGATTCATATTTTTGATGTTATTTGAGGCCTCGACTAAGTTTGTATCATATTTTATGACTTGTTGGTATGTTTGGTTGAGGTCCCGGGGGCCTTGGGTGGATTTTGGATGGTTAATGGATTGGAATTTGGACTTAGAAGATTGTTGATATCGCATGTCTGGTTTCCTTATTCGCGATCACGTGGAAAGGTGTAACAACCTAGCTGGTCGTTTTGAATATTTTAGCCCCGATATCCTATTTATTATCTTCTCTGTGTTATATTGTGGTTACGGGACTTGCCGGGGTGCTGGGTTTCAGGTTCGGCAAAGTTTCGGAGTGAAATGGGACACATAGTCCCTGAGTTGGAGGTTTAAGTTGTAAAAGTTGATCGTAATTTGACTTATGTGAAGATAACTCCAGAATGGAGTTTTAAGTGTTTCAATAGCTCCGTATGATAATTCTGGTCTTAGGAGCGTGTCCGGATGTTGATTTGGAGGTACGTAGGTGGTTTCGACATGAATTGGCAAAAGTTTGAAAAATTAAGGTTTGGAAGATTTGGAAAGTTTGACCCGGAGTTGACTTTATTGATGTTGGAGTCGGATCCCGATTCCAGAAGTTGGAATAGGCCCGTAATTTCATTTATGACTTGTGTGCAAAATTTGAGGTCAATCGGAGTTGTTTTGGTATGAATCGACATTAGTTTTGGAATTCGAAAGTTCATAAGTTCTTCAGGCCTGAATCGATGTGCGATTCGTGATTCTAGTATTGTTTGTTGTGATTTGACGCTTCGAGCGTGTTCCTATGATGTTTTAGGACTTGTTGGTATGTTTAGTTAAGGTCTCGGGGGCCTCGGATGTAATTCAGACCATGTTCGGCGCATTTCGGAACATTGAAGTTTGTTGAATCTGGTGCTTCTGGTTTCCTTATACGCGATCACGAGTGGATTAACGCAATAGCAAAGAGCAGTTTGGCACGAGGGGAAATTTGCTCTATGCGATCATGAGAGGAGGTCTGTGGTTGTGGAAGGTTGCCTTTCAGTGAATCGTGAATACGTGAGGTCGCGTTCGCGTAGAAGGAATGGCAAGGCTTGGGCTGAGGCAGTTTATGCTACGCGATCGCATGGCCTGGGATGCGGTCACGAAGTTGAGGTAGCTTTTGTATCGCGTTCGCAATGGGTTTCACGCGATCGTGAAGAGTAAATTGGAGCTGGGCAGAATTTGTTTTACGCGATAGCGGAGAGATTTCTGCAATCGCGATGTGTAAATCACTCGGCACCAGATTTAAGTTTCAATGTCGAGGGTTTTATCTCTTATTTGATAATTTGGACTTAGAGAGCTCGGTGTGAGGCAAATTTTTGCGAGATTTTCAGAAAGATTATTGGGTAAGAATTCCTAAGTCGATTTTGGTTAATTTATACGAACGAATCTATTGTTGTTTTTATTATCTAATTAGGGATTTGAGTTGAAAAATTAGGGGGAAATGGTATAAACTTCTTGGGCTAAAATTTGAGGACTTGAAAGGCGATTTGAGGTCAGATTTGATTAATTCTTGTATGGTTGAACTCATTATCGAATGAGTGTTCGGATTTTTTAATTTTAGTCGGGTTCTGAGGTGCAGACTCGGGTTGATTTTTTGGGTTCACTTATTAATTCTTTGCAAAGATCGTAAATTCATTGTTTGAATTAGTTTCTTATAGTTTATATTTATAGTATGAAGTTGTTTTGGCTACATTTGAGCCGTTTGAAGTTGGATAATCGAGGGAAAGGCCTACTAGTGGATTGGGTTAACGTGATTTGAGGTAAATGACTTGCCTAACCTTTTGTGGGGGAATTTTCCCTTAGGATTGGTGTTGTTTGTGATAATTGTGATGTGTAGAAGCCATGTACGCAAGGTGACGAGTGTGTACACAAGCTAAATATGGAAATTACCGGTCCTAGATATGTAGATTCCTTTCATGTCTTAATTGAGTTATCTTAACATGTTATATTCATTAATCTTAGTCTATTTTCACATGTCTACTTGTCTTATTCTCTTACATGCTAATTGCCCTACATGTTTGGTTGAAGTTCTTGTTTCCTTTTCCGTATTTATTACTTAATTGTTGAACTCTTTACTTGAAGTTGTTAAATCATGGAATATCTTGTTGTTGGAATTGGTATTAAGATATAAAAGACGTGATTTACATTAAGGAAAAGTATTAAGTTATGAAATACCATTCTATTGAGTTGTTTATTCTGGTTGTTATTGTTGAGACTCTTGTGTACTTTGTGGTTGAGCCATGGGCTCTTTACTGTGAAATTAATGTTATTGTTTGGTTTCTCTAGCAAGTTGTGTTATTGGACACTTGAGGTACGATATGTGGTACGTTGTGATATTGATACGCATGCGGTGGTATAAGGTTTTTGGGTTGAAACGCATACAGTGAGATAAGGTGGGCTTGATATGCGTGGCTAGTAGGGGAACTACTCGAAGTCATGCGGTGTGATAAGGTGGGCTAAAACGCGGGATGCTATTTCGGAAAAATGATTTTCAAAACTAAATGTAAAGGCTCCCTCGATGATATTAGGAAAGATTGCGACTTGTTCTTGTGATTTGAGACTACGAGGCAGCACTTCGGTAGTGACTCTTGTTGGAATTTCTCCATTGCTTTGCACTTGTCTTTGGTTGTAGTTTCCTTAGCATATTATTAATTGCCTTTCTCCGTGTTGTACTATTTTCTTAGTTCCGTGTAACTAACCTTGATATGCTAATTGTTGATTCAATTTCATTACTGTCATTATTACACTGCATTACCTTTCTTTAGTTCTTTATTCATTCAAGTAGGGCCTTGACCTGACCTCGTCATTACTCTATCGAGGTTAGGCTTGACACTTACTGGGTATCGTTATGGTTGTACTCATGTTACTCTTCTGCACATCTTTTTATGCAGATCCATGTACTTTCTATCAGCCTAGGCATTAGCTAGGATTCAACGACGGAGACTTCAAGGTATACTTGTTGGTGCCCGCAGGTCTCGGAGTCCCCCTCTCTCTAGATCTCTTTATTCATTATCTTTTCATATATAGACATTGATGTATAGGATTATCCAGTGTTTCTATTTAGAGCTTGTGACTTGTATTTCGTCGGGTCTCGGGATTTGTTCATGATGAGTCGGAGAGTTATATATTATTGTTGCTGAGTTTTGAGACTTATAATTATTGTTTGTTATTTCCGCATGTTTGTTAGGCTTACCTAGTCTTAGAGACTAGGTTCTATCACGACGTCCTACGAAGGGAAATTTGGGGTTATGACAAGTTGGTATCAGAGCCCTAGGTTCATAGGTATTATGGGTCACAAGCAAGTTTAGTAGAGTCTCGCGGATCGGTACGAAGATGTCTGTACTTATCTTCAGGAGGCTATGGAACTATTAGGAAAAGTTTCGCTTCTTTGATTCCTTATCATGCGAATTTGTTGACTTTGAAATTCTAAATCATTGTCTTTCTATTCTCTCACTGATGATGAGAACACGCATGACTGGATCTGATGATCAAACACTCGCGCCCCCTGCTAGAGCCGCGAGAGGCCAGGGCTGGGGCAAATGCCAAGGACGGCCATGTGGTGCAGTCAGAGCACCCGCACGTGCTGCTACAGAGGAGCCACCAGTAGCTCCAGTTAGAGAGCAGGCACCTGAGATGCCTGTTACTAACCCTGCACTTCAGGAGACTCTCGCCCAGTTTTTGAGTATGTTTGGAACTCTAGCTCAGGAAGGGTTGATTCCACTTGCTCCTACCACAACTCAGGACGGGGGAGGGACACAGACTCTCGTTGCCCGTACCCAAATTAGTGGGTCCAGGTTGATCAGGTACCAGAAGTCATATCAGTGCAGTTGTGATGACCCAAAATGTCATCTTTAAATTTAATAATTATTTCTATGTTCTAAGACAACAAATAGAACCATTCAGCTTCCCTCGACTTGGGTGCGCAGTCCGTAAAACATTTTCGGAATGTGTTTTTGTGAAAAATTGATTAAAATGTAAAATAGAGCTTTAAAACTCAACTGAGTTGACTTTGGTCAACATTTTGAGCAAACGAATATGGATCAGTGTTTTGACAGCTCCGGTAGGTTCGTATCGTGATTTGAGAGTTGGACGTATTCCCGGAATTGAATTCGGAGATCCCTAGCTCAAATTATCGCCATTTAACGAAAACTAGAAATCTAAAGGCTAAAAATTTCTAAAGTTTGACCGCGGAGTTGACTTTATTGATATCGGGTTTGGAATCCAATTCTAAAAATTTGAATAGGTCTGTTAAGTTGTTTGACTTGTGTGCAAAATTTGAGGTCAATCGGACTTGATTTGATAGGTTTCGGCACTGAACGTAGAAGTTGAAAGTTCTTAGTTTCATTAGGTTTGAATTGGGGTATGATTCATGGTTTTAGCATTATTTGATGTGATTTGAGATTTTGACTAAGTTCATATGATGTTTTAGGAGTGGTTTCTGTATTGGTTCTGGTCCCGGGGGCCTCTGGTGAGTTTCAGAAGGCTACCAAATCGAAAATTAGACTTAAACAGCTGCTGGAAATATTAGCCTTCTGGTGCAATCGCACCTGCAGAATTTAGCCAAGAATTGATGACTTATTCGATCAACTTGAGGTCTGGCTATCATCAGTTGAAGATCAGGGCATCTGATGTCCCTACGATAGCCTTTCGGTCTCAGTATTGGCATTATGAATTCCTAGTGATGTAATTTGGGTTAACAAATGCCCTAGCAGCATTTATGGATTTGATGAACCGGGTATTCAAACCCTATTTAGATTCTTTTGTGGGTGTATTCATTGATGACATCTTGATTTACTCCAGCAGTCGAGAGGAGCATGAGAAACATCTTCGGATTGTGCTTCAGACTTTGAGGGATAATCAATTATATGCCAAATTTTCAAAATGCGAATTTTGGTTAGACTCAGTTGCCTTTTTGCGGCATGTTGTATCAGCTGAAGGCATAAAAGTACATCCTAAGAAGATTGAGGCAGTTCAGAATTGGCCTAGACCTACTTTAGCTACAGAGATCCAGAGTTTCCTAGGGTTAGTAGGTTACTACCACCGGTTCGTGGAGGGGTTTTCATCCACAGCATCTCCAATGACCAAATTGACCTAGAAGGGTGCCCCATTCAGATGGTCAGATGAGTGTGAGTTGAGCTTTCAGAAGCTCAAGGCTGCTTTGACTACAACACTAGTGTTGGTATTACCCACAGGTTTAGTATCTTATACGATATAATATGATGCATCTCGCGTTGGGCTTGGTGCAGTACTGATGCAAGATGGCAGGGTGATTGTATAATGCGTCGCGGCAGTTGAAAGTTCACGAGAAGAATTATCTTGTTCATGACTTAGAATTGGCAGCCATTGTTCATGCGGTGAAGATTTGGAGGCATTACCTTTACGGTGTCTCATGTGAGGTATTTACTGACCATCGTAGCTTACAATATCCGTTCAAACAAAAAGATATCAATTTGAGGTAGAGAAGATGGTTGGAAGTGTTGAAGGACTATGATATCACTATTTTGTATCACCCAGGAAAGGCCAATATGGTGGCTGATGCTTTGAGTAGAAAGGATGTGAGTATGGGCAGTCTTGCATATACTCCAGTTGGTGAGAGGCCTTTAGCTGCAGATGTTCAGACTTTGGCCAATTAGTTCGTGAGGTTAGACGTTTTAGAGCCAAGTAGTGTTCTAGCTTTTACAGCCGCTCGGTCTTCTTTATATGAGTGCATCAGAGAGAGACAGTATGATGATCCTTATTTGCTTGTACTTAAGGACACGGTGCAGCACGGTGATACCAAACAGGTTGCTGTGTGGGAAGATGGAGTTCTGCGAATGCAGGATCGTATTTGTATGCCTAATGTGGATGGGCTTCGTGAATTAATTCTTGAGGAGGCACACAGTTCCAAGTATTCTATTCATCTAGGTGCCGCCAAAATGTATCAACATTTACGGAAACATTATTGGTGGAGAATAATGTAAAAGTATATAGTTACATATGTAGCTCGGTGTTTGAATTGTCAGCAAGTTAAGTACGAGCATCAGAGACCTGGTGGTTTGCTTCAGAATTTAGAATTTCCTAAGTGGAAGTGAGAGCGTATCACTATGTATTTTGTTGTTGGACTCCCATGGACTCAGAAGAAGTTCGACGCAGTATGGGCCATTGTGGACAGGTTGACCAAGTAAGCCCGTTTCATTCTAGTGGCAATTACCTATTCTTCAGAGCAGTTAGCTAAAATTTACATTCGTGAGATTGTCCGCCTTCACGGTGTGCCCGTGTCTATTATTTCATATCAAAGTACGCAGTTCACCTCGCACTTCTGGAGCATTGTACAACGTGAGTTAGGCACGCAGGTTGATTTGAGTACAATATTTCATCAACATGCAGACGGCCAATCAGAGCACACTATTCAGATATTGGAAGATATGCTTCGTACATGTATTATAGATTTTGGAGATTCTTGAGATCAGTACTTGCCACTTGCAGAGTTTGCCTTTAATAATAGCTACCGGTCGAGCATTAACATGGCTCCTTATGAAGCATTATATGGGAGAAGATGTCGTTCGCTAGTTGGGTGGTTTGAATCAGGAGAGGCTCGGTTGTTGGGTACCGATTTGGTACGGGATACCTTGGATAAGGTCAAGATTATTTAGGATTGACTTCGCACAGCTTAGTCTAGGAAAATGAGTTATGCCGACCATAAAGTTCATGATGTTGCCTTCATGGTTGGAGAAAGAGTATTGCTCCGGGTTTCACCTATGAATGGTGTAATGAGGTTCGAAAAGAGGGCAAGTTGAGCCCTAGGTATATAGGATCCTTTGAAATTCTTGAAATGGTGGGTGAAGTAGCCTACACGCTTGCATTACCACCTACTCTATCAGCAATTCATCCGGTTTTCCATGTGTCCATGCTTCAGAAGTATCACGGTGTTCCGTCCCATGTGTTAGACTTCAGCTCAGTCCAATTGGACAAAGATTTGACTTCTGAGGAGGAGTCGGTAGCTATTCTAGCCCGGTAGGTCCGACAATTGAGGTCTAAGAATTATCCTTCAGTTCAGGTGCAATGGAGAGGTCAGTTAATTGAGACAACTACCTGGAAGTCCGAGTCAGACATGTGGAGTAAATATCCACACCTTTTCACCAGCTTATGTACTTTACTAATTCTGTTCGAGATGAACTTTTGTTTTAGAGGTAAAGAATGTGATGACCCAAAATGTCATCTTTAAATTTAATAATTATTTTTGTGTCCTAAGACCTCAAATAAAACCATTCATCTTCCCTTGACTTAAGTGTCCAGTCCGTAAAATGTTCCGGGAAAGTGTTTAAGTTAAAAAAAGATTAAAATGTAAAATAGAGCTTTAAAACTCAACTGAGTTGACTTTGGTCAACATTTTGAGAAAAAGGACTCGGATCAGTGTTTTGACTGCTCCGGTAGGTCCGTATCATGATTTAGGACTTGGGCGTATGCCCGGAATTGAATTCGGAGGTCCCTAGCTAAAATTATCGCCATTTAACGAAAACTAGAAATCTAAAGGCTAAAAATTTCCAAAGTTTGATCGCGGAGTGGACTTTATTGTTATCGGGGTCGGAATCCGATTCTAAAAATTTGAATAGGTCTGTTATGTCGTTTATGGCTTGTGGAAGAAATTCGAGGTCAATCGGACATGATTTGATAGGTTTTGATGTTGAACGTAGAAGTTGAAAGTTCTTAGTTTCATTAGGTTTAAATTGGGCTATGATTTGTGGTTTTAGATTTCGTGACCAGGAATGAGTTGAGGCCGAGGTCAAAGAAGCGAGCAGATAGTCTGAGTTCACGACCATGCATGAGTTGAGGCCGAGGTCAAAGAATTGAGCAGATGGTTCGAGGTCGCGACCAGGCATGAGTCGAGGCCGAGGTTGCAGAAGCGAGCAGATGGTCCGAGGTCGTGACCAGGCATGAGTTGAGGCCGAGGTCGAAGAAGCGAGCATATGGTCCGAGGTTGGGACCAGGCATGAGCTGAGGCTGAGGTCGCAGAAGTGACCAGACATGGGTTGATGCCGATGTTGCAGAAGCGACTGCTCGACCGCAGAAATGACTAAATTAGTCGCAGGTGCGAAAAGCCCTAAACAGAACATATAAATTCGAGGGTTGACCATTTTTACCCATTTTTGGATTTTAAGAGCTCGGGTGAGGCGATTTAGGAGATTATTTTTCACAAAAAATATTGGCGTAAGTGTTCCTTATCATATATTGATTATAATTCATGATTCAATATTCATTTACATCATGAATCCGTGAATTTATGGAAAAACAATAAGATTTTAATAAAATCTTCCAAAAACAAAATCTAAGATTTGAAGGTCCAGTTGACATCGGAATTTGATAATTTTTGTATGGTTGAACTCGTATCATAATGGGTGTTCAGATTTTGTGGATTTTTCGGGATTCGAGATGTGAGTCCCACTGTCGTTTTGTTTTAAAATGAATTTCGTATTTTAATCCGTAAAATTAATAAATTCATATGGAATTAATTCCTACGATTCGTGTTGAGTATATTGAATTGTTTGTGACTAGATTTGAAGCTTTCAGACATGAATTCGCGAGGCAAAGGTGTATTGGAATCTTGAATTTGGTTGCAAAGCGAGGTAAGTGTTATGGTTAACATTGACTTGAGGGAATAGAAGTCTTGAATTATTGGTACGTGAATTTCATGTCTAACGACGTATAGGCGAGCTGACGAGTGCCTATACGTCGTCAAATTGATTGTTTGCACATTTATCTGGAAATCATAAATTATTTTAAATCATGAATTAATTATTATATTAATTACTTTTCTCATATTCCTTGCTCAGTATTATGCCTTGAGTCCATGCTATATTTGCTACATGCCTATTTGATTTATGTGACTTAACTATTACTTGACATTTAGCATACTAAATATTAAATTGCCTATTTCCTCCTTAATTTCCACAATTAATTTCTACTTGTCATTACTTGTTTCTAAATAAATCATAAATATAATATTCTTATTGTCTTACAATTTCATATTAATTGATGCATTTATTGGAATAATTTCTTTTATAAGAATTGATAAATTATATTATTGAGGAGCGGGTTGTACGCCGCAACAAAATCGAAAGTGAATATATTAG
The DNA here is from genome assembly GCF_000715075.1 of Nicotiana tabacum. Lineage (NCBI taxonomy): Eukaryota > Viridiplantae > Streptophyta > Magnoliopsida > Solanales > Solanaceae > Nicotiana > Nicotiana tabacum. Next base: position 26,000,830 of record NC_134094.1, on the reverse strand, counting down.
AGGAGCGGGTTGCACGCCATAATAGAATTGATTGAAAGTGAATATATTGGAGGAGCGGGTTGCACGCCGCACAGAATTGATTGAAAAGATATATAAAGGATCGGGTTGCACGCCGCAACGAAAATTGAATATGAAATTATTATGGGATCGGGTTGCACGCCGCAACGGAAATTATTATTATTATTATTATTATTATTATTATTATTATTATTATTATTATTATTATTATTATTATTATTATTATTATTATTATTATTATTATTATTATTATTATTATTATTATTATTATTATTATTATTATTATTATTATTATTATTATTATTATTATTATTATTATTATTATTATTATTATTATTATTATTATTATTATTATTATTATTATTATTATTATTATTATTATTATTATTATTATTATTATTATTATTATTATTATTATTATTATTATTATTATTATTATTATTATTATTATTATTATTATTATTATTATTATTATTATTATTATTATTATTATTATTATTATTATTATTATTATTATTATTATGCTCGGCACTTACTGGGTACATGGGGTCGGTTGTACTCATACTACACTGTGCACTTCTTGTGCAAACACCAGAATTGGTCCTAGCGGCGTACAATAGATTTGCTCGGATTCAGCTATCCACAGGAGACTTGAGTTATAGCTGCACGGCGTTGGCAGCTCTAAAGTCCCCATCTACATTATTTTAGCTGTGTATTTCTGTCAGACAGCTTTCTTTTCATTCAGACCCTTATTTGTATTATTCTAGTAGCTCGTGCACTTGTGACACCAGTTCTGGGATGGTAATTAGACATCGCTATTATTACGATTTGCTCACTTTATTTCAGATTTTATTCCAGTTATTAGTTTCTTTATTATTAATTAAATTAAATTGTTAAAAAATGGTTAAAATTATTCTAATGTTTTGGCTTGCCCAGCAAGTGAAATGTTAGGCGCCATCACGGTCCCGAAGATGGGAATTTCGGGTCGTGACAGGTTGGTATCAGAGCACTAGGTTACATAGGTCTCATGAGTCACGAGCAAGCTTAGTAGAGTCTGAAGGATTGGTACGGAGACGTATGTACTTATCTTCCAGAGGGTATGGAGTTTAGGAACAATTTCACTTCTATTCTACTATGTAGTGCAATTTTATTCTATCATTGACGATTGAACTCTTCTATTTTTGTCCTCTCGCATATGGCGAGAAGATGCACTGCATCTACAGCCGAACAGGAGCCAGAGCCCCCAGTGACAACTATGACTAAGGGTGGAGGCCGAGGCCGAGGTCGCGCCAGAGGCCGAGGTAGAGGCAAAGGCAGGGCTCAATCTAGGGCTCGAGCAGCAACACCTATTGTGGAACCTCAGGTGGATTTAGAAGCGGAGGTTCTAGCTCAGACGGTACCTGTTGGACCTGCTCAGGTTCCGGAAGGATTCATAGCTACTCCAGTACTTCAGGACGCTCAAGTCCATTTGGTGAGTCTTATGGAGGGTGTGGCCCAATCAAGTGGATTATGGTGCTAGGAACATAATCTAAAGTACCTCTCCACTCCAACCGTGGCAAGCCTGGCATAGCCAACGTCACTGTCTTGGCGTGACAATCAAGGATAACATGATAGGGTGACAATTAGTCCATACCCAAGATAATATCAAAATATACCATACCGAGCAACAATAGATCGGCTCTGGTCTCAAAAGCACCAAGAACAACTAAAAACGACCAATACACAAGGTCAACAACAATGGAATCTCCCATAGATGTGGACACATAGACAAGAGAACTCAAAGAGTCACGGGATACACCTAAATATGGAGCAAAGTAAGATGACACATAGGAATAAGTGGAGCCTGGATCAAATAAGACGGGCATATCTCTATGACAAACTGGAATAATACATGTGATGACTGAGTCGGATGCAACTGCCTCCGTCCTAGCATGAAGAGCATAATATCTGGCCTAACCTCCCCCTCTAGGGCGACCTCTACCTGTCTGACCTCTATCTCTAGCTGGCTAAGCAGGTGGAGTGGTAACTGTTGCGGTAACCATGACCTGAGAAGCCTGAGGATCCCGTGGAATATGTGGGGCCTGAGTAGTATATGGAGGTGTACCCCTCCTTAGTCTGGGGCAATCCCTTACCATTTGACGAGTGTCACCACACTCAAAATAAAATCTTGGAGGATGTGGCTGCTGGAACTGGCTCGTGCCTGATCGGCTGGACTAACCGCTGAAACACCCCATGCAGGAGGTGCACTAGACAATGGCGGTGTATAATGGGTAACTTGAGGCCTGGAAGTATCCGAAATGCCGCTGAAAGCTGTAAGTTTTGAATGAATAGGACGGCTCCCATAACCCCTACCATGACGGGATGCAACTGGGGCACGAGCACCACTATATGTGCTTGAAACTCGAGCCCTCTTGGCCTCCCTCTCCTCTCTCTCCCGGGCCCACATACCTTCCAATCTCCTAGCGATCTCCACTACCTGCTGGTATGGTATGTCTATATCCAGCTCTTCGGCCATGCTGAATCTTATACCAGAGTTGAGCCCATCGATAAATTGACGAACTCGCACTCTAACAGTAGCAACTAAAGCTGGTGCATGCTTGGGCAAATCACTGAACCACACTGCGTACTCCAATACGGTCGTAGCAACCCTGGTGCAACTGCTCAAACTCTGCGCGTTATTCATCCCTGAGATTCTAGGGAACAAATTCCCTTAAGAATATATTTGAGAACTGAGCCAAGTAAGTGAAGCTGCCTCGGCCGGGCTACCCAACTCATACGTTTTCCACCACTGATAAGCCGCTTCCTTAAGATGGAACAAAGTTAAAGCAACCTCACTCGACTCCACAATACCCATAGTACGTAGGATACGACGACACTCCTTAAGAAAACTCTGGGCATCCTTTTACGTCAAACTGCTGAAAGTAGGAGGGTGGTACTTCTTGTACCTCTTGAGCCAGAGATGCTCCCACTCAAAAGTTGTTTCCCTAACCTCGGGCTGAACTAGGACAAACGACTTTACTAGTATGACCTTCGGGACCTGGTCAACCTGGACCAGCTACTTTGGGGTACGGGCTACGGGAGTCTGTGCTCCTCCCCCGGCCTGAGATGTGGCAGGAGCAAGTGGAATCAACCCTGCCTGAGCCAGAGTGTCAAACATGCTCAAACATTGGGCGAGAGTCTCCTAAAGTGCAGGGGTAGTAATAGGCATCTCAGGTGCCTGCCCTCTAGCTGGAGCTACTGGTAGCTCTTTTGTAGCAGCTCGGGCAGGTGCTCTGGCTGTATCACGTGGCCGTCCACGACCTCTACCCCGACTTTGGCCTATCACATCTCTAGCAGGGGGCGCGAGTGTCTGACATCAAATCCAGCTATACGTGTCCTCACCATCTGTAAGAGAATAGAAAGACAGAGATTTAGGATTTTGAAGTCAATTTATTCACACGATAAGGAATCAAAGAAATTAGACTTTTCCTAACAGTTCCATAGCCTCTCGAAGATAAGTATAAACATCTCTGTACCGATCCGTGAGACTCTACTAAACTTGCTTGTGACTCATAATACCTATGAACCTAGAGCTCTAATTCCAAGTTGTCACGACCCCAATTTCCCTCTGTATAATGTCGTGACGACAACTAGTCTATAAGACTAGGTAATCCAAACAAACAGGCAGAAATATCTGAAATATCAAAATAAAGTCTCAAAACTCAACAACTATATAAGATAGACTCCACTGCTCAATATATACATATTCCCCAAAACCTGGTGAAATATCAGTCACAAGCTCTATGCCAATATCAAAGTGATCCCTATACAACTATATCTAGTAAAGAAGGAAAAATATAGAAATGGATAGCAGGTGACTCTAAGGCCTGCGGACGCGGGCATGTGTACCTTGAAGTCGCCAAATACGAACTCAGCTCACTAGTGTTGGGACTGATAGGAGGTACCTGGATCTGTACAAAATGATGTGCAGAAGTGTAGCATGAGTACACCATAATGGTACCCAGTAAGTGCCAAGCCTAACCTCGGTAGAGTTATGACGATGTTAGGTCAAGGCCATACTGGAATTAATAAGAAACAAGATGAAAGATTTAACAATATAATAAAAATGACAAGGAATGAAACAAGTGAGGAGTATACCACAAGTTAACTACACAGAATCAAGGCAATTGATACATCATGGAAGGAAACGAGGATTTGACATGTTAAAGAAACAAAACAACCAAAGACAAGTACAACAAATAGAGAAAGATCAACAAGGGGCACTACCGAGGTACCGCCTTGTAGTCCCAAATCACAAGAATACCTCACAATCTTTCCTTAAACCACTGCGGGAGCCTTGCATTTTTGTTTTGAAATTTATTTTCCCGAAATAGCATCCCGCGTTGTAGCCCACCTTATCACACCACATGGCTTCTAGTAGTTCCCCTACTAGCCACGCGTATCAAGCCCACCTTATCTCAGCACATGCGTTTCAACCCCAAAACCTTATCCTACCGCATGCATATCAATATCACAACAAATCACAAATCGCACCCCAAGTATCCAATATCACAACTTGTGAGAGAAAACCAAACAATAACAGTATTTTTACAGTAAAGAGCCCATGGCTCAACCACAATGTACACAAGAGTCTCAACAATAACAACCAGAATGAACAACTCAACATAATGGTATTTCACAACTTAACACTTTTCCTCAATGTGAATCACGACATTTATATCTCAATACCAATTTTAACAACAAGATAGTCCATGATTTAACAACTTCACATGAAGAGTTCAACGATTTAATAATGAATGCGGAATAAAGGAAACACGAATTTAAATTAAACATGTAGGGAAATTAGCATGTAAGAGAATAAGACAAGTAGACATGTGAAAATACACTATAAATGATGACTAAAACATGTTAAGGTAACTCAATTACGGCACGAAAGGAATCTACATGGCTAAAACCGAAAATTTCCACATTTATCTCGTGTACAAACTCGTCACCTTGCGTACATGGCTTTCACATATCACAATTATCTCAACCAACACAAATCCTAAGGAAAAATTCCCCCACACAAGGTTAGGCAAGTCACTTAACTCAAATCACGCTAACTCAATCCACTAGAAGGTCTTTTCCTCGATTATCCAACTCCGAACGACTCGAATCTAGCCAAAATAATTTCATACTATAAATATAACTATAGGAAACTAATTCGAACAATAAAATTAAGATCTTCATGAAGAATAAAATGTCAACTCAGGCCCGCGTCTCGGAACCCGACCAAATTTTAAAATCCGAACACCCATTCGATTACGAGTCCAACCATATAAGAATTATTCAAATCCGACATCTAATGACCTTTAAAAACTCAAAAATTTAGTCTATGAAGTTTCTACCATTTCCCCCCAATTTCCAACTCAAACCACTAATTAAATGATAAAATTAACAATAAATTCATGTAAATTAATCAAAATCGAGTTAGGATTCTTTACCTCAATGATCTCTCTGAAAAACCCTCGAAAGATCACCTCTCACCGAGCTCTCTAATTCTGAAAATGGATTATGAATCAAACCCTCGATAATCACTCTTTTATGCCCAACAAAATCGATTTTACGGCCTTAGTGTCGCTTTCACGGTGCCGCACCTGCGGAAAAACCTTCGCAAGTGCGGATTCCACTTAAGCTCAGGGGATTTCTCTTCTGCGGATAATTCTCGGCTTCTGCGACCCTAGGCTTGGCCGGCCACTTCCGCTTCTGCGTTTCCTCATTAGCTTCCGCGAGTCCACTTCTGCGAGACTTTGACCAAGCTGGGAAGGCCACCACTCGCTTCTGCGATCAAGCCCTCACATTTGCGAGTCTGCACCTGCGACCAATAGTGCGCAGGTGCAATTGCACTAGAACAACCTAGCTTCACCAGTGAGGCTAAGTCCAATTTGTTCCGGATTCGATCTTATTCACACCCGGGGCCCCCGGGACCCAGTCCAAAAATACCAACAAGTCCCAAAATACATAACGGACCTACTCGAGACCAAAAATCACATCAAACAACATCGATTCTACGAATCACAACCCAAATTCAAGCCTATGAACTACGAACTTCTGAATTCCGAAACCAATTCATACCAAACAAACTCCGGTTGACTTCAAATTTTGCACACAAGTCATAAATGACATTACGGACCTATTTCAAATTTCAAAGTCGGGATTTGACCTCGATATCAATAAAGTCAACTCCAGGTCAAACTTTCCAAATCTTCCAAACCTTAATTTTTTCTTACTTTCGCCAAAGTCACGCCGAAATGAACTACGAATCTTCAAATCCACATCCGGAGATGCTCCTAAGTCTAAAATCACCATATAGAGCTATTGGAACCATCAAAACTTTATTCCGGAGTCTTTTACATAGAAGTCAAACTATGGTCAACTCCTTCAACTTAAACCTCTAACTGAGGGATTATGTGTCCCATTTCACTCCGAAACTCACTCGAAATCAAAACCAAACACCCCGATAAGTCGCATAACCACAATATAACACATAGAAGGCAATAAATAGGAGATCCGAGCTAAAATAATTAAAATGACCGGCCATATCGTTATAGAGGGTGCGAAGGTAGGTAGGTGGGTTAGTGGGGGTGGGACGGGTAGGGAGTGGGGGGTAGGTTGGGCAGGGTGGTGGGCATTGTGGGTGGGTGATAGGAGCGGTGGATGGGGGTTAGTTGAAGTGAGAGATAGGAGCGGTGGATGGGGGTTAGTTGAAGTGAGAGATAGGATGGGATAGATTAAAAAAGTATTTTGGATAATATTTTCCTTTCTAACAGGAGAACACATATTTTTCTTAAATTTGAGAAAAATGAGTTTATTGAAAAATATTTTTCAAAACATTTAAGTCAACCAAACATAAAAAAATTAAAATATATTTTTTTAAAAAAAATTCTTCGTACCAAACACACCCTAAATTATAATTTTTGAAGTGAATTTCTATATGGATAAGTGTATATCTTGACTAAATAGCTAAGTTAAATGATACCTTTTGTATTTTGTAAGGTTGTTATATGTTAGTATATGAATTGGTTTTCTAACCAAATAAATACAAACTAGTGACAACCTCATGATTTTAAGGTTATATTCTATCGCTTTTCATCTCTAAAATTGCATGGGGCTCCCTATTTGGTCGCTCCTTTTTAACTTATACCCGTTTTATTTTTTCGTTTGCATCCGTACCTTTTTTTTTTTTGTTAAAAGTGTTTTAAAAAGACGATTTTGCCCTTCTTTAATAAAAGACTATTGACAAACTGCAGGACAAAAACTTAAGCATGTTTAGGCTGAAGTTTTAGCAAATAAACTAAAAACTTCAGCTTGTTTAGACTGAAGTTTCGGAAAAAACTCTGGATAAAACTGTAGACTACGTTACAAAAGTTCAGCATGTTTTGGTATGAAGTTTTAGCAAATGAACTAAATAACTTCAGCATGCATTAGCAAAAACTCTTTAGAAAATTACATACTGCAAGATAAAAACTTAAGCATGCTTAGTCTGAAGTTTTAGCAAATGAACTAAATAACTTCAGCATGTTTTGTTTGAAATTTTAGCAAATGAACTAAATAACTTCAGCATGTTTTTTCTGAAGTTTTAGCAAATGAACTAAATAACTTCAGCATGCATTAACAAAAACTCATTAGAAAATTACATACTACAAGACAAAAACTTAAGCATATTTAGTCTGAAATTTTAGCAAATGAACTAAAAAACTTAAGCATATTTAGTCTGAAATTTTAGCAAATAAACTAAATAACTTAAGCATGTTTAGTCTGAAATTTTAGCAAATGAACTAAATAATTTAAGCATGTTTAGTTTGAAATTTTGGCAAATAAACTAAATAACTTAAGCATGTTTAGTCTGAAATTTTAGCAAATGAACTAAATAACTTCAACATGTTTAGACTTAAGTTTAGGATAAAATTCATGACAAAACTGTAGACTGCAGGATAAATAATTTCAGCATGCATTAGCATGAAGTTTTAGCTTCAATGTGAAACAACTTCATGCTATATTAGCATAAAGTTTTAGCTTCAACATGAAACAACTTCATGTTACATTAGCATGAAGTTTTAGCTTCAAGGTGAAACAACTTCATGGAAGTATGATTCTGAAGATGAATCTGGACAAGTTTCTGATTCTTTTATAAAGTTGCTGAGAGGAGAGGAGGAGATCGTTTTATATCTTTTGTCAGGGGTGTAATTGTCGTATTATTACGGATTTTTTGGAGATGTCTACTAAATCAATAATTTTAAAAAATAAGGTACAGGTTAAAAGGTGACACAAATATAGGGTACGACTGCAAATACCCCCTTTGTATCACCTAAATGGCTACTTACATTAATTGAGTTGTGACAATGTTAATGATGTTGCATGTTGGACTTTGACATGACGATTACAAGTATATTGTATTAATATTAACCTAAGGTAAAATATATAGGCAACCCCTTAAAATTGTCATAAATTTTCATTTGAATTTCAAACTGAAGTTATTTCCTATCTAACACCTAATCAATGTTCTAAATGTGTCTATTAAACACCTAATTGTTTCCTATTAGACACAAATTGTCTAAATGTTCTTTATGTTTCTTTATTATATTAGATTGAATTACTATCCTAAAGACCCCTAAATTATTCATGTTTCAGTTACTCCCTTAAATCACAGTCAATGGCGGATCTACCTAGGCACTTGTGGGTACTTAAGCATTCATTATATTTGATCATATTTGATAAATTTGTATAGACAATTATAAAAATATTTAGATAAATATAGAGTGAGCACCCACAACTAAACTCTTTTCCCCTCTTCTTAGGAATTTAATCGACGCGAAGACCCACGACTATCATAGTAGTATTTCTTTTTCAATCTAAAACCTCGTGCAGTTCCAATAGCATTCACGTGGCATTTTACATTCTATTTATAGCACGTGAAAGCTCGAAAATAGATCAAAAGAGCATCCATATGGCATTTTACATGCCATTTTTAATATTAATTATTCTTAATTCTTTTTCTTTTCATTTCCCCCCTCAAAACTCTATATCTTTTTCTAACAACACTAAACTAGTTAAAACTCATAATCTTAAAATTATAGTAATATTAATATAATTTAATAAAAGAAATGAAAAATCTAGTTGCCAATCACAAATAATTTTATCAATAACAATAGACTCTGTTAAGTACGTTTTAATGTTCAATCTTAGACAAGGCAAAAGTTGTTTTGATATTGACGAAGAAGAAAATTTAATAAATTTAGATAAGGCAAAAAGAAAAACGAGTAAGAATTTTTTTAACTGCATTTACCGTTATGATAAAATTTAGTTGTGGTATTCAACTATATTATTATTTTGTGAGTATTAACAGCCCATCAGAAAATATGGAATCTCAAGTATGCGTCACGCCGTGGAAGTAAGATATTTAATCTATCTTTTTGGGAAGCTAACTCCTGTTTCCGGCACTCACCCTTTTCCTTTTGTATGTAGTCAGTTCTCTAGTAATAGCCTAGTATTTAGTTGCCAGAACTAACAATATCTTCTTTTTTTTAATTATCTCAGCTTTGTAATTCGTTCTTTCTAATTTTTGCATCTATTAAATGCCATTAATGAAATTATTGCTCCATAAAACGTTCCTATATAATATTTAAAATTTATTTATCAAAATTATCTTACATTTGTATATTACTTGCCCTAACTACAGTTTGCTTGCAATTTATGTACAATCAATTATTAGTGCCTTAAATTAGGACATTCAGTTACACCCTTGTTCTTTTTTTCTATCCTCTCCTCTTTCCTTATTCTCTACCGCCTCTCTCCACCCTAAAGCGCGTTGAGTTGAATATTGAATCCTAGACGCATACTGTCACGACCCGAAATTTCCCACCGACGGGACCGTAATGGCGCCTAACATTTCACTTGCTAGGCAAGCCAACGTTAGAGAATCATTAAACCAATTCCTTATTCCCATTCAGTAATTAACAATAATTAACTAAGATGAAATATAATAAGTACGGAATATCATAAAACTGTATTAATTACTACTACCCGGATCTGGAGTCACAATTCACGAGCATTCTAGAATTTGCTACAAGTAATAGTCTGAAAGAAATACAACTGTCTGAATAAAAGAAACAGTAGAACAGAAAAGATAAACGGGAACTTCAAGATCTGTGAACGCCGACAGATCTACCTTGAGTCTCCGGACAGCGGACCGATAGCAAAATCTCGATCAACCCGAGCCGGTATCAAAATCTGCACAGAAAGTGCAGAGTGCAGTATCAGTACAACCGACCCCATGTATTGGTAAGTGTCGAGCCTAACCTCGATGAAGTAGTGACGAGACTAAGGCAAGGCACCTACAAATCAACCTGTACAATTTAACAGTGTATATACAAATAACAGAAATAAAGAACTAAATAGGAAATGTCGGGAGGGAAACATACTAAGGGAAATACAAGATAAAGAACTACAACAGAATGATCACCGGAGCAGTCAATATACCATGAATCAACAAGAATAGTGAATACAGTAAGAAAAAATGCACGGCATCACCCTTCGTGCTTTTACCCTCAATCTCACCATAAAATTAATAGAAACGGCACGACATCACCCTTCGTGCATTAACACTCACAATATGGCACGACATCACCCTTCGTGCATTAACACTCACAATATGGCACGACATCACCCTTCGTGCATTAACACTCACAATATGGCACGACATCACCCTTCGTGCATTAACACTTTCCCTTACCATAATGTAATGCATAAATAAAAATAGGGAGATCGAATAACAAGTACAAACCTTACTTCAACATTTGATTCCATAATATCAATCTCAACTTTGAAATAAAAACTCAATTATCACCAGAAGATCCGAAAATATGATAAGAACGATAAATTGAACAACACTAGTATAACACATAGAAATTAGGCATAGGAACGAGACAATATAAGAAAAATAGAGAAATATGGAAAACAGGTAAATTGGCGGCGCATAAATACTCGTCACCTCACATATACACCGCTCACATAAATTTCATTTAGCAAGTAATCTAAGGTTTTTAATTCCCTCAAGTCAGGGTTAGACACAACACTTACCTCGCTCTGAAGGCCACTTAATTCTCAATCACAGCTTTTCCTTTGGAATTTACCTCCAAACCACTCGTATCTATTCAAAAATGACTCAATACTATCAAATATTGCTAAAGAAATTAATTATATTGCATAAATTAAATTTTCCAAAAAGTTCCTCCAAAAATATTGAAAATATTGACCCCGGGCCCGCTTGGTCAAAATTCGAGGTTCGAACCAAAATGCACTTACCCATTCACCGACGAGCCCGAATATATAATTAGTTTAGTTTATTTCAGATAATATTAGAGGTTTTGTATAATCTACTAGATGCTCATACACTTGTGACACTAGGTCTTGGCTTACACATTGGTTGAATTAAGAGTTGCTTATTTTTCTTGGTTATTTTAAATTTATTAGTTGGCTTGCCTAGCTGTAGTGTTGGGCGCCATCACGACCTATGGGTGAAATTAGGTCGTGACAACATGGTATCAAAGCACTAGGTTCACGTAGGTCTCACAAGTTATGAGCGGACCTAATAGAGTCTTGCGGATTGGTACAGAGACGTCTGTACTTATCTTCGAGAGGCTATAGGGTGTTAGGAAACTACCTTTCTTCATATTCCATCGTGCAATTAATGTAGTACTAAATATCCTTCTCTTATTCTCTCATATATGGTGAGAACAGGCTCTAATGAGGTCCCAGACCAGGAAAGATCTATTCCCCCAGTTGCTAAAGGCCAAGACAGAGGCCGAGAGAGGGCTCCAGCCCGTAGTAGAGGGCGAGGACATCCCAGGACAGTTCCAGTTATGCCGCCAGTGGGTCCAGCATAGAATCTCATTATTGAGGAACATGGTGAGGTGCCTGTGGAAGATCTAGCTCCGATGGATTTCACATTTGCACCGGGATTCCAGGATGTTATGGGTCGTATGCTGCGGTTCATGGACAATATGACTCAGGCCGGTTTATTTTCGGCAGACCCAGCCACATCTCAGGCGGGCGGCAATGAGCCATTGCACGAGATTTGGGAAAGATATCGCACCATGGTCAAGAATGCCCGAACAATGATATGACCGAGGCCATGATCTAACAGACCTTCTACAGGGGGATCAACACAATAAATCAGTGTGTGGTAAATCAACTCGCTGGGGGTAACTTCATGAACACGCCTTATTCTGAAGCTTGTGAAATCTTGGATGAGATGGCAGACACCTCTTCGGCATGGCAAAGTAGAGCCAATGTTCCTCAGGGTGACCCAAATGTTATTCACCTACATAAGGAGCTACATGATCATGGGCAATCTATTACGGAGTTAATCACCACCATGAACCAATTTGCCAAGGCTCAGCTTCAACAGGTTCAAGGATCGAAACAGGTGAATGCTATGGAAGGGGTGAAGATGATGGTAAACAAGAGACGGCAACGAGGTCAACAAGTACAAAACCATCCAGAATAATTTGAGCAAAGTAATAGTGGGTATAATCAAGATGATTCATATGATGAGCAAGATGAAGAGGTTCAATATGTCAACAATTATCAAGGTCAAAGAAGCAATGCTCCAAATCAACAACAATGGAGATCACAAGAAAACCAAGGAAACTGGAACAACTAAGGCCACCAAAGAAGTTGGAGCGGTGGCAACAATAATAATCAAAGAAATTGGGGTAATCAAGGTAATCAAGGCAATTGAGGAGGAAATAATCAAGGTAATTGGGGTGGCAACAATCAAAGAAATTGGGGGAACAACAATAATCAAGGGGGTTGGAACAATAACAATCAAGGAAATCGGGGGTCAGGCTTTTAGAGACCCCCGATATATCAACAACCAAACAACCCGCCTCCATATCCGTCGCAAGGTCCTAGTTCTTCCAATAGTAAAATGGGACGGATTGAAAACATGTTTAAGCAAATGATGGAGAAAAACGCCGACTCCGATTCCCAATTAGCCTCTCACAACACTTTTATCCGCAACTTGGAGGTTCAACTTGGCCAAATTTCTCAAGCTTTAAATACTCGCCCAAAGGGGGCACTACCTAGTGATACGGTGGTGAACCCGAAAGGTGGGAATACGGGGCATGCAATGGCCGTGACAACAAGAAGTGGGAGAGGTGGAGTTGCTAGTACCTCAAACCAAAGAAGACATGTGGGTGATGATGTGTTGGTGCAAGATGATGATGAGCCAAGCAATGATGTTCAAGCTAATTAAGAAGCGAGGATTGATATTGATGAAAATGTGGAGGAGACGCAAGAAGAAGTGAACCCATCTAGGGAGCACGTGACTGACATGCCGGAACCGGTAGTGCCAAAGGCTAAGGTACCAATGTCAAGGCCTCCTCCTCCATACTCTCAAAGACTTGAAAAGCAAAACAATGAGAATCAATTCAAGAAATTCATTGATATGATGAAAAGTTTGTCTATAAATGTGCCGTTGGTTGAAGCCTTAGGACAAATGCCGACATGAAGGATTTGGTAACAAAGAAGAGATCAATGAACTGTGAAATGATCAAAATGACATATCAAGTGAGTGCTATGGTGCACTCCATGTCTCCAAAGTTGGAAGACCCCGGTGCTTTCACAATCTCGTGCACTATTGGGAGTGCCGATTTCGCCAAAGCTTTATGTGATTTGGGGGCAAGCATTAACTTGATGCCCTATTCTATGTTCAAAACATTGGGAATTAGGAAACCAAGACCCACATCCATGAGGTTGCAAATGGCGGATCGGAAAATGAAAAGGCCATTAGGGATAATTGATGATGTGTTAGTTAGGGTGGACAAGTTCATCCTTCCCGCAGATTTTGTGATACTTGACTGTGAGATTGACTACGAGGTGCCAATCATTATGGGGAGACCTTTTCTTGCTACAGGGAAGACATTAGTTGATGTGGAAGCTGGAGAGATCACCTTCCGGGTGGGCGATAAAAAAGTGGTGTTCCATGTTTGTAAATCAATGACGCAGCCAAATAGCAACGAAGTGTGTTCGTTCGTGGATCTTGTGACCGAAGTAATTGTTGATGACACAAGTGTTGTGATAAATGTGGAAGATACCTTGGAAATTGTGTTGTTGAATCATGATGAGGATGAATATCCAAAGCCAATGGCCTTTCCTATGCTAAAATGAATACCAAACTACCCATACTCTCGGCATTTCTACTCAAGGCACCCGCAACCACATTCGTCTTGCCCGGATGGTATTATCATAATCCTTCAGTAACTCAAGCCACATGCGCTGCCTCAAATTAAGATCCATCAGTTTAAATAAATAATGCAAGCTGCGATGATCGGTGTAAACCTCACATGACACCCTATAAAGATAATGCCTCGAGATCTGAAAGCAGAATTTTGGGATTTTGATCGAGATTTTGGTATCGGATTTGAGTAATTTTGGTATGCGTGAACTCATGAGTGAATGGGTGTTCAAATTTCGTGACTTTTACCTGATTCCAAGACGTTGGCCCGGGGGAGACTTTTTGGGTGATTTTCTAATTTCATGCTTTAGCTTTGATTTCATTCTTCAATCTGCGCTCTTAAGCCTTAAAAATCATATTTTTACACTCCTCGATTTTCATGCGCAATCCGGGCAGGTTTCCGGAAAGATTTTATGTTGAAAACTAATGAAAATAAGAATTTTTGCCTTAAAAGTTGATTTTAGTTGACTTCGGTCAACATTTTTGGTAAACGGGCCCGAATCCATGCTTTAACGGTCTCGGTAGGTCCGTATCGAATTATGGGACCTGGGCGTATGCCCGGAATCGAATTTGGAGGTCCCTAGCTTGAGTTATGAATTTTTGATGAAAATTAAAAGTCTAAAAATTTAATTATTTTTAAGAATTGATTGGTGTTTGGCATTGTTAGTGCCGGGTCCGTATTCTGGTTCCGGAGCCCGGTACAGATTCATTATGATATTTAAGACTTGTCTGTGAAATTTGGTGAGAAACTGAGTTGATTTGACGTGATTCGGACGTCCAGTTGAGAAAATAGAAACTTTAAAGTGTTCTTGAGAATTTCATTTGAATTGGTATTAAATTCGTAGTTCTAGGTTTTATTTTGGCGATTTGATCGCGCGAGCAAGTTCGTATGATATTTTTAGACTTGCGCGTATGTTTGGTTTGGAGCCCCGAGGGCTTGGGTGCCATTCGAGCGATGCGCAAGTTGAGTTCAAATCTCAACAAGGTCGTTGGTGCACCAAATCTGGTGTGCCCGCACCTGCGAGTCTTTGGTCGCAGGTGCAAGCGATAGCCCCGCATGTGCGAGCGATAGCCCCACAGGTGCGACCCAGGCTTGGACTTCATTTTTTCCGCAGATACGGACTTCTCTCCGCAGGAGCGGGACCGCAGAAGCGGAACCCTGTCCGCAGGTGCGGCCCCAGTTGGCCCAGTCCTTTTTCGCAGAAGCACACTTCCTGTCCGCACGTGCGGATGCACAGGTGCGACCAAAGCACCGCAGGTGCGAAGGTCGCTGGGCAATGAGTTCATTTAATTCGGACTCCAGCCATTCTTTCTACTCGTTTCAAAAGGATCGGAGGCCTAGGGCAATTCTTTAAAGACATTTTCTTCCCCAAATCATAGGTAAGTGTTCCTTAACTCGTTTCTTTCAATCTTTTACTTCATTTTACAAGAATTCAATCCAATATCTAGAGTTTTCATGGTTCTAAAACATAAGATAACCTTTTGGGTCATCATATTCTCCACCTCTAAAATAACCGTTCGTCCTCGAACGGACATAGAAAAGTACCTGGGCTGGTGAAAAGGTGGGAATATCTACTCTGCATATCAGACTCGGACTCCAAAGTAGCTGTCTCATTAGGCTGACCTCTCCACTACACTCGAACTGAAGGGTAATTCTTTGATCTCAACTGGCGAACTTGCTAGTCTAGAATTGTCACCGCCTCCTCCTCGTAAGTCAAATCCTTGTCCAACTGGACATAGCTGAAATCTAACACATGGGATGGATCATCGTGATACTTTCGAAGCATGGACACATGAAATACCGGATGAACAGCTGCTAAACTAGGTGGCAACGCAAGCCTGTAAGCTACCTCTCCCAGTCTCTCCAGAATCTCAAAAGGTCTGATATACCTAGGGCTCAACTTGGCCTTCTTTCCGAACCTCATTACACCCTTCATTGGTGATACCCGAAGTAACACTCTCTCTCCGACCATGAATGCAACATCACGAACTCTACGGTCGGCATAACTCTTCTGCCTGGACTGAGTTGTGCGGAGTCGATCCTGAATAATCTTGACCTTATCCAAGGTATCCTGTACTAAGTCTGTGCCCAACAACCGAGCCTCTCCCCGATCGAACCACCCAACTGGCGAACGACATCGCCTTCCGTATAATGCCTCATATGGAGCCATCTGAATGCTCGACTGGTAACTATTAATATAGGCAAACTCCGCAAGTGGCAAGAAATGATCCCAAGAATGTCCAAAGTCTATAACACAAGTGCGAAGCATATCCTCCAATATTTGAATAGTGCGCTCTGACTGTCCGTCCATCTGAGGATGGAATGCGGTGCTCAGCTCAACCCGCGTACCCAACTCATGTTGTATTGCCCTCCATAAGTGCGAGGTGAACTGTGTACCTCGGTCAGATATAATGGACACGAGAACACCGTGAAGACTGACGATCTCCCAGATGTAAATCTCTGCCAACAGCTCCGAGGAATAGGTAACTGCCACAGAAATGAAATGCGCTGACTTAGTCAGCCTATCCACAATGACCCAAACTGCATCGAACTTCCTCTGAGTCCGTGGGAGTCCAACAACAAAATCCATAGTGATAAGCTCCCACTTCCACTCAGGAATATCTAACCTCTGAAGTAAAGCACCAGGTCTCTGATTCTCACACTTTACCTGCTGGGAATTTAGGCACCGAGCTATATAGGCAACTATGTCCTTCTTCATTCGCCTCCACCAATAATGCTGCCTCAAGTCCTGATAGATCTTGGCGGCGCCCGGGTGAATAGAATTGCGTGAACTGTGAGCCTCCTCAAGGATCAACTCACGAAGCCCATTCACATTAGGCACACAAATACGACCCTGCATCCTCAAAACTCTATCATCTCCAACAGTAACCTGTTTGGCACCACCGTGCCGCACTGTGTCTCTAAGGAAAAGTAAATGAGGATCGTCATCGTGCTGATTTCTTATGCGCTCAAACAAAGAAGACCGAGCAACTGTACAGGCTAGAACACGGCTGGGCTCAGAAACATCCAATCTCACAAACTGGTTGGCCAAGGCCTGAACATCCAAGGCAAGCGGTCTCTCACCAACTGGAATATATGCAAGGCTACCCATACTGACTGACTTTCTACTCAAAGCATCGGCCACCACATTGGCCTTCCCGGGATGATACAATATGGTGATATCATAGTTTTTCAATAGCTCCAACCACTTTCTCTACCTCAAATTGAGTTCCTTCTGCTTGAACAAATACTGCAAGCTCCGATGATCGGTGAATACCTCACATGGCATGTAGTAAAGATAGTGCCTCCAAATCTTCAGCGCGTGAACAATGGCTGCCAGCTCTAGATCATGAAAAGGGCAATTCTTCTCATGAACCTTCAGCTGCCACAAAGCATATGTAATAACATTGCCACCCTGCATCAATACCGCACCCAGACCAATACGAGATGCATCATAATATACCGTATAAGATCCTGAACATGTGGGTAATACCAATACCGATGCTATAGTCAAAGCTTTCTTGAGCTTCTGAAAGCTCACTTCACACTCGTCTGAACACCTGAACGGGGCACCCTTCTGGGTCAATCTGGTTAATAGGGCTGCTATGGACGAAAACCCCTCCACAAATCGACGGTAATAGCCTGCCAAACCCAGAAAACTATGGATCTCTGTAGCTGATGTAGGTCTAGGCCAGTCCTGAACTGCCTCAATCTTCTTAGGATCCACCTGAATACCCTCTACTGATACAACGTGACCCAAGGAAGCAACTGAACTCAACCAAAACTCGCATTTTGAGAACTTAGCATATAATTGGCTGTCTTTCAAAGTCTAAAGAATGATCTGAAGGTGCTGCTCATGCTTCTCTCGACTGTGGGAGTAGATTAAGATATCATCAATAAACACAACCACAAAGGAATCCAAGTAGGGTTTGAACACCCGGTTCATCAAATCTATGAATGTTGCAGGGGCATTTGACAGCCCAAATGACATCACTAGAAACTCGAAATGCCTGTACTGAGTCCGAAAAGCTATCTTAGGGATATCAGATGCCCTAATCCTCAACTGATGGTAGCCAGATCTCAAATCAATATTCGAAAACACCTGGGCACCCTGAAGCTGATCAAATAAATCATCAATCCTCGATAGTGGATACTTGTTTTTGATAGTGACTTTGTTCAACTGTCGATAATCTATACACATCCTCATCGATCCATCTTTCTTCTTCACAAACAACACAGGTACACCCCAGGGCGAGACACTAGGTCTAATGAAGCCCTTATCAAGCAAATCTTGCAACTGCTCCTTCAATTCTTTCAACTCTGGCGGGGCCATGCGGTATGGCGGAATGGAAATGAGCTGAGTGCCCGGAGCCAAATCAATGTAGAAATAAATATCCCTGTTGGATGGCATCCCCGACAGGTTTGTAGGAAACACCTCTGGAAACTCACAAACAACTGGCACTGAATCCATGGAAGGAATCTCCGCACTATAATCACGAACATAAGCCAAATAAGCTAGACACCCCTTCTCGACCATATGTCGAGCCTTCACATAAGAGATAACCATGATGGCAGAATGGCCAAGATTCCTTCTCCACTCTAATTGAGGCAACCCCTGCAAGGCTAAGGTCATCGTTTTGGCGTGAAAATCTAATATAGCATGATAAGGTGTCAACCAATCCATAACAAGTATGACATCAAAATCAACCATGTCGAGAAGTAGAAGATCTACACGAGTCTCAAGACTCCCAATGGTGACCATACACGAACGATAAACACAATCTACAATAATGGCATCTCCTATTGGTGTGGACACATATACATGAGCACTCAAAGAATCACGGGGCACAACCAAATAGGAAGAAAAATAGGATGAGACATAGGAGTAAGTAGATCCCGGATCAAATAGAACTGAAGCATCTCTACTGCAAACTAAAACAATACCTGTGATAACAGCGCCAGATGACTCAGCCTCAGGCCTGGCTGGGAAAGCATAACACCGGGGCTGGGCCTCACCACCCTGAACTACGTCCCTGGGATGGACTCTAGCTGGCTGGTCTCCACCTCTAATGGCCTGCCACCTCTAACAGTATGGCATCTACCTTTGGCTGCCTGACCCCTGCCTTTGGCTGGCCGAGCATGTGGTGCAGCAACTGGTGTCGGGACCATGGCACGTGAACTATGATGATGTGATTTTCCCGTTGCTCGAGGGAAAAATCTAGCAATATGCCTCAGATCATCACAAGTATAACATAACCTCGACCGTTGTGACTGCTGACACTGAAACTGACCATGTCGACCTGAATAACCACCCTGATAACTTTGGAGTGGAGGTGCACTAATCGGAGCTGGTGGTGCACCGTAGGCTAGCCAGTCGGAATAATACATCTGAGGGCCACGACCACCTGAGGCACCGTGGGATGCCTGGACCACTGAATGAAATGGCTTGGGAGGATGGCCTCTACCAAAAGTACTCCTGCCTCTAGATGAGGCACCGCTGAACTCACCGGCATGACGAGGTCTCTTGTCAGAACCCTGACCTCCCTGAGTAAGAACCATTTCGACTCGTCTGGCGACATTAGCAGCCACCTGAAAAGAAATCTCACTCCCAGTCTCCTTAGCGATCTACAATCTGATAGGCTGAGAAAGTTCGTCAATAAACTTCCTCACCCTCTCTCTCGGTGGGAAGCAGAATAATAGCATGACGGGCCAAATCCACAAAATGGGTCTCTTACTGAGTAACAGTCATACTGCCCTACTGAAGATGCTCAAACTAACGGCGACGCTCCTCTCTCAATGTGATAGGCAGAAACTTCTCTAAGAAGAGCTGAGAGAACCGGTCCCAAGTAAGAGCAGGCGACCCAGCTGGTCTGGTCAACAAGTAATCTCTCCACCATTTATTGGCGGAACCAGTCATCTGAAATGCAGCAAAATCGACCCCATTGGTCTCCACTATACCCATGTTTCGTAGAACCTCGTGACAGCTGTCAAGATACTCCTGGGGGTCCTCTGAAGGAGCACCACTGAAGTGAACAGTAAAGAGCTTGGTAAACCTGTCCAATCTCCATAAGTCCTTAGAAGACATAGCTGGCCCATCTCCGACCTGTGCCGCAATAACCGGCTAAACTAATCCGACTTGCTGAGCTGCTGGAGCCTGATACTGGGGAGCTATCTTCTCCGAAATGCGAGTGGTAGGAGTCTGGGCTCCTCCTCCAGCCTGAGAGACTGCTGGTGCGATGGGAAATGCACCAGTCTGGGCCACACTCTCCATAAGGCCCACCAAACAGATCAAAGCGTCCTGAAGTACTGGGGTAGCAATGAACCCCTTTGGAACCTGAGCTGGTCCGACAGGAACAGTTTGGGCTGGAACCTTCTCGTCAATCTCTATCTGAGGCTCCACTGCTGGGGCTACTGTTCGGGCTCTAGGCTGTGCCCTGCCCCTGCCTCGGCCTCTGGCACAACCTCGGCCTCGACCTCTGCCCCGCGTAGGAGCTGTCACTAGAGGCTCTGGTTGCTGCTTAGCTGAGAAAGCGGTACGTGTTCTCGCCATCTGCGAGAGAATAAGAGTAGAAGAGTTCAATCAGTATTGAGGAAGCAAAATCGCATGACAAAGAAGAATAGAAGTGAAACTTGTTCCTAAACTTCATAGCCTCTGGAAGATAAGCACAGACGTCTCTGTACCGATCCTCCAACTGAATTGTGAGACCTAGGAAACCTAGTGCTCTGATACCAACTGTCACGACTCGAAATTTCCCACTGACGGGACCGTAATGGCGCCTAAAATTTCACTTGCTAGGCAAGCCAACGTTAGAGAATCATTAAACCAATTACTTATTCCCATTCAGTAATTAACAATAATTAACTAAGATGAAACATAATAAGTACGAAATATCATAAAACTATATTAATTACTACCACCCGGATCTGGAGTCACAATTCACGAGCATTCTAGAATTTGCTACAAGTAATAGTCTGAAAGAAATACAATTGTCTGAATGAAAGAAACAGTAGAACAGAAAAGATAGACGGGAACTTCAAGGTCTGTGAACGCCGACAAATCTACCTTGAGTCTCCGAACAGCAGACCAATAGCAAAATCTCGATCAATCCGAGCCGGTATCAAAATCTGCACAGAAAGTGTAGATTGCAGTATCAGTACAACCGACCCCATATACTGGTAAGTGTCGAGCCTAACCTCGACGAAGTAGTGACAAGGCTAAGGTAAGGCACCCACAAATCAACCTGTACAATTTAACAGTGTATATACAAATAATAGAAATGAAGAACTAAATAGGAAATGTCAGGAGGGGAACATACTGAGGGGAATACAAGATAAAGAACTACAACAGAATGATCACCGGAGCAGTCAATATACCATGAATCAACAGGAATAGTGAATAGAGTAAGGAAAAATGCACGGCATCACCCTTCGTGCTTTTACCCTCAATCTCACCATAATATTAATAGAAACGGCACGACATCACCCTTCGTGCATTAACACTCACAATATGGCACGACATCACCCTTCGTGCATTAACACTCATAATATGGCACGGCATCACCCTTCGTGCATTAACACTCACAATATGGCACGACATCACCCTTCATGCATTAACACTTTCCCTTACCATAATGTAATGCATAAATAAAAACAGGGAGATAGAATAACAAGTACAAACCTTACTTCAACATTTGGTTCCATAATATCAATCTCAACTTTGAAATAAAAACTCAATTATCCCTAGAACATCCGAAAACTTGATAAGAACGATAAATTGAACAACACTAGTATAACACGTAGCAATTAGGCATAGAAATGAGACAATATAAGAAAAACAGAGAAATATGGAAAATAGGTAAATTGGCGGCGCATAAGTACTCGTCACCTCACATGAATTTTACTTAGCAAGTAATCTAAGGTTCCTAATTCCCTCAAGTCAAGGTTAGACACAACACTTACCTCGCTCTGAAGGCCACTTAATTATCAATCACAGCTTTTTCTTTGGAATTCACCTCCAAACCACTCGTATCTATTCAAAAATGACTCAATAATATCAAATATTGCTAAAGAAATCAATTATATTGCATAAATTAAATTTCCCAAAAATTTCCTCCAAAAAATTTAAAAATATTGACCCCGGGTCCGCTTGGTCAAAATCCGAGGTTCGGACCAAAATGCACTTACCCATTCACCCCTGAGCCCGAATATATAATTAATTTTGGAAACCGACCTCAAATTGAGGTCTAAATCTTAAAATTTCTAAAATCCCTAGTTTCTACCCTAACCCCTAATTCTAATCATGAAAACTCTAGATATTTGGTTGAATTCTTGTAAAATGAAGTAAAAGATTGAAAGAAGCGAGTTAAGGAACATTTACCTATGATTTGGGGAAGAAAATGTCTTTAAACAATCGCCCTAGGCCTCCGATCCTTTTGAAACGAGAAGAAAGAATGGCTGGAGTCCGAATTAAATGAACTCACTGCCCAGCGACCTTCGCACCTGCGGTACTTTGGTCGCACCTGCGCATCCGCACCTGCGGACAGGACGTGCGCTTCTGCAGAAAAGGACTGGGCCAACTGGGGCCGGACCTGTGGATAGGGTTCCGCATCTGCTGTCCCGCTCCTGCGGAGAGAAGTCCGCATCTGCGGAAAAAATGAAGTACAGGCCTGGGAGGCACCTGCGGGGCTATCGCTCACACCTGCGAGCTCGCACCTGCGACCAAAGGCTCGCAGGTGCGGGCACACCAGATTTGGTGCACCAGCAGCCTTGTTGAGGTTTGAACTCAACTCACGCATCTCCTGAATGGCACCCGAGCCCTCGGGGCTCCAAACCAAACATGCGCGCAAGTCTAAAAGCATCATACGGACTTGCTCGCGCGATCAAATCGCCAAAATAACACCTAGAACTACGAATTTAGTACCAATTCAAATGATATTCTCAAGAACACTTTTAAGTTTCTATTTTCTCAATTGGACGTCCGAATCACATCAAATCAACCCCGTTTCTCACCAAATTTCACAGACAAGTCTTAAATATCGTAATGAATCTGTACCGGGCTCCGAAACAAGAATACGAACCCGACACTAACAATATCAAACACCAATCAATTCGTAAAAACAATTAAATTTTTAGACTTTTAATTTACATAAAAAATTCATAACTCAAGCTAGGGACCTCCAAATTTGATTTCGGGCATACGCCAAGGTCCCACAATTCGATATGGACCTACCGGGACCATCAAAGCACGGATCCGGGTTCGTTTACCAAAAATATTGACCGAAATCAACTAAAATCAACTTTTAAGGCAAACATTCTTATTTTCATTAGTTTTCACCATAAAAGCTTTCCGGAAACCTGTCCGGACTTCCCACGCAAATCTAGGAGGGTAAAAATAAAATATTTAATGCTTAAGAGCGCAGATTCGAGTTCTAAAATATAAGATGACCTTTTGGGTCATCACACATACCTTCGTGAAACTCATAATTTAAGTAAAATATTCAACGCCTCTATCTCCGTCGATATAGCACCAGCAACAATAGCAAATAGAAACTCGGCGATGATAAATTTGTATGATACAATAACATACAAATCAAAAATAAATTTCCTATAAATTTGATACAAATATGATAGATCTACAACAACATATAAACTAAAAATAAATTTTATACAACTTATTTATAACTTATCTACAACTTTCATAAATAATCTTTTTTAAGTAAATACAATTACAACATCATACAACTTAAATATAATTTTTATATACATTTTTATAATACGTATTTTGTATATGATTTTATATATTTTGTATGTGGTGTGTTCTTATTCCTCTCTGAAATTTCAATCAAAACATCCTCTCTTAATATAATTTTGATACATATCAACAACTTTATATAATAAGATAGTATTTTTAACTTAAATACAAATTTCATATAATGATTCATACATTATATAATTATTTTTAAACTTTCATACAACATTCAAATAAAAAAGAAGAATTATTCAAATAGCCACCCACCTAATTTATTAAATGAAAAAGAGTCGGCGGATGTATAATGTACGTAAAATGCATGTATATGTGATGACCAGATAGGTCATCTTATATTTTAAAACCTAATTATGTGATCCGAAGCATTAAAAATCATATTTTAGCCTTTCTCGATTTGCGTGGGCAGTTTGGGTGTTCTTCCCGGAAAGCTTTTATGTTAAAAACTAAGAAATATAAAGATGTTTCCTTAAAAAATTCATTTGAGTTGACTTCGGTCAACATTTTGAGCAAACGGACCCGGACACGTATTTTGATAGTCTTTGTGGGTTAGTATCGTAATTTAGGACCTGGGCATATGCTCAGAATCAAATTCGGAGGTCCCTAGCCCGAGTTATTGATTTTTGTTGAAAATTTAAAGTTTGAAAGATTTATGATATTTAAAAATCGACTGATATTTGGATTTATTGATATCGGTTCCGTATTTTGGCTCCGGAGCCCGGTACATGTCCATTATAATATTTATGACTTGTCTGTGAAATTTGGTGAGAAACGGAGTTGGTTTGGCGTGATTCAGACGTTCGGTTGTGAAAATAAAAGTTTGAAAGTTTTCTTAAAAATTTCATTTGATTTGCTGTTCAATTCGTAGTTTTAGATATGATTTTAGTGATTTGATCGCGCGAGCAAGTTCGTATGATATTTTTAGACTTGTGTGCATGTTTGGCTTGGAACCCCGAGGGCTCGGGTGAGTTTCGGATAGGCTACGGAGTGAATTCAACTTAGAAAATCATAGCTGGTGCATTAGACCTGCAGATTTCGCATTTGCTAGATCTGGATCGCAAATGCGAGCCTCGCATTTGTGAAGGGACCATCGCATTTGCGAGTAGTGGGATGGGGGGTGGACCTTCGCATTTGCGAAGTTTTGGTCCCATTTACGATCCTCTCTTATCCGCATTTGCGAATACTTGTTCGCATTTGCGATGACAGTAGGCCTAGGGCAGTATCGCATTTGCGAAGAAATTGTCGCATTTGCGGGGCTCGCATTTGTGAAACCCAGGTCGCAAATGTGACACCTGCAACTGATCAAAACTTGACTTAGACGGGATTTTTTTTCTCATTCTTCAAATTTTCAAACTCAAGAACCCTACAAGCGATTTTCCAAAGAACATTTCTTCCCCAAAATATTGGTAAGTGATTCTAAACTAGTTTATTTCAATCTTTCATTACATTTCACAAGTTTTTAACCTAAAGTCTAGTGTTTTCATGATGGAAATTTAGGGGGTTTGGGTAGAGTTAGGGATTTTTGAGAAATTGGGATTTAGACCTCAAATTGAGGTCGGATTCCAAAATAAATTACATAACAGTGCTCGGGGGTGAATGGATAATTGAGTTTTAGTCCGAATTTCGGGTTTGGACCAAATGAACCCGAGAGTTGACTTTTGTTGACTTTTTCAATAATAACCTAAATTGAATCTTTTGCAATCGTGGGTGATTCCTAAGGCTTATTTTGAATCATTTGGTCGGTAATTTGCTATTGTTGGTTCGGAGGATTGTTTGAAAGGCAAAGCTGTGGTTTAGCTTTGAGTGGTCTTTAGAGCGATGTAAGTGTTGTATCTAACCTTGACTTGAGGGAATTAGGAACCCTCAGACTATTTGCTATGTGAATTTTATGTGAGAGGCGTATATGTGAGGTGACGAGTGCCTATACGCCGTCGAATTATCTGTTTTTCCCTGTTTCCCCATTCTTCTTATATTATCTCTTTCCTTGTCTTAGTTATTATATGCTCTAAATGTGTTTCCATGCCTAATTACTACTTGTAGTCATTGTTTCCTCCTGTTCATGATATTAGTTCTTTCCATAGTTTCATACTCTCCTACTACTTGTTCAAGTTGGTTTATCTGTAATTTGTAGTTGTAAATTCTGGATTGGTCTCACTGTGTAGTATTACTTATTCGGTTTATCACATTGCACAAGGTTTCCTATTTGTTCAATTTGGTGTCTTGGAATTGTAAAGGGTTTTTCTATGATTTGAATTGTGAGTTTTACTGTGCTTATTCAGTACGTGATATTGATATGGTGGGATCGGGTTGCACGCCGCAACAGGTGAAATAAAGGTGAATTTGTACTATACGGTAGGATCGGGTTGCACACCGCAAAAGGTGAAATAAGGGTGATATGTTGAGGTGGAATAAGGTTGAATTTATACTATACGGTGGGATCGGGTTGCACGCCGCAACAAGTGGAATAAGGGTGGATTGACATGGTGAAATAAGGGTGAATTATAATATTGATATTGACATATGGTGGGATCGGGTTGCGCGTCGTATCATATATATATATATATATATATATATATATATATATATATATATATATATTACTGTTGTTGATATCGTTACAGTGAAATAAGGGAGGAATTTGTGTTGTCTGGTGGGATCGGGTTACGCGCCGCAACAACCTATATGTTTCCATTTCTTGAGTTGTATTGGTTTTCTTTTGGTATTTGTATCTGAATTATTAAACATTGGTGATTATGGATGACACTGGTTTATTCTTGAGGTTGTGGTTATTATTTTCAGTTGGTTGTTTAATTCCATTCAGTATTCCCATTTTTTGTCATTATTATATACTGCACTCAGGTTGTAGTGTAGGTGACCCGCCTTAGCCTCGTCACTACTTTATCGAGGTTAGGCTTGGCACTTACCAGCACATGGGGTCGGTTGTACTGATACTACACTCTACACACTATGTAGATTTTGGAAACGGTCCCGGCGGCGGCTACTAGAGAGCTCGGATTGGACAGCCTGCGGAGACTTGAGGTACAATTGCTCAGCGCCTGTAGCTCCTGAAGTCCCCGTCTTTATTTTTATTTAGCCGTGTATTTTCATTCAGACAACTTTGTATTTATTTCAGCCCCTTATATGTATTACTCTAGAAGCTCGTGCACTTGTGACTCCAGGTTCAAGGATTTGTAGCAGATGTTTTTATGGTTTTAGCTTCCGCATTTATATTTGGATTATTGCAGTTAAATCAGTTCTTATTTATTAATTAAATTTAAATTGTGAAAAAGGATAAATTATTCTAACGTTGGCTTGCCTAGCAAGTGAAATGTTTGGCGCCATCATGATCCCGATAGTGGGAATTTCGGGTCGTGACAGTTGGTATCAGAGGCCTAGGTTACACAGGTCTCACGAGTCACGAGCAAACTTAGTAGAGTCTGAAGGATCGGTACGGAGACACCTGTACTTATCTCTCAGAGGCTATGGAGTTTAGGAACAATTTCACTTCTATTCTTCTCTTTCGTGCGATATTATTCTATCATTGCTGAATGGACCATTCTATTCTGTTCTCTAGCAGATGGAGAGAATGCGTACCGCATCTTCAGTTGAGCAGTAGCAGGAGCCCCCAGTGGCAGCTCCTACGAGGGGCAGAGGTCGAGGCCGAGGTCGTACCAGAGGCCGAGGCAGGGGCAGAGCTTAGCCCAGAGCTCGAGCAGTAGCACCATCGGTGGAGCCTCAGGTAGAGTTTGATGAGGAGGTTCCAGCCCAGGCTGTGCCTGTCGGACCAGCTCAGGTCCCGGAGGGGTTCATTGCCACCCCAGTGCTTCAGGATGCTTTGGTCCATTTGGTGGGCCTTATGGAGAGTGCGTCCCAGACTGGCGCATTCCCCATGGTACCAGTCGTCTCTCAGGCTGGAGGAGGAGCACAGACTCCCGCTACTCGCACTCTGGAGTAGATGGATCCCCAGTATCAGACTCCAGCACCTCATCTAGTTGGAGTAGTTCAACCAGTTGTTGTGGCACGGGCCGGTGATGGGTCAACTATGTCTTCCGAGGCTTTATGAAGATTGGATAGATTT
This sequence comes from Nicotiana tabacum, assembly GCF_000715075.1. Classification (NCBI taxonomy): domain Eukaryota; kingdom Viridiplantae; phylum Streptophyta; class Magnoliopsida; order Solanales; family Solanaceae; genus Nicotiana; species Nicotiana tabacum. The sequence goes on along the minus strand of NC_134094.1, from coordinate 25,972,692 downwards.
ACCAAGCTCTTCCCAGTTCACTTCCGTAGTGCTCCTTCAAAGGATCCCCAGGAGTATCTCGACAGCTGTCATGAGGTGCTACAGAACATGGGTACAGTGGAGACCAATGGGGTCGATTTTGCTGTATTTTAGATGTCAGGTTCCGCCAAGAAATGGTGGAGAGATTATTTGTTGACTAGACCAGCTGGATCGCCTGCTCTTACTTGGGACCAGTTCTCTCAGATCTTCCTAGAGAAGTTTCTCACTATGACACTGAGAGAGGAGCATCGTCGTCAGATCGAGCATCTCCAGCAGGGCAGTATGACTGTTACTCAGTATGAGACCCATTTTGTGGATTTGGCCAATCATGCTCTTCTTCTTCTTCCTCCCGAGAGAGAGGGTGAGGAGGTTTATCGACGGACTTACTTAACCTATCAGATTGCAGATGGCTAAGGAGACTGGGAGTCAGATTTCTTTTTAGGCGGCTGCCAATGTCTCTAGGCGAGTCGAGATGGTTCTTGCTCAGGGAGGTCAGGGGTGTGACAAGAGACCTCGTCATTCCGGTTGGTTCATCGGTGCCTCATCTAGAGGTAGGGGTACTTTTGGTAGAGTCCATCCTCCCAGGCTATTTTATTCAGCGCTTCAGGCATCCCACAGTGCTTCAGGGAGTCATGGTCCTTATGTACCTAATTCTGGACAGCCAGCCTACAGTGCACCACCAGCACCTATCAGTGCACCCCCTATTTAGATTTACTACCGTGGTCATCTGGCCCATTCGGGTTAGTCTTAGTTTCCACCACCACAGTACCAGGATGGATGTTTCGAGTGTGGTGGTTATGGGCATATCAGGAGGACCTATCTGAGATTATTGGGCGTCACGCCACAGCATAAGGATTCTCATGTCATGGTTCCTGCACTAGTTGCTGCACCACCTGCTCAGCCAGTAAGAGGCAGGGGTCAGACATCCAGAGGTAGAGGTCAGACGGTTAGAAGTAGAGGCTAGCCAGCTAGAGGCTATCCCCAGAACATGGTTCAGGGTGGTGGGGTTTAGCCCCGATGTTATGCTTTTCTAGCCAGGCCTGAGGCTGAGTCATATGATGTTGTTATTACATGTACTATTTCAGTATGCAGTAGAGATGCTTCAGTTCTATTTAATCCAGGTTCTACGTACTCCTATGTGTCATCCTATTTTTCTTCATATTTGGTTGTGCCCCGTGATTCTTTAAGTGCTCCTGTGTATGTGTCCACACTTGTGGGGGATGCCATTGTTATAGATCATGTTTATCGTTTGTGTGTGATCACCATTAGAAGTCTTGAGACTAGTGTAGATCTTCTACTTCTCGATATGGTTGACTTTGATGTTATCTTGGGTATGTATTGGTTGTCACCTTATCATGCTATATTGGATTGTCACGCCAAGACGGATACCTTAGCCTTGCCGGGGTTGCCTCGATTAGAGTGGAGGGGGACTCCTAGACATTCTACCAACAGGTCTTTTTCTTATGTGAAGGCTCGACATATAGTCGAGAAGGGGTATCTAGCTTATTTAACTTATGTCCTCGATTCTAGTGCGGAGGTTCCTAGTATGGATTCAGTGCCAGTTGCTTTTGAGTTTTCTTAGGTTTTTCTTGCAGACCTACCGGGGATGCCACCCGACAAGGATTTTGATTTCTGTATTGGCTTGGCTACGGGCATCCAGCCCATTTCCATTCTGCCATACCGTATGGTCCCGCCAGAGTTGAAAGAGTTGAATGAATAGTTGCAAGATTTGCTTGATAAGGGCTTCATTAGACCTAGTGTCTCGCCCCGGGGTGCACCTGTGTTGTTTGCGAGGAAGAAAGATGGATCGATGAGGATGTTTATAGATTATCGCCAGTTGAAAATAGTCACCATCAAGAACAAGTATCCATTGCCGAGGATTGATGACTTATTTGATCAGCTTCAGGGTGCCAAGGTGTTTTCGAAGATTGATTTGAGATCTGGCTACCATCAGTTGAGGATTAGGGAATCTGATGTCCCTAAAATATCTTTTCGGACTCTTTACGGGCATTATGAGTTTCTGGTGATGTCCTTTGGGTTGACAAATTCCCCAGCAGTATTCATCGATTTGATGAACCATGTGTTCAAGCCTTATTAGGACTCCTTTGTGATCGTGTTCATTGACGATATTTTGATCTGCTCCGGCAGTCGAGAGGAACATGAGCAGCACCTCCAGATCATTCTTCAGACTTTGAGAGACAGCCAGTTATATGCTAAATTTTCAAAGTGCGAGTTTTGGTTAGATTTAGTCGCTTTGTTGGGCCATGTTGTATTAGTAGAGGGCATTCAGGTCGATCCTAAGAAGATTGAGGCAGTTCAGAACTAGCCTAGACCCACTTTATCCACGAAGATTGGGAGTTTCTTGGGTCCGGCGGGCTATTACCGTCAGTTTGTGGAGGGGTATTCATCTATAGCAGCCCCATTGACCAGGTTGACCCAGAAGGGTGCCCCGTTCATATGGTCAGATGAGTGTGAGGTGAGCTTTCATAAGCTCAAGACTGCTTTGACTATAGTGTCGGTGTTGGTGTTGCCCACATGTTCAGGATATTATATAGTATATTGTGATGCGTCCCGTGTAGGGCTCGGTGCGGTATTGATTCATGATGGTAGTGTGATTGCATATGCGTCGCGGAAGTTGAAGGTTCATGAGAAGAATTACCATGTTCATGACTTAGAGTTGGCATCCATTATTCATGCGCTGAAGATATGGAGGCACTATCTTTACGGCGTGTCGTGTGAGGTATTCACGGATCATCGGAGTTTGCAGTACTTGTTCAAACAAAAGGATCTCAATTTGAGGCAGAGGAGGTGGTTGGAGCTATTGAAAGACTATGATATCACCATCCTGTATCATTCCAGGAAGGCCAATATAGTGGTCGATGCCATAGTAGAAAGGAAGCGAGTATGGGCAGCCTTGCGTTTATTCCAGTCGGTGAGAGGCCGCTTGCATCAGATGTTCAGTCGCTCGGTCTTCTTTGTTCGAGCGCATCAGAGATCGGCAGTATGACGACCCTCATTTGTTGGTCCTTAGGGATACATAGCGGCATGGTGGTGCCAAGCAGGTTACCGTTGGAGATGATGGATTTTTGAGGATGCAGGGTCGTGTTTGTGTGCCTAATGTGAATGGACTTTGTGAGTTGATTCTTGAGGAGGTCCACAGTTCCCGTTATTCTATTCATCCGGGCACCGCCAAGATGTATCAGGACTTGCGGTAGCATTATTGGTGGAGGAGGATGAAGAAGGATATAGTTGCTTATGTAGCTCGGTATCTAAATTATCAGCAAGTAAAGTATGAGCATCAGAGACCTGGTTGTTTGCTTCAGAAGATAGAGATTCCTGAGTGAAAGTGGGAGCGTATCACTATTGATTTCGTTGTTGGACTCCCATAGACTTAGAGGAAGTTCGACGCAGTTTGGGTCATTGTGGACATGCTGACCAAGTCAGCACATTTCATACCTGTGGCCGTTACCTATTCTTTGGAGCGGTTGGAAGAGATTTATATATGTGAGATCTTTTGTCTTCACGGTGTGCCCGTGTGTATCATTTCTGATCGAGGTACGCAGTTCACCTCGCACTTATGGAGGGCAGTATAGCGTGAGCTGGGCACGCGAGTTAAATTGAGCACAACATTTCATCCCCAGATGAACGGACAGTCCGAGCGCACTATTCAAATATTAGAGGATATGCTCCGCACACGTGTTATAGACTTCGTAGGATTGTGGGATCGGTTCTTGCCCCTTGCAGAGTTCGCCTACAACAACAGCTACCAGTCGAGCATTCATATGGCTCCCTATGAGGCATTATATGGTAGACAGTGTCGATTGCCAATTGGATGGTTTGAGCCGGGGGAGGCTCAGTTATTGGGTACAGATTTGGTGCAGGATGCCTTGGATAAGGTGAAGATTATTCAGGATAGACTTCGCATATCTCATACCAGGCAGAAGAGTTATGCCGATCGTAGAGTTCGTGATGTTGCATTCATGGTCGGGGAGAGAGTATTGCTCCGGGTATCACCCATAAAAGGTGTAATAAGGTTCAGAAAGAAGGGCAAGTTGAGCCCTAGGTATATCGGGCCCTTTGAGATTCTGGAGAGAGTGAAAGGGGTGGCTTACAGGCTTGCGTTGCCACCGGGGTTATCATCAGTTCTTCTGGTGTTCCATGTGTCCATGCTTCGAAAGTATCACGACGATCCGTCCCATGTGTTAGATTTCAGCTCTATCTAGTTGGACAAGGATTTGACTTATGAGGAGGAGACGGTGGCTATTCTAGCCCGGCAGGTTCGTCAGTTGAGGTCGAAGAGTTATCCTTCAGTCCGAGTGCAATAGAGAGGTTAGCCCGTCGAGGCAGCTACTTGGGAGTCTGAGTCGGATATGCGGATTAGATATCCCCACATTTTCACCAGTTCATGTACTTTTCTATGTCCGTTCGAGAACGAACGGTTGTTTTAGAGGTGGAGAATGTGTTGACCCGATAGGTCATCTTATGTTTTAAAACCTATTTTTGTGATCCGAAGCCTTAAAAATCATGTTTTAGCCTTTCTCGATTTGCGTGCACAGTCTGGGCTTCTTCTCGGAAAGCTTTTATGTTAAAAACTGAGAAACGTAAGAAGTTTTTCCTAAAAACTTCATTTGAGTTGACTTCGGTCAATATTTTGAGCAAACGGACCTGAATTCATGTTTTGACGGTCCCGGTGGGTCCGTATCGTAATTTGGGACCTGGGCGTATGCCCGGAATCGAATTCGGAGGTTGAAAGTTTGAAAGAATTATGATATTTAAGAATCGACTAATGTTTGGATTTATTGATATCGTGTCCGTATTTTGGTTCCGGAGTACGGTACAGGTCCACTCTAATATTTATGCCTTGTTTGTTAAATTTGGTGAAAAACAGAGTTGGTTTGACATTATTCGAACATTCGGTTGTAAAAATAGAAGTTTTAAAGTTTTGTTCAAAATTTAATTTGATTTGGTGTTCAATTCGTAGTTCTAGGTGTTATTATGATAATTTGATCGCGCGAGCAAGTTCGTATGATGTTTTCAAACATGTGTGCATGTTTGGTTTGGAGCCCCGAGGGCTCGTGGGAGTTTTGGATAGGCTACGGAGTGAATTGAACTTAGAAAATCATAGCTGGTGCATCAGACCTGCAGAAAATGTAGCTCGAAAATGTGAGCATCGCATTTGCGAAGGGACCATCGCATTTGCGAGCAGTGGGCTGTGGGGTGGACTTTTGCATTTGCGAAGTTTTGGTCGCATTTGCGATCCTCTCTTATCCGCATTTGAGAACACTTGTTCGCATTTGCGATGACAGCAGGCCTAGGGAAGTTTCGCATTTGTGAAGAAAATGTCGCATTTGCGGGGCTCGCATATGCGAACACCAGGTCGCAAATGCGACACCTGCAACTGATCAAAACTTGACAAAGATTGGTAAGTGATTCTAAACTAATTTCTTTCAATCTTTCATTACATTTCACAAGTTTTTAACCTAAAATCTAGTGTTTTCATGATAGAAATTTGGGGGTGTGGGTAGAATTAGGGATTTTTGAGAAATTTGGATTTAGACTTCAAATTGAGGTCGGATTCCAAAATAAATTACATAACCGAGCTCGGGGGTGAATGGATAATCGAGTTTTGGTCCGAATTTCGGGCTTGGACCAAGCGGGTCTGGGAGTTGACTTTTGTTGACTTTTTCAATAATGACCTAAATTAAATCTTTTGCAATCGTGGGTAATTCTTAAGGCTTATTTTGAATCATTTGGTTGGTAATTTGCTAGATATTGTTCGTTTGAAGGATTGTTAGAAAGGCAAAGTTGTGGTTGAGCTTTGAGTGGTCTTTGGAGCGAGTGTTGTGTGAAACCTTGACTTGAGGGAATTAGGAACCCTCAGACTATTTGCTATGTGAATTTTATGTGAGCGGCGTGTATGTGAGGTGACGAGTGCTTATGCGCCGCCGAATTATCTATTTTTCATGTTTCCCCGTTCTTCTTATATTATCTCTTTCCCTGTCTTAGTTGTTATATGCTCTAAATGTGTTTCCATGCCTAATTGCTACTTGTAGTCATTATTTCCTCCTGTTCATGATATTACTTCTTTCCATAGTTTCATACTCTCCTACTACTTGCTCAAGTTGGTTTATCCGTACTTTGTAGTTGTAAATTCTGGATTGGTCTCACTGTGTAGTATTACTTATTCAGATTATCATATTGCACAAGGTTTCCTATTTGTTCAGTTTGGTGTCTTGGAATTGTAAAGGGTTTTTCTATGATTTGAATATTGAGTTTTACTGTGCTTATTGAGTATGTAATATTGATATGATGGGATCGGGTTGCACGCCGCAACAGGTGAAATACGGGTGATAAATTGAGGAGGAATAAGGGTGAATTTGTACTATACGGTGGGATCGGGTTGCACGCCGCAACAAATGAAATAAGGGTGATATGTTGAGGTGGAATAAGGCTGAATTTGTACTATGCGATGGGATCGTATTGCGCGCTGCAACAGGTGGAATAAGGGTGGATTGACATGGTGAAATAAGGTTAAATTATGATACTGATATTGACATATGGTAGGATCGGGTTGTGCGCCGCAACATATATATATTATTTATTGTTGTTGATATCGTTACGGTGAAATAAGGGAGGAATTTGTGTTGTCTAGTGGGATCGGGTTGCGCGCCGCAACAACCTTTATGTTTTTATTTCTTGAGCTGTGTCCGTTTTCTTTTGGTATTTGTATCTGAATTATTAAAGATTGGTAATTTTGGACGACATTGATTTATTCTTGAGGCTGTGGTTATTATTTTTAATTGGTTGTTTAATTCTGTTCTGTATTCCCATTTTCTGTCATTATTATTTACTGCGTTCAGGTTGTAGTGTAGGTGACCCGCCTTAGCCTCATCACTACTTCGTCGAGGTTAGGCTCGACATTTACCAGTACATGGGGTCGGTTGTACTGATACTACACTCTGCACACTGTGCAGATTTTGGAGACAGTCCCAGCGGCGATTACTAGAGAGCTCGGATTGGACAGCCTGCAGAGACTTGAGGTACATCTTCTTAGCGCCCGCAGCTCCTGAAGTCCCCGTCTTTATTTTTATTTAGCTATGTATTTTCATTCAGACAACTTTGTATTTATTTCAGCCCCTTGAATGTATTACTCTAGAAGCTCATGCACTTGTGACACCGGGTTCAGGGATTTGTAGCAGATGTTTTTACGGTATTAGCTTCCGCATTTATATTTGGATTATTGCAGTTAAATCAATTCTTTTTCATTAATTAAATTTAAATTGTTAAAAAGGATAAATTATTCTAACGTTGGCTAGCCTAGTAAGTGTAATGTTAGGCGCCATCACGGTCTCGACGATGAGAATTTCGGGTCGTGACGATATCATATGTGTATAACTGCGTATAATTAATGTATAATCTATGGATGCCTGCTAGAAAAATTAAACCGTGAATTTGGCTAATCCCAATAAAAAAAATATAACTACAACATATAAAACTTAAGTACAATCTACATACAACGTTAATATAATTTTGTATGTGTCATGTGTTCTTCATCTCTTCTTTTTGTTTCAATCTGAAATGAAACCAAAATCTACTCTATTCTTCACCAAACACCCCAAAATTGAGATATAAACTCCAAATAATATTTTCAATTGTTTACAACAACACCCAATCCAAACGAATAATATTTTTTGAAAATCCAAATTCGATTTCAAAGTCTTAAAACTTTTTAATGGTTATCAATGGTGGAGAATTGAACACTTTTAAAATTTATTGATTGACAATTTCAATTCGAACACCAATTGTGCAACATGAAATGAAACTATTAAGTGAAAACGATGTAGTAAAATAATTGAAATCCAATGATAAATTCCCTTGAAAAAAAGGATAAAGTAGTTGAGAAAAGAGAGAGAAACAATGAAAATTGAAAGATGAAAACTAAGGTCGGGGAAAGAGAGAAAAACAAAGAAGGTGAGAGGGAGAGATCGAAGAGAAAGAGAGAGAGAACGAAGAGGGAATAACTGATATTTCCTATTTAATTCATAATATGAAGGAATACTTATTTAATACTAATTTGTATATAATTGCTAAATTGTATATCAACTTGTATTTAAGTTAAAAACTTTAATAGTGGGGGCAAATAAGTTTCAAAAATAGTATAGATAGGTAAAAATCTCATTAACAAAATGGATATACTTAACTTAACTGAGCAGTATCACAATCAAGAAGACAAAGGGTTAAAAGAGAAGGAAAAACTTTTTCTTTTATTTTTTCCCTTTTTGTCTCGCTTTCTTTTGCCCGAGAGGGGGAGGGATGAGAGGGAAGGAAAAAATTTCTACTCCTCATCCCTCCCCCTCTCAGGCAAAAAAAAACGAAAAGGGAAAAAATAAAAGAAAAAGTTTTTCCTTCTCTTTTAACCCTATATCTCAATTTTGGAGTGTTTGGTGAAGATTAGAGTAGATTTTGGCTTAATTGCAGATTAAAACAAGAACAAGAGAAGAAAAAGAACACACGACACATACAAAATTATATTAAAATTATATTAAGGTTGTATTTAAGTTTTATACGTTGTAGTTATATTTTTTTATTGGGATTGGTACACAAATAGCCGGCCAGATTCACGGTTTACTTTTTCTAGCCGACATCCATAGATTATACATTAATTATACGCAGTTATACACATATTATACATAAATTTTACATATATTATACATCCACCGGTTCTTTTTAATTTAAAAAATTAGGCGGGTAGCTATTTGAGTAATTCTTCTTTTTTATTTGAATGTTGTATTGTCACGACTCGATTTCTAACCAAGTCATAACCAGCACTCGGTGTTTTAAGTTGACCGAGCGAACCATCTTGAATTCTCTATTCTGTTCTATTTCTGTTATGCAATGCATCTCAACACAATTCGATGTGATTTAAAGTAAATACTTTTTTGAATCTTCAAATGAAATAATATTCTGAAAAAGAATTCATTCTACTATCTTGAATACATTGAAAAATAAATGTAATGCAAAGTGGACACCCATGACTCTGTTCTGACTCTGTCTATGAAGCCTCCAAGAAATACTGAAATAATAAGACAAAATTGTGGAATCAATGAACTCCACGAACTAAAATGGAGCTCACCAAATCTTCTGGTAATGGGAGGAGAATATCCTAGCTCGTAACCTGCTTACCTGCAAAATCTGTGCCTACATTGACATAGGTCAATGTAGGTTCCCATGAAGAGAACGTCAGTACACCACCGCGGTACTCAGTAAGTAAAGCAATTCTCCTACTAAAGTTGGAACGAGACTCTAAAAGAAGTATGTATGCATGATATAAGAAAATTCTAAAAGCTTCTGATAAAGAGTTGAAACAGACAACTCATATATCTATTGTAAAATTCTTCTTGATGTCAATCATGAAAATTCTCTCTTTTATTTTCTCTTCTTTTCTGAAAAAATATAAAATTCAAATAGATAAATATATAATCTTTTTCGGAACAATCCTTGTAAATTTTCTAAAGCATTTTCTTTTCTCTTCTTTTCTGGGGAGTTCCATTGATTCTGACATTCTTTCTGATTCTGATTTTGAAATATCACCATATGATCGGTATGGTGGACGATCACAGCCCAATCGCTTGGACCCCATTCTTATGGTGCCTCACAGTTCAAGGTTCTAGCATGCTCGCGTTCTTATGCCTTACCAGGGTACTTATATCATAGTGCCCGAACCAACGGTACACTAATTTCCTACTCTGGCACGAGTAGTTTCGGGGTAACATAAACCACTAGAGGTTGTGAACCCTTCTCAGAGATCTAAGGAAACTCCCAAAATATTCTTCTGAGTAATTCTTGCATCACAAAATTTAAAACAATGATATATCTTCATAGTTCTCGTCAAAACAGTTCCATAAAATCATGTAAAAGAACTTTTCAATATAGTCTATACATTAAAGAAACATATGCAAGTCATGAATGCATGAGACATGGTTTATGGAACAATAGACTATTCTTGAGTTATTAACCATGATAATCATCTAAGATCTTTTCTACAATTCTAATGGATAATGTGAGTCCACTCGTTCCATTCAGAGCCCACAGTAACACCCTATACAATCTAACATTAACTTATGGCATGATCTTTGTGAGAAGACAACTTTAGTAAAAGCATTGTCTCTACTCACCTTAATTCCTTGCTTTTGAATACCTTCGTTTGCTCCAATACAATGGGTTCAACTCACCAAACAAATCTATACATAGTTAATTTAAAAATCAATACCACAAGTTCAAAGATTTCCAAATTATAGAAACCCTATATTTGATTCTTCTCTCCTTCTAGGATTCATCGTTAATCTAAGTTTTTGTAGTACATTCTAGGAGCAAATATCAACCATAAACCTCTCTAACAATTGTGGTTGAAAGCGATTACGAAACTTACCTTGAATCATGTAACCCTAGGTTAGTGGAGAGACCTTGTTCTTGAGTTCTTGTTTAGAATCTAGCGATTTTGATATAGAATATTGTTAGAATTGATGTTTGGAAGTAGTATTCTAATGCTAATTGCATTGAAAACTCATCTTAGGTAGTATGAAAACCCATGGATGACTTGACGATGAGAGGGGAAGTTTAATCTTTAAAGAATGAGGCTATTTTGTCTCTCCCTGCACCTTTTATTTCAATTTCAGGTCTTCGGCGTCCATATCCGCGCCCAGCGCCACCCAAAGGCCCCAAAATAAATCTACTTCTGACTTTTGCGTTTTTATTCGCGCCTGGTGCCTCCCTGGACGCCCAAAACGCGGCACATTTTTCTGACAGGATAGTCTTCAGTAAAATAACTATAACTATTTATAGGAATATTGAAACGACGAACGGTTTAAAGTGTTAGAAACTAGACTTCAAGGGCTTGCTTTTGATATATAACTCTAATTTCAATTCATTATATATTGATAGATATGCTCATTGAAACTTAAGTCATGTGCGGCTAAGGTCATTTTCATCCCCTAAACAACTCCAATGGATTCCAATTTACTCCTCTCCTCTTATAACCATCCATTCAACCTTCTAAACACAAGATTTATGTATTTTATATCTTCATAACTATTCACACATCTTTGTGTCCAACTTAGAGCTTGAGCGAGAACATAATACTTAGCAAAACATTTTCGGGGCTTTAAAATATTCCCCCCTTATATGGCATTCGTCCTCGAATGTCGAATGAGTCACTTAAAGGTAAAATTCCTACCATTATCTCTCTATCACTTTTGCATAGTTTACCTACAACGCAAAATTTGGCAAACACTTTGAATTCTTATAATTTCTGTTGTACCTCCTTTGAAACTAGAGCAACCACAATATTTTCAACATGTCAAATCTCAATCATTTATAGCCCATACAGCTATCCAACTACAACTCAAAAATCCAGGCCACTCATGATCACACATAGCTACCAAAACTTGTACATATATAGGTAGGAAAGTTTTTTAAAACTTGAAACAGTTACATACCTCTTCCTCAAATAAATGATGGTACTTTTTCTTCATGTCTTATCTGCTTCCCATGTAACCTTTTCTAAGTCTTTCTTTAGTCTATAATTTCTTGAGGATAACATGGAGCATGACTTTATATATATAGATCTTTCATGACCTTTAAGAGAAATTATGTAATAGTAAAACCAACGTAAGTTCCCTTATATATCGTATGAAGCTACCATACAATTATGGTTTCATAATAACCTCTTTCGCTTGTGATTCAGCCTCTATGTTCAAATTAGCCACTTTTACTATTTTGGTTTGCGACGTAACTGTACTCACTATTCCACTTCTCTTCTAACTCTTTCATCATGAAAAGACACACATAGGTTGAGAAATGCACCCTCTATTGTAGGTCTGCTTATAAAAATCATAAGAACCAAAAGTTATCTCGGAAACATGACTCATATTTAGGCACTTCTTTCTTGCTTTTTCTTTCTGGCCTTCTTAAGGTTTAGGGGGATTGAGGCATCACCTCCCTCTTCTTCTCAAAGTATATGTATGTATGTATGTGTGTGTGTGTGTGTATATATATATATATATATATATATATATATATATATATATATATATATGGATAAAAATAAATTTTATATATATATATATTGACCATTCCTTTAAAACGTACCATCTTTTTTTGCAACCTCAATTTCAAGACGTTATTCATTCACATAAGACTACTGGTGCCCTCTAATCATTTATATCTAACATTCATTTTATCCATTTTGGGTCTTAGGATACCACTTATCTTATCAGGTTTCCTATATCAATTCGGAAACTCAGCCTTCTTCTCACGTGATTGTTACAAATAGAACTACTTCTGAATTTGTGACAATATCTAACTTTGTGAGTTACTTATTCTACGGATGTGCTATTATCCACCTTTATATAAATTGTGATAAGAGGTGCAACATAAACTCTAGAACATCTATGTATGTTCTTTATCTTCTCATATTTTCTAATTTCTTGAAATCACCCAAACATAGTGGTGCTCTTCTACCATCCTTGGGATTTCTGTAATTTAACGTCTGTCATGCCTCAGTTATTGTCACCATTCTCAAGATTATCACGTAATCCTCTGTACGTGTCACAACCCAAAATCCCACCACAGTCGTCGTGATGGCACCTAGTCTCTATGCCAATTTGGATTACCTTTTGAAACCATTTTTTAAAAAAACTAACAGCGGAAATAATTACAATACACAACCTCCCAAGAATGGTAGTACTGAGTCACGAACTCTAACTGAATACATGGAATGATCACGAGGATCGAATATACAATACTGTTTGATTACAAATTAACAGTACAATAAAATGAAAAGACTCCAAGGGACTGCGACGGCCAAGCAGCTCAACCTTGAATCCTTACGATCGCGCTTTAACACTGCTCAAGTCAGATATCTCCAATACCTGGCTCTGCACAAAAATGTGCAGAAGTGTAGTATGAGTACACCATGGTCGGTACCTAGTAAGTATCAAGACTAACCTTAATGGAGTAGAGACGAGGTATAGTCAAGACACTCACTAGTCTAATAACCTGTGCAATATAATATACAAAATAATAGGAAATAAATAATAATAAGGGCAGGATAAAACAACCAGTGATATGCACAACAGACAACAAGAATACCATAAATATCACTCAACAGTTAATAAACAAAATAACACCCAATGAAAACAAGTCCTTCAATTAAATGTCTTTCACATATAATTCTTCCAGATAGCTCTCTTTCAAATATAATCTTCTCAAATAATTATTCTTCAAGTATAATTCTTTCAATAAATCTTTTCAAATATAATTTCCTCAAATAAATATCTTTCAAATACAATTCTTTCATATAATACTTTCTAAGTAAAAATTCTTCCAAATAAATATTTTGAATATAATTCTTTCAATTAAAAAGTCACCATATGACACCTCATTTCATAGTCATAAAACTACGAGTCTCAACCCATTTTCATATTTTACGTAAACACGGGTCTCAGCCTATTTTTATATTTCCACGGCACCTCGTGCCAATAATTAAATCATCATATTTCTCCGGCACATCGTGCCCTCATTTCATATCACAACTGCACGGACAATTCACGTTCCAATTATCATTATCATTACATCACAGCACCTCGTACCCACATTTCATATCGCAGTTGCACGGACAATTTACGTGCCACATATCCTCATTATTTTGTAATCCGCCTGGCAATAGCCACAGGCTCTCAATTTCAACATAAATCAGATTGTTATCAATTTACCAAAAACAAGACAAATTGCACAAGGTATAAAAATAAATACAAGAAAATCACAACATCACATGAAAATTATCAACACCACAACCCCACATCATCACATATCGTCCCTGACAATAGCCACCCTTATCGCTCCTATTGTCACCCTTATCACTCCTATAGCCACCCTTATCGCTCCGCCCAAACAATATCAATAGCCACCCTTATCGCTCCTATAGCCACCCTTATCGCTCCGCCCAAACAATATTCCAACAAACACAATAACAGTGAAATGCCACCCTTATACCCACATAATATCAACGGTGAAATGCCACCCTTATCTCCCCAAAATAATAACCCACACAACACAACAATTTATACGGAAAATTAACACGACAAATATAATAAAAATCAATTCATATCACAATTTGCCCAATGGCCACAACCAGATTCCAAAGATATAACAAAATTAATTAATTTCACATCAAATAGCCCAAGGCTCCACACAATGTATATAACACCCAAAAACAATCAATAGAGATAGAAATTACTCAACATAAAGTAAAAACTTCATTAATGCAAATTTAGATAATTATATTAGCACTTATTCTAAAACTCGCTTAAATTAATTATTTGCATAGAAAAATTCATATTGGAATTAATTTTCAAGAAATATTAAACCAACAATACTCACGAAATTTCATAAATATTTCAAGTAACAATCACATCAAATTATCATATAAAAACAAATTCAACCATAAGGATTTAGGCATGGCAAAGAGATGATTTAATAATTTTCCATAATTTTTTTAATTTACTACACAATAATGCCTAAGACTTTAATTCAATGAATTTTGCATGTATAAGCCCAAGTACGTACTCATCACCTCGTGTACACGGCTATTCACATTTCATAAATGGCACATAAGACTCAATGCCAAAGGGGTAATTCCCCATTCGAGATTAAGCAAGATGCTTACCTTTTTGAAGTTAGGCCGATATTCCAAAATAGCCTTCTTGCTTGAATTGACCTCCGGACAGCTCAAATCTATCCAAATTAATTGTATAACTTCATTAAATTCATCGAAAATAATTCTGTATAATAATACGTCGACTTAAAAATTTATTTCAAAAAGTCAACAAAAGTCAATGCGGGACCCGCCGCTCGGAACCCGACATAATTTTCATGAAATCGGAACACTCATTCCAATATGAGTTCAACCATATCAATTTTATCAAATTTCAATAACAATTCGATCTCGAAATTTTAAATTTTTATTTTTGGAAGATTTTACAAAAAACTTGATTTTCCTCCATCAAATCCGAATTAAATGATGGATTCAAAGGCATAATCATGGAAGTTAATCAAAATGGATAAGAATCACTTACCCCAAACACCCACGCAAGAATCTCTCCAAAAATCACCTTCCACCGAGCTCCCAATTTGTTTTTGTGTTATGAGCTCAAACCACGGTTTTTGGGACTTTTAATTCTTCCCAGGCATCAAAGCATCGCGATCGAGGAAGAACGAATGCGATCGCGTAGAAGGAAAGTGGCTACTTCCCAAGAGGTGTTACGCGATCACGGACAAAGTTGTGCGATCACGAAGAAGGAAAATCCGGTGTCTACGAACTGAGCTACGCGAACGCGTAAAGAAGCAGGCGAACACGAAAGAGGGAAAGGCATACATACGCATTCACAAATAGAAGAATGCGAACGCGTAGAGGAAATGATCACCAGTCCCCAGCTCACATTTTCTACTACGCGAACGCGAATGTGGAGCTGCGAACGCGAAAAAGGCAAAGGCAGACCTTCGCGATCGCGGATGGAGGCTCGCGAATGCATAGAACAAATCATTCCTCCTACACAATAACACTTCGCGGACGCGAAGGAGATGACGCGATCGCGATGAAGGAAACCAGATGACAGATTCAGCAGTTCAAAAATAGAAGAAAATGGCCCGGAGCCCATCCGAAACACACCCGAGGCCCCGGAACCCCGTCCAATCATACCAACCAGTCTCATAACATAACACAAACTAGTTCGAGACCTCAAATCACATCAAACAACATCGAAATCATGAATCGCACTCCAATTCAGACTTAATGAACTTTGAAACTTCAACTTCTACAATCGATGCCGAAACCTACCAAATCATGTCCGATTGTCCTCAAATTTTGCACACAAGTCATAATTGGCATTACTGACGTACTCCAACTTTCAGAATAGGATTCCAACCCCGATATCAAAAAGTTCACTACCGGTCCAAATCTTCAAAAATTTGACTTTCGCCATTTCAAGCCTAAATCAACTACAAACCTCAGATTCACAGTCCAGACATGCTCCCAAGTCTAAAATCACCCAACTGAGCTAACGAAACTGATAAAACTCCATTCCGGAGTCATCTTCACACGGTTCCGACTACGGTCAAAATCCTAAGACGTAAGCTTCCGTTTTAGGGACCAAGTGTCCCAAATCACTCTGATTCATCCGGTAACAGAATTCAACCACGCACGCAAGTCAATACACGTAATACGAAGCTACTCAGGGCCTTATGCCACCGAACGAGACTTAAATTCTTGAAATGACAAGTTGGGTCATTACATTCTCCACCTCTTAAACAAACGCTCGTCCTCGAATGTGCTAAGAATTATTCGGAGGTTACCAAATTGATGATTTTTAATTTTACACATATACTTACGGTTGATCCCACGTTAGAGCATGGAAGATAAGCCCGGCAACACCATCTCATTTGAGATTATTTCTTTTATATATATTTGTAAACTTTAAGATCAATTTCTTACACTCCAACATTTTCAAAGGCCTGATTTTCACAACCACGCACGGTATTAGTCTCAACTGGCTATAGTAACTCGTGCCTACGCACACATCAACTTTCTTGATAGTGTTGAAGTACTTCAAATTCTTTTCGGGTTACTACATTCTTCCCCGCTTAGGATCATTCGCCCTCAAACACATAACATATTTATCTCTTCCTTTGAAAATCTCAATCCTCCAAATTTTACTAACTCCTAAATTTTCAGAAATTTCGGCAGAGTCCCCCTTGTAATTGGGCCTATCCACCTACTAGAGTAACACCAAAACAACTCCTAACAACACATCCTCAACCCAACAAAATACCACAAGTATATATCAATAACACCAATCTCAGCATTACAAGCACTGCATTATCATAATGATATCAGGACATGAAACACATCATATGTATGCTCATCACCACATCTCTGGTTTTAGAAGTTGTTCATAATTAATTCCAGCATCACCAATTAATCTCATATTAACCACCACCTCATTTTAAATTTTCACAACACTGATAACAGAATATGAGGCATGAAGACCTCATGATTGCTTACTCGGATTAATGAGTCACATTTAACGCCACCTGGGCACTCATCTCATAGGTTAAAACTCAATGTTTACAACACAAAAATGGCTAAATATGCGCAGAAAAATATACAAGAATTATCAAATAAGCCTAACAGGCATGACTCCTTATTAATACTATTGTACAATTAAATGTCACAAAGGAAAAAATTTTAAACTCATAAATATTTTACCACAAGGACCTCGTCCTTACATAACTTCCACCACGGCTTGCAGCCCGGTTTAAATATTTCACATCATGTAAAAATGCGAGGATCACATCCTCAACTCTGAATCACAAGTATGTTGCTTATTGTGCCAACTGAAATTTTCAATTTCCTTTCTTTCTTCTGTTCAATATATTTCACAAACAATATTCACAACATATAATGAACCCTCATACAGGTAGGGAATATAATTCATAAAAATTGTAATCAATTATTCCGAAACACATTAAAACCGTTGTAATGAATAAATAAAAATTACTTTTGGGCTTATAGCCCTCAATTGTGTACCAAAAATAAAATGACATACACGTGCTCACATCTTTAAATCTCCCCACAAGGATAAACATATAAGTGGGTCACAAAAATACGAAGCTCACCCATAAGTGGAGCATAATAGGAGGACTCGCCTCAATATTTAGAACTGAATCAAATTAAGGAAAATATCCTTTTATAATAAAATCAGGATCGTACCTGTAACAACACCATCTGGTGTATTTATCTCAGCCAAATCATAGTGATTAAATCAACGGTTCGGGCCTCCACCTCTTAAGCTCTCACTACCCGCCTGTCCTCTACCTCTAGCTGATTGTGCACGTGGAGTATCAACTGGAATAAAGCTTGTGGCTGGAGTGTTCAGATGAAATCCACCCCTCCCAAGTCTGGGACAATCTCTCATGATATGCCTAGTATCACCACACTCATAACAACCCCTCTGAGGTCGCGACTGCTCGTACTGAGTCTGTACCGGATAACTGGAATAACCACTGTAAGAACCTCGTGTCGGTGGTGCACTGTAAACTAGAGCACTCCGAGTTATCTGATGTGCGGACTGAGCTGACCGACTGCTCGAGCCTTCTCTTTAATGGGTTCTAGATGAAGAGTAAAACCCACTGAACCCTCCAAATCATCTAGACCTTTTGGCCTCCTTAGAGTCCCTTTCCTCGCCTAAAACACCCTCAATCGTCCTTGAAATCTCCACTACTTATTGAAATGGAGCATCAGTTTGCAACTCTCGAGCCATGCATATTTTAATATCATAATGGAGCCCCTCAATGAATCTGTGGACCCATTCTCTAATTGTAGGAACTAAGATAGGTGTATGACGGGCTAACTCACTGAACTTGATAGCATATTCTGACACTATCATAGTGCCCTGACGCAACCGTTCAAACCCTGTGCGCCACGCATCTCTGAGAGTCTAGGGAACAAACTCTTTCAAGAACATTTCCAAAAATTGACCCCAAGTTAGTGGTGTCGCATCGGCTGGTCCACCTTCTTCATATATTTGCCACAACCGATACGCTGCGCCTAACAGTTGAAATATAGCAAAGGAAACTCTACTCACTTCCACAGTACCTATGGTGCGGAGAATACGCTGACTCAGAAATCCTTGGGCATCCTCTGTAGTTGTGCCACTGAAAGTTGGTGGATCATATTTCTTAAACCTTTCAAGTCTCTTTTGTTCTTCTTCTGATGCCTCGGGCCTGACCTCCGGCCGAACCGGAGTAACAGGTTGTACCGGTACTACACCCGGAACCTGTCCAACGTGAACCTACTGCTCTGAAGTTGTGGTAGGAGTCTGAGCTACTCCCCCAATCTGCGGAATGTTTGGTGCAACAGAGATCAATCTCGCCTGAGTTAATGTAGCAAACATACTCAGGAACTGTGCTAAAGTCTCCTGAAGTCCTGGGGTAACAACAGGTGCTTCTAGTGCCTGTCCCTCAACTGGAGCTACTAGTGGATCCTCAACTGTTGTTCTGACAGGTGCTCTAGTCGCAGTACGTGCCCTTCCTCTACCTCGGCCTTTACCTCGGCCCCGGCCTCTTGCAGCCCTAGCAGTATGTGTGGATGCCTGCTCAGCTAACCCAGTAGCACGTGTCCTCACCATCTGTGAGAGAATGGAGATACAAAGGTTCAAATTCCAAATTCAACAAATTCCGCATGACAGGAATGAAAGAAATGGAAATTTTCTAATAGCTCTGTAGCCTCTCAAAGATAAGTACAAATGTCTCCGTACCGATCCGCAAGACTCTACTAGACTCGTTCGTGACTCGTAGAACCTATGAACCTAGAGCTCTGATACCAACTTGTCACGACCCAAAATCCCACCATAGGCGTCGTGATGGCACCTAGTCTCTAAGACTAGGTAAGACGATTTGGTTTACCTTTTGAGGTAATTTTTATTAATACTAAAGCGGAAATAATTACAATACACAACCTCCCAAGACTGGTAGTATTGAGTCATGAACTCTAACTGAATATATGGAATGATCACGAGGACCGAATATACAATACTGTTTGATTACAAATTAATAGTACAATGAAATAAAAATACTCCAAGGGACTGTGACGACCAAGAAGCTCTACCTTGAATCCTTACGATCGCGCTTAAACTCTGCTCAAGTCCGATATCTCCAATACCTGGCTCTGCACAAAAATGTACAGAAGTGTAGTATGACTACACCACGGTCGGTACCCAGTAAATATCAAGACTAACCTCAATGGAGTAGAGACGAGGTACAGTCAAGACGCTCACTAGTCTAATAACATGTGCAACATATTATACAAAATAATAGGAAATAAATAATAATAATAAGGGTAGGATAAAATAACCAGTGATATGCACAACAGATAACAAGAATACCATTAATATCACTCAACAATTATAAACACTATTACACCCAATTAAATCAAGTCCTTCAATCAATTATCTTTCACATATAATTCTTCCAGATAACTCTCTTTCAAATATAATCTTCTCAAATAATTATTTTTCAAATATAATTCTTTCAATAAATCTTTTCAAATATAATTTCCTCAAATAAATATCTTTCAAATACAATTCTTTCATATAATACTTTTTAAGTAATAATCCTTTCAAATAAATATTTTGAATATAATTCTTTCAATTAAAAAGTCACCGTGTGACACCTCATTTCATAATAATAAAAATACGGGTCTCGACCCATTTTCATATTTTTCGTAAATACGGGTCTCAGCCCATTTTCATAATAATTAAATCATCATATTTTTCCGTCACCTCGTGCCCTCATTTCATATCACAACTGCACGGATAATTCACGTTCCAATAATCATTATCATTTCATCACAGCACCTCGTGCCCACATTTCATATCAAAGCTGCACGGATAATTCACGTGCCACATATTCTCATTATTTACTCACGGCACCTCGTGCCCACATTTCATTTTGTAATCCGCCTGGCAATAGCCACATGCTCTCAATTTCAACATAAATCATATTATTATCAATTTACCAACAACAAAAAAAATTGCACAAGGTATAAAAATAAATACAAGAAAATCACAACATCACATGAAAATTATCAACACCACAACCCCACATCATCACATATCGTCCCTGACAATAGCCACCATTATCGCTCCTATTGCCACCCTTATCACTCCTATAGCCACCCTTATCGCTCCGCCCAAACAATATCAATAGCCACCTTTATCGCTCCTATAGCCACCCTTATCGCTCCGCCCAGGCAATATTCCAACAAACATAACAGTGAACTGCCACCCTTGTACCCACATAATATCAACGGTGAAATGTCACCCTTATCTCCCCAAAATAATAACCCACACAACACAATAATTTACACGGGAAATTAACACGACAATATAATAAAAATCAATTCATATCACGGACTCTCTGAACCCGCATCTCTGATACCAGATTTGTCACGACTCGATTTCTAACCAAGTCATAACCGGCACTCGGTGCCTTAACTTGACCGAGCGAACCATCTTGGCTTCTCTATTCTGTTTTATTTCTATTATGCAATGCATCTCAACACAATTCGATGTGATTTAAAGTAAATACTTTTCTGAATCTTCAACTGAAATAATATTCTGAAAAGAAACTCATTATGCTATCTTGAATACATTGAAAAAGAAATGTAATGCAAAGTAGACACTGATGACTCTGTTCTGACTCTGTCTATGAAGCCACTAAGAAATGCTGAAGTAATAAGACAAAATTCTAGAATCAACGAATTCCACAAACTAAAATGAAGCTCACCAAATCTTCTGGTAATGGGAGGAGAATATCCTAGCCCGTAACCTGCTTACCTGCAAAATATGTGCCTACATTGACATAGGTCAATATATGTTCCCATGAAGAGAACGCCAGTACACCACCGCGGTACTCAGTAAGTAAAGCAATCCTCCGACTAAAGTTGGAACGAGACTCTAAAAGAAGTATGTATGCATGATATAAGAAAATTCTAAAAGCTTCTGATAAAGAGTTGAAACAGTCAACTCATATATCTATTGTAAAATTCTTCTTGATGTCATTCATGAAAATTCTCTCTTTTCATTTCTCTTCTTTTCTAAAAAAAATATATATAATTCAAATAGATAAATATATAATCTTTCTCGGAACAATCCTTGTAAATTTTCTAAAGCATTTTCTTTTCTTTTCAGGGGAGTTCCATTGATTCTGACATTCTTTCTGATTCTGAAAATGTCACCATATGATCAGTATGGTGGACGATCCCAGCCCGATCGCCTGGACCCCATTCCTGTGGTACCTCACAATTCAAGGTTCTAGCATGCTCGCGTTCCTATGCCTTACCAGGGCACTTCTATCATAGTGCCAGAACCAAAAATATATTAACACTACTAGAAAAATATTAATTTGTGACTGAAATTTCTGACTGAAAATGAAGTAGTCGCTAATGGGACTACTTTTGCGACTGTTGTAGTCGGAAACAGATCTGAATTTTTATTACATTTTTTAAAAAGAAATTAGACTACTATTCCGACGAAAGCAGTGTAAAAATAGCACGCCAATTTCCCGCCTTCACTTTTGCGACCAATTCGGTCGGACAATAAAAAGTCAAAAATATTAGTTGACCAACAAAGAGACTGCGTCGGTCGCTAAGTTAAAATTAAAATGGTAAAAAAATATTTAAGTGGGTTTGCGACCACGGTAGTGAGAAATCTAAATTTAATATTTCAAGCCAAAACCCTATTTTCCCAGCTTGTGCGCGCCCTATTTCCCCAATTTCCCTCCTCTCTCTCTTTCGATATCTTCCACTCTATCTCAGCGGCTGACAGAGGCAAACGGGCGGACGAGGTAAAGGCTGACAGAGGCAAACCCAGTAAAAGCAAAGCTTCCACCGTATAGGTGTGATCTCTATGTTCATCTCTATGTTTATATGTTTTCCATTTTCCCTAACAAGGGAAAATGCTGCAATAAAATTCATAGACTTAAACCCTTTGTCCCTATTTGATGACTCTCGAGAAATTCTCAATTGAAATACAAAGTTGACTTTTGTTATATCATCACTGTATATTTTGAGCCCTTACTGGGATCCATTTCAAAGATATTTTTGGGCACGACTTTTGTTTTTTAATATTTCAATACTGAACTAATTCACTATTTGCAAACTAGTTTGGTCATAAAGATTTGCAAATAGTGAACTTCAAGTGAAATATCAAAACAGTAGGTTTAATTGTGTATTTCTAAGTGAAATGCTAGTTTGCGCTCATAAATCTTCAATTTTTACAGTAAATGTAATTTTAGAAGTGAACAATACAAACATACATCAAAAAGAGTTGTTATTATGTGTTTCAGTCATGATATTCCAATTTCAACATATGAATATACTGAGTTTAAGTAAAAAAAAAATATCTTTTTATTCATATGGGTTAATTCTAACTTCAAACTTCATTACAGTGATATGTTTTTGTTCGTTTCTTGCTGTTCTGTTTTTTTTTGGGTAATTTATTTTTAAAATTATCATTTGGAACTATCATTTCTACTTTTTAGGGAAAACCCCCTATGTGTGTAGCTATATTCTTAGTTTCTATTTTGGGTTTTCTTATATGATTTCTGGGTCTTTGAGAAATCAGCATGAAAGCAGTTAGGTGTATGACTATATTAGTGGGGGAATATTCTTAAATTTCTGCTTAATTAAAGGATGATTCCTGTAATTTACTTCTACAGAAGAAATTTGAAATTCCACGTTTTGTTATTATGGAGATGTTAATAGAACCAAATATTGTAATTAGTTAAATATAAAATTTAATGTAAGACGGATGCCTTGAAATAATTGTAGATTATGTGTGAAGATGTAACATGGCTTGACAATAATTTTTATGTAATCTATCAAATATTATGATTAGTCCATCATATAAGATTAGTGACCTGCAGTAATTATATATTATGGGTGTAAATGTAGCATGTAATTTAAACGTTTTTAACTATCATATATAGGTTATAGTTCTAATACTTCAAATACTATCAGAAGTTATAGACTTCTTAAAGGATGATACTATGATGGAACATCAACAACAACATTTGTTTCTGTTGGTAACAATGACTTTTTTGAGTAATATATTGTGTTAAATATCTTGGATTTATTTGTGTAGATGGAGCTTGCATATCGTAGATGGATGTATAATCGGACTTATCCTAATCGTAGTAGGTTGAGGGAGGAATTTATAGAAGGGGTTGCTGAATTTATGGCTAAAGCGAAAACACTTCATGAATTTCTTAGTGAAAGGATGATTAGGTGCCCTTGTGTCAAATGCAAGGGTGCAAAGTTATTACAGCCAGATGTTGTTAAAATTTATCTTTATAAAAAAGGGTTTATGGAAAATTATTACGTGTGGACTATTCATGGAGAGGATATTGCTAGTGTTGGTGATGTCGATTTTCAAAAAACTTTTGGTAGTGAGGGTAGTCCATTAGCGGAGAATAATTTTGAAAACTCTCGATCTAATGAAATGGTTAGAGATGCTTTTGTGATACACTCGAGGGCTCAGTCTGAACCAAATGATGATGCAAGCGCTTCTGTGAACAGTTAAAAAAAGCTAGTCGTCCATTGTATGAAGGTTCAATGCATTCTAAGTTGTCTATTGCGGTTAGATTATTAAGTATTAAATCTGATTCGAGTATTTCTCAAGCGGGCATGGACTCTATCATTGGACTTATGAATGAACTTAATATGAATAAAATTGACCTACCCAAAGATTTCTACACAGCAAAGAAATTGATTTCTAAGTTAGGACTTTCATCAGAGAGGATTGACTGTTGTGAGAAAGGCTGCATGTTATTCTATAAGGATGATGCAGCTTTAGAAAATTATAAATTTTGTAACCAACCTCATTACAAGGAAGTCATAAATTCCAAAAAGAAGAAGGTTCCAGTTAAGGTAATGCATTACTTACCCCTTATACCTAGGTTAAAGAGGTTGTATGCATCAATGAGCTCTGCTCCTCATATGAGATGGCACTATGAAAATAGAAGGCCACCTGGTATTCTGTGTCATCCGTCGGATGGATAAGCATGGAAGCATTTTGATAGAGTATTCCCGAATTTTTCTAATGAACCAAGAAATATTAGGTTGGGTTTATGTGCTGATGGATTCACTCCATTTTCTGTCTCTGTTGTACCATATTCATGTTGGCCAGTGTTTGTTATGCCGTATAATCTTCCTTCTGAGTTATGTATGACGAGTACATATTTGTTCCTAACTTGCATTGTTCCAGGTCCACGCAATCCGAAAAGTTTGATTGATGTATACTTGCAACCTTTAATTGATGAGTTAAAGTTATTGTGGCATGAAGGTGTGGAAACATATAATATATCAACTAAAGAAAACTTCATATTGCGTGTTGCTTTGATGGTGGACTATAAATAATTTTTCTGCTTATGGAATGTTGTCCGGGTGGTCGACTGCGGGAAAATTAGCTTGCCCAACTTGTATGGAAGGCACAAAAGCATTCACGTTAAAACATGGAGGAAAGAACATATGGTTTGACTGCCACCGTCGATTCTTGCCTAGGGATCACGAGTTTAGGAGAAATACCAGTGCATTTATGAAGAACCGAACTGATTATGAGGAGCCACCGTCAGTATTGTCGCCAGAAGAAATTTGGAACAGAGTTAGGAGTATACCTAAGGTAACAGAGTCTCTAATGTCTAATAAGATACCTGGTTATGGTGTTATGCACAATTGGACTAAACAGAGCATATTCTGGGAGTTACCTTATTGGAAGCATAATCTTCTTCGGCATAATCTGGATGTCATGCATATCGAGAAAAATATTTTTGACAACTTGTTTAATACTGTAATGGATGTCAATAACAAGACAAAAGATAACTTGAAGGCAAGGATGAACTTGTAGGCGAAGTGAGTTGTACCTGACATACTTGAACAACAAGATTCAGAAGCCCACGGCCAGTTACACATTCACTTTGGATGAGAGAAGAGAAATTTGTGATTAGGTTAAGAATTTGAGGATGCTTGAAGGATACGCGTCAAACATATCCAGGTGTGTTAACATGAAAGAAGGGAAGTTGATGTCTATAAAGAGCTACGATTGTCACATTTTTCTCGAATCTTTGATGCATGTTGCATTCAAAGCCTTGCCTGATAGAATATGAAAACCCATTACTGAGATATGTTTATTTTTTAAGGAGTTGTGTTCTAGCACATTGAAGATGGAGAACCTAGCTTACATGGAGAGTAACATTTGTATAATTTTAAACAAGTTGGCAAAAAAATTTCCTCTTGGATTTTTTGATGTAATGGAACATCTTCCAATTCATCTTGCGCAAAAGGCACGACTTGGAGGGCCAGTTCAATGTAGATGGATGTATCCTTATGAGAGGTAACAATTTTAAGTTATTTTCCCTTGACGTGTTTTTATTAAACATTATTTCATCTAAATATTGTGTTATGTAGGGCGATTGGAAAATGTAAGCGGACTTTAAAAAATAGATCCAGGATTGAGGGATCGATATGCGAGGCACATCTGGCTAAAGAAACTTCTTTTTTCTGTTCATATTATTTTGAACATGATGTGCCATATTTGAGAAATAGGCCAAATCGGCATAATGATGGAGGCATTACTGATCCTTTGGCCCCACCATTTTCCATATTCAATCAACCAGGTAGAGGTCCAAAAACTAGTAAAAAGCGAAATCTGACTGAGATGGAGAAAACGTCTGCTACAACACATGTGTTGTTGAATTGTCCGGAGGTTCAACCTTATTATAAGTAAGTCTTAATTTATATTAAAGACGATTATCATAAGATCAAAGTTATTTTAACTAACTAAAGTTGTAATTTTGTGGGAAGTTACTTTATAGGTATAAATGGGCATGATGCTATTTATCCAAGATTTTCGGAGTGGTTTAAGGAGTTTGTAAGTTTTATTTTGTGGGTACAAATTTATTACATGTATCTTTCAAATTCTAACTTTTCTTTAACTCTATATAGGTTTATAATCCAGCCAATGGCATAAATGACCCATTTTTGCGTGATATAGCTTGGGGATCTGACCTAAATATCAGAATGATGTCTAAGTACTTTGTTAATGGATACAAGTTTCATACAGAAGAATGGTCTACGAATAAGAGAACCAATAATAGTGGGGTGTGGGTAAAGGGTGATGGAGATGTTGATTATTATGGTGTGCTCCGAGAGATTTTAGAACTAGAATATTTTGATTGGCCGAAAAAAAAATTGGTACTATTTCGGTGTAAGTGGTATGATCCAACACCTACTAGAGGTACAAAGGTTCACCCTCAGTATAAAATAATTGAAATTAACCGCACGAAGGATTATGAATTCTATGATCCATTTATCATTGCACAAAATGTGAAACAAGTATATTATGTTCCTTATCCTTTGTGCAAGAATAAGTCCTCATGGCGGATAGTTATAAAAACAAAGCCCGTAGGTAGAATAGAAGTTGAGGATGCATTAAAAGTCGCGTACCAAAATGACATTTCAACTGTTCAAGAAAGGGTTGTTGATGAATTAGTGGGTGAATTGCAGCATAGTGAAGGCATTTATGAAGAATATGATACTTCGGTCCTTACTCGTAGATCAAATCGACACGATTTTGGGGAAGGAACATCTGGGGTAAACATGGAGGAAGATCTAGACGTTGAACATGAAACAAATGAGGAAGAATCATTTGATGGAAATGAAACAAGCGATGAAGAAGAATTACTTGATGAAAATAAAATAAGCGATGAGGAAGAATTAAATGATGAATATCAATCAAGCGACGGGGATTGACATGTTGATTTATTCATTTAATATGTTGAAGAATTACTTTATATTTGTTATGTTTTAACATATTTTATTATTTGCTTTTATTACACAGATGGCACCTGGTAAAAAAAAGAAGACAAGACATGATTTCCAACATCCTCAGCATACTTCAGGTCCCACTACCTCGTCTGTGCCATTTATGAGTCCTCCTCCTCCTCCTCCGGATCATCATCAGCAAACTTCAGGTCCCACTACCTCGTCTGTGCCATTTATGAGATATCCTCCTCCTCCTTCTCAGCAGACTTCATTGCTACCTGGCTTTTTCACTTTGCCCCATGTGATCCAGTAAAATATAAACCTACCTCTAATTCCCATAGCATGCACACTATACCATCTTATTCGCCAGCTTATCGTACTAGTCAGCATGGTGACTCCTTATTTATGCCTCCGTCATCAGTGACTCCAAGCCCAAGCTATCATGTTAGTCAAAATGGGGGTCTCTCATCTATGGCTCCATCTTCATCTCCATCATCATCTACTCCTAGCGTTTCTAGGCCGCATCTTGGAGGCTCTACCGTACCATCATCCCCATCCATTGATACATCTACACCTGCTCCTGATGATGCACAGACTCAAACTTTTGAAGAGATTGTAACATACAATTCTCTTCACATATTGATTATCATTCCTGATGGGACCTACTGGGTAAGTAGTTACTTTATATTCGTTTGAATTTTTGAATATATTTTTAACATATGTTAATTTTAATGCAGGTTTGTTCCTTCCAATGAATCTACGAAGGTGGTTGTGGATTGTGTTAAAGCATTTTATCGAGATGCTTCGAGTAAATGGTCAGATATACCGTACATTTACAGAGACCAGATGTGGAATCAATTTAGGGTACGAAACCAATGAATTTTATATTTTTTATCAAATTACTCTTATTTCATCTAATGTTTTAAATTATTTGCAGACAAGGTGTGCATGGCTTCCCAAATATCATCAACAAATAAGTCATAATTTCGAGAAAAAAGGTAGTGATAGGCTTAAAAATATGTTGTATAAGGCTCGACTCGAACAAAAGATGCCCGGTTGGATACTAAAAGACATATGGGATAGACTTAATGTGATTTGGGCCTCTGAAGAATTTAAGAAGAGGAGCAACACTGGAAAGGCTGCCCGGGCCTCCAATACAGGTGGCTCATTGCACATTGGGGGTTCAGTTAGTATGGAGACCCATCGAAGGAGAATGGTAACTTTTTTATTATATTTGTTTTGATTTTAACTATATGCGATTGAACTTTATCTAACTTAAATTTTTTTTGCAGAAAAGGAAAAAGGGATACTTGTGACTTATGCTGAGGTTTTTGAGGACAAACATATGAAAAAGAAAAAGGACGGTACAAAAGAATGGGTCGAGCCACATGCTGCGAGGACATATGTAAGCATCTTCAGATAAACAACTTTCTTGATACCTAAGTGGATTAACATATCATAGAGCTAATATATTAGTTAATCAAGTGTATTACCATAGAGATATATCAGATAAATAGCATATATTTGATGAGTGTGCCTCTTTAAAAAATTGAACTTAACAAGCTACAATGGAATAGTTATGCATACCTTATACTCTTCAGCTCTTTAGAACCACTGGAGAGGATTCTAAAGGAGAATTTCATTTTTAAAAGTGTATTTTGAGGAATGAATTGGAAAGAATTCGATTGTCTACTCAGATGTTTCTTGTCTGAGTGGTACTTCTGGCATTGAAGCCATCAAATACAGTAAATAGATCGATTTAAAATTGTTGGGGCCTTGAAAATTTAGACTACCTATTTTGAGCCATGGTGCTATCAAAGTGGTTGATCTTTTCCTAATTATCAGTGATAAGAGCATTCTTTTCTCTCTGTTGCTTTGAAAAGTATCAACAATCCAATTGCACTCACCACTACCACAATGCCAACAATTAATCCTATAACAATACCAATTTTGATAGTGGATTGTTGTTTCTTCTCATCTTGAGTTTTTGGAATAGGCTTAACAGCTAATGCTTGTTTTTCACAAAATGTATGTGGATGTTGATACTTAGTACTACTTGAACTAATATTTAGTACCTCAAATGAGTGAAATCTACTTATCTTGGCAGGTAATGGATCCCGCAATCCAAGTGAAACTAATGACAATTTCTTTAGACTTGAAAGACTTGGAAAAACATTCTATTTTCAGCTGGAACTAACTGAGCAAAAGAAGATGGAACTGATAAAAATAAAAACAGACCAAGAAATAAGAGAATGAAAGGAAACTGGGAATTGTTCCTCATTTTCTCTTTTAGCATAAAAGAGAAATCAAAGCTATAAAAAATCTCAAAATACTAACAATTTTTTTCAGCTCATAAAAGTTTGAGTACTTTTGTTTAAACTGCCTAGAGAGTTTTGTGGAATGAAATAATTTCAAGAATCCAACAATAGAGTTATGATACACATAGAAGAAGCTTTAAATGATTACATTAATAAATAATGGAGCACAGATGTGTTGTCTAGCTAGTCTTAGTTGTACAACTTTTGTGACAAGGATTTCATACTATGACACACCGTATATTGGTAGAAAAGGGAAGATATGCAAACTGTTTCAAAAACTTCAATGTATTGTATTGTTTATGCTTTCTGGTTTAGGTATGGCTTTAGGCATAGCAGAGAAATTAGAATTTCTTATATCAGTGGCATTGTATTTTCCCTGGTGGAAACAATTAGGTCCTCATTTCTTAATGATTAATATTTTAATTTCAGGAAGCCTATCAAAAACGTTTGGAGGAATGGCGTCAAAGTCAACCCGATTCCGAGGATGGTAGCGCAACCCAAGTGTCACTCAATGATGTAGCTTCAATATGGACTCAGGTGGTTGGTGGTGCAAAGAAAGGTAGAACCTACGGTCTTGGATCACAATATTTCGTAGGTCGTCCTACAACATTGTTGTCTGGTGATATGAGTTATTCGCAGGATCATGAAGAGGTGGAAGAATTACGAAAAGAAGTTGAAGAGTTGAAGGAGGAACGGAAATAAGATCGTGCAAATTTTAACAAATTGCAGAGTCTAGTTGAGAAACTTATGAGCATGCGTCATGTTGATCCTTTGAATGACGAACATGGCGGGGATAATGAGTTTTAGTTTATCGTGGTTGTGATGTTTGAGACATTATTATTTGTTATGGTTTGATGTTTAGACTTGGCAAATGTTTAGACTTGACTATGATTGTAATGTAAAGATTTGATTGAATGGTGCTTGGATGTTTAACTTGTGTTAGGATGTTTTAGTTACAAATGTTTATGTTTTCTTTAATTGTTTGCATTTTATGTGTTTGATTAGTTGAAATGGTAGATTAATTGGTAGGAATGGTGGATTGATTCTTTAGTTGTTGTAATTTTGAATTGATAGGTAGTATTATTTTAAAACAGTCAAAATTTGTCAAAATATTTGTAATTTTCTGACTAAATTCTAACTAAAGTCGTCGTAAAATGCTTTAAAATTTTCCAGAATTATAACATTCTGCGACCACAACAGTGGGAAAACTAAATAAATAAATAATATTAAAATAATTTTACGACCGCAGTAGTGGAAAATATAAATAAATAAATAGTATTAAATTAGAATTGCGACTGCATCAGTGTGAAAGCTTAAATAAAATTAAAATAATTTTTGATATTTGCGACCAATATGGTGGGAAAGATTATATAAAATTATAATTATTTTTAAGTTTTGAGACTGAAGTAGTGGGAAATGTAATATAAAATTAAATTTTAATTTAAATACTTTGCGACCACGTCAGTCAGACAGTTGACAACATTTGTTAGTCGTTTTCTATTTTCTCTTTCTGACCGATGTAGTCGCAAATTACGTACAGATTCGGTCGCAAACTATTTCAGACCAGCTATTTTGCGACTGCGTTATTTCGGTCTGAATGTGGTCGGAAATTAGCATTTTTTGACCGCATTCCGACCGTATTCGCAGTCAAAAAATAGTTATTTTCTAGTAATGTAAACTCCTACTCTGGCACGAGTAGTTTCGGAGTAACATAAACAACTAGAGGTTGTGAACCCTTCTCAGAGATCTAAGGAAACTCCCAAAATGTTCTTTTGAGTAATTCTTATATCACAAAATTTTAAATAATGATATATCTTCATAGTTCTCGTCAAAATAGTTCCATAAAATCATGTAAAAGAACTTTTCAATACAGTCTATACATTAAAGAAACATATGCAAGTCGTGAATGCATGAGACATGATTTATGGAACAATAGACTATTCTTTAGTTATTAACCATATAATCATCTAATATCTTTTCTACAATTCTAATGGATAATGTGAGTCCACTCGTTCCATTCAGAGCCCACATTAATACCCTATACAGTCTAACAATAACTTATGGCATGATCTTTGTGAGAAGACAACTTTAGTAAAAGCATTGTCTCTACTCACCTTAATTCCTTTCTTTTGAATACCTTCGTTTGCTCCAATACAATGGGTTCAACTCACCAAACAAATCTATCCATAGTTAATTTAAAAATCAATACTAGAAGTTCAAAGATTTCCAAAATATAAAAACCCTATATTTGATTCTTCTCTCCTTCTAGGATTCATCGTTAATCTAAGTTTTTGTAGTAGTTTCTAGGAGCAAATATCAACCATAAACCTCTCTAACAATTGTGGTTGAAAGCGGCTATGAAACTTACCTTGAATCATGAAACCCTAGGTTAGTGGAGAGACCTAGTTCTTGAGTTCTTGTTTAGAATCTAGCGATTTTGAAATGGAATATTGTTAGAGTTGATGTTGGAAAGTAGTATTCTAACACTAATCGCATTGAAAACTTATCTTAGGTAGTATGAAAACCCATGGATGACTTGAGGATGAGAGGAGAGGTTTAATCTTTAAAGAATGAGACTATTTTCTCTCTCCCTGCCCCTTTTATTTTGATTTCAGGTTTTCGGCGTCCATATATTCGCCCAGCGCCACCCAAAGGGCCCAAAATAAATCTACTTCTGACTTTTGCATTTTTATTCGCGTCTGGCGCCTCCCCGGGCGCCCAAAACGCGGCCCATTTTTCTGACAGGATAGTCTTTAGTAAAATAACTATAACTATTTATAGAAATATCGAAACGACGAATAGTTTGAAGTGTTAGAAACTAGACTTCAAGGGATTGATTTTGATATATAACTCTAATTTCAATTCATTATATATTGATAGATATCCTCATTGAAACTTAGGTCATATGCAGTTAAGGTTATTTTCATCCCCTAAACAACTCCAATGGATTCCAATTTACTCCTCTCCTCCTATAACCATCCATTCAACCTTATAAACACAAGATTTATGTATTTTATGTCTTTATAAATTTTCACAAATCTTTGTGTCCAACTTAGAGCTTGAGAGAGAACATAATACTTAGCAAAACTTTTTCGGGGCTTTAAATTCTTCCCCCCTTATATGACATTCGTCCTCGAATGTCGAATGAGTCACTTAAAGGTAAAAATCCTACCATTATCTCTCTATCGCTTTTGCATAGTTTACCTACAATGCAAAATTTGGCAAACACTTTGAATTCTTATAATTTCTGTAGTGCCTCATTTGGAACTAGAGCAACCCCAATATTTTTAACATGTCAAATCTCAATCATTTATAGCACATACAACTATCCAATTACAACTCAAAAATCTAGGCCACTCATGATCACACATAGCTATCAAAACTTGTACATATATAGGAAAACTTTTCGAAACTTGAAACAGTTACATACCTCTTCCTCAAATAAATGACGGTACTTTTTCTTCATATCTTCTTCTACTTCCTATGTAACCTTTTCTAAGTCTTTCTTTAGTCTATAATTTCTTGAGAATAACATGGAGCATGACTTTATTATAGATCTTTCGTGACCTTTAAGAGAAATTATGTAATTGTAAAACCGACGTAAGTTCCGTTATATATCGTATGTTACTACCATACAATTATGGTTTCATAATAACCTCTTTCGCTTGTGATTCTGCCTCTATGTTCAAATGAGCCACTTTTACTATCTTTGTTTGCGACGTAACTGTACTCACTATTCCACTTCTCTTCTAATTCTTTCATCATGAAAAGACACACATAGGTTGGGAAATTCACCCTCTATTGTAGGTCTGCTTATAAAAATCATAAGAACTAAAAGTTATCTCAGAAACATGACTCATATTTAGGCACTTCTTTCTTGTTTTTTCTGTCTGATTTGTAAAATAAATAATAATGCAAAAATGATGTTCTAAAAGTGTGTGTGTGTGTGTGTGTGTATATATATATATATATATATATATATATATATATATATATATATCTTATTGACCATTCCTTTAAAACGTACCATCCTTTTTTTGCAACCTCAATTTCAAGACGTTATTCATTCACATAAGACTACTGATGCCATCTAATCATTTATATCTAACAT
This sequence comes from Nicotiana tabacum, assembly GCF_000715075.1. Lineage (NCBI taxonomy): Eukaryota > Viridiplantae > Streptophyta > Magnoliopsida > Solanales > Solanaceae > Nicotiana > Nicotiana tabacum. The sequence continues at coordinate 25,938,809 of NC_134094.1, read as the reverse complement.
TACTTTTACACATTTTGGGACATAGGATACCACTTATCTTATCAGGTTCCCTATATCAATTCAGAGACTCGGCCTTCTTCCCATGTGATTGTTACAGATAGAACTACTTCTGAATCGGCATTGCTTTCGAAATTCGGAAGTTCATAGTTCATATGCTTGAATTTGGTATGCGATTCGTAGAATCAATGTTGTTTGATGTAATTTTTTGTCTCGAGTAGGTACGTTATGTATTTTGGGACTTGTTGGTATTTTCAGACGGGGTCCCGGGGCCCCGAGTGTGATTCTGATCGAATCTGGAATAAATTGGACTTAACCTCACTGCTGAAGCTAGGTTGTTCTGGTGCAATCGCACCTACACACTATTGGGCGTAGGTGCGGACTCGCAAATGCGAGGGCTTGATCATATAAGCGAATGGTGGCCTGTCCAGCTGGGACCATAGATGCGGTCAGAGTCTCACAGAAGCGAGTGAGGAAGCATAGAAACAAAAGTGGTTGGCCAAGCCTAGGGTCGCAGAAGCGGAGAAATCCACAAGAGCGCACTCGCAGGTGTGAGATTTTATCTACAGAAGCAAAATCCCCTGAGCTTAAGTGGAATCCGCACCTGCGAAGGTTTTTCCGTAGGTGCGGTGTCGCAAAAGAGACTCTAAGGTAGCAGAAGTGCTGGGCAGAAAAGAGTGATTTTCGAGCGTTTGATTCATAATCCATTATTGTACTTAGAGAGATAGGTGGGAGGTGATTTTTCGAGGGTTTTTCCAAGAGATCATTGGTGTAAGGAATCCTAACCTGATTTTTGTTAATTTACATGAATCTATTGTTAATTTTATCATTTAATTAGTGGTTTGAGTTGGAAATTGGGGGGAAATGGTAGAAACTTCATAGACTAAATTTTTGAGTTTTGAAAGGCCATTTGAGGTCGGTTTTGAGTAATTCTTATAAGGTTGGACTCGTGATCAAATGGGTATTCGGATTTTGTAATTTTGGTCAGGTTTCGAGATACGGGCTTGAGTTGACATTTTATTTCTTCATGAATATCTTAATTTTATTGTTCGAATTTGTTTCCTATAGTTACATTTATAGTATGAAGTTGTTTTGGCTAGATTCGAGTTGTTCGGAGTTGGATAATCGAGGGAAAGGCCTTCTAGTAGATTGAGTTAGCATGATTTGAGGTAAGTGACTTGCCTAACCTTATGTGGGGGAATTTTCCCTTAGTATTTGTGTTGGTTGTTATAATTGTGATATGTGAAAGCCGTGTACGCAAGATGACGAGTGTGTACACGGGCTAAATATGAAAATTTCCGATTTTAGCCATGTAGATTCCTTTCATGCCGTAATTGAGTTACCTTAACATGTTTTAATCATCATTTCTAGTCTATTTTCACATGTCTACTTGTCTTATTCTCTTACATGCTAATTTCCCTACATGTTTAATTGAGATTCTTGTTTCCTTTATTCCGCATTTATTATTAAATCGTTGAACTCTTCATGTGAAATTGTTAAATCATGGACTATCTTGTTGTTGAAATTGGTACTGAGATATAAAGGTCGTGATTCACATTGAGGCAAAGCGTTAAGTTATGAAATACCATTCTATTGAGTTGTTCATTCCGGTTGTTATTGTTGAGACTCTTGTGTACATTGTGATTGAGCCATGAGCTCTTTACGGTGAAAATACTATTATTGTTTGCTTTTCTCTAGCAAGTTGTGATATTGGGCACTTGGGGTGCGATTTATGATACGTTGTGATATTGACACACATGCGGTGGAATAAGGTTTTGGGGTTGAAACGCATGCGGTGATATAAGGTGGGCTTGATACGTATGGCTAGTAGGGGAACTACTAGAAGCCATGCGGTGTGATAAGGTGGGCTAAAACGCAAGATGTTGTTTCGGGAAAATAATTTTCAAAACTAAAATGCAAGGCTCCCGTGGTAGTATAAGGAAAGATTGTGAGTTATTCTTATGATTTGGGACTACAAGGCGGTACCTCGGTAGTGCTACTTGTTGATCTTTCTCTATTTATTGTACTTATCTTTAGTTGTTTTGTTCCCTTAACATGTCAAATCCGTGTTTCCTTCCGTGATGTATCAATTTCCTTGATTTTGTATAGTTAACTTTTGGTATACTCCATACTTGTTTCATTTCTTGTCATTTTTATTATATTGTTAAATCTTTCGTCATGTTTCTTATTAATTCCAGTAGGGCCTTGACCTGACCTCGTCATTACTCTACCGAGATTAGGCCTGGCACTTACTGGATACTATTGTGGTGTACTCATGCTACGTTTATGCACATCATTTTGTGCAGATCCAGATACCTCCTATTAGTCCCGGCACTAGCGAGTTGAGTTCTTATTTTGAGACTTCAAGGTACACCTGCCCGCGTCCGCAGGCCTCGGGGAATATGTATATGTTGAGCAGTTGCGTCTATTCTATATAGTTGTTGAGTTTTGAGACTTTATTTTGATATTTCAGATATTTCTGCATGTTTGTTAGGCTTACCTACTCTTAGAGACTAGGTGTTATCACGACATCCTACGAAGGGAAATTGGGGTCGTGACAACTTGGTATCAGAGCTCTAGGTTCATAGGTGTGATGAGTCGCAAGAAAGTTTAGTAGAGTCTCACGGATCGGTACGGAGATGTATGTACTTATCTTTGGGAGGCTATGTAACTGTTAGGAAAATGCAGTAAATGGGGGAACGGGGTTGTAGTGCTCAAAACGATCGGTCAGGTCGTTACACAACCCCAAGTATAGAATAACATAACCCAAAAGAATATAGCATGATAGGCATGAAGATTATAAAAAAACATTAGAGGAAAGTCTGAAGTCTACATAGATATGAGAAATCATTAAGGCATGTTCAGCAATTTAATCACATAGGTTGTTCAATACAGAATTGAAGTCATTAAAGTCACATAGCTACTCAATCAATACAAATTAGAGATACTTAGAAACATAACAGATGAACATAAATTAACAACACAACATTATGAACTGGAAATAACATCTATACATTAATGACAAACATCGTAAACGGAAACAACTAACAAAGACAGTAGGCATGTTCATGATATTTGAGTAAAACAGTCAAAAGAGAAAGGATGAAGGTGTACTGACCTCCTTTTGAGCAGCAAACCAAAAAAATACTCTTAATTAGTTGTATAGAATGAAGAACTCAAACTCCAACAATTGTAACGCTCATAATCATAAAGAAATTAGAAGTTTGTTAGAAAACCCTAGCTTGATTATGTTTTTTACTACTCAAGAATAAAATTGATATATTCTTTGTTTGTTAAGTGATGTTGTGGTGTATCTTCTGTTGTTTCATTTTTTTGTCTGTTAGGTGAGAATATTAAAAGCTCCTATTTATAGTGGTTGTGAAGTATTAGGGTTCCAGATTCAGATCGATAGTGGAGAGTGATGGAGGAGTGGTGATGCAAGCATAATCGAGTGAAAATCAAAGATGCGCTGAGGTGAAAACAGTGATAGATAAGTACCTAGGCATGGGGAAATGAGAGATAGACCGTTGAAGCATAAGAGACTATCAGTCGGAACTCGAATACCCAGAGGACATTGCATTTGGCCTCTGGATATCGAATATCAATGATGAAGCTAGCTAATGTCCTCATGCTTGCTTCGATTTGAAAGGTCATGAGAGAAAATTAGACGAATTCAAGTTTCATGTTTTGGTCTATGAATCCTTGATTAGGGCTTTTGAAATCAAATGGTGAAATAGAAAGAACAACAAGATTTGAAGTACAGGAGCAAAATGGATAACCCTGCATGTCATGGATTTGAAAGATCACAAGAGATTTGAGGTTTCGTCTTTGGGGTTAGGGTTCGGATTTGTGGATTTCAAACTTGATCGATGAAAGAGGAGAGGTTCAACGGGAATCACGGATGTAGGAGACAGTAGGGATAAATCTCTGAGCGAGTTGAGACCTTGCACGATTTTTTGCAATGTTTTCTTGATTGATTAGGTGATGGTAGTTGAGAGAGTTGAGAGGAAAAGGAAAGAAGGGGCGGCTGAGTATGAGAGGAAATGATTTAGGGTTAGAGAGAAGTGGGAGGGGGTCGTCTCCAGATTAAGATAGGGAGACGAGATCCGGGCCGTTGGATCTGATGATCAACGGCCCTGATAATTCGGGCACTTAAGGGTTTTGAAGAGGAATTTTGGTGGCTGTCAGATTATAGTGTTTTGACGATAGAGATGAGATATCTTGGTGAGTGTTTTAAAACTAAAGGGAAAACGAAGATAAATTGTGAGCCATTGATTTAAGAAGCGGACAGCTTGGATTCACTGTGCTTCTTTTGTGAGTGTTATGGGGAGGTGACATTTTGCGATCTCATTGATTCAATGGGAATGGCATGGATTGCCAAAGTGGATAGGGAGGGTATTGGACCTGGGTCATTTACGGATTGGGCTCATGTATTGGGTCGGTTTAATTTAAGAAATGACCTTTGTATATTTAATTAAAAAATTACAATTGTAGCCCTTTAGTTTTTAACCCTTTTAAAATTGACTTAAATAAATTTAATTATTTTCAATAAAATGTATTAAACTTTTAATATCAAATATACTACTAACTATTGTAATTAATTATTTATAAGATACTTTATTTTCTAAATTATAACACTAGTTTTGAATTATCAACATAGTAATCTAATTAATCAAAATTTGAGAAGTAATTCGTTAAATTAATTATAAAACCTCTATGGTGTATTTTAAAATTATTTTAATAGTATTAAAATAATAAGTATATTTGTAATTATATAATACTAATGTTAGGTTATTAATTTCAAAAATAATACTTAATTAATTTGTAAAAAAAAATAGATAATTATAGATAGAAAATAATTTCAAACCATTCATTGTAAAGATTTAAGAATAAATAAATCAATTTTAAAAGTGAGGGTCAAAATTGGCCGTCAACAACCGCTACCTCCGAGACCACTAAGTAAATTAGTATATGCTCGCCTTCCTCTCGTCTTGATAATAACGGAGGGCTCGATAAATACCTTTTCAAATCCTTCAAAATCTGTTGACATTCCGGAGTCCATTCGAAGTTGTTCTTCTTTTTCAAAAGTGAAAAGAAGTGATAACATTTGTTCGAAGATCGAAAAATGAATCTGATTAATGTAGCCAGTCTTCCTGTTAAACTTTCAACCTCCTTCACGTTTGATCTGTTACTCCCCGAACTCGGGGAGCGCGACCGCCGCTCAACCGAGATAACCCGGTTGAGCAAGCATGTTAGATACTTTCTACCCAAACTCACTTATGAATAAAGAGAATACATATTTTCGTTAATTATATAATAAGGAGATCATGTATACAATACCAATTCATTACCATTAGCTACTTCATTTTAAAGTTCTCCAGATCTTACATTACATATTCTTAGTTTAGAAGTGGAACATGTGATACAATTACAACATCATTAGCTTCATCTTCCCAACACCAACGTACAATCCACACCATGTCTACGGAGCCTCTAATGGGTACAAGAGAGTACTAGGATAATGCCAGCAACAAGGCCCCAACTATACCTCAAAATACAATACATGAGAAAATAAAAGGTACATAACCTCGATATGAAATGGGGCTCACCAAGTAGCAGAGAGGAGGATATACTGTTGTCACTAATCGATGCCGCCTGCTGTGGAACCGCCTGCATCTATTAAACGATGCAGTGCCCCCGACAAAAGAGACATGAGTACATGTGTAATAATACTCGTATGTAAGGCAGACAAAACAACATATGAAGATAAGGTAACTCAAATAAGAGGTAAATAAAGACATCAAGGAACTACGAAACATCCCATAGATTCAAATTTCAAATCTTATTATACTTACATCATTTTAAACCTCTTTTAGGATCAACTGAGCCATATGAACTATACATGGAATACATAATATAATGTAATTGAAAGAACATGTACAAACAATGCTAATGATAGTGGAACCTATTGTCTGCGTTAATAATGCGTCTCATAGACCGTCCATAGTGTTTATTCATACCGTACACCTATAAATTTCATACACAATACACATATGCATTTCATAGACTATCCATAGTACTCCATACATAATATACCTATGCGTTTCATAGGCCGTCCATATGATTCCATACACAATATGCCTATGTGTTTCATAGGCCGTCCATAGGATTCATAACACAATATACCTATGTGTTTCATAGACCGTCCATATGATTTATAATACAATATACCAATGTATTTCATAGACCGTCCATAGGATTCATAACACAATACACCTATGTATTTCATAGACCGTCCATAGGGTTCATAACACATCATTATGGACATAACTATGTATAAACTCAAGCGACATGACTAACGCTACTTTAAAAGTCGTAAGTTCTCGGATCATTGGAACACTTCATGCTCATGCTCATTATGGATAAACGTAGCTCATTACATTAACACATGCATGGATAATCATTAAGTAGATTTTAATGGTACATAGACCCAATTTCGTTTCCTTAAGGTTCATCATCATTTAGCATAGAATGTCTCTTTTACACCTTATTATATACCTCTTTGTCATCTTGGGTCACTAACTAAGTTCTTGATTTTTGTTTTGGCAACTGCCACAGTTCATGTTCATACTACCACTTACTTGTACTAGTCACGGGTGATCATAAGACGTTAATGATATTATTATATAAAGGAGTCAAAACTCATCTCATAATGTTTCACACATTCTTTCATTTCATTGGCACTATTGGCCACAATTATAAAATTATTCTTGGCACGTCGACCGTATTTAGTATTTCATGCTCACCTTTTTCACTTTCAAACATCATCATCATCATCAATAACAAGGCATTACAAATCAAGATTTTCAGTATACATGTGAGCAATTAAGATATAAGCACATAGAGAATTTTCACAAAGTTTGGCATAATAGCCTTCGTTTGAACTTGACTTGAAGTCAAAACATTTTTAATGTGCAACCCATACTTTGAACACATTATCTAATGATAACATAACACGATAAAAGCATTTGGGATACATATTGATCATATATCTTACAACACAAGCTTATTCGGAATAGCCAATGTTTTAATGAACAACTCGGGACTTACATAAATTACACAAATACCGTGGGATTCAATTTTTAAGGGAGGAGTTTAGCCAACATACCTTGCTTCGAGCCTTTTAATTTACTACAACGTTCCGAAAATCCTAGCCACTTCGATCTATTTAGAGAAATAGCAAAATTGAACATAAATTAGGTAGAAGTTCATAGTCCAGCTCATTTGAGCATTTTATCAAACACTATATGTGCAACTTTGTTACAAGGTCCTTCTACAAGATTTCCTTCACCCCACAACCAACTCAACACCAAGAGTTCGCCCATACTAGTTCAATGATCTTTCCACAACCCTTGATAGTACATGCCTACATAAATAACACTCCCACACCCAAGATTCATACTTCCATTAACCGCCTTCCACCCCAAATTCGAAATTGAAGACTAGGGTTAGAACCCTACCTCTTAGATGCAGATCTTCTGATTGGCTTCCTTGGTTCTTGAAGATTGGGACAAGAATGGATGATTAGAATGTTAGGTTTCCTCCTTCTCTCTCTAAAATGCTCTTACCTCTCTCAAAAATCATCAGATGGTCGCCCCAAAGTAAGCCCCAAAGGTTATTTATCAAAATGGGGTCGGGTTATAAAAATCAAAAAATGGACTCTCCGAACTCATGTCTGCGGTCGCAGAATGGACCACATAACAAGTATGCGGTTCGCAAAATGGACCGCAAAACTGATGCCCAAAACTAGGTTGAACTAGTCAGGTCTGCGACTGTTCTGCAGTCTGTAGACCACTTATGCGATCGCAGAATGAATCATGTGACCGCAGAATTTGCGCAAAATAACTTTCAAAATTCAACAACTCTCTGCTCAACTATGTGATGGTTATGCGGCCCGCAAACCTATTCTGCAGTTGCAAACTTGACCGTATAATCGCCTTCTCTTGCCAAAAACATTTCATCAAATCTCAGTGCATTCTACAACCCAAAACAAATCCGTACTGTAATCCTCAAATACGTAAGCTTATACCGGCACCACGAAACCTTAAATTCTTTTACGAAATTTTGCGAGGCATTACAATAACTGGTCGGAGATGTCCTCGATAACTTTAATTATATCGGGATTTACTTCGATCCCTCTTTGCGACACCAGGAACCCCAAGAACTTACATGAGTTGACTCCGAATGCATATTTTCGGGGTTAAGCTTCATGTTGTGCTTCCTTAATATGTCGAGGGTTTCTTATAGGTGTTTAAGATTATCACCTTTTCTTTGACGAATTTGTTTCTGACCTCGGAAATCAGGCATTTCTTCTGCCTTATCGGAGGGATGTTAGGATCCAATCTTAACTTGTGCACGACTACTTTTGGCGAAATATCTGTCATATCCGCATGCGACCATGCAAAACAGTCAACGTTAAACTTAAGAAATTTGATAAATCCTGACTTGAGCTCGGGGTTTATTCATGTCCCCAAGTGGAACTTCCTCTCCAAGAATTTCTCAAACAATGTGATTTTCTCGAGTTCTTCTGCTATGGAGTTGGTTGCGTCTGTTGTTTCTAGTATATGGAAATATCATGGTACCTGATAGGATTCTGATGATTCCTCCCCTTTGATGACTTCGTTTGGCTTGGGAGCGGGTGTCTGTTCCTGTGATTGTTATAACACATGCTCCTTCCCTTTGCTACTAGAAATTGAGATCGCGTTCATCTCCCTTGCTGTCGGTTGCTCTCCTATTATCTGTTTAATTCCCTGCGGAGTCGGGAATTTTAGAAGTTGACGGTAGGTTGACGACACAGCCTTCATCTCGTGCAGCCATGGTCTTCCCAAAATGATATTTTAACCTATATCATCGTCTACTACTTCGAAAAGGGTCGTCTTCATTACCCCTACTGCATTCGTGGGCAGCAGGATTTCCCCTCGGGTTGTTATGCTTGCTAGATTGAACCCGACGAGGAGCTTGGTGGCAGGAATAATGCTTCTAGATAGCTTGGCTTGTTCGAGAACTCTCCATTGGATAATGTTGGTTGAACTCCCCGGGTCCACCAAAATATGTTTAATCTTAAAATCTAGAACATTAAGAGAGATTAGAAAGGCATCGTTGTGCGGTAGTAGGAGTCCATCTGTGTCCTCCTCCGTAAAGGTGATGCCATCCTCAGTAACTTCCCGGAGTCTCTTGCTATCGGTCACTGATACCTTCATCTTTTTTGCTACCAAAAAGTTAAACCATTAATCTCGTTCCCCCCGAAAATCATATTGATCATCAGACGAGGGCGGTCTTCTCCTGCTTTCGAGGGTTGCGCTTTATCTCGGTTACGACCGTAGTTACTCTTAGCCCAATCACTTAAGAATTCTCTAAGATATCCCTTTTTTAGCAATGTTGCCACCTCCTCGCGCAGATGTCAGCAGTCCCCTGTCTGATGGCCGTTAGTCTCGTGATAATCGCACCATAGATCGGGATCCCTCTAACTAGAGTCAGATCTTATCGTCCACGAGAACCGCACTTCTTTAATGTTTCTCATTGTCAAAATCAAATGCACTATGCTGGCATTGAAATTGTATTTGGACAACATGGGGTAGGTGGAGTCCCGAGAGCCCGATATGTCTTTGTCTTGCAATTATCTATTATTCCGGCCGCAATCCGCTCTTCTATCGGTAGAGAATCTACCTGCTGATCGGAAACCTCTGTCGCATCCTTCGGCCCTTTCGTAGAGCACAAACTAACCTCTGGAAAATCGTCGGTATGCGTTGAAATCATCATTCAACCTTTCCTTATTCTTTTCTCGGTCCCGACCTTTGGTTGATGCCAGAAAACTGAGCTAGTCATCCTCAATTCTTATCTTTGACTCGTAGATATTGTGAACATCTGCCTACATTGTTACTTGGAACTCGAGCAAACTTTCTTTCAATTTTCGGGAATCGTCAGCCTCCTCGGATTTAGCCCTTTAGAAAATGACTTCACTGTCCATTCATCTGGAACGACTGGTAGTAGCATCCTCTCCTTATGAAACCTGGTCACGAATTCTACAGCAATTCGGACTCTCCTTGCGCAATCCTGAATATGTCGGCCTTTCGGACCAATACCTTCATGGCCCCGGCATGGGCCTTGATAAAAGAATATGCGAGCATCTCGAAGGAAACTACTGAATGTTCGGTTAAAAGCGAATACCATATCAGGGACCCTTTCGTGAGGGTCTCCCCGAATTTCTTCAATAAAATTGACTAATCTTGTACGAAGCTAAGTTTTTTTCCCTTCACCACCATTGTATATGGGGTGATGTGCTCCTGAGGATCTGAAGTCCTATCATACTTTGGCATGTCTGGCATCATGAACCTCTTCGGAATCAACTTTGGTGTCGCGCTTGGTTTATATGGCAACTAGGTATATTTTTTTGAATCTGGTCCTTTCAACATGGGTGGTGCATCCGGGATTTGGTTCATTCGGGCATTTATTTCCCTCATAAACTGCATAAGTTCGGTTTTAAAGGGATCATTCTCATTATTGTTACCGGATCCACTACCGTTCCCCCGGCTCTGTAGAAGCCGACCTCACCCCTCGAGGTGTTGTTATCAACCCTCTGTATTGTTTGGCTTACGGGAAAATCGGTAGGAACTAGGCCTCGTCTATTCACGTTGTTGGAAGTACCCGATAGTGCCTTCCTCAATTCCGTCATGACCTGATTATGTCGCGAGAGATGGCCCATAATAGCCTTTTGTTTCTCCTTGAGGATTCTCACTGTTTTGGCTATGTGCTCGTCTTAAGCATCATCGGGAGTTGCCTCCCGAGCATGTCGTGAATAGTGCTTGCCATGGATCAGCGTGGCCCCATCCCCCTTGTTACGGGTATCACTGATCGAGTCTTCATGTTGAGGCTGATTTCCTTGTGCCTCAACACTATGTGCGACGTTGACATTGTTATCTGCCATTTTTTTGTGATTTTTCGCTAACAAAAAAAGAATTTAAACATGTTAGTAATTGATGCAAGGATCAACCCATTTATACAACTGTCTAAGCCCCATGTCTAACACTTTAAACATGTACATTTGAATTTATACGTGATTTATAGACAAGCGAATCGATTTGATCCCAAAATGATAAATAAATCGAATAAACATGCAAGACTTAGCGTAGATAGCTTGGTTCGGGGAGCAGAGCTTCCGAATGCAGTAATAGCGATCTCAATGAGCAAGAAATAAAATGTTATTAAGCTTTTGAATAGTATATAGCATAAATTTGTTAGAAAATTCGTGTCCATCTAATGGTTGTTGAACTCGCTATTTATAGTTGCACCTAGTGAACAAGGTCCTAAGATCAAGCCCCTCTTAAATGACAATTATGGGGGTCATTGAATAATGTGTAACGGTAGGTTGTGAATGTCATATTCTCTATAACGGACTATGTATTTAATATTGCAGAATATTCTTCATTGAATGCTACCGGGTGGTAGGCATTCATTTGCCTTTATGATCAACATTCCCTTCGGGGACAACTAAGAGTGTTGTCCCCGGGCCTGATTTTCACCTGTCTTATTTTTTATTTGTCTCTGGTTCCACGTATCGCTCTATTTTGCGATTATTTAATAAGAACATATTTTGCCTTATAAAGACATTCGAGAGCTTCAACGCCTTCTGTCATGATGGTAGTGTGCGTCAAACTCAACTCCTCTAACAATGGGAGCTTTTGAAATGCTTCAACCAAGCCCTCGCATATACCATACCATAGCAACAGAATTTTAGAGGCAACACAAACAAAAAGTGTAAACAATTGTCACAATGTTTTATGGGATTCAGAAAGAGTATATAAAAGCCCAACAAACATCTTCCATCTGTTCTTACTTGCAATCGGAGAATATAGGAACATTAAAGGAACAATGATTCTTTGTTCGGCAAAGGGTCAAATATATTCATGTACTTTCGAAAATGGTCTAAGAATACTCATCGTTATACTATTGAGCTATATATACCTTTCCCCCCATACTTTGAAACAAATATATCCTTATTTTGTATGGAGTGCCACGTGTCAGCACCAGATGAAAATGACCCATTTCATTTTTTTAGCCGATCCGTTTTTAAAAACCCACCACCCGACCCGTTTTAAAATTTATTTTTTTAAAGCATATATTTTGTAAAATCTAGAATTATTTTTGTAAAAACTGGAGAGAAAAAAAGTAATTTACAAAATATATATTTTTAAGTTTTTTTAAAGTATTTTTTTGTAAAAACTGAAAAAAAATAATTTAAAAATGCTTTAAAAACTGAAAAATATATATTCCGTAAAAACTGGAAAAAAAAAAGGAATTTGCAAAATATATATTTTTAAGTCTTGTCATTTATGAAAGTTGTGCATTTGCTCGTTTCGTTTGTATCGTATGGATCATGCCAAAAGAAAAGAAGGGATAGCCTTAACATACCTCAAGTCGTCAATGCAACTCAACAACAATCTTATGACAACTAGCGCGCCAATCCTATAACAAATAAATACGTGTACAACTTAGATGGCGGCAGTATATTACGTATCTCAAACGATAACTCGATTCTAAAATAAAACGGGTACCATTTTCCCTGATTTTACTGCTCCCTCAAGCCTACTATAGGCGAGATACAAACATAATACAATCAGTAACTCAAAACCAACCTAATTACAATTCAGGACCTTCAATACAATAAAAACTCCAAATATACCATAATATACCCAATCAACAAGTTATCAATTAGCCAGTAACTACAACGACGAGCGACCAACCTATTACCCTACCACATGTGGTGTTTCTCCTGCCCTTTTATCCTTACAAACTCCATAAATTATAAGCACAGTAGACAGTCCAAAAGCAACACGAAACATCCCACAAAATAGTCCACTACAAGTCAAATAACTCAAACTCACGACTTTCGATCACCATCCCGTGAGATCTAACTATTAGGAAACGAATTTATCAACCTTTCTTGATATTTTAAAGCTTAAATACAGAAATTAGGAATTTTTTTAACTATTAAATACATTACAAAACTCAAACTACAAAGAAAAAGAGAGGCGATATAGTGATACTTACGTCGTAGGGATCGTTTTAATGTTATCGCTTCTTGATTTCGTGCCCGGGATGATAATCTTGTTTGAAGCTCTTGTAGAGAGCTTAGAGGTAAGGTTAGGGGTGTTATTTGGGCGTGCTCTCTGGAAAAATGGAGAAAGAGACGAGATGGGATGTAAATATTCCATTTTTTTAAAAAGTCAAAAAGGTGCTACTTGGCATCCTATGATTGGCACTTCTTCCAATGCATATAACTTTTTATTCGGGTGTCGTATGAACGAATGGTTAAGTGTGTTGGAAGCTATATTTTAAGACCTTCAATTCGGTATATAATATGTCCCAAAAAGACCTGATATAGAATACGAAATATATTTCTCAAAAAGATCTGTTACAAAACAAATCCTTAGTCGATTTTTCCGCAACTTTAATCCGATTTTTTCCAAACTTTATATTTTTTATCCAAACATTATATATAGTCATATTATGACTTTAAAATCATTTAAATTATAATTAACAAGTCTCATATTCATTATACGTCACCTTGGGACGCACATGGTGTAACATGGTAGATGTGGTTGCTATTTAGTTTCCTGTTTTCTTTGGATTCCGATCTTTTTGTTGACAAAAGTGCCTATACAGGTATCACTTTGTCGACCGTGAACATCTTTTTGGCAGCGGGCTATTCCCCGTATACCGTTTTTACTCCATCCGGTGTTGGGAACTTCAGCATTTGGTGAAGTGTTGAAGGAACTGCCCTCATATTGTGAATCCAGGGTCTTCCGAACAGGGCGTTGTATCTCATGTCGCCTTCTATCACGTGGAACTTGGTTTCTTGAATAGTCCCAGCTATATTTACTGGTAAAATGATTTCTTCTTTAGTCGTTTCGCTTGCCATGTTGAAACTATTGAGAACTCGAGCTGCGGGCACGATCTGGTCTTGTAGGCCGAGCTACTCCACAACCCCCAATCGAATAATATTGGCCGAGCTTCCTGGATCAATTAAAACATATTTAACCTGAATTTTATTCACAAGGATAGAGATTACCAATGCATCATTATGGGGTTGTGAAATTCCTTCTGCTTCCTCATCGTTGAATGATAAAGTGCCTTCTGGTGTATAGTCTCGAGTTTGTTTTTCCCCGGTGATTGATACCTTAGTGCATTTGAAAATAGGTCTTTGTGGGATATCGATCCCACCAATGATCCTGTGAATCACTTGTTGTGGTTCTTCCTGCTTGTTTTTTCTGTCTGCATCCCTATCTCTAAAATTATTTTAAGCTCGGTCGCTCAAGAACTCTCGAAGGTGACCCTCGTTGAATAGACGTGCCACCTCCTCCCTTAGTTGTTTGCAGTCTTTGGTTCTGTGACCATGCGTACCATGGTATTTACATATTTGATTGGGGTTCCTTTGGGATGGATCGGTCTATAGGGGCCTGAGCCATTTAGTATCTTTGATTCTCCCAATAGCTGACACAATACCTGACGCATTGATACTGAAGTTGTATTCTGATAATCGTGGTGCCTCTGTGGGATCGGCACGTTTATCGAAACTATTTTTGCTCATGAGCCCTCGAGAGTTCTGTCCTCGATCTTTCCTTCGATCATTTCAGATAGGATTGCGTACCGGGCCACTATTTCTATGATCTGCATTGTATGGCTGATATCGGTCTCTGTCGATATCTCTCTTATTTCTTCCAACAGGCCTGATCGGATAAGCAGAACCGAAAGGAGTCCCTAATTTATCATCTTCGACCCTAATATTCGACTGGTCAGTTTTTTAAAAGTATGTTTTTTATAAAAACTGAAAAAAAATTATATTTTTTAAAAATTGAAAAAAGACTCCTAAAGCAGTGGACTACATATGCATTAGTTTGTAAAAAATAAAAATATTTTGCAAAATCTTTTTTTTTCAATTTTTACAAAAAATAATACTTTAAAAAACTAAAAAACTGAAAAATATATATTTTGCAAATTCCTTTTTTTTTTTCAGTTATTACAGAATATATATTTTTTAGTTTTTAAAGCATTTTAAAAAAAAAATCAGTTTTTACAAAAAAATACTTTAAAAACTGAAAAAACTTAAAAATATATATTTTACAAATTACTTTTATTTTCCAATTCTTACAAAAAACAAATCTAGTTTTTACAAAATATATGCTTTAAAAAAACTGAATTTTAAAACGGGTCGGGTGGTGGGTTTTTAAAAACGGATCGGGTAAAAAAAAAAAAGGGTCCTTTTCATCTGGTGCTGACACATGGCACTCCATCCAAAATAAGGGTATATTTGTTCTAAAGTATCACGGGAAGGGTATATATAGCCAAATAATATAACGAAAGGTATTCTTAGACCATTTTTAAAAGTATATAGATATATTTGACCCTTTGCCGTTCTTTGTTCTTTGAGAATTGAGATGAGTTAGAGGTTGTTTCTATTCTCATAAAGTAATTACTGTCTTCTTTCATTTTACGCTCAAGTACTTCCCATGAGTTCTGCTCTTAATAATTTAATTGATAACAACTTGTGCCAATGTTTGTACTCTTGACTAAAGAAAAGAAAATCCAAAGTTCATGGGACATACATTTAATTTGATTATGTAAACTACTCCTATAATTTAGAGGTTAATTTCACTGATGGTCATTGAACTATCTTTCAATTTCAGTAAAGTCATTTAACTATTTTTTGTCACTTAAAAGTAACAAAACTTTATCATTGTCACTTAAAAATCATTTTGCCTCAAACCCCTACTATGAATATGACATGTCAATAAATTTTATGATAAAAATCTAAAAATAAATACCACATAAGCTAATATGGGTCATACCCATTTTAGATCCATTTATCCTTTAATGTGATTTGACCCATAATCCAAATGAGTTTCAATTAAAAAAAATATTAAGTTCCACATTAGTTTAAAATAATTATCCTATACTACAAAGTTTTGCCTTTTCTGTTACATAATACATATTCATAATTATTCTATACTAAAATAATTTAAATTATTTTTTATAGATTATTTTAGTGTAGAATAATTATTCTATACTAAAATAAAAATTTTCTAGAATAGATTATTTTAGTATAGAATAATTATGAATGTGCATTATGCAACAGAAAAGGCAAAACTTTGTAGTATAGGATAATCATTTTAAACTAATGTGGAATTTAATATTTTTTTTTTATTGAAACTCATTTGGATTATGGGTCAAATCATATTAAAGGATAAATGGATCTAAAATGGGTATGACCCATATTAGCTTATGTGGCATTTATTTTTAGATTTTTATCATAAAATTTAATGACATGTCATATTTATGGTAGGGGTTTGACGCAAAATAATTTTTAACTGACAATAATAAAATTTAGTTACTTTTAAATAACAAAAATAGTTAAATGAATTTACTGAAATTGATAGATAATTCAATGACTATCAATGAAATTAACCCTATAATTTAGTGGCTCCCCAGATTTGGATACAAGCTCTTTAAGGTTTGATATGACTAATTTTATAGAAATTAATGACGGGCCCCGTCTCTTGTATTCTATAGCATAAACCTCTATTCTTTAAAATGATTATGAAAGTGACTTATGACTAGGTTTACGACAGTAATCTCATCCTCTCTTTTCTATCATTAAAAAACAAATATAAAATATGCAGCTAAGCACAAATCTCACAAAATACTGGTTCAAAACTAAAGCATTTGGCTCTCTATGACTCTCTCTCTTAAAAAGTCATCAAGTGGTTATTATATTCCACTATAACACCGTGTCGGTTAAGCAACTCATATTGACAACTCTATTTTTTTCTTCCCTCTCATCCCTCCCCTTCTCGGGCAAAAGAAAGAAGACAAAAAAGGAAAAAATAAAAGAAAAAGTTTTTCTTCTCTTTTAACCCTTTGTCTTCTTGATTGTGGTACTGCTAATAGGAATGATAATGGGGCGGGGCGAGTGCGGGGTTGGGGTTTAAATATATGCGGGACGAAATGGGTTTTAATATATGCGGGACAGGACGGGTTTTAATATATGCTGTTGCGGAACAGGACGCGACGGGTTAAAATAAAAAAAATTAAATCTTATGCAGGTACGAGTTAGAGCTTAAATCTTTTACAAAATTACAACATTACAGTGATGTCTTCGGTCTACTTTGAAATATTAAGCTTCATTGTTCATGTCAAAGTATGTTTGTATGCGTTAAAAAGGTTTTCTTCATATCATAATAAACAATCCTAAATTTATTAGCCTAATTCGTATTTTTTTAATAAGTAATTCGTAACAAATAATTTACAAGGATTGACAGTATCTTATTACATGGTGTACTAATCTATAATAGACTACGGAAGCCGCATAAGTCTTTATGCATACAAATTAGTTTCATGTTTACTTACTACTTTTGTATAATTTTACTACTTCAAAATATTTTTAAAAAGAATTTAATTTCTAGATATTCTTATTATTTTAGACTTTGTCTACTTTTAATCCTATGCAATATATTGGAGAAACTAAATAAAGCAGTTGCACCCAACCTTAAATTCTTAACTGATATGGAGAATTTTAGCCAAAAAAATTAAAAAAGAAACAAAACTAACAAAAATAATAATAATAAAATATTAAAAATAAAAATAAAAACCGAAGCGGGGCAGGTGGATGCGGGTGTGATTGTGATGCGGGTGGATGCGGGTGGAAGTGCTATGCGGGGCGGGTTAAAATTTTTCGGTTTTATGTAGAACCCGCACCGTACCGCTTGCCATCCCTAACTGCTCAGTTAAGTATATCTTTTTTTCGGTGAGATTTTTACATATCTATACTATTTTTGAAACTTATTTGTCCTCACTATTGAAGTTTTAACTTAAATACAAGTTGATATACAATTTATCAATTATATACAAATTAGTATTAAATGAGTATTCCTTTATATTATGAATTAAAAAGGAAATATCATTATTCCCTCTTCGTTCTCTCTCTCTCTTTCTCTTCGATCTCTCACTCACCTTCTTTGTTTTTCTCTCTTTCCCAACCTTATTTTTCTTCTTTCAATTTTCTTTGTTTTTCTTTCTTTTTTCATCTACTTTATCCTTTTTTCAAGGAATTCATCATTGGACTTCAATCATTTTACTATAGCGTTTTCACTTAGCAGCTTCCTTTCATGTTGTACAATTGGTGTTCGAATTGAAATTGTCAATCAATAAATTTTGAAGGTGTTTAATTATCTACCATTGATAACCATTACAAAGTTTTAAAGCTTTGAATTCGAATTTGGGTTTTTAAAAAATATTATTTATTTGGATTGGGTGTTGTTGTAAACAATTAAAAATATTCTTTGGAGTTTATATCTCAATTTTGGGGTGTTTGGTGAATAATAGAGTTGATTTTGTCTAGATTTCAGATTGAAACAAGAAGAAGAGAAGAAGAAGAAGAAGAAGAAGAGAAGAAGAAGAAGAAGAAGAAGAAGAAGAAGAAGAAGAAGAAGAAGAAGACATGACACATACAAAATTATATTAAAGTTGTATGTAAATTGTATGTAAATTGTATTTAAGTTGTATGTAAATCATATTTAAGTAAATTATATTTACTTAAATCATAAATATAATTTAGGATTGTGGTACTGCTCAGTTAAGTATATCCATTTTTGTGAGATTTTTACCTATCTATACTATTTTTGAAACATATGTGCCCTCACTATTTAGGTTTTAACTTAATTACAAGTTGATATATAATTTACCAATTATATACAAATTAGTATTAATGAGTACCCTATTATATTATGAATTAAATAGGGAATTCAGTTACCCCCTCTTAGTTCTCTCTCTTTCTCTTCGATCTCTCTCTCACACCTTCTTTGTTTTTCTCTCTTTCCCCAACATTATTTTTCTTCTTTCAATTTTCTCTGTTTTTTCTCTCTTTTCTTATCTACTTTATCCTTTTTTTTATCAAGGAATTCATCATTGGACTTCAATCATTTTCCTATAGCGTTTTCACATAGCAGTTTCCTTTCATGTTGCACAATTGGTATTCGAATTGAAATTGTCAATCAATAAATTTTGAAGGTGTTCAATTCTCCACCATTGATAAACATTAAAAAGTTTTAAATCTTTGAATTCGAATTTGAGTTTTCAAAAAATATTATTCGTTTGGATTGAGTGTTGTTGTAAACAATTAAAAATATTCTTTGGAGTTTATATCTCATTTTTGGGGTGTTGGTGAAGATTAGAGTTGATTTTGGCTAGATTTCAGATTGAAACAAGAAGAAGAAGAAGAAGAACACATGACACATACAAAATTATATTAAAGTTGTATTATGTTGTAATTATATTTTTTTATTGGGATTGTTATACAAATAGCCGGCCAAATTCACGATTTATTTTTTTTAGCCGGCATCCATAGATTATACATTAATTATACTCAGTTATATAGAAATTATACATGAATTTTACATATATTATACATCTGCCGACTCTTTTTAATTTAAGAAATTAGGTGGGTGGCTATTTGAGTAATTCTTCTTTTTTATTTGAATGTTGTATGAAAGTTGAAAAATAGTTGTATAATGTATGAATCATTGTATGAAAATTGTATTTAAGTTAAAAATACTATCTTTACGTATCAAAATTATATTAAGAGAGGAAGTTTTGATTGAAATTTCATAGAGGAAGAAAAATACACCACATACAAAATATATAAAATCATATACAAAATATGTATTGTAATAATTTATATAAAATTTGTATTTAAGTTATATGATGTTGTAGTTGTATTTACTTGAAAAACATTATTTATGAAAGTTATAGATAAGTTATAAATAAGTTGTATAAAATTTATTTTTAGTTTTATATTTGTCATGACCCGAAATTTTCCACCAACGGGACCGTGATGGCGCCTAACATTTCACTTGCTAGGCAAGCCAACGTTAGAGAATCATTTACCAATTTCTTATTTCCATTCAGTAATTAACATTAATTAACTACAATGAAAGATAATAAGTGCGGAATATCATAAATCTGTATTAACTACTACCACCCGGATCTAGAGTCGCAATTCACGAGCATTCTAGAATTTACAATAAGTAATAGTCTGAAAGAAATACAACTGTCTGAACGAAAGAAAACAGTAAGACATAAAGGATAGACGGGGATTTCAAGGTCTGTGAATGCCGACAGATCTACCTTGAGTCTCCGGACAGCGGACCAGTAGCAAATCTCGATCAACCTGAGCCAGTATCAAAATATACACAGAAAGTGCAGAGTGCAACATCAGTACAACCGACCCCATGTACTGGTAAGTGTCGAACCTAACCTCGGCGAAGTAGTGACGAGGCTAAGACAAGACACCCACATATAACCTGAACAGTATAATCATGCTAGAGGCAACAACAATAAGTAAAACAATAATGCAAAAATAATGGGAGGGGAAATACAGTGGGGGAATACAACATAAAGAGTAAGAATAATGAAAGGATATAATTAAATCGGAAATCCTTAAACGAATTGAGAAATCAAGACAGCAAGGAAAACTGCACGGTATCACCCTTCGTGCTTTTACTCTCAACCTCTCCAAATAACAAAATAAGACTGCATGGCATCACCCTTCGTGCTTTTACTCTCTTCCTTACAATATAAATAAATTATGCACGGCATCACCCTTCGTGCTTTACACTCATCCTCACCATATAATTAAATTATGCACGGCATCACCCTTCGTGCTTTACACTCTTTCTCACAATATAATTAAATTATACACGGTATCACCCTTCTTGCTTTACACTCTTTCTCATAATTCACAAAATCAATAACACCAGATAGAGAGAAGTTTCACAAGAAATCAACATTTCATAAATGATTACTTTCACAATTTAACATCTCAACCTTGAATCAATATTCACAATTTTATGGACCTTGGTGGAACCGGATACAAGTCTTCCAATATTTCAACAACAACAATAAGCATGGATAGCAAGATTTAAGACTACAAAATTACAAGAAATAGAATTTCACTCGCATGCTATGACTCGACCACAACGTATAGATGCTCGTCACCTCAACTATATGTCATATTCAACAACAAAACACGTAGCAAATACTCACACAATACCAATTTCCTCAAGTCAAAGTTAGACACAACACTTACCTCGCTCCGAAGGCCACTTAATTCTCAATCACAATTTTTCCCTTGGAATTCACCTCCAAACCACTCGTATCTATTAAAAAATGACTCAATAATATCAAATATTACTAAAGGAATTAATTACATTTCATAAATTAAATTTCACAAATTTTCCTCTAAAAAGTCAAAAAATTGACCCCGGGCCTGCTCGGTCAAAACTCGAGATTCGGACCAAAATCCTTTTACCCATTCATCCCCGAACCCAAATATATAATTGGTTTTGGAATCCGACCTCAAATTGTGGTCAAAATCCCTAAATTCCCGAAATCCCTAGTTTCTATCCTAACCCCTAATTCTACCATGAAAACTCTAGATTTTAGGTTCAAAATTCAAGAAATATAATGGGTAATTGAAAGAAAATGGTTTAGAATCACTTACCAATAATTTGGGGAAGAAAATGACTCTTGCAAATCGCCTCTACCCATTTGGTTCTTGAAAACTGTTGAAAAAATGGCTCAAACCGGTGTTTGGAGTCTGTTTTAAGTCACTGGATAGGCGATCATCGCGTTCGCGAGAGGCCTGTCACGATCGCGATGCTTAGGGCCTAAGGCCTTCGCATTCGCGTAAGGAAACTCCCCTCTAGCCTTCGCGTTCGCGACCCAGTGGACGCGTTCGCGTAGAAGAACATGACCAACCCTCCCCCAGGTCCCCAAGTGCTTTGTGTTCGCGAAAGGTAAATCCCCTATCACTTCACGTTCGCGACCATGCCTTCGCGTTCGCGAAGAAGAATTCTCAGCCTCACCAGATTACTCTTCGCATTCACGAGAGGACCTTCACGAACGCAGAGAAGGATATGCCAGACACCAGAATCTGCAGAAAACCAGATTTTTCCCAAGTCCAAAACATCTCGAGGCCTATCTGAAACACACCCGAGCCCTCGGGGTTCTAAACCAAACATGCACACAAGTCTTAAAACATCATACGAGCTTGCTCGCGCGATCAAATTGCCAAAATAACACCTAGAACTACAAATTTAGCACCAAATCAAATAAAATTCTCAAGAACACTTTAAAGTTCCTATCTTCTCAACCGGACGTCCGAATCACGTCAAATCAACTCCGTTTCTCACCAAATTTCACAGACAAGTCTTAAATATCATAATGAAATTGTACCGGGATCTGGAACCAAAATATGGACCCGATACCAACAATGCCACGCATCCATCATTTCTTAAAAATAATTAATTTACAGACTTTTAAGTTTCCTCAAAAATTCATAACTTGAGCTAGGGACCTCCAAATTCGATTCCGGGCATATGTCCAGGTCCCATAATTCGATACGGACCTACCGGGACTGTCAAAACACGGATCCAAGCCCGTTTATCAAAAATATTTACCGGAGTCAACTAAAATAAACCTTTAAGGCAAAAATTCTTATTTTTATTAATTTTTAACATAAAAGCTTTTCCGCAAACCTGCCCGGGCTGCGCATGCAAATTGAGGAGGGTAAAAATGAGATTTTTAAGGCTTAAGAGTGCAGATTCGAGTTCTAAAGCATAAGGTGACCTTTTGGGTCATCACAATCTCCACCTCTAAAATAACTGTTCATCTTCGAACGGACATAGAAAAGTACCTGGGCTGGTGAAGAAGGTGGGGATATCTACTCCGCATATCGGACTCGGACTCCCAAGTAGCTGCCTCAATAGGCTGACCTCTCTACTGCACTCGAACTGAAGGGTAACTCTTTGACCTCAACTGACGAACTTTTCAGTCTAGAATGGCCACCGGCTCCTCCTCGTAAGTTAAATCCTTGCCCAACTGGACATAGCTGAAATCTAAGACATGGGACGGGTCACCATAATATTTATGGAGCATAGACACATGGAATACCGGATGAACTGAGGATAACCCTGGAGGCAGCGCAAGTCTATAAGCTATGTCCCCCACTCTCTCGAGGATCTCAAATGGCCCGATATACCTAGGGCTCAACTTGCCCTTCTTCCCGAACCTCATCACACCCTTCATGGGTGATACCTGTAGTAACACTCTCTCTCCGACCATGAATGCAACATCACGAACTCTACGGTCGGCATAACTCTTCTTCCTGGACTGAGCTATGCGAAGTCGATCCTGAATAATCTTGACCTTATCCAAGTCCTCCTGAACTAAATTTGTACCCAATAACCGAGCCTCTCCAAGCTCGAACCACCCAACTAGCGACCGACGCCGCCTACCATATAATGCCTCATAGGGAGCCATCTAAAAGCTTGACTAGTAGTTGTTATTGTAGGCGAACTATGCAAGGGGCAAGAACTAATCCCACGATCCTCCGAAGTCTATAACACAAGTGCGGAGCATATCCTCCAAGATCTGAATAGTACGCTCGGACTGCCCGTTCGTCTGAGGATGAAATACTAGGCTCAACTCAACCCGCGTACCCAACTCATGCTGAACTGCCCTCCAAAGTTGCGAGGTAAACTGTGTACCTCGATTAGAAATGATAGACACGGGCACACCGTGAAGACGGACGATCTCCCGAATATAAATCTCTGCCAACCGCTCTGAGGAATAGGTAACTGCCACAGGAATGAAATGCGCTGACTTGGTAAGCCTGTCCATAATAACCCAAACTACATCGAACTTCTTCTGAGTCTGTGGGAGTCCAACAACAAAATCCATAGTGATACGCTCCCACTTCCACTCAGGAATATCCAACCTCTGGAGTAAACCACCAGGTCTCTAATGCTCACACTTTACCTGCTGGTAATTTAGGCACTGAGCTACATAGGCAACTATGTCCTTCTTCATTCGCCTCCACCAATAATGCTGTCTCAAGTCCTGATACATCTTGGAGGTGCCCGGATGAATAGAATACCAGGAACTGTGGGACTACTCAAGGATCAACTCACGAAGTCCATCCACATTAGGTACACAAATATGACTCTGCATTCTCAAAACTCCGTCATCCCCAACAGTAACCTGCTTGGCACCACTGTGCCACATTGTGTCTCTAAGAATAAGTAAATGAGGATCGTCATCCTACCGATCTCTGATACGCTCAAATAAAGAAGACCGAGCAACTGTACAAGTTAGAATGCGGCTGGGCTCAGAAACATCTAACCTCACGAACTAGTTGGCCAAGGCCTGAACATCCAATGCAAGTGGTCTTTCACCAACTAGAATATATGCGAGACTACCCATACTGACTGACTTTTTACTCAAAGCATCGGCCACCACATTGGCCTTCCCGGGATGATACAATATAGTGATATCATAGTCTTTCAATAGCTCTAGCCACCTCCTCTACCTCAAATTGAGTTCCTTCTGCTTGAACAAATACCGTAAGCTCCGATGATTAGTGAATACCTCACATGGGACACCGTAAAAATAGTGCCTTCAAATCTTCAGCGCGTGAACAATGGCTGTTAGCTCTAGATCATGAACATGGTAATTCTTCTCGTGAACCTTCAGCTGCCACGAAGCAATATACTGTATAAGATCATAAACCTGTGGGTAACACCAATACCGGCGCCGTAGTCAAAGCAGTCTTGAGCTTCTGAAAGCTCGCTTCACACTCGTCTGACCACCTGAATGGGGCACCTTTCTGGGTCAATCTGGTCAACGGGGCTGCTATGGATGAACATCCCTCTACAAATCAACGGTAATAGCCCGCCAAACCTAGGAAACTACAGATTTCTGTAGCTGATGTGGGTCTAGGCCAGTCCTGAACTGCCTCAATCTTCTTAGGATCCACCTGAATACCCTCTACTGATACAACGTGACCTAAGAAAGTAATTGAACTTAACCAAAACTCGCATTTTGAGAACTTAGCATATAACTGGCTGTCTTTCAGAGTCTGAAGAATGATCTGAAGGTGCTGCTCATGCTCCTCTCGGCTGTGGGAGTAGATCAAGATATCATCAATAAAAACAACCGCAAAGGAATCCAGGTAGGGTTTGAACACCCGGTTCATCAAATCCATGAATGCTGCTGGGGCATTTGTCAGCCCAAATGACATCACTAGAAACTCATAATGCCCATACCGAGTCTGAAAAGCTGTCTTAGGAACATCGGATGCCCTAATCCTCAAATGATGGTAGCCAGATCGCAAATCAATCTTTAAAAACACCTTGGCACCGTGAAGCTGATCAAATAAATCATCAATCCTCGGCAATGGATAATTGTTCTTGATGGTGGCTTTGTTCAACTACCCATAATCTATACACATCTTCATCGATCTATCTTTCTACTTCACAAACAATACAGGTTCACCCCAGGGCGAGACACTAGGTCTAATCAAGCCCTTATCAAGCAAATCTTGCAACTTCTCCTTCAATTCTTTCAACCCTGGCGGGGCCATGCGATGTGGCATAATGGAAATAGGTTGAGTGCCCGGAGCCAAATCAATACAGAAATCAATATCCCTGTCGGGTGGCATCCCCGGCAGGTCTGCAGGAAATACCTCTGGAAGCTCACGAACAACCGGCACCGAATCTATGGAAGGAACACCCACACTAGAATCGCGGACATATAAATAAGCTAGACACCCCTTCTTGACTATATGTCGAGCCTTCACATAAGAGATAACCCTACTGGCAGAATGGCCAAGATTCCCTCTCCACTCTAATCGAGGCTGCCCGTGCAAGGCTAAGGTCACCGTCTTGGTGTGACAATCTAATATAGCATGATAAGATGACAGCCAATCCATACCCAGTATGACATCAAAATCAACCATGTCAAGAAGTAAGATATCTACACGAGTCTCAAGACTCCCAAGGGTGACCACACACAAACGATAAACACGATCTACAACAATAACTTCTCCCACTGGTATGGACACATACACAAGAGCACTCAAAGAATCACGGTGCACAACTAAATAGGAAGCAAAATAGGATGACACATATGAGTAAGTAGATCGCGGATCGAATAGAACGGAAGCATCTCTGCCACAAACTGAAATAGTACCTGTGATAACAACGTCAGATGACTCAGCCTCAGGCCTGGCTGGGAAAGCATAACACCGGGGCTGGGCCCCACAACCCTAAACTACGTCCCTAGGACGACCTCTAGCTGGCTGGTCTCCACCTTTAACGGCCTGACCTTCACCTCTAACAGTATGGCCTCTACCTCTGGCTGCCTGACCCCTGCCTCTGGCTGGCTGAGCAGGTGGTGCAGCAACTGGTGCCGGAATCATGGCACAAGAACTCTAATGTTGTGAGCTGCCCGTTGCCTTTTGCCCGTTGCCCGAGGGAAAAATCTAGCAATGTGCCTCGAATTACCACAAGTATAACATAACTTCGGCTGCTGTGACTACTGACCCTGAAACTGACCCTGTCGACCTAAATAACCACCCTGATGACTATGGAGTGGAGGTGCGATAACTCTGGAGTGGAGGTGCACTAATAGGAGCTGGTGGTGCACTGTAGGATAGCTGGTCGGAATAATACATCTGAGGGCCACGACCACCTGAGGCACCGTGAGATGCCTGAAGCGCTGAATGAAATGGCCTGGGAGGATGGCCTCTACCAAAAGTACTCATGCCTCTAGGTGAGGCGCCGCTGAACTCACCGGAATGACGAGGTCTCTTGTCAGACCCCTGACCTCCCAGACTAAGAACCAGTTCAACTCGTCTAGCGACATTAGCAGTCGCTTGAAAAGAAATCTCACTTCCTATCTCCTTAGCCATCTGCAATCTGATAGGCTGAGCAAGTCCATCAATAAACCTCCTCACCTTCTCTCTCTCAGCGAGAAGCAGAAGAATAGCATGATGGGCAAAATCCACAAAACGGGTCTTATACTGAGTAACAGTCATACTGCCCTGCTGGAGACGCTCAAACTGACGGCGACGCTCGTCTTTCTATATGATAGGCAGAAACTTCTCTATGAAGAGCTGAGAGAACTGGTCCTAAGTAAGAGCAGGCAACCCAGCTGGTCTGATCAACAAGTAATCTCTCCACCATTTCTTGGCGGAACCAGTCATCTGAAATGCAGCGAAATCGACCCCATTGGTCTCCACTATACCCATGTGCCGTAAAACCTTGTGACAACTGTAAAGATACTCCTGGGATCCTCTGAAGGAGCACCGCTGAAATGCACAGGAAAGAGCTTGATAAACCTGTCTAATCTGCATAAGGCCTCAGAAGACATAGCTGGCCCATCTCCGACCTGTGCCGCAATAACCGGCTGAACTAATCTGATTGGCTGAGCTGTTGGAGCCTGATACTGGGGAGCTATCTGCTCCGGAGCAGGAGTGGTGGGAGTCTTGGCTCCTCCTCTATCCTGAGATAATGCTAGTGCCATGGGAAATGCGCCAGTCTGGGCCACACTCCCCATAAAGGCCACCAAACGGACCAAAGCGTCCTGAAGTACTGGGGTGGCAATGAACCCCTCCGAAACCTGAGCTGGTCTGATAGGAACAGCCTGGGCTGGAACCTCCCCGTCATGCTCTATCTGAGGTTCCGCTGCTGGGGCTGCTGTTCCGGCTCTAGGATGAGCCTTTCCCCTTCCCCTGCCTCGGCCTTTGGCACGACCTCGGCCTCGACCTCTACCCCGCGTAGGAGCTGTCACTGGAGGCTCTTACTGTTGCTCAGCTGAGGAAGCAGTACGTGTTCTCGCCATCTGCCAGAGAATAAGAGTAGAAGAGTTCAGTCAGTATTGAGAAAGCAAAATCCCACGACAGAGAAGAAAAGAAGTGGAACTTGTTCCTAAACTTCATAGCCTCTAGAAGATAAGCACAGATGTCTCCGTACTGATCCTCCACACTCTACTAAGCTTGCTCGTTAATAGTGAGACCTAGGTAACCTAGTGCTCTGATACCAACTGTCACAACCCGAAATTTCCCACCGACGGGACCGTGATGGCGCCTAACATTTCACTTGCTAGGCAATCCAACGTTAGAGAATCATTTACTAATATCTTATTTTCATTCAGTAATTAACATTAATTAACTACAATGAAATATAACAAGTGTGGATTATCATAAATCTGTATTAACTACAACCACCCGGATCTGGAGTCACAATTCATGAGCATTCTAGAATTTATAACAAGTAATAGTCTGAAAGAAATACAACTGTCTGAATGAAAGAAAAGAGTAAGACATAAAGGATAGACGGGGACTTCAAGGTCTATGAACGCCGACAGATCTACCTTGAGTCTCCGGATAGTGGACGAGTAGCAAATCTTGATCAACCTGAGCCGGTATCAAAATCTGCACAGAAAGTGCTGAGTGCAGCATCAGTACAACCGACCCCATATACTGGTAAGTGTCGAACCTAACCTCGGCGAAGTAGTGACGAGACTAAGACAAGACACCCACATATAACCTGAACAGTATAATCATGCTAGAGGCAACAACAATAAGTAAAACAATAATGCAGAAATAATGGGAGGGGAACATACAGCAGGGGAATACAACATAAATAGTGAGAATAATGAAAGGACATAATTAAATTAGAATACCTTAAACGAATTGAGCAATCAAGACAGCAAGGAAAACTGCACGGCATCACCCTTCGTGATTTTACTCTCAACCTCTCCAAATAACAAATAAGACTGCACGACATCACCCTTCGTGCTTTTACCCTCTTCTTCACAATATAAATAAATTATACACGACATCACCCTTCGTGCTTTACACTCTTCCTCACAATATAATTAAATTATGCATGGCATCACCCTTCGTGCTTTACACTCTTTCTCACAATTCACAAAATCAAGAACAACGGATAGAGAGAAGTTTCACAACAAATCAACATTTCATAAATGATTACTTTCACAATTTAACATCTCAACCTCGAATCAATATTCACAATTTAATCGACCTTGGCGGAACCGGATACAAGTCTTCCAACATTTCAACAACAACAATAAGCATGGATAGCAAGTTTTAAGACTACAAAATTGCAAGAAATGGAACTTCACTCGCATGCTATGACTCGACCACAATGTATAGATGCTCCTCACCTCAACTATATGTCGTATTGAACAACAAAACACGTAGAAAATACTCACACAATACCTATTCCCTCAAGCCAAAGTTAGACAAAACACTTACCTCGCTCTGAAGGCCACTTAATTCTCAAACACAGTTTTCCCTCGGAATTCACCTCCAAACCACTCGTATCTATTAAAAAATGACTCAATAATATCAAATATTACTAAAGAAATTAATTACATTTCATAAATTAAATTTCACAAATTTTCCTCTAAAAATTACCCCGGGCCCGCTTGGTCAAAACCCGAGGTTCGGACCAAAATCCTTTTACCCATTCATCCCCGAGCCCGAATATATAATTGATTTTGGAATCCGACCTCAAATTGTGGTCTAAATCCCCAAATTCCTGAAAACCCTAATTTCTACCCTAACCCCTAATTCTACCATGAAAACTCTAGATTTTAGGTTGAAACTTCAAGAAATGTAATGTGTAATTGAAAGAAAATGGTTTAAAATCATTTACCAATAATTTGGGGAAGAAAATGACTCTTGAAAATCGCCTCTACCCGTTTGGTTCTTGAAAAATGTTGAAGAAATGGCTCAACCCCGTGTTTGGAGTCTGTTTTAAGTCACTGGACAGGCCTTCATCGCTTTCGCGAGAGGCCTGTCGCGATCGCGATGCTCAGCGGCCTAAGGCCTTCACGTTCGCGAGTCTTCCTTCGTGTTCGCGTAAGGCAACTCCCCCTAGACTTCGCGTTCACGATCCGGTGGACGCGTTCGCGTAGAAGAACATGACCAACCCTCCCCCAGGTCCCCAAGTGCTTTGAGTTCGCGATGGTCAGGTTACGTTCGCGAAGGATAAATCCCCCATCACTTCGCATTCGCGACTATGCCTTCACGGTCGCGAAGAAGAATTCTCAGCCTCACCAGATTACTCTTTGCGTTCGCGAGAGGACCTTTGCATACGCGAAGAAGGATATGCCAGACACCAGAATCAACAGAAAACCAGATTTTTCCCAAGTCCAAAACATCTCGTGGCCTATCCGAAACTCACCTGAGCCCTCCGGACTCCAAACCAAACATGCACACAAGTCTAAAAATATCATACGAACTTTCTCGCGCAATCAAATCGCCAAAACAACACCTAGAACTACAAATTTAGCACCAAATCAAATGAAATTCTCAAGAACACTTTAAAGTTCCTATCTTCTCAACTGGACGTCGGAATCACGTCAAATCAACTCCATTTCTCACCAAATTTCACAGACAAGTCTTAAATATCATAATGAAACTGTACCGGGCTCCGGAACCAAAATACGGACCCGATACCAACAATGCCATGCATCCATCATTTCTTAAAAATAATTAATTTTCAGACTTTTAATTTTTCTCAAAAATTCATAACTTGAGCTAGGGACCTCCGAATTCGATTTCGGGCATCCGCCCAGGTCAAATAATTTGATACGGACCTACAGGGACCATCAAAACATAGATCCAGGCCCGTTTACCAAAAATATTCACCGGAGTCAACTAAAATCAACTTTTAAGGCAAAAATTCTTATTTTCATTAGTTTTCAACATAAAATCTTTTCCAGAAACCTGCCTGGGCTACGCACGCAAATCGAGGAGGATAAAAATGAGATTTTTAAGGCTTATGAGTGAAGATTCGAGTTCTAAAGCATAAGATGACTTTTTCGGTCATCACAATATTGTTGTAGATGTATCAAATTTGTAGGAAATTTATTTTTAATTTGTATGTTATTGTACCATACAAATTTATCATCGCTGAGTTTCTATATGCTATTGTTGTTGGTGCTATATCGACGGAGATAAAGGCGTTGAATATTTTACTTAAATTTTGAGTTTTACGGAGGTGTGCGTCCAGGATTCAATATTCAACTACGCGCCTTTGGGTGGAGAGAGGCGACATAGAATAAGGAAAGAAGAGAGGAGAGAAAAAAGAAAAAGGGTGTAACTGAATGTCCTAATTTAAGGCACTAATAATTGATTGTACATAAATTGTAAGCAAACTACAGTTAGGCGAGTAATATACAAATATAAGATAAATTTGGCAAATAAGTTTTAAATATTGTATAGGAACGTTTTATAGAATAGTAGTTTCATTAATGGTATCAAATAGATGTAAAACTTAGAAAGAACGAGTTACGGAGCTGCGATTGTTAAAAAAAGAAGATATTGTTTGTTCTGGCAATTAAATACTAGGCTATTAATGGAGAACTAATCACAAGTGACAACATCCAAAAGAAAAAGGGTGAGTGCCGGAAACAGGAGTTAGCTTGCTAAAAAGATAGATTGAATATCTTGCCTTTATGGCGTGTCACGACCCCAATTTTTCTCCGTAGGATGTCGTGATGGCACCTAGTCTCTAAGACTAAGTAAACCTAACAATTTGCGAAATAACTGAATATAAAGCTAAAACTCAAACCTCAACATCTGAAATAAATAAAATATGCGACTCAAAAATAGTTACAACTTCCAAAACCCGTTTGAAATAAGTCACAAGTTCTAAAGAGAAAATACTAAGTGTCTCTATACATCAGAGTCTAATGAAAATAAAGAAAGCAACATCATAACAATAGAGGGGGATTTCGAGGTCTGCGGACGCTTGCAGATGTACCTTGAAGTCTCCACGTACGGCCTAGATCACTGGTATCTATTCTGGTAAGCAGTACCTGGATCTGCACAAAAAAATGTGCAGAAGTGTAGTATGAGTACACCATAATGGTACCCAGTAAGTGCCAAGCCTAACCTCGGTAGAGTAGTGACGAGGTCAGGTCAGGGCCCTACTGAAATAAAATAGAAGCAAGGCAGAAGATATAACAATATAATGAAATGACGGGGAATTTAAACAATGAGAAGTTACAGAAAGGTAACAACACAACGAATAAAGGTAAACAATAAGGGCGCTCCCGAGGTACCGCCTTGTAGTACCAAATGTAAATACACAACAAAGGGAGCTCCTGAGGTACTGCCTCTGTCATGCCCCAAAACCGAGGAGCGCGGCCGGCGCTCAACCGAGTGAACCAGACAAAGCAAGCCTGTTAGATTCCTTCTACCCAAACTCATTCATGAATAAAGAGAATATATGTTTTCCTTAATTAAACAATAAAGTGGTCATGACTGCAATTACCAATTCATTTCCAATTATTTTATCATTTTTAAAGTCTCAAATGGGCAAGTAATACATCCACAACATAACATAGTTTGTCTTTCCCCAGCACCAATACACAACCCACACTATGTCTACGGAGCCTCTATAGATAAAGAATAGTACAATGATAATGCCGGCAACAAGGCCCCGGCTATACCTCAACCATAATACATAAAGATCAAAAGATACATGACCCCGGGATGAAGTGGGGCTCACCAAGTCAGCTGGGAAGAAGGTGTTCTACTATAACTGATCAATGTCTCCTGTTGTGGAACCACTTGCATCCATTTAAAGATTCAGCGCCCCCGGCAAAAGGGACGTTAGTACCGTCGAATAGTACTAGTATGAAAACTAAACACCAATTTAGGAATTTATAAATACAAGATGATTATGATGAACCAGTGCGGCAATAGAATAATATAGATAACTGTCTCAACCATAGCAAGCTTATTAAAAGCTATCAACAACATTTATAGGATTTAAGATAAGATCCTATGTAACCATCTTCACACAAAGCGGCCCCGCCACCTCACCCGATGTATGCAGGTGGAGGTGTGCGAACAATACCATAACTCTAATGAAGCAGCCCTACCGCCTCACCCCAATGTATGTGGGTGGATATATAACTACCGTACTAAGAACTTACACAAAGCGGCTATGCCGCCTCACCCCAATGTATGCGGGTGCTGGTGCCACAACAATACTAAAACTATACACAAAGCGGTCGTACCGCCTCACCCCAATGTAAGCGGGTGGAGGTGCAGTCCCATAATATCATAATCCCTACACAAAGTGGTCATGCCGCCTCACCCCAATATATATGCGGGTGAAGGTGTATCACAATCACAATCACAATCTCTATACCATAATCCCCACACAAAGCGGTCATGCCACCTCACCCCAATGTATGCGGGTGGAGGTGTATCATAATCACAATCTCTACACAACTTGGCATAATACCTTTCACATAAATCACGATTAGAAATTATAACATGTGGATACGTAATCCATAGTTTGGGACACATTCTCAATTTATAATGCAATATGATAAGAGCAATTGAAATACGAATTGAATATATATCTTCATCACAAAACTTATCGGAATACTTGATTTATAATCAACATCTCGGAACTCACAAGGATAATGAGAATTCCAACTCTTAAAGAAGAGTTTAGCCAACATACCTCACTTGAGCTTCCTTACACTCTAAATGTTCTGGAATTCTTAGCAACTTCAATCTATTTTAGAAATATAATAAATTAAACCAAAATTAGGAAGATGATCATATTTCTAGCTCATTTGAGAATTTTATCAAACACTAGATGTGCATTAAGGTCTCAAGATCCTTTTATGGAGGATTCCATCATCCCACAACCCAACTTTTAGCATTTTTAGCTCAACAATCTTTCTACACCCCTTGATAACACATGCATGTAAAATAACCAACCCTCTTGCCCTGAAATTATCTTGCCTATTATTCATTTCTACACAAAATTCGAAATTGAGGGTTAGGGTATAGAATCTTACCTCTAGGATGAAGACCTAGTGAGTTTCCCTTCTCAATCTTCCAAAACTTGGGCAAGAATTGAAGAACAATTATTGGAGAACACCTTCTCACTCTAGGTCACCCTCTCTCACTCTAAAATGTCAGATAATAGCTCAAAAATGACCCAAAGAGTGTATTTAACGAAATAGGGTCGGTTTTTAAAAATCCAAAAATGAAGCTCCGGAACAGGTTCTGCGGTCGCATATGCGATCGCATAGTGGTTATACGGACCGTATACCGGTCGCATAATTGCTGACAAAATGATCAAAAAGGTTGCCTGTGTATGTGGTCACTATGCGGTTCGCATAACTGTTATGCGGTTCGCATAACTGTTATGCGGTCGCATAATGCACCGCATAACAGTTATGCGGCCGCATAGTCGACCACATAATTGCATCCAACCGACCCAATTAACTGCCTCACTCTGCGGCCATTATGTGGTCCGCAGAGTGATTCTGAGGTCGCATAATGGACTGTAGAAATGCACATTTCCGCCAAAAAAAAATTCTTTTACTTTCCGGTGCATTGTTCAACCCAAAAAGTCCGAGCCTAGTCTGGCACCATGAAACATTATTTTCTTTGCAAATTTTACTGGGTTTTACACTTAAGTACTTCGAAATTTTCTGAGGTGTTACTTTCTCCCCCGCTTAGGATCATTCGTCCTCAAATGAGGGTCAAATTCTATTATTAGCATCTTATGCAACTCAGTCTTTCATACCATACACCAGCAACCCCAAATTTGACTAACTCCCTAAATTTCCAAAAATTTCGCCAGAGTTTTCTTTGTAATTAGGTCTATCCACCTGTCAGAGAGCCCCAGAAACACATCCTAACAGCATATACATAATCCAACAACGTAACATAATACAAAACAATGCCAACTGTGGCCTCACAAGCAATTATATTACCAGAACGGAACATCCTTAACACCAAATGTATAAGTCATACATATTTCATAGGAATATCCCTTAGCATTTTCATAAGTCACAACTCATAATTACATGGTTATTCAAATAAATAAGGGTACTTTTTCTTCATTTCTCCTTCGGCCTCCCAAGTAGCCTCTTCAACCTGTTGGTTTCGCCATAGCACTTTCACGGATGCAATTTCTTTGTTTCTCAACTTTCGGACTTGCCGATCAATAATAGAAACTGGATTCTCTTCATAAGTCAATTCTTCATTTACCTCAATAGTCTCAACCGGAACAATGACTGTCGGGTTTCCAACTACTTTCTTTAACATAGACACGTGAAACACCGGGTGTACTAATGACATCTCAGGTGGTAGCTCAAGCTTGTATGCTACCTCATTGATCCTCTGAATGATTTTGTACGGTCCGACATATCTCGGACTCAATTTCCCTTTCTTACCAAATCGCATTACACCCTTCATGGGGGAAACTTTCAAAAATACCTAATCATTTTCTTTGAATTCCAAATCCCTACGACGAACATCCGAATAGGATTTCTGACGACTCTGAGCAGTCTTCAACCGCTCCTTAATGATTTTAACTTTTTCCATAGCCTGATGCACGAGATCTGACCCTATCAACTCTGCTTCCCTAATTTTGAACCACCCAATGGGAGATCTACATCTCCTACCATATAAAGCCTCGAACGATGCCATTTGAATGCTAGCATGATAAATATTGTTGTATGCAAATTCTATGAGTGGTAAATGATCATCCCAGCTACCTTTGAAGTCTATAACACAAGAGTGCAACATATGCTCAAACGTCTGAATAGTCCGCTCTGCCTGCCTGTCAGTCTGCGGGTGAAAGGCTGTACTAAGATTCACTTGAGTACCCAAACCTTGCTGAAATTTCTTCCAAAAGTTAGCAGTGAATTGTGCCCCCCGATCAGAAATGATAGAAACTGGGGTGCCATGCAACCTGACTATTTCTTTGATATACAACTGAGCATACTGCTCCACTGTGTCGGTAGACTTAACCGGCAAAAAGTGTGCTGATTTTGTGAGTCGATCCACAATCACCCAAATTGAGTCAAACTTGTGCGGAGTGCGCGGTAATCCTACCAAAAAGTCCATATTAATCATTTCCCATTTCCACATTGGAATTTCTATGTTCTGTGCCAACCCACCGGGCCTTTGGTGTTCGGCCTTCACTTGCTGACAGTTCGGACATCTTGCTACAAAGTCCGCCACATTCCTCTTCATATCATTCCACTAATTAGACTTCCTTAAGATCATGATACATTTTTGTAGAACCCGGGTGCATGGAATACCTAGTAGTGTGAGCTTCAGTCAAAATTCTTTCATGGAGATCATCCACATTTGGAACACATAGTCGCCCTTGGTACCTTATTGTACCATCATCCATGCCAAGAGCAAAGGCCATGGTCTTATGTTTATGAATTCCCTCTTTCAATTGCACCAACAATGGATCGTTGTATTTTTTTTTCTTTGACTTCCACTACAAGTGATGATTCAGCCCTATTTTGCACAATTACCCCTCCTTCACTAGAGTCCGCAAGGCGAACTCCCAAACTAGACAATCGGTGAAGTTCTTTGGCTAGTGGCCTTTGAGATGCCTCCAAGTGTGCTAAGATATCCATATATTTGCGGCTAAGAGCATTCGCCACAACATTAGCCTTCCCCGGATGGTATAAAATATCAATGTCATAATCCTCGAGTAATTCAAGCCATCTTCTCTACCTCAGATTCAATTCCTTCTATTTGAAAATATATTTAAGGCTCTTATGGTCCGTGAATATATCTACATGGATCCCATATAAATAATGACGCCAAATTTTCAATGCAAATACCAATGTCGCAAGTTCTAAATCATGTGTTGGATAGTTCTTTTCATGATTCTTTAGTTGCCTAGAAGCATAAGCTATCACCTTCCCATGTTGCATTAATACACACCCAAGCCCGATTCTTGAAGCATCACAATATACCACAAATCCATCTATACCCTCTGGTAAAGTCAACACCGGCGCAGTAGTCAATCTTGCTTTCAATTCCTGAAAACTCCTTTCACAAGCATCTAACCATTGGAACTTAATTGCCTTATGCGTCAATTTAGTCAATGGAGAGGCAAGAGTAGAAAACACCTCCATAAACTTTCTATAATATCCAGCTAAGCCTAAGAAACTGCGAATCTCTGTTGGAGTTGTAGGCCTCGGCCAATTCTTCACAGCTGAAATTTTCTGAGGATCAACCTTAATTCCCTCACTAGAAACTACATGACCCAAGAATATGACTGTTTCAAGCCAAAATTCACACTTTAAAAACTTTGCATATAATTGGTGTTGATATAGGGTTTGCAGAACTACCCTGAGATGATCGGCATGGTCCTCCTGACTTCGTGAATATACAAGAATATCGTCAATGAACACTATCACAAAGGAGTTGAGGAATGGCTTAAAAACTCGATTTATAAGATCCATGAAGGCTGTTGGGGCATTTGTTAGCCCAAACGACATCACCAGAAATTCAAAATGCCCATACCGGGTCCTAAAAGTTGTTTTCGAAATATCCCGCTCCCTGATCTTCAATTGGTGATACCCGAATCTTAAATCAATTTTGGAGAAGTACCTGGCACCTTGCAATTGATCAAACAAGTATCTATCCTTGGCAGTGGGTACTTATTCTTGATTGTAACCTTATTAAGCTGCCGATAGTCAATACACATTCTCAGCGACCCATCTTTCTTTCTTACAAAAAGGACTGGTGCGCCCTAAGTCGACACACGTGGCCGGATAAAACCATTTTCTAACAAATCTCTCAATTGCTCCTTTAGCTCTTTCAATTCTGCCGGTGCCATTCTGTACGGTGGAATAGATAATAGGATGCGTGTCTGGCATCACATCAATCCCAAAATCAATCTCCATGTCTGGTGGGATCCCAGGGAGTTCATCCGGAAATTCATTCACAACAGGCACAGACTCAAGTGTAGGTGCCTCAGCATCGGTGTCCGTAACCCGGACCAAATGGTAAATACATCCCTTGTTGATCATTTTCGTGGCCTTAAGGTAAGAGATAAACCTACCCTTCGGTACTACATCATCACCCTTCCACTCAATAATTGGCTCATTTGGAAATTCGAACCTAACAGTTCTGGTTCAGCAATCAAGCTTGGCAAAATAAGAGTAAAGCCAATCCATCCCCATTATCACATCAAAATCGACCATTCTCAATTCAATAAGATCGGCCATGGTGCCCCGACCATGCAATGTGCCAACACAATCCCTAAAAACCTACGCGGCCAAAATAGACTCACCAACCAGAGTAGATATAGAGAACGACTCATGAAGTTGTTCTAGTTCTATCCCAAATTCCATAGCAACATAAGGAGTGACATATGATAAAGTGGAACCGGGATCAATAAGAGTATATACATCATGAGATTGGACAGTCAATATACATGTGACAACATCTGGAGAAGCCTCTAATTCCCGACGTCTCCGCATAGCATAAAATCTGCTGGGTCCTCCCGAATTCTGTGTACCACCCCTAGCTGCACCACGCCCCGCGGGCGCTGGGGTACTTCGAGCTGGAGGTGTTGTGGATGTAGTAGCTGCAGAATTAGCTGGCTGTGCCGCACCTCTGCCCATATTTTGGCGGGATGAGTGACAATCTCTCTGAATGTGACCCCCCACACCACACCCATAGCATACTGGTAGGTCCATGAAGCAGGACCCAAAGTGCATCCTCCCACACTTAGGGCATGGAAGCCCCAGCTGCTGAACCTTCTGTCGGGCCAACCCTACTGGTGGGGTCCTCTGTTGCCCTGACTGGGTCCAGATGACTGTGCACCCATCGAAGACTGGGAGAATGATTGGGAAGGTCCTGATGACGCTCCCCTAAATGCCGACCTACCACCACCACCACCGGAAGAACCACCAAAGTTGCCCGCGGACCAGGCCTTGCTGTTACTCTGACGCTCCATTCTATTCTTCAATTTGTGGGTCTCTGTGGCTTGAGCAAATGTCACCATATTACCATAGTTCATATCGGAATTTAAGGCAGCTGTAGAGGCCTCATTGATAACCAAGGGGCTAAGTCCCTGTACAAACCGGTGCACTCTAGCCTCCATAGTGGGCAACATGTGAATAGCATACTTGGACAGGCGCACAAACTCCATATGGTACTCCCACACATTCATACTACCCTGCTTCAGGCTTTCAAACTCAGCGGCACGAGATTCCTTAGTTTCGGCAGGCAAAAAATGATCCATAAAGGCATCTGTGAACTCACCCCACCTTGCCGAAGGGCTTCCCTCCTCAAGGGATTCCTCCCACAACTCAAACCAAGAGTAGGCCACCCCTTTCAGGTGGTAGGAGGCCAATTCTACTCCCTCTATCTCTGTAGCATGCATAACCCGAAGAGTTTTGTGCATCTCATCAATGAAGTCCTGGGGGTCCTCCTCGGGATCAGCACCCGTAAACACTGGAGGATCTAACTGAAGAAACTTGTTCACCTTGGAACTAGCAGATTCCCCTGGATGGATGGAAGAAGTAGGCCCAACACTCGATCTCTGGGCCGGAGAAGCCACTATCTGTGTCAATATTTGTATGGCTCCCCTAATATCAATATCACACACACCAGAATCGAAAGATGGATCTGGAGGTGGAACTGGAATATCAGTTAGAGGGACCGTTGCACCCTCAGTAGGTGTAGGGACAGGTATGGTCTGATCAGTTGTAGTAGAGTCAGGCAGTGTAGTAACTGGAGGAATATCCTCACTCCTCGGGTGCTAACCTGCATCATCAATTATAGGGTCAACTGTCACTCCTGGGGTGACATTGGCTCTTTGGCCAATTCTTGCCTTCTTCTTAGGTGCCATGCACTGAAATTTAGAGCAACGCATGACTTAAAGGAGGAACAATCTTACAACCAGCTTTATCGCACGATCAAGAAAATAAAAGAAAGGTATTATTCCTAAATGCCCACGTAGCATCCTAATTATAGATGTGGTCGACAACATACCGATAATAAGGACTCTACTAGACATGGCTCCGAGACATCCTAGGACACTTTAAAACCTTAGGCTCTGATACCAAGTTTGTCACGCCCCAAAACTGAGGAGCGCGACCGGCGCTCAACCGAGTGAACCCGACCAAGCAAGCCTGTTAGATTCCTTCTACCCAAACTCATTCATGAATAAAGAGAATATATGTTTTCCTTAATTAAACAATAAAGTGGTCATGGCTGCAATTACCAATTCATTTCCTATTGTTTCATCATTTTTAAAGTCTTAAATGGACAAGTAATACATCCACAACATAACATAGTTTGTCTTTCCCCAGGACCAATACACAACCCACACTATGTCTACGGAGCCTCTATAGATAGAGAAGAGTACAATGATAATGCCGGCAACAAGGCCCCGGCTATACCTCAACCATAATACATAAAGATCAAAAGATACATGACCCCGGGATGAAGTGGGGCTCACCAAGTCAACTGGGAAGAAGGTGTACTGCTATCACTGATCAATGTCTCATGTTGTGGAGCCACCTGCATCCATTTAAAAATGCAGCGCCCCCGTCAAAAGGGATGTTAGTACCGTCGAATAGTACTAGTATGAAAACTAAACACCAATTTAGGAATTTAGAAATACAAGATGATTATGATGAACTAGTGCGGTAATAGAATAATATATATAACTGTCTCAACCATATGTAACCATCTTCACACAAAGCGGCCCCGCCGCCTCACCCGATGTATGCAGGTGGAGGTGTATGTACAATACCACAACTCTAATCAAGCGGCCCTACCGCCTCACCCCAATGTATGCCATACACAAAGCGGTCGTACCGCCTCACCCCAATGTAAGCGGGTGGAGGTGCAGTCCCACAATAGCATAATCCCTACACAAAGTGGTCATGCCGCCTCACCCCAAAATATATATATATATATGCGGGTGGAGGTGTATCACAATCACAATCACAATCTCTATACCATAATCCGCACACAAAGCGGTCATGCCGCCTCACCCCAATGTATGCGGGTGGAGGTGTATCACAATCACAATCTCTACACAACTTGGCATAATACCTTTCACATAAATCACGATTAGAAATTATAACATGTGGATACGTAATCCATAGTTTGGGACACATCCTCAATTTATAATGCAATATGATAAGAGCAATTGAAATACGAATTGAACATATATCTTCATCACAAAACTTATCGGAATACTCGATTTATAATCAATATCTCGGAACTCACAAGGAAAATGAGAATTCCAACTCTTAAAGATTAGTTTAGCCAACATACCTCACTTGAGTTTTCTTACACTCTAAATGTTCCGAAATTCTTAGCAACTTTAATATATTTTAGAAATATAACAAATTAAACCACAATTAGGAAGATGATCATGGTTCTAGCTTATTTGAGCATTTTATCAAACACTAGATGTGCTTTAAGGTTTCAAGACCCTTTTATGGAGGATTCCATCATCCCACAACCCAACCTTTAGC
This sequence comes from Nicotiana tabacum, assembly GCF_000715075.1. Lineage (NCBI taxonomy): Eukaryota > Viridiplantae > Streptophyta > Magnoliopsida > Solanales > Solanaceae > Nicotiana > Nicotiana tabacum. Next base: position 25,897,529 of record NC_134094.1, on the reverse strand, counting down.
ATTTTTAGCTCAACAATCTTTCTACATCCCTTGATAACACATGCATGTAAAATAACCAACCCTCTTGCCCAGAACTTATCTTGCTTATTATTCATTTCTACACAAAATTCGAAATTGAGGGTTAAGGTGTAGAATCTTACCTCTAGGATGAAGACCTAGTGATTTTCCCTTCTCAATCTTCCAAAACATGGGCAAGAATTGAAGAACAATTATTGGAGAACACCTTCTCACTCTAGGTCACCCTGTCTCACTCTAAAATGTCAGATAATAGCTCAAAAATGACCCAAATAGTGTATTTAACGAAATAGGGTTGGGTTTTAAAAACCCAAAAATGAAGCTCCGGAACAGGTTCTGCGGTCGCATATGCGACCGCATAGTGGTTATGCGGGCCGCATACTTGTCGCATAATGGCTGACAAAATGAGCAAAAAGGCTGCCTGTGTATGCGGTCCGCATAACAGTTATGCGGTCGCATAATGCACCGCATAACAGTTATGCGGTCGCATAGTCGACCGTATAATTGCATCCAACCGACCCAATTAACTGCCTCACTCTGCGGCCATTATGCGGTCCGCAGAGTGATTCTGCGGTCACCTAATGGACCGCAGAAATGCGCATTTCCGCCAAAAAATAATTTTCTTTTACTTTTCGGTGCATTGTTCAACCCAAAAAGTCCAATCCTAGTCCGGCACCATGAAACATTATTTTCTTTGCAAATTTTACCGGGCTTTACACTTAAGTACTTCAAAATTTTTTGGGGTGTTATAGCCTCGTAGTCCCAAAAGTAAATATACAATAGGGGCACTCCCGAGGTACCGCATCGTAGTCCTAAAAGTAAATACACAATAGGGGGAGCTCCCGAGGTACCGCCTTGTACTCCCAAAAGTAAATATGCAATAGGGGGAGCTCCCGAGGTACCACCTCGTAGTCCCAAAAGTAAATAAACAACTCATAACCTATGGAACAACGGATTTACAGTAAGGAATCATATAGTTAAAGACTGATTACAAGATCAAGGAAGTATGTAATTCAACTAAGCATGTTGCACAAGTTGCAAGTAAGAGTTAAGACACGTAGACATGTGACATTAGGCTAAACATGATGAATACATAGGCTGGAGAAACTCAGTTAAGGAATTCAAAGAAATACTCAGCAAGAACCAGATTTTTAAACATTTAACCCAAGTACGTACTCGTCACCTCGTGTACACGGCCTTCACGTATTGCAAATATCATAACAATACCAAAACCTAAGGGGCGTTTCCCCCACACAAGGTTAGATAAGTCACTTACCTCAAACCAAGCTCAATCAGTCAATAAGAATGCCTTTCTCTCAATTTTCCGACTCCGCACGACCCAAATCTAGCCAAAAGCAATTACATACTATAAATACAACCACAAGAAACTAATTTAAATAATAAATCTACGACTTTAGCAAGAATCAAAAAATTGCCCCAAACGCCGACCCAGGCCCACAACTCAGATTCGGATAAAAGTCACAAAATACGAACACTCATTTGACCACGAGGCCAACCAAACCAAATTTACCAAAATCTGACACCAAATCGCCACTTAAATTCACAAATTAAACTCTCCAAATCCCTAGCCTCAAACTCCCAAATTCCACCTTAAATACACACAAACTAGGTGGAAAAATCAATGGGGAAACAAGATTATTGATAAAAAATGAGCACAAGAGACTTACCTCAAGAAACCCCTCAAAAATCCTCTAAAGAATCGCCAAAACCCGAGATAAAAATGTTTAAAATGAAGAAAAATCGTGAACCCTTGTATTTAAGTGTTTTGTCCAGAACTTCCACTTCTGCGGAAACTTAGCTACATATGCAGCGTCGCAGAAGCGAAACCATACCCGGTTTTGCTGCTTCCATGGCTCCAGCGGTCCCTTCATCCGCTCCTGCGGACTTGCTTCTGCGACCCACCGAGCTACTTCTGCTAAACCCAACCCTTGCCCAATTCTGCTTCTGCAGCCTTCACGTCACACCTGCGACCACAGGTGTGATGACTCAAAAGGCCATCTTATGTCTTAGAACTCGAATCTGCGCTCGTAAGCCTTAAACATCTCATTTTTACTCTCTTCGATTTGCGTGCACAGTCCGGGCAGGCTTCCGGAAAGCTTTTATGTTGGAAACTAATGAAAATAAGAATTTTTGCCTTAAAAGTTAATTTTAGTTGACTTCGATCAATATTTTTGGTAAACGGGCCAGGATTCAAGCTTTGACGGTCCCGGTAGGTCGGTATTAAATTATGGGACCTGCCCCGAATCGAATTCGAAGGTCTAGCTTGAGTTTGGAAATTAAAAGTTTGGAAATTATTTGTTTTTAAGAATTGATTGATATTTGGTATTGTGAGTATCGGGTCCGTATTTTAGTTTCAGAGCCCGGTACAGGTTTATTATGATATTTAAGACCTGTCTGTGAAATTTGGTTAGAAACAGAGTTGATTTGACGTTATTCGGACGTCCAGTTGAGAAGATAGGAATTTTAAAGTGTTCTTGAGAATTTCATTTGATTTGGTGCTAAATTCGTAGTTCTAGGTGTTATTTTGGCGATTTGATCGTACGAGTAAGTTCGTATGACATTTTTAGACTTGCGTGCATGTTTAGTTTGGAGCCCCGAGGGCTCGGGTGCCATTCGGGCGATGCGCGAGTTGAGTTCAAACCTCAACAAGGCTACTAGTGCACCAAATCTGGTGTGCCCGCACCTGCGAGCCTTTGGTTGCAGGTGCGACCCAGGCTTGGACTATATTTTTCCACAGCTGCAAACTTTTCTTCGCAGGAGCGGGACCACAGAAGTGGAACCCTGTCCGCAGGTGCGGCCCCAATTGGTCCAGTCCTTTTCTGCACAAGCGCACATCCTGTCCGCACGTGCAGATACGCATGTGCAACCAAAGCACCGCAGGTGCGAAGGTCGCTGGGCAGTGAGTTCATTTAATTCGGACTCCAACCATTTTTCTTCTCGTTTTCAAAAGGATAGGAGGCCTAGGGCAATTTTGCAAAGACATTTTCTTCCCCAAATCATAGGTAAGTGATCCTTAACTCGTTTCTTTCAATCTTTTACTTCATTTTACTAGAATTCAACATAAAATCTAGAGTTTTCATGGTAGAATTAGGGGTTAGGGTAGAAACTAGGGATTTGGGGATTTGGACCTCAATTTGAGGTCGAATTCCAAAATTAATTACATATTCGGCCTCGGGGTTGAATGGGTAAAAGGATTTTGGTCAGAACCTCGGGTTTTGACCAAGCGGGCTCGGGGTCGATTTTTTTGACTTTTTTGAGGAAAATTTAGGAAATTTAAATTATAAAATATAATTGATTCCTTTAGCAATATTTGATATTATTGAGTCATTTTTGAATAGATACGAGTGGTTTAGAGGTGAATTCCAAAGGAAAAGCTGTGATTGAGAATTAAGTAGCCTTCGGAGCGAGGTAAGTATCGTGTCTAACTTTGGCTTGAGGGAATAGGTATTATTTGTTCATTTTCTATGTGATTGGTTGTTAAATGCGATGTGTAGGTGAGGTGACGAGCATCTATGCATCGTTGTCGAGTCATAGCATGCGAGTAAAATTCTATTCTTGTCTATTTTGTAGCCTTAAATTCTATTATCCATGCTTAGCGGGTTATTTGAAATGTTGGGTGACTCATATTTTGTTTCACTGGGATATGGTAATTTTCGAATATTGATTCGAGGTTGAAATTACATTGTGCTATTGATTATGGGAGAAATACGGGTTTCTTTGTGATACTCTTATCTATCCGTTGTTATTGATTCTGTGATTTGTGAGGAGGAGTGTAAAGTACGAAGGATGATGCCATGCATGCATTTTTTATATTGTGAGGAAGAGTTTAAAGCATGAAGGGTGATTCCGTGTATATTATAATAGGCTTAAAAGCACGAAGGGTGATGCCGTGCCGTTCTATTTATTTATTTGGGTGAGGTTGAGAGTAAAAGCACGAAGGGTGATGTAGTGCCGATCTATTTATTTATTTGGTGAGATTGAGAGTAAACGCACGAAGGGTGATGCCGTGTAGTTTTCCTTGGATGTTTTAATTGCTTAATTCATTTATGGATTTTTTGTTTAATTCTGTCTTTTCATTATTCTCACTCTTTATGTTGTATTCCCCCACTGTATGTCCCCTTCCCATTATTTCTGCGTTATTGCTTTACTTATTGTTGTTGCCACTAATATGATTATACTGTTCAGGTTATATGTGGGAGTCTTGTCCTAGCCTCGTCACTACTTCGCTGAGGTTAGGCTCGACACTTACCAGTACATGGGGTCGGTTGTACTGATGCTGCACTCTGCACTTTTTGTGCATATTTTGATACCGGCTCAGGTTGATCGAGATTTGCTACTGGTCCACTGTTCGGAGACTCAAGGTAGATCTATCGGCGTTCACAGACATCGAAATCCCCATCTATCTTTTATGTCCTACTATTTTCTTTCATTCAAACAGTTGTATTTCTTTCAGACTATTACTTGTAGTAAATTCTAGAATGCTCGTGAATTGTGACTCCAGATCTGGGTGGTAGTAATTAATACAGTTTTATGATATTCCGCACTTATTATATTTTATCTTAGTTAATTATTGCTATTTACTGAATGGAAATAAGGAATTGGTTTAACGATTTTCTAACGTTGGCTTGCCTAGCAAGTGAAATGTTAGGCGCCATCACGGTCCCGTCGGTGGGAAATTTTGGATCGTGACAGTTGGTATCAGAGCCCTAGGTTGCCTAGGTCTCACGATTCACGAGCAAGCTTAGTAGAGTCTGGAGGATCGGTACGGAGACGTCTGTGCTTATCTTCCAGAGGCTATGAAGTTTAGGAACAAGTTTCACTTCCATTCTTCTCTGTTGTGCGATTTTGCTTACTCAATACTGATTGAACTCTTCTACTCTTATTCTCTCATAGATGGCGAGAACACGTACCGCTTCCTCAGCTAAGCAGCAGCCAGAGCCTCCAGTGACAGCTCCTACACGGGGTAGAGGTCGAGGCTGAGGCCGTGCCAGAGGCCGAGGCAGGGGAAGGGCTCAGCCTAGGGCCCGAGCAGTAGCCCCAACAATTGAGCCTTAGATAGATCTTGACGAAGAGGTTCCAGCCCAGATTGTTCCTGCCGGACCAACTCAAGTTCCGGAGGGGTTCATTGCTACCCCAGTACTTTAGGACGCTTTGGTCCGTTTGGTGGGCCTTATGGAGAGTGTGGCCCAGACTGGCGCATTTTCCATGGCACCAGCAGTATCTCAGGTTGCAGAAGGAGCCCAAACTCCCACCACTCCTGCTCCGGAGCAGATAGCTCCCCAGTATCATGCCCTAGCAGCTCAGCTAGTCAGATTAGTTCAGCCGGTTATTGCGACACAACCCCGGTGTTATTAGAGGTGGAGACCAGCCAGTTAGACGCCATCCCAGGGACGTAGTTCAGGGTGGTGGGGCCCAACCCCGGTGTTATGCTTTCCCAACCAAGCCCGAGGCTGAGTTATCTGACACTGTTATCACATGTACTGTTTCAGTTTACAGTAGAGATGCTTCAGTTCTATTTGATCCGGGATCTACTTACTCCTATGTGTCATCCTATTTTGCTTCCTATTTGGTTGTGCCCCGTGATTCTTGGAGTGCTCCTGTGTAAGTGTCCACACCAGTGGGAGATGCTATTGTTGTAGATCGTGTTTATCGTTCATGTGTGGTCACCATTGGGAGTCTTGAGACTCATGTAGATCTCCTACTTCTCGACATGGTTGATTTTTATGTCTTACTGGGTGGATTGGCTATCACCTTATCATGCTATATTAGATTGTCATGCCAAGACAGTGACCTTAGCCTTGCAGGGGTTTCCTCGATTAGATTGGAGAGTAAATCTTGGCCATTCTGCCAGCAGGGTTATCTCTTATGTCTCTTATATGAAGGCTCGGCATATGGTCGAGAAGGGGTATCTAGCTTATTTGGCTTATTTCCGCGAATCTAGTGCGGAGGTTCCTTCAATAGATTCGGTGTCGGTTATTCGTGAGTTTCCAGAGGTGTTTCCTACAGACCTATCGGGGATGCCACCTGACAAGGATATTGATTTTTGCATTGATTTGGCTCCGGGTACTCAGCCTATTTCCATTCCGCCATATCACATGGCCCCTCCAGAGTTGAAAGAATTGAAGGAGAAGCTGCAAGATTTGCTTGAAAGGCTTCATTAGACCTAGTGTCTTGCCCTGGGGTGCACCTGTGTTCTTTGTGAAGAAGAATAATGGATCGATGATGATGTGTATAGATTATCGGCAGTTGAACAAAGTCACCATCAAGAACAAGTATCCATTGCTGAGGATTGATGATTTATTTGATCAGCTTCAGGGTGCCAAGGTGTTTTCAAATATTGATTTGTGATCTGGCTACCATCAATTGAGGATTAGGGCATCCGATATTCCTAAGATAGCTTTTTGAACTCGGTATGGGCATTATGTGTTTCTAGTGATGTCATTTGGGCTGACAAATACCCCAGCAAAATTCATGGATTTGATGAACCGAGTGTTCAAACCCTACCTGGATACCTTTGGGGTTCTGTATATTGATGATATCTTGATCTACTCCCACAGTCGAGAGGAGCATGAGCAGCACCTTCGGATCATTCTTCAGACTCTGAAAGACAGTCAGTTATATGCCAAGTTCTCAAAATGCAAGTTTTGGTTGAGTTCAGTTGCTTTCTTAGGTCACGTTGTATCAGCAAAGGGTATTCAGGTGGATCCTAAGAAGATTGAGGCAGTTGAGGACTGGCCTAGACCCACATCAGCTACATAGATCCGTAGTTTCCTGGGTTTGGTGGGCTATTACCATTGATTTGTGGAGGGGTTTTCATCCATAGCATCCCTGTTAACCAGATTGACCCAGAAGGGTGCCCCATTTAGGTGGTCAGACGAGTGTGAAGCGAGATTTCAGAAGCTCAAGACTGCTTTAACTACGACACCGGTATTGGTGTTACCCACATATTTAGGATCTTATACAGTATACTGTGATGTATCCCGTATTGGTCTGAGTACAGTATTTATGCAGGGTGGCAAGGTTATTGCATATGCTTCACGGCAGCTGATGGTTCACGAGAAGAATTACCTTGTTCGTGATCTAGAGCTGGCAGCCATTGTTCACGCACTAAAGATTTGGAAGCACAATCTTTACGGTGTACCATGTGAGGTATTCACTAATCATCAGAGCTTGCAGTATTTGTTCAAGCAGAAGGAACTCAATTTGAGGCAGAGAAGGTGGCTGAAGCTATTGAAAGACTATGATATCACCATATTGTATCATCCCGGGAAGACCAAAGTGGTGGCTGACGCTTTGAGTAGGAAGTCAGTCAGTATGGGTAGCCTTGCATATATTCCAATTGGTGAGAGACCGCTTGCATTGGATGTTCAGGCTTTGGCCAACCAATTCGTGAGGTTAGATGTTTCTGAGCCCAGCTGTGTTCTAGCTTGTACAGTTGCTCGGTATTCTTTGTTTGAGCGCATCAAAGATCGGCAGGATGACGATCCTCATTTACTTGTCCTTAGAGACACAGTGCGGCACGTGGGTGCCAAGCAGGTTAATGTTGGAGATGACGGAGTTTTGAGGATGCAGGGTCGTATTTGTGTGCCTAATGCAGTTGGACTTCGTGAGTTGATCCTTGAGGAGTCCCACAGTTCCCGGTATTCTATTCATCCGGGCACTGCCAAAATGTATCAAGACTTGAGGCAACATTATTGGTGGAGGCGAATGAAGAAGGACATAGTTGCCTATGTAGCTCGGTGCCTAAATTGCCAGCAGGTAAAGTGTGAGCATCAGAGACCTGGTGGTTTACTTCAGAGGTTAGATATTCCTGAGTGGAAGTGGGAGCGTATCACTATGGATTTTGTTGTTAAACTCCCACAGACTCAGAGGAAGTTCAATGCAGTTTGGGTTATTGTGGGTAGGATGACTAAGTCAGCGCACTTCATTCTTGTGTAGTTACCTATTCCTCGGAGTAGTTAGCAGAGATTTATATTCAGCAGATCGTCCGTTTTCACGGTGTGCGAGTGTCTATCATTTCTGATTGAGATACGCAATTTACCTCGCACTTATGGAGGGCAGTACAGCGTGAGTTGGGTATGCGGGTTAAGTTGTGCACAGCATTCCATCCTCAGACGGATGGGCAGTCCGAGAGTACTAGTCAGATCTTGGAGGATATGCTCCACGCTTGTGTTATAGACTTCGGAGGATCGTGGGATCAGTTATTTCCCCTTGTAGAGTTTGCCTACAACAACAGCTACCAGTCGAGCATTCAGATGGCTCCCTATGAGGCATTATATAGTAGGTGGTGTCGGTCGCTAGTTGGGTGGTTTGAGCCGGGAGAGGCTCGGTTGTTGGGCACAGACTTAGTACAGGATGCTTTGGATAAGGTCAAGATTATTCAGGATCGACTTCACACATCTCAGTCTAGGCAGAAGAGTTATGCCGACCGTAGAGTTCGTGATGTTGTATTCATGGTCGGAGAGAGAGTGCTACTTCAGGTATCACCCATGAAGGGTGTAATGAGGTTCGGAAAGAAGGGTAAGTTGAGCCCTAGGTATATCAGACTTTTTGAGATTCTGGAGAGAGTGGGAGAGGTCGCTTACAGGCTTGCGTTTCCACCTAGTTTAGCAACTGTTCATCCGGTATTCCATGTGTCCATACTTTGACAGTATCACGGCGATCCGTCCCATGTGTTAGATTTCAGCTTTGTCTAGTTGGACAAAGATTTGACTTACGAGGAGGAGCCGGTGGTAATTCTAGCTCGGCAAGTTCGCCAGTTGAGATCAAAGAGTTACCCTTCAGTTCGAGTGCAATGGAGAGGTCAGCCTATTGAAGCAGCTACTTGGGAGTCCGAGTCCGATATGTAGAGTAGATATCCCCACCTTTTCACCAGCACAAGTACTTTTCTATGTCCGTTCGAGGACGAACGGTTGATTTAGAGTGGAGAATGTGATGACCCAAAAGGTCATCTTATGTTTTAAAACTCGAATCTGTGCTCTTAAGCCTTAAAAATCTCATTTTAACCCTCCTCGATTTGCGTGCGCAGTCCGGGCAGGCTTCCGAGAAGCTTTTATGTTGGAAACTAATAAAACAAAAATGCCTTAAAAGTTGATTTTAGTTGACTTTGGTCAACATTTTTGATAAATGGGCACGGATCCATGCTTTGACAGTCCTGGTAGGTCCGTATCGAATTATAGGACCTGGGCGTATGCCCGGAATCGAATTTGGAGATCCCTAGCTTGAGTTATGAATTTTTGATAAAAATTAAAAGTTTGGAAATTATTTGTTTTTAAGAATTGATTCATATTTGGCATTGTTAGTATTGGGTCCGTATTTTGGTTCCGGATCCCGGTACAGGTTCATTATGATATTTAAGACATGTTTATAAAATTTGGTGAGAAACGGAGTTGATTTGACGTGATTCGGACGTCCAGTTGAGAAGATAGGAATTTTAAAGTGTTCTTGAGAATTTTATTTGATTTGGTGCTAAATTCGTTGTTCTAGGTGTTATTTTGACGATTTGATTGCACGAGCAAGTTCGTATGATTTTTTTAGACTTGCGTGCATATTTGGTTTGGAGCCCCGAGGACTTGAGTGCCATTCAGGCGATGCGCGAGTTGAGTTCAAACCTCAACAAGGCTGCTGGTGCACCAACTCTGGTGTGCCCGCACCTATGAGCCTTTGGTCGCAGGTGCGACCCAGGCCTGGACTTTATTTTTTCATAGATGTGGACTTTTCTACGCATGAGCGGGACCGCAGAAGCGGAACCCTTTCCGCAGGTGCGGCCCCAGTTGGCCCAGTCCTTTTCCGCAGAAGCGCACATCCTGTCCGCAGGTGCGGCCAAAGCACCGTAGGTGCGAAGGTCGCTGGGTAGTGAGTTCATTTAATTCGGACTCAAGCCATTTTCGCTTCTTGTTTTCAAAAGGATAGGAGGTCTAGGGTGATTTTGCAAAGACAGTTTCTTCCCCAAATCATAGGTAAGTGTTCCTTAACTCGTTTCTTTCAATATTTTACTTCATTTTACTATAATTCAACCTAAAATCTAGAGTTTTCATGGTAGAATTAGGGGTTAGGGTAGAAACTAGGGATTTCGGAAATTTGGGGATTTAGACCTCGATTTGAGGTCAGATTCCAAAACTAATTACATATTCGGGCTTCGGGATGAATGGGTAAAAGGACTTTGGTCCGAACCTCGAGTTTTGACCAAGCGGACCCGGGGTCGATGTTTTCGACTTTTTGTGAGGAAAATTTAGGAAATTTAAATTATGAAATATAATTGATTCCTTTAGCAATATTTGATATTATTGAGTCATTTTTGAATAGATACGAGTGGTTTAGAGGTGAATTCCAAAGGAAAAGATGAGATTGAGAATTAAGTGGACTTCGGAGTGAGGTAAGTGCCGTGTCTAACTTTGGCTTGAGGGAATAGGTATTATGTGTTTATTTGCTACGTGATTGGTTGTTAAATGCGATGTATAGGTGAGGTGACGAGCATCTATGCATCGTTGTCGAGTCATAACATGCGAGTGAAATTCTATTCTTGTCTATTTTGTAGCCTTAAGTTCTACTATCCATGCTTAGCGGGTTATTTGAAATGTTGGGTGACTCATATTTGGTTTCACTGAGATTTGGTAATTTTCAAATATTGATTCGAGGTTGAAATTACATTGTGCTATTGATTATGGGAGAAATACGGGTTTCTTTGTGATACTCTTATCAATCCGTTGTTATTGAATCTGTGATTTGTGAGGAGGAGTGTAAAGCACGAAGGGTGATGCCATGCATGCATTATTTATATTGTGAGGAAGAGTGTAAAGCACGAAGGGTGATGCCGTGTATATTATGAGAGGTTTAAAAGCACGAAGGGTGATGTCGTGCCGTTCTATTTATTTATTTGGGTGAGGTTGAGAGTAAAAGCACGAAGGGTGATGTCGTGCCGTTCTATTTATTTATTTGGTGCGATTGAGAGTAAAAACACGAAGGGTGATGCCGTACAGTTTTCCTTGGATATTTTAATTGCTTAATTCGTTTACGGATTTTCTGTTTAATTCTGTTTTTTCATTATTCTCACTCTTTATGTTGTATTCCCCCACTGTATGTCCCCTTCCCATTATTTCTGCGTTATTGCTTTACTTACTGTTTTTGCCACTAGCATGATTATACTGTTCAGGTTATATGTGGGAGTCTTGTCCTAGCATCGTCACTACTTTGCCAGGGTTAGGCTCTACACTTACCAGTACATGTAGTCGGTTGTACTGATGCTGCACTCTATACCTTTTGTGCAGATTTTGATACTGACTAAGGTTGATCGATATTTGCTACTGGTCCGCTGTCCGGAGACTCAAGGTAGATCTGTCGGCGTTCAAAGACCTCGAAGTACCCGTCTATCTTTTATGTCCTACTGTTTTCTTTCATTCAAACAATTGTATTTCTTTCAGACTATTACTTGTAGTAAATTTTAGAATGCTCATGAATTGTGACTCCAGATCCTGGTGGTAGTAATTAATACAGTTTTATGATATTCCGTACTTATTATATTTCATCTTAGTTCATTATTGTTATTTACTGAATGGAAATAAGGAATTGGCTTAACGATTTTCTAACGTTGGCTTGCCTAGCAAGTGAAATGTTAGGCGCCATCACGGTCCCGTCGGTGGGAAAATTTGGGTTGTGACAACAGGCCATCCTCATCATCCCCGCATCTGCAATCGCCCGCTCGCTTCTGCGAGCTCGCACCTGCGTTCAGTCTTGCGCAGGTGCGATTGTACCAGAACTGGTGTACTTCAGCCATTCTCACAAGTCCAAATTTAGTCTGTTAACCACCCGTAATCCACCTGAGGCCCCCGGGACCTTGACCAAATATACCAACCAGTCCTAAAACATCATACGAACTTAGTTGAACCTTTAAATCACATCAAACAACGCTAAAACACGAATCGTGCATCGATTCAAGCCTAATGAACTTTAAAACATCAAACTTCTACATTCGACGCCGAAACCTATCAAATCATGTCTGATCGACCTCAAATTTTGCACACAAGTCATAATCGACATTATAGACCAATTCCAACTTCCGGAATTGGAATCCGATCCCGATATCAAAAAGTCCACTCTCAGTCAAACTTCCCAAAAATCATCCAAGTTTCCAACTTTTACCAATTGACGCTAAAATGACCTACATGTCTCCAATTCAACATACGAACATGTTCCTAAGACCAAAATCAACCTACGGAACTATTGGAACTGTCAAAACTCCATTCTAGAGTCGTTTTCACACAATTCAAAATACGATCAATTCTGACGACTTAAACTTCCATTTTAAGGACTATGTGTCCCATTTCACTCCGAAACCAAAATCCAAACCTCCCAACAAGTCATGTAACCACAAAATGAGATGGAGGAAGAAATAAATAGGGGTTCGGGGCTAATACTCTCAAAATGACCGGCCGAGTTGTTACATCCTCTCCCTCTTAAAACAAACGTTCGTCCTCGAACGAGTATAGAGACATACCTGAAGTGGTGAAAAGATGAGGATAACTTTTGCGCATATCATGCTCGGTCTCCCAAGTCGCCTCCTCGACCGGATGACCCCTCCATTGGACCTTCACCGAAGAAATATTCTTCGACCTCAACTGTCACGACCTAACTGGAGGGTCATGACTAGCACCCGGGCCATACTTGCCGAGCACCAACGTACATTTTATCTAACCTTCCTTATTATCTTTAAGGGCCGACAAGATCAATATAAATGGTAGACATGGATCATGAACATCTAACAATGAAAGATAATGTCATGAACATACATAACATGGGACGACAAGACTGTCAAGAAACTATATATAAGGTACGAGCTACCATGAGTCGACACCTGTCTATGAGCCTCTAAAGGAACATAAGTTCTACAACATTGCCGGAACAGGGCCCCGACATACCCATAATGTCTATAACAAAAATGCATACCAAGACCACGGCAAGTCCGGAGAAGGGATCTCGCCAATAACCGCTGAACTGGACAGCCTACTGTGGTGGGGGAGCTGCGTCTACCCATTTATCAGGACCTGCAGCACGACATGCAGTGTCCACAAATAAAAGGGACGTCAGTACGAATAAAGTACTGAGTATGTAAGGCAGGAAAGCATAAGTAAGAACAATAATGTAAATAGGAATAGGGAATATACAACCTGTGACATCTGGGTACCTCTGAGGGCTACTGATATGAAACACATGATATATACATATATATATATATATATACATAAACTTTTAAAACATATGCCTTTGTGGGCATCACTATCATCATATTGTACCCGGCCGTAATAGGATCGGTAAAACGTACCCGGCCATCATAGGGCTCGGTAGAATCGTACCCGGCCACGTGGAGCTCGGTAAAACCCAACTGATCAGTGGTTGCACAATAGGTGCCATACCCGACCGACTATAGCGCGGCTCGGTAGAGTAAAATAGATACATATATATGATGCATGCTGGACTCATTGGAATCACATTTTGAACCTTTCGGAGTGACGTAAGGTCGGTATCCTTCATACACGTTATTAGGATTAACTCTTCATCAAGAATCTTATAAGAATCAGGAACTACCAACAACATTGATAATATAAGAATAAGAGAAGTAACATCAATATCAATCGTTTCATAAGAAGGGCAGCAATGTAAGTACTGCTAGCTTCTAAGAGTAGAGTATCTTTGGGAGCTCGTTCATTACATTATGTACAATCTGAGTCGTGCAAAAGAATGAAGGGGATAGCCTCACATACCTTGTATATACTGCCCAACCTCAAGCTATACAAATGTCACGACTCCTTAGTCTACAATAAGAGAAATGACACTATCATTATCGTTTAAGCGTCGTAACTATTATGTATCGACCGCAACCTATTTTACGATGAAACGGACAGCACCTCCCCTATTTATATGACTTCACACAAGTCAATACAATCACCAAACAGCCCAAACAACATCATTAATAATCATATTGAGCCTCCTAAAATAGTCCACCAACCAACAACATTACTACCAAGCCTTTCGATATATATTTCACAAGTTCTAGCTTCAACGACTTAGCCGCAACTTGGATAATCTTAAATATATATATATATAGAGTAAGAGGTTCCTTACCTTTAAACAGAAATAACAACTCCAATTTGACCTTAATTTTCCGCGAAATATTTCTCCAATTCTGCCACAAGAACAAGGAAGCAAAACTAGCAATCAATTCGGGTTTTTCGGCACTAGAATTACTTTAGAAGACTTGAAATCACTTAGGGTTGATATTAAAAACTTGAAGGGGTATTTACAGAACATAAAACACTTAAAACAACCTCCCACACGAGCTGGAACAACACAAAAATCAGCAACAACAAGAAGAACAAGAAACTTACTAGCGCCACGGGATTCCCGACATTTGATTTGTGTTGTTTGCCCTTTGTTTGGGTCTTGGATCATGAGAGAACCTTGAGAGACTGTTTTTAGGGTTATAAGGTCTGAATATACTGAAAAATAATGACTTAAAACGGGGTTGAGGTATCTTATATATGTCCATATGTCTTAAACCGCCTTTGTGGGCCCCATAGAGAGCAGCTTGGCGCACTCTCGCAAAAATGCGAATATCTCTCTATTCCGAGATCGTATCGATGAACGGTTTAATGCGTTGGAAATTAGACTCATAGATCTTCAATTTGATAGGTAGATCACCCCACAATTCCAAGCACATTGGGAGAAAAATGCAGTAACATTTGACCTAAAGTTTAAGTAAAATTATAAACCTAAGTTGCGACAACTTTTATCGACTTTTGTTTCATAACTCGCTTGACTTCAAGACTTATGATGCGGATATTATATGATTCAAATACATTAAAACAAGACCTCTTGGGACAATTAATCACCTCTAGTGTTACCCGAAAATATGGGTTACAACATCCTTGATTCGTTTAACTTCAAATACTTGTTAACCACTCTTATACACCCTTGTATCGTTTAAGACCAATAGGATTAACTTCTTATCATCTCAAAGATAATCTCTTCTTGGATTTACGTCGACTAACTTACGGCATGATCTGTGGTATGCGAATTTGGGTTGTAACACCCTCTCCCCCTTAGGAACATTCGTCCTCGAATGTAAGGGTTTATGGGGTGTCTAACTCATTGTGGATTCCGACGGAGATTTCCGGCTGAGTTTCCCCTATAAAATGGACACTAGCCAAACTTGCAAGCAGTTAAACCTAACCTATGGCCTTACAAGACTATACAAAGCATTATGGATATGTACATTATCTGCATATTACCATTTTGTATTAAAAAAAAGAGTATTCACAAGCTATTGCTTACCTCATAGAGCCGTTTCACCTTATAATGCGTCCTTCTTTCCCCCGGCATCCTCGTTATCTTCACTCTGGAATAGGTAAGGGTATTTAGACTTCATCTCCTCTTCTGCTTCCCATGTCATTTCTTCTATATTCTTGTTCCTCCATAATACTTTGACGGAAGCTACATCCTTTATTCTCAGCTTGCAGACTTGTCGATCTAATATAGCCACTGGCAGTTCATCATATGATAGATCCTCTGTAACTTGTACATCTTTGATAGGGACGACCCGAGAAGGGTCTCCAATACATTTCCTCAACATAGATACATGGAATACCGGGTGTACAAATTCCAATTCGGATGGCAATTCTAACTCATAAGCAACCTGTCTAATTCGTCGAAGAATTTTGTACGGCCCAATATACCGCGGACTCAACTTACCCTTCTTCCCAAAATGCAGAACACCCTTCATCGGCGAGATCTTCAGGAAAATCCAATCACCAACCTCAAATTCCAGATCATGACGTCTAGCATCGGAATAAGACTTTTGCCTGCTTTGTGCTGTCCTCAGTCGCTCTTGTATCACTTTCACCTTCTCAATGGCTTGGTGAATCAAATCTTGCCCATATAATTCTGTCTCACCGACTTCGAACCATCCAACTGGTGATCTACATCTCCTCACGTACAGTGCCTCATACGGGGCCATTTTAATACTGGAATGATAGCTATTATTGTAGGCAAATTCTATAAGTGCCAGATGGTCATCCCAATTCCCCTTGAAATCTAGAACATATGCTCGTAGCATATCTTCAAGCATCTGAATGGTACGTTCAGCCTGTCCGTCAGTCTGCGGATGGAATGCAGTGCTGAGATTTACTTGTGTGCCTAAACCCTTCTGAAAAGACCTCCAAAAGTTATCCGTAAATTGAGCTCCTCGGTCTGATATAATAGATATCGGCACACCATGAAGCCTAACAATCTCCTTGATATACAACTTCGCATAATCTTCAGCCGTGTAAGTTGTCTTAACTGGCAGAAAATGGGCAGATTTTGTAAGTCGATGAACTATCACCCAGATGGAGTCAAACTTATGATAAGAGCGAGGTAATCCAATAATGAAGTCCATATTAATCACCTCCCAGTTCCAGGTCAGAATCTCTATATTCTGAATCAATCCACTAGGTTTCTGATGCTCGATCTTTACTTGTTGACAATTAGGACACTGGGCTACAAATTCTGTAATAGACTTCTTCATGTTATCCCACCAATACTGCTCCTTAACGTCATGATACATCTTTGTCGAGCCAGGATGGATAGAATATCGGGACTGGTGAATCTCAATCATAATCTTCTCTCGCAACCTTGCCACACTAGGTACACATAATCGGCCCTGGTATCTCAGTGTCCCATCTCCTCCGATCTTGAAAGCTGTAATCTTACACTGCTGAATTCCCTCTCTCAATCTTACTAAGGTAGGATCTTCATATTGCCGTGCTTTTACCTCGGCTACCAAAGATGATTCTGCTGTATTCTGTATAGTAACACCTCCGTCATCAGAGTCCAACAATCTGATTCACATATTGGCCAGTTGGTGAAGCTCTTTGGTCAACCCTTGTCTACCTGGCTCAATATGTATTAAGCTTCCCATTGACTTACAGCTGAGAGCGTCTGCCACAACATTATCTTTACCGGGATGGTACAATATCTCGACATCGTAGTCTTTCAGTAATTCAAGCCACCTACACTGCCTCAAATTCAACTCCTTCTACTTGAAGATGTATTGTAAACTCTTGTGATCTGTGTAGATGTCAACATGGACGTCGTATAAGTAGTGCCGCCATATCTTCAAAGCATATATTACTGCAGCCAATTCCAAATCATGAGTCGGGTAATTCTTTTCATGCTTCTTTAATTGTCTTGATGCATAAGCAATCACCTTCCCACGTTGCATCAATACGCACCCCAAACCTATACCTGAGGCATCATAATATACCACATAACCTTCTGTTCCTTCTAGGAGAGTGAGCACTGGCGCGGATGTCAATCGATTCTTTAGCTCCTGAAAACTATGTTCACAAGCATCAGACCACTAGAACTTGGTGGCTTTCTGTGTTAACTTAGTCAATGGTGCTGATATAGAGGAAAACCCTTCTACAAACCGCCTATAATATCCTGCTAGCCCCAGGAAGCTGCAGACTTCTGACGGTGTTGTAGGTCTCGACCAATTCTTCACTGCATCGATCTTCTGAGTGTCGACACTAATACCCTCATCAGATATCACATGGCCAAGGAATGCTACTGAGTTTTGCAAGAATTCACATTTAGAGAGCTTAGCTTATAACTTATGATCCTGAAGGGTCTGGGCATAAGCCTGAATACGGGAAATATCCATGCCCTCTACCAAGGAGGCTGTTGTGCACTCATTTATCAGATGTGGTCCCAACCCGTTCACGAACAGGTGCACCCTATCACTCATCTCGGCCACCATATGGGGAGTATACCTTGCTAAAGAATCAAACTGTATACTATACTCTCGTACACTCATATTACCCTGTCGAAGGTTCAAGAACTTATCAGCTCTAGCTCGTTGTATCTCAGCTGGCAAGTAGTGACGAAGAAAGGCCTCAGAAAATTCCTTCCACACGACTGGAGGAGCATTCGGACCCCTAGATCTCTCCCAACTATCATACTATAAAATCGCTAAATCCTGTAACTGATAAGAAGCCAACTCTACTGCCTCCGTATCACTAGCATGCATAACCCGCAATGTACAATGAACTTGATCAATAAATGTTTTGTGGGTCCTCCTTGGGGTCTGATCCGGTAAACACTGGAGGGTCTAGATTAATAAAATCACGAACTCTCGCACTAACCGGTTTATCAGCAGCACCGGTATTCTGCCTCTGAGCCTGAGCAGCTACCAAGCTAGTCAACAACTGCATCGCACTGCGCATATCGTGGTCTGTAGTGCCAGACGGAGGAACTGGATGTACTGGGTGCCTCCTAATATCCTATGGAGGAGACAGAGAGGTATGAGACGGCATCTCACTCTGAGGCTCACTTTGGCCTGCTATGGCTGGAGGCACCTGAATGTTACCCTCTCCCACAGCTGTATCAAGCCGTTTACTAATCGCTTGCTTCCTAGTCGAAGGCATCGCTAAAAGAAAATAAGGTGAATATTAGATATGAACACTTACGACTCAACTCTACGCACGATCTAGATTCAGGAAGAAGGTAACAACCCTAGATGTCACGTAGCCTCCTGATTATAAATGTGGCGCGCTACACATCCATAATCAAAACTCTACTAGACACGGCTCATAGACAACCCCTAGGACAGACTTGCTCTGATACCAAGTTTGTCACGACCCAACTGGAGGGTCATGACTAGCACCCGGGCCATACTTGCCGAGCACCAACGTACATTTTATCTAACCTTCCTTATTATCTTTAAGGGCCGACAAGATCAATATAAATGGTAGACATGGATCATGAACATCTAACAATGAAAGATAATGTCATGAACATACATAACATGGGACGATAAGACTGTCAAGAAACTATATATAAGGTACGAGCTACCATGAGTCGACACCTGTCTATGAGCCTCTAAAGGAACATAAGTTCTACAACATTGCCGGAACAGGGCCCCGACATACCCATAATGTCTATAACAAAAATGCATATCAAGACCACGGCAAGTCCGAAGAAGGGATCTCGCCAATAACCGCTGAACTGGACAGCCTACTGTGGTGGGGGAGCTGCGTCTACCCATTTATCAGGACCTGCAGCACGACATGCAGTGTCCACAAATAAAAGGGACGTCAGTACGAATAAAGTACTGAGTATGTAAGGCAGGAAAGCATAAGTAAGAACAGTAATGTAAACAGGGATAGGGAATATACAACCTGTGACATCTGGGTACCTCTGAGGGCTACTGATATGAAACACATGATATATACATATATATATATATATATATGTACATAAACTTTTAAAACATATGCCTTTGTGGGCATCACCATCATCATATCGTACCCGGCCGTAATAGGCTCGGTAAAACATACCCGGCCATCATAGGGCTCGGTAGAATCATACCCGGCTACGTGGAGCTCGGTAAAACCCAACTGATCAGTGGTTGCACAATAGGTGCCATACCCGGCCGACTATAGCGCGGCTCGGTAGAGTAAAATAGATACATATATATGATGCATGCTGGACTCATTGGAATCACATTTTGAACCTTTCGGAGTGACGTAAGGTCGGTATCCTTCGTACACATTATTAGGATTAACTCTTCATCAAGAATCTTATAAGAATCAGGAACTACCAACAACATTGATAATATAAGAATAAGAGAAGTAACATCAATATCAATCGTTTCATAAGAAGAGGCAGCAATGTAAGTACTGCTAGCTTCTAAGAGTAGAGTATCTTTGGGAGCTCGTTCATTACATTATGTACAATCGGAGTCGTGCAAAAGAATGAAGGGGATAGCCTCACATACCTTGTATATACTGCCCAACCTCAAGCTATACAAATGTCACGACTCCTTAGTCTACAATAAGAAATGACACTATCATTATCGTTTAAGCATCGTAACTATTATGTATCGACCACAACCTATTTTACGATGAAACGGACAGCACCTCCCCTATTTATATGACTTCACACAAGTCAATACAATCACCAAACAGCCCAAACAACATCATTAATAATCATATTGAGCCTCCAAAACAGTCCACCAACCAACAACATTACTACCAAGCCTTTCGATATATATTTCACAAGTTCTAGCTTCAACGACTTAGCCGCAACTTGGATAATCTTAAATATATATATATATATAGAGTAAGAGGTTCATTATCTTTAAACAGAAATAACAACTCCAATTTGCCCTTAACTTTAAACAGAAATAACAACTCCAATTTGACCTTAATTTTCCACGAAATATCTCTCCAATTCTGCCACAAGAACAAGGAAGCGAAACTAGCAATCAATTCGGGTTTTTCGGCACTAGAATTACTTTAGAAGACTTGAAATCACTTAGGGTTGATATTAAAAACTTGAAGGAGTATTTACAGAACATAAAACACTTAAAACAACCTCCCACACGAGCTGGAACAACACAAAAATCAGCAACAACAAGAAGAACAAGAAACTTACTAGCGCCACGGGATTCCCGACATTTGATTTGTGTTGTTTGCCCTTTGTTTGGGTCTTGGATCATGAGAGAACCTTGAGAGACTGTTTTTAGGGTTATAAGGTCTGAATATACTGAAAAATAATGACTTAAAACGGGGTTGAGGTATCTTATATATGTCCATATGTCTTAAACCGCCTTTGTGGGCCCCATAGAGAGCAGCTTGGCGCACTCTCGCAAAAACATGAATATCTCTCTATTCCGAGATTGTATCGACGAACGGTTTAATGCGTTGGAAACTAGACTCATAGATCTTCAATTTGATAAGTAGATCACCCCATAATTCCAAGCACATTGGGAGAAAAATGCAGTAACATTTGACCTAAAGTTTAAGTAAAATTATAAACCTAAGTTGCGACAACTTTTATCGACTTTTGTTTCATAACTCGCTTGACTTCAAGACTTATGATGCGGATATTATATGATTCAAATACATTAAAACAAGACCTCTTGGGACAATTAATCACCTCTAGTGTTACCCGAAAATACGGGTTACAACATCCTTGATTCGTTTAACTTCAAATACTTGTTAACCACTCTTATACACCCTTGTATCGTTTAAGACCAATAGGATTAACTTCTTATCATCTCAAAGATAATCTCTTCTTGGATTTACGTCGACTAACTTACGGCGTGATCTGTGGTATGCGAATTTGGGTTGTAACATCAACTTTCAAACATGCCTGTCCAAAATGGCCATTGGCTCCTCAACAAAAGATAGATCCTTGTCCAATTGGACTGAGATGAAGTCTAACACATGAGATGGGTCTCCGTGATACTTTCGGAGCATGGAAACATGGAATACTGGATGAACTATAGAGAGACTAGGTGGTAGTGCAAGTCTGTAAGCCACCTCTCCAACCCTCTCAAGGATCTCGAAAGGCCCGATATACCCAGGGCTCAACTTGCCCTTACTTTCGAACCTCATAACACCCTTCATAGGCAAAACCCGAAGCAAGACCCTCTCCCCAACCATGAATTCAATGTCGCGAACCTTCCGATCCGCATAACTCTTCTGCCTGGACTGGGCTGTACGAAGTTGATCCTGAATCAATTTAACCTTTTTCAAAGCATCCTAAACCAAATCTATACCCAATAGCCTAGCCTCGCCCAACTCAAACTAACCTACTGGAAACCGGCATTGTATACCATAAAAAGCCTCATACAGGGCCATCTGAATGCTCGCCTGATAACTGTTGTTATAGGAAAACTCTGCAAGTGGCAAAAATTGATCCCAAGCACCCCCAAAATCAATCATACTCGCGTGAAGCATATCCTTCAATATTTGAATAGTACGCTCGGATTGTTCGTCCGTCTGAGGGTGAGATGATGTACTCCACTCCACCTGAGTACCCAACTCATGTTGTACGGCTCTCCAGAACCGCAATATAAATTGCGTACCCCAGTCAGAGATGATAGATACCGGTACGCCATGAAGCCTGATAATCTCGCGAATGTAAACCTAAGCCAGTTGGTCCAAAGAGTAAGTAGTAATCACAGGAATGAAATGATCTAACTCGAGGTCGTGGACCGGATAGTTCTTTTCATGCACCTTCAGCTGTCTAGATGCGTAGGCAATCACTATACCATCCTGCATCAACACCGCGCCAAGACTAATGTGTGAGGCATCACAATACACCGTAGAGGACCCCGATCCAACAGGCAACACTAACACTAGGACTGTAGACAAATCAGTCTTGGGATTTTCAAAGCTCCCATCATACTCCTCAGTCCACCTGAACAAAGCACCCTCCTGGTTCAATCTAATCATAGGTGCAGCAATAGACAAGAAACCCTCTACAAATTAACGGTAATACCCCGCCAAGAAAAGAAAACTTCGGATCTCCATCGCTGAGGATAGACTGGGCCAACTCTGTACTGCTTCAATATTCTTTGAATCTCCTTGATCCCCTCACTCGATAATACATGACTCAAAAATGCCACTGAATCTAGCCAGAATTCACACTTCAAAAATTTTGCATATAACTTCTTTTCTCTCAAGGTCTGAAGCACAGTCCTCAGGTGCAGCTCATGATCCTCCTGACTCTAGGAGTACACCAGTATGTCATCAATAAATACAATGATGAAAGAGTCAAGATAGGGCTGTAATACACTGTTCATCAAGTGCATGAATGTTGCTCGGGTGTTGGTCAGCCCAAAAGACATCACAAGGAACTCATAATGACCATACCGAGTCCTGAAAGCAATCTTCGAGATATCTGGCTCCCAAATCTTCAACTGATGATAGCCTGAATGCAAGTTGATCTTAGAGAACACTCTCGCATCCTAAAGCTGATCAAATAGGTCATCAATAGATGGCAATGGATTCCTGTTCTTCACTATAACCTTGTTCAGCTGGCGATAATCAATACACATTCGCATAGAACCATCCTTCTTCTTTACAAGCAAGACAGGGGCACCCCATGGTGACACACTGGGTCGAATGAAGCCCTTATCGAGCAACTCTTGCAAATGTTCCTTTAATTCTTTCAACTCTGTTGGGGCCATACGAAAAGTGATAGCATCAAGGAAAAGGATAGAGTTTTGGAAGCTCCAAGGCCATTTACAAAATCTCAAGCTAAAGAGTTGCAGACTAAGGTTGCTGGACTTCAATGGCAAATAAAAAAAGCTTTTAATTGTAGAGGAAGAGCTCAAGCCCAAAGTAGATGAATTATCCAAGTTTTACAATTATTTGGTGATCCAAATTGAAGTCCAAGAGGAGAAAGATTGGGCTACCAAATCAGTCCTTGAAGTCCACCAAATGGGCTCAAAATGAGCTTAAAAGAGGTCCAGAAGGGGGTGTTTCAAAAGGAGACCAATTGGAGTCCAAACCAATGGCCCAAACTAGTAGTTTTAAGGTCCAAATCTGCCCCAAAGGGATTTGTGGCCGCCCCCACCTAATTTTAATGACTTTTCTTACTCCTTAGCAACCACCCTACCTAATTGTAATGACTTTTTGATGCCTTAGCAGCCACCCTACCTAATTTTAAGGACTTTTTATGCCTTAGTACTTCTATAAATAAGGAGTTCTTCTCATTCATTGAGACACTTCATTATTGATTAAGTATATCATACTTTGAGAGTTCTTTTGAACCTTTGTTACTTGTGCTTTGAGATTTATCTTTCAACCTTTACTAGTTCATAGTTCAAGGTAGTAAGATTACTTCTCTATTGTGATATCTTTGATTCCTTTGTGGTATTCTTAGAAGGCGATTAATACTAGTTATTAATTGTTGTCTCAAGTTACTCGTAAAGCGGTCAAGATCTGAATCTATTGTTTTGATTTGCTTTTAAGTAAAGGCGTTTGATTTCTTCAATAAATCAAGATGTTGTTTCTTCAATAAATCAAGGCTATAGAACTTGCGTTCTTGGAATTCTTTCCTTGAATTTTCCCATATCTTTTATTTTCTGCCCTTTAGTTCTAGTTGTTCAATTCCTTATTGTTATTGCTTCTGCATTTACTTTTCAAATTCTTATTCTAGTTTGGATTCCCGGCCTAGTTGTTATCAATAAAGTGGAATAGAAATGGGTTGAGTTCCCGGTAACACATCAATGCCAAAGTCAATATCCTTGTCGGGCGGCATGCCCGGAAGATCTGCCACGAATAGATCAGATTAGCCCCTCACTACCGGAACTGACTCGACGGTAGGAGTATCAGCACTAACATCCCTCACATATGCCAGATAAGTATCACACCCCTTTCTCAACCATTCGCTGAGCCTTAAGAAATGATACAACCCTACTAGGAACATGATCTAAGGTACCTCTCCACTCTAGCGACGGTAGACCTGGCATAACCAATGTCACCATCTTGGAGTGACAATCAAGGATAGCGTGATAGGGAGACAACCAGTCCATGCCCAAAATAACATCAAAATCCACCATACTGAGCAATAATAAATCGGCTCTGGTCTCAAAACCACTAAGAACAATTAAACACGACCGATACACACGGTCAACAATAATAGAATCACCCACGAGTGTAGACACATAGATAGGAGAACTTAGAGAATCACGAGATACACCCAAATACGGGACAAAATAAGATGACACAAAGGAATAAGTGGAGTCTGGATCAAATAAGATTGATGCATCTCTATGACAGACCGGAACAATACCTGTGATGACAGAATCGGATGCAACTGCCTCTGTCCTAGCAGGAAGGGCATAATATTTATCCTGGCCTCCCCCCTAAGACGACCTCTACCTGTCTGACCTCCACCTCGAGCTAGCTGTGCAGGTGGGGTGTAGCTGGTGCTATAACCATAGCCTGAGAGATTTCCCCAGACTGAGGACCGTGCTTCAGACCTAGAGAGAAAAGAAGTTATATGCAAAATTTTCAAAGTATGAATTCTGGCTTGATTCGGTGGCATTTTTGGGGCATGTAGAGTTGATTGGGGGGATCAAGGTAGATGCGAAGAAGATTAAAGCAGTGCAAAGTTGGCTCAGACCGTCTTCAGCTACTGAGATCCAGAGTTTTCTTGGTTCAGCAGGGTATTACCATCGATTCGTAGAGGGTTTTTCATCTATTGCTGCACCTATAACTAAATTGACCCAAACGGGTGCTCCATTCAGGTAAACCAAGGAGTGTGAGGAGAGCTTTCAAAAGCTCCAGGTTGCTTTGACTGCAGCCCCAATGTTGGTGTTGCCTACGGGTTCGGGGTCATTTATTGTGTACTATGATGTGTCGCGTATTGGTCTCGGTACGGTGTTGAAGCAGGACGGTAAGGTGATTGCTTATGCTTCTATACAGATGAAGGTACATGAGAAGAACTATCTTGTCCATGACCTTGAGTTAGCAGCTATTGTTCATGCCTTGGGTAGTTTAGCATATCTACCGGCAGCGGAGAGACCATTAGCATTGGATGTTCAGGCCTTGGCCAACCAGTTTGGTAGATTGGATGTTTCGGACCCGAGTTGAGTTTTAGCTTGTTTGATTTCTCCATCTTCTCTATATGATCGTATCATAGAACGTTAGTATGATGACCTCCATCTGCTTGTCCTTAAGTACATGGTTCAGCATGGCGATGCCAATGAGGTCACTATTAGGGATGACGATGTGTTACTAATGTAGGGCAGGCTATGTGTGCCCAATGTAGTTGATTTACGTGAGTTGATTCTTCAGGAGGCCCACAGTTTGCGGTACTCCATTCATTCAAGTTCCACCAAGATGTATCAGGACTTGAGGAAACACTATTGGTAGAGGAGAATGAAAAAGGACATAGTGGAGTACGTATCTCGATGCCTAAATTGCCAGCAGGTCAAGTATGAGCATCAGCGGCCAGGTGGATTGCTTTAGAGGCTAGAGATTCTAGAGTGGAAATGGTGCGGGTTACTATGGATTTTGTTGTTGGGATCCCACGGACTTTGTTTGGCTCCCACGGACTTAGAGAAAGTTTGATGCAATATGGGTGATTATGGATAGGTTGACCAAGTCGGCTCATTTCATTCCAGTGGTGACTACTTATTTTTTAGAGCAGCTGGCTCAGGTTTATATTCGCGAGATTGTCAGACTTCATGGTATACCGGTATCCATCATCTCTGACTGAGGTACGCAGTTTACATCGCGGTTCTGGAGGGCCGTACATTGTGAGCTAGGCACACAGGTGGATTTGAGTACATCATTTCACCCTCAAATGGAAGGACATATATGTTGGGTCCATAAGATATGGTGGAAGAGAAATGGGATGAGTGCCCGTTAACAAATCAATACCAAAATCAATATCTCTTTCCGGCAGCATGCCCGGAAGATCCGCCAGAAATATATCTGGATAATCCCTCACTACCGGAACTAACTCAACTCTAGAAGTATTAACACTGACATCCCTCATGAAGGCTAGATAAGCATTACACCCCTTCTCAACCATACGATGAGCCTTTAGAAATGAGATAACCCTACTAGGAACGTAATCTAATGAACCTCATCACTCTATCCGTGGTAAACCTGGCATAGCTAGTGTCACAGTCTTGGTGTGATAATCAAAAATAGCATGATAGGGCGACAACCGGTCTATGCCCAAAATAATATCAAAATCCACCATATTGAGCAGCAGTAGATCTGCTCTGGTCTCAAAACCACCAAGAACAACTAAACACGACCAATACAAACGGTCAACAACAATAGAATCTCCCACAGGTGTGGACACATAGATAGGAGAACTCAAGGAATCACGGGATACACCCAAATATGGAGCAAAATAAGATGATACATAGGAATAAGGGGAGCCTGGATCAAACAAGATTAATGCCTCTCTATGACAAACAAGAATAATACATGTGATAACTGAGTCAGATACAACTGCCTCAGTTCTAGCAGGAAGAGCATAATATATGTCATGGCCTCCCTTTCTAGGGCGACCTCTACCTGCCAGACCTACACCTCTAGTTTGCCGTGCAGGTGGAGTGGTAACTGGTGCGGTAACCATGGCCTGAGAAGCCTGAGGACCCGGTGGAATACGCAGATCTTGTATAATCTATGGAGGTACACCCCTCTTGAGTATAGGGTAGTCTCTCACCATGTGACGAGCTTCACCACACTCAAAACAATCTCTCGGAGGACATGACTGCTGACACTGGATCAGGTCTGATCGGCTGGATTGACCATTGAAAGCACCCCACATGAGGTACACTAGACAATGGCAGTGCATAATGGGAAACCTAGGGCCTGTGAGTGGTCTGAATACCGCAAGAAGCTGGAAGTGCTAAATGAATAGAGCGGCTCACATAGCCCCTTCTATGACGGGCTAAAACTAAAGCACGGGCACCACTATATGTGCCAGAATCTCGAGGCCTCTTGGCCTCCCTCTCCTCTCTTTCCCGGGCCCACATATCCTCCAATCTCCTAGCGATCTCTACTACCTACTGGTATGAGATGTCCATCTCCAACTCTCGGGACATGTTAAATCTGATACCAGGGTTGAGCCTCTCAATAAATCGACGAACCCGCTCTTTGACAATAGCAACCAAGGTCGGTGCATGCCTGGACAAATCACTGAAATGGACCGCATACTCCGATACGGTCATAGCACTCTGGCGCAACTGCTCAAACTCTGCGCGCCATGCATCCTTGAGACTCTGAGGAACAAAATCCCTCAAGAACATATCTGAGAATAGAGCTCAAGTGAGTGAAGCTGCCTCGGTCGGACTACCCAACTCATACACTCGCCATCACAGATAAGTCGCTCCATTAAGCTGGAATGTAGTGAAAGCAACCCTACTGGACTCCACAATACCCATAGTGCGGAGGATACAGTGGCACTCCTCAAGAAAGCTTTGGGCATCCTCTGATGCCAAACCGCTGAAAGTAGGAGGGTGGTAGTTCTTGTACCTCTCGAGCCTGAGTTGCTCCCCCTCATAAGCTGCTGCCCTAACCTCGGGCTAAACTGGGACAACCAGCTGCATTGCTATGACCTTTAATACCTGGTCAACCCGGACCCACTACTCTGGGGTACGGGCAACAGGAGTCTGTGTCCCTCACCCGGCCGAAGATGTGGTAGGAGCAATGGCAATCAACCCTGCCTGAGCTTAGAGTGCCAAACATGCTCAAACACTGGGCAAGAGTCTCCTGAAGTACAGTGGTAGTAACAGGCGTCTCATGTGCCTGCTCTCCAACTGGAGCTACTGGTGGCTCCTCTGTAGCAGCTTGTGCGGGTGCTCTGACTATACCACGTGGCCGTCCTCGACCTCTGCCCCGGCCCTGACCTCTTGCGGCTCTAGCAGGGGTGCGGGTGTCTAAGCATCATATCCAGTCGTGCGTGTTCTCACCATCTGTGAGAGAATAGAAAGAAATGATTTCAAAGTCAACAAATTCGCATGATAAGAAATCAAAGAAGCAAAACTTTTCCTAACAGTTCTCAAAACTTAGCAACTATAATAAATAACTCTACGACTCAGCATGAACA
Organism: Nicotiana tabacum; assembly: GCF_000715075.1. Taxonomy (NCBI): domain Eukaryota; kingdom Viridiplantae; phylum Streptophyta; class Magnoliopsida; order Solanales; family Solanaceae; genus Nicotiana; species Nicotiana tabacum. The sequence continues at coordinate 25,869,086 of NC_134094.1, read as the reverse complement.
AATACAGAGAGAGATCTAGAGGGAGGGGGACTCTGAGGCCTGCGGACGCCGACAGGTATACCTTGAAGTCTCCGCAGTTGAATCCTAGCTAGTGCCTGGGCTTATAGGAAGTTCCTGGATCTACACAAAAAGATGTACATAAGAGTAGCATAAGTACATCACAACGGTACACAGTAAGTGCCAAGCCTAACCTCGGTAGAGTAGTGACGAGGTCAGGTCAAGGCCCTACTTGAATGAATAAAGGACTAAACAAAGGTAAGGCAGTGAAATAATGACAGTAATGAAATTAAATCAATAATAAGGTTAGCTACACGGAACTAAGCAAATAGTGCAACACGGAGAAAGGCAATTAATAATATGCTAAGGAAACTACTACCAAAGACAAGTGCAGAGAAATGGAGAAACGCCAACAAGAGCCACTACCGAGGTACCACTTCGTAGTCTCAAATCAAAAGAATAAGTCACAATCTTTCCTTATATCACCGCGATAGCCTTTATATTTAGTTTTGAAAATTATTTTTCCGAAATAGCATCCTACGTTTTAACCCACCTTATCACACCGCATGGCTTCTAGTAGTTCCCCTACTCACCACGCGTGTCAAGCCCATTTTATCTCACCGCATGCGTTTCAACCCCAAAACCTTATACTACTGCATGCATATCAATATCACAACGTACCACAGATCGCACCTCAAGTGTCCAATATCATAACTTGCTAGAGAAACCAAACCGTAACAGTAATTTCACAGTAAAGAGCCCGTGGCTCAACTACAAAGTACACAAGAATCTTAACAATAATAACCCGAATAAACAACTCAATAGAATAGTATTTCACAACTTAATACTTTGCCTTAATGTAAATCACGACTTTTATATCTTAATACCAATTTCAACAACAAGATATTCCACGATTTAACAACTTCAAGTAAATAGTTGAACAATTAAGTAATAAATACGGAATAAAGGAAACAAGAACTTCAACCAAACATGTAGGGAAATTAGCATGTAAGAGAATAAGACAAGTAGACATGTGAAAGTGAAAATAGACTAAGAATGATGAATGTAAAATATTAAGATAACTCCATTAAGGCATGAAAGGAATCTACATATCTAAGACCGGTAATTTCCATATTTAGCACGTGTACACACTCATCATCTTGCGTACCCGGCTTTCACACATCATAATTATCACAAACAACACCAATCCTAAGGGAAAATTCCCCCACATAAGGTTAGGCAAGTCACTTACCTCAAATCACGCTAACTCAATCAACTAGTAGGCCTTTTCCCTCGATTATCCAACTCCGAACGGCTCAAATCTAGCCAAAACAATTTCATACTATAAATATAAACTATAAGAAACTAATTCAAAAAATAAAATTACAATCTTTGCAAAGAATTAAAAAGTCAACCTGTTCAAGCGCCTCAGAACCCGACCAAAATTACAAAATCTGAACACTCATTCGATAACGAGTTCAACCATATAAGAATTACTCAAAGCCGACCTCAAATCGCCTTTCAAATCCACAAATCTTAGCCCAAAAAGTTTCTACCATTTTTCTCCAGTTTTCCAACTCAAATCCCTAATTAGATGATAAAAACAACAATAGATTCGTGTAAATTATCGAAAACCGAGTTAGAAATTTCTACCCCAATAATCTTTCTGAAAATCTCCCAAAATTTCGCGTCATACCGAGCTCTCTAGTGATATACACATCGTGATTATGGAAATCCCTTCGCAATCGTGTAAAAACAATTCTGCCCAGCTTCAATTTACTCTTCATAGTCGTGTGAAACCCATCGCGAACGCGATACAAAAGCCGCCTCAACTTCGCGACCGCATCCCAGGCTACGCGATCGCGTAGCACAAACTGGCTCAGCCCCAAGCCTCGCCACTCCTTCTACGCGAACGCGACCTCCTTCACGCGTTCGCGATTCACTGAAAGACAACCTTCCGCAATCATAGACCTTCTCTCGCGATCGCATAGAGAAAATTTTCTCTGGTGCCAAACTACTCTTCGTGATCGCGTTAATCCACTCGCGATCGCGTATAAGGAAACCAGAAGCACCAGATTCGGCAATCTTCAATGTTCCGAAATGCGCCGAACATGGTCTGAATTACACCCGAGGCCCCCAAGACCTCAACCAAATATAGCAACAAGAACTAAAACATCATACGAACATGCTCGAAGCGTCAAATCACATCAAACAACACTAGAATCAAGAATCGCACATCGATTCTAGCCTAAAGAACTTGTTCCAACTTCTGCCAAATTCCAAAACTAATGCTGATTCATAACAAAACAACTCTGATTGACTTCAAATTTTGCACACAAGTCATAAATGACATTATGGACTTGTTCCAACTTCTGTAATCGGGATCCAACCCCAATATCATTAAAGTCAACTCAAGGCCAAACTTTCCAAATCTTCCAAACCTTTATTTTTGTAACTTTCGCCAATTCATGCCGAAACGACCTACGGGCCTCCAAATAAACATCCGAACACGCTCCTAAGACCAAAATTACCATACGGAGCTATTGGAACCCTCAAAACTCCATTCTAGACTCGTCTTAGCATAAGTCAAACTACGATCAACTTTTACTACCTAAACCTCCAATTCAGGGACTATGTGTCCCGTTTCACTCCGAAACCTTCCCGAACCCGAAACCAAGCACCCCGGCAAGTCCCGTAACCACAATATAACATAAAGGAGATAATAAATAGGGGATCGGGGCAAAAATACTCAAAACGACCGGCTAGGTCGTTACACCTTCTCACGTGATCGCGAATAAGGAAACCAGACCTGCGACATCAACAATCTTCTATGTCCAAATTCCAATCCGTTAACCAATCAAAATCCACCCGAGGCCCCCGGGACCTCAACCAAACATACCAACAAGTCCTAAAATACGATACGAACTTAGTCGAGGCCTCAAATCACATCAAACAACATCAAAAACATGAATCGCACCACAATTTAAGCCTAATCAAACTAATAAATTTCCAACTTCTATAATCGATGCCGAAACCTATCAACCCAACTCCGATTGACCTCAAATTTTACACACAAGTCATAGATGATACAATGGACCTATTCTAACTCCCGGAACCAAGATTTGAGCCTGGTAACCACAAAGTAAACTCTTGGTCAAACTTCTCAACTCTCCAAACTTCAACTTTTCTAATTTTCGTCAATCCAAGCCAAAATCACCTACCGACCTCTAAATCAATATCCGGACACACTACTAATGTCCAAAATTACCATACAAAGCTATCAGAACCATCAAAACTATATTACGAAGTCATTTACACTTAAGTCAACATTCGGTCAACACTTTCAACTTAGGCTTCCAACCATGGGACTATGTATCCCAACCCATTCTAAAACACCCCCGCGGAACTAAATCAACCACCCCGGAAAGTCATATAACAACAAATGAGCATAGAATAGGTAGAAAATGGGGAACGAGGCTATAATACTCAAAATGACCGGTCAGGTCATTACACCTACGTAAATAAACCTATACAAGTATATATAAAACAGCAAAATAACAAGAAGAATACTAACTGGGAGGGGACATTCAAAAAGGGGAAGATATAATAAATACGACATGTATGAAATCACGAAATAACATCTTCCAAATTAAGCAAAAATATAACTAAGTAAATCACCAAAACCAAAAATTAATTACATCAATGATATGAAAATGTGCAGAATGATCACTGATGTTCACAAAAGTTCATCCTAGTGATGACTCAAAGAATACTTAAAGATTAACAAGCACTTAGGTAAAGGAAAGAAGCATTTTGAACATTTAGACTTCACAAGCCTTAACCAAGTGATGCAGGGTTACACTATGTACTTTCATGTATGTTCTAGCTAGAATTGTGTAACAGCAACCCCAAGTATAGAATAACATAACTCAAAAAAATATAGCATGATAGGCATGAAGATTATAACAGAACATTAGAGGAAAGTTTGAAGTCTACATAGATATGAGAAATCATTAAGGAATGTTTAGCAACTTAATCACATAGGTTGTTTAATACAGAATTGAAGTCATTAAAGTCACATAGCCACTCAAACATTACCAATTGGAGATACTTAGAAGCATAACAGATGAACATAAATTAACAACACAACATTATGAACTGGAAATAACATCTATACATTAATGACAAACATCGTAAACGGAAACAACTAATTAAGACAGTAGGCATGTTCATGATATTTGAGTAAAACAGTCAAAAGAGAAAGGGTGGAGGTGTACTGACCTCCTTTTGAGCAGCAAACCCAAAAACGACTCTTAATTAGCCGTATAGAATCAAGAACTCAAACTCCGGCCAGTGTAAGGCTCTGAATCATAAAGAAATTAGAAGTTAGTTAGAAAACCCTAGCTTGATTATGTTTTTTGCTACTCAAGACTAAAATTGATATATTCTTTATTTGTTAAGTGATGTTGTGGTATATCTTCTGTTGTATCATTTTTTTGTCTGTTAGGTGAGAACATTAAAAGGCCCTATTTATAGTGGTTGTATGAAGTATTAGGGTTCCAGATTCATATCGATAGTGGAGAGTGACGGAGGAGTGGTGATGCAAGCACAATCGAGTGAAAATCAAAGATGCGCTGAGGTGAAAAATAGTGATAGATAATTACCTGGGCATGAGGAAATGAGAAATCGGCCGTTGAAGCATGAGAGACCATCGGTTGGAACCCGAATACCTAGAGGTCATTGCATTTGTCCTCTGGATATCGAATATCAATGATGAAGCTAGATAATGTCCTCATGCTTGCTTCGATTTGAAAGGTCATGAGAGAAAATCAGACGAATTCAAGTTTCGCGTTATAGTCTGTGACTCCTTGATTAAGCTTTTGAAATCAAATGGTGAAAAATGAAGAACAATAAGATTTGAAGTACAGGAGCAAAACGGATAACCATGCATGCTATGGATTTGAAAGATCACAGGAAATTTGAGGTTTCATCTTTTGGGTTGGGGTTTAGATTTGAGGATTCAAACTTGATCAATGAAAGAGGAAAGGGTTCAGCGGGAATCACGGATGCAGGAGACAGTAGGGATGAATCTCTGAGCGAGTTGAGACCTTGCACGAATTTGTGCAAGGTTTTCTTGATTGATTAAGTGATGGGAGTTGAGAGGAAAAGGAAAGAAGGGGCGACTGAGTATGGGAGGAAATGATTTAGGGTTAGAGAGAAGGGGGGAGGGGGGGTCATCTCTAGATTAGGATAGGGAGACGAGATCTGGGCCGTTGGATCTGATGATCAATGGCCCTGATAATTCGGGCACTTAAGGGTTTTGAAGAGGAATTTTGGTGGCCGTCAGATTATAGTGTTTTGACTGTAGAGATGAGATCTCTGGGTGAGTGTTTTAAAACTAAATGGAAAACGGAGATAAATTGTGAGCCATTGATTTAAGAAGCGGGCGGCTTGGATTCATTTTGCTTCTTTTGTGAGTGTTATGGGGAGGTGACATGTTACGATCTCATTGATTCAATGGGAATGGCATGGATTGCCAAAGTGGAGAGGGAGGGAATTGGACCTGGGTCATTTTCGAATTGGGCTCGTGTATTGGGTCGGTTTAATTGAAGAAATGCCCATTGTGTATTTAATTAAGAAATTACAATTGTAGCCCTTTAGTTTTTAACCCTTTTAAAATTGACTTAAATAAATTTAATTATTTTCAATAAAATATATTAAACTTATAAATATCAAATATACTACTAACTATTGTAACTAATTAATTATATGATACTTTATTTTCTAAATTATAATACTAGTTTTGAATTATCAACATAGTAATCTAATTAATCAAAATTTGAGAAGTAATTCGTTAAAGTAATTATAAAACCTCTATGGTGTATTTTAAAATTATTTTAATAGTATTAAAATAATAAGTATGGTTGTAATTATATAATACTAATGCTAGGTTATTAATTTCAAAAATAATACTTAATTAATTACTAAAAAATAGATAATTATTGATAGAAAATACTTTCAAACCATTCATTTTTTAATATTTAAGTATAAATAAATCAATTTTAAAAGGAAGGGTCAAAATTGACCGTCAACAACCGCTACCTCCTAGACCACTAAGTAAATCAGTATCTGCTCGCCTTCCTCCCGTCTTGATAATAATGAAGGGATCGATAAATACCTTTTAAAATCTTTCAAATCATGCTGACATTCCGGAGTACATTCGAAGTTGTTCTTCTTTTTCAGAAGTGAAGAGAAGTGATGATATTTTTCTGAAGATCGAAAAATGAATCTGATTAATGCAGCCAATCTTCCTGTTAAACTTTCAACCTCCTTCACAATTGATAATTGGTCGAGGATGTCCTCGATAACATTAATTTTATCGGGATTGACTTTGATCCCTCTATGCGACACCAGGAACCCCAAGAACTTACCGGAGTTGACTCCAAATGCACATTTTTCGGGGTTAAGCTTCATGTTGTGCTTCCTTAATATGTGGAGGGTTTCTTGTAGGTGTTTAAGATGATCACCTCTTCTTTGACAAATTTGTTTCTGACCTCGGAAATAAGGCGTTTCTTCTGCCTTAACGGAGGGATGTTAGGATCCAAGTTTAACTTGTGCACGACCACTTCTGGAAGAATACTTGTCATATCCGCATGCGACCATGCGAAACAGTCAACGTTAAACTTAAGAAATTCGATAAATCCTGACTTAAGCTCGGGGTTTAGTCATGTCCCCAAGTGGAACTTCCTCTCCAAGAATTTCTCAAACAATGCGATTTGCTCGAGTTCTTCTGCTGTGGATTTGGTTGCTCTGTTATTTCTAGTACATGGAAATATCTTGGTATCTGATAGGATTCTGACGACTCCTCCCCCCTGATGACTTCGTTTGGCTTGGGAGCGGGCATCGGTTCCTCTGATTTCTATGACACATGCTCCTTCCCTTTGCTACTGAAAATTGAGATCGTGTTCATCTCCCTTGCTGCCGGTTGCTCTCCTCTTATCTGTTTAATTCCTTGCAGAGTCACGAATTTCAAAAGTTGACGGTAGGTTGATGACACAGCCTTTATCTCGTGCAGGCACGGTCTTCCCATGATGATATTGTAACCCATATCGTCGTCTACTACTTTGAAAAGGTGCGTCTTCATTACCCCTTCGGCATTCGTGGGCAGCAGGATTTTCCCTTAAGTTGTTACGCTTGCTAGATTGAACCCGACGAGGAGTTTGGTGGCCGGAATAATGCTTCCAGTTAGCTTGGCTTATTCCAACACTCTCCATTGGATAATGTTGGCTGAATTCCCTAGGTCCACCAAAATATGTTTAATCTTAAAATCTAGAATATTAAGAGAGATTACAAAGGCATCGTTGTGCGGTAGAAGGTGTCCATCTGCGTCTTCCTTTGTAAAGGTGATGTCATCCTCAGCAACTTCCCGGATTCTCTTGCTATGGGTCACCGATACCTTCGTGTTTTTCGCTACCGAGAAATTACACCATTAATCTCATTCCCCCTGAAAATCTTGTTGATCGTAAGACGAAGGGGATCTTCTCCCGCTTTCGAGGGCGTTATCTCGATTACGACCGTAGTTGCTCTTAGCCCGATCACTTAAGAATTATCTAAGATGTCCCTTTTTTAGCAATGTTGCCACCTCCTCGCGTAGATGTCAGCAGTCCCCTGTCTGATGGCTGTTAGTCTCGTGATACTCGCACCATAGATCAGGATCCCTCTGACTGGCGTCAAATCTTATCGGCCCCGAGAACCGCGCTTCTTTAATGTTTCTCATTGTAAAAACCAATTCCACTATGTTGGCATTGATATTGTATTGGGACAGCCTAGGGTAGGTGGAGTCCCGAAAGCCCGATATGTCTTTGTCTTGCAATGATCTGGTATTCTGGTTACGATCAGCTCTTCTATCGGTAGCGAATCTATACGCCGATCAGAAATCTATGCCGCATCCTTCGGCCCTTTCATAGGGCACAAACTGACTTCTGGAAGACCATCGATCTGCGTCGAAATTATCCTTCAACTTATCCTTATTCTTTTCTTAGTCCCGACCTTTGATTGATGCCAGGAAACCGAGCTGGTCATCCTCAATTCTTATCTTTGACTCGTAGAGGTTGTGAACATCTGCCCACGTTGTTTCTTGGAACTCGAGCATACTTTCTTTCAATTTCCTGGAAGCGTCAAAACTCCTCGGATTCATCCCTTTAGTAAATGACTCCATTGTCCATTCATCTGGCATGACTGGTAGCAACATCCTCTCCTTCTGAAACCTGGTCACAAACTCGCGCAGCAATTCTTACTCTCCTGGCACAATCCTGAATATGTCGGCCTTTCGGACCAATACCTTCCTGGCCCCGGCATGGGCCTTGATAAAATAATCTATGCGCATCTCAAAGGAAACTATTGAGTGCTCGGTTAAAAACGAATACCATGTCAGGGCCCCTTTCGTAAGGGTCTCCCCGAATTTCTTTAATAAGACTGACTCAATCTCGTACGAAGCTAAGTTGTTTACCTTCACCACCATTATATAGGTGGTGATGTGCTCCTGAGGATCTGAAGTCCCATCAGATTTTGGCATGTCTGGCATCTTGAACCGCTTCGGAATCAACTCCGGTGTCGCGCTTGGTTTGAACGGCAACTGGGTATATTTTTTTGAAACTGGTCCTTTCAACACTGGCGGTGAACCCAGGATTCGGTCCATTCGGGCATTTATTTCCCTCATAAACCACATGAGTTTGGTTTTAAAGGGATCATTCTCATTGTTATTACCGGATCCTCTATCGTTCCCCCCGGCCCTGTAAAAGCTGACCTCGCCCCTCGGAGTGTTGTTTGGTTTGTGGAAAAACCGGGAGGAACTAGGCCTCGTCCATTTGTGTTGTTGGAAGCACCTGATAGTGCCTGCCTCAATTCCGTCATGACTTGATCATGTCGCGAGAGATGGCCCGTAACAACCCATTGTTTCTCCCTTATGATTCTCACTATTTTGGTTACGTGCTTTTCTTAAGCATCATCGGGAGTTGCCTCCCGAACATGTCATGGATAGTGCCCGCCATGGACCAGCGTGGCCTCATCCCCCTCGTTACAGGTATCACTGATCGAGTCTTCATGTTGAGGCTAAATTCCTATGACCTTGACATCGTTATCTGCCATTTTTTGTGATTTTTCTCTAAGAAATAAAGAATTTAAACATGTTAGTAATTGATGCAAGGATCAACCCATTTACGCAACTGTCTAAGCCCCACGGTGGGTGCCAAACCATTTATTCGTAAAATGGTACATTTGATTTTATACGTGGTTTATAGACAAGCGAATCTATTTGATCCCAAAATGATAAATAAATCGAATAAAAATACAAGACTTAGCTTTGAAATCGAGATAAGACAGTAGATACCTTGGTTCGGGGAGACAGTAATAGCTATATCAATGAGCAAGAAATAAAATGTTATTAAGCTTTTGAATGGTATATAGCATAAATTTGTTAGAAAATTCGTGTCCATCTAATGGTTGTTGAACTCGCAATTTATAGTTGCACCTAGGGAACAAGGTCCTAAGATCAAGCCCCTCTTAAATGATAATTATGGGGGCCATTGAAGAATGTGTAACGGTAGGCTATGAATGTCATGTTCTCTATAACGGACTATGTATTTAATACTGCAGAATATTCTCCATTGAATGCTATTGGGTGGTAGCCAATGTCTTTATGAGCAACATTCCCTTCAGGGACAACCAAGAGTGATGTCCCCAGGCTTGATTTTCACCTGTCTTTCTTTCCATCTGTCTTTGGTTCCACGTGTCGCTCTATTTTACGAGTATTTAATATGAATATATTTTGCCCTATACAAACATCCGAGACCTTCTGTCGTGATGTTGTGCATCAGACTCAGCTCCTCTAACAATGGGAGCTTTTGAAATGCTTCAACCAAGCCTTCGCATAACATACCATAGCAACAGAATTTAGAGGTAACACAAACAAAAAGTGTAATAAATTGCCACAATTTCTCATGGGATTCAGAAAGAGTATATAAATGCCCAACAAACATCTTCCATCTGTTCTTACTTGCAATCGGGGAATATAGGAACTTTTAAAGAACAATGATTCTTTGTTCTTTGAGATGAATTAGAGGTTGTTTCCTATCTCATAAAGTAATTACTGCCTTCTTTCATTTTACGCTCCAGTACTTCCCATGAGTTCTGCTCTTAATAATTTAATTGATAACAACTTGTGCCAATGTTTGTACTCTTCACTAAAGAAAAGGAAATTCAAAGTTCATGGGACATACATTTAATTTGATCATGTAAACTACTCCTATAACTTCGTAGCTCCCAAGATTTGGATACAAGCTCTTTAAGGTTTGATGTGACTAATTTTATAAAAATTAATGAAGGGCCCAGTCTCTTGTATTCTATAGCATTAACCTCTGTTCTTTAAAATGATTATGAAAGTGACTTATGACTATGTTTACGACAGTAGTATCATCCTCTCTTTTCTATCATTAAAAGAATATTTAAAAAATATGCAGCTAAGCACAACTCTCACAAAAGACGGTCCAAAACTAGCATTTGGCATCTCTATCTATTAAAAAGTCATCAAGTGGTTATTATATACCACTATAACACCGTGTCGGTTAAGCATCCCATATTGATAGGTCTTTTTTTTCCTTCCATCTCATCCCTCCCCCTCTCAGGCAAAAGAAAGCGAGACAAAAAGGGACAAAATAAAAGAAAAAGTTTTTCCTTCTCTTTTAACCCTTTTCTTCTTCACTGTGGTACTGCTCAGTTAAGTATATTTTTTTGTGAGATTTTTACCTATTTATACTATTTTAGAAATTTATTTGTCCTCACTATTAAAATTTTAATTTAAATACAAGTTGATATATATTTTATCAATTATATACAAATTAATATTATATGAATATTCTTTTATATTATGAATTAAATAGGAAATATCATTTATTCCCTATTCGTTCTCCCTCTTTCTCTTCAATCCCTCTCTCACACCTTCTTTGTTTTTCTCTCTTTCCCAAACCTTATTTTTCTTCTGTCAATTTTCTCGGTTTTTTCTCTCTTTTATCATCTACTTTATCCTTTTTTTTCCTAGGGAATTCATCGTTGGACATCAATCATTTTACTATAGTATTTTCACTTAGCAGTTTCCTTTCATGTTGCACAGTTGGTGTTCAAGTTAAAATTGTCAATCAATAAATTTTGAAGGTGTTCAATTCTCCACCATTGATAACCATTAAAAAGTTTTAAACTTTTGAATTCGAAATTAGGTTTTCAAAATAAATTATTCGTTTGGATTTGGTACTGTTGTAAACAATTGAAAATATTCTTTGGAGTTTATATATCAATTTTGGAGTGTTTGGTGAGGATTAGAGTTGATTTTGGCTAGATTTTCAGATTGAAACAAGAAGAAGAAGAAGAAGAAGAAGAAGTAGAAGAAGAAGAAGAACACATGACACATTCAAAATTATATTAAAATTACATTAAAGTTGTATGTAAATTATATTTATGTTGTAGTTATATTCTTTTTATTGGGATTGTTACACAAATAGCCGGTCAGATTCACGATTTACTTTTTCTAGCCAGTATCCATAGATTATACATTAATTATACACAGTTATGCACATATTATACATGAATTTTACATACATTATATATCCGCCGACTCTTTTTAATTTAAGAAATTAGGTGGCTGTCTATTTGAGTAATTCTTCTTTTTTATTTGAATGTTGTATGAAAGTAGAAAAATAGTTGTATAATGTATGAATCATTGTATGAAATTTGTATTTAAGTTAAAAATACTATCTTTTTACATAAATAAAGTTGTTGATATGTATCAAAATTATATTAAGAGAGGAAGTTTTGATTGGAATTTTAGAGAGGAAGAAGAACACACCACATACAAATTATATAAAATCATATACAAAATACGTATGATAAACATTTATATAAAAATTGCATTTAAGTTGTATGATGTTGTAGTTGTATTTACTTGAAAAATATTATTTATGAAAGTTGTAGATTAGATATAAATTAGTTGTATAAATTTATTTTTAGTTTATATGTTATTGTAGATGTATCAAATTTGTAGGGAATTTATTTTTAATTTGTATGTTTGTACCATACAAATTTATCATCGCTGAGTTTCTATTTGCTATTGTTGCTGGTGTTGTATCGACGGAGATAGAGGCGTTGAATATTTTACTTAAATTTTGAGTTGCACGGAGGTGTGCGTCCAACATTCAATATTCAACTATACGTGTTTTTGGGTGGAGAGAGACGACAAAGAATCAGGAAAGAGGAGAGGAGAAAAAAAAACGGAAAAGTGTGTAACTGATTGTCCTAATTTAAGGCACTAATAATTGATTGTACATAAATTGTAAGCAAATTACAGTTAGGCCAAGTAATATACAAATGTAAGATAATTTTGGTAAATAAGTTTTAAATATTGTATATAAATATTTTTGTCACGACCCAAAACCTACCACATCGTGATGACGCCTATCGTGGAACTAGGCAAGCCACAACTCAACATCCCAACACAGAAAAATCTTTGAACATAAATACGGAAGCAATTTAATAATTTAGGAAAGCCTTTTTTGAAAACAGAAATATCCAAAATACGATACAATCCATCCCAAAACCAGGGTGTCACAGAGTACATGAGCGTCTAAATTAGAATACAGTCCACTACAGTGTCTAGAGAAATAAACTGAAAATACAACTGGTGATAAAGGAGGAGAGTCAAGGCATGAGAACATCGCGCAACTACCTTGGTAGTCTCCGAACTCTGAAGCCGCAATCAGCAACCGCTGTCGTGACCAAAAATGCCTGGATCTGCACACGAGGTGCGGGGAGTAACGTGAGTACATCCAACTTAGTAAGTAACAAGTCCAAACTTTGGATTGAAAGGTAGTGACGAACTCAACCGGTACAGATAAAGTAGAAATAACTGAACAGAAACGTAGGCATGCTTTCATATTAAATAGGCAACTCAAACAGTAAAGTAAAGCATATCCGAACAGTGTAAAGAATATAACTTTACTATCTCTACATGCTAATGCACATGCTGTATGTGATGCACCATGATGTCAGCCTCATGTGCTCCTACTCTCGAATGCTCAACCACTCGGTACTGTATATGGCCCATACGTCCCCAGGGAAGATCCATCCCAGAACATATACATCACTAACTATAAGTCACCCAGTGCCGAGGAAGGCCAATCCACCCATGTGGAGAAGATCCATCTCCAGGTATCAAGTACTTCGGACAAAGATCCATGTCCAGGTAAGATCCATCCCTCAATAATATCAAACGCGCTCACTCAGGGTATGTACAGACTCCAGACGGGCTCCTACATCCCAAGCGCTATCATAAAATCAGTATAACTGCTGCGGCGTGCAGCCCGATCCTATATTTGTCACTCATAATCAGACTCTCAGCCTCACTCAGTCATCAATCTCTCCAATCTCACTCACGGGCTCACAATATCATGAAAACTAGCCCGAAACAATGATGTGATGTATCAATAAACAACAACTAAGACGGAGATATGATATGAAATGCATGAACATGACTGAGTACATAATATCAATGAAATCAGTGAGATGATAACAAGAAATGACCACTAGGGGTCACAACAGTACCGGCATATAGCCTAGACATGATATCTAGCATGATTGACAGCTCAATTACTTTATCATAAGATGAAAACACGGATATCAACAAAATAGAGTCACTATACAGTGCCATGGAATCAACCAGGCTACAATTCTCACAGTGCACGCTCGCACGCCCGTCACTTGGCATGTGCGTCACCTCAATACAAATCGTATAGCACATAGTTCGGGGTTTCGAACCCTCAGAACCAAGTTTGGAAGCGTTACTTACCTCAAACCGAGCAAATCCTACTCTGAAATGCCTTTGCCCTCGAATCAGTCTCCAAATGCCCTAAATCTAGCCACAAGCAGTACAGTATAATTAATATCGGCTAAAGTAATCAATTTCACAAGAAAATCATGAAATTATAAGCCAAAAATCTAAAATCGGCCCCCGGGCCCACGTCTCGAAATCTAACAAAAGTCACAAAACCTGAAAGCCCATTCACTCATGAGCCTAACCATACTAAAATTACTCAAAATCGATAACAAAATCTCATTCAAAACTTCAAAATTCTAACTCAAGAGTTCTTCCTCTTTTTCCTCAATTTCTCACCCCAAATCACAAATTAGATGATAAAATTAAAAAGATAAAATCACGGGATTTAACCAAAACCAAATAGGAATCACTTACCCCAATCAAATCCATAAAACTCCCTTCAAGAATCACCCAATTCCATGTTCTCTAGATCAAAATATAAAAAATGGGTTCAAACCCACATTTTTTAAATTAATATTGCCTGCCCAAATATCCTTCTTCGTGAATGCAAACGTCCTCTCGCGTTCACGTAGACCAACTCAGACTACCTCTCAACTTAACTCTTCGCGAACGTGAAGCTTTGCAAACTCAGACCTTCACGAACGCGTCCCTCACCTCGTGAACGTATAGAACAAAAGACTGGGGGTCCCCAGCTGCCTCACTCCCCTTCGTGAACGTGGCGCCACTCACATGTTCGCGATGCACACACTACCATACCTTTGCGTTCGCGTTCACGTCCTCTCCTTCGCGGACGTGTAGAGCAAAATCTCACCAACTTATAAACACTCTTCGCGAACGCAAGGCTCCTCTTGCGAACGCGTAAGAGGAAATCAGAAAAATGCAACAACAAATATCAGTTATCTCACCAAGGCCAAAAATGATCCGTTAACCACCTGAAACTCACCCGAGGCCCCCGGGACCTCAACCAAACATACCATCAAATCCCAAAACACTATACGAACTTAGTCGATCCTTCGAATCACTCAAAAAACATCAAAACACCAATTACACCCGGATTCAAGCCTAAAGAACTTCTAAACTTTCAAAGTCTATAAGCGACGCCGAAACCTACCAAACCACGTTCGATTGACCTCAAATTTTGCACACAAGTCATATTCAGCATTACGGACCTAATCCAACTTTTGTAATCGGAATCTGACCCTGATATCAAAAAGTCAACCCCCGATCAAACTTCCCAAAAATTCGACTTTCGCCATTTCAAGCCTAAATTGGCTACAGACCTCAAATTCACAGTCCGGACACGCTCCTAAGTCCAAATCACCCAAACGGAGCTAACAAAACCGACAGAACTCCATTCCGAAGTCGTCTTCATACCATCCCAACTACGGTCAAAATCCTAAGACTTAAGCTTCCGCTTTAGAGTCTAAGTGTCCCAAAACACTCTGAAACCAAAACGAGACCTCCCGGCAAGTCACATAAGCAGAAACAGATATAGATACGGGGAATGCAGTAAATAGGGGATCGGGGCGAATACGCTCAAAACGACCGGTCGGGTCGTTACATTTTCCCCTACTTAAATATACGTTCATTCTCGAACGTGCCAAGAGTTGTTTCCAAGCCGCCAAATCACTATTCCATCTTACCACGCACGTACCCGGGGGTGATGCCACATCACCCTATCCCATATATGTCTAATAACACTACATAACTAAAATTCCTTAATTCTACCTAGCCCACAAGCCTTATAATCCAATTTCCAACATCCGGAATGTCTTATAAGGTCAGAATCCCGCAACCTAAATATTGTATAAGTTTGAACAAGTTGTACCAAAAGCTGTAACCATAACTCAAATTCTCAAAACTTCAATTACCACATAGCTCAAATGCTCGAAGCAATGATTTCTAATCACTATAGTTGCTCGAAACAACCCTATACCGGTAATAAACCTCATATCAAACAAGACTCCATTCTAAAACCTTTGTACACCACCGATGATGAAAGAAATACACATATACTCGTAACCATTCACCAGATCTACCAGTCGTGGAGCTCTTTCTCCTTCGACAAGAACCATAGTAAATTCCTAAGCTGACTTTCAATATTATCCTTCCAAATATGCCACAATCAAATTTGATAGCACTTATCCTAGGTCTGACGACTTCATCTTATCAAATACCAGCTACTCTGCTGATATGCCATACCAATACAATCTAAAGCCGTAACCCGTGCAATCTGTGCACTAATAAGAAACCTTCCAAATGTACTCAATCACGAAAATGAATCAAATAAGAGAATCGTCCCGTAATCCCGGCGTGTACCACCCCAACGCAATGCTAGGAACACATCACACACCGTAGAACCATAACACATGAATCTAACACAAGGATCACATCTCAACATAACTCTTCCGCAATACGCGACCCCATCCAAATATTGATCCACATGAAATACCTCAGCAAACATGCTTAAAATCAATAACCATGTGCAATCCAACATCAAGTACTCGAGGTGCATTACCATAACCATGGAGAAGCAAATGACACAATGCCACACAAACCCGAAAGAACATAACCAATGCGCAACCACTCATACCCAAATACCCATCTAGCGTAAATTTTTGCTATAAGTCCCCAATAGAACTGCACCATGGGTGCATACAACCAACAAATCACAACACCCTTGTAGCATAGAAGAGTAACTCACCAAACATATCAAAACACGAATAAGCTCAACAACAACCGAATGACACATCCCTCAACAATAGCAGTATGGAGCCAACCAATCCGACTCGGTGTAGAATACACATCGTAATTGGGCCTACCAATGGACCCCCAAATCAACTCTGGGCACCCACACATGGATAAATAACCCTTCGAAAGCCCACAATGACTGAATCATAACACATACTATCGTCTAGCTAGCTTCGGCCATGACTTCACAGTCCACAACCATGAAACAACCTGCTCTTGAGAACTCCCAGTCTACAAATCCATAGAACACACGAATCACCATGTCTGATCCCAACTCCACCGCCAGAATATCTAACACATCTCTCATACACGATCATCCATGAGGAATACTCCTAAAATTCTTTCGTGCCACATAGCAAAAGTGAATATCAGCAGTCGATCAACCAGAAGAGTATCACAATACCAATTAACATCCGTAAATCAAAACACAATGCCCCTTTCAACTGTGCACCCCTCTCAAGTATTACCGAACAACTATAACATTCATCTAAATATACAACACTGACCATTCTGTCCAGAATTCGTGAACTTGCCTTCAAGAATGAACTGTCGCCTTGTACATGTAAATCTTAATCATGCACAATACACCACATCTATCATGTCATCACCATACCGGTCTAGCCTACTACCCAATTATCCTATTTACTTCGAGTTTCTTCTGAATTATCATCAATTTGATACTTCTCCTTGTTAGAACTCCACGATCCTTACCCAAAGCTCACTACAAGACACCCTAACATAACACCACACCACCATAAGGCACGTAAGCTATTGTACTTGTTACACCCTATATTTTTGTACGTAAAAATGCGTCGTAAGCAAACTAATGTAGGACCAAAAATGAGATAATATTTAAAAGTATATAAAGTAAGTTAATCATGTTACCTCTGAGGTTACAAATATTGAAGATCATGAACAACAAGTACAAAGAGGGTTGGACAGTTCAAAAGCTAAAGCAATTAAATAAAACAATGTTTCGTCGAAAGTCGACAAGTTGGAAATGTTATAACATGTACCTTTGGGGTGAGACTAGGGTGATTAACATGATAAGGAGATTATGTTATGATTTATATTAGTCATATGACATCCGTGTGTTATGTTTTGAAGTCAAGCGAGTTGTGGAACAAAAGTCGATGAAAGTCATCACAAGTTACATTCATAAGTTTTACTGAAACTTTGGGTCAAATGTAACTGCGATTTTCTCCCAATATACTTAGATTTATGGGGTGTTCCATCCATCAAATTAAAGATCTATCAGCCTATTTTCCAAATCATTAAACCGTTTGTCAATACGACATCGGAGTAGAGAGATATAGGCATTTTTGCGATACTGCACAAGCTGCTAGGTGACAAGTAGGTGTGTCACCTACTTGCTTAAATGAGAGCCCAAAAAATGGGCCATTTCGGGTCGTCCAAAGAGGCCTTTTAAAGGCATATTTTATTCATATATTAGACTTAAAATAGAGCATAATAACCAGACATAAGCTCTGCAAAGAATCCTCCCAAAAATTTCCCACAAACCCTAATTGATTTTCTCTCCCTTTCAAGTTCTAATTGGAGGTAAAACCTAGAGTTTGAAGAACCAAGATAAGATCTGAGTTATCTAACAAATAAGGTGAGTTTACTGCTCTCTTTCATCCAATTTTTCTTCTGTAAATTCATGGTAAGTCGTTCTATACTTGTAAGAACTCACGGGACGGTGATCGGAAGCCGTGAGTTCGAGTTATTCATTTGTAGCGGACTGTTTTGTGGACTGTTTTGTGTTGCTGTTGGGCTGCGTGTTTTACTACTGTTTTGTGGAGTTTTGGAGGAGGAAGGGGGTGTAGAAACACCATATAAATGTAGGGTGGTTGGCTGGTCGTTCGTCATAACATTTCCGGGTCGTTTGACACTACTACGGTGGTCATTTTGTGTATGAAGAGATTGGGGTGTGTTGGGCTGTTTTGTAGTATTTGATGGCGTATATAGGGCTGAAAAATGGTGTATATATGTTGTTATTGTTCTGTTCTTGTATTGTTGGTGTTATCTTGAATTTGGAGGAAGTAAGGATTATAGGGGAGATGCTGCCCGTTTTAATACAAAATAAGTTTGTCGTTCGTTGTGCGATAGTTGTACCTTTCGTAACTTAACGATAGTATTATTATCATTCTTGTAGATTAAGGTGCGAAGAGGTGAGTTCAAATTGGTGATTGGAAATATTGTGATAAGGTATGTTAAGGCTAAGCCCTTCCTTCATTTTGGCATGATCTCGTAGCTACATGTGTTAATAATGAGACATAAAGAGAAGTTCGTATTCATGAATTCATTCACATTATTCTAGTCTCATAAGTTACAATATTATTCCTTATCGGGACTTCATATTCAGTTTAGTTTTGTCTTTATTCAGTCAAGAGAGCAGAGGGTCTATATATATATACAGTATTACACTATTTTCACCACTATCGAGCTATAATCGATAGGCAGGCCCCTATTGGGCAACCTCTGATCAGATGGTAAGTTATATATACCGAGCCTACTATGGCCAAGCGCCTATGAGCGAGCCCAGGATGGCCGAGATACAGAGCCCAGTATGACCGAGCGCCTATGAGCGAGCCTACTACGGCCGAGCATTTACACGTACCGAGCCTTATAGGGCCGAACATTTATTTTACTTAATATATTGAGAGAGTTGAGTGAGTATCAGCAGGTAAGTATATCTCCACACCATCTTTGACTCCCAGTTAATTTCAATTATCATATTATCAGTTCAGTTTCAGCTTTTAGTTATTTTATTGCCTTACATACTCGGTACATTATTTCATACTGACGTCCCTTTTCTGGGGGCGCTGCATTTCATGCGTGCAGGTTCAGATAGACAGACGGGTAGACCTCCTCAGTAGGTGTTTCCCGAGTTCAGCCTGATCGGTAAGCTCCACGTCTTTCGGAGTTTCTAGGTCTAGAGTTTTTGTGTACATCTTATGTATATCTGTATATATGTTATGGGTAGGTCGGGGCCCTGTTCCGATCATAGTACATCTATCAGTAGAGGCTTGTAGACATATCTTGTTGGTTAGTGTAGTATGTTGGGTTTGTAGGCCTGGTATGTATAATTTGGTGGTTTGTCAGCTGTAGTAGCTATGACGGCCTTTTCAGCCTAGCTTTATATTGATGTTTAGTTAGCGCTAGTTTCCATTCAGTTTTATATTTTGCTTCGCAAATTATCTTGCAAGGTGGCCCCATTGCCAAAGTATGATATTATGTGTTCAGAGTCCCTTAGTCGCAATTTGGTACGCCAGGATAGGTGAGGCACCGGGTGCTTGTCTCGCTCCTAGGTTCGGGGCGTGACAAACCTGGTATCAGAGCAGTTCTGTCCTAGGGAGTCTACAGTCGTGTCTAGTAGGGTCTTGTTTATAGATGTAGGGCACTACAGGGCATTTATGAGTTGGTTACCCTTCTTTGAAATCTAAATCGTGCTACAGAACTGAGTTGTAGGAAATTTGAATTAAACTTATGTGTTGGTGTTTGCATGCACAGATGACGGTGACTATGAAGACTATGGCTAGCCAGAGGAGAGATACAGCAGTAGGTGAGGGGACCAGCAAGGTACCCCCAGTAGATGGGGCCCAGTCTGAGGCTCAAGGCGAGACTCCTACTCAGCCATTACTGGCTCCTCTACCAACTGCGGAGATTCCTAGGGAAACCGCACATCCAGTTCCCCCTCCACTTCCATCAGATCAGGACTTGAGAAGTACGGTGCATTTGTTGACACAGTTGGTAGCTACCCAGCAACAGGCTAGGGCATCAGCTAGTGCAGGAACTTCTGAGGGGTCTGGGAGTTCAAGGGTCCGAGAGTTTATTGCTTTGAGTCCCCAGAGTTCACAGGGACAGATCAGAGGGAGGACCCGCAGGATTTCATAGATCAACTTCACAGGATCTTTCGTATTATGCATGCCACGGAGAAAGAGGCAGTTGAGCTAGCAGCTTTTTGACTCCGAGATATAGCCATCCTTTGGTACGAGGGATGGGAGAGGTCAAGGGGACATGATGCACCTCCAGCTATTTGGGAGAATTTTTCAGATGCCTTCCTTGACCAGTACTTACCACGGGAGATCCGACAGGCTCGAGTCGATCAGTTTCTAGCCCTCAAGCAGGGTAATATGAGTGTTCGAGAGTATAGTCTTCGTTTTGACTCATTGGCCAGATATGCACCATCCATAGTTGCTACTATGCGGGACAGGATTCACAGGTTTATAGCAGGGTTAGCCCCAGAGTTAACCGAGGCATGTGCCACCGCTGCATTGCAGGATAGTATGGATATCTCCCAGATTCAGGCATTCGCCCAGAATATAGAAAGGGGTAGGCATCGGCAGCAGGGTACAGAAAGGGCTGAGCAAGGGCAACATAAGAGGATGAGATTTCCCAGGTCTCAGGAGCAATCTCAGGGTAGTTATAGGACCCATTACTTCGAACGGCCACCTAGGCCTCCGCCACCTCAGTTACAAGGTTACAGGTATGACCGCTATACTCAGTCAGGACCAGGTGAGAGCTCACGGGCGTCGGGTTTGCAGCGACAGCGAGGTTCTGTGCAGACATGGTCATTTCCTCCACGGTGTGACATCTGTGGTAGAGGACACTTGGGCCAATGCCGAGCAGGTTCTGATGCTTGTTATACATGTGGGCGTCCAGGGCATATGATGCGAGATTGCCCAAATAGAGATTCGGGGGGAATGGCACAACCAGCGAGTTCAGCAACAGGATCATCTATGTCCGTGCATCCTTCAGGGCGCGAGTCTCAATCTTCGGCTGGTAGAGGTCGGGGCAGAGGTAGAGGTTCCAGTTCAAGTGGTAATCAGAACCGTATCTATGCTTTAGCGGGTTGACAGGACCAGGAGTCTTCACCAGACGTTGTGACAGGTATATTAACCATTTTCTCTCACGATGCTTATGCTTTGATAGACCCAGGGTCTACTTTATCGTATATTACCCCATTTGTCGTGAGGAAGTTTGGTATAGTGCCTGAAATACTAAGTGATCCTTTTGCGGTATCTACACTGGTCGGAGAATCGATTATTGCTAGACGGGTTTACCGAGGTTGTACGGTGACAATTTGTAGTCGTCAGACCTCAGCTGACCTAGTTGAGCTAGAGATGATGGACTTTGATGCTATCATGGGCATAGACTGGTTGGCAGCTTGCTATGCCACAGTTGATTGCCGAGCAAAGGCAGCCAGATTTCATTTTCCGGGTGAGCCAGTCCTTGAATGGGTAGGCAATACACCAACACCCAGAGGTAGGTTTATTTCCTATCTGAAGGCGATGAAAATGATCGCAAAAGGGTGCATTTATCATATTGTGCGAGTTAGAGATGCAGATGCTGAGATACCTACACTTCAGTCTATTCCCGTAGTCAAAGAGTATGCAGATGTGTTTCCAGATGAGCTTCCAGGTATTCCTCCAGAGCGAGAGATTGATTTTAGCATCGATTTGCTTCCAGGAACTCAACCAATATCCGTCCCTCCATATAGAATGGCACCTGGCGAATTGAAGGAGTTGAAGGAGCAGTTAAAAGATTTGCTGGAGAAAGGTTACATCAGGCCCAGTACCTCACCTTGGGGTGCACCAGTACTATTTGTGCGGAAGAAAGACGGCTCGCTGAGGATGTGTATCGATTATAGGCAGCTGAACAAGGTAACTATTAAGAATAAGTATCCACTTCCAAGGATCGATGACTTGTTTGATCAGTTGCAGGGGCTAGATGCTTTTCAAAGATAGATTTGAGGTCGGGGTACCACCAGGTCAGAGTTCGGGAAAAAGATATTCCGAAGACAGCCTTCAGGACCCGATATGGCCACTTCGAGTTCCTTGTCATGTCCTTCGGGTTGGCTAATGCACCCGCTGTATTTATGGACTTGATGAATAGCCTATTCCGGCCATTTTTAGATCTGTTCGTGATAGTATTTATTGATGATATTCTGGTTTATTCCCGTTCAGAGGATGAGCATGCGGACCACCTACGAGCGGTACTCCAAACCCTCTGTGATCTTCGAGAAATTTGGTTACTTTGCTACCGACGAAATGTTTCCCGTTATCACACACAATTTTGGATAGCATCCCGAATCAACATATGATGTGATCCCAAATGAAGTCGATGACTTCCTTCTCCCTAACTTTCTCGAAAGCCTGTGCTTCAACCAACTTAGAAAAATAGTCAGTCACAAAAAAAAAATTGAGCTTTACTTGGTGTTAATGGGAGGGGGAAAACGATGTCCATTCCCCATTTCATAAATGGCCAAGGTGACAAAATCGAATGGAGCAGTTCACCGGGTTGGTAAATCATCGGCGTATGCTTTTGACATTCGTCACATTTTCGAACAAACTCTTTCGTATATTTTTCCATGTCGATCCAGTAATAGCCGGCTCTGATTACCTTTTGAACCAATGATTCAGCACCGGAGTGATTTTCGCAAGTGCCATCGTGAACTTATCTTAGAACGTACTCAGTGTCTCTCGGTCCTAGACATATTGCTAATGGACCATTGAACATTCTCCTAAACAAACTCCCATATTCGGTCAAAGTGAAATGTGTTGCCTTCGTTCGTAGGGCCCTATATTCTTTAGGATCTGAGGGAAGCTTTCCGGTCTTCAAATATTCTATGTACTTATTTCTCCAATCCCAGGTCAAGCTTGTGGAATTTATCTTTGCGTGACCTTCTTCAACTACTGATCTCATGACTTGCACGACGGCCCTTGAATCGAGCTCGTTGTCCTCGATTGATGATCCCAAGTTTGCGAGGGCATCAACCTTACTGTTCTGATATCGAGGCACATGTTGCAAAGTCCATTCTTTAAATCAGTGCAAAGTTACTTGTAACTTATCTAGGTATCTTTGCATTAGGCCTTCTCTAACTTCGAAGGTTCCATTAACCTGATTCACTACGATGAGGGAGTCATATTTGACCTCCTTCATCATCAATATTGATTTCGGTTATTTGCATTTTCTTTAGGTTTCTAGGTGCTTTACAGTCTTTAGCTATATGTCCTAATTTTCCACAGTTATAACAAGTACATTCTGTTAGTTTCTTTTTTGGTCTAAATGATCTTTTAGTCTGATAGTTTTTTACATAATATCTTTTTCTTGGTTTTTTATTTTTATATTTTGATTTATATTTATTATATTTCTTTGTTTTCCATTTTTTATTATATTTATCTGTACATCCAAATTGTGGTGCTGTTTTATTTTTACAACATCTTAAGTTTTTTATTAATATTTTTTCTATTTTTGTTTCTTCTTTATATTTTTCACATAAATTGTACAAACCATTGTTGTAGAAATTTTATCCTAGCTCCTAAAGTATCTGTTACTCCTGCTTCATTCCAGTCTTTTATTATTTTAGAATTAAAAGGTTCTGGTAATTTTGTGAAATATAATTTTCTTATTTCTTTGCCTTCTTCTGTATTATATGTTCCTTTATAATAATATTCTTTAAATGCACAAGTATATTCGTCTATATAGCACACATTACATATTGCTAATTTTGTTATTAGGTTTTTACTTATTTGTTTTTCCTTATTTTGTTCTTCAATTTCTGTAGTCATACTACTAAATTCGTTTCTTATGGCTATTTCATATTTGTATAAGATTTCTATATTTGTTGTTGCTAATTCACCATTAAATTTTTTATTACTTCTTAAGGTATCTATACTTTCTTTTGTTAAATTGTGCAACCATAATTTTACTGTTCCTATGAGTGTTCTTTCTATATATCCTGGTGTTTCTGTCATTCCTATTTTATTATCTACCAATTGTTTAGATAAATATCCTATCCATAGTTGGATTGTTTTATTTATATCTGCTACGCAATCTAAATGTAAAAAATTATATTGTTCAGATGTTGGTTTTGGTGTCCATTTTCTATTTAATCTACTATCCCATAGCGTATTATTTCTATCAAATTGTTCATAGTTAACCGTATAATAATTTGGGAACCAAGCCAAAAAGATATACAACCATATAACCCGTACATATATAGACAACATACACAAAATACTAGTAGGTAAGCCCAGACTATGCATCCTAAGGTTGAAGCCGGTAGGCAGAGAGGCCATTTAGGGGAGTAAACAGAGTTGAAGCGCTGTTAGGGTAACTGATTGAAGCAGAAAATTATGGTAGTGACCAGAAAAGATGATTAAAATAACTTATTATAATATGATGAATAAGGATAATAGACATAGAGATTAAAAGGAATATGTTTAGCAAATCTTATGATAAAATGAATATGTTTAGCAAATCATATGATAAAATGAACACTTACTTAATAGATGATGATCTTAGTTATAAGATACTTATACTATATATACTAAAAAATATTGATAATGATGTAAGAAGAATAATCTATGAGAAATTACTTACTTTTGAAATAATAGAAATAATGGATCAAAATTGGACAGAATTAATTATACCAGAAATAGACTTATATGAATTAGATCTATATTCTGATAACACATAATGAATAATATATACCTACAATATTGGCAACAAACAACCGACAGCATAAAATTACTAATAAATTTAGTAAAAACTAATATAAAAGAATACCAAAGAACCCAAGATATAGAATATATAGAATATATATTAGAAAGCTTAAAAGAAATAATTAGATTAATTCCACTACAAAAAGAATATTATGAAAAAGCTTTTACATTTGACTGAATTATAAATGAAATTAAATAAAAATAGTAAAGACAGTAAAAATGGTATCAGAGCTATAGATTAAAAATGAACAAAGAAGAATTTGCTATAGATGAAAAGACATATGAAAACCAAGATGGATTGAAAATAAAAATAATATTTTCAAATTTAGGCAGAAGATATAAAAAAATAGGAGATCAATTATACCTAATGATAGAAAAGGAAACAGCAAGATTAGAAGATAGCTTGACAGCTATGACGAGAATAAGTAAAGAAAATGAAGAAATTGATAAGAAAAAAGAAATAGAAATTATTAAAAATCAAGCAAACAGGGAAATACAACAATTAGAAGAAACTAAAAACACAAAAATTATAGCATTAGAAAAAGAATTAAACATGTTAAAAGCACTATATGAAAACAAGCAAAGAGAGAAAAATAAAGAAATAGAATTAACAGATGAGATAAATAAATTTAAACAAATATTACAACCAGAAGAAATTCCCAGAATTGAAGAAATAGATAACAATATAGATGACCAAAAGTCAGAATCAAGTGAAATAAGTGAAACATATACAGAACTTTTAGAAAATATAGAAAAAATAAAAAATGTAGAAATAAATACAGGAGATGTAAATATGGAAGAAAAACCTAGTACATCAGGTGTAAAAAATCCAAAAGGAATAAACCCAAATTATTATACGGTTTATCTAGTAGTCCATAATTGTAGCAGGTGGCTATTAGCTTTGCATTTGTATTTGGTAGTGCTATTAATTTATTGTATCCGAATTGTAATTTCTTTTTTGTATCTATGTTTTCATCAAGATTAATTATTTTTTGTACTATATTTTTATTCCATTTTTATCTATTTGTATTCCTAAAAATTCTATCTGATTTTTTATAATTTCTGCTTTGGTTTTACTTAAGCTTATACCAGAGTTTTCTATAATATGTATGAATTTTTCTAATAATTTTATATGTTCATCTTGTGTTCTTGAATATAATAATATATCATCTATATATACTATACAATTCTCTAGTTGGTTAAAATAATTATCCATAAAATGTTGGTATCTTCCTGGTGCATTTTTATATCCAAATGGTAATCTATAGCTCTGATACCATTTTTACTGTCTTTACTATTTTTATTTAATTTCATTTATAATTCAGTCAAATGTAAAAGCTTTTTCATAATATTCTTTTTGTAGTGGAATTAATCTAATTATTATTTTTTTTAAGCTTTCTAATATATATTCTATATATTCTATATCTTGGGTTCTTTGGTATTCTTCTATATTAGTTTTTACTAAATTTGTTAGTAATTTTATGTTGTCGGTAGTTTGTTGCCAATATTGTAGGTATATATTATTCATTATGTGTTATCAGAATATAGATCTAATTCATATAAGTCTATTTCTGGTATAATTAATTCTGTCCAATTTTGATCCATTATTTCTATTATTTCAAAAGTAAGTAATTTCTCATAGATTATTCTTCTTACATCATTATCAATATTTTTTAGTATATATAGTATAAGTATCTTATAACTAAGATCATCATCTATTAAGTAAGTGTTCATTTTATCATATGATTTGCTAAACATATTCCTTTTAATCTCTATGTCTATTATCCTTATTCATCATATTATAATAAGTTATTTTAATCATCTTTTCTGGTCACTACCATGATTTTCTGCTTCAATCAGTTACCCTAACAGCGCTTCAACTCTGTTTACTCATATAATAGTACTGTTATAGAAATCATCTTGAGAAAGTTTGCCATGAAAATATGCTAAGAGTAGGTAAACCCAGACTATGCATCCTAAGGTTGAAACCGGTAGGCAGAGAGGCCGTTTAGGGGAGTAAACAGAGTTGAAGCGCTGTTAGGGTAACTGATTGAAGCAGAAAATCATGGTAGTGACCAGAAAAGATGATTAAAATAACTTATTATAATATGATGAATAAGGATAATAGACATAGAGATTAAAAGGAATATGTTTAGCAAATCATATGATAAAATGAACACTTACTTAATAGATGATGATCTTAGTTATAAGATACTTATACTATATATACTAAAAAATATTGATAATGATGTAAGAAGAATAATCTATGAGAAATTACTTACTTTTAAAATAATAGAAATAATGGATCAAAATTGGACAGAATTAATTATACCAGAAATAGACTTATATGAATTAGATCTATATTCTGATAACACATAATGAATAATATATACCTACAATATTGGCAACAAACTACTGACAGTATAAAATTACTAACAAATCTAGTAAAAACTAATATAGAAGAATATCAAAGAACCCAAGATATAGAATATATAGAATATATATTAGAAAGCTTAAAAGAAATAATTAGATTAATTCCACTACAAAAAGAATATTATGAAAAAGCTTTTACATTTGACTGAATTATAAATGAAATTAAATAAAAATAGTAAAGACAGTTACCATTTTTACTGTCTTTACTATTTTTATTTAATTTCATTTATAATTCAGTCAAATGTAAAAGCTTTTTCATAATATTCTTTTTGTAGTGGAATTAATCTAATTATTTCTTTTAAGCTTTCTAATATATATTCTATATATTCTATATCTTGGGTTCTTTGGTATTCTTCTATATTAGTTTTTACTAAATTTGTTAATATTTTATCCCATATTTGTATTTTTACATATTTGTATTTGTAAAAATACAAAGCCAAGAATGTAAAAATACAAATATGGGATAAAATATTAACTATAGAAGAAATATATAACTTTGAATTTACTACGAAAGATATGTTACTAGGAATGCTATTTTTAGACAAATTATACGCACACATAATAACAAAAATACACTGGTGGTTTACCACACCATGTAAAAATAAAGTAGGAGCAAAAAGAGTAAATAATAAACAACGAAAAACTACAGAATGGATACGAGGAAATAAAAAAATCACACAAAAATTAGAAAATATAAGTAAAAATACAACTACTCAATTAGAAATTATCATATTTATAATAGACAAAGTAAAAATAATTCAGAATGAATTAGAAAAATTATATAATGATAACCCTCTAAAAGGATGGAATAAACATAAGACAAAAATAAAAATAGAATTAATAGAAGAAAATAGTATAATAACACAAAAACCCTTAAAATATAATTTTGATGATTTAGCAGAATTTAAAATGCATATAAAAGAATTATTAGATAACAAGTATATACAAGAAAGTAATAGTAAACATACAAGTCCAGCATTTATAGTAAATAAACATAGTGAACAAAAAAGAGAAAAAAACAGAATGGTTATAGATTACCGAAATTTAAATGCAAAAACTAAAACATATAATTACCCAATACCTAACAAGATATTAAAAATAAGACAAATCCAAGGATATAATTACTTTAGTAAATTTGACTGTAAATCAGGATTTTACCATCTAAAACTAGAAGATGAATCTAAAAAACTAACAGCATTTACTGTCTTTACTATTTTTATTTAATTTTATTTATAATTCAGTCAAATGTAAAAGCTTTTTCATAATATTCTTTTTGTAGTGGAATTAATCTAATTATTTCTTTTAAGCTTTCTAATATATATTCTATATATTCTATATCTTGGGTTCTTTGGTATTCTTCTATATTAGTTTTTACTAAATTTGTTAGTAATTTTATGCTGTCGGTAGTTTGTTGACATTCTTGGCTTTGTAGTTAATCATACTTCCTTCATTATTAAATCCTGTTACTACCATAGGTGTTTTTAATTTTTCCCATTTATCCGTTGGTAAACAATTATATTTACATATATTAGCTTCTGCCCCTGTATCTATCATTGGTGTATAGTATCTATTATAATATCCTTCTACTATGATTTTTGCGAGTATATATATTTTCATTCTTCTGTTCTTTTTATTATTATTTTCTTATCTTTGTATGTTATGGTTAATTGCTTATCTCCTAGACTGTATGGTTTTACCTTTTCTAACCATTTTATTCCTAGTGTAATATTTTCGGTTTCGTTTTCTTGATATATTTTAAATTGTATTATTAAAGGTATTCCTCCAATAATTATTTCTTTTTCTGTTATTTCTTCATTTATTATTAATTCTTTAGGTAATTCAGGGCATAATTGTTCAGTAGTTATTATTTCAGTTTCTGTTACTAATTCTCTTGTAATATAGTTTTCTTCCTGTCCTGTATTTATTAATATTTGATATTTTCTTTGTTCCATGATTCCTGTTATATAGTAGTGGTATGTATTTATTTTTTCTTTTGTGTTTCTTATTAGATTTTTTGGGATTATATATTCTCTTCTTGATGTACTTATTCTTGATGATGTTGGTGTTTCATAAGTTAATTGGTTTGGTATACTTGATGTACTTAATCTTTCTTTTACTATTTCTAAATCTTCTTCCATGTCAATCTCTTTATAGCTATATTCATTATTGTCAATAACTGTAACTATTCTTTCAAACGGGTTTTCTATTTTGATTTTATTAATTTTATTTTTTGCTGCTATTTTATGTTCTGTTGTTAGGACGTATAAGTTTTTACATCTAGCTGTAAATATTTTACTTCCATGTGTTAATTCTATTCCTGACATTTTCCAGTATAATACTAATGATTTATCTATATTCCTATCGTTTATTGCTATTGAATAATTGGCACTTATTATGAATTTAAATTTTTGATATATAAGATTTCCTTTTATTGCACTTATTATGCTTTTTTCTATAGGTTGGATTATTCTATCATCTGCTAAATATATTTCTATAGGGGTATCTATTCCTTCCCTAAAACATGCTTTTATTAATATTTCAGTTCCTCCTAGGTGTACATATTTAATTGGGTTTTTTGCCTTTATATCTTGTATTTCTTTATTTATTATTCTTTTGTTTATTATTGGTATTTTGGCTTTTCCTTTTGTATATTTACAGTCAATTATATGTTCTTTTTGGCTAACCACGTAGTATTCTTCTTTTTGTCTTTTGAACCAATTTTTTATTGTAGGTACTTCAAATATTTTTTCGACACTGAGGTCTAATTCTTTTCCTTTTATCTGTTCAAATATATTATTATCAAATATAATTTTTTGTTCTGAGGATTCTTCATCTTTATATTCTTCTCGTGTTATTACTTCTATTTCTTTTTCAGTCATTGGATTTCATCATCTTCTTTAGTTATTTCATTTTCTATTTCATCTTCTATATCTGATATTTCATATATACTATCTTCACTATCTAGTTCATAATCTATATATTCCATTTGCATATATTCTTCATCATCAATATTGATTTCGGTTATTTGCTTTTTCTTTAGGTTTCTAGGTGCTTTACAGTCTTTAGCTATATGTCCTAATTTTCCACAGTTATAACAAGTACATTCTGTTAGTTTCTTTTTTGGTCTAAATGATCTTTTAGTCTGATAGTTTTTTACATAATATCTTTTTCTTGGTTTTTTATTTTTATATTTTGATTTATATTTATTATATTTCTTTGTTTTCCATTTTTTATTATATTTATTATATTTATCTGTACATCCAAATTGTGGTGCTGTTTTATTTTTACAACATCTTAAGTTTTTTATTAATATTTTTTTCTATTTTTGTTTCTTCTTTATATTTTTCACATAATTGTACAAACCATTGTTGTAAAAATTTTATCCTAGCTCCTAAAGTATCTGTTACTCCTGCTTCATTCCAGTCTTTTATTATTTTAGAATTAAAAGGTTCTGGTAATTTTGTGAAATATAATTTTCTTATTTCTTTGCCTTCTTCTGTATTATATGTTCCTTTATAATAATATTCTTTAAATGCACAAGTATATTCGTCTATATAGCACATATTACATATTGCTAATTTTGTTATTAGGTTTCTATTTATTTGTTTTTTCTTATTTTGTTCTTCAATTTCTGTAGTCATACTACTAAATTCATTTCTCATGGCTATTTTATATTTGTATAAGATTTCTATATTTGTTGTTGCTAATTCACCATTAAATTTTTTATTACTTCTTAAGGTATCTATACTTTCTTTTGTTAAATTGTGCAACCATAATTTTACTGTTCCTATGAGTGTTCTTTCTATATATCCTGGTATTTCTGTCATTCCTATTTTATTATCTACCAATTGTTTAGATAAATATCCTATCCATAGTTGGATTGTTTTATTTATATCTGCTACGCAATCTAAATCTAAAAAATTATATTGTTTAGATGTTGGTTTTGGTGTCCATTTTCTATTTAATCTACTATCCCATAGCGTATTATTTCTATCAAATTGTTCATAGTTAACCGTATAATAATTTGGGTTTATTCCTTTTGGATTTTTTACACCTGATGTACTAGGTTTTTCTTCCATATTTACATCTCCTGTATTTATTTCTATATTTTTTATTTTTTCTATATTTTCTAAAAGTTCTGTATATGTTTCACTTATTTCACTTGATTCTGACTTTTGGTCATCTATATTGTTATCTATTTCTTCAATTCTGGGAATTTCTTCTGGTTGTAATATTTGTTTAAATTTATTTATCTCATCTGTTAATTCTATTTCTTTATTTTTCTCTCTTTGCTTGTTTTCATATAGTGCTTTTAACATGTTTAATTCTTTTTCTAATGCTATAATTTTTGTGTTTTTAGTTTCTTCTAATTGTTGTATTTTCCTGTTTGCTTGATTTTTAATAATTTTTATTTCTTTTTTCTTATCAATTTCTTCATTTTCTTTACTTATTCTCGTCATAGCTGTCAAGCTATCTTCTAATCTTGCTGTTTCCTTTTCTATCATTAGGTATAATTGATCTTCTATTTTTTTATATCTTCTGCCTAAATTTGAAAATATTATTTTTATTTTCAATCCATCTTGGTTTTTATAT
The DNA here is from genome assembly GCF_000715075.1 of Nicotiana tabacum. Taxonomy (NCBI): domain Eukaryota; kingdom Viridiplantae; phylum Streptophyta; class Magnoliopsida; order Solanales; family Solanaceae; genus Nicotiana; species Nicotiana tabacum. The sequence goes on along the minus strand of NC_134094.1, from coordinate 25,836,923 downwards.
GTCTTTTCATCTATAGCAAATTCTTCTTTGTTCATTTTTAATCTATAGCTCTGATACCATTTTTACTGTCTTTACTATTTTTATTTAATTTCATTTATAATTCAGTCAAATGTAAAAGCTTTTTCATAATATTCTTTTTGTAGTGGAATTAATCTAATTATTTCTTTTAAGCTTTCTAATATATATTCTATATATTCTATATCTTGGGTTCTTTGGTATTCTTCTATATTAGTTTTTACTAAATTTGTTAGTAATTTTATGCTGTCGGTAGTTTGTTGCCAATATTGTAGGTATATATTATTCATTATGTGTTATCAGAATATAGATCTAATTCATATAAGTCTATTTCTGGTATAATTAATTCTGTCCAATTTTGATCCATTATTTCTATTATTTCAAAAGTAAGTAATTTCTCATAGATTATTCTTCTTACATCATTATCAATATTTTTTAGTATATATAGTATATGTATCTTATAACTAAGATCATCATCTATTAAGTAAGTGTTCATTTTATCATATGATTTGCTAAACATATTCCTTTTAATCTCTATGTCTATTATCCTTATTCATCATATTATAATAAGTTATTTTAATCATCTTTTCTGGTCACTACCATGATTTTCTGCTTCAATCAGTTACCCTAACAGCGCTTCAACTTTGTTTACTCCCCTAAACGGCCTCTCTGCCTACCGGTTTCAACCTTAGGATGCATAGTCTGGGCTTACTTATTCTTAGCATATTTTCATGGCAAACTTTCTCAGGATGATTTCTATAACAGTACTATTATATGATGGATAATTATAATTTACATATAAGAGATTATCAGGAATATAATAATTTAGTTACTCATAATTATAATATGACATACCTGTTTTTGTAGGTTCTTGATATCTTCTTGTTGCTTCATAGCTTTCATATCTTCTTGTTGATCCATAGCTTTTCCTGTATTTTTATCTTTAAGTGTATTGAGTGAGAAGAGAGAGAGAAGAGAGAGTTCTCTGCATGCCTGAAGATCCAGCTTGTTTTTTATTCATAATCGAAAAGCTATTTAAAGATTACAAAATGACTCTTACTATTCATGAACGACCTTTACTGTTCATGAATCTGACTTTTACTATTCATGAATGACCTTTACTGTTCATGAATCTGACTCTTACTATTCATAAAGTAAAGAACTATTTACTTTACGACTTTTACAAAAAATAAAATAACATTATTTAAAAAAGAAAAGATTGGTCCCATCTTGACATGACAGGGATCCCACCAGACATCACCACCCATGGACTAAGCTTAGATCCAAAGTTCCATCTGGTGAAGCAAAAAAGAAGACCCCAGTCCGAGGTCAAACATGCTTTAGTCAAAGATGAGGTAACCAAGCTTATTAAAATAGGGTCAATACGTAAAGTAAAATACCCTGAATGGTTATCAAACGTCGTGGTAGTCCCTAAAAAGGAAACAAGCTTAGAATGTGTGTATATTACAAGGATCTAAATAAAGCATGCCCAAAGGATTCTTTTCCTTTGCCTAATATCGATCGCATGATCGATGCCACAGCCGGCCACGAGATCCTCAGTTTTTTCGAGTCCTATTCCGGGTACAATCAAATACAAATGAGCCTGTATGATCAAGAAAAAACCTCGTTCATCACTAAATATGCTACCTACTGCTACAATGTAATTCCATTTGGATTAAAAAATGCTGGTTCGACTTATCAACGCTCAGTAAATCGGATGTTCGAAGAACAAATATGAAGATCTATGGAAGTTTACATTGATGACATACTAGATAAGTCCCTTCGAGCAGAGGACCATTTAAAGCACTTACAGGAAACTTTCAGTATATTGAAGATGTACAACATGAAGCTGAACCCAGAAAAATGTGCATTCGTAGTCGGGTCAGGCAAATTTCTCAGGTTCATGGTATCTAACCAAGGAATCGAGATCAATCTTGACAAGATCAAAGCTATCGATGGCATCACGGTGGTAGATAGCATAAAGGCCGTGCAGAGGTTAACTGGGCGCATGGTCGCCCTAGGGCGATTCATCTCGAGGTCCTCCGATAAAGGCCACCAATTTTTCTCGTTGCTAAAAAAGAAAAATAATTTCACATAGACCTCGGAATGATAGCAGGCCTTGGAAGAGATTAAATGGTATTTATTGAGCCCGCCGCTGCTTCACACACAAAGGGCAGACGAACAACTCTACTTATATTTGGGAGTATCGGAGGTAGCGGTAACTGGAGTCCTAGTCTGGGAAGAACGAGGTACGCAATTTCCCATTTATTATGTCAGCCGAACCTTAGGTGAAGCCATAACTACATATCCCCACCTAGAAAAATCGGCGCTTGCTTTGATAAGCGCCTCTAGGAAACTAAAACCATATTTGCAATGTCACCCCATATGTGTTGTAACAACATATCCACATCGAAATGTTTTGCATAAACCTTAGCTTTCGGGACTGTTGGCCAAATGGGCCATAGAAATCAGCGGATATGATATCGAATATCGACCCCAAATGGAAATTATGTCTCAAATTTTGGCAAACTTCGTAGCTGACTTCACACCGGCCTTAGTACCCGAGGTCGAAAGAGAACTATTGATAAATTCGGATACGTCCTCGAGAATCTGGACCCTCTTCACGAACGGTGCCTCGAACGCGAAAGGGTCCGGACTTGGCATCGTACTAAAACCGCCCACATGCAACGTGGTTAGACAATCTATTAGAACTAACCCTGTGCCCAAGTATACCTTTCGTTCGGGCAGTTGATCGATTAGTGTGATTTGTTCCAGTTCTTCGACCGTTGATTTGGTAGTGTCGGAATAATCGAGGACTATGAATGATCGAGGGATCCCATAATCATCATCTTCGTCAGACTCTTGCTTTTCTAGTTGGGTCGAGGCCGGCATTTGTGATTGCTATTTGGTCTCTAGTTTTTCCTTCGAATTTGACCCCCTTTTCAATGAGAGTGACGATATCGAAATTACTTCGTCGACGAAAAACATTTCCTTTGCGGCGGGTTGTTCCCTGTAGATTGTTTTGATTCCCTCTGGTGTTGGGAATTTCAAAACCTGGTGAAGTATTGAGGGTACCACTCTCATGTTGTGGATCCATGGTCTCCCAAACAGGGCATTATACCTCATGTCGCCTTTGTTCTCGTGGAACTTCACTTGTTGGATAGTCCCGACCACGTTTACTAGCAAAGTTATCTCGCCCTTAGTAGTTTCACATGCCATGTTGAATCTATTTAGGACTAGGGTCGCGGACACAACTTGGTCCTGTAAACCGAGTTGCTCTACGACCTTCGATCGAATGATGTTGACCTAACTACCTGGATCAATTAACACACATTTAACGTGAGTCTTATTCATGAGTATAGATATTACCAGTGCATCGTTATGGGGCTGTATTACTCCTTCTACATCTTCGTCGTTGAAGGACATGGTTCCTTTCGGTATGTAATCTTGAGCTCGAGATCGCTTCTCCCTTATGATCGAAACCTTAGTGCGTTTAAACACTGGCCCTTGGGGAACATTGATCCCTCCAATAATCATGTGAATAATGTGTCGTGGTTCCTCTTGCTCGTTTTTCCTACTGAACTCTCTGTTTTTGAAGTGATTCTTGGCCCGATCACTTAAATAACCGGGCTACTTCTTCTCTCAACTGCCTACAATCTTTCGTTTTGTGGCCATGGTTTCCATGATACTTGCTTACTTGATTGGGATTTCTTTGGGCTGGATCGGTCTGCAGAGGTGGAGGCCATTTAGTATCTTTGATGCATCTGATAGCTGATACGATGGCTAATACATCAACAATAAATTTATACTCCGACAATAGCGGTGTTTCTTTAGGTCTGGTATGCATGTCGAAACCATTCTTACTCATCAGCCCTCAAGGGCCTTGGCCTCGATCACTTCTCCTTTCACCTCGTACGGAGTTGTGCCCAGGTTTGTTGCCCATATGATCTCGATTATACGGCTGGTATCGATCCATGTTCGACCTCGGTTCTCGATCAATGTCCCTTTTGGTAATGGATCGAGAAGGAGCCCTTAGCTGGTCATCTTCGACTCTAATCTCTGATTGATATCGATTATGTATATCGGCCCAGGTAACAGTCGGGTACTCAATCAAGTTCTGCTTTAGCTGCTGTGAAGCTACTAAGGGTGAAAGCTTTAACGGACCAATCGCCTGCGACCGGTGGTAGATCCATTCGTTCCATTTGAAAACAAGATACAAATTCTCTTAGCATCTCGTTCTCTTTTTTCTTCACCTTAAAAAGGTCTGACTTCCTGGTCTCGACCTTTATGGCTCTAGCGTGTGCTTTTACAATAGAATCTGCAAGCATGGCAAAAGAATCGATAGAATTAGATGGTAAATTATGATACCATATCATTACTCCCTTTGACAAGGTTTTGCCGAACTTCTTCAGTAATACGTATTCGATCTCGTTGTCCTCTAGATCATTCCCTTTAATGGCATACGTGTAAGAGGTGACATGTTCGTTGGGGTCGGTCGTTCCATTATACTTAGGAATCTCGGGCATGCGGAACTTTTTGGGGATCGGTTTGGGAGTTGCGCTCGGGGGGAAAGGCTTTTGTACGAACTTTTTGGAATCCAAACTCGTCAATATTGGTGGAGCCCTCGGGATCTGATCAACCCTGGAGTTATAAGTTTCCACTTTCTTGTCGTTTTCTTCTATCCTATTTTCCCTTGATTCTATCTGCTTTGTAAGTTCCTCGAGCATCTTTATAATTTTGGGGTTAGTCCCGGATTCTTATTTGTTTGACCCTACCACAGCTGGTTCCGTTATGTGGGTGACTTCTTGGGGTGGACCGGGCTCAGCCCTGCTTGGTGCCAGGGTTTGGCTCTGCAATTGAGCTATCGCCACATGTTGAGCTTACAGCATTTCGAAGATCATACGCAGGCTGATCCCGTCTTCTCCAATATTTTGGGTACTTTGAACTGCAGATCGGGTTCCACGATGGATGTTTTTTTCGGGACCGGAATGTTGGTTAGCTTTGATGGCCACATGGGAATTAACATCAATTGGATCCACGGCTCGAGTTTCCATGGGGTCGGCGGGTGACCTTTCATCCCTAGGCGTTCCGTTGTTATCCACCCCTTGATGGACAGATTCGTTGTCGATATGTAGGGGTATTATTTGAGAGTACGTCAGTTTTAGCCTGAAATCAAAGATACTTCCAAGAGAAAATGTAAAATAGTATGTGTTACAAAGATTCGTATCAAATAATCACTATTATCTTTAGCCCCACTGTGGGCGCCAAACTGTTTACCCGAAAAATGGATGACAATTGAATTTATATGCGGTTCTAAAGATATGTGGTATAATTCGGTACAAATTGAGAAAACATATAAATGAATATCGAAATTAATTGTGAAAGAAATGAACGCAAGCCGAATGGACTAATTAGCCCAAGCCTTCAAGTTTTATCACCCTCAAACTGAATGGAGAGTAGCTGATAGAAGAACAAAATGACTAAATATCAAAACAAGAGAAAATATAATATATTGCTTTATGTTCTATGAATCTGAATGAATCTGCCTCACAAATAATTAGACCCCCTTTATATAGTGGGAAGGTCTTATTCTTAATATAATTTTCAAATACAATAAGGAATCTCATGATAGATTAATTAATTGGCCTCTCATTGATATGAGCCGTGATTTCCGCCGAGATTCTCGCCCAATTACGGATATTCCGGCTTTCTATTTTTTGGCTCGATAAGCTTTTCTCGATCGGTCTCTATTTAGCCCGATCTCTATCTTGGCCGATCTCGATCTTGACCGGTCTCTATTTTGCTCGACCTCGATCTTAGTCGATCTCGATCTTGACCGATCTCTATTTTGCTCGACTTCGATTATGGCCGATCTCGATCTTGAACGATCTCGATCTTGACCGGTCTCTATTTTGCTCGACATCTGGGTCTCAAGCTTCGTAACCTAACTTCGCATGATGACTTGATATTACACGAAGTTGAACCTTGGTCTATCATGTTTCAATTTCGATCATTCATACGAAGGAAAAATTCGGTTTTGACCGTATACAATCATTTCTTTTATTAAATTATTTTAGTATTACAATAATTTTAAGATTATGAGTTTTAACTAGTTCAGTGTTATTAACAAAAGATGTAGAGTTTTGAGGAGGGGGGATGAAAAGAAAAAGAAATAAGAATAATTAATATTAAAAATGGCATGTAAATGTCATATGGATGTTCTTTTGATCTATTTTCGAGCTTTCACGTGCTATAAATAGAATGTAAAATGCCACATGAATGCTACTTGGAACTGCACGAGGATTTAGATAAAAAAAAAATTATTACTATGATCAGTCAAGGGTGCTCGCGTCGATTAAATTACAAAAGAATAGGAAAAAAGAGTTTAATTATGTGTGTTCACTCAATATTTATCTAAATATTTTTATAATTGTCTATGCAAATTTACTAAATATGATCAAAGATAATGAATGCTTAAGCACCCACAAGTGCCTAGGTAGATCCGCCATTGACTGATTTAAGGGAGTAACATAAACTTGAATAATTTAGGGGGTCTTTAGGATAGTAATTCAATCTAATATAATAAAGAAACATAAAGAACATTTAGATAACTCGTTTCTAATAGGAAACAATTAGGTGTTTAATAGACACGTTTAAACATTGATTAGGTGTCAGATAGGAAATAACTTCAGTTTGAAGTTCAAATGAAAATTTATGACAATTTTAAGGGTTGCCTATATATTTTACCTTGGGTTAATATTAATTCAAATACTTGTACTCGTCATATCAAAGTCCAACATGCAACATCATTAACATTGTCGCAACTCAATTAGTCGATGAAAAGCGATAGAATATTTATAACCTTAAAATCTTGAGTTTGTCACTAGTTTGTATTTATTTGGTTAGAAAACCAATTCATATACCAACATATAACAACCTTACAAAATAAAAAAAGGTATCATTTAACTTAGCTATTTAGTCAAGATATACATTTATCCATGTAGAAATTCACTTCAAAAATTATAATTTAGGGTGTGTTTGGTATGAAGAAAAATACTTTTTCAAAAATATTTTTAAATTTTTTTATGTTTGGTTGGATTAAATATTTTGAAAAATATTTTCCCATAAACTCATTTTTCTCAAATTTAAAGAAAGTATTTTTTTCTCATGTTAGGAAGGAAAATATTATCCAAAACTCTTTTTCAATCTTTCCCATCATATCTCTCACTCCCACCAACCCCCATCCAGTGTTCCAATCACCCACCCCCAATGCCCACCACCCCGCGCACCCTACCCTCACTAACCCACCCACCTACCTTTGCACTCTCTATAACGACCTGGTCGGTCGTTTTGAGTATTTTAGCCCCGATCTCCTATTTATTGTATCTTCTGTGTTATATTGTGGTTTTGCAACTTATTGGGGTGTTTGGTTTTGGTTTCGAATGAGTTTCAGAGTAAAATGAGATACATAGTCCCTAAGTTGGAGGTTTAAGTTGAAGGAGTTAACCATAGTTTGACTTTTGTGTAAACAACTCCCGAACGGAGTTTTGATAATTTCAATAGCTCTGTATGGTGATTTTAGACTTAGGAGCGTGTTCGAATGTGGATTTGGAGGTTCGTAGGTCGCTTCGGCCTGAATTTGGCGAAAGTTAGAAAAAGTAAAGGTTTGGAAGATTTGAAAAGTTTGACCCGGAGTTGACATTATTGGTATCGGGGTCAAATCTCGATTCTGAAAGTTGAAATAGGTCTGTAATGTCATTTATGACTTGTGTGCAAAATTTAAAGTCAATCGAAGTTGGTTTAGTATGATTCAGCACTGGTTTCAGAATTCGGAAGTTCATAGTTCATAGGCTTGAATTAGGGTTGCGATTCATAGAATCAATATTGTTTGATGTGATATTTGGCCTCGAGTAGGTCCGTTATGTATTTTGGGACTTGTTGGTATTTTCGTACGAGGTCCCGGGGGCCCCGGATGTGATTAAGATCGAATCCGGAACAAATTGGACCAAACCTCACTGCTGAAACTAGGGTTTTCTGGTGCAATCGCACCTGCGCACTATTGGCCGCAGGTTCGGACTCGCAAATGCGAGGGCTTGATCGCAGAAGCGAATGGTGGCCTGCCCACCTGAGACCGCAGATGCGGTCAGAGTCTCGCAGAAGCGCAGAAGCAGAAGTGGTTGTAGATTAATTTCATGTCGTAATTGAGTTACCTTAACATGTCTTAGTCATCATTTCTAGTCTATTTTCACATGTCTATTTGTCTTATTTTCTTACATGCTAATTGCCCTACATGTTTAATTGAAGTTATTGTTTCCTTTATTCCGTATTCATTATTAAATCGTTGAACTCTTCATGTGAAGTTGTTAAATCGTGGACTATCCTGTTGTTGAAATTGGAATTGAGTTATAAAGGTCGTGATTTACCTTGAGTCAAAGTGTTAAGTTGTGAAATACCATTCTTTTGAGTTTTTCACTCCGATTGTTATTGTTGAGACTTTTGTGTACATTGTGGTTGAGCCATGGGCTATTTACTGTGAAAATACTGTTATTGTTTGGTTTTCTTTGGCAAGTTGTGATATTGGTCACTTGGGGTGCAATTTGTGATACGTTGTGATATTGATACGCATGCGATGGAATAAGGTTTTGGGGTTAAAATGCATGCGCTGAGATAAGGTGGGCTTGATATGCATGCCTAGTAGGGGAACTACTAGAAGCCATGCGGTGTGATAAGATGGGCTAAAACGCAGGATGCTATTTCGGGAAAATAATTTTTAAAACCAAAATGTAATGCTCCCGCGGTGATATAAGGAAAGATTGTGAGTTATTCTTGTGATTTAGGACTACAAGACGGTACTTCGGTAGTGCCCCTTGTTGATCTTTTTCTATTTGTTGTACTTGTATTTGGTTGTTTTGTTTCCTTAACATGTTAAATCCTTGTTTCCTTCCATGATGTATCAATTGCCTTGATTTTGTGTAGTTAACTTTTGGTATACTCCTTACTTGTTTCATTCCTTGTCATTTTTATTATATTGTTAAATCTTTCGTCCTGTTTCTTATTAATTCTAGTAGGGCCTTGACCTGCCCATGTCATTACTCAACCGAGGTTAGTCTTGGCACTTACTGGGTACCATTGTGATGTACTCATGCTACGCTTCTACACATCTTTTTGTGCAGATCCAAGTACGTCCTATTAGTCCCAACACTAGTGATCTGAGCTCGTATTTGGCGACTTCAAGGTACACCTGCCCGCGTCCGCAGGCCTCGGAGTCACCTTCTATCCACTTTTATATTTTTCCTTCTTTTCTAGATACAGTTGTATAGGGATGACTTTGATATTGGCATAGAGCTTGTGACTAGCATTTAACCAGATTTTGGGGAATATGTATATGTGGGGCACTAGAGTTTATTCTATATAGTTGTTGCGTTTTGAGACTTGTTTTTTATATTTCATATATTTCTGCATGTTTGTTAAGATTACCTAATCTTAGAGACTAGGTGCCATCACGACATCCTACAATGGAAAATTGGGGTCATGACAACTTAGTATCAAAGCTCTAGGTTCATAGGTATTATGAATCACAAGCAAGTTTCATAGAGTTTCACGGATCGGTACGGAGACGTCTGTACTTATCTTCGGAAGGCTATGGAATTGTTATGAAAAGTTTCATTTCTTTGATTCCTTATCGTGCAAATATGTTGACTTCGAAATCCTAAATCTCGGTCTTTCTATTCTCTCACAGATGGTGAGGACACGCGCTGCTAGAACCCATGATCGGGCACCCGCGCCCTCTACTAGAGCCGCGAGAGGTCGAGGCCGGTGCAGAGGTTGAGGCCGAGGACGGCCACCTGGTGCAGCCAGAACACCTGCTCGAGCTGCTATAAAGGAGCCACCAGTAGCTCCAGTTGGAGGGTAGGCACCTGAGATGCCTGTTACTACCCCTACATTTCAGGAGACTCTCGCCTAGTTATTGAGCATGTTTGGCACTCTGGCTCAGGTAGGGTTGATTCCACTTGCTCCCGCCACATCTCAGGCTAGGGGAGGAGAACAGACTACCGTAGCCCATACCCCAGTGCAACAGGTCCAAGTTGACCAGGTCCCAAAGGTTATACCAGTACAGTCAGTTGTCCCATTTCAGCCCGAGGTTAGGGAAGCAGCTTCTGAGGGGGAGCAACTCAAGCTCGAGAGGTACAAAAAGTACCACCCTCCTACTTTCAACGGTTTGGCTTCTCGGGCCGTAGTTACCGCACCAGTTACCACTCCACCTGCTCATCCAGCTAGAAGTGGAGGTCAGGCAGGTAGAAGTCGCCCTAGAGGGGGACACTAGGACACATATTATGTTCTTCCTGCTAGGATGGAGGAAGTTGCATACGACTCAGTCATCACATGTATTGTTACCGTTTGTCATAGAGATGCATCAGTCATATTTGATCTAGGTTCCACTCATCTTATGTGTCATCTTACATTGCTCCATATTTGGGTGTATCCCATGATTCTTTGAGTTCTCATGTCTATGTGTCCATACCTGTGGGAGAATCCATTGTTTTTGATCGTGTGTATCGGTCGTGTTTAGTTTTTCTTGTTGGTTTTGAGACCAGATCCGATCTATTGTTGCTCGATATGGTAAATTTTGATATTATCTTCGGTATGGACTAGTTGTCGCCCTATCATGCTATCTTTGATTATCACGCCAAGACGGTGACGTTGTCTATGGCAAGCTTGCTGTAGTTGGAGTGGAGAAGTACTTTAGATTATGTTATTAGCAGGGTGGTGTCGTTCCTTAAGACACAACGGATGGTTGGAAAGGGATGTGATGCATATCTAGAATATGTGAGAGATGTCAGTGTTAATACTCCTACCGTTGATTCAGTTCTGGTAGTGAGGGATTATCCAGATGTATTTTCGACGGATCTTCCAGGCATGCCGCCCTATAGGGATATCGATTTTGGTATTGATTTGTTACCGGTAGGGGTGGGCATAAAATTCGAAAAACCGAATTCAGAACCGGACCGAATTAATTTGATATTTCAATTTCAGTTTTTTTGGTATTTCGGTATAGTTCGGTATTAAATTTTTGGTATTTTAGTATAATAGTACGGTTCACGGAATTAGGATAATGAAATTTTGGTATATCGAAATACCGAATTTTTAAAGAATTTCATGTATGACCTATACTGCTCAGCCCAAGTTTTAATGTTATATCTCTACACTGCCCAGCCCAACCCAATAATACTAGGCCCAACTTCCTTACCCTTTTTCCCTAGTTTCACTTCACTATAGGAATTAGTAATTAGAAACCTAACCTCTACTGAAGAGATCGGCTGTGAGAGAGAACTCAGAGAAGTGAGAACTGAGAAACCTAAGTATTGGAGTGCGATAGAGACGATGTCAGGGCGACTTCACGGCCTCAATGCCGACGAATCTCAAGTGTGACTGCTGGTTTCCTTATTTTTTACCTTCATTCTTCAATCTTAAACATGTTCATAATTTTTCATTCTTCAATCTTCAGTTTTTTTATAATAATAGTTGTATTGTTGGAGAAAGAATGTTATTTTAATAAACATCTCAAAATTTCTTGACTATTGTATGCCAGATTTATTATGAAGCTTTAAGCACCTAGTAATTAAAAAATAGAGCTGGCTTTCTTTGCGGCGGCAGGTTGGGTGGGAGATGGGGGTTGAATGATTCATCTCAAACTTTATTTTGAGTTATTGATATCGTGGTAAAGCTTTTGGCATAACAAAAATGCACATTTTTAATTCAATAAGACCATTGTTATTTTTATTCCCAAGTCTTTGTTCCACATCGTATGAAGGAAAGATTTTTAGACATTTAAATTGAGATCTATTCGGGTGAGTTGGTTTAGGCCCAGTTCAATGACTTTTAATGAACTTTAACTCATCATTTTTAACTCACTAGATTTATTGTAAATGTTGTAAATAGTTTTCCATTTAAATTTCTCTGTTATTTATGAGTAATTGGCTATATTAAGGTTTATGCCACCTTTTAGGACCATGTAAATGATCTTTTCTTTACCTTTTACAACACATAATGCATTATACTTATGATGTTTACTGGCCTTTTGAACGTACTGCAAAACTTCTCCACTCTGCTGCTTAAGAATAGCAAATCTCACTACCAAACTGGAGACTAAGTTGGTACTCATAATGAATGGCATGCATGTAAATTGTAATGTGCTTGAAGATGCACACATTTCCTATATTTTATGGGTATTAGCACGAGAGATGTACAATGTACTTATGTCATCTTTTGTGCTTATTGAATGCCCTATTATTATGCATATAGAACACTTTTAGTTTGGTTATCTTCTTTTATGTCAATTTGGATCAGTTTTTCATATCATGGTATTTTAATCCACTCGACGCTGAAATAATGAAGATCTATGTTATTCAAAGGATTACTTCTTTCCTTGATTCTGATTTACTACTGCTTGCACTTAAGAATGTCCAAACAATGACTTTACAATTTATTATATATAGTGAATGTGAATGTCATCATAAGTCATTAGCTCGTGATGTCCATTCTAATTTCTAGTGTGGCGTCGGAATGTGCGTTTAGTACTGGTGGCTGTATTCTTGATTCATTTAGGAGTTCATTGACTCCTAAATATGTGCAAGCTCTTGTTTGTGTTCAAGATTGGCTTATAGAAGAGAAGAATCCTATTAGTGTTGAAGAAGACTGGGAGTATCCTGAGGAACTCGAGCTTGGTAAGCTTTAATATTTTGTGTGTATTTTAGTTCAAAATAATATATCATACGTGTTTATTTATATGACATATTTGGTAGAATTATCTTTAGATATGGAAAATAATGGAAGCACTACTAGCATTGTTTGATGTATAGTTGCAACTTGCAACTTGAGTGGTAAGTTTAATATTCTATTTGTTTGGTGATATACTTTTGTAGTTTTGTTTTATTAACATCAAAAATAATATTTGAACTTATGATTTATCTTCTTTTTTTTAGGTTCAAGTGTAATCATGACTTGGGAACACTTTGAGTTGATAGAAGATAACAGAGAAGTTCGCAAAGTAGATTGTAAGCATTGTGGTCGAGTCTATAATGTTCATCCAAAGAGGGATGGCACATATTGATTAAGGAAACATATTAGGCATTGTCTTGAGCGTCTTCCTGAAATCTGTATTTAAGAATTAAGACTAAGTTGATTCGAGACTATTAGTGTAAATTTGAATTGAGGGATGTCCTCTCTGTTTTTGTTGCACTGTGTTTAATTCTGCTGCTACTCGTTAGAGTCTCTATTTTTGTTTAATTCTACTGCACTGTGTTAAACTTGAATTGTGGTTATTTGTGAGTTAGGCAGAATTGGTAGATTTGAATTGTGCATTGTTGCACTCGTTAAACTTGAATTGTTCACTGTTACACTCATTATTTGCGAGTTAGGCGAAAGTTTGTCACACAGTGTTGCTGCCTTGCTGGCTTGCTTATTTAGCGATTATTTAGTGTTGTTGGCTTGCTTAAATTAAACTGAAGTTGTACCAAATCAAAATAAGAAATACTGAACCGTATCAAAATACTTTGGTACGGTATTTGATATACACAATTGATAAACCGAATACCGAAATACCGAACCGAAATTCTTAAATACCGAACCGAAGTACCGAATGCCCACCCCTAGTTACCGGGCACTCAGCCCATTTCTATTCCACCATATCATATGGCCCCAGCAGAGTTGAAGAGTTGAAGGAGCAGTTGCAAGAGTTACTTGATAAGAGCTTCATTTGGCCTAGTGTGTCGTTTTGGGGTGCTCCAGTCTTGTTTATAAAGAAGAAGGATGGTTTTATGCGCATGTGTATTGACTATCGATAGTTGAACAAGGTTCCAGTGAAGAAAAGGTATCCATTGGCACACATTGATGACCTATTTGATCTGTTACAGTGTGCCAGAGTGTTCTCAAAGATTGACTTGTGTTCAGGCTATCATTAGTTGAAGATTCGGGAGCCAGGTATCCCGAAGACTGCCTTCAGGACTCGGTATAGCCATTACGAGTTCCTTGTGATATCATTTGGGCTGACCAACTCCCAAGCATCCATACACTTGATGAATAATGTATTCAAGCCCTATCTTCACTCATTCGTCATTGTGTTTATTGACGATAACTTGGTGTACTCCTGGAGCCGGGAGGATCATGAGCAGCACCTGAGGACAGTGCTTCAGACCTTGAGAGAAAATAAGTTGTATGCAAAATTTTCAAAGTGTGAATTATGGCTTGATTCAGTGGCATTTTTGGGCCATGTAGAGTTGAGTGAGGGGGTCAAGGTAGATTCGAAGAAGATTGAAGCAATGTAGATTTGGCTCAGACTGTCTTCAGCTACCGAGATCCGGAGTTTTCTTGGTTTGGCAGGGTATTACTATCAATTTGCAGAGGGTTTTTCATCTATTGATGCACCTATGACTAGATTGACCTAGAAGGGTGCTCCGTTCAGGTGGACCGATGAGTGTGAGGAGAGCTTTTCAAAATCTCAAGACTGATTTGACTGCATCCCCAGTGTTAGTGTTGGCTACGGGTTTGGGGTCTTATACTGTGTACTGTGATGCGTCGTTTATTAGTCTCGGTGTGGTGTTGATGCAGGACGGTAAGGTGATTGCCTTCGCGTCTAGACAACTGAAGGTACATGAGAAGAACTATCAAGTCCACGACTTTGAGTTAGCAACTATTGTTCATGCCTTAGGCAGTTTAACATATCTACCGACAGTGGAGAGGCCATTAGCATTGGATGTTCAGGCATTGGCCAACCAGTTTGTTAGATTGGATGTTTTGGAGCCGAGTACGTAGCTCGATGCCTAAATTGTCAGCAGGTAAAGTATGAGCATCAACAGCTAGGTGGATTGCTTCGTAGGCTAGAGATTCCAGAGTGGAAATGGTAGCGGGTTACTAAGGATTTTGTTGTTGGGATCCCACAGAATCAGAGGAAGTTCGATGCAATATAGGTGATTGTGGATAGGTTGACCAAGTCGGCTTATTTCATTCCAATGGTGACTACTTATTCTTTAGAGCACCTGGCTCAGGTTTATATTCGCGAGATTGTGAGACTTCATGGTGCACTGGTATCCATCATCTCTGACCGGGGTATGCAGTTTACGTCACTATTCTCGAGGGTCGTACATCGTGAGGTAGGCACGCAGGTGGAGTTAAGTACAACATTTCACCCTTAGATGAACGAATAGATATGTTAGGGCCATACGATATGGTGGAATAGAAATGGGCTGAGTGCCCGTTAACAACTCAATACCAAAATCGATATCTCTATCGGGCAACATGCCCAGAAGATCCACCGGAAATACATCTAGATAATCCCTCACTACTGGAACTGACTCAACGGTAGGAGTATTAACACTGGCATCCCTCACGAAGGCTAGATAAGTATTACACTCATTCTCAACCATACGTTGAGCCTTTAGAAATGAGATAACCCTACTAGGAACGTAATCTAATGCACCCTTCTACTCTATCTATGGTAAACCTGGCATAGATAGTGTCATAGTCTTGGCGTGACAATTGAGAATAGCATGATAAGGGAAACAACCATTCCATGCCCAAAATAATATCAAAATCCACCATACTGAGCAACAATAGATCGGCTCTGGTCTCAAAACCACCAAGAACAACTAAACATGACCAATACACACGGTCAACAATAATAGAATCTCCCACAGGTATGGATACATAGATATGAGAACTCAAGGAATCACGGGATAGGCCCAAATATGGAGAAAAATAAGATGATACATAGGAATAAGTGGAGTCTTGATCAAACAAGACTGATGCCTCTCTATGACAAATAAGAATAATACATGTGATAACTGAGACAGATACAACAGCCTCAGTCCTAGTAGGAACAACATAATATCCGGCCTGGCCTCCCTCTCTAGGGAGACCTCTGCCTGCCAAACCTACACCTCTAGCTGGCTATGCAGGTGGAGTGGCAACTGATGTGGTAACCATGGCCTGAGAAGCCTGAGGACATGGTGGAATACACGGAGCCTGAATAATCTGTGGAGGCCTTGTATGGAAGACGATTTCAGTCTTCAGTGGGTTGGTTTAATTCGGGTGAGGCTAGGCTACAGGGTATAGACTTGGTTCAGGATTCTTTGGAAAAGGTTAAATTGATTCAAGATCGGCTTCGCTCAACCCAATCTAGACAAAAGGGTTATGCGGATCGGAAGGCTCACGACATTGCATTCATGGTTAGGGAGTGGGTCGTGCTCCGAATTTTGCCCATGAAAGGTGTCATGAGGTTCGGGAAGAAGGATAAGTTGAGCCTTAGGTACATTGAACTTTTTAAGATTCTTGAGAGGATTGGAGAGATGGCCTACATGCTTGCACTACCACCTGATCTAGTTGCAGTTCATCCAGTATTCCATGTTTCTATGCTCCAGAAGTATCACGGTGATCCGTCTCATGTGTTGGATTTTAGCTCAGTCCAGTTGGACAAGGATTTGTCTTATGTTGAGGAGTCGGTGGCTATTTTAGACAGGCAAGTTCGAAAGTTGAGGTCGAAGAATATTGCTTTAGTGAAGGTTTAGTTGAGGGGTCAACCAGTCGAGGAGGCGACTTGGGAGCCCGAGCATGATATGCGTAGCCCTTATCCTCATCATTTCACCACTTCACATATGTCTCTATACTCTTTTGAGGATGAATATTTGTTTTAAGAGGGGGAGGCTGTAACGACCCGGCCAGCCGTTTTGAGTATTTTAGCCCCGATCCCCTATTTATTGCATCCTCTGTGTTATATTGCGGTTATGAAATGTATTGGGGTGTTTGGTTTTGGTTTCAGGTGATTTCAAGAGCGAAATAGGACACATAGTCCCTAAGTTTGAGGTTTAAGTTGAAGGAGGTGACCTTAGTTTGACTTCTGTGTAGACGACTCCAAAATGGAGTTTTTATAGTTCCAATAGCTTCGTATGGTGGTTACTTAGGAGCGTGTACGGATGTGGATTTGGAGGTCCGTAGGTCGTTTTGACGTGAATTTCGCGAAAGTTAGAAAATATTAAGGTTTGGAGGATTTGGAAAGTTTGACCTCGAGTTGACTTTATTGATATCGGTGTCGAATCCCAATTCCGGAAGTGAAATAGGTCTGTAATGTCATTTATGACTTGTGTGCAAAATTTAAACTCAATCGGAGTTGGTTGGGTATGAATCGACATTAGTTTCGGAATTCGGAAGTTTGTAGTTTATAGGCTTGAATTTAGGTTGCGATTCGTAAAATCGATGTTGTTTGATGTGATTTTTGGCCTTGAGTACGTCTGTTATGTGTTTTGGGACTTGTTGGTATTTTCGGATTGGGTCCCGGGGGTCCTGTCATGACCCAAAATCCACCTAGTCGTGATGGAACCTAATCCAACCCGTCAGGTAAACCAATTAACAACTATCCAATTCAATTAATATTTAACTGACTCTAATACACTCCTCAAGGAGTGGTAGTACAAATCATGATATTCTAAGATTAAAATTTACTAAGCTGGTATAAAATAAATACACCATATGTTCGAAATTTACATAAACAAATTTTTATAAATCTAAGGCTACCATGAACAAGAGGCAGTTATGACCGGAACACAGGTACATCTTCAAATTCGACTTGTCACGACCCAAATTCCTAACATGTCATGATGGCGCCTATCTCAGTACTAGGCAAGCCGACAACATATATAACCCACAATATCCTATAAAATTAAAAACGTAACGTTTAATACAATACTAAATATTTAGCAATTTCCGATACAACTCTCCCAAAACCTGGTGTCACTGAATACATGAGCATCTAATATGAATACAAATCTGGAAAAGTACGGTCTGCAATAGTCTAAGACCAAAATACATTAATACAGAGATAGGGAAGGAGAGACAAGGTCTGCGAAATATGGCAGCTACCTGTGAATCTCCAAAAAATTAGCTGTACAGAAAAATCAACACCCGTTATGTCCAAGAACACTGGATATGCACACGAAATGCAGGGTATAGTATGAGTACAACAAACTCAGCAAGTAACAATAATAACTAAGGAACTGAAGATAATGACGAGCTACACAGTCATAGTTCACTTTCAGTAGTTCCAGCAAAGAATAGACATGCTTTCAAATCCGGCAGTTTAAGTCAAATCAATTTTATACAGTTCAATTTCAAGTAATCCGGATATAAATTCTTTCAGATATTTCACAACAATGACAAATAGCAACCAAGTACAACAACATATTCAAAGCAAGTACAACCTCTCAGGCAACAGTCACTCAGCTCGTCACAACAACTCAACCACTCGACTCTTAGCCCTTAGCACTCACACTCAATGGGTGTCCGCGCTCACTGGGGGTGTGTACAGACTCCGGAGGGGCTCCTACAGCCCAAGAGCCATAATCTGCACGGAGAACTCACGTGCTATAATATCCTGCACGGACATATCACATGCCATAATATCCTTACCTCACCGACAGGCCCCCGGCCTTACTCAGTCCTCAACCTCTCAAGTCTCTCGGGCTCTCAGAAATCACAAAGATCTTCCCAAAAAAAGATAACATAGCATATCAACAAATATCCAGAAAGATTGAGGTATAATACGCAAGAAAAATCATGACTGATTACAAGACAACAATTAGAAATTAATTCAACAAGTACGCGACCTTTGTGGGTCCCAACAGTACTATCACATAGCCTAAGCATGATTTTTAACATGATTTACAGTCAAATTTCTTCAACACAAAGAGAGCTTATAGCTAACAACAGGTTATTCAACTTTACAGTTTCACGGGACAGACCAAGTTACAATCCCTTTGGTGCATGTCCACACGCCCGTCACCTAGCATGTGCGTCACCTTCAAAATAATCACATGACATAAAATCTGGGGTTTTATACCCTCAGGACCAGATTTATAACTGTTACTTACCTCAACCCGTGTAATTATTTATTCCGCTATGCCCTTGCCACAAGAATTGGTCTCCGAAAGCCTCGTATCTAGCCACAATTAATTCGATTCAGTCAATACAAATTATTGTAATTAATTCCATAAGGAAATACTAATTTTTCTAATAAAATCCGAAATTAACAGAAACATCGACCGTAGGGCCCACATCTCGGAACCCGACAAAAGTTGCAGCATATGAACGCCAATCCAACCACGAGTCCAACCATATAAATTTCACCAAAATCCGACATCAACTCGACCCTCAAATCTTCAATTAAAGTCTATGAAGATTTCTACCATTTTTAACCCAATCATTACCCATTTGAACTTAACAATCCTTCCACAACCTTATTGGTATGTATACATAATACTCTTACACCCAAGAATCATTCTATTAATCACCCATCTTTACTCCAAACCCGAAATTGAAGAATTGAGGAAAGAAGTTCTTACCTCTTTGAAGCCCTAGCAAGATCCTTGTGAAATCTTCAAACCTTGAACAAGAATTGATGGATAAATGACCAAGTCTTCACTTTCTCTCTCTAAAATTCTCTTACCTCTCTCTAAAATATCAGATTTTGGCTCAAAAATGAGCTTCAAGGGCTATAAATCGAAGTTGGGTCGGGTCAAAAATTAGAAAGAATGGAAGCTTCGACGCAGTTATGCGATCGCATATGTAATCGCATAACAGGTATGCGGTCCGCATACTGGCCGCATAATTTGGCCTCCAAAGCTGGGCGTTACTGACCTATTCTGCGGTCATTATTCGGTCCGCATACTTTTTCTGCTGTCACATAATGCACCGCAAAATAGGTCTGCGATCGCATAGTGCACCGCAGATTTTCCTCAAATCTCGCCCCTCATCTGATCCACTTTGCGACCATTATGCAGTCTGTAGAGTGATTCTGCGACCGCATAGTGGTCGCAAAAATGACCTTTTTCCGACAAAATTTTCCTTTACACTTCTGTGCATTGTTCAACCCAAAAAGTCTGAGCCGCGAGAAATTTCTATAATCTTTGTACTAATTGATCTACTTCGGCACCACCAAACCTTAATTTCCTTAGCAAAATTTCTCCGGGGTCGTTACACATAAGTTAACATCCGGTCAACCTTTTCAACTTAAATTTCCGAACCTGCCGGTCTAAAATAGTTACTGACTCCACGTCATAAGTCAAATTACCGTCCAGCTGCACTATACTGAAATCCAGAATATGAGACGGATCCCCGACATACTTTCGGAGCATGGATACATGGAACACTTGATATACTAGGTGGCAAGGCAAGTTCATAAGCCACATCTCTAATTTTCTTAAGTATCTCAAATGGCCTAGTATACCGAGGGCTCAACTTTCCCTTCTTCCCGAACCTCATCACACCCTTCATTGGTGAAACTTTGAGCAGAACCTTCTCCCCAACCATGTAAGCAACAACACGGACCTTCCTATCGGCACAACTCTTCTGTCTAGACTGCGCCATGCGAAGCCGCTCCTAAATCACTTTAACCTTCTCCAAAGCATCTTGAACCAAGTCAGTACCCAATAGCCTAGCCTCACCCAGCTCAAACTAACCAACCGGAGATCGACATCGTCTCCCATATAATGCCTCATACGAAGCCATATGTATACTCGACTGGTAGTTGTTGTTGTAAGCAAACTCTGCAGTGGAAGAAATGTATCCCAATAACCTCCAAAATCAATGACATAAGCGCGTAGCATATCCTCCAATATTTGAATAGTGCGCCCGGACTATCCGTCCGTCTGAGGGTGAAATGTTGTACTCAACTGAACCTGTGTGCCCAATTCTCGCTGCACTGCTCTCTAAAACTGTGATGTAAACTGCGTGCCCCGATCTGAAATGATGGACACTGGCACACCATGTAGGCGAACAATCTCGCAGATATAAATCTCAGCCAACCGCTCCGAAGAGTAATTGGGACCAACTAGAATAAAATGCGCGGATTTGGTCAACCGACCCACAATCACCCAAACCGCATCAAACTTCCTCAATGTCTGTGGAAGCCCAACTACGAAGTCTATGGTAATGCGTTCCCATTTCCACTCCGGAATTTCAAGTCTCTGAAGTAATCCTCCCGGTCTCTGATGCTCGTATTTTACCTATTGACAATTTAAGCACCGAGCTACAAACCCAACTATATCTTTCTTCATTCGCCTCCACCAATAATGCTGTCTCAAATCATGATACATCTTTGCGGCGCCTGGATGAATAGAGTACCACGAACTGTGAGCTTCCTGGAGAATCAGCTCATGCAAACCATCTACATTAGGCACACATAGCATGCCCTGCATCCGTAATACACCGTCATCTCCAATAGTGACTTCCTTGGCATCACCGTGTTGAACCGTGTCCTTAAGGACAAGCAGATGTGGATCATCATACTGGCGCTCTCTGATGCGATCATATAAAGAAGACCGAGAAACCACACAAGCCAAAACTCGATCCGGCTCAGAAACATCCAATCTAACAAACTGGTTGGCCAAAGCCTGAACATCCAATGCTAAAGGCCTCTCTGCTACCGGTAAGTATGCTAAGCTGCCCAAACTCTCTGCCTTACGACTTAAGGCAACGGCCACCACATTGACCTTTCCGGGATGATAGAGAATGGTGATATCGTAATCCTTTAGCAACTCCAATCACTTTCGCTGCCGCAAGTTAAGATCCTTCTGTTTAAACAAATGTTGTAAACTCCGATGATCGGTATACACCTCACACTGGACACCGTACAAGTAATGCCGCCAAATTTTCAAGGCATGAACAATAGCTGCTAACTCAAGATCGTGGATTGGATAATTCTTCTCATGTACCTTTAGCAGTCTAGACACATAGGCAATCACCCTATCGTCTTGCATCAGCACTGCGCCAGGATCAATATGTGACGCGTCACAATACATAATATAAGACTCCGAACCTCTAGGCAACATCAATACTGGAGTTGTAGTCAAAGTTGTCTTGAGCTTCTGAAAGCTCTTTTCACATTCATCCGACCACTTGAACTGAATACCTTTCTGGGTCAATATAGTCATAGGCAATGTAATAGACGATAAACCCTTCACGAAGAGACTATAATAACCGGCCAAGCCGAGAAAACTCCGAATCTCAGTAACTGAAGATGGCATGGGCCAACTCTGAACTACCTCTATTTTCTTCGGATCCACCTTAATTCCTTCACTGGACACTATATGTCCCAAGAATGACACTGAACTAAGCTAGAACTCACACTTAGAGAATTTGGCATAAAGTTTCTCCTCTCTCGGCCTCTGTAGTACAATACTCAAATGTCGTGCATGCTCCTCCTGGCTACGTGAGTACACCAGGATATCATCAATAAATACTACGATAAATGAGTCAAGATATGATTGGATTACACTATTCATCAAGTGCATGATTGTTGTTGGGGCATTGGTTAGCCCAAAAGACATCACAAGAAATTCACAGTGGCCATAACAAGTTCTGAATGTCGTCTTTTGAATATCCGAATCCCGAATTTTCAACTGGTGATACCCAGATCTCAAATCAATATTGGAGAACACCCTCGCTCCCTGAAGCTGGTCAAATAAGTCATCAATACACGGCAAAGGATATTTATTCTTGATTGTTACTTTGTTCAACTGCCTATAATCAATGCACATCCGCATAGTACCATCTTTCTTTTTCACAAACAGAACTGGTGCACCCCATGGTGACACACTACGCCTAATAAACCCCTTTTCAAGGAGTTCCTGAAGTTGTTCTTTCAATTCTTTTAACTCATTTGGTGCCATACGATACGGAGGAATAGAAATAGGTTGAGTGCCCTGCACCAAGTCAATACTGAAATCAATATCCCTGTCGAGCGGCATACCCGACAGGTCTGTAGGAAATACATCAGGAAAGTCTCTCACTACCGGTACTAAATCAATAGTAGGAGTATCTGCTTCAACATCTCTCACAAAAGCCAAGTATGACAAACACCCCTTTCCAACCATATGTTGGGCCTTCAAATAAGAAACTACCTTGCTAGGAACAAAATCTAGAGAACCTCTCCACTCAACCTTTGGCAACCTTGGCATGGTCAACGTCACGGTTTTTGCGTGACAGTCCAGAATAGCATGGCATGGAGACAACCAATCCTTACCTAGGATTACATCGAAATCAACCATACCGAGTAATAAAAGATCGACCCTAGTCTCCAGTTCCCCAATAGTTACCACACACAACCGATACACACGGTCCACAGTAATAATATCACCCACCGGTGTAGATACACTAACATGTGAAACTAAGGACTCACGGGGCATATACAGATAATGAGAAAAATACGATGATGCATATGAATAAGTAGAACCAGGGTCAAATAATATAGAAGCCTCCCTGTGGCACACTGAAATAATACATGTGATCACCGCATCTGAAGCAACAGCATCTGGCCTGGCAGGAAAAGCATAGAATCGGGCCTGACCGCCACCTGATCGGCCTCCCCCTCTTGGGCGACCCCTAGTCGCCTGACCCCCACCCCGAGCTGGTTGGGCGGGTGGTGTAATTGATGGTACTGGTGCAATTGGTCGAGAACTCTGCTGTGGAGCTCCACTCAACAGCCTAGGACAATCTCTCTTGAAATGACCCAATTCTCCGCACTCGAAACAACCCCTCCTCTGTTAGAACTGATGCTCCTGATAACCCGAAGAATTACCTGTAGAAGCCTGAGCGGACGAGGCTTGATGAGAACTCTGTGCTGGTAGTGCACTAAATGAAGACTGGCCTGAGTGAGCACTGTAAAAACCGTGGCTAGATGATGTACCACGATGAACTGGATGGCCCGCCTGAGCATGTCTGTAAGAATGACCCCTACCACGGTAAAACTGACCCCCTGAAGGAACACCGCTGAAATCACCGGAACCACGAGGCCTCTTAGCCTCCCTTTCAACCCGCTCCTGGCTGCGAACCATCTCAATCTGACGAGCAATGTCAACAACCTCGTCGAAAGTAGCACCAGACACTCTCTCTCTCTGGTCATGAGTAATCACAACTGAAAAGTAAGGCTATCTATGAACCTCCTGATCCTTTCCTTGTCTGTAGAAATCAACCAGATAGCATGACGGGCCAATTCTGAAAATCTCATCTCATACTGCGTCATGGACATATCACCCTGACGAAGCTGCTCAAACTGCTTGCGCAGCTCCTCTCTGTGGGACTGAGGTACGAACTTCTCCGGGAATAGACCGGAGAACTGCTGCCAGGTAAAGGGTGTTGCACCGACCGACCTACACCTCTCGTAAGACTCCCACCATCTGAAGGCAGCCCCAGAAAACTGAAAAGTAGTGAATGAGACCCCACTGGTCTCCAGAATTACCGTTGTCCGAAGCATCCGCTGACACTTATCCAGAAAACCCTGGGCATCCTCTGACTCAGCACCGCTAAAAGATGGAGGTCGAAGCCTCTCAAATCTCTCAAGTCTCCTCTGCTCATCATCTGCCATAACTGGAACTACCGGGTCTTGAGCAGCTACAACCGGTTGGGCTGGTAGTTCCCCCGGTATCTGAAGTCCTTGTACTACATGGTCGGAGTATGGGCAATGGGGGTATGAGTACCTTCCCCGGCCTGAGAAGCGGCAGGTGCGGCCTGAGCCGAAACCACCTGAGCCAGACCAGTGCAAGCTACCAATATCTGGGCCAAAGTCTCTTGAAGGCCTAGAATCTCAATGGCCACAGCTGGTTCCTGAGTTGATCCTGTCGGCTCAGCTATATCTGGAATCTGCTCCTAAGCTGGAGCAACTAGTGGTACTACAGGTGCTGGTCCAACTGTGGTACGAGCTACACCTCGACCTTTACCTCGACCCCGACCTCTCGCGGTCCTAACTGGTGGCACTGCTGGCTGACAGTCTGATCCGGTAGTACGTATTCTCACCATCTGTGAGAGAATAGAATAGCAGAATTTTAGTTTTCGGAATCAACAAATTCGCACGACGGAATACAAGAAAGTGAAATTTTCCTAAGGGTTCTGCAGCCTCTCGAAGATAAGTACAGACATCTCCGTACCGATCCGCAAAACTCTACTAAACCTGCTCATGACTCGTGAGACCTATGTAACCTAGGCTCTGATACTAACTTGTCATGACCCAAATTCCTAACATGTCGTGATGGTGCCTATCTCAGTACTAGGCAAGCTGACAACATCAATAACCCATGATTTCCTTTAAAATTAAAAACGTAACATTTAATACAATACCAAAGATTTAGCAATTTCCGATACAGCTCTCCGAAAATCTGGTAACACTGAGTACATGAGCATCTAATATAAATAAAAATCTGGAAAAGTATGGTCTGCAATAGTCTAAGACCAAAATACAGTAATACAGAGATAGGGAAGGGGAGACAAGGTCTGCGAAACACGACAGCTACCTCTGAATATCCGGAAAATCAGCTGTACAGAAAAATCAACACCTGCTATATCCGGAAACACCTGGATCTGCACACAAAGGGCAGGGTGTAGTATGAGTACAACCAACTCAGCAAGTAACAATAATAACTAAGGAACTGAAGATAATGATGAGCTACACAGTCGTAGTTCACTTTCAGTAGTTCCAGCAAAGAATAGACATACTTTCAAATCCGGTAGTTTAAGTCAAATCAATTTTATACAGTTCAATTTCAATTAATCCGGATATAAATTCTTTCAGAGATTTCACAACAATGACAAATAGCAACCAAGTGCAACATCATATTCAAAGAAAGTACAGCCTCTCAGGCAACAGCCACTCAGCTCATCACAACAGCTCAACCACTCAGCTCTCAGCCCTCAGTACTCACACTCAATGGGTACCCACGCTCACTGGGGGTGTGTACAGACTCCGGAGGGGTTCCTACAGCCCAAGCGCCATAATCTGCACGGACAACTCATGTGTTGCATGGACAACTCATGTGCTATAATATCCTGCACGGATAACTCACGTGCTATAATATCCTTACCTCACCGACCGGCCCCCGACCTTACTCAGTCCTCAACCTCTCAAGTCTCTCGGGCTCTCAGAAATCATAAAGATCAGCCCAAACAAAGATAACATAGTATATCAACAAATATCCAGAAAGACTGAGGTATAATACGCAAGAAAAATCGTGACTGAGTACAACACAATAATTAGCAATTAATTCAACAAGTACGCGACCTCTGTGGGTCCCAACAGTACTATCACATAGCCTAAGCATGATTTTTAACATGATTTACAGTCAAATTTCTTCAACACAAAGAGAGCTTATAGCTAACAACAGGTTATTCAACTTTACAGTTTCACGGGACGGACCAAGTCATAATCCCTTCGGTGCATGCCCACACGCCCATCACCTAGCATGTGCATCACCTCCAGAATAATCACATGACATAAAATTGGGGTTTTATACCCTCAGGACCAGATTTATAACTGTTACTTACCTCAACCCGTGTAATTATTTATTCTGCTATGCCCTTGCCACGAGAATTGGTCTCCGAAAGCCTCGTATCTAGCCATAATTAATTCGATTCAGTCAATACAAATTATTATAATTAATTCCATAAGAAAATACTAATTTTTCCAATAAAATCCGAAATTAACTGAAACATCGACCGTAGGGCCCACGTCTCGAAACTCGACAAAAATTAACTAAACCCGACGAAATTAACTGAAACATCGATCATGAGCAGCACCTGGGGTGCTCCAGTCTTGTTTATAAAGAAGAATGATGGTTTTATGCTCATGTGTATTGACTATCGACAGTTGAACAAGGTTACAGTGAAGAAAAGGTATCCATTGCCACACATTGATGACCTATTTGACCAGTTACAGTGTGCCAGAGTGTTCTCAAAGATTGACTTGTGTTCAGGCTATCATTAGTTGAAGATTCGGGAGCCAGGTATCCCGAAGACTGCCTTCAGGACTCGGTATAGCAATTACGAGTTCTTTGTGATATCATTTGGGCTGACCAACTCCCAAGCAGCCATACACTTGATGAATAATGTATTCAAGCCCTATCTTCACTCATTCGTCATTGTGTTTATTGACGATAACTTGGTGTACTCCTGGAGCCGGGAGGATCATGAGCAGCACCTGAGGACAGTGCTTCAGACCTTGAGAGAAAAGAAGTTGTACGCAAAATTTTCAAAGTGTGAATTCTGGCTTGATTCAGTGGCATTTTTGGGCCATGTAGAGTTGAGTGAGGGGGTCAAGGTAGATCCGAAGAAGATTGAAGCAGTGTAGATTTGGCTCAGACCGTCTTCAGCTACTGAGATCCGGAGTTTTCTTGGTTTAGCAGGGTATTACCATCGATTTGCAGAGGGTTTTTCATCTATTGATGCACCTATGACTAGATTGACCCAGAAGGGTGCTCCGTTCAGGTGGACCGATGAGTGTGAGGAGAGCTTTTCAAAATCTCAAGACTGATTTGACTGCATCCCCAGTGTTAGTGTTGGCTACGGGTTTGGGGTCTTATACTATGTACTGTGATGCGTCGTTTATTGGTCTCGGCGTGGTGTTGATGCAGGACGGTAAGGTGATTGCCTTCGCGTCTAGACAACTGAAGGTACATGAGAAGAACTATCATGTCCACGACTTTGAGTTAGCAGCTATTGTTCATGCCTTAGGCAGTTTAACATATCTACCGACAGCGGAGAGGCCATTAGCAATGGATGTTCAGGCATTGGGCAACCAGTTTGTTAGATTGGATGTTTTGGAGCCGAGTACGTAGCTCGATGCCTAAATTGCCAGCAGGTGAAGTATGAGCATCAACAGCCAGGTGGATTGCTTCGTAGGCTAGAGATTCCAGAGTGGAAATGGTAGCGGGTTACTAAGGATTTTGTTGCTGGGATCCCACAGAATCAAAGGAAGTTCGATGCAATATAGGTGATTGTGGATAAGTTGACCAAGTCGGTTCATTTCATTCCAATGGTGACTACTTATTCTTTAGAGCACCTGGCTCAGGTTTATATTCGCGAGATTATGAGACTTCATGGTATACTGGTATCCATCATCTCTGATCGGGGTATGCAGTTTACATCACCATTCTCGAGGGCCGTACATCGTGAGATAGGCACGCAGGTGGAGTTGAGTACAACATTTCACCCTTAGATGGACGAATAGATATGTTGGGGCCATACGATATGGTGGAATAGAAATGGGCTGAGTGCCCGTTAACAACTCAATACCAAAATCGATATCTCTGTCGGGCAACATGCCCGGAAGATCCACCGGAAATACATCTAGATAATCCCTCACTACTGGAACTGACTCAATGGTAGGAGTATTAACACTAGCATCCCTCACGAAGGCTAGATAAGCATTACACTCATTCTCAACCATATGTTGAGCCTTTAGAAATGAGATAACCCTACTAGGAACGTAATCTAATGCACCCCTCTACTCTATCTATGGTAAACCTGGCATAGATAGTGTCATAGTCTTGGCGTGACAATTGAGAATAGCACGATAAGGGAAACAACCATTCCATGCCCAAAATAATATCAAAATCCACCATACTGAGCAACAATAGATCGGCTCTGGTCTCAAAACCACCAAGAACAACTAAACACGACTAATACACACGGTTAACAATAATAGAATCTCCCACAGGTATGGATACATAGACATGAGAACTCAAGGAATCACGGGATAGACCCAAATATGGAGAATAATAAGATGATACATAGGAATAAGTGGAGTCTGGATCAAACAAGACTGATGCCTCTCTATGACAAATAAGAAGATAACTGAGTCAGATACAACTGCCTCAGTCCTAGTAGGAACAACATAATATCCAGCCTGGCCTCCCTCTCTAGGGAGACCTCTACCTGCCAAACCTACACCTCTAGCTGGCTATGCAGGTGGAGTGGCAACTGGTGTGGTAACCATGGCCTGAGAAGCCTGAGGACACGGTGGAATACGCGGAGCCTGAGTAATCTGTGGAGGCCTTGTATGGAAGATGATTTTAGTCTTCAGTGGGTTGGTTTAATTCGGGTGAGGCTAGGCTACAGGGTATAGACTTGGTTCAAGATTCTTTGGAAAAGGTTAAATTGATTCAAGATCGGCTTTGCACAACCCAATCTAGACAAAAGGGTTATGTGAATCGGAAGGCTCATGACATTGCATTCATGGTTAGGGAGTGGGTCGTGCTCCGGATTTTGCCCATGAAGGGTGTCATGAGGTTCGGGAAGAAGGATAAGTTGTGCCTTAGGTAGATCGAACTTTTTAAGATTCTTGAGGGGATTGGAGAGATGGCCTACATGCTTGCACTACCACCTGATCTAGTTGCAGTTCATCCAGTATTCCATGTTTCTATGCTCCAGAAGTATCACGGTGATCCGTCTCATGTGTTGGATTTTAGCTCAGTCCAGTTGGACAAGGATTTGTCTTATGTTGAGGAGTCGGTGGCTATTTTGGACAGACAAGTTCGAAAGTTGAGGTCGAAGAATATTGCTTTAGTGAAGGTTTAGTTGAGGGGTCAACCAGTCGAGGAGGCGACTTGGGAGCCCGAGCATGATATGCGTAGCCCTTATCCTCATCATTTCACCACTTCACATATGTCTCTATACTCTTTTGAGGACGAACATTTGTTTTAAGAGGGGGAGGCTATAACGACCCGGCCAGCCATTTTGAGTATTTTAGCCCTGATCCCCTATTTATTGCATCCTCTGTGTTATATTGCGGTTACGAAATGTATCGGGGTGTTTGGTTTTGGTTTTAGGTGATTTTAAGAGCGAAATGGGACACATAGTCCCTAAGTTTGAGGTTTAAATTGAAGGAGTTGACCTTAGTTTGACTTCTATGTAGACGACTCCAGAATGGAGTTTTTATAGTTCCAATAGTTTCGTATGGTGATTTTAGACTTAGGAGCGTGTACGGATGTGGATTTAGAGGTCCGTAGGTCGTTTTGACGTGAATTTCGCGAAAGTTAGAAAATATTAAGGTTTGGAGGATTTGGAAAGTTTGACCCCAAGTTGACTTTATTGATATCGGTGTCGAATCCTAATTCCAGAAGTGAAATAGGTCTGTAATGTCATTTATGACTTGTGTGAAAAGTTTAAACTCAATCGGAGTTGGTTGGGTATGAATCGACATTAGTTTCAGAATTCGGAAGTTTGTAGTTTATAGGCTTGAATTTAGGTTGTGATTCGTAGAATCGATGTTGTTTGATGTGAATTTTGGCCTTGAGTACGTCTGTTATGTGTTTTGGGACTTGTTGGTATTTTCGGACTGGGTCCCGGGGGTCCTGTCATGACCCAAAATCCACCTAGTCGTGATGGCACCTAAACCAACCCGTCAGGTAAACCAATTAACAACTATCCAATTCAATTAATATTTAACTGACTCTAATACACTCCTCAAGGAGTGGTAGTACAAATCATGATATTCTAAGATTAGAATTTACTAAGCTAGTATGAAATAAATACACCATCTGTTCGAAATGTACATAAACAAATTTTTATAAATCTAAGGCTACCATGAACAAGAGGCAGTTATGACCGGAACACAGGTACATCTTCAAATCCGACTTGTCACCACCCAAATTCCTAACATGTCATGATGGCGCCTATCTCAGTACTAGGCAAGCCGACAACATCAATAACCCACAATATCCTTTAAAATTAAAAACGTAACGTTTAATACAATACCAAATATTTAGCAATTTCCGATACAACTCTCCCAAAACCTGGTGTCACTGAATACATGAGCATCTAATATGAATACAAATCTGGAAAAGTATGGTCTGCAATAGTCTAAGACCAAAATACATTAATACAGAGATAGGGAAGGAGAGACAAGGTCTGCGAACATGGCAGCTACCTGTGAATCTCCAAAAAATCAGCTGTACGGAAAAATCAACACCCGTTATGTCCAAGAACACCTGGATCTGCACACGGAACATAGCGGGTGTTAGTATGAGTACAACTAACTCAGCAAGTAACAATAATAACTAAGGAACTGAAGATAATGACGAGCTACACAGTCATAGTTCACTTTCAGTAGTTCCAGCAAAGAATAGACATGCTTTCAAATCCGGCAGTTTTAGTCAAATCAATTTTATACAGTTCAATTTCAAGTAATCCGGATATAAATTCTTTCAGAGATTTCACAAAAATGACAAATAGCAACCAAGTACAACAACATATTCAAAGCAAGTACAACCTCTCAGGCAACAGTCACTCAGCTCATCACAACAACTCAACCACTCGGCTCTCAGCCCTCAGCACTCACACTCAATAGGTGTCCGCGCTCACTGGGGGTGTGTACAGACTCCGGAGGGGCTCCTACAGCCCAAGCACCATAATCTGCACAGACAACTCACGTGCTGCACGGACAACTCACGTGCTATAATATCCTACACGGACATCTCACGTGCCATAATATCCTTACCTCACCGACAGGCCTCCGACCTTACTCATTCCTCAACCTCTCAAGTCTCTCGGGCTCTCAGAAACCACAAAGATCAGCCCAAATAAAGATAACATAGTATATTAACAAATATCCAGAGAGACTGAGGTATAATACGCAAGAAAAATCATGACTGATTACAAGACAACAATTAGAAATTAATTCAACAAGTACGCGACCTCTGTGGGTCCCAACAGTACTGTCACGTAGCCTAAGCATAATTTTTAACATGATTTACAGTCAAATTTCTTCAACACAAAGAGAGCTTATAGCTAACAACAGGTTATTCAACTTTACAGTCGGTGCATGCCCACACGCCCGTCACCTAGCATGTGTGTCACCTCCAGAATAATCACATGACATAAAATCTGGGGTTTTATACCCTCAGGACTAGATTTATAACTGTTACTTACCTCAACCCGTGTAATTATTTATTTCGCTATGCCCTTGCCACAAGAATTGGTCTCCGAAAGCCTCGTATCTAGCCACAATTAATTCGATTCAGTCAATACAAATTATTGTAATTAATTCCATAAGGAAATACTAATTTTTCCAATAAAATCCGAAATTAACTGAAACATCGACCGTAGGGCCCACGTCTCGGAACCCGACAAAAGTTGCAGAATATGAACGCACATCCAACTACGAGTCCAACCATATAAATTTCACCAAAATCCGACATCAACTCGACCCTCAAATCTTCAATTAAAGTCTATGAAGATTTCTACCATTTTCAACCCAATCGTTGCCCATTTGAACTTAACAATCCTTCCACAACCTTATTGGTATGTATACATAATACTCTTATACCCAAGAATCATTCTATTAATCACCCATCTTTACTCCAAACCCGAAATTGAAGAATTGAGGAAAGAAGTCCTTACCTCTTTGAAGCCCTAGCAAGATCCTTGTGAAATCTTCAAACCTTGAACAAGAATTGATGGATAAATGACCAAGTCTTCACTTTCTCTCTCTAAAATGCTCTCACCTCTCTCTAAAATATCAGATTTTGGCTCAAAAATGAGCTTCAAGGGCTATAAATCGAAGTTGGGTCAGGTCAAAAATTAGAAAGAATGGAAGCTCCGACGCAGTTATGCAATCGCATAACAGGTATGCGGTCCGCATACTGGCCGCATAATTTGGCCTCCAAAGTTGGGCGTTACTGACCTGTTCTGCGGTCATTATTCGGTCCGCATACTTGTTCTGCGGTTGCATAATGCACCGTAAAATAGGTCTGCGGTCGTATAGTGCACCGCAGATTTTCCTCAAATCTCGCCCCTCATCTAATCCACTTTGCGACCATTATGCGGTCCGCAGCGTGATTCTACGACCGCATAGTGGTCGCAAAAATGACCTTTTTTCGACAAAATTTTCCTTTACACTTTGGTGCATTGTTCAACCCAAAAAGTCCGAGCTGCTGCTCGCAAGCTTGCCGCAAGATATTTCTATAATCTTTGTACTAATTGATCTACCTCGGCACCACCAAACCTTAATTTCCTTAGCAAAATTTCTCTGGGGTCGTTACACATAAGTTAACATCCGGTCAACCTTTTCAACTTAAACTCTAAACCTTGGAACTAAGCACTCCAAATCATTTCAAAACCTCACCGAACCCAAACCAATTGCCGCGGCAAGCCAAATAACAACTGTAATTCACAATTTGAGCAGTAAATGGGAAAACGGGATTATAATACTTAAAACAACCATCCAGGTCGTTACACGGCTCCTGTCGATCACAACAACATCAGCATCCAATATTTTCACGCAAGGTGCATAAGTGTAGTATCAGTACAACCGATCTCTTGTACTCGATAAGTAACAAACTTAACCTTAGGTTGAAAGTAGTGACGAGCTGGAATAAAGGTCAGGGTCCAGCACCAATAGCCAACAACAGTTCATAACAACATAATATAAGTAATAAAAGAAGTAGCTCAAAGATAAAATGATCACCTCGTTCACAGTTCCAGAAAAATAGTCATGCTTTTAAAATATATCAGTGAAAACCCAAATCATTTACCGAAATCACCAATTTATTAGTAAGTTTGAAAATTGTGATTTTTCCCAAAACCTTCAACAAATAATCGTTTCATTTTTAAATAACATGAAAATGCATCTTTATGCTTACATGTCAATATGTAGGAGAAGTCATGAATGACGCAATATCGTACAACATGAGGAAAAATGCATCTCTATGCCTGTATGCCAAGTGTGCATGTCAATGCGATGCAACTCAGTGATAAAACCATGTGCATACTCTCAAATTATCAATTCACTTAGTCCTCCCAGTCACTCAGTCCTCACAGTCACTTAATCCTCCCAATCGCTCGGCACTCGCACTCAGTAGGTACTTGCGCTCACTGTGGGTGTGTATAAACTCCAGAAGGGCTCCTTCAGCCCAAGCGCTATAATTCGCATGGACAACTCACGTACTATAGTATAATATCTCGATCCACACGGACAACTCACGTGATGCACGGATAACTCACGTGCTATAGTATAATATCTCACAATCCGCACAGACGACTCACGTGTTGTACGGACAACTCACGTGCTATAGTATAATATCAGGATCCGCACGGACAACTCACGTGTTGCACGGACAACTCATGTGCTATAGTATAAATATCTCAAAATCATGCCCTCAGCCTCACTTAGTCATCAATCTCTCCAGTCTCTCGGGCTCACAATGTCATGAAACTAGCCCGAAATGATGATATGATATATCAATAAATAGGAACAGAGACTGAGATATGATATACAATGAATGGACATGACGGAGTATAAAATTGCAATGTAAGCGAATAACTCAACAACGGTAATGACCTCAGTGGGTCCAAACATGATAAGCATATATTCTAGACATGGTTTCTATCATGAATCACAGCTCGATAACTCTAGTACGTAGAGATTTCATGATTATAGATAAGTTCAGGTAAGTACACAGTACCACAGAAATAACGGAGTCACAATTCACACGGTGCACACATACACTCCCATCACCTAGCATGTGTGTCACCTCAACACCAAACACGTAACATGTATAGTCAGGGTTCATACCATCAGCTCCAAGATTAGAAGAGTTACTTACCTCGAACAAGCTGAGGCCAATATCAAGCAAGCTAAAAAGTGCTCCAGAAATTCCATTATACGCGTAACATCATCTGAACGGCTCGAATCTAGTCACAATTAATTCGATTCACTCAACATAAATTATAGAAATTAATTCCATATCAAAATACTAATTTTTCCCACAAAAATCTGAAATTACACTCAAACATTGCCAGTGGGGCCCATGTCTTGGAACGTGACAAAAGTTACAACATATGAACTTCCATTCCACCACGAGTTCAACCATACCAAATTTACAGAATTCCGACAACAACTCGACCTTAAAATCTCCAAATCTCATTTTCAAATCCCTAGGACCAAATCCTCTAATTTCACCTCAAAAACACGTAATCTAGTCGAAATACTCAATGATAATCCAATATTATTGACTAACAATAATTGTAAGTGACTTGCCTCAAGTTTTCCCGTGAATTCTCTCTGAAAATCGCCCTAAAACCGTGATAGAAATGTCCAAAAATGGCAAATACTCGGAACTCCTTCGAAATGTATACTGCCCCAGGGTGCACCTGCGACCCATTTAGCCGCTTTTTCGATCTCGCATGTGCGAGAAACCAACCACTTATGCGGTTTGCCAAGGCCTTCACTACCTCCACTTTTGCTCCCCAGAAGCCGCTTCTGCAGTCTCGCATTTGCGGGGCTCAGTCCGCTCCTGCAGAGCTTGCGTTTCTGCGCCCATCCGTCCGCATCTGCGATCACACAGGTTCGGAAATTCCCCCACACCTGCTACCATTGCCTCACAGCCCCCTGCCAACATCTCTGCTTGCCAAGCTCACTTCTGCGAGCTCACACCTGCGATAAAATGTCCGCATGTACGATTGCACCAGAAGGCAAAACTTTCCAGCAGCTATTTAAGTCCAAATTTCGATCTGTTAGTCATCTGAAACTCACCCGAGACCCCCGGGACCTCAACCAAATACACCAACAAGTCCTAAAACTTTACATGAACTTAGTTGAACCTCTAAATCACATCAAACAATACTAAAACAATGAATCATACCTCAATGCAAGCTTAATGAAACTAAGAATTTTCAACTTCTACATTCGATGCGGAACCTATCAAATCAAGTCCGATTGACCTCAAATTTTGCACACAGGTCATAAATGACATAATGGATGTATTCTAATTTCCCGAATCTGATTCCGACCCCGATATCAAAAAGTTAACTCCTCGGTCAAAGTTTCAAATTGGAATTTCCATTTTAGCCCATTCAAGCCTAATTTAACTACGGACTTCCAAATAATTTTTCGGACACGCTCCTAAGTCCAAAATCATCATACGGAGCTATTGGATTCATCAAAACTCTATTCCGGGGTCGTTTAGACATAGTCAATATTCGGTCAACTATTTCAACTTAAGTTTTAAATCTTGAAACTAAGTGTTCCAATTCATTCTAAACCCTCTCCGATGAGTCACATAATTATAATTGAACACAGGATAAATAGTAAATGGGGGAACGAGGCTGTAATAATCAAAACGACCAGTCGGGTCATTACATTCTCCCCCACTTAAACATACGTTCGTCCTCAAATGTGACAAGAGTTGTTCCTAAGCCTTTAAATCACTGTTCCACCCTACCATACGCATACATGGGGGTGATCCCATGTCACCCTATTCTATGTAGGACTGACAACACAACATAACTGAAAATCATTAATTCAACCTTAGCCCATAACCTTGGAATTCAATTTCCAACATTTAGAATTTCTTTTCAAGACCCGAATCTCACATCTACATATTGTATAAGTCTAAACAAATTGTATCAAGCCATAGCCATAACTCTATATATAATCACATAACATACTACACAACTCGCACACTCGCAACACCATTTCTGATCTGTCACGACCCAAACTAACCCCTGTCGTGATGGCGCCTATCGTGGAACTAGGCAAGCCGACTCATTTCCAAAACAAACTGATATTTTAATTTCAAAGATAATTTCAATGTTATTTAACATAAAAACCTTCGTAAAGGAGTTCCAATCAAAATAAAAGTGCGGAAGGAAAAGCCCGACATCGGGGTGTCACTAGTTATGAGCATCTATTACAATATGTCTAACAATATCAAGGCTAACTCAGCCTCGAAAATAGCTAAATACAACTAGAGGAAGATAAAAGGGAGAAGATCAGGGCTACGATTGCCAGGCAGCTACCTTGCTATCCCCGGAAAATCTGCAATCAGAACAATCAACAACGCTACCGAGTCTAGCTACACCTGGATCTGCACACAAGGTGCTGGGAATAACGTGAGTACGCCAACTCAGTAAGTAATAACAATAAATAAAAACTGAGCAGTAATGACGAGCAATAAAGCATATAACGCTCATATCAGGAAATCTCAGTAAAATACCACATGCCTTTAAAATCAGGATTTGAATCAAAACATCTCGTTTAAACCCAGTTCCAGTAAAAATTATTTAAAGATATTTTTTAACAGTTTTCAAATAGAGGAAAAATGCAAAGGTGAGCAAAAATGATGAAATCATAAACAGCCCCTCGGGCAAAACATCACTCATATACCGCCCCTCGGGCAAACCTCACAGTCACTCGTGACACTCGGGCATACCTCACAATCACTCTTGCCACTCGGGCATACCTCACAATCACTCATGCCTCCCAGTCACTCAGCACTCGGCACTCGGCACTCGCACTCAGTAGGTACCTGCGCTCACTGAGGGTGTGTACAGACTCTGGAGGGGCTCCTTCAGCCCAAGCGCTATAATCTGCACGGACAACTCATGTGCTATAATAATAAAGTATACTGCAAGCGGGCAGCCCCGATCCACACTCATCCTCACAAATCAGGCCATCGACCTCACTCAGTCATAAACCTCTCAAGCCACTCGGGCATTTCAGTAAAATAGGCCATTCGGCCCAAAACATTTATATGCATCAAAATAGAGTCACAAAATTGAGTTATGCGGTAAACAAGTATAAACATGACTGAATATAGATTTTCAATCAAAAATAATGAGAGGATAGTAAGAAAAAAACCCTAAGGGTCCAAACAGCACTGGCGCAAGGCCCAAACATGGCATTCAGCCAATTTACAGAAAACTCTTTCTAAAACATATAAGCATCATATAGTTTCAACAAAGTATGCAACTTTACAATTGCTACGGGACGGACTAAGTCACAATACCCAAAAGTACACGCCCGTCACCTAGCTTGTGCGTCACTTCAAAATAGTAGAATGATACGAAATCCGGGGTTTCACACCCTCAGGACTAGATTTACAATCGTTACTTACCTCAAACCGGTTAAATCTCTACCCCGCAATGCTCTTGCCTCTGGACTCGGCCTCAAAATGCTCCAAATCTATTTACAATCAGTACAATACCATCAATATACGCTAATGGAATGAATTCCACAAGAAAAACTATCAAATTAGACCAAAACCCGAAATTGGCTCAAACCCGGCCCCCGGGCCCATGTCTCAAAATCTGACAAAATTCACAAAACTAGAAAGCTCATTCACTCACGAGTCTAACCATACCAAATTCATCAAAATCCGGCATCGTTTGGTCCCTAAAATTCTTAAATTAAACTATTACAAATTCCAAGCCCTAACCCCCTACTTTCACTCTAAAATCTTACTAATTAATGATGAACAAAGCCATAGATTCACGAAATTTATACCATTATGGGTTAGAATCACTTACCCCAATGTTGCTCCTTGAAAACCTTCAAAAAATCGCCTCTCTCCTGAGTTTCTCAAATCCAAAAATTGAAAATGAAGACAAAAACACGAGCTGGGGCTTTTCTGCCTAGCACAATCGCACCTGCGGCCTCTTTTTCTGCTTCTGCAATGCTGCACCTGCGGAAATTTCCATCGCAGGTGCGGAACTCACTAAAGAGCCTATATTCCGCATCTGTGGCCCAAAGCGCGCATCTGCGCTTGAGCACCTGCGCGTTACTCTTCGCATCTGCGAAGCCAGCCCAAAATCCTCCTCTCTGCATCTGCGCTCAAGGCCTCGCACCTACGGGCTCGCAGATGCGGCCAATTCTTCGCACCTACGTTCCCAGCCTTGGCCTTCTATTTTCGCATCTGCGGCTTCCCCAAACTCACCAGCGACCTCGCACCTGCGACTCCTCCTTCCGCAGGTGCAGAAATAGCAGTAGCAGCAGCTTCAGCTGCATTTTCCAACTTCAATAAATACGTTAACCACCCGAAATCACCCCGAGGCCCTCGGGACCTCAACCAAAAATACCAATAAGTCATATATCAACATACCAACTTAGTCGAACCTTCGAATCACTCAAAACAACATCAAATCATCAAATTACCCTCGGATTCAAGCCTAAGAACTTCTAAATTTTCCAAATTCGGCAACCGATGCCGAAACCAACCAAATCACGTCCGAATGACCTCAAATTTTGCATACACGTCACAAATGACACTACGAACCTACTCCAACATCCAGAATTCCATTCCGACCCTGATATCAAATTTTTCACTGCCGACCGAAATCGCCAAATTTCCAATTTCGCTAATTCAAGCCTAATTCTACCACGGACCTCGAAATTACATTCCAGTCGCGCTCCTAAGTCCAAAATCACCTAACGAAGCTAATGGAATTATCAGAATTCCAATCTGAGGTCAAATGCTAAAGAGTCAAATTTTGGTCAACTCTCCCAATTTAAAGCTTCAACAATGAAATTCTTTCTTCCAATTCGATTCTGAAATACCTGCAACCCAAAACCGAAGATTCACACAAGTCAAAGTACATCATATGGATCTACTCATACCCTCAAACAACCGAGTGAAGTGCAAATGTTCATAACGACCGGTTGGGTCGTTACATGATCATAGTAACTACTCAAAACCAACCTGGTACTAGTATTAAACCCCATATCCACAAAACCTCGTTCCAAAACCTTCGTACATTGCTGATAATGAAAGAAATACGTGGAATCTCATAACCACTTATCAGATCACAAGTAATGGATCTCTCTCGCCCCAACCAGAACCATAATCACTTTCTAAGCCGATTTTCGATATTATACTACCAAATATATCGTAATCAACTATGATAGTACCCATTATAGATCCAATGACCTTATATTATCAAATACGACGATTCCACATTCATGCCACACCAATATAATTCAAGCCACAAATTGTGCAATATGTACACCCAAAAATAGGAAATGTCTCGAAGAAGAGAACCGTTTCGCAAGTTCAACAAGCACCATTACAATCGCAATGCTATGAGCTCATCATACATAGTAGGACCAAAACACACGAATCTAAAACAAAGGATCATATCCTGATGTATCCCCTCTGCAATGCGTGACCTCATCCAAGCACTAGTCCATATGAAATACTTCCAGCTACCATGCTCAAAACCACAACCGCACGCAATTTGACATCAAGTACCCAAGGTGCATGAACATAACCACGGAGAAGCAAATGACACAATTCCGCACAAACCCGAAAGAACATAACCAATACGCAATCAATCATGCAACACCCAAATACCCATCTCGCTCAAATTCCGCTATAAGACCCCAATAGAACTGCACCATGTATGCATATAACCAACGAATCACAACCCCTCGTAGTATAGAAGGGTAACTCATGGAACATATCAGAACACGAATAAGCTCAACACTAATCGAATGGCACATCCCTCACAATGGCAGCACAGAGTTACTAATCCAAACCCGGTGTAGAATATACATCTTCATTGGGCCTGCCAATGGACCCAAAATCCAATATGGTCATCCATAAATAGATAAATAACCATCTGAAGGTCCACAATGACTGAACCCTAACACATACTACCATCTGGCTAGCTTGGCCACCTCTTCACAATCCACAACCATGAAACAATCTGCTTCTGAGAACTCCTGGTCTCCAAATTCGCAGAACACACGAATCACCATATCTGATCCCAACCCCACCGCCCGAATGTCTAATACACCCTTCATACATGATCTTCCCACGAGGAATACTTCTATAATTCTTCCATGCCGCATGGAAAAAATCTGATATCAGCAGTCGATCAACCAGGCGAATACCGCAATACCAACGAAAAATCTGTAAGTCAAAGCACAGTGTGCCCTTTTGAATGTACACTCTTCTCAGGTAATACCACTAGTGCCAATATCTGAAATCGTCCATTCTCCATAAACTCATTACCTCCCTTTGGAAACTAAATCGTACACTTGCACCTGCAAATCCCAATCTCACGCCACTCACCACCTCTATTAGGCCATCCTATGAAAACACGAGATCCTTATTAATACTATGAGTCACCAGGAAAAATACATACCCGGTTAGTTAGAAACATTCCATTTGCTCCCATACAGGAGGAAATCACAATACACAACATGTTCATCATGCCAGCAAGACATATCCATCTTAAACCATGATAGAAACCATCGAGAACACTTTGAAATTCATTTGCACATGATCAAGCTATCAGACCTAAATTCCTCTAACTTGACCAAGCTACGCATGTCGCCAAACCCAAGAATATTACTGCCAAAACATATAGAGAACCTCACTACATCATAATTACCCAAAAGGACCGAGCATACCATTATCATGTTGGTCTAGCCTACTACCCAGTTGTCCTATTTTCTCTGAGTTTCTTATGAATAACCCTCAAGTGGACACTTCTCCTTGTCAGAACACTATGATTCGTACACAAAGCTCATTATAAGACATCCTAACATAAAACCATACCGCCCTAAGGCTCATAAGCCACTGTATTCTTCTTAAGCACCACAAGTACCATAACCGAGACACCTACTCTGAAGGACCTTATGTGAATTTAAAATTATCCCTCTTTCCTTTTTTATACTGAAATGTAGAATCCATAGTCATACAGAATTACTGCAAGTCCCGACACCATCCAATGTAAATAACTGATTCTAGCGATATACGAATCTGACATTTTTTTAATTCCACATATACATTTTGAATCCATTAGAACCTTCTCGAGATTCATCCACTCTGCCCAAATATAAATTGTACCGCCCAAACGACTAAAAGGCACGTGCCCTATTAGCATAACAACACTCAAAGAAGTGACCCTGCTTTAACACCACCAATCAAATTCATACCCGTGCGTACTACATCCTTCAAATAATAACTTAATCATCGCGTGATTTTTAAATACTCATAAAGTGCAATATAACCCGTATCCGGGAATTCCCTTACTCGAGTCATCCTCGATCTCAATCTCTACAAGTCATAACCGATTCACATGTATGCCTCGAACCGAACCCGATGCAACACATAACCACGCAATCAAATCGGTGATAGTAGGCGCCTCCACTTGGCTCAAAGCCATATAACAAAATATTCCATAACTCACAATATCCATACTCTATTACTACCATAATACCGTAGTCAGTTCAACGAGAATTCTTCTCAAGCTAATGTCACACCAACCATAAAATACCTCAATTATCCGCTAAGCTCGCATTTATTCTCTTGACAGTCAAGTCAGCTTTCTTAACCAGATCCAAATTTGAATCTTAACACACTCACCCCGTTGGTAGTTAAGAAACTCTCAACTCAATATTATAAGGAACACACCTGCGCAAATTACTCTATAGGAGATAACCCACCTGTTTAGCCTCAAATTGGCATCTTGCTATACCATTTTACAACCACCATTACTATGCAATCACTTAAGCTTTCTGAGTTTGAACTAATCAACACGACATGAAAATCTAATTCGCTCCACAATTAAACTGCATGGCATATCCTT
This sequence comes from Nicotiana tabacum, assembly GCF_000715075.1. Lineage (NCBI taxonomy): Eukaryota > Viridiplantae > Streptophyta > Magnoliopsida > Solanales > Solanaceae > Nicotiana > Nicotiana tabacum. The sequence continues at coordinate 25,794,725 of NC_134094.1, read as the reverse complement.
CAACACACTCACAACTCGAGACCGTACGTCACATCATAACGAAAATCAAAAACCCAATGGTTCTCTTTACATTCCAAGGAAACACTTCTTGTCACATTCAAACCATCTTAACACATCCTGCAGTCACATCATACTTATCGTATAGCCATTCGATCTTTCATCGAGACACAAGCTTCACTTATAGGGACACTACCAGACATATGAGTCCATATGTACAAGTTACAACCGAAGCTACTGAGCCTAAGTTGTGGTCTAAACCTGGCCTTAAGTCCTCCAAACTGGGCCATCACCAAAACATAGAATACATATTTCGACCCTCATTCATGGAATCAGAAGCCGGCGATGTACGGTTGATACCGAGCACTCACATGTGCACACGAATACATGAAAGGAATTCAATGAGTTTTGTTTCAAGCTGAATCAATTCTGCACGATAAGAAAATAAAAGATGGGAAATTATCCTAAATATCCTGTAGCTTCTCGAAGATAAGTATGGACGTCATCATACCGATTTGCAAGACTCTACTAGACACTTTCTCATGACTTGTAGAACCTATGAAATTAGAGCTTTGATACCACTTTGTCACGACCCAAAATATACCTAGTCGTGATGGCACCTAACCCAACCCGTCAGATAAGCCAATTAACAATTATCCAATTAAATTAATATTTAACTAACTCTAATACACTCTCAAGGACTGGTAGTACAAATCATGATCTTCTAAGATTAGAATTTACAAAGCCGGTATGAAATAAATATATCATCTGTTCGAAATGTACATAAATATTTTTTTATAAATCTAAGGCTACCATGAACAAGAGGCAGCTACGACCGAAACACAGGGACATATTCAAATCTAGCTCTCGTCGATCACAACAACATCAACATCCAATATCTGCACGCAAGATGCATAAGTGTAGTATGAGTACAACCAAACACATGTACTCAATAAGTAACAAACCTAACATTAGGTTGAAAGTAGTGACGAGCTGGAACAAAGGTCATGGTCCAACACCAATAGCCAACAACAGTTCATAACAACATAATAGAAGCAATAAAAGAAGTAGCTCAGAGATAAAATTCTCACCTCGTTCACAGTTCCAAAAAAATAGTCATGCTTTTCAAATATATCAGTGAAAATCCAAATCCTTTACCGAAATCACCAATTTATGAGTAAGTTTAAAAACTATGTTTTTTCCTAAAACATTCAACAGGTAAGCGTTTCATTTTTAAATAAAATGAAAATACAACTCTATGCTTACATGTCAATATGTAAGAGAAGTCATGAATGACGCAATATCGTACAACATGAGAAACAATGCATCTTTGTGCCTGTATGTCAAGTGTGCATGCCAATGCGATGCAACTCAGTGATAAAACCATGTGCATACTCTCAGAGTATTAATTCACTAAGTCAACCCAGTCACTCGATCCTCCAAATCACTCGGCACTCGCCCTTAGTAGGTATCTGCGCTCACTAGGGTGTGTATAGACTCAGAAAAGGCTCCTTCAGCCCAAGCGCTATAATCCGCACGGATAACTCACGTGATACACGGACAACTCACGTGTTATAGTATAATATTTGGATTAGCACGGACAACTCTTGTAATATAGTATAATATCTGGATCCGTACGGACAACTCACGTGTCATAGTATAAATATCTCAAAATCATGCCCTCGGCCTCACTCATTCATCAATATCTCCAGTATCTCGAGCTCACAATGTCATAAAATTAGCCCGAAATGATGATATGATGTATCAATAAATAATAACAGAGACTGAGATATGATATGCAATGAATGCACATGACTGAGTATGAAATTGCAATGTAAGCGAATAACTCCATAGTAGTAATGACCTCGGTGGGTCTAAACAAGATAAGCATATAGTCTAGACATGATTTCTAACATGAATCACATCTCGGTAACTCTAGTACATAGACATTTCATGGTTACAGATAAGTTCAGGTAACTACACAATACCACTGAAATAACAAAGTCACAGTTCACATGGTGCACGCCCACACGCCTGTCACCTAGCATGTGTGTCACCTCAACACCAAACACATAACACGTATAATCTGGGTTCATACTCTCAGCTCCAAGATTAGAAGCCTTACTTACCTCGAACAAGTCGAGTCCAATATCGAGCAAGCTAAATAGTGTTCCGAAAATTCCATTATGCGTGTAACATCATCCAAACGGCTCGAATCTAGTCATAAATAATTCGATTCAGTCAACACAAATTATAGGAATTAATTCCATATTACAATACTAATTTTCCCCACAAAAATCTGAAATTCCACTCAAAAATTGCATGTGAGGCCCACGTCTCGGAACCCGACAAAAGTTACAAAATATGAACTCTCATTCAACCACGAGTCCAACCATACCAAATTTACCAAATTCTGACAACAATTCGACCTTAAAAATCCCCAAATCTCATTTTCAAATCCCTAGACCCAAATTCTCTAATTTCACCTCAAAAACACGTAATCTAGTCGAAATACTCAATGATAATCCAATATTATTGACTAACAATGATCATAAGTGACTTACCTCAAGTTTTCACGTAAATTCTCTCTGAAAATCGCCCCCAGACCATGTTGGAAATGTCAAAAAATGGCAAACTCGGAACACCTTAGAAATGTATACTGCATAGGGGTTTCGCACCTGCGACCCATTTAGCTGCTTCTGCGGTCTCGCAGGTGCGAGAAACCAACCGTTTATGCGGTTTTCCAAGGCCTTCACTGCCTTCGCTTATGCACCCTAGAAGCCGCTTCTGGTGGCTCGCATTTGTGAGGCTCGGTCCGCTCCTGCGGAACTTGCGCTTCTGCGCCCATCCGTCCGCATCTGCGATCACGCATGTGCGGAAATTCCCTCGCACTTGCGACCACTGCCTCACAGCCCCTACCCATATCTGAGCTTTCCAAACTTGCTTATGCGAGCTCGCACCTGCGAGAAAATGTTCGCAGGTGCGATTGCATTAGAAGGCCAAACTTTCTAGCAAGTCTTTAAATCCAAATTTCGATCCGTTAGCCATCCGAAACTCACCCGAGGCCCCCGGGACCTCAACCAAATACACCAACAAGTCCTAAAATATCACACAAACTTAGTCAAACCTCCAAATCACATCAAACAATGCTAAAACCACGAATCATACCCCAATTAATGCTTAATAAAATTAAGAATTTTCAACTTCTACATTTGATGTCGGAACCTATCAAATCAAGTTCGATTGATCTCAAATTTTGCACACAAGTCATAAATGACATTACAGATGTATTTCAATTTCCAGAATCGGATTCCGACCCCTATATCAAAAAGTCATCTCTCCAGTCAATCTTTCAATTCAAGCTTAATTTAACCACGGGCTTTCAAATAATTTTCTAGACACGCTCCTAAGTCCAAAATTATCATACAGAGCTATTAGAATCATCAAAACTCTATTCTGGGGTCGTTTAGACATAGTCAATATTCGATCAACTATTTTAACTTAAACTTTAAATCTTGAAACTAAGTGTTCTAATTTATTCTGAACCCTCTCCGATGAGTAACATAATTATAATTGAACATAGGATAATTATAATTATACCTATGCTATGCTTCTACACATCTTTTTATACAGATCCAAGTACGTCCTATTAGTCTCGATACTAGTGAGCCGCGTTCGTATTTGACGACTTCAAGATACACCTGCCCGCGTCCGCAGGCCTCAGAGTCACCTTCTATCCATTTCTATATTTTCCCTTCTTTACTAGATACAGTTGTATAGGGATGACTTTGATATTGGCATAAAGCTTGTGTCTGGTATTTCACCAGGTTTTGGAAAATATGTATATGTTGAGTAGTGGAGTCTATTCTATATAGTTGTTGAGTTTTGAGACTTTATTTTGATATTTCTGCATGTTTGTTAGGCTTACCTAGTCTTAGAGATTAGGTGCCGTCAAGACATCTTACAGAGGAAAATTGGGGTCATGACACCCTCACCTCACCCCTTATCCCCACCCCGCCCACTTCCCTTCTCGACCCCACCTTCCGCCCATCCCCACCCCATAGTGTTTCACTAAATTATATATTTTCAAAAATAATATTTTTACTCACTAATCAAAAACTAAAACATATTTTTCAGAAAAGTTTTTCACTCTCTTATCAAACATGGGAAAATAAATAATAAAAGTACTCATTTTTCAGAAACATATTTCAAGAAAAATATTTTCCTTCTTACCAAACGCACCCTTAGCTAGCGTTTTACCATAGATTCTCAAATTTGTTTTAAAAAATCTGATTTGGGTGAAGTTTGATTTGAATATGAAAATCTGTTAGGACATAATTTTTCAACACATATTCCACTTTTTTTTTGAAAAAAATATGAAATGTGACATATACCCATAAATTTTAAAAACTATCAAAAATACTCAACAACTCTGAAGAAAATTCATACAAAACAAGCGAAACAAATCTAAAGAAAATTCATACAAAACCAACAAAATAAATCTGAAGAAAATTTATACAAACATTAGCAGATTTTAGCAAATTATCTTCAAATTTTATCTTTGTGGTGGATTATCACATATTGGCACAACAACTTTGGCGAAGATTTCTTCTCTTTATAGAGAAGGGCAAAACCGCATGAGTTTAATGAGGAAAAAGTGGGTAGATATGGATTAGTTGGGTCATAATAATAAAAAGTGATTTTTTTATAAAATACAAAAGCTTGGGGAAACTTTTAAATTTTTTAAAAAAATCAAGCGGTAATATTTTGTGCCAAAATAACTTATGAGCTAGTTTTGAAATTTAAAAATTTGTCAAAATATAAATAAAATTTATAAACAAACGGTTATTTGCCAAAACATTTGGCAAAATCTATGCCCCTTAATCACTAACTCAAAGGAGTAGTAACTTTTGGGATAAATAGTACTAGGATAACTTATACATGCCACTCTATCAGAGGGTAGAATAGTAATTTGAGGACAAGTTATCATAGGATAAAGCAGTAAAATTGACAATCCCAGAATTAATATAACATACCAAACAGTTAATACGAAATAATTCAAGCATATCTATTCAAGCATAACTAATCCATATAGCTAATTCGATTATAGCTTGTCTTCAAACCAAACGATCCTTAATAGTGTTTACGAAAAATAATTGTTTGAGATAATTGTTATTTTAAAATATCAAGAAAGTATTTTTTTTAATTTTACCCTTACTCAAAGAAATGTGGGAAGTAATTATTGTGGTAAAAGTATTAAAAAGTGGTTGAAAAAGCTCATTTTTAAAACTTATAAAATTTCATGGACAAATACGTTTTTGAAACTTTTTCTTCTGAAAAAATGGGGAAAGAAATCTAAGGAAATACGGGTCCTAAAGCTTTTACCAGTAGCAGACGGCCGAATTATCTTATATCAATTGCACCCCCTTAACTTCACTTATGTAGCAATTAAAGCTTTTTACCAGATGGGGTGTAGTACTAGTTTGAGAAAAGGCCCAAAATAGTTCATTATCTTTGAATTTTAACTCAAACTAATCCTATTTCTTTCACATGGAGTATTAATAGTACAAATTTTTTAATAGAGTGGTACACTTTTAATCTCCATGTTTGATATGAAAAAAAATATTTTCCATAGGAAAATATTTTCTTAGAAAATGAGTGGTTATCATTTATTTTTCCTTGTTTGATTGGTGAGTGAAAAACGTTTTCTGAAAAATAAATTCTAGCGTTTGTTTAGAGAGTAAAAAATATATTTTTTAAATTTTTTTATGCTACTTTTCTTACCCCCTCCCCCTTCTCCCAAATCCCCATGTTTCCCGTGCTCTCCCTCCCCTGCTCTCCCCCTCCCCCATCCCAAATACCCAACATTTTCAAGACTCTATTTTCTTTAAGAATTTAATTATTCTTTTAAAATTTTACACAAATTCAAAATGACTAATGTGTTGCTTTACCTTTTCTCGCAAAAACAACGTTGAAATTTGTGTTACACAACTAAAAAGAAAATACTCTTTTTTGGTTGAAAAAGAAAGTACTCTTTCTACAACATGAAAAAAGTACTCATTTTATTAAAATGAAAGAAAATATTTTTTCTATATCATGAAAATAAAATACTTTTTGCTACATCATTTTGTTGAAATGAAAGAAAATATTTTTTCTACATCATAAAAAGAAGAAGAATTAACCCAAATAGCCGGCTACCTAACTGCTTAAACTAGAAATAGCAGGTGGAGGTATAATTTATGCATTATATGTGTATAATTATGTATAATAAGTGTATATTCTATGTATATGGCTAGAAAATGTAAACAATGAAGAAAAGTTTGAAGAAAAAGGTGTGGAAGGTTGAAGAAAAGTTTTGAAAAATATTTTTCCTTCTCTTGACAGAAAAAATATATTCCTCCAATTGGAGGAAAATGAGTTCATGAGGAAAATATTTTCCTAAACATTTAAGCCAACCAAACATGAGAAAATTAAAAAATATTTACCGAAAAATATTATTTTTCATATCAAACATGGAGACTAAAAGTGTACCAATTTATTAAAGAATGTGGACTATTAGTACTCCATGTGAAAGAAATAAGACTAGTTTGAGTTAAAGTCGAAAGATACTGGACTATTTTGGGCCTTTTCTCCGAAGAAGTACGAATCTATATTATATTAAAAGCACGAAGGTCCTTAGCAAAATGTCGTTCGTCTTTTTTACTCTCTAAAAATAGAGTTCATACTAGACAAAATAGTCATTTAATTATTTTCCTAAAATTTTGAACTTTAAAATCAACTAAAAATTTATTTATTAAATACTTCCTTATTTTAACTATGTACAAGATCCTAAATATTAGGACTTTCTTAAATCCTTCTATGTTTCCAAGTTGTTTTTTAAACCATGTCAGGAACCGTTTGACAATTCTTTTTCCAAGTCTTTGGCCTTTTTATTTTGATAAAAAATAATTTAATCATATTTAGTATCAAACTTAGATAGTTAAATATAATAAAATTCTATCTTTGTCCGAATTCCCATCAGGCATATTTATTTTTCAAGTCTTTACCCTTTTTGTTTTGTTATAAATAATATAAATTATGCTTGAACTTTAATAGTTAAATATAATAAAATTTCATCGTTGGCCAAATCCAAATTATACATAAGTTTTACACCTTTTTAGTCTATTTCTGTTAGACTTATCGGCTAATTTGGTAACCAAAAGCGAAAAAACAAGCAAAATAAGTTTTTTAACAAACTGTTCTTTTGAAATTTGGTCTATTCTCTCTCCGTTTATGGAAATGTTGCGTTAATATTTTGACATATTTAATTAGAACCGTCCCAAAATATCATAACCATATTTGCTGTAGTTGGAGCAATTTTACATCTGATTAGAGCATTAAAATTTATATCTATCTATCTATTTATATTATATTAAAAGCATAAAAGTCCTTAACGAAATATCATTCGCCTATTTTACCCCTTAAAAATAGATTTTATACTAAATAAAATAGTCATTTAATTATTTTTTTAATTTTAGGACTTTAAAATAAACTAAAATTTTATTATTAAAATTTTCATTATTTAAATCCCATTAATATTAGAGTCGTATTGAACTATTCCTATAAGATTCTTTATTATTTAAAACGTGAGTTAGCAAAATTCTGTAGGAGTCAAACACACAACGAATTCTGAAAACATAAAGATTCAAAACATATGATTTTTCTTACTATTTGAAAATCGAATTCTTATTGGAAAAATTATAATTATTCTCAAATATTTTAAAACTAGAATGAGCAAAATATTCAGAATTTGAATTAATAAAATTTAAGTTATTCTTTTTAATGTTGAGAACAAATAATTAAGTCGTTGAATTAACTAATTAGCAAACGAATCCAATTCAATTATTTTACAAATTTATCATATAAGAAATGTTTTTTGTTAAATTGAAAAAACACTTAAAGTACATAAATTTTATTTTTGTAATAAGAGTATCGACATTGAAAAAAATCATAAAATATAGCAAAATTAATTATAGTAAAAAATGAAGATTCAAATAGGTGAAAAAACTAATTTAAGAAATTTCGTAAAATTATAGAAGGCAACTAGATTATAAATGAGTTATCATTTGTTTCTTTCTTGCATTCAGTCCAACAAATGAAAACGTCTCGCTATAATTTTTATACTAAGTTTTTTCTTGTAAAATATTAATTCAATATTAGTCATTCTTTAAACTTTACATTGTCACTATCAAATATTTAGAAAGTATAATGCCAATTTTTTTTTCATTCATAAATTTTTAAAAGACCAAGAGATCGATCATAGTGATTGATGGCTCTTTCAATCCGCCGAAATGGAATACTTTGGCGTGTGCCAAAATAAAAAATTTGGGTCAGAGAAAAAGTGTTTGACCGAAGCCAAAAAGAGGCCTTCAGACGAGAAAGAAAGAGTAGAAATATAGGTTTTCCATCGCTCTTTCCTTTGTCCTTCCCCCCAATTTTTGCACGGAAACTATCAATAGCGATTGTTACTCCTTATGCCAGGTTCCGCTCAACTCTCCCTTCAGAGCTACCCTTGCCTGATCGCATCCGCTTTTGGAGCCCTTTTAATTTGTGTTATTTGATAAATCTTTAAAGAATTATAAATATTAACAATTTTCTAAGTTTTGATATAAGTCCGAAAAAATAACAATAAGGCATCTAAATAAAATTCCTTCATTTGTTAAGCTAACTAAATGAGAATAATATTTATTATTTTTTTTAAAAAACTTAAATTATATTTTATAACTCAAACAAATTATCTACTAATATGCATATAATTTTTAAAATTTGTGTATTCATTATTATAGGCAGGGGCGAATCTATATAGAGGAAAGGGGGTGGTACGCTACCCGGTCGCTCCGGTAGAATTTCATATTTGTACTGGTATTCCACTGATATTTCATATAAAAAAAGTACAAAATAATTCCCTAATGAATAAAGTTATGGTAGGTGCCACGGTCCAAGTGCTTCTTGTTAGGCCTTAGACCTAGGGTCGAATCTCCTCTCACTCATTTTTTAACAAAGCTTATTTTGCTTTTCCTTGTTCCCTTTTTTTCCATAATTTTCTTTTCTTCTCTTTCCTCTTAATTTCTTATTTTCATCTTTGTATTCTCTCTTTATACATTTCCTTCTTTATTAGTTATTTAAATTATAAAAGTATATTTATTTTTATTTTTCTTTTCTAAATTTCGAATTTTGATATTTCAATATGTTTTAATCATTTTTCTTTTGATCTGGTTAATGTTATTTTTTCCTTCAAGGACCAAACATTTTTAGTGTGTATTTATGCATCAAAAATCTTATGAAGTGAACCGAATTAATTGAAAAATTGAACGAACCGAACCGAACCAAGTTAATTCAAAATTGAGCGAACTAGTCAAATGTACACTCTAATTCGACCTCCTTGACTAGAGGTAAGTTTACATTAAAGACAGTGACACCTGTAATCATTAAATCCTGAATCCGCCTCTGAATATATGTATAGGCGCAACGCGCGTACCCAAGACTAGTTGATAAACAAATGTGAAGGTCTTAGGAAAGAAAAAAATAACAAAGCATAAGAAGATAAAAAAGAGAAACAGGAAGAATTTTGACCATTGAACCAATGATTCGTCGAAACGCGTTGATTGGTAGTCTTACGTAATTCTCAATACGTCAGCAAAACAATCCCAAAAGTTTCGCAATTGAATTATTGTACCCTGTTTAGAAAGGAACAAAAGGAAAAAAGTAAGAAAGAAAAAGCTACATTATTGTACCTTGTTCGTTGAAGGAATCTAATACTTTTGATAAAGAAACATAAAGAAGTATGCTTAACTTGGAAGGAAACATTACTTGGAAGGAAAGAAAATTGACTAGGGATTGACGATATGCTCTCCTCTATCTGTCTATATATTTTCAAACGAAAGTTGGTAGTTTGTGTCACTACTAGTTAGTGTAGTTAAAATATCAGAGGGTTTTGAGGCAAAGAGTGTAAGTGAGGAGTTTTTGCATAGTAAGTGAGTCTCTTCTAATTCCCCCATCTCATCTTGCTTGTACTTTTGATTCACTTCCTATTGCGCTTAGTATCTTGCTGTGATTGATGATTGTTGTTACCGCTTACTTCCGTCTATTTTCTGGCTCTTAGTTTGCTGTTATTATCATTCTGTCCCTTGATATTGCTTGTTTTTACTTTTTTTTTTTGGTCTATGGAAACCACCTTACTTTTGAGACTTCACTGGACCTATTGTTGTCTCATCCGGTGTTCGGTGTTAGACTAAATCCGAATCAGTAGTAGTGGTAAGATCTGCCTACGCACTGTACTCCCCAGACCCTGCTTGTGGGGCTTCACTGGATTTATTATTGTCTCATCCGGTGTTCGGTATCAGTATCATTGAGGTTAGACTAAAACCGGATTCATAGCAGGAAGTCCCATATTAGGATAAAACACATCCTAACAAAGGCGACTCTATACTCTGAGCTGGAATTGAGACCTCTTGTACTACTCCACAACCCTTGTTGGTTCTTGTGTTGTTTATGTGTTTAAACTTTAAAGCATCTTATATAATGTTTGGCTTCAATATTTACCTCATTTTAGTCTCAATTGTTTCTTGAAGCTTCCTTTTTGTTTGAAGTTTGAGTTATTTGAATCTTTTTCATGGTTTTGTGAGCTCGAAGGTGACCCCTCACTATAACACATAGGTCGGCCTCTGATCATGGTGGTAAAATTCCTAGTGGAAGAATATATCCACTCTTTTATTTCCATCTCATTTTAATGTTTTAGTTAGCTCTTCATTGATCACTGCCTAAGAAGCAAATGTGAGCACCAGACTATGATGTCATCTATGCAAAAAGCAGTATAGAAGACCATACAAGCGTAAAAGCACTAGAAATCCTTGGTTCATATGATAAGGTAAGTTAGTAATTTGCTACACTGAAGAAAGTAAAAACCCCCATTTAGGATTTAGCTAGATGATTGATTGACCGAAATTGACCAAAATTCTCAAATCAATCAGGTTTATTTCTTCATAATATTTCTCCTAATTTCAACCTTGGATTGTTCTGACTTGATTGTGTCTCTGTATGTCAGTTCTTTCTGTAGGAACTGTTAATATTAGGGAATAAGTAGTTACACGTTTCATAGATAGGAATATGATCAAGAAGAAGCTTGGAAAGTATTAGTCATCAGTTTAATGGAGGTTTTTCTTTACCATCGACTGTCGTCTTTACTATTAATTATTATCTTTAAGTTTTTATTAAACTGGTGCATAATCTAGTAGTAGCTTGCTGTATTCCTTTTTATACTTGGTCTTAGATTTGCAACTTTTGGCTCTTTCTTTACCAAGTAACTTTTAGCTCTTCTTTTAGCTAGTAACTCTTTTACCTTAATCTTGTTATTTTATTTTTATTATACAAGTATTCTTACTTGTGTTACACATGTATGTGACTTCAGAGGGTAATCTGGTGGTGATTAGTATTTGACAGTTGAACTGCACTTGGAATTTGGCTATATGGGAAAGACAATTCAGGTTTTTGGATTCCCTTATCTTCTGTCTGCAGAAGCAGTCAAGAAATTCTTAGAGAATCATACAGGAAATGGAACTGTCTATGCTTTGGAGGTTAAACAGTCCAAAGGAGGACGTAGAGCATTCGCAAAAGTTCAATTTGCCAACAACAAAAGCGCGGAATTTATCATCGATTTGGCTAGTAAGGGGTTGTATTATGGACCTTCTTATTTGAAGGCTTGGGAAATGAAAACTGATATTGTCCAACCGCGGACATATGTGGAACACATGGATGGCGTAACTCTGAATTTTGGATGTCAGATATCAGACAAGAAGTTTGCAGTGTTGGGAAGTAAAGATGTTTCAATTAAATTTGGCATTGGATTGAAGAAAATTTACTTCTTTTTATCTCATGCTTCAGCTGATTATAAACTCCAGCTTTCATATGAAAATATATGGCAAGTTGTCCTTCATCGTCCATATGGTCAAAATGCTCAGTTTCTCCTCCTACAGGTTTTTGAATTATTTTAAACCTTTTTTGCGATGCTTTTCATCCTTCTCCATGTGCTAGTCTTTGTGAATATTTGTGACTATTTGATTGTTGGTTGAATAGTACACAGTTCTCATGTATTTAGTGTCTTATTGTTTGTTGATCCCCTTCTTTTGAGGCAAAATCATTTCTGTATATCTGTTATGCATGCAAAAGTTAGACGCATACCAGCTTTGCAGCTGTCAATTGTTTGTGTAATACTGGAAAAGGATATATAGTGTGTCAAAACTTTCTGGCCGATGATGATAAGAACCTGTTCTGAGTATGGCTCTATATTATTTGCAATCTGTGCTTTCCTATGTGGTCCTCTTGATTGCTTTACAAAAGGCCCTAGTCACTAAACATATTCTTGTAGCTTCTTGACTTCCTTTGCTCAAAAGGCCGTAGTCACCAAAAGCCAAAAATAGAAAGACTTTCATTGGTTAATGAATAATGATAGAATATATGCTAAAGATTGGCTTCAGAGACAAGATCTAGACTGTAACAAGGTTCTTTATCCCAAAGAAAAAAGATCTCACAAGATTTTATGATGCAGCAAGAATTTGTTGTTGTTCGTGAGCTTTGAAATTGTGCTATTTAGAGTCTGAAAGTGTAGGAAATTGATATTGTTTCAATGGGGAAAACTGGGCCAAATACACAGATAGCCACTCGGAGTTGGCATGAAATGTCAGTTAGACACTAAATGTTTACTAGTGTCCAGATAGACACTTCAACTTGATAAGAATGCTACACGTGAACACTTGGGTCATAAGACCTAGTGGGTGAGTTACGATCGTGGTTGTTAATTTCTCCATTCTCTCCAACTTCCCCACCAGCCACTACCAACTCAATCTCTCTCCCCTTTCCAGCTCCCCAATATTGCAATGTGACAACCCATTTACATCTCTGCCTATTGTTAGTTTCCTCGGTTTTTTTCTTTCTCATTCGTTGACAAACAGGAAGAACAATATGGAAACTGTTAGGAAATGGACCTTTGGCTTTAATCCAACCCCAAAAGCAAGCTCATGAATTGAGATTGCTCAAGACTATATAAGGAAATTAATTACCTCATCCCATACCTTTGCGGGACTCTAAACACCCCCGTTCTCACTCACGCCCAAGATTGGATATTTGGAGCGTGGACAATATTGAGAAACAAGAAGGGAGAGAAGAAGGTGGGGAATAGTTCACTTGATTATTCCCTCAAGCCATTGGGGTTTAAAATGACGTTTACAAGAATTACAAATAAGGAAAGAAAATAAAAGGCAGCAACACCTGGGAGAATTAGACATACCTATAAAGCTCAATTCCAGTATAATTACACCAATATAGGACTCTAAATTGGTTTAGGATTGCTAAATTTTCTTTGTTCATTCAATAATTGAGGAATTTCTGTAAACTTAACATCAAGATAGTTCTTCTTTTCCTCCTTTATCCTTTCTCTCTTTGCTCCCTAATCAGGGGTTTATGATGGGTAAAAATATATTGCTATGGTTTTTGGGCAAAGTTTGGCATCTTTAAAATTGTAATTTATTTCTTTATCTGAGTGACCTTTTTTGAGTTTGAGTCGACCTTTACCGTTTCAGCTATTTTTTTGGGATATTTGCTAGTTGAGACATTCTAATAGTGTTATTTACATAATCTGTTTTCATTTGTCAGTAATTTTTGCTTTGACTACGGCTTAGACATCTATTTTGAAGTATTGCATTGCTTCTAATAGTCTTTTAACAAGCATGTACTATATTTATCATGTGAAATAGACTGGAAAATTACTAGGTGCAAAAAGTGTGTTTCATAGACTAGAGCCATTTGGATAGCCCTTTTAGTTCAATTATATTTTGTGCTTAGTTTTTATTAAAGAAGAAAACTCGAAAGATGATTAGAGAACATTGACAGTTTCTTTTTACCAACTAAATTTCTTCACGAGTATAGTTGCATCAGTTAATATAATCGCTTTATATAATTGAAATATGGTAGATCTGTAGTCTACTTTACTGATTTACCATGAGATTTATTATTGATTTATTCATTCGATTTCTGTGATTTAGTTATTTGGTGCTCCTCGGATCTATAAGAGACTTGAAGATTCCTGTTATAGCTTCTTTAAGGAAACTCCTGATGATCAGTGGGTAAGGACAACAGATTTCACTCCATCTTGGATAGGGCTATCTTCTAGCTTATGTTTGGAGTTTCGTAATGGTGTTCAACTTCCAAATTTCAGCGAAAGTTTTTTTTACTATAAAGAAAGTATGAACCAATTTATTTTACAGACTGGTTTCACCTTTTCATTCTCTCAAAAATTGGCTCTGGTTCCCATTGTCCACCTTCCTGAAGGAATTGAGTTGCCCTACAAGATATTGTTCAAAATTAGTTCCTTGATACAACATGGATGCTTTCCTGGGCTAGCTTTAAATTTTAACTTTTTCCAATTAGTTGACCCTCGAAGGAGAAATATTGCATGCATTGAACACGCCTTGGAGAAACTGTACTATTTAAAGGAGTGTTGTTATGATCCAGTGAGGTGGCTAACTGAGCAGTATGATGAGTACCTCAAGGGCAGACAACTTCCAAAATCTCCGTCCATCACTTTAGATGATGGATTGGTGTATGTAAGAAGGGTCGTAGTAACACCATGCAAAGTTTATTTTTGTGGTCCAGAGGTAAACGTATCCAATCGGGTTCTGCGCAATTATTCTGAAGACATAAATAACTTTCTTCGAGTTTCTTTTGTTGATGAGGAGTGGGAGAAAATACATTCTACAGATTTATTACCAAGAGCTAGTACTGGAAATGGTACCAGGACAGACATCTATGAGAGGATCCTATCAACTCTTCGGAATGGCTTTATAATTGGTGATAAAAGATTTGAATTTCTTGCATTTTCATCGAGCCAGTTGCGGGATAATTCAGTGTGGATGTTTGCATCAAGACCTGGCCTTACTGCAAATGATATAAGAACATGGATGGGTGATTTTCGGCAAATCAGGAATGTCGCAAAATATGCTGCCAGACTTGGCCAATCTTTTGGTTCCTCCAGAGAAACTTTGAGTGTTGGTAGGCATGAGGTTGAAGTTATTCCTGATGTAGTTTGTTCGCTTCATGGAACCAACTACATCTTTTCAGATGGAATTGGAAAAATATCTGCTGACTTTGCTCATAGAGTTGCCATAAAATGTGGCCTTCAATATACTCCATCTTCTTTTCAGATTCGTTATGGTGGATATAAAGGTGTTGTGGCTGTTGATCCATATTCATCAATGAAGTTATCTTTGAGAAAGAGCATGTTGAAATATGAATCAAACAACATAAAGTTAGATGTCCTGGGATGGAGCAAATATCAGCCTTGTTATCTTAATCGTCAACTGGTTACTCTCTTGTCTACTCTTGGGGTGATAGATGATGTTTTAGAGCAGAAGCAAAATGAAGCAGTAGATCAGCTTGATGCTATTTTGCATGATTCTTTGAAGGCACAGGAAGCTTTAGAATTGATGTCTCCTGGAGAGAATACTAATATTCTCAAGGAGATGCTAAATTGTGGTTATATGCCTGATGCTGAGCCGTTTCTTTCAATGATGCTGCAAACTTTCCGGGCTTCGAAGTTGCTCGATTTGCGGACTAGAACAAGAATATTTATTCCAAATGGTAGAACGATGATGGGATGCTTGGATGAATCCAGAACCCTGGAATATGGTCAGGTGTTTGTTCAGTTTTCTGGTGCTGGACGTAGACAGTTTTTTGAGGAATCGCATCCTTTTAATGACAGTGGATCCGCCAACTGTGATTTCATTCTCAAGGGAAACGTGGTCGTTGCAAAAAATCCATGCTTGCATCCTGGTGATATTCGTGTTTTAAGGGCTGTTGATGTTCCAGCTTTGCACCACATGGTTGATTGTGTTGTATTTCCCCAGAAAGGAAAAAGGTAAAACATCACGTTGGAATTCTATTAACTGTTTGATTTCCATGTTAATCTTATATAGGGATTTACCATTGCTTGCATGGTCTTACTAACAATCAACGTCTTTTTCTTTTAGTGAGTGCAGTTAGAAAAACTTTAAAGAAAATGCAACTAGTCGTGTCCTACCATGTTGAACGGTTTCTTTCTTCTTTTTTTTTTCATGGCGTTGTTACTCGGTGGTTAACTTTGATGACAGACCTCATCCAAATGAATGTTCTGGAAGTGATTTGGATGGGGATATCTACTTTGTTTGTTGGGATCCAGACTTGATTCCGCCAAGGCAAGTCCAGCCGATGGATTATACTCCAGCACCCACCACACAGTTGGATCATGATGTCACAATTGAGGTACCCCTAGTTTCGAACAACTAAGTTTTACTTCCATAATTTAGCATGCTTCTGATGTATTCAACCTCTCTTACCTTATAGATGTGTATATGCAATAAAAATTGCCCACTGTCTGCTTACTGCAGGAAGTTGAAGAGTACTTCACCAACTATATCATTAATGACAGTTTGGGAATCATAGCAAATGCGCACGTTGTATTTGCAGACAGAGAACCTGATATGGCCATGAGCGATCCGTGCAAACAACTTGCTCAGCTCTTTTCAATTGCAGTTGACTTTCCAAAGACTGGCGTTCCAGCTGAAATACCATCTCAGTTGCGCCCTAAAGAATACCCAGACTTCATGGAAAAGCCAGACAAGCCAACCTATCTCTCGGAAAAAGTTATTGGAAAGCTTTTCCAGAAAGTGAAGAACAAAACACCCCAGGCTAGCTCCATCGCGACCTTCACAAGGGATGTTGCCAGGAAATCATATGATAGTGATATGATAGTCGATGGATTCGAAGATTACATTGACGAAGCTTTTTACTACAAAAGTGAATACGACAACAAGCTTGGTAATTTAATGGACTACTACGGCATAAAAACTGAGGCTGAAATACTTAGTGGTGGCATCATGAAAGCATCAAAAACTTTTGACCGCAGAAAAGATGCAGAGGCCATTGGTGTTGCTGTGAGGTGTTTGAGGAAGGAGGCAAGGGCCTGGTTCAAGAGGCGTAGTGATATTGATGACATGTTAGCAAAGGCTTCGGCTTGGTACCATGTTACATATCATCATACATATTGGGGTCTCTACAATGAGGGGTTGAAAAGAGATCATTTCATTAGCTTTCCCTGGTGTGTTTATGACCAGCTGATCCAGATTAAGAAGGCAAAAGCTCGTAAAAGGCCGGTTCCCCACTTGTCTTCACTCGGGAGTCAACTGAGTCGCAAATTAGTGATATGGTAGCATTAAGGCGATCTATATAATGTAAAAAGGGTGTGATCATAAGAGAACTGCTATGCCTTGTTAACAACCTTTTGTCTTTTAAACTGGTGATATATTTATGTAGCACTCTTTAAAACAGTTGTATAGCTAAGTAGTAATTAGTGTGCGATTTAAGTTTGTTTTATCTCTCTTCTCTACATGTTTCATGTTATGATTTATGTATTACGCTTAACTTCAAGTGATTTCTTGATATACTCTCCTCCCTCAAACGAAGACAGCAATTAAAGGTAATTTTTCTCCCACAATTTTTTCCTTAAAGTATCGCTATATATTGGCATGACTAATCCAGATTCACTATGAAGGTTTTTAGTGCTCCCAATCGAAGAGAATATTCTCAAACTTGGAGTTGGACATGATCTCTGAACTCCACCCTGTCACGAGGGTTGAAAATGTTCAAAACTTCTAGAAAATTAATGGTCTTAACCATTTTTAACCTTAGAAGAATAGCCAGCGTAAAGATGTTGTCTTTCTATTTCAGAGGTCTATCACACAAAATAACAATTTAGTAGGAGGAATGCTTGGAAGTCCTAACTTTGAAGATCATAAATCCTGCGAAATTCAATGACTTTTAGGGTGTGTTTGGTAGGAAGGAAAATGTTTTCCTAGAAAATATTTTTCATAGAAAATGAGTGATTTTATCACTTATTTTTCCTTGCTTGTTTGGTTGGTGAGCGAAAAACTTTTTCCAAAAAATATTTTATAGTGTTTGGTTAGAGAGCAGAAAATATTTTTTATGCTACTCTCCTCACCCCCTTCCCCCATGTTTCCTTGCTCGCCCCCTTCTAAATTTTTAACGTTTTCAGGACTTTATTTTTTTCAACGAATTTAATTATTCTTCTAAAAATTCACACAAACCCAAAGGAACTAATGTGTTGCATTTTTACGCAAAAATAAATTTAAAATTTGTGTTCCATAACTAAACAGAAAATATTCTTTTTTTTGGTTGAAAAATAAAGTACTATTTCTACAACATGAAAATGAAGTACTCATTTTATTGAAATAAAAGAAAATACTTTTCTACATCACGAAAAGAAAATACTTTTTTGTTGAAATGAAAAACTACTTTTTCTATGGAAAGAAAGTACTTTTTTTTGTTAAAATGAAAAAAAATACTTTTTTATATCATTTAAAAAAATTACTCATTTGTTGAAATGCAAAAAAAAAAACTATCTATAACATGAAAATAAAATATTATTAATAATATTTTTATTTAGGACGGTACTATTAACAAAGACAAGTGAATTTTAGACCCAAGTGAATTTCTTTTCGTTTGTTTTCAATATGTACTTTGTTTGGCCGTCCGCTCAAGGAGAAGTTCCACATTGCAAACAACGTGCGACTTTAGAGTTTAGACATAACAAAACCTGATGCAGAGCGGGTTGGTGGGGATGTGGAACAGGGTGGGGAAGGTTAAAAAAGAGTTTTGGAAAATATTTTCTCATTCTCTTAATAGGAAAAATATTTTCCTCCAATTGGAGGAAAATGAATTCATGAGAAAAATGTTTTCCAAAACATTTAAGCCAACCAAACATGAAAAAATTGAAAAATATTTTCATTTCATACCAAATACACCCTAAGTGTAAACTACATATAAAGCTTGGACTTTAATGAATAAAGAAGCAAAAGATAAATGAATATGTTTAATGCTGGAATAATAACTATAAACACAGACAACAAACTATATGGACAACAGGACAAGAGAATTGAAATAATTACAATAAGTAAAACTTTAATTCTAATTGTTTCGTGATGTCCTCATCAAGATAGAGAGAGCTCATGGTTACATGGGACACACTTTTACATCTTGATGCCTGCATTGAAGTGTCGCCTATGTTGCACGACGTTTCAGTAGAACAGTGGGTACTATTTAGGGTTGAGGCGTAGTGTTGTAAAACCCATCTCTTTGTCACTTAAAGCTATTAAATGATGTGAAGCAAGGAGTTATAGCTTCATTGGTGAAGTCATGCACGGCAAAGTTCAATCATATATAGCCCTATACCGTTACACTTGAACAAAAATGCCCATATCCGTCAAGAGATCCAGACCCAACACTAAAATAGACACGTGGGGGGACAATAAACATTTTAAAACAACCGGTTCATTTGTCCAAACCCATTACTCGATCCATCCTGAAATCCTCTTTTAACCCATCTCCATTGTTCATTTTAGAGGAGGTGCCATACACAAATAGTGGAAGAACCCTGTGGCTCTACCTCTCTCACTAAGTGTTGTATTTTTCTTTGTGTTCAGTTTCTCCTAAGAGGCTAGATATAATAGGCTTGCAAATAACCTTTCAACCTATTTTCTTTTTAGTTCATGCAAAAAGAATTATTCCTTTTCATATTTGAAAATGATTTATCTTTATGTAATGATTTATAACCGAACAATTGAGATACATTTGAGATACATGTGTCGTAAAGATATTTTTTAATCAATTTCAGTTACGAATTTTGACTCAAACCAGTCCAAATAACTTTCAATTTTTCTCAACTTTTGTATATAACTTTGTCCAAGTATTTTCGATAAATTTCAGCCACACCCACCCAAAAACAACTAACAAATTTCAGATTTCAAAGTTGAAGTTGAATTTATTCTGAGATTTTTTAATTGAAACTTTGCAAATTTTAGTTTTCTTTCTCGATTTCACCAATAAAATGACTTTCAATGCTGAGACAGTTGAAGTAATCGACTTTAATGATTGAATCAATTCCCCCGTTTAAAATTTTTGGGATGAAAATTCCTATCTTCTTTTAAGTTAATTGTTGCTAACCCGGTTGTTGTGTCGTAATCCTTGAATTTTTGTGATGAAAACTGTTACTGGATTTGATTGCTAAATATTTTCGATCTAGAGAGAAGAGGGG
Source organism: Nicotiana tabacum (assembly GCF_000715075.1). Classification (NCBI taxonomy): domain Eukaryota; kingdom Viridiplantae; phylum Streptophyta; class Magnoliopsida; order Solanales; family Solanaceae; genus Nicotiana; species Nicotiana tabacum. The sequence goes on along the minus strand of NC_134094.1, from coordinate 25,774,552 downwards.
AGGATAGGAGAGAAAAAAGGAAAAGAATGTAACTAAATCCCTTAATTAAAGTCACTAATAATGGATTGAGAGCCTTTTAAGGTGGAATGTATATAAATTATATGTAATCCTTATTTAGGGCGGGTAATATATAAAACTAGAATAATTTTGATAAATCAAATATTGTACAGAAACGAAAAAATCCCTATAAAAAATCAAGTACTGCCATGAATAGGGCAGTCAAGGCCCAAACAGTAGCTGAGTAGGATGGGAATTCGAAATATATGTATAATAAATAATTGTAACCTTAGCTATTTAACATCTACTATTTACGTCACCCTAGCTCTGCCCTGTGCCCAAGGGAAGTTCAATTCAATATTGAATTATTGCTCAATCAAATATCGAATATAAAAAACTAGAACTACCTCAAATATTCTTTAGGTTTTAACCTTTAATAATGTCCAAACTCTTTTTCAATAGGTGAGAAATATTAGTTTATTGTTTCTTTTGTTGGATGATTGTTGCATGTCCAAATGTCTTTCAAGTGCAAGACCATCCAGATGAAAATTTACAATCCAGAAGCATTGAGATATTAATGAAACCCACCCCCCCACCCAGCAAAATGCTGAGGAGAAAAAATCTGTTGAATGCATATCTATCGATTCAGATTTTAATAATTCTCTCTCCATTGTCTCATTAGTAGTACTGAGATTTGTTTATGGTAGTAATGTTTTATACAAAATGTAAAATGTACAGGGTAAATACGGTTCATATTAAATGCTCGAATGATAGAGTGACACGTGGAACCAGAGGCAGACGGAAGATGAAGCAAGTGGAAACCAAGACCGAGGACAATGGCTTCGGTTGGCACCAAGTAGATCCTGAAGGGAATATTTTCAACGGGAGCAAACGAATGTTTGCCACCAGATGACATTCAATGAAAAATATTCCTCAGTATTAAATACGCATCCGTTACAGAAAATTTCGGCATTCATGACCTCCCGTTACATATTCATTAATGGCCCCCATTATTATCATTTGAGAGGGGCTTAATACTAGGACCTTGTTCCCTAGGTATAGTCATAAATAGTGACTTCAACAACCATTGTAATACACGAAAGTTCTGACAAACTTATGCTACACACTATTCCAAGCTAAAGAATACATTATTTTCTATTTAACGTTATTCTTATTGTTGTCTTCGGAAGCCTTACTCCCGGAACCAAGTTGTCAGATATTTATCTCGATTTCAACTCTAAAAGTCTTACATTTTATATAATTTATTTATTATTATGGGATCAAATCGATTTGCTTGTCTATAAACCACGCCATAAACATAAAAAGGTAAAGATTAGATGTCAATTATTGCACTTGTTAATTTCCAAAGATCAATAAATATTAAAAAGCACAAGGTAAGCTACTTTTTTCTTTCGTATGCGAACTCACAAAATCAGCCCATTGATGTAAAATAGGAAAAAACTACTCAAATTTGTCTTGGTTAAATAAAACTACAAGTATTTTGAGACAAACATTTTTAGTAAGGACTAAGTATTTTGAGACGGAGGAAAATAGAGTTATCTAAAGATAAAACTCATATGTCCTGCGGAGTGATAACTGATGTTTGGCCAAAATGCTATATTTTTAGTACATTACTTGCATTATATGTTGTTATTTTAGTGGCTAATTGTGCGACGTTTGAGCTAAATTATGTTGTTTTATGTGTAGGAACATCGGAAGACAAAGACGAGTTAAAGTTGCACAAAAGAGGACAAAAATACGCGAAAAGAGCACAAAAGCATGGAGTACCCAAGCCTGGCTGCAGGCCAAGCATAGCCAGCTCTATAGCCAGCTTGACCGCGCTACAGGCCAGGCGTAGCCAGTTTTGTAGCCAGGTTGAGCGCACTATAACCCTGGCCTCGCGAAGTCTATAGTCCGGTGATCAAATGTGCGTGAATTAAAAGACTCTGACTCGGATTTGGACTTGGAGACTTCAACCCTAGCCTATATATACTCCATAAACATGTCAAAGAAGAGAGGACGTTTTTGAGAGGGGATTCGACCTAAGGAGGCAAGAACACACTAGGAGCAAGGAGGAGAATTCTTCTACGAGTTTTTCACTTTCTTCTTCCTATTTTCATTATTGGTTATGAATTCTAGTATTGTAGTTTTGCATACTATTATGAATAGCTAATTTGTTATCTAGATTTTTTATGGAACCTTTTGTAGGATGAAGTCTTATTACGTTTTTATATAATTGAGCTGGTGTATTTCTCTACTTGTTTAACTATGTGTTTTACTGTTGTTGATTGAATGGCCATCAATTGACTATGCCTATTTAGTATGTATTGCTTGGACATCACTCCTAACATATATGAGGAATCAATACGGAGGGTTTAAAGGTGGGATTAGGAATAACGAAATATTGGTTTGATCTTACTGAGCGATGAATTAATGCCAGCTAGCGTAGTTTGGAAGAATACGTCTAGTAAGTTGTGGTAGTTGCTCAGAAGAGAATTATGATACCTGAAATACTCACGATCGGTAGAGAATACTTAGGCAAAATTATAGAAGGCGAAGAGGGAAGGATTCCGACAATTGAGGAAATCATAACTCTATACCTCCTTATTCTTGTATCCAACCCTTATTCTTGTTAGTTGATAATTTTACTTCTTTTAGTATTTGTTAATTAATTAGTTTAAAATAAAAATTACAATCTTTATAACTAGAAAATTATTTAAACTTGTATTTCTTAGCAATACTGAACAGTTATAGCTAAGCCTTAGTTCTCAGTGGGATTCGACTCCGGACTCTTACACCGAATTATATTTGTAACGACCGCTTATCCTTTTTAGGATTAGAGTTGGGCGTGATCAAATTTTGGCGTCGTTGCTGGGAAACTAACGGTGTAGCTGCATGTGTAAATATTGCTAGGTTTCAAGTTTAGTTTGAACTTTTATTTTGTTTTTTAGTATTTGAATTTTTTTTATTTTTTATTTTATTTGAAAGACACGGCATCTTGGAATTATGAGAGTTTTGATATTGGTAATTCTACTTTTGATCCTCCTTATGCATATAGTGGAGGAAACTACTCATGGAAAAATTATCAAAATATTCCCGAGAGCAAGTTATATGCACCAACTCAATCTTATGTGTGGAATGTATCTGATATTTGTGGTGGTCAAGATGATCACTTTTATGGCTGTGTTTATATTTTCTTGTGAGATTAACAGGAACAAAGAACCCGAGGAAGTTGACCTGAAGGAGATCAAAGATATATTAAAGTGCCTCATGGAACAAAGTAATGAGAAACAACTACAAATACAAAGGCAATGGTATATTATCCAAATGCAAGGGACAACTATTCATAACTTGGAGGCACAAGTGAGTCAATTGGTTGAAGCATTTAATGCTCAACAAGCTAATATTGTGGATAGTATCCTAAAAGAGCTTGCAATAGATGCACAAATTGAGGTGCTAATGGAAGAGGTCAGAGTAGAACACCAACAATCTATCAAACTAGAATTTTAGGGTGCCAATATTATAGAAGAGATACTGGAGTCAACCAAGGATATTGAATATACATATTTAATTGACTCTAGTGTCATTGGTGTTAAGGATGTTGACAGTCCCACAATTATTGTAGTTGAGCGCATTGTTCCACACTCCTAGCACTTTTTCATATTGTGTTTGGATGATGATATAGAAATAGATTCATCCGAGCCACTTAAAGAGTCAAGGAATGAAGAACAAGGTGTCTACATTCTGGAATTCTTCTTGTGAGAAAGTCAGGATTACACACCTCATCTAAAGGTCAAGAAGTGCAGAATACTACATTATTTTCTTGGGCCAGTTAGATTTGTTCCACCACCCCACAAAGCATAATCATAAGCTTGAAACAAAACTTGGGGTTCAATTCATAAGCTCGAGGTGGAGGCAAAAAGTGATTCGCGTCGTGCCGCCACATTAAATCAAGCGCTTGTTGGGAGGCAACCCAACTTTACTGCTTTCTTTTATTTAAATTTTATTAATTTTTTTATTATATTATTTTTGTAGTGTCATTTTTTATTTTGTAGGAGCATGGAAAAAAAATCTATTGGAACGAAGCAACAGCAAGCCAGATGGTTGGAACTAAGTGTGGGGTGTCCGCACAAAGAAAAATGCCTGGGAGAAGTCTGAGTACCCCATGAGCTACTAGTGTTTCGGCCTTTGGCCTAACATGAAATTTCTTTTACCCTCTTATTAGTTACGATGTGCACTGGGGACAATGCACAATTTTAAGTGTGGGGTGAAGAGATTGTCTGAGTGACTTTCTGTGCTATTTTAATTGTGCTAGTTTAATTGAATAATTTTTTTTTTAGAAAAATAAAAAAAAATAAATTTTTCCCCACGATGGATATCCTTGACAATTTTCTTGAGGGTTTAAAGTCTGACCAAAAAATAAAAATAGAAAAATTTAAAAATATGTCTTTTATTTATTTTTATAGGAAGTAATAATCCCCCGTAGTTTTTCTTTGTGTCTCGATTCTTTTCCACGAGATGTACTTTGATCAGGGTCATAGTTTCTTATTTTTAGAGTAGAATATGATTTAAGGAATAAAAGAATGAAGATGAGATTTCTAGGCGCCCTTTTGACTTGTTTGATAGCGGCATATTTAGGCTCTAGCATGTGTATTACCTTCTCTATGGTTTGAAGTTGCTTATGATGTCCGGTTGAGTTAGATAACATGTCTATTGATGCATATGTCTCGTTTTCTTGGCCCGTGTTCACTTTGTGCTTAATGCTTAATTATTTGTGGTTTCGTGAATACTTGCAATTGTTTGAAAGTTTGAATGGAACCGTCCTTAGTGAGTCATGTGCCATGTGTGGTGAGATCTTCTTGTGTAGTCCATGTCATTGTAACTGAGTTTAGAACTTGCCCGCCATGTGAGTTGAAGCGAAATCCTAGCTTTGCGTGGTTTGAAAAATGATTTTAGGTTTTATTTGATCTTTATGAACTTAATGTCTACCACAAATAAAATTTATCCCTAGTCAACCTTTTGAGCCTATAGACTTTTATTTGGCAACGACACTACAAGCCTATACCCCTTTGTTCTTAATTGTCATTGTTTTGATCCTTGTACCTCTTGTAACACTTTAATTGTAAAATGAGCGCTAGAAAAATTGAGAAAATTTGGGTGGCTTTTGAGTGGAACCACGGAAAGAGTAAAGGTACACGCGTTTTGTAAAAGAATACACTACTAACAAAAAATTATAAAGAAGAAAAAAATTGCAAAAGAAAAAAAATACATAGTTGAGAAAAAAAAAATGTAGATGAATAAATTGATATATTGTCCTTGCTAGTAGGTATGAATTAAAGTAGTGCTGGAAAAAAAAAAACTCTTGGGATGATATTGTTTGTGAAATTGAAGTTAGGTTTGAAGAATTTGCGCTTAAAGAAGTATGTGATATATTAAAGTGCTTAGGAGGATTAAGCACTATTCTAAAAATATATCCTACCCGTCATGTAGCCCACGTTACAACCATGGAAAGGTCCTACTTGATTTTAGATCGAGCAAGCTTACATTAGTGGAAGTTTACATAATGGGCAAGTCTATCGTACTTTGTGCATGCACGTGACTTCTTTGTGAGAGTGGGAAATTTTTTTGATTTATCCGAGTCCTTAAAATATATTTGAACATTTGATTCGAGTGTGAGATTCAACTCTGCACTCTTAGATCGAATTATATTTGTAGCGACCGCTTATACTTTTAGGACTAGAGTCGGACTTTATCAATAAGTAAGTTAATGCTAAAGTTATTTAGCAAAGATGCAAAGTAAGTAAACTGCGATTTTCGAGGTGTTTAGAATTCTTAAATAAACTTAGAGAAATAAATTGAATTCCACCAAGACTTTCCTACAAGGCAATAACAATACACTGATAAAATTCCACTAGCGGACGCTTGAATAACTTTTCATAATCCAATGACCGAAAAAACCCGCAATTTCATGATGAGGCTAATGCTAGAAACATGCCACATATATATTTTCAAATGAGATTTTTACCGTTCTATAAATCTTATTACCCTCCTACTCAAGTTTCAATTTAAATGAGTATCCCTTTATATTATGAATTGAAATAAGAAATATTAGTTATTTCTTTATCCCTTTATACTTGCCACTCTTTCTCTCCGTCTCTCTCTCTTCGTCTCTCTTCTCTCCTTCTCTCCCCCCCCCCCCCCTCATTTTTCTTCGTTTGATGTTCTCGGTTGTTTTATGCTTTCTTGCTGTATAGAGTTTTAATGGAATTCATCAATGGATTTCAATCATTTTAACTTAGCAATTTTCTTTCATGTTGCACAATTGGTGTTCAAATTGAAATTGTCAATTAATAAATTTTGAAGGTGTTTGACTCTCCACCATTGACAGCCATTAAAAAGCTTTGAAACTTTGAAATCAAATTTGGGTTTTCAAAAACTATTATTTGTGTGGATTGGGTGTTGTTGCAAACAATTGAAAATATTGTTTGGAGTTTATATCTCAATTTTGAGGGTGTTTTGGTGAAGATTAGACTTGATTTTGGTTGAATTTCATATTGAAACTCAAAAAAGAAGAAGAACACATGACATACAATATACTTACAAAATTATAGTAAAGTTGTATTATAATTGCATGTAAATTGTATTATGTTGTAGTTACATATAGTTTTTTATTTGAATGTTGTATGAAAGTTAAACATTAGTTATATAGTGTATGAATCATTGTATAAAATTTGTATTTAAGTTATCAATACTATCTTTTTACATAAAGTTGTTGATATGTATCAAAATTATATTAAGAGAGTAAGTTTTGATTGGAATTTTAGAGAGGAAGAAGCACACACCACATACAAAATATACAAAAGACATATTGGATAAAATTTGTATAAAAATTGTATTTAACTTGTATGATATTGTAGTTGTAGTTAACTGGGTAGAAATAATATATGAAAGTTGTAGATAAGTTGTATAATATATAATTATTTGTATGAAATTTATTTTTACTATGTATAAATCAGATACAAAATATACAAAAGACACATTGCATAAAAGTTATATGATACTGTAGTTGTATTAACTGAGTAGAAATAGTATATACTATATAATTAGTTATATAAAATTTATTTTTAATTTATATGTTAGCGTAGATATATCAAATTTGTATTAAATTTGAATATTTGGGCATTGACACACAACTATGTTCTTGTTAACCCCGACACAATTATATGGGCATTGAGTAATGTGATTGATACAGTTTACATGTGGATGACTTTAGATAATTTCTTGAAACAATGAATGTGGACGGAAATATAGACTGAAGGAACATTGCGATTTGATTAGCTGAAAATCTACTAGGATCTTCCAATTTTCCATGATTAAAGGGATACAATATGATTTGCTAATAATTAATTGAGATTTTCCAACTTTTTTCTATGTTAACACTTAAATATTAGAGCCGGTTTGGTAAAGGGTTCTTAACTAAAGAGAAGAGGAGAAAAAAAAAAGAAAGAAAATATAATTAAATCCCTTAATTTAAGGCAATAATAATGGATTGTATATAAATTATAAGCAATCTCGATTTATGGCGAGTAATATACAAAATTAGGACAATTTTAATAAATAAGTTTCAAATATTGTATAGGAACGAAAAAATTCCATCTCAAATAGCATAATCAGACGACATGCTATATGGATCAAATGCATCCTCCCAAGGATCAAAGGAAAAATTCAAAGATCATCCAAGGACTCATGAGGTTGCTTCACATCTTCAATTTATAGAGAAATTCTGCTAATCAAGTCTTCGTCGAGGCTACTGTTAAAGCACTATCTTAGATAAAGTGATACAAGATGAGGACAAGCATTAAAGAATAGCTTCAAGAATACCTACATTTGTCATATTGTTCTCGATGAGCTGAAAGTGGTGCAAGACATGCAGGTTTTTAGAAATAGCTAGAGCTACTTTATTTCTTCATCATCAAAGTCTTCATTTCTTTAAGGGGACTTCTAAAAGTAGCCCTTTTTCTATAAATTATTTGCATAAAGAATATGCCATTTTACTTCTAGAATCACTTATAATTAAATACTATGACTACTATATATTTCTAGCCCTATTTATTTATTGTCATTCAATGTTTCCTTTGTTAGCTTCCGCATAACACCTAATTATCTCGATCCTAACATCATCCTCAACCATCTATAAACGTTGAATTTTATATTTACTACCAAGTACATTTTGTTAGGGGTTGTCTTGATTTTCTTACCATATTTGGTTTTCCAATATCTTGAAGGAAATGACAATATATTTACCATCATTGAGTTTTCCTTTTTGTAGAAGAAAATTATAATTCTTCTATGTTTGGCTAGTCCTTTTTCTTGTTGGAAAAGATTTGGACTTCTATAAATTGAGGATCATTCCTTCTCATTCAGTATCATCCACAATGTAGCCATATGAGGTTTGAAAGTCGTGTTTAGGGAGAGAACTTTACAAGACAAGTGTTAGTGTGTCACTTGTGTTTGCCTCTTTGTGAGATTGTTCTCTCGATATTTGTGCTCTCTTTTATATAGTAGATTACTCATCTCCGCATGTGGACGTAAAATAATTGACCGAACCACGTTAAATATTTGTCTCTTTTGGTATATTTCTCTTTTATTGTCTGATTTATTGTCGTTCAAGGTTTGCTTTACTAGCTTTCGCATGATTATTTAGATCCAAACAAGATAGATGCATCTTCTTCACATTTTTCACAAACACATATAAATAGACGGTAAACATTAAAACTTTCTTCTCCTTCGAATTTCAAGGGCAGTCCGAGTTTATAAACAATTCCAATAGAGGTCTTCCCAATCGATCAGCCAAACACATGAAGAGCCGGGTTCATAATCCAATGACAACAAAAGCTCGCAAGGCCGCAACTTCAGAAATCAGGCTAATATGTGTAGAAGCTGAACCACTAAATTGGCGCTTATTTGAAAATAACCAAAAGTTAATAAAAAGATTTTTCAAACAACAACAAACAAAGGCCTCAATAATCTCTTTTCACTTTTCAGAGACCAAAGCAGGGGGAGGGAGAGCAGGAGTTGTGTGTTCGGTCGAACTCAGTGGCTTTGGTGCAAATCATGTATTTGTCTTAAGAAATTTCATTGAATATATATATATTAAAAAGATTTTTCAAACAACAACAAACAAAGGCCTCAATAATCTCTTTTCACTTTTCAGAGACCAAAGCAGGGGCGGAGGGAGAGTAGGAGTTGTGTGTTCGGTCAAACTCAATGGCTTTGGTGCAAATTATGTATTTGTCTTAAGAAATTTCATTGAATATGTATATATTATTAATTTAAAACTCAGTAACTTAAAAAATTTAAAATCTCGAACTCATAGGCTTCAAATCCTGACTCCGGTTCTGGACCAAAATAGTCATCATACATGTAAACAGCTAGGGATAAGCACATGCATATTTAAAACCTTCCAAAGAGTCAAAAAGGTTCTTCACATGTTTAATCTGTCGCGAAACTCTACCACTAATTAAGACTATGAACAGGGTAAGATCATAGCAGAGCCGCGGGTCAAGAGATACAAGATGAGGACCACCATCAAAAATAGCCGAAGTTGGTGCAAGGTAGGAAGGTTTTTAGCAATAGCTAGAGCCTTATCATCTTTTTCATCTTCTTTACAGTAAATACTAAGTATTAAATTCAAACGACTTCAACCGTGGGCAAGAACGTCCAAGAGCTTCAATTCCCTCTATGATGATATCAGTGTGCGTCAGACTCAACTCTTCTAACATTGGGAGCTTATGAACTACTTCAATCAAGCTTTCACATACCATATCATAGCAAAATGCAATACTGAGTCTTTTCAGTTTTCCTGATCTGGTGAAGAAAAGCAAAAAATAAATTAATGGTAGTGTGAAGCACAATTACCAAACACAATGTGGTACAGAAGATTAGTGCAAGTATTCCTGATATAGGATAAAAAAATTTGCTAGCTTAAAAAAAGGGAAATGAGGAACCGAGAAAGACAATTAGAGGCATGTCACGTCCTTAGTCGTTAACTAAGTACACATGCGGCACTTGAATTCACGATCTTGCACAACTTGCTCACGTTCTTGATATGCCAAGTCAGCCTTACTACACTCAAGATCGCTAAGAGAATGTTAAAAAGAATACAAGAGAATTGTTAAAGGAAGCTTTGTACTAGAGAGAACCTGAATTATTTGCTTGGTGAATTACAAATGAATGACCCCCTTTATATACCATTCTCCTAGGGGCTAGTATGTAAATATTAATTGTTACACAAGTCCTTAATATTTACAAGATAAGTATTTTCTCTAGAATTCTTTATAAGCCTAGAAAATTCCAAGAACTTTCCTAGCAAATCCATAGGGATCTAGAGTATTCCAAAGGAAATGTCCATACTTCTCTAGAATCTTCTCACAAATACTAGCCTTCCTCCTATGTAAGCTTCCACATGGCAGACGATCGCGACGCAATGCTGCATAAACTCTCGGATCTTATCTTTGAATTGCCATAAGTCTTCATATCGTTCCCACATGGCCTCCTCCGGTGATTGCCCCTTCCAATGGACGAGGAAAATAACGATGGCTTTTTGCCCTTGTTTTCGCCTAGCCTGGTAATCAATGGTATCCTCAATATCCCGATCATACGATGCGGTGATAGTGATATGCGATCGACTTGATTCGCCCCTACTCAGATCATCCGTATCTTAATGATATGACTTAAGCATGCTGGCATGAAAAACAAGGTAGGTCGTAAGATACGATGGCATGTCAAGCTTGTATGATATCTTGCATACCTTGGCGACGATCTTAAATGGCCCTTCATACTTGCGAATCACATTTTGATGCATGCCCTGTAGTGCCTTGAACTGTCTTATGTTAAACTTCACCATGACCATGTCCCCAACTCTATAATCTGTGGGACGCCGCTTACGGTCCGCAAACTTCTTCATCTTCTTAGCCGCCTTATCCAAGTAGGACTTTGCAGTGTCAAGCTGCTCCTTCCATCATTTGGCCATATGATAAGCCCCCAAACTCTTTCCCTCGAATGCGGCTGGTAATGAATGTGGAGTTTGTGGCTGTTGGCCTGTGGCTGGCTCAAATGGTGTCTGCCTCGTGGACTCACTCCGCTGCAAGTTATAAGAGAATTGGGCGATGTCTAGGAGCTTTGCCCAATCTTTCTGATGAGCGCTTACATAATGCCTCAAGTAGCATTCTAGTAAGGCATTGACCCATTTCGTTTGTCCATCCGTTTGTGGGTGAAAACTAGTGAAAAGGTGCAGTTCCATGCCAAGAATGTAGAATAACTCTTTCCAAACGTTCCCAGTAAAATGGGGGTCTCGATCACTGATAATATTCCTTGGTAATCCCCAATACTTCACCACATTCTTAAAGAATAGCTTGGCGGCTTCCTTGGCAGTGCAACCTAGTGTGGCGGGCATGAAGGTGACATATTTGGAAAATCTATCCACGACCACAATAATAGTACCATAACCGTCAGACTTCGGTAGGCAAGTGATAACGTCCATAGTCACGCTCTCCCATGGATGCTCTATAACTGGTAGTGGCCTCCAGGCTGTTATTTCTCAACCTTGTCATGCTGGCATACAAGACAAGTCTGCACATAATACTCTATGTCATCTCATATGCGTGGCCAATAGTAAACTCTCTCAACCAAGGCCCTAGTGCGACGTTGGCCTAGATGACCAGCCCACATTGTGTCATGACTCTCCCTTATGATTCACCGTCTAATGTTTCCAAACTTAGGTACGTAGACCCGCCAACCCGTGGTAAGCAATAGGTCATTTTCTACCCAAAAACGTCTTGTCTTGCCCTGATTGGCTAACTCGATAAGTTGTTTGGCTACTGGATCATGCTCCATGCCTTCTTTGATAGCCTCATGAAAGTCCCAACTTGCTGAAGTAATGAAGGCAAGCTCGGCTTTTCGGCTCAAGGCATCGGCTACAACGTTACCTTTGCCCCGCTTGTACTCCAGCACATAATCAAACTCGGCCAATAAATCCTTCCACCTAGCATGTTTTGGTGTGAGCTTCTTCTGTGTCTGAAAGTAGTTAGTAGCCAAATTGTCGGTCTTGACCACGAACCTCAACCCGAGCAAATAATGTCGCCATGTACGAAGGCAATGCACAATGGCAGTCATCTCCTTCTCTTGCACCGTGTAACGCCGCTCCGTCTCATTTAACTTGCGGCTCTCAAACGCTATGGGATGCTTATCCTGCATCAGGACACCCCCAATGGAAAATTCTAAGGCATCTGTGTGCACCTCAAATGTCTTGGCAAAGTCAGGTAACGCCAAGATTGGCTCCTCTGTTACAACTGCCTTAAGGCCTTCAAATGCCTTTTGAAAATGCTCCATCCAAACCCATGACTTGTTCTTATTTAGCAACTCAGTCAATGGTGCGGCCTTTGATGAGTAGCCACTGATGAACCGATGATAGTAGTTAACAAGGCCAAGGAAGGATCTCAACTCAGTTACCTTTATAGGTGCCTCCCACTCCTGGATAGCACGTACCTTAGCCTCATCCATGCGTAGCTCGCCATTGCTAATGACATGGCCTAAGAAGTGTACCTTTGATTATGCAAACTCACATTTCTCCCTCTTGATGTATAGCTCGTTCTCCCTCAAGACTTGGAAAACCTTCATTAAGTGCTCCATGTGCTCCTCCAAGGTGTTGCTGTAAATGACTATGTCGTCTAAGTAGACTACCACGAACTAATCAAGGTAGGGATAGAAAATCTTGTTCATAAGGGTGCAAAAAGTGGCCGGTGCATTGGTTAAGCCAAAGGGCATCACCAACCACTCAAAGGCTCCATATCTCGTCATACATGCTCTCTTCGACTCATCCCCTTCTGCAATGCGAATGTGATGACCCAAAATGTCATCTCTAAATTTAATACTTAATTATGTATTCTAAGGCCTAAAAAATCACTATTTATCATTACTCGACTTGCGTGCGCAGTCCATAAAATTTTTCGAAAAGGTTTTATGTGAAAAATGGATTAAAATGTGAATTAGAGCTTTAAAACTCAACTGAGTTGACTTTGGTCAACATTTTGAGCAAATGGACTCGGATCAGTGTTTTGACAATTTAGGTAGGTCCGTATCATGATTTGGGACTTGGGCGTATTCCCGAAATCAAATTCTGAGGTCCCTAGCCCGAGATATGGAATTTGATAAAAAATTAAAGGTTTTAAAAGCTTAAGTCAAATAGTGACTGGAAGTCGGATTATGTGCAAACGACCCCAGAATAGAATTTTGATGATTTCAACAGCTCCGTATGGTGATTTTGGATTTAGGGGCATGATCGGAATTTTATTTGGAAGTCCGTAGTGAAATTAGGCTTGCAATGGCAAAACAGGAATTTAAGTTTGGAAGTTTGACCGGAGAGTTGACTTTTTGATATCGGAATCGGAATCCAGTTCTGAAAATTTTTATATCTTCGTTATATCATTTATGACTTGTGTGCAAAATTTAAGATCAATCGGACTTGATTTGATAGGTTTCGACATTGAATGTAGAAGTTGGAAATTCTAATTTTCATTAAGCTTGAATTGGAGCATGATTCGTGATTTTAGCGTCATTTTATGTGATTTGAGGTTTCAAATAAGTTTGTATGATATTTTAGGACTTGTTGGTATATTTGGTTGAGGTCCCGAGGGCCTCGTGTGAGTTTCGGATGGTTAACAGATAAAAAATTAGACTTAAAAAGGTGCTGCAATTATTTCTCTTCTGCTCGATATTCTGGGCTGTGATCGAGCCCAGATATCGAGCCCAGGGTCGATGGCCAGGGTCGAAGCCAGAGACAAGGCTCAGGATCGATGCCATGATCGAAGGCCCAGCCTCGATGCTATGATTGGGGCCATGATCGAAGGCTCAGGCTCGAGGCCATGATCAAAGGACCAGGCTCGAGGCCATGATCGAAGGACCAGGCTCGATGCAATAATCAAGGCCATGACCGAGGTCCAGGCTCGAGCCTGTGATCGAAGGCACGATCGAGGCCCAGTTCCAAAGGCTGCCTGGGCAGATTTATAAAAGAGGACATTCGTCCCATTCGCCATTTTTAACAAACTGGAGCTTGAGCAGAGGTGATTTTTGATAGATTTTCAAGGAAAGACATTGGGGTAAGTGATTCTAACTCGGAATTGGTCTATATACACAAATATATCATTGTTTTTACCATTTAATTAGTGTTTTGAGATTGAAATTTGGAAAATTTTTAGAAATCTCATAAAGACAAATTTTTGAGATTTCAGTGTTGATTTAGAGTCGGATTTGAGTGAAACTGATATGGTTGGACTTGTAATTGAATGAGTTATCGGATTTTGTAATTTTTGCCGGATTCTGAGATGTGGGTCCCGAGAAAAAAGGCATACAACGTGAATTGGTCTATATACACAAATATATCATTGTTTTCACCATTTAATTATTGTTTTGAGATTGAAATTTGGGAAAATTTTAGAAATCTCATAAAGATGATTTTTTGATATTTCAGTGTCGATTCGGAGTCGAATTTGAGTGAAACTGATATGGTTGGACTCGTAATATAATGGGTTATCGGGTTTTGTAAGTTTCGCCGGATTTCGAGATGTGGGTCCCGAGGAAAAGGCATACTACGTGATTAAATTGGAGCAAGTCGAGGTAAGTGACTTGTCTAACCTTGTGTGGGAAAAACTTCCTCGGATTGGTATTGAAGTGATAAATTGAAATATCTTGAAAGTCGTGTACACGAAGTGACGAGTGTGTACATAGGCTAAATATGAAAGATTATGTCTTTAAATTGTGTAGATCATTGTTGCATATTAATTAAATAATTCTACCTTGTTATATTCTTCATTATTTATTTAAATGTTTATAATTTAAATTGCTTGATCTTTTCCTGCTAATTGTTACCTGTTTAGTTGGAACTTGTTTTCTTATATTCATTGCATTATTTGAAGGATGATTTTCTTTAAATTAAATATTATTAATACGAATTATTTGACATTTTAAATTTGGTATTTAAGCAACATATTAAGGTTTTTGAAATATTATTTTGTTGAATTATTTATTCCTGAATATTTTTGTAAGATTTTCGTACTCATTGTTAGGGAGCCGTGGGCTCTTATTTGTGAAAAAAATATTATTTTTGATTTATTTGGCATGATCCATGAGCTCTTTATTGTGGAAAATATTGTTGTTGAATTATTTTGGCAAGTTGAATTATTCGGGCAATTGAGGTGCAAATTGTGATATATTATGATAATGATACGAATGCGGTGGTATAAGGTCTGAGTATTGAAATGCATGCAGTGAGATAAGGGTGGCTTGATACGCGTGGCTAGTAGGGGGAACTACTAGAAGTCATGCGGTGTGATAAGGATGGCTAAAATGCGGGATGCTATTTCGGGAAAAATATTTTCTTTAAAATAAATTGTGAAGGCTCCCGCGGTGAGATAAGAAAATGAGATATTGTGAATTTATTTATGATTTGGGACTACGAGACGGTATCTCAGGAGTGTCCTTGTTGATATTGATTTATGGCCGCAGTTGCCTTTGATTATTGTTGTGATTTTGTTAAAGTTGAAAAATAAATTTTGTTTTGTTTCCGAGAGGTATTAATTACCATTATTTGGTGTAATTAAAGGGTGACATACTTCTTGACTCATTTCCATTGTCATTTTATCTTATTATATTATTAAACATTTTATCATGCCATTATTATTATTTTTTCCAGTAGGGCCTGACCTGACTTCGTCACTACTCTACCGAGGTTAGGCTTGACACTTACTGGGTATCGCTGTGGTGTACTCATACTACACTTCTGCACATCTTTTTGTGCAGATCCAGGTACTCTTTACCAGTCCCGTCTTCAGTGAGTTACCTGTGCACGGAGACTTCGAGGTATATCTGCCAGCGTCCGCAGACTCCGAAGTCCCCTTCTATCATTATTATGTTGCTTCCTTATTTTTCTATAGACCTTGATATATAGAGACATTGATAATAAAATTCTTAGAAGCTTGTGACTTAATTCTACCGGGTTTTGGGAGTTGAAATTGTTTGAATTGTAGTTTATTTATTTCAGATATTTATTATTATTCTGCATTGTTAGGCTTACCTAGTTTTAGAGATTAGGTGCCACATCCTACGGAGGGAATTTGGGGTTGTGAAAAGTTCGTATCAGAGCACTAGGTTCATAGGTGTTATGAGTCACAAGCAGGTTTAGAGTCTTGCGGATCGGTACAGAGACGTCTGTACTTATCTTCGAGAGGCTATGGAACTGTTAGGAAATATTCACTTCTTTGATTCCTTATCGTGCGCCTTTGTTGATTTCAAAGTACTAAACAATTGTCTTTATATTCTCTCATAGATGGTGAGGACACGCACAACTGGATCCGATAATCAGACACCCGCGCCCCCTGTTGGAGCCGCAAGAGGCCGGGGTCGGGGCAGAGGCCAAGCCAGAGGCCGAGGAAGACCACGTGGTGCAGCCAGAGCACCTGCACGAGCTGCTGCACTAGAGCCACCAGTAGCTCCAG
Organism: Nicotiana tabacum; assembly: GCF_000715075.1. Taxonomy (NCBI): domain Eukaryota; kingdom Viridiplantae; phylum Streptophyta; class Magnoliopsida; order Solanales; family Solanaceae; genus Nicotiana; species Nicotiana tabacum. Next base: position 25,758,005 of record NC_134094.1, on the reverse strand, counting down.
TTGGAGAGCAGGCACCTGAGACGCCTGTTATTACTCCTGCACTTCAAGAGACTCTTGCCTAGTTTTTGAGCATGTTTGGCACTTTAGCTCATGCAGGGTTGATTCCACTTGCTCCTACCACATCTCAGGCTGGGGGAGGAGCACAAACTCTCGCTGCCCGTACTCCATAACCACGGGCCCAAGTTGACCATGCCCCAGAGGTTATACTAGTGCAGCCAGTTGTCCCAATTCGGCCTGAGATTAGGACAACAGTTTCAGAGGGGGAGCAGCTTAGGCTCGAAAGGTACAAGAGGTACCACCCTCCCACTTTCAATGGTTTAGCTTCAGAAGATGCTCAAGGTTTTCTAAAGGAATGTCATCGTATCCTTCGTACCATTGGTATTGTGGATTCCAGTGGGGTTTCTTTCGCGGCATTCTAGTTTAGAGGAGCAGCCTACCAGTGGTGGCAGGCATATGAGTTGGATAGTCTCGCTGAGGCATCTTCACTCACTTGGACTCAATTTTCAGATATGTTCTTAAGGGAGTATGTTCCTCAGAGTCTTAGAGATGCATGGCACGCGGAGTTTGAACAGCTGCGCCAGGGTTCTATGACTGTGTCAGAGTATGCGGTCTGATTCACTGATTTGGCTAGGCATGCACCAACCTTAGTTGCTACTGTTCGAGAGCGGGTTCGCAGATTTATTGAGGATCTCCACCCTAGTATCAGATTCAGTATGGCCCAAGAGCTAGAGATGGACATCACATACCAACAGGTGGTGTCAATTGCTAGGAGATTGGAAGGTATGCAGACTCGGGAGAGGGAAGAGAGGGAAGCTAAGAGACCCCGAGATTCTGGCACATATAATAATTCTCGTACCCCAGTTGCAGCCCGTCATGGTAGAGGCTATATGAGCCGTCCTATTCATTCAGCACTTCCAGCCTCCAGTGGTGTTCCGGCTGCTTCCAGACCTCAAGTTCCATATTATACACCGCCAGTGTCTACTGTACCTCCTATACGGGGTGCTTTCAGTGGACAGTCTAGTTGATCAGGCCCGAGCCAGTCCCAGCAGCCACGTCCTCTGAGGGCTTATTTTGAGTGTGGTGACACTCGTCATATAGTGAGGGATTGCCCCAGAGTTAGGAAGGGTGCCCATCCACAGATTTCTCAGGCCCCACCCATTCCACAGGGTCCTTAGCCTTCTCAAGCCATGATTACTGCACCAGTTGCCACTCCACCTGCACAGCCAGCCAGAGGTGGAGGTCGGGCAGGTAGAGGTCGCCCTAGAGGGGGAGGCCAGGCCAGATATTATGCCCTTCCTGCTAGGATAGATACCGTTGCATCCTATTTTGTTATCACAGGTATTATTTCGGTCTGTCATAGAGATGCATTAGTCTTATTTGATCCAGGATCCACTTATTCTTATGTGTCATCTTATTTTGCCCCGTATTTGGGCGTATCACGTGATTCCTTGAGTTCTTCTGTTTATGTATCTACACTCGTAGGTGAATCTATTATTGTGGACCGTATGTATCGGTCGTGTTTAATTGTTATAAATGGCTTTGAACTAGAGTTAATTTATTATTGCTCAGTATGGTTAATTTCGATATTATTTTGGTCATGGACTGGTTGTCGCCCTATCATGCTATTTTTAATTATTACGCCAAGACAGTGACGTTGGCTATGCTAGGTCTACCGTGGATAGAGTGGAGAGGTACCTCAGATCATGTTCCTAGTAGGGTTATTTCATTTCTTAAAGCTCAACGAATGGTTGAGAAGGGGTGTGATGCATATCTGGCCTATGTGAGAGATATTAGTGTTAATACTCCTACCGTGGAGTCAGTTCCTGTAGTAAGAGATATTCCTGATGTATTTCCAGCGAATCTTTCGGGTATGCCACCCGACAGGGATATTGACTTTGGCATTGATTTGTTATCGGGCACTCAGCCTATTTCTATTCCACCATATCGTATTGCCCCAACAGAGCTGAAAGAATTAAAAGAACAGTTACAGGAGTTGCTTGATAAGGGCTTCATTCGGCCCAGTGCATCGCCTTGGGATGCTCCTGTCTTATTTGTAAAGAAGAAGGATGGTTCTATGTGGATGTGTATTGATTATCGTCAGTTGAACAAAGTCACAGTGAAGAATAGGTATCCATTGCCTCGTATTGATGACTTATTTGATCAATTACAAGGTCCCAGAGTATTTTCTAAGATCGGCTTGCGTTCAGGCTTTCATCAGTTGAAGATTCGGGAGCCAGATATCCCAAAGACTGCTTTTAGGACTCGGTATGGTCATTATGAGTTCCTTATAATGTCATTTGGGCTAACCAACACCCCAGCAATATTTATGCACTTAATGAATAGTGTATTTCAGCCCTATCATGATTCTTTCGTCATTGTGTTTATTGATGACATTCTAGTATATTCCCGAAGTCGGGAAGATCATGAACAACACCTAAGGACTGTGCTTCAGACTTTGAGAGAAAAGAAGTTATATGCAAAATTTTTAAAGTGTGAATTCTGGCTTGATTCAGTGGGATTTTTGGGCCATATAATTTTGTGCGAGGGGATTAAGGTAGATCCGAAGAAGACTGAAGTGGTGCAGAGTTGGTCCAGACTATCCTCAGTTGCGAAAATCCGGAGTTTCCTTGGTTTGGCAAGGTATTATCGCCGATTTGTAAAGGGTTTCTCTTCTATTGCTGCATCTATGACCAAAATGACCTAGAAGGGTGCTCCGTTCAGGTGGACCGAGGAATGTAAGTAGAGCTTCCAAAAGCTCAAGACAACTTTGACTACAACCCCAGTGTTGGTATTACCTACAGGTTCAGGGTCTTACACTATGTATTGTGATGCATCGCGTATTGGCCTCGACGCAGTGTTGATGCAAGATGGTAGGGTGATTGCCTACGCGTCCAGGCAGTTTAAGGTACATGAGAGGAATTATCCTGTACACAACCTTGAGTTAGCAGCTATTGTTCATGCCTTGAAGATTTGGCAGCATTATTTGTACGGTGTCCATTACGAGGTCAACACCGATCACCAAAGTCTACAACATCTGTTTAAATAGAAGGATCTTAATTTGCGGCAACAAAGATGATTGGAGTTGCTTAAGGATTATGATATCACCATTCTCTATCATCCCGGGAAGCCCAATGCAGTGGCCGATGCCTTGAGTCGTAAGGTAGAAAGTTTGGGCAGCTTAACATATTTACCGGTAGCAGAGAGACCTTTAATCTTGGATGTTCAGGCCTTGGCCAACCAGTTTGTCAGATTGGATATTTTCGAGCCGAGTCGAGTTTTGGCTTGTGTGGTTTCTCAGTCTTCTTTTTATGATCGTATCAGGGAGCGTCGGTATGATGACCCTCAGTTGCTTGTCCTTAAGGATACAGTTCAGCACGGTGATGCCGAGGAAGTCACTATTAGAGATGACGATGTATTACGGATGCAAGGCAGGCTATGTGTACCTAATGTAGATGGCTTGCATGAGTTGATTCTCCAGGAGCCTCCCAGTTCGCGGTACTCCATTCATTCAGGTGCTGCAAAGATGTATCAGGACTTGAGACAACACTATTGGAGGAGGCGGATGAAGAAAGACATAGTGGAGTATGTAGCTCGGTATCTAAATTGTCAACATGTGAAATATGAGCATCAGCGACCGGGTGGATTGCTTCAGAATTTAGAGATTCCAGAATGGAAATGGGAGTGGATCACTATGGATTTCGTTGTTGGACTCCCACGGACTCAGAGGAAGTTCGATGTAGTTTGGGTGATTGTGGATAGATTGACCAAGTCAGCTCATTTCATTCTTGTGATTACTACTTACTCTTCAGAGCATCTGGCTCAGGTATATATTCGCGAGATTGTAAGACTTCACGGCATACCAGTATTTATCATCTCTGACCAGGGTATGCAGTTTACATCACGGTTCTTGAGGGCAATACAGCGTAAGTTGGGTACTCAGGTAGAGTTGAGTACAATATTTCATCCTCAGATGAACGGGCAGTCCGAACGCACTATTCAGATACTGGAGGATATGCTCTGTGCGTGTGTGATAGATTTTGGGGGTGCTTGGGACCAGTTCTTACCACTTGCTGAGTTTGCTTACAACAACAGTTACCAGTCGAGCATTCAGATGGCTCCGTATGAGGCCTTGTATGGTAGGCGGTGCCGATCTCCAGTGGGTTGGTTCGAACCAGGCGAGGCTAGGCTATTGGGTACAGACTTGGTTCAGGATGCCCTGGAAAAGGTTAAGTTGATTCAGGATCGACTTCGTACAGCCCAATCTAGACAGAAGAGTTATGCGGATCGGAAGGTTCGTGATGTTATATTCATGGTTGGTGAGCGGGTCCTGCTCCGGGTTTCGCCTATGAAGGGGGTGATGAGGTTCGGGAAGAAGGGCAAGTTGTGCCCTAGGTATATTGGACTTTTTGAGATTCTTGAGAGAGTTGGAGAGGTGGCTTACAGACTTGCACTACCACTTAGTCTCTCTGCAGTTCATCCGGTATTCCATGTTTCTATGCTTCGGAAATATGTGTTAGACTTCAGTTCGGTTCAGTTGGACAAGGATCTATCTTATGTTGAGGAACCAGTGGATATTTTAGATAGGTAGGTTCGAAAGCTGAAGTCAAAGAATATTGCTTCTGTGAAGGTTCAGTGGACGGGTCATCCGGTCGAGGAGGTGACTTGGGAGATCGAGCATGATATGCGCAGCTGTTATCCACACTTATTCACCAGCTCAGGTACTTTTTCTAACTCAGTTCGAGGACGAACGTTTGTTTTAGAGGTGGAGAATGTAATGACCCAAAATGTCATCTCTAAATTTAATAACTAATTCTGTGTTCTAAGACCTCGCAAAGCACTATTTATCCTTACTCGACTTGCGTGCACAATCCGTAAAATTTTTCGAAAAGTTTTTATGTGAAAAATGGATTAAAATGTGAATTAGAGCTTTAAAACTCAACTGAGTTGATTTTGGTCAATATTTTGAGTAAACGGACTCGGATCAGTGCTTTGATAGTTTCGGTAGGTCTGTATCGTGATTTGGGACTTGGACGTATGCCCGGAATAAAATTCCAAGGTACCCAGCCCGAGATATGGAATTTTGATAAAAATTTAAAGGTTTTAAAAGCTTAATTCAAATAGTGACCGGATGTAGGTTTTGTGCAAATGACCCCGGAATAAAATTTTGATGATTCCAACAGCTCTGTATGGTGATTTTGGACTTAGGAGCATGATCGGAATTTTATTTGGAAGTCCGTAGTGAAATTAGGCTTGAAATGACTAAAATAGGAATTTTTGTTTGGAAGTTTGACCGGAGAGTTGACTTTTTGATATCGGAGTCGGAATCCAGTTCCAAAAATTTTTATAGCTCTGTTATGTTATTTATGACTTGTGTGCAAAATTCGAGGTCAATCGGACTTGATTTGATATGTTTCGACATCGAATGTAGAAGTTGGAAATTCTAAGTTTCATTAAGCTTGAATTGGAGCATAATTCGTGATTTTAGCGTCATTTTATGTGATTAGAGGTTTCAAATAAGTTCGTATGATGTTTTAGGACTTGTTGGTATATTTGGTTAAGGTCCCGAGGGCCATGCGGTGTGATAAGGATGGCTAAAATGCGGGATGCTATTTCGGAAAAAAATTTTCTTTAAAATAAATTGTGAAGGCTCCCGTGGTGAGATAAGAAAATGAGATATCGTAATTTTATTTATGATTTGGGACTACGAGGCGGTACCTCGGGAGTGCCCTTGTTGATATTGATATATGGCCGCAGTTGCCTTTGATTATTGTTGTGATTTTCTTAAAGTTGAAAAAGAAATTTTATTTTGTTTCCGCGAGGTATTAATTGCCATTATTTGGTGTAATTAAAGGGTGACATATTACTTGACTCATTTCCATTGTCATTTTATCTTATTATATTGTTAAACATTTTACCATGCCATTATTTATTTATTTTTCAGTAGGGCCTGACCTGACCTCGTCACTACTCTACCGAGGTTAGGCTTGGCACTTACTGGGTACCGCTGTGGTGTACTCATACTACGCTTCTGCAAATCTTTTTTGTGCAGATCCAGGTACTCTTTACCAGTCCCGTCTTCAGTGAGTTACCTGTGCACGGAGACTTCGAGGTATATCTGCCAGCGTCCGCAGACTCCGGAGTCCCCTTCTATCATTATTATGTTGCTTCCTTATTTTTCTTTAGACCTTGATATATAGAGACATTGAGAATAAAATTCTTAGAAGCTTGTGACTTAATTCTACCAGGTTTTGGGAGTTGAAATTATTTGAATTGTAGTTTATTTATTTCAGATATTTATTATTATTCTGCATTGTTAGGCTTACCTAGTCGTAGAGACTAGGTGCCATCACGACATCCTACGGAGGGAATTTGGGGTTGTGATAGCGAACCTAGTAGTAGCCCTTGCGAAGATCCACCTTGCTAAAGTACTTCGCTTGCCCAAGTCTATCGAACAAGTCAGCAATGAGCGGGATCAAGTACTTATTCTTCACTGTGACCTTATTAAGTGCTTGATAGTCTATGCATAAGTGCAACGATCCATTCTTTTTCTTCTGGAACAATACTGGTGCGCCGAAAGGTGCCTTTAGTGGGCGAATGTGACCAGCATCTAGCAGCTCTTTCAATTATTTCCTTCTCTAGCTCGGGCGGTGCCATACGATATGGGGCAAATGCGGGTGGCTTAGCCCTTAGCTCCAACTCAATCTTGTGTTCCACCTATCGCTTATGCGGCAAGTGCTTAGGAAACTCCTCAGGCATGGCATCTTTGTTTTACTTAAGCAACCTCTCTATGCAAGGCGATAGTGTCTCTTGAAAACTCTTGTCTTCCTCTAGACTTGCAATGGTTGCCATGAACGTCGTCTCCCCCTTATTGATCCCCTTGACAACCTGCATAGCTGAGAGTTGTGCTTGGATCTGTCCGTGTGGCATAGTCACTGTATGTACCATGCAAGCTCCTTCTCGCTCCATAACCAAGAGACATTGGAGGAAGGGGTCGATCAAAGTATGGCAATGTCTAAAGCACTCTTTCCCCAGTATGATGTCAAAGATATCCATAGTGGTTACGGAAAAGTTTGTCATACCTTTCCAAGTTCCCAATTTGACACCAACTCCATTAGCTACTGATCTCGTCCAATTTCACACCTCAATTCAAGGTTATGAAACGGTCGAATGAAATGATAGTACCCAACAAGAGTCGGGGTCGATTTCCACGGGGAGCTATATATGGGAGTTAGGAGTATATATTGTAGTATGTGAATTTGACTATCTCAATTTACACTTCCACAAATTGGAGTTGTTTTTAAGTCTAATTTAAAATTAAGAGTGCAAGTTGAGAAATAAAACTAAGAAATTGTTGTTATTGTTTTTCAAGTTTTGTAAAAAGCCTAAGGCTATGACCATCGCCTAGGTGTTTGCCTAATGGGTTATAAACCTTAATGCTTGTTTTATTGATCGGGGTGTATTATAACTTTCAACACTCAATTACCACTCAATACCTCTCGGTCAGAGAGTAATTTTTCCCAATTTGGCTTTCTCAAGTCCAAATAGGTATTGCACAAAACGGTTGATAAAAGATCAAGTCGGATTATTACTATCTCTAGGTTGAACCCTTTAATTGGGATTATCAATCTCTCGATTGACCCAATTTCTTGTTAGCCAAATTTTCCTAGACTAAGTCTCTCTTTCTCAAGTAGAGACCAAGTCAAATAGGCATAAACCAATGTTTGTAATCATTAATTTTACAAATTAAAACACGAACAAGGTTAAATAATAAATACCCAACCATAAACAAATATTAAATTAAATACCCATAAGGTTTACACACTAAGGTTGGGTCACAACCCTAGTGAAAATCGAGCTATTTATGCTTGAATTGAAGAAAAATAAGAAGAAATATAATTAAACTCATATTGCAAGATTAAAATGATAAAATCTATGTTAAAATAACTCAAAATATGAAAAATTACTAAAAGAAGCAAAGAGAAACGACTATTGTAGCTGCTGATGTCAAAAGTTGACCTAAAATTGTGAAACTCATCTATTTAAACAAGGCTAGAAATTTCGAACAAAATTTCCATTCGGGAAGTTCTGCAGCCGCACAATTCCATGTGCGGTCTGCACTTTTCTTCAACTTCTCAGGACCGGAAGTATACAGCCGCATAATTCTGATCTGCGTCAGCAAGGCACTCTTTCTGCGGTCGCACTTTTACATGTGCGGCCGTACTTGATCTTCTGTGATCCGCGCTTTTACTCCTGCGGCCGCACATGTGCGGCCCAAGAATACATATTCTTTGAACTTTTCTCCTGGCCCATCTTTTGCGGCCGCACAATTCATGTGCGGACCGCACTTTGCACCAAACTCTGTTGGCGTTTCCTTCATCATCTGCGGCCGCAGAGGATATTCTGCGGTCTGCACTTCTGAGCTTTTGTGAACTTTATGTCCTTGAGTTCAAATTACTCATTTTTGAGTTGGATTTCATCTCAGGAGTTCATCTTCCAATATTCCTGCAATTAAGCACATTTCATTAGTTTTCGGGAACACAATTAAACGCTTTTGGACTAAGGTTAGATATGCTATGATAAAACGGGTTCATCTTTCCTTAAGCACTCTATTTTCTATTCTTGGCTCATGTTTTGCCAATTCTTTAAGGCATTTTATTTTCCTTAGGGGAACTAGAGAGACTTAACATCACTCTTTCTTGATCATGACATTCATTTTCTCCTTCTTTGATTTCTTCATGCTTTGCATCATTACATTTCCTTGAATCCCTTCAACTCTTCAACTTATTCACTATTTGTTTGTATTTTTCTTTTTGTTCTTTCCTTTTCTTGCCCTCCCTTCTCTTCATTTTTTTTTCTCTTTTTGTGCCTTGATACCTCTTTCAAGTTCCTCGTCTCTCCCCCAAACTTACGTTTTTAGCCAGTTATTTCACAAGAGTGTTAAGGAAAGCTCGGGTGCCAAGAGAGGGTCACGACAAAACGGGTAAAGGCTTGTAACATGGTTATCAAATGAGAAAGGTTCGAGGCTCAAATGTGTTGACTAGGGATAACATCATTAGTGGGCAATGGAAAACTACAAGCGGGTCAAGGAGAGCCTGCAATCACTTCTCAAGCCAATCAAAACTTAAGATTTTGCCCTGAAACACATTTGGGGCAAGTTCTAGACCATTCGCATGGGTACTTGGACTTGCAACAAAAACATCTCACCTCTCACACAGCTGGATTGTTAAAAAGGATAAAGTTGAGGGCCCACAACGACCATATTCAAGATTGAAAATCACTATGGTCCGATTAAACCAATCGATGATTGCCTAAGTCAACACAAAAGTCACAATGTCACTAACTAGAGCTATTTCTTTCCAAACCTTATTTTTAACCATAAGCACGTAGTTAAGTGTATTGGTACCAAGTGAAACATGTTTGACTCTTCGAGCATGACTCAATTAGGTCTTTTTATTCATTACTACTACTATTATTACCTAAACACCAAAAACAGACTCGGTCCCTTAAGAAGGTTGTCACGCCATCCATCGTTGGGAAGAGTCACCCGGTTCACACAAAAACTACCTTTGGAAAGAACCGTGGCATTAAGAAAACCAAAGGCTTATTAACCACTAAAACATAAAAAAAAGCTATTAAATCAAAAAAAAGTTACTAATTCAAAAAGAAAACAAACACAAAGATAAGGAAGCTATAAAGCAAAAAAACTATTGAAAGCATAATGAATATACATAATGAGAGAGAAGAGAGAATATATACATAATGAGAAAGGAAAAGGAGAAAGTATACATAATAAGGAAAAAGAGGAAAATACTGTCAGTTATTACAAACCAATATGTCTCAGATTCATCAAAATATATCAAATAAACTCCAACCCCCCTCCCCCCCCCCCACGAATAAAAATAAACATTGTCCCCAGTGCTTATCAAAATAAGAATAAAGGAAGGTGAGAGTGAAGAAAACTCCCTATGGCTCTGTGGCCATATCTGTGTCCCCAACACTGGCACCGACCTCAGCCTCATCCAATTGGATCTCATCATCCTCAAGTCCAGGAGTGGCTAGGTTGGTGAACATCTGACGTACTGCCTCGATAGTGTCAGCAGTAATGTTTGGCTCCTCAGACTGGCCAGTTGGTATTGTAGGTGCTGTAGGATCTGGGCCTGGGTGGTGCGGGTCTATCAGCATATCAAATGGAATGTCTCCGGCTGCTGCTTGGTAACCTGTCGCCGGAGCTTGTCCATTGACTTCTTGGAGGCCTAGGACTTCTGCATCTTCTTCATTTCCTTTCCTAGCTCTTCTATCACTGACCTATGTTGCACTAGAGTGGCCACTATTGTGTTCTAATTTTCCAGAAGCTTCTTCAAGGTTTTTTCAATTGTGAGGGGTATCTAGGGTGCTGGAATGGATGACTGTGTTGCAACATGACTAGATATGTTAGACAGCTTTGCAGTAGCTGTCTGCATCCAGTTATAGAGGCTCGCCAATGTTTGAGAGACTCGCAGCGCAGAAAGTAGAGCAGTGGGCATAGGCACCGGCTTCAAAGCCGAGATGGGAGGCACTGAGGCTGAAGGTGGGGGCATGGCAGTTGCATTGGCTGAAGGCTCTGCTGAAGTGGATGGCATATCGGCTGTCTCTGCAACTACCACCGATGGCTCATTAGACTGGCCTATGGTGGTAGTCGGCTGACCCTTTCTCTTAGGGTTGTGTGCATCCATCAGAGAATACCATGAGAAGGGCTTCTTAGCTTGAACCTTCATATCAAAATCTCTTGGCTCCACCCGTGCATCCGCAAGGTACTCAGTGATTGTGTTGTGATACTGGTAGGAGGTATCAGATTTCCTGAAAACCACAGACATGTTGGCCGACATCACGACACCCGCATTGATCGGGTACCCGGCCATGATGGAGGCGACTAGAACTGCCCGCGGAATAGGGGGTTTGTTTCATTCTGGCACGGGTCTAGTCTGCTAAAGACAAAGGTCTGCCATCCCTTCACCTCAAAGTTTAGGGTGTTCCGCTAAAGAGGAACCCCTGATGTGATCCATGGTGGTGGTATCCCCGGAGCTACAAGAATCTCATCTAGCCATGGGCGAGTTGCATCTCCCATCGCCAGCTTCTCCAAGTATTGTGCAGGCTCAACATCCTCAAACCCCAAGTAGGAGTTCAGCGTGTGCTGGTCAAACTTCTCTATCAGATTCCTCACTTTGGTCACTTTGGTCCCTTTCTTTATGTGCGCCATATTGGCGTAGAACTTCTGGACCAGATATTCCTTTGCGTCCACTACACTCTGGGTGAACCACATCTACCCCTTCTTCTCTCAGAACTATCTCAAGACTGTTGGATTATAATTGTCAAGGTCTTTCAATTGGAACTGTTGCTCAAGAGTGAGTGACCTCACCGGCCAACACCCACGGAAGCTAGTCAAAGCAGCTAAACTGACGAACCGGTCCTCCCAGACCTATTTCTTCTTCGACCTCTCAAGGCCAGAAACTATAGTATCACCCCCTCAGCCATCATCCGGAATATCATCAACTGTAGTCGCTAGTGCCTCAGGGACAGGTGTAGAGGAGGGCTCTGAAGCTTGACTGACATTCTACGAACCCTCAAAGGTGCTATGTGATGTGGAAGGCTCGTCTCGAAGTTGATACCTCCCCGATTGCTTTGATTGGACAGTCGGCTGCTCTTGAACTGAGTCGCCCTCCGATGCTTCCCTAGATGGGGCATAAAAACTTGATTCGGAGGGCTCTGTGTTTCTTCCTCGGCCGGCTGTAACCTTTTTGGTGATTATCTTTTGGAGGGCGAGGGGTAAAGTACTTTTGCCGCGGCCCCTGGAAGGTTCACCCCTCCCCTTTGAAGTATCTCCTCGGCCTCGAGATCTGACCTTTTTCTGTAACAAGCAACAACAGGTGTTAGTCATAATTCAAGTGTAAACATATAAGAACACACCAGAGAGACAGTGAAAAACACAGTGTAAAACATACTTCCAGGGTAGGGAAGTGTGGTCCGCACAATTATAAGTGAGACCGCAGGCAGGGCATTGTGAACCGCACAATTTGATCTTGCGACCGCAGAACTGGATCTGCGGTCCGCACAATTATTATTGCGACCGCAGAACTGGAATGCGGTCCGCATATTGTCTATCGCGGCCGCACATTTTCTATCGCGGCCGCATATCAGATTCACCAAAATGTCAACTCTCTGAAGATAGAGATTGGGCTGTTTTGCGACCGCACTCACTTTTCTGCGGCCGCGATGGGATTTCTGCGTTTCGCACAATTCTCAGTGCAGTCGTAGATTTCAAAACAAAATCGATCAGATATTTTAGGGTTTTTAATTTTTGCACAAATTTGACATGGTTTTAACAGTTAAGCATGATAATCAAGTCACCCATTCCCCTTAGAGCAATTACCAGTCTACCCACTACATATTCATCCCAAAAGATTGTTCAAATAGATTCACAAACAAATGGTTCAAAATTTTGCTCAAAATCTAAAAATTAAAAAAAGTTAATTAAGATGATGATGCATGCCCGAGATGAATTTACACACGATATGAGTTATCAACAATTGTTAGGCTTGTGATCATCTAATTAAAATGAAATTTCAATTTTTTTACACGGTGAAGAGTTCAGATTGGGAAAAAGAGGAACAATAGCCCTAGGTCGACTATTTATACTAATGGTTATGACTTGAGGGACAAAGGGCTTAGTGCGGTCCGCACTCTGTTACTTGGGGATCAGAAGCCCTTGCTAATCTGCGGTCCGCAGAATTTGTGGTGCGGTCACTGATTTTTGTTGCGGACCGTAGATTTTGGTGTGCGGCCGCACTTTGGCCATTTCTCAAAAAAACCAAACTTCAGAGAGTTAGCATTTTCCTTTTTCAATTTGTGCTGTCTGCACTGCAATTGTGCGACCTCAGTTTCCTTTTGCTGTAGCAATCACAATTGTACGGTCCGCACTTCTTTCCATACATAGCCAATTTTCTGGACACAGTTTCTGTAAAAAATCATTCATCCTTGCAACGCACTTCAAAATCTAGTTAGCATAAAAATAACACCTATCTACAAAAGAAGAAAAGAAAGAGAAGCATGGATTGCCTCCCAAGAAACGCCTGATTTAATGTCGCGGCACGACGCGAATTACTATCATTTGAAATGAATAACTGCCACCACTTGGCCATCATCAACCTTTCCCAAATAATGCTTCACCCTGTGACCATTGACTCGGAATACCTCATCATTTTTGTTCTTCAAGTCCAAAGCACCAAAAGGTGTCACACCTACAATTTCAAAGGTACCACTCCACTTAGATTTCAGCTTTCCGGGAAACATCTTCAACCGTGAGTTGAACAACAAAACAAGATCGCCAACCTTGAACTCCTTGTTCCGAATATATTTGTCATGAAGGTACTTCATCTTCTCTTTGTATAAGTGACAAACATGCATATGCATGGTACCGGAACTCATCTAATTCATTTAAATGTGCAACCCGCAAGTTAGTGGCTGCATCCCAATCAAGATTCAACTTCTTTAAAGCCCACATGCCTTTGTGCTCAAGTTCTACCGAAAGATGAAAAGCTTTGATAGATACCAACCGGTATGGAGACATCCCGATATGAGTTTTGAAAGAAGTCCGATAAGCCCATAGTGCATCATCAAGCTTATTTGACCAATCCGTCCGGTTAGCATTCACTATTTTGGACAAAATACACTTTATCTACCAGTTGGAAACTTCCACTTGACCGCTAGCTTGTGGATGATAGGGAGTCGTAACTTTATGAGTGACACCATACTTGCCAAGCAATGTGTTAAAAGCCTTGTTGCAAAAATACGACCCTCCATCGCTTATGATAGCCCGCTGAGTACCAAATCTTGTGAAAATATTCTTCTTCAAGAACGCCACCACACTTCTCGCTTCATTGTTGGGTAGAGAAATGGCTTCAACCCAATTAGACACATAATCAACCGCGACCAAGATGTAGGTGTTTCCACAAGAATTTACAAAAGGACCCATGAAGTCAATACCCCACACATCAAAGATATTAATCTCCAAAATGGTAGTGAGAGGCATTTCATTCTTCTTCGCGATTCCACCGGCATGTTGGCATTCATCATATCTTTTCATCATATCACTTGCATCTTTGTAAAGAGTGGACCAATAGAAATCGCAACTTAGCACTTTGGCCGTCGTTCTTGCTCTGCCATGGTGACCACCATAAGACGAAGAATGGCAAGCCTCAAGAATAATATTTTGCTCTTCTTCCGGTACAAATCTTCTAATTACCCCATCCGTACAAATCCGGAAAAGGTATGGCTCGTCCGAATACTAATCTTGGCAATCCCGTTTGAGCTTCTTCCTTTGATTTGAAGAGAAATCATCCGGGATGATTCCTACACAAGGAAGTTTGCTAGATCCGCAAAACATGGCACGTCCTTCATTGAAATAGCCAAGAGTTGCTCGTCGGGGAAGGAGTCATTGATTTCAAGGCCATCATGTGGCCTCCCCTCCTCCTTCAAACGAGACAAGTGGTCCGCCACTTTATTTTCACTCCCTTTTCGATCTTGGATGACAATATCAAACTCTTGAAATAATAGCACCCATCTCATCAACCGAGCTTTTAAATTCTTTCTTGCTCATAAGATAGCAAAGTGCCGCATGATCCGTATGAACAATAACCTTTTCACCCATCAAGTCTGGGTGAAACTTCTCAATTGCAAACATAATGGCAAAGAGCTCTTTCTCTATAACGGTGTAATTGACTTGGGAATCATTCATGGTCTTACTAGCATAATAGACAGGATGAAAAACCTTGTTGATGCATTGTCCCAAAACTGCTCCAACCACTACAATACTAGCATCGCACATGAGCTCAAAAGGAATACTCCAATTAGGAGCGGTGATAATGGGAGTGGTTGTCAACTTGAACTTTAGCAATTTAAAGGATCTCATGCAATCATCATTGAAGTGAAACTTAGCATATTTCTCAAAGAGCTTGCACAATGGGTTCACCACTTTAGAAAAATCCTTTATGAAGCGCCGGTAGAACCCCGCGTGACCCAAGAAACTTCGCACGCCTTTCACCGAAGTTGGAGGTGGAAGTTTAGAAATCATCTCTATCTTTGCCTTGTCGACCTATATGCCATTCTTTGAAATCTTGTGGCCAAGGACATTGTCTTCCTCGACCATGAAATGGCATTTCTCCCTATTCAACACCAAGTTCATCTCTTCACACCTTGCCAATACTTTATCCAAATTTATCAAACAATCATCAAAGGAATCCCCGACTACCGAGAAGTCATCCATGAAGACTTCAAGGTAGTCCTCTACCATATCTGTAAAGATTGCCATCATACACCTTTGAAAAGTCACCGGTGCATTGCATAAGCCAAATGACATCCGCTTGAAAGCGAAAGTGCCCTAAGGACAGGTGAAAGTTGTTTTCTCTTGATCTTCCGGGGCAATAAGAATTTGGTTGTAGCCCGAATATCCATCTAAAAAGCAATAGAAAACACGGCCAGCCAACCTATCAAGCATTTGATCAAGGAAAGGAAGTGAAAAATGATCCTTCCTCGTGACTTTGTTAAGCTTGCGATAGTCCATACACACTCTTCACCCGGTCACCGTTCTTATGGGAATCAATTCGTTCTTGTCATTGGTGACCACCGTCATGCCCCCTTCTTTGGGACACATTGCACCGGAGAAGTCCACGAACTATTGGAAATGGGGTAGATAACCCCGACATCCAACCACTTAATAATCTCCTTTTTGACCACGTCTTGCATAGCTTCGTTGAGTCTTCTTTGATGTTCAATAGATGGATTGGCATCTTCCGTCAAGTTAATCTTGTGCATGCAAAATGCGGGGTTTTATTCCCTGAATATCCGCCAAAGTCCATACAATAGCCTTCTTCCTCTTGTGGAGCACCACCAATGTGGAGTCAACCTGTACGTTAGTCAAAAAAGAGGAAAGAATAACCGGTAAAGTAAAACAAGGGCCAAGAAGTTCATACCTAAGATGTGGACACAATGGCTTCAATTCCAAGGTAGGAGGCTCTTCAATTGAAGGCTTTGTAGGAGGAGTTTTCCTATTCTCAAGATCCAAGGAAAGTTTCCAAGGGTGCATAGTTGTAAGACCCCATTCCTTGTAAAGAATTCACACATTCCATGAAGCCATCCATCTCGTCATCGTCAAAGTTGAGAAAGACGGCCTCCAACATATTACCACATTAATCGTGAAATTTGTATCATTAACAATCACATCGGTCACCAAGTCCACGAAAGAACACACTTCATTGCAATTTGGTTACCGCATAGATTTGCACACGTGGAATACCACCTTTTCATCACCTACTCGGAAAGCGAGTTCTCCGGCTTCCACATCAACAAGATCCTTTCCCGTGGCAAGGAAAGGTCTTCCAATAATAATCGGCACCTCATAGTCCACTTCACAATCAAGAATAACAAAATCCACCGGAAGAATGAACTTATCAACATGAACCAATACATCTTCTATCACTCCCAACGGTCTCTTCATTGTACAATCGGCCATTTGTAATCTCATAGATGTGGGTCTTGGTTGCCCAATTCCCAAGGTATTGAAAACCGAATAGGGCATCAAATTGATACTTGCCCCAATATTACAAAGAGCTTTAGAAACCTCGGCACTTCCAATGGTACAAGGGATTGTGAAAGCACCGGGATCTTCCAATTTAGGAGCCATCGAATGCACAATCGCACTCACTTGATGAGTGACCTTGATAGTTTCAAAATTCATCGACCCCTTCTTTGTCAACAAATCCTTCATAAACTTTGCATAACCGGGTATTTTCTCCAAGGCTTCAACTAATGGTACATTTATCAAGAGACTCTTTATTATGTCAATGAACGTTTTGAATTGATTCTCGCCATTTTGCTTGGTGAACCTTTGAGGATATGGAGGAGGTGGCTTAGGCAATGGAGCCTTAGCCTTTTTCACTACTGGTTCCAGTATGTCAATAACATGATCCCTAGACGTGTTCACTTTCTCTTGAGTCTCTTCTACAGTGTCATGAATAGCATTCCGCACTTCATCATTTGCTTTCACCACATTGTTCGGGATCTCCTCTTATTCTATCACTTGCTCATCATCCACAAGTTTCCTTTGACTTGAGGTGGGTGCATTCCCGCCTCTTTCACTTCTTGTAGTAACTTCCATAGCATGCCCCGTATTGTTCCTACCATTTGGGTTCACCGTCGTTTCACTTGGCAGTGCCCCCTTAGGACGCGAATTTAAAGCTCAAAAGATTTGTCCCATGTGCACTTGTAAGTTACAAATCGAGGTGTTGTGTGAAGCAATTTGAACATCGGAATTGACATTCTTCTCCATAATTTGCTTGAACATGTTCTCAATACAACCCATTTCATTGTTGGAAGAACTAGGACCATGGGAAGGATAATGACATGGGTTTCTTGGTTGTTGATACATCGTGGGCCTTTGAAACCCCGACCCCCGATTTCCTTGATTGTTGCCTCCCCCATTGCCTTGGTTATTGTTGTTATGCCAATTCTCTTGATTATTGCTTCCACTCTAATTGCCTTGACTGTTATTGTTATTTCAATTGCTTTGATTGTTTCCACCACTCTAATTACCTTGGTTGTGAGAATTTCAATTGCCTTGATTATTTTGAGGTTTCCATTGTTGTTGGCTAGGGCCTTGGTAGTTGTTTCCTTGCCCTTGAAATTGTTCACATATTGGACCTCCTCTTCTTGGTCATTGTAAGATTCATCTTGATTAAATCCATTATTTGCATAAAATTGTCCACTCTTTGTTGCACTTGTAGACTTCTTGTTCTTCGCTTGTTCACCATCATACCTACTCCCTCCATTGCATTGACTTTCCTCGGGTTTTGCACTTGTTGAAGTTAAGCCTTCGCCAATTGGCTGATGGTGGTATTCAACTCGGCTATGGCTTGTCAATGATCATGCAACTCTTTGTGAATGTGAATCACATTGGGGTCACCTTGTGGAACATTAGCCCGAGATTGCCACACCGATGAAGTATCATCCATCTCATCCAAGATATCACACGCCTCCGCATAAGGCATGGTCATGAAATTCCCACTGGCAAGTTGATTCATTACACATTGGTTGGTTGTATTGATCCCCTGATAGAAAGTTTGTTGAATCATGTTCTCCGTCATATCATTGTTGGGGCATTCTTTCACCATTGTTCTATACCTTTCCCATATCTCGTGTGGTGGTTTATTGGGCTCTTGTTTGAATGCTAGAATTTCATCCCGGAGAATAGCCATGTGCCCGGGAGAGAAGTACTTAGAAATAAATTTCTCTGCTAATTCATCCCAAGTATGAATGGAATGATTTGGCAAACGTTCCAACCAATCTAAGGTTTACCCCGTAGAGATAAGGGGAAAAACCTTAGCCTCAAAGTATCCTCTGAGATATTTGTTTGTTTACTCCCCCAACACGTATTTACGAACCCTTTCAAGTGTTTGTATGCATTTTGACCCGGTGCACCGGTGAAGAACCCTCATTTCTCGAGCAAAGTGAGCATCACATTGGTTATTTGAAGGTTGCCCGCGCTAATACAGGGAGGGACTATAGCACTTGCATACCCTTCATTTGGAAAAACCCGGTGTAGAGCCGCTTGTG
This sequence comes from Nicotiana tabacum, assembly GCF_000715075.1. NCBI lineage: Eukaryota > Viridiplantae > Streptophyta > Magnoliopsida > Solanales > Solanaceae > Nicotiana > Nicotiana tabacum. Next base: position 25,739,363 of record NC_134094.1, on the reverse strand, counting down.
GTGGAGGTGGGGGTGGAACGGGAATATTATCATCAGGCGGTCGGCCTCGTCTATTGGCTTGAGGTTCAAGAAGGACCTCATCCATTTGATCATCCTCAACGTCCACATCCCCCAAAGGTAAGTTTTCGAGCTCATTGTTTTCCATGATTGCACCTACAATTTCTCAACACGTTAGTAACACGAAAGGAAAAGAAGATATTCCCAAAAATACACCTAAATATATAGCTAACACCATTTTTAGCTCCCCGGCAACGGCGCCAAAAATTGATCTATCCAACTTCACACCTCAATCAATTCAAGGTTATGAAACGGTTGAATGCAATGTTAGTACCCAACAAGAGTCGGGGTCGATTTCCACGGGGAGCTATATATGGGAGTTAGGAGTATATATTGTAGTATGTGAATTTGACTATCTCAATTTACACTTCCACAAATTGGAGTTATTTTTAAGTCTAATTTAAAACTAAGAGTGCAAGTTGAGAAATAAAACTAAGAAATTATTTTTGTTATTTTTCATATTTTGTAAAAAGCCTAGGGCTATGGCCATCGCCTAGGTGTTTGCCTAATGGGGTATAAACCTTAATGCTTGTTTTATTGATCGGGGTGTATTATAGCTATCAACACTCAATTACCACTCAATACCTCTCGGTCAGAGAGTGATTTTGCCCAATTTATCTTTCTCAAGTCCAAATGGGTATTGCACAAAATGGTTGATAAAAGCTCAAGTCGGGTTATTACTATCTCTAGGTTGAACCCTTTAATTGGGATTATCAATCTCTCGATTGACCCAATTTCTTGTTAGCCAAGTTTTTCTAAGCTAAATCTCTCTTTCTCAAGTAGAGACCAAGTCAAATAGGCATGAACCAATGTTTGCAACCATTAATTCCACAAATTAAAACATGAACAAGGCTAAATAATAAACACCCAACCACAAACAAACATTAAATTAAACAACCATAAGGTTTACACACTAGGGTTGGGTCACAATCCTAGTAAAAATCTTGCTACTCATGCTTGAAATTGAAGAAAAAGAAGAAGAAATGATAATTAAACACATATTGCAAGATTAAAATGATAAAATCCATGTTAAAATAGCTCAAAATATGAAAAACTACTAAAATAAGTAAAGAGAAACGGCTACTGTAGTTGCTGATGTCAAAAGTTGACCTAAAATTGTGAAACTAGTCTACTTATACATGGCTGGAAATTTCGAACAAAAATGCCCTTCGGGAAGTTCTGCGACCGCAAAATTCCATGTGTGATCCGCATTTTTCTTCAACTTGTCAGGACTGGAAGTCTGCGGCCGCATAATTCTGATCTGCGGCCGCAAGTCACTCTTTCTGCGGTCCGCATTTTACTTGTGCGACCACACTTAATCTTCTGCGGTCCACACGTTTACTCTTGAGGCCGCAAGGCGCTTCTTCTGCAGTCGCACTTTTGATGGACTTGGAATGCATATTCTGTGAACTTCTCTCCTGGACCAGCTTTTGCGTCCGCACAATTCATGTGCGGACCGCACTTTGCACCAAACTCTGCTGGCTTTTCCTTCATCATCTAGGGCCGAAGAGGATATTCTACGATCCGCACTTTTGAGCTTCTATGCCTTTTATATCCTTGAGTTCAGATTACTCTTTTTTGAGTTGGATTTCATCTCGGGAGTTCATTTTACAATATTTCTACAATTAAGCACATTTTATTATTTTTTGGGAACATAATTAAATGCTTTTGGACTAAAACAAAAGCTAAAAAGCGCTAATAATAAGTAGTCAAAATCCCCACTTATCAGCTACCCCATGAGCATTTTGTACCTCGGTATTCACAGCCTTGACACGAGAGTTAGTTGGAGCAAGTTTCAATTTTTGTCTCTTTGCGGCAGCCTCAGTCACAAAATTATGAGTTTCTCCAGTATCCACCATTGCACGAGCGGGCTTGTTATTAATGGTGAGATCCACGTATTGATCGCCATTCTCGGTAGGTTGGATAGCTTGCTTCGTGACAGAACCACATAATCCGATCATACCTACCTGTGTGATTCCCGAACTCTCTCCTTGCGGCTGCTCCTTTCGTTCATGGACCATGGCACGAAGGCTCTTTAGGTTGGGACAATTCCTGAAACTATGCGACCCTCCGCATTTGGAGCATCCCTTCTTCTCAGCCTGCGCCTTCTTCTCGGCCTAGCCCTAACGGCCATTCGACATTCTAGAATCTTGAATTTTGGGATATTGTTGTTGTATCTCCTTTCCCTTGCCACGGTCTCCTCCACCTTTGACATTGTTAACCTTTGACTCCTTACCTTTGCCTTCCGTGCTTGTCATGCCTGAAATCCATCAATGATTCGGCCTCCACTATGGCTTGGTCTATATTCGCGACTTGTCGGCGTTGCAACTCCTGCTTAGCCCAATTTTGCAACCCGTCCATGAAGTGGAACAACAAGTCATCATTGGTTAGGTTGGCGATTTGAATCATAAGGATAGTGAACTCCTTGACATAGTCATGTATGCTCCATGTTTGTTCAACTCCCTAACCTTGTGCCTTGCCTTGTACAAGACATTGTTAGGAAAGAACTGTCGCTTGAACTCGGCTTTGAATTGATCCCACGTGCTAATCGTACATAGACCTTTATCCACATTGGTCATATTCTTTCTCCACCGTAGCATGCCAGTCTCTGAGAGGTACAACACGACAGTGTTGATTTTGGCCTCGTCGTCCCTCACTCTGCCATGCCTAAAGTAGTTCTCAAAGTGCTAAAAGTAAGTTTTCTACTTCTTATGCATCACAAACACCTTTGAACACCGGGGGTTTGGGAGCCTCGGTCTTGGCCTCCCTCATCACTACAACATTGTTGGTTGCCTCGGTCACGCCAGCATCGACATGCTCCTCGAGTGACTCTATCTTTGCCTTAATAGCATCGATAGTACTCAAAGCCCCCATGAGTCTGTACTCCAAGGCAGTGATGGTTTGCCTTAGCTCCATCTCGGTTTGTGCACGTCCCTCCAACTCATTTCGAATACTCTCAATCTCTTCAAGAGTGTACCCCTCAAAAATGCTAAGGTGCCTTCCATCTTACCCAAACGTTAGCCAAAGATCTCCACGGCGTCCATCCCCACATTCATCTTCATCACCCACTCTTTACCGAGCGAGATGTCATTGGGCAAGACCTCCACTTCATCCTTGCTCGCCTTAGTGGCAGATGCTTCTTAGGATGTAAGCCCTTCGGTTTACACAACCTCGGGTAGCACCTCCTGGCTCTCGTTGGTGGCATTCCTCTTCTTGTTACGGCCCTTCTTATCAGCAGTATCCTGCATGACGTTGGCTTGGGTGTTGGTAGCATTGTTTTCTCCGTCATTCGCCTTTCCCTTAGTTGTAACATTTGCTCTGTTACCACGTTGTCACATCCTTAGTCGTTAACTAAGTACATATGCAGCACTTGATAACTTGCTCACTATTTTGCACAACTTGCTCACGTTCTTGCTAATGCCAAGTCAGCCTTACTTTACTCAAGATCGTTAAGAGAATATTAGAAAGAACACAAGAGAATTGTTAAAGGAAACTTTGTATTAGAGAGAACTTGAATTGTTTGCTAAGGATGAATTACAAATGAATGGCCTCCTTTATATACTAGTCTCCTAGGGGCTAGTGTGTAAATATTAATTGTTACACAAGTCCCTAATATTTACAAGATAAGGATTTTCTCTAGAATTCTTTATAGGCCTAAAAGATTTCAAGGACTTTCCTAGCAAATCCATAGGTATCTAGGGCCTTCCAAAGGGAATATCCATACTTCTCTAGAATCTTCTCACAAATGCTAGCCTTTCTCCTGTGTAAGCATCCACATGGTATTAATATATGCCAAATGACATATATGTAGCATGATTTACACGGCGGATCATCACACTAAACATACATCTCACCTCTCTTTTTAGTGCAATCTGTAACATAGGGAACTCCATAGAGCACGTTTTAGACTTTTTGATATGAGGTAGAGGTTCGTTACTAGTTGTCTCAGAGATAATATTTATAACTTGTAAATAGTGGCACAGTCAGGAACTTATACAATGAAATTCAAAAAATAAGAGAATTTCACACCCAAAGCAATTTTGGACCCCGTTAGCCTTTTCTTTATGTCAAGGGATGCAACTATTTAAATGTAACAAAACAATCATTTCTGCCACTATTTGCATAGTGTAATATTTTTAACAAAAGAAATTCAATTAAACTCTTTTACTATGATTTGCCCCTACTTGTAAATTGACAACTCTGTGACATTGTATAGACTCTTGCCTCTGACGAAGCTACTTAATAGGCTTTTGGATATAAAAATTATAATTTTTGAAAAAAAGTAATATTTGGAGTTAAGTTGATAAATAATATTTGGAATTTGAAATTATGTTTGGACATGTATTTCACTTGAAAAAATATTGCAATTTTGTGAGTGGGGAAAAACGTTTTTCTGAAAATTTTGAATTTGAAAAACTCATTTTCGGATTTTTTTTAAAAAACTTGCAAAATTTCATTGACAAACATATTTTTGGGAAAATAAAACTGAAAAAAAAAAAACAAATTATGAACAAACGGGGCCTTAGCAGGGGCGGCTCTAAGGCTTTGAGAAGTGAGACCATTGCCTTAGGCCCCCAAATTTTGAAGGCCCCCAAATTTATTTTAAATTCTTATTATTATTGTTACTATGGTTTTACCCTCGAGTTGGAATGCTGTTCATTTAAAGAAATACTATTTTTGAGCGAAAGAAATACCCACGGTCAGGTATCATTCAATTACGATTTTTATTTTGTACAGTTAAAATTATACTGATAATTTTAGATGATAGGCAAAAATCTAGCCCACACCAAATGATGATATTAGACCTGAAGGACACACGAAAGCATCATTATTCCCGGTCTAGGGTTGCAACCTTTCTGATAGAAATATAAAGGGTTAAATAGTCATCATCTAAATTATATATACTTCTGAGTCCCGTATGTTTTTCCTTTTCAGCAAATGGACCACATGGAAGGAATAATCAAGTGCTCGAGATTTCATACTTCAAAGCTCAAACACTTGGGGGACTATATAATATACATATGATATATATATATATAAATATATATATATATATATATATATAAAAGGAAGGCAAAGAAGACTGAAAAAATCAGAATTCAAGCCAAGCCTATGATCTACCCAACAAATCGAAAGTTAAGAGCAAAATCAAGAGCAAAAAATGCAAGCCTGATTCAAAAACCTATGAAGAATATACTCGTGGATGTAAATTCCAAAATATTACGAATGTTTAGGTTAAAGGCAATATTTAGTCATAGGTTGCAAGATATACCCTTGAATTTTACAAAATCTGTTGTAAAGAAAATAATTACGAAAGAGTTATAGATGATACTTGAATACATGTAAAGTATTATATAATTTGAAAGTTAGAATGATACAAAACTTCCTCAAAGTTATTCAATGAAACGTATGTGTTCCTATTTCTTCTTTCATATGTTTACACCATTATGAAGTTGAGACGTCTTCATCATTAAGTGTCATTTATAAAAGGGTCCTCTTTTATAATTCGTGCCTGTTTAAAAAGCCACGGAGTATTGAAGTATTTTTAAATGCAGAGTAGAACAGAAACTCAAAATGAGATACTATAAGAGTAGAACAGAAACTCAAAATGAAATATTATATAAACCCGGTTAAAACTAAGTGTAAACTTAGTTCAAACCAAAGTATTTGATATTAAACCCCAAAATAGATCACGGGGTAAAGCTTGCCAACCATTCCACAAATAAAAAACAAATACAATAAACTTTTCAGACATAAGTTCACTATGGGGCAGATTCTAAAGTAGTACTATCAGCAGCGGGAGAAGTCAAGATAGCATCATCAGCAGCAACAGAAGGTTCAACTTGAGCAGGAGAGATTTGAACACTAACTTCACTAGAAGTAAGTTCTTCACCCCCGGGAATGCCAACCTCAAGTGAAGAAAAATTTTGACTATGCTGATCTTTTCCAATGATTTCCTTAGTTTTTGTAATCTCAGCAGTCAAGTTGAAATCATCCTGGTTAGCCTCCATCAAAGTCTCGAGGCGTGTATTCAAGAAAGCCCAGCTTATATCAAGAGTTGATTTATCCTCAAGGGCCTCATAATCCCTCTCCCATTGCTCAATTTAGGCCTCCAACTCTGCTTTTTTAGTCAAAGTAGCATCATAAGAAGTTTGTAAAGGGGCGAGTGATCTCTCTAAGAGCTGGATCTTGTTAGAAGATGCACAGAGGTCTTCTTGAGCCTGAGTGAGCGTTTGAACAAGCTCACCTGCATAGACTTCCTTCTGATTAAGCAATTCTTTCAGACCCCTAATTTTCTCAGTAGCTTTAGAAAGCTTCTCGGCAAATAAAGACTCAAAGAGGTCTTTATCCTTGCCCACTTGACTGGAAGAGGATTTTTCAATCGCCAATTCTGCTGCCATCATTTTCACTTGTTGTTCCAAAGCACACTTTTCCTCATCTAAAACTTCTTTTTCTAACTGAAGGCCTTCAAATTGTTCTTTCCAGTTGTCCGCTTCCGTATGATAGTCGTTGACTAAATGCTCAGCATGGACAATTCTCTTCATCAGCTCTGTGCCTATTAGGTTGATCTACAAAAGAAAGGGATGAAGTTATTATCAAACAAAGATAAAGAAATCACATGTAAAATAAAAAGCTAAGGCTTATACCTTTAACGATGAATGGACAATGTCATTCATCCATGTCAAAGAGCCGTGGTTTTCCAATTTAGACTTCTCAACTGGGCCAATCAGCAGTTTTAGCCATACATCAGCTTGGCCAGACTTTTTCAAAAGATTACCATCCTCGGGGACTTCACTGGTAATTGTTTTCATCATCCTACTATTACTGGGAGAACTAACTTCAACATGAGAAGTGGTAGCAATAGGTATAGTTGAGGAAGTAAAAATAGCCACGGGAGGAGTTGTGGCAGCAACAACAGGCACGGGAAGCTGAGAACCAATAGGAACAGACACTGGAAATGAGGCAAGGGGTGCTTCATCAAAAACTAAGCCAAAATCTTCGCTATCAAACCCATGGGAAAACAACTGCTCTGTAGAGTTACGAGGTGCAGCAATCATCTCTTCATCAGAGCTAACCAAAGTGGCACTTTTAGGCTCATTCACGGGAACTGAACATGGAGGAGGAGTGGCTTCATCATCCGAAACAACACGTCTCCTAGCCCAAGGCTTACGCACTAAAGAGCCCTCCTCTCGTTCCTCTTCACCCTCAGAAACATGAGCTCTCTCTTCTTTTCTCTTTGATGAAGAACTCAAAATCATCTCTTGAGCCATGGACAAATAAAGTCTTGATGAACTAATACACGCGGCACTAACACCCCGTATGGGAAACCCTAGCAGAAGAAGAAGTTAGTAAATATCCAAATAAATATGAAAGAAAGGTAGGAAATTAAAGGGGAGCATACCATGAGTTTTAACTTTCCAACCAAATCTATGAGAAAGGTATTTTCAAGACCTTCCTTCCATAGGAGCAACCGACAATAATTTTTCTACCCAATCGCGGAAGTCTGGTATTTCTTCAACAACTTCCATGGTTGCTAAAAAGAGAAATAAAAAAAACAGCCACGGGATTGTAAGTTTCTTCTTCTTTCATAAAAGAGAAGAAAGATATCTAAAAGAAAAAAAACTTACGTGCAAAGTTCCATTTTTCTAGAAAAAGGCATGTTCTCTTCATCCACTAAATCACTTGTGGGAGCAGCAACAAAACGGGCATACTAGCAACGATCTTTATCATCTTCAGGGCTAACCAAAACCCTTTTACTCATAGCCACGAGAGTAAACACCCCTGAACGAAACAACTTAGGAGAATAAAGATGAAGCAAGTGTTGAAAAGTGAAGGGTAAAGAGGCCGAATTAGCCAGGTATCTTAAACATGCAACAACTCTCCAGACAATAGGACCAATCTGTCCTAAGCAAACATTAAAGAAACGGCAAAATTCTATGATGGTTGGGTCAATAGGTGGTCTAAAACATAACGTAAAATAATATATGTAAACAAAAGAGTAACTAGCTTGAAAGGAATTGATCTTTTGGTTTGGACCAGGAACTAAAATTGGAAAGTCAAATTTCCAATGGCATTCTCTTCGCACAAGAGAAATCAAACCCTCAGTAATCTGGGAAGGATAAACATCGGCACGATCATGGAAAGTCATAGAAGTAACTTGATTTCTAATTGATTCACGATCAGTAGAGAAAGAAAATTCTGCATGAATAATTTCATCAACAGTTGGTTCTCGAATAGGTTCACTTGAATCCCTATTTCTAGCAGAAGATCTATGAGTTGAAGAAGCCCCAGTTCTAGAAGAAGAAGGGGTAGCAACGTTAGTTTGAGAAGTAGACCACGAATTGATATAGATCCTAAACTATGTAATCTACCGCCTCTTCTACTCCTAACAGGAGCAGTTGAAAGGGAAAGTTCATCTACAATTACTACTCTGCGAGGATCGGGGTTTGATGAAGACATGGTTATACGAGAAAATAATGCATGCTGAAGAACAGGAACGATTAAAGAAGAAGAACACTGTAGATTGAAGGTTTTGTGAAACTAAAAGTGAATGATGCAGCCGCAAGAAAGCCTTAAAAACCGCTGAAGAATCGTAGACCTAATCGACGAAGGCCACATAGCACATACATTAAATGGAAGTGACATGCGAAGCGATGGTTCTGAAGAAGATGCAATGATATATGGGAAACGGCGGCAAAACAATTCCCGCCAAAAACACTTGCCACTTCCCAAATATTCCATTGCAGAATATTCGGCAAGTGGGGGGACTATCTATATTGGTAAACAATAAATGTTACACGTGGAATTATATGAAGATGACACGGCAAGATACATGTATTACTAAGAAGATGACAATTTGAGTGTCACATTAAAAGAGTCGCGATTTACAACAGGTACGAGCAAATCACTCACGAGACGAAAAGGTACGCTCGCCCGAGCCTAAATTATTCAGTGAAGAGACACATGCAGGATGAATCAAAACAGTAAATATGGAAGATTCATGAACCTCAAATTAATGTGGAAGAAGAATCGAAACCGTTACAGAATCTTCATGAACAGTTACGGTTGCCAATAATAACGTTTCATTAATGTCATTAATGCTCATAATGATTCTGTCATAAAAGGGAAGAAACGTTATATTTGTAATTCCTATATAAGGAAAGGGAATTTCACTTGTAAGGACAAGTTTTGATGAACATTGGAATATAATTATTTTTTTGTGCTTTCTATTGATTACTTTGCCATTTCTGATTCTGATTTCCTTTCTTATATTTGAGAGAATATTGAATTTCTTGATTATCACTAACCCGAGTAACATACTCACACACAATGACAGTGGAAGTCTGAACTAAGGATTGAGGTGGATGTAGAGTACTTCTATAACTTACGGGTTTGATTGCTCACACTTAAATAGTACTTAATAAATTTCGGAACCCATAAAATTAAAATCGTGAATCCGCCTTGACGGGTTGAAATTAAATTACATCTCCCCCATATAAGCAAGCAACTCATTGGTGATGAAGTACTCCATGCTGAAGTCAACTAGTTCATATTGGCTGCGATAAATTATGTGGCGGCACCATTATTGGCTGCCGATGAAGTCGAAGTCACGGCATTTCGACTTCGACATGTCAATGACATGCCACGTGGAAGGATCATTGCACACTCGCCACCATGTACTGCACACCTTCGGTGCCTTTAGCGCTATCTCTTTTAACCCCAGCCTGTGTAATATGTCACCCCATATTTCTTCTAGTAGTTCCAACCATGGCGGCTTTTTCACCCTTGACGCCTTCTTCTTTGGGAAGAGGGCCAAAATTATCCCTTGGTATATTGTTCGTATATATTAAGTTATACTATCGCGACATATTTATCCTCGTCATTATCAAACTTTATAAAAATACCCTCTATCTAACGGAAAGCTATCACATTAAAAGATAATCTTTTTTTATTTAAAAAATTCATTAACCCATAACCCGCCAAACCCTTTTATTTAGTGCAGTTCTTCCTCACAAATTGTTCATTTCCCTCTTAGTCATCACCTCTGTGTTTCCCTACGAAATCTTGCAGAAAAACTAACACGTTTATGCATTGATTCGATCTGTCTTTCTGCTAGAAATCAAATAAATATTGTATTTGAGAAATTGCTCTAAGCTCTGCTTAACAAAAGTTAGAGCAGCATAAGCAATTTCCTGCTATCTTCTGGTTGTAATCAAACTTAAGAATAGTGGACACAGAACAAAAATGAGAAAGTATGAGGAAACTGGAAAGTGGTAAGCTTCAGTTTTTCAAATTGATCTGTTGGCGGTTGACTGGAAAGGCTTAACCAGTGAGTTCCAGAAATGGTTATCAAAAATTAGACTAACCCCACTTCGGTGCAGAATATTTGATTGCTTGTTTTCTATTCCTTTTCGACAAGTCAGATATCTAAGCCTAGTTATGAACGAGTCTTGCTGAGAATTTCATAGAATAAGTATGTTGCATGACTTGGTAATAAGCTTAGTAAAAGTGGCAGTGTTTAGTTGAAATATTCCTTAGTATTCGATCACCAATTCACTCAGTCACTTGTTTAATTAACCGGTTAACGGATCATGGTTATAGGTTAAAGGGTTTTTAAAAATAAAAAAGGGTCATTTTTTAGTCTTGCGGTTTATGTTAGTGTATACGGTCGAAATCGAGCTCGCTTACGACATGGTAGGTTAGTCTCGGAACATGACAACCAAGGGCTGAAGATCAACCTCGAGTCCCACCGAGCTAGAACCCAGGGACAGAACACCTGCCTTCGAGAACACTGAATCTGAGACTCCGGAGTCAATCCTAGCCCCGAATGAGCTCGAAGAAACATTGTTAGCATAACCAATAGAAGACTGAAATATCCGTGACCGGTCGGATATTGCTGCGGGAAGCTCGACGCGTATCAGTAAGGAATCGGCAATCAGCTAATCAAGGGATTTTTACCTTTTATTGAATTGTACCTAAAGTAGGACTCCTTTACTATATAAAGGGGGTCTGAACATTAATTGAACACATTGTAACACGTATCTCAAAGCAATATATCATTATTATTTAAGCTTTTTCTGTATTCTGACATCGATTGAAGCGTTCCTGGCTCGAGGGTGATTAACCTCCCAAGGCTAAGATTGTTCAATTCGTGTGGTTTGCATTTACTTTACCATTATTTATTTCAATCGCAATCTAATTTATCGTTTTGTGTCAAGTTAGTCCACGTATCCTTAAAACCACTTACAAATTCAATTGTTATCCGATTTTGACGGTAAACAGTTAGATTGAGGGTGTATTTTTATAAAGTTTGGTAATAGCGAGGATATATATGTCTCGATAATATAACGGAGTATAGATGTGAACAATATACCAAACATTTTCTCTTCTTCTTTTTACCTTTTCCTTTTCCTTTTCCTTTCCCCTTTCTAATCATTGTTTACATGGGTTCATTGTTTGATGGGGAAATGGAAAAATGAAGAAGGAGGACATGCGGACGGCTAAAGGATCATTTTTGGCCTGGGAGATAGCTGATAGCTGTTGGGACCAAACGCACACGCAAGTATACGCGGTCGTCAAGTAATAAAGTGACTAAAAGTTGGATGTCGAACCCACGAGGACTTATGATTAACTATTAACTAAATTAGACTATCCTAATTATCTAAACAAGAATTAAACCTCAAAATATTTTATTCTAAACTAATTAAATAAAAAAATATAAATAATGAACTTTGAACAGAGAAAGAGCAGATTTTTATGATATCAATGTAATGAAAACGTTCTAGGGTTATGGGCTATCTAACAATCCTATTGTATTCTTCAATTGAATTGACCGACTAATTTATCTAGCTTATTGGTTGACAGGGTTAATATTGCTCATAAGAATCTGTCGAGTTCTTACTCGCCTATTCAAGCTAACCTAACGCCTATATGTCTATGGAGTTAGAATCAACAAGAACGCATTTATAATTCCTGTAAATCAACCAAGCAAGGCAATTAGGTATATGTCTATCCTAACCACGAATCCGTTCCCCGATGCCCGAGTTCAAGAACTTGCTCTACTCAATCCTATATGCAATCTAGAATTCCCACTTTCGAGTTCAATTCTAGATTCGTAGATAGTATTCAAATGGTGATCAAGCAATTAAATAATTAAGCGCAAGATTGAATAAATAAACCAATATGATAAATCAAGAAGGCAAAATCAATATCAGAATAACAATAGTCATGAAAGAACCACAACCCTAGAACGTGAAGTTTAACTCCACATAGACATGGTAGCCAAACAACAAATCATACAAAGAAACATAAAAATTACTAAGTTTGGTGGGAGAAAGAAGAAACTTGATGAATTCCGGCCTCCACAGCTTTGTAGCTTTTTTCCTCTTCCCAATATGTTAGATGCCCTAAAAGAGGCGTTTTTAGCTTATATATTGCGTACAAAAGTCGTGGGCCAAAGTTCTCTTATTCCTAATCCGACTTGGCTACAGGGATTGATGCTGGGGTGGATGCGTCGCATCCACCTCGTCCTCCACTTCTCAGCTTCGCATGCTAGGGTGGATGCGTCGCATCCACCCTTTGTTCCTCCTTCTCAGCTTTGCCCAGGTGCGGATGCTATGGCGGATGCTATGGGCCGACTTCACTGCTAAGGGTGCACGAAATCCAACCCCTCTTCCTCTACCTAGAGCACCTTTTCTTCATATTTTTATACTCCAAACACCCTAATTCATCACACACAACTCAATTAGTCATAAAACCAATAATTAAACCATGTTGGGCCTTTTAAAGATCAAATAGCATTAAAAAGCGGTTAAAACATGGGTAAAGTAACATCAACACATATCAAAATATGCCCAACATCACCACCCCACACTTAAACCTTTATTCGTCCTCGAACAAACCATCACTATAGTAGACGAAACAAAATTAAGCTCTTATCATTCAAAGCATACTACACCTATGACCATGGTCATTTGCCACAACTAGGCTCTAGAATATGCATCATATGCACTTACCTTTACTTGTGTCATTCTTTTAAAAATATTCAAACAAAGACAACATGCTCACAACAATCCTAGCCTCAAAAACCGACTCAATGTCACAATGCACTCATGGCTTGAACACCCAACATCATAGAGAAGTCTAATAACGTTACCTATCCCTCGTGAAACCATGTGCCCTCACAACAAGAACAAGAGAGCGAGTTCAATCCACACATTCGAATCTCATGATCAAATATTTTAATGACTCACATATATCAATGAAAATCGCTCACTCTCACAGAGAAGTCACATGCATGCAATTGGTACCATATGCTTGCCCTTAATGTAAATCTCTACTAATGTAAGCTCGCTCGATCTAAAATCAATTAGGACTTTTTCATGGTTGTAATGTGGGCTAAGGGAAAGGTAGGATATATTTTAGGAATAGTGACTCAACCTCCTAAGCACTTTAATACATCATCAAATAACTTAAGCGCAAATTCTTCAACACCACTTCAATTTTACAAATAATATCACCCCCAACAATATTTTCTCTTTCTTTAAGCACTACTTTAATTCATACCCACTAGCAAGAACAAGACAACAATTTATTCATCTATATTTATTCCAAATTTTTTTTTTCAACTATTTTTCTCTTCTTTTTTTTTTCTTTCAATTTCCGCTAGTGGTGTATTATTTTACAAAATAAGTGCACCCTTCTTTCTTTCATTGGTTCCACTCAAAAGTCACCCCACACTTAGTCCCTTCTTACTTCTTTTAGCGCTCATCTAACAATTAAAGTGCTTTAAGAGGTAAAAGGATCAAAACAATGTCAATTAAGAATAAAAAGGGTATAGGCTTGTAATGTGGGTACCAAATAAAAGGTCTACAGGCTCAAAAGGGTTAACTAGGGATAGATTTTATTTGTGATAAGCAATAAGCTCAAAAAGATCAAAGAAAGCCTAAAATTATTTTTCAAACCGAGCATCACCTAAAATTTCGCTTCAACTCACATACCGGGCAAGTTCTAGACACAAGTACAATACATAGACTACACAAAAACCTCACCACACATGGCACATGACTCACTAAGGACGATCACATTCCGACTCTCAAGCAATGCAAGTATTCACGGAGCCACGAGATATTAAGTATTAAACACAAGGTGAACATAAGTCATGTAAACGATGCATAGGCGCCACAAAACATGCTATCCAATTTAACAAGGCATCATCAATAAATTCAAATCATACAGAAGATACTACACATGCCAAAGTATAAATATGTTACTATCAAACAAGTCAAGGGCGCCTAGGTTCATCATTCTTGCTCCTTTTATTCCCTAAATTCCTAATCTACTCGGAAAGAAAAAAAACTACCCGGTTCAAACTACATCCCATGGAAAAGAACCGAGGCACAAAGAAAAACCACAGGGGATTATTACTACCTAAAGAAAGCTAAAAGACATATTTTAAATTTTTGTTTAGACTTTAATCCCTCAAGAAAACTGTCTAGGAGATCAATCGTCGGGAAAAGTCCAATTTTTTTACTTTTTTTCATTTTTTTTTTCACAAAAGCTACTACACTTAAGAATGAGTACTACAACTAAGCTAAAATAGCACAGAAATTCATCCAAACAATCTCCTCACCCCACACTTAAAATTTTGCAATGTCCTCAATGCACACTATAAATAATAAGAGGGTAAACGAGACTTCCTGGTAGGCCAAAGGCCGAAGCAATAGCGGCTCACGAGGTACTCAGACTTTCCCCAGACATCGTCCTTTGTGTGGGCACCCCACACTTAGTCTTCACCATCTAGCTCGCTTTTGCACTCTTCTAATGGCTTTGCTTCCTATGCTCATAATCCTACAAAACAAAAATAAATACTACAAAATAATAAAAATAAAATAAAATAAAATATAAACAAAAATAAAAGAAAGCAGTAAATCTGGGTTGCCTCCCAACAAGCGCCTGATTTAACGTAGCGGCACGACGTGAACCACTTTTTGCCTCCACCTCGAACTTATGAATTGAGCCCCTAACATGGCATCCAGTTTGCGGCTATGCTCTAGTGGTGGGGCTACAATGATAACCAGGCCAAGTAATAAATTTTTCACTCTACACTTCTCGGCCTTTAGATGAGGAATGTATTTTTTGCTTTTTGGCATGACAAATTCAAGAATACAAGCACTCTCATCCTCACTCTTTGACTCCCCCATAGGCTCAGATGGCTTGATTACTATCTTACTATCTAAACACAATGTGGAAAAATGATTGGAATGAGGACCAATACGCTCTAGCTCTAGAATTGTATTACTCTTTACATCCTCATAGTTACATACACAAGAATCTTCAAATATAACATTATCTACTTCCTCACATGGCTCTAGTGTACTTTTCTCAACATGGGCATCATCAACAAAAATATGCTCGAGTGATTGGCTCTCCACTTTTAGCTCCTCAATTTGGCGTATAAGCTCATTTTTAGCTTTACACAACTCATTACTGTTTTGTTGGGCGTTAGACGCATCAACCTTTGTATTCAATTGAGCCTCTAAGTCGTGAATAGTAGTGCCAAATTTATCGATCTCTTGTCCCAATTTGGCTCTTCCTTCTATAAAGTATCTTATCTCATTTGTAATTTCCTCACGTTGAGCCTCATATATTTCTAATCTTTCGGATTCTTCCACCAGCAACATATGGCTCAAAATCTCCACTTTTTCAAAATTATCTTCTTGCTGGTACTCGCTCTCTTCATTCAATTCTTCCATATTGGCCTTCATTCTTGTGATTGCTGCCCTCATTCTTTTCATATCTTTTTTGAGTTCATCCTGTTGCTCTGCTACTTGCCTCAGAATATCCCTAATATATGCATCAGGCTCCATATCCTGCACTTCATTGCCCCTATCAAACTCAGAAACATCATTAGAAAGATCATAATAAGGGCTCAGAGAAGGATGAACAGGATTAGGACAACCATCCCAATGGTCATCTTGACCACCACACATATTACAAATATTCCACTCAAAGGATTGAGATTGTGCGCACAAATCGGTCCCGAAAATATTCTGACAATTTTTCCACCAGTGGGGTCCTCCACAATATGGACAAGGATCATCAAAATAAGAATAACCATCATTCGAATAATTTTTATTCCAAGATGCCATGTTAAAATAAATAACAAATACTAACTAAACTAAAAAAAATGAATAGATAAAAAAAAATGTCTAATCTAGAAAAATAGCTAATTTCTAAGTCCCCGGCAACGGCGCCAAAAACTTGTTGCGACCAAACACACTCACGCAAGTATACGCGGTCGTCAAGTAATAAAGAGACTAAAAGTCGGATGTCGAACCCACGAGGACTTATGATTAACTATTAACTAAATTAGACTATCCTAATTATCTAAACAAGAATTAAACCTCAAAATATTTTATTCTAAACTAATTAAATAAAAAAATATAAATAATGAACTTTGAACAGAGAAAGAGCAGATTTTTATGATATCAATGTAATGAAAACGTTCTAGGGTTATGGGCTATCTAACAATCCTATTGTATTCTTCAATTGAATTGACCGACTAATTTATCTAGCTTATTGGTTGACAGGGTTAATATTGCTCATAAGAATCTGTCGAGTTCTTACTCGCCTATTCAAGCTAACCTAACGCCTATATGTCTATGGAGTTAGAATCAACAAGAACGCATTTATAATTCCTGTAAATCAACCAAGCAAGGCAATTAGGTATATGTCTATCCTAACCACGAATCCGTTCCCCGATGCCCGAGTTCAAGAACTTGCTCTACTCAATCCTATATGCAATCTAGAATTCCCACTTTCGAGTTCAATTCTAGATTCGTAGATAGTATTCAAATGGTGATCAAGCAATTAAATAATTAAGCGCAAGATTGAATAAATAAACCAATATGATAAATCAAGAAGGCAAAATCAATATCAGAATAACAATAGTCATGAAAGAACCACAACCCTAGAACGTGAAGTTTAACTCCACATAGACATGGTAGCCAAACAACAAATCATACAAAGAAACATAAAAATTACTAAGTTTGGTGGGAGAAAGAAGAAACTTGATGAATTCCGGCCTCCACAGCTTTGTGGCTTTTTTTCCTCTTCCCAATATGTTAGATGCCCTAAAAGAGGCGTTTTTAGCTTATATATTGCGTACAAAAGTCGTGGGCCAAAGTTCTCTTATTCCTAATCCGACTTGGCTACAGGGATTGATGCTGGGGTGGATACGTCGCATCCACCTCGTCCTCCACTTCTCAGCTTCGCATGCTAGGGTGGATGCGTCGCATCCACCCTTTGTTCCTCCTTCTCAGCTTTGCCCAGGTGCGGATGCTATGGCGGATGCTATGGGCCGACTTCACTGCTAAGGGTGCACGAAATCCAACCCCTCTTCCTCTACCTAGAGCACCTTTTCTTCATATTTTTATACTCCAAACACCCTAATTCATCACACACAACTCAATTAGTCATAAAACCAATAATTAAACCATGTTGGGCATTTTAAAGATCAAATAGCATCAAAAAGCGGTTAAAACATGGGTAAAGTAACATCAACACATATCGAAATATGCCCAACATCAGTCTGCTTGCAAAATTCCCCATAGAAAGTTTCACAGGGTGAATTTGGGCCAATTCTTCGTGCCTGATTGACACTGCGCGGCAGCAACCTGATACTCAAGTTACTCAGCCTTTCCTAACACTTAGCCAACTTTTCATCAAGTTTGGATTCCCAATAGATTCGGTAGCAACATAAAGAGAACACCATCAGGTACGGGAAACCCCAATCTTTGTATTAATCACAAAATATACAAAGGACCTCTCTTTGCCATGAACAAAAACCGTTCACAGCCCACTTCGTCCGGCCAAGATCGCAAATAGATCTTGTCACACAAAGACCTGCCAACACTCCAGCCTTAGCCCACTTTCTGAAACACTTAGAAACCCTCACGTTTCTCTCTTGTTTCCCACTTTGCTATGAATAAAAGTCATTCATAGCTACTAAGACCTGCCTACGCCCAGCCTTAGTCCACTTTTGAAAACACTCAGAAACCCTCACATTTCTCTCTTTTTTTCCCACTTTGCAAAGATCACAAGTCGATCTTTGCTCACTAAGACCTTCCCATGCCTAGCCTTAGACCTCATATTGAAACACTTAGAAAGAATCACCTTCCTAACTTGTTTCCGTTTCTTTGCTATGAACACAAGGCGTTCATAGCTCACTTAGTCAAGATCACAAGCCGATCTTGACATACCAAGACCTACTCATGCCCAACCTTAGTACCACTTTACCTTAGAGACCCTCTTCTTCATTCGAAGACCCTCTCATTCTAGCTTGGAGACCCTCTTCTTCTTAAAGACCCTCTCCTGCTGTTCGGAGACCCTCTTCTTTGTTGAAGACCCTCTCCTTCTTTGGAAGCCTCATGTCTGACCCTCCTTATTCTCTGGAAAGATCAAATTTTGAAATCCCTCACTTGATCTAAGACTAATCTTAGTCTTGGTCCTCTCTTTCAAGACCACTCTCAGTCTTGATGCCTCTTCTTCACGAAATGCCCCCATATATATAGATATAGGGGCTTCCACTGGCAGATTTGAAGGGACAACATACAAAGGGGCAATTCCGTTATTGTGCTTTGCCCAGTCAAAGCACTAATAAGCACTTAACCATTTAATGGGGCACTTACCCACGAAATGGCCCTCTTCAGCACTTATTTCTATTTGTGGAGCACTCAGCTTTCATGGTGGAGCACTCAATTCTCTGGTAGAGTACTTAGCCCTCTGGTAGAGCATTGGTCCCATCTCCCACTGAACCAAGCCTTACACACAGCTTTTCTAAATCTGATCCTATCTAGTAGTTGACATCCCCCAACTACATAGGCCATTATCTTACACGAAATGACATTAGCTACAAGCACTAAACATGCATGGATACAAGTCATTACAAAAATACAACGGCCCACTGCTTTGGCATGTGCACTACATGTGCCCTTTTTCTTGGTCAGCTATTGCACACCCCAAGTCTGGCATTGCGCCCAGCCTTGGCTGATTTTGACATTGCTCCACGCCAATGTCTTGTCTGCAACCTGCTTTCCATGATTTTACCGCACACGCCCGTCGCCAGTCGGCTGCACATTGCCTTAGCCGTATTTCTGCCTTGTCTTTGTCAACACTTGTTTCATCCGTGCCTTTGCTTGTATTTTGTCTCACATAACTTGCCATCATTCCGTGTCTTCGTGATTTAGCTTGCTTGTACTTGGCGCTCCCACAACTTGAACTGTCCGTAACTTTGTCTTTGGCGCGCATGTCGTGCCATGCCGCCCAAACTTGTCCAACTGCCTTTTCAAGCCTTTGCCAAGCTTGTCTTGCCTATCTCAAGACCTTGGCCAAATACTTTCTCTCATGACAATGTTTCTCATCCATTGTCCCGCATGATCGTTTTTCTCCCACATAGGCCAATGGCAAGGCCATCATGCCCCAATCCTTGCCACAGTCGCGCCACGTCCGATGTCAAAGATTTAGGTCCTAACAAACCACCCGCACCCTTTGAAATCGACGTCTTCGTCGAGCCGACTTAATGGATCTTCCCCAAGAAGTTATTGACAGACAACGCCCCTATTGTTCTATTCCACAAGAGAGTTTTCCGGACTTTGACACTTCTTGCTTTCATGAACTGTTCCACACTTGGCACAATTCAGCATTTTTGCCACAAGCCATGCTCTCAACCGGTAACATCAAATCTGCAACTGATTGTCTTACCACCGCCACGAATCTTGCTATGCTCCGATACTCATCTATCCGAGCAGTTCTACTAAGCACTCTGCTTCGCTTTGATACCATCTTTCACAGGGTCAATTTGGGCCAATTTTTTACTTCTGATTGACACTGCGCGGTAGCAACCTGACACTCAAGTTACTCAGCCTTTCCCAACACTTAGCCAACTTTTCATCAAGTTTGGCTTCCCACAAGATTCTGCAGCAACATAAAGAAAACACCATCAGGTACGGGAAAACCCAACCTTTGTATTAATCACAAAATATACAAAGAACCTCTCTTTTCCATAAACATAAACCGTTCACAGCCCACTTCGCCCGGCCAAGATCACAAATAGATCTTGTCACACTAAGACCTGCTAATGCTCCAGCCTTAGCCCACTTTCTGAAACACTTAGAAACCCTCACGTTTCTCTCTTGTTTCCCACTTTGCTATGAATAAAAGTCATTCATAGCTACTAAGACCTACCTACGCCCAGCCTTAGTCCACTTTTGAAAACACTCAGAAACCCTCACGTTTCTCTCTTTTTTTCCCACTTTGCAAAGATCACAAGTCGATCTTTGCTCACTAAGACCTTCCCATGCCTAGCCTTAGACCTCATATTGAAACACTTAGAAAGAATCACCTTCCTAACTTGTTTCCGTTTCTTTGCTATGAACACAAGTCGTTCATATCCCACTTAGTCCAGATCACAAGCCGATCTTGACATACTAAGACCTGCCCATGCCCAGCCTTAGTACCACTTCATCTTGGAGACCCTCTTCTTCATTCGAAGACCCTCTCCTTCTGGCTCGGAGACCCTCTTCATCTTGAAGACCCTCTCCTTCTGTTTGGAGACCCTCTTATTCTTTGAAGACCCTCTCCTTCTGTTCGGAGACCCTCTTCTTCGTTGAAGACCCTCTCCTTCTTTGGAAGCCTCACGTTTGACCCTTTTTTTTCTCTGGAAGGATCATATTTTGAACTCCCTCACTTGATCTAAGACTAATCTTAGTCTTGGTCCTCTCTTTCAAGACCACTCTCAGCCTTGATGCCTCTTCTTCACGAAATGCCTCCATATATATAGATATAGGGGCTGGCACTAGTAGATTTGAAGGGACAACTTACAAAGGGGCAATTTCGTTATTGTGCTTTGCCCAGTCAAAGCACTGAATAAGCGCTTAACCATTTAATGGGGCACTCACCCACAAAATGTCCCTCTTCAGCACTTAGTTCTGTTTGTGGAGCACTCAGCTTTCATGGTGGAGCACTCAACTCTCTGGTGGAGCACTTAGCCCTCTAGTGGAGCACTGGTCCCACCTCCCACTGAACCAAGCCTTACACACAGCTTTGCTAAATCTGATCTTTTCTAGTAGTTGACATCCCCCAACTGCATAAGCCATTATCTTACACGAAATGACATTAGCTACAAGCACTCAACAGACATGGATACAAGTCATTACAAAAATACAACGGCCCACTGCTTTGGCATGTGCACTATATGTGCCATTTTTCTTGGTCAACTATTGCACGCCCCAAGTCTGGCATTGCGCCCAGCCTTGGCTGATTTTGACATTGCTCTGCACTAATGTCTTATCCGCAACCTGCTGTCCTTGATTTTACCGCACATGCTCGCCGTCTGTCGGTCGCACATTGCCTTAGCCGTATTTCTACCTTGTCTTTGTCAACACTTGTTTCATCCGTGCCATTGCTTGTCTTTTGTCTCACATAGCTTTGCCTTAGCTATTGAAACTCTTTGCCATCATTTTTTTCCTTCGTGATTTAGCTTGCTTGTACTTGGCGCTCCCACAACTTGAATTACACGTACCTTTGTCTTTGGGGTGCAGTTGCTCGAGATAATTTGACTGTTTTGGCACGATTTATCTTTTCCACGACATTTTACTTAATATTATAGGGTGTGTTTCATAAACGACTTAATAAATCGACGGTCCTCGGTTTGGTTTGGTATGGTTTTAAATTTTAAAAAATTAAAAATATTTGATTTGGATTTGTATTAACCCAAAAAGAAAAATGGACCAAATCGAATCAAACCGATATATATATATATATATATTTTATTTTGGATATTAATTAAATCTTGTCTATCATTTTTATAATTTTGGATGCTTATTTTACTGTAATTATTTTCCATGGAATGACTATAGCATGGTATCAAAGTGGTTCTCATATTAGTGTTTCAGCTCTATGTTTATAAAACATTGCCCAAATAACGAGCTCCTTGCAGATGACAATGTCGAAGATAAAATTTGTACTGTATTGGTTTGGTTTGGTTTGAATATTAAAACAAATTGCCTTAATTAGTTTGGTTTAGTTTTAAGAAAAACTTGAGCCAAACCGAACTATGAACACCCCAAGGTATATGATTGAAAATATTTCTTCGAAAACAAGTTATTTTCTTACTTATTTTTTAGTGTTTAGTTAGCAAGGAGAAAATATTATCCCAAGAGTATTTTAATATAACTTAAGCAAATACTACAATAATAGACTTGAACCCTAGACCTCTACCCCCGACCTCGACCCCGACCCCGACATTGATCCCGACCTCGACCTCGGATTCAAAACTTGACATCAAACCCTGATTCTGATGCCGAACTTCGAATCCTACCTCGACCCCGACCACAATCCCTGAACCCGAACTTGACCTGAAATCAAACCTCGACCTCGACTCACAACCCAACTCCGACCATGAACACCAACCTTGATACCTGGTCCCCGACCTTGGACCCCGACCCTAATCCTGAACCTTGACCCCGACCTTGACCTTGGCACCTACCCCCGACACTCAAGACTCGGCCCTCGTCCTCTATGTTATAGGTCGCGAAGTCCAGGTCGGGCGGGGGAGGGGTGGCGAGAGTTGGTCGGCCAAGGGAAGAAGGAAGGGGACGAGGTGGGTGAGGGGGGCAAGGGTAGGTTGGTAGTGGAGAGGGTTTTCCAGGGAGGGAGAGGTGGGTCGGGGCGTGAAGTTGGAGGGTAGGTGAGGGATGTCGAGGTGGGGGTGGGGAAGTGAGCAGTACCTGGCGGCAGAGGGGATGCTCCCGCAGTCGTTAGAGGTAGAGGCAGAGGACGAGTTAGTATCACGATCCAAAATCATGTGACCGGCACACTACCCAACCCGGGCGAACCAACCCATACTAGAATTTCCATCTATATTGCTAACAGATGCATGTAGAAGCCTTTTTTGAAATTATTTTCAATAATTGAAAATACATAACAATAACAATGCCTCTTTCATTTCATGACATATGAATAACCATCAATACAACCTCCCAAATAATACTAATAGTAACTAGAATCTCTACGACATGAGAATAAAATAAACACTTGGGACAACCCCAACAAACCGAGAGTAAAGAATCAACATGACACCTACCACGAAATAGAAGTGGTGCCTCACCATACACCTCTAAAAGAGAGTAATCCTAGCCTCATTCGCTCATCACGTACCATACCTCCTCTTGAAACATATAAAGTAAGTGAGACCCTGAGAGGGCCCCCTAAGGGCTGAGTACACCATGACGGTACTTAATAAGTGTCATAGACTCTCTCTAACTCAAGTTCCTAAGACAAGGCTTTACAAAAATAATGCAACCAATATTTGATATAAAATGATAAGAATTATGTCAATTCATGTTCTTTATCATTTTAAGTGAAATGGCTAGAAAAATATAAATCATGATACAAACATTTAAAATATTTATATCAACCCATGATTCTAATAAAAATCATGCAAAATCATTTCAAATTCATTAAGTCATTGAAATCACTTTCGACTCCTTAGGCCTAAACATAACAAAATTATTGTTTACCTTTCACCGGGAGTACTATACCGATAACGACATAATAAACAATCACTAGGTGATCAACCTAGCAACAAGTATTTGACCCTACTTGTCTGGGCGGCTTCCCATAGTGTTGTACGAGTCCACTTAACCTTATTACTTTAAGTAATGATCATTTTTCCTCACAATGGGGGACTTTATCCCACAAACTTTGGCTTAGCCTTAGAATGTGTCCCTACACCCACACGTGTAGTTCCATGGTAACGAACTTAACATTTAAACCAATCTCAGTGGTCTCCACTAGTAACTCCCAAAATATTTGATATCTCAAAATAGATTCATAGCATAGCAGCCTTAAAGGATCTATTTTTATCAAATTATAGCTCATGGCCAAACTAAACTATTTGAATAAAAACAATAACCACATGATTTTCTTCATGTTAAAGCCTTTAGCAATTTAACATTCGTCATTCAAAGATACGTCAAGTGCTATCCATTAATCAAGTTTCAAAAGAAATACTTTACATAAAATACATCTTTAGCACTAAAATATTTTATATACTTTCCAATACATAAGTTTGGATAAATTATAACATTTTCCTCCAGTATCGTTTACCACCAACTCTTTAAAAATAAGGATTTTTTAATTATAAAATAACAAGACCTTCTTTATGAAACACAACTCACAATATATGGTGGCATCCTTTCCCCCTTGTCCCCACAAGTACGAATCAACATTTACAAACAAACTCATGTAATAACTCAAATATAATTTTAGAGACAATCTCTCAAGTCCAAGCTTTAAAATAATTGTACGATGCTCCAATTTATTTAGAACTTTCAAATATCGTCAACAAGCCAATATCTACATTAGACATCCCATGACGTCAATACTTATCCAAATATAAATGTCGATACCCAATTAAGGTTGACTTGTAAGTCTTTATCCTTAATTGATTCCATCCTTGGCCTTTAAGCCCTAATCTATACTATACGATTCAATACTTAATCATGATTAAGCTATTGAAGCACTAGAATCATCAAATATCTTTCAAAGATTCAAAAATTCACTATTCATCTTATTTTCCATTCAAGAACCCTAACCCACAATACACATTTCAAGGACCAACATAATTTTTCAACCACATGATACTTTCTACTTTACAATACATTCCAAATACTTAATCCATAGTTGTATTTAAATGTAGGATATAGAATTTACCTCTTGTAGATCAAAACTAACTTGAACTATTTTGAATAATTCTTAAATATTAGAGGAATCCCTATGAATTTCAATCAATGTAGATGTTAATACTAGCATTAAGCAATGCTAATCCCTCATAAAAAATCATAAAACTCATCTTTGAAGTGTATTTGGGTTGGGAATGCTCTACCTTCTCTCTAGAACTCAAAACTTTGCCAAAAATGATCTCTTTCTCTCTCCCTGAACCTCCCTATTTTATAAGAAAATAGGCTGTGTAGCTTGCACATATTGGCTACAAAGGCTTGTGTAGCCTACGAAGCTTAAGCCCTCCCCCTCACTTCCATGCTGGTTTTGCCTACGCAGCATGGGTAGGCTACACAAGAAGGCTACGCAGATCTGTTGGGATTCATTCCTCCTTCTTTTCTCAACCATTCCAAGATATGTATCTATTCATGCAACTTGATGACCTTCAACCCTCCTGAATTTCATGTCCAAGTATTGTAATAATCTTGATACTCTCGTGTGGACCTGCACGTATTTCGATGCCTCCCTAATTATTCTCTTAAGCTCGAATTAGGCTTAATCTTATTAGAATAATTTCTGGGGATTTACAATCTCCCTCACTTAGAAACATTCATCCTCAAATGTCAAGCCGAAGTCATAATCAAATTCAAATATCCAATCATAACCCTTCTAGACCTTTGCACCAAATGGCCTCTTATTATCCATCCTTTTTTACTAACTCTTTAATTTCTCAAAAATTCGATAGAGTCTCCTTTATTAATAGGACCATTCCAAAAATATTCACATGTCAGCCAACCACACATACACGATATACATAAATCACGATGGCCCTACACGACTTGTATATGCAACAATGTACCTCTATATACCAATAAAATTTTAATACACTCTACCAAACACCGGTGATTACAATGCAAGTCTCAAAAAGAATATAAGGCACATTAGTATACTATTCAAGCCTAAACTCTATTTTTTTAAAATAAATAAGGATATCTTTTATTCATGTCATCCTACGCTTTCCATGTTGCTTCTTCAATATCCTGACTTCACCATAACACCTTAATTGATGCTATCTCTTTTGTCCTCAACTTCTAGACTTATCTATCAAGTATATCAACAATAATATGCTCATATGTTAGTAACTCATTTATCCCAATGGTTCGTGGCGAAATAACATGTGAGGGATCTCCTAAACACTCCCAACATTACAATAATAAGGTATATGCCTTAAGACTGGTCTAGCTACCATAGGCAATACATATCAATAATATATCGAATCTCACCTCATAAGCAAGATAAACAATTTACTCACTTGCTTCACGGAATAAGCATGATACACATAGAACTAAAAGAAAATTCTAAGAAATAGTTATACTTGCAGTCATGAACAAGTGAGGGCATCGGATTTTCACGTTCCTCATCGGCCCTCCAAGTAGCCTTCTTGTCATCATGATTATGCCATAGTACTTTCATTGAATTTATGACTATAGTTCTCAACCCACAAACTTGCATCACATGAGTCTCAATCGATTCTTCCTCATAAATGAAATTGTCATTCTCGATACGTGAACTTGTTTGCCGATATCAAAAGATAACATTACCTCTAAGGTTAGTACCTCATTCACCACTTGAATCACACATGCCTCAATTATAATATCAAATCAACTAAGGTAGCTTCGATTACAATGTAAAATCATGTGTGGCCCCCGCTCTTTCTAGATACCTCATACAACATCCAAAAAGTTTATTTTACCATCTGAGCCTCATTACACCTTTCATATGCGATTCCTTTTTCAGAACATCACGTCATATTCATTAACCCATGTTCTTGGTGATGTTCATTCAAATATCAACTTTAGTCTTGATATGTTATATACTTATTTCAATCCATGTATTTTGTGTAACTCTTTTAGAAATGGGGTTTCACCACAATGCTTAAAGTGATGTTACATACCCATTCTCCATTATTTTTTAAAAATTTACCAATTCATGCTTAAGAATTTTTTTATGGGTGAAGATTCCATTTTCTAATCATTCTCATAAGTAGAATTTCAACATCAAGCCTCATCATATATATGTTATTTCCTAACACCATCCTTCCATCGAGACTCTTTCAGCTTAAAGTTATCTATCTCGGTCTAGTATGTTCCTTCATTCCTCTATAATTCTGTCATGATATTATCTTATCCAACTGGTACCCCATGACGTATAGTTTATCTCCTAGCCTTTATGATGATCACAACTGGAGAGCCTTCAAATCCCAACTTACTACTCACATAACTAATAAGCTCACTTCGTGGAAAGATATTCATTACCACTGTTACCAAGTTTGTAACATGCCCTAACCATCGATTATTGAACATCAAAGTCTATTTTTCCATTTTCTTTCTTCTAGAGATTCTTATCATTACAAAATTACCACAAATCGTTGACCTTCAGCACTTGGTTATTATTGCAACCTCGATGGTACTCATGTTCTTTAAAGATTAGTACTCCCTTTAGGTATCGTGCCTTCCACTTAAGGACCATGTTCCAGCTTACATCATCCACATATTATTTAGTAATACATTAAAAAAAATCTTTTTGCATTTCATCTCGCGCGAAGTGTGCGCATATAACCCTTTTTATATATCTCTTGAAACTGATATTCAAGTACTCAAGTCGAGTCATACCGAATCGAAACTTCTATAACTCATTCAAATAATTTGTTCGTTCATTGACAGCTTGCCTGAATAATAATGATCAATCTATTTAATTTTTATAAAAAATATATAATACCTCTTTCATTTATAACAAGCTTGTAGCCCCAGTACAACCTTTTTTATTTCTCTTATACTTTGTATTCTTCTCAAATTTAGTAAATTGACTTGTATTTCCCATTTTTGGTATGTATGATCTCTCTTTTACCCCCATCACCTTACGATGAAATTAAATGCCTAACTCTCCCCTACTTAGGAGCAATTCGCTTCTCAAGCCTCTACCCATCGTGTGTAGACTTTACAAAGTCTTTATACCATAAGTAAACTTGTTTTGTACACTTACGTCTCCACCCTAATGTTAATGGTCATTTACTCCCCAACTAGGAATCGCATCTTACAATTTTCACCTCCGGCAAAACTTGACTCGTATCCTCATCATCACACATGTGTTACCTCCTAATTCCGATGATATAATGGAATCACTATGCTCATCAAAGCTCTCTTGGTTACTTCACTGTTTAAATTCCACCACCATACTTCCTAACCATAAGTGATGTTGGTAAGTGTCGTCCCCCTCTGCCCGTACCATAATAAAATGATTAACACATATATGTACTATACTTGTATCCTTCTTACGTCGTGCTCTATGGTCTGTGCTCAAATATATATGTTCCGTAACTACGGCTCTATTAGGCTTCTAAGTCCATGCCCGATCACTTTTAACAAGTACGACTTCTTCACGAGAAATATGTATATCTTCTTCATGCAAATTTTTATAGTAATTCGTGTTCTCACAATAATAAATTCAAGACACTAACGATCTATCTTTATATGCGACATAGATTTTAGAACCACATCCACATATGTAAATGTTCGGGCATACCCCTACTACCATGGAATTTAACATGGTACTCTTTAGCCTCATTCCTAACACAATATCCTTATGAGACATCACCACATATTTTTGAAATACTTAAAATCCCTCGGCCTCCAGAATGTACCATTACTATTCTCCAACTCTTTAGCTTTAAGTCATTCATATAATATTTACAATCTATCAAAATTAGTAATCTAGACTCATAAGTCATTCAACACATTCAACCCCTTTACAATCCCTTTTTGTTCCGTCAATCCATGTTTAACTTCTCTGTTGGCCCACTTAAGAGGATTCTAGGGCATATTCTTATAAACTTTATCTCCCATGACTACATCAATACTAAAATGGGATATAACTCGTCTAAACAAGTTTAATGTTGCCCATTCATGATGACTTGCCTTTCGAGATAATTTAGATTACTCTTTAAATCTTTGAGGTTATGCCTTTTGTACACTTCGTACCTTATCATGTCTTCCACTTATTCATTCGAGCGTCTTTACATAATTGCCATGTATATCTACATTCGTTATTAATAATTAATATCATTCATATTTCTTTGATCACTCGAAAACGCGCTTTGAAACTCTACATATGTTGTTTTCAAGCTCATGTGACGTGATAATAGCTATAACCTATAATATCAAGTGTCCATCTGGTCCACATCAACTTTCAATATTCATTTATAAAAATATTTTGATACAAACTTCTTTAGTCTACTCAAAAATATTATATTTACTCGATTGAACTTTACTTATTTGTATTCTTCTTGTCTATCACAATGGTGGGCATGATATTACATGACCATCCTTTTCCACAAGCAGTTTCAACTATATACTAGGGTCATGCCCTCTCAAGATGCAGTGATTTTCCGATGCATCACGACAACGATCAATGCGATTCTCGTCTTATATTCCTTCAAACAATCATTAGCTCTTGGATAACTACTACAATCCATTATAGCAACATTTGATTTGAATCCATTTTATTTCATTCACAATTTTTTCCATTATATTCATATCAAGAGTCATCAAAAACTTTCTTGGCTACTCCTTTAGTAGTTAGAGTCATTACTTACTCACGGCTCTCCTTCGTAAATCACATCGTAATTTCGATAAAGATCGACAATTTTCTCCTTGCTTCAAGCTTTAACGCACGATCTAGAGTAAAAATAAGGGAATGAGACAATCCTACAATGTCCATGTAGTTTTTTCGATATGGGTGTGGTGCACAATACACCAATAAGGATAACTCTACTAGACACGATTTCATAAACTTTTTAGGACTCGAATTAGAACGTAATGCTCTGATACCAAGTTATTCACGACCCAAGATCACATGACTGACACCCTTCACACTACCCAACCGGGGTAAACCAACCAATACTAGAATATCCATCTATATGACTAACAGATGCATGTGGAAGCCTTTGATAACATAATCATTTTAAATGATTAAAACCATACATGAAGTATAATCTTTAAATATATCATTTTAAATAATTAAAACACATAAGGATAACAATGTCTCTTTCATTTCATGCCATATGAATAACCATCAATTACAACCTCCTAAATAATCCTAATAGTCTATGGAATTTCTAAGACATGAGAATAAAATAAACACTTGGGATAACCCCAACCAACAGAGAGTAAAGAATCAACATGATAGTTATCACGAAATAGAAGTGGTGCCTCACCATACACCTCGGAAAAAGAGTCATCCTAGCCTCATACGCTCATCACGTACTACACCTCCTCCCGAAACATGTAAAGTAAGCGGGACCCTGGAGAGGGTCTCTTGAGGGCTGAGTACACCACAACGATACTCAATAAGTGTCATAAACTCTCTCTAACTCAAGTTCTTGGGACAAGGCTTTACAAAAATAATGCAACCAATATTTGATATAAAATAATAATAATTATATCAATTCATGCTCTTTATCATTTTAAATGAAATGACTAGAAAAATATAAATCATGATACAAACTTTTAAAATATTTATATCAACCCATGATTTTATTAAAAATCATGCAAAACTATTTCAACTTCATTAAGTCATTAAAATCACTTTCGGCTTCTTAGACCTAAACATAACGAAATTATCTTTTACCTTTTCACCGGAAGTACTATACCGACACCGACATAATAAACAACCACTAGGTAATCAACCCAGCAATAAGTATTTGACCCTACTTGTCTAGGCGGCTTCGCGTAGTGCCGTACGAGTCGACATAACCTCATTACTTTAAGTAATGATCATTTTCCCTCACAATGGGAGTCTTTATCCCACAAACTTCGGCTTAGCCTTAGAATGTGTCCCTACACCGGCACATATAATTTCATGGCAACAAACTCTATATTCGAACCAATCTCGGTGGTCTTCACTAGTAACTCCCAAAATATTTGATATCTCAAATAGATTCATAGCATAGTAGTCTCAAAGGATATATTTTGATCAAATCATAGCTCATGGCCAAACTAAACCATTTGAATAAAAACAATCAACCACATGATCTTCTTCATGTTAAAGCCTTTAGTAATTTAACATTCATCATTCAAAGATACAACGAGTGTTATCCATTAATCAAGTTTCAAAAGAAATACTTTACATAAAATACATATTTAGCACTGAAATATTTTATATTCTTTCCAATACATAAGTTTGAATAAAAATTATTAACATTTTCCTCAAGCATCATTTACCACCAACTCTTAAAATATAAGTTTTTTTAATTATAAAGTAACAAGATCTACTTTATGCAACACAACTCAAAATACATGGTGACATCCTTTTCTACTTGTCCCCACAAGTACGGATGCACATTTACAAACAAACTCATGTAATAACTCAAATATGATTTGAGGGGAAATCCCTCAAGAAGAGTAAGTTTTGATCAACTTACCTCAAGTTCAAGCTTCAAAATAATAGTACGATGCTCCAATTCATTTAGAACTCTCAAACGTTACCAACAAGCCAATTTCTACATTAGACAACCCAAGATATCAATACTTATCCAAATATAAATGTCGATACCTAATTAAGGTTGACTTGCAATTCTTTATCCTTAATTGATTCCATCCTTGGCCTTTAAGCCCTAATGTCACGACCCAAAATCTAACTAGTCGTGATGGTACCTAACCCAACCCGTTAGGTAAGCCAATTACCAACTAACCAATTCCAATAATAATTATTAAAGCAATTTAAGTAAATAAAGGTCTTAATCTGATACAATCCCCAAGAACTGGTAGTACAAATCATGAGCTTCTAAGAATAGAGTATACAAAGCAAAAATGAAATAAATACGTAGTCTGTTTGAATAATACATAAACAGAGCTTTTATAAATCTAAGACTACCCTGAACAGGAGGCAGCTATAACAGGAACGCAGGTATATCTTTAAGTCCCGCAACCATCGAGCACAACAACAACAACAGCCAACATCTGCACGCAATGTGCAGAAGTCTAGTATCAGTACAACCGACCCCATGTACTGAGTAAGTAACAAACCTAGCCGTAGGTTGAAAGTAGTGACGAGCTTCTACCAAGGTCGGGTCCACAACCAATACTCCACAACAATCCATAACAACATAAAGCAAATACCAGAAGTAACTCAGAGATAAAATGCTCAGCCAAATCAGGATTTCAAAAATAATAGTTCTTCCTTTCAAATACATTAGTGAAAACCCAAATCGTTTAGCGGAGTTGCCAAAACAATGAGTAGTTTGAAAACAATAAATTTCTCACAAAATCTTTTCAATAATAAATAAGATGTTTCATTTTCCTTCCGGATAACCCGTGTAAAACAAATGCATCACTATGCCCATCTGTCAAAAATATGTGAAAAATCATGAATGATGTGATATTGTACGACATGAGGAAAATACATCTCTATACTTGTATGTTATGTGTGCATGCCAATACGATGCAACTCAGTGATAAAATCATAAACAGCCCCTGGGGTAGAACATCACTCATACTCTTGCCACTCGGACATACCTCACAATCACTCATGCCTCACAGTCACTCAGCACTCGGCACTCACTCGCACTCAGTAGGTACTTTCGCTCACTGCGGGTATGTACAGACTCCGGAGGGGCTCCTTCAGCCCAAGCGCTATAATATGCACGGACAACTCACGTGCTGCACGGACAACTCACGTGCTATAATATCATATCATAATTCGCACGGACAACTCACGTACCATAATAAGCCAATAAGGCCCGCTGCAGGTGGGCAGCCCCGATCCATATAATAGTAATAATATATATCTAAAGCCAACATGGCTTGTTGTGGCGTGTAGCCCGATCCCATAATAATCCTCACAATCAGGCCCTCGGCCTCATTCAGTCATCAATATCTCTAGTCTCTCGGTCTCACAATGTCATGAAAATAGCCCAAAATGATGATATGATGTATCAATGAATAACAACAGAGACTCAGATATGATATGTAATGAAATAAATATGACTGAGTATGAATTTTCAATTAAAAATAAATAATTCATAACAATATGACCTCCGTGGGTCCCCAAATATTGACACATAGCCTCAACATAATTTTTAATATATTTTTAACTCAATTTCTTTAACACATAAAACCGCATGAAGAATGCCAAGATTATTTAACTACAAAAATCCACAGAACAAATTACGTCATAATTTCTATAGTGCACGCCAACACGCCCGTCACCTAGCATGTGTGTCACCTCCCAACAATTTACAAAAATACATATATTCAGGGTTCATAGCCTCAACACCAAGATTAGAAGAGTTACTTACCTCGAACAAGCCAAATCTAATGCCGAGCAAGCTAAACAATGCTCCAGAATTCCATTATGCGCGTATTAACTCCCGAACGGCTCAAATCTACCACAATTAATTTGATTCAGTCCACACAATTTATAGGAATTAATTCCATGTCAAAATGCTAACATTTTCCACAAAATCCGAAATTACGCCCCAAAACTCACCTGTGAGGCCCACGTCTCAAAATCCGACGAAAGTTACAAAATACGAAAACTCATCCAATTACAAGTTCAACCACACTAATTTCACTCAAATCCGACTCCAAATCGGTATTCAAACTTGAAAAAATCATTTTGTGATATTATAGAAATTACCTTCTATTTCTCTTGAAGATTCAATAATCTTACACCAAAAATGAAGATTAATTCATGGAATATAATCACAAGGGAGTTAAGAACACTTACCCCAAGTTGTGTGAAAACTTTCCTCTCCAAAATCGGCCAACCGGGCTCCAAAATGTCCAAAATGAGAAAAAATATCGGAACCCTCGTTTTAAACACTGCCCGGGCATTTCCGCACCTGCGGTGCCTGGGCTCGCACCTGCTCATCCGCATTTGCAGAACAAATTGCGCACCTGTGGACAATGCCAAGCTTTTCAAAACCTCGCATCTGCAGCACCTTTCTCACATATGCGGGCTCGCAGATGCGCAAACCCTTTGCACATGCGTTCTCTCCAAGCCAGCCCCAGTCCGCATCTGCACCAACACCTTCGCACCTGCGGCCTCGCATATGCGAAAAATTCCTCGCACCTGCGAGCACTGCCCAGTGCCACTCTTGGACTCTTCTGTGGCTTATTTCACGCACATGTGGCTTCGCACCTGCGATAAAAATCTTCGTAGATGCGATCACACCAGTAAGCAGCAGTTCCAGCATTTCCTTAAGTCCCAATTTGATCTGTTAACTGTCCGAAACTCACCCTAGGCCCTCGGGACATCAACCAATTGTATCAACAAGTCCCATAACATAACACAGACCTACTCGAGGCCTCAAATCACACCTAACAACATCGAAACGACGAATTACTCCTCAATTCAAAATCAACGAACTTTGAAATTTCAAATTCTACATCTTGTGCCAAAACACATCAAATCAATCCGGAATGACTTAAAATTTTGCCCACAAGTCACATTTCACATTACGGACCTATTCTAATTTCCAGTATCGTATTCCGACCTCGATATCAAAAAGTCAACCCCCCGGTCAAACTTCCCAAAAAATCATCTTTCGGTATTTCAAGCCTAATTCCACTACGTACCTCCAAATAATTTTTCGGACACGCTCCTAAGTCCAAAATCACCATACAGAGCTATTGGAATCATCAAAACTCCATTCCGGGGTCGTTTACACATAAGTCGACATCCGGCCACTATTGTAACTTAAGCTTTAAACCTTAAAACTAAGTGTTCCAATTCATTCCAAAACTTCACCAGACCCGAACCATTTACCCCGACAATTCACATAACAACTGTAAAGTACAATTTGAACGGTAAAGGGGGAAGCGAGGTTGTAATACTCAAAATAAATGGCCAGGTCGTTACATTCTCCCCCACTTAAATATACATTTGTCCTCGAACGTGCCAAGAGTTGTTTCTAAGCCATCAAATCACTATTCCATCTTACCACACATGTACTTGGGGGTGAACCCATGTCACCCTATTCCATATGAGCTTGACGACACAATACAACTAAAATCATTGATTTAACTTTAGCCCATAAGCCTTGTAATTTAATTTCCAACCTTTAGAATTTCTTTCAAGACACGAATCTTACATTTACACCCCATATGAGTTTGAACAAGTTGTATCAAGCCATAACTATAACCACGGATATAATCACCCAGCATATTATTCAACTCACATGCTCGTAGCACCATTCCTGCTCACAGTGACTACTCCAGAACCAACTACATACTAGTATTAAACCCATATCGAACCAAACCTCATCCCAAAACCTTCGTACATTATTGATAGTAAAAGAAACACGCGAAATTTTATGACCACTTACCAAATCAACAAGTCATGGAGCTCTCTTGCCCCAACCAGAACCATAATCGCTTTCTGAGCTGACTTTCAATATCATCCTTCCGAACATACCGTAATCGAACCTGATAATACCCATTCTAGGTCCAATGACCTTATATTACTAAACACAACTATTCCACGAACATGTAGCACCAATATAACTCAGAGCCACAGCCCATGCCATCCGTGCACCAATATGCAACAATTCAAATGTACTCAGTCATGAAAATGACTCAAATGAGAGAACTGCCTCGCAAGATTAACAAGTACCGCCACAACGAAATGCTGAAAATTCATCATACACTGTAGAAACATCACCCGATTCTAACACAAGGTCCATACCTTAACATAGCTCTGCTACAATGTGTGTTCCCATCCAAACGTTGGTCCATATTATATACCTCGAACCACCCTACTCAAAATCAATAACCACGGAGAGGCAAATGATAAAAATGCCACACAAAACCAGAAAGAACATATCCATTACGCAATCGATCATGCAATACCCAAATACTCATCACGCTCAAATTCCGCTATAAAGCTCAAATAGAATCGCACCATCTGTGCACATAACCAATGAATCACAACTCCTCATAGCATAAAGGAGTAACTCACAGATCATTTCAGAACACGAATAAGCTCAACATCAACCGAATGACATATCCCTCAACAATAGCAGTATGGAGCCAACCATTCCGGCTTAGTGTAGAATACACATCTTAATTGGGCTTGCCTATGGACCCCCAAATCAACTCGGGTTACCCACAAATAGATAAAAATCCCTCCAAAAATCCATATTGACTGAATCATAACACATTTTATCATCTGGCTAGCTCCGGCCACAACTTTACAGTCCACAACCATGAAACACAAAAATTCTTCCGTGCCACTTGGCAAAATTTGAATATCAGCATTCTATCAACCATGTGAGTACCGCAATACTAATTTATACATCTGTAAGTCAAAATACAATGCGCCTTCTGAAGTCTGCCCCTTTCTCATACAACACCAAGCAGTAATAGTATTCGTCTAGTTTTTTGAAACCATCC
This sequence comes from Nicotiana tabacum, assembly GCF_000715075.1. Lineage (NCBI taxonomy): Eukaryota > Viridiplantae > Streptophyta > Magnoliopsida > Solanales > Solanaceae > Nicotiana > Nicotiana tabacum. Next base: position 25,703,073 of record NC_134094.1, on the reverse strand, counting down.
ATGTTGTCCAACATTCGTTACCTTCTCTTCAAGACTGTACTGCCACCTTGTACATGAAAATCTAGCTTTCGTACAACACATAACACCTATCTTGCCATCAGGTGAAAAGCACAAGAATCTTATTATCAACTTTGAGTCACCAATAATTTACATACCATTTTAGTTAGAAATCTTTCTCTTGATTCTTTCCAGGAGGAAATCACATTACACCACACGTTTCCCACACCAGTAGAAACCATCAAGAATACATTGGAATCCATTTGCACATAATCAATCCCTTAAAACTAAATTCCTCTAACTCGACCAAGCCACACAGGTTGCCAAGTCCATGTGTATTGCACAAAACACCTGTAGAAAACCCCCACATCATAAGCACCCAAAGAACCGATCATATCCATTACCATACTGATCCAACCTACTACCCAATTGTCCGAGTCCCTTCCGAATTTGTCTTCAGATTGATATTTCTTCTGGCTAAAATACCATGATCTTTAACCACAACTTACCCTACAAACCTAAGCATAGAACCACAATGCCCTACGGCCCATAAGCAATTGTATTCTTCTTAAGCACCTTCAAAACTACCACAACCATAACACTCACTCTGAGAATACCTTATGTGAATTTGAAATTGTTCTTCTTTACTTCCTTATACAAAAATGTAGAATCCATAGTCATATAGAATTTCCGCAAGTCCAGGCACTATCAAACGCAAATCTCGGATTTTTATCCATACACAAGTCCGGAGGCATTCTCAATTGCTATATATAATTCTCAAACCCACTGGAATTTTCTCAGGAGTCACCCACTTTGCTCAAATCTAACGGCACCGCCCAAATGGCCAAAAGACACGTGCCCCATTAGCACCACAACACTCAAAGAAGTAACTCTAGTTTAACACCACATATCAAATCCATACTCCGCGCACACTACGTCATTTACCCATAATAACTCACTCATCCCACGATTTCCATATACTCATACGTACAATATAATCCTTAACCAGGAATTTTCTTATTTGAGTCATCATCGATCTCAACTTCTGCAAGTCATAGCTAACCCACAAGTATGCCTCAGACCAAAATTAAAATTTAACACCTAACCATGAAATCACATTGTCAATAGCAGACTCCCCCACTTGGCTTGAAGCCATAAATTTAAACATTCCATAACTCACAATACTCATACTTCTATTACTGTCATAATGCCACAGTCAGTTCAACGAAACTTCATATCAAACTCATGCAACACCAACCATAAAAATACCCCAAATCATCTGCTAAGCTCGCAATCATTCTCTTGACACTCAAGTCAACTTTCTCAGCCAGATTTAAATTCAAATCTCCACACATGCGCCCCACTGGCATAAAGAAAACCTCCACTCACATTACAAGGAACACACCTACGTAGATTACTCTCCAAGAGATAACCCACCTGTTTAGCCTCAAACTGGTATCTTGTTATACCCTTTCGCAGTCACAATTACTATGCAATCACTAAATCTTTCTGATTCCAAACTCATTAACCAGACATGAAAGTTAAATTTGTCCCAAAATTTAAACACGTGAAAGATCTTTCAAAACATTCACACTCGAGATTGTACGTCACGTCAAATCAAAAATCAAGCACCCAATGGCCTTCCCTTTACATTTCAAGGAAATACTTCTCGTTATGTTCAAATCATCTTAACATATCCCGCAGTCACATCATACCCATCATACCGCCATTCCACTTCTCATCAAGCCACAAATTCCACTGTAGGGTCATTACCTGACATATGAGTCCAATTGTACAAGTTACAACTGAAGCTACCGAGCTCAAGCTGCAGTTTAAACCTGGCCTCAAGTCCTCCAGACTGGCCCATCACCAAAACATAGAATACCCATCTCGAACTTCATTTATGAAATCACAAGTCGGCGATGCACAGCTGATACCGAGCGCTCATGTGTGCAAACAAATACGTGGAAGGAATTCGAAGAGTTATGTCTCAAGCTAAATCAATCTCGCACGATAAGGAAAGAAAGATGGGAAGTATATATCCTAAAGGCCATGTAGCCTCTCGAAGAAAAGTATGGACGTCATCATACAGATCCGCAAGACTCTACTAGACACTTTCTCATGACTTGTAGAACCTATGAACCTAGAGATCTGATACCACCTTGTCACGACCCAAAATCCAACTAGTCGGGATGGCACCTAACCCAACCCGTTAGGTAAGCCAATTACCAACTATCCAATTCCAATAATAATTATTAAAGCAATTTAAGTAAATAAAGGTGGTAATCTTATACAATCCCCAAGAACTAGTAGTACAAATCACAAGCTTCTAAGAATAGAGTATACAAAATGAAAATAAAATAAATACGTAGTCTGTTTGAATAATACATAAATAGAGCTTTTACATAAGAGGCAGCTACAACAGGAATGCATGCACATCTTCAAGTCCCGCAACCATCGAGCACAACAAGAACATCAGCCAACATTTGCACATAATGTGCAGAAGTGTAGTATCAGTACAACCAACTCCATGTACTGAGTAAGTAACAAACCTAGCTGTAGGTTGAAAGTAGTGACGAGCTTCTACCAAGGTCGGGTCCACAACCAATAGTCCACAGCAATCCATAACAACATAAAGCAAATAATACCAGAAGTAACTCAGAGATAAAATGCTCGACCAAATCATGATTTCAAAAATAATAGTTCTTCCTTTTAAATACATCATCTAAAATCCAAATCGTTTACCGGAGTTGCCAAAATTATGAGTAGTTTGAAAACAATAAATTTCTCCCAAAATCTTTTCAATAATAAATAAGATATTTTATTTTTCTTCCGGATAACCCGTGTAAAACAAATGCATCATTATGCCCGTCTGTCAAAAATGTGTGAAAAATCATGAATGATGTGATGTTGTATAGCATGAGGAAAATACATCTCTATGCCTGTATGTCATGTGTGCATGCCAATTCGATGCAACTCAGTGATAAAATTATGAACAGCCCCTCGGGCAGAACATCACTCATATACAGCCCCTCGGGCAAACCTCACAGTCACTCATGCCACTCGGGCATACCTCACAATCACTCTTGCCACTCGGGCATACCTCACAATCACTCATGCCTCACAGTCACTCAGCACTCGGCATTCGCACTCAGTAGGTACCTGCGCTCACTAGGGGTGTGTACAGACTCCGGAGGGTCTCCTTCAGCCCAAGCACTATATCAAGTCAATCATGGCATAATATCATATCAGAATCCGCACGGACAACTCATGTGCCATAATAAGCCAAAAAGGCCTGCTGCAGGTGGGCAGCCCTGATCCATATAATAGTAATAATATTATAAAGCCAACATGGCCTGCTATAGCATGCAGCCGATCCCATATTAATCCTCACAATTAGGCCCTCGACCTCACTCAGTCATCAATCTCTCCAGTCTCTCAGGCTCACAATGTTATAAAAATAGCCCAAAATGATGATATGATGTATCAATGAATAACAATAGAGACTGAGATATGATATGTAATGAAATGAAGATGACTGAGTATGAATTTTCAATTTAAAATAAATAATTCATAAAAATATGACCTCCGTGGGTCCCCAAATACTGGTACATAGCCTCAACATAATTTTTAATATGCTTTTTAGCTCAATTTCTTTAACACATAAAACCGTATGGAGAATGCCAAGATTATTTAACTACAAAACTTCACATAACTAATTATGTCACAATTTATATAGTGCATGCCCACACGCCCATCACCTAGCATGTGCGTCACCTCCCAACAATTCACAAAATATATATATTCAGGGTCCATACCCTCAACTCCAAAATTAGAAGAGTTACTTACTTCGAACAAGCCAAATCTAATGCCGAGCAAGCTAAATAATGCTCCAGAATTCCATTATGCGCGTATCAACTCCCGAACGGCTCGAATCTACCACAATTAATTTGATTCAGTCCACACAAATTATAGAAATTAATTCCATGTCAAAATGCTAACATTTTTCACAAAATCCGAAATTACGCCTCAAAAATCACCTGTGGGTCCCACGTCTCGAAATCTGACGAAACACACCAAATATGACAACTCATCAATTACAAATTCAAACATACTAATTTCACTCAAATCCGACTCCAAATCGGTATTCAAACTTGAAAATTTTATTTTGTGACATTATAGAAATTTCCTTCTATTTCTCTTGAAGATTCAATAATCTTACACTAAAAATGAAGATTAATTCATGGAATATAATCACAAGGGAGTTAAGAATACTTACCCCAAGTTGTGTGAAAACTTTTCCCTCCAAAATCGCCCAACCGAGCTCCAAAATGTCCAAAATGAAAAAAAATCTCGGAACCCTCGTTTTAAACACTACCCAGGCATTTCCGCACCTGCGGTGCATGGGCTCGCACCTGCGTATCCGCATTTGCGAAACAAATTGCGCGCCTGCGGACAATGCCAACCTTTCAACACCTCACATCTGCGGCGCCCTTCTCACATCTGCGGGCTCGCAGATGCGCAAACCCTTCGCACCTACGTTCTCCCCAGGCCAGCCCCAGTCCGCATCTGCGCCAACACCTTCGTACCTGCGGCCTCGCAGATGCGGCAAATTCCTCGCACCTGCGAGCACTGCCCAGTCCCACTCTTGGCCACTTTTGCGTCTTATTTCACACATATGCTGCTTCGCACCTGCGATAAAAATCATCGCAGGTGCAATCACACCAGTAGGCAGCAGTTCTAGCATTTCGTTAAGTCCAATTTTGATCTGTTAACCGTCTAAAACTCACCCGAGGCCCCCCGGACCTCAACCAATTGTATCAACAAGTCCCATAACATAACACAGACCTACTCGAGGCCTCAAATCACACCTAACAATATCGAAACGATGAATTACTCCTCAATTCAAAATCAACGAACTTTGAACTTTCAAATTCTACATCTTGTGCCGAAACACATCAAATCAATCTAGAATGACTTCAAATTTTGTGCACAAGTTGCATTTCACATTACGGACCTATTTCAATTTCCAGAATCAGATTCTAACCTCGATATCGAAAAGTCAACCACCCGGTCAAACTTCCCAAAAATTCATCTTTCCGCATTTCAAGCCTAATTCCACTACATACCTCAAAAGATATTTCCTGACATGCTCCTAAGTCCAAAATCACCATACGGAGCTATTGGAATCATCAAAACTCCATTCCGGGGTCGTTTACACATAAGTCGACATCCGATCACTATTTTAACTTAAGCTTTAACCTTGAAACTAAGTGTTCCAATTTATTCCAAAACCTCACCGGACCTGAACCATTTACCCCGGCAATTCATACAATAACTGTAAAGTACAATTTGAGCAGTAAAGAGGGAAGCGGAGTTGTAATACTCAAAATGACTGGTCGGGTCGTTACACCTAATCTATGCTATACGATTCAATATTTAATCATGATTAAGCTATTGAAGTACTAGAATCACCAAACATCTTAACAAGATTCAAAAAATTCACTATTCATCTTCTTTCCCATTCAAGAACCCTAACTCTCATTATTCATTTCAAGTACTAACATAATTCTTCAACAAAATGGTACTTTCTACTTCACAATACATTCCAAATACTTAATCCATAGTTGTATTTATGTGTAGGGTAGAGAATTTACATCTTGTAGCTCAAATCCTAACCTGAACTCTTTTTAATAATACTTGAAGATTGGAGGAATCCCTATGAATTTTAATCCAGGTAGATGTTAATACTAGTATTAACCAATGTTAATCCCTCATAAAAATATCATAACACTCACCTTTGAAGTGTATTTGGGTTGGGGATGCTCGACCTTCTCTCTAGAACTCAAAACTTTGCCAAAAATGATATCTCTTTCTTTCTCCCCGAACCTCCCTATATAGGTTGGTTGCGTAGCCTGCGCATATTGGCTATGCAGGCTTGTGTAGCCTACGCAGCTTAAGCCATTCCCCTCACTTCCATGTTATTTTTGCCTACGCAAGTCTGCATAGGCTACGCAAGTCTACTGGGATTCCTCCCCTCCCCCCCCCCTCCCCCCCTCAATCATTCCAAGCTATGTCTTTATTCATGCAACTTGATGACCTTCAACCCTCATGACATTCATGTCTAAGTATTGTAATGATTTTGATACCCTCGTGTGAGCCTGCACACCCACAATTATCCTAAATTATCTTTGTTTATTTTTTATACTCAATTTGATATGACTATAGTTTTCACCCTTTAACTTCTCCCTGTATTTATTAATGAAAGGATAAAGGTGAAAAATAATTAATTCTTTATTGATTTTTAAAATAATAAGTATTTTTTGATAACTATTTATCGTAAACATGACAATTAAATAAAGTACTACTAAATTTGCTATTTTAATGATGAGTCGTGAATACGGAAATAAAAGAACTTTAGTCACGAATATTTGCAACTTGTGAACGTGGTTTGAAATACAACTTCAACTTTAACTCCGCCCCACCCACCCACCCACCCCAAAAAAACGAGTGAAATTTATGCCTAAATACGCCTTCCACTTCAAATACTAAAAATAAACATTCAACTCAAAAATTGTGCAAATGTGTTGCTACTTGAATATTTGAACATTGCTTGACAAAAAGTTACTCATCACATTAACTTTTCTTAATTACATTATATTACAAATAGTTACATTGTGTACAAATTCAAGTTATGTTAAGCTCAATTGATAATAATGACAACGACAACCGTAATAAGAATAATAAAATCTTACTACTATTAGTGCAAAAATCACTCCTATCTAGTTCATCAGAGGCAAAGTACTCCAAATTGATATGTAAACAAACAACTCATCAGAGGCAAAGTACTCCAAATTGATATGTAAACAAACAACTCATCAGAGGCAAAGTACTCCAAATTGATATCAACTAGTTCACCTTGGCTATGATCAACGGCGTGGCGACACATTTTCTGTAAGTCGTAAGGCTCGATATAAGGGTCACCAGTATTCCACATGTCAATGACTCGTCTCCACGTTGTGCACACTTTCTGTGCAGTCTCCAGTATATCTATAGCACCCAGCCCGTGTGATATGTTCGCCCATATATTTTCCGGCAGTTCCAACCACCGCGGCTTTTTCTTCATCCCCCGACTCTTGTTTTTTCCTCTTCCTTTTCCCTTTCCCTTTCCCTTTCCTTTTCCTTTTCCTTTTCCCTTCCTATTCATCATATCCCACAGTTCGAGTTGAACAACTAGAACTGAAAATGAGGGGAAGCTTTATAGGCTGTATTTTTAAGAATATAAATACAACTCACACACATACATCATAACTAAGTGGCCTAGTTAAGGGTGAATGATATAGTTATTCATAAAAATAAAACTATTTATCCTTACCTATTCATTAATTTTTCTACCCACCAAACTAATTACATTTCCTACTCATAGTAGTTTTTGTGAAGAATTTTCTCTTTTTTCTCCAATTCTTTTTTATTTCTATGCTTCTTTTCTTTTTTCCTTTTTTTCTTTCTTTTTTCTTGTTTTCTTCTTCTTTTTTTTCCTTTTTTATTCATTTATTTTTTCCAAATCGTATTATTGTTCTTTTTACCATAACTTATTTCACACTCAAATTTGACTCCTTCTTTATTTTTTTTATTTTTTATTTTTTTTCTTTATTTCTTGTTCCTTTTCTAATTCCACGTGATTGCCATGTAAACCTTGATCTCCTTCCCTACAAATATCAGTACACACTCTACCATTAGCAGTAACACAACCAGTTATGGAGCGAGCAAAACATAATCTACGGCAGCCGAATTTTCATATATACTAGTTAGAATAGAAATGATAATAAAATATTGAAAAATGCAATAAACTTATAAGTAGCAAAAAAGACTTCTAGTACCATATGATACCAATATGGTATGCATGTATACCAATAGAGTATATGATTGCTCTAGAATATTTCTATAACTATCTGCGACTATAATACTCTACCAAAACATTAAAGGATGCAATAAAAGTGTGAGAAAATTACATGCTCGCATTGCAAGCTAAATATTCGCAAAGCGACTTGCTCATTCCGTATACTAACAGGGTATATAGTTGTATGGGGTCGTTCCAACAATTGCCTATAACTATAAAAATTATTACACAATACACATAATTTATGTCCATCGACACAAAAAAATTCCAGCACTGCAAATCATGTGCATATAAATAATTTCAGAATAGAATTCACTTAAAAATGCAGCTAAAACAACCAAAAAAATGTTTAAACTACCATATGATACCAATATGGCATATAACTATACCAACATGGTATACAGTTTTACTGGTTAATTCCCGACAACTATATGACTATACTACTATTACATAACACACATGCATAAAGAGAAAAATAAAAAAAATAGTGTACCACATATTAATATAATAAAGTATTTCAAGATATTGTACTATATTACTATTATTAAAAGAAAATCAAATAATGTACCAATTAAATGTAGCTAATACAACCAAAAAACGATTCAACTAGCATATGATATCAATATTGTATATAGCTATATAATAGGGTATATAATTATATGGGGTCGTTCCATCAACTGCGCATATAAATATAAAAACTATTACATAGTAATACACAAAATCTATGTCCATAGGTACAAGAAAATCCAACACAGCAAAACATGATCATATAAATCATTTCAGAATAGATTCACTTAAAAATGTAGCTAAAACAACTAAAAAATATTCCAACTACCATATGATACCAATATGACATATAATTATACCAATAGGGTATATATTTCTACTAATTAATTTCATGCAACTATATATGACTACCACTATTACATAATACACATGCATAAAGAGAAAAATCAAAAAATAGTGTACCCATATTAATATAATAATGTATTTCAAGATGTTATACTATAATACTATTATATAAAAGAAACGCATAAAGAAAAAATCAAAATGATTACATAATACACATGCATAAAGGAAAATTAAAAAAATTCAAGAAATTATACTATTCTACTATTACTAAAGAAAAATCAAATAGTGTACCAATTAAATATAGCTAATACAACCAAAAAATATTCCAACTAACATATGATACCAATATAGTATATAGCTATACCAACATGGTATACAATTATACGCAAAGAGTTTAAAAAAGATTTTTTTAATTTAATTATTAAACTGAAATAATATCAGATGTCAATAAAAATTTCATAAAAAATCTAAAAGGACCTAATTGTAAGAGTATACTGTTACATTATATAGTATACTATAATAGTATATCATTGGAATAAACTGTATACCAAAATGGTATATAGTATATCATTTTGGTATACAGTACAAATTCTTCTTCGCTAGTTCAACGCAATAAATTATACACTATTGAATTAACTAAAATGGTATATAATATGTTATTTTGTTAAATAGAGGATTGGTTCATACCTTCAAAAATAAATTAGTAGTATACTATTATAGTTAATTATATACTCTTGAATTAATTAATGTAATGACAACATCCGATGCAACCGCCTCCGTCCTACTAGGAAAAGCATAGAAACGAGCTTGGCCTCCCCCTCCTAGCCTGATAGTCAAAAGTCAACCTACAGTCAACTTGAAAAATCATCTAAACCTCAAATTGCCAACTTTCGGTAAAATAATACACATCAAACTCCGTACCACCGAATTCGATTCCGGAAAAACACAGTTCCAAGGTTGTTTTCACAAAAAAATTAAACTTTGGTTAACATTTCCTATTTAGGCTTCTAAACCAAGAACGAAGGGTCCAAAATAACCCAAAACCTTTTCGAAAAACAATCAACCTCGCAAGTTATAAAGCCAAAATTACACATGTGTAAAGCATCAAAAGGAGAAAGGAGGCGCAAATATATAAAAAAATCGGTCGGATCGTTACAAATGATGACTACCTATACAACCTTACAATTTTGTGGCAGACTAAAACCTTAGAATTTTTTATTCTCTTTTGATAGATTTTTTTTAGTTTTTTTTTTCCTGGGATGGATGATAAAGACATGAAAGGAAAGGTGGATAAATCATACATCCACTTAGAAAATATAGGGATATTGACAACGTCGGAAAGGGAAGAAAGAGAAAGAGAGAAAAAATGATAGGGGATGAAAGAAAAAAGGAGAAGAAAAGTTAGTTGCAGAAAAAACAAAAATAGGAAGATAGATGGCCGGATAATTATTTTTTATTGCATAGGTATATACTATAACTATTTGTAGAATAGGTAAAGCCGGGTAATATTTTTGGGTAGAATAGGTATATAGCATAATTTGCTCTATATTTAACTTTGCAAAGTTGTAGCCCAAAAATAATAGGCTAAGATTCAACATTCAACTCCAAATAGGTTCTCGAAATTATTATTCATTTTTTTAAAATGCTCAAGCTTTTAATCTAATTTATGAATCTATAATTGTGACTCAAATATTAGTTCAACAAGCCAAATACATTTGGGTGGTGAAAAATTAGATTTTTAAGATAATCCACCATTGTTGAACACGCTTAAATAAGTAGGTTTAAATTTCGAATATGGTTTTGTTAGAAATTTAGAGTGGATGTTGTTTAGACTTGTTAGAAATAGTATAAGGAGGTTGTATACAAAATTTAAAGTCATTTAGTAAAGATTTTTGACTGGTTCACCATTGTTGAACAAGTTTAAATAAGTTTATTTAAATTTCAAATCTGGTTTTCTAAAAAAATTAGAGTGGTGTCCTTTAGACTTGTTAGAAATAGTATAAGGAGGTTGTATACAAAATTTAAAGTCATTAAATGGAGATTTGGAATGGTTTTGAACAAAAATTTCAACTGAAAATCATGGAACATAAGTTTGTATAAAGGTGTATAAAAGTGTATAAAAGTGTATAATAGTGTATAAGAGGTATGTATACACTCATATACACTACTATACAATATTATACATCATTATACAAAAACTGACTTCGTCTTCTTCCTTGCGTTTTTGTTTTTTTGAAATTTAAGTCAAATCTTGCCCAAATCTACTCCAAATAACTTCAAATTTTAATTTTGAACTCCTCTTGATATTTTCAATCAATTGGAACAACACTCAATCCAAACAATTAACAAACTCAAAAAATTCTATTTTCGTAAGCGAACCTTTGAATTGCCTTTAATGGTGGACTTCTATCCTTCAATTTTCTGTTCTTCAATTTTCTTACATCCACACTCATACATTGCAACTAGGTTATACAATTATAATTTTGCAAATCTGTAGCCCAAAAAATAATAGGCCAAGGTTTTAAAAAAAATAATTTTTTTCACATAATCAACTACTATTTTCACACAAAGGTAGCAGAAAAATGCAAAGCAGAAGCTCTAAACAACTAAATCGTGTAGCATCCAATAATTTTTTTTCAAATCATGTACACATTGGACTAAGCCGGGTATAGATTTGAAATATGGGCCAATTTGCGTTATGTGGTCAAGCTAAGAGATTTTAAGTATAATTGTTCCTATTTTTAAAGTGGCGGAGAAGGGGGGGAACCTTTTGAATTTTGAACTCTCTTTTAGAGATTGTTTCCTTTGCGTAGATTCCCATAAAGAAACAAAACTATAGTGATAGTACTACCATGATTGATAATGGAGTACTTAAGTACAAGAACTTTAGCATTGTACTTAAGTCACGGGCATTTGCAAATTTTGAACGATTGAAAGTGCCTAAAATACCCCTATCATATGCTAAATGGTTTATAAACCTCCTTCCCCGTCCATCTATCCGTATGAAAATATATAGGACGTTAATTCTATTCTCAAAAGTGCCCCCGCGACTAATGGCAGTACATGTGGGCCTCTCATTAAATGATATGGCATCCTTTCATTTGGCCATGTGGCTCTATGGGGCTGAAATTGTAGTTGAGTAAATTTCGACCTATTTAACCGATCTGACCCACTCTTTTTTATGTGGGTCAGTTCTTTTACCTTATACCCACGACAAAACACTCAATTTTTATCATTTCTCTCATTTCCTTTATCTAAACCATCAAATGGCGATTTTAGGGTTTCTTTAGGGTTTGTGGTTTGCTCCGATGTGGTGCGTACAAAACAGAAACAACTTTGATTTTCAGCACTATCTTGCAATATCATTCGATTAAAGTAAGTATTTACAGCTTTAAGTTATTAAATTGTAGGGTTGGGGAATATTTGGGAACTGACAAGTTTATGTCTTTTGCATGTGATATTTTTATGTTATCTGAGCTATTTTTGCGCCTTTCTAGATTTATTTATGTTACTTTTATTTGTGGTGGTCCTTGTCGTGTTGGTCCTACATATTAAAGCAAGGATTTTTGTAGATTTGTATAATTAATTAATGGTGGGGGTTTCATATTGATGTTAGGCTAAAATGCTATACTTTTAGTACATTACTTGCCTTATATGTTGTTAGTTTAGTGGTTAATTGTATGACGTTTGAGTTAAATTATGTTATTTTATGTGTAGGAGCATCAAAAGACAAAGACGAGTGAAGGTTGCACAAAAAGAGGACGAAAATGCAAGAAAAGCGCACAAAATGCCAAGTACCCAAACGGTGCTACAGATTGATCGCGCTACAGACCAGGCTTCATGAAGTCTATAGCCAGGTTGATCGCGCTATAAGCCTGGCTTCGCGAGGTCCATAGTCCGGTAATTAAAAGTCGCGGGTTAAAAGTCTCCAACCCGGATTTGGACTCAAGGACTTTAACCCTAGCCTATAAATACTCCCTAAACATGTCTAAGAGAAGGGGGATGTTTTTAGAGCAAATTCGACCTAAATAAGACATTTTTGGAGAGATGATTCGACTTAAGGAGGCAAGAACATGCTAGGAGCAAGGCGAAGAATTCTTCTACGAGTTTTTCACTTCCTTCTTCCTATTTCCATTATTGGTTATGAATTCTAGTATTATACTTTTGCATACTATTATGAATAGCTAATTTGTTATCTAGGGTTTTGATGGAACTTTTTGCAGGATAAATTCTTATTATGTTTTTATATAATTCAGTCGTTAGATTTCTCTACTTGTTCAACTACATTTTTATTGATGTTAATTGAATGGCCATCAATTAACTATGCCTATTTAGTGTGTATATTTCGAGAGAGAGAGAATATACATTTAGGTAGTCGTTGAACAACATCACTCCTAACGTATGTGAGAGACCTATACGTAGGGTTTAAAGGATGGATTAGAGATAACGAAACCTTGGTATGATCGTAGTGAGCGGTGAGTTAGTGCCAGCTAGCGTAGTTTGAGAGAATATGTCTAGTAAATTGTGGTAGTTTTTCGAGAGAGAATTATGACACCCGAATTACTCACGACCGGTAGAGAATACTTAGGCGAAATTACAGAAGACGAAGCGGGAAAGATTCCGACAATTGGGGAAATCATAACTCTAGACCTTATTAATATATTCTCCAACCCTTATTATCTTTAGTTGTTAATCTACTAGTTTAATTTATTAGTTATTTAGATATAAGAATCTTAATATTTATAACTTAGGAATTATTCGAGCTTGCATTCTAAGTGATAGCCAACAGTTGTAGCTAAACCTTAGTTTTCTGTGGGATTCGACTTCGGACTTTTAGACCGAATTATATTTGCAACGACCACTTATCCTTTTTAGGACTAGAGTTAGGCGTGATCAAATTCTGGAATACATATTGCTAGGTTTCAAGTTTGAACTTTATTTTGTTTTGTTTTGTTTTGTTTTGTTTTTTATTTTATTCTACTTGTTGATTTGAGAAACATGACATCTTGAAATTATGGAAGTTTAGGTGTTGGTAATTCTACTATTGATCCTTATATATATTGTGAAGGAAACCACTTGTGGCAAAATTATCAAAATATTTTCGAGAGCGAGTTATGTGCACCAACTCTATCTTATGTGTGGAATATATATGATAGTTGTGGTGGTCAAGATGGTCACTTTTATGATTGTGCTTGTATTTCTTATCCTCGCCCAACCCCTTATTATGATGATTCTACATTTTCATGTGAAGTTAATAGGAACAAAGAACCTGGGGAAGCTGACCTGAAGGAGATCAAAGATAAGCTTAAGTGCCTTGTGGAACAATATGAGGAGAAACCACTGCAGATACAAAGGCAAGAAGCAACTATTCACAACTTGGAGGCTCAAGCGAATAAACTAATTGAACCTTGTAAAGCGCAACAAGCTTACATTGTGGATAGTAGCCAAGAAGAGCATGAATTGGCTGCAAAAATTGCCATTATAATGGAGGAGTTGAGAGTAGAATATGACCAAACCAATCAACTAGAATTTGATAATGTCGATGTTGAAAGAAGTGGTACTGGAGTCAATTGAGGACCTTACATATATAACTTTAATTGATTCTAGTTTGTGGCAAGAAGAGGAGGTCGATAACAAGTTTAATTTTCAGTTTGAGTACATTGGTCCTCACTCTAATCATTTTTCGACATTGTATTCGGAAGGAGGTATGGAAATTGACATGTATGAGCCAATGCAAGAGTCAAAATAAGAGGTGGATGAGCCCTATATTTTAAAATTTTCAAGGTCGCATGGTAAGGCAACACTCCTCGGTTGAAAGCCAAAAAGTGCATAAATAATCACTTAATTTTTGGCTCGCAGCAATTTGTATCGCCCCAAGAGCATGATCATAGAGAAAAATCAAAACTTGGGGTCCAATTCATAAGTTCAAAGTGGAGGCAAAAAGCGCGACGTTAAATCAAACGCTTGTTGGGAGGCAACCTAACTTTACTTCTTTTTTTAATTCTTTATTTATTATTGTTGTATTATTCTTGTAGTGTTATTTTTTATTTCTCTAGGAGCATGGGAAGCAAGGCCATTGGAAGAAAGCAAAAGCAAGTGAGATGGTTAGAACTAAGTGTGGGGTGTCCGCACAAAGAATCAAGCATAGGAGAAGTCTGAGTACTCCATGAGCTGCTAATGCTTCGGCCTTTGGCATACCGCGAAGTTTCTTTTATCCTCTTGTATTTATGGGTGTGCATTGGGGACAATGCACAATTTTAATTGTGGGGTGAGGAGATTACCTGGGTGACTTTCTATGCTATTTTAGTTGTGTTAGTTTCATTGAATACTTTTTTTTTTAGAAAAATAGAAAAGATTGGACTTTTCCCGACGATGGATCTATTAGACAATTTTCTTGAGGGTTTAAAGTCTAACCAAAAATACAAAAATAAAATTTTAAAAATAGAAAAATTAAAAAATATTTCTTTAATTTTTGTAGGCACTAATAATCCTCCGTGATTTTTCTTTGTGCCTCGGTTTTTTTTTATGGGATGTAGTTTGAACCGGGTCATAGTTTTTTATTTTTAGAGTAGAATAGGATTTAGGGGGAAAAAGAAGGAAGATGAGATTTCTAGGCGCCTTTTACTTATTTGATAGTAGCATATTTAGGCTCTAGCATATGTATTACCATCCCTATAGTTTGAAATTGCTTATGATGCCTTATTGAGTTAGATAGCATGTCTATTGACGCATATGTCTCATTTTCTTAGCTCGTGTTCACTTTGTGCTTAATGCTTAATATTTTATGACTCGCGAATACTTGTAATTATTTGAGAATCGGAATGGAACCGTCCTTAGTGAGTCATGTGCCATGTGTGGTGAGAAATTGTATAGTCTGTGTCATTGCATTAGAGTCTAGAGCTTGCCCGGCATATGAGTTGAAGCGAAATTTTAGGTTTTGCTCGGGTTAAAAAATAATTTTAGGCTTTCTTTGATTTGTTTGAGTTTAATGCTTACCACAAATAAAAATTATCCCTAGTCAACCCTTTTGAGCCTATAAACATTTATTTGGCAACCACATTACAAGTCTATACCCCTTTGTTTTTAATTGTCCTTGTTTTGATCTTTTTACCTCTTAAAATACTTTAATTGTAAAATGAGCGCTAGAAGAAGTAAGGAGGAAACTTGGGTGACTTTTGAGTGGAACCAATAAAAGAAATAAATGTGCACTTGTATAGTAAGGAATACACCACTAGCAGGAATGGTAGAAAAAAACAGGAAAAAGTATTGTTGAAAAGAAAAGAAAAAAAATATGTAGCAAAAGAAAATAAGAATATCTTGTTCTTTCTAGTGGGTATGAACTAAAGTAGTGCTTAAAGAAAGAGAAAATATTTCTGGGGGTGATATTATTTGTGAAAATAAAGTTGTGTTGAAGAAAAATGCGCTTAAAGTTAAGTTTGTGATGTGTTAAAGTGCTTAGGAAGGTTAGTCGCTATTCCTAAATTTATCCTACATGTCCCTTAGCACACATTACAATCATGAAAAAGTTCTGATTGATTTTAGATTGAGCAAGCCTACATTAGTAGAGGTTTACATAATGGGAAAGGCTATGGTACTTTGTGCATGCATGTGACTTATTTGTGAGAGTGAGGAATTTCTTTGATATATGTGTGTCACTGCCCAAAACCAACCATCGTGATGGCGCCTATTGTGGAACTAAGCTAGCCAACAAATCAACCAGTTCAACCAATTAAAAGCTTTGAAAATTAAACATAAGTAGTTAATATTTAAGAAAACCATTTAAAATTGAAATAAAATCACAATGCAATATAAAAATCTCCCAAACCCGGGGTGTCACCGAGTACATGAGCATCTATACCAGGATACATCCTACTACAATGTCTGAGGAATAAGAACTGAAATACAAATAAAGATAATGAAGGAGAGTCAAGGCAAGCGAACGCCCTGCAGCTACCTCGATAGTCTCCGAGATATCGACCCCTCACTCAGTAGCCGCCGTAACCGGAAGCACCTGGATCTGCACATGAGGTGCAGTATGTAGCGTGAGTTCAACCAACTCAATAAGTAACAAATCCAAACTTTGGACTGAAATTAGTGACGAACTCAACCAACACAGTTCAATATAGAAAATAACAGTGCAGAAACGTAGGCATGATTTCAAGTTCGATAAATATCTCAAATCAGTAAAATAGAATCAAAAATGAATGATATGAAGAATATAACTCCTCTACTTCTACATGCCAATGCACATGTCGTATGTGACGCACCATGCTGACAGCCTCATGTGCTCACACTCTCAAAAGCTCAATCACTCAGTACTGTATATGGCCCCTACGGCCGAGGGAAGATCCATCCCGGAATATATACGTCACTGACCATCAGTCACCCAGTACTGAGTAGGGCCAATCCAGCCCCGTAAAGAAGATCCATCTCAGGTATATAATGCTTCGGACAAGATCCATGTCCAGGGAAGATCCAACCCTCAATATAATCAACCAAGCTCACTGAGGGTGTGTGCAGACTCCGGAGGAGCTCCTTCAGCCCAAGCGCTATCATAAATCAGTTTTACCACTGCGATGTGCAGCCCGATCCCACAAATGTCACTCATAATCAGGCCCTCGACCTCACTCAGTCATCAATCTCTCCGGTCTCTCTTTCACGGGCTCACAATGTCATGATACTAGCCCGAAAATAATGATATGATGTATCAATAAATAATAATATAGACTGAGATATGATATGAAATGAATGAATATGACTGAGTAAAAAATATCAATAAAATCAGTAAGACAATAGCAAGAAACGACCACTATGGGCCTCAACAGTACCGGCATAACGCCTAAACATGATATCTAGCATGAGTGACAACTCAATTACTTTATCCCATGATGAAAACACGGATATCAAAAAGATAGAACCACTATATGGTGCTATGGAATCGACCAGGTCATAATTCTCACGGGCACGCCTGCACGCATGTCACTTGGCATGTGCGTCATCTCAATACCAATCACATAACACATACATCTGGGGTTTCGAACCCTCAGAACCAAGTTTAGAAGTGTTACTTACCTCAATCCAAGAAAATCCCTACTCCAATATGCCTTTGCATCGCAAGTCGGATTCCAAATGACACGAATATAGCCAGAACAGTACAAAACAGTCAATACGGGATAAAGGAATCAATTCTACAAGAAATTACGAAGTTATAACCCAAAATTCCAAAATTAGCACCAAACCGGCCCCGGGCTCATGTCTCGAAATCCGATAAAAGTCACAAAATCTGAAAGCCCATTCAACCACGAGTCTAACCATATCAAACTTACTCAAATCCGATCACAAAATCTCATTCAAAACCTCAAAAATCTAGCCCAAGAACTCTTCCTTATTTTCCCCAATTTTCCACTCCAAATCACAAATTTAATGGTAGAATTAAAGGCATAATCATGAAAATTAACCAAAACTAGATAGAAAACACTTACCCCAAACACCCACGTGAAAATCCCTCCAAAAATCGCCTTCTACCGAGCTCCCAAATCAATTTTTGTGATATGAACTCGAAACCCTCAATTTTGAATCTTTTATTCAGCTGAGGTGCGCCTCCTTCGCAAACGCGGAAGCACCCTCGCGTTCGCGAAGCACAATTTTCCTCTGTCCAAAAATCCCTTCTACGTGAACACGATCAACCACTCACCAATGCGAACCTTCACTGACCCCTCTCATCGCGAACGCGGCCTCACCCTCGCGAACGCGTAGACCAATAGCACGAGGTCCCCAACTGCCTATTTTCTTCTTCGCGAACGTGTCCCCCATCACGCATTCGTGATGCTCTCTCAGTCCAAACATTCATGAACGTGTCCTCTTCTTCGCGAACACGAAGGACAAATCTTCCTCAGCTACCAGATGCCCTTCGCAAATGCTAGACCACTCTCGCGAACGCGTAAGGGGAAACCAGAACTATTACACCAGCAGTCTTCAACCATCAAGCTATGTCCAAAAATGATCCGCCAAATTTTCGAAACTCACCCGAGGCCCCCGTGACCTCAACCAAACATATTATCAACTCCCAAAATACGATACGAACTTAGTCAAACCCTCAAATCACCTCAAACAACATCAAAGACATGAATTGCACATGGATTCAAGCCTAATGAACTTTGAAATTTCCAAATTCTACAAACGACGTCAAAACCTATCAAATCACGTCTGATTGACCTCAAATTTTGCACACAAGTCACAAATGATACCACGAACCTACTCCAACTTCCGGAATCGGAATCCGACCCCTATATCAAAAAGTTCACTCCCGGACAAACTTTCCAAAATTTCAAGTTTCGTCATTTCAAGCCTAATTTTACTACGGGCCTCCAAATCATAATCCGGACGTGCCCATAAGTCCAAAAAATCACCTAACGGAGCTAACGGAACCATAAAAGTTCAAATCCGAGGCCGTTTACATATAAGTCAACATCCGGTCAACTTTTCCAACTTAAGCTTTCCATTATGAGACTAAGTGTCTCAATTCATTCTGAAATATCTGCGGACCCGAACCAACTAACCTGATAAGTCATATAACATCTATAAAGCACAAATGAAGCAGTAAATAGGGGAACAGGGCTACAACTCTCGAAATGACCGGTCTGGTCATTACATCTTCCCCCTCTTAAATAAATGTTCTTCCTCGAACGGGTTTAGAAACATACATGGAGTCTCAAATAGGCGTGGATATTTTCTCTGTATCTCCCGCTTGGTCTCCCAAGTTGCCTCCTCCATGGGATGACCTCTCCACTGCCCCTTCACTGAAGTTATATCCTTTGACCTCAACTTTCGAACCTGCCGATCCAAAATGGCCACCGGCTCCACATCATAAGTCAAATCACCATCCAACTGAACCATGCTGAAATCCAAAACATGAGACGGATCGCCGACATACTTCCGGAGCATAGAAATATGAAATACTGGATGCACACCCGACAAACTAGGTGGCAAGGCAAGCTTATAAGCCACCTCTCCAATTCTCTGAAGTAACTCAAAAGGCCCAATGAACCGAGGGATAAACTTGACCTTCTTCCCGAATCACATAACACCCTTCATGGGTGAAACCTTCAGCACGACCTTCTCCCCAACAATGTAAGCAATAACACGGACCTTCCTGTCGGCATAACTCTTCTGTCTGGACTTCGCAGTGCGAAGCCGCTCCTGAATTAATTTAACTTTGTCTAATGCATCTTGAACCAAGTCAGTACCCAATAGCCTAGCCTCCCTCGGCTCGAACCAACCCACCATAGATCTACATTGTCTCCCATACAAAGCCTCATACGGAGCCATCTGAATGCTCGACTGGTAGTTGTTGTTGTAGGTAAACTCCGCGAGTGGCAGAAATGGATCCCAAGAACCCCCAAAATCAATGACACAAGTGCGTAACATGTCCTCCAATTTCTGAATAGTGCGCTCGGACTGTCCGTCCATCTGAGAGTGAAATATTGTGCTCAACTCGACCTAGGTGCCCAACTCTCGATGTACTGCTCTCCAAAACTGTGTGCATGCCTCAATCTGAAATGATGGACACTGGAACACCGTGAAGGCGGACGATCTCTTAGACGTAAATCCTAGCTAACCACTCTAAAGAATAAGTAGTACCAACTGGAATGAAGTGCATGGGCTTGGTCAGCCGATCCACAATCACCCAAATAGTATCGAACTTCCTCGAAGTCCGTGGGAGCCCAACTACGAAATCCATGGTGATCCGCTCCCACTTCCACTCTGGAATCTCTAACCTCTGAAGCAACCCACCCGATCTCTGATGCTCATACTTCACCTGCTGATAGTTAAGGAACCGAGCTACAAACCCCATTATATCCTTCTTCATTCTCTTCTACCAATAGTGTTGCCTTAAGTCCTAATACATCTTCGCGGCACCCAGATGAATGGAATATCGCAAACTGTCGGCCTCCTCAAGAATTAACTCACGTGGCCCATCCACATTGGGCACACAAATCTAACCCTACATCCTCAATACCCCATCATCCCCAATAGTCACATCTCTGGCATTACCATGCTGAATCGTGTCCTTAAAGACAAGAAAATGGGGATCATCATACTGGCACTCTCTAATGCGATCATATAAGGAAGACCAAGAAACCAAACAAGCTAAAACCCGACTGGGCTCCGAAATATCCGATCTCACAAACTGGTTGGCCAAAGCCTGAACATCAACTATAAGAGGTCTCTCCCCAACGGGAATGAATGTAAGACTACACATACTCGCCGCCTTTCTACTTAAGGTATCGGCTACCATATTGGACTTTCTGGGATGATACAGAATGGTGATATCATAGTCCTTTAGCAGCTCCAACCATCTCCGCTGCCTCAAATTTAGATCCTTTTTTGTTTGAACAAGTGTTGGAGAGTCTGATGATCCGTAAACACCTCATAAGACACACCGTAGAGATAATGCCTTCGAATCTTCAATGCATGAATGATTGCAGCTAACTCCAAATCATGAACGGGGTAGTTCTTCTCATGAGACTTCAACTGGCGTGAAGCATAAGCAATCACTCTACCCTCCTGCATCAAGACACACCTAATACCGATCCGAGAAGCATCACAATATACTGTATAAGAGCCTGAAGCTGAAGGCAAAACTAGAACTAGAACTGTGGTCAATGTAGTCTTGAGCTTCTGAAAGCTCTCCTCACACTCATTCGACCACTTGAAAGGAGCTCCCTTTTGGGTCAATTTGGTCAAGGGCGATGCAATAGACAAGAAACCCTCCATGAAACGATGATAGAAACCGGCCAAGCCGAGAAAGCTCCGAATCTCCAAAGCTGAGGACGGCCTGGTCCAACTCTGAACTGCCTCTATCTTCTTTGGATCCACATGAATACCCTCACTGGACACCACGTGTCCTAAGAATGCCACTGAACTAAGCCAAAACTCACACTTGGAGAACTTGGCATAAAGTTTCTCCTCCCTCAACCGCTGCAACACAATCCTCAAATGCTGGGCATGCTCCTCCTGGCTACGAGAGTACATCAGGATATCATCAATGAATACTATAACAAACAAGTCGAGATAAGGCTAAAACACATTGTTCACCAGATACATGAACGTTGTTGGGGCGTTGGTCAGCCCAAAAGACATCACAAGGAACTCATAATGACCATAACGGACCTTGAATGATGTCTTTAGAATATCTGAGGCCCGAATCTTCCACTAGTGATACCCAGACCTCAAATCAATATTGGAGAACACCCTCGCTCCCTGAAGCTGGTCAAACAGATCATCAATACACGGTAAATGATACTTGTTCTTGATTGTAACTTTGTTCAACTGCCTATAATCAATGCACATCCTCATAGTACCATCCTTCTTCTTCACAAACAGAACTGGTGCATCCCAAGGTGACACGCTAGGCCGAATAAACCCTTTATCAAGGAGTCTTAAAGCTTCTCCTTCAATTCCTTCAACTCTGCTGGTGCCATGCGATAGGGTGAAATAGAAATAGGTTGAGTGCCCGGCACCAAGTCGATACCGAAGTCAATATCCCTGTCGAGCGGCATGCCCGGCAAGTTTGCAAAAAATACATCCAAAAACTCTCGCACCACCGGTACAGAATTAATAGTGGGAGTATCAGCACTAACATCCCTCACAAAGGCCAAATAAGATAAACAACCCTTCCCAACCATCCGATGGGCCATCAAATATGAAATCACTCTGCTGGGAACGTAGTCTAGAGAACCTATCCACTCAATCCTCAGCAATCCCGGCATCGCCAATGTCACAGTCTTAGCGTGACAATCTAGAATAGCATGACATGGAGACAACCAATCCATACGTAAGATCAAGACAAAATCAACCATACTAAGCAACAAGAGATAAATTCTAGTCTCTAGACTCCCAATGGTCACTACACACGACCGATATACACGATCCACAATAATAGTATCACCCATCGGCATATAGACATGAACAGATAAAACTAAGGACTCATGGGGCATATTCAAATGATGAGTAAAATACGATGATACATATGAATAAGTGGAACCATGGTCAAATAGTATAGAGGCCTCCTTGTGGCAAACTTAAATAATACATGTGATCACTACGGCTGAAGCAACAATATCTGGTCTGGCAGTAATAGCATAAAATCGGGCCAGTCCACCACCTGATCGGCCTCCCCCTCTAGGGAGACCCCTAGATGATTGAGCTCCACCTCGGGCTGGCTGGGCCGGTGGTGAAGTAGCGGGTGCCGAAGTCGTAGGCTGACTCCTCTGCTAAGTTGGGCCTTCCGTAAGGCGGGGACAATAACTATTAATATGACCCATATATCCACACTGGAAAAAACCCCTCCCTGCGAAAGGTGGTGGGGGATGGAGTGAGCCCCGAGCACCAGAATACCCGCTAGAAGAACCCGATGCTGATGAGCCCTGAACTGGAGAGTGCATGGGATGAACTCTGAGCTGGAAGATCATTGAGAGATGACTGGCCCTGATGTGTACTATATGAACCATGGCCAGATGATGCACCACGGTGACTTGGACGAGCCGTTTGAGCATGCCTATAAGGACGACCCCTACCGTGGTGGAACTAACCTCCAGAAGGAACACCACTAAAACCTCCTGACCCCCGTGGCCTCTTGGCCTACCTCTCAACCCGCTCCTAACTGTGGACCATCTCTATCTACCAAGAAATGTCGACTGCCTCATCAAAGGTAGCACCAGATACACTCTCCCTAGTCATAAGAAACCGCAACTGATATGTGAGGCTAACGATGAACCTCTAAATCCCCCCTATCAGTGGGAACAGCCAAACTATGTGACGAGCCAACTCAGAAAACCTTATCTCATACTACGTCACAGACATGCCATCTTAACGAAGCTGCTCAAACTATCTACGTAGCTCCTCTCTGCGAGACTACAGTAATAACTTCTCCAAGAAGAGAACAGAGAACTCCGACCATATAAGTAGTGCTGCACTGATCGGCCTGCGCCTCTCATAAGCCTCCCACCATCTGAAGGCAGCCCCAGAAAACTGAAAAGTAGTGAACGAGACCCCACTGGTCTCCAAAATACCTGTTGTCCAAAGCATCCGCTCGCACTTATCTAGAAAGCCCTGAGCATCCTCTGACTCAACATCGCTAAATGATGGAGGTCGAAGCCTCCCAAATCTCTCAAGTCTCCTCTTCTTATCATCAGCCATATCAGGAACTACCGGGGCTTGAGCAGCTACAACCGGCTAGGCTGGTAGTGCCCCCGGTATCTGAAGTCCATGCACTACATGCTATGGAGTACGGGCAATAGGGGTATGAGTACCTCCCCCGTCCTGAGAAGTGGCAGGTGCGGCCTGAGCCGAAACCACCTGGGTAAGGCCAGTGCAAACTGTCAATTTCTGGGTCAAAGCCTCCTGAAGGCCTGGAATCACACTGGGCACAACTGGTGCCTGAACTGGCCCTACTGGCTCAACTGTATCAGGTACCTGCTCCTGAGCTGGAGCGACTGATGGGTCTGCAAGTGTTGCCCTAGCTATTGTACGAGCTGCACCTGTGCCCCTACCGTGACCTCTTCACAACCTCGGCCTCTCACGACCCAAGCTGATGGTACTAGTGGTTGTCCAAATTGCCCAGTAGTATGTGTCCTCACCATCTGTGAGAGAATAGAATAGCAAAAGTTTAGTTATCGAAATCAACAAATCCGCACAACAAGAATGTGAAATTTCCTAAAGGTTTGGCAGCCTCTCGAAGATAAGTACATACGTCTCTGTACCGATCCGCAAAACTCTACTAAGCATGCTCATGAATGGTGAGACCTATGTAACCTAGGCTCTGAAACTAACTTGTCACGACCCAAAACCAACCGTCGTGATGGCACCTATTGTGGAGCTAGGCAAGCCAACAACTAAATCAATTCAACCAATTAAAAGCTTTGAAAATTAAACAAAAGCAGTTAATATTTAAGAAAACTATTTAAAACTGAAATAAAACCAGAACGCAATACAAATCTCTCCCAAACAACGGGTGTCACCGAGTACATGAGCATCTATATCAGGATACAACCTACTACAATGTCTGAGGAATAAGAACTGAAATACAAATAAAGATAATGAAGGAGAGTCAAGGCCAGCGAACGCCGTGCAGCTACCTCGATAGTCTCTGAGATATCGACCCCTCACTCAGCAGCCGCCGTAACCGGAAGCACCTGGATCTGCACATGAGGTGCAAGGTGTAGCGTGAGTACAACCAACTTAATAAGTAACAAATCCAAACTTTGGACTTAAAGTAGTGATGAACTCAACCAGCACAAATTGATATAGAAAATAACAGTGCAGAAACGCAGGCATGCTTTCAAGTTCGATAAATATCTCAAAACAGAGGTCGTGGAGAAGATCCATCTCAAGGTATAATGCTTCGGACAAGATCCATGTCGAGGGAAAATCCATCCCTCACTATAATCAATCACGCTCACTGGGGGTGTGTGCAGACTCCGGAGGGGCTCCTTCAGCCCAAGCGCTATCATAAATCAGTATAACCGTTGCGGCATGCAGCCCGATCCTATAAATGTCACTCATAATCAGGCTCTCGGCCTCACTCAGCTATCAATCTCTCCAGTCTCTCTTTCACGGGCTCACAATGTCATAATACTAGCCCGAAAAGAATGATATGATGTATCAATAAATAATAACAGAGACTGAGATAAGATATGAAATGAATGATTATGACTGAGTACAAAATATCAATAAAATCAGTAAGACAACAGCAAGAAATGACCACTATGGGCCCCAACAGTACCGGCATAAATCCTAAACATGATATCTAGCATAAGTGACAGCTCAATTATATTATCACATGATGAAAACACGGATATCAAAAAGATAGGACCACTATACGGTGCCATGGAATCGACCAAGCCACAATTCTCACAGGCACGCCCGCACACCTGTCACTTGGCATGTGCGTCACCTCAATACCAATCACATAACACATACATTCGGGGTTTCGAACCCTCATAACCAAGTTTAGAAGTGTTACATACATCAATCCGTGCAAATCCCTACTCTAATACACCTTTGCCTCATAAGCCGGCCACCAAATGACCCAAATCTAGCCAAAGCAGTACAATACAATCAATACGGGCTAAAGGAATCAATTCTACAAGAAACTACAAAGTTATAACTCAAAAACCGAAATTGGCTCCAAACCGTCCCCGGGCCTACGTCTCGAAATCCGAAAAAAGTCACAAAATCTGAAAGCCCATTCAACCACGAGTCTAACCATACCAAACTTACTCAAATCTAATCACAAAATCCCATTCAAAACCTCAAAAATCTAGCCCAAGAACTCTTCCTTATTTACCCCAATTTTCCACCCCAAATCACAAATTTAATGGTATAATTAAAGGCATAATCATGAAAATTAACCAAAACTTGATTGAAATCACTTACCTAAAACACCCATGTGATAATTCCTCCAAATATCGCCTTCTACCGAGCTCCCAAATCAATTTTTGTGATATGAACTCGAAACCCTCAATTTTGAATCTTTTATTCTGCCCAGGTACGCCTCCTTCGCTAACGCGGAAGCACCCTCGTGTTCGCGAAGCACAAGTTGCCTTTGACCAAAAATCCCTTCTACGCGAACGCGATCAACCACTCACGAACGCGAACCTTCATTGACCCCTCTCATCGTGAACGCGTAGACCAATAGCACGGGGTCCCCAACTGCCTATTTTCTTCTTCGCGAACGCGTCCCCCATCACGCGTTCGCGATGCTCTCTCAGTCCAAACATTCGTGAACGTGTCCTCTTCTTCGCAAACACGAAGGACAAATCTTCCTAAGCTACCAGATGCCCTTCGCGAATGCGAGACTACTCTCGCAAATGCATAAGGGGAAACTAGAACTATTACACCAGCAGTCTTCAACCATCAAGCTATGTCCAAAAATGATCCGCCAACCATCCGAAACTCACCCGAGGCCCCCGTGACCTCAACCAAACATATTATCAACTCCCAAAATACGATACGAACTTAGTCAAACCCTCAAATCACCTCAAACAACATCAAAAACATGAATTGCACATGGATTCAAGCCTAATGAACTTTGAAATTTCCAAATTCAACAAACGACGTCAAAACCTATCAAATCACGTCCGATTGGCCTCAAATTTTGTACACAAGTCACAAATGGCACCACGAACCTACTCCAACTTCCGGAATCATAATCCGACCCTGATATCAAAAAATCCACTCCCGGTCAAACTTTCCAAAATTCCAACTTTCGTCATTTCAAGCCTAATTCTACTACGGACCTCCAAATCACAATCCGGATGCGCCCCTAAGTCCAAAATCACCTAACGGAGCTAATGGAACTATCAAAACTCAATTCCGAGGTCGTTTATACATAAGTCAACATCCGGTCAACTTTTCCAACTTAAGTTTTCCATTATGAGACTAAGTGTCTCAATTCATTCCGAAATCTCTTCGAACCCGAACCAACTAATCCGATAAGTCATATAACAGTTGTAAAGCAAAAATAGAGCAGTAAATGGGGAACATGGCTACAACTCTCGAAACGACAGGCCGGATCGTTACAATGTGAGTTCTTAAATATATTTGAGCATTTGATTCGAATGAGTGGATTCAACTTATTCTTTTGTTCTTGTTGTAAGGGCACATGATTTCGCAAGGTATAAGTGACGTTATTAGATGTATCTATGATGCTAAGTGTTCAAGCCAGGAATACATTGTGATATTGAGTCAGTTTGTGAGGCTAGGATTGTTATAAGCATGTTGTCTTGTTGTTGAATAAATTTTTGAAGTATGACATGAAGAAAAGGGAAGTGTGTGTTGAAGGCATATGCTAAAGTTTAATTGTTGCTATCAACCATAGTCATAGGTATGGTGTGCTTCGGATGTGCTAAACGAAAATAAGGTGCTCTAGGAATTGGTGGTTGACTCGAGGACGAGCAACGTTTAAGTGTTGGGTGGTGATGTTAGGCCAAAATGCTATACTTTTAGTACATTACTCGCCTTACATATTGTTAGTTTAGTGGTTAATTGTACGACGTTTGAGCTCAATTATATTATTTTATGTGTAGGAGCATCGGAAGACAAAGACAAGTGAAAGTTGCACAAAAAGAGGACGAAAATGCAAGAAAATAGCACAAAAATTCCAAATACCCAAATCGTGCTACAGACCAAGCTTCGCGAGGTCTATAGCCAGCTTGACCGCGCTACAGACCAAGCTTCGCGGGGTCTATAGCTAGGTTGACCGTGCTATAAGCATGGCTTCGCGACGTCTATAGCCCGGTAATTAAAATTCGCGGGTTAAAAGTTTTCATCCCGGATTTGGACCCAAGGACTTCAACCCTAGCCTATAAATACTCCATAAACATGTCTAAGAGAAGGAGAGAACGTTTTTAAAGCAAATTTGACCTAAAGAAGATGTTTTTGGAGAGAGGATTCGACTTAAGGAGGCAAGAACACGCTAGGAGCAAGGCGAAGAATTCTTCTACGAATTTTTCACTTCCTTCTTCCTATTTCTATTATTGGTTATGAATTGTAGTATTGTACTTTTGCATACTATTATGAATAGCTAATTTGTTATCTAGGATTTTGATGGAACCTTTTGTAGGATGAATTCTTATTACGTTTTTATATAATTCAGCTGTTGGATTTCTCTACCTGTTTAACTACGTGTTTATTATTGTTGATTGAATGTCCATCAATTGAATGTGCATATTTAGTGTGTATATTTCTCAAGAGAGTACACATTTAGGTAGTCGTTGAGAAAATCACTCCTAATGTATGTGAGAAATCAATACGGAGGATTTAAAGGCGGGATTAGAGATAACGAAACCTTGGTGTGATCGTAGTGAGCGGTGAGCTAGTGTCAGCTAGCAAAGTTCAAGAGAATATGTCTAGTAAATTGTGGTAGTTGCTCGAGAGAGAATTACGACACCCGAAGTACTCACGATTGGTAGAGAATACTTAGTCAAAATTGTAGAAGACATAGCGGGAAGGATTCCAACAATTGGGGAAATCATAACTCTAGACCTCCTTAATCTATTCTCCAACCCTTATTATCTTTAGTTGTTAATATACTAGTTTAATTTACTAGTTAATTAGATATAAGAATCTTAATATTTATAACTTAGGAATTGTTTGAGCTTGTCTTCTTAGTGATAGCCAACAGTTATAGCTAAACCTTAGTTCTCTGTGGCATTTCGGACTTTTAGACCGGATTATATTTGCAGCGATCTTTTATCCTTTTTAGGACTAGAGTTGGGCGTGATCACATATCTTTATATATTTATTGTTTAAGCCTTGAATACTGCTGATGTGATCCCATTTTGCTTTTTTATTATTGTTGCATGTGATTTTATCTGAATGATGGTGGATAAAGTAAACTTGTATTTTAATTATGGGGGTGAGTGGGTATTAGAACCTGCACTGTCTTATACTAATAAAGAGGTGCACATGTTGAGTGGTTATGAAGTAGACCACCTTTCTTATATTGATTTGTGTAAAGAATACACTAAAGTAATAGGATTTGTTGAGGTACATCAGTTAGTATTTATTGACCCATCTGGGAAGTATTTTTTGTTGGATGTGTATGAAAAGATTAGGAAGCTTCAAGCCTAATTAATGATGGTCTCACTGATGTACATTTATTTGGTGTTGATCTTCTGGATGATACTCTAAATATTCATGTATTTACCCAACAAACTGATACAAATAGTGTACATGTTGTTGTAGCTACTGACTGTGATAGTAGTGAAGATGATACTGATATTGAAAGTGTTGATAGTGATTATGATAGTGATGTCCTAGGTTTATTTGAGAGGCAGAAGAAGTTTGAGGTAACTGGCCAACTTGATAGGTATAAAACATTGGAAAAAGATATGACTTTAAAAGATCTTGCTGAAGCTAAGGAGGTTATTGGTTTTTATGTTGTTTCTAATAAGAAGGGCCTTCAGGTAGATAAGAGTGAAAGGAGAAGACTTAGATACAAGTGTCAGATTGGGTGTCCCTTTAAATGTCTTATTTCTAAGGATGGCGGAGATCAAGGGGTAAAGATAAAAACTTGGAGGGATGAACATGATTGTGGTGATGTTTTTGAGAACAACGAGCTATTCCTGCTGATTTAACACATTATTTTAAGAGAAAGATTCAAAATAATCATAAGTTTAAGGTTAAAGACATGAAGGTTGATTTAGAGGATAAATTCAGTTTGAATGTGAGTGATTCAAAGTTAAAAAGGGTGAAGAGAATGGTTTTAGAGAAATTGGAGGGCAGTTACTTGGCTGAGTACAACAAGTTGGAGTCATGTGCTCAAGAGTTGAGAGAAACTAACCCTGGTACTGACGTGGTGATACAGATATCCAAGAATGCGATGGAGGAAGGTAAGAGAAGATTTTTGAGGATGTATGTCTGCTTCCAAGCCCTCAAGAGTGGATTCAAAGCAGGTTTGAGATCTTTTATAGGTATAGATGGAACCTTTTTAAAAGGCAAATGCCAAGGAATGTTGTTAGTTTCTGTTGCTCAAGATTCTTGCAAGTATGTATATCCACTAGCTTGGGCTGTAGTGGATAAGGAAACAAAAATAATATGGCAGTGGTTCATGGAGCACTTGAAGGCTTCTTTGGACTTAAAAGATGGTGAAAGGTATACATTCATGTCAGATATGCAGAAGATATGTTACCATATGCTCTGAATTCTTTTTCTTCAAGATTATGTTATTTAGTTTGTTAATGTAATGTTTCTTCATGTGCAAAGTATATTAGATACTGTAAGGAATGTATGTCCACAATCATATCACAAATATTATGCAAGGCATATTGAAGCAAACTGGAGCAAAGATTGGAAGACTGATGAGATGAAAAAATTAATGTGGTGGTGTTCTTGGAGCACATATGAGGAAGAATTTAAGGATATGTTGAAATAGTTAGGTGAAGTGTCTGAGGATGTTGCAGGGACTTGCTGAAATATCCTCCAGTAAGCTGGTGTAGAACTTACTTTGATACCCAATGTTAGAACCCAATGGTGGACAACAACTTTACAGAGTCTTTCAACTCTTGGATTCTTGAAGCTAGACATTAGCCAATTATGAAGATGCTTGAGGATATAAGAGTGAAGGTGAAGTCTACTATTAATTTATTAATTTGTCTATTGTTGACTAATTGACTGACTGCTTGTTAATTTATCTAACTAATGTAAGAGTGAAAGATTAACAATTGCTTGTTAAATACTCTACTGTTGACTAACTCCTTGTTTACTAGTTGATAATTGAAGGTGATGAATCAACTAAATGATAGAGCAGAAGAAGATAGCAGTTGGAGAGGTAAATACATCCCATATGCAATGAAGCTGTATAATGATTATACAGAGATGGCTTCAAAGTGCAAGAAAAATTTCAATGGATATAGGGGTTTTGAAATAAGTAAAGGTAAAGACATGCACACAGTGATTCTGGAGCAACAAAGGTGCACATGCATACTTTGGGACTTATTTGGAATCCCCTGTGCTCATGTTATCAAGGCATTCAACTATAAGAAACTGGACCCAACACTTGAAATTCACTGGTGGTATTCCAAACAAGCTTGGCAGTTGGTGTATCAGCACAAACTGCAACCTGTTAGAGGTAAAAAATTCTGAAAAGTTGAGCCACACCAAGCCATGGAACCACCACAATTAGCAAAGATGGTTGGTAGACCTAAAGTGAAAAGGTCAAGAGAGAAGGATAAAGCTAGGAAAAGGCAAGAAGAATGGTCAACTTCTAGGAAGGGTCTTCAAATAACTTGTGATTTTTGTGGCAAGCCAAACCATAATAAAAGAATTTGTCCATTAGCCAATAAGGTATACTTATAATTTGCTTTTTATACTTACAATTTGTTTTTTATACTTACAATATATTTTTTATACTTACAGTCTAAGAATGTGCAAGACCACACTAAGACAACTCAAGACTAAAAATCAGAATTTTTCATGGTCCCTAATCCTGATTTTAAAGAACAAGACCAACAAATGCCAAGTCAGGCTAGCCAACCAAGTCAGTTGTCCAGTCATCAATCCAGTCGGTAAATTCAAATGCCAAGTCAGCAATCCAGTCATTACACTCAAATGCCAAGTCAGCAATCTAGTCAGTACACTCAGATGTCAAGTCAGCACTCCAGACAGTACACCCAGGCAACTCATATGCCAAGTCAGAATATTTATACCAGAAGAAGGCTTATTCAAGCAGACTTTATTGCAGAAGTTGACCCTATTTTGTGGCCTAAGGTTGTCTCTGGTATTAAGACTAGACTTTAGCATAAGAATTAATAAAATTCTGGGACTAGGAAGATACAATTCACAGGGGATCACACTGGTAGCTCACAACCAACAAAACTGCCATACTCCCCAAAGAGAACTACCTGGAAGGGAAATGAGGCAATGACAACAGCTCAACTATTGGGTGTGAAAGAGAAAAAGATTGGTAAACTTAAAGCTAAAAGAGGCAAGGGGAGGGGCAAGGGGGAGTAGTGTAACAAGAAATGATGAATGTAATATACATTTAAATCCTTTTTTTACATGACTGCTTGACTACATGATGTTTGTTCATATTCTAGGTTTTTAGACAAGTAATTATTGTGACAGTGGTACAGATTTTTGGATCATACATTTACTTGTCTAATAGCAATATTTTGTGAGGCTTAAATCTTGAAACAATGTATGTTTGCTACTCGATTAATGGCAATGTTCTTCTTGTCTATCTATAAGAGATGATTCTATTTGACTTAGTAATTTTTTGTGTATGCAAAAAGTTGCATGAGAATGAAGGATAAACAAAAAATTTCATTTCATAGCAAATAAGCTACCATTACAACTGTAGCATTACAACATCTACAGAATTACAATATCTGAACCAAATCAATAAACATCTGCAGAATTACAACATCGACAGAATTATAAAATAACCTAACTATACTACATCATCTTGAAAACTAGCACCAACACAAAGACAACCCAAGAAAATATAATAAACCACTTCATCATGTGTAGTTTATCCTCCATCCTAGCGACATTCTCTAAGTTTGCTGAATTAATTCCCTCCATCTCTTCCATTATTTTTTCTATTTTCAGTCTTTCAGCAGAAACAACATCTTCCAAGTTAGCCACCATCTTCATCAGATAATTTCTTTCAACTTCCACTGACTTCAGTGAAGTATTCAAGTTATTGATTAACATCGTCACATGTGGTGGCATCTCTTCATCCCGCCATTCCCACAAACCACATGAAACTTCCTCATCAAAACGAGGGCATTTGTAAAATCGACGACCACCGTTCAAATGAGTCTTAGCCATAAAATGATTTATAATTAAATCACAACCACAATGATGCGACGAACCAGAAGAGATAGAATTTTCAGACATTTGAATTTTTTATTAATCAATAAAGGCGCAACTTTTACAGCCAACCACAAGATTCGAAGGAAAAAGACAAGAATTAATTAGTTGAAAAGGAGAAGTTTTGGAGAAGAAGATTATATGAGAAACCTGATGACCTAGGTTCTAAATTGGGGAAAAGACGAGTAAAATATGTGGGTATAGGGTTAAAAGAGTGGGTATAAGGTAAGAAGAGTGGGTCAGATCGATTAAATAGGTCGAAATTAATCCAAATACAATTTCAGCCCCACAGAGCCATGTGGCCAAATGAAAGGATGCCACATCATTTAATGAGAGGCCCCATGTGCTGTCGTTAGTCGCGTGGGTACTTTTGAGAATAGAATTAACGTCCTATATTTTTTCAGATGGATAGATGGACAGAGGATTTTTATAAACCATTTAGCATACAATAGGGGTACTTTAAGCCCTTTTCCGTTTAATTTTTTCTATAGACCTTTTCTAAGCTATCGCTGGGACATAAATTTGATTGGAATTTGAAAAAAAAAAAATTTGAAGTTGTGTTGAATAATAATTTTTGGAAGTTGAAGTTGTGTTTGGACATGTATTTTATTTGAAAAAAAGTTAAAGTTTTGTGAGCGGAAGAAAAATTACTACCCCACACCCATTTTTGGGAACTTAAATTTTTCTTCCAAAAACTAATTATATTTCACGAACAAATAATATTTTCAAAAGAAATTTGAAAAAAATGGTCAAAATTTATGGCCAAATGGGAGCTAGTTCAATGTTTGAACCTTGTCTAATTAAAAAAAGTTAGGCCGTCTAGTATTTTTTCACCTACATTCTTTTTGGACAACGGTAGGGGTTTAGGTGGAAAGAAATTATATTGTATTTTGTTTATGTTAAAATGAGAATTCTGATCTTCAAGATTTGTACCTACTTTATTTAATAGTTCCTACTTACATAATTTTTTTATAAAATGTCGCCGAAGGAACTATCTGTACATTATTAAAAATAGTTTAATATATTTTATACAAAGAATAAGAAGAAAGGATCTTGGCTTCGTGCCTATGAATCTCCAATTTGAATGTGTCAAAAAATCCCTCATTGCTTGTCAATCGTTTGCATTTTTATTACTAGACTTTACGTGACATTTTCTTAATTTCAATACGGTAAATCGCCATAAAGGTCCATTTTTTCGCAAATTTATACCAGAGGCTTTTAAAAATATACATCTTCCGTATTAGTTCATGTTATCCTATTTTCTTTTTGGTCCATTTAGAAAAGAATGTCTTTTTATAAATTTGAAGATTTTGTTGCTTAAATTTCTCATGTTACTTTTAATGATAAGCTTTTATAGGCACACAAATATAATGACATGTTTAACATTACAAGTTTCAAAAATTCATAATTATACAAATATTATGATATGTTTAATATATTTCATTCCTTTTTTAGATTCCACATCCAGTCGCATAAGTTCACATGAATGAAACGGAAGGAATAAATGTTATAGCAAATGAGAAATAAAGGAAGTATTGTCTATCGAATATTATATAGAAGAAGGAAATTCTACGAGATAAAAAAGAAAGACAAACTTTCATAAAGCACTACAATTTAGATTCTAATTATCATATGTAATTTTAGTTTACCTAATTAATGTTCGTAACTACTGTTTAGTTATTACCAGCTTTTATCACTTATATTCAAACACGTCGAATACAACCTGTGTCAGCTGTATTCTTTGGCACAACGAATACAACCTATATCAACTGTATTCGCGAACGAATACAACCAAAACAAAATACAGGGTGTATATAAAGGATACGACAAGTATCGACTGTATTCATATTGACTGCATTCATTCACACAACGAATACAACCAAAGCAAAATACAGAAGTACAAAAAAACAGAATGCTCTGGTGTGAGTCAAACTTAAGACCCCTACTTACTAAGTTGGTGCTCTAACCAACTAAGCTTCAGTTAAAAATAATATCTCTTGTTTCAGTACTGGAGCTAAGAATGGTAATTTTTTGAAAGTATAGCTATAAATGATAAATGTAATATATATATTTGTTGTGTTGTGTAACTTCTCCAAAAAGAAAATCAATAAAATCTGGTTCAACCCTCACAAATTATAAACGAAAAAACATAAATCGGCCTTCTCACACTGCCCCAACGAGGCAAGTGTTGGGCTCTAGTCATGGGCCTATTAGCCCATTGTTTCCACTACCAATAATTCTAATTGGGTATATAACACTCTACTGCGTCACTGGTATAACGAACGCGCAGCTGGTTATCAGAATTCAGAAACCCTAGTTTGTGAGTCTCTAATTCTCCTTTGCTATCATCTCTGCTCTT
Source organism: Nicotiana tabacum (assembly GCF_000715075.1). Classification (NCBI taxonomy): domain Eukaryota; kingdom Viridiplantae; phylum Streptophyta; class Magnoliopsida; order Solanales; family Solanaceae; genus Nicotiana; species Nicotiana tabacum. The sequence goes on along the minus strand of NC_134094.1, from coordinate 25,667,584 downwards.
GTTTTTCCTCAATGAATTTTGTATCTAATATTATTGAGTTGATTTTTTAGAAGGTAAGAGGGAAAAAAATGGCGGTGCCACTGTTGACCAAGAAGATAGTGAAGAAGAGAGTTAAGCAGTTCAAGAGAGCTCAAAGTGACCGCAGAATCACTGTCAAGGTAACTAACTCTTTTCATGTTTCAGTTTTTAATGCTTAGAATTGTTATTGTATAATTTGTTGAGGTGCGGGCAAGCTGATCTGGGGCACTACTGTTTTCAGAAATAAAAATTATTGAACAACGTCAAAATACATTGTTCCTTGTTTTCTCGTTTGTTTGTATTCTTTACCTGCCATGTTACCTAGGTGTGTGTAATAAACTAGATACTGTAATGAGAATTGAGAAGAAAAACTGAAATGGAAATTAGAGAATTTTATTGATCAATTTGATTCAAATTACAACTTGGGTACAATTGATACTAAGATGTAACTCTCTAAGTTCCATATTCCACCGGATTCTAATCTATGTTGTCAGCCTTTTCACTATGACCAAAAAGGGTGTGTTGTAATTTCTTGGTATCATCCTAATCTATTTTGGTGGTTTCTATTGCGGATATGGGCAGAACTAGATCAGCCAACAATCCATGATATAAGACATAAAAGAGGTCACACAACAGCCATGAAGAGAGGCAGTTTTGTTCTTGTGTCCTTCAATTGTTTATTCTCCTTTGCTGCTTTGGTTTCCAATCATTAAACCCCACGTAGTTGTACACAAATTGATGTAGAATATGCAAAGGTTTCAACAACAAATCCATTGTAATCCCACAAGTGAGGTCTACACAGATTGATATAGAATATGCAAAGGTTTCAACAACAAACCCATTGTAATCCCACAAGTGAGGTATACATAGATTGATATAGAATATGCAAAGGTTTCAACAACAAACTCATTGTAATACCACAAGTGAGGTCTACACAGATTGATATAGAATATGCAAAGGTTTCAACAACAAATCCATTGTAATCCCACAAGTGAGGTCTACACATATTGATATAGAATATTCAAAGGTTTCAACAACAAACCCATTGTAATCCCACAAGTGAGGTTTGGAGAGGGTAGTGTGTGCCCCCTCTCCCTCCTTGTGAAGGTAGAGAGGTTGTTTCCCATGTGCAAAGGGTTCAAGCAAAATTTTCATGTTGTGAGGGGTTGTGCTTTTAGGGGATGTGAAGATTATTCTATTTTAGTGAAGGAACAGGTACATAATTTAGAGGGCGTAAGATGCTCTTTTACCGAACAAGAAATGACAACTCCTGTGGTATCACTTAAGTCTAGTACAAAGATTAGAGGAGCCTTTGTTATCCTAAAAGATGGTTTACCTAAAGATTATTGGTTGCGCATGGTATACAAGGAACATAACCACCTCGTTGCTCTGCATTTTATTTAAGGGTGTTTCAAATTACAGAACATCTATTCAGTGTTTTAAAAGGCGTGGGCGTAAGGCGAGGCGTTTTACATATGCCTCAGCGGGGCGTAAGCCCCATAGGTATTTAGTTTTTAATATTTTATAAAATAATATAATGACAGTAAATATTTATAAACAGGTAAAATTGCATAAATATTGAAGAAAACTATATATGTGTGTGCTCCATCCCCACAAAAAACTAATCAAAATAATCTATTATACGTTACTTACAAGCACAAGTAATTTGAGTCAAAGAATAAAGTTTTCTATATGCAGGAACAAAAAGGATGATTAACCTGCAATTTGAATTTCGAATTTGCTGCTATGAAGAAGAATGTAGTTCTCTTTGTATTTGTAAAAAAAATTAAATATTCGTTGCTTTTGGGAGATATTAGCAGACTAGCGGACAAGATAAAATATTGGGAAAACCATGAATTACGGGGCGTACGCCTCTTGAGACTTTCGCCCCACACCATCGCCTCGGGGCGTTTTTGGTACGCCTCACCCCAGAAACGCCTTTTAAAACAGAGCATCTATTGCAACACTGTTGGCTTCACTAATGACAAGATTTCTTTTTAATTTATCCCTCTATGACTTCTACTACTCTATATTTTGACCCTCTCTGCACATGGTAGTGGAATGAGAAAGTATCTACCTCTAACATACTTTGAATGTCATTATTAGTTGATTTTGTATTGCATAATGCAGTTAGGTTTGGTTTTTTGATAGAAATTTCTGTTAGGCATGTACTCAATGTCGCTAGAGCATTTGCCTTTCATCCACTTCAGTTTCAATTGTACAAGGCTTACCAAATGAAGCTAATCATTGAATTTATCAATGACAGCCAAGCTGGCGCCGACCAAAAGGTATTGATTCCAGAGTTAGAAGAAAGTTCAAGGGATGTGTCCTGATGCCCAACATTGGATATGGGTCTGACAAGAAGACCCGCCACTATCTTCCCAATGGCTTCAAGAAGTTTGTTGTGCACAACGCAAGTGAGCTTGATGTTCTAATGATGCACAACAGGTAATGCAACAAGTACAGTATTTGCCTCTGATTTGAACATGAAATACTAGTTTCCTCATCTTTGGTCTAGGTTAAGTGATTGTTTTTTCTGCTCACAGGACTTACTGTGCTGAGATTGCACATAACGTGTCGACAAGGAAGAGGAAAGAAATTGTTGAGCGAGCAGCCCAACTTGATGTCGTTGTGACTAACAAGCTTGCTAGGTTACGCAGCCAGGAGGATGAATAAGCGCATTTGTGCTTCAGAAGAGATTTTGGAGCCTTAGAAGACACCAATATATGAACTATTTGAACTTGCTCCTTGTGTTTTGACTGCAAGCCAATTTTGTGTTTTTCTTAGTTATGGTTTTTGAACCATCCAATTGCTTTCAAATGTTTAAATCATCAGATTTTAGTTTTCCAATTTTCTTTTGGTGACAGGTTATAGTATTGCTGCATACTGCTGATCTGCAAATTATAATATAGATTATCTGATCTTGCTTTATTTATCTAGCAATGTCATTCGACTGAAAAGAAAAAGGACCCCTCTAGTACTATCTGCTGCCTTAGTTATTCTGAGCCAACATAAGTTGGAGCGGAAATTATATCTTAATGGTTTACAGATGACAAAACACTAGTTCTTCCAGTGGCATAGGTAGAATATTTTGTAAGTAGTGTTACCATTTAAAATCGTGAACAAGTAAACAAATATATTTAAAAAAAACACAATTTGAATCATATTTACAAATCAAGTATATTAATAGTATAACTCTTCTCGATTAAGTTTCTAGTTTTTGAAATGCATTCAAAATAAGCTCATTAGAAATAATACTAAATACTTTTTTTCTACATCAGGTACCAAACATTCAATTAAAAACTCATCATTCATTTGAGTTTGCAAATTATTTTTAATAAAGTTTATCGCCAAGAATAAAGATGAACGAAAAGGGGAAAAAATAGGGAAGCAACATCATCATATTCCAAATTTTGTAGATTAAGCACAAAAATTTTAAAACAAAAATTGATGCTTTTTTGTAGGGGTGTCAATGGTTCGATTCGGTCGTTTATTTTGTAAAATTTGTACCATATCAATTTTTCGGTTATTCTATTATATATAACCAAAATTAGACTTTTTAAAACCGTCCCAATCATATCGGTTTCTCTTTGGTATCGGTACTATTCGGTTAATTTTCGGTATTTTTTTTTAAATACCATTAAAAAGTCACTAGTAGAAGTAGAATGCAATAATATACGTATTTTTATAGGACTTAGTAAAACTCTCTAGATATTTTTACATTTTAAAGGGTGATGAATTAAGAAAATATGAAAGATGGCTAGAGTATAGATCCATCAACTATTCTATAACAACGTAAAAGAAACTAAGCAAATTAATATAAAAAATATATATCACACGAGTGGAAAGATATTAACCAAGCTGGGACTGAGACTCAAGAATAAAATTTAAGAAGATTAAATATTCAAAAAGATAAATCTAAATCATACGAAAGGAAACATATTTAATACATTGTAGTTTGCTACTCATAATCGTTACAATACCTTGTGTCTTGCTAGTGAATATGATGAAAATAATTTAGTTTCGATAGGAGTAGCATAATAGGTTTGGGAATTAGAATTTTGAATTTAATTACTTGTTGGCTTGTAACTATTTTCATAATTCCAAGACCCAAGAAAAAATCAAATACTTTATTATTTTTAAACTTAATATATAAATATAATTTTCACATGTAAATTTATTCGGTACGATTCCGTATTTTTTTTGTTTATTTTCATAAAATAAAAAACTTACCCTAATTATCGATACAGTTATAAATTTATATAAAAACCTAATATTTTATTAAAAAAACCTAAAAATCAATTTTGTACGATACGATTCGATTGATTCAATCGTCTTTTAAATATTCAATAACACTCCTACTTTTTAGCTTTGACTCGCGATCTCATTTAGTACACTAAGGCACTTGACCCGTTGACCGCACTACCTGCTTAGCTCCCTGTGAGAAGTGGTGTCACTTTATTTTATTTATTCTAACTTTTGTTTCGACATTTCAATCATATATAAATATTTAGTAAAATTTTCAGACGAACGTTGACACCGCTTCACCTAAGGTAGGCCGGCTTGAATGCTTCAATGTCAAGTATCAACAATTTTAGAGGTTTTGATCAATATTGTCCCTTATCTTTGAGGGTAGGTTTATTTTGGTCCCTCAAATATAACCCTGAGCATATTTAGCCACTTAAGTATGCTAAAGTGGAGCATCTTTAGTCTCACTGACAGAGGTTTTGACCAATATTGTCCCTTATCTTTGAGGGTAGGTCTATTTTAGTCCCTCAAATATAACCCTGAGCATATTTAGTCCATTAAGTATGCTAAAGTGGAGCACCTTTAGTCTCACTGACACAATATATTCAAAAACTAACGGTGTTACCTAACTCTGATTTATAAAGTAAATCTTCTGCTCTAAAGCAAAATGTTTCCTCTCATTTTATTGGATAACGCAAATTATCATTTAATTCCTCATTTTTAGATAATGCCTTCTAAAATTTTGATCTTGAATATATCCCATTCTGTGCCAGTTTTCAATGAGAAAATGACACTGTATAACCGCTGTTAAAATAATAGCCGAAAAAATGTATAAAATTTATAAATTATTTTGTGTATATATATACATTTAAAAATTTCGGTTGATTTTTCCAAAAAGAAAAGTTAATTTTTCTGTATTTTAATATACAAAAAATATACCAACTTTATATACTTATTCTGATACCAGATGTAAATAGTTTTTGGCACGGGCTAAAAATGATAATACAACCTGGTTATTCGTTTGCTTCAATAATATGCCTAGAAGTGATCCTGGCAGCTCTATTTTTTCAAATTTTAACTTTTCTTTTTGGAAAAATCAACCGAAATTTTTAAATGTATATATATACACAAAATAATTTATAAATTTTATACATTTTTTCGGCTATTATTTTAACAGCGGTTATACAGTGTCATTTTCTCATTGAAAACTGGCACAGAATGGGATATATTCAAGATCAAAATTTTAGAAGGCATTATCTAAAAATGAGGAATTAAATGATAATTTGCGTTATCCAATAAAATGAGAGGAAACATTTTGCTTTAGAGCAGAAAATTTGCTTTATGAATCAGAGTTGGGTAACACCGTTAGTTTTTGAATATATTGTGTCAGTGAGACTAAAGATGCTCCACTTTAGCATACTTAAGGGACTAAATATGCTCAGAGTTATATTTGAGGGACCAAAATAGACCTACCCTCAAAGATAAGAGACAATATTGGTCAAAACCTCTGTCAGTGAGACTAAAGATGCTCCACTTTAGCATACTTAAGGGACTAAATATGCTCAGAGTTATATTTGAGGGACCAAAATAGACCTACCCTCAAAGATAAGGGACAATATTGGTCAAAACCTCACAATTTTACATCAATATAATTACGGGTAAATTACAATTATGTCCCTACAGGTATTAGTTTCTTTCGAAAGAATCCACAAAAATTACATTATTTTCTTCTCTTGTGTTTTTATCTTAAATTTTATTATACTTCTTTGGAATTTGTCTAAACCTGAAAACATGTATTTATTTTTCAACAAATTTTATTTTTTCTGAACGAACAGAACTATTCCCAAATAAAGAAAAAAAAGCTTTCGCTTTGGTTTTCGAAAACCAACAAAGATGTCCTTTGCTTCTCTCGAATACTCCAATTCAGATAGCACGTTCCTACAACCAATTCTTCTCCCGAATAAACAGGATAGGAGAACTACTTACAAAAACAATTCAAGCACACGAATCTCTCTTAATTCTTTTCTCGATTAAATTAAGATTCTATCCAAAAGGTTTCACCGTCAAACATACACGATAGGTATTATAATTCAAGAAACTAAAGTCTAAACTAATACATTATCAAGTTCCCAGGAAGAAAATTACTCCATAAAAGAGTTCATATCGTAAATCATAGAAAAGAAGAGTTAGAAAACATTACAACACAATTAGGAGAACGGAATCTATATCTCCCAAAACGGCTATTTATTTTTCGTTTTAATTTCTGTAGCATATGTTAAAACTCTTAAAATTTTATACGTTTAATTGTCTATCTGTTCAGGAAATAAGATGTTTTTACGAAAAGTCTTCGTCTTCCTCTATAAATCACCATCATTTTACTAATCACTCTGCATAACAACATGGCTTTAAAGAAACTCGTTGTTTACCCTTGAAAACGGATAACAATTGAATCTATACGTGGTTTCAAGGATATGTGGATTGATTCAATATAAGTAATTAATAGTGTTAGATTAAACAAATAAAAAACGTAATAGATGACCAAACCAACGATAACAGTGATTCCGGGCTCGGTTGATGACCCGATGAAGAACCTGCCCTCGATTCCAAGCTTATACTTATGAAGAACTTAAGAACAAGAATAAGAACTTTGAATAACAAAGAGAATTGAAATAAATTGCCTTGATATGCCTAATACAATGTGTGCTTAGAATAATAAGCTTTCTCATTTATATAGTAGGGGTTTTTTACCCCAAGTATAATTCTAATAAAGGTAAAAAAATTTCGTTTCGTTAATCACTAATTTTCTACCGATATGGGCCGAGATTCACGTCGTGATATCCAGTTAGGCACGGACATCACGTCCCTTTGTTATTCGTGTGCAGTTATTTGGTAATGCTCTCCGAAGTCTCAATCCTCAAATCGGACCTGGAGGATGTGGCCCAGATATCCCCAAGGGCATGTGTTTTGATCAAGCCTAGATACGAGGGGCTCCTCGCTCTGACTCTGATCCATTACGGTCACATTCCTGCTCCGTTTAGCTCACCGGGAAGTCGAGTCTTGCAATGGGCTCGGTTTTACCCGTATACAGTTAGTCCCCTTGTTTCTCAAAGTGTAGGCTTGCCGAAACGATGGAAAACGACAAATGACTCTGGTTCCTTCCTTCGTACGTTACGAAGGGGAGCTAAAACGTCTCATCAATCGCGTCGTTCTAACTTCGGACACGTGTCGCTCACCGGCAGGTTGCCTCTGAATGCAAAGCGTCGGCTATTTCCATATAAAAGCCTCCTTCATTTGTTCTTTTTCTTCTTTCCGATCAAACCGCTATCGTCGAACTTTCCAACCATTATAAAAACCTTCTTCAAATCTTCATATCTTCATCAATGTTCTTCAATCTTCATAGCAATCTCCAGATTTCTACCCAAAATTTCTTCAGATCTTCATACTATGTTCTTCATCTTCAAAACCCATTTTTCCAAAACTTTGTGTTCTTTTCTCAAATTTTCAAATACTCCCTCAAATGACAATGGACAAAACATCGTAAACAGTTCCTCAACAAGTTGTCTCTTAATCTTATCAACAAGCCACTGGTATTGAAGCGGTCGCCCCTAAGGTGGTTGCCCTCCAAATGGCCTCCCCCGTTGTGGCTACTAATGAACCAGCCGCCGAGCCTCCCTTATCGGTGTTCATTCCTGGGGACTACTCTATTGCAGATGACTTTAAGGCCGACAAGCCTTCGCGCAAATAGGACCGGGGCAAAGGAGTGTCGAGATATATGTGTTCTGTGATCGAAGACGTTCTTACCATAGTTCGTAAGGACTGCAATTAGGAAGGCAAGAACGTAGTAGTTCCCGATCCCGAGGACGTCGTTACTACCCATGTGAATGGGTACTTAAATGTTTATACTTATCCCTTCACATTAGGCCCGATGGATCCGATCGTTCTAGATTTTTGCAAGAGGTACGAGGTGTGCCTCAGGCAAATCCACCCATCATTGTGGAGGATCGTGACCCTCCTCCGTTACTTCGTGAACAAGACCGAATCTCGTCGGTTCACGATTGACCACCTGCTTCGATTATACAATCCCCGCATACTCCGAGGGGGACTGATCAAGCTTACACGCCGGGCCAACAAGGCCCTTTTCTCAAGTATCGACGAAGACCGAGACCAGGGCTGGCATGGACTCTTTGTTCGAGTGAAGACCGAGGATTTGATCCCCCCGGAATACATGTCATTCCTTAAAAAATGGAATGTGTCTCGTAAGTGCAATCCCTTCTTTCAACATCAAAATTTCTTCTTCTTTCATTTCTATCTTCTCATTCATATTTGTGGTTGTGCAGTTGTTGCCCGGGTTCTGAATGCGGTCCCCCGGTTAAAGGAATGGATTGAGGGAATCTGTACTCAGATGTCCTACTTTGAGCACACATGGCGCGGGCTCTCGAAGGGCCAATGGGAGGCATGTTCTCATGGAAAGGACTCTTTTCCGAGTAGCCAATACTATATCTATACCTTTCGCTTTGCTAACTCCTATTCCCTATTTGTTGTTGCAGGTTTGTCTAAAACACCTGAACTTAGGCCTTCGGAAGCGGATGCAGATGTGCCCCCGTTTGTTGATCCTTCCGTTGCTGCCTCGGAAAGAAAAAAAAGAAGAGGAAAATAAAGCCATCTGGCTCCCCGAGCTCCGAGATGAAGAAACCAAAGAAGTCGGTGCTTCGCAAGCCGGGGAGGGGCTTCGGTTCCCGGCTGTCAGTCTTCGACTCCATCCTCCAGCTTAGGGATGAGTTAGAGGATGAATCTATCTGCGTAACCCACGGGACGACCTATCCCGAGGATTGGGATGCATCCGAGGGGGAGACTCGTGAAATTGACCCCCTTCAAACTCAAAAGGCCGATGTGGATACTCGGGGTAAACTTCCTAGGATATCGATTCTTCTCCAAAGGAAGCGCCCAGCATAATTGAGATCTCGGGGAAGCCCTCCTACACCAAGTCTATAATCGAGAAGGCCCAAGCGAGGAAGAAGATATCCAACGAGGGGGGCGAGGGTGCGGAAGATTCCCTTCATGCTTTTTTCGACGGTGTGGACTCTTCCGCTTTGGAAGACTTCTCTGTCTGGGTGACCTGGTTCCGAAGAAATACATTTCCTTGGAGGTTGGTGGGCCAAGCTCGAGCCCGAAATTAGTCAATCAGTTCCCCGCTCCGAACTTGGACCATGGCCGCAAGAGGTCGATTATACTGATCGTCCCGAAGGATGCCCAGGTTTTGTCTGCTCCTGTGGGGGTTAGCCAGCTATCTCTGATGTCTAGTGACCGAGGAGGACCAGGCGAAAATGAATGTGGTGAAGGTGCCATGACTTTTCAAAGAGGCGCAGAAGGCGTTGAACCGGGTAAGACATCATTCCTTTCTATCTATCTATAGTTATCTGTGTTTGATGTTTCTCACATTTTCTTTGTCTTTTATGCAGGCCTCGGTTCTTCACCACGAGAGTTTCCTCCAATATCGTTTTGAAGTCAATCAACTTGAGCTCGAGATCAAGGAGCTTGCCCAGAAAAGGGATATGTACAAGCTCCTTAGCGAGCAGCATGAGGAGGTCGCCAAGAACTTCCAGGCTGAGCTGGATGCGGCTCAGAAGGAGCATACCGACTTGGTGGAAAAGGTAAAGGTTTTTGAAGTTAGAAATAAAGGTCCGGTCGCCGAGGCTAACAACAAAACTTCGCAGGTCCAACAGAAGATCGACCAGATCGACCAACTCCGCAAGGAGATGGATGAGATTCAAGTGATGGCCGACGGGTGGAAAAACAAGATGGACCTGCTGGCCTCAGAGAAGGAGACTGCCGAGGCCAAGATGTCTTCGGTGGAAGTTCAACTTCGAGTGGCGAAGGAGAAGGCTGATGCATGGGCCCGACAAAATGAGGACCTCCAAGCTCAACTAGGCTCGGCCATTGCTGAACGGGATGCCCTTGGCAAGGAGCTTGAAATAACGATGTCCAAGTTAGAAGCAACCTTGGTTGATACTGACGAGATGGTGGCCCAGTACAAGGCTGACTTTAAAGCAGCCGAGGCCCGCCTAAAGACTACCGCCGAGTATATGAGGCGGCTTTCCCGATGGGAGACCGTAGAGGAAATACTTGCTCGAGGCTTCGACCTATCTACCGAAATCGAAGAGGCAAAAAGACTTGAGGTCGAGGCCAAGAGGCTAGACGAACACCTAGGTGAAGAAGGCTCTGAGGGCTCTGAAGAATCCGAATACCCTGACAGTTCTGGTGACGAGTCGGGTTCCGGTGAATACCGGGCGGAGATGCCTTAGGATTTTTTTGTTTTTGTTTTTGTATCTTGTACATTTATTTTATCGAGGTCGTTTTTATTGGCCTTTGTAAAGATATTCCGGAATGTATAAAGTTTTTTGTTTCTTTCGCCAATTTTCATATTTTTTACCTTCAGCATCTTTTTGCAATTGTAAACATTTCTAATGCCTTAACACAAAATCAAACGTAGTAATAAGTCATTTCTTGAAGGTTCGAACAAGACCTGTCCTCGATGCAAATTTTGCTCGAACCTATTGAAGCTTGTAGTGATCGAGAGCTTTCCCCAAGACGCTTGTTTAAATGTTTTTAGACTATATCTTTGGCCAGGGTAACCTTTGAACAACTTTGGAATTTTATTGAAAGCCTTATGCTTTAATTACGGGCTTCGGACGTCTTCAAACCACTTTTAGGGCGGCCGTAGCCTTTTAAGTTTGGGCACTGCCTAATAGGTTTTGTGCTTCCGGGTTTCGATAACCCGAGTCATCTGAATTTTCTTGTACGACAGTCCCCGGGTGGGGGTAGCCCTTTGGGCTCGGATAAGGGTGGCCCTTGGGCTCGATAGATCCCGGGTAAGAATTGCCCTTAGGCTTGATACTTTTAAGGAACAAAAACAATGTGTGTTAGCAAGGTAGAAACTTTTTTTCATTTCTGTATGTAGCGTACAAGATTGTAAGCGTGTAAACGCTCGTATTATGGCTAAGGTGGACTATGCAGGCACGGTTCATTAGACCGTTTGGCCCTTACAATAAATCCTATCCACCGAGCCTAGACTGTTCAAGCACAAAGTTTCTTTCCTTTCTAAAAATCTTGACCCGAGAGTGATGGCCCCCAGTATTCGAGGTCGATCTTCGAAAGGGATAGGATACTGTTGGTGTGATCATTGGCTTCGATTTAAAACTGGTCTTCGATTCTAAGTTAGCGCGATTTACTGTTGCCTCGTTAACAACCTTGTCGGAAAACTCATTTAAGACAAAACTAGTTCAAGGGAAAAAGAGTGTAACGCGTGCTTTCAGACCTAACAACAACATTCTCCTTTGGATGTGGCCTGCAAGTGTTAGCCTAATTCGTAGTGAAAATAAAAAAAAGTGAATGAGGTCGTACCTTAGCAGTAGTATCATTTTAAGTGGGTCACGTTCTAGTTGTTCGGTAGTTGTGCACCATTTCCTGCTTCGAGTTTATACGAACCTTTACCGGTAATACCGATAACTCGAGTTCCGGGTGTTTAGTGTTACTCTTCTTAACACCAAGTCCCTGATATTGAAGTGTTGGAGGTTAGCTATCCAGTTATAATATCTTTCTATCTGCTGCTTCTGGGCGTCCAACCGGATTAGTGCTCATGACCTCACCGTTTGATTCTTGTGTTGCATATCGGAATTTGAGGCTCGGTTCACCCACCTCAACCCGGTATAAATGCTTTGGCACCATAGACCAATGAAAATGGAGTGGCCCCGATACTCGATTTTGAGGTCGTGCGGTATGCCCACAAGACTTCGGGCAGAATTTCCTTCCATTTTCCTTTGGCATCAATCAATATTTTTTTAAGGTTTTGCAGGATGGTTTTGTTTGTCGACTTCGCCTGCCCTTTCCCACTAGGGTGATATGGTGTTGACAAGATCTTTTTGATCTTATGGTCCTCGAAAAATTTGCTTACCTTACTTCCGATGAATTGTTTCCCGTTATCACATACTATTTCGGTCGGTATACCGAACCGGTATATTATGTGGTCCAAGATGAAGTCAATGACTTTTTTTTCCCTGACGTTCTCGTACGCTTGAGCTTCGACCCATTTAGAGAAATAGTCAGTCATAAATAGTATAAATTAAGCCTTAACGGGTGCCCATAGTAGGGGATCGACGATATTTATTCCCCCATTTCATGAACGGCCAAGGCGACATGACCGAATGTAATAACTCTCCGGGTTGATGGATGATTGGTGCATGCCTCTGATAGCCATCACATTTTCGCACAAAGTCTTTTGCATCTTTATCCATGTCGATTCAGTAATAGCCAGCTCTGATTATCTTACGAACCAACGATTCTGCCCCTGAATGGTTTTCGCATGTGCCTTCGTGAACTTCCCTCAAAATATATTCGGTGTCTCCCGGCCCCAAGCATATGGCGAGCAGGCCATCAAATGTTCTTTTGAACAGAGTGTCTTCGTACAGGCTAAACATGGCTACCTTCGTGCGCAGATCTCTCGATTCTTTGGGATCCGAGGGAAACTTCCTAGTCTTCAAGTAATCTATATTCTTGTTTCTCCAGTCCTAGGTTAAACATATAGAGTTTATATTGGCATGGCCTTCTTCCACTACTGATTTCATGAGTTGTACGATAGTTCCCGAGCTGAATTCATCGTCTTCGACTGATGACCTCAAGTTAGCTAGAGCATCGACTTTGCTATTTAGATCTTGGTGCACGTGTTGTATGGTCCTTAAATCAATGCAGCGTTACCTGTATTTTATCCAAGTATCTTCGCATTCGTTCCTCTTTCACTTCGAATGTCCCATTGGCTTGATTTAACACAAAGAGGGAATCGCATTTAGCTTCTATCACTTTGGCCCCGGGCTTTTAGCCAATTCAAGACCTGCATTCAATTTCATAGTTCTAATAGATTGCCTAACTATGTTACCCGTAGGCGGATTCAACACGATGCCGAGTCCGGACCCCTTTGCGTTCGAGGCACCATCCGTCAAGAGGGTTCAGATTCCCGAGGAGGTCCCTGAGGTTAACAACAATTCCTCTTTTGACTTCGGGTATTAAGATCGATGTGAAGTTGACCACGAAGTTTGCCAAAATTTGAGATTTGATGGCGGTTCGGGGATAATATTCGATATCATATCCGCTAATTTCCACCACCCATTTGGCAAATCGTCCCGAGAGCTCGGGTTTGTACATTATGTTCCTCAATGGGTAAGTAGTTACGACACTTATGGGATGGCATTGAAAATATGGTTTTAACTTCCTGGAGGCGCTTAGCAAAGCGAGCGCCAATTTCTCCAGCTGAGGATACCTTGTTCCGGCCTCGCCTAGAGTCCTGCTAACATAATATATAGTAAATTGAGTACCTTACTCTTCCCGGACTAAGACTCCGCTTACCGTTATCTCAGATACCGCTAAGTACAGGTACAACTGCTCGCCTGCGTTTGGAGTATGAAGCAAAGGTGGACTCGAAAGGTACCGTTTGAGTTCTTCCAAAGCTTGTTGGCACTTTGGGGTCCACGAGAAGTTATTCTTCTGCTTCAATAATGAGAGGAACCGATGGCTCTTATCGGAGGACCTTGATATGAACCAACCTAGGGCGGCTATACGCGTGGTTAGCCTTTGAACGACCTTGACATTGTCCACCACGGTGATGTCTTATAAAGCTTTGATTTTGTCGGGATGATCTCGATTCCCCGGTTGGACACCATGAATCTGATGAACTTCCCGGACCCGACTCCGAATGCGCATTTCTCCGGGTTTAGTTTCATATTGTATTTCTTCATTATGTTGAAGATTTCCTAAAAATATTACAAATGGTCCTCTGCTCGCATGGACTTAACTAACATGTCGTCAATGTAAACCTTCATTGATTTTCCTATTTGTTCTTCGAACATCCGGTTTACTAGGCATTGGTAAGTGGCACCATCATTTTCTAGTCCGAACGGAATTACGTTATAACAATAGGTGCCGAATTTAGTGATAAGGAAGTTTTTTCTTGATCGCCCGAGTCCATCCGGATTTGGTTGTACCTAGAATAGGCGTCGAGAAAGCTGAGTATCTCGTGACTGGCCGTCGCATCGATCATGCGATCGCTATTAGGGCACGCCTTATTTAAGTCTTTGTAAACTACGTATACTCTTAATTTATTTACCTTTTAGGCACTACGTTAGCTAACCAATCCGGGTACTTAACTTCTCGAATGGAACCTATTTGAAGAAGGTTGGATACCTCGTCTTTGATGAATGCGTGCTTGACTTCGGACTGAGGCCTCCTCTTCTGTTGAACCGGGTGGAACTTCTAATCCAAGATCAGCTTGTGAGTAGTTATTTCTGGCGGGATCCCTGTCATATAAAGATGGAACCAAGCGAAACAATCTATGTTAGATATAAGGAATTCAATGAGATTTTTCCTGAGCTCAGGAGTTAACCCCATGCCCAAGTTCCGATCGGGTAAGTGTTCGATCAATATGACTTGCTCTAGATCCTCGACTGTTGACTTGGTGGCATCGGAATCTTCAGGGGTGATGAACGGCCTAGGAACTCTGTAATCATCATCCTATCATGCCTTTTGCTTCTCCAGTTCCATCGGGGCCGGTTTTTGTGATTGCTATTTAGTTTCTTCCTTTCCAATCGACTCCGGGTTCTTTGATGTCGAGAGGGCGGATATCGGGATCACCTCATCGATCACAAACATTTCTTTTACGACCGGCTCTCAACGACTACCCCTTCAATCTCTATTATACGATTGGTATCGATCTCTGCTCAGTCTTGGTTCATGACTCTTTTAGACCTGTCATTAGTTATGATGGGATATACGGACCCAGAGAGGGCCCCGAGCTGATCATCCTCCAATCTGATTTTTGACTGATACCTATTATGGACGTCAGCCCAAGTTATCGTTGTTGTGAAGCCAAAGAGCTTTGGTGGTTGAGTCCTTGAGTGAATGCTTGAACAGCCTAATCGTCCGTAACCAGGGGTAGATCCATCCTTTCCATTTGGAACCTCGACACGAACTCTCTGAGCATTTCGTTATCTCTTTGCTTGACTTTAAAGCGGTCTAATTTTCTGGTCTTGACTTTGATGGCCCTGGCATGAGCTTTTACGAAGGCATCCGCAAGAATAGCAAACAACTCAATGGAATTAAGGGGCAGGTTGTGATATCATATCATTGCTACAGGGTTTCCTCGAACTTTTTCAGTAAAATCAGCTCGATTTCGTCATATTCCAAGTCATTTCCCTTGATGGCACACGTGTAGGAGGTTAAGTATTCTTTCGGATTGTAGTCCCGTTATACTTTGGAATTTTAAGCATACAGAACTTCTTTGGGATCGGTTTCGGAGCTACGCTCGGAGGGAAAGGTTTTTGGACGAACTTCTTGGAATCCAAGCCTTTCAATATCGGGGGTGCTCCTAGGATTTGATCAACCCTGGAGTTATAGGTCTCCACTTTTTTGTCATTGTCTTCGATTTTCTTTTCTCCCGATTCCACCCGTTTTGTCACTTACTCAAGCATCTTTATTATCTCGGGGTTGGTTTCAGTTCAACTTCACCCGACCTTTCTGTGACCGGTTCATTTCTGCGGGTGTTCTACAGAGATAGTTCGGGCTCGACTTTGCTGGGGGCACGACTTTGGTTCTGCAACTGGGTTATCGCTGCATGTTGAGCCTATAGCATTTCAAAAATTAACGCAAATTAATCTCGTCACCTTCGGTGTCGTGTGTACTCCGGGGCATCGATTTGGCTCCCCCGCGAACGTTGTTTTCCGGGTCGATAGGCAAATTTGCGTCGATAGCTACATGTGAGTTAGCATCGATCGGGTCTGCGACTGGAACTCCGTTGGGGTCAATAGGGGGCACCTCGTTGCTGGGTACTACATTGTTGTTCTCGCCCTAGTGTCCAGACTCAGCACCAACGTTCAAAGGAGCAGATTGAGAGTTCGACATTTTTAATTTGACCTGAAATTAAAATCTCAAAGAATAAGTGTAAAATAGTGTATGTTATGAAAATTTGTATCAAATTACCACTATTATCTATGACCCCACGGTGGGCGCCAAGCTGTTTACCCTTAAAAAACAGATAACAATTGAATTTATATGTGGTTTTAAGTATATGTGGATTAATTCAATACAAGTGATTAATAGCGTTAGATTAAACAAATGAAAAACGTAATAGATGACCAAACCAACGATAACGGTGATTCCGGGCTCGGTTGATGACTCGATGAAGAACCTGCCCTCGATTCCAAGCTTATACTTATGAAGAACTTAAGAACAAGAATAAGAACTTTGAACAACAACAAAAAATTGAAATAAATTGCCTTGATATCCCTGATACAATGTGTACTCCGAATAATAAGTGTTCCCCTTTATATAGTAGGAGAGTTTTACCCTAAGTAAAATTCTAAAAAAGGTAAAAAATTTTCGTTTTGCTAATCACTGATTTTCTTCCGATATGGGCCGAGATTCACATCGTGATATCCGGTTAGGCACGGACATCACGACCCTTTGTTAGTCGTGTGCAGTTATTTGGTAATGCTCTCCGAAGTCTCAGTCCTTAAATCGGACCTGGAGGATATGGCCCCGATATTCCCGAGGGCAGGTGTTTTGACCGAGCCCCAATACAAGGGGCTCCTCGCTCTGACTCCGATCCATTACGGTCACATTCCTGCTCCGTTTAGCTCACTGGAAAGTCGAGTCATGTAGTGGGCTCGGTTTTACCTGTATACACTTGTTTTAAAGGACAGTGATTTTGTTCACATTTTAAAGCTCTCTCAATTTATTTTCCTATCTCTTTTTCTAACCTGCCCAATATTGGATACGGGTCTGCCAAGTGATAACCTTTTTTTTTTTTTAAGGAAGAACCGTTTAAATTAAAAAATAGCAAGCGGATATATAATTCATAAATAATATATGTATAATTATGTATAACATGTGTATAATTTATATATAGCGACCGTAAAATAAACATTGAATCGGGCCTTTTGTAGTTTGCTAGGTTGCGTAGCAGCGAGGAATGAATGAGCATTTAGTCTTGAGAAAAGATCCTCGACCATTATAAGAGATCTATTCAGTGGTTGAACTTGCTCCGTTTGTTCGACAGCGAGGCAATTTTCTATTCTTCTTAAATTTCAGTTTTGAATCATCCAAATGCTTTCAGATGTTTAAATCAGATTTCAGTTTTCATGCCAATGTCTTCTTGTCACAAGTTATATATAATATGTGGTGTGCCACGATGGGCATACTACATCTAGGACACAGGTTAATGTGTTGAGGGAAAGGGATAGGACACAGGTTAATGTGTTAAGGGAAATGGATAGGACACAGTTTAATGTGTTAAGGGAAATGGATTTCTAGTGTACCTCAATTCAGATCTATTTTTTCCATTTGGAAATGACCTTATATCAACCAATTGTTTCTATCTAAACAAAATTATTTTAATGTTCTCTTAGCAGAAAGCATTATGGATTTGGAATAAAACAAGAATATTACCCAATAAGACCAGACTACATTTTGAAGGATCAGTACTTGTAAAGATGAGAATAGAGAAAGGCGCAACATAACAAAGAACTTAGTAAAACAAACACCATTTGTTTTAACATAGCGGAATTCAACAATCACAAGAAATATAAGGTCTTAGTAATGCAACATAAAAAAGCAGTAATTGAAAACACAAAAGCAGACAAGCATTCTACATATTACACAACAGCTCAGTACTCATCATCATCTTCTCCCTCCCCTTCATCATCACCTTCAGCACCAACCTCCTCATAATCCTTCTCCAGGGCAGCAAGATCTTCACGTGCTTCACTGAATTCACCTTCCTCCATGCCCTCACCAACATACCAATGGACAAAGGCACGCTTGGCATACATCAGATCAAACTTATGGTCAATGCGTGAGAAGACCTCAGCAACACTGGTTGAGTTGGAAATCATGCAAACAGCCCTCTGCACCTTAGCAAGGTCGCCACCAGGAACAACAGTTGGTGGCTGATAGTTAATACCACACTTGAATCCAGTAGGGCACCAGTCAACGAATTGGATGGTGCGCTTAGTCTTGATGGTGGCCACAGCAGCATTAACATCCTTTGGCACCACATCACCACGGAACATGAGACAGCAAGCCATGTACTTGCCATGACGAGGGTCACACTTTACCATCATGGAAGACGGCTCAAAGGCACTGTTGGTGATCTCTGCAACTGAGAGCTGCTCATGGTAGGCCTTCTCAGCAGAAATGACAGGAGCATATGAGGAAAGCATAAAATGGATCCTGGGGTATGGCACAAGATTGGTCTGGAATTCGTTCACATCAACATTCAAAGCACCATCAAACCTCAAAGATGCTGTGAGTGAAGAGATAACCTGCACAGATTGGACACATATTAGCATTCGCAAAATTGGAGTTAATTTTTTGTCAGACAAACATGAATGACAGGTTATTAAGCTACCTGTGAGATAAGGCGGTTAAGGTTGGTGTAAGTAGGGCGCTCAATGTCCAGTGAGCGCCTGCAAATGTCATAAATGGCTTCATTGTCCAGAAGGATGGAAACATCAGTGTGCTCGAGGAGGGAATGAGTTGACAGAACACTGTTGTACGGCTCAACAACAGAAGTTGAGACCTGTGGTGAAGGATAAATTGTGAAACCAAGTTTTGACTTCTTTCCGTAGTCAACAGAGAGACGCTCCAGAAGAAGCGACCCCAGACCTGAACCAGTACCACCACCAACAGCATTGAATACCAGGAACCCTTGAAGACCAGTACAGTTGTCTGCAAGCTTTCGGATGCGATCCAAGCAAAGATCAACAATCTCTTTCCCAACTACAAACAGACACAAAACAATCAGCATTTGACTGAAGAACCAAAAACTAACTTCAGCAAGATATAATACTTACTGGTATAGTGGCCACGGGCAAAGTTGTTGGCTGCATCTTCCTTGCCGCTTATGAGCTGTTCAGGGTGAAAGAGCTGTCGGTATGTTCCTGTCCTCACTTCATCAATGACAGTGGGCTCAAGATCTACAAAGACAGCCCGAGGGACATGCTTTCCAGCTCCAGTTTCGCTGAAGAAGGTGTTGAATGCATCATCACCCCCTCCAACAGTCTTGTCACCTGGCATCTGGCCATCAGGCTTTGGGAAAACAAGAAAGAATTATCAATAATTCACAATAAACAGGTTACTGTGGCTTATCCACAATAAATAGAAGAGTGTATATCCATCACTTGGAAATGAACTTAATTATCAAGCCAATCTATTTCCCAAGAGACATCATTGAAGCATAATACATCAAATTCATACATAAGAGACTCCAAATAAAGAGAAATTTGCTCTATATTAATTAAAATGAGGATTTAACCAACAATAAAACACATTTTTCACTATATCCATTTAAATTATATTATAAGAACACAATCAACCTAAGATGAGCAGACAAGCACATACAATGCGCGACTTCAAGTTGATCTACAGATCAACAAGTTTTAAAGAAATTATCTAGATACAATAAGATACCTGCAAAACCTACATTTAATTTATCAAATCAGATGTACCGAAATTCTAACATTTCAAATCAATCTGCCAAATGTGGATCCTATGTGTAAATTATTCAATCAGAACTATCGAAATCTTTAACATTTCAATCAATCTGACAAATGTGGATCCTACAAAGAAACCATCAGATCTATCAATTTTATTCACATTTTGAAACAATCGGATACCTAAGTGACCTACGTATGTAATATACAATCAGATCTGATGAATTAAATTAACAATTCGAATAAAATGGACATAGATAGCCTAGATCTAAGATATTCACTCAGATCTATTGAAGAAGCATTCAGATCTTAAATCAATACACCTACATAACCTAGAAGTAAATTGAAAATCAAATTCACATCTATTCAAACAGATCTACCAAAAATATTTGCCATTTTCATCGATTTATGCGAAACAAATTACACATTTCAAACACAGAAAATGTGATTATTAAAAATAAAAAATAAATTATACCTGAATGCCGTGCTCGAGGCAGTAAAGTTCCCAGCAGGCATTTCCGACCTGAATACCAGCCTGACCAATGTGGATCGAAATGCACTCTCTCATTTTCACGAAACCCTAAAAATTCAAATTTCAAAGAGGAGGAGAGAAGGAGCGGCGTTTATCAAGACGCCGTTAAAACAGAAAGAGATGAGTTTTCGAAATTCGAATTGTGAGTCTTCGCTATACTGAAGGGCCTCTGTTTTATAGGAGAATGAATAAGGGCAAGGCGAAATGGATATCGGGTTAATTAATACGGGTTATTAACTATGGTTAAGATTGTTTTTCGGTGATTTAGATTTGTATTAACCATGGTTTGGTTAGGTTAGGTCTAGCCGGTTCTGTTTTGAATTATTTTGAATTGTGTGGGAGAGCCGAAAATGACGTTGCTCCTTTATTTGATAAATTTTGATATCCTTGTGATATTTTTTGAAGTATAATTAATTTTGAATTAATCAAATTCTGTATTTTCTGTCCTTTACACAGAAATTATGTTATATTACTCATAAATAGGAAGTAATAGTATAAATTCAAATTAATACATGGGTAACAAAATGTTAGGTAAAAGTTATTAATTCGTTAAATTTGTAGTGGTTCAAGAGGTATTTAATCGATCACACGAACCTAAAATCAGTCAATATTTCAGTGAATAATTCCTGATTAGAACTGTAATATACTATATACTTTGAGTATTCAACAAAAGAGCACTTTGAGCAAAAAAATAAATGTAATGAAATTTACTATTTGTTGATATATTTTGATGTTTTCGTTTTATTGTTTAATTTCTATGAAACTAAAGAGGAAAAAAAAGGAGAAAGTACAATTTCACCACAAATTTTATGGAATGTATTAAAACTAGAGAAGAAAAAGGATAGAAAAATATAGACTTTTTTTTTATTTTGGTTTAAGGAAAAACTAAAGGAGTAGAAGAAAAACATTAAAAAGTGAAAATGATTCTCGTCTAGAACAATTTTGTTTTTGTTATAAATAGAGTTTTATTTAAGGTGAATGTCTATATTTTAGAGAGATTTTAGGGATTTTACTTGGTGGCTAAGTCACTCTTTCCCTATAAATAGAGGGGTCCTATTCCATTGTAATTCATCCTAAAATTCAATAAGAATTCCCTCTCTCTCTTTCTCTGCAATATTGTTCTTCTTTTATTGTTTTATAACACGTTATCGGCACGAGACTGTAACCAATTGAGTAGAAGCTTTGGGATTGAGCATAATGATCGTCAATTATTCCATGAACTTCCTTCGTGATTAAATTCTGGATTTAAAGTAAGTATTTTACTTTATTTTTCTCTTTTGAATTTTTAAAATTTTATAATTTGATTTTAAATACAAGCAAAGACAATAAATTTTTATTATAACTCTAATAGAGTTTGTAAGAAATTATAACCACCAAAAGTGATAAAATTTCTATGTATTGCCATGATCAAATTCATGTATGATTGTGAGCACAAAAAGTGGAAACTCGTCCCATTGAATTTGCTTTATTCTCATTCCCTTACGAGAATGTGATAGCAATATATGATACGTCTGAAAGAAGATAAAATTATTACCATGAATGTATCAATGGATGTGGATGTGACAATAGACGAAATTATAATCATTTTCATTGTGGTAATGAGAATAATAAGTATTCTCAAAATAATCATTCACTATGTGAAAGTAATATTTATCATCGATTTGACATGAGATTTTGTAAAGCACATATAGATGATTATGGTCCATTCATGATGTGAATGTGACAATATGTGATTTATGAATACATATTCATTTTTGGAAGAATATGAGCGTGCTAGTAGTATATACCACACTCATCTCTTGAAGGAGGTTTGAGAGAAAATAAGAAAATAATGTCATTATGGCATAAATGGTCATTGGTCACGTACTTATTGTAGGCCAAAATATTTTGGCAATGTGATTACTAAAAGGCAACGGTAATGCAAGAAACAAATATTGCATATAATTTTGACCATAACCATAATGGTATAACTTTCTCTTTAAAAGAGATATTCACCATATGGATGTTGATGAATATGTGGTAGTACAAAATTAATTGAGAGCTCTGGAAGAGCCAATTATTACTATTTTGAAGGAACAAAATTGATTATCAATAAGGCATTATGTTGTAGTAAGTCTCAAAGAAACTTATTTAGTTTCTAAAGTATTCGCAAAAGCGATTGGTTATATTGAGACTATAAAGAAAGGAAAGATTTAATATCTTCTATTACTACAACTTATAGCGGGGTAATATGTATGTGAAAAGTTACACGCTTTATTCTCCAATTTGTACTACACAAACAAAAGAATGTCACAGTAAAGTAGAAGTTTATTGATATAAAAACTCATATCATAATAAACTTGGAGTTTATTCATAATTGCACACGTCATGGTGTAAACCTGAAGTTTATCAATATTGATAATTTATTCAGTTGGCATAATTGGTTTAGCCATGTTAATTTAATTATAGTGTACAAAAATAAAAGAGAATTCACATGGGTAGATGTTCAAGAACTAGAAAGTTTTTTACGAATTCTCTTATATTGCTTGTTCTTATTAATTAATAGACCAACTAAAATTGGGATTGAATCTCATGAATACTGAAAATATTAAAGGTGAATATGGGCACATTCACCTGCCATGTATACCACATAAGATGCATCTATGAGATGGTTACATGTGCGATTATTATTAACCTGCAACTTTGCCGATGTTTGCGAGGTAACTTGCTCTGTAATTTAATTTCGAGCATAATTTTCATATTTTCTATTCAAGATAGTTTATCTTGATAAGTTGGTTTACATCACAGTTAGTTTAGAAAAATAATTATTGAGTGCCTCCGCTTAATAGTTAAACTATAGCTTATGAGAACAAAGTTATGTATATCAGTTTGATATACGTTATATTCGAAAGTATATTACATTCTCCCCTCACAAGTGGTTCGAGGTCATGAACCAAATAATTTCATCTTATTATTATTAATGTGCGGTGTATATTTTGATTAACACCATAACGCACAAAGGTGGGTTTTCAAAGTTCAGAAAGTAAGTTAGTTTTTCTAACATGAGAGGGAGATAGGATAAACAGTTGAGAAAAAGTTACGTGAAATGAATTATAATGTGTACATCTAGATCCTTGAATCAAATAATATGAACTTGAAGTTCATAAAAAGATAATTTATTTGCAATATATTACAAAGTATGCCAGGCATATTTGCTGACCCAAAGAAAGTAACTATATTCTCATTGCAAATGCTCCTATTAAGTCCTAAATGGACAAAGTCTATAGTACGCTTAAAGCATATAGACAAATCGATTTCAAATAAACTTCTTGATAAAGAAGATGAGCAAATGATCAAAATGATCATAAAGGAAGCAAGTGATCTAGAAGATCACATGACATAACACTTCATAAAATCTCATGAGAGATCCAGGTACCTGAATATATGAATGAAGAAATCTCTATGTTATGTCTTTATGAAAAATAAGGAGGTTGGAACTAATATAAAATGTTTGTCGACGACATCTATAATAGCGCTAAATATATATGAAGATTTTAAGTCTAGAGAAACAATTCAAGTAGAATTTGGTTTCATATGAAAGACATGTAGTTTTAGATATATAGTTCAAACACTCGAAAGTATAAAGTCAATGGTGTGTGCAATCACTTTATCTATCTTATATGTCTAGCATGACATAAAAATTTGATATGCATCTAAAGTCCATTCATATGGCTTATATGACTATACTTATATGATAATTCCTTAAGGATTTAAATCGCTTAAAGCATATACAATTCTTGGTCCTGAAATATTACATCCTAAGTATAATTTGTGCACATATATATCTTGATATAACTATAAGCATGATAATGTGATAGCGAGAATTTTTTACCTCTATGGAGATATTGAAAAGGCCATTCCACGTCAGTTTATGAAGACATTACATCTTTATCAAGAATGATGATTTCAAGGTGCAACATATTCATTCAAGTTAATATGACTAATTTGTTTATCAAATCTCTGCCAACGATCTTTTGAAGATGGTGCACAAGATTGGAATGCAAAGGCTCAAGGATGTGAATTGATGCTCTCATCAGGGGGAGTTAATACACATTGTACTCTTTTTCCCTTATAATATTTTGTCCCACTGGTTTTTTCTTCAAAGGTTTTTAACGAGGCAACCAAAATGCGTATTTATAAACATGTGTACTATGTTTCCTTTTCTAAAAAATTTTTTTCACTGGGTTTTATTTTAGTTAATGGTTTTAACGAGGCACATTATCTGTTGAATAGACATTCAAAGGGGAGTATTATAAATAGAGTTTTATTTAACGTGAATGTCTATATTTTAGAGAGATTTTAGGGATTTTACTTGGTGGCTAAGTCACTCTTTCCCTATAAATAGAGGGGTCCTATTTCATTGTAATTCATCCCAAAATTCAATAAGAATTCCATCTCTCTTTCTCTGCAATATTGTTCTTCTTCTTTTATTGTTTCATTTCAGTTTTCATCGTCTAGAACAAATTTAGTTTCTTTTTTTTAATCTTCGGGGAAGAAAGAAATGTACAAAAATGTGAAAAGTATATCTAATTGCTAATGATTTTTTTTTTCTCGTTTTATGTTTGGGCTCCTAACATAAACAAGAATCTCAACTGTTGGCGCTTGTTTTAAACTTTTCAAAAACTTGTTTCCAATTTCTTTTTCGTTTTTTAATTGTAAAAACCGTTTTCCAATGAAGCAACAAAAATGGTTTTCAGTTTTCATAAAAAATAAAAAATTATTATGAAAAACTAACCCACTAGTGTGTTCTGGTACGAAGGAAAAAGCTTTTCATTGAAATTATTTTCTTGAAAAACAAGTAATTTTCTTACTTATTTTCTCGTATCTGATTTAGGGTTTTTCAAAATTGAACCATAATCGTTAACCGAACTGTAAATGTGGCTTTTTAGCTTATTCGTAGCGGATAATCGGAATAAACGGTTGGTGAACAGATTGAAATTTTATAATTAACAATTTATCGATTTGGGTGCGGATTACTCAATTTCCTTATCGGATAAACCATTAACCGTTAAGAATTATTATATTTATATTTTTATCCATTATGAAGCAACTTTTTATTAGTTGAGTTTCAACGTCATTATAACTTGTTCTTAGGGAGGATTAGGCAGATATAGATAGTTCTTGATACATCTTTGCTCAAGTATATCGTTTAGCTTGGTAATTGAAGAAAAGCTCTATCCTGAATTTATGTTAAGTGAACTTGTATTACTGGTTAAGGATCCCCAATTTTTATTTTAGCTTGCTTATTGTAAAAGATTTAAAGAAGAAGAAACTACCATTAACAACGAGAGCTTCATTAGCACTGTGATTGGATTGTCTATCAATTATTTAGTGTCTTGCTTACTTATGTAATTTTTATTGTCTATTTGATTTAGCCGATAAATCGTTCGATAACCGCCCGATAATCACTAATACGATACTGATTTATTAAATATCTTATCGGGTGGCTAGCAGATTAGTATATTTACAAGCCGATAACCGATAAGTTGAACCGTTAAGCATAAATATTTGCCCAATCCACCCGATAAGCAGCCCTAGTCTAGTTTCTTA
The DNA here is from genome assembly GCF_000715075.1 of Nicotiana tabacum. Taxonomy (NCBI): domain Eukaryota; kingdom Viridiplantae; phylum Streptophyta; class Magnoliopsida; order Solanales; family Solanaceae; genus Nicotiana; species Nicotiana tabacum. Next base: position 25,641,664 of record NC_134094.1, on the reverse strand, counting down.
GGAGGATTTTAATTTTTGAAATATATAATCTAGGCAAATATTATGGAAGACAAAAAGGGTGAGGCTAGAGGAGTGAGCGACACAATGGGGGGTCTATGGTGGCTAAGGTGAGGACTGGGGGTGAGGGTTGGGGTAGGAAAGGTTGAAAGAGAGTTTTGAAAAATATTTTTCATTCTCTTGGTAGGAAAATCATTTTCTCCATATGAAGGAAAATAAATTCATAAGATAAATATTTTTAAAATATTTAAGGCGACAAAACACGAAAAAATTGAACAATATTTTTCTTTCATACCAAACACACCTTAAGTTGTGAGCGATTTTAAGTATTCAATGGGCGGGGGATAAATATTTCGTCTATAATTTTAAGAAAATGCTAGTTAGAAGGAAATATCTTTCATCTCATGGTCGTCATTAAAGAAGTTGATGTCATAAGCTTCCTCTTTTCCTTTAAAAAAAAGGAAATTATCAATTATGTCAGTCCATAAGTAAGGTAGTATAAAAATTTGCCAATTTATTAAAAAATACCAATATTAACTAATTAGTTAATTTTTAGCCAAAAATATTATTTGCGTTTTCTTTCTTTTGAGTAAGTGTTATTGGAATAGATTGTATACATCTTAAGGAGTTTAAATCTCAACTTTGGGATGATTTGATAGAGTTTTGAGGTGGTTTGAATTGAAAATTCGAAGTAGAATATGAACATGGAAAAAGATGATATGTATATCATACTATGTATTATCTGTGTATCACATATGCATCATACTTATATCAGATGTGTATTACATGTATATCCATGTATACTAGTGTGTGAGATACATGTGTCGTGGACGAATTTTTTGAACTTGATTTTAACTACGAATTTTGATATCAAATCAGTCCAAATGACCTCCATTCTTCTTCAATTTTGTATATTGACTCATCTATATATTTTCAATGAATTTCAATCATATCAATTTAAAAAGGTCCATATATATGTGTGTATGTGTGTGTGTGTGTATATATATATATATATATATATATATATATATATATATATATTTGGGTTTTCAATATTTGTATATGCTTGACGAGTTTTGGTAATTGTATAATTAATGACCAGAAATTGATAAATTAGAACTTATTTGGGACATTTATGTAAGATTCCCTAAAATAAAACTTACATTTCAAATATACGTCCTTAACTAATCCCGTATAAGAACAAATTGTAAGACATTGAAAGTAACCCTTAAGAAAGACATCAAGATCCAATGCAAAGTATATTGTCTCTAGATGACAAGCTTCTCTTTGACTTTGATAGAGAATATTTTCTTATTTTCTTGTTAAAATATGTCACAACCCAAACTTCTTCCGTGTAACGTCGTGACGGCACCTAGTCTCTAAGACTAGGTAAGCCCAGCAAATTGCGAATAATAACAAAACAAAAGTAAAATTTGGAAACTAACAGCAGTGGATGACTAAATAACTAGTAGCAATGCCGCTCGACGTGTACAATAACCAATACTCTATAAATACACAGTCTTTCCAAAATCCGGAACATCATAAGTCACAAGCTACAAAAGAAAACTAATATCTCTATACACCAGAGTCTAACAAAAAAGTACGAAAGGTAAATAACATAGGAGAGAATAGAGGGGGACTCCGAGGTCTGCGGATGCGGCGGATGTACCTTGAGGTCTCCGTATAACAGCAAACACTCTCAGCTAGTAGCGGGGATGATAAGAAGTACCTGGATCTATACACAAAAATATATGTAGAAGAGTAGCATGAGTACACCACAACGGTACCCAGTAAGTGTCAAGCCTAACCTTGGTCGAGTAGTGACGAGGTCAGGTCAAACCCACTGGTATATAATAAATAAGGCAGGAGAATATACAGTATAATAAGAAACTAGAATTTAACAAAAGGAAACACAGCAAGGCAATAATGCAACACACAGGGGTAAACAACAAGGGATCTCCCGAGATACCATCTCGTAGTCCCAAAATAAATATGCAGGGAGAACTCCCGAGGTACCGCCTTATAGTCTCAAAAGTAATTATACAGGGAGAACTCCCGAGATACCGCCTCGTAGTCTCAAAAATAAATGTTCAAGGAGAACTCCCGAGGAACCGCCTCGTAGTCTCAAAAGTAAACACACAACTCAAATAATTAAAGATGATAGATACATCAAGAGAATCTGCAGTTTAGACTAAGTACAAGTCAAGAAAAAAGAAGGAATTCACTAGGCATACTGCAAAGAGTTCAAATAAGCAGTTAAAGTACGTAGACATGTGATATTAGACTAAACAGGATAGCTACACATATTGGAATAGCTCAATTAAGAATGAAAACAGTCTAATACTCATTCAAACGGTATAACTCAAATTAAAGGAAAAACAGATTACTACTCAGTAAAATGAATCGGGTTTTACAACAAATAGCCCATGTACGTACTCGTCACCTCACGTACACGGCGCTCACATATCACAACAGTACCAAATCCTAAGGGGATTTCCCCCACACAAGGTTAGGTAAGCCATTTACCTCGAACCAAGCTCAATCAATCGGTAACAATGCCTTTTTCACTAATATCCGACTCCGAATGGCCCAAATTTAGCCAAAATCAATTGCATATCATAAATACAACTATAAGAAACTAATCTAATTAATGAAATCAAAGTTAAAGCAAGTACTTAGAAAATCGCCCCAAAAGTTGACCAGGGCCCACGTCTCAGAATCGGGTAAAAGTCAGAAAATATGAACACCCATTCACTCATGAGTTCACTCGTACCAAAATTATCCAAATCCGATGTCAACATCCCAATCAAAACCCAAAATCTTGGTTGAAGAACTTCTTTCCATCTTCTCAAATTTTCACCCCGAATTCGAAATTAATGATAGATTAGTGGGATATAACCAAAAACAAGTGAAGAATCATTCATTACCCAATCGATGACTCTGAAAATCCCTCAAAATCTCGTCCAAATCTGAGCTCCCAACTCAAGTTTTTGATAAAATGGCAAAATCCTCGTTTTTGGAAACTTAATATTGCCCAGGCATTTCCTTCTTCGCGAACGCGGCCACACCCTCGCGTTCGCGTTGAACAATTAATCACTGACCAAAATCCCTCATTCGGGAATGCGAGTGACCTCTCGCGAACGTGTGGCTTCCACTGCCTGCTACTTCGCGAACGCGATCTCATCTACGCGAACATATAGAATAAAGCCTTGGGGTCCCAACTGCTCTACTTCCTCTACGCGAACACGATGCCCCTTCACGCGTTCGTGACGCACTACTGAACAAACCTTCGCGAACGTGAAGAGCAATTCTCCTCCTGCCTCCAGCTCCTCTTCGTGAACGCGGGACTCCACTAGCGAACGGGAGGAAGGAAACCAGAACTGGAGACATCAGAAAATCTGCAATATCTCACAAGTCCAAAAAGATCCGTTAACCACCCGAAATCAACCCGAGGCCCCTGGGACCTCAACCAAACATACCTACAAGTCCTAAAACGCCATACGAACTTAGTCAAGCCCTCAAAACATATCAAACAATGCTAAAAATATGAATCACCCTCCAATCCAAACTTAATGAATTTGAAACTTTAAATTTCTACAACCAATATCGAAACATATCAAACCACGTCCGATTTACCTCAAATTTTGCACACAAAGTCATATTCAACATTACGGACCTACTCCAACTACCGGAATCAGAATCCAACTCGATATCAAAAAGTCCACTTCTGGTCAAAATCTCCAAAAAATCGACTTTTGCCATTTCAAGCCTAAATCAGCTACAGACCTCCAAAACACAATTCGGACACATCCATAAGTCCAAAATTACCCAACGGAGCTAACGGAACCAACAAAACTCAATTCCGGAGTCGTGTTCACACAGTTCTGACTACGGTCAAAATCCTAAGGCTTAAGCTTCCGTTTAGGGACTAAGTGTCCCAAAACACTCCGAAACCAAAAACAAAACCTCCCAGCAAGTCACATAAGCAGAAAGAGATGCAGGGGAAGAAGTTAATAGGGGATCAGGGCTATTACTCTCAAAACGAACGTGATGCCCCTTCACACGTTCACGATGCACTGCTAAACAAACCTTCGCAAACGCGGCCCCCACTTCGCGAACGCGAAGAGCAATTCTCCTCCTGCCTCCAGCTCCTCTTCACGAACGCGGGACTCCACTCGCGAACGCGAAGAAGGAAACCAGAACCGGAGACTTTAGAAAATTTGCAATTTCTCACGAGTTCAAAAACATCCGTTAACCACCCGAAATCAACCCGAGGCCCCCGGGACCTCAACTAAACATACCTACAAGTCCTAAAACGCCATACGAACTTAGTCAAGCCCTCAAAATATATCAAATAATGATAAAAACACGAATCACCCTCCAATCCAAACTTAATGAACTTGAAACTTCAAATTTCTACAACCGATGTTGAAACCTATCAACCACGTCTGATTGACCTCAAATTTTGCACACAAGCCATATTCAACATTATGGACCTACTCCAACTTTCGGAATCGGAAACCGACCTCGATATCAAAAAGTACACTTCCGGTCAAAATCTCCAAAAAATCGACTTTCGCTATTTCAAGCCTAAATCAGCTATAGACCTCCAAAACATAATCCGGACACACCCCTAAGTCCAAAATTACCCAACGAAGCTAATGGAACTGGCGGAACTCCATTCTGGAGTCGTCTTCACACAGTTCCGACTACGGTAAAAATTCTAAGGCTTAAGCTTCCGTTTAGGGACTAAGTGTCCCAAAACACTCCGAAACCAAAAACAAAACCTCCCAGCAGGTCACATAAGCAGAAAAAGATATAGGGAAGCAGTTAATAGGGGATCTGGGCTATTACTCTCAAATCGACCAGCCGGGTCGTTACATCCTCCCCCTTTTAAAATAATTGTTCGTCCTCGAACGAGCATAGAGACATACCTAAAGTGGTGAAAAGATGAGGATAACGGCTGCGCATATCCTGCTCGGTCTCCCAAGTCGCCTCCTCGACCGGCTGACCCCTCCACTGAACCTTCACAGAAGCAATGTTCTTTGACCTCAGCTTTCGAACCTGCCTGTCCAAATTAGCCACTGGCTCCTCAACATAAGATAGATCCCTATCCAACTGGACGAAACTGAAATCCATCACATGAGATGGATCACCGTGATACTTCCGAAGCATAGAAACATGGAATATCGAATGAACTCCTGCTAGACTGGGAGGTAAGGCAAGCTCATAAGCAACCTCCCCAACTTGCCGCAACACCTTAAATGGACCAATGAACCTTGGACTCAGCTTTCCCTTCTTCCCGAACCTCATAATGCCCTTCATAGGCAAAACCCGGAGTAAGACCCGCTCTCCAACCATGAATGCAACATCGCGAACCTTCCGATCCGCATAACTCTTCTGTCTGGACTGGGCTGTGCGAAGTCGATCCTGAATCACCTTCACCTTATCCAGGGCATCCTGAACCAAGTCTGTACCCAATAATCTAGCCTCGCCCGGCTCGAACCAAACCACTGGAGACCGACACTGCCTACCATACAGAGCCTCATACGGTGTCATCTGGATGCTCGACTGATAACTGTTGTTGTAGGCAAACTTTGCAAGTGGCAAGAGCTGATCCCAAGAACCTCCAAAATCTATCACACAAGCGCGGAGCATATCCTCCAGTATCTGAATAGTGCGCTCGAACTGTCCGTCCGTATGAGGGTGAAATGATGTGCTCAACTCAACCCGAGTACCCAACTCCTATTGTACAACCCTCCAGAACCGTGATGTAAACTACGTACCCATGTCAGAGATGATAGATACCGGTACGCCATGAAGCCTGATAATCTCGCGAATATAAATTTGAGCCAGCTGCTCAGAAGAATAGGTAGTCATCACACGAAGGAAATGAGCTGACTTGGTCAGCCTATCCACAATCACCCAAACTGCATCAAACCTCTGCTGAGTTCGTGGGAGTCCAACAACGAAATCCATAGTGATTCGCTCCCATTTCCACTCCGGAATCTCTAACTTCTGAAACAACCCACCTGGCCGCTAATGCTCATACTTCACCTGCTGGCAATTTAGACACCGAGCTACATGTTCCACTATGTCCTTCTTCATTCTTCTCCACCAGTAATGCTGCCTCAAGTCCTGGTACATCTTCGCGGCACCCGAATGAATGGAGTACCACGAGTTGTGAGCCTCCTGGAGAATCAACTCACGCAAACCATCTACATTGGGCACACATAGCCTGCCCTGCATCCTCAATGCACCATCATCCCCAATAGTGACCTCCTTAGCATCACCGTGTTGGACCGTGTCCTTAAGGACAAACAGATGGGGGTCATCATACTGACACTCCCTGATACGATAATAAAGAGAAGACCGAGAGACCACACAAGCCAATACTCAACTCGGCTCAGAAATATCCAATCTCACAAACTGATTGGCTAAGGCCTTAACATCCAACGCCAATGGCCTCTCTGCTGCTGGCAGATATGCTAAACTGCCCAAACTCTCTGCCCGGTGACTCAAAGCATCGGCCACCACATTGGCCTTCCCCGGATGGTAAAAAATGGCGATATCATAGTCTTTTAGTAGCTCCAACCACCTCCGCTGACTCAAGTTAAGATCCTTCTGTTTGAACAGATGCTACAAACTCCGGTGATCGGTGTAAATCTCACAAGGGACACAGTACAAATAGTGCCGCCAAATCTTCAAGGCATGAACAATAGCTGCTAATTCAAGGTCGTGGACAAGATAGTTCTTTTCATGCACCTTCAGCTGCCTGGACGCGCAGGCAATCACCCTACCTTCCTGCATCAACACAGCACCAAGACCAATCCGTGATGCATCACAATATACAGTATAAGACCCCGAACCTGTAGGTAATACCAATACTGGGGCTATAGTCAAAGCTGTCTTGAGCTTCTGAAAGGTCTCCTCACACTCCTCTGTCCACCTGAACGGAGCACCCTTCTGGGTCAGCCTGGTCATAGGTGCTGCAATAGATGAGAATCCCTCTACAAAACGACGGTAATACCCCGCCAAACCAAGAAAACTCCGGATCTCCGTAGCTGATGATGGTCTAGGATAACTCTACAATGCTTCCACCTTCTTCGGATCCACCTGGATCCCATCACTCGATACTACATGACCCAAGAATGCCACTGAGTCTAGCCAAAACTCACACTTTTAAAATTTGTCATATAACCTCTTTTCTCTCAAGGTCTGAAGCACAGTCATCGGGTGATACTCATGATCCTCCCGAGTCCTGGAGTACACCAAAATGTCGTCAATAAACACAATGACAAAAGAGTCAAGATAAGGCCAGAACACACTGGTATATAATAAATAAGGCAGGAGAATATACCGTATAATAAAAAACTAGAATTTAACAAAAGGAAACACAATAAGGCAACAGTGCAACACACATGGGTAAACGACAAGGGATCTCCCGAGATGCCGTCTCATTGTCCCAAAATAAATATGCAGGGGGAACTCCCGAGATACCGCCTCGTAGTCTCAAAAGTAATTATACAGGGAGAACTCTCGAGGTACCACCTCGTAGTCTCAAAAGTAAATGTTTAAGGAGAACTCCCGAGGTACCACCTCGTAGTCTCAAAAGTAAATGTGCAGGGAGAACTCTAGAGGAACCGCCTCGTAGTCTCAGAAGTAAATATGCAGAGAAAACTCCCGAGGAACCACCTCATAGTCTCAAAAGTAAACACATAGCTCAGATAATTACAGATGATAGATACAACAAGAGAATCTGCAGTTTAGACTAAGTACAAGTCAAGAAAAGAAGCAGGAATTCACTAGGCATGCTGCAAAGAGTTCAAATAAGCAGTTAAAGCACGTAGACATGCGATATTAGACTAAACAGGATAGTTACACATATTGGAATAGTTCAATTAAGAATGAAAAAAGACTAATACTCATTCAAACGGTATAACTCAAATTAAAGGAAAAGCAGGTTATTACTCAGTAAAATAAATCAGTTTTTACAACAAATAGCCCGTGTACGTACTCGTTACCTCACGTACACGGCGCTCACATATCACAACAGTACCAAATCCTAAGGGGATTTCCCCCCCACAAGGTTAGGCAAGCCACTTACCTCGAACCAAGCTCAATCAATCGGTAACAATTCCTTTTCGACGAATATCCGACTATGAATGACTCAAATCTAGCCAAAATCAATTACATACCATAAATACAACCATACGAAACTAATCTAATTAATGAAATCAAAGTTAAAGCAAGAAATTAGAAAATCGCCCCAAAAGTTAACCCGGGCCCACGTCTCGAAATCAGGTAAAAGTCACAAAATATGAACACCCATTCACTCACGAGTTCACTTGTACCAAAATTATCCAAATCCGATGTCAAAATCCCAATCAAAACCCAAAATCTTGGTTAAAGAATTTCTTTCTATTTTCCCCAAATTTTCATCCCAAATCCGAAATTAAATGATAAAATTAATGATAGATTGGTGGGATATAACCAAAAACAAGTGAAGAATCATTCATTACCCAATCGATGACTTTGAAAATCCCTCAAAATCTCGTCCAAATCCGAGCTCCCAACTCAAGTTTTTGATAAAATGGCAAAAATCCTCGTTTTTGGGAATTTAATAGTGCCCAGGCATTTCCTTCTTTGCGAATGAGGCCACACCCTCGCGTTCGTGTTGAACAATTAATCACTGACCAAAAACCCTCATTCGGGAACGCGAGTGACCTCTCACGAACGCGTGGCTTCCACTGCCTGCTGCTTCGTGAACGCGATCTCATCTACACGAATGCATAGAACAAAGCCTTGGGGTCCCAGCTGCTCTACTTCCTCTACGCGAACGTGATGCCCCTTCAAGCATTCGCGATACACTACTGAACAAACCTTCGCGAACACGGCCCCCACTTCGCGAACGCGAAGAGCAATTCTCCTCCTGCCTCCAGCTTCTCTTTGCGAACACGGGACTCCACTCGGGAATGCGAGAAAGGAAACCAGAACTGGAGACATCAGAAAATCTGTAATTTCTCACAAGTCCAAAAAGATCCGTTAACCACTCAAAATCAACCCGAGGCCCCCGGTACCTCAACCAAACATATATACAAGTCCTAAAATTCCATACGAACTTAGTCAAGCCCTCAAAACACATCAAACAATGCTAAAAACACGAATCACCCTCCAATCCAAATTTAAAGAACTTGAAACTTCAAATATCTACAACCGATGTTGAAACCTATCAAACCACGTCCGATTGACCTCAAATTTTGCACACAATTCCTATTCAACATTATAGACCTACTCCAACTTCCGGAATCGGAATTCAACCTCGATATCAAAAAGTCCACTTCCGGTCAAAATCTCCAAAAATTCGACTTTCGCCATTTCAAGCCTAAATCAGCTACAGACCTCCAAAACACAATCCGAACACGCCCCTAAGTCCAAAATCACCCAACAGAGTTAACAAAACCGACAGAACTCCATTCTAGAGTCGTTTTCATACAGTTCCGACCACGGTCAAAATCCTAAGGCTTAAGCTTCCGTTTAGGGACTAAGTGTCCCAAAACAATTCGAAACCAAAAACAAAACCTCACGGCAAGTCACATAAGCAGAAAAAGATACGGGGGAAGCAGTTAATAGGGGATCAGGGCTATTACTCTCAAAACGACCGGTCGGGTCGTTACAAAATACGAGCAAATAATTTGTTTCTTGATTTGCAACAAATTATTCATTTCTTCAAATCTTTCAAAACTTGTAGATTTGAAAAAAAATTAGTTTGAGAATCTTCATCTAAGGTTTGGTTCAAAAATGAAGAAGAGTTCAACCTAAAAAAAATCATTTTTTTGTTGCAAAGATCATTTTTTGTAAGCACCACATTTTTTCTTTTTCTTACTTTACTTACTTACATTTTGTATTTCCTGGAGAAAAGCAAAGTGAAAGAAGGGAATGGAGGTTGTACTCGTTATTAGATTAAAGTAACCATAATATAATGTTTGTTTCAGAATTCTCCTTAAATCTAAGACTTATTAATTGACGGAAAGAAAGAAATGAAAGGAATCTTTTCTCCGTATTGTTGACATATAAAATTTATTGTGTATAATCCATACAAAATTTGGATTAAATTTTATTGGGTTAAATAATTAATCTGGACTTTACAAATTAAATTAGTGCATTTTATCATTTTCAAGCCCAAGGTCCATTTCATCCTAAGGTCCAGACTCATGCCATATGTCAAGTGACATGGCATATCCAGTCAAACTCAAAGCCAACAAGATGACGCCACATGTGAAATGATGTGGCAATCCCAGCCTAAAACAGTGACCAATAAAGAGTTACCAAGTGTCTAAAATGACATGTCCTGGCCAATCACAAGCAAGCTTATCACATAGCTTATGTGATAAGGTCGATGACTCGCATGAGCCAATCAGAATCAAGCAAGATAGTTCATATGTAACTGGACTGTCCATTCTCTACCATTATAAATAGAGGGGTTATATAACTTTCTAGGTACATTGAGAGTTGGAGAAGAGCATTCCGCAATTAGCAAAGGTATCCGCAAATAAAGAGATCAATCATCAGGTGCAAAGTTCTTCAACAAAGGACTGGTCAATAGAGTTCTTCTCAGAGATCAACCTAAATCAACAAAGTGTTGCTCGACGTTCTTGGCGATCAAATACATCACAATGAGGGCTACATCTTCTTACATTCGAGAAAAGACGCTTCTCAAGCCCTCGAATCACGAAGAATTTCATAGACGAGAATCAAGGGATACAAAGAATTGTACTCACAAATATTTATCAATAAAATCTCTTCTTCATATTATTTTTTTTAGTATATTTTTCGTACTACAAAAATTTGTTGCGAACAAATTTTGGCACGTCCAGTGGGACCAATTCTGCCCTTCATCTCTCCTTTTTGCAAGTTGAAATCTACAAACTTTAGATCTACATCTACAATGGCCTTCTGCAAGTGTGATGTTTCATGCAAAGATGATATTGCTGCCGCATCCGCTAAGCTCGATCATGTTAGCCCAATCACTCGAAGCAAGTTCAAGGCTAGTGGCTTGGATAGATCCGAATCCTTTGCCTCCTTGGAGATGGAAAATAAGAGCAGATCTCACATAACATCTACAACTGCAATATTTGGGGGCAACACCTCATTCTCGCTATTTAACAAACTTTCTCAAACAACCTCCAACCTTGGTGAATTTGAGGATTTGGTGGATTCTCCAGTTTCAACAAAAGTTAATGCGTTAATGACGCAACTAACCTGGATGAAAAGTTTTCCATGATGGAACATACTATAGAAGTCTTGAAGAAATCTGTTGAAGACAAAGACCTTCAAATCGCTCAACTCATGAACAAATTGGAGGCTTATGCACATGGTGTAACGACCCGACTGGTTGTTTTGAGCTCTAGCATGTCGTTCGGCGGTTTGAAGTGTAACGACCCGGCCGGTTGTTTCGAGAGTTATAACCCTATTTTCCCCATTCCTACTTCTTTTTGTGTTATTTAGCTATATTATATTATATTGGGTTAGTTGGTTCGAGTCCGGAAGGAACTCGGGGTGAAATGAGACACTTAGTCTCATAATTAAAAATTTTAAGTTAGAAAAGTGGACCGGATATGGACCTATATGTAAACAACCTCGGATTTGAATTTTGATAATTTCAATATCTCCGTATGGTGATTTTGGGATTAGGAGCGTGTCCGGAATATTATTTGGAAGTCCGTAGAGGAATTAGGCTTGAAATGCCGAAAGTTTTATTTTTGAGAAGTTTAACCGGGGGGTTGACTTTTTGATATCGGGGTCGGAATCTGATTCTAAAAATTGGAATACTCCTGTTATGTCATTTAGGACTTGTGTGCAAAATTTGAGGTCAATCAGACATGATTTGATAGGTTCCGGAGTTGTTTGTAGAAATTAGAAATTTCAAAGTTCATTAGGCTTGAATTGGGGTGTAATTCATGGTTTTAGCATTGTTTGAGGTGATTTGAGGATTCGACTAAGTTTGTATGATGTTGTAGGACTTGTTGGTATATTTGGTTGAGGTCCCGAGGGCCTCGGGTGAGTTTCAGATGGTTAACAGATCAAAAATTAAACTAGAACAGCTGCTGCAATTTCCTTCTGTTGGAAAATGCTTCTGCCCAGAATCGAGCCCAGATCGAGCTCATGGTCGATGGCCACGATCGAAGCCCAGATCGAGCTCATGGTCGATGGCCACGATCGAGCTCAAGGTCGAGGGTCACGGTCGAGGGCCACGATCGAGCTCAGGGTCGAGGGTCACAGTCGAAGGCATGATCGAGCCCAGGGTCGAGGGTCATGATCGAAGGCATGATCGAGCCCAGGGTCGAGGGTCACGATCGAAGGCATGATCGAGCCCAGGGTCGAGGGTCACGGTCGAAGGCTGGGAAGAAGACATAATCGAGGGCCAGGACCGAGAACCAGGATCGAGGACCTCGATCGAAGGCCAAGATCGAGGCAGAACCGAGGATGTCTGGGCAGAATTATACAAACAGGGACTTCGTCCCATTTGCCATTTTTGACAAATTGGAGCTTGGGGAGAGGCAATTTTTGATATATTTTCAAGGAAAACTTGAGGTAAGTCCCTTGTGATCATTTCTACTCCATAATATTGAATTATCATCGGGTAATCCGACTAGATTACATGATTTTGAGGCGTAAATCAGAGATTGAAACTTAGAAATTTGGAAATTAGATTTGTAGATTTGAGGGTCGAGTAGAGGTCGGATTTTGGTAAAATTGGTATGGGTAGACTCGTGGTTCAATGGGCTTTCGGATTTTGTAACTTTTGTCGGGTTCCAAGACATGGGCCCCACAGGCAAATTTTGAACCAATTTCGGGTTTTGGTCTAATTTTGAAGCTTTTCTTGTGGAATTCATTCCATTAGCGTATATTGATGGTATTTTACTGATTGTGAATAGATTTGGAGAATTTGGAGGCAGAGTCCAGAGGCAAGAACATTGCGGGGTAGAGATTTGACCAGTTTGAGGTAAGTAACGATTGTAAATCTAGTCCTGAGGGTATGAAACCCCGGATTTTGTATCATTCTACTATTTGTAGTGACACACATGCTAGGTGACGGGCGTGTGGGTGTGCACTGTTGGGGATTTGTGACTTGGTCCGCCCCGTAGCAACTGTAAAGTTGCATACTTTGTTGAAACCATTGATACTTATATGATTTAGAAAGATTTTATGTAAATTGGGCTGAATGCCATGTTTGGGCCTAGCGCCAATGCTGTTTGGACCCTTAGGGGTTGTTTCGTATCATCCTCTCACTGTTTTCGATTGAAAAATCTATACTCAGTCATGTTTATACTTGTTTACTACATAACTCAGTTTTATGACTCTATTTTGATGCATATAAATGTTTTGGGCCGAATGCCCTGTTTTACTGAAATGCCCGAGTGGCTTGATTTATGAGGATGAGTGTGGATTGGGGCTGCTCGCCTGCAGCATACTTGTGATTGAGTGAGGCCGAGGGCCTGATTGGTGAGGATGAGTGTGGATCGGGGCTGCCCGCCTGCAGCATACTTTATTATTATCGCACGTGAGTTGTCCGTGCACATTATAGCGCTTGGGCTGAAGGAGCACCTCCGTCTGTACACACCCCCAGTGAGCGCAGGTACCTACTGAGTGCGAGTGCCGAGTGCCGAGTGCCGAGTGACTGGGAGGCAAGAGTGATTGTGAGGTATGCCCGAGTGGCAAGAGTGATTGTGAGGTATGCCCGAGTGGCACGAGTGACTGTGAGGTCTGCCCGAGTGGCTGTTTATGATTTCATCATTTTTGCTCACCTTTGCATTGAGCCTTTGTTTGAAAAACTATTGGAAAATAAAAATGATTTTTATTGGAACTGGGTTTAAACGAGATGTTTGATTCAAATCCTGATTTTTAAGAGCATGTGGTATTTTACTGAGATTTCCTGATATGAACGTTATATGCTTCATTGCTCGTCACTACTGCTCAGTCTTTATTTATTGTTGTTACTTACTGAGTTGGCATACTCACGTTACTCCCTGCACCTTGTGTGCAGATCCAGGTGTGGCTGGACACGGTAGCGGTTATTGAGTGTTATGGTTGCAGATTTTCTTGGAGATAGCAAGGTAGCTGTTTAGCCTTGATATTGTTAGACAGATTATAGTAGATGCTCATGACTAGTGACACCCCGATGTCGGGCTTCTCTTTTCCGCACTTCTATTTTTCTTTGATTTGAACTCTTTAAATGGAAGTTTTTATGTTAAATAACCTTGAAATTATCTTTGAAATGAAAATATCATTTTGTTTTGGAAATGATTCGGCTTGCCTAGTTCCACGATAGGCGCCATCACGACAGGGGGTTAGTTTTGGGTCGTGACATGAAGCCTTGAGTAGCTTCACTTTAGGTAATATGACTTGTACGTTTGGTCGGAATTAAATTTCGGGAAGTTTGAAATTTGATTTGGAAAGAGAATTCTAATTTCGAAAGCTTTAAGTTGGAAGAATTGACTAAGGTTGACTTTTGAGTAAACAACCTCGGAATCGGGATTTGAAGGTTCCAACAAGTTCGTATGATGATTTTGGTCACAGGAGCGTGTCCGGATGTTGATTTGAAGGTCCGTATGTTATTTCGGCGTCAATTGGCGAAAGTTAGAAATTTGATGATTTTTGAAAAATTTGAGCGGAAGTGGGCTTTTTGATATCGGGGTCGAATTCCGATTTTAGAAATGGGAGTAGGTCTATAATGTCAATTGACTTGTGTGCAAAATTTGAGGTCAATCAGACTTGATTTGATAGGTTTCGGCGTCGAATGTAGAAGTTTGAAGTTCTAAAGTTCATTAAGCTCGAATTGGGGTGCGATTTATGGTTTTATTGTTGTTTGATGTGATTTAAAGGCTCGACTAAGTTCGTATGATATTTTAGGAATGGTTGGTATATTTTGTCGAGGTACCGAGGGCCTCGGGTGGATTCCAAATGGTTAACGGATTGAATTTGGCCATATGAAAATGTTGGTGGCAACATATCTGGTGTAACCGCACCTGCGAGGTTTTGGCCGTAGGTGTGGAGCCGCAGAAGCGACACTGTGGTGGTAGAAGCGACCTTTGGACTAATCTGGGTGGCCGCAGATGCGAGTGTATTTCCGCATCTACGGGCCTGCAGATGCGAAGGGAACTCCGCAGAAGCGAAAAATGAGAGGGGCAGCTGGGTCACAGAAGCAGAGGAGTATCCGCACATGCGCGAGCGCAGAAGCGCGTGGTGGACCGCAGAAGCAGTCGCGCAAAAGCGTAAAATGGTCCGCATAAGAGGATTTCTCCTGGCTTGGAGGGAACCGCACATGCGATGGATTTTCCGCAGGTGTGGCTGGTGTTCTGCAGGTAGTGAAGGTCGGCTGTACAAATTGTTTTAAAAACGGGACTTGGGTCATTTTTCTTCCATTTTTCACTCGGGAGAAGGTGCATGTGGCTCCCATTGATGACAAGAAGCGGGAAGCGAGGCTTAGATGGTTCGGACATGTTCACAGGAGAAGCCCGGATGCTCCGGTACGGAGGTGTGAGCAGCTGGTTACGGAGGGCACGAGAAGAGGTAGAGGGCGGCCTAAGAAGTATTGGGGAGAGGTGATCAGGCAGGATATGGCGAGGCTCCAGATTTTCGAGGACATGACACTTGATAGGAAGATATGGAGGTCGAGTATTAGGGTTGTAGGTTAGGAGGTAGTTGAGTCGTGCCTCACTTCGTCACATGGTGGGACTAGCCATGTAGGGTTTTTGTCTAAGATAACTAGTGGGAATGTTGTGGCTTACTATTTTGCTTTTCAGTGCAGGTCCTATTTACTAGCTATCGCTTTTGCTTTACATCTTTCTTCTAGATTTCATGGTGTTCCTATTTTTCTTATGACTGTTATGGTGATACTAATATTTACTAATATTGTCTCCCTTTACTTTGCATCTTTCTTTTGGATTTCATGGTGTTCCTATTTATCCTATGATTGTTGTTGTGATACTAATATTGTCTTCCTTTTTGCCCTTTTGTCATTTTGTTTTTTTGAGCCGAGGGTCTTTTGAAAACAGCCTCTCTACTCCTTCGGGGTAGGGGTAAGGTCTGCGTACACACTATCCTCCCCAAACCCCATTAGTGGGATTTTACTGGGTTGTTGTTGTTGTTGTTGTTGTTGTTTTCACTTGGTTGGGTGATTTTGGAGAGTTTCAAGGGGAGATTTTCTTTAAGCAACACAAAGTAAGCAACTCCCACCTATTACAAATTAAATACATAGTTTGTATAAAGATTTAAACATGGAAATTAGTAGAAATTGTGGGGTTTTGGTAGAAAACCTAGAATTGGTATTTTTGGATTTTGACCACAAAATTGGACGTGGAATTTGGAATAAGTTATATATTTTAGTTCGTGGTGTTATGGGTAAAGTTTATGTCACGACCCAAAATCTCATTACAGGCATCGTGATGACACTTAGTTTCTAAGACTAGGTAAGCCGATTACAATTACATTTCGAGCCATTTTTTTAAAATATATAATTTAATACAAAATGTCGAAACTAACAGCGAAAATATTCAAACAACCTCCCAAGACTGGTAATACTGAGTCACGAACTCTAATTGAATACATGAAATTATCTCGAGGGTCGAATATATAATACTGTTCGGATAAGAAATTAACAGTACAATAAAATGGAAAGACTACAAGGGACTGCGACGACCAAACAACTCTACCTTGAATCCTTGCGATCACAGTCTAACTCTATCCGATTCCGATATCTCCAATACCTGGATCTGCACAGAAATGTACAGAAATGTAGTATGAGTACACCACAGTTGGTACCCAGTAAGTATAAATACTAACCTCGATAGAGTAGTGACAAGGTACAGTCAAGATACTCACTAGTTAACTAACATGTGCAATATAGCAGTATACAATAGTACTAAAAACAACTAGTAGTGATAGCAACAAAAATCAACCAGTGATATAAATAGCAAGGCAACAAGAACACCATAATTATTGCTCAAACGAATAAGGAACACAAGTACAACCAATTAATCAAGTCCTTCAAATATAAATCTTTCACATATAATTGTTTCGAATAAATACCTTTCGAATATACTTCTTTCAAATAAATATCTTCCGAATATACTTCTTTCAAATAAATATCTTTCGAATATAAAATTCTTTCACATAAATATCTTTCGAATATACTTCTTTCAATAAATATCTTTCAAATATAAAATTCTTTCAAATAAATATCTTTCGAATTTATATTCTTTCAAATAAAAGTCACTCTGTGACATCTCATTTCATAATCATAAAACACGGGTCTCAACCCACTTCCATATTTTCGTAACACGGATTTTAGCCCACTTTCATGTTTCCACGACATCCCGTGCCCTTATTTCTATCAAAACCGCACGGATAACTCACGTGCCAATAATAAAAATCGTCATATTTTCCCCGGCACCTCGTGCCCATATTTCATATCTATTGCGGCGTGCAACCCGATCCCATATAACATTAATCATACCTGTTGCGACGTGCAACCCGATCCCATATAACATAATCCGCTCGGCACTAGCCACTGGCTCACAATTTCAACATAGATCAGACTATTATAAAGTTTACCGAAACAACAAGACAAGTTGCACAAGATATAAAAATAAACACAAGAAAAATCACAACATCACATGAAAATTACCAATGCAATAACCCCACATCATCACATAAAAATTACCAACACAATAACCCCACATCATCACATATCATCCCTGACAATAGCCACCCTTATCTCTCATATAGCCACCCTTATCTGCCACGACCCAATTTTCCCCTTCCGTGCGATGTCGTGATGACACCTAGTCTCTACAACTAGGTAAGCCTAACATTGTTTTTTGCGAAAATAATGAAATAAAAATATAAATTTAGCCAACTATTCAAAAATACACAACAATCTCAAAACCCGGAACATCGTGAATCACAAACTACAGGAGGAGAAGTCTAGTGTCTCTATACATCAGAGTCTATCAAAAGAAAGTACAGAAGATAATGGACAAGATAAAGAGTAGAAAGGGGACTCCGAGGTCTGCAGACGCGACAAATATACCTTGAAGTCTCCAAAGCTGTCCCGGCTCACTGATAGTGCGGCTGATAAGGAGCACCTGGACCTGCATACGAAAAACATGTGCAGAGAGTAGCATGAGTACACCACAATCGGTACCCAGTAATTGCCAAGCCTAACCTCGGTAGAGTATTGACGAGGTCAGGCCCGGCCCCTACTGGAATATGATAATAAAGCAAGGCAAGAATGAAATATCACAGTAAAATAAAGACTGAAATTTAACAAGAAAGAATTCATAGAAGGTAACAACTCAATACACAGAAATACAACAGGGGATCTCCCGAGATACTGTTTCGTAGTCCCAAAGTAAATATGCAGTACAGGGGGATCTCCCGAAATACCATTCCGTAGTCCCAAAGTAAATATGCAGTACAGGAGGATCTCCCGGAATGCCGTTCCGTAGTCCCAAAGTAAATATGCAGTACATGGGGATCTCCCGGAATACCGTTCCGTAGTCCCAAAGTAAATATGCAGTACAGGGGGATCTCCCGGAATACCGTCTGTAGTCCCAAAGGAAATATGCAGCGCAAACAATAGAAATACAACTACATCACGAAATCTTACGATTTAGACTAAGTACCAGCCAAGGAAGAAGCAGGAAATTAACTAAGCATGCTGCACAGAGTTCACATAAGTAATTAAGACACGTAGACATGTTGTATTAGACTAAATAGAATAGCTACACATATTGGAATAACTCAATTAAGAATGAAAATAGGTTAATACTCATTAAAATGGTATAACTCAAAATAAAAGGAAAACATGTTGATGCTCAGTAAGAAAATCATGTTTTTCCACAACCAGCACTTGTACATACTCGTCACCTCACGTACACGGCGCTCACATATCACAATAGTTCCAAATCTTAGGGGGATTTCCCCCGCACAAACTTAGGCAAGCCACTTACCTCGAGTCAAGCTCAATTAATCGGTCACAATGCGTTTCCCACGAATATCCAGCTCCGAATAGCCCAAATCTAGCCAAAAGCAATTACGTATCATAAATACAACAATAATAGACTCATCTAATTAACGAAATCAACATTTTAACTAAAATTCCGAAATTAACTCAAAAATCGCCCATGGGACCCGCTTCTCGAAATCGGGTAAAAGTCATAAAATTCGAAAGCCCGTTCACTCACGAGTTCACTCGTACCAAAATTCACCAAATTCGATGTCTAAATCCCAATCAAAAATTAGAATTTCGTTTAGGGAACTTTTCCCCCATTTTCCCCAACTTTTCAATCCAAAATCGAAATTAAATGGAGAAAACAACTATAGATTTATGAAATACAACCAAAAATGAGTTAGGAATCGTTACCCCAAAGCTCATCTCTGAAAATCCCTCAAAGAATCGCCAATTTCCGAACTCCCAAGTCCAAAAATGGAGAAATGACTCAAGCCCTCGAAACTCTCTCTTTTCTGCCCAGCAAACTCGCTTCTGCGAGCCCAGAATCGCACCTGCGATACCGCTTCTGCGGCTAGGATGCCGCACCTGGGAGTTTTCATAAAACTCCAGAGTCCGCACCTGCGCGCATAAGTCCGCACCTGCGGATGCGCTTCTACGCTCAATCATCCGCTTTTGCGGAACCTTGGATCCTTCTCATCTCCGCATTTGCGACTGCCCTATCATAGATGCGGCTCCGCTCCTGCGTCTAACTCGTCGCATTTGCGACCACTGACTCCCTGGCCTAAAAGTGCACCTCCGATCTCAGCCTCGCTTCTGCGAGGCCACACCTGCGGACTTCCCACCGCAGGTGCGAAAACGCCAGAACCAACAACTTCAAAATTTTTCTAAGTCCAAGCTTTCACCCGTTAAGCACCCGAAACTCACCCGAGGCCCCCGGGACCTCAACCAAACATACCAACCAATCATAAAACACCATACGAACTAAGTCGAGCACTCAAATCATATCAACTAACGCTAAAATCATAAATCATCCTCCGATTCAAACTTAAAGAACTTGAAACTTCCAAATTCGACAACCGACACCGAAACCAATCAAACCACGTCTGATTGACCCCAAATTTTGCACACAAGTCATATTCAACATTACAGACCTACTCCAACTTCCAGAATCAGAAAACGACCCCGATATGAAAAATTCAACTACCGGCCCAAAACTCCAAAAATTTGACTTTTGTCATTTCAAGCCTAAATGAGCTATGGACCTCCAAAACACAATGCAGACACGCCCCTAAGTCCAAAATCACCTAACAGTGCTAACGGAACCGGCAGAACTCCATTCCGGAGTCGTCTTCACACAGTTCCGACTGCGGTAAAAAATCCTAAGACTTAAGCTCTTGTTTTAGGGACTAAGTGTCCCAAATCATTCCAAAAACCAAAATGAACCCCCCCGGCAAGTCACAATAGCAGGAATAGATATGGGTGAAGGAGTAAATAGGGGATCAGGGCTATTACTCTCAAAACGACCAGCCGGGTCGTTACATCCTTCCTCTCTAAAAATAATCGTTCGTCCTCAAACGATCATAAAGACATACCTGAGGTGGTGAAAAGGTAAGGGTAACGGCTGCGCATAACATGCTCGGTCTCCCAAATCGCCTCCTCGACCGGCTGTCCCCTCCAATGAACCTTCACGGAAGTAAAGTTCTTTGATCTTAGCTTTCTGACCTGCCTGTCTAAAATAGCCACTGGCTCCTCAACATAAGATAGACCCCTGTCCAACTGGACTGAGCTAAAATCCAACACATAAGACGGATCGCCGTGATACTTCCGGAGCATAGAAACGTGGAATACCGGATGAACTCCGGCTAGAGTGGGAGGCAAGACAAGCTCATAAGCAACCTCCCCAACTTGACGCAACACCCTAAAAGGACCCATGAACCTTGGGCTCAGCTTGCCCTTCTTTCCAAACCTCATAACGCCCTTCATAGGCGAAACCCGGAGAAAGACTCGCTCTCCAACCATGAATGCCATATCGCGAACCTTTCGGTCCGCATAACTCTTCTGTCTATACTGGGCTGTGTGAAGTCTATCCTGAATCACCTTCACCTTTTCCAAGGCATCCTGAACCAAGTCCGTAACCAATAATCTGGCCTCGCCGGGCTCGAACCAACCCACTGGGGACCGACACCGCCTACCATACAGAGCCTCATACGGTGCCATCTAAATGCTGTACTGATAACTGTTGTTGTAAGCAAACTTTGCAAGTGGCATGAACTGGTCCCAAGCACCCCCAAAATCTATAACACGCACAGAGCATATCCTCTAATATCTGAATAGTGCACTCGTACTGCCCGTCCGTCTGAGGGTGAAATGTTGTGCTCAACTCAACCCGAGTACCCAACTTATGCTGTACAGCTCTCCAGAACCGTGATGTAAACTGCGTACCCCAGTCAGAGATAATAGATACTGGTACGCCATGAAGCTTGATGATCTCACGGATGTAGATTCAAGCTAGTTGCTTGGAAGAATAGGTAGTCATCACAAGAATGAAATGAGCCGACTTGGTCAACCTATCCACAATCACCCAAATTGCATCAAACCTCCGCTGAGTCCGTGGGAGTCCAACAACGAAATCCATAGTGATCCGCTCCCATTTTCACTCCGGAATCTCTTACTTCTGAAGCAATCCACCTAGTCGCTGATGCTCATATTTTACCTGCTTGCAATTCAGACATCAAGCCACATACTCTACTATGTCTTTCTTCATCCGCCTCCACCAATAGTGCTGTCTTAAGTCTTGATACATCTTTGCAGCACCCGGATGAATGGAGTACCACGAACTATGAGCCTCCTGGAGAATCAACTCACGCAAACCATCTACATTGGGCATACAAAGCCTGCCCTGCATCCTCAATGCACTATCATCTCTAATAGTGACCTCCTTAGCATCACCATGTTGGACCGTGTCCTTAAGGACAAGCAGATGGGGGTCCTCATACTGACGCTCCCTGATATGATCATAAAGAGAAGACCGAGAGACCACACAAGCCAATACTCGACTCGGCTCAGAAATATCCAATCTCACAAACTAGCTGGCTAAGGCCTGGACATCCAACGCTAATGGCCTCTCTGCTGCTGGTAGATATGCTAAACTCCCCAAAATCTCTGCCCGATAACACAAAGCATCGGCCACCACATTGGCCTTCCCAGAGTGGTATAAAATAGTGATATCATAATCCTTAAGTAGCTCCAACCACCTCCGCTGACGTAAGTTAAGATATTTCTACTTAAACAGATCCTGCAAACTCCGATGATCGGTGTAAATCTCACAAGGAACACCCTACAAATAATGCCGCCATATCTTCAAGTCATGAACAATAGCTGCTAACTCAAGGTCATGGACAAGATAGTTTTTTTCGTGTACCTTCAGCTGTCTAGATGCGTAGGCAATCACCCTACCGTCCTGCATCAACACCGCGCCGAGACCAATCCGCGATGCATCACAATATAGAGTATAAGACCCCGAACCTGTAGGTAATACCAATATTGGGGCTGTAGTCAAAGCTGTCTTGAGCTTCTGAAAGCTCCCCTTACATTCCTCTGTCCACCTGAACAGAGCACCCTTCTAGGTCAGTCTGGTCATAGGTGCTGCAATAGATGAGAATCCCTCTATAAAGCGACGGTAATACCCCGCCATACCAAGTAAACTACGGATCTCTGTAGCTGAGGACGGTCTGAGCCAACTCTGCACTGTTTCAACCTTCTTCGGATCCACCTGAATCCCCTCACTTGATACTATATGACCCAAGAATGCCACTGAGTCTAGCCAAAACTCACACTTTGAAAATTTTGCATATAACTTCTTTTCTCTCAAGGTCTGAAGCACAGTCCCTAGGTGCTGCTCATGATCCTCCCGATTCCGGGAGTATACCAGAATGTCGTCAATAAACACAATGACGAATGAGTCAAGATAAGGCTGGAACACACTGTGCATCAAGTGCATAAAAGCTGCTGGGGCATTTATCAGCCCAAAAAACATAACAAGAAACTCATAGTGACCATATCTGGTCCTAAAAGTAGTCTTCGGGATATCTGGTTCCCGAATCTTCAACTGATGATATCTTGAACGTAAGTCAATCTTGGAAAACACTCTGGCACCCTGTAATTGATCAAATAAGTCATCAATACTAGGCAATGGATACATGTTCTTCACTGTGACTTTGTTCAACTGGCGGTAATCAATACACATCCGCATAGAACCATCCTTCTTCTTCACAAATAAGATAGGAGCACCCAAAGGTGACACACGGGGTCGAATGAAGCCCTTATCAAGCAACTCCTGTAACTGCTCCTTCAACTCCTTCAATGTAGGAGGAGCCATACGATATGGAGGAACAGAGATGGGCTGAGTGCCCGGCAACAAATCAATGCCAAAATCAATATCTCTGTCGGGTGGCATGCTTGGAAAATCAGTTGGAAACATATCTGGAAAGTCCCTTTCTACTGGAACTGACTCCACTGTAGGGGTATCAATACTAACGTCTCTCACATAAGCTAGATACGCGTCACACCCCTTCTCAACCATTCGTTGAGCTTTAAGAAATGAAATAACTCTGGTTGGAGTATACTCTAAGGTACCTCTCCACTCTAATTGCAGAAATCCTGGCATAGCCAGCGTCACGGTCTTAGCGTGACAATCAAGAATAGCATAATGGAGCGATAACCAGCCTATGCCCAAAATAATATCAAAGTCCACCATACTGAGCAATAAAAAATTGGCTCTGGTCTCAAAACCACTAAGAGCAATCACACACGACCGATACACGCGGTCCACAACAAGAGAATCTCCCACAGGAGTAGACACATAAATAGGGAAACTCAAAGAATCCCGAGATTCGCCCAAATACGGGGTAAAATAGGAGGACGCATAAGAATATGTAGATCCCGGGTCAAAATAATACTGACGCATCTCTATGACAGGCCGGAACAATACCTGCAATGACAGAATTAGAAGCAACTGCCTCTGTACGAGCAGGAAGTGCATAATATCTGGCCTGGCCTCCCCCTCTAGGGCGACCTCTACCTCCCCGACCTTCACCTCAAGCTGGCTGAGCAGGTGGGGTGGCAGCTGGTACTGTAATCATATTCTGAGGACCCGGTGGAGCACGATGTGGATGAGAAGTCTGTGGAGGTGCACCCCTCCTAATCCTGGGGCAATCCCTCACCATATGACGAGTGTCACCACACTCAAAACAAGCTCTGGGAGGGCGTGGCTGCTGTGATTGGCTCATGACAGGTCTGCTGGACTGGCTGCTAGGAACACCCTATGCAGGAGGCACATTAGATACTGGCGGTGCATAATAAGGCTCCTGGGGTCTAGAAGTAGCTAGAACACCGCTGGCAGCTGGAAGAGCTGAATGAATGGGGCGACTCACATAACCCCTACCATGGCGAGCTACTGGGACATGAGCTCCAGAATAATAACCAGTCTCTCGAGGCCTCTTGGCCTCCCTCTCCTCTCTATCCCGGGCAAACATGCCCTCAAATCTCCTGGTAATACTCCAACCTGCTGATAAGAAATATCCATCTCCAACTCCCTGGCCATACTACCCTGGATGTTGGGATGGAGTCCCTCAATAAACCATCGAACCCTCTCTCGAACTGTGGCAACTAAGGCCGGTGCATGTCGGGCCAAATCACTGAAGTGAACTGCATACTCTGACACAGTCATAGCGCCCTGGTGCAACTGCTCAAACTCCGCGTGCCATGAGTCCCTGAGGCTCTGAGAGACATACTCTCTCAAAAACATGTTTGAGAACTGAGTCCATGTAAGCGAAGCTGCCTCAACCGGACTACTCAACTCATAAGCACACCACTACTGATAGGCTGCTCCTCTAAGCTAGAATGTAGTAAAAGAAACCCCACTCGTCTCCACTATGCCCACAGTACGGAGAATACGATGACACTCCTCCAGAATACCCTGAGCATCATCTGTAGCCAATCTGCTAAAAGTAGGTGGGTGGTACTTCTTGTACCTCTCAAGTCTGAGGTGCTCCACCTCAGAAGCTGAGCTGTAGCTACCGACTGCATTGGTACAACCTCTGGAACCTGGTCGACCTGAACCCGCTGCTCTGGAGTACCGGCGACGAGAGTCTATGCTCCTCCCCCGGCCTGAGATGTGGCAGGAGCAAGTGGAATCAATCCAGCCTGAGCTAAGGTGCTGAACATGCTCAGAAACTGGGCTAGAGTCTCCTGAAGGGCTGGTACAAAAACAGGTACCTCAGGTGTCTGCCCTCCAGCTGGAGCTACTGGGGGCTCCTCTGTAGCAGCTCGTGCGGGTGCTCTGGCTGGACCACATGGATGTCCTCAGCCTCTACCCCGGCCCCAGCCTCTCGCGGCTCTAGCATGGGGCGCGGGTGCCTGGTCATCAGATCCGCTTGTGCGTGTCCTCACCATCTATGAGAGAAGAGAATACAGAAGTTTAGAATCTTTGAAGTCAACAATGTTTCGCATGACAAGGAATCAAAGTAGTGAAGATAAGTACCGATGTCTCCGTACCGATCCACGAGACTCTACTAAACCGGTTTGTGACTCACGACACCTATGAACCTAGAGCTCTGATACCAACTTGTCACGACCCAATTTTCCCCTTCCGTGCGACGTCGTGATGACACATAGTCTATACAACTAGGTAAGCCTAACATTTTTGTTTTGCGGAAATAATGAAATAAAAATATAAATTTAACCAACTATTCAAAAATACAAAACAATCCCAAAACCCGAAAAATCGTGAATCACAAACTATAGGAGGAAACGTCTAGTGTCTCTATACATCAGAGTCTATCAAAAGAAAATACAGAAGATAATGGACATGAGGAAGAGTAGAAAGGGGACTCCGAGGTTTGCGGACGCGACAGATATACCTTGAAGTCTCCAAAGCTGTCCCAACTCACTGATAGTGCAGCTGATAAGGAACACCTGGATCTGCACACGAAAAATATGTGCAGAAGAGTAGCATGAGTACACCACAATCGGTACCCAGTAAGTGCCAAGCCTAACATCGGTAGAGCAGTGACGAGGTCAGGTCCGGGCCTTACTGGAATATGATAATAAAGCAAGGCAAGAATGAAATATCGCAGTAAAATAAAGAATGAAATTTAACAAGAAAGAATTCATAGAAGGTAACAGCTCAATACACAGAAATACAACAGAGGATCTCCCGAGATACCGTCTCGTAATCCCAAAGTAAATATGCAGTACAGGGGGATCTCCCAGAATACCATTCCGTAGTCCCAAAGTAAATATGCAGTATAGGGGGATCTCCCGGAATGTTCTTCCGTAGTCCCAAAGTAAATATACAGTACATGGGGATCTCCCGGAATACCGTTCCGTAAACCCAAAGTAAATATGCAGTACAAGGGGATATCCCGGAATACCGTTCCGTAGTCCCAAAGTAAATATGCACTGCAAACAATAGAAATACAACTACATCACAAAATCTTACGATTTAGACTAAGTACCAGTTAAGGAAGAAGCAGGAAATTAACTAAGCATGCTGCTCAGAGTTCACATAAGCAGTTAAGACACGTAGACATGCTGTATTAGACTAAATAGGATAGCTATACATATTGGAATAACTCAATTAAGAATGAAAATAGATTAATACTCATTAAAATGGTATAACTCAAAATAAAAGGAAAACAAGTTGCTGCTCAGTAAGAAAATCGGGTTTTTCCACAACTAGCCCGTGTACGTACTCGTCACCTTACATATACGATGCTCACATATCACAGTAGTTCCAAATCTTAGGGGGATTTCCCCCGCACAAACTTAGGCTAGGCACTTACCTCGAGTCAAGCTCAATTAATCGGTCACAATGCGTTTCCCACGCATATACGGCTCCGAATGACCCAAATCTAGCCAAAAGAAATTACGTATCATAAATACAACAATAATATACTCATCTAATTAACGAAATCAATATTTTAACGAAAATTTTGAAACTAACTCAAAAATCACCCACGGGGCCCACTTCTCAAAATCGTGTAAAAGTCATAAAATTCGAAAGCACGTTCACTCACGAGTTCAAAGCTCAGAATTTCATTTAGGGAACATTTCCCCCATTTTCCCCAACCTTTCAATCCAAAACCGAAATTAATTGGAGAAAACAACTATAGATTAATGAAATACAACAAAAAACGAGTTAGGAATCGTTACCCCAAAGCTCATCTTTGAAAATCCCTGAAAGAATCGCCAATTTCTGAGCTTCCAAGTCCAAAAATGGATAAATGACTCAAGCCCTCGAAACTCTCTCTTTTCTGCCCAGCGAACTCGCTTCTGCGAGCCAGAACCGCACCTACGGTACCGCTTCTGCAGCTAGGACGCCGCACCTGCGAGTTTTCATAAAACTCCAGATCCCACACCTGTGCACCTAAGTCCTCACCTGCGGATGCGCTTCTGCGCTCAATCGTCCGCTTCTGCGGAACCTTGGGTCCTTCTCATCTCCGCATCTGCGACTGCCCTACCGCAGATGCGGCTCTGCTCCTGCGTCTGACTCGTCGCATCTGCGACCACTAACTCCCCAGCCTAAAAGCGCACCTGTGATCCTAGCCTCGCTTCTGCAAGGCCGCACCTGCAGACTTCCCACCGCAGGTGTGAAAACACCAGAACTAGCAACTTCAAAATTCTTCTAAGTCCAAGGTTTCACCCGTTAAGTACCCGAAACTCACCCGAGGCCCCTGGGACTTCGACCAAACATACCAACCAATCATAAAATACCATACGAACTAAGTCGGGCCCTCAAATCATATCAACTAACGCTAAAATTACAAATCATCCTCCGATTCAAACTTAAAGAACTTGAAACTTCCAAATTCGACAACCGACGCCGAAACTAACCAAACCACATCCGATTGATCCCATATTTTACACACAAGTCATATTCAACATTACAGACCTACTCCAACTTCCGGAATCGGAAAACGACCCCGATATCAAAAACTCTACTACCGGTGCAAAACTCCAAAAATTTGACTTTCGCCATTTCAAGCCTAAATGAGCTACGGACATCCAAAACATAATGCGGACACGCCCCTAAGTCCAAAATTACCTAACGGAGCTAACGAAACCGACGGAACTCCATTCCGGTATCGTCTTCACACAGTTCCAACTACGGTAAAAAATCCTAAGACTTAAGCTCTCGTTTTAGGGACTAAGTGTCCCAAATCATTCCAAAAACTAAAACGAAACCCTCTGGCAAGTCACAATAGCAGAAATAGATATGGGTGAAGCAGTAAATAAGGGATCGGGGCTATTACTCTCAAAATGACCGACTGGGTCATTACATTATCACTCCTATAATAGCCTCCCTTATCCCTCCGCCCTCACAATATCAATAGCCACTTTTATCGCTCCTATAGCCACCCTTATCGTTCCAATAATAGCATCCCTTATTGCTCCGTTTAATAGCCTCCCTTATCACTCCGCCCAGACAATATTCCAACACACATGACAATAGTGAAATGCCAGCCTTATACGCCGCATGACAGTAACCCAAATCATACAACAATTCACACAGAATATTATCACAATAGCACAACATCATCAACTCGTATTTACAAATTTCCCGTAGACCAACACCATCCCAAAGGTACAACAAACTCAATTATTTTCACAATAGATAGTCCACGGCTTAACACAATGTATATAAAATCTCAAAAACAATCATAAGGATGGAAAAATAACTCATCATAGGAAAACACATTCTTTAATCCAAATTTTAGATAAATATATAAACACCTCAATTTAAACTTATTTAATTAATTATTTGGAGATGAAAAATCCATAATGTGATTATTTCCAGGAAATATCAAATCAATAAACACACAGAATTTACATAAAAATCCAAGCAATCACACCAAATTATCCTATAAAATACAAACTCTACAAACAAGGAATGGGGCATGACAAATCAAGGATTTATTAAGTTCCAACAATTTTCCAATTTAATACATAAAGGCGTTTACGAATTTCAACCGATATAATTTGCACATATAAACCAAATACGTACTCGTCACCTCGCGTACATGATTTTCAATTACACAATTTCCACATAAGACTCAATGCCTAAGGGTAATTCCCCCACTCAAGGTTACGAAAGATACTTACCTCGACGAAACTAAGTCAATGCTTTAAATGATCTTCGCGAGTAAAGCCACCTCCGTACGGCTCAAATCTGAAATTTGCCCCTTAATAATACTACGATGGTCCACCACACTAAACAAATTTTAATATACAACAATGAAACACAATTGCACCAATATTAGTAACAAATTTCCAGATTTTTGGTCATTTAAGCATTTTATCAGACACCTAGAGTACATAGCATTTTACTACCTCTAGTAATGGTGTTTCTTCATCCAACAATCCCTCCTTCCCACCAACAAGAGATACTAAACCATCCTTTGTCTACAAACAACTTTATTTAGCACCATTAAAATCATCAATGAACTCACAGCCACCCAATTATTGCTAATTAATTCATTACAAAATCTCTACAATACCCAATAATCTAGTTTAAGTATTTATGGCTTCCAAGCACCATCCAATAAATATTAATACTTATTTCTTGCTTACATACTCATAATAAATCCATACATGTAAGTCTAAGAGTGAAGGATTACCTTTTTGGAAGAAATCTTGCAAAACCCTCCTTTGAGTTCTTGAAGACATTTCTAGAAAATCTAAGTATTTTATGTGTAGATTTCATCAATACTAGTCTAGAAATGATGGAATTTCATACCAGGATAATGGGGATTGCTTACCTTGAAGAAGAGAGGAGTTGGTGGTCTTGAGTGAGTGGAGAAGAGCTCCAAAATCCGTCCAAGTGAAGTGGGGAAAATGAACCCCGAAATTGTATCTATAGGCCGAGATTTCTAGGTTTCAGATGCTGCCCCGGATGCTATGGCAGCACTTCACTGCCAGCCCTTCTTTCGAATGTGGCCCCGAATGTTTCGCATCCACAGTCTCTCCTGCCAGCCTTTGGTAATTTGGTCATAACTTCTTGTAGAAATGTTCAAATGGTTTGAAGCGTTAGAAACTAGACTCGAAAATCTTTCATTTTATAGTTTGTCCATCACATAACACCTTATATATATGTAGATACTCTCGTCATAAGTTAGGTCTTATGTCGAAACATAACAAATCGATCCAGAATGACCTCAAATTTTGCACATAAGTCGTAAATGACATAACAAAGCTATTCAAATTTCTAGAATCGAAGTCCAAGCCCGATACATCAAGGTCAACTCCCGGTCAACATTTTTCTTAAAAATATTCCATTTTCCAACTTTCGCCAAAATGCATCGAATTGTCCTACGGACTTCCAAATCCAAATCTGGACATACGCCTAAGTCTGAAATCACCATACGAAGCTATTAACACCATAAAAATCCCATTCTAGAGTCGTTTGCTCAAATGTCAAACTCCGGTCAACTCTTTTCATTTAAGCTTCAAAGATAAGACTTCTTCTTTCAATTAAATTTCGAATCTTTCGGAACCAAACTCGACCGCACATGCAAGTCATAATACATATTACGATGTTGCTCGAGACCTTAAGACGCTGAACTGAACGTTAATTCTCAAAACGACAAGTTGGGTCATTACATTCTCCCCCTTTTAAACATACGTTCGTCCTCGAACGTGACAAGAATTATTCTGGGGAGATTAAATTACTGAGTGTATTCTTACACACATACTCGCGGGTGATTCTACGTCACCGCAAATTTAACATAGGTTCGACAACACCATATCAGTTGAGATTATTTCTTTTATACACATTTATACACTTTAAAACCAATTTTTTACACTCCAAACATTTTCAAAAGGCCTGATTTTCACATCAACACACGGTATTAGTCTCAGCCGACTGTAGCAACTCGTGCCTACGCACACGTCATACGTATTCCCATAATCACATCTCTGGTCATAATAGTTATTAATAATTAATTCCAACATCCTCAATCAACCTCATATTAATCAAAATCTTGTTTTAATTTGTTTTTTCACAATACTGACAGCAAATCGCGAGGCGTGAAGACCTCATAATTATTTACCCGAATTAACGAGTCATATTTAATGCCACCTGGGCACTCACCTTATAGGCTAAAGCTCAATAATTACAACACGAATATGGCTAAATATGCACGGAAACACATAAGGGAATTATCAAATAAGCCTAACAGGCATGACTCCCTATTAGTACTATAGTACAAATTAAATTTCACAAAGGGAGAATTTAAAACACATGAATTTAACCATAAGGATCTCATCCTAATATAACTTCCACCGCGGCATGTAGCCCAGGTTAAATATATCAAATCATATTAAACCACGATGATCCCATTCTTAACTCTGAATCACAAGTACTTTGCACATTGTGCAAACTGAAATTTTCTATTTTCTTTTGATAAATTCCATGAAATAATTTCACAATACATAATGAACCCCCATACCGGTAGGGCATATAATTCATAAAATTATAATCAATTATCCCAAAATTACATCAAAACCCATTGTAGTGAGTATCAGAAAGTCACTTCTGGACTCATATCCCTCAATAGTGTGCAAAACAACATGATAGACACGGGCTAACATCATCAAATCTCCCAACATGGCTAAATATGTGAGTGGTGTACAAATCACAAACTCGCCCTATATGGAGCACGATATGAGGTTTCACATCAATAATCAGAATTGAATCAAAATAAGAATAGTGCTCCTTTTATTATAAATTAAATCATGCTTGTAACGACACCATCTGGTGTATTGGCCTCAGCCAAGTCATAGCAATTATATCAACGGACCGGGCCTCCCCCTCTTGGGCGCCCTCTACCCGTCTGTCCTCCACCCCTGACTGGCTGTGCACGTGGAGTATTAACTAGAAAGAAGCCTGTAGCCTTAGTGTTCTGATGAAATCCACCCCTCCCAAGTTTGGGACAATTTCTCATGAAGTTCCTAGTATCACCACACTCATAACAACCCCTATGCGGGCGCGAGCGCTCATACTAAGTCTGTGCCGGATAACTGGAATAACCACTAAAAGAACCTCATGCTGGTGGTGCACTAAAAGTATTAACTGGAGCACTATTAGTATTCTGAATTACAGACTGGGCTGACCGATTGCCAGAGCCTCCGCCATGATGAGTTATAGCTAGAGAGTGGAATCTACTAAATTCTCCAAAATTTCGAGACCTCTTAGCCTCTTTAGACTCCTTTTCTTCATTTCGAACACATTCTAACATCCTGGAAATCTATACTACTTGCTGAAATTGGATATCAGTCTACAACTCTCGAGCCATGCATATTTTATGATCATAATCGAGCCCCTCAATAAATCTGCGGACTCTTTCTCTGACTGCAGGAACTAAAATAGGTGTATGACAGGCTAGCTCACTGAACCTGGTGGCATATTCTGACACTGTCATGGTGCCCTGACACAACTGTTCAAACTCCGTGTACCACGCATCCCGAAGAGTCTGGGGTACAGACTCTTTCAAAAAAACATCTCCGAAAATTAAGCCCAAGTTGGTGGCATTGCATTGGCTGGTCTACCTTCTTCATAAACTTGCCACCACTGATACACTGCTCCCGACAATTGAAATGTAGTAAAGGCAACTCCACTCACTTCCACAATACTCATGGTGCGGAGAATACAATGACACTTTTCTAGAAATCCCTGGGCATCCTCGGTAGCTGTTCCACTAAAGGTAGGTAGACTATACCTCTTAAATCTCTCAAGTCCTTTTTGTTCTTCTTCTTATTCCTCTGGCTTGACCTCAGGTTGAACCGGAATAACATGCTATATCGGTACTATACCCGGTACCTGAACAATGTGAACCTGCTGCATTGGAGTACGGGCGCTAAGAGTCTGAACTTCTCCCCCAATCTGTGAAATAGTTGTTGAAATAGAGATCAATCCTGCATGAGTTAATGTACCAAATATGTTCAGGAACTGTGCTAAAGTCTCCTAAAGTCCGGGAGTAACAACATGTGTCTCTGGTGCCTGTCCCCCAATTGGAGCTACTGGATGCTCTTGAACGACTACTCTGACAAGTGCTCTAACTGCGACACGTGACATTCCTTGGCCCCGACCTTTCGCAGCTCTAGCAGAATGCGCGGGTGTCTGCTCAGCTAACCCGACAACGCGTCTCCTCACCATCCATGAGAGAATAGAGGTACAAAGGCTCAAAATCCAAAATCAAAAAATTCCGCACGATAGGAATGAAAGAAGTGGAAATTTCCTAACAGTTCTGTAGCCTCTCGAAGATAAGTACAGACGTATCTGTACCAATCCGCAAGAATCAACTAAACTCGTTCGTGACTCGTAGAACCTATGAACCTAGAGCTCTGATACCAACTTGTCATGACCCAAAAACCCACCACAAGCGTCCTAATGGCACCTAGTCTCTAAGACTAGGTAAGTCCATTACAATTATATTTCGAGCCTTTTTATTAAAACATATATAATTTAATACAAATGTCGAAACTAACAGCGGAAATATTCAAACAACCTCTCAAGACTGGTAATACTGAGTCAGAAACACTAACTGAATACATGGAATTATCTTGAGGGTCGAGTATATAATACTATTCGGATAAGAAATTAACAGTATAATAAAATGGAAAGACTACAAGGGACGGCGACGACCAAATAGCTCTACCTTGAATCCTTGTGCTCACAGTCTAACTCTGTCCGAGTCTGATATTTCCAATACCTGGATCTGCACAGAAATGTACAAAAGTGTAGTATGAGTACACCACAACCGGTACCCAGTAAGTATCAGACTAACCTCGGTGGAGTAGTGACGAGGTACAATCAAGATACTCACTAGTCAAATAACATGTGCAATATAACAGTATACAATAGTAGTGAAAAACAACCAGTAGTGATAGCAACAAAAATCAACCAGGGATATAAATATCAAGGCAATAAGAACACCATAATTATTGCTCAAACGAATAAGGTACACAAGTACAACCAATTAATCAAGTCCTTCAAATATAAATCTTTCACATATAATTCTTTTGAATAAATATCTTTCGAATATACTTCTTTCAAATAAATATCTTTCGAATATAAAATTCTTTCAAATAAATATCTTTCGATATACTTCTTTCAATAAATATTTTTCGAATATAAAATTCTTTCAAATAAATATCTTTCGAATTTAAATTCTTTCAAATAAAATTCACACTGTGACACCTCATTTCATAATCATAAAACACGGGTCTCAACCCACTTTCATATTTTCGTAGCACGGATCTCAGCCCACTTTCATGTTTCCATGACACCTCGTGCCCATATTTCTATTAAAACCGCACAGACAACTCACGTGCCAATAATAAAAATTATCATATTTTCCCCAGCACCTCGTGCCCATATTTCATGTCTGTTGCGGCGTGCAACTCGATCTCATATAACATTAATCATACATGTTGCGGCATGCAACCCGTTCCCATATAACACAATCCGCTCGAACCTAGCCACATGCTCACAATTTCAACATAGATCAGACTATTATCAAGTTTGCCGAAACAATAAGACAAGTTGCACGAGATATAAAAATAAACACAAAGGAAATCACAACATCACATGAAAATTACCAACGCAATAACCCCACATCATCACATAAAAATTACCAACACAATAACCCCACATCATCACATATCATCCCTGAAAATAGCCACCCTTATCTCTCCTATAGACACCCTTATCACTCCTATAATAGCCTCCATTATCCCTCCGTCCTGACAATATCAATAGCCACCCTATCGCTCCTATAGCCACCTTTATCGCTTCTATAATAGCCTCCCTTATTGCTTCGTTTAATAGCCTCCCTTATCACTCCGCCTAGACAATATTCCAACACATATAACAATAGTGAAATGCCACCCTTATGCCCGTATAATGTCAAAAATGGAATGCCACCCTTATATGCCGCATAACAGTAACCCAATCATACAACCATTCACACAAAATATTATCACAACAACATATCATCATCAACACGTATTTACAAATTGCCCATAGACCACAACTATCCCCAAAGGTACAACAAAGTCAATTAATTTCACAATAGATAGTCCACGGTCAAAACAATGTATATAAAATCTCAAAAACAACCACAAGGATGGAAAAATAACTCATCATAGGACAACGCCTTCTTTAATCCAAATTTTAGATAAATATATAAATGCCTCAATTTAAACTTATTTAATTAATTATTTGGAGATGAAAAATCCAGAATGTGATTATTTCCAAGAAATATCAAATCAACAAACACATGGAATTTACATAAAAATCCAAGTGGCAATCACACCAAATTATCATATAAAATACAGACTCGACAAACAAGAAATGTGGCATGACAAATCAAGAATTTACTAAGTTCCAACAATTTTCCAATTTAATACATAAGGGCGTCTACGAATTTCAACCGATATAATTTGCCCATATAAACTAAGTACGTACTCGTCACCTCGCGTACATGGTTTTCAATTACACAATTTTCACATAAGACTCAATGCTTAAGGGGTAATTCCCCCACTCAAGTTTAGGCAAGATACTTACTGTCACGGCCCAAAATCCAACTAGTCTTGATGACACCTAACCCAACCCGCTAGGTAAGCCAATTATTAACTATTCAATTCCAATAAAACTAACAAGGCAATTAATTAAAAGAAAATATATGAAACTAATACAATTCCCCAAGAACTGGTAGTACAAATCATGAGCTTCTAAGAATAGAGTATACAAAGCTGGTATAAAGTAAATACATCATCTATTTGAAAAGCACATAAAAAGAGTTTTATGAATCTAAGGCTACCATGAACAAGAGGCAGCTACAACCGGAATGCATGTACGTCTTCAATTCCAGCTCATGTCGAGTACAACAACATCAACATCCAATATCTGCACGCAAGGTGCAAAAGTGCAGTATGAGTACAACCGACCCTATGTACTCAATAAGTAACAAACCTTACCTTAGGTTGAAAGTAAATCAGAGATAAAATGCTTACAAAGTACGACAAGTAAATCAACTCAAGAACTTTAAATCACAAAGAAATGGTAGGACCAATTCACAAGGAATAACCACAGTAAAAGATGTTAAGCGTAAGGAGAACAGCTCAACAAGGGAAAACTAATATGTAGCAACGATCCCACAATATACATTTCAACAACAGGGAAGCTAACAAGAGTCAAATAATTCCAAATAAAACAAGTCGACTAAGATATAGGATATCTAAACTTCTTTTAAGGTTGAGAAATTATGAAGGATATTCAACAATTCAATTAAGGATAAACCGCGTGAAGATAATCATAACCTCAATTAAGACTGAACAATTATAGGATGAGATAATAATAATTCCAAATAAAGATCAGCATTTATGAAAAGATAGCATGACAATAGGAGAGGTAAAATCTTCAGTTAAGACAAATAAGAGGCAAATAGGCAATAAGAGTGAATCTTGAAGCAATTAATTCAAATTAAAGCATGTAGAGGTAAAATTAGTAAATAGGAACTTAACCATATCAAGAACAACTTCATACTCAGTGAATATAAGGACCTAAGATCCTAAAAGGCCAACTTTCAACAAACAAATCCGAGCACGCACTCGTCACCTCGCGTACATGGACTACAATCAACATAGAAGACTCAAATCCTAAGGGGAAATCCCCCCCACAAGGTTAGGCAAGATACTTACCTCAAAGTAGACAGACCGTTACTCAAAAATGAACTTTTCAAGCGAAATGACCTCCAAAAGGCTCAAATCTAACCAAAATAACTTCAAAGCACAAATAAAACTCATAAGGAAATATTCCGGACCATAAAGCCTCAATCTTTATCAAAATCTAAAAATCGGTCCAAAAGTCGACCCCCGGTCCCTCACCTCGGAACCCGACAATTTTTACAAAACCCGAACACCCATTCCGATACGAGTTCAACCATACTAAAATTATCAAATTCTGATACCAATTCGTTCCTCAAAACATGATTTTTCATTTTGAAATATTTCTTCAAAAACCTCCATTTTCCTTAACTCAAAACACAAACTAAATATAAAAATAAAGATAAAATCATAGAATATAATAAAGTCTAGGTGAAGAACACTTACCCAATCAATTTGCTTGAAAAACCCACAAAGAATCGACTCAAAACCGAGCTCTACAAGTCAAAATATGATGAAAGTGGCCTAACCCTCGATTTGGAAAACTTATATTCTGCCCAGGTCTGAAAGCATCGCGAACGCGGAGAAAGGCTCGCATTCGCGAAGAAGAAAAATGGAAGCTGCCCAGTTGTGCTTCGTGAACACGAAGACACGCTCACAAACGCGGAGAAGAAGAGACGGAGACCTACGCAAACGCGTAGGGAAACACACGAATGCGAAGAGTAACGACCTCCAGTGCTCAGGGCCTGGTTTCTACTACGCGAACGGGGAATTGAGGACACGAACACTATGAAGGAAATGTGCAGAGTTACGCGATCACGCGGAGTACTACGCGAATGCGAAGAAGGAAATTGAGGGGGTCAGCAGAGACACTTCGCTACGTGAAAGGAGCTTCACGATCGCGAAGAAGGACATCAAACACTAGAACCAGCAGTTCAAAAATAGAAGGAAATGACCCGAAGCCCATCCGAAACACATCCGAGGCCCCCGGGACCCCATCCAAACATACTAACAAGTTCCATGACCTAACATGGAATCTCTCGACATCTCAAAT
Organism: Nicotiana tabacum; assembly: GCF_000715075.1. NCBI lineage: Eukaryota > Viridiplantae > Streptophyta > Magnoliopsida > Solanales > Solanaceae > Nicotiana > Nicotiana tabacum. The sequence continues at coordinate 25,603,868 of NC_134094.1, read as the reverse complement.
CACATCAAACAATGCCGAAAATACAAATCGCACCACGAATCGAACTTATGAACTTCCAAAACTTCCAACTTCTAAAACTCGTGCCGAAACCTATCAAACCAATCCGGAATGACGTCCAATTTTGCAGGCTAGTCCCAAATAATATAACGGAGCTGTTCCAACTCTCGGAATAGTATTACGACCCCGATATCAAAATGTCCACTTCCGGTCCAAATCTCCAAAAATTTGACATTTGCCATTTCAAGCCTAAATCAGCTACATACCTCAAATTCACAGTCCGGACACGCTCCCAAGTCCAAAATCACCCAACGGAGCTAACAGAACTGATAAAACTCCATTCCGAAGTCATCTTCATAAAGTTTCGATTACGGTCAAAATCCTAAGATTTAAGCTTCTGTTTTAGGGACCAAGTGTCCCAAATCACTCTGAATCATCCGGTAACTGATTTCAACCACGTACGCAAGTCAATACATATAATACGAAGCTGCTCAGGGCCTTATGCCACCGAACGAGACTTAAATTCTCAAAACGACCGACTAGGTCGTTACAAAAATCATACACTCTATTAGAATTTATTACACGTATACATATATGAAGTGTAATTTATACAAAAGTACACAGATGATAAACATTATATATATAATTGATCGAGTTTAATTGATATAGTCGTTGTATCCAACATGCTATGATATATATATATATATATATAATATATATATATATATATATATATATATATATATATATATATATATATATATATATATATATATATATGTCATATTATACAACTACTATATCAATTAAACTCGATAATTTACACTTACATACATATGACTAGCGTTAATGATTTATTCTCAACTGTTCATACTCGAATGCTTGATCGGTGACTATATAAGAAAAGAAATCTTGGAATTAATTGACTAGATGTGTAATGACCCGACCGGTCGTTTTGCTTTATGGAACCCTGTTTCCCTAAATAAAACTTTCCGTATATGATTTTACTATTTTATGACTTGCGGGGATGGTTAGTTGGGAGTTGGCAGAGTTCGGGTTGAAATCAGGACACTTGGTTCCTTAAGTTGGCCTTAAAAGGCCAAGTTTGACTTCGGTCAACGTTTTGAGTAAATGACCTCAGAATCGGGATTTGACGGTTCCAATAGGTTCGTTTGATGATTTCGGACTTGGGCATATGTTCGGATTGGGTTTTGGATGACCCGGGAGCGTTTTGATGCCTAATATTGAAAGTTGGTTTGTTTGAGTCATTTAATACTTGCACACAAAATGTGGGGCCATTCCGAGAAGTTTAAGTATGTTTCGGCGCGGTGGGAGTAATTTAGAAAAACTTGAAGTTCATATTCTTGATTCAATTGGTTTGGGGTGTGATTCTTAGTTTTGGGGTGTGATTCTTAGTTTTAAGGTTGCTTTGTGCACTCTGAGGTAAAAGCGAGTTCGTTTTATGATTTCAAACTTGTTGGTATGTTTGGACGGGGCCTCGAGGGCCCCGGATGCCGTTTGGATGATACGCGAATTGAGTTTGAAACTCAAAAGGGTTGCTGGTGCACCAGTTCTAATGTACCCGCACTTGCGAGCTTTGGGCCGCAGGTACGATCCCGCTGGTGCGAGGGTTGCACCGCATAAGCGGTTCTGGAGCATTTGGCCATGGACTGCAGGTGCGGATTTTCATGCGCACCCGCGAACGCCAGGTGCGATGAGGAAGGGCACAAGAGTGGACCAAGTCGCAGAAGTGGCACGCTTGCCATAGAAGCGGGATCCCGTCTGTAGAAGAGGCCCTCACTGGGCTTGAAGACCTCCGCATAAGCGGACTACGCATCGCAAGTGCGGTACCACAAATGCGGCCAAGGCACCGTAGGTGCGATAATAGCTGGAAGCAGACCCCAATTTAATGCGGGACTTAGTCATTTTTAGCTAAATACATAGTTTATCGATAGATTATAACATGTAAATTGGTGAAATCAAGGGTTTAGATGAAAAATCTAGGTTTTGGATAAAAATGGGATTTGACCACAAAATTGGTAATGGAATTTAGTGAAAATCATATATTTGAGTCCATGAGGTTATGGGTAACAACTTTATTCAAACGTTTTCGGAATCCGGGTACATGGGCCCGGGGGGAATTTTAGGGATTCTTCAAATAGGATTGGGAAATCAGTTTGATAGTTAGGATATGAACTTTTGAGCATGTATTGATTATTTTATATACTATTTGACTAGTTTCGAGTCATTTGACACCAAATTGAGGGTTTGAGCACAATCTTGGTCCGCAAAGTAGGCTTTGAGACAAGGTAAGTCTCTTTTCTAACCTTGTAAGAGAGAATTAACCCCATAGGTAAATTAATTAATGTGTTTCTATTTGTTGCGGGGGCTACGTACGTACGAGGTAATGAGAGTCCGTACGTAGCTACTAATATTGCTATAGTCCGGGTAGTCTAGGACCTATATCATGTTATACTTGAAATGGTTGCACCCTACTTGTTAATTTAATTGCTTAAGTTATATTGAAAATTGATAAAAGAATTTGTAAAAGGTTAAATTTCACTTACTTGAAGTTGTGAATGGAACACTTGACTGTTATTGAAAAATTTGTATTTCTTTAAAGTATTTTCTATTCATGGAGCAGGTTGAATGCCTTGGTAGGAGATAGATGCATCTATGGTTCATTCCGTTCGACCCTCGGCAGTGCACAGTTTAAATATTTTATGTTGGATCGGGTCGTACAAACTCGGTATAATTTGCGCATGATACATCTTTGGAATCATTTATGATTGATATTGCTTCATTGGTTTGAGATATAAATTGTTAAATGATGAAAATAAATTCGGCACTTAGTACTTGTGAAAGTATTATTTATTATTTTCCTGTTATTGAGTTTTCAGCATTATTCATGAAATCCATGCTTATTTGTAAATTTTGGCATATTATTTTTTTTAGCCCATAGTAAGTGTCAAAGTCGACCCCTCGTCACTACTTCTTCGAGGTTAGACTGGATACTCACTGAGTACATGTTATTTATGTACTCACGCTACACTTCTTTACTTAATGTGCAGGACCTGAGGTAGGTGCATCTGGATATCAGTATGGCGCGCATGCTTGAGTCCTGTTATGAGACTACACGTTGAGCTGCCTTTCGAGCCGTTCTGCAGCAACCAGAGTCTTTCTTTATTTTTGTTCTGTATATTTCATTTCAGACAGTAGAGTAGTAACCTTTTGTATATACTATTAGTAGCCCATACACTTGTGACACCAGCTCTTGGCACACACTACTAGACTTGTGGTTTTGGCTTTATTTCTACGGTTATGATTACATTTAGCTGCTTTTGTTTAAATGATTCTAAATCTGTTATTTATCAAATATTTTAAAAATTATGGAAAGTTACTTATTCGAAAAACCTATAAAAAAGGGAAATCACTAGATTGCTTAAGGTTGGCTTGCCTAGCAACGCTGTTGGGCGCCATCACGGCCTAAAATAGAATTGGGTCGTGACAACATGGTATCAGAGCACTAGGTTTATGTAGGTCTCACGAGTTATGGGCAAGCCTAATAGAGTCTTGCGGATCAGTGCAAAGACGTCCGTACTTATCTTCGAGAGGCTATAGGTTGCTCGGAAACTACTCTTTCTTCATCTCCTATCGTGCAGTTAATGGTGTACTAAGATTCTTTCTCTTATTCTCTCATAGATGGTGAGAAGGCGCACACCGAATGTTCCAGACCTGGGAGGAGCTGCTCCCCCTATTGCTAGAGGCCAAGGCAGAGGCCGGGGAGGGCACCAACTCGAGGTTGGGGACGAGGATGTCCCAGAGTTGCCCTAGCCGTACCACCAGCGAATCCAGTATAGGATTCTATTGTTGGGGAGCAGGGAGAGGTGCCCGCAGCAGAGCCAGCCCCAGTAGATTTCATGATAGCACCGGGCTTTCAGGAGGTCATGGGCTGTATGCTACGGCTCATGGATACTATGACCCATGCTGGTTTATTTCCAGCAGACCCAGCCATATCTCAGGGGGAAGAGGGAGCGCAGACCCCTACTGCCCAGGCTCCGGGACATACAGTTGCCGTATATCAGACCCCAGGTGTACTACCCGTGGGCGGAGCCCAGCCAGTTGCAGCAGCTGCACCTGAGCGTAGATCAGCTGCGGCCGGCAAGCCGCAGAAGCTATTGGACAGATGGACTAGGCTGCACCCTCCTATCTTCGGAGGTGAGCGGCGTGATGATCCCCATGATTTCATTGATCGGTGCAGGGATAGACTGCACAACATGAGGATATTAGAGTCCCATGGGGTGGATTTCACTACTTTCCAGCTGGAGGGCAGGGCCCGTAGGTAGTGGAAGTCTTACCTTCTTGGCAGACCAGTAGGTTCTCCTTTCATGACTTGGGACCAGTTTACACGTCTATTCTTGGACAGGTATATCCCACCCTCTCAGATGGAAGGGTTGTGGTTCCAATTTGAGCAGCTCTAGCAGGGCCAGATATTAGTAACCGATTATGATGCGAGATTCTCTGAGTTGTCTCGCCATGCACTTTTGATACTTCTTACTCTAGCGGAGCGAGTGCAAAGGTTTGTTGCGGGGTTGCACTCAGGCTACTATGGCCCGGGTGGTGGATATAAGGACTTCCTATTAACTAGTAGTAGAGATTGCTTGGAGGATTGAGGGTAACTGTAACAGGGGTAGAGAGCAGATGCAGCGGGATAAGAGGGTCTGTTATTCCAGAGAGTTTAGAGGTGCCCCGGCTGGGGGCAGAGGTCAGTTCATATGGGGTCAACCCAGTAGGCCCATATGTCAAGCACTGCCGCCTCCTCGGGGTGCTCCGGTGCGACCCTATTTCAGTGCGATGCTGGAGAGTTCTTTCCGCCCACCAGCCATTCAAGGTTCATCCACTGGGTATTCAAGCCATCAGGGTCAGACTTCAGGATAACAGATCACCGTACCAAGAGGTTGTTTCGAGTGCGGGGATCCCAGTCATGTGCGGAGGTTCTGCCCCAGTCTTAGGTGCAAGGAAGTACAGCAGGGTCATCAGCCCATGATTACAACACCAGCCGTCCAGTGGCCTAGAGGCGGAGGGCAGGCAGGTAGGGGCCATCCTAGAGGTGGAGGCTAGGCAGGGGAAGGTCAGCCAGCTACGGTTCAAATGGGCGGAGGCTAGCCAGTCGGCGCTCCAGCTAGATTCTATGCTTTCCCGGCCAGACCAGATGTAGTGGCCTCAGATGCCGTGATCACATGTATTATTTCTGTCTGCGGTAGGGATGCTTCTATATTATTTGATCCAGGATCTACTTATTCTTATGTGTCATCTCTGTTTTCTCATTTCTTGGATGTTCCTTGGGAATCCTTGGGCACTCTAGTTTATGTGTCCTTTCCTGTATGTGATTCCGTTATTGTGGATCGGATCTATCGGTCCTGTGTGGTCATATTCTGTGGTTATGAGACTAGAGTGGATCTTCTGTTGCTCGATATGATCAACTTTGAGGTTATCCTGAGCATGGAATGGTTATCCCCATATCACGCCATCCTCGATTGCCATGCCAAGACTGTTACCTTAGCGATGCTAGAGTTTCCTAGATTGGAGTGGAAGGGTTCGTCTGTCAGTACATCTAGTCGGGTTATCTCTTTTACGAAGGCTCGACACATGATCGAGAAGGTTTGTTTGGCTTATCTAGCCTATGTTCGGGATACTACCATAGAGACTCCGACGATTGAGCCAGTACCAGTAGTCCGGGAGTTCTCCGATGTGTTTCCTTCTGATCTTCCCGGCATGCCACCAGGTCGTGATAATGATTTCTGCAATGACTTGGCTCCAGGTACCTAGCATATATCTATCCCACTGTACCGTATGGCTCCGAAAGAGTTGAAGGAGTTGAAGGAACAACTTGAGGAGTTGCTAGCAAAGGGGTTCGTCAGGCCAAGTGTATCACCTTGGGGTGCACCAGTATTATTTGTAAAGAAGAAAGATGGGACTATGCGGATGTGCATTAATTACCGCCAGTTGAACAAAGTTACCATTAAGAACAAGTACCCGTTGCCGCTTATTGATGATATGCTTGGCCAGTTGCATGGTGCTAGGGTATTCTCTAAGATCGACTTGAGATTGGGTTACCATCAGTTGAAGATTCGCGACTCGGACGTTCTGAAAAATGCTTTCTGTACTAGATATGGCCATTATGAGTTTCTAGTGATGTCCTTCGGCTTGACTAATGCCCCAGCAGCGTTTATGGATTCGATGAATAGGGTGTTTAGACCTTATATTGATTCTTTCGTCATCGTCTTCATTGATGACATTTTGATCTATTCGCGCAGCATGGAGGAGCATGAGCAGCATTTGAGGGTGGTGCTTTAGACCTTGCGGGAACAGAAGCTATATGCTAAGTTCTCCAAGTGTGAGTTTTGGCCAGATTCTGAAACATTCTTGGGGCATGTCGTATCAGGTGAGGGTATTAAGGTAGATCCCAAGAAGATTGAGGCAGTTCAGAGTTGGCATCGTGCTACTACAGCGACTGAGATCAGGAGTTTCTTGGGGTTAGCAGGTTATTATCGTTGGTTTGTGGAAGGCTTCTCATCTATTGCAGCACCTTTGACCAAATTGACCCATAAGGGTGCTCCGTTCCGTTGGTCCGATGATTGTGAGGCGAGCTTCCTGAAGCTAAAGACAACTTTGACTACATCACCGGTTCTAGTGCTGTCTTTTGGTTCAGGGATGTATACAGTGTATTGCAATGCTTCACGCATTGGCTTGGGTTGTGTATTGATGCAGGAAGGGCGAGTTATTGCATATGCTTCTCGTCACCTGAAGATCCATGAGAAGAATTACCCCGTTCACAATCTAGAGTTAGCCGCGATTGTTCATGCTCTTAAGATCTGGAGGCATTATCTTTATGGGGTGTCATGTGAGGTTTACACTGATCATCGCAGTTTACAGCATTTGTTCAAGCAAAAAGATATCAATTTGAGGCAGTGCAGATGGCTTGAGTTACTGAAGGATTATGATATTGCCATTCTTTATCATCCGAAAAAGGCGAATATGGTCGCGGATGCCTTGAGCAGAAAGGCAGAGAGTATGGGTAGCATGACATTCATTTCAGTAGCAGAGAGACCATTGGTTTTGGACATTCAGTCCTTGGCTAACAAACTGGTGAGGTTGGATATTTCAGAGCCCAACCGAGTTCTTGCATGCGTTATTGCCCAGTCTTCACTATTGGAGCAGATAAAGGCTCGATAGCTTGATGATTCGCACTTGTTGGTCTTCAGAGAGACGGTACTACAGGGTGGTTCCAAGGAGGTTTCTATCGGTGGGGATGATGTTCCGTAGCTCCAGGGTCGTCTATGTGTTCCTAATATCGATGGCTTGAGGGAGAGGATTCTAGAGGAGGCGCACAGTTCTCGATAATCCATTCACCCAGGTGCTATGAAGATGTATCGCGAATGGAGGCAGCATTATTGGTGGCGGTGGATGAAGAAAGACATAGTTGAGTATGTAGCTAGGTGCCTAAATTGCCAACATGTTAAGTATGAGCACCAGAGGCCAGGTGGCTTACTCTAGCAGATGACTATACTTGAGTGGAAGTAGGAGCGCATTACTATGGACTTCGTAGTAGGGTTTCCGCAGACCTCGCGGAAGTTTGATGCAGTTTGGTTCATTGTCGACAGATTGACCAAGTCGACACACTTCATCCCAGTTGTGACTACGTATACTTCAGAGAGGTTCACCTAGGTTTATATTCAGGAGATAGTTCGGTTGCATGGTGTTCCTGTCTATATCATATCAGACAGAGGCCCTCAGTTCACCTCACATTTCTGGAGAGCAGTACAGAGTGAGTTGAGGACCCGTGTAGAGCTCAGCATAGCATTTCATCCATAGACCGACGGACAGTCGGAGCGGACAGTTCAGATCTTGGAGGGCATGCTCAGAGCATGTGTGATTGACTTTGGAGGGCACTGGGATCGATTCTTGCCCTTGGCCGAGTTTGCTTTCAACAACAGTTATCAGTCCAACATCGAGATGGCTCCCTTTGAGGCTTTATATGGTCGGCGATATCGTTCTCCCATTGGATGGTTTGAGCCCGACGAGGCTAAGTTCTATGGTACTGATTTGGTAAAGGATGCCTTGAAAAACGTAAAGTTGATTCAGGAGCGACTTCACACAGCACAGTCCAGATAGAAGAGTTACATGGACCAGAAGGCACGTGAGGTATCATTTATGGTGAGCGAGAAGGTTCTCTTGAAAGTCTCGCCGATGAAAGGGATCATGAGGTTCGGGAAAAAGGGCAAGTTGAGCCCAAGATTTATAGGCCCATTTGAGGTGTTGAGATGAGTTGGAGAGGTTGCTTATGAGCTTGCCTTGCCTCCCAGTCTATCGAGAGTTCATCCGATTTTTCATATGTCTATGCTCCACAGGTATCATGCCAACTTGTCACATGTGTTAGACTCCAGCATGATTCAGTTAGATGAGAGCCTGGGTTATGAGGAGGAGCCAATTACCATTATTGATAGACAGTTTCGCCAGTTGAGATCCAAGAGCATTTCCGTAGTAAAGGTTTAGTAGAGGGGCCAACCAGTCGAGGAGGCGACTTGGGAGTTTGAGGAGGACATGCGGAGCAGATATCAATACTTATTCAGCACTCCAGATATGATTCTAGACCGTTTTAGGACGAATGTTTGTTTAAGAGGTGGAGAATATAATGACCCGACCGGTTGTTTTGCTTTTTGGAACCCTGTTTCCTAAATAAAACCCCCCGTATGTGATTTTACTATTTTATGACTTGCGGGGATGGTTAGTTCGGGATTTGGCAGAGTTCGGGTTGAAATCGGAACACTTGGTTACTTAAGTTGGCCTTATAAGGCCAAGTTTGACTTTGGCCAACATTTTGAGTAAACGACCTCGGAATCAGGATTTTATGGTTCCAATAGGTTCGTATGATGATTTCGGACTTGGGCGTATGTTAGGATCGGGTTTTGGATGACCCGGAAGTGTTTCGGCGCCTAATAGTGAAAGTTGGTTCGTTGAAGGTTTTTGAAGTTCTTTAAATTTTGTTTGGGGTAGGTTTTTGTGTTATCGAGGTCCAAATGAAATTACGAGATCGATAATAGTTCCCTTATGTCATTTAAGACTTGAACACCAAATTTGGCGCCATTCCTAGTAGTTTAAGTATGTTTCGGTGCGTCAGGAGTAAGTTAGAAGAACTTGAAGTTCATATTCTTGATTCAATTTGTTTGGGGTGTGATTCTTAGTTTTGAGGTGGTTTTGTGCATTCCGAGGGTGAAAGCGAGTCTGTTTTATGATTTCAAACTTGTTGGTATGTTTGGACGGGGCCTCGAGGCCCCGGATTCCATTCAGACGATGCGCGAATTGAGTTTGAAACTCAAGAGGGCTGCTGGTGCACCAGTTCTTGTGTGCCCGCACCTGTGAGCTTTGGGATGCAGGTGCGAGCCCCAAGTGCGATAGTTGAACCGCAGAAGCAGTTCTGGAGCATTTGGCCATGGACTGCAAGTGCGGATTTTTGTGTGCACCGGCGAATGCACAGGTGTGATGAGGAAGGGCGCAGGAGCGGACCCAGCCGCAGAAGCAGTACGCTTGCCGCAGAAGCGGGACCGCAGAAGCAGGATCCCATCCTCAGAAACGGCCCTTACTGGGCTTGAAGACCTCCGCAGAAGTGGACTACGCACCGCAAATGCGGCCAAGGCACCGTAGGTGCGATAATAGCTGGAGGAAGACCCCAATTTAATGCGGGACTTAGTCATTTGTAGCTCATTTATTTCATTGTTTGGGTGATTCTTGGAGCTCTTAGAGAGGGGATTTCACCTAGCACTTTGAGGTAAGTAATTTTTACACAATGTGAGTTAAATACATAGTTTATGGGTAGATTATAACATGTTAATTGGTGAAATCAAGGGTTTAGATGAATATGGTACACAAATCCCTAGGTGTATTTTCCAATATAGGGTACACCACTCCCTGGTTGATGATATTTTGGATATAGGGTCACCACACCCTAGTCTCCTCACCAATATTGGGTAGACCAATCCCTATATGTATTTTCCAACATAGGGTACACCACTCTCTAGTTGATGATATTTTAGACATTGGTCACCACTCCCTAGTCTCCTTAACAGTATAGGGTACACCAATCCCTAGCTGTATTTTCTAATATAGGGTACACCATTCCCCAGTTGATGATCTTTAGACATAGGGTACACCACTCCCCAGTTGATGATCTTTAGACGTAGGGTACACCACTCCCTAGTCTGTGTTTTCAAACATAGGGTACACCACTCCCTAGTTGATGATATTTTTGACATAGGGTACCCTACACCCTAGACTCCTTACCAATATTAGGTAGACCAATCCCTAACTGTGTTTTCCAATATCGAGGACACCAGACCCTAGTTGATGATATTTTACACATAGGGTCACCAACTCCCTAGTCTTGTTACTAGTATAGGGTACACAATCCCTACCTGTGTTTTCCATCATATGGTTCCCCACTCCTTAGTAGATGAAAGTTTAGACACAGCACACCACTCCGTAGTCTCTTTACCTGTATAGGGTACACCAATCCCTAGCTTTGTTTTCCAACATAGGGTATACCATTCCCTAGTTAATGATATTTTAGACATAGGGTACACCACTCCCTAGCCTCCTTACCAACATAGGGTACACAAATCCCTAGCTTTGTTTTCCAACATATGGTATATCACTCCCTAGTTGATGATATTTCAGACATATGGTACACCACTCCCTAATTTCCTTAATAGTATAGGGTACACCAAAATCCTAGAAGGATTCCCTAACAAAGTGTACACCACTCCCTAGTTGGTGATATTTTAGACATAGAATGCATCGCTCACTAGTCTCTTTACCAGTATAGGGTACTCCAATCCCTAGTTGTGTTTTGCAACATAGGGTACACCACCCCCTAGTTGATGATATTTTAGATATAGGGTCACCACTCCATGCTCCCCTTACCAGTATAGGATACACCAATCCCTAGGTGTGTTTTCCAACATAGGGTAAACCATTCCTTAGTTGATGATATTTTAGATGAAGGGTCACCACTCCCTAGTCTCCTTACAAGTATAGGGTACATCAATCCCTAGCTTTGTTTTCCAACATAGGGTACACCACTCCCTAGTCAATGATATTTTATACATATGGTACAACACTCCCTAGCCTCCTTACTAGTATAGGGTACACCAATCCCTAGTTGTGTTTTCCAACATAGGGTACACCACTCCATAGTTGATGATATTATAGACATAGGGTACACCACTCCCTACTCTCCTTACCAGTATAAGGTACATCAATCCCTAGTTGTGTTTTCCAACATAGGATATACCACTCCCTAGTTGATGATATTTTATACATAGGGTACACCACTCCCTAGTCTCCTTATGAGTATAAGGTACACCAATCAATAGCTGTGTTTCCCAATGTAGGGTACACCACTCCTTAGTTGATGATATTTTAGATATAGGGTCACCAGTCCCTGGTCTCGTTACCAGTATAGGGTACACTAATCCCTAGCTGTTCTTTCCAACCTAGGGTACACCACTCCCTAGTTGATGTTGTTTTAGACATAGGGTACACCACTCCCTATTCTTCTTACTAGTATAGGGTACACGATCGTTAGTTGTATTTTCCATCATAGGCTACCCCAGTCCTTAGTTGGTGATATTATAGATATAGGGTGCACCACTCCCTAGTATCCTTACCAGTATAAGGTACACCAATCCCTATATGTGTTTTCCAGTTATGGGTTCCCCACTCCATAGTTGATGAAATTTCTGACATAGGTTACACCATTCCCTAGTCTCCCTACCTGTATAGGGTACACGAATCCCTAGGTGTATTTTCCAATATAGGGTACACCACTCCCTAGTTGATGATATTATAGACAAAGGGTCACCAACACTCTAGGCTGCTTACCATTTTAGGGTACACAATCCCTAGCTGTGTTTTCCATCATATGGTTCCCCACTTCCTAGTTGATGATATTTTATATATAGGGTGAACAAGTCCCTAGTCTCATTACCAGTATAGAGTACACTAATCCCTAGCTGTGTTTTTCAATATAGGGTTCCCCACTCCCTAGTTGATGAAAGTTTAGACATAGGGTACAACACTTCCTAGTCTCCTTACTTGTATAGGGCACACAAATCCCTAGCTTTGTTTTCCAACATAAGGTACACCACTCCATTGTTAATAATATTTTAGACATAGGGTACACCACTCCCTAGCCTCCTTACCAGTATAGGGTACACCAATCCCTAGCTGTGGTTTCCAACATAGGGTACACCATTCTCTAGCCTCCTTACCAGTATAGGGTACACCAATCCCTAGCTATGTTTTCCAACATAGGGTACACCACTCCCTAACCTCCTTACCAGTATAGGGTACACCAATCCCTAGCTGTGTTTTCTAACCTATGGTATATGACTCCCTAGTTGATGATATTTTAGACATATGGTACACCACTTCCTAGTTTCCTTACCAGTATAGGGTACACCGAAATCCTAGATGTGTTTCCCAACATATTGTGCACCACTCCCTAGTTGATGATATATTAGACATAGGGTGCGTCCCTCCCTAGCCTCCTCACTAATATATAGGGTACACGAATCCCTAGCTGTGTTTTGCAACATATGGTACACCACTCCCTAATTGATGATATTTTATATATAGGGTCACCACTCCATACTCCCCTTACCAGTATAGGATACGCCAATCCCTAGGAGTGTTTTCCAACATAGGGTACACCACTCCTTAGTTGATGATATCTTAGACGAAGGGTCACCGCTTCCTAGTCTCCTTACAAGTATAGGGTACACCAATCCCTAACTTTGTTTTCCAACATAGGGTACACCACTCCCTAGTTAATGATATTTTAGATATAGGGTGCATCACTCTCTAGCCCCCTTACTAGTATAGATTACACTAGTTCCTAGTTGTGTTTTCAAAAATAGGGTATACCACTCCCTGGTTGATGATATTTTAGACATATGGTACACCCCTCCCTAGTATCCTTACCAATATAGGGTACACCAAAATCGTAGATGTGTTTCCCAACATAGTGTATACCACTCCCTAGCTGATGATATTTTAGATATAGGGTGCATCAATCCCTAGTCTCCTTACCAGTATAGGGTACATCAATCCCTAGATATGTTTTGCAACATAGGGTACACTACTTCCTAGTTGATGATATTTTAGATATAGGATCACCACTCCATACTCCCCTTACAAGTATAGGATACACCAATCCCTAGCTGTGTTTTCCAACATAGGGTACACCACTCCTTAGTTGATGATATTTTAGACGAAGGGTCACCACTCTATAGTCTCCTTACCTGTATAGGGTACACGAATCCTTATCTGTGTTTTCCAACATAGGATACACCACTCCCTAGTTGATGATATTTTTGACATAGGGTACACCACACCCTAGTCTCTTTACTAGTATAGGGTACACCAATCCTTAGGTGTATTTTCCAACATTGGATTCACCCCTCCCTAGTTGATGATATTATAGACATAGGGTATAGGGTACACCAATCCCTAGGTGTATTTTCCAACATAGGGTACACCACTCCCTTGTTGATGATATTTTGGACATAGGGTCACCACTCCCTAGTATCCTTACCAATATTGGGTAGACCATTCCCTAGCTGTGTTTTCCAACTACGGGTACACCACTCCCTAGTTGATGATATTTTAGACATAGGGTGACCAACTCCCTAGTCTCCTTACCAGTATAGGGTACACAATCCCTAGCTGTGTTTTCCATCATATGGTTCCCCACTCCCTAGTTGATGATATTTTAGATATAGGGTGCACCATTCCCTAGTCTCGTTAGTAGTATAGGGTAGACCAATCCCTAGCTGTGTTTTCTAATATAGGGTTTCCCACTCCCTAGTTGACGAAAGTTTAGACATACGGCATGCCACTCCCTAGTGTCCTTACCTGTATAGGGTCCACCAATCCCTAGCTTTGTTTTTCAACATAGGGTACACCACTCCCTAGTTAATCATATTTTTGATATAGGGTACAACACTCCCTAGCCTCCTTACCAGTATAGGGTACACCATTCCCTAGCTGTGATTTCCAACCTATGGTATATCACTCCCTAGTTAATGATATTTTAGACATATGGTACACCACTTCCTAGTTTCCTTACCAGTATAGGGTACACAAAAATCCTAGATGTGTTTCCCAACATATTGTGCACCACTCCCTAGTTGATGATATATTAGACATAGGGTGCGTCCCTCCCTAGTCGCCTTACTAGTATAGGATACACCAAACCCTAGCTGTATTTTGCAACATAGGGTACACCACTCCCTAATTGATGATATTTTAAATATAGGGTCACCACTCCATACTCCCCTTACCAGTATAGGATACGCCAATCCCTAGCCGTGTTTTCCAACATAGGGTACACCACTCCTTAGTTGATGATATCTTAGACGAAGGGTCACCACTCCCTAGTCTCCTTACAAGTATAGGGTACACCAATCCCTAACTTTATTTTCCAACATAGGGCACACCAATCCCTAGCCTCCTTACCAGTATAGATTACACCAATTCGTAGTTGTGTTTTCCAAAATAGGGTATACCACTCCCTGGTTGATGATATTTTAGACATATGGTACACCACTCCCTAATATCCTTACCAATATAGGATACACCAAAATCGTAGATGTGTTTCCCAACATAGTGTATACCACTCCCTAGTTGATGATATTTTAGACAAAGGGTGCATCATTCCCTAGTCTCCTTACCAGTAGAGGTTACACCAATCCCTAGATGTGTTTTGCAACATAGGGTACACTACTCCCTAGTTGGTGATAGTTTAGATATAGGATCACCACTCCATACTCCCCTTACAAGTATAGGATACACTAATCCCTAGCTGTGTTTTCCAACATAAGGTACACCACTCCTTAGTTGATGATATTTTAGACGAAGGGTCACCACTCCATAGTCTCCTTACCTGTATAGGGTACATGAATCCCTATCTGTGTTTTCCAACATAGCGTACACCACTCCCTAGTTGGTGATATTTTTGACAAAGGGTACACCACACCCTAGTCTCTTTACTATTATAGGGTACACCAATCCCTAGGTGTATTTTCCAACATAAGGTACACCACTCCCTAGTTGATGATATTATAGACATAGGGTATAGGGTACACCAATCCCTAGGTGTATTTTCCAACATAGGGTACACCACTCCCTTGTTGATGATATTTTGGACATAGGGTCACCACTCCCTAGTATCCTTACCAATATTGGGTAGACCATTCCCTAGCTGTGTTTTCCAACTTCGGGTATACCACTCCCTAGTTGATGCTATTTTAGACATAGGGTGACCAACTCCCGAGTCTCCTTACTAGTATAGGGTACACAATACCTAGCTGTGTTTTCCATCATATGGTTCCCCACTCCCTAGTTGATGATATTTTAGATATAGGGTGCACCACTCCCTAGTCTTGTTACCAGTATAGGGTAGACCAATCCCTAGCTGTGTTTTCCAATATAGGGTTCCCCACTCCCTAGTTGACGAAAGTTTAGACATACGGCATGCCACTCCCTAGTGTCCTTACCTGTATAGGGTCCACCAATCCCTAGCTTTGTTTTTCAACATAGGGTACACCACTCCCTAGTTAATCATATTTTTGATATAGGGTACAACACTCCCTAGCCTCCTTACCAGTATAGGGTACACCAATCCCTAGCTGTGTTTTCTAACCTATGGTATATGACTCCCTAGTTGATGATATTTTAGACATATGGTACACCACTTCCTAGTTTCCTTACCAGTATAGGGTACACCGAAATCCTAGATGTGTTTCCCAACATATTGTGCACCACTCCCTAGTTGATGATATATTAGATATAGGGTGCATCCCTCCCTAGTCTCCTTACTAGTATAGGGTACACCAATCCCTAGGTGTGTTTTGCAACATAGGGTACACCACTCCCTAATTGATGATATTTTAAACATAGGGTCACCACTCCATACTCCCCTTACCAGTATAGGATACACGAATCCCTAGCCGTGTTTCCCAATATAGGGTTCCCCACTTCCTAGTTGATGAAAGTTTAGACGAAGGGTCACCACTCCCTAGTCTCCTTACAAGTATAGGATACACCAATCCCTAACTTTGTTTTCCAACATAGGGCACCCCACTCCCTTGTTAATGATATTTTAGATATAGGGTACACCACTTCCTAACCTCCTTACCAGTATAGGTTACACCAATTCCTAGTTGTGTTTTCCAAAATAGGGTATACCACTCCCTGGTTGATGATATTTTAAACATATGGTACACAACTCCCAGGTATCCTTACCAATATAGGGTACACCAAAATCGTAGATGTGTTTTCCAACATAGTGTATACCACTCCCTAGTTGATGATATTTTAGACATAGGGTGCATCAATCCCTAGTCTCCTTACCAGTATAGAGTACACCAATCCCTAGATATGTTTTGCAACATAGGGTACACTACTGCCTAGTTGATGATATTTTAGATATAGGATCACCACTCCATACTCCTCTTACAAGTATAGGATACACCAATCCCAAGCTGTGTTTTCCAACATAGGGTACACCATTCCTTAGTTGATGATATTTTAGACGAAGGGTCACCACTCCATAGTCTCCTTACCTGTATAGGGTACACGAATCCCTATTTGTGTTTTCCAATATAGGGTACACCACTCCCTAGTTGATGATATTTTTGACATAGGGTACACCACACCCTAGTCTCTTTACTAGTATAGGGTACACCAATCCCTAGATGTGTTTTTCAACCTAGTGCACACCACTCCCTAATTGATGATATTATTGACATAGGGTCACCACTCCCTAGTCTCCTTACCTGTATAGGGTACACCAATACCTAGGTGTAGTTTTCAATATAAGGTACACCACTCCTTAGTTGATGATATTTTGGACATAGGATCACCACTCCTAAGTCTCCTTACCAATATTGGGTAGACCAATCCCTATATGTGTTTTCCAACATAGGGTACACCACTCCCTAGTTGATGATATTTTAGACATAGGGTGCATCACTCCCTAGTCTTCTTACCAGTATAGGGTACACCAATCCCTAACTGTGTTTTGCAACATAGGGTACACCACTCCCTAGTTGATGAAAGTTTAGGCATTGGGTTCACCACTCCCTAGTTCCCTTACCTGTATAGGGTACACGAATCCCTAGATTTGTTTTCCAATATAGGGTACACCAGTCCCTAGTTAATGATATTTTAGACATAGGGTACACCACTCCATAGCCTCCTTACCAGTATAGGGTACACCAATCCCTAGCTATATTTTCCAACATATGGTATACCACTCCCTAGTTGATGATATTTCAGATATATGGTACATTACTCCCCAGTTTCCTTACCAGTATAGGGTACATTAATCCCTAACCGTGTTTTCCAACATAGGGTACGCCACTCCCTAGTTGATGGTATTTTAGACATAGTGTCACCACTGCCTAGTCTCCTTACAAGTGTAGGGTACATCAATCCCTTACTGTGCTTTCCAACATAGGGTACACCACTTCCTAGTTGATGATATTTTAGACATAGGGTACACCACTCGCTAGTCTCCTTACCATTATAGGGTACACGAATCCCTAGCTGTGTTTCCTAACATAGGGTACACCACTCCCCAGTTGATGTGAGTTGAAATAGAAGGTAAACCACTCCTTGATCTCCTTACACGTATAAGGTACACCAATCCCTAGTTGTATTTTCCTATGTAGGGTATACCAATCCCTAGTTGATCTGATCTTAAATACAGGGTACACCACTCTCTGGTATCTTTGTTAATAAGGGATACACCATTCCCTAGCCACATTTTTTCCAATATAAGGTATACCGAATCCTTAGTTGAGGCACCATTTAGACAATCAGGGTATACCATTCCCAAAGTATCATATTTTCCTAGGGTACACTTATCCCAACCTTTTATTGCTTTCAATAATGAAGTAGTATAGAGTTTTGTTACAAATAACTCATGAAATTTTCCTAGTGAAAACTAGAGCAAAACAATTTCATTTGTTTGTTTGGTTTGGTATTTGAGTAGGTTTTACCTCAAGGCATGGGGTTCGAAATGACCAAATGAATAAGTCTCAATCCAAAATAAAGAAAAGAAAAGAAAAAAAGTGAATCCAAAATGCAGAAGCGGATGAAAGGATATGGACTGCTCAAGACATGACTGAAGTCACGAGCATTGCATTTCCTGTTTTGATCAAAAGAAGCCATAGAAGAATGAACTAGCACTTGCGGCTAGCAAGCATTAAGGTTCAGATCAAAGTTTGCGTGAAGAACTAACCAAGACTCAAGATCAATCTTCAAAATACGTATAGATAGGAATGTTTTAACTCATAGTTGATAGGCTTGTTTAGTTTTTTTTGATTTTGATTTTGGTGTAATAAGGAGTTCAGCAAGCAGTAACAGCATCGACATTAGTGAAATCATGGCATTTAAGTAGTCCCAGCTACCAAAATTTCCAGAACTACACTAACCTAATTCCTTTATAGCCAAGGATGTGTAGGCAACCCCGAAAGCAAGGTTTGGTCAAAACTTTTCAAAATGCTTCCCATGGAGTGTCAAACAGGAAATAATTGGTCGTAATTGCTCACTTTATCTTTGCGCGGAAACTCTTCATATTCTCGAGAAAAGAGGGGCAGCTGTGAGCGCATAATATTTTCCTCACATATGAAATCACTCCTAAAAATATCCCAAATAATTTTTTTTACTTTGTAGAATTTTAAAAGTTTTATTTGATTGCATCTTTATTTCATTGGTAGATCATTTGCATCATTAGGATTATTTTAAAACCATCAGAAATATTTTATTATTCATTTTTTGCATTTTTAGATGATAATCACATTATTGGAATTTAGTTGGCATGTAGTTGCATTAGTTAAGCACACAAAATCACAAATATTGCATTGGTCGTTTTTCTTTGAATTTTAGTTAGTAATTCAATTAAAGCTTAAGGTGATAATTAGTTAATTATTAGACAAATTGGATAATTAGGTTAGGGTCAAATTAAAAATTCAATTAAATTGGCCAAGTTTGAATTAGAAGCAAAAGAAAAGCTGTTGGGCCAAGCCCTGAGGCTCAAACACCTTTAATAATCCGCCCAGACGACCCTCATATCCGGACCATATCCCTTTTATTACCAAACGACCCCATTTTGTCCTTAATCAATCCCAACCGTCCCTCAAAATCAATCCAACGACTCCGAACTGAACTCCAAACCCCTTAAAACTGTCTGAATGAATACCCCAAACCCTAAATACCAATCCCAATTCCTCATCCCTCTCACCCTCTCACCCTTAGCCGCCTACCACACCAAAGAGTATCTCCGTCGGTGGCTCGTCTCCAAGTCTGCCAAAATATCACAAAATAACCTTTGTTCCCTCCTCTTTCCAAATCTCTTAGCCTCATCTCTCGACTCCCTCTTTATCGATTCGTATAGCAGATCTAAAAATGACCATAAACCCTAGTTTGCCTATTTTTACCTGATTTTTCAGTGGTTTATGAACTCTTTTTGGCCACTCCGATTGCCTCTGAAGCCGCTTCGTCTTCTCCAAATTTGGCTTGTAATGAATATTTTTCCATGTAGCATTGGATCGCATGTGAATTTGGCGGCTTGTGCTCATGTGACAATCTCCATTACATGCCAGAATTCTTGTATTTGCCGGTGTTGGTTTGGCTTTCCGGATTCCAGCTTCACGGATATGTTAAAGGTTAATCGTGGTAAGATTTCACTGCTCCAGCCTCTTTAGCTGTTATGTTTTATTTGACCATAATGACTTTCCATTCATGACTAGCTATGTGACTTCGTACAAGTCATTTTAAGACCGTTTCTGCTGTGAAATTGCATTCGATTTACTGTTAGTTAATATTTCTTTTTTGAGTTGTAATTTTCTAAGTTCAAGTGTTTGTTGCCTTGTTTAATTTGCAAATTGGTTTAGTTGATTTGTTAGGATTAATTGGAGCAAACCTGTTATTAGGTTGATATGAGTATAGAGAGAGTAAGAGCTTTGAGATTGGTTAATTTTCTTTTTCTTCAATTAAAAAATGCAAAGGTTCAGTTATGATTATCGGAGTAAGGCCCAATACTTGTTTCTTTTAAGTCAGTATAGTTTAAAAGGACGGGGAGCTATGGGTAATTTCTTAATTTAGGGAATATTACGGAAAGGTTCTAGAAAAGGGAGAAAAGGACTAGTATGCAATAAAAAAACAGAACATGG
Organism: Nicotiana tabacum; assembly: GCF_000715075.1. NCBI lineage: Eukaryota > Viridiplantae > Streptophyta > Magnoliopsida > Solanales > Solanaceae > Nicotiana > Nicotiana tabacum. Next base: position 25,583,571 of record NC_134094.1, on the reverse strand, counting down.
CAAGTGTTTAGGGGGCTTAGGGGTAAATACAGAAGTAAAAGGGGCTGAAAAATAAGGAAAGAATATCTGAAGTGGACAGCTGCCCAAATCTGTTAAAAAAATGCATTTTACCCTATTTTTTTAGGGCAGACGGATTCCCTAGTCATTCTCTCATCTTTTTTGCATATACACACACTCATATTCTCTAATAACAGACTCTGGACATTCCCTCTCCTCACAGACCTTACCCTCATCTTTTCTTATATATATATATATATATATATATATATATATATATATATATATATATATATATATATATATATATTCCCTTACTCATTCTCTCATAAAGTGACCTGACTGAACACACACTCCTATCTGCATTTTGCACTCACACACAAAAAACAACTGAGAAGAAAAGTTGAAAGAGATTCTTAAGAAAACCAAAAAAAACATTCCGAAAAAGGAGAAAGTAGTAGAATCTGAAGTGGTTTTTATAATCCAAACAAATCAAAAGTTGTAGTTTGTCTTGAAATCTATATTCCTTCTGCATTTCTGGGTTTCCAAGTTAATTTAGATGGGGTTTATTGTTGCTTCATGGTTGTTGTTGCTGTAACTAGTAGTTGAGCTCATTCCCTGCATTTTCAGACATTTATTTGGTCCTTTGTTGTTATTTCTGCTTTTAGGTATGTAAACCGTCACCTATCATCTTCTATTTTTAGTTAAGGAAATGAAAATGTGCTCTGCTTTATGTTACACTAGTAAATTTGCTCGCGCTTCGCGCGATCATAAAATGATATATTTAAATTTATAAAAAGAAAAGCATGCTTATAATGTTAGGAGGAAATTATAAATAATTAACATATATTTGGGATAATTCATAAATTTTGTTCGATTAGAACGTATACTTCTATATAACTTTTAGTTATTTATCTATTACTAATGAAGCTTATTCACGTTCTATGTATTTAAGAAAGATTCAAGGAATAGCAAAACATTGTTGCTCTTGGACCCGATTCTTTTTACTTTCATGTTTTGTGTTTTTTTGAATGTCAAGCTACTCAAGTCACACCTTTTATAATATAATATTCTAGTTTCTCAAATTATCTCAAAATTATCTTGTAATATGACATAGCTAAATAACAGTTGTTGCTTTTATTTTAACATTATTCTTATTATTTTTGAGTTCGTCACTTTACTCCCCGTGACTTGGGATATATGCAAATATTTTCTTTTGCCAAATGCACATATAAGTTAAATGATGAATATTTACTTATTCATATCTTGATGCATATAAACTGTATTAGTTCTTACTCTTCCTCCTCTTGTTCCTTTTCCATTGTCTTTTTGTTCACCTTTTTTTTGGTCCTGATGATCTCAATTACCGTAAAAAATAAAAGTCGTATATATAGGTGCTATTTTATTTTCTTTTTGTTGTGACAGTCAATGAACTTTGACACAATGCAAAAAGAAGCATCATACTATCACAATCAACTTAAGGACAACGAAACATATAAGGAATATTAAAACAACAAATAACAGTTAAAGAATATGTACATATTGTATGTAGATGTTTCATATATTCCTAAGACATTTTAGATTCTTCTGCAATATAAATGAATAGTTTAGGAATCAGAGAACAGTATTTGGCAATGTACTCCCAAAATGACAAAGCAACCTGTGATCTCAATTCAAGAGCACTTAAGCTGTAAGTAATCCAGTAGGTCAGGCTTCATATTTCAATCTTACAACCCCTAATGAAGCAGTGGCATCCAACAGGTAATACAACTCACCCTATTATTGAAAACTATAAGATATAAACCCATAATTTTCATCTAATAAGTATCATAATTTACTGTATCAAAGTACAGATCAACTGAAAATGTGCAGATTAATGCTCCTAGAATAGCAAATATGTTTCTTCAAGAAATCTGAAAGGTTCATGTATTTCAGGTCCCAAGCCAACTTTTGTGGAAGTATAGAATCATCGACGCATCAGTTGGGTAGACGGTATTCAATTCATATCCCTGTGCTCCTAGCTCCTCACAACTTACTTCATCTATCAAAAGGTACTATGTCATAGAATAAATCAAAATGCACATTTAAAACACGTTAAAACACAAATTCAGATGCAATAGTGCAAATGTAATTATTTTAGCAAGAAGTGAAACATCCGATATTATGAACATGAATAGCATTTAGCACCACCAGCGTTAAATTTATGAACATGATATGATGCAGACCTAAAAGCAGTCCATGGAGGAATGTGTATTATCCAAAACATGAATATATTTCAACATGTAAGGTTTATCTTACTTGACATGCAACCAAATAATTTCTTTTTTATATTAATCAATCTTCTCTGCTTGCCTTTATATCTCTTCCATTTGCTCTGCTTGCCTTTATATCTCTTCATCAATAGTATTTAGTACTTGTCCTGAGCTAATAGTCATGCTCGTTATATTTGAAAATAAGTCAAGAGGCATTAAAAATATATTGACTTGCTTTGGCTTCTAGCAAATAGTAATCAGGTTCACAATAATCTCTAATTACATAGGAGTATACAGAAGAAAAGTAAAATATAACAATTAAGTAAAGGATACAAACAATAAGCATTGAACAAAGAAAACTTATATTTTTATTGTCACAAGCAATCATATCTCCAATAATCATATCTCCAATAGATACCTGAAGGATAATCAGCAACTTCAGAAGGGAGCAAGAGCAAGACAAGTTGTTGCAATGATATGATGATCTATAATCAAGCATCAATGGTTTAGAACATAAAAGTAAAGTAAGATATCAATATTTTAAGTCATTAATAGTCATATCATTTAAGGAGTATTATATAAATTGAGAACACATCGATCATATAGCCGGCAGAAGGATACATAACAAAAGCCAACAAAATCACTTTAACAGTATTGATTTAATGAAAAGACATGTGCGAAAGAAGAGAAGCCAATAACTTATGTTCTGTTTTCTGTAAAAGCTTTTGTTCAACTGTTCTACACAAAAAAGAGACAAAAAAATATAACATTACTCCACTAAAGTCCAAAGACAGTTAAAACTGATGGACCACTCATTATATTGAGAACTTGTAAAATAATAGAAAGAAAATTTGAATTTGTCAATCACGTTTTCTTTTTTCAGTATGCTCTTGGGCAAAAGATATTTATGCATATACGGAATATAGCTTTATCTTTGATAATGCTGCATCAATAGTATGAAAGCAGTATGAAAGATCAAGATGTGTATTTATGGTTATTAAAGATCTAGCATTTGAAGCTTGATAAACATAAAGAACCCGTGATACCTTTCTTTTTCCATATAAACTCATTATTTATTTGCGCGTCAAAGTGAAAGCCTTTCTCATGCCTTCTATAGCTTTCTTGAATATTACCCTCGTAGCCTTTCTCATGCCTTATATAATTTTCTTAAATATCATTCTCTTCTTCTCTCACCAATTTATAAAATTTTATGTAAACTATTTCTTCTACTCACACCACAGGGAGTCAAAATTAAGACTACACCACCGTGTGCAAATTTCATATTCATAGTTCCAAGCAAAGCCTCAAATGAATGCACATTGATAAGATACAAACTACCGAAATGAACTGGAGCTTCTAGTTAAAGGCAGAAAAAAGAATTGCACAAAAAGAAAAGTAAAGCCCAATGCCGAAGCACTTTACTGCATCAATCGAACAAATTTCTCATTTTCTCCTCTTTAGTCCTCCTAGACCCCATTTGTGGGAACTCATTGACTTTGATTTTGCTCCTCCTTAGTCCCATATATGTCCCTACTACTACTACTACTATCAAAATCAACTTAAAATACCTTACAGGAAATAGATCAAACTCTATAATTGGTATCCATAATTTGTAATTTTATACTCACCTGGGCATATAGACATCAGAAGTAAGATTGGATCTTCCACCGCACCATCTTTCCGAACCCAATTGAAGTAAGCTGTTGATGTTTTACATACATTGACTAATTTCTATCAAAGAGCCGAAGACAAAATTGGAAATTAAAACTCAAAATAAACACAAGAAGTGAAGAACAGAAGGACGGTAAACATTTACCTGTTGTCGTAGGTCGTAGGAATGTATTCAATCTGAAATCACCCTAATCCGCCTTTGAATTTTGATAACCAAATCTTCCATTATCCTGCCGCAAACGATTCGCCCTATGAGGCTGAAATCTTCAACTAATAAAAAAAAATCAACTATTCGTGGTAATTTAGAATAGAGGAGAAGGCTCTGAAAGGGCGTTGTATAGAAGGGCGAAAGGCATCTGCGACAGGAGCGAGAGAGTTGAATAGCAAAGGCCTTGCAAGCAATTTCAGTTACAAAAAGGATTGAAGAGAAGAACGCGACGTTTGAGTTTTTTCTTTTCTCATAAAAGAACATAAATAGGAGAAAATAGGGGAAAACGTAAATAAACAGGGAAAAAGAAATATATCAATCCTTTTCTGTGGAAGGTGCCACATCAGCTATACTATTCCCTCAATTATATAGATATATAGATTTGTGCTTGATTACTTAAGATTAGCATGTTTGGCTGTTAAAGGTGGCTTTAATCTTCAATTTGTTTAGCAATATTGCTTGTGTGTTTGAATTAAGTCTTTTCAGTGTTATTTGTTTGACATGAACATGCTCACCGTTGGATCTTCTACCTCATTCTGTTAATAATGATTCAAGCTCGTAAGGTGATTTAAAGGGTGGTACGCCTGTGAGACTGACCACCAGTTGGCCAGATTCATTTCGGAAGAAGCCTAGCTCAATAAGTTCTTGTTGAGGTTTTTGTTATTTAAGATAAAATAGTCTTAAAATGAGGGTGAATGGGAAATGGAGGGAAAAATAAAATTTTTAAGTAAAATTTTAAGTTTCCCCCTCTTGACAATGAGACATTATCCCATATTGGAAGAGAAAAAGATTTTTGGTGGGTATATATATAATTGCTCTTCTTGTAGCTCTTAAAGAGTTAAGAAGAAAGCAAGCCTCGCGCCGTCGTCGTCGTCGCTCGGCCTCGGCCTCGGATTCGGATTCGGATTCGGATTTGGTCAAATGATCGATTGATTGATTAATTTTATCCGCATTTGTAATCCTACCATGGCCAAGTGCTTGCTCCACAAACAAGCTAGTGCATGCTCCACAATGGAGGGTGGAGGGTCGTTCATCTTCAAAGCTGACTGCTATAAATATGTGCAGCAGCTGTTGAAGAAAGACACACAAACACCACACTGAAAACGCTCAACTTTGGCTATACATTGCACTCCTTCCTCTCAGCATTTCCATACGATTTTCTGAGTTTCTACTCCTTTGTTATGCATTGTTTTAACTTCAAACAAAGCAACTGTAAGTGTGATTTGCAACCGAACTTTGTGTTTGCTGAAACACTGGAGTTTGAAGTACCGCTACACCAGTATGTGATTCGTTCTATCCTGGGAGGAAATAATCCATAACCTTGGGTACTAGGAGGGGATTAAATTCCTTAAGGAAATACTGTGAATTCAGTGGGCTCGAATTAATTACTGTTTCGTTACGATAACTTATATTTCCTAGAATTATTATTTACAAATACAACAATATTGGCGGGACTAACATTCTTAAGGAATTTAATATTTATTTCTGTATTTGTGTTATTCTTATTATTCTACAAACTAAAACCTTTGTGGTTTTGTGTACTCCCGTTTTGGAGAGTAAAACCTTCGTGGCGTTTTGTTGGAGATTAAAATCTACGTGATTTTTACTCCAGTTTGAAAACGTTTATCAAACATTTGTTTGTGTTATTCTGTTACAGAAAAAATGACGACTGAAAGCGAAAACCAAGCTGTTCCGACGGTGACTGCCAACGCATCGACAAGCCGAACACCGGCGTTGGCACCGGCAGAAAAACCCAAAAAATTTTCCGGGATTGATTTCAAGCGCTGGCAGCAGAAGATGTTCTTCTACTTAACTACGTTATGTCTACAAAAGTTCATCAAGGAAGACATTCCTGATCTGCCAGATAAAACTCCAAAGAATGAACGCTTTATCGTGATTGAAGCGTGGAAGCATTCTGATTTTTTATGCAAGAATTATATTCTTAGCGGACTGAATGATAATCTGTATAATGTATACAGTAGCGTGGAGACGTCAAAAGAATTGTGGAATGCGCTTGAAAAGAAATATAAAACTGAAGATGCTGGGGTGAAGAAATTCATTGCCGCAAAATTTTTGGACTACAAAATGGTAGATAGCAAGTCTGTTATTACCCAAGTTCAGGAATTGCAAGTGATTATTCAAGATCTACTTGCTGAAGGTCTTGTCATCAATGAAGCATTCCAAGTAGCAGCAATGATTGAGAAGTTGCCTCCGTTGTGGAAGGACTTCAAAAATTATTTGAAACACAAACGAAAGGAAATGTCCCTTGAAGATCTCATTATTTGGTTGAGAATCGAAGAGGACAATAAAGCTGCTGAAAGGAGAGGCCGTGAAAATTCAACAATAATGAGAGCAAATATTATTGAAGATAACAAAAAAAGGAAGAAGGCTTCTGGTCCGAAATACAACCCAAGCAAGAAGCGGTTCAGTGGAAACTGCTACAACTGTGAAAAAATCGGACACAAATCTACGGAGTGTCGTGCTCCGAAGAAAGACAAGAAAAGGGGTCAAGCAAACATGGTAGTAAAGCATGATGATGTTGATAACTTGTGTGCCATGCTTTCTGAATGTAACTTGGTGGGAAATCCTAAACTGTGGTGGTTTGATTCAGGAGCCACTCGCCATGTTTGTGCAGTTAGAGAAGCTTTTGCTACTTATGCTCCTGCTGGACCCGGAGAGACAGTTTATATGGGAAATGCTTCAACAGCAAAAGTTGAAGGATATGGGAAGATATTTCTGAAAATGACTTCTGGCAAGGTCATGACTTTGAACAATGTCCTTCATGTTCCCGAAATGAGAAAGAATTTAGTCTCTACTGGACTTCTTGTTAAGCACGGTTTTAAGTGCGTTTTTGTGTCCAACAAGGTTGTCATAAGTAAGAATGAAATATTTGTAGGAAAAGGTTACCTCACCGAGGGCCTTTTCAATCTAAATGTAATAGTTGTGGAAAACAATAATAATATTTCAGCTTCTTCTTACTTACTTGAGTCAAAAGATTTATGACATGTACGTTTGGGTCATGTCAATTATAAAACCTTGCGGAAAATGATTAACTTGGAAGTACTGCCTAAGTTTGAATGCGAAAAATCAAAATGTCAAACATGTGTGGAATCTAATTATGTTAAACATCCTTATAAGTCAGTTGAAAGGAATTCAAATCCTTTAGACTTAATTCACACAGATATTTGTGACATGAAGTCAATACCATCTCGCGGTGAAAAGAAGTATTTCATAACTTTTATTGATGATGGTACTCGATATTGCTATGTTTACTTACTGAATAGTAAAGATGAAGCAATAGACGCATTCAGGCAATACAAAAATGAAGTTAGACTATGCGCCCAACTCCACCAAATAGCCCCATAAGTTTGTTGGCACAGAAGCTTAAGCTACGAAGTTCCTTATAAGTTTTAAAATGCACATCCCATGCTACAAATTTTATCCATATGCAAAGACTTCACATGAATCTCAAATAAGTTTTGGAAAGACATTCAATTTTCGAACATCGTAGCTTGATTTAGGCGTGAATAATAATAACTCATAGTGACTATGGGTACGGTTCCCGTGGCGTAGTCATGATACGCAAATTCAACTCAAGTGCGCGTTCATGCGACTTGACCACAACTTCAAATAATAATTAAAACAAACATGTTTTAAATTACAGGTACGTTTCACGTGGCGTGATTTGCGATGTGTACAAAATAACAAGTGCGCGACAACACGACTTATTTAAATAAACTCCATAATGGCTTAAAAATCATTCAAAGCAGTATAGAAGCGGTAACGCCTAAAAAGGTTTTAAACATGTAATCCAGATAATTAAGCCAAATAATAATTGTTAAGCGACCGTGCTAAAACCACGGAACTCGAGAGTGCCTCACACCTTCTCCCGAGTTAACAAAATTTCTTACTGATCTTCTGTGTTCGCGGACCATAAATAGAGTTAATTTTCTCGATTTGAGATTTCAAAATAAATTGGTGACTTGGGACACCATAATAATTATTCCAAGTGGCGACTCTAATTATATAAATAATTCCATTTCAAATAATGTCAGTTTAATTGAAAAAACTCCCTTATCTTCGAAAAAAGGGGGTGTGAAAAAGGCCAATAAGTTTGAAGTAGAAAATTACACTTCAACCAAAGTTTTCATGCACTTAAGGCCAAATAGGCCTGAAGTGCAATTGCCCAGAAATAAAAATTTGTTCTTCGAATTTTAAAAATCCAATATACTATTTAGTACCTAAATCTACTCCAAATGAGCTCAAATTTAAAATACAACCTCCAAATATCATCAAGAACAAACCACAATCATCAATTTGTCAAAACAACAATAATTCTAACGAACCCATTTGCAATTAAGAAAAAGAATAAGAAGAAACCCTAAGAAATAGTAAAAAAATAAAGTGCCACAATAGCTCACCAATGTAAAACATCATAAACTACCTTAAAATATATTCAGAAACACCATATAAAATCATTATTACCCAAAGAAGAAGAAGAAGAAGAAGAAGAAAGAGGAGAAAAAGACCTGAATTTGTTTAAACAGCGGGTACAAGTTAAAAAAACTAAAAAATGAGTACAAGTTAAATGGGGACGACCAAATAGGATGCCCCGTATAATTTTTACGATTATCTAGAGATAGAAATCCATCTAACATGCAAAAATCCATGCTAACATCATTTTTGAATGGAAACTAATAGCTAATTTCCATGGCTTATATGCTCTTAGCTAAATTTTAGTTAGAAAATTATAACAACAACAATAAAAAACCCATAAGTAAAAATCGCACATAGATTATTTCTCTCTCTAGAACTCTCTCCCAACTGCTCTATTTACCATACCAGCGCTTGCAACTCACCCTCCACCCTATGGGGCACTGGACAGCATCCCTCCGACGCGTAAATTAGCTCAAAAGAATCCTCCGACTGGAGCTAATCAGTTTACCCACCAAAATTATGATTCACAACCTTCATATGCTACCACTTTTACTGATGCACCTATCTCCTCTACGACTCCAAATCGCCAAGAGCAGGAAGAAGTGAAATCAAGACGAACAACCCATAACGATATGTCTGCTGTAATTTTTAGATCCAAAGATTATTATGATGTTATGGCCTCTCAATGTAGAAGAACAATTGTAGGAAGAACCCTTAAAATCCTCCCCCAAATTGATGTAACTAGATCTATATTTTCCAAAAAATTCTCTCTAAAAGGATCAGTCAAGATTGGGATTTATGATACTTATAATATATTCCCGAGTTTCACGAATGATGAGGACATCAATACGATTCTATACAAAAAGGGTTGTTGAGATTGAAGGTCGGTAGATTTGGCTACAGAGGTGGACTCCAGATTTCAAACTAGAGGAATACCTACCCATCGTTCATGTGTGGGAACTTCTCCAAGGATTGCCTTTTCGCATGCACAATTAGTACAATTCTAGACAAATCACTGCAGAAGTCGGAACATCTCTAGAGCTTGATGTTGCTACTAATGTTATGACTAGATTAAGTATGGCCAAGGTTCGAGTTGAAATTGATCTTCTAAAACCTCTAATGACTAGTGTTTGGGTTGGTGATGAAGATGAAAACTCACCATTCAAAGGTTTTAAACAAAAGATTAAGCATGAGAATGTACCCAAGTATTGTAAACAATGCAAAATATTAGAAAACTCTATACTGAACTGTGGGGTGATGGAAACAAAGAGAGCAAATGAAAAGAGGGAAGCGAAAGAAAAGAACAATGAAGATAACAACTTGTCTGATCAACTTGGGCTTAAAGATCAGAAGAAGATGCAAATTCCAAACCAGAATAATAACATTGCCGAGAAGACAAACCAAATAGTTACTCAGTCAACTGATAAGCCATAAACGGGAAACTATCAAGGCAACCAAAATAATATGAAATGAAAACAAATATAGGTGGTAGAAACACAGAGTGATAATTGATATCAAAGTCAACAGCAAATTACCAATGCAGAAATACATACTAAAGGTGCTGGAAAATTCAATAAGAAGAAGACTAAGAAGAGCAAAGCCAAAAAGATGCCTAAAAAGAAGAATAAGGTTGTCTTTAAGCCTGTGTTATTCCGAGGAATTTTAAAAATGCAAAAATAATAAACGGATACCAATAACCAACAAAAGCAAACTAGGTTGGTTGACATGGACAGATCTCAAGAAGCATAATTCCCTCAAGAAAAAGAGGATATTAAAGATATCAATGGCATAGATATTGAGGAGAGCCCTTCTAATCCAACTTATGTCAGCAACACAGAGGAAGGAAATAAGAAGGAGGACAATGGCAATACTGGAAACAAGAGAGATCATAGTAATATAGAACTTGTGACAAAAGATGAACAATCGACTAGCCTTCCTGAAGAGATCAAAAACCAACAAGGATTAAACTTGGTGGTAGATCTGTATGGGGATCAGGAACAATCCAAGGAGGATGTGGCAGAAGAAAATTGTAAGCAAAACTCTATGGAAGATCCCTCAGAATCCAAATAGATCAACCTCACTCTTGAAAAGTCAAGGCAAGCACAGGATAGAGAACAGGAGCATAGTGAAAGAGAAAGCAGCAAAACAAGGAAAAAGGAGAAAAACGATGAAAATTTGGAGATATCTTCTAATTCCAAGGATTCCAGTGACAGTGAGGAGGAGCCCAAACAAACACACAATGCTGAAACTTCACATCCAACCAGTGGAAGAAGCAGAAACAAGAAACAAAGAAAGAAGAACATGAAAAAGGCTACCAATTCTAATAAAGAAAAAGGAGGCAAACAAAACAACCCTACTAATATTCTATGATTAGTTCCATCTTCTGGAATATGAGGGGGGTGATATCCAAAAAATCAATTCACAAACTTAAACTTCTTACTAACAATAATAAGGTGATTTTCATTGCTATCTATGAACCACTTGTTAATAAAAGCAACATCGAGGGGCACAGGAGATTCTTGCTATTCCAACACTGCAATGCCAATACCAATGGTAAGATTTTGTGCTTCTGGAATCATCTAGACAACGCTTGTGTAATGGAAAATGATGATCAGCAGATGACCTTAACATTCAAAACACCGAGAAATAATTCTGATATCTTATTTACTGATGTTTATGCCAACTGTACATCTTGCAAAAGGAAAGAATTATGGGACAACATAGAGAATACAAGTCACTCTATTAATGGGCCATGGTGCACGTGAGGGGACTTTAATGTCATTATGGATCCAGAGGGAAAACTTGGGGGAAGACCTTATGAAACATAGAGAAGTTTTCAGTTTATGTGTAATATAGAGGCTTGTGGTCTTACTGACATGGGATTTGTAGGGCCTAAGTATACATGGTGCAATAACTGGAGACTTAAAAAAAGAGCATGGAAAAGGCTTGATAGAATCCTAGTAAATGATCAATGGACTCAGGAATATCAGTACAATCTCATTAAGCATCTAGTGAGAACTGGTTCTGACCACATACCTCTACTTATGAAAAGCCATAATGGTGATCATCAATGTATTAAGTACATTAGGTTCCTCAACTTTTGGACTGAACAAAATGGCTTCATGGATTTGATTCAGGAAATATGAAATATGCAAGTTCAGGGAAATGCAGTATGGAGATTACAGTAAAAACTGAAAGCACTAAGCAAGAGACTTAGTCATCGGTCGAGGAACATTGTTGGTGATATTAATGAGCATGTTAGCTCCTTGGGAAGCCAAGGTCCGCATCCTGGAAGAACAAGACATTATTCATAATTTAGAGCACTGTAAAAGTGAGCTTAATAAAGGCCTGAAATACATTAGATGGTTGGGATTGCAGGAATCTCTTCTCAAACAAAAGGCTAAAATCAATTGGTTTCAGGAGGGAGATTATAATAGCAAGTGATTTCACAGTGTACATAGAGACAAAAGAAGGAAAATGGAAATTCATAGAATCAAGAACCATAGAGGGAGATAGATTTAGGTGAAGACAAAATTGCAAAAGCTGCCATTAAATGTTTTAATCAAATATTTAAAATGAGACACACTAGCATGGATCATAAATTGTTGGATTGCATCCTATCTGTTGTTACTAATGAAGATAATGAACCTCTTACTAGACCATCTAATGAGGATGAGGTCAAAGATGCTGCTTTTTAGTACTAACTTTGAGAGCTCTACATGTCCAGATGGTTATAATGGAAGATCTTTCCAGGCATGTTATAGCATCATCAAGATCGACATTGTTGACTTTGCTCTGGAATTTTTCAGGGGGAAATAACTCACCAAATTCTATACTCATACTTGTCTTGCTCTGATTCCAAAAATTGAGTTTCCAAACAGTTTCTCAGATTTAAGATGTCACGACCCAAAATCTCACACTACGTGATGTCGCCTATCGTAATGCTAGGGAAGCCGACAATCACAAATAGCCATGCATCTTAAATTAAAAACATAATGAATTACGCTTAATAGTGAAAATATCATAAATAACAGATAAGAAAATACTGCGACTTAGTACAAAATTCCCCAAAAATTCGTGTGTCACTGAGTACATGAGCATCTAATGACAATACAACCTAACTGCTAAAACAATTGTCTAAAAAGATAGAGTAGTACTGATAAACTAAAAAGAAGGAGAGTTGAGGTCTGCAGACGCCAAGACAACTACCTCAATAGTCTCAAAACAAATGAAGCTCTAAAGCTAGCAACCGTCATGCCCATAAGTACCTAGATTTGCACACAAAGTGCAGAGTGTAGTATGTGTACAACCGACCTAATATACTCAATAAGTAACAAGACTAACCTTGGGCTGAAGTGAGTGACGAGCTCAAACAGGTACAATCCAAATGCAGATTTTAACAGTACAGAAATATAGACATGATTTCAAGTTTTACACTTTAAGTTCAACACAGATAAAATATGCCAAGTGTGAGTGATATGAGGAATGTTACATCTCTATATCTACATGTCAATTCTGCATGCAAATTGTAATGCAACACAGTGATAAAGGCATATGCATACTCTTGGAATATTCAATATCACTCGGCACGTACGATCACTCAGTTCTCTCAGTCACTCAGTACTCTCAATCACTTGGCCCTCGCACTCAGTAGGTACCTGCACTCATTGCTGGTATATCTGACTTCGGAGGGCGGATCCTGCCCAAGCGCTAATATAAGCAGATCATGGAATGAATTAATAAAGCATGCTGCGGCGCTCAACCCGATTTAATAAATATCACTAACAATCAGGCCCTCGACCTTACTCAGTCATCAATCTCTCTAGTCTCTCAGGCTCACATATCTCATGACAATCAACCCAAACAATGATAATATGAAGTAACAATAAATGGAAACGGAGAGTGAGATATGATATACAAATGATAGATGTGACTGAGTAAATAATTGTAAATCAAGCAAATAATTCAACAACAAATGACCTCTGTGGGTACCGATAGTACCAGCAAATAGCCTAAACATGATTTCTAACATGAATCACATCTTAATCTCTCTAACACATGAAGAATACATGAATAATAATAGGATTTGATAACTACACATTCCCACAGAATCAACCGAAGTCATATTTATTATGGTGCACTCCCATACGCCCGTCACCTAGCATGTACGTCAGCTTAACACCAACCACATAACACGTATTTCGGGGATTCATACAGTCAGAACCAAGTTTAGAAGTGTTACTTACCTCAAACCGTGCAAATATTTACTCCCACAAGCCCTAACCTCGCAAATCGACCTCCGAACGACTCAAATCTAGCCACAAACAACTTAATATAATAAAACATAAGCTATGTGAATCAATTCGATATGATAAAGCTATGATCTTTAACAAAAGTCAAAAAATGTCAACCTAAAAGACAACCCCAGACCCACATCTTGGAATCCAACAAAATTTATAAAATCCGAACACCCATTCAAAGACGAGTCCAACCATACCAAAATTATCCAATTCCGACTTCAAATCGTCAATCAAATTCCCAAATTTTAATCTCCAATCCCTAGTCCAAAATTTCCCAAATTCCACCTAAAAAACATTTAATCTAGGAGGGGAAATTCAATGGGTATTCAATATTAATAAATAAAAATGACCAAAAGTGTCTTACCTCTTGAAATCTCGTGAAACCCCTCTCAAAAATCGCCTCCAACCGCTTGTAAAGTCCAAAAATGCGAAAATAACTCAAACCCTCGATTTTATATTCTGTTAAGGCATTTTCGCACATGTGGACTCCCCAGCCGCACCTGCGGCTCCGCTTCTATGGAAAACAATCTACTTTTGTGGAATCCACATAAGGACCTCAACCAAACTCTGCATCTGCGGAGACTCGTTGCATATGCGAGGAAATTCCCTCGCACTTGCGACCACTGACCAACTCCCCTAGGACCGCACCTGCGACCCGAGTATCTCTGCTGCGGTCGCGCACCTGTGACCAATCCTCCGCAGGTGCAATGGCACCAGACATCAGCAACATCAAAAATTCTTCTATGTCAAATTTCAACCTGTTAACCATCCGAAATCCATCCGAGGCCTGTGAGACATCAACCAAACATACCAACAAGTCCTAAAACATCATACGAACTCACTAATTGTCAAATCACATCAAACAACACTAAAACCACGAATCACACATCGATTCAAGCCTAATGAACTTAAGAACTTTTAACATCCAAAACTAATGCCGAAACATACCAAACCAACTCCGATTGACCTCAAATTTTGCACATATGTTATAACTGACACAACTGACCTATTCCAACTTCCAGAACCAAAATCTGAGCCCGATAACAACAAAGTCAACTCCCGGTCAAACCTCTCAACTCTCCAAACTTCAACTTTTCCAAGTTTAGCCAAGTCAAGCTAAAATGACCTACGGGCCTCCAAATCTATATGTGGACACACTCCTAAGTCCAAAATCACTATATGGGGCTATCATAACCATCAAAACTGCGTTCCGGAGTCATTTACACATAAGTCAACGTCCGATCAACTCTTTCAACTTAGGCTTCCAACCTTGGGACTAAGTGTCCCAACTCATTCCAAAATATCCCTGAAACTAAACCAGCCACCCCGACAAGTCACATAACAACAATTGATCATAGAATAAGCAATAAATGGGGGAACAGGGCTATAATATTCAAAACGACCGATTGGGTTGTTACATTCTCCCCCACTTAAACAAATGTTCATCCGCGAACGGGTCTAGAATCATACATGGAGTCTCAAATAGGCGTGGATATCTACTCAGCATCTCTCGCTCAGTCTCCCAAGTAGCCTCCTCAACTTTCACTGAAGCTATGTTCTTTGACCTCAATTTTCGAACCTACCAATCCAAAATTGCCACTGGCGCCACCTCATAAGTCTAATCACCTTCTAACTAAATCATGCTGAAGTACAAAACATGAGACGGATCACCGAAATACTTCCGGAGCATGGAAACATGAAACACTAGATGAACACTCGATAGACTAGGCGACAATGCAAGCTTGTAAGACACCTCTATAATCATCTCAAGCACCTCAAAAGGCCCAATGTACCGAGGGCTCAACTTGCCCTTCCTTCCCGAACCTCATAACACCCTTCATGGGCAAAACTCTGAGCAATACCTTCTCCTCCACTATGTAGGCAACATCACGAACCTTCTGATCGATGTAGCCCTTCTGTCAAGACTGTGCTGTGCGAAACCGATCCTGAATCAACTTAACCTTTTCCAAAGAATCATAAACCAAGTTAGTACCCAATAGCCTAGCTTCACCCGGCTCAAGCCAACCAACTGGTGACCAACACTGCCTTCCATAGAAGGCCTCATACAGAGACATTTGAATACTCGATTAATAGTTGTTGTTGTAGTCAAACTCTGCAAGCGGCAGAAATTGATCCCAAGAACCCTGAAATCCATGACACAAACGCGTAGTATATCTTCCAATATCTGAATGATGCGCTTGGATTGTCCGTCTATCTAAGGGTGCAATGTTGTACTTAACTCAACCCGTGTGCCTAGCTCTCGCTACACAACTCTCCAAAAGTATGATATGAACTGCGTGCCCTGATCTGAAATAATGGATACTGGCACACAGTTCAAACAATCTCGCAGATATAGATCTCAGCCAACTGCTCCGAAGAATAGGTAGTCCAACTGGAATGCAATGTGCGGACTTAGTTAAATGGTCCACAATCACCCAAACAGCATCAAACTTATTCAAAGTCTGTGGGAGCCTAACTACGAAGTCTATGGTTATACACTTCCATTTCCACTCAGGAATCTCAAGCCTCTGAAGTAAATTGCCCGGCCTCTGATGCTCGTACTTCACCTGCTGACAAATGCTCGTACTTCACTTGCTGACAATTCAAACACCAAGCTACAAACTCCACTATGTCTTTCTTCATTCTCCTCCGCGAATCGTGCTGCCTCAAGTTCTGGTACATCTTCACGGCACCCAGATGAATGGAATACCTTAAACTGTGGGCCTCCTCAAGAATCAACTCACATAGCCCATCCACATTGGTTACACAAATCCAACCTTGCATCCGCAACACCCCATCATCCCTAATAGAAACCTCCTTGGCATCACCGTGCTGACTCGTGTCCTTAAGAACAAGAAAATGGGGGTCGTCATACTGACACTCTCCAATATGATCATATAAGAAAGACCGAGAAACCATACAAGCTAGAACCCGACTAGGCTTAGAAACATCTAACCTCATGAATTGATTTGGCCAAGGCCTGAACATTTGATGCAAGCGATCTCTCACCAACCGGAATAAATGCAAGGCTACCCATACTCACCTCCTTCCTACTCAAGGCATCGGCCACCAAATTGGCCTTCCCGGGATGATACAAAATGGTAATATCATAGTCCTTTAGCAGCTCCAACCATCTTCGCTGCCTCAAATTTAGATCCTTTTGCTTGAGCAAGTGCTGAAGACTCCGAAGATCCGTAAATACCTCACATGACACGCTGTAGAGATAATGTCTCCAAATCTTCAATGCATGGACGATTAATGCCAACTCTAAATCATGAACGGGGTAGTTCTTCTCATCAGGCTTCAACTGGCGTGAAGCATAAGCAATCACTCTACCTTATGCTGAAGGCAAAACTAGAATTGGAGTTGTGGTTAAGGTACTCTTGAGCTTCTGAAAG
The DNA here is from genome assembly GCF_000715075.1 of Nicotiana tabacum. NCBI lineage: Eukaryota > Viridiplantae > Streptophyta > Magnoliopsida > Solanales > Solanaceae > Nicotiana > Nicotiana tabacum. The sequence goes on along the minus strand of NC_134094.1, from coordinate 25,566,308 downwards.
CTCTTCTCACACTCACCCAACCACCTGAATGGAGCACTATTCTGGGTCAACCTTGTCAAAGGCGCTGCAATAGTCGAGAAACCCTCCAAGAAGCGATGATAATATCCGGCCAAGCCGAGAAAACTTTGAATCTCAGAAGGTGAAGACGGTCTAGGTCAACACTGAACCGCTTCAATCTTCTTCGGATCCACCTTGATCCCCTCACTGGACACCACGTGTCCCAATAATGCCACCAAACTAAGCTAAAACTCACACTTGGAGAACTTGGCATAAAGCTTCTCCTCCCTCAACCTCTATAGTACAATCCTCAGATGTTGTGCATGCTCTTCCTGGCTACGTGAGTACACCGGGATATCATCAATAAATACTATGACAAAAGAATCAAGATATGGCTGGAATACACTGTTCATCAGATGTATGAATGCTGCTGGGGCATTGGTCAGCCCAAAAGACATGACAAGGAACTCATAGTGACTATAGCATGTCCTGAATGCCGTCTTCAGAATATTGCAGTCCCGAGTATTCAACTGGTGATACCTAAACCTCAAATCAATCTTAAGGAACACCCTAGCTCCCTGAAGCTAGTCAAATAAGACATCAATGTGCGGCGAATGATACTTGTTTTTAATTGTAATTTTGTTCAACTGCCTATAGTCGATGCACATCCTCATAGTACCATCCTTCTTCTTCACAAACATAACAGGTGCACCCCAAGGCGACGCACTAGGCCTAATGAACCCCTTATCAAGAAGCTCTTGAAGCTGCTCTTTTAATTCCTTCAACTCTGTTGGTGCCATATGATACAGAGGAATAGAAAGGGGCTGGGTGCCCGGCAGGTCTGCAGGAAACACATCCGGAGAGTCTCACACTACCGGAACTGAATCAATAGTAGGAATATCAGCACCAACATCCCTTACCAACCATCTGTTGGACCTTCAGATTTGAAATCACCCTACTAGGAACGTAGTCTAGAGAACCTCTCCACTGGATCCTAGGTAACCCCGGCATCGCCATTGTCACAGTCTTAGCGTGACAATCCAGAATAGCATGACATGGAGACAACGAATCCTTACCCAAAATCACGTAAATATCAACCACACTAATCATAAAGAGATCAACTCTAGTCTCCAATCCCTCGGTAGTCACCACACACGATCGATACATCACGGTCCATAACAATAAATCACCCACCAATGTAGATACATGAACAAGTGAAACTAAGGACTCACAGGGCATATCCAGATAATGAGCAAAATATGATGATACATACGAATAAGTGGAACCAGGGTCAAATAATATGAAAGCATCCCTGTGGCATACTGAGACAATGCCTATGATCACAACATCTGAAACAACGACCTCTGGCTGGCAGGGAAAGGATTTCATCGACCCTGACCGCCACCTGATCGGCCTCCCCCTCTAGGGTGACCTCTAGCTGCCTAAGCCCCACCCCGAGCTGGGTGGGTAGGTGGTGAAGTAACTGGTGCGGAAGTCATAACCTGACCCCTCTGCTGAACAGGACCGCCAAAGAGATGGGGATAGTGCCTCCACACATGTCCAAACTCCCCGCACTCAAAGCAACTCCCTGATGGTGGTAGAGACTCAATTGGACCCTGAGAACCAGAATAACTACTAGAAGAACCTGGCACAGATGAACCCAGAACATATGGAGCACGAGATGAACTCTGAGCTTGGAGGGCACTAAGAGATGACTGACCTTGACAAGCACTATGTGAACCATGTCTAGCTGATGCGCCATGATGAACCGGACGATTCATCTGAGCGGGCTTATAAGGAAGACCCCTGCTGTAGTGGAACTGCCCTCCAGAAGAAACACCATTGAAACCACCCGAAGCACGAGGCCTCTTGGCCTCCCTCTCCTCAAGCTCCTGACTACAGACATGCTCTAGCTGTCTAGCAATATCAACCACCTTATGAAACCTAACACCTAATGCAATCTCTCGAGTCATAAACAAGCACAGTCCATAGTTGAGGCCATCAATGAACCTCCTAATTCTCTCTGTGGAAACCAACTAGTTCGCGTGATGAGCCAACTCTGAAAATCTCATCTCATACTGTGTCAAGGAAATCCCTTCTTGGTGTAGTTGCTCAAATTACCTATGCAACTCCTCCCTGCGGTTCTGTGGAACAAACATCTCCAAAAAGAAAACGGAGAACTCATGCAACATAAGTGGTGCAACACCGGCTGGCCTGCTCAACTCATAGGTCTCCCACCATCTGAAGGCTGCCCCGACATCTGAAAAATTATAAATGAGACTCCATTAGCCTACAGAATACCCGCCGTGCGAAGAATCCGCTGCACCTGTCCAAGAAATCTTACGTATCCTCTGAGTCAGCCCCACTAAATGATGGAGGCTTGAGCCTTCCAAACTGCTCTAGCCTTCTCTGCTCCTTGTCAATCATCAGTGGTCCCACATGGTCCTGAGTAGCTGTAACCAGATTGGCTGGTAGTAACCCGGTGTCTGAAGTCTTTGCATCACCTGCTCTGCTTTGAGCCCTCCCCCCCGACCTAAGAAGTGGCTGGTGCGGCCTGAACTAAAATCGCTTGAGCAAGGCTTGTGCATATAGTCAATATTAGGGCCAGAGCCTCCAGAAGGCCTGGAATCACAATAGGCACAGCAGGTGCCTGAGCTGGTCCCACCGACTCAACCACATCTGGAACCTACTCCTGAGCTGAAAAAACTGGTAGGTCTATAAGTGCTGCTCTAGCTGCTGTACGAGCTGCACCTCAGCCTCTACCATGGCCCCGACTTCTCACGACTCTAGCTGGTGGTACTGGTGGCCGTCCGTCCGATCCGGTAGCACGTGTCCTCACCATCTGTGAGAGAATAGAATAATAGAAGTTTAGTTTCCGTAATCAAAAAATCCGCACGACAAGAATACAAGTGAATTTTTCTTAATGGTCCAGAAGCCTCACGAAGATAGTATGGACGTCTCCGTAATAATCCGCAAGACTATGCTAAACCTGCTCATGACTCTTGAGACCTATGTAACCTACGCTCTGATACCAACTTGTCATGACCCAAAATCCCACACGTCGTGATGGAGCCTATCGCAATACTAGGCAAGCCAACAATCACAATTAACCACGCATCTTAAATTAAGAACATAATGAATTAAGCTTAGTAGTGAAAATCTAATAAATAATGGATCTGAAAATGCCGCCACTCAATACAAAATCCCCCAAAAATCCGGGTGTCTTGAGTACATGAGCACCTAATGACAATACAGTCTAAATGCTAAAACAACTGTCTAGAATAATATAGTATTACTAATAAACTGAAAAGAATGAGAGTCGAGGTCTGCGGACGCCAACGCAGCTACCTCAATAGTATCCAAACAGATGAAGCTCCAAAGCTAGCAACCACTGTGCCCAGAAGTATGTGGATCTGCACATGAAGTGCAGAGTGTAGTATGAGTACAATCGACCCAATATACTCAATAAGTAACAAGACTAACCTTGGGCTGAAGGCAGTGATGAGCTCAAATAGGTATAGTCCCAATGTAGATTTTTACAGTACAAAAATGTAGACATGCTTTTAAGTTTAACAGTTTAAGTTCAACACGCATAAAATATTCCCCAAGTTCAACAGTTTAAGTTCACTCTCACTCGGCACGCTTAATCACTCAGTTCTCCCAGTCACCTAGTACTCTCAATCACTCGACACTCGCACTCAGTAGGTACCTGCGCTCACTGCTGGTATGTCAGACTCCGGAGGGGTGGGTCTTGATCAAGCACTAATATAAGCCAATCATGGCATAAATCAATAAAGCATGTTGCGGCGTGCAATCTGATTCCATAAATATCACTCATAATCAGGCCCTTGGTCTCACTCAGTAATCAATCTCTCTAGTCTCTCGGGCTCACAGATCTTATGACAATTAGCCCAAACAATGATAATATGATGTAACAATAAATGGTAACGAACACTGAGATATGATATGCAAATTATAGATGTTACTGAGTACCTAATTGCAAATCAAGCAAATAATTCAACAACAAATGACCTTTGTGGGTCCCGACAGTGCCAACATATAGCTAAACATGATTTCTAACATGAATCACAGCTCAATTTCTCTAACACATGGAGAATACATGAAGAATAACAAAGATTAGATGACTATACAGTCCACAGAATCAACCAAGTCACATTATGGTGCACGCCCACACGCCCGTCGCCTAGCATGTGCGTCACCTCAAAACCAACCACATAACACGTATTTCAATGATTCATACCCTCAGAACCAAGTTTAGAAGTGTTACTTAGCTCAAACTCCATAAATCTCTACTCCAACAAGCCCTTGCCTCGCAAATTGGCCTCCAAACGACTCGAATCTAGCCACAAACAACTTAATACAATCAACACAAGCTATGTGAATCAATTCCATATAACAAATCTAGTTCTTTAACAAAAGTCAAAAATTTTAAACCAAACGTTAACCCCGGGCCCACATCTCAAAATTCAATAAAATTTACAAAATCCGAATACCCATTCAGTAACGAGTCCAACCATACCAAAATTACACAATTCCGACATCAAATCATCATTCAAATCCCTAAATCTTATTCTTCAATCCATAGTCTAAAATTTCCCAAATTCCACCTAAAAAACACATAATCTAGGCGGGAAAATTCAATGGGTATTCAATAGTAATAAATAAAAACGACCAAAAGTGGCTTACCTCTTGAAATCTCATGAAACCCTTCTCAAAAATCGCCTCCATCGAGCTTGAAAAGTCCAAAAAAGAGAAAATAACTCAAACCCTCAATTTTATATTCTGCCCAGGCATTTTTGCACCTACGGCTCTGCTTTTGCAGAAAAAGGTCCTCTTATGCGAAATCCACTTAAGGACCCAACCAGCTGCACCTGCAGACCAACCCTCACTTCTGCGGTCCTCTCGTCGCTTCAGCGCGTCCGCTTCTGTGCATTCCTCTCCGCTTTTGTGATAGCCTGCCACCTCAACCAGATGCGGGCTTGCAAATGCGGTAAACTACCTCGCACCTACGACCACTACCCAGATCCCATAGGACTGCACCTACCACCACAGGCTTACATCTACGGTCGTGCACTTGCGACCAATCCTCCGCAGGTGCGTTGGCACCAGACATCAGCAGCATTAGAAATTCTTCTAAGTCCAATTTCAATCCGTTAACCATCTGAGGCCCTGGGTACCTCAACCAAATATACCAACAAGTCCCAAAACTCTCTCGAAGCCTTAAGTCTCATCAAACAACACTAAAACCACGAATCACATATCTATTCAAGCATAATGAACTTATGAACTTCTAGCTTCCAAAACTAATGTCAAACATATTAAACCATCTCCGATTGACCTCAAATTTTGCACAAAAGTCATAGCTAACACAGCAGACATATTTTGTATAGGGTGAAATATGTTATGACACGTGGTCATCTAAAGGAAAGACATGTGGATCTCAAGACGGGTATAGCTGAAGACCGAACACAGACCTTCCGATTATCACCGGAAGGGATAACGTTCATAAAGGTGTATTAAATGCTCTGCGCCCGGTAGCATTTCTTAATGAATATTCTACAGCATTAAGTGCGATGGCCTGTTATAGAGAATTTGGCATTCATATTCACTATTACATCTTCATCAATAACCCTCATAATTGATATTAAAGGAGGGCACGATCCTAGGACCTCCTTCCCAAGACACATCTATAAATAGTGAGCCCGATTATTATTGTAAAGGACACGAATTTTCTGGATAAACTTATACTACATTCTATACAAAGCTTAATACAATCTTACTTTCCTGCTTTTTGATCTCATCATTGTTGTGCCCGAAAACCTTGTTCCCGAAATTGTCATCTCTGCTTTTTTATCTCTATTTTAAGGCTAAGTATTGTACATTTATTCAATTATTGCATTTTTTTAGGATCGAATTAGTTCACTTGTCTAGAAATCACGTATAAATTCAATTGTACCGTTTTACGAGTAAATAGTTTAGTACCTATCGTGGGGCTTAGACAACCGTGCAATTAAATTGATCCATGATTTTTTTGCTAACGTGGTTTGAATATTTTGTCTTAGAAAAAATCACAAGAAATGACAGATAACACTATTAACAACACAGACACCCACAATGAGGGGAATGACGCTAAGCCGGTGCATGACAGCAGTATCCTCGACAGTTTTGGGAGACAATTCCCGATGTTGCTGATAAGAAGCATGTCATGGATGTGGTGAAGGTCCTGAAAGAGCAACAGGAGATCATTCTAGTCCATCTCACGCGGCAGGATAAGGTTATGACTAAGCTGAAGCAGACATTATCGGGGGCTTTGAATAATGCAAACAGACGAGATCTAATTCCTCCCAGTGTTCCCACAAACAAAACAACACAGAGAGTCAACAACAACACTCCCGAGGTGAAGTCGAGTCCGACGGGGTAAGGGAGCGGATCCAATCTTAACAACGAGGATGACCCATTCAAGAATGAACATTTACGGTTTTTGAGGGAAGTAATCGCCCGCATGGACCAAATCCCGGGCACGCCACCTGTATTGAAAGGCCCGGATTCGAAGAGGTATACTAAATTGCCGTAGAAGCTGAGCGCGGCACCAAAACTAATCCCAAAGCGGTTCAAAAGACATGAAGTGCCAAAGTATGACGACAGTTAGAGGAAATGATTTACCACCTACACAACGGCGGTAAAAGGAAATGACTTCAGACCGAAAAGAGAGTATTACCACCTACACAATGACAGTAAAAGGAAATGATTTAGCTTCTCACGAAATTGAATCTTTGTTGCTAAAGAAATTTGGAGAAACTCTCATGAGGGGATCTCTAACTTGGTATTCATTATTACCCGAGCATTCCATGGATTACTTTGAGATGCTCGCGGATTCTTTCATCAAGGCTCATGTCAGGGCCAGAAAAGTACAATCCCGTAAGCCCGACATATTCAGGATCGCACAATGAGAATCTGAATTATTACGAGAGTTCGTTACCCGATTCCAGAAAGAAATAATGTTTCTCCCAGCTATCTCAGATGAATAGGCACCTGAAGCATTCACCAAAGGATTGAATCCAAGAAACTCCGACACTTCTTGGAAGCTGAAGGAGAGCCTGCTTGAGTTTTAAGCAACAACTTGGGCAGATGTCCACAACCTGTACGAGTCAAAGATAAGGATCGAAGATGACCAGGTCGGTTGTACATCATCGGCCAAAGGACGGGAGTAGAGCAGAGAAAAATCAAAGGATGAATGCGACGCGGATAGATGGACTTCGAGGGGCCGATTTTTGCCTTACGAGCGGACCGTAGACCGTAAGACGAAATCACTTTCACGGAGGAGGACACAGACGGATTGTAGTTACCAGACAACGATGCAGTGGTAATTTCTTTAAATGTGTTAGATTTTAAGATTAAACATGTTCTATGTGGATCCAGGAAGTTTGGCTAATATCATACAATGGAGAGTATTGGACCAAGCTAAACTCACCGGAAGCATTATTCTGGCATCAAAGCTCCTCGTTGGATTAAACTTTGTGAGCGTGACGACCGGGGGAGAGATTTTGCTGCTCACGAACGTTGAAGGAGTAATGAAAACAACTCTCTTCGAAGTAGTAGATGGTGACATGGGATACAATATCATCCTGGGAAGGCCATGGTTACACGAGATGAAAGTTCTACCCTCCACATATCACCAATTGCTGAAGTTTCCAATGCACGAAGGAATCAAGCAGATAAGAGGTGACCAACCGGCAGCAAGGGAGATGAATTTAATTACAGTTTCCAGTAGCAAAGGGAAGTAGCACACAACATAGCAATTACATGAACCGACACCTACTCCCGAGCTAGATGAAGTTAGCCCGGGAGCAGAGTCATCAAAACATTATCAGTTGCTGAGATATTTCCAAGTTCTAGAAGAGACGGACACAAGGAAGTCCACGACGGAGGAACTGGAGCAAGTTGCATTGTTCGAAGAATTCCTAGAAAGAAAATTCCATTTGGGGATAGGACTGCACCCGGAGCTCAGGTCTGGTTTTATTGAATTCCTTAAATTTAATGTTGATTGTTTTGCATGGTCGCACTAGGATATGACAGGTATCATGAATGAAGTAGCCGTGCACAAGCTGAGTTTGGATCCTAACATACCTCCGGTAAGACAAAAGAAATGCCCTATTGCCAAGGCTAGGAATAAGTTCATCAAAGAAGATGTAACCCGCTTGCTTAATATCGGTTCGATCCGTGACGTAATATATCCTTATTGGCTAGCTAATGTAGTAGTAGTTCCAAAAAAGCGCAATAAGTTTCGCATGTGCGTAGATTATAAAGATCTTAATAAGGCATGCCCTAAAGACTCGTTCCCACTGTCAAACATTGATCAAATGATTTATGCCACGGCCAAACATGAGTTAAAGAGTTTCCTTGATGCTTATTCCGGGTACAACCAAATTAAGATGAACCCGAAAGATCAGGAAAAAAACTTCGTTTATAACGAATTTCGGTATATATTATTACAATGTAATGCCCTTCGGGTTGAAAAAATGACACAACCACTTATCAACGGCTCGTAAATAAAATGTTTGAAAAGAAAATAGGAAAGACTATGAAAGTTTATATAGATGATATTCTCGTTAAGTCTTTGAATGCAGGTGACCACCTTAAGCATTTGCAATAAACATTCGACATCCTGAGGAAACATAACATGAAACTTAATCCCGAGAAATGCGCGTTCGGGGTTAGTTCTGGTAAGTTTCTGGGATTTCTAGTCTCACAAAGGGGGATTGAGGTAAACCCCGACAAAGTCAAGGCCATAGAGGATATCCAGGATCAATTGTCAAAGATAAAGGAAGTCCAAAGGCTCACATGAAGATTAACAACTTTGAGCAGGTTCATTTCCCGGTCGTCGAAAAAAATGTCATCTCTTCTTCACACTGCTCAAAAAGAAAAATAATTTTGAATGTACACCGGAGTGCTAGCAGGCTGTGAGGGACCTGAAGAAGTACTTATCAAGCCCTTTATTACTCTCAAAAGCAAAAGAAGGTGAAATATTGCTAGACTACCTCGCTGTTTTAGAAGTTGCAGTAAGTGCGGTTTTAGTCTGGGAGGATGAAGGTATGCAATTTTGCATTTATTACGATAGCAAAATTTTAATGATAGTAGAAACTCGCTACCCATATTTGGAAAAACTTGCCTTAGTTGTCATAGTCGTCGCTCGAAATCTGAGGGCCTACTCTCACTACCACCCGATAGCTGTGGTGACTACTTTCCCCTTGCGGAACATCCTCCATAAACCCAATCTCTTGTGCAGATTGGCTAAATGGGTCGTCGAAATGGGTGAGTTCGACATAGAATATAAACCAAGGACTGCAATTAAGTCGCAAGTCATGGCTGACTTCGTGGTTGATTTCAGTCCGGGACTACTGCCTCTGGCAACAAAGGAGGCAGTAATGGTGTTGGAATTGACATCAGGGTTTGGATCTTATTTCCGGACGGAGCTTCCAACGTAAAAGTGTCTGGACTAGGAATAGTCTTAATCACACCTTCGGGTGAAACCTTATGGCGAGCCATCAGCATGATCCCTTTAACTAACAATGAAGCAGAGTATGAAGCTTTGATTGCAGGTCTCGAATTGGCCCGGGGTCTTGATTCCGAGGTTATCAGATTCAAATGTGACTCGTAGTTGGTGGTAAATCAGGTCTACGGGATCGTTGATACTAAAGAAGAACATATGCAACAATACATGGAAAAGGTCCAGGCTGTTTTGTCATGATTTCGGGAGTGGCCAATTATTCATATCCCGAGAGAGGATAACACAGAAGCGAACGCATTTGCAAACTTAGGATCATCGACAAAAATAAAGGGATTGGAGTCCGGGACGGTAGTGCAACTCATGAACTCAGTCCTGGATACAGATGGTTACTATGAAGTAAATTCGACTAGTCTGGGCTGGGACTGCAGAAATGAAATAATGAGCTATCTCGAGCACAGGATGTTGCCTGAAGACCCCAAAGCATCACGAGCGTTACGCGCTAAAGCTGAACGTTATAGCTTCAAGAGAGGACAATTGTATAGAAAATCCTTCCAAGGCCTACTGGCTCGGTACATAGGAGCGTCAAAAGCTAATTATGTCATGAGAGAAGTCCACGAAGGGATATGCGGCAATCACTCGGGCGTAGAGTCTTTGGTGCTGAAGTTGGTACGGGTAGAATATTACTGGACTAGCATGAAACAAGATGCCAAAGACTTCTTACAAAAATTTGATAAGTGCTAATGCTATGCACAATTAGTACACCAACTGACAGAACTCTTACATTCGGTTCTGTCCCCATGGCCGTTCATGAAATGGGGGATGGACATCGTCGAACCGTTGCCACCGACTCTCGAAAAGGTAAGGTTTCTTTTAATTCTGACTGATTGTTTTTCTAAATGGGTGGAAGCATATCCTTATCACAAGATTGGAGAACACGAAGTGGTTGATTTCCTGTGGGAAAATATAATTTGCAAGTTCGGAATACCAAAATAGATAACATGCGACAACATGCCATAGTTTATCGATGCAAAAGTGAAAAAAAGTTCCTCGAAGATTTGAAGATAAAGAGGACCACATATTTTCTGTATCATCTTAGCGCAAACGGTCAAGAGGAGTCAACAAACAAAGTGATTATTCAAAACCTCAAGAAAAAGTTGGAAGCACCCAAAGGCAAATGACCCGAAAAATTGCCCGGAGTTCTATGGGCCTACCGAACAACAGCCAAATCGAGCACAAGAGAAACTCCTTTTTCCCTTGTGTATAATCGTGAAGCCCTAATCTCGATGGAAGTGGGTGAACCCACTTTGAGATATTGTCGGGCAAATGAAGAACCGAAAAACGAAGTAATGTTAATCAACTTAGAACTGCTCGAGGAACGCAGGGACTTGGCACATGTAAGAATGGCAGCTTAAAAGCAAAGAATGAAGCGATATTATAATCGAAGAGCCAACCTCCATTATTTTAAAATAGGATACTTGGTTCTGAGAAAAGTAACCCAAAATACCCGGGAGCTCAACGCGGGGAAGCTAGGTCCAATGTGGAAAGGTCCCTACCGGATTTCAGCTATCACTGGGAAAGGTTCATACGAGTTGGAGAACCAGAATGGAGACACGTTGCCTAGCAACTGGAACATGGGACACCTCAAAAGATATTATTGTTGATAAATGATACCCTCAAATTACACCTTAATAATTAGTGTAAAGCGATCGATGTCAAATATAGTAACCCAACTAGGTTGGGGTCGAATCCCATAGGGAATAGGTGTGAAAAGGTTACTTGAGTAGTGTGAAACTTGACTTAATTTGTAATTCTATTCCGTTAGTTGAAATGAATGTTGCAATTGAGTGAAATGAAGACAAGTAGAATATTGTGAGATTGTGATTAATTTGATTAAGGAAACCAAGGTTGTGTCCCCATCGATGTCATGTAATGCTATCGGTGTTAATATGATATATTTCTAATAGAATGTCCTTTGATATGCAAATGGTTTCTAAGTGGCTACCCACTATTTCCCAATAGTTGAGTAATATCTACTCTTCAAGATTTTCCCAAATGTAAAAGAGTTGCGATTGAAAATAACCAATTTATGCCAAATAGAACCCACTTATTCCTAGGCGATTCCATTAAACAAGGGTTAAAGCCTTGAGTTTTTGGTATTCAATTCTACCAAACCCTAGCCTATTTTTCCAAGTGAAGATAGAGTGAAATGGAATTAGTTAATGTTTGCAACCACTAACATCACATGAAGCATAAGAACTGAATAAATATCAACCAACCATTATATATATATTCAATGGTAAACACCCCTTAACATTACACCCATCTAGGGTCCACAACCTTAGTAATTAAAACTAGCTACTAATACTAAAATCTAAGAACAAAGAGATAAATAGAGTCATAAAGCTTACAAAGATACAAGATTCTCTCTTCAAAAGTCTCCAAAACAATGGTGCATTCAATGCTCTAAAAGTATTCTCTTGTTCTGACTTAGCTGCCCCACAAAAACCCTAATAAATCTATTTAAAGTGGGCTAAAAGTCAGAGCCAAAATTGGACAAAAATAACCCTCTAGAAAGTTTATGTGACCGCATACTGGTCGCAGATCACGTATGCGGTCCTCATATTATTCGAAATCGCTGCATAATCTCATGTATCCAACCCAGCTCTTGACCACATTTCAATTATGCGGTCCGTATATACATTATGCGACCGCATATTCCTCCGCATAAGTGCTTCTTAGCTTTCTTGATTTCAGTTATGCGATCACTATGCGGTCCGCATAATCGTTATGCGACCGCATAATGGGTCGCATCTTTTTCTTTTCAGTTAACCAACAATCTGCTTCATTCTGCGATGGGTATGCGGTCCGCATATGCTTTATGCGACCGCATACTTGCGTCATTTCTGCCCTTTTGTGACTTTTTGACTTCTTTTCACTGTTTTTGGATCCTCAAGCCTCATGCACTGCAAAACACCAAAACTTCATAAGAACTAACTAAAAATGCATTGAAAGATGAGCTAAAGTCTATGTAATTGGTATCAAATGTGCCGAAATTCTACGACACATCAACACCCCCAACATAAACTCTTGCTTGTCCTCAAGCAACTCGAACAACAATTATCATATTCTAAACTCTTACCGACAATTCACTAATAGTAGTAACCGTAGATGGTACTAACTGTCAGTTAATCAAGCATGTAACTTCATTTATTGATCCTTTATGGAAGACAAATATCACTTAACAATGCGACCAATCAACTTATAAACTTTGATCCTCAACCAAACTGACAAAATGTTAGTCACAACTAAGTGCTCTCGTATTTTACTTCAAGGAACTGACTTCTGTTAAATCTTGTAGTTCATGCGTGCTCATAACAAAGAAAATCCCCGACTCACATATTTACAGGGGATGTAATCAAGCACTCTTTCACTCGGAACGAAAGCTACATGTTACAAGTATCAGTCCATATGCTTGCCCTTATTTTAACTTGTTCCTATCTCAGGAATGATTGGCTGAAGATCACCTGGGACTTTTCACAGGTTGTAATGTAGGTTTCGGGACATGTTGGATAAATATCTGGGAGCATCATGGCTATACCCTCCTTGAACTCTACATATACTTTGTTTCTTTACTACATAGCATTGATCGACCTCGAGTTACCGATAACGAATCACCTCAAAGTGTTTATTCAATTTCTACAAGACTCCACATTTCTCTTTTCTTTTCTCTCTTTTCTCTATCTTTATTTATTTATTTATTTATTTATTCATTTTTATATATAAAAGCATTTCTTTTCGGAGCTTGAGTTTCTTCATATATATACAACTTTGAGGAACCATATTTGTTTATTCTACATGCAGTGTCAACCTTTTCAATCTTCACTTTGTACCGGCACCCCGAACTTAGGCTTTTAGCCTCGTTCTTACTCGTTCAAGGAGGGTTAGGTTCAAAAAAAAAAAGAAGGAATTATTTCACCATGGGGTACAGGTTTGTAATGTGGTGGCCAAAGAAAATGTTAAAGGCTCAACGGGGGTAACTAGGGTAATTTATGTACCGGGGAGGTCAATATTTGGTCAAAATTAGCTAGCAGTCACAAAGATAGCCTAAGATCATCTCAGCACCCAACCAATAGCCTGAGATTTGCACAAAAAAACCAACCGGGCAAGTTCTAGACATCACAAGTTGAGTATGTGCATTATTTACACAAATCCTCACTCACTCACGACCCATGAACTGTTTGACTCAACATAGTTTCAGCCCTCAAGTGAATGCAAGGCAACTCACAGCTTTTATCACATGATACACAAGATTCTGAGTAAACATAAAGTCAAAGAGCGAGCCTCAAATTCACCAGAATGACTAACCATACAAGTCAAAGAAGGAAGGGTACCATTTATTCACCAAAAATTTCCTTACATACTTGAAACTATACAATCACACCAAACAAGTCAAAACATTCCATGGTTCTACTACACCCCTGGAAAAGAACCTGGCGAAGAAAAACCAAGGGGAGTTTATTACTAGCTACCAGTCTATGCTATTAAAGAAAAGGGATTTCATACAACTATTATACAAAATATCACACAAAATATCTACCCCACCCCCAACTTAAAGATCATGCATTGTTCCCTAATGCATATAAATTGAAAAGTTAAGTTTAGGGGCTTCCTGGGGCGCCCTGGGCACTCGAAGGATTTGGAGCATGCTGGGCAACTGTGGTGGTGGTGGTCGCTGAGGCTGGAGCAGGAAGCTCCACCGGCAGTGTGGCTGAAACAGGAGTTTGGGAGCTGCTGGACTCTCCCAATGATGCCTGTGGGGTAGCTGGATGTGCCCTGCGACCATGTCAGCCAGTGAATGTGCAATTACTTTTTGCACGTCTGCTTCCTCTGCAGCCTGAGCCTGTGTAGAAGCATCCTCTATAGAAGCCGCCACCTGCTTACCCTTATAGTCCCACTGACCCTCAGTTTCCATTGCCAATGCTTCCTTATCGGTTTCCTCATCTTCAGTTTCTCCGTCATCTGATTCTCTTTCCGACTCTCCGGAGTCCTCCTCAGAAGGAGTGTCAATGTGGACAATGGCAGCTGGAGTCTTTGAAGTTTTCGTACCCTGTGCCTCCGGGTCTGTCATGAGGTTGGAGAAGTCCAAATTTAGGCCCGGAATGGAGATGCTTATGCCCTGCTCACCGCCCTCCGGAAGGAGAGAAGTCAAATCGAACTCTAAGTTCTGCAGCTTGTGCAGCTCTGTTTTCAACTTAGCAACATCTTTCCTAAGTTGTGGCATATCTCCAACCTCGCCTCGCTCGATCTTTTCAAGTCGCACTTCAAAGTGCGTAAGGCGATCTTCATATGATTTATGCTGTTGTTGAAGTGCACTGATTGATGCTTGAATGGGACCCAATGCTTGCTTGATGAGTTTTGGTAGTTCCTTTGTCAGCCGGTCTACCTTGGTGCTGGCATGCTAAGCTAGTAGACCCAGCTTTGAGATAGCTGGAAAGGAAAAAGGTGGCTATGCACTGCTTGACTGAGCCTGAGGAGTGGCTAAGGAATCACCAGGAGCAGCAGGGGCAACAGGAGTGTCAGGCATTGATGAAAGAGCAGGTGCAGGTGCTGGTGAGTCGGATGCATGAGGGAATGAGGTCTCGAGCTGGATGTCCGTTTCCTTGTCTACTGCATCACTTAGCCGAGTGATGTCAATGCACTGGAGAGCCTTCTCTATACGATAATGTTTTAGGATAGGTGGAACGCTTACAGCTTTGCAAAGAGCCGTGATCAAGCATGGGAAAGGAAGAGAAGTTTGCATTTGGTTTGCCCTGATTCCCAGCTCCTTGAAGATAATGTGTCCCACATCAATCTTGATGTCCGACATGATGCATGCAATTATGAGGGCCTTTTCAATGTTGATGTCTATCCCATTTCTAGTCAGCATCAGACGGGAGAAAACAAAGCTGAGCCAATATCGGGCTTCCTAGGTGAAATCTCGTTTGTAAATCTTGTAGCACGGGTCAATCCAGGAGGGGGTTCCCTTTGCTATGACATATGCTATCCAAGCACGCTCGTTATCTTTGTTGGTTACTTTTGCATCATATTCAGCTATGCTTGATGACCAGTCCTTAAAGAGTAGATCATTGATTGTGCCTGTGTCACAGAGAACCTGAACCCCTCGATCTAGAACAGAGTCCAAAAATATCCTATTCCGTCTTTGTTCAGCATTTCTTGAGGCAGCATAGGAGGCATAGAATTCCCTCACAATTGTTTCATTGTAGTCATCTAGGGCATCCGTGAAGAATCCCCATTTCCTCTTCTGAATGATTTTAATTATGTGAGGATAGTTCTCTTTCAGACCATTCAGGCTTAACTGCTTCTCCTCGAGAATGTTTCTCTTTTTTATCCCCTCTTTGTGTAGGTTCCATGATCCTAGGACCCCAAACCTCGAATCCTCCCCGCTCTTCCGCCTTGCTTCAGCTTGTAGGTCAATTGATGGCAGGATGTCCGTCTGTGCCCCCTATTCTTCAGACTAGGAGGAGTGCTCAGAAGTGCTTGCATTGGTTTCCTACCGTTGATGCTTATACTGTTGTGCTTGTTGGTTCGGAGCAGCTCTTTTCTCCCCACAAGCAGGTGGTGATCGTGCTGCAATAGATTTCCTTGGTGCCATTCCTGCATTAAAATAGTGCGTGAGTGGTGGTCATAGCAAACAAAGGTGGAGGAAAGATAATATAGATAAACAAGTTATGCGATGGGTTATGCGGTCGCATATCTACTATGCGGACCGCAAACTTATCGCAGAATTTCATACCCCAGACTTAAGGGATTATGCGATCGCAAAAAACCACCACAAAACCAGTTTTGCGATCTCAAAGGGATCGCAGATTTGCACAGACGAAAGGTAGTTTAACTGGTTGTATCTGTGGTAGCTATGCGATCCGCAAAACACCTTTTGTGAACGCATAAGCGGTCGCATAAGTTCAAATCAGTAGGCCTTTTAGGGTCTTGTTTGCGACGACTTTGTTCCCTACACTTCGCAGGCAAACAATTTAACCACCAATAGCCCACACAGGTACCCACCGCACATGTTTGAGAACGAAAACGAGATATGGAGTTCAAATGATGGACATTATGCAATGAATCCACAAGAAAAAAAAAAGATTAAAAAAAAACAACCGTGAAAGAGTCACATACCAGATATTGGAGCAAGACGAAGGTGAAATTTGAGTTATGAGCAAGGTAAATTCCTTAATTCCGATCCTTGATATGTGATCTGTGTGCGTGATTAAAATGTTTTTGGCTTTTCTTTCGTTTCTTTTGTTTTTGTGTTTTTGATTTTGTGAGAGTTGTTAACTGTTCGTGTGCGAGTGGGGTTTACAGTATGCGAAGGATTAGGGATTTATACCTAGATGTTTTGCGGTGGGCAAGTGGTCGCATAACACATTATGCAGTCGCATATGTGTTATGCGATGAGTTTAGAGCTGAGTTACTTTACCTCCATTCTGTGATGCATTATGCGGTCACATAACATCTATGCGTACCGCATAACTTGAACTCTTACCGCAGTTTTCAGACCCAAGTTCCCCAAATTCACTGACTGTGTTTGCGACAACTATGCAGTTCGCAAAGTCATTATGCGACCGCATAGTTGCCGAAAGCCCCTGATCCACCATTTTTTGCTTTAGTCTTTGCACTCTGTTTCGTGGAAAATTGGGCTACCTGCACTCTAATACACACGTCAACCTGTTCAATCACTGACAACTAAAAAAAAAGAAAAATAAAATAAAATAAAATAATTTTACCACACATAGGTTGCCTCCCAAGAAGCACTTGATTTAACGTCGCGGCACGACGATGCTGGTCCCCTTTTTGGGCTACTCAGTGGTGGGGATCGGACTCTCCTTGAGAGCAATTTGATCTATCAAGTGCTTGTCTTCTGTTGTGCCCATGTAATGCTTAACCCGTTGTCCATTTACTTTGAAAGTGCGAAGTCCGTCTTCCAACTCTAATTCAATAGCACCGTAAGGGGACACATTCACAATTTTGAATGGGCCAGACCATTTGGACTTAAGTTTGCCCGGAAATAACTTGAGTCTCGAGTTGAAGAGCAAGACCAATTCACCAGATTTGAATTCCTGTTTCAAGATCTTCTTGTCATGAACAAACTTCATTCGCTCCTTATACTCTAATTCATAGGCATGTAGACGGAATTCTTCCATTTCGTTGAGTTGTGTCATTCTCAAATTAGTAGCTTCAGCCCAGCCAAGATTTAACCTTTTCAGAGCCCACATGGTTTTGTGTTCAAGCTCCACGGGCAAATGACACGCCTTACCAAAGAGTAATCGATACGGTGAGGTGCCAATGGGAGTCTTAAATGTGGTGCGATATGCCCACAATGCATCCTCTAACTTCCTTGACCAGTCGGTTCTGTTTGCATTGACAGTTTTTGCTAGGAGGTTTTTAATCTCTCTATTGGAAACTTCAACTTGACTACTCGACTGAGGATGATAAGGCGTGGCCACCTTGTGCTTTACTCCATACTTTTCGAGCAGCCCGGTGAAAGCTTGTTGCGGAAATGAGAACCACCGACGCTAAGGATGGCTCGGGGAGTACCAAACTGCGTGAAAATGTTCTTCCTTAAGAATGTGGTCACACTCCTTGCCTCATTGTTGGGTAAAGCGATTGCCTCAACCCACTTGGAGACATAGTCCACTCCCACCAAGATATATTTCATGCCATAAGAACTCACAAAGGGACCCATGAAATCAATCCCCCACATATCAAAGATCTCGACCTCCATTACAAACTTCATAGGCATCTCATGCCTTTTAGATATCGATCCTTGCCTTTGATATTGCTCACAAGCCTTGACCATTTGATTCGCGTTATGGTAGATATATGGCCAATAATAGCTACATTCAAGCACTTTCGCGGCCGTCCGATTTCCTCCATGATGATCCCCAACCGGGGAGTCATGGCATGCTTTGAGAATTGGCATTACTTCATCTTCCGGAACACATCGCCGAATGATGTTGTTGGCACAAATACGAAACATGAAGGGCTCCTCCCAATAGTATTGCCTACACTCCCGCAAGAACTTTTTCTTTTGATATGTTTCCAATCCATCGGGGACAAGGTCGCTAACCAGATAGTTAGCAATATCGGCATACCAAGGAGCAAATGTGTCAGACAATGCCAATATGTGCTCATATGGAAAAGCATCATTGATGTCAAAGTCCTCTTTTGGCCTCCCTGCTTCTTCAAGCCTAGATAAGTGATCCGCGACTTGGTTTTCTGTCCCTCTTCTATCCTTGACTTCAAAGTCAAACTCTTACAACAAAAGGACCCATCGAATCAATCTTGGCTTGGTATCTCTCTTCGCCATAAGATAGCGAAGAGCAGCATGATCAGTGTAGACTATCACCTTGGATCCTAACAAATAGGTCCGAAATTTTTCAAAAGCATAGACAATAGCAAGAAATTCTTGCTCGGTCATAGTATAATTCATCTGAGCACCATTGAGAGTCTTGCTTGCATAGTAGACAGGATGAAGGATTTTGTTATGCCTTTGACCAAGCACCGCCCCAATGGCTACACCACTAGCGTCGCACATGAGTTCAAATGGAAGAGACCAATCTAGAGTGACAATAATAGGTGCCGTGGTGAGCTTTTCTTTTAACTCCTCAAATGCTTTGAGACACTTTTCATCAAATACGAACGTAGCATATTTTTCAAGGAGCTTGCACATGGGGTTTGCAATTTTTGAGAAGTCCTTGATAAAACGCCTATAGAAGCCGGCGTGCCCCAAAAAACTTCGGACACCCTTTACTGAAATGGGTGGAGGAAGCTTAGAGATGATTTCAATCTTTGCGCGGTCAACCTCTATGCCTTGTTTGGAAATTTTGTGGCCCAAAACAATGCCCCCATCCACCATGAAGTGTCACTTTTCCCAATTTAGTACAAGGTTTGTTTCTTCACATCTTTTGAGCACTTGTCTAAGGTTGTCAAGACAATGCTCAAAGGAATCACCCACAATAGAGAAGTCATCCATAAACACTTCTAGGAAATCTTCCACCATGTCCGAGAAAATTGACATCATGCACCGTTGGAAGGTAGCCGGAGCATTGCATAGCCCAAATGGCATCCGGATAAAAGCAAAAGTCCCATATAGGCATGTGAATGTTGTCTTCTCTTGATCTTCCAATGCAATGTTGATTTGGTTATAGCTGGAGTATCCATCCAAAAAGCAATAAAATGACCTTCCCGCTAGAAGATTAAGCATTTAATCAATAAAAGGCATAGGGAAATGGTCTTTGCAAGTGGCACTATTGAGCTTCCGGTAGTCCATGCAAACTCTCCATCCGGTCACAGTCCTTGTTGGGATGAGTTCATTTTTCTCATTTTGGATAACGGTCATGCCTCCTTTCTTCGGCACACATTGCACCGGGCTCACCCAAGAACTATCGGCAATGGGATAGACTACTCCAGCGTCTAATTACTTGATGATTTCCTTCTTCACCACCTCCTGCATGGACGGGTTTAATCGTCTTTGGTGCTCCACACTAGGTTTGCTTCCTTGTTCCAATTATATTTTTTACTCACAGATTCCGATGGGAATCCCTCGGATGTCCGCTATTGTCCACCCAATGGCTTGTTGATGTTCCCGTAGGACATTCAATAAATTATCTACCTGCACCTCATTCAACAAGGAAGAAACGATTACCGACAAGTATCGTTAGAACCAAGAAATTTATACCTTAAGTGTGGTGGGAGTGGCTTGAGTTCAAGTTGTGGCGGCTCAATAATTGAAGGCTTTGCTGGGGGAGTGGCTCTATTCTGTAAGTCAAGAGAAAGCTTCTTTGGTGCGTAAGTGTAAGACCCACGTCCTTTTAATGCATTCATTGATTCCATGTACCCCTCCATGTTTTCACCATCGAAATTTACCAATATTGCCGCCAAAGCCTCACCTAGGCATTCTTCTTCCATTTTCACTTCACTTGCGTCCTCTACCTCATAAACAACATCAATGACTGAGATGCCTTCATATGCATGTGGCAACTTCATACCTTACTTGCTTGGAAGGTGACTTCTTCATCATTAACTCGGAACTTGATTTCATTTCGTTCCGAATCCATAAGTGCTCTTCCGGTAGCAAGGAATGGCCTCCCAAAGATGATAGGATTTCTTTGTCAACGGCACAGTCAAGGATCATAAAATCAGCCGGAAGGAGGAACTTTCCCACTTTCACTAAGACATCATCAATAATTCCCACTGGTCTTTTGATTGAACGATTGGCCATTTTCAATCTCATGCTTGTAGGTCGCGTCATGCTTAACCCCGCTTGCTTGTAAATGGCAAGAGGCATCAAGTTAATGCTAGCCCCGTTGTCACAAAAGAGCCCTTGCAAAATCTCGCAGGCCAATAGTGCACGGAATGGTGAATGCTCCCGGGTCTTCTTTCTTTTCAACGGTGGTTGTTGCAATAATGGAGCTAACCCGGTGAGTAACATTAACTACTTCATTCTTGGTGGTTCTTTTATCGGTTATCAAGTCCTTTAAGTATTTACCAAAACCCGGCATCTCTTGAAAGGCTTCCACAAATGGTATGTTCACTGACAATTGCTGGAGAATGTCATAAAATTTCCCGAATTTGCTATCATCAACCCTCCTAGAAAGTCTTTGAGGGAATGGAGGGGAAGGTCTAGGAATTTGTGCTAGCGCTATTGGTGCCTCTTTCCTCTTTACCTTTTCATGATTTTCTTCTTGGACTTTTACTCCTTTTGGGAGCTTTTCAACTTCAACAACAATCGGCACTTCAACTTGTGCTTCAACCTCTTGCTCAAGATCATCTACTCCAATAATTTGCTCGTTTTCTCCTTGAAGTACCTTCCCGCTTGGTGTGGTGATTGCCAAGCAATGAGAAGTTGGACCACTCCCATTTCCTTTAGGGTTTGCAATTGTGTCACTTGGGAGTGTGCCCTTCGGCATACGGTGTGTGACCCCACAAGTTCGGACATGTTTTTCATTGTAGTGTCACCTCTTTCTTGATTTTGCAATATTCTTTCAAGCATGTTCTCCAACTTGGACTCACTTGAAGAACCTTCCTTATAATGCGAGGAGTTAGAGTATTGCCCCTTTGGTGGAACATATGGGTTTGAACTCTGGTTTGCATAGTTGTTGTTATTGCTCCAATTACCTTGACTTGATCCACTTTCATCATTGCACCACTATTGATGGCCTTGCCCTTGCTGGTTAGGCCTCCATTGATTTTGTTGGTGATAACCACCTTGAGAATTATGGACATAATTTCCCTTCTCGCAATCTTCGGTTGACCAGGGTTGCACACCTTCCACAACATTTACCTTTTTAGTTTGGTTTTCAGTGAACATCTTGGTTAACATATTAATGTTTGTGGCAAGACTGGCAATTACTTGATCTCTCTCTTGATTCTCCTTAATCAGGTTAGTCAAAGAGGGAGTACCGTATACAATTCCACCTGTGGTATCTTTCGAGTGTCAAGCTTGATTATGTTCTGCCATCTTGTCGAGAATTTGTGTGATCCTTGTGAATGTTTTATCCATTAAAGATCCATCCGCAACATTCTTTGCTATGGATTGGTTCAACGGATCCAAACCCATGTAAAACTTTTCTAACAAGATTTTGTCCGGAAAACCATGATTAGGCGACCTCACTAGGTATAGCTTGAACGGATCCCATGCCTCATGTAAGTGTTCTCCTGATAGTTTCTTGATAAAGAAAATATTATCCCTGAGCTCGGATTTCTTGCTTTGTGGGAACCATTTTGCTAAGAAAGCACGAACTAGTTCAGGACAAGAGTTAATGGAGTGAGGTGGTAGATTTTGGATCCATTTCCTTGCCTCTCCAAGTAGTGAGTACTTGAATACCCTCAGTCTTAGGGCATCATCTGACACGTTGTTCTGTTTGTGCATCGCACACACACCCAAGAAGTTTCTAAGATGTTGTGTTGGATCATCATCGGTAGAATTCCTAAAAAATCCCTCTGCTTTAAGCATTAGGATCAGACCATGTTCCACCTTGAAGGTAGCAGCGTCAACTCGCGGAGGGACAATGGCATTTGTGTCCTCGATGTACTCATCTATATCCGTAAAAGGATTTTCTTCTTCATCATACTCTGCCATGTTTATCTAGCACACCAAACAAAGCAAGCAAAGTGTGATGGAATAAAAATGTGAAGGAAAGCACACACTAAATCGTAATTTCAAAACCGTATTCCCCGGCAATGACGCCAAATTTTGATACGCTCAAATTACACCTTAATAATTAGTGTAAAGCGGTCGATGTCAAATATAGTAACCCAACTAGGTTGGTATCGAATCCCACGGGGAATATATGTGAAAAGGTTACTTGAGTAGTGTGAAACTTGACTTAATTTGTAATTCTATTCTGTTAGTTGAAAAGAATGTTGCAATTGAGTGAAATGAAGAGAAGTAGAATATTGTGAGATTGTGATTAATTTGATTAAGGAAACCAAGGTTGTGTCCCCATTGATGTCATGTAATGCTATTGGTGTTAATATGATATATTTCTAAGGGAAAGTACTTTGATATGCAAATGGTTTCTAAGTGGCTACCCACTATTTTTCAATAGTTGAGTAATATCTACTCTTCAAGATTTTCCCAAATGTAAAAGAGTTGCGATTGAAAATAACCAATTTATACCAAATAGAACCCACTTATTCCTAGGCGATTCCATTAAACAAGGGTTAAAGCCTTGAGTTTTTGGTATCCAATTCTACCAAACCCTAGCCTACTTTTCCAAGTGAAGATAGAGAAATGAAAATAGTTAATGTTTGCAACCACTAACATCACATGAAGCATAAGAACTGAATAAATATCAACCAACCATTATATATATATTCAATGGTAAACACCCCTTAACATTACACCTATCTAGGGTCCACAACCTTAGTAATTAAAACTAGCTACTCATACTAAAATCTAAGAACAAAGCGATAAATAGAGTCACAAAGCTTACAAAGATACAAGATTCTATCTTCAAAAGTCTCCAAAACAATGGTGCATTAAATGCTCTAAAATTATTCTCTTGTTCTGACTTAGTTGCCCCACAAAAACCCTAATAAATCTATTTATAGTGGGCTAAAAGTTGGAGCCAAAATTGGACAAAAATAACCCTGCAGAAAGTTTATGCGACCGCATACTGGTCGCAGATCACGTATGCGGTCCGCATATTATTCGAAATCGCCGTATAATCTCATGTATCCAACCCAACTCTTGACCGCATTCCAATTATGTGGTCCGCATATACATTATGCGACCGCATATTCCTCCGCATAAGTGCTTCTCATCTTTCTTGATTTCAATTATGTGATCACTATGCGGTCCGCATAATTGTTATGCGACCGCATAATGGGTCGCATCTTTTTCTCTTTAGTTAACCAATATTCTGCTTCAGTCTGCGATGGGTATGCGGTCCGCATATGCTTTATGCGACCGCATACTTGCGTCATTCTGCCCTTTTGTGGCTTTTTGACTTCTTTTCCATGTTTTTGGATCCTCAAGCCTTATGCACTGCAAAACACCAAAACTTCATAAGAATTAACTAAAAATGAATTGAAAGATGAGCTAAAGTCTATATAATTGGTATCAAATGTGCCGAAATTCTACGGCACATCAATAAACATTATTCAAGCAAAAGGTATGTGCTGCACTCTTTTTTACTTCGATTAGTTTTTGTCTCAATTGGGTTATTCTGGCAAGGTTTTTAATGAGGCAGCGATAGAAAGCATACTACGAAGACAGTAGCAATAAGAACTTTGATAGCAAGGAAAAAAAACAAGCTTCCACTCTAGGACGGTTAGATAATCTTTGGTTCGATAGAAAATTCCCACTAGGAAGTTTAGTTTGCTACCGAACAAAGGTTACCCGACCAGTCACGAGCACAAACCACTCGAAGATTGTTAGATAGTATTTTGCTAGATAGCATGGATTCGTAAGGGGAAGTAAGATATGTTTCTGAGTTAAGGATTATCTAGAAATTCATCTAGTGGAATCTTTGAAGGAACAAGACTTCCAGTGTTCCAATTCGCATTCGAACACTGGGGGGGGGGGGGATGATATGAGGATACGACAACAATGACTACCACATCAACAATGAAACAAAAATCCAAAAATAAAATGCATCATCGGGATCGGGGACTGCACAGTCAGCCCCGTAGAAACAAGTTATACAAGTTATCCACAAGTAATGGCAATTTCTTTTCAGCATAGCAAATGCTTAAGTATCTTTAGAAAATGGAAGAAATAAAATGAAATCCTTTTGTTTTTATCTTTTTTCTTATCTGAATGATGAATTAACTTTGTCATTTGAAAGTTAAACAAGTACTTCAAATTTTATAACCATAATGAATATGAGACGTCCTCTTCAAGAGAACCGTAAACATAAGAGGACCTTCTCTTATAAAAACCCTCACGTTAAAGGGTTGGTTCCAGAAGAATTTATACCCGTAATGAAAAATGCCTTCGGGGAAAATAAACCCGAAGCCGCATATGAAAAGGACGCAAAACGTAAATTTGTGCAAATACATATCAAAGCCCTCACGGAAAAGGGATGATGCTCGGAGCAAAAAATGCTTTGAATACACCCAAAGGTTTCACATAGTAAGACGCAAACAAATCTGCGGAAAATTCTTAAAGAAAATCCAAAGATTAAAGGCTTGCATATTCTAACGATGAGAAGGCTCAGACAATACTTATGCAAATGATGTTTTTATTTACAAAATCATGAAAAAATGGCATAGATACAAGAACTATGAAAGAAAAGAAAAGCCAAAACTGCATTGTCTCTAGAACCAGGAGGAAGAGAAGTGTTCGCGCCCCCGAAAGAAGTAGACGAACCCACCGATGGCTCAACAGTTTCATCGGTTTGTCCTTTAGCATCATCATCTTCCGATTCTTCTTCAGTTCCTGAAATCTCGAAACTAGAACCAAAAGGTCCAGGTACATGAGACCTCGATGGAAGTCCACTTTTAGCTGCTAACTCAGGCTCGCGCGCCTTAGCTATTTCGGCATCAAAATCAATAGCATGAGCTTTGGCCTCTTCAAAGGTTTTTCTCCTCATACTGTATATGGTGTAAGTGTTTTTCACAATAAGGGAAGTCGATCGACACTTGAGTTCTTCTTTCAGTTGGATTACCTCGGTAGAAAGGTTTTCCCGGGCGGACCTAGTAGAATTGAGGCTAACATATATGTCTCAGACAGTTGAACTAAAGATTCTATTATGCTCAATAGTTTTCCTGTACTTCTCTTTTAGCTGGGCGTGTTTCTCCCCCACAGCAGCAAGCTCTTCAACTTTGGAGTTCAAGGCTGCTTCTAAGTCAGTCACTGTATCGGCAGCAGCAGCCTCGTGCTCGGTTGTAGAAAGAACGATGTCCTGGACTTCAGCCCATTTGGCCTTGGATTCCTCAAATCTAACCCTCGGTGGGCCAATTTCTTGGCAGAAGGGTTATCACTTCTTGCTCGCTTTGCTTCAAACGAGCCTCCTAAACAACAACCTCAGTAGATTTGGTTTCCAGTTCCGAGAGGCAGAGAACAATTTGGTCTTGTTCCACCAAAAGTCGATTCCGTTCAGTAGTGAGTTCCTCCTTTTCACGAATCAACCTCTGAAGGCCCTCAGAAGCAATAAAATTAGCATACAAAGTAATAAGGGTAAAATTCAGGAGATGTTAGCACCCAAAATAGAAAAAGTAATAAAGGAAGAAAGGAACGTATCGCTGTGGCATTGTGCATAGCATTGTTCAACAGACACTCTCCCGAGAGTAATTGAATCTTTTCCCAGTCTTTCTCTAAAGCCAAAGGCATCATATAATTAGCAAGCTCCACCGGCCAGGATAGCAAATTACATCCGATAGAGACCGAAAGAGTAACGTTCCTCCTCCTTTGTGGATCTTCAGAAGGATCAGCATAATTTTGCCCCAAATTCCCATGAACTGGGGACTGGGGAAGAGGAACGCCTTCTCCATGGTCAGGTGCGCCCGGCAAAGATGATGTAGCAGTTGTTTGTGGAAGAATGGATGAAGGTAGAAATGATGTAGCAGTTGCTGGTATTGGTGAAGTTGGAGATGAAGTTCATGGAGTCGGATGAGGAGAAGCAGTAGCATCAAATGCAGTGCTGGTGGATGGATGCTCGCCAACCAAAGATAGCAGGGATCCGGTACTCATCCCCGCAGTACCGGGTACAACAATTGGGGCTCGAAAACGGGAGTTGGCATTATCTACCAAATTAGATTCTCCCCAAAGTGTCGAGATATCGTCCTCGGTTGGTGTGACTGTCTAAACAGGTCGAACATCCTGCTGAGATGATGAGGATCGTCGCCTTCTATGTAGAGAAGCTCCCTCATCACTAGCTTCATCATCATTATCAATCATCACGGTGTCTATGACCAGCCCAAAAGTCGGACCAGGTGCCATCGACATCGAAGATGACTCGGGGGCATCAGTCTTTTCCCTCTTATTCTTTTCCCGGCCACGGAGGAACATCTTCTCTTTTGTTGTTTATCCTCTGACCGGGGACTCCGTAAAGAAGTGTTTGCGCCCAAAACAAGCTTGGAGATACCTGTTCGAGTAAGTGCTTCCTAAAGCAGCTTCGATGCATCAGCAGGATCACCCAAGATGTCCTTCTCAGGGACAGCAACGGATCCCGCGGGTATACCTAATTTTATAGATAGGTTAGAAGAGGTTAATCAAATTCTTTACATGAAAAATTGAAACAAGGTGAGTTCGAGTTACCATGATTTTTGGCCTTCCACCAGTATTTATAGGAAGGATGGAGGTTCAATACGGCTATAGAAAAATATTTACTAAAAAGAAATACTAAACAAAGAGCTTACGAGTGCGGTTCCATGCGGCCGGAAAGGATGAAGCCGTTGCCGGAATAATGTCATTGGTGACGAATGCAACAAGCCATTCCATCCACCCACGGCCATTGTCATCATCCATTCTAGACAACAAAGCTTGGTGGCCACACTTGCATAGGCTTATCATTCCCCCGTAGAAGATTTTGGGGGAATAGAGATTCATCATATAAGCTACGGTTCGCTCCTCTCCAGTTTCCTGGCATAAACGTCGAAGGCAAGCAACCGTCCTCCACACAGAAGGACTTACTTGTGCAAAACACACTTGGTAAGCAAAACTCCACAATCACGAAATCAAGATCCCCACTCAAAGAAAACGCACCCAAAGTAATGGGATACGTGTAAACATATGTAAAACCCTCCTTGGGAAGGGTGACACGCTCCGACAGATCGGTAGCAATAATTTATAAGTCATGGCAGCGACAGTCTTCCTTCACGGCAGGAATGCTCGAAGGACGTATGAAAGAAGGATACCTGCTAACGGCCCTTGTACGAGAATTCGCAGTAGGGAATTTCTCTTCAAAGTTCTTTGTGGTAATAAGACTTATAGGGATAATGGAGTCCACTGTTGGAGGAGCAAAGTCCCCGGCATTGTTCTTGCTTTTTGAAGAACCGGTACATTTTGAAAAAGAAGCCATTGAATAAGAAGAAGGAAAAGGTTTTTGTTTGAAGAGAATTAGAGAAAGGATAGAGAACAAAGATGCAAATCAGAAGCTCGAGAAATTATGAAGTGCAAAGGAAAAGAATGATACATATAAGTAAAATTTTGGCGGCTAAATTCATGGCCATGATTACCTCGATAATAGAAAAATATTGTGTTGAATCGTGGGATGACGCATGTTTGGGGCATTAAATGCAGAGAGGCGTGTATCTAATCAACCGTCAGAAGCCTTCGAGGGAGTTATAGTAATCCCCGCCAAAAGAGTGTTTCTACCAACTTCCCGGTAACACAAAGTTATGTCACCGAAAAGCAGGGGGGCTATATGTATATGGTAAAATATGATATGATATGTGGTCATCTAAAGGAAAGACACGTGGAACCCAAGACGGAGATGGCCAAAATCGAACTTAGACATTCCGCTTGTCACCGGAAAGGATAACATTCATAAAGGTGTATTAAATACTCTGCGCCCGGTAGCATTTAATAAGGAATATTCTGCGGCATTAAGAGCGACGACCTGTTATAGAGAATTTGGCATTTATGGTCACCGTTACATCTTCATCAATGACACTCACAATTGATAATAAAGGAGGGCATGATCCTAGGACCTCCTTCCTTAGACACATCTATAAATAGTGAGCCCAGTTATCATTGTAAATGACACAAATTTTCTGGCTAAATTTATACCACATGCTATACAAAGCTTAATACAATCTTACTTTTCCGCTTTTTGATCACATCATTGCTGTGCCCAGAAACCTTGTTCCCGGAACTATCATCTCTGTTATTTCATCTACATTTTAAGTCTAAGTATGGTACATGTCACGACCCAAAATCCATTAAAGATCGTGATGGCACCTAACACTGCTGTCAGGCAAGCCAACAATAATTGATTAACTTGATTACTCATTTTAGTATTTTGAAATCATGATTTTTCCTTCAATTAAATAATAAGAAATAAAATTACAGAGTAAATGATAAAATTTTCCCCAAATACACTAATGAACACTCATAAGTACCCCCAGAACCCGGTGTCACAAGTGCATGAGCATCAACTAGGGAAATAAAATAAAATACAGCATCTGTCCGGAATACAAATTAGACAACAAAGATATAAGTAACTCTGAAGGAGACTCTACTGGCTGCGGATCGTAACATAGAATGCAACTCATCTAAGTTCCCGCATTAACCACGCCTCTACACCCACAAGGCTACTAAACATATATGTTCCTGCACAAAATGTGCAGCAAGTGCAGTATGAGTACGCAAATCAACGCGTACCCAGTAAGTTTCCAGTCTAACCTCAAAGAAGTAGTGACGATGGGTCGACTCCAACACTTACTATGGGCTATAAATAAAATACCGATGATATAATTATGCATGGATTACATGGAACGGTTTTAAGCTCAATATCATGAAATAAGTAAACAATTCTTTATTTAATAAGGAATTTCCGAATTTATTTTTTTCATTGTTTATCGTTTTATATCTCAGGCCAATGAAGCAATATCAATTATTATAAATTCCAAAGAAACCGATTAAATCATGCGCAAATTATGTCGAGGTCGTACGGCCTGATAGAATATAAATATTTAAATTGTGCACTGCCGAGGGTCAAACGGTATGAACCATAGACGCATCTATCTGCTACCGAGGCGTTCGGCCCGCTCCACAAATAACCAATTCATGATTTATTAAGGGGCAAATATTCCAAGAATTACAAATTCTCATTTAACGGTCAAGTAAATGAAGTTTAACCTTTTTACAATTCCTTTATCGAGTTTCTAAATGTTTTAACCAATTAAATTAACAAGTAGGGCGCAAACATCGCAAGTACACCATTATATGGATCCTAGACCACCCGGACATAAGCATAATAGTAGCTACACACGGACTCTCGTCACCTCATGTGTACATAGCCCTAACAAATAGAAGCACATAATAATTTGATTCACCTATGGGTTTAGTTCTCTCTTACAAGGTTAGAAAGGAGACTTACCTCGCTCCGAAATTCCATAACTGGCTCCCAAGCCTTTCCAACAACTCAAACTGATGCCCAACGCTCCAAAACTAATCAATAAATGTGCAAACCCATAAATGTATACTCTAGTAGTCATTATAATCCAATTTATAACAATTCCCAACTCCGCTCAAAAAGTCGATAAAATCACCCTCGGGCCCACGTGCCCGGACTCCAGAATTTTCGAAGATAAACTTTACCAATAACCCCACGAACTCAAATATATAATTTATTTCCAGTTCCATACCCAAATTCGTGGTCAAAATCCAAAAATACCAATTTATAGGTTTTTCTTCCAAATCCCAAATTTCTACAAATTTTTATGTCTAAATCCATATATAAACTTTGTATTTAACTCACAACTAGAAGAAATAACTTACCTCTTGATGATGATGGAACCCCCTCTCAAAATGCTCTCAAATATCGCCTAAGTCCAAGTGGGAAATGAGGGAAATGAGCTAAGTCCTGCATTAAAAGCTATTCCACAGGTCGCAGATGTCGCATTTGTGACACCTGGTTCGCAAATGCGACAAAATCATCGCAAATGCGAAGCTGAGCTCCCCACTGCCAAGGTCGCAAATGCGACCAAAAGCGCGCAAATGCCAAGGCAGGCTAGTCGCAAATGCGAGTGGAAATCTCGCAAATGTGAGTCCTACCCAGATCAGGCTTCTTCGCAATTGCGAAGCCTTTCTCACAAATGCGAGGTTCTCAAATGCGAACCAATCCTCGCATTTGCGATACCTGAGACACCAGCAAAGAAAAACCAGAAAACTGAAGCCTTATCAACCATCCGAGTCCGTCCGAAACTCACCCGAGCCCTTGAAGCTCCACACCAAACATCCACACAAGTCTAAAATCATCATACGGACTCGCTCGCTGCCTCAACTAACATCAAACAACATTGAAATCATGAATCGCACCCCAATTCGAGCTTAATGAACTTTACAACTTCAAACTTCTACATTCGATGTCGAAACCTATCAAATCACGTCCGATTGACCTCAAATTTTGCACACAAGTCATATTCGACATTACAGCCCTACTCCAACTTCCGAAATTAGAATACAGCCACGATTTCAAAAAGTCCACTCCCGGTCAAACTTCTCAAAAACCTTCAAATTCCAACTTTTGCCAAATGACCTCAAAATGACCTACGGACCTCCAAATCTACATACGAACCTGCTCCCAATACCAGAATCACCATACGAAGGTATTCCCAGGCTCGGAATCCCAAACGGATATTGATAACATTGAAATGCACTTCAACGTAAATTTATGAAATTCTTCCAAAATGCCAACTTCCATAATAGGCGTCAAAATGCTCATGGGTCATCCAAAACCTGATCCGGACATACGCCCAAGTCTAGAATCATCATACGAACCTGTTGGAACTTCAAATCTCAATTCTGAGGTCGTTTACTCAAAAATAACACCTTAGCCAATCTTTCCAACTTAAAGCTTCCGAAATGAGAATTGTCTTTACAAATTAACTCAGAACCTTCCCGAAATTTAATTCCGCCCACACGTACAAGTCTTAATACCTGAAGTGAAGCTACTCATGGCCTCAAACTGCTGAACAATGCGCTAGGGCTCAAAATGACCAGTCGGGTCGTTACATTCTCTCCCAGTTAAACATACGTTCGTCCTCGAACGTGTTAAGAACTATTATGGAGTTGTCTGAAATCACCGCTTAACACCTCGTGCACCTACCCGTGCTACCACAACTCAGTTGAGTACATTAGCTCGAGCCAATCTGAAGATCTTCCCCTTTATTTAGGCAAGTAAGCCTTAGAGTCAAATTCCAACATCCAGAATTCTCCACCAAGCTTGTTTCCAATATACAAACACCGTATCAATAACTACACACTGCACCAAACACAATTTTATACCCTTACTGAATTCATACCATGCACCGTGTAACTCACATAACCATAATAACATCCTCTGACAACGATAGCCAAAATCCCACTAATCTGATGCCCACAACATACCTCACAGAGCATATAAGTCCATTTTCAACTCTCGCGATACTGCCACAACAGAAAGGATGCATAAAAACACATAACCACTTGACGAATCACAATTCATAGAGTCTCTCCCCCCGACAAGAACCATTACCTCATTCTGGACTGAATAACAATATTTACTCTTTAATATGCCTTATACAAATCTGATCACACTGATTCCAGCTTCAATAATCTCGTCTCACCCCAGTACAAGCTGTTTAGGCAATAAGCTACCTCAGATACTGCAAAATCCTCATATGATGCCACATTGTGCTAACAAGCTACAAACTCGAATGCGATATATAAGGAAAATGAATCCTGGAACGAACTACTCAACCCACGTAACTAATAAAACGACCGAAAAGGTATTATAAACCTTCCCCAGAAAATGAGAAACAAAACACACAAGGATAGATATGGGGATTTGTACTCAACATCACACTGTTGCAGTGTACAAGCTAATCCACACTTGATACCGCTGCGGCGTGCAACCCGATCCAACCATGATACCCATGGCGTCGTGCCACCTGATCCAAACAACATATCCGTGGCGGCGTGCCACCCGATCCACACATAATAATAAATAGGGAAATACCTGGTAAGACATAAATGTTTATACCTACAAAATACACGAATATCAACCACATGCACGTGAAGTGCATAATACAAATCTTGGGGAGACGGATAGCGCCATACGCTACGAAACTCAAGTAGAACTAAGGTGCAATAAATGACCTGCATCTTGAGAGCCATCCTGTTCTCACAACACCACAAGCTACATGGGATCTCAATACAAGTGCGAATAATCAAACCGCCTCACAACCCACATGGCATAATAGAGACTATACGGAAGGGCTGACAATAGAAATAATATCCAAGGCCTGAAGACCCCTCTAAAAATAACGCTATGCTAAAATGAACACATCCGGCCTGATATAGAGCCCACCTTCACATTTAGATCTACCCACGGACCTCAAGCTGATTCTGGTTGTATCGCACTGGGCTAATAAACTTTCAAGGATCCACAATAACCCTTTTTCCCATGACACACAAGAACAACCATCAAATCCGGAACAAACTTCCACAGTCCACAACCAAATGAACCGAGCGCCCTTCAGGCATAAATTCTCACATTAGCGATAGTACCACAATCTCCATACTTGGTTTTAAAATTTTAATCAATCAAGTGACTACATGTCACACTTATACAATCTTCCCGTGAGATGCACTCCCACGACCTTCTGCACCAGGTAACAAGTCTGCACGTCCATACCACCAGCCACACTAATGTTGTAAAGCAAATCAGGAATCCGCGATCAGTACGTAAAGCCTCTTACACGTAACACCGATCCCAGGTGACGCTAAAGACTATACCAGCTTACTCTAACCATCTGAATCCTTTCCTACTCATCTGAGCTCTTAACATTTTTGTCGACACCAAACTGTAACATTGATCCTCAACTTCTAATTCCCACGCCGCTCACTGCACCTAACATACCAATACGTGAGAGTATAAGAATTCCATCATGACTTCTGATCCACTAATAGACTAAACACTCCATCACATAGCAACCTTTTACTTAACTCATTTCAGGAGAACCATTGCAACACGCGACTGAATTCCCATAACCGCAGAAATACAATCCTCAAGTAGTGGTCTAAACCACCATAACTCTTCCGAGACCCATCTACACTTAACATGCCATAATACTCGAATACCTTCCAGTAAAATCAATTACGGTGGCCATCAAGCCTCGCACGTACTGCCACAAATCACATGTATAACTTAACACGCTGAAGGAACTAATCATTGCCACCATCATGCCAATTCAACCATTACTAACCGATTCGACTTCTTCTAATTTACTCTGGACTTGCATTAGGAATAATAATAGCTTAGTTCAAAACATCATAAACCCAAATCCGCACTCATCCTGAGTGACCTTATTTCACGAGACCATGTTGTCTCCAAAACCCACAAACCATCTCATACCCTCCTTATGTGCATATTCGCATCTTTAACTGGTACACCCATTCTGAAAATCCCTCTATGAATCCGAAGTTATTTTCTCCCATTCCTCTAATGCCACACCGCAGACCGTAGATAACGTAGAACACTCCAAGCCACTTTCGTAATCAGCTGCTAAAGCTTGATACTTAACCATACTACGGACTCGAAATCCTTAGGCACCACACTTTAACTTTTGAATGCACTGGGACCGTTGTTGAGAGTCACCCACTCTGGCTTGGTCTCGACTATAATCAAACTCCAAGGCCCTGCTAGCACATGGACACCCTCTCAAAGAAGCACTCGGCTGGATCACTTTCCTTGTATATCACCTCCACACAAAACATAAACCCTGAGTCTTCCCAAAGCCTGAACATAAATCGATAAGGCCAATTACAACACACATTCCTCAAATCTTTTGCTCAAATTACCACTGATGTTCTCTTTATTTAGCCATAATAACCCAACAATATGTCGATAACCAGAAGCCTCACAAGTAGATAACCACGCAATCCAATCGTAGGCGGTGGGGCTCTCCCACTTAGCTTGGAGCTACCATTGCATAGCTCTAGAACCCACTAAGACTCCTTATCCCCCACTAACATGATTTTGCATAATCAACCCGCCAAATTCCACGAAATCCTTCTGTTAACACTTCATGAACACTCTGAATCACTTGCCACATTTACATATCCGACCTCTTACCGGCTAGCTAGTAGAATCCTTCGTAGAAGCTTCGTCAACACTACATAACCGCTAACCTGCTCACAGGACATAACCCACCTGTGGAAATTACATGCCGACATCTTCCAACAGCACTGCACCAAGTACAATTACTACGAAATCAATAAACCACCCTGAGCCCGTGCTCATTCACCAGCTGTACAAGTTCGTTCACTCCCCATTGACATCAACTAAAGGTGCGACGATACATTCGAATCCAAAGTCATGTTGCATCCCTCTTCATATTAAGCAACTCCCTCCTGTCACACCCAATCTTCCTCAATATAGCAGCCAATATTCCAAATTAAGCCCGTAGACCTAGTCACTGTCCACCATGAGTCCCTAATCACTCTAACTTCCCCCAAGGCGTGTGGCTAACCTACCATAGAACCCGTATGCTACTCTGCCACTCTCCCACTTTGGTCAAACCCTCTCCCTTAACCAACTACTCAACTTCTGTTTCTCACGATTGGCCTTCTAGAATTTTAACCAACGCAAGACATCTTCCACATGTCCATCCTCATCCTTCGCTGCCCAGTTATTGCCTTAAATCATATTCTATCTTTGTAGCACTTGAGCCAATTGATTGCTACCAACTTTAAACCTTTTTGAAGATCATCTTTCTCTAGCCATCAACACTAGAAACACTGATTCGATTTTGAAATCGCTACAACCCTTTATTTCTGACAATGGCTTCTCCGGCACCATTTCACAATACCCCGCCCCGAAGGAGAATGGAAGAAGACCACAATACCGTCGAACTTAACACATCCAATCAAGGATGACGACACCACATCATAGATGAAAATTCCACCGCGCTCGAAATACCAAATCTCATTACTCCATCAACCCAAACCTGAACGTTCTTAGTCCGATTGCCTCTCCTCCGCTGGACTAAATGCTGAACCTCTAAGCCGTGAAATGAGAAGTCCTTCTATCAAGTCATTTACTACCGCGGTCCATAGATAAGTAACCTACCATTACACCAACACTATGTGATAGCAACGCACGAATCATCAAAACAATCATTGACAAATCTCAAACAATAGGCAATACTGATATTGAGCTGAAATGATAGAACAGACTTCCGTAAGGTGACGACAATAGCCCAATCAAATATGCAGGGAGAAACATCACGCACCACATATGCAGTACCATTAAAATTCCTCAATTCCAAATTTATAACTAGCGCTTCAAGTTGCACAAGATTGAATAGGAAGGAAATGAAGGCATAAGCCTCAAAGGAATCAAATCGCACGATGAGGAATCAAGACGGGAAGTGCTCCTAACAGTCTTGTAGCCTCTCGAAGATAAGTACATACATCTCCGTACGGATCCGCAAGACTCTACTAGACTCGCTCATGACTCGTAAGACCAAAGTGAACCTAGTGCTCTGATACCATGTTGTCACGACCCAAAATCTATTGAAGGTCGTGATGGCGCCTAACACCACTGTCAGGCAATCCAACAATAATTGATTAACTTGATTACTCATTTTACTATATTGAAATCATGATTTTCCTTCAATTACATAATAAGAAAAAATATTACAGAGTAAATGGTAATATTTTTCCAAAATACACTAATGAACACTCATAAGTAGCCCCAGAAATCGGCGTCACAAGTGCATGAGCATCAACTAGGAAAGTAAAATAAAATACAGCGTCTGTCCGGAATACAAATTAGATAGGAAAGATATAAGTAACTCTGCTGGCTGCGGATCATAACATAGAATGAAACTCACCTAAGTCCCCGCATTAACCACGCCTCTGTGCCCACAAGTAAGTATCCAGTCTAACCTCGAAGAATTAGTGACGAGGGGTCGACTCCTACACTTACTATGGGCTATAAATAAAATACTAATGATATAATTAAGCATGGATTACATAGAACAACTATAAGCTCAATATCATGAAATAAGCAAACATTTATTTTGTTAATGAGAAATTTCCAAAAAAAAAAATTTCATCATTTATTGTTTTGTATCTCAGGCCAATGAAGCAATATCAATTATTATAAATTCCAAAGCAACCAATTAAATCATGCGCAAATCATGCTGAGATCGTACGGTTCGATCCAACATAAATATTTAAATTGTGCACTGCCGAGGGTCGAACGGTATGAACCATAGATGCATCTATCTGCTACCGAGGTGTTCGGCCCGCTCCACAAAAGAGAAAACACATTAAACAACCAATTCAAGATTTATTAAGGGGCAAATATTCCAAGAATTACAAATTCTCATTTAACGGTCAAGTAAATGAAGTTTAACCTTCTTACAATTCCTTTATCGGGTTTCTAAATGTTTTAACCAATTAAATTAACAAGTAGGGCACAAACATCGCAAGTACACCATTATATGGATCATAGACTACCCGGACATAAGCATAATAGTAGCTACACACGGACTCTCGTCACCTCGTGCGTACGTAGCCCTAACAAATAGAAGCACATAATAATTTGATTCACCTATGGGTTAAGTTCCCTCTTACAAGGTTAGAAAGGAGACTTACCTCGCTCCGAAATTCCATAACTGGCTCCCAAGCCTTTCCAACAACTCAAACTGATGCCCAACTCTCCAAAACTAGTCAATAAATGTGCAAACACATAAATGTATACTCTAGTAGTCATTATAATCCAATTTATAATAATTCCCAACTCTGCTCGAAAAGTCGATAAAATCACCCTCGGGCCCACGTGCCCGGATTCTAGAATTTTCGAAGATAAACTTTACCAATAACCCCATGAACTCAAATATATAATTTATATCCAGTTCCATACCCAAATTCGTGGTCAAAATCCAAAAATACCAATTTATAGGTTTTTCTTCCAAATCCCAAATTTCTACAAATTTTTATGTCTAAATCCATATATAAACTTTGTATTTAACTCACAACTAGAAGAAATAACTTACCTCTTGATGATGATGGAACCCCCTCTCAAAAATCGCCTAAGTCCAAGTGGGAAATGAGCTAAGTCCCGCATTAAAAGCTATTGCACAGGTCGCAAAATGCGACAAAATCATCGCAAATGTGAAGCTGAGCTCCCCACTGCCAAGGTTGCAAATGCGACCAAAAGCTCGCAAATGCAAAGGCAGGCTAGTCGCAAATGCGACTGGAAATCTCGCAAATGCGAGTCCTGCCATGATCAGGCTTCTTTGCAATTGCGAAGACTTTCTCACAAATGCGAGGATCGCAAATGCGAACCAATCCTCACATTTGCGATACCTGAGACACCAACAAAGAAAAACCAGAAAACTGAAGCCTTATCACCTATCCGAACGCGTCCGAAACTCACCCGAGCACTCGAGGCTCCACACCAAACGTCCACACAAGTCTAAAAACATCATACAAACTCGCTTGCCGCCTCAACTAACATCATGCAACATCGAAATCATGAATCGCACCCCAATTCGAACTTAATGAACTTTAGAACTTCAAACTTCTACATTCGATGCCGAAACTATCAAATCATGTCCGATTGACCTCAAATTTTGCACACAAGTCACATTCGACATTATGGACCTACTCCAACTTCTGGAAACAGAATCCTATCCTGATATCAAAAAGTCCACTCCCGGTTAAAGTTCTCAAAAACCATCAAATTCCAACTTTCGCCAAATGACCTCAAAATGACCTACGGACCTCCAAATCCATATACGGACGCACTCCCAATGCCAGAATCACCATACGAAGCTATTCCCAGGCTCGGAATCCCAAATAGACATTGATAAAATTGAAATGCTCTTCAACTCAACTTTATAAAATTCTTCCAAAATGCCAACTTCCATAATAGGCGTCGAAATGCTTCCGGGTCATCCAAAACCCGATCCGGACATACGCCCAAGTCTAGAATCATCATATAAACCTGTTGGAACCTTCAAATCCTGATTCCGAGTCCGTTTACTCAAAAATCATACCTTAGTCAATCTTTCCAACTTAAAGCTTCCAAAATGAGAATTATTTTTCCAAATTAACTCCAAACTTTCCCGAAATTCAATTCTGATTATACGAACAAATCATAATACCTGAAGTGAAGCTACTCATAGCCTCAAACTGCCGAATGATATGCTAGGGCTCAAAACTATCGGTCGGGTCGTTACAGTACATTTCTTCAATTATTGCATTATTTCAGGACCAAATTAGTTTACTTGTCTAGAAATCACGTATAAATTTAACTGTGCCGTTTTATGGGTAAACACTATTCCAACTTTTGGAACTTAAATCTGAGCCCGATAACAACAAAGTCAACTCTCGGTGAAACCTCTCAACTCTCCAAACTTGAACTTTTTCAACTTTCACCAATTCAAGCCAAAATAACCTACGGGCTTCCAAACCCATATCCGGAAGCACTCCTAAGACCAAAATCACTATACGGGGCTACCGAAACTATCAAAATTCTATTCCAGAGTCATTTACACATAAGTCAATATCCGGTCAACTCTTTCAACTTAGAGTTCCAATCATGGGACTAAATGTCCCAACTCATTCCGAAACATCCCCAGAACTAAACCAACAACCCCAGGCAAGTCACGTAACAACGAATAAGTGTTGTACCCTATTTTTCACTAGTCAAAACAACATTCAACGTCTGTTTTCTCTGTTGATAAAAGAGAGTTGCCACCTAATATTTGAAAGTATACTATGGTACCTATTTAATTACTGAGTCATGTTCCTTATAGGTCTGCAAACCCGTGAGATTATGTGTAAGTGTTATTGTTCTTCTAAGGGGAAGGTGTTAAGCACCACTTAAAATCTACACGAGGTAGCTCCATAGAACTTATACTAATTTTAAGGGATCAGTTATTTGTACTATGCTTAATTACTATTAAAGAGCATGACTTACTATATATCTAAAGGAAATCATGATACTAGTAAAAGGAATGTGAGACCTTTAAAAGGATATGAACTTATGAATGAGTCGATGTTGGTGGATATAGTTGAAATAATTTTGAAATATGTATATAAATGGTCTATGTTTTATAAAGCTTGTGAAAAGAGGTTAAGTTATGAAAATAATTGATTTAGTGAATAGGTGTTCATGTAATTCTAAAGATGTTTGTAAAAGTGAATCTAAGATATACCTTTACTTTTAAAACGTTGGAGAAAAGCAGCCTTTTGAAAATCTTTTTGGGGGGACAGTACTTCACCTTTTAGGAAAATTCTGATTTGCCTCGTGATAGTAAAGCTTGCGATTCAGTTCTGATTTCCTTTTGAAAATGGGCCGCTGTTTTTACTAAGTTCTGTGCTTCAAAATCTTTTAAGAAAAAGCAAGGTGAGTGAAAACATAGTGATGATATGAGGAGATTATAGTTAGTGAAAATGAGGATTAATTACTAACTAATTCTTTTTAAATCCTATATTATTTAAGGCTTGCCTATGTTTATATGATATTAAAAATGAAAATAAAGTATGTAATCTAATATGAGTGTTGTATACATGACAACAAAGATGCGATAAAGCAATAAGTCAGTAGATAAAAGGTAATGAAGCAGTAAACTATACTAAGGGAACAATAGATAATTACAAAGGAATTGAGGGAAAGAGGACTGAACTCTGGTAATTGGGCCTCAAGAAAGAAGGCCCAACAGTAGAGAGATGCGGCTAAAACTAATTTTGTGGACTTTCTAGGAAATCTGACAAGGCTGGGACTGGGCCTGAGTTCCTTATTAACTCAGCAGGACCAAATGGATGTACATGTCCAAAAGAGAAAGAAAATAATTAGATACATACTCCATATATTCAACATATTCAACCAATAGACAAACGACTGGAACAGAACATATTAAAACATCAATATTCTAACTTTATGATAAATTATACTAATGTGGTGGCTATACATTGCAAATGATTTACATTGAAAACCTTTCGTTATAATAAACACTAAACTCCTAAACAACCAAAAGTCTCACTAAATTAATGGCTAAGGAAGGAGTTCTACTCAAGGTCTCTGCCCCCCTTTGAATCCTCCGACACTTCAAAGTTGACAAGGGACTCAAAGCCTAGGGCAATACTTGTGCCAGGGAGAGCAGCCCAACCTAGAGTTAAACTCCACTCCCAAATACCCATAACCACTAACAACATATTTTTCCTTATGGGTTTAAATGCCAATGAGGCCCTTTCAATGTAAACTAAATGTTATAGTATTACTTACCACAAAACTATACTCTTTCTTCTAACAGAATAACATAAGGGCACACATACTATATTTGATGCCAAATGAACAATACACATATCAGGTAAACCTAAAGGTCAGATTTCGACTACATATATGAAAGAAACAGAGTCATCATAACATACCGCTAAATGTCTAAGCATTAGGGAAAAACACATTCAAAGGAAAGGTTAGCTATAGAGAGTTCATATATTCAACAACATAAGAAACACAGATGCTCTTGCCCTGACTAACTGACTATGAACTGAGTAGTTTGCTACTAGCACATGAATGGATTAGTAGCACTACTTGAAATTTTAAAAAGGGTATAAGTAAAGGTTTAGGCAGGCAGTGGCAATTATCACCTTTCACAGAAGTTATCAGAGATATCAGAAATATGATTTGAACTCTCAATATGACGATAGGACACAGCTTTGAACATGGAATCCCTTAAGGGCTCAACAAGATCATATTTTGAACAGTATTAACCTTAAACAAGACACTATGTTCATACAATATCAAAAAAGGACTTCTCACAAGGTTTAAGGATCAGATTCAGTTTTAAATTAATAATAAGGAGAGGACTGAGTACAATTTAAGACAAGAACATGGAATCATAGAGTCAAACAGGGATACATGCAATATTCAGTTAGCTATGCATAGGCAGTTCAAATGAGTTTGTAATCTTATACAAACATGAGATCTTTGCATGTTACAGAATCAAGTTAAACATGTCATGAAGGAAGAGGGGTTACAGAAGGGGGAAGTGTTATACCAAAAATAAATTTAACACATGTGTATAGCTTAAATCGATTTCTAAATGTGAAGTAAGCATACTTAGATTTAAAAAATTATCACTTGACTTATGACTAGAATGATTAGGTCCTCCTTGTAGGGAAGATAAATTAATAATAGCTAGACATAAGCTTCACAAGGTCAGCAGTGTCACAAAAGAGGTTAAAGACAAGAAAACACTATACCTAAATAGGTTTTGACTTAAACATGTAATAGAAGGTTACATCTAAACATGAGACAACTAAATTCAACTTAACAGCAACTACCAGTAAACTATAAAACAAACATGATCATGACTTACTTTTTGTGAAAAGAGGATAACTTAATCTTAACAGAATGAATACAGTAGAACTATTGGTGTTCATGAAAAAAAGATAGTTTAACTCAAAAAAGATTATTCATGCAAATGCAAACAATAGTTAGGTATAATCATGTGAATGGCATGGTGATAGCCCAGAAGTTGCCTTCAGAGTTAGCAGATAAACGTATAGAGAAGAAAAGCATCTAAACACTTAGATTTTCATTCTATAAACTTATGAACTTTCAAGTTTATCTTAGTTAGGATTATTAAATCATAAAGTCGATCACAAAACAAACAGAACAAAAGGAAAACAATAGGCAGAGGTGAAGATCACAACAGAATCATCAATGAAAGACTATGAAGTTCAGGTAAACATGAGCATTCATTCAAGTCACATTACAGAAATGAAAGTCATCACGAGTCGCATAATAACATGATCAATCATCAATAAAAGGCTCAAGGGGCATGACAAGTGATCACAAGTACCAATATACTATCATAAATAGAACTTAAACATTTCCATACTAGTTATAAGCATCATAAACAAATATAGTTCACAGAAGACAACCAGCATGTTCATAATGTTCAGATAAGATGATTAAAGAGAGAAGTTAGGAATGTACTGACCTTTTCGAGTACAGCAGACCAAACATAAATATCTCTTAGTTGCTTAAGACCCCAAGGCTTCAAGCTCGATGGAGCAAAAGTACTCAGAAATGAAAAAAGGAAATCAGTAAGAAACCCTATGTTTTGGGATTTCAGAGTTGCTCATAGATGATTGTGCAGATATTTTTTTTCAGTGTTAGGTTGTGGTAGATGAGAACATTAAAGGCCCATTTTTATAGTGCTATTAAGGCTCTTAAGGTTCCACAGATTCAAAACAATAGTGGGAAGTGACGAAAGATCGATGATGACAACAAGATTGAGTGAAATCAGGAAGAAATAGAGGGAAAAATGAATGAAACGTTTACTTGAGTGGAGAGAAATTGATCATTAAAGGAAAACCCATCGAAAAAATCCCCAAAACCCAAAGGTCACTATGTTTGACCACTGGGTACATAATATTCATGATGAAGCTGTGAAATGTGCACATGCATGCTCCGATTTGGAAGACCGAGTGGAGAAACCAGATGAAATGAAGTTTAATCATTTAGGTCTAGGGTTTAAAATTAAGGATTTTGAATTTAATCGACGAGAATGGAAACTGGACTCACTGGCTTCAACACCTAGGGACAAATGTGACGAATCTGTAAGTCTAATTTGAAAGAACGAAAGAATGGGGTTTTTACCTTACTAGTCGAGTCTAATCTCTCAGATTTGAAGAGAAAAAAGGGAAAATTAGTGGGATTCGGGGATGGAGAAGCAGGGAAGGACGATTTGGTGAAGGTCTTGTGACCTTGCACTGATTCGTGCAAGGTTTTCATGAATGATGGGTTGGAAACGGTGAGAGAAAAGAGAGAGGAAATGGAAATGAGGGCGGCTGTGTCAAAGAGAAATGATTAGAGTTTTGGGGTAATGGGATCTGTCTCTAAGATTAAAGACGAGAGATGGAACATGAGTCGTTGGATCTGTTCATCAACGGCTCCGATTATTTTGGTAATTGGAAAGTTAGAAATGATTTAAGTGAGAAAATCGGTGGCCGTTGGATTACTTTGATCGGATGGTTGAGATTAGATATCTCGATTTTTAAATTGAAGAGAAACGGAGACCAATTGTGACTCGTTGATCTGAGGAACACGCGGCTCAGATTCGTTGTGTTTCTTGTGTTAGTGGTGAGGGAGGGTGACATGGCGCGCCTTGATTGGTGCAAAGAGAGTGGCTTGGATCTCCAACAGGGAAGAGATGAGGATGTTTTGACTTGGTATATTTCGTTTGGGCCTTAGTAATTGGGCTGAAAGTCATTTGAAGAAGAGCCATTTTACACTTGATTGAGAATTGCAATTATAGCCCTTTTGTCTTTTAATCCCTTTTTGAATTTAATTTAAATAAACTTAATAATTTTCAATAAATGTGGTAAAAATATTAATTACTATATATACTACTAATTTTTTAAATTAATTGTTTATAAAAATACTTTGTTTTTCTAAACTGCAACACTAATTTTGAATTTCACATAATAGCCCTTTAACTAGAGATTAAAGAGTTATTTATCAAATTAATTATATAACCTACATAACGTATATATAAGAATTATTGTAATAATCTTAAAATAGTAAGTATATTTCTAATTATATAATGTTAATATTACGCGATTAATTTTAAAACTAATACTTAACTAATTTGTAAAATATGTATTTGTTACTAGAAAACACTTTTAAAATAATTATTATAAATTATTAAGTACAAATAAATTAATTTAAAAGGGGAGGGTCAAAACTGGCAGTCAAAAGCTGCCCCTCTTTGACCGGAGACGATGAAAGAGTTTTTGGGCAAAGAAATTAAACCAAACCCAATTTTGTCCCGACTTGAGGTATGTATTGTAGGAATGAGGATTGTGAATTGCATGAATGAGTTAAGGAAGAGTCTGTGAAGATTTTTGGGAAACGTTTTGCAGATATTATGGCCGAATTCAGGCTTTGAATTGCTTACATAACTC
This sequence comes from Nicotiana tabacum, assembly GCF_000715075.1. Taxonomy (NCBI): domain Eukaryota; kingdom Viridiplantae; phylum Streptophyta; class Magnoliopsida; order Solanales; family Solanaceae; genus Nicotiana; species Nicotiana tabacum. The sequence continues at coordinate 25,521,627 of NC_134094.1, read as the reverse complement.
GGGCTTAACGAAGATCAGGCCTCATATAGTTCTGGAGTGAAGACTTTGGGGAAACGACACTCGCATGAATTTCCCCAGTATTGTATTAGGATGATACGGTGAGATGGAGGATTGGGCACTCGTGATAGCTTAAATTTTGCGGTTTCATATGAAAGATTTGAAAATTTTGAGTTTCACTGATCGTCTTGAACTTGGATCTTTGTCCCGCTAATGGGTTGGCTATCCCCATTGCGTTGTGGTTCGGTCACTGCTAAGAAAAGTTCCACGATGCAGTGTTTGTTCGTGCAAAACTCATGAAATACACGCATACAATATATTGCAATGCAGAGTATATTAAGATGCGATGTAAATGATACATGAATGATGATGCATGGCTATCGGTGAGCCATTTTTTGGGATCGGGATGATGTGATACTTGATCTTGACTCGATTTGTTAGTCGGGTTGTGTACCGTTCCGCAGCTGTCGGAGCATTTGAAAATTGTCTCCGCTTGCTGGGAGAGCTTGATTGGTAGAGTGCATCTTGGCTTGTTGGGAGAGCTTGATTTGTAAAGTGTGTCCCTGCTTGTTAGTAGAGCTTTGCACTGAAATGTTAAGTAATCTCCGCTTGGGAGTGATTGACTAGGCTGTAATCATGTCAGAAGCTTCATAAACAAAATGTTAACACATTCAAAGTAATAGAAAATGAAATAAAAGCATGCCCAAGAGATACTCTTGACCGTGGAGCTAAGTTACAGCCATCGATTGGCAGAACATTGGTGACGAGGTTTGTGACTGTTTATTCTGGCATCCATTGCGACGGAGCGGAGATGCGAATTACTTTGTTGGCAAAGTTTTGCAGTTTACTATATACAAAGCTCCGATTGGCGAAGCCGACATTCAATTTGTATACGGCGCTCTGATTGATTGAGTGGACGGTTTGCTATATACAGGACTTCAATTGGCAAAGCTGACGTTCAGTTTGTATATGGCGCTCCAATTGGTTGAGCTGATGGTTTGCTATATACAGGACTTCAAATGGTGAAGTCGACGACTTGTTTTGTACAGGGTGCTCCGATTGGTTGAGCAGGTGATTTGATATGTACAGGTTTTTTCGTATTAGCTGTCTGATTCCGAGGTACCTGCAAAGGATTTAAAGGTTAGCTTTAGTTGTACTAGAAAGATTCATGTAAAGAAGGAAGATAGATAATCTTAGGCAAGTGGCGGGTCTAGCATTTGTCCCAGTGTGGTTCTAATGCCTCTTTACTCCCTTTTAACCCTCCACTCAAAGAAAACTTCTTAGTTGGGGGGGGGGGGAGTTGGTTTGTGTCGACCAAAGAGTTGGTTTTCCCCGGCCTTTGACATGATTACGCCACGAAGTTCGGTAGATGGAATAGATTATGGTATATGTGTGTGTGTGTGTGTGTGTATATATATATATATATTGTCTTTAGAAAACATTTTGAAAATAGTTTGATTTTTAAGGCAAATACCGTCGTTCTAGATTATGACATGTAACGAAAAGTTCTCCACACACGAGCGTATCCTCTTGAAAACTTTGTCTTGCTGATGTCGACCTCCCGCGATGCTTCTAACAACGCGGTTAGTTGCTGTCGCGACTGTGTCCTGGTTTGAACTAATGCATTTCAAGTCTTTTCCTATGGTTATGACTGAACTCTTTCAAGTTGCCTATGTATCCAAAATGGAATTAGGTCTGAACATAGTTCGTGGATTATAATACAATATGATAAAGATGACCAAGCCTGACTCAGGCAGCCTACGTAAACGTAGTTCAATTACAAAAGACGATTGAATCCGATGAGGATTGCATACGTATTCCTTTATAAGGAAATCAAGTCGGCGTAGTTCATGAGCAACATACAAAAGTGATATTTGGTTTTTCTATTACAAGCGGAAAGGGGGAGTTAAACCTAACCCTATATTGGTTGCCTACGTATCCCTCCGTGTAAAGTCAGGTTGAATGTAGTTCTGTTACATCAAAACCTATAAGACAAATAGAGATATCTTGATTGCGTCTGAGTTGATAGACTTCATATTGACTCTTCTATGACTAGGTACGCACTTCGCCATGAAAGATCTTGGTGATCTTCATTTCTTTCTTAGGAATCGAAGTCAAATGTACATCAACTTCTCTAGTTTCGAGCATTAATCTCAAGAATACGTTTATTTGCTATTTCTGCCAAGATTATAGCTCCACTTGACAGTGCTCAGTGAACCACGTAAGGACCTTGTGTCACGACCCAAAACCTACCCCGTTGTGATAGTGCCTATCGTGGAACTAGGCAAGCCATAACTCAACATCCCAACACAGAAAACAAATCTTTAAACATAAATACGGAAGTAATTTAATAATTTAGGAAAGCCTTTTTGAAAATAGAAATATCCAAAATATGATACAATCCATCCCAAAATCAGGGTGTCACAGAGTACATGAGCGTCTAAATCAGAATACAGTCCACTACAATGTCTAGAAAAATAAACTAAATATACAACTAGTGATAAAGAAGGAGAGGCAAGGCCTGCGAGCACCGTGCAGCTACCTTGGTAGTCTTCGAACTCTGAAGCCACAATCAGCAACCGCCGTCGTGACAAAAAATTTCTGGATTTGCACATGAGGTGCAGGGAGTAACGTGAGTACATCCAGCTCAGTATGTAACAAGTCCAAACTTTAGACTGAAAGGTAGTGATGAACTCAACCGATACAGATAAAATAGAAATAGCGGAACAGAAATGTAGGCATGCTTCCACATTAAATAGGCAACTCAAAATAGTAAAGTGAGGCAGATCCAAATAGTGTAAAGAACATAATTCTGCTATCTCTACATGCCAATGCACATGCTGTATGTGATGCACCATGCTGTTAGCCTCATGTGCCCACACTCTCGAATGCTCAACCGCTAGGTAGTGTATATGGCCTATATGGCATAGGGAAGATCCATCTGGGAATATATACATCACTGACTATAAGTCACCAGTACCGAGGAAGGCCAATCCATCCCCGTAAAGAAGATCCATCTCCGTGTATCAAGTACTTCGGACAAGATCCATGTCCAGGAAAGATCCATCCCTCAATAATATCAACCGCGCTCACTGGGGTGTGTTACAGACTCCGGAGGGGCTCCTACAGCCCAAACGCTATCATAAAATCCGTATAACCGTTGCAGCGTGCAGCCCAATCCCATAACTGTCACTCATAATCAGGCTCTCAACCTCAATCAGTCATTAATCTCTCCAGTCTCACTCATGGGCTCACAATATCATGAAAACTAGCCCAAAACAATGATATGATGTATCAAAAAATAACAATTGAGATAGAGATATGATATGTAATGCATGAACATGAGTGAGTACATAATATCAATGAAATCAGTGAGATGACAGCAAGAAACGACCACTAGGGGTCCCAACAGTACCAGCATAAAGCCTAAACATGATATTTAGCATGATTGATAGCTCAATTACTTTATCACAAGATGAAAGCATGGATATCAACAAAATATCAATTGGCATGTGCGTCACCTTAATACCAATCGTATAGCACATAGTTCGGGGTTTCGAACCCTTAGAACCAAGTTTGAAAGCATTACTTACCTCAAACCAAGCAAAGTCCTACTCCGGAATGCCCTTGCCTCTCAATTCGGCCTCTGAACATCCCGAATCTAGCCATAAGTAATACAATGCGATCAATATAGGCTAAAGGAATCAATTCCACAAGCAAAATACCAAATTATAGCCAAAATCCAAAATCGGCTCAAACCCAGCCCCGGGACCCACGTCTCGGAATCTAACAAACATCACAAAACCCGGAAGCCTATTCACTCATAAGTCTAACCATACCAAATTTATCAAAATCCGGCCTCATTTGGTCATTTAGGTCCCCAAAATCCACTCTCCAATTCTCAAGCCCTAAACTCCCAAATTTCTAGCTCAAATCCCTAACTAGATGATGAATAAAGCCATGGATTCACGAAATTTATACCATTATAGGTTAGAATCACTTATCCCAACATTGCTCCTTGAAAACCTTCAAAACATCGCCTCTCTCCCGAGTTCCTCAAGTCTAAAATTGAAAAAGAAAGACAAAACCTCGAGCAAGTGCTTTTTAGCCCAGCAATACCGCACCTGCGGTCCATTGATCGCTTCTGCGACTCCGCACCTGCGGAAATTTCTTCGCAGGTGTGGATTTCACTTAAAATCCTGACTTTGGTCCTGTGGCCTCAAGACCGCATCTGCACCTTACGCAGGTACATAAACTCTCTCGCTTCTGCTGTCGAAACTCACACCTTCGTCTGCCTGCCCGCATCTACGACTCACCCAGGTGCGGGAATACCTTCGCACCTGCGGTTCCTGCCCAGGTCCCCCATGGCCGCATCTGCGGCTCCTCAGTCGCTCCTGCGGGCTCGCACCTGGTCTCACACTCCGCAGGTGCGGAAGACATAAGAACCAGTAGCTTCAGCTGCATTTCATCAACTCAAATTCTTCTGTTAACCACTCGGAATCACCCCGAGGCCCTCGAGACATCAACCAAACATACCAACAAGTCATATGACCCCCTACAAACTTAGTCGAACCATCAGATCACTCAAGTCAACTTCAAAACACCACATTATGCCCCGGATTCAGGCCTAAGAACTTCTAACCTTCCGAATTCCACAAACGATGCCGAAACCTATGAAACCACGTCCGATTGACCTCAAATTTTGTAAACAAGTCATATTCAACATTACGGACCTACTCCGACTTTAGGAATCGGAATCCAACCCCGATATCAAAAGTCAACCCCCCGATCAAACATCCCAAAAACTCGACTTTCTCCATTTCAAGTCTAAATTAGCTACAGACATCAAATATACAGTATGGACACGCTCATAAGTCCAAAATCACCCAACGGAGCTAACAGAACCGACAGAACTCCATTGCGGAGTCGTCTTCACACCATTCTGACTACGGTAAAAATCCTAAGACTTAAGCTTCCGTTTTAGGGACTAAGTGTGCCAAAACACTTCGAAACCAAAATAAGACCTCCCGGCAAGTCACAGAAGCAGAAACTGATGCGGGGAATGAAGTAAATAGGAGATCGGGGTTAATACGCTCGAAACGACCGGCCGGGTCATTACATCCTCCCCCACTTAAACATACGTTTGTCCTCGAACGTGCCAAGAGTTGTTTCAAAGCCACCATGAACCCGGGGGTGATCCTATGTCACTCTATCCCATATAGGTCTGATAACACCACATAACTGAAATTTCCTAAATTCAACCTAGCCTACAAGCCTTAGAATCCATTTCCAACATCCGAAATTTCTTATAAGGTCGGAACCCCGCAACCTACACATTGTATAAATCTAAACAAGTTGTACGAAAAGCCGTAACCATAACTCAAATACTTGAAACTCATATACCACATAGCTCAAATTCTCAAAGCAATGATTTCTAATCACCGATGATGAAAGAAACACGTAGAGACTCATAACCATTCATCAGATCTACCAGTCGTGGAGTTCCTTCTCCTTCAACAAGAACCTTAGCAAATTCCTAAGCCGGCTTTCGATATTATCCGTCAAAATATGCCACAATAAAATCTGATAGCACCCATCCTAGATCCGACGACTTCATCTTATCAAATACCAGCTACTCTACTGACATGCCACACCAATACGTGCAACCCGTGCACCAATAAGCAACATTCAAAATTTACTCAATCACGAAGATGACTCAAACAAGAGAATCGTCCCGTAAGCTCGATGGTTACCACCCCAACGCAATGCTAAAAAACCATCACACACAGTAGAACCATAACACATGAATCTATCACAAGGATCATATCTCAACAAAACTCTGCCGCAATGCGTGACACCCTCGAAACACTGATCCATATGAAATACCTCAGCCACCATTCTCAAAATCAATAACCACGTGCAATCCGACATCAAGTACTCAAAGTGCATTACCATAACCCTGGAGAAGCAAATGACACAATGCTACACAAACCCGAAAGAACGTAATCAATGCGTAACCACTCATGCATCACCTAAATACCCATCTTGCAAAATTGCCGCTATAAGGCCCCCAATAGAACTGCACCGTGGGTGCATACAACCAACGAACCACATCTCCTTGTAGCATAGAAGAGTAACTCACCGAATATATCAAAACACGAATAAGCTCAACAGCAACCGAATGGTACATACTTCAACAATAGCAGTATGGAGCCAACCAATCCGACTCGGTGTAGAATACACATCCTAATTGGGCCTACCAATGGACCACCAAATCAACTTCGGGCACCCACACGTGGATAAATAACCCTCCGAAAGCCCACAATGACTGAATCATAACCATACTATTGTCTAGCTAGCTTCCCCTATGACTTCACAGTCCACAACCATGGAAACAACCTGCTCTTAAAAACTCCCAGTCTCCATATCCATATAACACATGAATCCCATATCTGATCCCAATTCCACCGCCAGAATGTCTGACACATCTCTCATACATGATCATCCCACGAGGAATAATCTTAAAATTCTTCTATTACACATAGTAAAATTGAATATCAGCAGTCGATAAACCAGGAGAGTACCGCAATACCAATGAACATTCGTAAAACAAAACACAATGCCCCTTTCAACCGCGCACCTCTCGCAGGGATTACCGAGCAACTATAACATTCATATAAATATACAACACTGACCATTCTGTCCAGAATTCGTGAACTTGCCTTCAAGAATAAACTGTCACCTTATACATGTAAATCTTAATCCTGCACAACACACCACATCTATCATTCCATCACCATACTGGTCTAGCCTACTACCAGTTGTCCTATTTACTTTGAGTTTCTTCTGAATTATCCTTGATCTGATACTTTTCTTTGTCAGAACTCCACGATCCTTACTCAAAGCTCACTACAAGACACCCTAACATAACACCACACCACCATAAAGCCCGTAAGCCATTGTACTCTTCTTAAGTACCTCCATAAATATCTCAATTGTAACGCTCACTTTGAAAATACCTTATGCGATTTAAAAATATTCTTCTTACTTTTTTTATACTAAAATTTAGAATCTATAATCATATAGAATTACCGCAAATTGTGACACCATTAAATGAAATTTCGGATTCTAAATTGCACCGCCCAAACGGGCTGAAAGACACGTGCCTCATTATCACAACAACGCTCGAAGGGGGTAACCCTGCCTTAACACCACCGATCAAATTCACACTCCCTGTGCACTACATCCTTAAAAATAACAATTTAATCATCTCATGATTTTTTATTTTTTTATAAAGTGCAATATAACCTACATTCAAGAAATTCTTACTCAAGTCATCCCCGATATCAACCTCTGCAAGTCATAACCATCCAACAAGTATGTCTCAGAACAAGAACTAATACCGTACAAAATCGTGCAATCAAATCATAGATAACAGACTCCCCCACTTGGCTCAAATCCATATAACAAAATATCCGATACTCACCATACCCAAGATAACCTCTAAATCGTTCATCCTAAGCAATAAGAGATCTACTCTAGTCTCCAGACTCCTAATAGTCACCACACATTACTGATACACACGGTCCATAATGACAGTATCGCTCACCGGCATAGACATATGAACATGTGAAACTAGAGACTCACAGGGCATATCCAGATAATGAGCGAAATACGAGGACACAAAAAAATAAGTGGAACCAGTGTCAAATAATACAGAGGCACCTCTATGGCAAGCTAAGACAATACCTGCAATCACAGCATCCGAAGCAATGTCATCTAGTCTGGCAGGGAGTGCATAAAAATGGGCCGGACTACCACCTGATCGGCCTCCCCTCTAGGGCGACCCCTAGCTGACTGAGCTCCACCCCGATCTAGCTAGGCGGGTGGTGAAGTAACTGGTGCCGAAGTCGAAGGTTGACTCCCTACTGAGATGAATCTCCCGAAAGGCGGGGATAATGCCTCTTGATATGACCCAAATCTCTACACTCAAAGTAACCTCTCTCTGCAAATGGCGGTGGGGACTGAAGGGAACCCCGAGCACTGGAATAACTGCTAGAAGGTCTTGACATAGATGAACTATGAGCTGATAGTGCATGAGACAAACTCTGTGCTGGAAGTGCACTGAATGAAGACTAGCCATGTTGATAGTTGTATGCACCATGGCCAGATGATGGACCACGGTGAACCGAGCGAGTCGCCTGAGCATGTCTGAAAGGACGACCCCTACCGTGGTGCAACTGACCCCCAGAAGGAACACCTCTTAATCCACACTGTCCACGAGGCCTCTTGGCCTCCCTCTCAACCCGCTCCTGACTGCGAACCATCTCAATCTAACGAGAAATATCGACAACCTTATCAAATGTAGCACCAGACACACTCTCTCTAGTCATAAGCAATCGCAGCTGAAAATCGAGGCCATCTATGAACCTCCAGATCCTTTCCCTGTCTCTAGGAACCAACCGGATAGCATGACGGGCCAACATCGAGAATAGCATATCATATTGTGTCATAGACATAATACCCTGACGAAGCTTCTCAAACTGCCTGCGCAACTCCTCTCTATGGGACTGAGGCACGAACTTCTCTAAAAAGATAACGGAGAACTGCTGCCAAGTAAGGGGCTCTGCGCCGACCGGCCTATGCCTCTCGTAAGCCTCCCACCAACTGAATGCAGCCCCAGAGAACTGAAAGGTAGTGAACGAGACCCCACTGGTCTCCAGAATACCTGTTGTATGGAGTATCCTCAGACACCTGTCCAAGAAATGCTGTGCATCCTCTCCCTCTGCACCATTTAAATATGGAGGCTGGAGTCTCCCAAACCTCTCCAATCTACGCTGCTCATCATCAGGCATAGCAGGAACCACATAGTCCTGAGCAGCTGTAACCGGCTGAGCTGGTGGTGCCCCCGATGTCTGGAATCCCTGTACCACCTGCTCTGGTGTGCAGGCAGTGGGAGTCTGAGCACCTCCCCCGGCCAGAGAAGTGGGTGTTGCGGTCGGAACAGAGACCGCCTGAGCAAGATTGGTACATGTGGTCAGAATCTGAGCTAAGGCCTCTTGAAGACCTGAAATCACAATAGGCATGGGTGGTGCCTGAGCTGGTGTATCAACAATTGGAATCTGGTCCTGATCTGGGGCAACAGGTGGATCTGCCCCTACCACAGCCTCTACCGCGACCTTGGCCCCTTGCGGCCCTGACTGGTAGTACTGGTGGCTGTCCATCCTGCCCCGTAGTATGCGTCCTCACCATCTGTGAGAGAATTAGAACAATAGAAATTTGGTTACCAAAATCAAAAGATTCGTATGACAAAAATTCAAGAATGTGAAGTTTCCTAATGGTTCGGCAGCCTCTCGAAGATAAGTACACTTCTCCGTACTGATCCGCAAGACTCTACTAAACCTGATCATAACTCGTGAGACCTATGTAACCTAGGCTCTAATACCAACATGTCACGACCCAAAATCTACTCAGTCGTGATGGCGCCTATCGCGGAACTAAGCAAGCCACAACTCAACATCCCAACATAGAAAACAAATCATTGAACGTAAAGACGAAAGCAATGTAATAATTTAGGAAAGCCTTTTTGAAAAAAGAAATATCCAAAATACGATACAATCCATCCCAAAACTAGGGTGTCATAGAGTACATGAGAGTCTATATCAGAATACAGTCCACCACAGTGTCTAGAGAAATAAACTGAAAATACAACTACTGATAAAGAAAGAGAGTCATGGCCTGTGAACGCCGTGGAGCTACCTTGGTAGTCTCTGAACTCTGAAGCCGCAATCAGCAACCTCCGCCATGACAAAAAATGCATGGATCTGCACACGAGGTGCAGGGAGTAACGTGAGTATATCCAACTCAGTAAGTAACAAGTCCGAACTTTAGACTGAAAGGTAGTGACGAACTCAACTGATACAGATAAAATAAAAATAACTGAACAGAAACATAGGCATGCTTCCACATTAAATAGGCAACTTAATACAGTAAAGAGAGGCAGATCCAAACAGTGTAAAGAATATAATTTTCCTATTTCTACATGCCGATGCACATGTTGTATGTGATGCACCATGCTGTCAGCCTCATGTGCCCACACTCTCGAATGCTCAACCACTCGGTACTGTATATGGCCCATACGGCCCATGGAAGATCCATCCGGGAATATATACATCACTGACTATAAGTCACCCAGTACCGAGGAAGGCCAATCCATCCCCGTGGAGAAGATCCATCTCCGGGTATCAAGTACTTGGGACAAGATCCATGTCCAGGGAAGATCCATCCCTCAATAATATCAACCGCACTCACAGGGGGTGTGTTACAGACTCTGGAGGGGCTCCTACAGCCCAAACGCTATCATAACATTAGTATAACTATTGCGGTGTGCAGCCCGATCACATAACTATCACTCCTAATCAGGCTCTCATCCTCAATCAGTCATCAATCTCTCCAGTCTCACTCACAGGCTCATAATATCATGAAAACTAGCCCGAAACAATGATATGATATATTAATATATAACAATTGAGACAGAGATATGATATGAAATGCATGAACATGAGTGAGTACATAATATCAATGAAATCAGTGAGATGACAGCAAGGAACAACCACTAGGGGTCCCAACAGTACCGGCATAAAGCCTAAACATGATATCTAGCATGATTGACAGCTCAATTACTTTATCACAAGATGAAAACACGGATATCAACAAAATAGAGTCACTATACAGTGGCATGGAATCAACTAGGCCACAATTCGCACGGTGCACGCTCGCATGCCCATCACTTGGCATGTGCGTCAACTTAATACCAATTGTATAGCACATAGTTCGGGGTTTCGATCCCTCATAACCATGTTTGAAAGCGTTACTTACCTCAAACCAAGAAAAGTCCTACTCTGGAATGCCCTTGCTTCTACATTTTTCCTCAGAACATCCCGAATCTAGCCACAAGTAATACAATACGATCAACATAGTCTAAAGGAATCAATTCGACAAGAAAAATACCAAATTATAGAAAAATCCGAAATCAGCTCAAACCCGGCCCCCGGGCGCAAGTCTCGAAATACAAAAAACATCACAAAACCCGGAAGCCTATTCACTCATGAGTCTAACCATACCAAATTTATCAAAATCCGACCTCATTTGGTCATTCAAATCCCAAAAATCCACTCTCCAATTCTCAAGCCTAAAACCCCCTACTTTCACTCCAAAATCCTACTGATTAATGATGAACAAAGCCATAGATTCAAGAAATTTATACCATTATGGGTTAGAATCACTTACCCCAATGTTTCTCCTTAAAACCTTCGAACAATCACCTGTCTCCCGAGTTCCTCAAGTCCAAAATTGAGAATGAAAGACAAAACCTTGAGCTGGTGCTTTTCTGCCCAGAAATACTTAACTTGCGGTCCATTGATCACTTCTGCGACGCCGCACCTGCGGAAATTTTATCACATGTGCGGATTTCACTTAAAATCCTGACTTTACTCCTGTGGCCTCAAGACCATATCTGCGCCTTACGTAGGTGCAGAAACTCTCTCGCTTATGCGGTCAAAACTCGTAGTAGCGCCTGCCCGCATCTGCGACTCACACATGTGTGGGAATACCTTCGAACTTGCAGTTCCTGCCCAAGTCCCCCATCGCTGCATTTGTGGCTCCTCAGTCGCTCCTGCGGGCTCGCACCTGGGACACCCCATTACGCAGGTGCGGAAGACACCAGAACCAGCAGCTTCAGCTGCATTTCATCAACTCAAATTCTTCTGTTAACCACCCAGAATCACCCAGAGGCCCTCGGGACCCCAACCAAACATACCAACAAGTCATATGACCCACTACAAACTTAGTCGAACCTTCAGATCACTCAAGTCAAAATCAAATCACCAAATTACGCCCGAATTCAAGCCTAAGAACTTCTAAACTTCTGAATTACACAAATGATGCTGAAACCTACCAAACCATGTCCGATTAACCTCAAATTTTTCACACAACTTATATTCAACATTACGGACCTACTCCATCTTTTGGAATCTGAATCTGACCCTAATATCAAAAGTCAACCCTCCGGTTAAACTTCCCAAAAACACGACTTTTGCCATTTCAAGCGTAAATTAGCTACATACCTCAAATTAACAGTCCAGACATGCTCCTAAGTCCAAAATCACCCAACACAGCTAATGAAACCGACAGAACTTTATTCCGGAGTCGTCTTCATACCATTTCGACCACGGTAAAAATCCTAAGACTTAAGCTTCCATTTTAAGGACTACGTGTCCCAAAATACTCCGAAATCGAAATAAGACCTCCCGGCAAGTCACATAAGTAGAAACAGACATGGGGAATGCTGTAAATATGGGATCAGAGCTAATACGCTCGAAACGACCGGCCGGGTCGTTACACCTTGCTAGTTAGGTGCAAACTTGGCTTTGGCTTCTTCTTGACGGGGAAAGATTTTCTTCAAGACCAACTACCCTGGTGTAAACTGGCAAGGCTTCGCTCTCTTGTTAAATGAATTGGCCATCCTATTCTAATATAGTTGAGCATGACATACTGCATCCATTCCTTTGTCATCAATGAGCATGAGTATCTCATGTCTGACCCATATCCATTCTATGTCATCCAACCTTGCCTCTTGAATGACTCTTAAAGACGGTATTTTTACCTCTGCGGGTATCACAACTTTAGTTCCGTATACCAACATGTACGGCATTGCCTCAGTGAATGTTCTCATAGTAGTCCGATAATCTAGTAAAGTGAAAGGTAGTTTCTCTTGCCATTGACTGTGATTTTCCACTATCTCCCATAGAATTCTCTTGATATTCTTATTGGCTGCCTCGACTGCCCCCTTCATTTGTGGTCTATAGGGTGTGGAATTTTAGTGAATGAATCTGAACTTCTCACAGATTTCTCTCATGAGGTCGCTATTGATGTTAGTGGCATCGTCAGCAATGATAGACTCCGGTATCCCAAATCTGTAGACAATGTTGTTTCAGACGAAATCTGCCACTACCTTTTTTGTGACAGCCTTGTAAGTAGATGCCTCGACCCATTTGGTGAAATATTCGATAGCTACCAAGATAAAATGATGTCCATTTGATGCAGCGGGATCTATGGGTCCAATCACATCCATGCCCCAAGCGGCGAACGACCAGTGTGAACACATTACATTTTGCTCATTTGGTGGAACCCGGATGAAATCCCCGTGAATCTGGCAATGGTGACACTTCTACACGTAGCGGATTCTGTCACTTTCCATAGTCATCCAAAAGTATCCAGCTCTTAAAATCTTCTTGGCTAATGTGAACCCATTCATGTGGGGTCATGCGAGGGTGAACCCATTACTTTTAACTCATTTGGTGGAACCTGGATGAAATCCCTATTAATCTGGCAATGGTGACACTTCTGAACGTAGCGGATACTGTCGCTTTCCATAGTCATACAAAAGTATCTACCTCCTAAGATCTTCATGGCTAATGTAAACCCATTCATGTGGGGTCTGCATGTTCCTACATGTATTTCTTCCAATAATCGGGTTGCCTCGGTTGCGTCTACACATCTCAACAAACCTAAATTTGGGGTCCTCCTGTACAGAACTTCCTCGTTGAGGAAACAATGGTTTGCCATCCTCCCGAGGGCTTGCTTTTGACCATTATTAGCATTCTCCGGGTATTCTCTGGTTGCAAGGAATTTCTTGATGTCGTGATACCATTGTTTACCATCTGGTTCTTCATCTACATGAAAACATTAGGCATGTTGATCCCTGATTTCTACCTCGATAGGTTCGATATAGTTCTTGTCTGGATGCTGAATCATAGATGATAGGGTTGCAAGGGTGTCGACAAACTCGTTTTGAATCCCTAGGGATATGCTTGAACTCAATCTTTGTGAACTTCTTGCACAACTCCTTCACGCAGTGCAGGTATGGAAGTATCTTGACATTCTTTATGGACCATTCCCCTTAGACTTGGTGTATGAATAGATCGGAGTCTCCTATGACTGGCGTTCATGTCGACTGTCATTCTAATCACAAGGATGCATGCTTTGTATTTAGCCATTTTATTGGTACAAGGGAACCTTATATTTGCCGATGCTGGATAGTGCTGTCCAGATTTCAAAATCAGGACTGCCCTAATTCCGACTCCTTTAAAGTTTGCTGCTCCATCGAAAAACATTCTCCATCCAGGGTACGATTTTGCAATATCTTCTCCAGCAAATAACACTTCTTCACCAGGAAAATACGTGGTAAGTGGCACATAATCCCCAATAACCAGATTCTCTGCGAGGTGGTCGGCTAAGGCTTTCCCATTGATAGTGTTCTGAGTTATGTACACAATGTCAAATTTGCTGAGGAGAATTTTCCATTTAGCTAGCTTTCCGGTAGGCATCGGCTTCTGGAAGATTTACTTGAGCGGGTCGAGCTAAGATATCAGGTGTGTAGTGTATGCTGACATGTAATGCCTTAGTTTCTAGGCATTCCAAGTCAGAGCACAACAAGTGCATTCTATCAAAGTGTAGTTGGCCTCGCATGGCGCACAATTCTTACTTAAGTAGTAGAAGGCTTGCTCCCTTCTCCCAGTTTCGTCATGCTGTCCCAACACACAGCCAAAGGCATTATCCAAGACTGATAAATATAGCAACAATGGCTTACCTAGTTCGAGGGGAACCATCACTGGTAAATTTGACAGATATTCCTTGATTCTATCGAAGACTTTATAGCACTCTTCTGTTCATTTTGTGGCAACATCCTTCTTCAGCAACTTGAAAATGGGTTCACAGATTACCGTGGACTGGGCTATGATGCGACTGATATAATTCAATTTACCCAGGAAACTCATGACATCTTTCTTGCTCTTTGGCTGTTGTAATTCCTGAATGGCCTTGATTTTTGATGGATCAAATTATATCCCCTTCCTGCTTACAATGAAGCCCAACAGTTTTCCAGCAGGGACTTCGAACACGCACTTTGTTGGGTTCAATTTCATATTGTACCTTCGCAAGCATTCACAAAATTTCCTCAAATCAACCAAATGTTCCGAACTCTTTCAAGACATTGTGATAATGTCATCCACATACATTTCAATCTCCTTATGAATCATGTCGTGAAAGAGGATCGGCATGGCCCTCATGTCGGTGGCGTTGGCATTCTTGAGACCGAACATCATGACTCTTCAACAATACCCCCCTCCCCCCCTAAAAGGTGTGGTGAAGGCTGTCTTCTCTGCATCTTCCTCATGCATTAAGATTTGGTGGTACCCAGCGAAACAATCCAAAGATGACTGCAGTTCATGCTTCGCGCAGTTGTCGATGAGGATGTTGATATTTGGTAGAGGGAAATCATCCTTTGAACTAGCTTTGTTAAGATTTCAGTAGTCCACACATATTCTGATCTTTTCATCTTTCTTGGGTACTGGGATGATGTTTGGCAACTAGCCTGGATAATTAGTGACCCTCACTACATTTTCTTCTATCTGTTTGGTCACTTCTTCCCTTATCCTCAAACTTAAATCAGGTTTGAATTTTCTAGGTTTCTGCTTGACCGGTGGTCTGGTAGTATCGGTGGGCAGTCGATGCGAGACAATATCAGTACTTAATCCCGGCATGTCATCATATGACCACGCAAACATGTCTGTGTACTGTCGGAGGCATTTTACCGGTTATTCCTTCTGCTCAGCTTCTAGCTGAATGTTAATTCTGGTTTCATTTACATTTTCTTCACTTCCAATATTGGACACTTCCGTTTCTTCAAGGTTGGGCTTTTTCTGACTCTCCAACTGCTTGATTTCCTGCGGTAGGTTGTCGAGCATCATGCTCTCGTCATACTTCTCATAATCCGGGTCGTTCCGCTGAACGATTTTGTTTCATATCATAATCGCGGAACACAAGTATTTAGCAGTTAAATTACTAAAAAGAAAAGCTAAGTATAAATAAAGCGGTAATTAAAGTTGCAATATTCGAGAAATTGGTTGTTTTTATTTCATCAAAAGAGGAACGTCTTAAGTGTTCAAAAGAGGCAAATGACAAAAAGATACAGATACGGTGCAGGACTCAATTGACAGTGTGCTTTTCAAAAGAAAACGTTTAAAATTCCATAATACCAAGACTCCCGGCGAACCCAAGATGGACTGGCAATCCAATTCCGCAGCTCTTTCCCTGGATCGACATCCCTGATAGTCGGTGTCATCATGTCAGTCCCTTCACAACATTCTTCAATCATATTCATAAACAGCTTTCCCATCCCGTCGATGATGTCATCTTCGAGTGCTGAACTTTGTCCCGGTCTTGCAACATGCTCTTTTTCCTAGAGCTAAATGTAGGAGCTTTCCCTTCCGTAGGATGATATCCTATGCCAGCCAGTCTTTTCAACCCATTATGTTCAATTGGCTTTGTGATTCTTCCTGATTTGGCTCCCAGCCCTGTTCCTGACCTGTATCCATATTTCATTATCTCCCTCATAGCCATCTTGGATCTATACGGCGACTGCATTCCCAAGTTTTGTTCAGTCGTTTCCATCTCGGTAGTCTACATGATTTTCATTGCATAGAATGCAACTCTGTCTAGCCCTTTAATGAATGGAACAACATACTCCATATAGGCAGAGTGACCCCTCTCGCAATGAACAACAATCTCCTGACATCCCCACTCATATTTAATGCATTGGTGCAAAGTGGATGGCACAGCCCCTGCTATATGCATACAGGGCCTTCCCAGCAGTAAGTTGTAGGAAATGGAGATGTCCATTACTTGAAACAATATGGGGAATTCGACCGGCCCGATCTGCAAGGCCAAATAAACTTCTTCAATAACGTCCTTTAGCGAACCATCAAAGGATCTTACCTTCATATGTCTTTCCTTGATTTCCCTCAAATGAATCCCTAACTCCGTAGGGTGGAAAGCGAACAATTGTTGACTTCTGACCCTCCATCAACCAACACCCGGGACTCCACTTTTGTCCCCACATTCGATAGTGATGTGAAGAGACTTGTTGTCACTTGTGCCTTCGACAGGAAGTTTGTCTCTTCTGAAAGTAATCATGTTTGTTTCGACCATTTTCCTAATTGTTGCGGCTAACGCCCCACTAGTGGTGTTACTTGGTACACTTACCCCACTTAGTACTTTTAATAGGGCATCCTTATGACTGTCAGAACTCATTAATAGATCCATGATTGATATTTGTGCTGGAGTTTTATTCAGTTTCTCCTCCACAAAATACTCTTTGTTTGACATACTCTTCCAAAACTCGGCTGCTTCTGGGTTTGTTATGTTCCTCCTTTGAATTTGCTCTCTTCCCGAGTTCCCTCAATTGACATCTTCAGGAGCGTAGCATCTCCCATGCCTAGTCATACCATGGGCTGCAGCAGAGTCTGTCATTTTAGCCTTTCCCTTTTGCAGGTCTGTCCATGGGATGATTTTGTATTCCCGATCTTCCTCGCCTTTTGTAGCAACAACAAGTTGTCACTGATAGGTCTGAACAGTCACTATAGGTATCGCTTGTGCTCTAATCATTAGAGCCCTTTGAGGAAGGATCTTGGCGGTTTCTTCATTTCCTATAGTGACAATCATTCCCTTAAGGTCATACTCTTCATCCAATGTGATCATGTTAACTCTCCCGTTTCAGTAATTTAGCAGCGGATTACGATTCATATTGGGCGGTGCTAGAGTGCACTGGATAGCTTCGCTATTGATCAGTGTTTCAATCTCATTTTTCAACTTAAAATAATCTTTAGTATCTTGCCCGTGTATATTGGAATGGTACACACATCTTTTAGTTGCATCAAAATACTTGGAGGGGTATTCAAGAACCCTTTCTTCAATCGGGTGTATCAATCCTGCTCTTCTCAATCTCTCAAACAATTGGGCTAGAGGCTCATCAAACGGGGTATAATTTATAGGACCCCTTACTTCAAAGTTGGGACGATGGCGTGGTGCATAAACATGTCGATTTTGGTGAGTAGTGGTTTAGACAGAAGCATATGGTCGCTGTGCATTTTGGTTATTGTTGGCTCGATGAGGGTTGTGTTGTGGTTGAGGGTGGTAATATGGTTGGGTATTATAGACTGGATCATAAGTGGGTGGTGGTGAATGGTTGTCTGGGAAATAGTAAGTGCTTCTGTGATGTGAGTTGGGTTGGTTGTAGGGACGACTGCTGAGATCTCCTCTTTCTTCTTCTTTACGCTACCGATTAACTTTGATTAGATGGACTTGCCGGCCGCTTGCAGTGCTGCCATGGAATGTACTTTACCAGATTTTATGCCCTCTTCTAAGAAATCTTCCATCTTGACCAGCTCGGGGAATTTATATCCCATTATTCCCATCATCTTTTCGAAGTATATCCCTTCCTGGGCTCTGATAAAATACTTGGTTAATTCACTATCGCCCAACGGGGGTTGTGCCCTGGTGGCCTCTAACCTCCACCGACATGCATATTCTTTGAATGACTCGGATGGTTTTTTCTGCAGGTTCACCAGTGCGAATTGATCAGGAGTGATCTCTGTGTTGAATCAAAAATGATTCATGAAGTCTTCTGCCATATCTTGCCGAGTTCTCCAATTTCGAGTATAATAGGTGAGTGCTTCTCCCGTCAAACTACTTATAAATAACTTCATCCTTAGCTTCTCGTTCCTCCCCACTCTGACTAACTTGTCACAATATTCCCTCAAATGTGCTTGAGGATCGCCCGTCCCATCGAAAAATTTTGAACTTTGTGCCCTACTGGCATATTCACATCTGGATGAATACACAGATCCTCGTAGTCCAAACTTTTATTTCCTCAGGCAACTTGGAGGCTATTCATTTGCCTTCTCCAAATTTGCAACTCCTCAGATACTGACTCTTCTTCCTTACGTCTGGCTTCCCTCTCCATCTCGGCATATTGGTCAATCTCATAAGGCACCTTGACCGTGACAGGTGTTTTAAAGACAGGTTCATAAATGGCATATACAGAAGGAACGTACCGCTCATGGGTGGTAGCATGTGCCACTGGTATGTGCTGGTTGGTAGTAAAAGTGACCCGTAACGAGGAGGGGTATGAGTTGCATTGGTGGTAATAGGCGGGCTTTTTGATGTCTAAACGTACTGTGGTACGTAGGGAGTGTGGATAAGGGGATTTGGTGGGTTAGCCGGGTTACTAGAGGTATAACTTTAGTGGTAGGATCTGAATTTGGGGTGTTGTTGTTTTGGCATGATGTGGCAGAAAGTGGTCAGGGAGTGAATCCAGAGAAGGGAATCTAGGTGGTTGAGGAAGTGTTGTCACGGCCAGGAGCGCTAGTTCTCTGATATGCTGTACCTCCTCCCTTAAAGAATCCATTTCCTGGGCCATCCTGGCCATGTGTTCATAATTCCCGGTGTCGCCTTTTTCCCCCGATCGCCACAGGCTATCGGCTATGACCAGAGAATGTTCAGTTGGGTTTTCTGCGGCTGACATTGTTCCCTTTGACCTTAGATTGTATAGTGGTTCCGCCAGTTTCGGTCGACATAAACCAACTTTCTTTTCTTTTTAGGGATAATAATAAAGCAAAAGAAAAATAAGAAGAAAGACAAAGAAAAAGGAACAAGAGTCAATTTCTTCATTTATATAAGCATGAAGTCACACAGAGCAAATAATTTGTGCATTAAGGCTAACACATTTCCTAGAATCCGCATGGACCTCTCATTGCCGGAGGTAGGCCTAATTCGCAGATATTTGACAGACATTTAGACTTGACGCATTTAGATCCGAAGCAATTTGGTTTTATTGATAATTTGGACTGGTATAAGTTGGAACAAAGATTACATCACTGTTTCATAGAACTGCATGGGCTTAGACAACTCACCCTTTTGGAAAGTAAAAGAGAGAACCAGGGATAAAGGTACAAAGTGGGAAAGAAAGGGAAATCAACCAACTCTAATAACCATCCCCTGAGTCGTTTCTCGTATCCTTCTCTTCTTCTGGATCCTCTTCTGGATCCTCCTCCAGGTCTACCTCAAACTCCTCCTCATCATAGTTGAACTCTGACTCCTTCTCTGGATCTTCTTCTGGCTCTATGTTAGACTTTATTTGGATGCATTCCACTACCCGATCATCATCTTTAGCATGTGGTAACATGTGGTCAATGGATCCTGGGACTACTTGACGATGCATTAAAGTGGTCACAAAGTAATGTGGCAGGATCTCATGGTAAATTTGCAATGCAGCCACCTGTCCTCAAACCAGGCAATACCCTCGCTGCTTGGTTGGGCCAGCTCTTCTTCCTCGTTGATCCAGACATAATACTCAGGAGTACACCATGAGTTTTGACCCATATGCATTTTGACCAGGTCGTTCGACTCTTCTTGTAGCCTTTTTATCCTGGGAATTGGAATCTACTCGTTGTGCTCATCCTCGTATAGCATTGTCCTTGTACACAGAGACACATCTTGGATCATCTCGAACTGTCTGAGGACCGTAGGGGTGAGTATGGATTAATACCTTTAAGTCCCATCAAAAATGAAGTATTTCTGATGAGTCCTCAAGATTGCCCTTCTACCTAACCAGGATAGCTTCCAGTTGATCCATTCCCAACTCATGTTGGTCAGCATTTCCCTCCACTCTACTTGCCCATTTGGGGATACCCAATATCTTATTCGTTCATTGTAGCTGTGGATCATATTGTTGACGCCCATGAAATAGTTGATAGTGGCCTCGCGTTGGAAGAAATGTCCAGTAGCCCAGAAATCACACCCTCGTGCACATGCGGACAAAGTTTAACGATCCGACATGTCGTTTAAAGAATTAATGTATTGTTCAGTGACTTAAGGTCACAAGAAGATTTGTAATGTGTATAATTACTTGCGGGTGTGATCGAGTTTGATTTTCGGAAGGTTCGGAACTTAATTGAAAGAACAATTCTTATTTTTGAAGCTTAAATGAAAAGAGTTGACCGGAGTTTGACTTTTGAGCAAACGACTCTAGAATAGAATTTTGATGATTTCAATAGCTTTGTATGGTGATTTTGGACTTAGGCGTATGTCCGGATTTGGATTTGGAAGTCCGTAGGTCAATTTGACATATTTTGGCGAAATTTGAAAAATTGAAGATTTTTAGAAAGTTTGACCGAGAGTTGACTTTATCGATATCGGGGTCGAAATTCGATTCTGGACATTGGAGCAGGTCCATTATGTCATTTATGACTCGTGTGCAAAAGTTGAAGTCATTCCAGATTGATTTGATATGTTTTCGACGCATAATATAGAAGTTGGAAGATTTGAAATCTAATAATTCGATTTGATGCGTGATCCGCACATTTCGGCATTGTTTGACGTGATTTGAAGCCTTTACTAGGTTCGTATTGTATTTTGTACGAGTTGGCATAATTGGTTAAGGTCCTGAGGGCCTCGGGTGAATTTCGAAAGGTTAACGAATTGGATTTCGGACTATGGGAGCTGCTGGAATTTCTGCTGTTCTGGACAGCAGCTAGTGCATTCGCCTCTGCGGCAGCTTCATTGCAGAAGCGACCTCGCAGAAGCAGGGCAGCCCCTCGTAGAAGAGAAGATGGTCAGGTCTGGAGAGGCATCGCAGAAACGGAATATTCAACGCTTTTGCGGCTCGCAGAAGCGACACACAGGATCGCAGATGCGCACTGGCCATCGCAGAAGAGATTTTTGCAGATGCGGCATTTTGTCTGTAGATGCGAGCTTAGGCTAGGCAGTGAGGATAGAAAATGCAAGTTTTGACTCGCAAAAGCGAGGCCGCAGATGCGGCATATTTGTCCGCAGAAACGAAAATGGACAGAAACATAAGGGGTCAAAAATCAGTCATTCCTTCATTTTCGATTGGATTTTTGGAGCTCGAATTTTGGGCGATTTTGGAGGAGTTCTTCACAATTTCAACTTGGGTAAGTGTCTTATATCCTAAAGTGATTATATTTCATAAATATATGGTTATATTCATAATTTATTTTGGATTTAAATGGAAGAAATCAAGGTTTTTGCAAAACTTCTCAAGAACGAAAATTTTAGATTTGGAGGTCAAGTTGTTATTGGAATTTAATAAAATTGGTATGGTCTGACTCGTATCGGAATTGATGTTCGGATTTCGTGAAAATTCTATAGGGTTCCGAGAGATGGACCCCGTGTTGACTTTTGGTTGACTTTTAATGTAATTTTTTTAAGTCGATGTTTTATTATCTGGATTGTTTCCGATGAATTTTAATGAAGTTATGCAATTACTTTGGATAGATTTGAGCTGCCCGGGGGTAAATTCAAGCAAAAAGACTATTTTGGAATATCGGCCTAACTTCAAAAAGGTAAGTATCTTGCGTAACCTTGAGTGGGGGAAATTACCCCTTAGCCAGTGAGTCATATGTGTTATTTGTGTAAGGTGAAAGCCATGTAAGCGAGGTGACGAGTATGTACTTGGGCTCATATGTGCAAATTTTATTCGTTTAAGGTCGTAGGCACTTTTAAGTACTCAATTGGAAATTGTTTTTCACTTATTAAATCCTTATTTGTCATGTCTCGTTCTTTGTTCATCGAATTTGTTATATATGATAATTTGGTTTAATTGCTACTTTGATTTTTATGTAAATTTCATGTGCTTGTTGAGTTGACTTTTTCTGGAAATAATTACATTATAGATTTTTCATCTGCAAATAATTAATTAAATAATATTAAATTGAGATGTTAATATATCTATCAGAAATTTGGATTTAAGAAGAGGTTGTTCTTGCTGAGTTATTTTTACATCTTTGTCGTTACATAGTTACTTTTGGGACTACGAGGCGTTCCCTCTGGAGATCCCCTATTTTGAATATTTACTTTGGGACTACAAGGCGGTTCCTCGGGAGATCCCCCTGTTTTGCATATTTACTTTGGGACTACGAGGTGGTTCATCAGGAGATCCCCTTGTTTTGCATATTTACTTTGGGACTACGCGGCGGTTCCTCGGGAGATCCCCCTATTTTGCATATTTAATTTTGGACTACGAGGCGGTTCCTCAGGATATCCCCTGTTGCGTATTTACTTTTGGACTACGAAGCGGTACTGCGGGAGCACCCCTAGTGTTTACCTCTATTTACTGTGTTGTTATCTTTCCGAAATTTCTCATTTGTTCACTTCTCAGTCATTTTATTATATTCATTTGTCTCATGCCACGTGAGTTGTTCGTGCAGATGTGATAGAGATATGGGCACGAGATGCCATGGAAATATGAAAATGGGTTGAGGCCCGTAATTTTTATGATTTTAAAATGTGGTGTCACATGATGACTTTTACTTGAAAGAAATTATATTCGAAAGTTATTATTTGAAAGAAATATATTCGAAGGATTTTATATGATGAATTATATTCAAAAGTTATTAATTTGAAAGAATTATATTCGAGAGTTATTTATTTCAAAGAATTATATTCGAAAGATTTTATTTGAGGAATTATATTCGAAAGTTATTTAGTTGAAAGGACTATATTCGAAAGATTTTATTTGAAAAATTTTATTTGAAGAAATTATATTCGAAAGATATTTATTCGAAAGAATTATATTCGAAGGATATTTATTTGAAAGAATTATATTCGAAAAATATTTATTTGAAAGAAATATATTCGTAAGATATTTATTTGAAAGGATTGTAATCTAAAGATTTATATTCGAAAAACTTGTAGATAAAAGATGTATATTTTGAAGGACTTGATTAATTGGTTGTGCTTGTGATCATTATTTGTTGGGCAATATTTGTGGTGTTCTTGCTTGCAATGACCCAAAATGTCATCTTTAAATTTAATAAGTAAATATGTGTTCTAAGACGTCAAAAAGTACCATTTATCATTCCTCGACTTGTGTGCGCAGTCCGTACAATTTTTCGAAAAGTTTTCATGTGAAAAATAGATTAAAATGTGAAATAGAGCCTTAAAACTCAACTGAGTTGACTTTGGTCAATATTTTGAGCAAACGGATCAGTGTTTTGACAGTTCCGGTAGCTCCGTATCGTGATTTGGGACTTGGGCATATGCCCAGAATTTAATTTGGGGGTCCTTAATTCAAGTTATAACCATTTAACAGAAACTAGTAATTTAAAGGCTAAAGATTTTCATGTTTGACCACGGGGTTGACTTTTTGATATCGGAGCCGGAATCCGATTCTTGAAATTAGAACAGCTCTGTTATGTCATTTATGACTTGTGTGCCGAATTTGAAGTCATTCCGGATTCATTTAATATGTTCTAGCACGAGATTTGCAAATGAAAAGTTTAAAACTCAAATTTTGAATCGGGGTGTGAATTGTAATTTCAGCGTTGTTTTACGTGATACAAGACTCCGAGTAAGTCCGTATTATGTTATTGGACTTGTTGGTATATTCGTACGGGGTCCCGGGGTACCCCGAGTGTGATATGGATTGAAATCGGATCAAGAATTGAACTTAAGCAAAATCTGAATTTTTGTCTTCTGTTATAATCGCACCTGTAGATTTTTGACCGCAGAAGCGAGCCTTCGATTGCAGATGCGCCCGGGCGTGGCTCGGCAAAAGTCCGCAGGTGCGGAAATCGGCACGCACCCGCGCATTCACAGACATACGCTGGCAGCCCCCTTTCCGCAGATGCGAGATTTTTCTCGCAGATGCGAGCTCGCATGTGCGAGCCCAGGCACCGCAGGTGCGGAAATGCCTGGGCAGTGTATATATCGAAGAATCCGACATTTTTACTCATTTTGGTCTCGGTTAAGGCGAATATTTGGGCAATTTTCACGGAAAATATTGGGGTAAGAATTCCTTATCTTATATTGATTATATTTCATGATTCCATCGTTTATATCATAAATCCGTGAATTTATGGAAGAGAAATCAGATTTTTCTAAAATCTTCCAAAAACAAGAAATTTAGATTCGAAGGTCCATTTGATATCGGAATTGGAAATTTTTTGTATGGTTGAACTCATATCGGAACGGGTGTTCGGATTTCGCGAGTTTTTTCGGGATTTGACCGAGAGTTGACTTTATCGATATCGGGATTGAAATTCGATTCTGGACATTGGAGCAGGTCCATTATGTCATTTATGACTCGTGTGCAAAATTTAAAGTCATTGCGGATTGATTTGTTACGTTTTTGACGCAAAATATAGAAGTTGGAAGATTTGAAAACTCATAATTCGAAAGGTTAACGAATTGGATTTCGGACTATGGGAGCTGCTGGAATTTCTGCTGTTCTGGACAGCAGCTAGTGCATTCACTTCTACGGCAACTTCATTACAAAATGACCTCGCAGAAGCAGGGCAGCCCCTCGCAGAAGAGAAGTTGGTCAGGTCTTGAGAGGCATCGCAGAAATGGAATATTCCACAAGATCGCAAATGCGCACTGGCAATCGCAGAAGCGATTTTTGCGGATGCGGCATTTTGTCTGTAGGTGCGAGCTTAGGCTGGGCAGTGAGGATAGAAAATGCAGGTTTTGTCTCGCAAAAGCGAGACCGCAGATGCGGCATATTCGTCCGCAGAAACGAAAATGGACAGAAACATAAGGGTCGAAAATCAGTCATTCCTTCATTTTCGATTGGATTTTTGAAGCTCGAATTTTGGGCGATTTTGGAGGAGTTCTTCACAATTTCAACTTGGGTAAGTGTCTTATATCCTAAAGTGACTATATTTCATAAATCTATAGTTATATTCATCATTTATTTTGGATTTAAATGGAAGAAATCAAGGTTTTTGCAAAACTTTTCAAGAACGAAAATTTTAGATTTGGAGGTCAAGTTGTTATCGGAATTTCATAAAATTGGTATGTTTGGACTCGTATCGGAATTGGTGTTCGGATTTCATAAAAATTCTATAGTATTTCGAGAGGTGGGCCCCGTGTTGACTTTTGGTTGACTTTTGGTTGACTTTTAATGTAATTTTTTTAAGTCGATGTTTTATTATCTGGATTGTTTCCGATGAATTTTAATGAAGTTATACAATTACTTTGGATAGATTTGAGCTGTCCGGAGGTCAATTCAAGAAAGAAGGCTATTTTGGAATATCGGCATAACTTCAAAAAGGTAAGTATCTTGCCTAACCTTGAGTGGGGGAAATTACCCCTTAGCCAGTGAGTCATATGTGCTATTTGTGTAAGGTGAAAGCCATGTACGCGAGGTGACGAGTACGTACTCGGGCTCATATGTGCAAATTTTATTCGTTTAAGGTCGTAGGCATTTTTAAGTACTAAATTGGAAATTGTTGACACTTATTAAATCCTTATTTGTTATGCCTCGTTCTTTGTTCGTCGAATTTGTTATATATGATAATTTGGTTTGATTGCTACTTTGATTTTTATGTAAATTTCGTGTGCTTGTTGAGTTGACTTTTTCTGGAAATAATAACATTATGAATTTTCCATCTGCAAATAATTAATTAAATAAGTTTAAATTGAGACGTTAATATATCTATCAGAAATTTGGATTTAAGAAGAGGTTGTTCTTGCTGAGTTATTCTTACATCTTTCTCGTTCCATAGTCGAACGATTTTATTTGAGGAATTATATTCGAAAGTTATTTATTTGAAAGGTCTATATTCGAAAGATTTTATTTGAAGAATTTTATTAGAAAGTTATTTATTTGCAAGAATTATATTTGAAAGGTTTTATTTGAAGAATTATATTTGAAAGTTATTTATTTGAAGAAATTATATTCGAAAGATATTTATTCGAAAGAATTATATTCGAAGGATATTTATTTGAAAGAATTATATTCGAAAAATATTTATTTGGAAGAAATATATTCGTAAGATATTTATTTGAAAGGATTGTAATCTAAAGATTTATATTCGAAAAACTTGTAGATAAAAGATGTATATTTTGAAGGACTTGATTAATTGGTTGTGCTTGTGATCATTATTTGCTGGGCAATATTTGTGGTGTTCTTGCTTGCAATGACCAAAAATATCATCTTTAAATTTAATAAGTAATTATGTGTTCTAAGACCTCCAAAAGCACCCTTTATCATTCCTCGACTTGAGTGTGCAGTCCGTACAATTTTCTGAAAAGTTTTCATGTGAAAAATAAATTAAAATGTGAAATAGAGCCTTAAAACTCAACTGAGTTGACTTTGATCAATATTTTGAGCAAACGGATCAGTGTTTTGATAGTTCCAGTAGCTCCGTATCGTGATTTGGGACTTAGGCGTATGCCCGGAATTTAATTTGGAGGTCCCTAGCTCAAGTTATGACCATTTAACGGAAACTAGTAATTTAAAGGCTAAAGATTTTCATGTTTGACCACGGGATTGACTTTTTGATATCGGAGCCGGAATCCGATTCTGGAAATTTGAACAGCTCTGTTATGTCATTTATGACTTGTGTGCCAAATTTGAAGTCATTCCGGATTCATTTAATATGATTTGGCTCGAGATTTGCAAATGAAAAGTTTAAAACTCCAAAGTTTGAATCGGGGTGTGAATTGTAATTTCAGCCTCCAAAGTGAACCACCTTAGCCTCGTCATTACTTCGTCGAGGTTAGGCTCAGCACTTACCAGTACATGGGGCCGGTTGTACTGATACTACACTCTGCACTTCTTGTGCAGATTTTAGAGTTGGTCCCAGCGGCGTTCCATAGAATTGCTCAAATTTCAGCTACCAGAGGAGACTTGAGGTATAACTGAATGGCGTCCGCAGTTCTGAAGTCCCCGTCTATTTTACTTTAGCTGTGTGTTTATTTTCAGACAGCTTTATTTTATTCAGACCTTTATTTGTATTTATTCTAGAAGCTCGTCACTTGTGAAACCAATTCTGTGATGATATTTAGACATCGTTGTTTTTATGGATTATTTCACTATGTTTCAAGCTTTGCTTTCGCTTTTGTTTCCTTGATTATTAATAATTTAAAAATGGTTTAAAAATTTGTTAATATTGTTCTAACGTTGGCTTGCCTAGAAAGTGAAATGTTAGGCTCCATCATGGTCCGAAGGGGGGAATTTCGGGTCGTGACCATTGGTATCAGAGCACTAGGTTACATAGGTCTCACGAGTCACGAGCAAGCTTAGTAGAGTCTGAAGGATCGGTACAAAGACGTCTGTACTTATCTCTCAGAGGCTATGAAGTTTAGGAATAATATCACTTCTTTCTTATTCTATCGTGCGATTTTATTCTATCATCGATGATTGAACCATTCTACTCCTATTCTCTCGCAGATGGTGAGAACACGTAATACCTCTACCGATGGACATGGACCAGAACCCCTAGTGGAAACTATGGCCAGGGTTAGAGGTCGAGGTCGTGCTAGAGGCCGAGGCAGGGGCAGAGGTAGAGCTCGGTCCAAAGCTCGAGAAGCTGCACCTATTGTAGAACCTCAGGTGGACCTTCAGGAGGAGGTTCCAGTTCATAATGTACCAGTTGGACAAGTTCAGGTCATGGAAGGATTCATAGCCACTCCAGTGCTTCAGGACGCTCTAATCCGTTTTGTGAGTCTTATGGAGGGCGTGGCCCATACTGGTACATTTCCAATGGCACCGGCCGTCTCACAAGCTGGGGAAGGAGCACAAACTCCCACTACTCCCGCTCTGGAGCAGATGATTCCCCATAATCAGGCTTCAGCAGCCCCTCCAGTTGGGGTAGTTCAACCAGTTGTTGCGGCATAGATCGGTGATAGGTCCGCCATGTCTTTTAAGGCCTTATGGATAAGTTTACCAAACCCTTTCTAGTTCACTTTAGCAGTACACCTTCTGAGGACCCACAGGATTATCTTGAACGGCGCCATGAGGTTCTGCGGAACATGGGTGTAGTTGAGACCAATGGGATTGATTTTGCTGTATTTCAGATGACGGGTTCCGCCAAGAGGTGGTGGAGAGATTATGCATTGACCCGACCAGTCGGATCGCCTACACTTATATGGGAGCAATTCTCTCAGCTATTTCTGAAAAAGTTCCTCCCTATCACACTGAGAGAGGAATTCCGCAAGCAATTTGACCGTCTACAACAGAGCAGTATGACTGCTACTCAGTATGAGTCCCGTTTTGTGGATTTGGCCCGTCATGCTCTCCTTTTACTACCTTCAGAGGGAGAGAGAGTGAGGAGGTTTATTGAGGGACTCACTCACCCTATCAGACTTCAGATGGCCAAGGAGACCGAAAGTGAGATTTCTTTTCAGGCGGCTACTAATGTCGCAAGGAGGATCGAGATGGTTCTTGAACAGGAGAGAGGGAAAAGGTTTGATAAGAGGCCTCATCAGTTCGGCGGTTTCAGAGGTGCCTCGTCTGCAGGCAGAGGTAATGTTTATAGGGTTCATCCTCCCAGACCATTTCATTTAGCACTACATGCATCTCCCGGTGCTTCAGGGAGTCATGGTCCTATTATGCCTTACTCTAGGCAGCCAATATTCAGTGCACATTTAGCTCCTATCAGTGCACCACCACTCAAGAGTTACTACAGTGGTTATCTGGCCCATCTGGGTCAGCTTCAGCTTCAGCAGCCACGGCATCAGGATGGGTGTTATGATTGTAGGAACATTGGTCACATCAAGAGGTATTGCCCTAGATTGGCGAGTAACAGATCTCAACAAGTATCTCGTGCCATCATACCGGCACCGGTTGCTTCACCGCCTGTTCAGCCAGCTAGAGGTAGGGGTCAGGTAGCTAAAGGGGGGTCAGGCTATTAGAAGTGGAGGTCAGGCCGTTAGAGGTGCAGGTCAGACCGTTAAAGGTGGAGGCCAGCCAGTTAGAGGTCGTCCCAGAGACGCAGCTTAGAGTGGTGGGGCCCAACCCCAATTTTATGCTTTTACAGCTAGGTCTAAGGCCGATTCATCTGATGTTGTGATCACATGTATTATTCCAGTTTGCCATATAGATGCTTCAGTTTTATTTGTTCCAGGATCTACTTATTCCTATGTGTCCTCCTATTTTGCTTCATATTTGGTTGTGCCTTGTGATTCTCTGACTGCTTCTGTGTGTGTATCTACACTGCTGGGAGACTCTATTGTAGTAGATCATGTCTATCGTTCCTGTGTGGTTACTATTGGTAATCTTGAGACTAGTGTGGATCTTCTACTTCTTGATATGGTAGATTTTGATGTCATCTTGAGTATGGATTGGCTGTCTCCTTATCATGTTATATTGGATTGCCATGCCAAGACAGTGACCCTAGCTATGCCGAGGTTACCTCGGTTAGAATGGAAAGGAACTCCTGGCCATTCTACTAGCAGGGTTATTTCTTATATGAAAGCTCGGTGTATAGTAGAGAAGGGGTGTCTAGCCTATTTGGCTTATATCCGTGATCCCAGTGCGGATATCCCTTCTATGTACTCAGTACCAGTTGTTCGTGAATTTCCAGAAGTATTTCTTGCAGATTTGTCGGGGATGCCACCTGACAAAGATATTGACTTTTGTATTGATTTAGCTCCGGGTACTCAGCCCATTTCTATTCCACCGTACCGTATGGCCCCGCCGGAGTTGAAAGAATTGAAAGAGAAGTTACAATACTTGTTTGATCAGGGATTTATTAGACCCAGTGTCTCGCCCTGGGGTGCACCAGTATTATTTTGTAAAGAAGAAAGATGGCTCTATGCGGA
Organism: Nicotiana tabacum; assembly: GCF_000715075.1. Taxonomy (NCBI): domain Eukaryota; kingdom Viridiplantae; phylum Streptophyta; class Magnoliopsida; order Solanales; family Solanaceae; genus Nicotiana; species Nicotiana tabacum. The sequence goes on along the minus strand of NC_134094.1, from coordinate 25,491,162 downwards.
TGTGTATAGATTATTGGCAGTTGAACAAAGGCACTATCAAAAACAAATATCCGCTGCCAAGAATTGATGACTTATTTGATCAGCTTCAGGGTTCCAAGATATTTTCGATGAATGATTTGAGGTCTGGTTACCATCAGTTGAAGATTAGGGCCTCTGATGTCCCTAAAACAGCTTTTCGAACTCGGTATGGGCATTACGAATTCCTAGTGATGTTATTTGGGTTGACAAATACCCCAACAGCATTTATGGATTTGATGAATCGGGTGTTCAAGCCTTATTTGGATTCTTTTGTGGTTGTATTCATTGATGATATCTTGATTTACTCCAACAGTCAAGAGGAACATGAGCAGCATCTTCGAAGTGTGCTTCACACCTTGAAGAATAATCAGTTATATGCCAAGTTTTCAAAATGTGATTTTGGTTAGACTCGGTTGCCTTTTGGGGGCATATTGTATCGGCAAAAGGCATAAAGGTGGATCCTAAAAAGATTGAGGCTGTTCAGAATTGGCCTAGACCTACTTCAGTTACAGAGATCCGGAGTTTCCTAGGTTTAGCAGGTTATTATCGTCGGTTCGTGGAAGGGTTTTCATCTATAGCAAGCCCATTGACCATATTGACCCAGAAAGGTGTCCCATTCAGATGGTCAGTCGAGTATGAGTTGAGCTTTCAGAAGCTCAAGACCGCTTTGACTACGGCGCTAGTGTTGGTATTACCCACAGGTTCAGGATCGTATATGGTATATTGTGACGCATCTCACATTGGGCTTGGTGCAGTATTAATGCAAGATGGCAAGGTAATTGCATATGCGTCGCGGCAGTTGAAAGTTCACGAGAAGAATTACCCTATTCATGACTTAGAATTGGCAGCCGTTGTTCATGCGCTGAAGATTTGGAGGCATTACCTCCACGGTGTCTCGTGTGAGGTATTTACTGATCATCGTAGCCTTCAGTATCTATTCAAACAAAAGGATCTTAATTTGAGGCAGGGAAGAAGGTTGGAGTTTTTGAAAGACTATGATATCACCATTTTGTATCACCCTGGAAAGGCCAATGTGGTGGTCGATGCTTTGAGTAGAAAGGATGTGAGTATGGGAAGTCTTGCGTATATTCCGGTGGGTGAGACGCCATTAGCTACAGATGTTCATACTTTGGCTAATCAGTTCGTGAGGTTAGATGTTTCAAAACGCAGGCGGGTTCTAGCTTGCACAGTCGCTCGGTCTTTTTTATATGAGCGCATTAGAGAGAGGCAGTATGATGATCCTCACTTACTTGTCCTTAAGGACACGGTGCGGTACGGTGATGCCAAACAAGTTGTTGTGGGGGAAGATGGGGTTCTGTGAATTCAGGGTCGTATTTTTGTGCCTAATGTAGATGGGCTTCGTGAATTAATTCTTGAAGAAGCACACAGTTCCAGGTATTCTATTCATCCAGGTACCGCCAAAATGTATCAAGATTTGCGGCAACAATATTAGTGAAGGAGAATGAAAAAAGGATATAGTTGCATATATAGCTCGGTGTCTGAATTGTCAGCAAGTTAAGTACGAGCATTAGAGACCTGGTGGTTTGCTTTTGAAGTTAGAAATTCTTGAGTGGAAGTAGGAGCATATCACTATGGATTTTATTGTCAGGCTCCCACGGACTTGGAGAAAATTTGACGCAGTTTGGGTCATTGTGGACAGGTCGACCAAGTCAGCACATTTCATTCCAGTGGCAGTTACCTATTCTTCAGAGAGGTTAGCTGAAATTTATATTCGTGAGATTGTCTGCCTTCACGGTGTGCCCGTGTCTAATATTTCAGATCCAGGTACGCAGTTTACCTCACATTTTTGGAGGGCTGTACAGTGTGAGTCAGGAACGCGGGTGGATTTAAGTACAGCATTTCATCCACGAACATACGGATAGTCAGAGCACACTATTCAGATATTGGAAGATATGCTTCGCGCTTGTGTTATAGACTTTGGAGGTTCTTGGGATCATTTCTTGCCACCGGCGAAGTTTGCTTATAATAATAGCTACCAGTCGAGCATTCAGATGGCTCCATATGAGGCATTATACGTAAGGCGATGCCGATCGCCAGTTGGTTGGTTTGAACAGGGAGAGGCTCGGTTGTTGGGTACCGATTTGGTACAGGATGCCTTGGATAAGGTTAAGATTATTCAGGATCGACTTCGCACAGCTCAGTCTAGGCAAAAGAGTTATACCGACCGTAAAGTTTGTGATATTGCATTCATGGTTGGAGAAAGAATATTGCTCCGGGTTTCACCTATGAAAGGAGTAATGAGGTTCGGAAAGAAGGGCTAGTTGAGCCCTAGGTATATCGGACCCTTTGAAATTCTTGAAAGGGTGGGTGAAGTAGCCTACAGGCTTGCATTACCACCTAATTTATTAGCGGTTCATCCGGCGTTCCATGTGTTTATGCTCCGAAAATAACATGGTGATCCGTCCCATGTGTTAGATTTCAGCTCAATCCAATTGGACAAAGATTTGACTTACGAGGAGGAGCCGGTGGCTATTCTAGCCCAGCAGGTCCGACAGTTGAGGTCTAAGAGTTATCCTTCAGTTCGGGTGCAATGGAGAGGTCAGCCGGTAGAGGCATCTAACTGGGAGTCCGAGTCGGACATGCGGAATAAATATCCACACTTTTTCTCCAGCTCAGGTACTTTTTTCTAACTCCGTTCGAGGACGAATATTTGTTGTAGAGGTGGAGAATGCAATGACCCAAAATGTCATCTTTAAATTTAATAAGTAATTCTGTGTTCTAAGACCTCGAAAAGCACCATTTATCATTCCTTGACTTGCGTGCACAGTCCGTACAATTTTTCGAAAAGTTTTCATGTTAAAAATGGATTAAAATATGAAATAGAGCCTTAAAACTCAACTGAGTTGACTTTGGTCAACATTTTGAGAAAACGGATCCCGATCAGTGTTTTGACAGTTCCGGTAGCTCTGTATTGTGATTTGAGACTTGGGCGTATGCTCGGAATGTAATTTGGAGGTCCCTAGCTCAAGTTATGACCATTTAACGGAAACTAGTAATTTAAAGGCTAAAGATTTCCAAGTTTGACCATGGGGTTGACTTTTTGATATCAGAGCCGGAATCCGATTCTGAAAATTTGAACAGCTCTGTTATGTCATTTATGACTTGCGTGCAAAATTTGAAGTCATTCCGGATTCATTTAATATATTTTGGCACGAGATTTGCAAATGAAAAGTTTAAAACTCAAAGTTTGAATCGGATTGTGAATTGTAATTTCAGCATTGTTTGACGTGATACAAGACCCCGAGTAAGTCCGTATTATGTTATTGGACTTGTTGGTATATTCGTACGGGGTCTTGGGCACCCCAAGTGTGATACAGATTAAAATCGGATCAAGAATTGGACTTAAGCAAAATCTGAATTTTTGTCTTCTGTTATAATCGCACCTGCCGATTTTTGACCACAGATGTGGCCGGGCGTGGCTGGGCAAAGGTCCGCAGGTGCGGAAATCTGCACGCACCCGCGCGTTCACAGAAGCGAACAGCTTCTCTCAGAAGCTTGTCCGCAGATGCGCACCAATTACGCAGAGGCGGACATATGCTGGCAGCCCCCTTTCCGCAGATGCGAGATTTTTCTCGCAGATGCGAGCTCGCATCTGCGAGCCCAGGCATCGCAGGTGCGGAAATGCCTGGGCAGTGTATATATCGAAGAATCCGATATTTTTACTCATTTTGGTCATTTTGGGCTTAGTTAAGGCGAATGTTTGGGCGATTTTCACGGGAAACATTGGGGTAAGTGTTTCCTATCCTATATTGATTATATTTCATGATTCCATACTCGTTTATATCATGAATCCGTGAATTTATGGAAGGAAAATCAGATTTTTCTAAAATCTTCCAAAAATGAGAAATTTAGATTTGAAGGTCCTTTTGATATCGAAATTGGATAGTTTTTTGTATGGTTGAACTCGTATCGAAACGGGCGTTCGGATTTCGCGAGTTTTTTCGGGATTTGAGACTTGGGTCCCACTATCGAATATTTAAATAAATTTTGAATATTTATTCAGAAAATTTGTAAATTCATATGGAATTAATTCCTATGATTAGTATTGAATATATCAAATTGTTCGTGAATAGATTTGAAGCTTTCGGAGACAAAATTAAAAGGAAAAGTGATAGTTGAATAATTAATTGGAAATTGCAAAGCGAGGTAAGTGTCGTGGTTGACCTTGACTCGAGGGAATAGAATCTTTAAATTATTTGTTATGTGAACGATGTATAGGCGAGGTGACGAGTGTCTATACGTCGTTAAATTAATTGCTTGCCTGCTTACTTGAAAAATCATAAATTATTTTAAATCATAAATTAATTATTATAATAATTGTTTCTCTCCTATTCTTTGTCAAATATTAATTCTTGAATTCCTGCATTAATTATTACATGCTATTTGAATTATGTGTTTTAATTGGTATTTGACATCTAGCATATTAAATATTAAACTGCATATTTTCTCCCTGATTTCTATAATAATTTGCTATTTGTTATTGTTTGGTTCATAATTAAATCATAATTGTTGTATGCTTGTTGTCTTATAATTTTATATTAATTGTTGCATTTATTGGGGAAATTTCTTCTATAAGAATTGATTGCAATGGATATATTGGATGATCGGGTTGCACTCCATAACAAACTTATTAAAAAGTCCATATTGGAGGATTGGGTTGCATGCCGCAACAAACTTATTAAAAGTCAATATTTGAGGATCGGGTTGCACGCCGCAACAGACTTATTAAAAGTCAATATTGGGGGATCGGATTGCACGCCGAAATAGACTTATTGAAAAGTCAATATTGGGAGATTGGATTGCACGCCGCAATAGATTTATTGGAAAGTCAATATTGGGGGATCGGATTGCACGCTGCAACAGACTTATTAAAAGTCTATATATATACTTGATTGAAATAAATATATGACAGACTTGATTGAAATGAAACTATTGGGAGAGCGGGTTGCACGCTGCAATAGAATTGAATATGACCAGATTGTGAGAGCGGGTTACAAGCTACAACAGAATTAGTTGAAATAATAATGGATTATGACTGATGGGTTGGCTTCAATTATTATAAATGAGTTACCTTGTTTATTTCTATTATTTATTGTTGTTATTAATATTGCGTACAGGTTAATGTAAATGAACCGCCTTAGCCTCGTCACTACTTCATCGAGGTTAGGCTCAGCACTTACTAGTACATGGGGTTGGTTGTACTGATACTACACTCTGCACTTCTTGTGCAGATTTTGGAGTTGGTCCCAGCAACGTACCATAGGCTTGCTTGGATTTCAGCTACCAGAGGAGACTTGAGGTATAGCTGCATGGCGTCCGCCGTTCTGAAGTCTGCGTCTATTTTACTTTAGCTGTATGTTTATTTTCAGACAACTTTATTTTATTCAGAACTTTATTTGTATTTATTCTAAGAGCTCATGCACTTGTGACACCAATTCTGGGATGGTATTTAGACATCGTTGTTTTTATGGATTATTTCACTATATTTCAAACTTTTCTTCCGCTTTTGTTTCCTTGATTATTAATAATTTAAAAATGGTTAAAAAATTTGTTAATATTGTTCTAACGTTGGCTTGCCTAGTAAGTGAAATGTTAGGCACCATCACAGTCCGAAGGGGGGAATTTCAGGTCGTGAAATTGCTGCTTTGTTGTTTATATCACTAGATGATTATCGTTGCTATCACTGCTATTTGCCTTTCTATTATTTTTGTATGCTATATTGCACAAGTTATTTGACTAGTGGGTATCTTGACTGTACCTCGTCACTACTCCACCGAGGTTAGTCTTGATACTTTCAGTTTATGTGGTGCACCCATGTTTCGGTTGATTTCCATTTTCTAAGGTGGGTAAAAGAAAGATGTTTGGGTAAGTGTTTGCTTCGGATCTTTAAGTGTCTTATCATGTTTGTTTGTCTTTCCACATAAGTCATGTCGTTGGGTGCATGACCCGTTGACATTAGGATGGATTTCCTAATTGTATGTCGGTGCCAAGGACCGAATCACCTAAGGTTTATGCAGTATGACCTATTTTACGAGAGTAGAATGTTTCCTTCTTTGGAATTGGACTGAAGGCTACGAGAACCTATGTCAGTTGACCTGACAAAGCCATTCTCTGAAACTAGAGAGTCTTGAAAAGAAGGTTCAGAGGGGTGTAAGTGACAACACTCGCATGCCATTGTGTGTGATAGTGTACGGCCAAGACTCGATAGGAAGAAGTATGATGACAGTGTATGTAAAGCAGCAACAGACGAGGGTGTAGAAGCAATAAGCATGATAATAAGCATAAATAGCAAATAGAGTAGGTAAGCATGTAATTGCAATTGTTTCTACAATTAAAGATCTAAGTCTGCTAAGGTCAGAACCTAAGTGTGAATCCCCAGCAGAGTCGCCATGTTGTTGCACCCTATTTTGCACTAGTCAAAACAAGATTCAACTTGTTGTTTCTCTGTTGTTGATAAAAGAGAGTCGCCACCTAATATTTGAAGGTATACTAGGGTACCTATTTAATTACTAAGTCATGTTCCTTAAAGGTCTGCAAACCGGTGAGATTATAGGTAAGGGTTCTTGTTCTTCTAAGGGGAAGGTGTTAGGCACCCCTTAAAATCTACCTGAGGAAGCTCCATAGGACTTAGACTAATTTTAAGGGATCAGTTATTTGTACTATGTTTAATTACTATTAAAGAACACAACTTACTATATATCTAAGGGAAAGCATGATACTAATAAAAGAAATGTGAGACCTTTAAAGGGATGTGAATTTACGAAGGAGTCTATATTGGTAGATATAGTTGAAAGACTTTTGAAATATATTTATAAATTGTCTATATTTTACAAAGCTTGTGAAAAGAGGTTAAGTTATGAAAACAGTTGATTTAGGGAATAGGTGTTCATGTAATTCTAAAAGGTGTTTGTAAAAGTGAGCCTAAGATATACCTTGGCTTTTAAAACTTTGGAGAAAAGCAGTCTTTTGAATATCCTTTTGGGGGGACGATACTTCACCTTTTAGGAAAATTCTTATTTGCCTCATGATAGTAAAGGCTGCGATTCAGTTCTTATTTCCTTTTGAAAATGGGCCGATGTTTTTACGATGTTCTGGGTTACAAAATCTTTTAAGAAAAGGGAAGGTGAGTGAAAACATAGTGATGATATGAGCAGATTATAGTTAGCAAAAATAAAGATTAATTACTAACTAATTCTTTTTAAATCCTATATTATTTAAGGCTTGCCTATGTTTATATGATATTAAAGCATGAAAATAAAGTATGTAATCTAATATGAGTGTTGTATACATGACAACAAAGATGCGATAAAGCAACAAGGCATTAGATAAAAGGTAATGAAAGAGTAAACTAGACTAAGGGAACAATATATTAAAAAGGAATTGAGGTAAAGAGGACTAGACTCTAGTAATTGGGCCTAAAAAAGGAAGGCCCAGAAGTAGAGAGATGCGGCTACAGCTAATTTTTTGGACGTTCCAAGAAATGTGACAAGGCTGGGATTGGGTGTGAGTTCATGTCCATGTCCAAAAGAGAATGAAAGTCATTAGATACATGCTCCATATATTCAACCACGTACAAAATATATAGACAAACGACTGAAACAGAGCATATTAAAATATCAATATTCTAACACTATGAGAAATTATACTAATGTGGTGGCTATACATGGCAAATGATTTACATTGAAAAACTTTCGTTGTTATTAAACACTAAACCTCTAAATAACAGAATGTGTCAATGAATTAAGGGCTAAGGAGGGAGTTCTACTCAATGTTGATGCCCCTGTTTGAATTCCCCGACACTTTAAAGTTCCCAAGGGACTCAAGACCCAGGGAAATGCTCGTGCCGAGGAGAGCAGCCCAACCTAGAGTTAAACTCCACTCCCAAATACCCCAAACAACTAACAACATATTTTTCTTACGGATTTATATCCCATGAGGCCCTTTCAATGTAAACAAAATGCTATAGTATTACTTACCACAAAAGTATACTCTCCCTTATAACAGAATAACGTAAGGGCACATAGACTATATTTGATACCAAATGAACAATACACATATCAGGTAAACCTAAAGGTCAGACTTCGAGCACATATAGGAATGAAACATAGACATCATAACATACTGTTAAAGGTCTAAGCATTAGGGAAAAACATAGTCAAAGGGAAGGTAAGCTATACAGAGTTCATATATGCAGCAACACAAGAAACACAAATTCTCCTGCCTTGGCAAACTAACTAAGAACTGTTTAGTTTGCTACTAGCACATGCATGGACTAGTAACACTGCTTGGAATTTTAAAAAAGGTATTAGAAAAGGTTCAGGAAGCCAGTGGAAACTAGCACCTTTCACAGAAGTTATCAGAGATATCAGAAACATGTTTTGAACTCTCAATATGACTATAGGTTCACAGATTTAAACATGGAATCCCCTAAGGGCTTAACATGATTATATTCCTAACAGTATTAACCTTAAACAAGCCACTATGTTCAAACAGTATCAAACAAGGACTTTTTACAAGGTTTAAGGATCATATTCAGTTTCAGATTAACAATAAGGAGAGGACTGAGTACAGTTTAAGACAAGAACATGGAATCATAAAGTCAAACTGGGATACACGCAATATTTAGTCAGTTATGCATAGGCAGTTCAAATGAGGTTGTAATCTTGTATAGAAAGGAGAGATTTGCATGTTACAGAATCAAGTTAAACATGTTATGAAGGAAGTGGGGTTACAGATGGGGGAAATGTTATACCATAAACAAGTTTAATCCAGGTGTATAGCTTAAATCAGTGTCTAAATATGAAGTAATCATACTCAGCTTTAAAACATTATCACTTGATTTTTGACTAGAATGATTAGGTCTTCCTTTTATGGAAGATAACTTAATAATAGATAGACATAAGCTTCATAGGGTCAACAGTGTCACAAAAGAGGTTAAAGACAAGAGAACACTACATCTAAATATGTTTTGACTTAAACATGCAGATGAGGGTTACATCTAAACATGAGATAACTAAATTCAACTTAACATCAACTACAAGTAAACTATAACAAACATGATCATGACTTACTTTTTGTGAAAAGAGGATAACTTAATCTTAACAGAATATAGACAGTAGAACTATTGGTGTTTATGAAAGGAAGACAGTTTAACTCAAACAAGATTGCTTCATGCAAATGCAACCAATAGTTAGGTACAATCATGTGAATGCCATGGTGATAGCCCAGAAATTGCCTTCAGATTTAGCAGATACAAGTATCGAGAAGGAAAGCATTTAAACACTTAGATTTTCATGCTATGAACTTATAATCTTTCAAGTTTATCTCAGTTAGGATTAAACCATAAACTCGATCAAAAGACAAACAAAACAAAGGGAAAACAATAGGCAGGGGTGAAGATCACATCAGAATCATCAATGAAAGACTATGAAGTTCAGGTAAACATGAGCATTCATTCAAGGCACATTATAGATTAAACATACTGACTGTTTCAGCTCAGAAACAAAAGTCATCAGAAGTCGCATAACAACTTTATCAATCATCAATAAAAGACTCGAGAGGCATGACAAGTGATTACAAGTAGACAATATACTATCATAAACATTTCCATACTAGTTATACCATCATAAACAACTATAGTTCACAGAAGACAACCAGTATGTTGATAATGTTCAGATAAGATGATTAAAGAGAGAAGTTAGGAATGTACTAACCTTCTCGAGGGTAGCAGACCAAACATGAATCTCTCTTAGTTTCTTAAGACCCCAAGGCTTCAATCTCGAAGCAGCGTAAGTACTCAGAAACAAAAAAAAGAAACCAGTAAGAAACCCTATGTTTTGAGATTTCAGAGTTGCTCTTAGATAATTGTGTAGATGTTTTTTTCAGTGTTAGGTTGTGGTAGATGAGAACATTGAAGGCCCCCTTTTATAGTTCCATTAAGGCACTTAGGGTTCCACAAATTCAAAACAATAGTGGAAAGTGACGAAAGATCGATGGTGACAGCAAGATTGAGTGAAATCAAGAAGAAACAAAGGGGGAAATGAATGAAACTTTTAACTGAGTGGAGAGCAATTGACCGTTGAAGGAAAACCCATAAAACAAAGCCCCAAAACCCAGAGGTCATTACGATTAACCTCTTGGTACATAATATTAATGATGTAGCTCTGAAACGTGCACATGAACGCTCCGGTTTAGAAGAACGAGTGGAGAAAGTAGATGAAATGAAGTTTCATCATTTAGGTCTAGGGTTTCTAATTGGGGGTTATGAATTCAATCGACGAGAATGGAAACTGGACTCACTGGCTTCATTACCTAGGGACAAAGGAGACTAATTTATAAGTCTGATTTGAATGAATGAAAGAATGGGATTTCAACATTACTAGCCGCGTCTAATCTATCAGATTTGAAGAGCAAAAAGGGAAAATTAGCAGGATTTGGGGATGGAGAAGCAGGGAATGATGATTTGGTGAAGGTCTTGTGACCTTGCACTGATTCGTGCAAGGTTTTTAGGATTGATGGATTGGAAGGGATGAGAGAAAAGAGAGAGGAAATGGAAATGAGGGCAGCTGTGTCAAAGAAAAATTATTAGGGTTTTGGGGTACTGGGATCCCAAAGATTAAAGACGATAGATGGAACGGGAGCTGTTGGATCTAAGATCAACGACTTCGATTATTTTGGTAGTTGGAAATTTAGAAATGATTTAAGTGCAAAATATCAGTGGTCGTTGGATTACTTTGATTGGATGGTTGATATTAGATCTCTGGGTTTTTAAATTAAAAATAAATGGAGACCAATTGTGAGTCGTTGATCTGAGAAACAGACGGCTCAGATTTGTTGTGTTTCTTGTGTGAGTGGCGAGGGAGGGTGACGTGACGCGTCGTGATTGGTGCAAAGAGTGGCTTGGATCGCCAATAGGGAAGAGATGGGGATCTTTGGAGTGGGTATATTTCGTTTGGGCCTTAGTAATTGAGCTGAAAATCATTTAAGAATAGCCATTTTACACTTGATTGAGAATTGCAATTGAAGTCCTTTTGTCTTTTAATCACTTTTTGAATTTAATTTAAATAAACTTTATAATTTTCAATAAATGTGGTAAAAATTATAATTACTATATATACTACTAATTGTTTTAATTATTTATTTATAAAACTTCTTTGTTTTTCTAAATTGTAACACTAATTTCGAATTTCACATAATAGTCTAATTAACTAGAGATTAAAGATTAATTTATCAAATTAATTATAGAACCTATGTAATGTATATATGAATTGTTTTAATAATCTTAAAATAGTAAGTATATTTGTAATTACATAATGTTAATACTACGCGGTTAATTTTAAAACTAATACTTAACTAATTTGTAAACTATGTATTTGTTACTAAGAAAACACTTTAAAAATAATTATTGTAAATTATTAAGTATAAGTAAATTAATTTAAAAAGGGAGGGTCAAAATTATCCGTCAACAATGAGCATAGAATAAGCAATAAATGGGAAAATGAGGCTATAATACTCAAAACGACCGGCCGGGTGGTTTTATGAGACCTATTAGTCTCAGCAATGTGACTAATAAAATCATCTCTAAGATACTATCTAGGAGACTCAATACTTTAGTTCTCAATCTTATATCAGACAACCAAAGTGGTTTTGTGGCAGGCCGACACATTATAGAGAATGTGATGATGGCTGAAGAAATTATTCAAGAAATTACAAAGCCAAATGTTGGATGGAATGTTATATTTAAGCTAGATATGGCCAAAGCATACGACCGAATGTCTTGGCCATTTATAATGGCAGTACTTCAAAAATTTTGTTTTAATGCAAAATAGAATCAGATTATTATAAATCTAATATCTGGAGTATGGTGTTCAAAAATCATCAATGGCTCAAGACAGGGATTCTTCACATCATCACAAGGACTAAAACGGGAAGATCTTTTATCTCTATCTTAATTAATATTAGCTGCAAAAGTACTATTTAGATCTCAAACGGGGAGATCTTCTACAGGCTCTTCCTACATATATCTTATCTTCTATATGCCCACCCAAAAGTACATTGAAGCTCTTGAAAAAATATTTTTCTAGATTCTTTTGGGGATCCATTAGGGATAAGGATAACTACCATTGGAGCTCATGGAAGAACATATGTATGCCTAAGTCTGAAGGTTATGCAGGGATCAGAAGCATGGAAGATATCGCTAATACCTTGGCAATTAAGAGATGGTGGAGGTTTAGAACTCAACCATCTCTATTGGCTAACTTTCTTCAAGCTAAATATTGCACTAGAAGTCACCCCTCTAAGACGAAAGTGGCCAACAAAGATTCTCAATTACGGAAAGAATTGATGCTCTTCAGAGACAATGTTGAAGCTAGAATGATTTGGAAGATCAATAGATGTGAGATAAATATCTGGCGGGATAACTGGTCCAAATAGTGACAGAAGTCTCACAAATTACAAAAGCCTAGTCAGGGACTACATTGTTGATGGCTAGTGGAATATCAACAACCTCAGACTGGTAGTTCCCGAGAATGTGGTTCAATAAATTATCCACATTGCCATAGGTGATCAGAATGAGAAGTATTATGCAGTGTGGAAAGACAATGCAGATGGGAATTCCTTCAAAAAAAACATCTTGGAAAATAATCAGATAGAGAAGACAACAAAATCTCGAGTTAAATGAAGTGTGGAACAAAGTCATTCAATTCAAAATGTCTTTCCTGACCTGAAGACTATACAAAAGAAAGCTCCCATTTAATGAAGTGCTCAATAGATTTAACAGATCTAGCAATCATATTAGTTCTATGTGTTACTGCTGCCATACTCCTCACAGTGACACCATGCAACATTCATTCATTGAGGGTGAAGCTGCGACACACAGATGGAAGTACTTTGGAGCTCCTCTTGGAATCACTCTTAGACACTAGAGTATTAAGAGGATCTTCAAAAATTGGTGGGATCTGAAACCAAAGAATGAGGTTCACAAACTCATTCTTCAAGTTAAGCATGTAGTGATAAGTTGTGAATTATGGAGAAGCTGAACTTCTTGAAATATGGAGATAAAAAGATCTCTATAAAATCAAGATGGAATATCATATTGGTTGGACCATTAATGCATCATTAAAATCTGCACTTATGTTAGTTATTCTTGCTGGCAGGTGTACTGACATGTGCGACACTATTGAGAGGTTCAAACTAGTGATTATTTGGAGGCATGTGTCCAGGACTACGCCTCTCTTAGAATGGGTAAAGGTTAATAATAATGGAAGCTATATACCAAATATTAATAGAGCAAGAATGGGGGGAGTTGTTAGAAACCACCCCGGTGACTTAATTATGGCCTACTCCAAACCTATTAATTGTGATAGCAACAATCAAGCGGCGGTCGTAGCTACTTACTTTGGGGCAAAGTGGTGCACTCAAAATGGAATGTTAAAATTTATTCTTGAACTGTATTCCATAATTATCTCTAATATGATTGGGGAAGAAGCCACTTGTAATGATTCAACCAGTCGTTTTGAGCATTTGTATTCCGTTCAGCTTTTTGAAGTCTTAAGTAGCTCTAGAGGATGTATTATGACTGGTGCGAATCGTCGGTTTTGGTTTTAAGGTGATTCAGAATTGATTTGGAAAAATGAATTGCATATTAGAAGCTTTAAGTTGAACGAGTTGACCAAGTTTAACTTTTGCATATCGGAGCCCGAGTCGGAGTTATGATGGTCTCATTAGGTCCGGATGGTGATTTTCGGACTTGGGTGTATGCCCGAATTTTTATTTGGATGTTTCTTGAAGGTTTTGCTATAAATTGGAAAATGTTGGCAATTTGAAGGTTTGGCAAGCTCATAGGTTTGACCCAGAATTGACTTTGATAATATCGGATTCGGATTGTGGTCCAGGGAATTTTTATAGCTTTTTTATATCATTTGAAACTTGTGTGCAAAATTTGAGATCATTTTGAGTTGATTTGATATAGTTATGCATGAGTTTTGGAAGTTGAAAGTTCAAAAGTTCATAAGTTTGATTTGAGGTGCGGTTCGTAGTTTTGATGTTGTTATGCATGATTTGAGGCCTCGAGTAAGTCCATGTTATGTTATAAGACTTGTTGGTATGTTCAAACAGGGTTCCGAGGGGCTCGGGTGAGTTTCGGGTGTGGTTCGAATAATTTCGGATGGTTGTTGTATTGTTGATTGATGGTGTGTCTGCAGAGCATCGCGATCGCAGATCCAGGCTCGCGATCGCGTAGAGGAATTATGGAGCGGAGTAATTTTCTTCATCGTGTTTGCGTCACGAGGAACGCATTAGCATAGGTTTGTGTTGGTTACTGTTCGTGTTCACATATGAGGCAACATGTTCGCATAGAGCTGAGCTGAGAATTGGTGACAAGTGATTTCTCTTTCGCGTTCCCATGGGTTTTTCCGTGTTCGCAGAGAGTTGGCATCTGTGGGCATCGCATTCGCATGAGTAGGCTCGCGAACACGTAGAGTGTTTCTGGGTTGTGTGACTTTTCTTCTTCGCGATCGCGATGCTATTTCCACCATCGCGATTCAAATATCTGTCCAATGATTATAAGTACTCTATTATCGAAGGTTTCAGACATTTTATAATATTTTGATCTATGGAGCTCAGATTTGGGCGATGTTGGAGGCGATTTTCACCACACGGAATGGGGTAAATGTTTTCTACTTGGTTTTGGATTATATTCCGTGATTCTATCTTCGATTTTGGCATTTGATAAATGATTTTGAAAGAGAAATTTGGGGTTTTTTGTCTAAACTTTCCTAAAGTGAATATTTGAGTTTTGAACATAGATTTGGAGTCGGATTTGAGTAAAATTTGTATAGTTGGACTCGTAATTGAATGGGTTGTCGGATTTTGTGAGTTTTGTCGGGTTCCGAGGTGCAGGCTCGGGTTTGACCTTTTTGTTGACTTTGAGTAAATGTGTAAAGATTAGACCTTTATCATTTGGGATTATTTTCTTAGGCATTATTTGATGTATTTGATTTGCTTTTAGCTAGGTTCGAGCCGTTCAGAGGTTGATACGTGCGGGATGCATTTGTAGAGTATTGTTTGGCTTGCTCGGTATTGGATTTGGCTTGTTCAAGGTAAGTAACATATCTAAACTTGGATTTGAGGGTATTTAACCCTGGGAACTATGTTATAAGAGATGTATTGAAGTGATGCACATGTTAGGTGATGAGCATGTGAGCGTGCACGGGGAAAATCATGATTCTAGTTGACTATTAGACCGTGACCGGACTTGTTTTGTAGTTCTATCTTGTTACATCCATGTTCTCCCGACTTGTTTGATTATATGAGCTGTAAATCATGTTAGAAATCATTTTTAGGCTATGTGCTTATTCGGTTGAGACCTAATGAGACTAATTCTATTGTTTTGAGTTATCAGCTCTAACTATAATTATATACTCAGTCATGATTCTCCATTTGCATATCATATCTCAGTCTATATTCATCGTTCATTGTTACATCACATGTTATCATTATTTGGGCTAAGTAGTACGAGATTGTGAGCCCTTGAGACTTGAGAGATTGATCACTAAGGTGGGCCTAAGAGCCGTGTTGTGAGTGTTATTGTGGATTGGGCTGCACGCCGCACCAGGCCATATTGGCTTTATTACTATTATTATTATTATGGATCAGACTGCACGCAGCAACAGGCCTTATTGACTTATTTATTTTTGTGGATCGGGCTACATGCCGCAACATGCCTTATAGCCTTTATATTAGCTCTTGGGCTGGATCCGCCCCTCCGGAGTCTGACATACTATTAGTAAGCGCAGGCACAATGATATATATACACGTGCTTTGGTAAGGGGATTCTTAGCCAGGCACCCGTACAGTGCTGCGTGATTATATATGTGTGTGTGTGTGACGAAGTGGGCATTTGAGACAGACAACTTGAGTATGTTTGAGATTGAGATTACTTGGGAATATCAGCGTGAAATCAATCACTTGACATGCATACTTGGCATGTAGGCATAGAAATGCATTTTTCTCATGTTATACGGTATTGTGACATTCATGATTTAACATGTAGGCATTGAGATATATATTCCTCATGCTAGACGCTATATGATAATTGATGACTTGACATGCATATTGACATGTAAGCATAGAGATGTACTTTCCTCATTATATGATAATGAAATATCTTATCTGTTATTGAAAGTTTGGGAAAAATCATAGTTTTCTGATATACCCTCATATTTTGGTAATTTCGGCGAAAGATTTGGGTTTTTCTATTATACCTGAAAAGCATGTCTATTTTTAACTGTGAATGAGCTGAGCATAATATCTTTTGAGTTATTACTTGTACAGCTTTCATTATATTGTTACGAGTTGGTCTTGGCTATTGGTGTTGGACTCTGATCGTTTTCTGAGCTCGTCACTACTTTCAATCTAAGGTTAGGTTTGTTACTTATTGAGTACATGGGATCGGTTGTACTCACACTATATTTTTGCACCTTGCATGCGGATTGTGGAGCGGAAGTTGGCATTGAAAATATACCTGCGTTCTAGTTATATCTGCCTCTTGTTCTTGGTAGCATTAGATTTATAAATCTATTTATGTATATCTCGAACAGATGATGTATTTATTTCGTACCAGCTTTGTAAACTCTAAGTCTTAGAAGATCATGATTTGTACTACTATTCCTTGGGTTATTGTATAAAAGTTCAGCTATTTCATCTTTTATTTTCTCATTAAATTTCATTTGAATTGGACTATTGTTATTTCGCTTACCTACTGGGTTGGTTAGGTGCCATCGCGACTACTGGATTTTGGGTCGTGACAAATTGGTATCAGAGCTCTAGATTCATAGGTTCTACGAGTCATGAGCAAGTGTCTAGCAGAGTCTTGTGGGTCGGTATAATGACGTACATACCTATCTTCGAGAGGCTAAAGGGTATTTAGGATAAACTTCACATTTTTATTTTCTTATCATGCGGCATTGATTCAGCTTGAAGCGTATTTCTTTTAATTTCTTTCACTCACTCGTATGAGTATGTGATCGTTCGGTATTAGTTGTGCTTCGACGGCTTGCGATTCCATGGATGAAATTCGAGATGTGTTTTTTATGTTTTGGTGATGGGCCATTCTGGAGGACGTGAGGCCGGGTTTTGACCGCAGCTTGGGCACGGTATTTTAGTGTGTGAGTATGTGTGTTTGGACTTCTATGTCTTGTTGTGTCCCTATGAGTTGGACTGGAGGATCAGTGAGTGATTAGATAACCATATGATGTGTATCATGTGACTGCAAGATGTGTTCAGATGGCTTTGATATTACGAGAAGGGTTGTTTGGCATGTAAAAAGGGCTATTGGATGCATGATTTTTGTCTTGATGTGTTGTACAATCTCGAGTTATGATTTGAAGAATCTTTCATTGTGTTGAGGAATCTTTCATGTTATTCATTTGCGGAACGAAGTAGATTCTCATGTCTTGTTGATGAGCTCAGACTCGGGAAGATTAAGTGATTGCGTAGTAGTTGTGGTTGTGAAAGCGTATAGAGAGATGTCAGTTTGAGGCTAGGCAAGTCGGTTATATAAGGATGTGTGATACTAATGGTGTTGTGTGGAGAGTTTCTTTTTGCCAGTGGGTTGTATGTGTTGCGATTTGAGTTTGGATCGGTTGGGAGAGTCGATTTGACAGTCACGAGGATGAATGAAAATTTAGCAGATGATTTGTGGTATTTTATGGTTTGTGCTACATGAGCTTATGAAGGATTTAGTTAAATTTCAGTACGGGACTATGACGGTAATTGAGTAAGGGTATTGTGGGTTATTGAATGTTTGGTCTATGGCTTTGAGCCAAATGGGGGAGTCTACTATTGACGACCAGATTGCATAGTTACATGTTGTAATAATTTCAGCATGAGGCATGTTTGTGAATCAATTATGACTTGAAGATGTTGATTTCGAAGATGACATGATTAAGGAATTTTTGGATGTATGATATATTACTGCTTATGGATATATGGAAGTCTTGGGAATGGTTTAGGGTTGTTGTTCATGATGGATGTAATATACTAAGAAAAGGCATTTACTCGATTGCTTTGGAGTGTGGATTACTTCATTGGGTGTTATTGTGCTAATGGGGCCTAGGTCATTCGGCCCATTTGGGCAGAGCAATTGATATTTGAGCAGAGAGGATAACTCTCGAGAATGTTCTAAGAGTTCAAGATGCATATGTGGCATTTGGAGGATTTTCTCGAATTTGTATATGGCTAAGATCTGAGATTTGCATTGGATGGTGTCGGGACTTATGGTATTTCTGTATCACTATGGACTCTACATTTCAGTATCAGAAAGTAAAAGGAATAACTTTAAATTCAAAGAAGGTCTCTTCAGAGTGGGTGTCTCGGTAGTGGTACTTTTGGGGTGCATAAAAGGGAATACATCTGCCTATGGGCCTTAGGGAGGTGTGGTTTTATACCAGGATCTCTTGTGGTGAGTGTTGGTTAATGATCATGGTGTTCTGGCAAGGAGAAGTGTCAACTTGAGGGTAATCCTGAAGGAATTCGGAGAAATAGGATAGTTTGGTAGTAGGTTGGATCAACACGGTAATGGATATAATCGGTTCTTTGGGTACTTATGATATGGTGAGTCTCTACAGGTGTTTTGTGGCAATACTCTTGGGTTTGGCGACCTGCGTGGCTTGGTGGAGTTAGAGAGATTCAGTTATGATGGCTTGGTGGAGTTAGAGAGATTCAGAGTGTTCTCGACGATTTCTTCCACAATTTGAGATGCATATTGTCTATAGGTATGAGAGGTATGTGGCATGTTGTAATTTTCTCCTGGATGTGATCAAGTAGAAGGTTTGTGACTGATCGGGTATGTATCCTGCTTGTGAATCAGAGTTGATAATAAGATTTTCATGCTTTTCACATGATGGCATGATATATGCGGTGCATCATGTGGGATTGAGATTTGCATGTAGAAGGTGGCAGTTCAGTTTTGGAGGGAAGGTTATGAATTTTAAACAGCATGAACGGTTTCAGATGTTTAGATGAATATTATTACTACTTGGTATTGCTTGAGAAGGGTGCGCATTTCAGAAGGCACACTATGTTCTGACTTCGGATGCTTCATTGGTATTACGGTACTAGCCTGGTTGATCGATAGTTGATGTTCGGTTTTTTCCATATGGCCTGGGGGAATTATAGAAGTATTTCTCATGGGATGATTGTGTATGAGATATGTGTTAGTCATTCGAGCTGTGGAGTTAAGATCGACTATGGTGATCCATGTGCTCTATAGATTTGGAGAGAGGGAGTTCTCAGAAGCAGATTGTTTTGGGCTTGTGGACTGTGAAGATGTGGCCAAAGTTAACCAGATGGTAGTATGTGTTATGCTTAGATAATTGTGGACTTTTGGAGGGCTATTTATCTATTTATGAATGACCGGAGTTTATTTAGGGGCCTACTGGTAGGCCCAATGAGGATGTGTATTCTACACTGGGTCGGTTTTTTTTACTCAGCACCGTTATTGTTGAAAGGTGTATTATTCGGTTAGAGTTATGCGTGTTCGTGTTCTGATATGTTCTATGTGTTACACTTATATGCTATGATGGGTCGTGATCTATTGTTATTTGCACTCGTGATGCGGGTTTGTTTGGGCTACGTAGCAGAATTCGAGCGAGATGGCTCTTAGGGTGTTGAAAGGTTGATTGCGCCTTGGTTGTGGTCTTTCTAGGTTGTGGTATATTGTGCTATTCATTTCTCCATGGCTATAGTCATGCACTTCGTGTGATTGTTGATTGATTTGAGCATGGTTGTTAATTTTTAGCATTATGGCTCGAGGTATTTCATGTGGATCAGTGTTTGGATTGGGTCACGCACTGCAAAGGAGTTATGTTGGGATATGATTATTTGTGATGATTTCGGATATTTTGGTTCTCCCTTGTGTGATGGGTTCATAGCAATGTGCTTGTGGTGATATCTGTTAAGCTTGCGGAACGGTTATCTCATGTGAGTCATTTTTCCACTTTTGGATACATTTGAGTTGTTGCTTATGTGTGTGCGGATTGCACGGTTTGTGGCCTTGGGTTGTATTGGTATAGCATGTTAGTGGATCATCTTGTATTTGACGAGAATAGGTCATTGGACCTATAATGGGTGCTAACAGATTTGATTATAGTAGGTTTGGAAAACAATATCACTAATGAGCATAAAATTTGGCTTTGGTTCATGTCAGACGAGAGGGAGTTCTATGACTTGTTGATCGGATGAGTGGTTATGCATTCTTGCGTGTTTATTTCATCATCGGCAATGTACAAAGGTTTTAAATGAAGTTTCATTTCATATGAGGTTTATTACCGGTACTAGGTTTGTTTTTGAGCAGCTAGTATGATCGAAAATTATTGGTACGGGTATGCGAGTTATGTGGTATATCATCTGATTAAAACTTGGGTTATGGTTATGTCTTAATACAGCTTGTTCGGACTTATACAGTGCGTAGATGCAAGATTCGGGTCTTGTAAGGAATTCCGGACGTTAGAAATTGGGTTCCAAGGTTTACGGACTAAGGTTGAAGTAAGGATCTTCAGTTATATTGTGTTGTCAGGCTTATATGGATTGGGTGTGACATGGGATCACCCCTGCATATGTGCATGGTAAGGTTACACAGTGAATTGATGCCTTTGGAACGACTCTTGGCACATTCGAGGATGAACATATGTTTAAGAGGCGGAGAATGTAACGACCCAACAAGTCATTTTGAGCATTTGCATTCAGTTCAGCTATTTGAAGTCATAAGTAGCTCCGTACGATGTATTATTACTGGTGTGAATCATCGGTTTTGATTTTCAGGTGATTCAAAATTGATTTGGAAGAATGAATCTCATGTTAGAAGCTTTAACATGAAAGATTTTACCAAGTTTGGCTTTTGTGTATTGGAGCCGGATCAGAGTTTTGATGGTCCCTTTAGGTCCGGATGGTTATTTTGGACTTGGACTACGCTCGGATTTGCATTTGGACATTTCTTGAAGGTTTTGGTATTAATTGGCAAAAGTTGGCAATTTAAAGATTTTGAAAGTTCATTGGTTTGTCCGGGAGTTGACTTTTATGATATCGGGTTCAGATCATGGTCCTGGGAATTTTAATAGCTTTGTTAAGTCATTTTGGACTTCTTTGCAAAATTTAAGGTCATTCCTAGTTGGTTTGATATGGTTCGACGCGAGTTTTAGAAGTTGAAAGTTCAAAAGTTCATTTGAGGTACGATTCATAGTTTTGATGTTGTTATGCGCGATTTGAGACCTCGAGTAAGTCTGTGTTATGTTATGGAACTTGTTGATACGTTCAGACAGGGTCCTGAGGGGCTCGGATGAGTTTCGGACATGGTCCGGATCATTTCAGATGGTTGTTGTATTGTTGATTGCTGGTGTGTCTGCATAGCATCGCAATAGCTGGTGTGTCTGCAGAGCATCGCAATAGCTGAGCATCGCGATAGCATATGGGAATTCTAGAGCTGAGTAATTTTCTTCTTCGTGTTCGAGTCACGAGGAACGAGTTCGTATAGGTTTCTGTTAGTTTCTGTTCGCATATGAGGCATCACGTTCGCATAGAGCTGAGCTGAGGGCTGGGAGCTGGTGATTTCTCTTTCGCGTTCGTTGGTTTGTCCACCTTCGCGGAGAGTTAGCATCCGTGGGCATCACGTTTGCATGAGTTGGCTCGCAAACACGTAGAGTGTTTTAGAGCAGTGTGATTTTTCTTCTTGCGATCGCGATGGTATTTTCGCGATCGCGATTCATATATCTGTCCAGTGATTATAAGTACTCTATTTTCGTATTTTCAGCTATTGAGCTTAGATTTGGGCAATTTTGGAGGCGATTTTCACCACATGGAATGGGGTAAGTGTTTCTACTCGGTTTTGATTATATTCTGTGATTCTATCTTCGATTTTGGTATTTGATTGATGATTTTGAAAGAGAAATTAGGGGTTTTGTCTAAACTTTCCTAAAGTGAATTTGTGAGTTTTGAACATCGATTCACAGTCGGATTTGACTAAAGTTGGTATGGTTGGACTCGTAATTGAATGAGTTGTCTGATTTTGTGAGTTTTTTCGAGTTCTGAGGTCCGAGCTCGGGTTTGACTTTTTGGTTGAATTTGAGTAAATGTGTAAAGAATCGACCTTTATCATTTGGGATTGCTTCCTTAGGCATTATTTAATGTATTTGAGTTGTTTTTGGCTAGTTTGGAGTCGTTCGATGGTTGATACCCGCAGGATGGCATTTCTCGAGTATTATTTGGCTTGCTCGGTATTTGATTTGGCTTGTTCGACGTAAGTAACATATCTAAACATGGATTTGAGGTTATTTAACCCTGGGAACTATGTTACAAATGATGTATTGAGGTGAAGAATATACTAGGTGACGAGCGTGTGGACATGCACCGGGGAAATCATGATTCTAGTTGACTATTAGACCGTAAACAAACTTGTTTTGTTGTTATATATTGTTACATCCTTGTTCTCACGACATGTTTGATTATATGAGATGTGAATCATGTTTAAAATCATGTTTAGGCTATGTGCTTATTCGGTTGAGACCTAATGAGGCTATTTCTGTTGTTTTGAGTTATCTGCTCTAACTGTAATTATATACTCAGTCATGATTCTTCATTTTCTTATCATATCTCAGTCTCTATTCATCATTCATTGTTACATTACATGTTTTCATTATTTGGGCTGAATGGTACGAGATTTTGAGCCCTTGAGACTTGAGAGATTGATGGTTGAGGTGTGCCTGAGAGCCATGCTGTCAGTGTTATTGTGGATTGGGATGCACGCCGTAGTAGACCATATTGGCTTTATTACTATTATTACTATTATTACGGATCGGGTTGCACGCCGCAGCAGGCCTTATTGGCTTATTTATTATTGTGGATCGGGTTGCACGCCGCAGCAGGCCTTATAGGCTTTATATTAGCGCTTGGGCAGGATCTACCCCTCTGGAGTCTGACATACCAGTAGCCAGGCACCCGTACAGTGCTGAGTAATTATGTGTGTGTGTGTGTGTTTGTAATCGGAGTAGGAATTTGAGATAGACAGCTTGAGTTTATTTGAGGGTGCGAGTACATGGAAATATCACCATAAAATCATTCATTTGATATGCATACTTGGCATGTAGGCATAGAGATGCATTTTCCTCATGCTACATGGTATTGTGACATTCATGATTTGACATGTATATTTGACATATAGGTATTGAGATGTATATTCCTCATGCTAGACGGTATATGATAATTGATGACTTGACATGCATATTGACATTTAAGCATAGAGATGTACGTTCCTTATTTATCTGATAATGAAATATCTTATATGTTGTTGAATGTTTGGAAAAAATCACAGTTTTCTGATATACCCTCATATTTTGGTAATTTCGGTGAAAGATTTAGGTTTTACTGTTATACCTGAAAAGCATGTCTATTTTTCCATAATTGTGAACGATCTGAGCATAATTTCTTTTGAGTTATTACTTGTACTGCTTTCATTATATTGTTATGAGTTGTTCTTGGCTATTGGTATTGGACTCTTACCATTTTCCGAGCTCCTCACTACTTTCTACCTAAGGTTGGGTTTATTACTTATTGAGTACATGGGGCCGGTTGTACTCATACTACACTTCTGCACCTTGCGTGCAAATTCTAGAGCCGACGCTGCAGTGTATGGCGGGAGCTGGCAATGAAGATGTACTTTCATTCCGGTTATAGATGCCTCTTATTCTTGGTAGCTTTAGATTTATAAATTTGTTTATGTATATCTCGAACATATGATGTATTTATTTCATACCAGCTTTGTAAACTCTAAGTCTTCGATGCTCATGATTTGTACTACCAGTCATTGGGTTGTTGTATAAAAGTTTAGCTATTTCATCATTTATTTTCTTAGTAAATATCATTCGAATTGGACTATTGTTAATTGGCTTTCCTAGAGGGTTGCTTAGGTGCTATCACGGCTAGTGGATTCTTGGGTCGTGACAACACTACTAATTTGAATCTCAGGAAAACCATTAGAGATACTTCCCAGATGCTGAGACATGCTGAGGTAACGATTTCTCGCTACTACAGGGAAGCTAACCATTGAATAGACCATCTTGCCAAAATGAGATCTATCAGTGGAAACACCATCTTCTATTTTTCTTTCCAACAGCTGCAAAAAGAAGTGAAGGGAATATTTCAACTCGGTAGATGTCAGCTCCTGTGATGGCTTGATAGGTCATTTTGAGTTTTAGCCTTCATTTCTGGGTTCCGAGACCTCAAATAACTCCTTTTAGCATTCCTCAATTTGCGTGTACAGTCTGTGTCTTTTTTCGAAAACTTTTTATGAAAAATTAAAGAAAATGTGAATTTTAGCCTTGTAAATGATTTGAGTTGACTACGGTTAATATTTTGTGTAAACGGACCAGGATCAGTATTTTGACGGTCTCGGTGGGTCTGTAACGTGATTTGAGACTTGGGCGTATGTCCGTAATTGAATTCGGAAGTCCCTAACTTGATTTAATGTGATTTGTTGAAAACTAGTAATTTGAGGGTTTAAAGAATTCCTAAGTTTGACCGTAGATTGACTTTATTTATACCGCGTTCGGATTTCAGTTCCGGAACTTGGTATAGGTTCATTTTACTATTTATTACTTGTCGGCAAAAGTTGGTGCAAAACAGAGTTGCTTTGATGTTATTCGGACGTCCGGTTGTAAGTTTGAAAGTTCTTAAGTTTCTTTGCAAATTTCACGCATTTTGATGTCTGATTCGTAGTTCTAGGTATTATTTTAGTATTTTGAATGCGCGAGCGAGTTCGTATGATGTTACTACACTTTTGTGTATGCTTGGTTTGGAGCCCTAGGTGCTCGGGTGAGTTCCGGATAGGCTACATATTGATTTTGAACGTAATGTGCTTCACGATCGCGAAGCGGAAGTTGAGCTGGGGGTGGATTTCTTCATCGCGAATGCGATGGCTAGGTCCTGAACTCAAAGCACTCGAGGGCTTACCCTTCGCGAACGCGACCAACCTCTCGTGAACGCGTAGGGATAAGGGGGCCTGGGAAGGGACGTGACTATTACTCTACATAAATGCGAGACCTGGCTGGTTAAAGAGAAGGCTAGGGGTAAAGTCTTTGCAAATGCGTGAGTAACATCGCGAACGCGTGAGGCCATTCTGGCTGATGTGCATCTCGAACGCGAAGAAGGCCTGACGCCTGGTGACTTAAATATCCAAAAGTCGGGATTTAATCCACGTTTCACCATTTCCATGTTTGAGCTCGGCCTAGAGGAAATTTTGTAGAGAAATTTCATCCCAACTTCGTAGGTTAGTAGATTTTAACTCATTTTCTTCCATTTCCATTAACCCCCGTTGATTTCTAACCTTTAATCTATGCATTTTCATTTAGGGATTTAGGTAGAAATTGAGAATTTTGAGAAATTGAAATTTAGACCTCAAATTGAGGTCAGATTTCAAAACTAATCACATAATCAGGCTCGGGGGTGAATGAGTAATTGAATTTTAGTCTGAATCCCGAATTTTGACCAAGCAAGCCCGGGGTTGACTTGTTTAAGTTTTTCCTAAATCATTAAAGATTGAATTATTTTCACTCGTGGGTAGTTTCTAAAGCCTATTTTGAATTGTTTGAACTATACTTGGTTACATTCGATTGGTTTGGAGGAGAATTTTAGAGGAAAGGACCTGGTTGAGCTTTGATTTGATTGCGGACGGAAGTAAGTGTCATGGTTAACCTTGACTTGATGGATTAGGACCTGTTTGTCTATTTGCTACGTGGTTTGTGTGTGGGAATAACGTATATGTGAGGTGACGAGTACTTATGCATTGTTATTGGGTTAAAGCATGCGGGTGGAACTTGTTTCCTTGTATGTTATTGCTTTGTAAATTATGATATCCATGTTTATCTTAGATTATTATTTCTTTGATTATTCCTTTTGTAATTATTGCCATTTTATAATTAGAAAATATTTCTGGAAGTTGAAGTTTGGTATCTTGGCATCATATTTGACATTAAATATATTTTTCCCCTTATTTATTACTCGAATTCATATTATTATTGTTACATGGTGAGGAAGAGAATAAAAGAACGAAGGGTGATATCGTGTCATTTATCTCCTTTATTCATTATTACATGGTGAGGAAGAGAGTAAAAGCATGAACGGTGATGTCATTCCATTCATCTCATTTATTCATTATTACTTGGCAAGGATGAGAGTAAAAGCATGAATGGTGATGCCATGACATTTATCTTATTTATTCATTATTACATGATGAGGAAGAGAATAAAAGCACGATGGGCGATGTCATGCCATTCATCGCATTTATTCATTATTACATGGTAAGGACGAGAGTAAAACCATGAAGGGTGATATTGTGCCATTTTCATATCATTGGTTTATCTGATTTAATTGGTTGATGATTTGCTTGGCTAATTCATGATTTCATATCTGTCGCGGCTGTTATATTTGCCCTTTTCATGTCCCTTCGCAGTTTGTACATTACAATTCTCTGTTATTAATGTTGCTTTATATATACTTGTACAAGTTTATTTACGTACATGTCCTATCATAGCCTCGTCGAGGTTAGACTCGACATTTACGGAGTACATTGGATAGGTTGTAGTGGTACTACACTTCTGCACTTCTTGTGCAGATACTAGTATTGATCCCCACGGTGGGTAAGGTGCGTCAGCTTGGATCACTGCTTACGAAGACTCGAGGTAGATCTGCTGGCGTCTGCAGACCTTGAAGTCCCCTTCCTTTTCCCACTTTTACTGTTCATTTCCTTTCAAACAGTTGTATTTATTTCAGACTTTGTTTGTAGACTTCTAGTTGCTCGTGTACTCATGTCTCCGTATTTCTAGGAGTAGATATTATCACGTGACTTATATTGGTACTGTATTAGATTGGGTTTCTATTTCTCGTTGTATATCATAATTGTACTTCTAACTGTTAAAAATTGGCTGTTTAATTATCTCACGTCAACTTGCCTAGCAAGTGGATCTTAGGCGCCATCACGACCCCGGTGTTGGGATTTCGGGTCGTAACAAATTGATAGAATTTGGAGGATCGGTACAAAGACGTCTTTACTTATCTT
Source organism: Nicotiana tabacum (assembly GCF_000715075.1). Lineage (NCBI taxonomy): Eukaryota > Viridiplantae > Streptophyta > Magnoliopsida > Solanales > Solanaceae > Nicotiana > Nicotiana tabacum. The sequence continues at coordinate 25,464,020 of NC_134094.1, read as the reverse complement.
CTAAAGGCTATAGAGTTTTAGGAAAGTTTTCACTTCTTTCCTTATCTATCATGCGATTTTATTCTATCATTGATGATTGGACCATTCTATTCTTGTTCTTTCGTAGATGACGAGAACACGCACATTGTCTGCAGCTGGACAGGAGCCGGAGCCCCCTAGGACAGCTACTACTAGGGGTAGAGTCCGAGGCCAAGGTCGGGCCAAAGGCTGCCAGCCTCGGTCCCTGTCCTCGTCTATGAAGGAGAAGGGAGCTTTCTTTACCTGACGGGCGAGCTTGATTAACCCCCCTCGAAAGATTTGCGGGTTGTAAACTTAGAGCAGATGGTCGACTGTGAACCGAGGCTCCTCTGTGTTGTTAGCGAAGTGAGGGAAAAGGGTCATGCTCCTCCAAAAAGATGGGTGAATCTGCTTAAGGCAGATTTCGTACCTCTTACAGAACTCGAGGATCACCATATCCACCGGACCGAACATGAAAGGATACGTGTAAACACTGAGATATCCTTCCACATATGTCGTGATGTCCTTATTGAGGCTGGGAATGATATGTATTTGCCTTCCCATTTGCAGTCCTATCGGACCGCTTGGAGCGTCTCCTCAATGATGGAGAAAACATACCTCCATTCCACTTTACCTCGGTCTCCTTATGCGGAGGCTTTTTCGACCTTGAAGTCATATATATGGAGCAGCCTCCGAGTATGAATTTTGTAAGAGGAGGTCTGGGGGCTACTACCGGGAGTGCTGCCTCGGTGTCGGTGGCCAAGGAAGAAGTCGAAGGTGTAGTATTTTGGGTTACCGATTTTGAAGTCTTAGCTATCATAATCTGGAAATATAAAGGGTTGATAGTTGGGTATGAGGTTTGAAGATTTGAAGGTTATGTATGAAGATTAGAAGATAACAGATGAAGATATCAAGATGTGAAGAACAAGTTATGAAGATTTGAAGGATTGATGAACAGATGGAAAATTTGAGGGTAACTCAAGAATGTTCGAAATCCTAAAGTAAAAAAGTGAAAAAGGAAACCAGAGCTTTTATAGGGAAGAAGTAATGAATGCTTGACGTTTCACATTCAGTAACTGTCAAGGATGATCAACTGGCAGCTGACGCATGTCCAAAATCAGAGCGACGTGACTGATGGGACATTTCGGCTCGTTAGTTGTAGCTGTACGAAGGAAGGAACCATGGTCAATTAGTAACTTGTCATCATTCCTATAAATCTAATCTCCAAGAAGTGAGGGGACTATCTATGTACGGGTAAAATCAGGGACAAAGTTATTCCCGATTTCATGATGAAGGAATGAGGAACAATGTGATTCGTCGCTGGCTCGGGTAAAACTGAGGGTGCCAGCGGATCGGAGCCCGGGAATGGATGAATGATACGTCGGAAATTGAGCTTGGCCAAACACGGGAAGGGTCAAGCTAGAGCGAAACGAAGAATCAAGGTTAAAGGAAAGACGGTTACAGAAGGCAAACAAGGAGCCAAAATATTCGTCATCAGCCGAATATTACATCGCGAATCACGCCCGATTTTAAATACGGATCGTGTTTTCTTGGTAAAAAGGGAAAGAAAATATTTTTACCTTTTTAGACTTGTATTAGGGTTGGAACTCCTCTACTATATAAAGAGGGGAACCTTTTTATTTTTTGGGTCACTGTTGGCAGCATATCAAAGTAATAAAGTTTATTTTTGTCTTTTAGCAATTGTTCAAGTGTTCTTCAGCTATTCATCCATTCAGTTGAAACCGAGCTCCATTTCGAGGGCTCAATTGGAACCGGTTTTTAGTGTTCAAATCTAACGGCAGGCTTAATTACTCCGTCACATTTGGTTTGATCGTTTTGCTTTCTTTTAAATCAATTACTTATTGTTCTTTGACCATTCGTGCTAAATTAAAGTCATGTATTCTTTAAATCGCGTACAAATTTAATTGTTACTCATTTTAAGGGTAAACAATATGTTATCTAAACTACAAGATGTGAGAAAATGTATATCCGAATGATTGTGGCCCCAAAAGCACGCACATGCATGCATATATCCGAGCACTGTACTGATTATCGTAGACATACTTGCAGTAACCAGCGAAATCTATCCAATCAACCAATGGAATACATGCATATTGCTTTAGAATACTAACTTTGCATATAGGAAAAGGTACATTTGTGAAATAGCATCATATTCTACTTTAGATAGAATTCTTTAACGAAAATTCAAAAAGTAAACTAGAGATGTGACTTGTATGTTGCCTCCTGATTTATTTAGTGCCTGTTTAGTATTTAAAAAATTGAGGAATTTATATGATAGTGCTACTTCGAACGGAAATATTGCAGATACATTATTGAAAAGAAAACAAAAAATAGAGAGAGAGAGAGCCCCTAAATTTTGAGTCGTCCAACAATTTCCTCCATGTATTATTATTTTCCGGACTTCTTCCACAGTATTTATTTGTATAAAATTGTCATATTCATCTCTCTTCTTGTTACAAATATATTTCATAAAACAACTTAAGGTAAAAGCAATTGGTTTGGACCGTTTTTTCAAAAACAATATGTAATGACCCGACCGGTCATTTTGGAAATTAGCGCCTCGTTCGGCTTAAGGTCTCGAGAAGTTTCGTAATGTGTATTATGACTTGCGAGCGTGGTCGAGATTGATTTTCAGATGATTCGGGATTTAATTGAAAGAACAATTCTTATATTTTGAAGTTTAAGTGAAAAGAGTTGACTGGAATTTGATTTTTATGTGGACGACTCCGAAATGGCGTTTTGAAGATTTCAATAGTTTCGTATGGTGATTTTTGACTTAGGCGTGCGACCGGATTTGAATTTGAAGTCCCGTATGGTAATTTGATGCATTTTAGCAAAAATTGAAAAGGTTAAAATTTTGGAAGGTTAAGAGGTTTGACCGAGAGTTGACTTTCATGATATCGGGGTCGGATTTTAATTTCGAGAGTTGGATTAGCTCTATTATGTCATTTATGACTTGTATACAAAATTTGAGGTCAATCGGACTTGATTTGATAGGATTCGACATCGAATGCAGAAATTAAAAGTTATTAGCATTGTTTGATGTGATTTGAAGGCTCGACTAAGTTCGTATCGTATTTTAGTACTTGTTGGTATATTTGGTTGAGGTCCCGGGGACCTCGAGTAAGTTTTGGATAGTTAACGGATCAAATTTTGGACTTGGGGATGTGCTGAAGTGGTTTTGTTGCCTGTATCTGATTTTCTTGTATAAAATCGCGTGGGAAGGTCCGCGTATCGACTTGGATAAGCACTCTGATAACTCTTGATTGGAGGAGCACTAATAAGAGTTTATGGTTCACTCTAGGCTAGCTGCTCAGGATGATATACATAAGGACCACGACTACCCAAAGCATCGTAGGATGCCTGAACTGCTGACTGAAACGGCTTGGGAGGATGGCCTGTACCAAAAGTACCTCTGTCTCTAGAAGAGGCACCACTAAAACCACCGAAATGACAGACCTCTTATCAGATATCGGCCACTTCTCCTGACCACGAACCATCTCGATCTGTCTAGCAATCTCTACGACACTATGAAAAGAAATATGATATCCGGTCTCCTTGGCCATCTGTAGCCTAAGAGTTAAAGTGAGCCCATTAATGAATCTCTTCATTCTCTCCCTCTCAGTAGGGATCAAGATAATGGTGTGGCGAGCTAGGTCGATGAATTGAGTCTCATACTGGTAACAGTTATGTTACTATGCTGAAGACGCTCAACTGCCTGCGGTAATCCTCTCCCAGAGAGAAAGAATTGAAGTTCTCTAGAAATAGTTGTGAAAATTGATCCCAGGTAACTGAAGGTGAACCATCTGGTCTATTCAACACATAATATCCCCACCACCTCTTAGCAGAATCGGTCATATGGAACACTACAAAGTCGACCTCATTGGTCTCAACAATACCCATGTTCCGTAATATCTTGTGGCACGGTCCAAGTAATCCTATGGGTCCTCAGAATGGAAAGAGTTTAATAAACTTGTCCAATCTCAATAAAGCCTTAGAAGACATGGCGGGCCTATCACCGGCTTGTGCCGCAACAACCGGCTAAACTACCCCAACTGGCTGGGCTGCTGGAGTCTGATACTGGGGAGCCATCTTCTCTAGGGTGTGAGTAGCGAGAGTTTGTGCTGCTCCCCCAGCCCGAGAGATGTCTGGTTCCATCGGAAATGCACTGGTCTAGGCCACACTCTACCTAAGGCCCTCCAAGCGGACTAGAGCGTCCTGAAGTACTAGAGTAGGTATAAATCCCTCCGGGACCTAAGCTGGTCCGACGGGTGCGCTTTGAGTTGGGACCTCCCCCCCATGATCAATCTAAGTCTCCACTACAAGAGCTGCTGCTCGAGCTTTAAGCTAAGCTCTGCCTCTCCCTGGGCCAGTTCCAGGGTCAGCAGTCACAGCAACCGAGGTCTTATTATACTTGTGGAGATCTGAGGCACCTTTCTAGATTTTGCCTCAGATCGTAGGGCGGCATGCACCAACTGGGATCGAGCAATGGTTCCGACACCGGTTGCTTCACCTCCCGCTCAGCCAGCTAGAGGTAGGGGTCAGGCTACCAGAGGTGGAGGTCAGTCCATTAGAGGTGGAGGTCAGGCCGTTATAGGTGGAGGCCAGCCAGCTAGAGGCCATCCGAGGGGCAGGGGTCGGAGTGGTGGGGGCCCAGTCCTAGTTTTATACATTCCTGTCTAGACTTGAGGCCAAGTCATCTAACTCCATCATCACAGGTATTGTTCTAGTTTTCCATAGAGATGTTTCAGCTCTATTTGATCCAGACTCTACTTATTCCTATGTGTCATCCTATTTTGTTTCATATCTGGTTATGCCTCGTGATTCTTTAAGTGCTCATGTGTATGTGTCCACGGCTGTGGGAGATTCTATTGTTGTAGATCGTGTTTATTGCTCATGTATGATTACTATTGGGAGTCTTGAGACTAGTGTAGACCTCCTACTTCTTGATATGATGGACTTTGATATTATTTGGGCATCAATTGGCTATCATTGTATCATGATATATTGTACAATCATGCCAAGATGGTGACCTTAGGCATGCCGGGGTTGCCTTGATTAGAGTGGATATGGACTCATGGTCACTCTACCAGCAGTGTTATTTCTTATGTGAAGCCTCGGCGTATGGTCGAGAAGGGATGTTTAGCTTATTAGCCTATATTCGTGATTCTAGTATGGAGGTTCCTTCCATGGATTCGGTACCAGATGTGCCTGAGTTTCCAGAGGTATTTCCTACAAATCTGCCGGGGATGCCACCCGACAAAGATATTGACTTCTGTATTGACTTGGCTCCGGGCACTCAGCCCATTTCTATTCCACCATACTATATGGCCTCGCCGAAGTTGAAGGAACTAAAGGAGCAGTTGCAAGATTTGCTTGATAAAGGATTCATTAGACCTAGTGTCTCGCCTTGGGGTGCGCCTCTATTGTTCATGAAGAAGAAGGATGGTTCAATGAGGATGTCTATAGACTATCGACAGCTGAACAAAGTCACTATCTAGAACAAGTAACCGTTCCTGGGGATTTATGACTTATTTGACCATCTTCAGGGTGCCAAAGTGTTTTTGAAGATTGATTTGAGGTATGGCTACCATCAGTTGAAGCTTAGGGCATCAGATGTCCCTAAGATAGTTTTTTGGACTCGGTATGGGCATTGTGAGTTCCTAGTGATGTTATTTGGGTTGACAAATGCGCCAGCAGCATTTATGGATTTGATGAACCGGGTATTTAAGACCTATTTGTATTCTTTTATGATCGTATTCATTGATGATATCTTAATCTACTCCCCTAGTCGAGAGGAGCATGACTAGCATATTTGGATTGTACTTCAGACTCTGAGATATAGTCAGCTATATGCCAAGTTTTCAAAGTGTGAGTTTTCGTTGGACTCAGTTGCCTTTTTTGGGGAATATTGTATCGGCCGAGGGAATTAAAGTGGATCCAGAGAAAATTGAGGTGGTTCAGAACTGGTCTAGACCTACTTCAACTACAGAGATTCGGAATTTCCTGGATTTGGCGGGTTATTATCACCGGTTCGTGGAGGGGTTTTCATCCATAGAAGCCCCATTGACTAAATTTACCTAGAAGGGTGCTCCATTCAGGTGGTCCAAAGAGTGTGAGTTGAGCTTTCAGAAGCTCAAGACTTCTTTGACTACGACGCCAGTGTTGGTATTACCCAAAGGTTTAGGATCCTACATGGTTTATTGTGATGCATCGCATATTGGGCTCGGTGCAGTATTGATGTTGGATGGTAGGGTAATTGCATACGTGTCGTGACAGTTGAAGGTTCATGAGAAAAATTACCCTTTCCATGACCTAGAGTTGGCAGCCATTGTTCACGCACTGAAGATTTGGAGGTATTACCACTATGGCATGTCGTGTTAGGTGTTCACAGATCATCAGAGTCTATAGTATTTGTTCAAGCAAAAGGATCTCAACTTGAGGAAGAGGAGGTAGTTGGAGCTGTTCAAAGACTATGATATCACCATTTTGTATCATCACGGGAAGGCCAATGTGGTGGTTGATACCTTGAGTAGAAAGGTTGTGAGTATGGGTAGCCTTGCATATATTCCGATTGGTGAGAGACCGCTAGCATCAGATGTTCTGGCCTTGGCCAATCAGTTCGTGAGTTTAGATATTTTGGAGCCCAGTCGTGTTCTAGCTTGCACGGTCTCTCGATTTTCCTTGTATGAGTGCATCAGAGAGCGTCATTATGACGACCCCCATTTACTAGTCCATAAGGACACGGTACAACACAATGGTGAAAAGCAGGTTACTATAAGAGATGATGGGGTGTTGCGGATACAGGGTCGGATTTGTGTTCCCAATATAGATGGGCTTCGTGAGTTGATTCTTGAGGAGGCCCATGGTTCACGGTATTACATTCATCCGGGTGCCACCAAGATGTATCAGGATCTGTGGCAGCATTATTGGTAAAGAATAATGAAGAAGAATATAGTTGCATATGTGGCTCGGTGTTTGAATTGTCAGCAAGAAAAGTACGAGCATCAGAGTCCTGGAGATTTGCTTCAGAAGCGTGAGATTCCCGAGTGGAAGTGGGAGGTTATTACCATGGATTTTGTTGTTGGGCTTCCACGGATATCGAAGAAATTCGATGTAGTATGGGTCATTGTGGACAGGTTGACCAAGTCGGCACATTGCATTCTAGTAGTCGTTAAAATTCTTCAGAGCGGTTGGCTGAGATCTATATCTGCGAGATCGTTCAACTTCACGGTGTGCTGGCCTCCATTATTTCATATCAGGGTACGCAGTTCACATCGCACTTCTGGAGGGCCGTACAACATGAGTTAGGCACATGGGTTGAGTTGAGTATAGCATTCCACCCCAAGATGGAAGGTCAGACTAAGCGCACTATACAGATATTGGAGGATATGCTTTGCGCTTGCGCTATGGATTTCTGGGGTTCTTGGGATCAGTTCTTGCCACTTGCGGAGTTTGCCTACAATAACATCTACCAATCAAGTATTCAGATGGCTCCCTATAAGGCATTATATGGGAGGCTGTGTCGTTCACTAATTGGTTGGTTTGAGCCGGGAGAGGCTCGGTTGTTGGGTACCGATTTGGTTCAAGATGCCTTGTAAAAGGTCAAGATGATTCAGAATCGACTACACACAGCTCAGTCTATGCATAAGAATTATGCTGATCGGAGAGTTCGTGATGTTGCATTCATTATTGGAGAGAGGGTATTGCTTAGGGTTTCACCCATGAAGGGTGTGATGAGGTTCGGAAAGAATGGCGAGTTGAGCCCTAGGTATATCAGACCCTTTGAGATTCTTGAGATGGTCGGTGAGGTGGGCCTACAAGCTTGCACTGCCACCTAGCTTATCAGCAGTTCACCTGGTGTTCCATGTCTCCATGCTCTGGAAGTATCACGGTGATCCATCCTATGTGTTAGATTTTAGCTCTGTCCAATTGGACAATGATCTAACTTATGAGGAGGAGTCGGTGGCCATTCTGGCCCGACAGGTCCAGAAGTTGAGGTCTAAGAGTTATCCATAATTAGAGTACAATGGAGAGGTCAGCCGATCAAGGCAGCCACGTGGGAGTCTAAGTCCGACATGCAAAGTAGATACCCACACTTTTTCACCAATCCATGTACTTTTTTATGTCCATTTGAGAACGAACGTTTGTTTTAGAGGTGGCTCATATGATGACCCGATAGGTCATTTTGAGTTTTAGCCTTCATTTTTGTATTCCAAGACCTCGAATAGCTCCATTTACTATTTCTAGATTTGCATGCGCAGTTCGTATCTTTTATAGGAGACTTTTTATGTGAAAACTTGAAGAAAATGTAAATTTTAGCCTTGAAAATAATTTGATTTGGCTACGATCAATATTTAATGTAAACATGCTCAGATCAGTGTTTTGACGGTCCCGGTGTGTCCATATCGTGATTTGGAACTTGGGTGTATGCCCAGAAATGAATTCAAAATTCCCTAACTTGATTTAACGTGATTTGTTCAAAAATTAGTAATTTGAGGGCTTAAAGAATTTCTAAGTTTGGTACAAAACGGAGTTGATTTGTCGTGATTCGAACGCCCGGTTGTAAATTTGAAAGTTCTTAAGTTTCTTTGAAAATTTCACATATTTTGATGTCCAATTCGTAGTTCTAGGTGTTATTTTGATGTTTTGATCGCACGAGCGAGTTCATATGATGTTATTACACTTGTGTGCATGTTTGTTTTGGAGCCTGAGGCACTCAGGTGAGTTCCGGATAGGCTACTGATTGATTTTGAACTTAGAGGGGCTGCTGGTTTGCTGATATCAAGTGTCTGGCATTTTGTGCTTCGCGATCGCGAAGGAGAAGTTGGGTTGGGGGCGCATTTCTTCATCGCGAACACGATGGCTAGGTCACGAACGCGAAGCACTGGAGGGATTACCCTTCGCGAACGTAACCAACCTCTCGCAAATGCGTAGGGTTAAAGGGGGCTGGGAATGGATGTGACCGTTACTCTACAGGAACGCGAGCCCTGGCTCGCGAACGCGTAGGCCATTCTGGCTGATATGCATCGCGAACGCATCACGCCCTTCGCGAACACGAAGAAAACGTGATACCTAGTGACTTAAATATCCCAAAGGTGGGATTTAACCCATTTTTCACCATTTCCAAGTTTGAGCTTGGCCTAGAGGCGATTTTGAAGAGAAATTTCTTCTCAACTTCATAGGTTAGTAGATTTTAACTCGTTTTCTTCTATTTCCATCAACACTCATTGATTTCTAACCTTTAATCTTTGCTTTTTCATGGTAGAACTTAGTGATTTAGGTAGAAATTGGAGATTTTGAGAAATTGAGATTTAGACCTCAAATTGAGGTCGGATTTCGAAACTAATCACATAATCGGGCTCGGGGGGCGAATTTAATTGAGTTTTGGTCCGAATCTTGGATCTTGACCAAACGTGATCGGGGGTGACTTTTATTGACTTTTTTCAAAATCATTAAAGATTGAGTCTATTTCACTCGTGGGTAGTTTTAATGCTTATTTTGAATTATTTGAATTATATTTGGTTATATTCAATTGGTTTCGAGGTGAATTTTAGAGGAAAGGCCCCGGTTGAGATTTTATTTAATTGCGGACCGAGGTAAGTATCGTGGTTAACCTTGACTTGAGGGATTATGAGTTGTTAGTCTATTTGCGACGTGTTTTATGTGTGGGAACAATGTATATGTGAGGTGACGAGTACTTATGCATTGTTATTGGGCTAAAGCATGCGGGGGAACTTGTTTCCTCATATTTTATTGCTTTGTAAATTATGATATTCATGTTTAGCTTAGATTATTATTTCTTTGATTATTCATTTCGTAATTATTGCCCTTTTATAATTAGCAAATATTTCTGGAAGTTAAAGTTTGGTATCTTGGCATCATATTTGACGTTAAATATATTCTCCGCCTTATTTATTATTCGAATTCATATTATCATTGTTATATGACGAGGAAGAGAGTAAAAGCACGAAGGGTAATGCCGTGCCATTTATCTCATTTATTCATTATTATATGGTGAGGAAGAGAGTAAAAGCATGAAGGGTGATGTCGTGCCATTCATCTCATTTATTCATTATTACATGGTAAAGACGCTGTGCTATTCATCTCATTTATTCATTATTACATGGTAAGGATGCCGTGCTAATTCGTGATTTCATACATATCGCAGTTGTTGCCATTTTCATGTCCCCTCCCAGTTTGTACGTTACCATTCTCTATTATTATTGTTGTTTTATATATACTTGTACATTTTTATTCACGTAGGTATCCTGTCATAGCCTCGTCACTACCTCATCGAGGTTAGGCTCGACACTTACAGAGTATATTGGGTCGATTATACTCATACTACACTTCTGCACTTCTTGTGCAGATACTGATATTAATCCCCGCAGTGCGTGAGGTGTGTCAGCTTGGATCACTGTTAACAGAGACTTGAGGTAGATCTGTTGGTGCCCGCAAACCTTGAAGTCACCTTCCTTTTTCCCACTTTTACTGTTCATTTCCTTTGAAACAATTGTATTTATTTCAAACTTTATTTGTAGACTTCTAGTTGCTCGTTCACTCGTGACTCCAGATTTCTGGGAGTAGATATTATCACGTGACTTATATTGGTATTGTATTAGATTGAGTTTCTATTTCTCGTTGTATATCATCATTGTGCTTCCAACTGTTAAAAATTGGCTATTTAATTATCTCACTTCGGCTTGCCTAATAAGTGGATATTACGCGTCATCACGACCCTGGTAGTTGGAATTTCGGATCGTGACAGCTCCCAAGTATTAGAAGAAGATATGACAAGTGTAATGTTTTTGTTAGTTGAACATAATTATCATGAATGGAAGTGCACATGTATAGAGCTTCCACTCCTCTGTTTTTGAAGGAAGTATGTTACTTCCCTTTTGTATCCATTCGTGTACTATGGAGGTTTGGTTTATGCCCCTCCTCACTCTTTTTTTTGGTGTTCCGAAAGAATGGAATGGGTTCTGCTTGACCCAACTCTGAAGGCACCATGCCTGAAGTGAAGGCGATTCATAAAATAAAAAAATAACAACAAACTCAGTGAAATTTCATAATTGAGGTCTAAGAAGGGTATTGTGTATGCAGACCTTATCCCTATCTTATAAGGGTAGAGAGGTTGTTTTCAGTATACCCTTAATGAAAAGTTGGAGGACACTGAAATGTCAAGAGATGAAGATACTTTGGCAGTACATGGTGGAGATACAGAAAGAAACACAAATATAGGCCTACCTTAGAATAAAAGAGTTTATGTGGATACAGAAAGAAACACAAATATTACCTAGTGGTTAGTGAAGGGCTGTTACAGGGGCGGACCCGCATTATAGTAAGGGGTTCAGTTGAACCCGCTTCGTCGAAAAAATTAATTATTTTCACATGTGAACTTCATCGGAGACCATTAAAGAAGAGTATATTATTAAACGTGATCCCACTTGACAAAAATGGAAGCTGTATAGCAGTGGCAAAGAGAGTTCATAATGGGCCAGAGGTCACAAGTTGGAGTCTCTGCTGAAGCGGCAGACTTTTTATGTGTTCCGCAATTTGGCCACTCATCACTTTGTTATACACGTACTTACTATTTTACCTATTTCGTACCTTTTTTTACTCATCACTTATTATTACCTTGCTATTTTCTATTTTGTCTTCTTTTCCTATTTTTCTTTATAATTTCTTTTTTCTGCTTATATCCATAATAGCTATTCTATTAAACTCTAGTTACTTCATACAAAATAAAAAAACCTTTTCATAAAGTGAATTTTGGTTCTCCCAATCATAATTTCTTCTAAAACGGGAGAGTGCTTTGTTAAGATTATTTGTAGTTTTTTAATTTAATGAGTTTAGTTTATATATGTTAAAATTGTCAATTTGTGTTATACTGAAATTTTTTATTTGGGGTATAATTTCTTTTACTTTGAACGTTTGTATCAATTAGTTTAGTTCGTAAATCCTTTTTTTACTTTTTTTTTTTTGTAAATATTTATTATGTTAAATTTCTTTTAGCTTAGTTCATAAAAAGTTTAAGTTGGTTAAATATTCTTTTTGTTAAAATAAATAAATTAATAAATTTGTTGAAGTAAAATTTGTTAATATTTATATAGATAAAATTTTAAAAATTAAAAGTAAATATTGTTTTAAAAAATCAACTTTGATTAAAAAAAGAGTATCAATGACTTTATTTTGAGGTCACGTGATGAACAAAACTAAGTAGTGAGTAAATTGTATCTATCGGTGTCGCTTATATAAGTGGTTATTATGCTCTTTGACTGAACCCGTTTGTATAAAATCCTGGGTCCACCACTGTAGCACCTAGATAAATGCAGTGGTTTTCATTATTGTATACAGCTTTACTGCATTTTACATTGAGTTCAGTTTCTTTTCATTACCTCATATAAGTAATTTCCTTTATGTTTTAGCAACGCAAGACACGTCTTGCTGCAAACATGGATGCATAGAAAGAAGAGGTTGAGAATGGAAAAGAACCGTACATCAATTTCTTTTCTAGTGCAGCAAATCATTAATATTATTTTGTGCTAAATGATATTCAAGTAAATACAAGAAACTTTAAAATTTAAACGATTTGAATGATCATACGGATCGATGGATCCTTCTCTTGCTAGTTCATCCGCCACTTGATTTTGCTCCGTGTAGCTATGAGCGACGCTTGTGATCCCTAGGAGCATCATCAATGACATGCATTCCAAAACAATAGAGCTTTACGTATATTTCCATTTTGTAACATATTGATTATCTCAGTGGAGTCTACAATTATCTCTAGCAGAGAAAGTGAATTTTCTACCGCAATCTTAAATCCCTGCATAAGCGTCAATAGCTCAGCTAGAGTGTTAAAGAGTATTGGGGATACCTTTCATGAAACCCCAATCGCCCCTACTATTTTTGGTAATTCCCCTTATCCCCAACCGCATGGTTCCCATTTAACGTACTAGGCTTAGCAATTAAAGCATATTCCGCAGCGTTAGAATTCGTGTTTGAAACTTTAGCCTTTTCATTCTTTATGATTAAAGATATTATTACTCCTAACAAACCAGATGTGCCATAGGGAGACATCGATCTCAAATAGTATCATTAATCTTGGAAAATACATATACTGACAAATAAAATATGTTTTGACTTCAAGAATCAATAACATAAACTCTATTATTCTAAGGTATGCCTATATTTGTGTTTCTTTCGGTATCTCCACCATTTACTGCCAATGTTGTGGGGTCCAAGCCATTTCTAAAACAAATAAAGAACAAGTGAAATAGGCATGTGCCTATGGATAAGTTGGCAGAGAGACTTGGAGCTAAAGGTTAAATTTGTGGATGAAAATTAACAATTCTCCTCTATGAGGCTACGTATTTTTCTCCTATAAAAGGAGAGATCTTTCACTTCTTTCAACACACCAAAATGTAGAGAGAAGTAAGAGAAGTTAAAAAGAGTAATCCACAGATATTAGTCAGTGAGATAAATAGTGAGTGCGAGTAATATTTATTTACCCGAAAAATGATATAGTTGAATTTGTTCGTGATTTCTAGACAAGTGGATTAAGTTGATCCAAAAAGTAATGAAATAACTGATGAAATATAAAATACTTAGCCTTAGAATATAGATGGAACAACAGAGCTAATGAGTCCGAGAACTGGGTTTCCGGGCACGACAATGATAAGATCAAAAGCAACAATGTAAAATTATATTAAAATGTTGTATAAAATGTCGTGTAAGTTAGCGAGAAAATTTATCTCCTTATAATGATTATAGAGCTCACTATTTATAGCTACATCTAGGAAAGGAGGTCCTAAGATCATGCCCTTCTTTAATGTCAATTTTGAGGGTAATTGATAAAGATGTAACGTTAGATATAAATGACAAATTCCTTGTAACAGGCCATCATTCTTAATGCTGCAAAATATTTTATATTAAATGTTACCGGGCGTAAATCATTTAATACTCCTATTATGATCATTATTTCTCCGGGTGACAAGCGGAATAGCTATGTTCGGCGGCCATGCCCATCTTGTGTTCTACGTGTCCTTCCTTTAAGCGGCCACGTGTCATGTCATATTTTTCCTATACAAATAATCCTCCTGCTTTCCGATGACATAATATTGAGTTACCGGAAAGTTGGAAGAAAGCACCTTTTTGGCGAAAATTTCTATAACTCCCTTTGAAATTTTTTATTAGTTGATTAGACGCACGTCTCCCCGCATTTAATGCCCCGAACATGCGTCATCCCACGATTCAGCACAGGTTTTACCGATTGTCGAGGTAATCATGGCCATGAATTTAGCGCCAAAATTTTACTTATACGCATCATCCTCCTCTTATGTACTTCATAATTTCTCAAACTTCTAACTTGCATCTTTATTTCCCAAGTTTTCTCTGATCTTCTTCGAACCAGAAATTTTCCTTCCTTCTATTCCAATGGTTTCTTCTTCAAAACATGCTAGTTCTTCAAAGGGCAAGAACAAAATCGAGGATTTTGTTACTCCAACAGTGGGTTCCATCATCCCAAGAAGGCTTAGTAATTCAAAGAATATTGAAGAGAAACTTCCTACTGCTAACCCTTGTACATGGGTTGTTAGTAGTTACCCTTCTTCCATTCGCCCTTCCAGTATTCCTGCTATGAAGGAGAAATGTCGCTGCCCTGAATTAGATATTATTGCTCCTGATTTATCGGAGAGAGTGACCCTTGCCAAGGAAAGTTTTACATATTTCTTCATGTATCCCTTTACTTTGGGTGCGTTTTCTTTGAGCGGAGAGCATGATTCCATAATTGCAGAGTTTTGCCTTCGCAACCAGGTATGCTTGGCAGAGGTAATTCCTCCAGTGTGGAGGAAGTTCAACGGCCTTCGGCATTTTTGCCAAGAAACTGGAGAGGAGCTAACCCTATTTCATATGATGAATCTCTATTCCCCCAAAATCTTCCGCGGAGGAATGATAAACCTTTGCAAGCGTTGACACCATGATTTACTGTCTAGCATGGATGATGACAACGACTGTGGGTGGATGGAACGGTTCGTTGCAATTGCCACCAGTGACATTATTCCAACAACGGCTTCATCATTTCCGGTTGCTTGGAATGGTGGGTTCAGAATATCTTGGACATCATAATGCCCGAAACCCGTTTGTGGAAAGAGTTATCCCTTATATACGGGTGGAAGGCCAAAAATATTAATTTACCTTGTTTCCATTTTTTAAATATGAAAAACTCGGTTGAACCCTTCTGACTTGTTCATGAAATAAGGTCTACATGTGGGCTCAGTTGATGTCCCCTATGAGGATGTTTTGGCTAACCCTACTGATGCGGCGAGGCTGATATAGGAGGCACTTACTCGAACAGGCATCTCCGGGCCTGCTTCGGGCACAAACATTTCTTCACAGAGTCCCCGGCCAGAGAATAAGCAACAAAAGAGAAGGCATTCCTCTGTAGCCGGGGAAAAGAATAAGAGGGCAAAAGTTGATTCCCCCAAGACATCTCCGGTGGCGATGGTGGCTGGTCCTCCTTCCATGCCGGTCATAGACATTGTAATGATCGATGATGATGAAGAAGCTAGTGATGACGGAGCTTCTTTACATAGAAGGATACGATCCTCATCATCTTAACAGGATGCTCGACCTGTTGAGACAATTGGAACAACTGAAGATGACGTCTCAACATTTTGGGGAGAATTTGATTAAGTTGAATATGCTAACTCCCGCTTTCGGGCCCCAATTATTGTAACCGGTACCGCAAGGCTGAGTACCGGGTCCATTCCATCTTTGGCTGGCGAGCATCAAACAACCAGCACTGTTTTTGATGCAGCTGCTTATCACTCTTCAATTCCATCAGCTTCATCTCCATCTCCACCATCACCAACAACTAGTACATAATTTCCATCTTCATCCATTCCTCCACCACCAATTGCTATATCATCTCCATCGGTCGCACCTGACCATGAAGAAGGTGTTCCTCCTCCACAGTCCCCAGTTCATGGGAATTTGGGGCCTGGCCTCCTCCTCTGGCAGCTTAACCCCTCCTCTAGCTGGCTAAGCTGGCGATGAAGCAACCGGTGCCGGGACTATGGGATGAGAACTCTGTTGTGGCATGCTTCCTTGTGACCTAGGGAAAAATCTAGAAAGGTGCCTCGGATCTCCATAAAAATAACAAGTCCTCAGCTGTTGTGACTGCTGACCCTGGAACTGGCCCTGTCGACCTGGATAACCACCCTGATAACTCTGGATCGGAGCTAATGGTGCACTGTAGGCTAGCTGCTCAAGATGAGATACATAAGGACCACGACTACCCGAAGCACCGTGGGGTGCCTAAAGTGCTGACTGAAATGGCCTGGGAAGATAGCCTCTACCAAAAGTACCCCTGCCTCCAGATGAGGCACCACTGAAATGACGAGGCATCTTATTAGATACCGATCCCCTCTCTTGACCATGAACCATCTTCATCCGTCTAGAAATCTCTACGGCCCTATGAAAAGAAATATAATCTCTGGTCTCCTTGGCCATCTGTAGCGTAATACTGAAAGTAAGTCCATCAATGAATCTACTCACTCTCTCCCTCTCAATGGGGAGTAATATAACTACATGGTGAGCTAGGTCCATAAATCTGGTCTTATATTGGGTAACAGTCATGCTACCCTGCTGAAGGCACTCAAACTGCCTGTGGTACTCCTCTCCCAGAGTGAAAGGAATAAACTTCTCCAGAAATAGCTGTGAAAACTAATCCAAGATAAGTGAAGGTGAACCAGCTGGTCTGGTCAGCACATAATCCCGCTACCACTCTTGTGAGAACCGGTCATCTAGAACACTGCAAAGTTGACCCCATTGGTATCAACAATACCCATGTTGCACAACACCTCGTGGAAATGGTCCAAGTTATTAGCTGGATCCTCCGAAGGTGCACCACTAAAGTGAATAGAGAAGAGCTTTGTGAACTTGTCTAATCTCATCAATCCCTCAGAAGACATCACGGACCTCTCTCTAGTCTTTGCAACAACAACCGACTAAACTACCCCAACTAGTTGAACTGCTGGAGTCTGATATATGGGAGCCATCTGCTCTGGAGTGTGAGTAGTGGGAGTCTAACCTCCTCCCCCAGCCCGAGAGACAGCTGGTGCCATTGGAAATGCATCGGTCTAGGCCACACTCTCCATAAGGCCCACTAAACTGACTAAACCATCCTGAAGTACGGGAGTGGCTATAAATCCCTCCGGAACCTGAGCGGGTCCGACTGGTGCAGTCTGAGCTGGGATCTCCTCCTCATGATTAATCTAAGTCTCCATTATGGGTGCCGCTGCTCGAGCTCTCGGTTGAGCTCTGCCTCTGCCTCGACCTCTACCCCTGGCAATGGCTGCCACACGGGAATCCGGCTTCTGTCCGGGTGTAGATGATGTGCGTGTTAATGCCATCTGCGAGAGAAAGATAATTAAATGATTCAAACATAATTGAAAGAATAAAATTGCACGATAGGGAAAGAAAGAAGTGATTTTTTTCCTAAAATTCCATAGACTCTAGAAGATAAGTACAGACGTCTTCGTATCGATTCTCCATACTCTACTATTCTTGCTCATGACTCATGAGACCTAAGCAACCTAATGCTCTGATACCAACTTGTCACGACCTGAAATCCCAAC
This sequence comes from Nicotiana tabacum, assembly GCF_000715075.1. Lineage (NCBI taxonomy): Eukaryota > Viridiplantae > Streptophyta > Magnoliopsida > Solanales > Solanaceae > Nicotiana > Nicotiana tabacum. The sequence continues at coordinate 25,446,360 of NC_134094.1, read as the reverse complement.
CTCTGGGTCGTGATGGAGCCTAACATTTACTTGTTAGGTAAGCCGACGTGAAATAATTAATTAACCAATTTTAATAGTTAAAAATAAGATAATGATATACAATGAGAAATAAATGTATACGGAGATTTGGCAACCGCAGCTTTCCTATAGAATTAGCATCCAACCCAATCAAATCTAACCAAATACAGTTCAAACAATTAAAAATAAGCTTTAGAAACTGCCCGCAGGTGAAAAAGATTCAATCTTTAATAATTTTGGAAAAAAGATCAACAAAAGTTAACCTTGGGTCACTTGGTTAAAAATCGAGATTCAGACCAAAACCAGATTACTCATTCACCCCTGAGCCCGATTATGTGATTTGTGTCGAAATACGACCTCAAATTGAGATCTAAATCTCAATTTCTCAAAATCCATAATTTATACCTAAATCCCTAATTTCTACCATGAAAAAGCGTAGGTTAAAGGTTAAAGTCAATGGGTGTTTATGAAAATAGAAGGAAATAAGTTAAAATCTACTAACCTATGAAGTTTGGATGAAACAACTCTTCCAAATCGCCTCTAGGCCGAGCTCAAACTTGAAAATGGTGAGAAATAGGATAAATCCCTATTTTTGGACTGTTTTAAATCACTGGCGTCAGGTGTTCATCGTGTTTGCGAGAAACCTGAAGCAATCGTGAAGCTTTGTAGCCTAACTGGCCTTAGCATTTGTGGGAAACCCTTCGCGTTTCCGAAGGCCTCACCCACCTGGCCTTCGCGTTCGCGAGCCTGAGCTCGCTGTCGCGTAGAGTAACACCTGCCTCCCCCAAAATCCCCTTTAACCCATCGCGTTTACGTGTAAACGGTCACGTTCGCGATGGGTAATCCCTCAATTGTTTTGTGTTCGCGGCCGATTCTCCGTGTTCACGTAGAAGAACATCCTTCCATATCCCAATTTCTCCTTCGTGATCGCGAGAGTTCCTTCGCGATCCCGAAGCACAGTTTATCAGACACTAGCAACAACTGAAAGCAGCAATTTCCAAAGTCTAAAAGTGATCTGTGGCCTATCCGAAAGTCACTGGAACCCCTCGGGCTCCAACCAAACATGCACATACATGTAATAATATCATACGAACTTGCTCGAGTGATCAAAACACCAAAATAATACCTAGAACTACGAATCAGACATCAACATACATGTAATTTTCAAAAAAACTCAAGAACTTTCAACTTCACAACCGAACGTCCGATTCCTATCAAAATAACTCCGTTTTGCACCAAACTTTACAGACAAGTATTAAATAATAAAATTAACCTATGCAAGTCAAATCAAAATGTGGAAAATGAAATAAACACTCGATTTCATCCTTTTTTCTGCCTAGACCTTTCGCTTCTGCAAACATTTAATCGCTTCTGCGACTCCGCATCTGCGAAAATTACATCACAGATGTAGAAGCCACTAAAGATCATGGACTTCCACTTCTGCGGAGAAAAGGCACACCTATGCATCCGCCTCTGCGGGCCCAAGAGCACTTCATTGCGTCCGCTCCTGTGCAATAGTCACCGCACCTGTAGTCCCTCACCCCCAGTCCAAATCCCGCATCTGCGGAGAAGTTGCCGCTTATGTGCGTGCGCACTTGCGCCCAGGTGTCTGCACCTGCGACATTCTCTCTGCTAGCCTCCATTCGCTTCTGCGATCCCCAGCCGCACCTGAGATCATAATTCCATTCTGGAGTCGTCTACACAAAAGTCAAACTCTGGTAAACTCTTTCAACTTAAGCTTCTAACCTCGGGACTAAGTATTCCAATTCACTCTGAAACTCTACTGAAACCAAACAAACTATTTTGGCAAGTCACATAACCATAATTGAACATAAATGAGACAATAAATAGGGGAATGGGATTAAAATACTCAAAATGGCCGGTCGGATCATTACATTTTCCCTCTCTATATAATATGCTAATTAAAAGAGCTACGTAAACTTTTGGTTGTGTTATTCTAAGCCAAACCAATGAAAATAAAAATAGAAATAAATTTTTTTTGTTGTTCTATGCAATGGAATTTGAATGGTATGTTTGTGTTTCTTTCTGTATCTCCACCATCTACTGTCAAAGTATCTTCATCTCTTGACATTTCAGTTTCCTCCAACTTCTCCTTAATAATCTCCGTAAATGTATTCTGCAAAAGAGTTAATTAGTTATTATATAAAATAACAAAATCTGCCAAGTTTAGCACCTGAAATGCAGCGAAGGGTGTTGTCTAGTGGTCCATGAAGTAGGTGAGAATCATGAGATCTCAAGTTCAATTCCCAATGGAGGCAAAAAACTCTATCCACGATTTGGTAGATAGAGTTACTTGATACTTGTTGATGATAGAGATGACATATTTCTAGTGGAATTAATCGAGGTGCGTCCAAGCTGGCCCAAATACTATGGTTATCAAAAAAAATAGCACCAAGATAAATGCAGTGATTTTCATTATTGTATACAGCTTTGCTGCTTTTTACATTGAGTTCATTTTCTTTTCATTACCTCATATAAGTAATTTCCTTTATGTTTTAGCAAAGCAAGACACGTCTTCTTGCAAACGTGGATGCATAAAAAGAAGAGGTAGAAAATGCAAAAGAACAGTACATCAATCTCTTTTCTACAGCAGCAAATCATTAATATTATCTTTTGCTAAATTATGCTCAAGTAAATACAAGAAACTTCAAAATTTAAAAGATTTGAATGATCATACAGATCGATGGCGCTTTTTTTTGCTGGTGCATCCGCTACTTGGTTTTGCTCCCTGCAGCTATAAGCAATGCTTGTGGTCCCTAGGAGCATCATCAATGACCTGCATTCCAAAATAATAGAGTTTTAAGTATATTTCCATTTTGTAGCATATTGATTATCTCAGTGGAGTCTACAATTATCTCTAGCGGAGAAAGTGAATTTTCTACCTCAATCTTGAATCTCTACATAAGCGCCAATAGTTGAGCTAGAGTGTTAGTAGTGTTGGGGATACCTTCATGAAACCCCAATCGCCCCTACTATTTCTAGTATTTCCCCTTATCCCCCAACAGCATGTTTCCCAATTAACTTACTAGGTTTAGCAATTAAAGAAACTTTAGCCTTTTCATTCTTTATGATTAAAGACATTATCACTCCCAGTAAATCAGATGTGTCAATGACCCAAGGGAGGTAATCATTGTACTCCTGAATTCTTGATGTTAATTAATTCCAAGTTGCGTTCCAAGACTTAATAGAAAAAACAATAGGGAGAGTCATTGGGGTTTTAGAGTTAAAGACCATAATGTCTTTCCAAAAGTTTAATTTGTGAGTTTGGGCAATCAAAGAAAATAGTTCACAACATGAATTATGAACGTGCATCACAGCCTGAACCATATTACAACATAATTCTCTGTTGTGGTTAATGAAAATTCAACAAATACATACTTTTTGAACTATATTTTTTTGTGTGCATATTGCATTTTACGTGTAGAAGTTTTTTTATGTTAAAGCTTTCAAATCTAGTGCTGCATTACGTAGGGTAGGTCGAGAACTCGCTTGATAAAAGAGCCATCTTGTGCAGAAAAAATATATATATATATATATATATATATATATATATATATATATATATATATATATATATATATATATATGTTTAATTTGATAAAGGCGTCTAATATTTTAGAGATATATACCATTGACATAAAATAAAATGGACATCTAGTAGTTATTATTTTTGATTTTTAATTTAATTTTATTTTGTAGTGTAACATATATTGGCCTGAAATGAGTTTAGATGGAGAAAATAATGGCCAGTGATAACTCATATATAACCAACCCCAACTTATTTAGGATTGGAGCGTAGTTATTATTCTTTCATGTACTATTGAGAGCTTTCGACAAAATTAGCCCCTCGGCAAAAACTATACCCACAATTGCACATTACAGCTTGTAGCCAAAAATAAATAAATTATGTTAATCACTGTGCCGCCTCGAGCCTCAGCTTTTTTATACAAAATTATAATTTACTGTTAGGATACTTTCAGATATAGACTTCCCTTATACAAGTTTTTAATATTACGTTTACTTTATTTATTTTAATTTTTTGTGTAATAATTCTTTTAACTTATATTTTAGTAATGTAGATAAATAAGAGTATAAGATAAACGTGCCCTTTTCTATATTAAACTCATGAAATTGATAAATTCTATCAAACTAACGTATTTAACAGATTCTTTAAGGATAACAATCAAAGTAACGGTCCATTCTAGAGCAAATTATGCAAAATACCCATTGAACTTAAAATAATTATCCTTTTCTACCCTTTTAAAAACTAGTTATAATATATACCTACCTAATTCAAACTAATTACCTGACCTACCTGCCCGGTTTAGCTTGGCTTAGCTTACCTTGATTTAATTTGTCTTGTCTTGGCTTAGCTTAACTTGACTTATCTTGGCTTTATGGGTATTAAAAACATTTGTGGGTAGGGGCGGGTAATTTGTTTTTTGCCGCCTAGTTATTTGTAAAACATTCAACACTCAATATGTGCCACCCACCTACGATTACCCTGCCACCAAGAAAAAAGGAGAAAACAAAACCCAACAAACAAAAACATAAATTTATGGAACATAAAGATCTGAACTCGTGAATCTTTTTCCAGATAAGGGAGACAATTTATACGTATAATTATACAAAATAGATTGTCACTATACAATTCTATTTTTACTTACAATTTTTTTGATTGTTTATCTGATTTACCTAAATATCTTTCTTATATGCTGGATTGTTGACTGAGCAGAACATTTTAAAACAAAGAATTGTGAGCATCAAAGTGGTTTTACCCAAGATTTTCCTGATTTGACCATACATATGTTCTATCTTTATTGAAATTATAAACTGCACAGGTGTTAGTGAGTATGATCTATAGTTCTTGCTTCTTTTATCTCGCCGAGGCTAGTTAGGATACTTATTGAGTACATGAGGTTGGTTGTACTCATACTACACTTTTACACCTTGCGTGCAGATCTTGGTGTGATGCTGCTATGTATGGCGGGAGCTAGCATTGAAGATGTACCTGCATTCCAGTTTTGGCTATCACTTGTCCTTGGTAGCTTTAGATTCGAATTTTGTTCATTTACATTATAAACAGATGTTGTAATTATTTCAATTCAGTTCTGTAAAAATCTAAGTCTTAGTGGCTCATGACTTGTACTACGAGTCCTTGGGGAGTTGTATAAAATTCCGTTATTTCCTTCTTGACTCTTAGCAATATTACTATATTGTATTTTATTGTTATTTGGCTTACCTAGCGGGTAGGGTTAGGTGCCACCACGACGGGTTGGATGTTGGGTCGTGTCAGACATGGTCAGTGATATAACGAACCCCAACTTGTTTAAGACCGTAGTTATTATTCTTGTATTTCCTATTTATCATGTCAGGTTTAGAATGGTGTTTAAGAGGTTTATAAAGATTAATGTTATTCAATAAATTATGCTTAGATTTTAGGGTTTTGTGGTACAAATTTCTTTCACTTGCCATAAGTATTACGATTAGGATTTACGAGTTCGTAAAGGCTCTAAATTAAATTCTAATTATCTTAAGATTTTATATTAAATTTCTCAAAACATTTACACTTTATGAGTAAGAAAATAAATATTTCTCAAAACGTAGAATGCATGAGCACTGTAGGGGAAAAAACTTTACTTCATAAATTGCCATCTTTTAATATGAACATACTAAAACTTATACCATAAAAGAATGGCGTGCAGCAAAAATTTCCCCATAAAAGGTACTCCTTATTTTTATTACTTTTCTTTAACTTCTCCACAAAATAATAGATGTGGTCTAAGTGCAATCCAATAACATAATTCTAATAAAGTAAAATATGTATTGTCTAATTATGATCATTTAGGATTAGCACTGACTAATAAAGAAATGGAACAACGAATGGGGCAGGTATTTGATTCAAATCCTTCTAGAAAAGGAATTAACATTAAAAGGTTTGATTCCCTTGTTAATTGAATTCATTTCCATTCAAACAATAAAAAGATTTTACAGCTATAAATAAACTCTTAGTGGTGAGACCCAAAATCACCTTTCTCTTTGTTTCTCAAATCATAAGTTTAGCCATGGGAAGAAAGAGTAACGGTCGCAAAAAAATTGACATGGTGAAGATACAAAACGAGAGAAACTTACAAGTGAGTTTCTCCAAGCGACGAATTGGCCTCTTCAAGAAGGCTAGTGAACTTTGTACATTAAGTGGTGCTGAAGTTGCCTTAGTGGGTTTTTCCCCCGGAAACAAAGTTTATTCATTTGGCCACCCTTCTGTGGATTTGGTCATGGATAAGTTCCTCGTAGAGAACCCTCAACCCAATATTGATGTTCCTAACCATCGAAATGCTAATGTTGGTGAGGTCAATATGGAAGAGTTGATCGATAAAGAGGGGATATTGGAAATGGAGAGAAGCCGCGGAAAAGACTTACAAAGAACCTGGAGGGAGGAGCGTTGGTGGGAAGCTCCAATTGAAGAGCTAAACTTTTTTCAACTTCAACAAATGGCAGAGGCAATGGAAATGACAAAGAAGCAATGTGAAATAGAGGCGGAACACCAGCAAAAGGTGCATGGTATTGCATTTCCATATCGTACCCTTGGAAGTGCCTTGGCTCCTTATGGGGGGGCTAGGGCGAGCTTTTCGTATGGCTCCAATGCTAGGGCATCTGAATTTCGTGACTAGCTAGCTCTTTCTATTTCAACACTAAATAAGGCTCCATGATTCACCTTTGGTGCTCTTAGGGCAAATGGATCTTCTTCAATTCAATAGTTCTCTATCATAATTGTCGTTTTGTTTTAAATATTTATAGTGATCTTATATTGACATACTTGATGTAGATTTTATCCATATTGTTAGCAATAGCTCGATGTAGATAAACTATTAATTAAGTTCTTATCTATGATTTTAATCTTATTTTTAGTGAATGAACATTATTTTATGCCATATATTTAGTCTGGTTTAGTCACTCATTGACATAAAAGTTATTCCCTGAACGCTAAAGTAGTACTACCTCCGTTCCAATTTATGTGAACCTATTTCCTTTTTAGTCCGTTCCAAAAAGAATGACCCCTTTCTAAATTTGGAAACAATTTTGGTTAAACTTACAATTCTACCCTTAATGAGAAGCTTTTATACCCATACAAATACTCTCGGCCCCTTTTTGAATTGTTTAGGACCACAAATTCCAAAAGTCTTCATTTTGTTCTTAAATTCCGTGTACAGTAAAACAGATTCACATAAATTGAACGGGGGAGTAAAAGGTTAAATTTGAATTTGACAAAGTAGTCATGTAAGTTAGCTTGAAGTATTTATTTACCATAAAAATAGTTATCTTTGACACAAACAAACTCTTGTCTAACTCTTCTTGACAGTCGGGAGTTTAGGCTTAAAACGTTTCTAAGTACAATTTGAGAGTGAAATTTATCCATTTTCAGTTGGGATAGTTTTTCTAAGAAAGCACAATGCTCATAAATAAATACAATGATGAGGGAGTAGTAAGCTTTTTAGAGAAGAAGTGTCGTTTCAGTTTAGTGCTTCAGTTCAGTTCAGATCTTCTTCCTTCTTTAATGTCTCTTTTTATAGCCAACTATTCATCAGCAATCTTCCCAAGTACAAAATGACCCGAATTCAATCTGAATCACACCCAGGCCCCCTGAGAACCCATCCGAACATAACATCAAGTCCCAAAATACACAACGAATTTAATCGACGCCTTAAATTACATCAAACGACATCAAAACTACGAATCGCACCCCAATTCAAGCCTATTGAATCAATTAACATTCAACTTCTAAAACTAACGCCGAATCATAACAACCAACTCCGAATGCGCTCAAATTTTGCATACAAGTCTCAAATGACACAACGAATCTATATCAACTCCTGGAATCACAATCCGAGCCCGATATCAATAAAGTCAAACATCGGTCAATCCTATCAACCTTCCAAACCTTCAATTTTATAACTTTCGCCAAAACGCCTCAAACTAACCTACGGAGCTCTAAATCAATATCCGGACATACGCCTATGTCCAAAATCATCATACGAAGCCACGGAACCATTAAAACTCTACTCTGGTATCGTCTACACAAAAGTGAAACTCTCGTCAACTCTTTCAACTTAAGCTTCCAACCTTGGGACTAAGTGTCCCAATTAACTCCGAAACCAAACTAACCACCCCTGCAAATCACATAACCACAATTGAACATATAGGAGGCAATAAATAGGGGAACGAGGCTAGAATACTCAAAACGATCGGTCGGGTTGTTGCACATACAATAAGGAGGAGGTTCCAGAATTTTGAAAAAATGGGTGCACTATTACAAAAAGGTGGATTCATGATATAAATTTTACGGCTTCAACCTTTAGTTTTTTCATATACATCTATACTCCTCAATGTGTCGGACTTGGAATTTTTGAAAGAATATACCAAAGAAAGAAAGAAAGAAAAAGAGAATGTACTTAATCAATGAGCTAGAAGTGGTACTACACATGCCTATCTCTCGTGGGTGTGGCAAATTCTAGAAAAAGAAAGGAAAAAAAACAAGATAGCTAGAGATAAGATTTAACTCACAACTTCACTGAGAGGTGTGTACCCAATAATTATCGCATCGCATGATATTTTGAGCTTTGACGGTATCCATATATATATTTAAGTATTTTAAAAAAGTATAACATTACTATACATGATCTAATGAGGGGAGTATGGGTTCGCATGACCCTGGGAACCCCTTTAGATACGCCCGTGAAAATGCCATGTGCTAATTCTTTCTATTTGCAATTTTATAAATAAAAAGACTAACTTTTAATAAAAAACACAGTCATCAGTCATCTTCATGTTTGTCATCAATCATCTTCATGTTTGTCATCAGTCATCTTCGTGGGAAAATTGGAACACGGTGGTGCACGAGACGTTACACTGTTTACATGGTTATATAAACCCTTCTTGTTTGATGCTCAAAGCACCAAAAAAATCTTAATACTTGAGCTATTGTTTATTTGCAACTAATTTTGTAGTCCAAAAAAGATACTCTAATTATCTGAAATGGCAATTACCAGATCTTTTTTTATTTTATTTTTTTTGGTACTGGCAACTACTGGATCAACATCCTCTGTGGTGGGAGAAATGGTGATTGTTCTTAGCATTGATGGAGGTGGCATTAAAGGCATCATTCCTGCTACTGTTCTTTCTTTTCTGGAAAGCCAACTCCAAGTTTACTGCAAATATATTTTCTACGGCTTCTTACTGTTGTTCCTTGCCGTTTTTCTTTTTATTACTTGTGCTTAAACTTTTCTGAGTCGAGGGTCAATTATTGAAAATCGCTTCTCTATCTTAACAAGTAGAAGTAAGGTCTGCGTACTTCTCCCAAACCCCACTATGTAGGATTATACGGGATATGATTTTGTTGTTAACCCTCCTATATATAAAAAGAATTAAAACAAAGATCTCATGCATAGTTTGAAAACAAAAGAATTTGAGTTACTACAAAAGAATTTAAAGCTAAAAAGGAATTATCAAAATAAAAAGTTTGTATAGATGTATCTGATTAATATATGGTTATTTTTTAGTCAGGAATTAGACAGTGATGAAGATGCAAGACTTGCAGATTACTTTGATGTGATTGCGGAAACAAGTACAAGTGGCATACTGACTACTATGATAAGTGCTCCAAATAAAAAGGGTCGTCCCTTCTCTGCTGCCAAAGATATTGTATCCTTTTACTTCGAGCATGGCCCTAATAATCTTCCACCTGGGTACATATATATAGTTTTTATATATTTAATGTTTCTATTCTAAGTTTTAGCTTTTATACAAAAATGGAGTATAAAAATTATTACACTATTAGATCACCTATGTCATGACCCAAATACTTAATCCGTCGTGATGGCGCCTATCGTGAAACTAGGCAAGCAAACATTCTCAATATGCTTTCAATATATAATAAAAGTGAGCTAAAGCAATTAAATTAACTGAAGGTTTATATAACAACGGGGTAAAAACCCAATTATAAGTGCAGAATGATAGCCCGACCTCGGGGTGTCACTAAGTCATGAGCATCTAACAACCAATCTAGAAATAAAGTCTACTACAGTCTGTGCCAAATGCCAATACAAGAGAGAAAAAATAATAAGAAAGGAGAAACAAGGACTGCAGACGCCGACAACTACCTCGTAAGTCTCTGATAATCAGCTCGCACACGAACTCAGCGACCGTCAGAATCGTACACACCTGGATCTTCACATGAAGTGTAGGGTGTAGCATGAGTACAACCAACTCATAAAGTAACAGAATTAAATAAGGAACTGAGAAGCAGTGACGAGCCATAAAAAAATACAGATCATTTCAAAAGTTTTCAGTAAAGAGTGAACATGCTTTCAAATCTGGTGGTATAATTCAAATCAGTTCGAGCTCAAGTAAAACAGATATGAATCTTCCAGAAATTTCATAATAACAACAGATAACAACATAAGTGCAACAATAAATAAAAGCAAGTACAACCTCTCAAGGCAGTAATCACCCAACCCATCTCAACAGCTCATAGTCTTGGCTCTCGACTTTCAGCCCTCATTACACACTCTCAATAGGTACCTGCGCTCACTGGGGGTGTGCAGACTCCGAAGGGGCTCCTTCCAGCCCAAGTGTTATATCGCTGCAGCGTGCAACCCGACCCAATCATATAAGTAGCCATAAGACTCATTGCGGCGTGCAACCCGATTCACAGTCCATAACTAGCCATAAGGCTCGTTGCGGCGGCAACCCGATCCATATACCCTCACATAGTTCACAGCTCAACACGCAGGCCCTATCTCAGTCACTAACATGACCAGCCCATTGAGGTCAAAGAAAATCATAATAATCAGTCCAAACAGAGAATACAACAAGTATCAACAAGAAATGAGAGGGAACGGAGATATAACACATAATTAAGACCGTGACTTAGTACAAGACAGCAATTAGCAGTCAATTCAATAAGAATACGACCGTTGCGTGTCCCAACAATGATATTATATGGCCTAAGCATAGTTTCTAACATGAAAGGCAGTCAATTGCTTAAACACAAGGAAAAACAAGTAATTACAATGGCTATTCGACTTTACAGCCGCACGAGATGGACCAAGTCACAATCCCTCACGGTGCACACTCACGCGCCTGTCACCTAGCGTGTGCATCACCTTCAGCACTCACATCATACCAATTCTCGGGGTTTCATACCCTCAAAACCAGATTTAAGATTGTTACTTACCTCAAACCGCGCAAACTCCTACTCCGCAATGCCCTTGCCCATCGAATCAATCTCCAAATGCTTCGAATCTAGCCGTAAGCATTATGATATAATTAATATAAGCAAAAAGAATCAATCCCACAAGAAAAATATGAAATTATAAGCCAAAATCCGAAATAGGCTCAAACCGGCCCCCGGGCCCACGTCTCGAAATCCGATAAAAGTCAAAAAATATGAACAACCATCCACTCACAAGTCTAGCCTTAAAAGAATTACTCGAATCCAATCTCAAATCACCTTCCAAAACTCAAAATTTTAGCCTATGAAGTTTCTACCATTTTTTCCCAAATTTACAACTCAAATCCCTAATTATATGATGAAAATAGCAATAGATTCATGAAATATAGTCCAATCCGAGTTAGAATCACTTACCCCAACAATCTTCTTGACGAAATCTCGAACAATCGCCTCACACCGAGCTCTCAAAGTCCTAAAATCGAAATGGGAATCAAACCCTCGAAGTTCCATTTTCTGGCCAGTGCTTTCAGCCCTGCGGACCTTCTGTCGCATCTGCGACGCTGCACCTGTGGAAATTCCATCGCAGGTGCAGGAATGACTAAAAGGGATGGGTCCGCATCTGCGTGCAAGTGGTTGCACTTGCGTGTGCGCACCTGCGGATAAAAGTCCGCTTCTGCGACCCTCTCTTCCAATTCACTTTTCGCATCTACGAAGCTTCAGGCGCATATGCAGGCTCGGAGATGCGGAAACACCCTCGCACCTGCGACACCTAGCCATCTCCTCAACTCCCGCTTTTGCGCTCCTTCCTCCGCATGTGCAAGTACGCACCTGCGGCCTCCCCACCGCAGGTGCAAAACTACCAGATATCAGAAGGCTTCAGCAATTTCATAAGTCCAAAACTCAATCTGTTAAGCATCCGAAACACACCCGAGGCCCCCGAGACCTCAACCAAACATACCAATAAGTCATATAACCCCATGTGAACTTAGTCGAACCTTTGAATCACTCAAAACAACATCAAAATACCAAATTACACTCGTATTCAAGTCTAAAGAACTTCTAAACTTCTGAATTCCACAAACGACGCCGAAACCTACCAAACCATGTCTGATTGACCTCAAATTTTGCACATAATCATATTCAACATTACGGACCTACTTCAACTTTCGGAATCGAAATCCGACCCCGATATAAAAACGTAAACCCCCGGTCAAACTTTCCAAAAATTCGACTTTCGCCATTTCAAGCCTAAATTAGCTACAGACCTCAAATTCACAGTCCGGACATGCTCCTAAGTCCGAAATCACCCAACGGAGCTAACAGAACTCCAATCCGGAGTCGTCTTCACACATTTCCGACTACAGTAAAAATCTTGAGACTTAAGCTTTCGTTTTTAGGGACTAAGTATCCCAAAACACTTCGAAACTAAGAACAAGACCTCCCGGCAAGACACTTAAACAGAAACAGATACGGGAAAAACAGTAAATAGGGGATCGGGGCTAATACATTCAAAACGACTGGCTGGGTCGTTACATCCTCCGCCTCTTAAAATAATTGTTCGTACTGGAACGAGCATAGAGACATACCTAAAGTGGTGAAAAAGATGAGGATAACGGCTGCGCATATCATGCTCGGTTTCCCAAATCGCCTCCTCGACCGGCTGACCCTTCCACTGAACCTTTACAGAAGTAATATTCTTCGACCTCAGCTTTCGAACCTGCCTATCTAAGATCTCCACCGGCTCCTCAACATAAGATAAATCCTTGTCCAACTGGATTGAGCTTACATCCAATACGTGAGACGGATCGCCGTGATACTTCCGGAGTATAGAAACATGGAATACTGGATGAACTCATGCTAGACTGGGAGGCAAGTCAAGCTCATAAGCAACCTCCCAACATGTCGCAATAACTCAAATGGACAGATAAACCTCAGGCTCAGTTTGCCCTTTTTTTCGAACCTCAAAACACCCTTCATGGGTGACACCCGGATCAAGACCCGCTCTCTAATCATGAATGCAACATCGCGAACCTTCCGATCAGCATAACTCTTCTTTCTAGACTGGGTTGTGCGTAGTCTATCCTGAATCACCCTAACCTTCTCCAGAGTATCCTGAACCAAGTCTGTACACAATAATTTAGCCTCGCCCCGCTCAAACCAACCCACTGGAGACCTATACCGCCTACCATATAGAGCCTTATACGGTGCCATCTGGATGCTCGACTGGTAACTGTTGTCGTAAGCAAACTCTGTTAGTGGCCAGAACTGATCCCACGAACCCCCAAACTTCATCACACACGCATGGAGCATATCCTCAAATATCTGAATAGTGCGTTCGGACTGTCCGTCCGTCCGAGGGTGAAATGTTGTGCTCAACTCCACTCGAGTACCAAACTCATGCTGTACGACCCTCCAGAACCATAATGTAAAACTGTGTACCCCGGTCCGAAATGATAGATATTGGTACGCCATGAAGCCTGACGATCTCGCAGATATATAATAAAGCCAGCTGCTTGGAAGAATAGGTAGTCATCACAGAAATGAAATGAGCTGACTTGGTCAGCCGGTCCACAATTACCCAAACTGCATCAAACTTCCACTGAGGTCGTGGAAGCCCAACGATGAAATCCATAGTGATCCGCTCCCATTTTCACTCTGAAATCTCTAACTTCTGAAGCAACCCACCTGGTCGCTGATGCTCATACTTCACCTCCTGGTAATTTAGGCATCGAGCTACATACTCCACTATGTCCTTCTTCATTCTCCTCCACCAGTAATGCTGTCTCAAGTCCTGATACATCTTTGCGGCACCCGGATGAATAGAATACCCCGAACTGTGTGTTTCCTAGAGAATCAACTCACGCAAACCATCTACATTGGGCACACATAGTTTTCCCTGCATCCTCAATGCACCATCATCCCCAGTAGTGACCTCCCTAGTATCACCATGTTGGACTGTGTCCTTAAGGACGAGTAGATGATGGTCATTATACTGACGCTACCTGATACGATCATAAAGAGAAGACCGAGAGACCACACAAGCCAATACTCGACTCAACTCAGAAATATCCAATCTAACAAACTGGCTGGCTAAGGCTTGAACATCCAATGCCAATGGCCTCTCTGCTGCTGGAAGATAAGTTAAGCTCCCCAAACTCTCCGCCCAGCGACTCAAGGCATCGGCTACCACATTGGCCTTCCCGAGATGCTACAAAATTGTGATATCATAGTCCTTAAGAAGCTCCAACCACCTCCGCTGACGTAAGTTAAGATCCTTCTGTTTGAACAGATGATGCAAACTCAGATGATCAGTGCAAATCTCACAATGGACACCGTACAAGTAGTGCCTCCAGATCTTCAAGGCATAAATAATAGCTGCTAACTCCAGATCATGGACAGGATAGTTCTTCTCATAGGTCTTCAACTGGCGTGAAGCATAAGCAATCACTCTACCCTCCTGCATCAGAACACACCCAATACCCATCTGCGAGGCATCACAATACACTGTATAAAAACCAGAAGCTGATGGCAGAATTAGAACTAGAGTCGTGGTCAAAGCAGTCTTGAGCTTTTGAAAGCTCTCCTCGCACTCCTCCGACCACCTGAAAGGAGCACCCTTCTGGGTCAATTTAGTCAAGGGTGATGCAATAGACGAGAAAACCAGATCATACGAACTCGCTCGAGTGATCAAAACACCAAAATAATACCTAGAACTACGAATCGGACATCAAAATATATTAATTTTCAAAGAAACTCAAGAACTTTTAAATTCAAAACTGAGCTTCCGAATCCTATCAAAACAACTCCATTTTTCACCAAATTTTACAGACAAGTCTTAAATAGTAAAATTAACCTATGCCAAGTCAAATCAAAATGTGGAAAATGAAATAAACCCTCGATTCCACCCTTTTTCTGCCTAGGCTTTTCGCTTCTGCGAACATTTAATCGCTTCTGCAACTCCGCTTCTGCGAAAATTACATCGTATATGCAGAAGCCACTAAAGATCATGGACTTATGCTTCTGTGGAGAAAAGGCACACCTGTGCATCTGCTTTTGCGGACCTAAGGGCGCTTCATTGCGTCCGCTCCTGTGCAACAGTCACCGCACCTGGAGTCCCTCACCCCCACTCCAAATCCCGCATTTGCGAAGAAGTTGCTGCTTCTGCACGTGTGCACTTGCGCCCAGGTGTCCGCACCTACGACATTCTCTCTGCTAGCCTCCCTTCGATCCCCAACCGCACCTATGATCATAACTCTATTCTGGAGTCGTCTACACAAAAGTTAAACTCTGGTAAACTCTTTTAACTTAAGCTTCTAATCTCAGGACTAAGTGTCCCAATTCACTGTGAAACTCTCCCGAAACCAAACAAAGTACCTCGGCAAGTCACATAACTACAATTCAACATAGATGAGATAATAAATACAGGAACAGGACTAAAATATTCAAAACGACCGGTCGGGTCGTTACATTTCCCTCTCTATGTAATATGCTAATTAAAAGGGCTACGTAAACTTTTGGTTGTGTTATTATAAGCCAAACCAATGAAAATAAAAATAGAAATAAATTTTTTTTGTCGTTCTATGCAAAGGAATTTGAATGGTACGTTTGTTTCTTTCTGTATCTCCACCATCTAGCCAAAGTATCTTCATCTCTTGACATTTCTGTGTCCTCCAACTTCTCCTTAATAATCTCCGTAAATGTATTCTGCAAAAGAGTTAATTAGTTATTATATAAAATAACAAAATCTGCCAAGTTTCTTTCTGTATCTCCACCATCTACTGCCAAAGTATCTTCATCTCTTGACATTTCAGTGTCCTCCAACTTCTCCTTAATAATCTCCGTAAATGTATTATGCAAAAGAGTTAATTAGTTATTATATAAAATAACAAAATTTGCCAAGTTTAGCACCCAGAATGCAGCAAAGGGTGTTGCCTAGTGGTCCATGAAGTAGATGAGAACCATGAGTTCTCAGGATCAAATCCCAATGGAGGCAAAAAGCTGTATTCATGATTTGGTAGATAGAGTTACTTGATACTTGTTGATGGTAGAGATGGCATATTTCCCGTGGAATTAATCGAGGTGCGTCCAAGCTGGCCTAAATACTATGGTTATCAAAAAAGAATAGCACCAAGATAAATGCAGTGGTTTTCATTATTGTATACAGCTTTGCTGCTTTTTACATTGAGTTCATTTTCTTTTCATTACCTCATATAAGTAATTTCCTTTATGTTTTAGCAAAGCAAGACACGTCTTCTTGCAAACATGGATGTATAGAAAGAAGAGGTAGAAAATGCAAAAGAACAGTACATCAATCTCTTTTCTACTGCAGCAAATCATAATATTATCTTTTGCTAAATTATGCTCAAGTAAATACAAGAAACTTCAAAATTTTAAAAATTTGAATGATCATACAGATCGATGGCGCTTTTTTTTTTGCTGGTGCATCCGCTACTTGGTTTTGCTCCCTGCAGCTATAAGCGATGCTTATGGTCCCTAGGAGCATCATCAATGACCTGCATTCCAAAATAATAGAGTTTTAAGTATATTTCCATTTTGTAGCATATTGATTATCTCAGTGGAGTCTACAATTATCTCTAGCGGAGAAAGTGAATTTTCTACCTCAATCTTAAATCTTTAATGGGTTGTGAGTTCGAATCACCCCAAGAGCAAGGTGAGGAGTTCTTGGAGGGAAGGATGCCGAGGGTCTATTGAAAACAGCCTCTCTACCCCAGGGTAGGGGTAAGGTCTGCGTATACACTACCCTCCCCAGACCCCACTAGTGGGATTAAACTGGGTTGTTGTTGTTGTTGTAATCTTAAATCTCTACATAAGCGCCAATAGTTGAGCAAGAGTGTTAGTAGTGTTGGGATACATTCATGAAACCCCAATCGCCCCTACTATTTCTAGTATTTCCCCTTATCCCCCAACAGCATGGTTTCCAATTAACCTACTAGGTTTAGCAATTAAAGAAACTTCAGCCTTTTCATTCTTTATGATTAAAGACATTATCACTCCTAGTAAATCAGATGTGTCATAGGCGGACAACGATTATATCGACCCAAGAGAGGTAGTCATTGTACTCCTGAATTCTTGATGTTAATTAATTCCAAGTTGCGTTCCAAGACTTAATAGAAAAAACAATAGGGAGAGTCATTGGAGTTTTAGAGTTAAAGACCATAATGTCTTTCCAAAAGTTTAATTTGTGAGTTTGGGTAATCAAAGAAAATAGTTCACAACATGAATTATGAACGTGCATCACAGCCTGAACCATATTACAACATAATTCTCTGTTGTGGTTAATGAAAATTCAACAAATACATACTTTTTGAAGTATAATTTTTTGTGTGCATATTGCATTTTACGTGTAGAAGTTTTTTATGTTAAAGCTTTCAAATCTAGTGCTGCATTACGTAGGGTAGGTCGAGAACTCGCTTGATAAAAGAGCCATCTTGTGCAGAAAAAATATATATATATATATATATATATATATATATATATATATATATATATATATATATATATATATATATATATATATATATATATATGTTTAATTTGATAAAGGCGTGTGGTATTTTAGAGATATATACCACTGACATAAAATATAATGGACATCTAGTAGTTATTATTTTTAATTTTTAATTTTATTTTATTTTGTAGTGTAACATATATTGGCCTGAAATGAGTTTAGATGGAGAAAATAATGGCCAGTGATAACTCATATATAACCAACCCCAACTTATTTAGGATTGGAGCGTAGTTATTATTCTTTCATGTACTATTGAGAGCTTTCGACAAAATTAGCCCCTCGGCAAAAACTATACCCACAATTGCACATTACAGCTTGTAGCCAAAAATAAATAAATTATGTTAATCACTGTGCCGCCTCGAGCCTCAGCTTTTTTATACAAAATTATAATTTACTGTTAGGATACTTTCAGATATAGACTTCCCTTATACAAGTTTTTAATATTACGTTTACTTTATTTATTTTAATTTTTTGTGTAATAATTCTTTTAACTTATATTTTAGTAATGTAGATAAATAAGAGTATAAGATAAACGTGCCCTTTTCTATATTAAACTCATGAAATTGATAAATTCTATCAAACTAACGTATTTAACAGATTCTTTAAGGATAACAATCAAAGTAACGGTCCATTCTAGAGCAAATTATGCAAAATACCCATTGAACTTAAAATAATTATCCTTTTCTACCCTTTTAAAAACTAGTTATAATATATACCTACCTAATTCAAACTAATTACCTGACCTACCTGCCCGGTTTAGCTTGGCTTAGCTTACCTTGATTTAATTTGTCTTGTCTTGGCTTAGCTTAACTTGACTTATCTTGGCTTTATGGGTATTAAAAACATTTGTGGGTAGGGGCGGGTAATTTGTTTTTTGCCGCCTAGTTATTTGTAAAACATTCAACACTCAATATGTGCCACCCACCTACGATTACCCTGCCACCAAGAAAAAAGGAGAAAACAAAACCCAACAAACAAAAACATAAATTTATGGAACATAAAGATCTGAACTCGTGAATCTTTTTCCAGATAAGGGAGACAATTTATACGTATAATTATACAAAATAGATTGTCACTATACAGTTCTATTTTTACTTACAATTTTTTTGATTGTTTATCTGATTTACCTAAATATCTTTCTTATATGCTGGATTGTTGACTGAGCAGAACATTTTAAAACAAAGAATTGTGAGCATCAAAGTGGTTTTACCCAAGATTTTCCTGATTTGACCATACATATGTTCTATCTTTATTGAAATTATAAACTGCACAGGTGTTAGTGAGTATGATCTATAGTTCTTGCTTCTTTTATCTCGCCGAGGCTAGTTAGGATACTTATTGAGTACATGAGGTTGGTTGTACTCATACTACACTTTTACACCTTGCGTGCAGATCTTGGTGTGATGCTGCTATGTATGGCGGGAGCTAGCATTGAAGATGTACCTGCATTCCAGTTTTGGCTATCACTTGTCCTTGGTAGCTTTAGATTCGAATTTTGTTCATTTACATTATAAACAGATGTTGTAATTATTTCAATTCAGTTCTGTAAAAATCTAAGTCTTAGTGGCTCATGACTTGTACTACGAGTCCTTGGGGAGTTGTATAAAATTCCGTTATTTCCTTCTTGACTCTTAGCAATATTACTATATTGTATTTTATTGTTATTTGGCTTACCTAGCGGGTAGGGTTAGGTGCCACCACGACGGGTTGGATGTTGGGTCGTGTCAGACATGGTCAGTGATATAACGAACCCCAACTTGTTTAAGACCGTAGTTATTATTCTTGTATTTCCTATTTATCATGTCAGGTTTAGAATGGTGTTTAAGAGGTTTATAAAGATTAATGTTATTCAATAAATTATGCTTAGATTTTAGGGTTTTGTGGTACAAATTTCTTTCACTTGCCATAAGTATTACGATTAGGATTTACGAGTTCGTAAAGGCTCTAAATTAAATTCTAATTATCTTAAGATTTTATATTAAATTTCTCAAAACATTTACACTTTATGAGTAAGAAAATAAATATTTCTCAAAACGTAGAATGCATGAGCACTGTAGGGGAAAAAACTTTACTTCATAAATTGCCATCTTTTAATATGAACATACTAAAACTTATACCATAAAAGAATGGCGTGCAGCAAAAATTTCCCCATAAAAGGTACTCCTTATTTTTATTACTTTTCTTTAACTTCTCCACAAAATAATAGATGTGGTCTAAGTGCAATCCAATAACATAATTCTAATAAAGTAAAATATGTATTGTCTAATTATGATCATTTAGGATTAGCACTGACTAATAAAGAAATGGAACAACGAATGGGGCAGGTATTTGATTCAAATCCTTCTAGAAAAGGAATTAACATTAAAAGGTTTGATTCCCTTGTTAATTGAATTCATTTCCATTCAAACAATAAAAAGATTTTACAGCTATAAATAAACTCTTAGTGGTGAGACCCAAAATCACCTTTCTCTTTGTTTCTCAAATCATAAGTTTAGCCATGGGAAGAAAGAGTAACGGTCGCAAAAAAATTGACATGGTGAAGATACAAAACGAGAGAAACTTACAAGTGAGTTTCTCCAAGCGACGAATTGGCCTCTTCAAGAAGGCTAGTGAACTTTGTACATTAAGTGGTGCTGAAGTTGCCTTAGTGGGTTTTTCCCCCGGAAACAAAGTTTATTCATTTGGCCACCCTTCTGTGGATTTGGTCATGGATAAGTTCCTCGTAGAGAACCCTCAACCCAATATTGATGTTCCTAACCATCGAAATGCTAATGTTGGTGAGGTCAATATGGAAGAGTTGATCGATAAAGAGGGGATATTGGAAATGGAGAGAAGCCGCGGAAAAGACTTACAAAGAACCTGGAGGGAGGAGCGTTGGTGGGAAGCTCCAATTGAAGAGCTAAACTTTTTTCAACTTCAACAAATGGCAGAGGCAATGGAAATGACAAAGAAGCAATGTGAAATAGAGGCGGAACACCAGCAAAAGGTGCATGGTATTGCATTTCCATATCGTACCCTTGGAAGTGCCTTGGCTCCTTATGGGGGGGCTAGGGCGAGCTTTTCGTATGGCTCCAATGCTAGGGCATCTGAATTTCGTGACTAGCTAGCTCTTTCTATTTCAACACTAAATAAGGCTCCATGATTCACCTTTGGTGCTCTTAGGGCAAATGGATCTTCTTCAATTCAATAGTTCTCTATCATAATTGTCGTTTTGTTTTAAATATTTATAGTGATCTTATATTGACATACTTGATGTAGATTTTATCCATATTGTTAGCAATAGCTCGATGTAGATAAACTATTAATTAAGTTCTTATCTATGATTTTAATCTTATTTTTAGTGAATGAACATTATTTTATGCCATATATTTAGTCTGGTTTAGTCACTCATTGACATAAAAGTTATTCCCTGAACGCTAAAGTAGTACTACCTCCGTTCCAATTTATGTGAACCTATTTCCTTTTTAGTCCGTTCCAAAAAGAATGACCCCTTTCTAAATTTGGAAACAATTTTGGTTAAACTTACAATTCTACCCTTAATGAGAAGCTTTTATACCCATACAAATACTCTCGGCCCCTTTTTGAATTGTTTAGGACCACAAATTCCAAAAGTCTTCATTTTGTTCTTAAATTCCGTGTACAGTAAAACAGATTCACATAAATTGAACGGGGGAGTAAAAGGTTAAATTTGAATTTGACAAAGTAGTCATGTAAGTTAGCTTGAAGTATTTATTTACCATAAAAATAGTTATCTTTGACACAAACAAACTCTTGTCTAACTCTTCTTGACAGTCGGGAGTTTAGGCTTAAAACGTTTCTAAGTACAATTTGAGAGTGAAATTTATCCATTTTCAGTTGGGATAGTTTTTCTAAGAAAGCACAATGCTCATAAATAAATACAATGATGAGGGAGTAGTAAGCTTTTTAGAGAAGAAGTGTCGTTTCAGTTTAGTGCTTCAGTTCAGTTCAGATCTTCTTCCTTCTTTAATGTCTCTTTTTATAGCCAACTATTCATCAGCAATCTTCCCAAGTACAAAATGACCCGAATTCAATCTGAATCACACCCAGGCCCCCTGAGAACCCATCCGAACATAACATCAAGTCCCAAAATACACAACGAATTTAATCGACGCCTTAAATTACATCAAACGACATCAAAACTACGAATCGCACCCCAATTCAAGCCTATTGAATCAATTAACATTCAACTTCTAAAACTAACGCCGAATCATAACAACCAACTCCGAATGCGCTCAAATTTTGCATACAAGTCTCAAATGACACAACGAATCTATATCAACTCCTGGAATCACAATCCGAGCCCGATATCAATAAAGTCAAACATCGGTCAATCCTATCAACCTTCCAAACCTTCAATTTTATAACTTTCGCCAAAACGCCTCAAACTAACCTACGGAGCTCTAAATCAATATCCGGACATACGCCTATGTCCAAAATCATCATACGAAGCCACGGAACCATTAAAACTCTACTCTGGTATCGTCTACACAAAAGTGAAACTCTCGTCAACTCTTTCAACTTAAGCTTCCAACCTTGGGACTAAGTGTCCCAATTAACTCCGAAACCAAACTAACCACCCCTGCAAATCACATAACCACAATTGAACATATAGGAGGCAATAAATAGGGGAACGAGGCTAGAATACTCAAAACGATCGGTCGGGTTGTTGCACATACAATAAGGAGGAGGTTCCAGAATTTTGAAAAAATGGGTGCACTATTACAAAAAGGTGGATTCATGATATAAATTTTACGGCTTCAACCTTTAGTTTTTTCATATACATCTATACTCCTCAATGTGTCGGACTTGGAATTTTTGAAAGAATATACCAAAGAAAGAAAGAAAGAAAAAGAGAATGTACTTAATCAATGAGCTAGAAGTGGTACTACACATGCCTATCTCTCGTGGGTGTGGCAAATTCTAGAAAAAGAAAGGAAAAAAAACAAGATAGCTAGAGATAAGATTTAACTCACAACTTCACTGAGAGGTGTGTACCCAATAATTATCGCATCGCATGATATTTTGAGCTTTGACGGTATCCATATATATATTTAAGTATTTTAAAAAAGTATAACATTACTATACATGATCTAATGAGGGGAGTATGGGTTCGCATGACCCTGGGAACCCCTTTAGATACGCCCGTGAAAATGCCATGTGCTAATTCTTTCTATTTGCAATTTTATAAATAAAAAGACTAACTTTTAATAAAAAACACAGTCATCAGTCATCTTCATGTTTGTCATCAATCATCTTCATGTTTGTCATCAGTCATCTTCGTGGGAAAATTGGAACACGGTGGTGCACGAGACGTTACACTGTTTACATGGTTATATAAACCCTTCTTGTTTGATGCTCAAAGCACCAAAAAAATCTTAATACTTGAGCTATTGTTTATTTGCAACTAATTTTGTAGTCCAAAAAAGATACTCTAATTATCTGAAATGGCAATTACCAGATCTTTTTTTATTTTATTTTTTTTGGTACTGGCAACTACTGGATCAACATCCTCTGTGGTGGGAGAAATGGTGATTGTTCTTAGCATTGATGGAGGTGGCATTAAAGGCATCATTCCTGCTACTGTTCTTTCTTTTCTGGAAAGCCAACTCCAAGTTTACTGCAAATATATTTTCTACGGCTTCTTACTGTTGTTCCTTGCCGTTTTTCTTTTTATTACTTGTGCTTAAACTTTTCTGAGTCGAGGGTCAATTATTGAAAATCGCTTCTCTATCTTAACAAGTAGAAGTAAGGTCTGCGTACTTCTCCCAAACCCCACTATGTAGGATTATACGGGATATGATTTTGTTGTTAACCCTCCTATATATAAAAAGAATTAAAACAAAGATCTCATGCATAGTTTGAAAACAAAAGAATTTGAGTTACTACAAAAGAATTTAAAGCTAAAAAGGAATTATCAAAATAAAAAGTTTGTATAGATGTATCTGATTAATATATGGTTATTTTTTAGTCAGGAATTAGACAGTGATGAAGATGCAAGACTTGCAGATTACTTTGATGTGATTGCGGAAACAAGTACAAGTGGCATACTGACTACTATGATAAGTGCTCCAAATAAAAAGGGTCGTCCCTTCTCTGCTGCCAAAGATATTGTATCCTTTTACTTCGAGCATGGCCCTAATAATCTTCCACCTGGGTACATATATATAGTTTTTATATATTTAATGTTTCTATTCTAAGTTTTAGCTTTTATACAAAAATGGAGTATAAAAATTATTACACTATTAGATCACCTATGTCATGACCCAAATACTTAATCCGTCGTGATGGCGCCTATCGTGAAACTAGGCAAGCAAACATTCTCAATATGCTTTCAATATATAATAAAAGTGAGCTAAAGCAATTAAATTAACTGAAGGTTTATATAACAACGGGGTAAAAACCCAATTATAAGTGCAGAATGATAGCCCGACCTCGGGGTGTCACTAAGTCATGAGCATCTAACAACCAATCTAGAAATAAAGTCTACTACAGTCTGTGCCAAATGCCAATACAAGAGAGAAAAAATAATAAGAAAGGAGAAACAAGGACTGCAGACGCCGACAACTACCTCGTAAGTCTCTGATAATCAGCTCGCACACGAACTCAGCGACCGTCAGAATCGTACACACCTGGATCTTCACATGAAGTGTAGGGTGTAGCATGAGTACAACCAACTCATAAAGTAACAGAATTAAATAAGGAACTGAGAAGCAGTGACGAGCCATAAAAAAATACAGATCATTTCAAAAGTTTTCAGTAAAGAGTGAACATGCTTTCAAATCTGGTGGTATAATTCAAATCAGTTCGAGCTCAAGTAAAACAGATATGAATCTTCCAGAAATTTCATAATAACAACAGATAACAACATAAGTGCAACAATAAATAAAAGCAAGTACAACCTCTCAAGGCAGTAATCACCCAACCCATCTCAACAGCTCATAGTCTTGGCTCTCGACTTTCAGCCCTCATTACACACTCTCAATAGGTACCTGCGCTCACTGGGGGTGTGCAGACTCCGAAGGGGCTCCTTCCAGCCCAAGTGTTATATCGCTGCAGCGTGCAACCCGACCCAATCATATAAGTAGCCATAAGACTCATTGCGGCGTGCAACCCGATTCACAGTCCATAACTAGCCATAAGGCTCGTTGCGGCGGCAACCCGATCCATATACCCTCACATAGTTCACAGCTCAACACGCAGGCCCTATCTCAGTCACTAACATGACCAGCCCATTGAGGTCAAAGAAAATCATAATAATCAGTCCAAACAGAGAATACAACAAGTATCAACAAGAAATGAGAGGGAACGGAGATATAACACATAATTAAGACCGTGACTTAGTACAAGACAGCAATTAGCAGTCAATTCAATAAGAATACGACCGTTGCGTGTCCCAACAATGATATTATATGGCCTAAGCATAGTTTCTAACATGAAAGGCAGTCAATTGCTTAAACACAAGGAAAAACAAGTAATTACAATGGCTATTCGACTTTACAGCCGCACGAGATGGACCAAGTCACAATCCCTCACGGTGCACACTCACGCGCCTGTCACCTAGCGTGTGCATCACCTTCAGCACTCACATCATACCAATTCTCGGGGTTTCATACCCTCAAAACCAGATTTAAGATTGTTACTTACCTCAAACCGCGCAAACTCCTACTCCGCAATGCCCTTGCCCATCGAATCAATCTCCAAATGCTTCGAATCTAGCCGTAAGCATTATGATATAATTAATATAAGCAAAAAGAATCAATCCCACAAGAAAAATATGAAATTATAAGCCAAAATCCGAAATAGGCTCAAACCGGCCCCCGGGCCCACGTCTCGAAATCCGATAAAAGTCAAAAAATATGAACAACCATCCACTCACAAGTCTAGCCTTAAAAGAATTACTCGAATCCAATCTCAAATCACCTTCCAAAACTCAAAATTTTAGCCTATGAAGTTTCTACCATTTTTTCCCAAATTTACAACTCAAATCCCTAATTATATGATGAAAATAGCAATAGATTCATGAAATATAGTCCAATCCGAGTTAGAATCACTTACCCCAACAATCTTCTTGACGAAATCTCGAACAATCGCCTCACACCGAGCTCTCAAAGTCCTAAAATCGAAATGGGAATCAAACCCTCGAAGTTCCATTTTCTGGCCAGTGCTTTCAGCCCTGCGGACCTTCTGTCGCATCTGCGACGCTGCACCTGTGGAAATTCCATCGCAGGTGCAGGAATGACTAAAAGGGATGGGTCCGCATCTGCGTGCAAGTGGTTGCACTTGCGTGTGCGCACCTGCGGATAAAAGTCCGCTTCTGCGACCCTCTCTTCCAATTCACTTTTCGCATCTACGAAGCTTCAGGCGCATATGCAGGCTCGGAGATGCGGAAACACCCTCGCACCTGCGACACCTAGCCATCTCCTCAACTCCCGCTTTTGCGCTCCTTCCTCCGCATGTGCAAGTACGCACCTGCGGCCTCCCCACCGCAGGTGCAAAACTACCAGATATCAGAAGGCTTCAGCAATTTCATAAGTCCAAAACTCAATCTGTTAAGCATCCGAAACACACCCGAGGCCCCCGAGACCTCAACCAAACATACCAATAAGTCATATAACCCCATGTGAACTTAGTCGAACCTTTGAATCACTCAAAACAACATCAAAATACCAAATTACACTCGTATTCAAGTCTAAAGAACTTCTAAACTTCTGAATTCCACAAACGACGCCGAAACCTACCAAACCATGTCTGATTGACCTCAAATTTTGCACATAATCATATTCAACATTACGGACCTACTTCAACTTTCGGAATCGAAATCCGACCCCGATATAAAAACGTAAACCCCCGGTCAAACTTTCCAAAAATTCGACTTTCGCCATTTCAAGCCTAAATTAGCTACAGACCTCAAATTCACAGTCCGGACATGCTCCTAAGTCCGAAATCACCCAACGGAGCTAACAGAACTCCAATCCGGAGTCGTCTTCACACATTTCCGACTACAGTAAAAATCTTGAGACTTAAGCTTTCGTTTTTAGGGACTAAGTATCCCAAAACACTTCGAAACTAAGAACAAGACCTCCCGGCAAGACACTTAAACAGAAACAGATACGGGAAAAACAGTAAATAGGGGATCGGGGCTAATACATTCAAAACGACTGGCTGGGTCGTTACATCCTCCGCCTCTTAAAATAATTGTTCGTACTGGAACGAGCATAGAGACATACCTAAAGTGGTGAAAAAGATGAGGATAACGGCTGCGCATATCATGCTCGGTTTCCCAAATCGCCTCCTCGACCGGCTGACCCTTCCACTGAACCTTTACAGAAGTAATATTCTTCGACCTCAGCTTTCGAACCTGCCTATCTAAGATCTCCACCGGCTCCTCAACATAAGATAAATCCTTGTCCAACTGGATTGAGCTTACATCCAATACGTGAGACGGATCGCCGTGATACTTCCGGAGTATAGAAACATGGAATACTGGATGAACTCATGCTAGACTGGGAGGCAAGTCAAGCTCATAAGCAACCTCCCAACATGTCGCAATAACTCAAATGGACAGATAAACCTCAGGCTCAGTTTGCCCTTTTTTTCGAACCTCAAAACACCCTTCATGGGTGACACCCGGATCAAGACCCGCTCTCTAATCATGAATGCAACATCGCGAACCTTCCGATCAGCATAACTCTTCTTTCTAGACTGGGTTGTGCGTAGTCTATCCTGAATCACCCTAACCTTCTCCAGAGTATCCTGAACCAAGTCTGTACACAATAATTTAGCCTCGCCCCGCTCAAACCAACCCACTGGAGACCTATACCGCCTACCATATAGAGCCTTATACGGTGCCATCTGGATGCTCGACTGGTAACTGTTGTCGTAAGCAAACTCTGTTAGTGGCCAGAACTGATCCCACGAACCCCCAAACTTCATCACACACGCATGGAGCATATCCTCAAATATCTGAATAGTGCGTTCGGACTGTCCGTCCGTCCGAGGGTGAAATGTTGTGCTCAACTCCACTCGAGTACCAAACTCATGCTGTACGACCCTCCAGAACCATAATGTAAAACTGTGTACCCCGGTCCGAAATGATAGATATTGGTACGCCATGAAGCCTGACGATCTCGCAGATATATAATAAAGCCAGCTGCTTGGAAGAATAGGTAGTCATCACAGAAATGAAATGAGCTGACTTGGTCAGCCGGTCCACAATTACCCAAACTGCATCAAACTTCCACTGAGGTCGTGGAAGCCCAACGATGAAATCCATAGTGATCCGCTCCCATTTTCACTCTGAAATCTCTAACTTCTGAAGCAACCCACCTGGTCGCTGATGCTCATACTTCACCTCCTGGTAATTTAGGCATCGAGCTACATACTCCACTATGTCCTTCTTCATTCTCCTCCACCAGTAATGCTGTCTCAAGTCCTGATACATCTTTGCGGCACCCGGATGAATAGAATACCCCGAACTGTGTGTTTCCTAGAGAATCAACTCACGCAAACCATCTACATTGGGCACACATAGTTTTCCCTGCATCCTCAATGCACCATCATCCCCAGTAGTGACCTCCCTAGTATCACCATGTTGGACTGTGTCCTTAAGGACGAGTAGATGATGGTCATTATACTGACGCTACCTGATACGATCATAAAGAGAAGACCGAGAGACCACACAAGCCAATACTCGACTCAACTCAGAAATATCCAATCTAACAAACTGGCTGGCTAAGGCTTGAACATCCAATGCCAATGGCCTCTCTGCTGCTGGAAGATAAGTTAAGCTCCCCAAACTCTCCGCCCAGCGACTCAAGGCATCGGCTACCACATTGGCCTTCCCGAGATGCTACAAAATTGTGATATCATAGTCCTTAAGAAGCTCCAACCACCTCCGCTGACGTAAGTTAAGATCCTTCTGTTTGAACAGATGATGCAAACTCAGATGATCAGTGCAAATCTCACAATGGACACCGTACAAGTAGTGCCTCCAGATCTTCAAGGCATAAATAATAGCTGCTAACTCCAGATCATGGACAGGATAGTTCTTCTCATAGGTCTTCAACTGGCGTGAAGCATAAGCAATCACTCTACCCTCCTGCATCAGAACACACCCAATACCCATCTGCGAGGCATCACAATACACTGTATAAAAACCAGAAGCTGATGGCAGAATTAGAACTAGAGTCGTGGTCAAAGCAGTCTTGAGCTTTTGAAAGCTCTCCTCGCACTCCTCCGACCACCTGAAAGGAGCACCCTTCTGGGTCAATTTAGTCAAGGGTGATGCAATAGACGAGAAAACCAGATCATACGAACTCGCTCGAGTGATCAAAACACCAAAATAATACCTAGAACTACGAATCGGACATCAAAATATATTAATTTTCAAAGAAACTCAAGAACTTTTAAATTCAAAACTGAGCTTCCGAATCCTATCAAAACAACTCCATTTTTCACCAAATTTTACAGACAAGTCTTAAATAGTAAAATTAACCTATGCCAAGTCAAATCAAAATGTGGAAAATGAAATAAACCCTCGATTCCACCCTTTTTCTGCCTAGGCTTTTCGCTTCTGCGAACATTTAATCGCTTCTGCAACTCCGCTTCTGCGAAAATTACATCGTATATGCAGAAGCCACTAAAGATCATGGACTTATGCTTCTGTGGAGAAAAGGCACACCTGTGCATCTGCTTTTGCGGACCTAAGGGCGCTTCATTGCGTCCGCTCCTGTGCAACAGTCACCGCACCTGGAGTCCCTCACCCCCACTCCAAATCCCGCATTTGCGAAGAAGTTGCTGCTTCTGCACGTGTGCACTTGCGCCCAGGTGTCCGCACCTACGACATTCTCTCTGCTAGCCTCCCTTCGATCCCCAACCGCACCTATGATCATAACTCTATTCTGGAGTCGTCTACACAAAAGTTAAACTCTGGTAAACTCTTTTAACTTAAGCTTCTAATCTCAGGACTAAGTGTCCCAATTCACTGTGAAACTCTCCCGAAACCAAACAAAGTACCTCGGCAAGTCACATAACTACAATTCAACATAGATGAGATAATAAATACAGGAACAGGACTAAAATATTCAAAACGACCGGTCGGGTCGTTACATTTCCCTCTCTATGTAATATGCTAATTAAAAGGGCTACGTAAACTTTTGGTTGTGTTATTATAAGCCAAACCAATGAAAATAAAAATAGAAATAAATTTTTTTTGTCGTTCTATGCAAAGGAATTTGAATGGTACGTTTGTTTCTTTCTGTATCTCCACCATCTAGCCAAAGTATCTTCATCTCTTGACATTTCTGTGTCCTCCAACTTCTCCTTAATAATCTCCGTAAATGTATTCTGCAAAAGAGTTAATTAGTTATTATATAAAATAACAAAATCTGCCAAGTTTCTTTCTGTATCTCCACCATCTACTGCCAAAGTATCTTCATCTCTTGACATTTCAGTGTCCTCCAACTTCTCCTTAATAATCTCCGTAAATGTATTATGCAAAAGAGTTAATTAGTTATTATATAAAATAACAAAATTTGCCAAGTTTAGCACCCAGAATGCAGCAAAGGGTGTTGCCTAGTGGTCCATGAAGTAGATGAGAACCATGAGTTCTCAGGATCAAATCCCAATGGAGGCAAAAAGCTGTAT
Organism: Nicotiana tabacum; assembly: GCF_000715075.1. Lineage (NCBI taxonomy): Eukaryota > Viridiplantae > Streptophyta > Magnoliopsida > Solanales > Solanaceae > Nicotiana > Nicotiana tabacum. Next base: position 25,415,896 of record NC_134094.1, on the reverse strand, counting down.
TCATGATTTGGTAGATAGAGTTACTTGATACTTGTTGATGGTAGAGATGGCATATTTCCCGTGGAATTAATCGAGGTGCGTCCAAGCTGGCCTAAATACTATGGTTATCAAAAAAGAATAGCACCAAGATAAATGCAGTGGTTTTCATTATTGTATACAGCTTTGCTGCTTTTTACATTGAGTTCATTTTCTTTTCATTACCTCATATAAGTAATTTCCTTTATGTTTTAGCAAAGCAAGACACGTCTTCTTGCAAACATGGATGTATAGAAAGAAGAGGTAGAAAATGCAAAAGAACAGTACATCAATCTCTTTTCTACTGCAGCAAATCATAATATTATCTTTTGCTAAATTATGCTCAAGTAAATACAAGAAACTTCAAAATTTTAAAAATTTGAATGATCATACAGATCGATGGCGCTTTTTTTTTTGCTGGTGCATCCGCTACTTGGTTTTGCTCCCTGCAGCTATAAGCGATGCTTATGGTCCCTAGGAGCATCATCAATGACCTGCATTCCAAAATAATAGAGTTTTAAGTATATTTCCATTTTGTAGCATATTGATTATCTCAGTGGAGTCTACAATTATCTCTAGCGGAGAAAGTGAATTTTCTACCTCAATCTTAAATCTTTAATGGGTTGTGAGTTCGAATCACCCCAAGAGCAAGGTGAGGAGTTCTTGGAGGGAAGGATGCCGAGGGTCTATTGAAAACAGCCTCTCTACCCCAGGGTAGGGGTAAGGTCTGCGTATACACTACCCTCCCCAGACCCCACTAGTGGGATTAAACTGGGTTGTTGTTGTTGTTGTAATCTTAAATCTCTACATAAGCGCCAATAGTTGAGCAAGAGTGTTAGTAGTGTTGGGATACATTCATGAAACCCCAATCGCCCCTACTATTTCTAGTATTTCCCCTTATCCCCCAACAGCATGGTTTCCAATTAACCTACTAGGTTTAGCAATTAAAGAAACTTCAGCCTTTTCATTCTTTATGATTAAAGACATTATCACTCCTAGTAAATCAGATGTGTCATAGGCGGACAACGATTATATCGACCCAAGAGAGGTAGTCATTGTACTCCTGAATTCTTGATGTTAATTAATTCCAAGTTGCGTTCCAAGACTTAATAGAAAAAACAATAGGGAGAGTCATTGGAGTTTTAGAGTTAAAGACCATAATGTCTTTCCAAAAGTTTAATTTGTGAGTTTGGGTAATCAAAGAAAATAGTTCACAACATGAATTATGAACGTGCATCACAGCCTGAACCATATTACAACATAATTCTCTGTTGTGGTTAATGAAAATTCAACAAATACATACTTTTTGAAGTATAATTTTTTGTGTGCATATTGCATTTTACGTGTAGAAGTTTTTTATGTTAAAGCTTTCAAATCTAGTGCTGCATTACGTAGGGTAGGTCGAGAACTCGCTTGATAAAAGAGCCATCTTGTGCAGAAGAAATATATATATATATATATATATATATATATATATATATATATATATATGTTTAATTTGATAAAGGCGTGTGGTATTTTAGAGATATATACCACTGACATAAAATATAATGGACATCTAGTAGTTATTATTTTTAATTTTTAATTTTATTTTATTTTGTAGTGTAACATATATTGGCCTGAAATGAGTTTAGATGGAGAAAATAATGGCCAGTGATAACTCATATATAACCAACCCCAACTTATTTAGGATTGGAGCGTAGTTATTATTCTTTCATGTACTATTGAGAGCTTTCGACAAAATTAGCCCCTCGGCAAAAACTATACCCACAATTGCACATTACAGCTTGTAGCCAAAAATAAATAAATTATGTTAATCACTGTGCCGCCTCGAGCCTCAGCTTTTTTATACAAAATTATAATTTACTGTTAGGATACTTTCAGATATAGACTTCCCTTATACAAGTTTTTAATATTACGTTTACTTTATTTATTTTAATTTTTTGTGTAATAATTCTTTTAACTTATATTTTAGTAATGTAGATAAATAAGAGTATAAGATAAACGTGCCCTTTTCTATATTAAACTCATGAAATTGATAAATTCTATCAAACTAACGTATTTAACAGATTCTTTAAGGATAACAATCAAAGTAACGGTCCATTCTAGAGCAAATTATGCAAAATACCCATTGAACTTAAAATAATTATCCTTTTCTACCCTTTTAAAAACTAGTTATAATATATACCTACCTAATTCAAACTAATTACCTGACCTACCTGCCCGGTTTAGCTTGGCTTAGCTTACCTTGATTTAATTTGTCTTGTCTTGGCTTAGCTTAACTTGACTTATCTTGGCTTTATGGGTATTAAAAACATTTGTGGGTAGGGGCGGGTAATTTGTTTTTTGCCGCCTAGTTATTTGTAAAACATTCAACACTCAATATGTGCCACCCACCTACGATTACCCTGCCACCAAGAAAAAAGGAGAAAACAAAACCCAACAAACAAAAACATAAATTTATGGAACATAAAGATCTGAACTCGTGAATCTTTTTCCAGATAAGGGAGACAATTTATACGTATAATTATACAAAATAGATTGTCACTATACAGTTCTATTTTTACTTACAATTTTTTTGATTGTTTATCTGATTTACCTAAATATCTTTCTTATATGCTGGATTGTTGACTGAGCAGAACATTTTAAAACAAAGAATTGTGAGCATCAAAGTGGTTTTACCCAAGATTTTCCTGATTTGACCATACATATGTTCTATCTTTATTGAAATTATAAACTGCACAGGTGTTAGTGAGTATGATCTATAGTTCTTGCTTCTTTTATCTCGCCGAGGCTAGTTAGGATACTTATTGAGTACATGAGGTTGGTTGTACTCATACTACACTTTTACACCTTGCGTGCAGATCTTGGTGTGATGCTGCTATGTATGGCGGGAGCTAGCATTGAAGATGTACCTGCATTCCAGTTTTGGCTATCACTTGTCCTTGGTAGCTTTAGATTCGAATTTTGTTCATTTACATTATAAACAGATGTTGTAATTATTTCAATTCAGTTCTGTAAAAATCTAAGTCTTAGTGGCTCATGACTTGTACTACGAGTCCTTGGGGAGTTGTATAAAATTCCGTTATTTCCTTCTTGACTCTTAGCAATATTACTATATTGTATTTTATTGTTATTTGGCTTACCTAGCGGGTAGGGTTAGGTGCCACCACGACGGGTTGGATGTTGGGTCGTGTCAGACATGGTCAGTGATATAACGAACCCCAACTTGTTTAAGACCGTAGTTATTATTCTTGTATTTCCTATTTATCATGTCAGGTTTAGAATGGTGTTTAAGAGGTTTATAAAGATTAATGTTATTCAATAAATTATGCTTAGATTTTAGGGTTTTGTGGTACAAATTTCTTTCACTTGCCATAAGTATTACGATTAGGATTTACGAGTTCGTAAAGGCTCTAAATTAAATTCTAATTATCTTAAGATTTTATATTAAATTTCTCAAAACATTTACACTTTATGAGTAAGAAAATAAATATTTCTCAAAACGTAGAATGCATGAGCACTGTAGGGGAAAAAACTTTACTTCATAAATTGCCATCTTTTAATATGAACATACTAAAACTTATACCATAAAAGAATGGCGTGCAGCAAAAATTTCCCCATAAAAGGTACTCCTTATTTTTATTACTTTTCTTTAACTTCTCCACAAAATAATAGATGTGGTCTAAGTGCAATCCAATAACATAATTCTAATAAAGTAAAATATGTATTGTCTAATTATGATCATTTAGGATTAGCACTGACTAATAAAGAAATGGAACAACGAATGGGGCAGGTATTTGATTCAAATCCTTCTAGAAAAGGAATTAACATTAAAAGGTTTGATTCCCTTGTTAATTGAATTCATTTCCATTCAAACAATAAAAAGATTTTACAGCTATAAATAAACTCTTAGTGGTGAGACCCAAAATCACCTTTCTCTTTGTTTCTCAAATCATAAGTTTAGCCATGGGAAGAAAGAGTAACGGTCGCAAAAAAATTGACATGGTGAAGATACAAAACGAGAGAAACTTACAAGTGAGTTTCTCCAAGCGACGAATTGGCCTCTTCAAGAAGGCTAGTGAACTTTGTACATTAAGTGGTGCTGAAGTTGCCTTAGTGGGTTTTTCCCCCGGAAACAAAGTTTATTCATTTGGCCACCCTTCTGTGGATTTGGTCATGGATAAGTTCCTCGTAGAGAACCCTCAACCCAATATTGATGTTCCTAACCATCGAAATGCTAATGTTGGTGAGGTCAATATGGAAGAGTTGATCGATAAAGAGGGGATATTGGAAATGGAGAGAAGCCGCGGAAAAGACTTACAAAGAACCTGGAGGGAGGAGCGTTGGTGGGAAGCTCCAATTGAAGAGCTAAACTTTTTTCAACTTCAACAAATGGCAGAGGCAATGGAAATGACAAAGAAGCAATGTGAAATAGAGGCGGAACACCAGCAAAAGGTGCATGGTATTGCATTTCCATATCGTACCCTTGGAAGTGCCTTGGCTCCTTATGGGGGGGCTAGGGCGAGCTTTTCGTATGGCTCCAATGCTAGGGCATCTGAATTTCGTGACTAGCTAGCTCTTTCTATTTCAACACTAAATAAGGCTCCATGATTCACCTTTGGTGCTCTTAGGGCAAATGGATCTTCTTCAATTCAATAGTTCTCTATCATAATTGTCGTTTTGTTTTAAATATTTATAGTGATCTTATATTGACATACTTGATGTAGATTTTATCCATATTGTTAGCAATAGCTCGATGTAGATAAACTATTAATTAAGTTCTTATCTATGATTTTAATCTTATTTTTAGTGAATGAACATTATTTTATGCCATATATTTAGTCTGGTTTAGTCACTCATTGACATAAAAGTTATTCCCTGAACGCTAAAGTAGTACTACCTCCGTTCCAATTTATGTGAACCTATTTCCTTTTTAGTCCGTTCCAAAAAGAATGACCCCTTTCTAAATTTGGAAACAATTTTGGTTAAACTTACAATTCTACCCTTAATGAGAAGCTTTTATACCCATACAAATACTCTCGGCCCCTTTTTGAATTGTTTAGGACCACAAATTCCAAAAGTCTTCATTTTGTTCTTAAATTCCGTGTACAGTAAAACAGATTCACATAAATTGAACGGGGGAGTAAAAGGTTAAATTTGAATTTGACAAAGTAGTCATGTAAGTTAGCTTGAAGTATTTATTTACCATAAAAATAGTTATCTTTGACACAAACAAACTCTTGTCTAACTCTTCTTGACAGTCGGGAGTTTAGGCTTAAAACGTTTCTAAGTACAATTTGAGAGTGAAATTTATCCATTTTCAGTTGGGATAGTTTTTCTAAGAAAGCACAATGCTCATAAATAAATACAATGATGAGGGAGTAGTAAGCTTTTTAGAGAAGAAGTGTCGTTTCAGTTTAGTGCTTCAGTTCAGTTCAGATCTTCTTCCTTCTTTAATGTCTCTTTTTATAGCCAACTATTCATCAGCAATCTTCCCAAGTACAAAATGACCCGAATTCAATCTGAATCACACCCAGGCCCCCTGAGAACCCATCCGAACATAACATCAAGTCCCAAAATACACAACGAATTTAATCGACGCCTTAAATTACATCAAACGACATCAAAACTACGAATCGCACCCCAATTCAAGCCTATTGAATCAATTAACATTCAACTTCTAAAACTAACGCCGAATCATAACAACCAACTCCGAATGCGCTCAAATTTTGCATACAAGTCTCAAATGACACAACGAATCTATATCAACTCCTGGAATCACAATCCGAGCCCGATATCAATAAAGTCAAACATCGGTCAATCCTATCAACCTTCCAAACCTTCAATTTTATAACTTTCGCCAAAACGCCTCAAACTAACCTACGGAGCTCTAAATCAATATCCGGACATACGCCTATGTCCAAAATCATCATACGAAGCCACGGAACCATTAAAACTCTACTCTGGTATCGTCTACACAAAAGTGAAACTCTCGTCAACTCTTTCAACTTAAGCTTCCAACCTTGGGACTAAGTGTCCCAATTAACTCCGAAACCAAACTAACCACCCCTGCAAATCACATAACCACAATTGAACATATAGGAGGCAATAAATAGGGGAACGAGGCTAGAATACTCAAAACGATCGGTCGGGTTGTTGCACATACAATAAGGAGGAGGTTCCAGAATTTTGAAAAAATGGGTGCACTATTACAAAAAGGTGGATTCATGATATAAATTTTACGGCTTCAACCTTTAGTTTTTTCATATACATCTATACTCCTCAATGTGTCGGACTTGGAATTTTTGAAAGAATATACCAAAGAAAGAAAGAAAGAAAAAGAGAATGTACTTAATCAATGAGCTAGAAGTGGTACTACACATGCCTATCTCTCGTGGGTGTGGCAAATTCTAGAAAAAGAAAGGAAAAAAAACAAGATAGCTAGAGATAAGATTTAACTCACAACTTCACTGAGAGGTGTGTACCCAATAATTATCGCATCGCATGATATTTTGAGCTTTGACGGTATCCATATATATATTTAAGTATTTTAAAAAAGTATAACATTACTATACATGATCTAATGAGGGGAGTATGGGTTCGCATGACCCTGGGAACCCCTTTAGATACGCCCGTGAAAATGCCATGTGCTAATTCTTTCTATTTGCAATTTTATAGATAAAAAGACTAACGTTTAATCAAAAAGACAGTCATCAGTCATCTTCATGTTTGTCATCAATCATCTTCATGTTTGTCATCAGTCATCTTCGTGGGAAAATTGGAACACAGTGGTGCACGAGACGTTACACTGTTTACATGGTTATATAAACCCTTCTTGTTTGATGCTCAAAGCACCAAGAAAATCTTAATACTTGAGCTATTATTTATTTGCAACTAATTTTGTAGTCCAAAAAAGATACTCTAATTATCTGAAATGGCAATTACTGGATCTTTTTTTATTTTATTTGTTTTGGTACTGGCAACTACTGGATCAACATCCTCTGTGGTGGGAGAAATGGTGATTGTTCTTAGCATTGATGGAGGTGGCATTAAAGGCATCATTCCTGCTACTGTTCTTTCTTTTCTGGAAAGCCAACTCCAGGTATACTGTAAATATATTTTCTGCGGCTTCTTACTGTTGTTCCTTGCCGTTTTTCTTTTCATTACTTGTGCTTATACTTTCCTGAGTCGAGAGTCTATTATTGAAAACCGCTTCTCTATCTTCACAAGTAGAAGTAAGGTCTACGTACATACTATCCTCCCAAACCCCACCATGTAAAATTATACTGAATATGATGTTGTTAACCCTCCTATATATCAAAAGAATTAAAACAAAGATCTCATGCATAGTTTGAAAACAAAAGAATTTGAGTTACTATAAAAGAATTTAAAGCTAAAAAATCAAGACTTGCAGATTACTTTGATGTGATTGCGGTAACAAGTACAGGTGGCATATTGACTACTATGATAAGTGCTCCAAATAAAAAGGGTCGTCCCTTCTCTGCTGCCAAAGATATTGTATCCTTTTACTTCGAGCATGGCCCTAATATTTTTCCACCTGGGTACATATATATAGTTTTTATATATTTAATGTTTCTATTCTAAGTTTTAGCTTTTATACAAAAATGGAGTATACAAATTATTACACTATTAGATCACCTATGTCATGACCCAAATACCTAATCCGTCATGATAACACCTATCGTGGAACTAGGCAAGCCAATATTCTCAATATGCTTTCAATATATAATAGAAGTGAGTTAAAACAATTAAACTAACTGAAGGTTTACATAATAACGAGGTAAAAACCCAAATACAAATACGGAATGATAGCCCGACCTCGGGGTGTCACTAAGTCATGAGTATCTAACAACCAATCTAGAAACATAGTCTACTACAGTCTGTGCCAAATGCCAATACAAGAGAGAAAAGATAATAAGAAAGGAGAAACAAGGACTGCAGACGTCGGCAGCTACCTCGTAAATCTCCGATAATCAGCTCGCGCACGAACTCAGCGACCGTCAGAACTATACATACCTGGACCTATACATGAAGTGCAAGGTGTAGCATGAGGACAACCAACTCAGCAAGTAACAGAATTAAATAAGGAACTGAGAAGCAGTGACGAGCTAAAAAAATATATAGATCATTTCAAGAGTTTTCAATAAAGAGTGAACATGCTTTCAAAACCGGTGGTATAAGTCAAATCAGTTCGAGCTCAAGTAAATCAGATATGAATCTTCCAGAAATTTTACAACAACAACAAATAACAAAATAAGTGCAATAATAAATAAAAGTAACTACAGCCTTTCAAAGCAGCAATCACTCAACTCATCTCAACAGCTCATACTCTCGGCACTCAGCCCTCCATACACACTCTCAATAGGTACCTGCGCTCACTAGGGGTGTGCAGACTTCGGAGTAGCTCCTTCCAGCCCAAGCGTTATATCGCTTCAGCATGCAGCCCGACCCAATCATATAAGTAGCCATAAGGCTTGTTGCGGAGTGCAACCCGATCCACAGTCCATAAATAGCCATAAGGCTCGTTGCGGCGTGCAACCCGATTCATATACACTCACATAGTTCACAGCTCAGCACTCATGCCCTATCTCAGTAACTAAACTGTCCAGCCCATCGGGCTCAAAGAATATCATAATAATTAGCCCAAACAGAGAATACTCAAGTATCAATAAGAAATGAGAGGGAACTGAGATATAACACACAAGTAAGACTATGACTGAGTTCAAGACAGCAATTAGCAGTCAAATCAATAAGTATACGACCGTTACGGATCCCAACAGTGATATTATATGGCCTAAACATGGCTTCTAATATGAAAGGCAGTCAGTTGCTCAAACACAAGGAAAAACAAGTAATAACAATGGTTATTCGACTTTACAGTCTCACGAGACGGACTAAGTCACAATCCCTCACGGTGCATGCTCACGCGCTTGTCACCTAGCATGTGCATCACCTCCAACACTAATATCATACCAATTCTCGGGGTTTCATACCCTCAAAACCAGATTTAAGACTGTTACTTACCTCAATCCGCGCAAACTCCTACTCCGCAATGCCCTTGCCCCTCGAATCAATCTCCAAACACTTTGAATCTAGCCATAAGCATTACGATATAATTAATATAAGCCAAAAGAATTAATCCCGCAAGAAAAATATTGAATTATAAGCCAAAATCCGAAATAGGCTCAAACCGGCCTCCGAGCCCACGTCTCGAATGTTACATCTCGCATTTTTTGTACGTTAAAGTTTCGTCTTTAGATAATTGACATAGACTCGGGGATGAGATTATCTTGAGGTTAGCATAATTATGCTATTTATAACAAGCGATAAGTAAGTACCATGAAGGATAAAGGGTACACGAATTAAAGAAAATGAGTTTCGTTGAAGGTTGTCGATTTGGGATAAAATACGATCCGAGTTACAATACCCGATATTTATGATGTATGAGGTATATTAAATAAGTAGGATTTTAAGTAATTTAAAATAATTCTTAATTATGCGGATAATTGATTAATCACCGGGTAACGGAACATTACCTAATTAATTAATAAATTGGATAAAGATTATAACCACTCCCTCCACCACCATGTGGCAGCAAGCCACTACCCAAAGCAAATGACTCATTAGTCATGTTGGGTAGGCGGCAATAAATTAAAAGAAAAGCCTTCAACATTTGAGAGAAGTAAACAAATCTCTTAAACAGATCTTTTAACATTAGGAGACTAGATATCTTTTAAGAATTAAAAGGTGTATATCTTCAACATTGAGAGAATAGAAAAGGACCATCTGAAGCTAACGAAAACGGCATCTGAAGCCAACGTTGAAGGCCATCTGAAGCTAAGGATCTTTAATAATTCAAACAGAGATTTCGTAGTATCATAAATAACGTGAGATTTTGTAATTTTAAGGGAGTACGGTGTAAACCTTCTCAAGAATATCACACAAATTTGTTTCTACTCCGTGTATGTTAAGGCTAAGCCCTTCCTTCATTTTGGCATGATCCCGTAATACAAAAGAATCTGGAAAATTATGCTGAATTGTAATAATGCAAAAATTGTTTATGTAGTAGAAAATAATGAGGAAACAATAATATGTGGATTATTATGTAAGGATTTTCTAATTGAAGGTGTTGAGATACCTTTATTACTAACACACTGATGCTTTTACGATTTCGGCATAAGTTATACCAAAGTGTAAAATAATCCTGGTTAGTTAACGAGCATAAGCTTACAAACACCATATGTCATTACTTAAAAAATGAATGATTAAATAATAAGGAAATCCATAACATGAGTTGATGACGAGACAAAAGAGAAATTCATATTCCGGAATTTATGTAAATTTTTCTAGTCTCATAAGTTAAAGTATTCTTCCTTATCGGGACTTCATATTTATTGATCTAGTCAAGAGAGCCGAGAGCCTATATATGCAGTATTACAGTATTTTCATTACCATCGAGCTATAATCGATGGGCAGGCCTCTATTGGGAAACCTCTGATCAGATGATAAGTTATATACCGAGCTTACTGTGGCCGAGCGCCTTTGAGCGAGCCCAGCATAGCCGAGATACATAGCCTAGTATGGCCGAGCGCGTATGAGCGAGCCTACTACGGCAGAGCAGATATATACATATACCGAGCCTTATAAGGTCGGACAACTATTTTACTTACTATATTGAGAGAATTCAGTCAGTATCAGCAGGTAAGCATACCTTCAGATTATCTTTGACTCCCAGCTGCTTTCAGTTATTATATTATCAGTTCAGTTTCAGCTTTCGGTTATATTATTGCCTTGCATACTCGGTACATTATTTAGTACTGACGTCCTTTTTTTTTTTTTTCTGGGGACGCTGCATTTCATGCGTGCAGGTTCAAACAGATAGACGGGTAGACCTCCTTAGTAGGTGTTGCCCGAATTCAGCTTTATCGGTAAGCTCCAGATCTCTCGGAGTTGCCGGGTCTAAAAGTTTTGTGTACATCTTGTGTATATATGTATATAGGCTATGGGCAGGTCGGGGCCCTGTTCCGATCACAGTACATTCCTCAGTAGAGGCTTATAGACATATCCTGTCAGTTAGTGCAGTATGTTGGGCTTGTAGGCCCTGTATGTATATTTTGTTGGCTTGCCAGCTGTAGTAGTTATGACGGCCTTGCCGGCCCAGCTTTATATTGACATTTAGTCAGCGGTAGTTTCCATTCAGTTTTATGTTTTGCTTCGCAAATTGTCTTGCAATGTGGCCCCTGGCCAAAGTATGACATTATACGTCCAGCATCCCTTAGTCACAAGTTGGTACGCAAGTATAAATGAGGCACCAAGTGCCAGTCTCGCCCCTAGGTTCAGGCTTGACAAAAAGTGGCATCAGAGCAGTTCTGTCCTAGGGAGTCTACATATCATTTCTAGTAGGGTCTTGTTTATAGATGTGTGGTGCACCACATTATATAAGCAGGGGACTACAGGGCATTTAGGAGTTGGTTACCTTTCTTTCAATCCTAAATCGTGTTGTAGAACTGTGTTATAGGAAATTTGAGTTAAACATACGCGTTGGCATTTGCATGCACAGATGACAGTAACTAGGAAGACTATGGCTAGCCAGAGGAGAGATACATCAGTAGGTGAGGGGACTAGCAGGGTACCCCTAGTAGATGGGGCCCAATCGGAGGCCCGGGGAGAGACCCCTACTCAGCCATTACCGGCTACTCCACTACCTGAGGAGATTCTTAGGGAGACCGCACATCCAGTTCCCCCTCCGCTTCCATCAGATCAGGACTTGAAGGGTGCGATGCATTTGTTGACACAGTTGGTAACTACCAAGCAACAGGCTAGGGTATCCGCTAGTACAGGACATTCTGAGGGGTCTGGGAGTTCAAGGGTCCGAGAGTTTATTGCTTTGAGTCCCCCAGAGTTCACGGGGACAGATCGAAGGGAGGACCCGCGGGATTTCATAGACCATCTTCACAGGATCATTCGGGTTATGCATGCCACGGAGAAAGAGGCAGTTGAGCTAGCAGCTTTTCAACTCCGAGATATAGCCATCCTTTGGTACGAGGGATGGAAAAGGTCCAGGGGACGTGATGCACATCCAGCTATTTGGGCGAATTTTTTAGATGCCTTCCTTGACCAGTACTTACCGCGGGGGATTCGACAGGCTCGAGTCGATCAGTTTCTAGCCCTCAAGCAGGGCAATATGAGTGTTCGAGAGTATAGTCTCCGTTTTGACTCATTGGCCAGATATGCACCATCCATAGTTGCTACTATGCGGGACAGGATCCACAGGTTTATAGCAGGGTTGGCCCCAGAGTTGACTGAGGCATGTGCCACTGCTGCATTGCAGGATAGTATGGATATCTCCTGGATTCAGGCATTTGCCTAGAATATAGAAAGGGCTAGGCGTCGGCAGCAGGGTACAGAGAGGACTGAGTCAGGGCAGCGTAAGAGGATGAGATTTGCCAGGTCTCAGGAGCAGTCTCATGGTAGTTGTAGGCCCTAGTAATTCGAACGGCCACCTAGGCCTCCGCCACCTTAGTTACAGGGTTACAGGTATGACCGTTACACTTAGTCAGGACTAGGTGAGAGCTCCCAAGCGTCGGGTTTACAGCGACAGCGGGGTCTGGGAAAGACATGGTTAGTGTGTCATCTGCGGTAGAGGACACTTGGGCCAACGCTGAGCCGGTTCCGATGCTTGTTATACCTGTAGACGTCTGGGGCATATGATGCGAGATTGCCCAAATAGAGATTCTGGGGGTATGGCACAATCAGTGAATTCAGCAACAAGATCATCTATGTCTGTGCATCCTTCAAGGCGCGGGTCTTAGTCTTTGGCTGGTAGAGGTCGAGGCAGAGGTAGAGGTTCCAATTCAGGTGGTAACCAGAATTGTAGCTATGCTTTAGCGGGTCGACAGGATCAGGAGTCTTCACCAGATGTTGTGATAGGTATGTTGACCATCTGCTCTCACGATGCTTATGCCTTGATAGACCCAGGATCTACTTTATCGTGTATTACCCCATTTTTCTCGGGGAAGTTTGGTATAGTGAGTGAAATACTAAGTGATACTTTTGCGGTATCTATACCGGTCGGAGAATTGATTATTGTTAGACGGGTTTACCGAGGTTGTACGGTGTCAGTTTGTGGTCATCAGACCTCAGCCGACCTAGTTGAGCTAGAGATGTTGGATTTTGATGTTATTATGGGCATGGACTGGTTGGCAGCTTGCTATGCCACAGTTGATTGTCGAGCAAAGATAGCTAGCTTTCATTTTCCGGGTGAGCCAGTCCTTGAATGGGTAGGTAATACAGCGACACCCAGAGGTAGGTTTATTTCCTATCTGAAGGCGAGGAAGATGATTTTCAAAGGGTGCATTTATAATATTGTGCGAGTTAGGGATGCAGATGCGGAGATACCTACACTTCAGCCTATTCCAGTAGTCAAAGAGTACGCAGATGTATTCCCAGATGAACTTCCAGGTATTCCTCCAAAGCGAAAAATTGATTTTGGCATCGATTTGCTTCCGGGAACTCAACTAATATCCATCCCTCCGTATAGAATGGCACCTATCAAATTGAAGGAGTTGAAGGAGCAGTTAAAAGATTTGCTGGAGAAAGGTTTCATCAGGCCCAGTACCTCACCTTGGGGTGCACCGGTACTGTTTGTACGGAAGAAAGACAGATCGCTAAGGATATGTATCGATTATAGGCAAGTGAACAAGGTAACTATTAAGAATAAGTATCCACTTCCAAGGATAGATGACTTGTTTGACCAGTTGCAGGAAGCTAGATGCTTTTCAAAGATAGATTTGAGGTCGGGGTACCACCAGGTAAGAGTTCGGGAGAAAGATATTCCCATGGCAGCCTTCAGGACCCGATACAGCCACTTCGAGTTCCTTTTCATGTCCTTCGGGTTGACGAATCCACCTGTCGTATTTATGGACTTGATGAATTGCCTATTCCGGCCATTTTTAGATCTGTTTGTGATAGCCTTTATTGATGATATTCTGATTTATTAACATTCAGAGGATGAGCATGCGGACCACCTGCGAGCGGTACTCCAAACCCTCCGTGATAGTAAATTGTATGCTAAGTTTTCTAAATGTGAGTTCTGGTTGAAGTCTGTAGCATTCTTGGGGTACATTGTATCCGATGGAGGTATAAAGGTAGACACTCAGAAGATTGAGGCTGTGAAATCCTGGCCTAGACCTACCACTCCAACAGAGATTCGTAGCTTTCTAGGCTTAGCAGGATACTACCGGAGGTTCGTAGAGGGGTTTTCTTCTCTTTCAGCACCATTAACGAAGTTGACGCAGAAAGTAACTAAGTTTCAGTGGACAAAGGCTTGTGAGCAGAGTTTCCAAGAGCTTAAGAACAGGTTGACCTCAACGCCAGTTCTAGCACTTCTAGAGGGTCCCGATGGTTATCCCATGTATTGTGATGCCTCAAGTGTCGGGTTAGGATGTGTCCTAATGCAACATTGGAAAGTAATTGCGTATGCTTCAAGGTAGTTAAGGAATCACAAACGGAATTATCCAACCCACGACCTCGAGTTAGCTGCGGTTGTCCATGCACTTAAGATATGGCGGCATTATTTATATGGTGTTCATGTTGATGTATTCACATATCATAAAAGCCTGAAATATATCCTCAAGCAAAAAGAGTTGAATTTACGATAGAGGCGATGGCTTGAGTTATTGAAAGATTACGATGTTAACATTCTCTACCATCCAAGGAAAGCTAATATTGTAGCAGATGCCTTAAGTCGCAGATCTATGGGTAGCTTAGCACATGTCAATGCCGAGAAAAGACAATTAACTAGAGAGATTCATCAATTGGCATGTCTGGGGGTTCGGTTAGTAGACTCTGGCAATGGTGGAGTTGTACTCCAAAATACTGCAAAATCATCTCTCATAGCTGAAGTAAAGGAGACGCAATACGAGGACCCAAAGTTGATCGAGTTGAGAGAGCGATTTTCGCAGCAGAAGAAGCCGTTGTTAGAACTCAAGGGAGATGGGGTTCTCAAATACAGGGGTCGTTTTTATGTTCCAGATATAGCAGGTCTACGAGATAGGATTATCTTAGAGGCACATTATTCGTGGTACTCCATTCACCCTAGGTCAAAGAAGATGTATCGTGACATTAAGGATGTGTACTGGTGGAACGATATGAAGAAGAACATTGTTGAGTTTGTCGCTCAGTGTCCTTGTTGCCAACAGGTGAAGACAGAGCACCAGAAGCCCGGAGTGCTAATATAGACTATAAAGATCCCGACATGGAAATGGGAGGTGATAAACATGAACTTTATCACGGGTTTACCTCATTCTCATCATAAGTTCGATTCCATATGGGTGATAGTCGATAGGCTCACGAAATTAGCTCATTTCCTACCGGTCAGATCTGCATATACAGCAGAAGATTATGCAAAATTATATATTAAGGAGATAGTGCGACTACATGGAGTACCAATATCTATTATATTTGACCGTGAGGCCCAGTTTACAACACATTTTTGGAGGTCATTTCAGAGAGGTCTAGGAACTCAGGTGAATCTCCGCACAACTATTCATCCACAAACTGATGGACAAGCCGAGCGCACAATTCAGACGCTCGAGGATATGTTACGAGCATGTGTGTTGGATTTTAAAAGAAGTTGGGATGAACATCGACCTCTTATCGAATTTGCATATAATAATAGTTACCACTCCAATATCGAGATGTCTCCGTACGAGGCTTTATATGGGCGTAAGTGCAGATCTTCTATAGGGTGGTTTGATGTTGGAGAATCTGGATTACATGGGTCGGACAGGGTTTAGCAAGCCATAGAAAAAGTAAAGCTTATCCGGGAGCGACTATTGACATCTCAGAGTCGTCAGAGTCATATTCTGACATGCGGCGATGAGATTTAGAGTTCGGGGTTAATGACTGGGTATTCTTAAAGGTGTCACCTATGAAGGGTGTGATGAGGTTTGACAATAAAGGCAAGCTTAGCCCACTGTATATTCGGCCTTATAGGATCATTCGGAGAGTGGGACAAGTAGCTTATAAGTTAGAATTGCCCACAGAATTAGAGTCTGTCCATCCGATGTTTCACGTATCCATGCTACCGAAGTGCATTGGCGATCTTACCCGAGTGGTACCCACAGATGATGTACAGATTACGGAGGACTTGTCATACGAGGAAATTCCGGTTGCCATCCTAAACCGATGAATCCGCAAGCTACGGAATAAGGAAATAGCCTCCGTGAAGGTGTTATGGAGAAACAATAATATGGAAGAGATGAAATGTGAAACGGAGGAAGAAATGAAGTCTAAACACCCCACCTATTTCAAATTAAAGATATGGCTAAAGGTGGGATACCTTAGCACAGCTCTATTCAGGCCGGTAGGTCATCAAGTAAGCTCTTATTTTTTACTTTCAGAATTTATAATAGAGAGCTATGTGAGGCCAAGTATGGCATGTATAACATGTTTTCTGGCTGCGTGCGGGGTGGTTTTAGTCTAGTGTACGGAGGAGACTCTGAAAAAAATTTCCCAAAGTATCTAAGAGTAAACATTCGAGGAAGAATGTTTCTAAAGGGGGAAGGATGTTACATCTCACATTTTTCGTACGTTAAAGTTTCGTCTTCAATTAATTGACATAGACTCGGGGATGAGATTATCTTTAGGTTAGCATATTTATGCTATTTATAACAAGCGATAAGTAAGTGCCATGAAGGATAAAGGGTACACGAATTAAAGAAAATGAGTTTCGTTGAAGGTTGTCGATTTGGGATAAAATACGATCCGAGCTATAATACCTTAGACTGGGAGGCAAGGCAAGCTCATAAGCAACCTCCCCAACACGTCGCAATACCTCAAATGGACCGATAAACCTCGGGCTCATCTTGCCCTTCTTTTCGAACCTCATAACACCCTTCATGGGTGACACCCGAAGCAAGACCCGCTCTCCAACCATGAATGCAACATCGCAAACCTTCCGATCCGCATAACTCTTATGTCTGGACTGGGCTGTGCGTAGTCTATCCTGAATCACCCTAACCTTCTCCAGAGCATCTTGAACCAAGTCCGTACCCAGTAATCTAGCCTCGTCCCGCTCGAACTAACCCACTGGAGACCTACACTACCTACCATACATAGCCTCACATGGTGCCATCTGGATGCTCGACTGGTAACTGCTGTTGTAAACAAACTCCGCTAGTGGCAAGAACTAATCCCATGAACCCCCGAACTCCATCACACATGCACTAAGCACATCCTCTAATATCTGAATAGTGCGTTCGGACTGTCCGTCCGTATGAGGGTGAAATATTATGCTCAACTCCATTCGAGTACCCAACTCATGTTGTACGGCCCTCCAGAACTGTGATGTAAACTGCGTACCCCGGTCTGAAATGATATATACTGGTACGCCATGAAGCCTGACGATCTCGCGGATATACACTCGAGCCAGCTGCTCGGAAGAATAGGTAGTCATCACAGAAATGAAATGATCTGACTTGGTAAGCCGATCCACAATTATCCAAACTGCATCAAACTTCCGCTGAGTCCATGGAAGCCCAACGATGAAATCCATAGTGATCTGAAATCTCTAACTTCTGAAGCAACCCACATGGTCGCTGATACTCATACTTCACCTGCTGGAAATTTAGGCACCGAGCTATATACTCCACTATGTTCTTCTTCATTCTCCTCCACCAGTAATGCTGTCTCAAGTCCTGATACATCTTTACAGCACCCGGATGAATAGAATACCCCGAACTGTGAGCCTCCTAGAGAATAAACTCACACAAACCATCTACATTGGGCACACATATCTTGCCCTGCATCCTCAATGCACCATTATCCACAATAGTGACCTCCCTAGCATTACCGTGCTGGACCGTGTCTTTAAGGACGAGCAGATGGGGGTCATCATACTGATGCTCCTTGATACGATCATAAAGAGAAGACCGAGAGTCCACACAAGTCAATACTCGACTCGGCTCAGAAATATCCAATCTAACAAACTGGCTGGATAAGGCCTAAACATCCAATGCCAATGGCCTCTCCGCTATTGGAAGATAAGTTAAGCTCCCCAAACTCTCCGTCTGGCGACTCAAGGCATCGGCCACCACATTGGCCTTCCTGGAATGATACAAAATAGTAATATCATAGTCCCTAAGAAGCTCCAACCACCTCCGCTGACGTAAGTTAAGATCCTTCTATTTGAAGAGATGATGCAAACTCCGATGATCAGTGCAAAGCTCATAATGGACATCATACAAGTAGTGCCTCCAGATCTTCAAGGCATAAACAATAGCTGCTAACTTCAGATCATGGACAAGATAGTTCTTCCCATGGGTCTATAACTGGCGCGAAACATAAGCAATCACTCTACCTTCCTGCATCAGAACACACCCAATACCAATCAGAACATACCCATTGGGGTCCCCAACTGCCTCACTCCTCTTCGCGAACGCGACTCTGCTCCCGTGTTCGCGATGCACACGCAGACCACACCTTCGTGAATGCGAAGAACAAAATCTCACCGCTCAGAAAACACTCTTCGCGAACACGAGGGCCCACTCGCGATCGCGAAAGAGGAAACCAGAAGAATGCAGCAGCAGATATTAGCAATCTCACCAAGGCCAAAAATGATACGTTAACCACCTGAAACTCACCCATGGCCCTCGGGACATCAACCAAATATACCGATGCATCCCATAACATCATACGAACTTAGTCGAACCTTTAAATCACCTTCAACAACACCAAAAATACGAATGACACATGGATTCAAGCCTAATGAACTTAGAAATTTCTGAATTCCACAAACGACGCCGAAACCTACAAAACCACGTCCGAATGACCTCAAATTTTGTACACAAGCCAGAAATGATACCACGAACCTACTCCAACTTCCGAAAATTAAATCCGACCCCGATATCAAAATTTTCACTACCGGCCAAAATCGCCAAAATTCTAACTTTCACCAATTCAAGCCTAATTCTACCACGGACCTCCAAATCACATTGCGAATGCGCTCCTAAGTCCGAAATCACCTAACAGAGTTAACAGAACCATCAAAATTCAAATCCAAAATTGTTTACATATAATTCAACATCCGGTTGACTTTTCCAACTTAAGCTTCTAATAAAGAGACTAAATATCTCAATTCACTCCAAACCCGAACCAACTAACCCGGTATATCATAACATAGCTGAAGAACACAAAAAAGCAGAAAATGGGAGAACGGGGCTATAACTCTCAAAACGATCGGTCGGGTCGTTACATGAACCCGGTACTTGCAAAGCTTTTCTGTAAAATTCATTAAAATTGCAACAAATGGTAGGTCTAAAACCACAATTTTAAAAATACAATGGATTCAATGCTAAAAACCTTAAAATTGAATCCATAAAATTTAAATCCTGGATCCGCCTATGTCCTAAATAACAGCCCTTTGGAGCGGTCACCTGGTGTCATTTGTACGACTTCTTCTGTCTAGTACAAGTGTTATCAAGCACAAGGGTGTAGCACATGACAACAGTGAAACTGAAATTAACCTTCATAGAATATATCCTCACATGAGTCCCATGTATCAAAGTAAAGTCCAAAATATTTGAATTCCATAATACCCACTGAATACTCATGTACCGGTGTATTCTTTTAAGGAAACAAATGATTAATTTATTTGTTACAAAATAAAAAAAAGTGGCTTTACTCGGAAAATTTATAAGGTTAAGTGATCATTTCAGAAATAACTCTTTTAAATTATTGTTCTTTCGTATTATAAAAGTAGAAAGCATAATCGAAGGAATGTAAAAGAGGATGACTTCTGAATTATTTTATCATTCACTCATTCAAAAGAAGGGAAGTTTATTGGAGCAATAGTAAAGTTATCTGCGGGTAACTTATAGGTTACTAGTTCGAGTCGTGGAAACAGCCACTGATACTTTCATTAAGGTAGATTATCTACATTACACCCCTAGGAGTGTGCCCCTTCCTGAACCCTAAGTGAATGAGAGATATATTGTGCACTGACCTTATTCACTCATTCAAAAAATACAATAAATTAAATATAATGCCAGAATATATTTTTCAAAATTTTAATAATATTTTTCTATTATAGTAATATAACGACCCGACCGATCGTTTTGAGAATTAGCGTCCCGTTCATCGGCTTAAGGCCCCGAGCAGTTTTGTATTATGTATTATAACTTGCGTGTGTGGTCGAGTTCGGTTTTCGGATGATTCGAGATCAATTTGGAAGAAGGATTCTTATTTTTGAAGCTTAAGCGGTAAGAGTTCACTGAAGTTTGACTTTTGTGTAGATGACTCCGGAACATAGTTTTCAGGGTTTCAATAGCTCTGTATCGTGATTTTGGTCTTAGGAGTGTGTCCGGATATTGATTTGGAGATCAGTAGGTCGTTTCAGCATGAATTGGCGAAAGTTAAAAAAAATGGAAGATTTTGAAAAGTTTGACCGGGAGTTGACTTTATTGATGTTGGGTTGGACCCTAGTTCCGAAAGCTGGAATAGGTTCGTATTGTCATTTATGACTTGTGTACAAAATTTGAAGTCAATCGAAATTGGTTTGGTATGAATCGGCATTAGTTTTGGAATTTAGAAGCTCATAAGTTTCTTTGGCTTGAATCGAAGCACGATTCATGATTTTAATATTGTTAAATGTAATTTGAGGCTTCGAGCAAGTTCGTATCATATTTTGGGACTTGTTAGTATACTTGGTTGGGGTCCCATGGGGCTCAGATGAGTTTTGGATGGGTTTTCTAACGTCTTTGGTGTTTAGACATTGTTTTGAGCATAAGCATGTAATGATCAAAATGTTCATTTTTAGTTCTGGAAATTAAAATTCGATTTCGACACTTCCGAGAATTTGATAATGAATTATAGGAATTTTCTGGAATGTTTGGTCTAATTTCATCAAGTCGCGATTTGGTTTTTACCGCGAAACATGAGTTAATTTAACGAGCGAAGTTAGTATTGCATGAAGAAAATGACCTCTGAATTGAGTTTCAATTGAACGACTAGGTTCATATTATTATTTGTGACTCATAGAAACAAGAATCGTCGAATTCCGAGTTCGTATGATGGAGTTAGAGACTTTTTAATGAAAAATAAACTGTTGGTGCAAGTAGGTTCTGGTACGCGCCTTTACCGACCAGATTTGGCACATTTAGAGACGGGAATTAGGCTTTTAGCGACTAGATTAGTGTGTTTATTGGACAGTTTTTTTATAAGCTCATTTCAACATTTTTGGAGCTAGGGAACTCGAATTTGGGCGATTTTTAGAGCATTTTCACCAAATGGATTGGGGTAAGAGTTTCCTACTCGATTTTCATTATATTTCATGATTCCATGATTTTTTGCATCCTTAATTTGTGAATCGAATAGAAGAAATTGGAAAAAATTGTAAAATTTTTCAAAAATGTAAAATGAAGATTTGAAGGGCGATCCGTTATCGAAATTTGATAATTTAGGTATGGTTGAACTCGTATCGGAATGGGTATTCAGATTTCGTGAATTATAGTCGGGTTCCGGGATCGGGACCCAGTGTTGACTTTTTAAAGTAAAATTTAAAGTCGGCGTTTTATTATCCGAAATTGTTCCCGATAAATTTTAATGATGTTATGTAATTAATTTTGCCAGATTTGAGCCGTCTGAAGGTCATTTCACGCGAGTAAGCTATTTTAGAATATTGACCTAATTTCGATAGGTAAGTGTCTTGTCTAACTTTGTGTGGGAGAAACCACCCCTTAGGATTTGAGATGATTGTGTCATTCGTGTTAAGTGAAGGTCGTGTACGCGAGGTGACGAGTGGGTACATGACCTATACGTGGTATTTTATCGATTTGGACTGTTAGGCTTCCTTCATGTAATTAATTGTAGCTATCGTTTCATGACTATATCTTTTGTTGTTAGAATTGTTTGTACGTGCTTTACTTAAAATTGTTAGCACATGTTCCATATTTGTTGTCAAGTTCACCCTTATATGCCAATTGTTGATTGCAATCACTTGTTGAATTCATGTTTTATCTGCTACATACCCAATAGTTAATTGATGCTCATAAATTGTGCCTTAGTTTATGTATTGTCATTTCCTTGCTATTTGATTTCGTAAGCTATCGTGTAGCCTTTTTCATTAGTTGTGACTTCCTTATGTAGCCTCGTTATTCCTTTTGATTTTGTGGTACACTGCAGTTGGTTGTAATTTGGTTGCTTAATTTGTGTTGCTTGAGGAGCGGGTTGCACGCCGAAATAGATGTGTTTAATATTTATATTGAGGAGCAGGTTGAACGTCGCAACAAATTTATTTAATTTTTATAATGGGGACCGGGTTACACGCAGCAAAAAATAAATAAATATGATTAATGTTGTATGTGATCGGGTTGCACGCCGCAATAAATAAACAGATATGATTATTATTGAGTGGGATCAAGTTGCACGCCGCAACAAATAAACAGATATGATTATTATTGTGTGAGATCGGGTTGCACGCCGCAACAAACGTAAAGATATTAAATTATTGTGATATTAAGGTTAATTCCGATTGTGATTCTCATGATGCATTTCATGCTAGGACGGTTACTTTGTTTTCTTAAATCACTTCATTCTATTTTGATCATAATTAATTAACCGTCAATATATTAAAAATGAAACAATATGGAATTCTTGTGTGAGTCATGCATCCTATGTGATATGTTAAGTTGCTAAAATTTGACACAATTAAATGAAAGAATTCTCAAGTTGTTCGATTTGCAAGTCTTTCAAAATAAAACTCATATCTTGTTCTGAGTTCTACTAATTAAAATAGTGATTCCATTTTTACTCTAATTGGTATTTCAAATTCACTCATTATCTTATTGTCGTGCAATTTACGAAAAAATTATTCTTTTGTATTACCTTAATAAATCTCATATTTATCTCGTTAAAATTTGGTTGATGTCCTATTTTTGTATAAATACAATATTTTTATCGAATCTCATATATTTCTAAACTAAACTCAATTGATATTCTATTTGCACAACCTCTCACTATTTTACTTTATTTGAATCCTAAATTGGCTTAATAAATCATTTGATGCTTCACTGTATTAAATTTGAAAATGGTATTTAAGTGTGTTTAATTATTCATTAGTCATCTTGGTTGATATTGATACGGAATCTATATATATGGTAGCACGAGAATATTTGCCGTGCAAAAGTGATTCAAAAAGATGTGGGCATAAGATGTCACATGTATAAGAATTGGAAGTTGTGAATCATGATTTGAGATGTCAAGGAGTGATACCTCGAGTAATTTATGTTGAAATACATGCGGTATAAATAATTTAATTGATTGATTCATCATATGATTCCTTACTTGAACCCATTCATATGTCATTTCTACTCTGATTATGTTGTTGCTTAATTACTTGATTGTTTTCTCGTTGCCATCCGTGTTCTCCTTATTCTCATTGTTGATTTGAATTGAAAATTCTTCTGTTATTAGCCTTACATTAATATTTTTCCTTGTTAGCTTTATGTAACATTTTGTATACGTTTATATGTCTGGTAAGTATCTTGACCTGGCCTCGTCACTACTCTACCGAGGATAGGCTTGATACTTACTAGGTACTGCTATGGTGTACTCATATTACTCTTCTGCATATTTTTGTACAGATTCAGGTACCTCATAGTCCTTATATTCCTGTTATTTGATCGGGCATTTCTGTGGGGACTCAAGGTACACCTGCTGTCGCGTTCGCAGGCCTCAGAGTCACCTTATGATATTTTCTTTGCACTGTTTGATTCTATTCTGGAATAGTTGTATTTGGAGATGATTTTCTAGTAAACTCTGTAGAGCTTGTTACTTGTACTACCGTCTTTGGGAATGTAGGAAATTCTATTTCATATTTAATAATTATTGGTTGAGTTGCCACTAATTAAGTAAGTGTTAGGCTTACCTAGTTCCTAATACTAGGTGCCATCACGACATTCTACAGAGAAAAATTTGGGTCGTGACAAGTTGGTATCAGAGCTCTAGGTTCATAGGTGCTACAAGTCATAAGCAGGTTTAGTAGAGTCTTGCGGATCGGTATGGAGATGTCTGTGATTATCTTTGATAGGCTACGGAAACTATTAGAAAATTCCACTTCTTTTATTCCTTATCGTGCGATATTGATTCAACTTGAAGCATATATCTTATATTCATTTAGATCCACTAGTGTATGACATTGCGCACTCGGTATCAGTTGTGCGTTGATGGTTCGTGAGGACAACGAGGGAGCCAGGGATGCTCAAACATCATCTCAACGTGTGGTCCCGACTGAAGATACAAATGTATTGAAGGATCACTCAGTGATTTACGTGGGGGTGCAGCGGATTCTGTCATCTGGTTGATGAGTACGAGCTGTGAAGATAAGTATTGTGGATCATCGCATCCTATGGCTTCATGCCAGGTGGGGGAGTCCACTATAGACAAACATATTGTAGGGTCATGTGTTATATCAGTTCTGTCCTGGGATGTATATATGTGGTACTAAAAGGTTCCCCAAAATTTGCACATGTTTAAGGCCTGAGATTTTGCAGGTGATAATGTTGGGACTTGCGGTATGTCTGTGTCCTTAATAATCCTATACTTCAGTGCCAAAGGAGCTAGAGAAACAACTTCAAATTTATAGAAGATCTACTCAGTGTGGGCGTCTCGGTTGCGGCAGTATGGGGTGCCTCAGAGGAAGTACGATGGTTTTTGCTTCTGGGCTACGCGGTTCGTGCCAAGATTTGTCTGTATGGAGCTTTAATTTTGGGATCATTGTGTATAAATAGGGAGAAGTGTTACCCCAA
Organism: Nicotiana tabacum; assembly: GCF_000715075.1. Taxonomy (NCBI): domain Eukaryota; kingdom Viridiplantae; phylum Streptophyta; class Magnoliopsida; order Solanales; family Solanaceae; genus Nicotiana; species Nicotiana tabacum. The sequence continues at coordinate 25,391,051 of NC_134094.1, read as the reverse complement.
GGAAGAAGCGAGGAGTATGTGAAGCAATGGGTCAGCTTGGTGGTGCTGAGTTAGCATAGCAAAGGAAGAAATTGGCCTTTGGAGAGATAATTCTCCACATGTGTTTGTGGCAAGTCTATGAAGAGGGCAGACCAGACAATGCAACACCACCTACTTGGGCTAAGTTTGTAGAATGTTTTTGAGGGAGTTTGTTCCCTAGACTCTACAAAATACGTGGTGCACAGAGTTTGAAAGGTTGCGTCAGGGCACAATGACGGCGTAAGAACATGCCATCAGGTTCAGTCAGTTAGCCCGTAATACTCCTACTTTGGTTCCTACAGCCAGAGAATGAGTCTGCAGATTCATTGAAGGATTCAGTTATGATCTTAAATTCGGTATGACTCGAGAGCTATAGGCTGATACTTAATTTCGGTTAGTGGTGGAAATTGCCAAGAGGTTAGAACGTGTTTGGGGTGAGGAAAAGGAAACTAAGGAGACCAAGAGGTCTCGAGGTTCTGGAGAATTTAGTGGATTCTACTCTGTAGCTATAACTCATTATGGCGGAGACTCGAGAAGTCCTTGAGCTCAGTCCGCACATCATATTACTCGGGGTGCACCAGTAAGTTATTTTACTGCACCACCGACACGAGATTCCTACAATGGTTATTCCAGTTATCCGGCACTGACTTAGTAAGAGCAGCCGAACCCGCAGAGGGGTTGTTATGAGTGTGGGGATACTAGGCACATCATGAGAAATTGTCCCAGACTTGGGAGAGACATATTTCATTAGAACACTCAGGCTTCGAGCCCCATTTCAGTTGCTACTCCACCTACATATCCAGTTAGGAGTGGAGGACAGGCAGGTAGAGGGCGTCCTAGAGGTGGAGGCCTGACCCGTTGATATATTTTCCATGGTATGGCAGAGGCTGCTACATCAGATGGTGTCATTACAGGTACGCTCTCAATTTATTATAATGGAATAATTTTCTTAACTTGATTCAGTTCTAAGTATCGAGGCGAGTCCTCCTATTATGCTCCACTTATGAGTGAGTTTCGTAATCCTGTAATCTACTTATGTGTTTACTCCTGTTGCGAGATTCTATGGAGATAGTCGTGTCTCTCATTCTATTTTAGTCACTAAAAAGGGTTGTGAGGCTAAAATATGATTAAATATAATTAATGTTGTATGGGATCGGGTTGCACGCCGCAATAATTAAATAGATATGATTCTTATTCAGTGGGATAGGGTTGCACACCGTAACAAATAAACAAATATGATTATTATTGAGTGGGATCGGGTTGCAAGTCGCAACAAATGTAAAGATATTAAATTATTGTGATATTAAGGTTAATTCCGATTGTGATTCTCATGATGCATTTCATGCTAGGACGGTTACTTTGGTTTCTTAAATCACTTCATTCTATTTTGATCATAATTAATTAACCGTCAATATATTAAATGAAATAATATGGAATTCTTGTGTGAGTCATGCACCCTATGTGATATGTTAAGTTGCTAAAATTTGGCACAATTAAATGAAAGAATTCTCAAGTTGTTCCATTTGCAAGTCTTTCAAAATAAAACTCATATCTTGTTCTGAGTTCTGCTAATTAAAATAGTGATTTCATTTTTTACTCTAATTGGTATTTCAAATTCACTCATTATCTTATTGTCATGCAATTTACAAAAAATAATTGTTATTTTGTATTACCTTAATAAATCCCATATTTATCTCACTAAAATTTGGTTGATATCCTATTTTTGTATAAATATAATATTTTTATTGAATCTCGTATATTTCTAAACTAAACTCAATTGATATTCTATTTGCACAACCTTTCCACTATTGTACCTTATTTGAATCCTAAATTGGCTTAATAACTCATTTGATGCTTCACTGTATTAGGTTTGAACCCATTTTATCTTTCTTTATTCAATTTGACTTAATTTATCGCTTTGTATCAAATTAATCTGCGTATCCTTAAAACCACTTACCAATTTAATTGTTATCCGATTTTGAGGGTAAACAAAAATATCTAAGTACAACCCGGATCTGGAGTCACAAGTGCACGAGCTTCTACAAGTGCTACAATAAAGTCTGAAATAAGTACAATTGACTCGAATGAAATGAACAGTAAATAAGGAAAGAGGAAGGGGACTTCAATGTCTGCAGATTCCAGCAGATCTACCTCGAGTCTTCAAATATGCCAATCCGAGCTGATGCACCTCACGTACAGCTGGGACCAATACCAAAATATGCATAAGAAGTGCATAGTGAAGTATGAGTATAACCGACCTAGTGTACTCTGTAAGTGTAGAGCCTAACCTCGATGAGGTAGTGACGAGGCTATGACAGGACACTCACGTAATTAAACCTGTGCAAACGAAAATATATGTACAACATAACAACAATAAATATTAAACATGTACTATTGGGAGGGGGCATGCGAAAGGGAACAAGATACGATAGCTATAACAAAAATAACAACATAAAATCATCAAGTAAATCACCAACAAATGGAAACGGATAACATAATGAATAAAGACTGCATGACATCACCCATCATGCTTTTACTCTCAACCTCACATAGAACAACAATAATGGCACGGCATCACCCTTCGTGTTTTTAATCTCAATCTCCCCATAAAATGATAAATAGGCACGACATCACCCTTTGTGTTTTTAATCTCAATCTCCCCATAAAATGTAAGGCCAATAACAGAAGAATTTCGAATTCAAATCAACAATGAGAACAAAGAAAACACGGATGGCAACGAGAAAACAATCAAGTAATTAAGCAACAACATAATCAGAGTAGAAATGACATATGAATGGGTTCAAGTAAGGAATCATATGATGAATCAATCAATTAAATTATTTATACCGCATGTATTTCAACATAAATTACCCGAGGTATCACTCCTCGACATCTCAAATCATGATTCACAACTTTCAATTTTTACACATGTGGTATCTTTTGCCCACATCTTTCCGAATCACTTTTTCATGGTAAAATCCTCGGGCTACCATGTGTATAGTTTCTGTAGCAATATCAACCAAGATGACCAATGAATAATTTAAACACACTTAAATACCATTTTATGTGAATGAGTGATTAAACCAGACTAAATATATGGCATAAAATACTGTTCATTCACTAAAAATAAGATTAAAATCATAGATAATACGAACTTAATTGATAGTTTATCCGCATCAAGCTATTGCTAACATTTACTAAATTAAACTAAGACAATTAATCTATTCAAGCGATATTCTAAAGTATAAATATTTAAATAAAACTAATCTAGAGTAGCAAACTAAGAAATTAAAGAAAATATGTCGGCCCCTATTCGAACCAAAGGTGAATCCTAGAGCCTTGTTTTGAAATGGGAAGAGCTAGCCACAAAATTCAGATGGCCTAGCATAGGAACCATTCGAAGAGCTCTCCCTAGCCCCCCCATAAGGAGCCAAGGCACTTCCAAGGGTACGATATGGAAATGCAATACCATGCACCTTTTGCTGGTGTTCCGCCTCTATTTCACATTGCTTCTTTGTCATTTCCATTGCCTCTGCTACTTGTTGAAGTTGAAAAAAGTTTAGCTCTTCAATTGGAGCTTCCCACCAACGCTTGTCTGAAGTAGCACCCCTCCTAATTCCTTGTAAGGCTTCTGTGCGACTTCTCTCCATTTCTAATCTCCCTTCTTTGTCGATCAGCTCCTCCATATTGACCTCACCAACGCAACCATTTCGATGAGCCTCAATAAGCTGGTTAGGAGAGTTCCCTGGCAGGAACCTATCCATGACCAAATCCACAGAGGGGTGGCCAAACGAGTAAACTTTGTTGCCTGGGGAAAATACCACTAAGGCAACTTCAGCACCACTTAGTGTACAAAGTTCACTAGCCTTCTTGAAGAGGCCATCGTGTCGTTTAGAGAAACTCGCTTGTAAGTTTCTCTCATTTTGTATCTTCACCATGTCAATTCTTTTTCGACCATTACTCTTTCTTCCCATGGCTAAACCTATGATTTGAAAAACAAAGAGAAATGTGATTTTGGGTCTCACCCTTAAGAGTTTATTTATAACTATAAAATCATTTCATTGTTTGAATGGAAATGAATTCAAATAACAGGGAATTAATTTTTTTTTATGTTAATTCCTTTTCCAGAAGGATTGAAACAAATCTGGGCCTCATTCTTTTTCTTTTTCCTTAAACGTCAGTGCTAATCCTAAATGATCATAATTAGACAATACATATTTTACTTTATTAGAATTATGTTATTGGATTGCACTTAGAACACCAACTATTATTTTGTTAAGAATTTAAATAAAAGTAACAAAAATAATAGGGATTACCTTTTTGTGCGTGGGTGGGAAAATTTTTGCTGCATGCGCCATTCGTTTATGGTATAAGTTTTAGCATGTTCATACACAAAAAGATGGCAATTTATGAAGTAATCTTTTTTTTTTCCTATTGTGCTCGTGCATTCTAAATTTACTCTAGTTTTTATATGGATATCTTCTTATCTTGCTTAGGAAAAATCATTCCATTATAAGCTTTAAATATGTTAAAATATTTATTCTCTTACTCATAAAGTACAATTATTTTGAGAAATTTAATATAAAATCTTAAGATAATTAGAGAGTAATTTAAAGCCTTTACAAACTCGTGAATCCTAATCGTAATACTTACGGCAAGTGAACAAATTTTGTAGTCCAAACCCTAAACTTGAAGCATAATTATCGAATAACTTTAATCTTTATAAACCTCTTAAAACGCCTTTCTAAACCTAACGTGATAAATAGTACATGAAAGAAATCATTTCACTGTGTAACGATCCGGTCGGTCGTTTTGAGTGTGCTAGCCTCGAACCCCTATTTATTGCCTCCTCTGTATTATATTATAGTTACATGACTTTCTGGGGGTTTTGGTTTTGGTTTCGGGTGAGTTTCGGATTGAAAGGGGACACATAGTCCCTAAGTTGGAGGTTTAAGTCGTAGGAGTTGACCGTAGTTTGACTTGTGTGAAGATAACTCCTGAATAGAGTTTGGATGGTTCCAATAGCTCCGTATGGTGATTTTTTCTTAGGAGTGTATCCAGATGTTGATTTGGAGGTCCGTAGGTCCTTTCTGCACGATTTGGCGAAAGTTGAAAAATGGAAGGTTTTTGGGAAGTTTAATCGGGAGCTGATTTTATTGATATCGGGGTCGGATCCCGATTCCGGAAGTTGGAATTCGTCTGTTATTTATGACTTGTGTACAAAATTTGGTGTCAATCGGAGTTGGTTTCAGAATTTGGAAGTTCATAGTTCATAGGCTTGAATTTGGGTTTCGACCCATAGAATTTATGTTGTTTGATGTGATTTGTGGTCTCGAGTAGGTCCGTTATATATTTTGGAACTTGTTGGTATAATTGGTTGAGGTCCGGGGGCATAGGGGGGATTCTGGATGGATAATGGATCAAAAGAATTTGGACTTGGGAAATTTTGGAGGTTCAGTTCTAGTGCAATCGCACCTGCAAGGAGCTTTCCGTAGGTGCGATTCCGTAGAAGCAGTTCAGGCATCGCAGGTGCATAGTTGGATGGGCTACTGATGGATCGCAGGCGCGAGGAGTGTGCCACATCTGCGAGCCTGCAGATGCGGAAAGTTGGTCGCATAAGCAGAATTGGCGAGGAAGGCCTGGGATCGCAGAAGCGGACATCGTCCGTAGAAGCGTGTGTGCAGAAGCACGTTTTGTCCGCAAAAGTGGAAGCGCAGAAGCACGTTTGGTCCGCACAAGCGGTAAGTCCTGACTTAAGCTGGAACCGCTCCTGTGATGGTTTTTTCGCAGGTGCGGCGTCGCAGATACGACAGAGCGACCGCAGCTGCAGATTCACTAGGCAGAAAAGGGAATTTTCGAGGGTTAGTCTTCATAATACATCTTGGGACTTTGAGAGCTCGGTTTAAGATGAAATTTCGAGGGATTTTCAGCGGAATTGTTACGTTGGGGTAAGAATTCTTAACTCTATTTTGGTTAAATTATACTAATCTATCTTTGTTACTGTCATGTAATTAAGGATTGGAGTCGGAAGAATTGGGAAAAAAGTGGTAGAACCTCTTAGACTGCCCCTATTGTTTTTTCTATGAACTCTTGGAACGCAACGTTGACTTAATTAACATCAAGAATCAGGAGTACAATGATTACCTCTCTTGGGTCGATATAATCGATGTCTGCTAATGACACATCTAGTTTGCTGGGAGTAATAATGTTTTTAATCATAAAGAATGAAAAGGCTAAAGTTTCAAACACTATTTATAACGCTGCGGAATATGCTTTAATTGCTAAGCCTAGTACGTTAAATGGGAACCATGCGGTTGGGGAATAAGGGGAATTGCCAAAAATAGTAGGGGTTTCATGAAAGGTATCCCCAACACTACTAACACTCTAGCTGAGCTATTGACGCTTATGCAGGGATTTAAGATTGCGGTAGAAAATCTCTTTCTCTGCTAGAGATAATTATTGACTCAAGATAATCAATATGTTACAAAATGGAAATATACGTAAAGCTCTATTATTTTGGAATGCATGTCATTGATGATGCTCCTAGAGACCACAACATCCTTCATATATATATCTATGGGGAGCAAAACCAAGTGGCGGATGCACTAACAAAAGAATGAGCCATCGATCCGTATGATCATTCAAATCTCTTAAATTTTAAAGTTTCTTGTATTTACTTGAGCATCATTTAGCAAAAGATAATATTAGTGATTTGCTGCAGTAGAAAAGAAATTGATGTACTCTTCTTTTCCATTTTCTACCTCTTCTTTCTATGCATCCATGTTTGCAGCAAGACGTATCTTGCTTTGCTAAAACATAAAGGAAATTACTAATATGAGGTAAAAAAAAACCATGAACTTAGTGTGAAAAGCAGCAAATCTGTATACAATAATGAAAACCACTGCATTTATCTAAGTACTATATTTTTTTTGATAACCATGGTGTTTGGGCCAACTTGTATGCACCTCAGTTAATTCCACGGGAAACATGCCACATCTTACTAGCAACAAGTACTAGGTAACTCTATCTACCAAAATTTGGATAGAGTTTTTGCCTCCACTAGGATTTGAACATGAGATCTCATGGTTCTCACTCACTTTAATGATCAATAGGCAACACCCTTCGCTGCATTTCGGGTGACAAACTTGGCAGATTTTGTTATTTTATATTATAACTAATTAAATTTTTTTCAGAATACATTTACAGAGACTATTAAGGAGAAGTTAGAGGACACTTAAATGTCAAGAGATGAAGAAACTTTTGTTGGGAAACTAATATCCCGCGTAGAAATAATATCCACGATAAATAACAATAATACAAGAGAGTAATAAAGACAAAATCTTTTAATGGGGTAAAATACAATACCCGAGTGGAGCAATATTACCATTATATTATTACAACTTAGTAGTGTTGTAATGATCTGACCGGTCGTTTTGAGTATTATAACCTCGTTCCCCCATTTACTGCTCAATTTATGCTTTATAGTTATTTTATGACTTACCGGGTTAGTGGGTTCGGGTGCGGAAGGAATTCAGAGTGAAATGAGACACTTAGCCTCATAATTAAAAATTTAAGTTAGAAAAGTGAACCGGATATGGACCTATGTGTAAACGACCTCGGATTTGAATTTTGATAATTCCGATAGCTCCGTATGGTGATTTTGGGATTAGGAGCGTGTTCGAAATATTATTTGGAGGTCTGTAGCGGAATTAGGGTTGAAATGCCGAAAGTTAATTTTTTTGGGAAGTTTGCCCGGGGGTTGACTTTTTGATATCGGGGTCGAAATCCGATTCTGAATTGGGCTTGAATTGGGTGTAATTCATTAGGCTTGATTTGGGTGTAATTCATGATTTTAGCGTTGTTTGAGATGATTTGAGGGTTCGACTAAGTCCGTATTATATTTTAGAACTTGTTGGTATATTTGATTGAGGTCCCGAGGGGCTTAAGTGAGTTTTAGATGGTTAACGGATCAAATATTCGGACTTGAACAGCTGCTAGAATTTTCTGATATCTCATGATGTTTTCCTTCTACGCGATCGCGTGAATGTATCTGCGATCGCGTAGGCTTAGTTTGTCAGTGGGGATTTTTGTTCTACGCGATCGCATAGAGATATCTGCGATCGCGTAGGGTTAATGTGAGGCAGTGGCATTTTGTGCTTCGCGATCGCGTAGCTCTGGGATTTTGTGACTTGCGAACGCGTGAAGAAGGTCGCATTCGCGTAGAGTAAGTGGAGCGGAAATAGAAGTCACGCGTTTTGTGCTTCGCGATCGCGTGGACGAGTTTGCAATCACGTAGGTCTGTGATGTTGTGCTTCGCGATCGCCTGGAAAAGTGCGCGATCGCGTAGAGTAAAATCTGGGCGATGAAAAATTGTTCTTCGCGATCGCGTGGGAATGTTCGCGATCGCGTAGAGCAGATGTCTGAGCAGCGAGTTTAAGTTCTGAAAATGGGACTTTGTCCCATTTTCAGTTTTTGACAGATTTGAGCTCGGGGAGAGGCGATTTTCGGGAGTTTTTCAAGAAAAACAATGGGGTATATGTTCTTAACTCAATATTGGTTAAATTACCCAAATCCATGATTGTTTTTATCATTTAATTGGTGAATTAAGTTGAAAAAGTTTGAAAAACCTCTTAGTTTAAATTAAAGATTTGAGGGTCGAGTTGGGGTCGGATTTTGATAAAATTAGTATGGTTAGACTTGTGATTGAATGTGTTTCCAGATTTTGTAACCTTTGTCGAGTTCCGAGATATGGGCCCCACAGGCGATCTTTGAGCTAAAATTCGGATTTTTATGGAAAATTAGCATTTTTTATGAAATTAATTTCAATAAATTTTATTGACTGAAATGAATTATTTGTTACTAGATTCAAGGCATTCAGAGGCCGATTTGCGAGGCAAAGACATAGCAGAGTAAAGAATTTCACGCTCTGAGGTAAGTAACAGTTTTAAATGTGGTCCTGAGGATATGAAACCCCGAAATTTTGTGTCATGTGATTATTTTGGAGGTGACGCACATGCTAGCTGACGGGCGTGTGTACGTGCACCGAGGGGATTGTGACTTGGTCCGTCCCGTAAAACTGTAATGTTGAATAATTTATTGTTAGCTATATGCTCTCTATGTGTTGAAGAAATTTGACTATAAATCGTGTTAGAAATCATGCTTAGGCTATGTGATAGTACTGTTAGGACCCACAGAGGGCACGTACTTATTGAATTAATTGCTAATTTCTATCTTACGCTCAGTCATGATTTTACTTGCATATCATGCCTCAGTCTTTCTTGATATTTGTTGATTATGTTATGTTTGTTTGGGCTGATCTTTGTGATTTCTGAGAGCCCGAGAGACTAGAGAGGTTGAGGACTGAGTAAGGCCGAGGGCCTGTCGGCGAGGTAAGGATATTATGGCACGTGAGTTGTCCATGCGGGATATTATAGCACGTGAGTTGTCCGTGCAGATTATGGCGCATGGGCTGTAGGAGGCCCTCTGGAGTCTGTACACCCCCAGTGAGCGCAGGTACCTATTGAGTGTGAGTGCTGAGGGCTGAGAGCCGAGTGATGAGTTGAGTGACCGTTGCCTGAGAGGCTGTACTTGCTTTGCATTTGTTATTGCACTTGATTGCTATCTGTTATTGTTGTGAAATTTCTGAAAGATTTTATATCCGGATTACATGAAATTAAACTGTATAAAATTGATTTGACTTACACTGTCGGATTTGAAAGTATGTCTATTCTTTGCTGGAATTACTGGAAGTGAATTATAACTATGTAGCTTGTCATTATCTTCAGTTCCTTAGTTATTATTGTTACTTGCTGAGTTGGTTGTACTCATACTACACCTTGTACTTCGTGTGCAGATCCAGATTTTTTCGGACATAGCGGGTATTGATCATTTCGCGCAGTTGATTTTCAGGAGATTCAGAGGTAGCTATCGTGTTTCGCAGACCTTGTCTCTCTTTCCCTATATCCTTGTTTATTGTATTTTGGTATTAGACTATTATAGACCTTATATTTCAGATTTGTATCCATATTAGATGATCATGTACTCAGTGACACCAGATTTTGAGGAGTGTTCGTGTTAGTATTTATTGGATTTTATATTGTATTAAATTATTATATTTTCAAACTTAAGAGAAATCGTGGTTTATCAAGATTATTGGTTTGCCTAGCATCGAGATAGGATTCATCACGACAAGTTAGAATTTTGGGCCGTGACAAGTGTCAAGAGACTACTACATCTTCGAAAGAAATAATACTCTTTATTTTAAATACCTCACAATAATATTACTCACACTCACTATTTATCTCACAAACTATTATATGTGGATTACAACTTCTGTTACTTCTCTCTCTCTCTCTCCTTTTTGGTATGTTGAAAGAGCTCTCCTTGTATAGGAGAAAAATATGTAGCCTCCAAGAATGCTATAGGAGAATTTTTAATTCTCCCCAGAAAATTTAGCCTTTGGCTTCAAGTCTCTTAATCAACCTATCCATAGGCACATGCCTATTTCACTTGTTCTTTCTTTGTTTTTGAAATGGGTTGGACCCCACAATCTCTCCCTTAATTTTTCTTTTTTCTTTTTCATTTAAATTCTTGATCTCAACCTCTGAAAATCTTCAAACTTGAGAGATTTTGTAAATATATCCGCACATTGATCATGTGACTTCACATATTTGAGCTCAACTTCTTTCTTGGCAATGCATTCTCTGATAAAGTGATACATTGTATCTATATGCTTGCTACGATCATGATACACTGGATTCTTCGTGAGTGCTTGTGCGTATTTGTTATCAATACAAATCTCCGTAGCTTCAATATTTAGGTAACGAAGAATTATTCTAGCGACTTTAAAGTGAGTGGAGTTAGGAGCTTGCATGAAGCGACTTACTACTCCAACTACAAAGAGTATATCTGGCCTAGTACAAGTCAAGTACCTCAAACTTTCCACAAGACTTTTGAAAAATGTGGGATCTATTTTATCTTCTTCATTAAACTTGGATAGTTTTGTCCCACTCTCCATTGGCGTGTTTACAAGGTTGCAATCGAGCATGCTGAACTTCTTCAATATCTCTTTTATTTAGCTCTCTTGAGAGATAAAAATTTCATCCTCTATCTGCTTCACTTCTAGGCCCACGTAGTATGACATGAACCCTACATCCGTCATCTCGAACTCACGGGACATATCTTTCTTAAAAGCTTCAAACAAACTTGGGTTATTACCCGTTAAAATAAGATCATCAACATAGAGATAAATAAGTAAGATATCTCCATTAGTATGAACATTAATGTAAAGAGCATATTCATGGAGACAACGAGTAAACCTATTTCTTGAAAATACTTGTCGATGCAACTATTCCATGCCCGTGGGGCTTGCTTCAATCTATATAAAACTTTCTTCAACCGCAACACTTTATCTTCATGATTTTTTACCACAAATCCCAGGTTTCATGAATGGTATCCCCAACACTACTAACACTCTAGCTGAACTATTGGCGGCTTGACGCTTATGCAGGGACTTAAGATTGCGGTAGAAAATTCACTATCTCTACTAAAGATAATTGTAGACTCCACTGAGATAATCAATATGCTACAAAATGGAAATATGCTTATAGATAGCTCTATTATTTTGGTATGAAGGATGCTCCTAGGGACCACAAGCGTTCCTCATAGCTACACGGAGCAAAACCAACTGGCGAATGCACTAGCAAAAGAAAGAGTCATCTATCCGTATGATCATTCAAATCTTTTAATTTTTGAAGTTTCTTGTATTTACTTGAGCATCATTTAGCAAAAGATAACATTAATGATTTGCTGCAGTAGAACAGAAATTGATGTACTGTTCTTTTCCATTTTCTACCTCTTCTTTCTGTGCATCCATGTTTGCAGCAAGACGTGTCTTGCTTTGCTAAAACATAAAGGAAATTACTAATATGAGGTAAAAAAAAAAAAATCATGAACTCAATGTGAAAAGCAGCAAATCTGTGTACAATAATGAAAACCACTACATTTATCTGAGTGCTATATTATTTTTGTTTTGATAACCATGGTGTTTAGGTCAACTTGTACGCATCTCGACTAATTCCACGGGAAACATGACACCGCTTACTAGCAACAGGTAGTAGGTAACTCTATGAACCAAAACTTGGATAGAGTTTTTGTCCTCTAGTGGGATTTGAACCAGAGATCTCATAATTTTCACTTCTCACTCACTTTAATGACCACTAGGCAAAATCCTTCGCTGCATTCTGGGTAAGGATGCTTATCGGGCAGATCAGACGAATAATTACGCTTAACGGTTCGATTTAACGGTTATCGAAGTATAAATGTAGTAATCCGCTGGCCATCCAATAAGATAATGGGCGGATTGGTATCAGATTGACGATTATCGGACGGTTTATATGCTAAACCAAATATAATTTTTTTAAACAATCAAGTACATACAAGAACTACTGATAAGGAAGACATAACAGATACGAGCTAATCTATGCAAAGAACATAGTTCCAGTTCATTGCACTGTACAAAATCCAGACGAGCATCCTAAACATGAAGAAAACTAGCTTCATCCATCTTACTACAGCTCCGCCTAACTTTACTGTGCTATAATATGAGCTAACAGTAGAAATTAAGAATTTAGCCATTTAGGATTTCAATAGTACTTTATATACATAGCCCCCACCCCAATTATTACAATTTTATGTATATTTGTTCGATCGTCATTAATTACATTGCTGATTACGAGTCAATTATTTTTGAATTTTAATATTGGAAATTCTTTCATATTCTGTAGAGTGTTTTGCTGGATAAATAACATCTTTATGCCACCCACAATTACCAATTTTAGCTACCATCCGAAATCTTCTACCATAATAGCCATTTAAAGACCTCAAGCTTGCAACCATTTCACTCATCTTAACCTCCAAGTGATGAAGAGCAATGCCAAATTGACCCTTAAATTCTTTTAATAATTGCTGGCTAATTATTGAATTTCTCAGCCAATTCTTCCACTTTGACCTCCATTTTAAGGGCCGTTAAGGTAATTTGTCGAATGAGTTTTCTGCATTTATCACTTTGCTGTATTGAATACCTCAACATATATTCGTATTATGAGCATCGTGCTCCAGCTCATATCAAAATTACAAATATTATTAGAATTATCATAATAAGGACTCAGAAAAAGATAGAAGTATTAGAACCCGGTTCCAATGGCCACCTTGACTACCGTATACATTACAAAAATTTCACTCATAGGATTGGAAAGTTGCAATAACCCGCTCTTGAAAATATTTTTTAATAATTTTTCAACAAGTGGGGTCCTCCACAACATGGGCAAGTATCACTAAAATTAAGAATAACCATAATTTGACCAATATTAATTCTAAGATGCCATGTCAAGAAAAGCAATAAACATTCAACCGTTACTATTACGCCTCCGTCCATAACAAGTTAGGGTCATCGATTTGAATCCTCATTCCTTTCAGTAAGCTCAACCCATATCATTATTATTTTTAAAATAAAATAGAGTGCAAGTAATAAAAGGTAAATGTATATAATAAAAACTTGATTAGACAAACAACAAAAATCTAATCTAGAAAAATGGTTAATTTTACGTCCGTTACAATGGCGCAAAAAACTTGTTGGTCCCAATTCTCAAACGCACATGCAAATATATATGAGCGAGAACTAATAAAATTATAAGTAGGGTATCGTTTCCACGAGGACTTATACTTAACTATTAACTAAACAAAAGTAGAGCAGTTTATTTGTCCAAGAGATTTCTCAAATTATTGCTTTTAACTAATTATAACTAATGTAAAATAATAAAATAAAGCAATTTAACGAAGACAAGTAGTCAAGCTTGAATTGAGATCAATAAAAAGGAGTATATGAGGTTGTGGTCGCTTTACCAATCCTTTTAAATTTTGATTACTCCCATTAATTCGAATTACATATGTTTACTAATTGACCGGATTAGAATTACTTATAATATTATTCCGAAGTACTACTCGCCTATTCAAGATAACTTTTATGAAATTGAATCTATCAAGAATGCACAGAGATCACGTTACACAATTAAGTAAGACTGTTAGGTATATCCTTTTCCTAACTACAAAATCATTCCCCGAGACTCTGGTTCAAAAACTTGCCCTCTATATTTCTTCTCTAATGTAAAAACAGTTTTTCTAAGTATAAGTTAGATAGTACATAGAACTTAATTGTTGGCCAAACAATCAAGCTATTATGCGCATAATTAAAGAAATCACCAAAAACAACAATTCGTATTAATAGGAAAATAATTGCTAATATGGTAGCCTTGGATTCCCTGGCTAATATGGTAGCCTTGGATTAATACTTAAAAGTTAACATGTGTTGCTCTCAAGAATAGTTTCCCAATAAGTCTTTCTTTTATATCTTTTTCAGTTCTTGTCCACCAGCAGTTCCCTCAATTAGTGCTCTTAACATATCAAAATAGCACACAATTAGTGTAATTTCAATAATTAAATATAGTTCAGCACATTAAACACAAAATAGAACCAAAGACAAAAACATGAGTAAAGTAATATCGACACATATACAAATATGCCCAACATCACAACTCAAAACAAAAAAGGCATTTCATAAGTCATAAATCATTTGAAGAGTTAAAACATTCTTTGAATATTGAACATACGGCCTTAGTCTTTTTACATAACATAACATATATCAAAAATTTAATTGGCAGCACCTATTACGAAGAACATTAATACTCCCTCCGTTCCAGTTTATGTGATCCTATTTTCTTTTTTGTCCGTTCCAAAAAGAATGACCCATTTCTAAATTTGAAAATAATTTTCCTTAAACTTACAATTCTATCCTTAACGAGAAGCTTTTATAACAACACAAATACTCTGGGGCCCTTCTTGAATTGTTTAGGATCACAAATTTCAAAAGTCTTCATTTTTTCTTAAACTTTGTGCCCAGTCAAATATGTTCACATAAATTGGAACGAAGGGAGTATCAACTATGATAAAAAGGTGTAATTTTCAACTTGTCGTTAAAAGACTTTTCGTGTCACTCCGTATCATACATTAATCAGTTCACAATATGAATATTACACGTCAAAACATCCCTTGAAAATTTTCCCATCTCATCTTCTAATTTCTTTCAACTCTTTTCTCTTACTATTCTCAAACTCAAATTTTGTTTAACTAGTTGGCATTTTCTTTTAATAGGTTGTTTTGGATGCATGTTCTTATTCTATTTTATCTTTCATTTTTCTGTTGAACTTTTTCTTTTCTAATTTTTTGTACCAATTAACTCGGCACCCAGGAAGAAAGGGTAAGTAAAGAAAGAGAAAACATCATGGGATACGACCCTAAATACCACTCCCTTAAAATGGACAAGTAATTTGAATCACTATTCAGAACTTCTCTTTTGTATATGTATGAAAATTTACAAAGGGCATGATTTCTTTTATCTTTTTTCTTTTTAAACTCAAAGAAGAGTGTTTGATCTCTTCTGGCTGGCTATGCGAAAGAATGCTTGAAAATTTAAAATATTCTTGTAACGACTCGACCGGTCGTTTTGAGTATCGTAGTTTCGTTCCCCCATTCATTACTTATTCTATGTTCGTTTGTTGTTATGTGACTTGCCAGAGTGGTTAGTTTGGTTCCGGGGATGTTTCAGAATGAATTGGGATACTTAGTCCCAAGGTTGGAAGCCTAAGTTGAAAGAGTTGTCCGAATATTGACTTATGAGTAAACGACCCCGGAATAAAATTTTAATGTTTTCGATAGTTTAATATGATAATTTTGGACTTAGGAGTATGTTCCTATATTGATTTGGATGTCCGTAGGTCGTTTTAGGTTGAATTGGCGAAAGTTGAAAAGTTGAAGGTTTGGAAAGTTGAGAGGTTTGAGCAAGAGTTGACTTTGCCGTTACTGGGGTCGTATTTTGGTTCTGAGAGTTGGAATAGGTCCGTTGTATCATTTATGACTTTTGTGCAAAATTTGAGGTCAATCAGAATTGATTTGGTGCATTTCGGCATTGGTATTGAAAGTTGGAAATTCAATAGTTCATTCGGCTGGAATTGAGATGCGATTCGTGCTTTCGATGTTGTTTGATGTGATTTGAGACTTCAACTAAGTTCGTATGATATTTTAGGATGTGTTGGTATGTTTGGATGGGGTCCCAAGGGACTCGGGTGAGATGCCAACTGAGTTTGGCCTTCTGGAGTTGCTGAACTGCTGGTGTCTGGTTTCCTATTACGCAATCGCATAAAGGGGGTCGCGATCGCGTAGGGTTATTTGTGGCAGGGGCATTTTTGTGAAACGCATTTGAAAGTTTGTGTATGCAACCGCGGAGCTTTGGTTAGTTGCGCATCGCAAACGCGGGTGTTGGGGTGCGTCCGCGAAGAAGGAAGGGGAGGTCTAGGAAGCCCACGCATTTGTTCTTTGTGATCGCGTGTGAGAGTCCGCGTCCGCCTAGGCCATTTCTGAAGGTAGTAAACTTTGTTCTTCGCAATCGCGAGGGTATTTCCGCGATCGCAAATGGGAAACATCTGGGCAGACTATTTAATTTAAAAAATGAGGGTTAGAGTATTATTTCACTTTTGGACCTCGGTTTTGGGCGATTCTTGAAGCGATTTTCAAGGAGTTGATTGGGGTAGGTGATTTTAACTCATATTTGATTAATATATATGAATCAATCATTGTTTTTACTATTTAAGTATTTTGGATTGGAAATTTGGGGAAACTTCAAAAGCTATATTATGAGGATTTGAAAGGTGATTTGAGGTCAGAATTAGATGATTTTGGTATGGTTGGACTCATTATTGAATGGGTATTCAGAATTTTTTTTTAATTTTGTCGGGTTCCAAGATGTAGGCCCGGAGTTGACTTTTTGGGTTCACTTTTTGACTTCGGTTAAAGAACTTACCTTTATCGTATGTAATTGATTCCTATAGCTTGTATTGATTGTATTAAGTTGTTTGGGGCTAGATTGGAGTCGTTCAGAGGCCGATTCGTGAGGAAAGGGCTTGTTGGAGTTTGTGAATTGCGCGGTTTGAGGTAAGTAACACTTCTAAACTTGGTACTGAGGGTATGAATCCCTCAAATACGTGTTATGTAATTGGTGTTGAGGTGACGCACATGCTAGGTGACAGGCGTGTGGACTTGCACCATGGTAATTGTGACTCGGTTGATTCTGTGGTACCATGTAGTTATCTGTCACGACCCAAAATCACATGTGTCGTGATGACGCAAGGCCGACAACTCCCAAATAACAAGCATCTTTAATTTAAACATACTGAAATTGGCTTAAGTAAAAATAATCTCATAATAACTGGAAGAAAACACCGCAACTCAATACAGAATTCCCCAAAGAAATCCGGGTGTCACTGAGTACATGAGTATTTATACAATAACATGGTCTGACTGCGGAAACACTATCTAGGAAGATAGAATAGTACAAATGAAACTAAAGAGAAAGAAGGAGAGTTAAGCTCTGCGGACGCCAAGGCAGCTACCTCGATAGTCTCCTAACTGAATAAGCTCCAACATTAGCAACTTCCGTATCTGGAAGCACCTGGATGTGCACACGAAGTGTAGAGTACAGTATGAGTACAACTAACTCAATAAGTATCGTAAATAAATACAACAATGTAAGAAAAGCATAAATTATTGATGATACTAGCTATCACGTGTGTAGTTCCATCTTTTAAACCGACACATAACAATATTAAAAATTTACTCGTCAAGTTTTATGAGAAAATAGTCGTGTGTGCAACTATACAGTTTCTCAAATATTCTGCTCCGACAATATCATGGCATGTAGAGGTGATAAGCAGTTAAATCAGGAAAATGATCAAGGAATTGCAAAATCCACACAACACTAGTCGGATTCTCTCAACTTTCCATATCCGTTCCAAACCACTGATCAGTATTCTCAATAATCGCGTGTACACCATCAAGAGAAAAATATGAGAGGGTGATCCTAGGGGATGGATCCGTATCCACACACTGCACGGAATACACACGTGCTAATAATAGAACCCGCACGGACAGCTCACGTGCTACACGGATAACTCATATGTCAATAACATCAATATATAGATCCGCACGGAAAACTCACGTGCCAATATCACAATCCGCTCGGTATGGTCACAGGCCTCCAGTCCAACATATCATACATGAGTAAATAAACAAGTATACATGTATGTGATGAATGAATAACAATTTTCATGCTCCTAGATTGGTATAAATGACATGCTAACGTGTAGCCATGTGCAAAGTGTGCTATCATAGTTCAAATCGGAAATTTCGCCACTGAAAAAATATTTATCAAGTTCGATCAGGGATTAAACCTCTATATAGCCTCAACATGGCTCAAATAGATCATACAACTGTTACGAACATGAGAAATATCATAGCTTAAAGCTTAACAGTCAATTCTAGGCTTATAAGAGCCCGAACACAACCCGAACATGAATAAATGACCTCAGTGCTCGCACATGGGTTTATCCCCACGCATGTGCGCACCTAGTAGCGCGTAGCTATCACAACAATTCAGGCAACTAGTTTAAATAAGATACTTACCTAAAGCAAATCAAATCACTCCGCTAGCAAGCCCTTCCCACGCGTATCGGCCTCCGTAAGGATCGAATATAGCCAAAAATAATGTAATACTATCAACAAAAGCTATAGGAATTGATTCCAATTAATAAAGCTATGATCTTTAACGAAGGTCAAAAAGTCAACTGAAAAAGTCAACCCCGGGTCTAAGTCTCGGAATTCGAAAAAATTAACAAAATCCAAACACCCATTCAACCACGAGTCCAATCATATCAAAATTACTCAAATCCGATCACAACTCGACCTTCAAATCCTCAAATTAAAGCCTATGAAGTTTCTACAATTTTTTCCAATTTTTCCAACACAAAAACACTAATTAAATGATAAAATCAATGATATATTAATGTATATAATTACCAAATCCGAGTTAGGATCACTTACCACAATCAACTCCTTGAAAATCCCTTCCATAATCGCCCAAATTCTAGGTCTCTAGCTCAAAATATAAAAAATGGGTTCAAACCCTCATTTTTGAAAATTAACACTGTTGCCCAGCGAATCCTCTTCGCGATCGTGGAAAGTCCCTAGCGATCGCGAAGAACAAAACAAACCTGCCCCAAAAATGGCCTTCGTGAATGTGGATAACTCCACACGAATGCGATTCAAAGATTCACAGACCTACGCTATCGCGAACATATTCACGCAATCGTGAAGAACAACTTTGCGTGACCCCAGCTGCCTCACTTCCTTGTACGCGAACGCGATCCACTGTACACGTTCGCGAAGCACAAGCTTCTCAAATTCCGCGATCGCATCCCTCACTACGCGAGCGCGAAGAGAAAAAATTCAACAGCCCTCACAGACCCTTCGCGATCGAGGACCTATCTTCGTAATCGCTTAGAAGGAAACTAGAACACATAACAACATCAGACTTCAGCAATCTTCAAAGTCTAATTCCTATCCGTTAACCATCTGAAATCCCCCAGAGGCTCTTGGGACCTCAATCGAACTTACCAACAAGTCCTAAAACACTATACAAACTTAGTGGAGGCCTCAAATCACATCAAACAACATAGAAAACACAAATCGCACCCGAATTCAAGCCTAATGAACTTATGAACTTCTAACTTCTACATTTGATGCCGAAACCTATCAAATCAACTCCGATTGACATCAAATTTTGTACACAAGTCATAATGACACAACAGACCTATTCCATTTTCCAGAACAAAAGTCCGAGCTCGGTAACTACAAAGTCAACTCTCGGTCAAACTTCTCAACTCTCAAAACTTTTACTTTTCCAACTTTCGCCAATTCAAGCCAAAATTGACTATGGACCTCCAAATCACTATCCAGACACATTCATAAGTCCAAAATCACCCTACATAGCTATCATAACCGTTAAAACTCCATTCCGAAGCCATTAAACATAAGATAACATCCGGTCAACTCTTTCAACTTAGGCTTCCAACCTTGGGACTAAGTGTGTCAATTCATTCCGAAATATCCCTGAAATCAAACCAACCACCTCGGCAAGTCACATAATAATAATTGATCATAGAATAAGCAGTAAATAGGGGAACTAGGTTACAACACTCAAAATGACCGGTCGGGTCATTACATCCTCCCCATCTTAAACAAACGTTCATCCTCGAACGGGTCTAGAATCATACCTAGAGTCTCAAATAGGCGTAGATATCTGCTCTGCATCTCCTGCTCGGTTTCCCAAATAGTCTCCTCGACTGGCTGACCTCTCTACTGGACCTTCACTTAAGCAATGTTCTTTGACCCCAACTTTTGAACCTGCCGATCTAAAATGGCCACCGGCTCCACCTCATAAGTCAAATCACCATCCAACTGAACCGTGATGAAATCCAAAACATGAGACGAATCTCCGACATACTTCCGGAGCATGGATACATGAAACACTGGATGAACACTCGAAAGACCAGGCGGCAATGCAAGTCTGTAAGCCATCTCCCCGATCCTCCCAAGCACCTCAAACATGCCAATATATCCTGAACCTCATAACACATTTTATGGGCAAAACTAGGAGTAATACCTTCTCTCCCACCATGTAAGCAACATCGCGAACCTTTCGATCAACGTAAATCTTATGTCTAGACTGCGTCGTGTGAAGCCGATCCTGGATCAACTTAACCTTGTCTAAAGCATCCTAAACCAAGTCAGTACCTAATGGCCTAGCCTCACCCGGCTCGAACCAACCCACCGGAGACCGATACCGTCTCCCATACAGGGCCTCATATTGAGCCATCTGAATGCTCGATTGGTAGTTGTTGTTGTAAGCAAACTCTGCAAGCGGCAGAAACTGATCCCAAAAACCCCTGTAATCTATGACACAAGCACGTAGCATATCCTCCAATATCTGAATAGTGCACTCGAACTGTCCATCCATCTGAGGATTGAATGTTGTACTCAACTCAACCCGTGTGTCTAACTCTCGCTGCACTGCTCTCCAAAACTGCGATATAAATTGTGTGCCCCGATCTAAAATGATGGACACCAGCATACCGTGAAGGCGAACAATCTCGTGGATGTAAATCTCAGCCAACCACTCTAAAGAATAGATAGTCCTAACTGGAATAAAATGCGCGAACTTGGTCAATCGATTCACAATCACCCAAATAGCATCAAACTTCAATGAAGTTCGTGGGAGACCAACTACAAAATCCATGATTATACGCTACCATTTCCACTCCGGAATCTCAAGCCTCTGAAGCAATCCACCCGGTCTCTAATGCTCGTACTTCACCTGCTGACAATTTAGGCACCGAGCAACAAACCCCACTATATCTTTCTTCATCCTCCTTCACCAATAGTACTGCCTCAAGTCCTGATACATTTTTTGCGGCACCCATGTGAATGTAATACTGCGAACTATGGGCCTCCTCAAGAATCAACTCATGTAGCCCATCTACACTGGGCACACACATCCTACCTTGCATCTGCAACACCCCATCTTCCCCAATAGTAACCTCCTTAGCATCAACATGCTGAACCGTGTCCTTAAGGACAAGCAGATGAGGTTCATCATACTAATGCTCTCTGATGCGATCATATAAGAAAGACCGAGAAACCACACAAGCTAGAACCCGACTGGGCTCCGAGACATCTAACCTTATGAACTGATTGGACAAGCCCTGAACATCTGATGAAAGTGGTCTCTTACCAACCAGAATAAATTCATGATTGCCCATAATCATCGCCTCTCTACTCAAAGCATTGGCCACCATATTGGCAGTCTCGGGATGATACAAAATGGTAATATCATAGTCCTTAAGCAGCTCCAACAATCTCCGCGGCCTCAAATTCAGATCCTTTATTTGAACAAGTGTTGGAGACTCCGATGATCAGTAAATACCTCACAAGACATGCCGTAGAGATAATGCCTCCAAATATTCAATGCATGAATAATGACTGCCAACTCCAAATCATGAATAGGGTAGTTCTTCTCATGGGGCTTCCACAGGCGTGAAGCATAAGCAATCACTCTACCCTCATGCATCAAGACACACCGATACCAATCCGAGAAGCATCACAATATACTGAATAAGAACCCGATGCTGAAGGCAAAACTAGAACTGGAGATGTGGTCAAGGAAGTCTTGAGCTTCTGAAAGCTATCCTCACACTCATCCGACCACCTGAATGTAGCACCCTTCTGGGTAAACCGGGTCAAAGGCGCTACAATGGACGAGAAACCCTCTTCAAAGCGACGATAATATCCGGCCAAGCCTAGAAAACTCTGAGTTTCAGTAGCTGAAGACGGTCTGGGCCAACTCTAGACTACCTCTATCTTCTTTGGATCCACCTTAATCCCCTCACTGGATACCACGTGCTCCAAGAACGCCACCGAACTAAGCCAAAACTCACACTTGGAGAACTTGGCATAAAGCTTCTCCTCCCTCAACCTCTGTAGTTCAATCCTCAAATGCTGGTCATGTTCCTCCTGGCTACGTGAGTACACCAGGATATCATCAATGAATGCTATGACAAATGAATTAAGATATGGATGAAATACACTGTTCACCAGGTGCATGAATATTGCTGGGGCGTTGGTCAGCCCAAAAGACAACACAAGGAACTTATAGTGACCATAGCGGGTCTGAAATGCTGTCTTCAAAATATCCGAGTCCCGAATCTTCAACTGGTGATATCCAGACCTCAAATCAATCTTAGAGAACACCCTCGCTCCCTGAAGCTGGTCAAATAAATCATCAATGCGCATCAACGGATATGTGTTCTTAATTGTAAATTTGTTCAACTGCCTATAAACGATGCACATCCGTATAGTACTATCATTCTTCTTTAGAAACAGAACCGGTACACCCTAAGACACCACAGTAGTCCTAATGAACCCCTTATCAAGAAGATCCTAAAGCTGCTCTTTTAATTCCTTCAACTCTGCTGGTGCCATACGATATGGAGGAATAGAAATGGGCTGAGTGCCCGACACCAAGTCAATACCAAAATCAATATCCATGTCGGGTGACATGCTTGGAAGGTCTGGAGGAAACATATCCGGAAAGTCTCGCTCTACCGAAACAGAATCAATAGTAGTAGTATCAGCACCAACATCCCTCACCAAAGCCAAATATGACAAACACCCCTTCCCAACCATTAGCTAGGCCTTCAGATAAGAAATCAGCCTGTTGGGAACATAATCTAGAGAACCTCTCCACTCGATCCTTGGCAACCCCGGCGTCACTAATTCTACGGTCTTAGCGTGACAATCCAGAATAGCATGACATGGAGACAACCAATCTATACTCAAAATCACATCAAAATCAACCATACTAAATAATAAGAGATCAACTTTAGTATCCAATCCTCTAATGATCATCACACACGATCGATACACACAGTCCACAATAACTGTATCGCCCACCGACATAGATAAATTGAAAGGTGAAACTAAGGACTCACGAGGAATATCCAAATATGAGTTAAATAGGATGATACATAAGAATAAGTAGAACTAGGGTTAAATAATGTGGAAGAATCTCGGTGGCACACTGAAACAATACCTGTGATCACTGCATCTGAAGCAACGGCCTCTGGCCTGGCAGGAATTGCATAGAATTGAGCTTGTCCACCACCCGATTGACCTCCCCATCTAGGGCGACCTCTAACTGCCTGAGACCCACCCCTAGCTGGCTGGGCGAATGGTGTAGCTGCTAGTGCCAGTACCATCGGCCGAGAACATTGCTGAAAGACTGTAAAATAATAATAATGCCTGATCCACGTCCAATCCGCACTCAATAGTAAATGGAAACGGTCATTGAAAGAATAGTACCCAACAAGAGTCGGGGTCGATTTTCACAGGGAGTTTAATATGGGTGTTAGGGGTATACACTTGACGAAAGCAAATGGAACAACTAGATTGCACTTCCAAACAAAGGGTTTTGATTTCTAATTCTATGCTAAGAGAAGAAACTAGAAAGAGACTGATTGTTTTTGGTATTTTTCCAAATTGTTAAAAAAGCATAGGGATGTGACCTTAACCTAGGTGTTTGCCTAATGGGTTAAATACGTTAACACTTGTTTTATTGATCGGGGTATATTATAGCTCTCAACTCTAAGTTACCCACTCAATACCTCTCGATCATAGAGTGATTTTGCCCAATTTAGATTTTTTAAGCCCAAATGGGTATCAAACTAAATAGTTGATATGAACTCAAGTTGGGTTCTCACTATCTCTAGTTCAAACCCTTTAATATGTCTAATCAAACTCTTAATTAGCCTAATTTCTTATTAGCCAAGTTTTGCTAGACTAGATATCTCTTTCTTAAGCAAAGACCAAGTCAAATAGGCATGAATAAATATTTGCAACCGCTAATTCTAAAATTAAAGCATAAACTAGGATAAATAATCAACACCCAATCATAAACAAACATTAAATTAAATACCCATAAGATTTACACACTAGGGTTGGGTCACAACCCTGGTAAGAATGTAGCTACTCATAGTGAGAAATGAAGTAAACAAAGAAGAAATACTAATTAAACTCATAATCTAAGATTAAAATGATAAAATATGATGTTTAAATCCTAATATAGTCAAAAAATTCCTAAAATAAAATACAACGGCTACAACAACTCAAACTTCAAAACTTGACCTAAAAATGTGATTTTCGTTTATTTATAGTTGCTCAAAATTCGCTCACAAATATGCTCCTCGGGAGGTTCTGCGGCCGCACAATTCCATGTGCGGTCCACAAATTGCTTAAGCTTTTAAGGAATTGAATTCTGTAGCCGCACAATTTGGTCTGCGGTTGCAATGCATCTTATGCGGCCGCACAATTCTTGTGCGGTCGGCACTTCAGGCAAGGCTTCAAGTCTTGGTCGTTTGCACACTCTCTGAACTTTGAATTCTTAATCAGTTCAAACTCTGTTTTGCGACCACACAAATCATGTGCAGTTTGCACATCAGCTAAAACTCTACTGGGATTCTTCACTTGTCCACACTTTCTTCTGCGGACTGCACTTCTGAGTCGGAATACTCCTTTTTGAGTCGGATTTCATCATGGGAGCCCAAACATCCAACATTCCTGCAATTTGCACACTTTCATTAGTTTTGGGAACATAAATAAATACTTTTGGACTAAAACAAAAGCAAAAGGGTACTAATAAGTGTTCAAAATCCACACTTATCAACAATCCTTCTTGAGATGATTCAAGTTCTCGCACTCGAAACAACCCCTCCTATGACGGAGCTGCTGCTCCTGATAACCCAAGGAACTACTTGTAAAAGCCTGGAAAAAGGAAGCATGGTGAGAAATCTGCACTGGTAATGCACTGAATGATGATTGTCCCGAACGAGCACTGTAAGAACCATGGCAAACTAATGCACCATGATGAACAGGACGAGCCATCTGAGCAGGCCTATAAGGACGACCCTGGTGGGACTGACCCCAGAAGAAACACCGCTGAAACCACCCGAACCACAAGGCCTCTTGTCCTCCCTCTTCTCATACTCCTGACTACAGACCAGCTCTAGTCGTCGAGCAATATCAACCACCTCGTCGAACCGAGCACCTGATGCATTCTCCCAAGTCATAACAAAATGCAACTGATAGCTGATGCCATCAATGAACCTCCTACTCCTCTCCCTCTTTGTGGGAACCAACCAAATTGCGTGACGCGCCAACTCTGAAAATCTCATCTTGTACTAGGTCACATACATACCCTCCTAGTATAGCTACTCGAATTGCCTACGCAACTCCTCCCTGCGAGTTGGTGGCATAAACTTCTCCAAGATGAGAACGAAGAACTCGAGCCATGAAAGTGGTGCAACACCAGCTGGCCTGCCCTGCTCATAGGTCTCCCACCATCTGAAGGCTTCCTCCGTTAGCTGAAAAGTAGTAAATGAGACCCCATTAGTCTCCAAAATACCCGCCGCGTGAAGAATTCGCTGGCACCTATCCAAGAAGTTGTGAGCATCGTGTGACTCAGCCCCACTGAATGTGGGAGGCTTGAGCCTTCCAAACCTCTCTAGTATCTTTTACTCCTCATCACTCATAATGGGACCCACCTGGGCCTGAGCAACAGCAACCGATTGGGCGGGTAGTACCCCCGGTGTTTGAAGTTCCTATACCACCTTCTCTGAAGTACGGGCAGTGGGAGTCTAAGAACCTCCCCCGGCCTTAGAAGTAGCTGGTGCGGCCTGAACTAAAACCGCATGAGCAAGGCTAGTGCAAATAGTCAATATCTAGCCTCTTAAAGGCCTGGAGTCATAATAGTCACAGCTGGTGCCTGAGCTGGTAACACTGACTCAACCACTTGGTACCTGCTCCTGATCTAGAGCAACTGGTGGGTCTACAGGTGCTGCTCTAGCTGCTGTACGAGCTGCACCTCGGCCTCTACCGCGGCCCCAACCTCTCATGGCCCTAGCTGGTGGTACTGATGGCCGTCTGCTCGGTCTGGTAGCACGTGTCCTCACCACCTATGAGAGAATAGAATAACATAAGTTTAGTTTTCGGAATCAACAAATTCGCACGAAAAGAATACAAAAATGTGAGGGTTTTCCTAAGGGTTCGGCAGCCTCTCGAAGATAAGTACAGACATATTTGTACCGATCCGCAAGACTCTACTTAATCTGCTCATAAGTCGTGAGACCTATGTAACCTAGTCTCTGATATAACTTGTCACGACCCAAAATTACATGTGCCTTGATGGTGCCTATCGTGATACTAGGCAAGCCGACGACTCACAAATAACAGGCACCTTTAATCTAAACATACTGAAATAGGCTTAAGTAAATAATATCTCATAATAACTGGAAGAAAACACCGCAACTCAATGCAAAATTCCCTAAAACAATGTCACTGAGTACATGAGCATCTATACAATAACATTGTAGGACCGCAGAAACATTATCTAGTAAGATAGAACAGTACAAACGAAACTAGAGATAAATGAGGAGAGTCAAGGTCTGCGGAAGCTAAAGCAGCTACCTCGATAGTCTCCGAACTGAATAAGCTCGAACACTAGCAACCTCCGTGTCTGGAAGCACCTGGATCTGCACACAAAGCGCAAAGTGTAGTATGAGTACAACCAACTCAATAAGTATCGTAAATAAACATGGCAAGGTAAGAGAAGCATAAATTATTGGTGATACTACCTATCACCTGTGTAGTTCCATCTTTTAAACGTGCACAGAACAATATTGAAAATTTACTCATCAAGTTTCGTGAGAAAACAACTGTGTGTGCATGTGTACAGTTTCTCAAATAGGCTCAGACAATATCATGACATGTATAGGTGATAAACAGTTAAATTAGGTAAATGATCAAGGAAATGCAAAATCCACACAACACTAGTTGGATTCTCTCAACTTTCCATATCTGTTCCAAACCACTGATCAGTATTCTCAATAATTACGTGTACACCATCAAGAGAGAAACATGAGAGGGTGACCCTAGGGGTATGGATCCGTATCCACACGTTGCACAGATAACTCACGTGTTATACGAACAACTCATGTGCTAATAATAGAACCCGCACGGATAACTCATGTGTCAATAACATCAATATATGGATCCGCACGGACAACTCATGTGTTGCACAAATAACTCATGTGCCAATATCACAATCCGCCCGGTATGGTCACAGGCCTCCAGTCCAACATGTCATACATGAGCAAATAAACAAGTATACATGTATGTGATGAATGAATAATAATTCTCATGCTCCTGGATTGGTATAAATGACCTGCTAACGTGTAGGCATGTGCAAAGTGTGCTATCATAACTAAAATCGGAAATTTCATCACTGCAAAATCATTTATCAAGTTCGATCAGGGATTAAACCTCTATGTAGCCTCAACATGGCTCAAATAGGTCACACAAACTATTACGAACATGAGAATTATCATAGCTTAAAGATTAACAGTCAATTCTAGGCTTATAAGAGTCCGAGCACAACCCGAACATGAATAAATGAAGCCGGTACTCACACATGGGTTCATCCCCACACATGTGCGCACCTAGTAGCGCGTAGCTATCACAACAATTCAGGCAACTAGTGCCCCAATCGAGTTTAAATAAGATACTTAGCTCAAGCAAATCAAATAACTCCGCTAGCAAGTCCTTCCCATGCGTATCGGCCTCCGAAAGGATCGAATCTAGCCAAAAATAATGTAATACTATCAACAAAAGCTATAGGAATTGATTCCAATTAATAAAGCTATGATCTTTAACGAAGGTAAAAAAAGTCAATCCCGAGCCCACGTCTCAGAGTTTGATAAAATTAACAAAATCCAAACACCCATTCAACCAAGAGTCCAACCATATCAAAATTACTCAAATTCGATCACAACTCGACCTTCAAAACCTCATATTAAAGCCTATGAAGTTTCTACAATTTTCCCTAATTTTTCCAACCCAAAACACTAATTTAATGATAAAATAAATTATATATTCATGTATATTAACCAAATCTGAGTTAGAATCACGTACCCCAATCAACTCCTTGAAAATCCCTTCGAGAATCTCTCAAATCCGAGGTCTCTCGCTCAAAATATTAAAAATGGATTCAAACCCTCGTTTTTGAAATTTAACACTGCTGCCTTCTGATTCTTCTTCACGATCACGGAAAGTCCCTAGTGATCGCGAAGAACAAAACAAAGTTATCTCCAAAATGGCCTTTGCGAATGCGGATAACTCCGCACGAACGCAATTCACTGATTCACATATCTACGCGATCGCGAACATCTTCACGCGATTGTGAAGAACAACTTTGCGTGACCCCAACTACCTCACTTCCTTGTACGCGAACGCGATCCACTGTAGACGTTCGCGAAGCACAAGCTTCTCAACTTCCGTGATCGCATCCCTCACTATGCGTGCGCGAAGAGAAAAAATTCAACAGCCCTCACAGACCCTTCGCGATCGCGGACCTATCTTCGTAATCGCGTAGAAGGAAACCAGAACACATAACAACATTAGACTTCAGCAATCTTCAAAGTCTAATTCCTATCCGTTAACCATCCGAAATCCACCCGAGGCCCTTGGGACCTCAATCGAACTTACCAACAAGTCCTAAAATACTATACAAACTTAGTCGAGGCCTCAAATAACATCAAACAACATAAAAAACATGAATCGCACCCGAATTCAAGCCTAATGAACTTATGAACTTCTAACTTCTACATTTGATGCCGAAACCTATCAAATCAACTCCGATTGACCTCAAATTTTGTACACAAGTCATAATGACACAACAAACCTATTTCATTTTCCGGAACAAAAGTCCGAGACCGATAACAAAAGTTGTTCTTCGCGTGACCCCAGCTGCCTCACTTCCTTGTACGCAAACGAGATCCACTATACGCGTTCGCGAAGCACAAGATTCTCAACTTCCGTGATCACGTCGCTCATTTTGCGAACGCAAAGAGAAAAAATTCAACAGCCCTCAAAGACCCATCATGATCACGGACCTATCCTCGTGATCGCATAGAAGGAAACCAAAACACATAACATCAATAGACTTCAGCAATCTTCAAAGTCCAATTTCAATTAAACCATCCGAAATCCACGCGAGCCCCTCGGGACCTCAACCGAATGTACCAATAAGTCCTAAAAGACGATATGAACTTAGTCAAAGTCTCAAATCACATCAAACAACATAAAAAATGTGAATCGTACCCCAATTCAAGCCTAATGAACTTATGAACTTCTAACATCTACATTAGATGTCGAAACCTATCAAATCAACTCTGATTGACCTCAAAATTTTGCACGCAAGTCATAAAGGACACGACGGACCTATTACAACTTCCGGAACCAAAGTCCGATCCTATTAACCATACAGTCAACTTTCGGTCAAATTTCTCAACTCTCCAAACATTCATTTTTCTAGCTTTCGCCAATTCAATCCAAAATCAACTACAGACCTCCAAATCACTATCTGAATCATTCCTAAGTCCAAACTCACCCTAGGAGCTATCAAAACAGTCAAAACTCCATTCCGGAGCCATTTACACATAAGTCAACATCCGGTCAACTCTTTTAACTTAGGCTTCCAACCTTGGGATTAAGTGTCCGAATTCATTTCGAAACATCCCCGGAACCAAACCAACCTCCCCGGTAAGTCGCATATCAATAATTGAGCATAAAATAAGCAGTAAATAGGGGAACGGGGTTACAACACTCAAAACGACCGACCGGGTTGTTACATTATCAAACCTTGTTTCTATTCATGTAATCCCTACGTGTTTGAGTAATTGAGTTGTTATCCATGTTAGAAATCTTACTTAGGCTATATGATTATTCTATTGGGATCCACTAAGGTCATTGTTGTTGTTGAGATATTTGCTTAAATTGCAATTATGTACTCAGTCACATTCATCATTTGCATATCATATCGAAGTCTCTGTTGTCATTTATTGTTACATCATGTTATCATTGATTGGGATGATTGTATGAGATTTGTGAGCTCGAGAGAATAGGGATATTGATGACTTAGTTGGGGTCGGAGAGCCGTGTTGTGAGTGATGTTGTGGATCGGGCAGCACGCCGCGGCAGGCCTTCTTGGCTTAATATATATTATTATTATGGATCGGGCTACACGCCGCATCATGAATTATAGACTTTATATATTATTATTATGGATCGGGCTACATGCGCAAGTACTGTACAGTGCTGAGTGATTGAGAGTGATGAGTGGCAGTGTGAGACAGTGAGATTGAGTACTCTAAGAATGTGAGTTCATGAGTTTATCACTGTGATGCCTTACATGTGACATGCACATTTGACAAGTAGACATAGAGATGTAATATTCCTCATACTAGCTATACTTGCCATATTTTATCAGTATTGATCTTAAATTGTTGAACTTGAAAGCATGTATACATTTCTGTACTGTGCACGAATTGATTATGGGATTTCTCTGAGTTATTAATATCCTTTCCCTGTTATACTTGTACTATTATTATCTAGATTTGGATTGTACCTTTTTGAGCTCGACATTTCTTTCAACCCAAGGTTAGTCTTGTTACTTATTGAGTACATTGGGTCGATTGTACTCATACTACACTCTGCACTTTGTGTGCAGATCCAGGTACTTCTGGGCACGGTGGTTGCTATAATTAGTGCAATATCTGCTTGGAGATATTGAGGTAGCTGCTATGATGCCTGCAGACCTCGACTCTCCTTCCTTTCAGTTTATTTTGTAACGTTCTATCTTTCAAACAGTTGTATTAGAAATTTAGAGTCTGTTGACACTTAGTAGCTCATGTACTCGGTGACACTCAGATTTTGGGAGATTTTGTAGTTAAGTCGCAGATGTTCTTATCGGTTATTTATGAGATCTTTCACTGTTAAATTTAATATATCATGCTTCTAGTTTAAAATGCGTAGTTATTTTGTGATTATCGGCTTGCCTAGTACTGTGATCGGCGCCATCATGACATGTTGAGATTTAGGCCGTGACAGTTCTACATAAATTTATAATGAAGGCATTTATATAGAACTACATATGAAGGAAAATTTTTATGATATTAATAATATTGTTGGAAGTCTTATAATTTGTTCAATATAGTAATAATTATAGTTCATTTGTTTCGTTCGATTTATTTTTCTATATAAATTGAAAAAGGCGAATAATCTGAATTGAAGCCTAAGGTGATCAAATCGACCAAATGTTTACCTTATTTAGACTATGTGTATAGTAACACTTTAACATTCAAAACAATATGGCACCTGTAACCTTCAAATCCTGGATCCATCTCTGAGTGAGGGGCAGTGATGCCAGGCACTCGCACAATGCTGAGTGATTATGCGTGTTATGAGTGGGTAATTGAGATAACAGATTGAGCACTCTGAGAGTATGAGAACATAGGAATATCACTGTGATACATTACATTTGACATGCATATTTAACATGTAGGCATAGAGATGTAACATTCCTCATGATGGTTGTACTTCACATATTTTATCAAAGTTGGGTGAAAGGCCCCGTAAGACTTTACCTAAAACTCGGGGTTTCTTGGTGCCGAAGTAGGCTTATGTGTTGACGATTATAGGGACTATTCATATGCTTGAGGATATGTTGCGCACTTGTGTTCTTGACTTCAAAGGTAGCTGGGATGATCATTTTCCACTCATAGAGTTTGCCTACAACAACAGTTATCATGCCAGCATTCAGTTGGCACCGTTCGAGGCTTTATATGGTAGGAGATGTAGATCTCCCATTGGATGGTTTGAGATTGGGGAAGCGGAGTTGAGAGGGCCAGACCTCACGCATTAGTCTATAGAAAAGGTTAAGATCATTAAGGAACGGTTGAAAATGTCTCAGAGTCATCAAAAGTCCTATTCAAATGTTCGTCATAGGGATTTAGAGTTCGAAGAAGATGATTGGGTATTCTTGAAGGTTTCCCCCATGAAGGGGATAATGCAGTTTGGTAAGAAATGGAAATTGAGTTCGAGATATGTCAGACCGTACAGAATCATTCAGAGGATTGGCCAGGTGTCTTACAAGCTAGAACTACCTCCAGAGATGTCTTTGGTGCACCTGGTGTTTCACGTATCCATGTTGAAGAAGGTGGTTGGATATCCGTCGTTTATTATTCCGGTTGAGACTATCGAGGTTAATGAAGAATTGACTTATGAAGAAATTCCAGTTTCCATTCTTGATAGGCAAGTTCGAAATTTGAGGAATAAAGAGATTGCCTCCATGAAAGTGTTACGGTGAAACCAACAAGTCGAAGAGGCCACCTGGGAGGCCGAGGAAGAAATGAAGAAAAAATACCCTCATTTGTTTGAATAGTCATGTATTTATAAAGTTGTGTTCTATGAAAGTGTTAAGAGTTTACCTTCTATGAATTATGTATCATTTCTACAGTTGATGCTAGGGGTGTTCCTTTTTTGTGATATAATGCTCGTGAGGCCATGATTCCCGTTGTTTTTATAATATGTTACATCATTGGTTCATGTATATGTTGTTAGGATTGGTTTATGAGATTCTCTAACAGGTGGATAGGCCTAGTTACAGGGGAAACTCTGGCAAACATTTTGGAAATTTGGGGAGTTAGTCAAAGTTGGAACTGTTGGTGTGTTATAGTGGCTGAGTTACATTGGTTTCTAATGCCGGATTTTGGCCCTCGTTCGAGGACGAATGATCTTATGCGGGGGAGGATGTAAGGCCCCATAATATTTTACCTACAACCCGGGGTTTTGTGGTGCCGAAGTAGGCTTATGTGTTGATGATTATAGGGATTCATCGCGGCTTGCAAACTCGCCGTGGTTCAGACTTTTTGGATTGATCTGCGAACCTCATATTTGTCGCATACCGAGGTAGCAATTTGAGCTAATAACCCCTCGCAGATCCAGCACAAAGAAATCCCGGAGGAAAGTTTTGCGGCGCATTATGCAAGTCACAGAGTGAGGAAGGGGTGCCCAATTCCGGAGGGCCATTATGCGGCCCATTTTGCGGACCGCATAAGCGTTATGTGGTCGCATATGCGACCGCAAATCTGCATCAGGGCTTCATTTTTTCTAATTTTTGAACCCGACCCCATTCTTATAAAACAGTCTTAGGGATCATTTTAGAAGGTTAAAACTTATATTTCTAGAGAGAGGGAGTGCCATAAAGTTAGAGGGGAAGTTCCTAAGCTCATCATTCATCAATTCTTGCTCAAACTTGAAGAATTTACAAGAAGAATTCACTAGGTCTTCATCCTATAGGTAAGATTCTATTCCATAGCCCTCAATTTTGTGATTTTAACTGAAAATAGGTAATTAGCCAAGCATATTCTTGGGTGTGTGAGTTGTTTATTTTACATGCATGTACCATAAAGGACAATGGGAAGATTGTTGTGCTTATTTGGGTAAACCTTGGGTAGTGGGATGAAAGAATCCACCATAGGAGGACCTTGAAACCTTAGTGCACACCTAGTGTTTGATAAAATGCTCAAGTGAGCTGGAACTATGAACTCCTTCCTAATTTGTGTTCAATTTTTCTATATCACCAAATCGATCAAAGCGGCTAAGATTTCAAAACTTTATAGTAATTTAAAAAGCTTGGGGCAAGGTATGTTGGATAAACTCTTCTCTTAGAATTGAACCCCACAATATCCTTGTAAGTCCCGTGATGCTTATTATAAATTGATTATCCCAAATAATTCTTGTGTCAAAATAAATATGCATTCAATATGTATTCCAAAGATTCTTGTTATGTTGAGTCACTGTTGAGAATGTGGTTTAAGTATGGGCCGTGTGTTATTACGTTATGTTTTAAAAGCATGATTCTAATGAAGGCTATCATGTCAATTGTGTGAGAAATCACATGTGCCTAAGACCCTAAATTGCTCAAATATATGTTTAAAGTATTAATTAGAAAGGCCTTGTTGTTGATTTTCCAAGATGATATTTGAAAATGAAAAAAGAGAACATGAAATATGATGTGCGGCCAACGTGCCAAGAATGACATAGTGTTATGGCCAATAGTTCCAATAAAATAAATGACACGTAAAAGAATATGAAACGAGTGGCAAATCCTTTTTATAAAAAATGCCTTGGGAGTATCGTTTAGCCACCAAGGAAGGGTAGGTCAGAACAACCTAACCCCGAAACTACATGTGCCGGTGTAGGAGTGATTGAGGGGTAAATCCCGATGTTAATGTGATGAGATTATTTCCACTTATATGGGAGGAGATTGGTGTGTTGACATGTTTTCCCTTAAATGGAATGAGATTATTGCTAGCAGGATGTGATGTGATGTCGACCTACACGGCATTGTGGTGAGACGGCTTAGCCGGTCGGGCTGAGATCGGACGCCATACGGTGCACATGGTGGTATTGTGGGTGTATGTCTCAGGGTGAGATGGCTTAGCCGGTCGATCCGAGATCGGACTCCGTGCTAAGACACGGTGGTGTATCTGTGCTAAAGATGTCCTAACTTAAATTACTGAAATCTACTTGAAATTTACCTTTCCCCTAACTTAACACCTTGATATTGTTTGAGTCTCTTATTTGATTTCATGATTTATTCTCCATTTACTATTACTCGTTCTATTGAGAGGGTGTTTAGTTTTACATGCTAGTACTATTCCATATGTACTAATGTCCATTTTGCCGAGGGCGCTGCATCTTTAATGGATGCAGGTGGTTCTTCAGCATGTGGTATTGATTAGTGATCGCAGCACGCCCTCTCCTCAGCTGACTTGGTGAGCCCCACTTCAGTTCGGGGTCCTATATCTCTTATCATTTGTACATATCGTTTTGAGGTATAGCCGGTGCCTTGTTGTCGGCACTGTCATATCACTCTTTTATTCCTGTTAGAGGCTACGTAGACATAGCGTGGGTTGTATATGTTTTTAGGAAGGTTAAACTAAAAATGTTGTAACCGTATCATATGTTCCACTTCAACTATGATTGTACAATATACTATTTTGGAGACTTGTTAATAACATAACTAATGGAAATGAACTGGTGTTATTCACATGACCTCTTACTGTCTAATTAATGAAATGTATTCTTCTCTTTACTCATGTGTGAGTTGGGTAGACGACCCTATGCAGGCTTGATCGATCGGGATAACTCTGTTAAGCGCCAGTTGCGTGCCCCGAGGTCGGGGCGTGACAAAGGGCTTTAATTGTTGAACATGAAAGTATGTCTAAATTTTTGAACCCTAAACGAGCTGATTATGGAATTTCTCTAAGTTATTTATTGTCGTTGTCATTATCTTACCTATGTTGTCATTATATTAGTTTTGATTGTATCCTTCTCAATTCATCACTGCTTTCAGCCCAAGGTTAGTCCTATTACTTATTGGGTATATTGGGTCAGTTGTACTCATACTACACTCTGCACTTCTTGTGCAGATCCAGGTACATCTGGAAGCGGTGATTGTTAGATCGTTGTCGTATTTGCTTGGAGACTTCAAGGTAGATGATGTGACATTCGCAGACCTTGGCTCTCTTTCCTTTTTATTATCTTATGTACTATTTTATTTCTCAGACAATTGTATTAGAGTTTTGGTTTATGCTGATACTTAGTAGTGCTCATGTATTCTTTGACACCAGGTTTTGGGATGGTTGTAGTAGAGTTTTAGTCACTTTTATCATATATATATGAGATTCTTCGATGTTGAGTTTATTAAAGCATATTCCATTCAATTGCTTAGTTGTTATGTGATTGTCGGCTTACATAGTAAGTGTGTTAGGCGCTGTCGCGACAAGTTAGGATTTTTGGTCATGACATATACCACAGTAGAAAATATAAGAACCATATAGTAGTGATTTTTTTTTTAATTATTTTTTTATTTTGTAGTATAACATATGTTGGCCTGAAATGAGTTTAAATGGAGAAACATTGTAATGACCCGATCGGTCATTTTGAGCATTTTTGTTATGACTTGTGTGAATCATTGTCTTTTGGTTTTTAGGTGATTCAGAATTAGTTTGGAAGAATAATCTTCATGTTAGAAGCTTTATGTTAGAAGAGTTGACCAAGTTTGACTTTTATATATTTTACCTCGGACTAGAGTTTTGATGTTTCCCTTAGGCCCGGATGGTGATTTAGAACTTGGGCGTATGCGCGAAATTTCATTTGGATGTTTCTAGAAGATTGTGGCACCAATCGGCGAAAGTTGGCAATTTGAAGGTTTGGAATGTTCATAAGTTTGATTGGGAGTTGACTTTGATGCTATCAGGTTCAGATTATGGTTCCAGGAAATGGAATATCTTCTTTATGTCATTTGGGACTTGTGTTCAAAATTTGAGTTTCTTCCGGTTTGATTTGATATGGTTCGGAACAAATTTTGGAAGTTGAAAATTCAAAAGTCCATTATGCTTGATTTGAGGCGCGATTCATCCTTTCGATATTGTTATGTGTTATTTGAGGCCTCGAGTACGTCCGTGATCTGATATGGGACTTGTTGGCATGTTTGGACAGGGTTCTGAGGGGATCAGGAGTGTTTCAGATTCATTTCAGACCATTATTCTTCATATTTTCACTGTTGGATTCTGCTGGTGTCTGGTGCCCCAACTGTTCTTCGCCATCGCGAAGATGGAGATGCGATCGCATAGAGGAAATTGTGGAGATGGGCATCTTCTTCTTCGCGTTCGCAAATATTTGTCCATCTTCGCATAGGTTGCTGGAGCTTGAGCATCGCGTTTGTGCAGTGTAGAGCTAGGCCGGACAGTCTTCATGACTTCTTCATTGCGTTCGCAAGCCTGGGGCCGCGTTCGCGTAAAGATTCTTCTAGGCTGAGCATTTTGTGCTTCGCGATTGCGAAACTGGTCTCGCAATCACATAGAGTAGTTCAGGGGCAATGCATTTTTCTTCTTCACGATCGCGATGGTATTTCCGCAATCGCGATTCTTTGATTCGTCCAATGATTATAAGAATTCTATTTCGGGGGTTTCGGCCATTATATCATATTTGGAGTGAGGGAGCACGGATTGAAGTGATATTTGAGGCTATTTTCACCACATGGACTGGGGTAAATGTTCTATACCCGATTTTGATTATATTTCATAAATATATCTTCATTTTTGATAATTTGTTGAGGATTTCAAAAGAGAAATGGGGGTTCTTGTCTAAAAATCGATAAAGAGAAATTTTGAGTTTTGAGCATCGATTTGGAGTCGGATTGAGTGAAACTAGTATGGTTGGACTCATAATTGATTGGATTGTCAAATTTTATAAGTTTTGTAGGGTTCCGAGGTGCGGGCTCGGGTTTGACTCTTTGGTTGAAGTTGGGGCTTTTGATTAAATATTTGACCTTTATCGATTGGATTTGTTTCCTTTGGCATTGTTTGATGTTCTTGAGTTGCTTTTGGCTAGTTTTGAGCCGTTCGGAGGTCGGTACGCGTGAGATGGCATTTCTAGAGTATTAGTTGGCCTGCTCGGTATTGGATTTGGCTTGATTGAGGTAAGAATCCTATCTAAACTTGATTGAGGTACTAGTTTCCTAAATTGTTTGTGAGAGCTACGTGTTATGGGTGAGCGCATGCGTGGGGGTTTGACCCCATGTGCTGACACTGGGGGTATTTATCCATGCTTGAGTTACGTTTAGGCTATGATAAGTTTAGGCAAATCTTTTACCTAATGCAGAAGTGTAGTATGAGTACAACTGACCCCATGTACTCAATAAGTATCCTAACTAACCTCGGCTAGATAAAAGAAGCAAGAACTATAGATGATACTCACTAACACCTGTGTCGTTCATAATTTCAACAAAGATAGAACAAATATATGATCAAATCAGGAAATCTCAGGTAAAACCACTTTGATGCTCCTAATTCTTTCGTTTAAAGTGTTCTACTCAGTTAACAATCTAGCATATAAGAAAGATATGCAAGTAAATCAAGTAAACAGTCAAGGAAATTGCAAGTAAAGATGAAATGCAATAATCAAATATCAGTCCGTTACGCCACACAATCTGATCCAATAACAGTAACCAGCTCTCCCAGAGCTCACATCAACCAGAAACCCGTCGGTTTCTCACAATCCGTGTGTACACCATCAAGAGAGAAACATGAGAGGGTGACCCTAGGGGGATGGATCCGTATTCACACACTGAATGGACAACTCATGTGTTTCACGGACAACTCACGATCTAATAATATTAACCGCATAGATAACCCACATGTTGCACGGACAATTCAGGTGCTAATAATATCAACCAAACGGACATTTCATGTACTATAATATCAATATTTGGATCCACATGGACAACTCTCGTACTGCACGGACAGCTCATGTAATAATATCAATCGTACGGATAACTCACGTGTTATAATATCAAAATCTAGATTCACACGGACAACTCACGTGCTAATAATATCAATCTGCCCATCATGGTCACAAGCACAATGTCATAATCCGCCTGGCATGGTCACAGGCATAACAACACAATCCGTCCGGTGTTGTCACATGCACAATGTCACAATTCGCCTGGCATGGTCACTAGCATAACAACACAATCCACTCGGCGTGATCACAAGTACAATATCATAATCCGCTCGGTATGGTCGCAGGCATAACAACACAATCCGCTTAGCGTGGTCACAAGCATCCAGTCAAATCATATCACACAGGAGCAAATAAACAAGAATTCATGTATGTAATGAATGAATAAAAAATCTCATGCTCCTGGACTAGAATAAATGACATGCTAAAGTGTAGGCATGTGCAGAGTGTGCTACCATAGCTCAAATTGGCAATTTCATCACAGAATAGCATTTATCAAGTTCATTCAGGGATTAAACCTCTATGTAACCTCAAACACGGCTCAAATAGATCACACAATATTACAAATATGAGAAACATCATAGTTTAAATCTTAACAGTCAATTCTAGGCTTATCATAGCCTTAACTTGGACCTCTCCATTCTATCTCCAATCCTCTCGATGTCCACCAAAGTTACCCCTTGAGACTCCGGCACCTCTCTAGATACTTCCCTAATGCAGTTAGTTGTCCTATCCTACATACTGTTTAGATTCCTACTACTATCCCAAGCCCTATTCGCCATTAACTTCTCCCCTATCTCCTAAGCTTTGGCATTATTCAAGTCACTTTGTATGATCCTTGGTTGGTCATACAAATTCATATTCTTCCTATTCCTCTTAATCTCTCAATCTATTGTCAAGAACTTATGTTGGGTCATAAGGAACTCAAGATTCAAAATAATTTAAATCGTATGTGATTTTTTTGATGTAGACATTCTTTTAAAATGATATAGAAGATATTTTTGATCTAGTAAAAAGGTAGGGATGATATATGTGATGATCCTATAGGTCATTTTGAGTACTAGCCTTTATTTTCGTATTCAAATACCTCCATTAGTTTCATTTGATGTTCCTTGATTTGTGTGCGTTTTCCGTGTCATTTTTTCGAATGTGTTTCCGTAAAAATTTGAAGAAAAGTAATATTTGGCTTAAATTGGCACTTGAGTTGACCACTGTCTACATTCTTAGTAAACGATCTCGGATTGGTATTTTGAGGATTCCGGTAGGTTCGTATGATATTTTGCACTTGTACGCATATTTGGTTGGGTTCGGGGTCCCAAGCGCATTTCAGTGCGTTATTTGAAAAATTATGAAAATGAACTTTCAAATTGAAAATCATGATTTTTGATGATTGATTCTTGTTATTTGATGTTATTTTGATGATTTGAGATAGGGAGCAAGTTTATATGATGTTATTACAGTTGTGTGCATGTTTGGTTTGGAGTCCGAGGGGCTCGGGTGAGTTTCGGATGTGCTTTGGATGAGTTTGGATGGTTTGAAGTTGCTGATGCCTGATTGCAGGTCTCACAATTACGATAACCTGTTCGCAATTGCGAGTCCCGCTTTTGCGAAGTTGGACTCACAAATGCAATTATGGGCAGGGGTGGCACTCTTCGCAAATGCAAATAATGGGTCGCAAATGCGATCCTTAGTCTCCGCTTTTCTGTCGCTTTTGCGACTCAGGCCCTAGGCTAGAAGTCTTCGCAAATACGAAGGATGGTCCGCATTTGCGAATGGGTAGTGGTTCGCATATGCGGACAGTTTATCGCATTTGCAGCATCTAAGGTTGTCACGACCCAATTTCACCTATAGGTTGTGATGGCGCCCAACATCACCGCTAGGCAAGCCAACTAGTGAATTAAACGTATATTTCCTCTTTTAATAAGTTTTTGAGTAATTAACTTTCCTTATTTGAAATATTTAAGAAAATAAAAGGTTTAAACAAATAAAACCAAGTAATAGTTCAAAACCACAATTTTACTAGCGTGTGTGCCAAGACCTGGTGTCACAAGTGTAAGTTATACAAATTTCAGCTACTTTCTAAACATAAAATAGACAGAATAAAATTACAGAAGAGAGACTCTAGGGGCTGCAGAACGGCTCAGGAAAATAGCTCACCACTAGGCCTCGGGATATCTAGGATATGCGCAGGAAGGACCGCCTGAAGCACATGTCTCAGATCCTGCACAAAAAGTACAGCAAGTGTAGCATGAGTACATAAACAACGTGTGCCCAGTAAGTATCAAGTCTAATCTCGAAGAAGTTGTGACGAGAGGTCGACTTCGACACTCACTATTGGTCAATAATATTAAGATAGAAATATTTAAATAAACACGATTTATGTGAATAATAACAAGTTTTCCTTAGCAGGCAGGAACAAATAATTCTTTCATAATTTAATAATTTCCAATATGTCGTTTATCTTCACAAGCTACAATAAAAATATCAAAGCACCAAGTAATTATTATTATTAAGCACGATTTATGCCGAGGTCGTACGGCCCGATCCAGAATATTATGTACACTGCCGAGGGTCGAGCGGCACGAACCATAGATGCATCTATCTACTACCGAGGCGTTTGGCCCGCTCCACAAGAAGAGAAGGATATTTTATAAGCATTTGACTTAAACGTTATTAAGAATTTATACCAAATTAATACGAATTTCATTAGCGACCTTTCACAATCTCTCCAACAAATACTAATATAATTTAGGCATTTTAAATTAACAAGTACAGTGCAAAAATTCCAAATAGTTCATGCATTGGGTCCTAAAACTAACCGGACATAAGCATAATTAGTAGCTATGCACGGACTCCCACAATTAGAAACAAGTATTTATTTACAAGACCTACGGGTTAAATTCCCTCTTACAAGGTTAGACAAGAGACTTACCTTGTCTCAAAGCTAACTTCCCAGTCACGATTTCGCGTTAAAGCCTCAATTTGGTGCCGAAAAATCCGAAACTAGCCAAATGTTATATAATTTAATCAATACATACTTAATATTTTATAATTTATCTATTAGAGTAATTATCCAACCCAATTTGGTAAAATGCCTAAAATTCACCCCGGGCCCATATGCTTGGATTCCAAAGATTTTCGAAGGAAATCGTCACCCATAACCTTAAGAACTCAAATATACAATTTTCATCCCATTCTATAACCATTTTCGTGGTTAAAATCTCATTTTTACCAAAACCTTGGTTTTTCATCTAAACCCTTGATTTTCACAATTTACATGTTAAAATCTACCCATAATCTATGTATTTAACTCACAATAGGTAGAATTAACTTACCTCCAAGTTGCTAGGTGATACCCTCTCTCAAGAAACTCCAAAATCGCCCAAGAATGGAGACAATGGGCTTAAGAATAGCTGAGCCCCATTTTAAGACATTCTGCCCAACGATTTTTCACTTCTGCGGCTAGACAACCGCATCTGGGGAAAGAACCTAGCAGATGCGGTCCTTCCCTTAGCCGGCTCTTCCGCTTCTGCGACCAGCGGCTCGCTTCTTTGAGACTGCTTCTGCGAGCTCGCACCTGCTGCTGGCCAAGCGCAGGTGCGATTGCGCCAGAAGCCTGATGCTTATGTTGTTGCTCCCAAATTCCAACCTGGTCTGAGCCTAGTCTGATTAACACCCGAGGTCCCCGGGGCCCAGCCCGAATATACCAAAAAGTTTGAAATCATAAAATGGACTCGCTCGAACCTTTGGAACGCGTAAAACAACATCAAAACTAAGAATCATACCCCTAACCAAATTGATTCAACTTGGAAATTTCAAGTTCTTCAAACATACTCCGAACGCACCGAAATATACTTAAACTACTTGGAATGACACAAAATTTTGCGTGCA
Source organism: Nicotiana tabacum (assembly GCF_000715075.1). Taxonomy (NCBI): domain Eukaryota; kingdom Viridiplantae; phylum Streptophyta; class Magnoliopsida; order Solanales; family Solanaceae; genus Nicotiana; species Nicotiana tabacum. Next base: position 25,348,379 of record NC_134094.1, on the reverse strand, counting down.
AGTCTTAAATCACCAAACAGAACTATTTCCATGTACGAAATTTTGAACCGACCTCAATTACTTCAAAACCTACTCCAAACCCAATTTGAAGAACTTTAAACCTTCAAATAGTCAACTTCCATTGTTAAGCGCCGAAACGCTCCCGGGTTGTCCAAAACCCGATTCGAACATACGCCCAAGTCCAAAATGATCATACGAACCTATTGGAACCATCAAATCCCGATTCCGGGGTCGTTTACTCAAAACATTGACCGAAGTCAAACTTAGCCCTTTTAAAGCCAACTAAGGAACCAAGTGTTCCGATTTCAAACTATAAAAGTACATACGGGGAGTCTTATTTAGCGGAATGGGGTTCTAGAAGGCAAAATGACCAGTTGGGTCATTACATTTTCCACCTCTTAAACAAACATTCATCATCGAACGGGTTTAGAATCATACTTGGAGTGCTGAATAAGTGTGGATATCTGCTCCACATGCCCTCCTCGACCTCCCAAGTCGATTCTTCGACTGGTTGGTCCCTTCACTAAACTTTTACCGTAGAAATCGTCTTATACCTCAACTGGCGAACTTGCCTATCAACAATGGTAACCGGTTCCTCTTCATAACCCAAGATCTCATCGAGCTAAACCGTGCTAAAGTCTAACACATGTGATAGCTCGGCATGATACCTCTGGAGAATAGATACATGGAAAATTGGATGAACTCCCGATAGACTGGGAGGCAAAGCAAGCTCATAAGCAACTTCCCCAACTTGTCTCAACACCTCATATGGGCCTATAAACCTTGGGCTCAACTTGCCTTTCTTCCCGAACCTCATGATTCCCTTCATCGGCGAAACCTTCAAGAGAACTTTCTCACCCACCATAAATGATAAATAACGTGCTTTTTGATCCGTGTAACTCTTCTCTCAGGACTGTGCTGTACGAAGTCGCTCTTGAGTCAACTTTACCTTGTCCAAGGCATCCTTCACCAATCAGTACCATATAACTTAGCCTCACCGGGCTCAAACTATCCGATGGGCGAACGACATCTCCGGACATATAAAGCCTCAAATGGAGCCATTTCGATGCTGGATTGGTAACTGTTGTTATAAGCAAACTCGGCCAAAGGAAAGAAACGATCCCACTAACCTCCGAAGTGAATCACACATGCTTTGAGCATGTCCTCCAAGATCTAAACTGTTCGCTCTGACTGCCCATCGGTCTACGGGTGAATAGTTGTGCTGAGCTCTACACGGGTCCCTAATTCACTTGTATTGCTCTCCAGAAATGTGAAGTAAACTGAGGGCCTCTATCCAATATATTGGAAACGGGTACACCATGCAACCGAACTATATACTGAATATAAATCTGGGCCAACCTCTTTGAAGTATACGTAGTCACAACCGGAATGAAGTGTGCCGACTTGGTCAACCTGTCGACAATGACTCAAACGACATCAAACTTTCGGAAGGTCCACGATAACCCAACTACAAAGTCCATAGTAATGCGCTCCAATTTCCACTCCGGTATAGTCATCTACTGAAGTAGGCCACCTGGCCTCTGGTGCTCATACTTAACCTGCTGGCACTTAAGGTACCTAGCTATATACTCCATTATGTCCTTCTTCATCCGCCACCACCAATAATGCTGCCACCAATAGCACCTGGATGAATAGAATGCTGAGAACTTTGTGCCTTTTCCAGTATCTTTTCCCTCAAGCCATAAACATTAGGAACACATAGGCGACCCTGGAGTCGCAAAATGCCATCACCATCAATAGTAACCTTCTTGGCACCACTCCGTAGTACAGTCTCTCGGAGAACCAACAAGTGTGGATTATCAAACTAGCAAGCCTTGATCTGCTCAAGAACTTGACCGAGCTTTGGAATATCCAACCTTACAAGTCTGTTAGCCAAGCACTGAATGTCCAAAGCTAGTGGCCGCTTCTCTGCTGAAATGAAGTCCAAACTACCCATACTCTCGCCTTTCTACTCAAGGTGTCTGCAACTACATTTGCCTTGCCCGGATGATAAAAGATGGTAATATCATAATCTTTCAGCAACTCGAGCCACCTGCGATGTCTCAAATTAAGATCCCTCTGCTTGAACAAATGCTGCAAGTTGCGATGATCGGTGTAAACCTCACATGACACTCCATAAAGATAATGCCTCCAAAATTTAAGAGCGTGAAAAATCGCAGCCAAATCCAAATCATGCATCGGCTAATTCTTCTCATGGGGCTTTAGCTGACGTGAAGCATATGCAATACCTCGCCCCTCCTGCATCAATACAAATCCTAGGCCAACGCATGAAGCGTCGCAATACACTGTATACGTCCTTGAACCGGAAGGCAACATTAACACCGGTGCTGAAGTAAATGTTGTCTTCAGCTTTTGAAAGCTCACCTCACAATCATTGAACCATCAGAATGGAGCACCCTTCTGCATCAATTTGGTCAAAGGTGCTGCAATAGATGAAAAGCCCTCCACAAATCGACGATAATAGCCCGTAAAATCCAGAAAACTCCTGATCTCAGTCGCCGAGGTAGGACGATGCCAATTCTGAACTACCTCGATCTTTTTGGGATGAACTTTAATACCCTCGCCCGATACAATATGCCCCAAAAATGCTACAGAGTCTAGCCAAAACTCATACATGGAGAACTTAGCATATAGCTTTTGTTCCTGTAAGGTCCGAAGCACCACTCTCAAATGCTTCTCGTGCTCCTCCTTACTGCGCGAGTAGATCAAAATATCATCGATGAAGACAATGATAAATGAATCAATATGTGGCCTGAACACCATGTTCATCAAATCCATAAATGTCACTTGGGCGTTAGTCAACCCGAAGGACATTACTAGAATCTCATAATGGCCATACCTAGTCCGGAAAGCAGTCTTCGGAACATCCAAATCCCCAATATTCAACTGATGGTAACCCGTTCTCAAGTCGATTTTTGAGAACACTCTGGCACCCTGCAACTGGTCAAACAAATCATCAATACGCGACAACGGGTACTTGTTCTTAATGGTGACTTTGTTCAATTGGCGGTAATCAATATACTTCCGCATAGTCCCATTTTTCTTCTTCACAAATATCACTGGTGCACCCCAAGGTGACACATTTGGTCTGATGAAACCCTTTGATAACAACTCCTTAAGTTGTTCCTTCAACTCCTTCAACTCTTTCGGAGCCATTCAATATGGTGGGATAGATATCAGTTGGGTATCTGGAGCCAAATCAATACAGAAATCAATATCACGATCTGGTGGCATGCTTGGAAGATCAAAAGGAAACACATCGGAGAACTCTCGGACTACGGGCACTGAATCAATCATCGGAGTCTCTATCGTAGTGTCCCGAACATAGGCCAAATAAGCCAAACAACCTTTCTCGACCATGTGTCGAGCCTTCATATAGGAAAAAACCTAACTAGATACACTAACAGATGAACCCTTCCACTTTAATCTAGGAAACTCTGGCATTGCCAAGGTAACAGACTTGACATGGCAATCTAGGATGGCATGATGTGGAGATAGTCAGTCCATGCCCAGGGTGATCTCAAAGTCGGTTATCTCAAGCAGCAGAAGATCTACTCTAGTTTCATAACCACAGAATGTATCAATGCAGGACCGGTAGATCTGATCCACAATAATAGAATCTCCTACAAAATTGGACACATAAACAGGAAAACCCAAGGACTCACGAGAAACACCCAAGAAATGAGCAAACTTAGACGACACATATGAATACGTAGACCCTGGATCAAATAATACTGAGGCATCTCTACCGCAGATAGAAATAATACATGTGATCATGGCATCTGAGGCCACTATATCTGGTCTGGCCGGAAAAGCATAGAACCTAGTTAGAGCGCCACCTGACTGGCCTCCACCTCTAGAACGGACCATACCCACCTGCCATCCGCATCTAGGCGGCCGGACGTCTAGTGGAAACATTGGTGCTGTAATCATAGGCTGCTGACCCTGCCGCACTGCCTTGCCTCGAAACCTGGAGCATAATCTCTGTAAATGACTGAAATTCCCACACTCGAAACAACCCTTCGGTAGAGTGGACTGTTGTCCTGAAGTTTGGCCCTAATGACCTGAATACCTACTGGAGGAACCCTTAATAGCTGGTGGGCGGTAAGAACTCTCTGGCATAGCACTGAAATAAGGTCGCCCTGGAGCACCCTGAGGAGGTGGCGGTGCTGGATAAGGGGGCTTGCTGGACTGACCCCTCACAAATTGACCTCGGCCCCCAACCGGAGCACCATTAAACTCTCCCGAATATAGAAACCGCTTGTCCCTCGCCTCCTGCTCTCGGCTCCGCTAACAGATACCCTCGATCCTCCGAGCTATCTCCACAACTAGCCTATAAGAAATCCCCATCTCCACCTCTCGAGCAATGGTGGCCTGAAAACCAGAGTGCAATCCAGCGGCAAACCTCTGCACTCTCTCTGCATCGGTAGGTAGTATCATAAGTTCATGGCGAGACAACTCAGAGAACCTTGCCTTATAGTCATTCATTGACATCTGACCCTGCTGGAGCTATTAGAACTGGAACCGCAACTCTTCCCTTTGAGAGGGTAGAATGTATCTGTCCAAGAAGAGGCATGTGAACTGTTCCCAAGTCATGGGAGGGGAACCTTCTGGTCTGCCGAGAAGATGTGATCAAACAACTCTACGTGGTCGCGATCAACTCTATGCGATTGTGAATAAGTAAACCAGATGCTCAGCAGAACCAACAATGCCAAAATAAAGGAAAATGGTCCGAATTCGATCTAAAATATGCCTGAGCTCCTCGGGGCCACGTCCGAACATTCCCACAAGAGCCATAACATAACACGGACCTATCAAGGCCTCAAATCATACATAATAACATCGAAACGATGAATCACACCTCAAATCAAACTTAATGAACTTTTGAACTTTCAACTTCTAAAACTCGTGCCGAAACATATCAAATCAGCCTGGAATGAGCTCAAATTTTGCACACACATCCCAAATGACATAATAAAGCTATTCAAACTCCCGAAACCACAATATGAACCCGATATCATCAAATTCAACTCCTGGTCAAACTTATAAACTTTCCAAACCTTCAAATTTCCAGCTTTCGCCAATTTGCACTAAAGCCTTCTAGAAATACCCAAATACATATCCGAGCATATGTCCAAGTCCAAAATCACCCTTTGGCCTTAACAAAATCGTCAAAACTCCGTTACAGGGTCAAATATACAAAAGACAAACTTGGTGAACTCTTCCAACTTATAGCTTCAATCGTGAAATTCTTTTTTCCAAATTGATTACGAATAACCTAAAAACCAAGAGTCACACAAGTCATAATACATCATACAGAGCTTCTCATGCCCTTAAACTATCGAGCAAAATGCAAATGCTCAAAATGACCGATCCGATTATTACATGTTGCAGCCTATCATGATGACAGATGTGCATGTCTCTAATAATGTTGGAGCTGTTGATGTAATCTCAAACCCACCGCCATCTAAGTTAATTCATTTGTTAAAATCCGGCCCTATAAAATCTCTAGATTTTATATGTTATGTTTAATATACACCTGCATATTTTCATATATAGCTGAAGGTAAAAAGAGAAAGGGAAGCAGGAAGACAACATGGCTTTCAATCTAAAAGAAATGCAAAGATAGTGACAATGGAAAGTTGAAGGTAATTATTCCACCAGATCATACCGTAGCAGTAGGTCATGGAGCTAATGATTTCGTTACCAAGCTCTCTATCAAAGTTATGCATAATCCTCGGCATGATTTCAAGAATTTGAAGGAAGTTTCAGATTTAGCAAAAGATAGGATTGTTGCTCATATGCTGGTAATTCACTCTTGTAACGACCCGACCGGTCGTTATACTTTCTAGAACCCCATTCCCCTAAAAAAGACTTCCTGTATGTTCTTTTATATTTTATTACTTGCGGGGATAGTTAGTTTTGGATTTGGAAGAGTTCGGGTTGAAATCGGAATACTTGATTCCATGGTTTGGCTTTACAAAGCTAAGTTTGACTTCGGTCAACATTTTTAGTAAACGACCTCAGAATCGAAATTTTACTGTTCCAATAGGTTTGTATGATGAATTCGGACTTGGGCGTATGTTCGGATTGGGTTTTCGATAACCCGGGAGCGTTTCGGCGCCTAATAGTGAAAGTTGGCTCTTTGGAGGTTTTAAAGTTCTTTAAAATTTGGTTTGGAGTAGGCTTTGGTGCTGTCGAGGTCAAATTGGGATTCCAAGACTGGGAATAGTTCTGTAATGTCATTTAAGAGCAAAATTTGGTGTCGTTCCGAGTAGTTTAGGTATGTTTCGGCACGTTGGGAGTAAGTTAGAAGAACTTGAAGTTCATATTTTTGATTCAATTGGTTTGGGGTGCGATTCTTAGTTTTAATGTTGTTTTGTGCGTTCTTAAAGTTCGAGCGAGTGTGTTTTGTGATTTAAAACTCGTTGGTATGTTGGACAAGGCCTCGGATGCCATTCGAACGAAGCGCAGATTGAGTTAAGACTCAAAGGGGCTGCTGGTGCACCAGTTCTAGTATGCCCGCACCTGCGAGTTTTTGGCCGCAGGTGCGAGCCCATAGGTGCGTGATTTTTGCCGCAGAAGTAACTTGGGGGCATTTGGCCATGGACCGCAGATGCGGGTGATTGTGCACACCTACGAACGTGCAGGTGCGATTGGGGAAAGCGCAAAAGCGGTCTGAGCCGTAGAAGAGGCACGCTCGTCACTGAAGCAGGACCGCAGAAGACGGATCCCGTCTGTAGATGCGGCATACGCTAGGCCTGTGAAGTTCTGCAGAAGTGGGCCTAATGCCGCAGAAGCGGCGCCGCAAATGCTGCCCAATTACCGCAGGTGCGGAAGTGCTGCTGGGCAAAATCCTCATTTAATGTCGGGACTTAGGCATTTTGAGCTCATTTATTTCATTGCTTAGGCGATTCTTGGAGCTATTAGAGAGGGAATTTCACCTAACACTTTGAGGTAAGTAATTTCTACACAATGTGAGTTAAATACCTAGTTTATGGGTATATTTAACAGTTAAATTAGCGAATGTCATGAGTATAGATGAAAACCTAGATTTTTGGTTAAATGGGATTTAACCACGAAAATGGTTATGGAATCTAGTAAAAATCATATATTTGAGTTCATGGGGTTATGGGTAAGAACTTGTCATGACTCAAAATTCTCACCTTCGGGACCGTGATGGCGCCTAACATTTCACTTGCTAGGCAAGACAATGTTAGAATAATCTTAACCATTTTTAAACAATTTAAATTAAACGGAAGTCAATTACTGAAATAAAGTGCGGAAGACCATAACTACCGAATCATCAAAATACATCCCCGAATCTAGTGTCACAAGTGCACGAGCTACTAGAATAATACAAATAATGGTATGAATAAAATTCAAGCTATTTGAAAGATAATACACAGCTAAGATAAGATAGAAAGGGAATTCAGAACTGCGAACGTTGTGCAGTTATACCTCAAGTCTCATCTGAGTAGCTGAATCTGAGGAAGTCTATGGTATGCCGCTGGACCAACTCCAAAATCTGCACAAGAAGTGCAGAGTGTAGTATGAGTACAACCGATCCCATGTACTCCGTACGTGTCGAGCGTAACCTCGACGAAGTAGTGACGAGGCAATGACAAAACACATACGTAAACAAACTATACAAGTATATACAAATTTTGCACACAAGTCATAAATGACATAATAGACCTATTCAAATTTTCAAAATCGGATTCCGACCCCGATATCAAAAAATTAAATCCGTGGTCAATCTTTGGAAATCTTTAGCATTTAAATTTCTAGTTTCCGTTAAATGGCCATAATTTGAGCTAGGACCTCCAAATTAGACTCCGGACATACGGCCAAGTCCCAAATCATGATACGGACCTACCGGAACTGTGATCCGAGTCTGTTTGCTAAAAATGTTGACCAAAGTCAACTTAATTGAGTTTTAAAGCTCTATTTCACATTTTCATCAACCTTTCACCTAAAAACTTTTCGGAAATTTAAACAAACTGCTCACACAAGTCGAGGAATGATGAATAGTGCTATTTTAGGTTTCAAAATACAGAAATAATTATTAAATTTAAGATGACCTTTTGGGTCATCACACAACTTGTTTTGAAATTTTCAGAATCCAGGTACGTGGGCCCGCGGGTGAATTTTAGGAATTCTTCAATTGGGGTTGGGTAATCACATTAATAGTTGGTATGAACTCTTGAACATGTATTGACTATTTAATATAACATTTGACTAGTTCCAAGTCATTTGGCACTGCATTGAGTGTTTAAGCACCATCTCGGGCTGGAAAGTAGGCTTTGAGACGAGGTAAGTCTCTTTTCTAACATTGCAAGAGGAAATTAACCCCATAGGTGGATTTAATTAATATGTGCTTCTATTTGTGGGGCCTACGTATGCACGAGGTGATGAGAGTCTGTACGTAGCTACTAATTATGCTTACACCATGGTAGTTTTAGGTTCACACCATGGTTTGTTGACATCGTTATTTTGTTATGCTTACTAATTGCCTTTAATAGAGCTGAGATTGAGGATTTCAGTGATTTTTGAAAGTTTCTAGTTGAATATCTTCTTTTGGAAAGAATTGAGAGATATTATGATAACTCAGAAAAATCTATGTTCAACCGCGTCACAAGTATATTCCGCGAGCGGGGTAAATTTCCACTACTTCAGCAGGTTAGTAGATGCATCTATGGTTCATGCCGTTCGAACCTCGACAGTGCACACAACATATGTATATGAATTTTGGATCGGTCGCACGTCCTCGGCATAATTCATGCGTAATAACACTGGGAACTCAACTATAATTGATATTGTTTCATTGGCTTGAGAGGTTAAATCGTTAAATAAGGGAAATTGATTTGGTACTTAATATCAGTGAAAGGATTGCTTATTTATTACTTGCTGTCGAGTTCCATTTTTCATTTATATATCCCATGTTTAATTTGAAATATATATATTTTATTGTTGGCCCATAGTAAGTGTCGAAGTCGACCCCTCATCACTACTTCTTCGATGTTAGACTAGATACTTACTGGGTACATATTGTTTATGTACTCACACTACACTTATCCACTAAATGTGCAGGATCTGGGGCTGGTGCATCTGGATATTAGTCCGGTACGCATCCTTGACTATTACGACACTTTGCGGTGAGCTGCCTTCCGAGCCCGTTCTGCAGCAGCCGAAGTCTTTCTTTTGCTTTATTTTTTGTCTATTTCGTTTCAGAAAGTAGTGTAGAAATCTTTTGTATATTCTACTAGTAGCTCATACACTTGTGACACCAGGTCTTGGAGATTATGCTAGTAGACACTTGATGGTTTTGGGTTATTTTATTTATCTCACTTGCTTTCAAAATTTTGTTTTTCTCAACTTTTTTAAATTCATACTTCTTATTTATGCAAAAACTAAAAATCAACTATTTCAAATCTTTAAAACAAATGATCATAGAGTTAGTTCACTGTTGGCTTGCCTAGCAGTGACGTTGGGTGCCATCACGGCCTATAGGAGAAATTGTGTCTTGACAACATGGTATGAGAGAACTAGGTTCACGTAGGTCTCATAAGTTATGAGCATGCCTAATAGAGTCTTGCATATCGGTGCGAAGACATCCGTACTTATCTTCGAGAGGATATAAGGTATTAGGAAACTACTCTTTCTTCATCTCCTATCGTGCAATTGATGTTATATTAAGTGTCTTTCTCTTATTCTCTCATAGTTAGTGAGAACGCGCACGTCGAATATTCCAGACCGGAAAGTAGTCGCTCCCAGTTGCTAGAGGCCGAGGCAGAGGCTGGGGGAGGGCACCGGCCTGAGGTAGGGGCGAGGATATCCCAGAGTTTCCCTTACTATACCACCAACGGACCCAGTAGAGGATCCCATTATTGAGGCGCAGGGTGAGGTGCCTGCGGTATAGCCAGCCCTGGTAGATTTCATGTCAGCACCGGGCTTTCAGTAGGTTATGGGCCGTATGCTACGGTTCATGGATACTATGACCCAGGCTGGTTTATTTCCAGCAGACCCAGCCATATCTCAGGCAGGAGGTGGAGCACAGACCCCTATTTCTCAGGCTCCTGGGCATGCCGTTACTGTATATCAGACCTCGGGCACACTACCCGTGGGCAGAGCCCAGCCAGTGGCAGCAACCGTACTTGAGACCTAGACCAGCTGCGGCCGGCGAGCCGCAGAAGCTATTGGACAGATGGACTAGGCTACACCCTTCTGTCTTCGGAGGTGAGCGACATGAGGATCCCTAGAACTTCATTGATCGGTGCAGGGACAGACTGCACAACATGAGTATATTAGAGACCCACGGGGTGGATTTTACTACTTTCTAGCTGGAGGGCGAGGCCCGTAGATGGTGGCAGTCTTTTCTTCTTGGTAGACCAGCAGGTTCTCCTCCCTTGGTGTGGGACCAGTTCACATGTATCTTTCTAGATATGTATATTCCACACTCTTAGAGGGAAGATTTGCGGTTTCAGTTTGAGCAGCTCCAGCAGGACCAGATGTCAGTGACCGATTATGAGGTGAGGTTCTTTGAGTTGTCTCGCCATGCATTTATGATACATCCTACTGAGACAGAGAGAGTACGGAGGTTCGTTGCGGGGTTTCACTACGGTATTCAGGCCACTATGGCCCGAGAGGTTGAGATGGGGACCTCTTACCAGCTAGTTGTGGAGATAGGTTAGAGGATTGAGGGCTATCATCAGGCGATCGAGAGCAGATGCAGCAGGACAAACGGTTCCATCATTCTGGATGATTTAATTATGCTCCATCTGGGGGTAGGGGTAAGTTTGGGAGAGATCAGTCGAGCAAGACTACATATCCAGCACAGCCTACTCCTCAGGGTGCTCCAGTTCGACCTTATTTCAGTGCCATGCCAGAGAGTTCCTACCGCCCACTAGCTATCTAGGGTTCTTCTAATGGGTATTCAGGTCATCAGGGTCAGACCTCAGGGCAGCAGTCCACTGCTCCGAGGGGTTGTTACAAGTGAGAATATCCTGTCCACATTAAGAGAATTTATCCCAGACTTTGGGGCAAGGCAGTGTAACAGGGTCAGCAGCCCATGATTACAGCACCAGTAGTCGCACCAGCCGTCCGGCAGCCCAGAGGCCGAGGGAAGGCGGGTAGGGTCCATCCTAGAGGTTGAGACCAGGCAGGTAGCACTCCAGCCAGATTCTATGCTTTCCCAGCCATACTAGATGCAATGGCCTCAGATGCCGTGATCACATGTATTATTTCTATCTTTGGTAGGGATTTTTCGGTATTATTTGATCCTGGGTCTACCTATTCATAAATGTCATCTCTATTTTCTCATTTCCTCGATATTCCTCGTGAGTTCTTGGGTACTCCTATTTATGAGTTACTATAGTGGGCGATTCTGTGGTTGTGGATCGGGTCTATCGGTCCTGCATTGTTATGTTCTGTGGTTTTGAGACTAGAGCGGACTGGTTATGTTCTGTTGTGGATTGGGTCTCGATATGTACGACTTTGAGGTTATCCTAGGCATGGACTGGTTATCTCCATATCACGCCATCCTTGATTGCCATGCCAAGACTGTTACCCTGGCGATGCCAGAGTTACCTAGGTTAGAGTGGAATGGTACGTCTATCAGCACACCTAGTCGGATCATATCTTTTATGAAGGCTAGACACATGGTCGAGAAGGGTTATTTGGCTTATTTAACTCATGTTCGGGACACTACTATAGAGACTCTGGAGATTGATTCGGTGCCCATAGTCCGAGAGTTCTTTGATGTGTTTCCTTTCAATCTTCCGGGCATGCCACCAGATCGTGATATCAATATTTACATTGAATTGGCTCCAGGTACCCAGTCTATATCTATCCCACGGTATCGTATGGCTCCGAAAGAGTTGAAGGAGTTGATGATTTATTTGACCAGTTGCAGGGTGCTAGCATATTCTCTAAGATCGACTTGAGATCGGGGTACCATCATTTGAAGATTCGGGATTCAGATGTTCTGAAGATTGATTTGCAGACTAGATTTGGCCATTATGAGTTTCTGGGGATGTCCTTCGGTTTGACTAACGCCCCAGTGGCATTTATGGATTTGATGAACAGGGTGTTCATGCCATATATTGATTTGTTCGTCATTGTCTTCATCGATGACATTTTGATCTACTCACGTAGCATGGAGGAGCACGAGCAGCATTTGAGAGTGGTGCTTCAGACCTTGCGGGAACATAAACTATTTGCTAAGTTCTCCAAGTGTGAGTTTTGGCTTGATTCTTTTAGCATTCTTGGTGCATGTTGTATGGGGCGGGGGTAATAAGGTGGATCCCAGGAAGTTTAAGGCAGTCCAGAGTTGGCCTCGTCCTACTACGGCGACTGAGATCAGGAGCTTCTTGGGGGGTAGCTTGGTATTATCGCTGGTTTATGAAGGGTTTCTCTTCTATTGCGGCGCCTTTGATTAGATTTACCCTTCAGGGTGCTCTATTCCGTTGGCTCGACGATTGTGAGACAAGCTTCCAGAAGCTCAAGACAGCTCTGACTACAGCACAAGTTCTAGTGTTGCCTTCCAGTTCGGGTGTGTATACCGTATATTGCGACGCTTCACATGTTAGCTTGGGTTGTGTATTGATGCAGGAGGGGCGAGTTATTGCATATGCTTCACGTCAACTGAAGCCCTATGAGAAGAATTATCATGTACACGATTTGGAGTTGGCCACTATTGTTCATGCTCTTAAGATCTAAAGGCATTACTTTATGTGGTGTCCTATGAGGTTTACACTGATCATTGTAGCCTGCAGCATTTGTTCAAGCAGAGGGATCTTAATTTGAGGCATCGCATGTGGCTTGATTTACTGAAGGATTATGACATTACCATTCTTTATCATCCGGGCAAGGTGAATGTAGTTGCGGATGCCTTGAGCAGAAAGGCGGAGAGTGTAGGTAGCTTGGCATTCATTTCAGCAGAGGAGAGGCCACTAGCTTTGGACATTCAGACTTTGGCTAACAGACTTGTGAGGCTAGATATTTCAAAGCCCAGTCGAGTTCCTGCATGATTCGTTGCCTAGTCTTCACTATTGGGGCAGATCAAGGCTCGCCAGTTTGATGACTCGCACTTGTTGGTTCTCAGAAAGACGGTACTACAGGGTGGTGCCAAGGTGTTTACTATCGGTGAGGATGGTGTTCTGTGACTCCAGGATCGTCTATGTGTTCATAATCTCGATGGCTTGAGGGTGAGGATTCTAGAGGAGGCACACAATTCACGGTATTTTATTCATCCAGGTGCTACGAAGATGTATCGCGACCTGAGGAAGCATTATTGGTGGCGAAGGATGAAGAAAGAAAAAGTTGAATATGTTGCAAGGTGTCTAAATTGCTAGCAAGTTAAGTATGAGCACCAGAGGCCAGGTGGCCTACTCCAGCAGATGACTATACCTGAGTGAAAGTGGGAGCGCATCACTATTGACTTCATAGTTGGGTTGCCGTGGACCTTGCGGAAGTTTGATGCAGTTTCGGTCAATCTCAACAGGCTGACCTAGTCGGCACACTTCATTCCGGTGGTAACCGCGTATACTTCAGAGAGGTTGGCCCAGATTTATATTCAGGAGGTAGTTCGGTTACACGGTGTGCTTGTTTCCATCATATCAGATAGTGGACCTCAGTTTACTACACATTTCTGGAGAGCAGTATAGAGTGAGTTGGGGACCCGTATAGAGCTCAGCACAGCTTTTCATCCACAGACCGACGGGCAGTCAGAGCGGACAGTTCAGATCTTGGAGGATATGCTTAGAGCATATGTGATTGACTTTGGAAGGAAGTGAGATCGATTCTTTCCTTTGGCCGAATTTTCTTACATCAACAGTTATTAGACCAGTATCGAGATGGCCCCATTTGAGGCCTTATATGGTCGGCCTTGTCGTTCTCCCATCTGATAGTTTAAGCCCGGTGAGGCTAAGTTATATGGTATTGACTTGGTGAAGGATGCCTTGGAAAAGGTAAAGTTGATCCATGAGCGACTACGCACAACATAGTCCAGGAAGAAGAGTTACACCTATAAGAAGGCACATGATTTATCATTCATGGTGGGCGAGAAGGTTCTCTTGAAAGTCTCGCCGATGAAGGCAATCATGAGGTTCGGGAAGAAGGGCAAGTTGAACCCAAGGTTTATAGGCCCATTTGAGGTGTTGAGACGAGTTGGGGAGGTTGCTTATGAGTTTGATTTGCCTCCCAGCCTATCAGGAGTTCATCCGTTTTTTCATGTGTCTATGCTCCGGAGGTATCATGCCGAAAGGTCGCATGTGTTAGACTTCATCATGATTCAGTTAAATGAGAGTCTGGGTTATGAGGATGAGCCAATTTCCATTGTTGATAGGCAGGTTCGCCAGTTGAGGTCCAAGAGAATTTTTGCAGTAAAGGTTTAGTGGAGGGGCCAATCAGTCGAGGAGGCCACTTGGGAGTCCTAGGAGGACATGCAGAGCAGTTATCCACACTTATTCCGCACTCCAGGTATAATTCTAGACCCGTTCGAGGATGACCGTTTGTTTAAGAGGTGGAGAATGTAACGACCTGACTGGTCATTTTGCTTTCTAGAACCCTATTCCCCTAAATAAGAATCCCTATAGGTGCTTTTACTATTTTATTACTTGCGGGGATGGTTAGTTCGAGATTTGGTAGAGTTCGTGTTGAAATCGGAACACTTGGTTCCATGATTTGGATTTAAAAGGCTAAGTTTGACTTTAGTCAACATTTTTAGTAAAGGACCTCAGAATCGGGATTTGACAGTTCACATAAGTTCGTATGATGATTTCGCACTTTGGCATATGTTCAGATCGGGTTTTGGATAACTTGGGAGCGTTTCGACGCCTAATAGTGAAAGTTGGCTCTTTGGAGGTTTTAAAGTTGTTTAAAATTTGGTTTGGAGTAGGCTTTGGTGTTATCTAGGTCCAATTTGGATTCCGAGACCGGGAATAGTTCCGTAATGTCATTTATGAATTGCACGCAAAATTTGGTGTCGTTCCGAGCAATTTAGGTATGTTTCGGCGCGTTGGAGTAAGTTAGAAGAACTTGAAGTATATATTTTTGATTCAAATGGTTTGGGGGCATTTGGCCATGGACCGCAGATGTGGGTGATTGTGCGCACCTGCGAACGCGCAAGTGCGATTGGGGGAAAGCGCAGAAGCGGTCTGAGCCGCAGAAGCGGGCCTACGCTGGGCCTGTGAAGTTCTGCAGAAGCGGGCTTAGTGCCGCAGAAGCAACACCGCAAATGAGGCCCAATTACCGCAGGTGCGGAAGTGCTGCTGGGCAGAATCCTCATTTAATGTCGGGACTTAGGCATTTTGAGCTCATTTATTTCATTACTTCGGTGATTCTTGGAGCTCTTAGAAAAGGGATTTCACCTAACACTTTGAGGTAAGTAATTTCTACACAATATGAGTTAACTACTTAGTTTATGGGTAGATTTAACATGTAAATTAGCGAAAGTCATGGGTTTAGGTGAAAACCTAAGTTTTTGATAAAAATGGGATTTAACCACGAAAATGGTTATGGAATTTAGTAAAAATCATATATTTGAGTTCATGGGGTTATGGGTAACAACTTTCTTCGAATATTTCCGGAATCCAGGCACGTGGACCCGCGGGTAAATTTTAGGAATTCTTCAATTGGGGTTGGATAATCACTTTAATAGTTGGGATATGAACTCTTGAACATGTATTGATTATTTTATATAATATTTGACTAGTTCCAAGTCGTTTGGCACCGAATTAAGGGTTTAAGCACCATCTCAGACCGAAAAGTAGGCTTTGAGATGAGGTAAATCTATTTTCTAACCTTGCAAGAGGGAATTAACCCCATAGGTGGATTTAATTAATATGTGCTTCTATTTGTGAGGGATACGTACGCACGAAGTGACGAGTTTCCATACGTAGCTACTAATTATGCTTATATCCGGGTAGTTTTAGGTTTACACCATACTTTGTTGACATCGTTATTTGGTTATGCTTACTAATTTCCTTGAATAGAGCGGAGATTGAGGATTTCATTGATTTTTGAAAGTTTCTAGTTGAATTTCTTGTTTAGGGAAGAATTGAGGGATATTATGATAACTCGGAAAAATCTATGTTCAACCGCATCACAAGTATATTCCGTGAGCGGGATAAATTTTCACTAGTTTCATGGGAGCAGGCCGTTCACCACGGCAGGTTAATAGATGCATCTATGATTCGTGTCGTTCGACCCTCGGCAGTGCACACAGTATATGTATATGTATTTTGGATCGTTCCGTACGCCCTCGGCATAATTCGTGCGTAATAACACTGGGAGCCCAACAATAATTGATATTGTTTCATTGGCTTGAGAGGTTAAATGGTTAAATGAGAGAAATTGATTTGGTACTTACTATCGGTGAAATGATTGTTTATTTATTACTTGCTGCCGAGTTCTATTTGTCATTTATATATCCCATGTTTAATTTGAATTATATATATTTTACTGTTGGCCCATAGTAAGTGTCAAAGTTTTCCCTTCATCACTACTTCTTCGACGTTAGACTAGATACTTACTGGGTACATGTTGTTTATGTACTCACGCTACACTTATGCACTAAATGTGCAGGATCTGGGGCAGGTGCATCTGGATATCAGTCTGGCACGCATCCTAGACTACTACGAGACTTCGCGGTGAGTTGTCTTCCGAGCTTATTCTACAGTAGCAAAAGTCTTTCTTTTGCTTTGTTTTCTGTCTATTTCGTTTCACACAGTAGTGTAGAAATCTTTTGTATATTCTATTAGTAACTCATACACTTGTGATACCAGGTCTTAGAGATTATTCTAGTAGATATTTGATGGTTCTGGGTTATTTTACTTATCTCACTTGCTTTCAAAATTTTATTTTTCTCATTTTTATTAAATTCTTACTTCTTATTTATGCACAAACTAAAAATCAACTATTTCAAATATTTATAAGAAAGGATCACAAAGTTAGTCCACTGTTGACTTGCTTAGCGGTGACGTTGGGCGCCATCACAGCCTATAGGAGAAATTGGGTCATGACAACTCTGTTCCTTAGAATTCACTCTAAAACATCCCTTAGTTGATCGGTAGACAATCAAAATTCTATTTTAAGTGTGTTCACTTTAGTTTGCCTTGAATTCAGGATACCTTCCAACTTCCATACATACTACAAAATCGTGAAACCATCCTTAAAACAGGTAATAATATGTATAGATATCATCGTAGTAGGCTCCATGATAATTTCAAGAAATATGCTACAAAGGAGGAACGCTTGCAAAACATTCCAGCCGATTTTAATGAAGCTGAATGGAAATTCTTGGTTGAATATTTCGATTCTGATACATTTAAGGTAAATAATTAGGAATTCGCCAAAAATAGATTTAACTTTATATATAATTTATTTTCTTATTCTGTTCCTCATAGTTCATAAAACAAATACATTTACGGATTCAATCTCAATGTAGAGAGTGAGTGAGCTAAACAAAACCAATAAGGCAAATCATGAAATGAATCGTATTTGCGGTAGAAAATCCTTCCAGGCAATATCTTTTGAACAGGTAACATATGTCTTTATTTTGACGAGTTTTGGTTATTCTCGATTTAATAAGATAATTTGATTTGTTTTGGTAGAGAAATACAAACACTGAAAAAGAGCCAAACTTGCATAAACTTTAGGAATTGACTCACATGAAGAACAGACATTGGGTTAGTGATGCCTCTGCTGAATTAAATGTATATGAGAAACTCTTATTTATATTCCTAGAATATGAGTCAATAGAAATAAATATTGAAAGTTAAAGCTGCATAATATTTTTTTTTAGGATAAGGTGAAAGAATATATTGCTGAACAAATTCAAAAAATTGAAGAGGATACCGATTTGGACCCGATTATTAATGCTGCATTTGTTAAAGTTATTGGAGAAATGTCAAGTTATTGTCGTGGTCAAGGATCGGGAGTTAAGTCAACAAGTAGGAGATCCATGAACGAAATTCAAGAGAAACCGCAAGCACAACAAAAAGAGGCAGAAGAAGAACGTCGTAAATAAGAGAGTGTAGAATGCCAGCTAAGAGAAGTACGGAAACAGCTTGAGAAGGAGCGGAAAAACCGAGAAGCCATGGTGCTTGACCAAAACATGTAAAAATAGAGCATGATGGCACTAGCATCACATATGCTAAGTAATGAGGTATTTCAATTACTTACTTTTGATCTTGAGAACATTTCTGTCAACAACAATAAATATGTGGGGATATTTGAGCCTCGTCTATGTTGCTATAGCACAACTCTAACACAAGAAAACAAAGAATATCTAAATTGAATCTTCCACCTAAACCGTGGAAGGTAGTTGTTGATACCCAATTTTGCCCTCATATTTTTTTAAATAGTATATATACTTTCAAAATAACATTTTGCATCATTACTTAATTTACAAGAGTTACACAAGTATTTTCTATAATGTTTCATAATTCTTAAAGCTTTAAAATCGATTTTCTTGCATTTAAGTCACTTGAATATTTATTAATTACCCATTTAAATTATTTTGTGATGACTCAATCATCCAAATTTATTATTTGCATCCATATATATGCTTCATAATATTTGACTTTATTTTATATAATTATATTTTGTAATTTAAAGATATTTTACATAATTTTGTAATAACAGCCTATATTTCATACATGATTGTATTTATTATATTATTTATACTAAAAAAAAGCATTTCTTATATTTTTATAATACTAAGCTATTAGTTTTAAGTATTTTACTGCATGAATAATATCTTTTATTGTCTACTAATCATTTTTATAATTTACTTTTGATGAATTTCGTGTATTTAATTTGTAGCCGAAAGTTTGAGCTAATTTCGGACCAAATCAAAGCCCAAACAAGATGGCCCATCCCCATTAAATCTCATAAGCCCAAACCAAATGACCCTCTTTAAAATGACCCGGTCGCGACCCGTTGGACGACCTGCCCGGCATATTCCTTAATCCTGACTGTTGATCTTTCAAGATCAACGGTCTACAATCACTCCACCCTTTTTAATTAACAAACCCATGAAACCCTAACCCATTTTCCCAAAGCTGCCGCCCCTAAATGCTCTCAACCCTTCCTTTCTCTCTTCTGAAGAACCCTAGCCGCCTCCCCTAAACTCCCTCTCCTAATCCCGTTGATAATGAGATTTTATCATTATTTGCTTACCATATCTGGGTTTCTTTGCTACTGGTCACACGGTTATGGTATTACTTAGGTATTTGTCCAATTTTGAAAAATACCACCCCTATATCAAATGGGAATCAACCTCAATCTTGGAGATTTGAAAAATATCCCGTCCATATACACAGAGAAAATCCTGAATCTTTATACCACTTGGTCGATTTTTGAGTATTAAACCCTAACTAGGGTTTGGAGTTTGATTTCTTTACTTTCCGGTTACTTTACTGACTTGCATGCGAGAATTTACTCATTTTTGTTCGTGTTTACTTGATTTCTTTCCTTGTTTATTTGCTTGATTCTACCACTATATAAACCCCTCCCCTAGTTCCCTTTGAGGGGAGCTTATTCACTGAAATTAACTACTATTACTCTCTTATTCTCTCATTCTATATTATTCTAAACTTTGGCTCTTGTCTGGCTGAAAGCCAAGGCCACAAAAATTCAATTCTCGAACCTTTCTCAGTGTGAGCACTTCTCGGGATTCATTCAAAACCCTTGGGAACTCTGACACACTGATATTCCTGGGTTCTACTGTTAACACTAAAGTGTTGTTGAAATTACTCATCTTGTTTATTTGTTCTTCTATAACTTGTAATGTATCTATGACTCTTGCAATTTCATTTTCTTTCTGTTTGTATTCCTGTTATGCAAATCTATGTCTTTAAAAATTTGTATGAATCACATGTTGTTATATGTTTTGTAGCTCTTCTTAAGGCTCTATGCCTTCTAGTGGTTCAACTTGCCTATTTATTACCTTGATTCTGCCTTATTAAGCCTGCCTGCTAATTTATATGCTCGAATGCTTATTATTGTTGCTTATTCGGAGTTTGTTTTCTTGCCTTGTATTGTACTATTATGAATAATTAATTCATACTTAGAATGTATTCTAATTCATGTTGAGACATTCATGCCAAACCTGTTGTCTTTATGGAATTCTATTGTCAGCTATGATCTTTTCCCATACTATTTGTAACTCTATTGTGTTCCTGACTTGCTCGATCTTGTGTTCCTTAGTATCAATCAAGAACTTTGGAGTAAATATCATAACCAACATTTTCTCCTATATGTGACCAACTAGCATAAGGTTTGATACTTGCCTATTCGATTGATGTGGAGTTGACATATTTTTGCTTACTATAAGTTGTTTTTTCTAGTATTGTAATTAATACTCAACATGTTAAAGTTTTCTCATTCTCAACGAAGTGATTACTCGATCATTAATCTGTTCTGTTATGTTGTCTTCACTAACCTTTTATGTTAAAATTTTTATGTGAAGGTTATGCTCTACTTGTTCTTGTCTATGACGCTGTTAGATTTTCATGTTTAAATCTCGTGTCTAAGGTTCTTTTAGGATAATTCTAAATCAATTTACTTTTGAAACACTTTTGAAATAGTTCACTATCATATGATGGTCAATTCTGTTACTTTAGCTTTGTTTCCGAAAATGCAAGCATGAGTCTGCCTTGTGAACTTGTCTGTATTTCGTGTCTTCTTGCCCATATGTTTCGGCTAGAATTGCTGTTTAGTTATAGCCTTAGGAGTTAAGTGGGTAAGTTGTTAATTAATCCCATGAGTATTTTGTCACATGTAAGCCTGAATTTGGCATCCCTTTGGGTAAGTCAGTAATTCATTTGGGTCTGGTATGTTGGGCCTGCTTCGGTACTGGAGGTTTGAAATGCAATGTTCGCATCTGGAGTTTGGGCCTGCTGTCCGTGCAAAGTTCTAAGCATATCGAAGGCCCAGATGTGTTACTTGGTTATTCTATATTTGTAATTGGGTCTATGTTTGTTCAATATGGTCTGTAATAATTTGTAAAACTGAATGATGAGGAAATTAGTGAAAAAAGGGAACTGAGATACCTTTATCTTTTATATGAATGGGTAGAGATCATGCCTATAAGATCTTAATTATTTGTTTACTCATCATGCCTCATTCTCTGGAATTATATGCACACAATGTTATCCCCTTAGAAAACATGACTTAGGGTCTATATGATGACTTGAATGGTTAGATAGCATGCCTATAGGATCTAAATTGGACTTCTTGCACCTAGATATTATGCCTATATGAGATTAATACAAACAACTGTAACTATATGCTTTGGTATTTCTTTCAAATATATGACTCGTCTGGACACCATGTTCATATAATTCCAATATAGATTACCTAAGTTGTCATCGCTGCTATCCTCATTTTGTCATACAACCTGTCTAGAACACATGCCTATAGAGGCAACTTAATAATTCTGCATTCTCAACTACTTCACTTCCCAGACGCGAATCGTTTAGAGATCATGTCTATAGGATGCTACTACACACATAGAAAGCATGACTATAGGATTCTTTAATAAGAACTATGTATTAAATAGCTTCTTCGTTAAAACTGGTCACCTAGAAATCCTGCCTATAGGAATTCCCGCTAATTGCTGAGTGGTTCAAATTATATAGAAATCATGCCTCTAGGACTTAATGATTCTAATACATCTTAGTTGTGTCTACTGCCTAACCAGAAATCTGTTTGCGTGTTTTCATACTTATATGTGGAGGTTAACTTGAGCCTTTTATTTCTATTGTATGTCGTCCTGTCTGTTTTGAATGTCGCTTAGTTTTATTATTTTTGAGAAACCTAAGTAAAGTTTAGAACTACCTGATAGTAGGTCCAAAGCCTTCTGGACCATAGACATGGGATGGTTAGTGCACGAATAGGGTACGACATAGAATTGAATTAGAACGCCTTTAAGTAAACAACTTCAAACGTAGTAATCGGGTAGCAGGAGATGAGAGTTTGTGCCCGCTGAATAATACGAGCAACCTCTACCTTAAGAGTATTGCGAAGTATTATTTATGTTGCACGGGGTGATCCTTTTGTCTAAAAAACTTAGGACCCCCTCCTTTTATGTGCGTGTTATTCACACTTAGATATTTAACATAGATCAATGCAGTTTGTACCTTTGTAGTTATTAAGACTTGTACCGATTGTCATATGTCTTAACAAGACTCTACAATTTTTGAATTTCTCTTCTATTTATTTGATCACCTAGCTTAATTACATAATCCACATAGTCTAAAGTTCGGTCTGGACCCAAAGTTGTGGACCTTGAAGAGTGCCTAACACCTTCTATTTGGTGTAATTTAAGCCCTTACCCGATTTTTGGTGGCGTTGACTAGTCAAACAGAGTTATTTGCAAATAGGTGACCTAAAGCACCTTAAACATTGTTAGGGGCAACTCTTCTCTCTTAATACCCATTCAAACAAGTTTTCACACGTCGAAGCCCGCTCTCACGAGCAAACGGGGCGCGACAGCATGGCGAATCTACTGGGGAAGCTTAGGCTTTTTCCATAATGAACTTGACTTATGTGAATTACTTTCTTTTATTTGTTTTAAACTACTATTACATGCACATCCCTTTCCTTATTCACCTTTATTTGTTTTAAACTGCTATTACATGCGCATCCCTTTCTTTATTCACCTTTATTTGATTTAAACTGCTATGACGTGCACATCCCTTCCCTTATTCTCCTTTATTTGTTTTAAATTGCTATGACATGTACGACCTTTCTCAATATCTTTCATCTTGTCTAAGACTACTATATTATGACTCTCCCATCCCTATTTCCCTACCTGCTTCATTACGTTCTCATACAATTTTGAGCTAAACTGACTTCTCTCTTTTGTCGTTCTTTTCTTTTCTCTTCATGTTCACTTTTGCTATTTTATTTATTGCTTTTACGTAATTTTATCATGCAAATACTTGGCAATGTGTTATTATATTTGCATAAAGCATGCTCCACATCATACTCCACTCGTGCCAGTTATCAAAATAGCGACTCTTGATGAGTGTCTGCGCTTTCCTAAAATCACCCTTTTTAAATCAGAAAGGCTTACTTCAGTAGACTAGTCGATCAGCGGTGCATTCGATGGTCCCATGCCTTTCCTCTTCAAGTTGTACACATGGGAGTACCAGTCTAGACCCTTCTAAAAACCTTACTCTAATTTGAAATGTACACGCATCATGTTAAACCTAGTATGGGTTGAAGCGTTGTTAACATAACAACCCGCTAAGATGAGCCTTGTCCAAAGTCCGACGGGATTTCCACAGTCCCGATGGACACTATCATATTATGTGCATTACTTGGAGAAAATGTGCCAATATTTTCATCATTATTGTGTAAGTAGTCAAATCTAGAGGGGGAAAGGGCAACCTTTGTTTGTTTGTAGAAAATGAAGTACGAAATCCCCAGGTTCGGTATGGTCCAGAATATCCTTCCTTTGCTACTTATCTGGTGAAAAGACCTTGCGCCTTGTGATAAGAATCATGTGAGGAGAGTACTTGGTGAAATGTCATCTTTATTGAGCGTTCAACCAAATAGGGAACTGATCGAGGCCGCCACCATGTTCTGGGATGAGAAAAAAGTTGTTTTTCGATTTAGCAATTTAAAAATGACTCCTCTCCTAGAAGAAATAGGAGGTTTTGCCAAGTTGCCTTGGGATAGTCCGGGATTACTGGTACCAGAGAATCATACTCCCCACGATTTTCTGAAAATGTTAGGTTTTAAAAAGAATGGCGAACTGCTCTATCTAAAGAAATCATACATCCCTTATGAGTTTCTTTACGAGCGTTATGGGCATAGAAAGCCATATCGTCTTCATCAAGATGAACTAGCCATTACTTCTTTGAGATGGGTTTATGTGTTCATTGTCTGCTTCTTGGGGTTGTTGATATTTCCAATGAAATGAGAAAGGATTCATACTCATTTTGCCATGGTCGCCAGGACCTTAATGGATAGTATCGAAGGACAAACTTATACTATCATCACAATGATCTTAGATGATATGTACTACGCTCTAGATCGGTGCAAGCAGGGATTCAGACACTTTGAGGGTTGTAATCTATTGTTACAAGTCTGGTTGCTGGAACACTTTCAGAGGGGCGAATATCGTCAATAGCTTCTCTGAAGGCCACTAAATGACTACATAGCCAACCATCACCCAAAGAAAATGACATTTATTCCAGAAAGGTTTGCTAAGCCTGGAAATGTTGTAAGTTGGGTACGTTTCTTCAGCAATCTGACAGACAAGTAGGTGCATTGGATGTTTGAATGGTTTCCTAGTAGTGAGTTCATCATCAGATCGAAGGGGACTACTCCCTTGGTGTTGATCGGTCTTTGAGGTATCCACCCTTACGCTCCTATAAGGGTAATGACACAAGCCGGAAGAAAACAAGTCATACCTCGGGTTTCCAATATAGTCCAGTACAAGGAAAATTTCAAGGGAGATGTCATTCCGTTCAAAATCGAAGCGCAACACATGTGGAACCAGACGATCATTGTGGAAGGGGAAACTATTGAGCCAGACAGGTACCATGCCAGTCATATGTACTACTATCTGTCATTGATAGAAGATGACGTAGCAGGAGATATCAAGCCGTTAGTCAATCTGAAGGATAGGGTCATAGATGAAGTGGTTAAGGCACATGTCAAGTATAAGAGGCTGCTCAAAAGGGTGTTCGAGTCCGAAGCTAAACATAGGGAGCAACACAAAGTGAACATGGAGGCGATATGGAAATGGAAAGATATTGCCACCAAGTCAACAGAACGATTGGAATACTTAGAATAAGGACTGATGGAGCTGGAAGGGAAAGAGACTTTCGGATTGTCAAGGCATGATCATCGATGAAGGATGGAATCTAGCAAAAGCTTACTTACTGTTGGATATGCGCGACCTGGGAAACTTGATTGATGGGGTCAAAAGAGCCAAGCATGGAGAAGGTCCTTTAGGGACCTAGTAGATTAGGAGATAATATTCTTTACTGCTTTCTAGCTTAGATTAGATTTCGATGTAATAAGGCTTGATGCCATTAGTGACTTTATTATTATTATCGATTTAGTGAAAGTTTGTTTGGCCTATTTTTGCATTAATGAAATGAAGCAAAGTTGGCATCAATTTTCTTCAAGTCTATGTGTCGCTTAGGCCTACCTTAGGCACAATGAGGTCCCCCAAATTAGGACGCGAATTATTACATGATTTTGTGAAACATCTTTAAATATTGTGAACACTTTTTTATTTCACCTTACTAACTTGGTTACCTTTTGCTTCTTTTTTTTTTAATTATTCCCATTCCCAAATGTTAGTTCGTGCATACTGGCAGCATGCCACACTAGATCTAGAGGTCCTCCACCTCCTCCACCACCTAGCGACCTGAAAAGTAAAAGCAAGGGCAAAGAGAATGGATGATTTAAGCGGTATCAGGAAAGATAATGCTGCTATAACAGAAAACGTTGAAACTTAGATGGCAGAAGTACTCCGGGGTTGAATGAGTTGATCTTACGTTTGGAACAGAAAATCTTGGAATTACAGGGCGAGCTTGAGCAGGTCCAAAATCTGGAAAACCTCCCCCTAACTCTCAATGTTCCCGACATCAACTAGCAAAACCCGACTACCTAGAACCAAACACCACCACAAAAAGCACAAAATCAAAATCCACCACCCATAGTTCCAAATCCTCCCGCACAACACCAATATCATAATCCCGCACCTCTCCAAAATCTTAACCTGCCTCCAATGCTAACCCCTCAACAACACCACCATCCACCAATTCAATACCCGCAAACCACCACTTATCACATTCCTAAAAATTCACCACAACCCACTCTCGATCCCCAACACTCGACCAATGACTACCCATATACCCAAGTTCCGGGAATTAATCAAAGCAACCTGATATATGTGAAAACCTTACCCCATACCCCGTAGCAACCCTATACATACCCAAATCAACTGAGAAGGACCTGCACATTAGAAACATGCGGAGGAACTCAAGAAGCTCACAGGGAGAGTATAGAGTATTGAAAAGGGGAAAGGCATTGAAGGTCTAAACTAAGAGGACTTGTGCATTCAGCCGGATGTGGAACTGCCATAGGGTTTACAAACCTCACAAGTTTGAAATATTTGATGGTACTGGTGATCCGTAGGTGCATCTGAGAACATATATCGATAAGTTTGAAGGAGTGGGCAAGAATGAACAAATCTGTATGAAATTGTTCATGCGAAGCCTTACAGAGGATGCTATGTCTTGGTACATCAGTCAAAACCCAAATAAGTAGGTTAATTTGGTGAGTATGGCATCAAATTTCATGGATAGATTCAGGTTCAACACGGAAAATGTGCCAGGCGTTTTCTACATTCAAAACCTCAAGAAAAAGCCAACAGAAACCTTCCGCGAGTATGCTACTCGTTGGAGATCAGAGGTTACGAAGGTAAATCCAGCACTTAAAAGAAGAACAAATGAACAAGTTCTTTGTTAGAGCTCAAGATCCACAGTATTACGAAAGATTGATGGTCATCGAAAATCACAAGTTCTCTGACATCATCAAGCTAGGAGAAAGAATAGAATAAGGAATTAAGAATGGGATGGTAACCAATTTCGAGGCACTGCAGGCCACGAATAAAGCTTTGCAATCAGGAGGTATTTCAAAGAAGAAAAAAGTGGATGTCGTGATGGTAGCCCAGGGCCCTAAGTCTCCCCTCACATACCAAATACCTCCATCCAAATATCATCCCTCACTTCCAAAATACCAATGCCCTGCCACCACCTATCATACCTATAACACTCAACTTGCAAATTACCATTCACTTCCACCCGCCGTCCAATACTACGCAAAGCCACGTCCTAATTTTGACCGTAGACCGCCCAGACAGTACACCCAATCGCTGAACCAATAGGCCAACTGTATGAGAGATTGAAGGTCGCTGGTTACGTCAACCCTATTCATGTTTTTGCTGTAGAAAATCCCTCCCAATGGATCAACTCCAACAAAACATGTTCTTATCATTCAGGCATGAAGGGTCATACCATTGAGGAGTGCCGCACGTTGAAAGATAAAATTCAGACACTGATCGACAATAAAGTTATACAAGCAAAGGAAGCTGCACCAAATGTTCTCAAGAACCCTCTTCCGGATCATAGATGTGAGCTAGTGAACGTGATAGAAATTGATGAGGAGTATGATCAGGAAGGGTCTATTGGACTCATTCGAGAGGGAGACGCTCGTAAAACATATCCGGTCACCCTCACGCCAGTTGCAGTTCAAACTCAGGCACCATTTGAAGTTGAGGTAGTTACACCCTTCATTGTAATGGTAGCTCCCATACCATCTTACGAGTCTGATGCCATCCCATGGTATTATGTTGCGGAAGCAAGGAGAAAGGGAAAAGCCAAAATGGAAGAAACAAGTGACGTGCAAGGTAGGACTAGGACTGGCAGAGTTTACACACCTGAGAATCTGGGAGGAATGAGCAAAGAAGCTGCACCTAAGTCGCATAATGTTAAGACTAGCACTGACGATCTCTAGAAGAAGATACAAGCAAGGGAGTATTATGTTGTTGACCACTTGAACAAAACTCCCGCTCATATATCCATCTTATCACTCTTGCAAAAACTCAGACGCGCACAAGAATGCTTTGTTGAAGGTATTGAGTGAAGCTTATGTACCCGCCGACATCACTAGTGTAGAAATGGCTAACATGATCGAACAGGTATTAAAGAGCCATAAAATCACTTTCCACGAAGATTAGTTACCACCAGAAGGATTGAGTCACAACAGGGTGTTGCATATCATAGTGTAATTCGAAGATAAGTTTATCGCCAGGGTCTTGATAGATGGAGATTTGAGTCTGAATATATGTCCACTAACCACTCTAAAAAAGATTGGGTAACGTCTTGCACGAGATAAGAATGGGAAGCATGAATGTGAAGGCGTTCGATTGATCTCAGAGAGCCACTATCGGAGAAATTAACCTCAATCTACAGATGGATCCGACCTGGTTTGAGGTTGAGTTCCAAGTGCTAGATATATCTACTACTTACAATCTATTGTTGGGACGGCCATGGATATATGCAGCAGGGGTAGTGGCTTCAACTCTGCACCAGGATGTGAAGTTCGAGTGGAATCATCAGGAAGTGATCATTCATGGAGATGGGAGCAACCCCCTCTACACTAATCATACCATTCCAGTCATCGAAAATAGAAGGAAGTTTGGGGGGGGGGGAGAAACATATCATTGTAATGAGCGGGTTAACGCAATTAAAAAGGACCGATGGTGGAGCAAGAAGATAAAAAGTGTATTGCTGTGGATAGGATATGAACCAGACAAAGGTCTTGGCACAAAGCTCTAGGGGATAACCAAACCCGTACAACCACAATATCATGGCACAACCTTTGGACTCAGATATGAATACACATGGCAACAATATCAGGGTTGGACACCGCTGTGGCATGCCCCTTATTATCCGCTGGAACAACCAGTACCACCTTTGCACCAGACATTCCATCAGGCTGACATGATGTGGGGGTCTGAGGAAGATGAGGTTTTGGCCGGCATAAGGAAGCTGTTTCTAGACGAAGAAGACATGGACTGCAGTGCAATTGTTGAGGAGGAGGAGGAGGAAGAAGAAGAATACCTTACTATTCAAACCATGGAAGAAGAAGATATTCTCAAGAACTGGACCGCTGCACCATTGCTCGCCGAGTTCTTGGGTAGCCTGGAAAATTAGCATGAATTGTTTTCAGATAGTTTTGAGCATTTAAAACATTTTCAGTATTTTGTTTGAAATAATTACTCGAGCCATCGAGTCGTACTTATTGACATTTTAAAAGTTTTTTTAATGCATTATTGCTTTTCATATTTATCGTTATCTTTCTACATTCTTTTCAGCATAATTATTACATATCCAGATGAACCTACGACTGTGACATATAATGAGACAACGCAACACAAGGACAGTGATTCGGAAGATCTGGAAGACGATATAATACTTGAGGAAATCATCAAAGAAGTAGAGAATTTTAAAAACAAATCGAAGTCTAATTTGGAGGAGACCGAGGCCATCAACTTAGGGGATTTCGAAACAATAAAGGAAACTCGTATAAACATTCGTCTATCACCATCGGAAAAAGAAGAGTATATCAGATTCCTAAAGGAGTATGAGGATATCTTCGCATGGTCCTATGACGATATGACTAGTTTAAGCACATCCATAGTAGCTCCCAAGCTACCTATCAATCCCATGTGTCCACTGGTAAAGCAGAAGCTCACAAAGTTCAAACCAGATATGAGTTTGAAGATGAAAGAGGAGGTCACCAAGAAAATCAAAGCCAAGGTTCCACGAGTGGTCAAAAACCCGACCTGGTTAGCCAACATTGTGCCAGTTCCAAAGAGAGATGGGAAAGTTAGAGTATGTGTCGATTACCGAGATATGAATAGAGCAAGTCCCAAAGATGATCTCTCGTTGCCCAACATACACATACTGATTGACAAATACGCCAAGCATGAACTCCAATCCTTTGTGGATTGCTTCGCAAGATACCATCAAATTTAAATGGATGAAGAGGATGCCGAAAAGACTGCCTTTATCACACCATGGGGAATATATTGTTAGAAAATGATGTCGTTTGGTTTAAAGAATGATGGGGCCACCTACATAAGGGCCATGACTATGTTCCACGACATGATATACAAGGTAATAGAGGTGTACGCGGATGATGTTATCATAAAATCTAAAAGGAGTTTGGATCACATAGCAGACCAGAAGAAATTTTCCGATCGACTTCGAAAATACAACTTGATGTTGAACCCTGCAAAGTGTGCCTTCGGAGTTCCTGTTGGAAAATTATTAGGTTTCATCGTCAGCCGCCAAGGTATTGAGCTAGACCCGTCAAAAATCAAAGATATCCAGGACTTTCCACCGCCAAAGAATAAGAAAGATGTGATGAGTTTTCTAGGGCGCCTCAATTATATCAGCCGCTTTATAGCACAATCAACTATGATATGCGAGCCAATCTTCGGAATGCTGAGGAAAGATGCTGCAATAAGCTGGACTGAGGAATGCCAGAAAGCCTTCCACAAAATCAAGGAGTATTTATCTAAACCACCTGTGTTGGTCCCACCAGAACCAGGAAGACCTCTACTGCTTTATTTGTCTGTGTTGCATGAGGCTTTTGGTTGCATTCTAGGACAACATGATGAAACAGGAAGGAAGGAGCAGGGGATATATTATTTGAGCAAGAAGTTCACGCCTTACGAAGCCCGGTACTCTTTGTTGGAACGCACTTGATGTGCTTTGACATGGATAGCCCAGAAGTTGAGATATTATTTCTGTGGGCACACTACATATCTTATATCAAGGATGGATCCACTAAAATACATTTTTCAGAAACCCATGCCTACGGGTAAATTAGCAAAGTGGCATATATTGCTGAGTGAGTTCAACAACGTCTATGTAAATCAGAAGGCAGTCAAATGGCAAGCATTGGCTGATCACTTGGCAGAAAATCCTATAGATGGAGAATACGAACCATTGAAAATGCATTTTCCCGACGATGAGGTATCTTTTGTAGGAGAAGATATTACCGAGGCGTACGATGGTTGGAGGATGTTCTTTGACGGAGCAACAAACTTCAAAGGAGTGGGTATCAAAGTTGTCTTAGTATCAGAAACCGATCAATACTATCCGGTATCTGCAAAACTCAGGTTTTCATGAACCAAATATATGGCATAATATGAGGCCTGCATCCAGGGACTCAGGTTGGTCATTGACATGAACGTTTAGAAGTTGCTGGTAATCGGAGATTCAGATCTATTGGTGTACCAGGTTCTAGGGGAATAGGCTACGAAGAACACCAAAATATTACCATATTTGCATTGTGTACAAGAGCTAATAAAGAGGTTCACAAAGATAGAATTCAAACATGTTCCAAGGATTCAAAATGAGTTTGCAGATGCATTAGCTACTATGTCTTATATGATACAACACCCATACATGAATTTCATCGATCCTATCCCAATAAGAATTCATAAGCAGCCAGCTTATTGTGCTCAGGTTGAAGAAGAGATTGACGGAAATCCATGGTTCCACAACCTCAAGGAATACTTGGAAAAGGGAGAATATCCAGAGAATGCTACCACACTCAGAAGCGCACGCTTTGAAGATTGGCCAACCATTTCTTATAAAGTGGAGGAATTCTATATAGAAGGACTCCTGATTTTGGATTGTTGCGATTCGTCGATGCTAAGGAGGCGTCAAGATTGCTAAAGGAAATACATGCCGGAATTTGCGGACCCCACATGAACGTTTTCATTCTGTCCAAGAAGATATTAAGAGCAGGGTATTTCTTGATGACTATGGAAACAAAATGCATTAAATATGTTCAAAAGTGTCACCAATGCCAGATACATACCGATATGATACGAGTGCCGCCCAACAAACTCAATGCAACAAGTTTTCCATGGCACTTCTCTACTTGGGGTATGGATGTCATCGGACCAATTGAACTCGCTGCTTCAAACAGACACAGGTTTATTCTGGTGGCTATTTACTACTTCACAAAATGAGTTGAAGTCGCATCCTATAAGTCTATAATTAAAAAGTAGTAGCAGAGTTTGTTTGGGACCGCATCATTTGTCGATTTGGAGTACCTGAGTCAATCATTACTGACAATGCCGCCAATCTCAATAGTGACTTGATGAAAGCCATGTGTGAAATATTCAAGATCAAGCATCGGAACTCTATATCACACAAGCCACAAATGAATGAAGTCGTAGAAGCCGCCAACAAGTACATCAAGAAGATATTCAAGAAAATGGTAGATAAGTACATATAATGTCACAAGAAGCTACTATTTGCTTTGCTCGGGTATCACACCACAGTTCGTACCTCAACTGAGGCAACTCCCTATGTACTGGTCTACGGTACTGAAGCAGTTATTCTTGCTAAAGTGGAAATCCCTTCCTTAAGAATCATACAAGAAGCCAAGCCCAGCGACACAGAATAGGTACGAAGCCAGTATGAATAACTAGCTCTCATTGATGGAAAAAGAATGAACGCAGTATATCACGGTCAACTCTACCAGAATAGAATGGCAAGTGCTTTCAACAAAAAGTTCACGTCGAGGCAATTCACACTAGGGAAATTGGTACTAAAATGGATCTTCCCACATCAGGATGAAACAAAGGGGAAATTTTCACCCAACTAGCAAGGCCCTTACATGGTTCACCGAGTATTGATAGGAGGAGCACTTATACTTGCAGAAATGGATGGAGAGATTTGGCCAAAACCTATCAATTCGGACGCAGTCAAGAGATACTATGGTTAAGATTATGTTTGCACTTACTATTTGATGTAACGGAACTACGCTTGACCTGATTCCCGTTTAAGAGGGGATACGTAGGCAGCCTTGTGGGTTCGGTCACGTCATAATAAACTCTTCATTCCCCCTATGGTCAGATACTGGGGCAAGAACTCGAGTTTGCCCGATCTTATCATATTTAGAACTGCCAAGGAATGTATCGCCAGAAGTATGCATTTAAACTGGGGCACAATTTTGAGGAGGATCCTCAAAATTCTGAGTTAAGGAAGTCGCAATGTCTCAAAAGCGTGTCACAGTCATCAATTCAACAAACTATTTGCTCTCATGTATTATCACATATTTCAAAACAACTACATTTTAATAGAAGTTGTTTAGCAAAAATGCATGTTTTTTGAAAATATTTGTTTTATATATAGCAGCGAAACGTTACCCGGGGTGACTCAAATAGTACCTCCAAACAAGATCAAAAACAAAGCAAGGAATCGAGAGCACGAACCAACCTTTCCCCGCAAAACTCATGTTTTTTTGTTGGACGCAGGAACAATGAACATAACAGGAACGGCCACAAATACATACACAAGATCACTATCTTCATGACGACAAAAGTCTACAAACGCAAACACGTCAAGCTAAGAAATGCTTTATCCTCTCGCACTTAGTCATTGTGTTTCTTGCATAAGGCTAAACACTGCCCTTATCATTGCATAGGGCTAAACACTATCTCACCTTGCATGAGACTAAACATTGTCTCTACTCCTTGCATAGGCCGAAACATTGCCCTCACGTTGCATGAGGCTAAGCATTGCCTCCACACTTCATAAGGCCAAACATTGCCTTTTCTTGGGTGAGACTAAGCACTATATCCATTCTTTGGATGAGGCTAAGCACTGCCTCCACATTGCATAAGGCTAAGCACTACTTTTCTTGCATGAGACTAAGCATTGTCTCCATTCTTTGCATGAGGCTAAGCACTGCCTCCACACTGCATAAGACTAAAGCATTGCCTTTCTTGCATGAGACTAAGCACTGTCTCCATTCTTTTGCATGAGGCTAAGCATTGCCTCCACAATGCATAAGGCCAAGCATTGACTTTCCTTGCATGAGACTAAGCACTCTCTCCATTATTTGCATGAGGTTAAGAACTACCTCCACATTGCATAAGGCTAAGCACTGCCTTTCTTGCATGAGACTACGCACTGTCTCCATTCTTTGCATGTGGCTAAGCACTGCCTCCACACTGTATAAGGCCAAGCACTGCTTTTCATTGCATGAGACTAAACACTGTCTCCATTCTTCGCATGAGACTAAGCAATCCCTCCACTACCTTTCCTAGCATATGACTAAGCATTACCTCCACTCTTTGCATCGGGCTAAGCACTGCCCTCATCTCATACAATACTAAGCCTTGTCATGTCTCGTTCTCGCATATGACTAAGCATCGCATGTCTTCTCTATCAAAAGATCAATATTACCGCATACTTGCATTTCATGGGCAAAAACATCGCCATAATGTCCGAAGGCGTCATAGTCTAAGGGCATCGTCTTCATAGCCCGAAGATATCATGCCATGGCCGGAGGATCTCTCGAAGTTGCATATCATTGTCCTAAGGCGTCATAGTCCAAAGGCACCATCCTCATAGCCTGATGACACCATGCCATGTCCTGAGGATCTCTTAAAATTGCATATCATTATTCAAAGGCGTCATAGTCGGGAGGCACTATCCTCATGGCCCGAGGACACCATTCCATGGCCTGCGAATCCCTTATCATACACTTCATGGCCCAGGACGTCATGGTCTAAGGACATCTACTTCATCATCCGAGGATAACCCTCGCGGTCCAAAGGGAATTAGCATCATATTTAAATTACACAATAACACTATATATTCGCGTGCATCGTATTTTAAGCTTTGCATGTAATTCAGGAGGTAACCGTTCTACAAACAGGAACAATTCTCGCTCCGATTTCCATTCACAACGTTCACATCCTTTGACTATCTCAAACGTAGCCGACAATCAGTAATTGTTTACTCTTTGTCCCTTAACCGCCCAAATATTTACCTCAAATATTCGAAACAATCAAATTCGCATTCATTGCTCCACCTAAAATTATTCGTTACCTACGACACTATCCTACCCAAACGATCCTTTTCGAAACATATGACCACTCTTATAACAACTCCATCGGTTTCGTTCTCCGTTGGATCCAAAACTACACACGTCCTGATTCACGTAACACCAGGGATATGTAGGCAACTCAAGAACCAGGGTTCGACCCCCATTTTTTTCAAAGTACATCATTCCTCACTCACTTCGGACAAAATTGGTCATCATTTTCTTTACCCGATAACTCTTTCATCATTCTCGGGTAAAGAGGGGCAGCTGTTGATACCCAATTTTGCCCTCATATTTTTTCAAATAGTATATATAATTTCAAAATATCATTTTGCATCATTAATTAATTTACAAGAGTTACACAAGTATTTTCTATAATTTTTCATAATTGTTAAAGCTTTAAAATCGATTTTTCTTGCATTCAAGTCACTTGAATATTTATTAATTACTCCTTTAAATTATTTTGGGATCACTCAATCATCCATAATTATTATTTGCATCCATATATATGCTTCATAACATTTTACTCTGTTTTATATAATTATATTTTGTATTTTAAAGATGTTTTACATAATTTTGCAATAACAACCTATATTCTATACATGACTGTATTTATTATATTATTTATACTAAAAAAGGTATTTCTTATATTTTTATAATATTAAGATATTATGTTTAAGTATTTTACTGCATTAATAATATTTTTTATTATCTACTAATTATTTTTATAATTTATGTTTGATAAATTTCGTGTATTTAATATGTGGCCCAAAATTTGAGCTAATTTCGGACCAAATCAAGGCCCAAACAAGCTGGCCCATCTCTATTAAGCCACCGAAGCCCAAACCAAATGACCCTTTTAAAATGACCCGGTCGCGACCCTTTGTACAATCTGTCCCGCCTATTCCTTAATCCTAATTGTTGATCTTTCAAGATCAATGGTCTTCAATCACTCCACCCTTTTTAATTAACCAACACCTGAAACCCTAACCCATTTTCCATAAGCCTCCACCCCTAAACTCTCTAAACCCTACCTTTCTCTCTTCTGAAGAACCCTAGTCGCCTCCCCTTAACTCCCTCTCATAATCCCGTTGATAATGGGATTTTACCATTATTTGCTTACCATATCTGGGTTTTGTTGCTACTGGTCACACGGTTATGGTATTACTTAGGTGTTTTCTTAGTTTTAGTAAATACCACCTCTATATCGGATGAGAATCAACCTCAATCTTGGAGATTTGGACAATATCTCATCCATATACACGAAGAAAAGCCTGATTCTTCATATTAGTTGGTCGATTTTTGAGTATTAAACCTTAAATAGGGTTTGGAGTTTGATTTCTTTCCTTTTCGGTTACTTTACTGACTTGCATGAGAGAATTTACTCTTTTTCGTTCGTGTTTACTTGATTTCTTTCGTTGCTTATTTTCCTTATTCTACCACTATATAAACCCCTCCCCTAATTTCCTTTGAGGGGAGCTTATTCACTGAAATTAACTACTATTACTCTCTTATTATCTCATTCTATATTATTCTGAACTTTTTCTCTTGGCCAGCTGAAAGCCAAGGCCACCAGAATTCAATTCTCGAACCTTTGTCAGTTTGAGCACTGCCCGAGGTTCATTCAAAATCCTTGGGAACTCTGACATACTAAGACTCTTGGGTTCTACTGTTCGTTTGCTATTAACACTGAAGTGTTTCTGAAATTACTCCTCTTGTTTATTTGTTCTTCTAAAACTGATAATGTATCTACGACTCTTGCAATTTCATTTTCTTTTTGTTTGTATTCCTGTTCTTCATATCTATGTCTCTAAGAATTTGTATGAATCACATGCCATTATATGTTTTGAAACTCTTCTAAAGGCTCTATGCTTTCTAGCAGTTCCACTTGCCTATTTGTTACCTTGATGCTGCCTTCTTAAGCTTGCCTTCTAATTTATGTGCTCGAATGCTTATTACTGTTGCTTATTTTGCATTTGTTTTCTTGCCTTGTCCTGTACTATTATGAATAACCAATTCATACCCAGAATGTGTTCTAATTCATGTTGAGACATTCATGCCTACTTGTTGTCTTTATGGAATTCTACTGTCAGCTATGATCTTTTCCCGTGCTATTTGTAACGCTATTGTGTTCCTGACTTGCTCAATATTGTGTTCCTCGGTATCAATCGAGAACTTTAGAGTAAATATTATAACCAATATTTTCTTCTATATGTGACTAACTATCATAAGGTTTGATGCTTGCCTGTTCGATTGATGTGGAGTTGACATGTTTTTGATTACTATAAATTTTGTATTGGTATTGTAATTGATACTCAGCATGTTAAAGTTTTCTCATTCTCAACTAAGTGATTGCTCATTCATGAATCTTTTCTGTTATGTTGTCTTCACTAAGCTTTCATGTTAAAATTTTCATGTGAAGGTTATGCTCTACTTGTTCTTGTCTATGACTCTATTAGATTTTCATGTATAAATTACGTGCCTAAGGTTCTTTTAGGATAATTCTAAATTAGTTTACTTTTGAAATAGTTTGCTATCATATGTGGGTCAATTCTGTTACTTTAGCTTTTTTTCCGAAAATGCAAGCATGAGTCTTCCTTGTGAACTTGTCTGTATTTCGTGTCTTCTTGCCCATGTGTTTTGGCTAGAATTGCTGAATAGTTATAGCCTTAGGAGTTAAGTGGGAAAGTTGTTAATCAATCCCATGAGTATTTTGTCACTTGTAAGCCTGAATTTGGCATCCCTTTGGGTAAGTAAGTTATTCATTAGGGCTTGGTATGTTGGGCCTACTTCGGTACCGGAGGTTTGAAATGCAATGTTCTCAAGAGTTTGGGCCTGCTGTCCGTGCAAAGTTCTAAGCATATTGAAGGCCCAGATGTATTACTTGGTTATTCTATATTTTTAATTGGGTCTATGTTTACTCGAAGGATATTACTTGAAAAGTTTATATTTGAAAAGTATTTATCTTGAAGGAACTATGTGTCACGCCCCGAACCTAGGAGCGAGACAAGCACCCCGTGCCTCACCTAACCTGGCGTACCAAATTGCGACTAAGGGACTCTGAACACATAATGTCATACTTTGGCCATGGGGCCACCTTGCAAGACAATTTGCGAAGCAAAATATAAAACTGAATGGAAACTAGCGCTAACTAAACATCAATATAAAGCTAGGATGAAAAGGCCGTCATAGCTACTACAGCTGACAAACCACCAAATTATACATACCAGGCCTACAAACCCAACATACTGCACTAACCAACAGGATATGTCTACAAGCCTCTACTGATAGATGTACTATGATCGAAACAGGGCCCCGACCTACCCATAACATATATACAGATATACATAAGATGTACACAACACTCTAGACCTGGCAACTCCAAAAGATGTGGAGCGTACCGATCAGGCTGAACTCGGGAAACACCTACTGAGGAGATCTACTCGTCTGTCTATCTGAACCTGCATGCATGAAATGCAGCATCCCCGAAAAAGGGACGTCAGTACGAAATAATGTACCGAGTATGTAAGGCAATAACATAACTAAAAATCGAAACTGAACTGATAATATAATAACTAGAAGTAACTGGGAGTCAAAGATGATCTGGAGATATACTTACCTGCTGATACCGACTCAACTCCTTCAATATAGTAAGTAAAATAATTGTACGACCTTATAAGGCTCGGTATATATAACTGCTCTGCCATAGTAGGCTCACTCATAGGCGCTCGGCCATACTAGGCTATGTATCTCGACCATGCTGGGCTCACTCATAGGCGCTCGACCACAATAGGCTCGGTATATAACTTTCCATCTGATCAGAGGTTGCCCAATAGGGGCCTGCCCATCGATTATAGCTCGATGGTAATGAAAATACTGTAATACTGTATATATAGGCTTGCTGCTCTCTTGACTGGAAGAAGACAATACTAAAATTGAATATAGAGTCTCGATAAGGAATAATATTGTAACTTATGAGACTAGAATAGTGTGAATAAATTCATGAATATGAACTTCTCTTTTTGTCTCATTACTAACACATGTAGCTACGAGATCATGCCAAAATGAAGCAAGGCTTAGCCTTAACATACCTTATCACAATCTTTCCAATCACCAAGTTGAACTCACCTCTTTGCACCTTAATCTACAAGAACGATAATAATACTATCGTTAAGTTACGAAAGGTACAACTATCGCACAACGAACGACAAACTTATTTTGTATTAAAACGGGCAGCATCTCCCCTACAATCCTTACTTCCTCCAAATTCAAGATAACACCAACAATACAAGAACAAAACAATAACAACATATATACATCATTTTCCAGCCCTATATACACCATCAAATACTACAAAATAGCCCAACACACCCCAATCTCTTCGTACACAAAACGACCACTGTAGTAGTGTCAAACGACCCGAAAATGTTATGACGAACGACCAGCCAACCACCCTATATTTATATGGTGTTTATAAACCCCCTTCCTCCTCCAAAACTCAACAAAATAGTAGTAAAACACGCAGCCTAACAGCAACACAAAACAGTCCACAAAACAGTCCGCTACAAGTGAATAACTCGAACTCACGGCTTTCGATCACCGTCCCGTGAGTTCTTACTAGTATAGAACGACTTACCATGAATTTACAGAAGAAAAATTGGATGAAAGAGAGTAGTAAACTCACCTTATTTGTTGGATAACTCGGCTCTTATCTTGGTTCTTCAAACTCTAGGTTTTACCTCCAATTAGAACTTGAAAGGGAGAGAAAATCAATTAGGGTTTGTGAAAAATTTTTGGGAGGATTCTTTGCAGAGCTTATGTCTGGTTATTATGCTCTATTTTAATTCTAATATATGAAGAAAATAGGCCCTTAAAAGGCCTCTTTGGACGACCCGAAATGGCCCATTTTTGGGCTTTCATTTAAGCAAGTAGGTGACACACCTACTTGTCACCTAGCAGCTTGCGCAGTATCGCACAAATGCCTATATCTTTCTACTCCAATGTTGTATTGATAAACGGTTTAATGCATTGGAAAATAGACTCATAGATCTTTAATTTTATGGGTAGAAAACCCCATAACTCTAAGTATATTATGAGAAAATCGTAGTTACATTTGACCTAAAGTTTCAGTAAAACTTATGAATGTAACTTGTGATGACTTTCATCGACTTTTGTTCCACAACTCTCTTGACTTCAAAACATAACACATGGATGTCATACGACTAATATAAATCATAACATAATCTCCTTATCATGTTAATCACCCTAGTCTCACCCCAAAGGTACATGTTATAACATTTGCAACTTGTCGACTTTCGACGAAACATTATTTTATTTAATTGCTTTAGCTTCTGAACTGTCCAACCCTCTTTGTACTTGTTGTTCATGATCTTCAATATTTGTAACCTCAGAGGTAACATGATTAACTTACTTTATATACTTTTAAATATTATCTCATTTTTGGTCCTACATTAGTTTGCTTACGACGCATTTTTACGTACGAAAATATAGGGTGTAACATCACTCCCCCCTTGGGAACATTCGTCCTCGAATGTTTACTCTTAGAGACTTTGGAAAATTTTGCCAAAGTATCCTTCGTACACTAGGTTAAAACCAACCTGCACGTAGCCAGAAACATACTATGCATGCCACACATGGCCAATCTTTATAAATAGCAGCAATTTGCCTTACCGACCGTAAATCATAAATATTGAAAGTGAAAAATAAAAGCTTGCCTGATGACCTGCTAGCCTACATAGAGCTATGTTGTAGCATCCCATCTCGAACCATATCTTCAGTTTGAAATAGGTGGGGGTATTTAGACTTCAGTTCTTCCTCCGATTCCCACGTCATCTCTTCTATATTCTTGCTCCTCCATAAAACCTTTACGGAAGATACCTCCTTATTTCGTAGATTGCGGATTTGTCGGTCTAGGATGGCAACTGGAATTTCCCCGTATGACAAGTCCTCTATAATCTGTACATCATCTGTGGGCACCACTCGGGTAGTATAGCCAATGCACTTACGTAGCATAGATACGTGAAAAACCGGATGGACAGATTCTGAGGGCAACTCTAACTCATAAGCTACTTGGCCCACTCTCCGAATGATCCTATAAGGCCCAATATACCGTGGGCTAAGCTTGCATTTCTTGCCAAACCTCATCACGCCCTTCATAGGTGATACCTTTAAGAATACCCAGTCATTAATCCTGAACTCTAAGTCTTGTCGCCGCACGTCAGAATATGACTTCTGATGACTCTGAGCTGTCAACAGTCGCTCCCAGATAAGCTTTACTTTCTCTATGGCCTGTTGAACCAGGTCTGGCCCATATAACCCAGATTCCCCAACATCAAACCACCCTATAGGAGATCTGCACTTACGCCCATACAAAGCCTCGTACGGAGCCATCTGAATACTGGAGTGGTAACTGTTATTATATGCAAACTCGACAAGAGGTAGATGTTCATCCCAACTTCTTTTAAAATCCAACACACATACTCGTAACATATCCTCGAGCGTCTGAATTGTGCGCTCGGCTTGTCCATCAGTCTGTGGCTGAAAAGCTGTGCTGAGATTCACCTGAGTCCCTAGACCTCTCTGAAATGACCTCCAAAAATGTGCTGTAAACTGAGCCCCACGGTCAGATATAATAGAAACTGGTACTCCGTGTAGCCGCACTATCTCCTTAATATATAACTTTGCATAATCTTTTACTGTATATGTAGATCTGACCGGTAGGAAGTGAGCTGATTTCGTGAGCCTATCGACTATCACCCATATGGAATCGAACTTACGATTAGAACGAGGTAAACCGGTGATAAAGTCCATGTTTATCGCCTCCCATTTCCATGTCGGGATCTCTATAGTCTACATTAGCCCTCCAGGCTTCTGGTGCTCTATCTTCACTTGCTGGCAACTAGTACATTGGGCGACAAACTCAGCAATATTCTTCTTCATATCATTCCACCAGTACACATCCTTAATGTCATGATACATCTTTGTCGACCCAGGATAGATGGAATACCATGAATAATGTGCCTCTGACATAATCCTGTCTCGTAGCCCTGCTACATCTGGAACACACAAATGACCCCTATATCTGAGAACCCCATCTCCCTTTAGCACTAACAATGGCTTCTTCTGCTCCGGAACTTGCTCTCTCAGCTCGACCAACTCTGGGTCCTCGTACTGCTTTTCCTTGACTTCCGCTATGAGGGATGATTTTGTAGTGTTTTGGAGTACAACTCCACCATCCTCAGAATCTACTAACCGAACCCCCAACGAAGACAATTGATGAATCTCTCTAGCTAATTGTCTTTTCTTGGGCTCTACATGTGCTAAGCTACCCATAGATCGGCGACTTAAGGCATCTGCTACAACATTAGCTTTCCCTGGATGGTAGAGAATGTTAACATCGTAATCTTTCAATAACTCAAGCCATCGCCTCTGTCGCAAATTCAACTCTTTCTGCTTGAAGATATATTGTAGGCTTTTATGATCAGTAAATACATCAACATGAACACCATATAAATAATGCCGCCATATCTTAAGTGCATGGACAATCGCAGCTAACTCGAGGTCGTGGGTCGGATAATTCCTCTCGTGCTTCCTCAACTGCCTTGAAGCATACGCAATTACCTTCCCATGTTGCATCAGGACACATCCTAACCCGACACCTGATGCATCACAATACACGGCATAACCCTCTAGACCCTCTGGAAGTGTTAGAACTGGAGCTGAGGTCAACCTGTTCTTAAGCTCTTGGAAACTCCGCTCATAAGCCTCTGTCCATTGAAACTTAGTTTCTTTCTGTGTCAACTTCGTCAATGGTGCCGAAAGGGAAGAAAAACCCTCTACGAACCTCCGATAGTATCCTGCTAAGCCTAGAAAGCTACGAACCTCTGTCGGAGTGGTAGGTCTAGGCCAAGATTTCACGGCCTCAATCTTCTGAGTGTCCACCTTTATCCCTTCATCTGATACAATATGCCCCAAGAATGCTACAGACTTCAACCAGAACTCACATTTAGAAAACTTAGCATACAACTTACGATCACGGAGGGTTTGGAGTACTGCTCGCAGGTGGTCCGCATGCTCATCCTCTGAACGGGAATAAACCAGAATATCATCAATAAATACTATCACGAACAGATCTAAAAATGGTCGGAATAGGCTATTCATCAAGTCCATAAATACAGTGGGTGCATTAGTCAACCCGAAGGACATGACAAGGAACTCGAAGTGGCCATATCGGGTCCTGAAGGCTGTCTTCGAAATATCTTTTTCCCGAACTCTGACTTGGTGGTACCCCGACCTCAAATCTATCTTTGAAAAGCATCTAGCCCCTGCAACTGATCAAACAAGTCATCGATCCTTGGAAGTGGATACTTATTCTTAAAAGTTACCTTGTTCAGCTGCCTATAATCGATACACATCCTCAGCGAGCCGTCTTTCTTCCGCACAAATAGTACTGGTGCACCCCAAGGTGAGGTACTGGGCCTGATGTAACCTTTCTCCAACAAATCTTTTAACTGCTCCTTCAACTCCTTCAATTCGCTAGGTGCCATTCTATACGGATGGACGGATATTGGTTGAGTTCCTGGAAGCAAATCGATGCTAAAATCAATCTCTCGCTCTGGAGGAATACCTGGAAGCTCATCTGGAAACACATCTGCATACTCTTTGACTATGGGAATAGATTGAAGTGTAGGTATCTCAGCATCTGCATCTCTAACTCGCACAATATGATAAATGCACCCTTTTGCGATCATTTTCCTCGCCTTCAGAAAGGAAATAAACCTACCTCTGGGTGTTGGTGTATTACCTACCCATTCAAGGACTGGCTCACCGGGAAAATGAAATCTGGCTGCCTTTGCTCGGCAATCAACTGTGGCATAGCAAGCTGCCAACCAGTCCATGCCCATGATAGCATCAAAATCCATCATCTCTAGCTCAACTAGGTCAGCTGAGGTCTGATGACTACAAATTATCACCGTACAACCTCGGTAAACCCGTCTAGCAATAATTGATTCTCCGACCGATGTAGATACTGCAAAAGGATCACTTAGTATTTCAGGCACTATACCAAACTTCCTCGCGACAAATGGGGTAATATACGATAAAGTAGATCCTGGGTCTATCAAAGCATAAGCATCGTGAGAGCAAATGGTTAATATACCTGTCACAACGTCTGGTGAAGACTCCTGGTCCTGTCGACCCGCTAAAGCATAGATACGGTTCTGATTACCACTTGAACTGGAACCTCTACCTCTGCCCCGACCTCTACCAGCCGAAGACTGAGACTCGCGCCCTGAAGGATGCACGGACATAGATGATCCTGTTGCTGAACTCGCTGGTTGTGCCATTCCCCCCGAATCTCTATTTGGGCAATCCCGCATCATATGCCCTGGACGCCCACATGTATAACAAGCATCAGAACCTGCTCGGCATTGGCCCAAGTGTCCTCTACCACAGATGTCACACCGTGGAGGAAATGACCATGTCTACGCAGATCCTCGCTGTCGCTGCAAACCCGACGCCCGTGAGCTCTCACCTGGTCCTGACTGATTATAGCGGTCATACCTGTAACCCTGTAACTGAGGTGGCAGAGGCCTAGGTGGCCGTCCGAAGTACTGGGTCCTATAACTACCCTGATATTGCTCCTGAGACCTAGGAAATCTCATCCTCTTACGTTGCCCTTGCTCAGCCCTTTCTGTACCCTGCTGCCGATGCCTACCCCTTTCTATATTCTGGGCGAATGCCTGAATCCGGGAGATATCCATACTATCCTGCAATGCAGCGGTGGCACATGCCTCGGTTAACTCTGGGGCTAACCCTGCTATAAACCTGTGAATCCTGTCCCGCATAGTAGCAACTATGGATGGTGCATATCTGGCCAATGAGTCAAAACGGAGACTATACTCTCGAACACTCATATTACCCTGCTTGAG
This sequence comes from Nicotiana tabacum, assembly GCF_000715075.1. NCBI lineage: Eukaryota > Viridiplantae > Streptophyta > Magnoliopsida > Solanales > Solanaceae > Nicotiana > Nicotiana tabacum. The sequence goes on along the minus strand of NC_134094.1, from coordinate 25,303,947 downwards.
GGCTAGAAACTGATCGACTCGAGCCTGTCGGATCTCCCGCGGTAAGTACTGGTCAAGGAAAGCATCTGAAAAATTCTCCCAAATAGCTGGAGGTGTATCACGTCCCCTGGACCTCTCCCATCCCTCATACCAAAGGATGGCTATATCTCGGAGTCAAAAAGCTGCTAGCTCAACTGCCTCTTTCTCCGTGGCATGCATAACACGAAAGATCCTGTGAAGCTGATCTATGAAATCCTGCGGGTCCTCCCTCTGATCTGTCCCCATGAACTCTGGGGGACTCAAAGCAATAAACTCTCGGACCCTTGAACTCCCAGACCCCTCAGAAGTTCCTGCACTAGCTGATGCCCTAGCCTGTTGTTGGGTAGCTACCAACTGTGTCAACAAATGCACCGCACTCCTCAAGTAGCCGTAGTCTTCCTAGTCACCGTCATCTGTGCATGCAAATACCAACACATAAGTTTAATTCAAATTTCCTATAACTTAGTTCTGTAGCACGATTTAGATTTCAAAGAAGGGTAACCAACTCCTAAATGCCCTGTAGTGCCCTGCTTATATAATGTGGTGCACAACACATCTATAAATAAGACTCTACTAGACACGGCTTGTAGACTCCCTAGGATAGAACTGCTCTGATACCAAGTTTGTCATGCCCCGAACCTAGGAGCGAGACAAGCACCCGGTGCCTCACCTAACCTGGCGTACCAAAATGCGACTAAGGGACTCTGAACACATAATGTCATACTTTGGCCATGTGCCACCTTGCAAGACAATTAGCGAAGCAAAATATAAAACTGAATGGAAACTAGCGCTAACTAAACATCAATATAAAGCTAGGCTGAAAAGGCCGTCATAGCTACTACAGCTGACAAACCACCAAATTATACATACCAGGCCTACAAACCCAACATACTGCACTAACCAACAGGATATGTCTACAAGCCTCTACTGATAGATGTACTATGATCGGAACAGGGCCCTGACCTACCCATAACATATATACAGATATACATAAGATGTACACAACACTCAAGACCTGGCAACTCCGAAAGATGTGGAGCTTACCGATCAGGCTGAACTCTGGAAACACCTACTGAGGAGATCTACTTGTCTGTCTATCTGAACCTGCATGCATGAAATGCAGCGTCCCCGAAAAAGGGACGTCAGTACGAAATAATGTACCGAGTATGTAAGGCAATAACATAACTGAAAATCGAAACTGAACTGATAATATAATAACTAGAAGTAACTGGGAGTCAAATATGATTTGGAGATATACTTACCTGCTGATACTGACTCAACTCCTTCAATATAGTAAGTAAAATAATTGTACGGCCTTATAAGGCTCAGTATATATAACTGCTCTGCCATAGTAGGCTCGCTCATAGGCGCTCGGCCATACTAGGCTATGTATCTCGACCATGCTGGGCTCGCTCATAGGTGCTTGGCCACAGTAGGCTCGGTATATAACTTTCCATCTGATTAGAGGTTGCCCAATAGGGGCCTGCCCATCGATTATAGCTCAATGGTAATGAAAATACTGTAATACTGTATATATAGGCTTGCTGCTCTCTTGACTGGAAGAAGACAATACTAAAATTGAATATAGAGTCTCGATAAGGAATAATATTGTAACTTATGAGACTAGAATAGTGTGAATAAATTCATGAATATGAACTTCTCTTTTGTCTCATTACTAACACATGTAGCTACGAGATCATGCCAAAATGAAGGAAGGCTTAGCCTTAACATACCTTATCACAATCTTTCCAATCATCAAGTTGAACTCACCTCTTTGCACCTTAATCTACAAGAACGATAATAATACTATCGTTAAGTTACGAAAGGTACAACTATCGCACAACGAACGACAAACTTATTTTGTATTAAAACGGGCAGCATCTCCCCTATAATCATTACTTCCTCCAAATTCAAGATAACACCAACAATACAAGAACAGAACAATAACAACATATATACATCATTTTCCAGCCCTATATATACCATCAAATACTATAAAACAGCCCAACACACCCCAATCTCTTCGTACATAAAACGACCACCGTAGTAGTGTCAAACGACCCGAAAATGTTATGACGAACGACCAGCCAACCACCCTACATTTATATGGTGATTATAAACCCCCTTCCTCCTCCAAAACTCAACAAAATAGTAGTAAAACATGCAGCCCAACAGCAACACAAAACAGTCCACAAAACAGTCCGCTACAAGTGAATAACTCGAACTCACGGCTTCCGATCACCGTCCCATGAGTTCTTACAAGTATAGAACGACTTACCATGAATTTACAGAAGAAAAAATGGATGAAAGAGAGCAGTAAACTCACCTTATTTGTTGGATAACTCAGCTCTTATCTTGGTTTTTCAAACTCTAGGTTTTACCTCCAATTAGAACTTGAAAGGGAGAGAAAATCAATTAGGGTTGGTGGGAAATGTTTGGGAGGATTCTTTGCAGAGCTTATATCTGGTTATTATGCTCTATTTTAAGTCTAATATATGAAGAAAATAGGTCCTTAAAAGGCCTCTTTGGACAACCCGAAATGGCCCATTTTTGGGCTTTCATTTAAGCAAGTAGGTGACACACCTACTTGTCACCTAGCAGCTTGCGCAGTATCGCATAAATGCCCATATCTTTCTACTCCAATGTCGTATTGACAAATAGTTTAATGATTTGACAAATAGACTCACTTTAATTTGATGGGTAGAACACCCCATAACTCTAAGTATATTGGGAGAAAATCACAATTACATTTGACCCAAAGTTTCAGTAAAACTTATGAATGTAACTCGTGATGACTTTCATCGACTTTTGTTCCACAACTCTCTTGACTTCAAAACATAACACACGGATGTCATACGACTAATATAAATCATAACATAATCTCCTTATCATGTTAATCACCTTAGTCTCACCCCAAAGGTACATGTTATAACATTTGCAACTTGTCGACTTTCGACGGAACATTATTTTATTTAATTGCTTTAGCTTCTGAACTGTCCAACCCTCTTTGTACTTGTTGTTCATGATCTTCAATATTTGTAACCTCAGAGGTAACATGATTAACTTACTTTATATACTTTTAAATATTATTTCATTTTTAGTCCTACATTAGTTTGCTTACGACGTATTTTTACGTACGAAAATATAGGGTGTAACACTGGGATACTTTATCTTTTATATGAATGGGTAGAGATCATGCCTATAGGATCTTAATTGTTTATTTGCTCATCATGCCTCATTCTTTGGAATTATATGCACACAATGTTATCCCCTTAGAAAACATGACTTAGGGTCTATATGATGACTTGAATGGTTAGATAGCATGCATATAGGATCTAAATTGGACTTATTGCACCTAGATATTATGCCTATAGGAGATTAATACAAATAACTGAAACTGTATGCTTTGGCATTTCTTTCAAATATTTGACTCGTCTAGATACCATATCCATATAATTCCAATATAGATTACCCAAGTTGTCATCGCTGCTATCCTCCTTTTGTCATACAGCCCGTCTAGAACACATTCCTATAAAGGCAACTTAATAATTCTGCATTCGCAACTACTTCACTGCCCGAACGCGAATCATTTAGAGATCATGTCCATAGGATGCTACTACACATACAGAAAGCATGACTATAGGATTCTTTAATAAGAACTATGTATTAAATAGCTTCTTCATCAAAACTTGTCACCTAGAAATCCCGCCAATAAGAATTCCCACTAATTACTGAGTGGTTCAAATTATATAGAAATCATGCATGTAGGACTTAATGGTTCTAATATGTCTTAATTTTGCCTAATGCCTAACCGAAAATCTATTTGCGTGCTTTCATGCTTATGTGTGGAGGTTAACTTGAGCTTTTTATTTCCATTGTATGTCGTCCTATCTGTTTTGTATGTCACCTAGTTTTATCATTTTTGAGCAACCTATGTAAAGTCTAGAATCACCTGATAGTAGGTCCAAAGCCTCCTTGACCATAGGCATAGGACGGGTAGTGCACGCATAAGGTACGACTTAGAATTGAATTAAAACGCCTTTAAGTAAACAACTTCAACATAGTAATCGTGTAGTAGGAGATGATAGTCTGTGTCTGCTGAATAATATGAGCAACCTCTATCTTAAGAGAGTTCCGAAGTATTATTTGTGTTACACGGGGTGATCCTTTAGGCTAAAAAACTTAGGACCCCTCCTCTTTTTATGTGCATGTTGTTCACAGTTAGTCATTTAACATAGATCAATACAGTTTATACCTTTGTAGTTATTAAGACTTGTATCGATTCTCATATATTTTAATAATACTCTACAATTTATGAATTTCTCTTCTATTTATTTGAATACCTAGCTTAATTACATAATGCACATAGTCTAAATTTTGGCCGGGACTCACAATTGTGTACCTCGAAGCGCACCTAACACCTTCTATTTGAGGTAATTTAAGCCCTTACCCGATCTTTGGTGACGTTGACTAGTCAAACAGAGTTATTTACAAATAGGTGTCCTAACGCACCTTAAAAATCGTTAGGTGGCGACTCTTCTCTCTTAATACTCATTCAAAAGAGTTATCACACATCGAAGCCCGCTCTCGCGAGAAAAGGAGGTGCGACAGTAGGAAGCTCATTAAGTGAGCTAGCCCTCAACCCCAACCACCGTAGGATTTTCGAGCCATATCCCATAGAACTTTTTCATTCAAACTAGATGCTGCAGAGTATATGATGTCCATCTGTGGTGATGATGGTCTGGGAGAGTTTTGCTCTCCTGGAAAAAGGTAGCAGCATTTTCTATCTTTCTCGTGATAATAATTGATAAATATTTTATCAAGACTTTAAAGAAGCTCGAACCTCAAGGTTTGGGTAAAAGCGAAGTTTACCTACTAAACTATTCTAGCTAGCATTTGCACACATGTTATGTTAACATGTCCATATCACCACTGAACTTCATTCTGAATTAAATTCAGCAAAAGATAAGTCTTTCTGTTGCATTTCGAATTAAGACATGGAACTATTATGTCCAATTGAGGTGATGTTTCAGCTTAAGCCGTCTAATTTTCCCACCACTTAGTTGTACAACCAATTCATTTTTACTACTACTATTAGATATAAAGGTGAAAGCATCAGAAGAATATATGCAGTCACCGCTCCCAACCTGTTTGAACGGCAACTGTGCAACTCCAGTTCCTGCACTTCTTTCACAAAATGGTGTAGCACACATACAACAACGAAAACAAACTCAGTATGATTCCACAAGTGAGATCTGGAGAGGTTGGGCTGTATTCTTTTAGATTGTTCTCCTATAGTACACTTGCCAGGACTTCTGAAAAGTTAGTCGATGAAGCTTATGGAAGAAAACAAAAATTTACTATAGTTATGTTAAACCCAAGAGAGGACTTACTCTGGTCTTTATCGAGAATAAATCATATACTTACCATATGATCCACCAAATAACACAATATGCGCGCCTGTGCCAATAAAATACTTTTGTCGCTCTCACTATCTCCTTTTCTGACTCGTTCCCATATCATTCCTTTCCACTGATTTGTACGACAAATTAAGTTATATAATTTTGCTATGTTTAACAGAATGGATTTTCTGCTAGAATTCTCAACATTATTTCTAATTTAAGTGGCTCAAATGAGGCAAGTCGTTCAAGACTTATGGATGACATCATGGTAAGAAAACTTTCTCTAACTCTTGTAAAAGTAAATTCCTTGGTTGATATTTGTAACGTCCCGATCGGTCGTATTGAGAATTTGCGTCAAGTTCGGCGGCTTAAAGTCTCAAGAAACTTTGTATTATATGTTATGACTTGCGTGTGTGGTTAAGTTCAGTTTTCGGATTTTCGGGATCAATTTGCAAGAAGGATTCTTATTTTACAAGCTTAAGCGGTAAAAATTGATCGAAATTTAACTTTTATATAGACGACTCCGAAATGGTATTTTGATGACTCCAATAGCTTCGTATGGTGATTTTGGACTTAGGCGTGCATCCGGATTTGGATTTGGAGGTACGTAGGATAATTTGAAGCATTTCGGCGAAAATTGAAAAGAAGAAGTTTTTGGAAAGTTGAGAGGTTTGACTGAGAGTTGTCTTTGGTGATATCAGTGTTGCATTTCAATTCCGAGAGTTAGATTAGTTTTGTTATGTCATTTGGGACTTGCATGCCAAATTTGATGTCATTCCGGGTTGATTTGATATGTTTCGGCACGAGTTTTAGAAGTTGGAATATTTGAAAGTTCATAAATTCGATTCGAGGTGCAATTCATAATTTTGACATTGTTTGATGTGATTTGAGGCCTCAACTAAGTTCGTATCATATTTTAGGATATGTTGGTATATTTGATTGAAGTCCTGGGGACCTCGAGTGTGTTTCGGAGGGGCTATGGGCCATTTCTCTATGTTATCGGAGTGTTGTTGCTAGTGCCTTATTTCCATTCTTCGCGATCGCAAAGTTCCAGTCGTGATCGCGTAGCCTGTTTTGTGACTGATTAATTTCCTTCTTCGTATTTGCATTGAGAGCTCCGCGATCTCGAACGTGTGGGTTCTACTTCTTCGCGTTCGCACTCCTTTTTTCCGCGTTCGTGTAGAGCTTCAAGTGGGATAGTGTGATGTCTTCTACGCGATCGCATTCCTATTCTCGTGATCACGTAGTGCATTTTTCTGGGAAATGAAATTTCTTATATGCTATCGCATTCTTTCTTCTGCGATCGTGATGTGTAAATCGCGGGGCAGCAGAATATATTTCCAAAATCGTGGGTTTTGTCCATTTTTTATCTTTTGAGCTAGAGACCTCGGATTTGAGCGATATTTGAAGGGTTCTTCACGTGGTTGTTTGGGGTAAGTGATCTTTACCCAGTTTTGATTTTATTTCATGATTTTATATTTGTTTTCATCATTAAATTAGAGAATTAAGTTGGAAATTTTGGAAAATTTGTAAAATCTTTCAAAAGTGTAAAATGATGATTTGAACGACGAATTGATATCGGAAGTTGATAATTTTAGTATGGTTGAACTCGTATCGGAATGGGTGTTCACCTTTTGTGAATTTTATCGGCTTCCGAGGTGCTGGCCTGGGGGTTGACTTTTTAGTTTTTGTTAAAGATTGAAGCTTTATTATCCGGAATTGTTTTCTATGAGTTTTATTTATGAATTGAAGTTATTTTGGCTAGATTTGAGTTGTCCGGAGGTTGTTTCACTCGAGAAGGTCATTTTACAGTAACGGTCTAGCTTCCTTCAGGTAAGTATCTTGCCTAACTTTGTGTGGGGAAAATTACCCCTTAGGATTTGAGTTTTTGGTGCTAATTGTGTCATGTGAAAGCCGTGTATGCGAGGTGACGAGTACGTGCTCGGGCTTATTTGTGGAAATTTGAATGTTTAAGGCTCTTAGGATCTTGTGTCCATTAAATTAAAGTTGTTTTGTCATGTTAAATTCCTCATTTACTAAATTCACCTTTACATGTCTTATTTTGAATTAATTACTTCATGTTTTACCCTTATTGATGATTAAACTCTTATGTGCCTTAACTGAAGTTGTTGCCTCTTTTATTGCGATGCTATCATTTCCGTAATTCTTTATCCTTGATTGAAATTAATATTGTCTTTTGCGTAATTTCCTATCATTAGTTGAAGTTATTATTTTTTTCCCATAATCTGCTTATCCTAAATTCAATTTGTTGTATCTCTCCTGTAATTGCTCAACACTAAATGAAGTTTTGTTATCCCTTTTCATTGTCGACTTATCCTTATTTGGAATCATTTATTCATGTTATCCCTCTTATTATTGGATTGCACCTTTATGGAATCATTGCTACATATTATATCTTCCTTGTTGTGCTATTCTTATTGAGACCATTATTCCATGTTGTGTCTTTCTTTGTGAGTTTCTTATTCCATTTATTTGTGTTTTGAAGTTCATGAGTTGATTTACTTTCCATATTCTCGTATTATTATCCTTGTTGTTGTTGTATTCAGTGTTGTTGTACCGAGGGCTATGTTCGATTGTGATATTGAAACTGTTTAGAGGAAATATTGTGGCATGTGGGCACATATTATGAAAGTCATTCATTCGAGTTGTTATGTTTTGGCATATATGTTATTGTTGAGATAATTGTTATGCTATTGCACGAGGTTTCTCTCGTGCCATTGTTATTGTGTTGCACGAGGATTCTGTTGTGCCGTTGTTATTGTGTTGCACGGGGTTTATGATGTGCTGTTGTTATTGTGTTGAACGAGGTTTCTATCGTACTATTGTTATTATTGATACGCATGCGGTGGTATAAGGTCGGGTTGTTGAAACGCATGCGGTGAAATAAGGTGGGCTTGAAACGCATGGCTAGTAGGGGAACTACTAGAAGCCATGTGGTGTGATAAGGTATGCTAAAACGCGGGATGCTATTTCGAGAAAAATAATTTTCAAAAACTAAATATGAAGGCTCTCGCGGTGATATAAGGAAAGTTTGCGATTCATTTTATGAGTTGAGACTACGAGGCGGTACCTCAGTAGGGCTTTTGTTGTCATTTTCCCATTTTTTTGTACTTGTCTTTGATTGTTGTCTTCTTAGCATACTATTAATTGACTTCCTATGTGTTGCACTATTTGCTTAGTTCTATGTAGCTAGTCTTGTTAGTCGTTGCTTCAACTTCATTGCTGCCTTTATTACACTATACATTGCATGGTGATTGTTTCTTATGTGTCATTCATTGTCTCTATTCTTATTTATTGACTTGAATTGTGGTAGAACACTTGCACAAGCATACATGTAATTAAATCACCCATATCGGTTTTTAGAAGATGAATCATGATGTTATATTGACCATTATACGTATTCTTGTCAACTAGCCTTCTGTGTGAGGATTGTTCTATTGGCATGTGAGTCATCCATGCGGTTATGAGTTGTAATGTGGGCACAATATGCCAAGTAATTAGGGTTCATAAATTGGGACCCGTGAGTGGTGATTCTGAGGTTCGGTACCTCGTGTAAATGCTTGAACAGATCTGGTGTGAAAGCGGTTGTTCTTATTAAGTTGTTGTCGGTTTTCCTCTATTTGGTTTCACCAGACTTAGACTATGATCAACTTACTCTACAACATTATTACCTTACTGCTTCCTGTTAAATATTGATGCTACTAGTGTATCATTGCAAGTATTATTTTGTATTCCTTATCCTGCTTAGTTTTATATTAATATTGTTTCTCTATTAGTTCACTTTCACACTTGTTCAGGTTGTTTAGTCCGGTAGGTGTCTTGACTGTCCCTCGTTACTACTCCATCGAGGTTAGTCTTGATACTTACTGGGTACTGCTATGGTATACTCATACTATGCTTCTGCACATTTTTGTGCAGATCTAGGTACCTTGGTTATTGTTGGTTATTAGTTGGTTAGTCGAACATTGATGTAGAGACTCAAGGTAAACTTGTCGTCACGTTCGCAGGCCTCGGAGTCACCTTCAGATATAGTACTTGTAGAGTTTATCAAATAATTGTATTTAGGGATTTTCTAGCAAACACAATAGAGCTTATGACTTGTACTACTAGTTTTGGGATTGTAAGTTGTGTATAAACATTTCAGTTTCATATTTATCAGTTGATAGTTGAATTCTTCTATTAATTCAGTAAGTGTTAGGCTTACCTAGTCTTAGAGACTAGGTGCTGTCACGACATCCTACGGAGGGAAATTGGGATTGTGACAAGTTGGTATCAAAGCTCTAGGTTCATAGGTGCTACGAGTCATAAGCGAGTTTAGTAGAGTCTTGCGGATCGATACAGAGACGTTTGTACTTATCTTCGAGAGGCTATAGAACTATAAGGACAATTTCACTTCTTTCATTCCTATCGTGTGAGTTTATTGATCTTGGAGTTTGAATCTTTCTCATTCTATTATCCCACAAACGGTGAGGACACGAGCTGCTATTACCAACGACGCTGCCCCCAGAGCCGGTATTGCTAGGGGCTGGGGCAGAGGCAGAGGTCGAGAAGGAGCAAGTACTACAGCTTGAGTACTTGTCAGAGCAGCAATTAAGGATTATCTAGTAGCTCAGATTGGGGGACGGGAACCGGAGGCGCCTGTTGCTACCTCGGTACTTAAGGAGATTTTGGAATATTTCCTGAGCATGTTTGGAACATTGGCTCAGGCGAGGTTAATTTTGGCTGCACCAGCTACTTCACAGATCAGGGGAAGAGCTCAGACTCCTGTTGCCCGTACTCCGGAGCAGCGAGTCCACGTTGGTCACGTTGGAAGAACAGCTCAAACTTGCGAGGTTCAAGAAGTATTACCCTCCAACTTTCAATGGTTTGGCTTCAAAGGATGCGCATGGATTCCTAGGGAAGTGCTACCATATTCTCCACACTATGAGTATATTGGAGACGAGTGGGCTTGCTTTTACTACGGTCCACTTTAAGGGAGCGACATATCAGTGGTAGCGAGCGTATGAGTTGGGTAGTCCGACCGATGCAACTTCACTTTCATGGACTCGGTTTTCAGAGGTCTTCTTGAGAGAGTTTGGTCCCCAGAACCTTCTGCAAGTGTGGCGCGCGGAGTTGAGCAGCTGCGCCAGGGCACTATGTCGGTGTCAGAGTATGCCGTTAGATTCATAGATTTGTCCAGACATGCACATGTTTTGGTTTCTACAGTCAGAGAACAAGTGCGCAGGTTCATTGAGGGGCTCAATCAGGATATCTGATTCAGCATAGCTCAGGAGTTGGAGACGAATGTTCCATTTCAGCAGGTGGTAGAGATAACTCGCTAATTAGAGGTCATGCAGTCAAGAGAGAGAGGTCAAAGAGGCTAAGAAGCCTCGTGGACTGGGAGGATCTACTAGTCTATATTTTTTGAGGCACAGTTCAGTTTGCACTTCAGGATCCAAGGGTCTCACAGTGCCTGTACCGAACAGCTTTTGCAGCACGCCAGTAGAGGGGTTTCTTTGAGTGTGGAGATACCAGCCACATGGTGAGAGATTGTCCTAGACTCTAGATAGATGTGTCATAGCGGGGTATTCAGGCTATGAGTTCTGCTCCATTTACCGATATCCCTGCACCGCCAACTTGGGGTGCAAGTCAGGCGAGTAGAGTGCGCCCAAGAGGGGGAAGCCCGACCCGTGGATGTGTTTTCTATAGTAGGGTTGAGGCTTCTACACCAGATAATATTGTATGGATATGGTTTCAATTTGTTATAGAGGAGCGTCATTCATATTTTGTTTCGATTCTACTTATCGGGGTGAGTCCTCCTATGTTACTTCACATACGGATGAGTTTAGTGATTCAATACTCTTCTTAAGTGTTTGTCATTGTTGGGTGATTCTATAGTGGTAGCCAGTGTCTATCATTTTGTTTTTATTCATTATTGAGAGCTATGAGACTAAAGGTGGCCTTCCAATTACTCATTTCAGTAATTTTGATGTGATTTTTGGGTGATGGGTTACGACTTGTGATTTAGATGCTCTACCGGTATGGGAATTCAGTATGTGTTGTGATTTTGTTGGAGGAATTGAATTAGAGGAAGGTTTTGGTTGGTATGATGTGTATTCTACTTGTGATTTTGGTTGGTATGATGTGTATTCCTTATCAGTATCCTCGCAGTTTCATGTGATTTGATGTGTTTGAACCGGGCTATGTGCCACGGTGGAGTTATACCAGGATGTGATCCTTGCGATTAGTTCATATGTTTTGATTCTTCCTTGTGAAATTGATTTGTAGTATGATACTGATAGGGAGTGGTGCCTGTCGGGCTTGTTTGATAGTTCTCTTATGTGTTTCTCCTTGCATATTTAGTCGTATTTGCGTTGTACTTATTGGGTTTTAGCTTACGAGGTGTGTACCCAAGTGGAATTAGATGTGACTTATTGATTTGGGTGTATAATTATTAGGTCTTCATGTTTCCTGCATCGTTGTCAGTGTTGAGAAGGTTTGGAACAGGGTTCTTGCGGATATGAGGTTAATTGCCAGTGCTGGGTTTGATTATGGACAACTATTGTGATCAGAAATGTTGTTATGGACATATGTGTAGTGTGTTACGTCGTGTGTTTGTATCTTGTGGGTGTAGGCATAAGTTACTGCAGCAGGTTGAGGCTGATATAGTGTGTTGATGTAGGAATTATCATTGGATTGTACCTTTGTGGAATCATTGCTACACATTATCTCTTCCTTGAGCTATTCTTGTTGAGACCATTATTCCCTGTTGTGTCTTTTGTTGTGAGTTCGTTCTTCCGTTTCTTTGTGTTTTGAAGCTCCTGAGTTGATTTACTTGCCATATTTTCGTATTATTGTCATTGTTGTTGTTGTATTCAGTGTTGTCATGACCCAAAATTCCCTAAAGGTCGTGATGGCGCCCAACATCGTCGTCAGGCAAGCCAATGATCAATTATCGACTTAATTACTTATTTTAAAAATTCTAAAATCACAAATCCCATTAAATAAATAAAATAAATATTGGGTACTCATAGGAGCCCGTGGAGTCGCTTTATAAATTTCTGTATAAAGGATAAATTACAAGGTAAAATGATAATAATAACATGAAGTACACTAATGAACATCCAGTAGGAACCCTAAATAATTATGATGGAGACTTTATGTGCTGCGAATCGTAGCTTGGAATATAGCTCACCATACAGTCCCCTCAGCAATTGTGCCTACGCGCCCAAATGACCACCAAATAAACTTGTCAGATCCTCCACATTTAGTGCAGAAGTGCAACATGAGTACATAAATCAACGCGTACCCAGTAAGTATCTAGCCTAACCCCGGAGAAGTAGTGACAAGGGGTCGACATCGACACTTACTAGTGGTCCAATAAATCAAGTACAGTAAAAGTAGACAAGTATGAAACATGGTAATTAAACAGTAAAAACATATATAGGTACATGATACGATCCTCCTCTAAACAGTAAACGCAAGCCCACAATTATCGGTCACCTCCTCAACCGGAGTTTATATGGAAAATGGTCCCCACCAGATAGATAGTCAAAAATCAATGAGGAAAATTCACGGATACTATGGCTTCTTGCCAAATATTATGCACGATGCTGCCGAGGCGAACGGCCCGATCCCATAAGAGTATTTATAGAAATGCCGAGGCGTGAACCTAAGTCTACCTGGACATAATCGGAAACTCTAACATACGCACGGACACTCGTCATCTCATACATGCGTAGCTCCCATAACATGTAGCATACAACAAGAACAATACTTACGGGGAAAATTCTCCCTCACAGGGTTAGATAGGAGACTTACCTCACTCCGAAGTTCCCTAACCGGCTCCAACGCCTCTCTAGCACCTCAAACAAATGACCATTGAATCCTAAACTATTTCCCCCATTCATCCAATACTACCCCACAGACCGTTCATCCAATATCACCTTAAGTATTCTTCAAACTCTGCAGCAAAATACTGGTCTTCAGCCACACAACGAACCCAAAATCCTTAGACACCGCGCTTACATCCTCGGACCTACTAGAACTACTATTGAGAGTCACCCACTCTGAACTGGTCCTGAATAAAATCAAACTCCATCGCTCTACTAGCACATGAACACCTCCAAAGAAGCAACCAGATGAATTTCTTTCCTTGTACAACACATCCACATTGAGCATAAAATCTTAGTCTTTCTAAACCCTGCACTTGAATCGATATGGTAAAATATAGCACACATTCATGAAGTTCTTTGCTCGAATTACCCCTGATGTTTTCTTTTCTTAGTCATAACTAATCCACCAATGCACTGATAACCAAAAACCGCACAAGCAAACACCCACGCAATCCAATGGTAGATGGTGGGCTCCACCACTTAGCTTTAAGCTACCATCACATAAATGTAGAACTCATAAGGATCCCTCATTCTCAATTACCATGATCTCGCATCGTCAACCCGTCAAATTTCTCATGGTGTCTTGTTAAACCTTTTATGAACATTCCGAATTATGAGACACAATCGCATATTCGACCTTCTACCGGGTAGTAAGTAGAACTCTTTGTAGAAACTTCATCAAAATCACGCAACCGCTAACCTGCTCACAAGAGATAACCCACCTGTGGAATTCCTTATTGACATCTTCCAACGACGCTGCACTGGGTACAACTACCACAAAATCAGCAAACCCTCCTGAGCCATGCTCGTCCACCAGCTATACAAGTGTGTTCATTCCACATTGACATCAACTGAAAGTCCGATAATACATTCCAAACTCTAAGACATGTTGCATCCAAAAATGATAATCAAGATTTCACACCCTCTTCATTTCAAGCAAACTCCTTTCAATCATATTAAACCTTCCTCACTACAGTAGCCACCATCCCAAATGAATTTTATAGACTTAGTCATTGTCCACCATCATTACCAAATCGCTCTAAACTTTTCTCAAGGCATATGGCTATCCTACCACAAAATCCATATGCTACTCTGTCACTCCACTTCAATTAAACTATCTCCTTAAACAACTTCTCGACTTTTGCATTTAATACTTGACCTACTAGCAATTCAAACACCGCGAGACACCTTCGCCATGTCCTTCCTCATCCTTCGCTACCCAAATGTTGCATGAAATAAAAATCCATCTCTGTAGCACCTAAACTAATAAATTACTTCCAACTCTAATCCTCCTTGAACGTCATCTTTCTCGAGCCATCAGCATTTGAAACATCGATTCGATTCTGAAACCGCTATACACCGCTATCTTTAACAACCGCTTCTTAGACACTATTTCACCACACCCTGCCCCGAAAGCAAATCAAGAAGACCATAACACCGACGAGCCTTAATGCGTTCGATAAGGACGATGACACCACATCACAATCGAGAATTCCACCACGCTAGAAAATATCAAGTCTTGTTACTCCATCAACCAAAGCCTGAACATCCATAGTCCAATTGCCTCATCTCCGTTGGAATTAAATGCCTAACCTTTAAACCATACATTGAAAAATCCTCCTTTCGTGTCATTCACTACCTCGTCACATAAACAAGCACCTTACCATCACACCAACACCGTAGGATAACCACTCATGAACATCATAGCAATCCGTGCATAGCCTCAAACCCATAGGCAATACTAATACAGGGTTGAAATGATAAAACACCATTCCACAAGATGACGACAATAGCTCATTCGAGTACGCAGGGAGATACATCATGCACTACATCTGTAGTACCACTGGATCTTTTCGATGCCCCATTGATAACAAGCACTCAACATCATGTAAGAATGAGTGGGAAGGAAATGAAGGCATAAGCCTCGATGGAATCAAATCGCACGACGAGGAATCAAGAAGGGAAGTGCTCCTAATAGCCCAGTAGTCTCTCGAAGATAAGTACAAACGTCCCTGTATTGATCTGCAAGACTCTACTAGACTTGCTCATCACTCGTGAGACCCACGTGAACCTAGAGCTCTGATACCAAGCTGTCACGACCCAAAATCCCCTAAAGGTTGTGATGGCGCCCAACGTCACTGTCAGGCAAGTCAACGGTGAATTATCGACTTAATTACTTCTTTTAAAAATTCTGAAATAATAAATCCCATTAAATAAATAAAATAAACATTGGGTACTCATAGGAGCCCGTGAATTCTCTTTATAAATTTCTGTATAAAGTATAAATTACAAGGTAAAATGATAATAATTACGTGAACTACACTAATGAACATTCAGTAGGAACCCCCAAAACCCGGTATTATAAGTGCATGAGCATCTACGAAGAAATATAATAAAATACAACATCTGTCTCGAATACAAGTTAGAAAAGAGAATGTAAATAACTCTGATGGAGACTATGTATGCTGCGGATTGTAACATGGAATGCAGCTCACCATAAAGTCCCTACAATAGTCGCGCCTCTGTGCCCAAAAGACCACCAGGGATATATATATATATATATATACGTAAATCAAAGCGTACCCAGTAAGATATAGCCTAACCCCGAAGAAGTAATGACGAGGGGTCGACATCGACACTTACTAGTGGTCCAATAAATCAAGTACAATCAAAAGTAAACAAGTATGAGGCATGGTAAAAACAGTATAAACAAAGTTAAGCACGTGGTACGATCCTCCTCTGAACAATAAATGCAAGCCCTCAATTATAGATCACCTCCTCAACCAGAGTATATATGGTAAATGGTCCCCACCAGATAGATTGTCACAACTCAATCAGGAAAACTCACGGATAAAATGGCTTCTTTCCAAATATTACGCATGACGTTGCCGATGCGAATGATCCGATCCCATAAAAGTATTTATAGAAATTACGAGTCGTACGGCCCGATCCCATAATGATGTATGCAGTGCCGAGAGTCGAATGACACGAACCACATATGCATCTATTATACTGCCAAGGTGAACGGTCTGCTCCCATGAGAATATGAAGCTTTAACGGGTCCTTGACCCCACAAATGAAGATACGTGTGAGTTATGAAATGTAAAGAAGCTTTTCAATGAAAACACACTACGCGCAAGAATTTCATAAGGGAAAACACAATTATTTCGCGACTAATCAAGTAGCTTGTCAAATCTTTACAATAGCGAGTCTATCACTCTATGCAAGCCTAGTCTCAGGTCGCAACGCGAAATAAGGGAATTATACAAGCAAGGATAACTCAAATACTACAATTAAAGAATGATGTGAACCAATGTCTACTCGGACATAATCAGGAACTCTAGCATACGCACGGACACTTGTCACTTCATACGTGCGCAGCTCCCACAACATGTAGCATACAACAAGAACAACAGCTACGGGGTAAATTCCCCCTCACAGGGTTAGACAGGAGACTTACCTCACTCCGGAGTTCTATAACCGGCTCCAACGCCTCTCTAGCACCTCAAACCAATTCCCATCGATTTGAAACTAGTGAAACAATCATGAATACCAATAAAAGTTTACTCCAACATCATAATTAATTAATTTATAACAATTTCCACCAGCGCTCGAAAAGTCAATAGAGTTGACCCTCGGGCCTGCGTGCCCGAATTTCAAATATTCTTGAAGAAAATCATTACCCATAACGCCACGAACTCAAATATATAATTCATTCCTAATTCCATTTCCAAAATCGTGGTCAAAATTAAAAAATTCCAATTCCTAGGTTTTCTCTTAAAATTCCAACAATTGTCCATGTATTTACAAGCCCAAATTTGTATATTTAACTTACAACTGGTAAAAATTACTTACCTCATGATATATGATGAACATGGCGCTACAAAATCTCTCCAAGGCCGACTCCCAAGGAAGAAATGAAATGAAAATGAGCCAAACACACGTACTTAACAAGGCCCTCTGATCAGCGATCATTGCACCTACGGTCACTTGATCGCATCTGCGGTCCCGTAGGGGCGGCCAAAATTTTGCTTTTGCGGTTCCCTTAAGGCCTCCCCTCCTCCGTATCTGCGGGCAAGATTTCACACATGCGCCCGTTCCTCTGCTTCTGCGAAAATACCTCCCCTTCCCCTATTTCGCTTCTGTGATCTATAGCCCACACCTGCGAGCTCGCAGCTGCGGTCGATTCCTCACACCTGCTAATCCAGCCAACCTCACTCCTCTTCAAGAATGAAGGACAAAAATCTCCTCTTCAAGAATCCCAAAAGTCGCCCAACCAAGTGAAAATGAGTGAAATGGGGAAAAAACCCGATTTAAAACCATTATGCCCAGGCCAGTCCTTCAGCGCGAACGCAGAAGCTCCTACGCGATTGCGAAAGCTAAAATAACAGCCTCCAAAATTTACTCAACGCAAACGCGAGAAACGGCACGCGAATCTTTACCGGCCTGCATATCGTGAATGCATCTGCCCTTCCGCGAACATGAAGAGCAAGTCAACCACCAAGCCAGCTCATTTTCGCGAACACGGAGCCTTGCTTCCTAAATCTTCGCAAACACGTGACCACTGTCGCGAACGTGAAGCACAAATAATCCAGCGCCCATGATCCTTCTTCGCTAATGCGATAACTACTACACGTTCAGTAGATTAGGTAAGCCTAACACTACGACACCTAGTCTCAAAGATTAGGTAAGCTTAAGACTTACAGAATTAATAGAAGAAATCAACCATCAACGAAAAATATGAAATAAAAAAACCTTATACACAATTACAATTCACAAAAACGGTAGTACAAGTCATAAGCTCTACTGAGTCTGCTACAAAACAAACTCTAAATACAATTGTTTTGGAATAGAGATAAAGGAATGCAAGTAGCAGGTTTACCTTGAGTTTGAGGCCTTTGAACGCAGCAGCAGGTTTATCTTGAGTCTCGACAACAAGATCCGTACAGCTAGCTAGCAATCGACCTACTCTGAATTTCCTAGATCTGCAGAAAATGTGCAAAAGCGTAGTATGAGTACACCACAGCGGTACCCAATAAGTATCAAGGCTAACCCCGGTGGAGTAGTGATGAGAGATAGTCAAGACAGCTACTAGACTAAATAACGTAGACAAGTATAGGTGTAGAACTAGCAGGGCACGATATCTCTACAAAGCTAGGCATGATAACCACAATAATACGATGCTTGCAAGAGGAACTAGAAGCAACAATTAGCAATTGGACACAACAAGTTATAACATTGTAGAGTAAACTAGGCACAGTTTAAATCCGGTGGAATCAAATAAGGGAAAAGCAAGTAGCAACTCAATAAGAATAACCGCTCTCACACCAAGTTTATCCAATAACCTCCACGGGGTACCAAACCTCAAAACTCACATATCACGGGTCCCAATTCGTGAACCCTAATCACTTACAAAAATTCTCACATAGGAGACAAGTAGACGGAGTACGCATAAATGGTCAGTAACATCAGTGTTCATCTTCTTAAACCAATAGGGTGATAAAGTACGTGTATGCTTGTGCAAGTGTTCTATCACAGTTCGGGCCAACAAATAAGAGTAGAGAAAAATAAACGGCGCATAAGAAACGATACCCTCAATTTGCAAAAAGTAAAACTCACACAAGTTAGGTATGCCACTACACAAATATCAACAACAACAATGTCCCCAGGCCATCCTAAGTCATCACATATCAATCCCCGACATAGCCCACTTTGTCTCGCCACGTGCGCAATAATAAAGAAAATGCATGCCTTGTCTCGCCGCACGCGCATAGAAATGTTCCCACCTTGTCTCGCCACATGCGCAAACACACAGATATAGCCCGCCTTGTCATGCCACATATGCAACAACATTAGTTACAATAGCATGGCATAAACCTCGTGCAAACACCCGAACAAAGCCTCCCAACAATATCACGTGCCAAAAACATAACAACACCATAAAATGACTTTCACAACACGTGCCCATATTCCACAACATTTCCTCAAAATAGTTTCAATACCACAATTGCGCATTGCCCTCGTCTCAACAACACTAAGTACAACAGCAGCAACAACAACAACAATGACACAAGAATACAACAAGTAAATCAACTCAAGAACTTTAGAATATAAAGAAACGGTAGAACAAGCTCACAAAGAAAGACACAACAGAGAATACCAGTCTCAACAAGAATAGCTCAACTAGGGAGAAATAATATGTAACAATGATTCCACAAAAGTACAATTCGAGAACAAGAGAGGTAACATGAGTCAATAATTCCAAATAAGGACAAGTCAGTTATGATAAAGTATAATTAAACTCCATTTAGGGTTGGGCAATTACGAAAGAATTACAACAATTCAATTAAGGATAAACAACTTACGGGAAAGATAGTAATAACCTCAATTATAGACAATTACAGAAGAAATAATAATACTTCAATTGAGGCTAAGCAACTAGGGAAAGATAGCATGGTAATAGAAGAGGCAACAACTTCAGTTACGGCACATAAGAGTCCAATAGGCAAATAGAGTGGAACATGAAGCGATTAATTCCGATTAAGACACGTAGAGGTGAAACTAGTAGATGAGGGATTCAACCTGACAAAACAACTTCATATCTAATACACATAAGAACCTAAGAGCCCTAAACAGTCAAATTTCCACAAATAAGCTCGAGCACATACTCGTCACCTCGTGTACACAGACTTCACATTACACCCGATACAATTTACAAAACCCGAACATCCATTTCGATACGAGTTCAACCATACCAAAATTATCAATTTCTGACATCAATCAGTCATTCAAATCATCAATTTATATTTTGAAAGATTTTACAAATTTTCTCCAAATTTCCAAATTAATTCACTAATTAAGTGATGCAAATAGCAATGGATTCATAAAATATAACAAGATTTGGGTAGATAACACTTAACCCAATGAGTTTCTTGAAAAACCCACGAAAACTCTCCCAAAACTGAGGTCTACAACTCAAAATATGTTTAAAATATCAAACCCTTGACATATAAGTGTTCTGCCCAGCGCCCTTCGCATTTGCGAACAGAAAAGTTGCACTTGCGACTTGCATTTTCGAGCAAATGTTTGCAACTGCAAAATTAAATTACCAGGACTAGGCACGCATCTGCAGAAAATATGGTCGTACCAGCGACATCGCAGAAGCGCCAAAAGAAGCGCAGAAGCGAACCACTTCGCATGTGCGATCGCTAAAGCGGCCTTCGCACCTGCATGCCAACCTCTGCAAAAGCAAGCTCCCTCCCAGGCCACTATGATCGCAGAAGCGACCAGGCTCATGCAAAAACGGAGCCACACTTGCGCCCCAAAATTTTGCAAGTGCGAAGCACCAGAACTAGACCTGATAACAAGCATAAAAATCATCTGCAACTCCTCTGAAACACACCCGGGGACCCCGTCCAAGCATACCAACAAGTTCCATAACACAATGCGGACCTACTCGAGGTCTCGAATCAAATCAAACAACGCCGAAACTACGAATCGCACCATGAATCAAACTCATGAATTTCCAAGTCTTCTAACTCCCAAAACTCGTGCCGTAACATATCAAATCAATCGAGAATAACGCCAAATTTTGCATGCAAGTCCCAAATGACATAACGGAGCTAATACAACTATCGAAACAAAAATTCTTGCCCGATATCACAAAATTCAACTCTCGGTCAAACCTCTTAGCCTTCCAAAATTTCAACTTTCCAATTTTCAATGCTTCAAATTACCGTTTAAGCCTCCAAATCCAAATCTGGATGCAAGCCTAAGTCCAAAATCATCATACGAAACTATTATAACCATCAAAATTTTATTTTGGAGTTGTCTATATAAAAGTCAAGTTTCGGTCAACTTTTATCGCTTAAGCTTCTGAAGCACAAATCCTTCTTCCAAATCAAATCCTGAATCATCCGAAATCCAACCTCGACTATGTACGCACGTCATAACACATATTATGGAGCTGATCGAGACCTTAAGACACTGAATGGAGCACTAATACTCAAAATGACTGGTCGGGTCATCACACATTCACGATGAACGATACCAAAACCAGCAACAACATCAACCAAAACATGGAGAAATGACCCGAAACCATCCCGAAATACACCCGAGGCCCTCGGGACCACGTCCAATCACACCAACTAGTCCCAAAACATGATACGAACTCGCTCGAGGCCTAAAATCACACCAAACAGCATCAAAACTATGAATCGACGATCGAAACCTTTCTTTAAACTTTCAATCATTCAAACTTTGACAAACGCGTCCGAATTATACTTAAAATCTCCTGAATGACGCCAAATTTTACGTCCAAGTCACAAATCATGATAGGAACCTATTCCAAGGCTCGGAACCCCAAACGGATATCGATATCACCAAACTAAATCTTAAATAAAACTTGGAAAATTCTAAAATCTTCAAAATGCCAACTTTATACAATAAGTGTTGAAATACTCCTCGACGATCGGATACTCAATCCAAATATACGCCCAAGTCCGAAATCATCATACGAACCTATTGGAACCTTCAAATCCCAATTCCAAGGTCGTTTACCTAAAAGTCAAACTTTTATTAATTTTTCCAACTTAAAGCTTCCGAAATTAGAATTTTCCATCTGAATCAACTCTGAACTTCCCAAAATTCAACCCCGACCATGCGTACAAGTCATAATACATAAAGTGAAGCTACTCAAGGCCCCATACACCCGAACGATACGCTAGAGCTCAAAATGATGAGTCGGGTCGTTACAACAATATTGTTACCTGACTGCTTCTTTTTAAATATTGATGCTACTAGTGTATCATTGCAAGTATTGTTTTGTATTCCTTATCCTTATTAGCTTTATATTAATATTGTTTCTCTGTTAGTTCACCTTCACACTTGTTCAGGTAGTTTAGTCTGGTAGGTGTCTTGACTGTCCCTAGTCACTACTCCACCGAGGTTAGTCTTGATACTTACTAGGTAATGTTGTGGTATACTCATACTATGATTCTGCAAATTTTTGTGAAAATCTAGGTGCCTCAATTATTTTTGGTTATTAGCTGGTTAGTCGAGCATTGCTATGGAGACTCAAGGTAAACCTACCGTCGCGTTCGTAGGCCTCTGAGTCACCTTCATATATCGTACTTGTAGTGTTTAATTCTATTTCGAACAGTTGTATTTAGATTTTCTAGCAAACTCAGTAGATCTTATGACTTGTACTACCGGTTTTGGGATTGTAAGTTCTGTATAAAGATTTTGATTTCAAATTTATCAGTTGATGGTTGAATTCTTCTATTAATTCAGTAAGTGTTAGCTTACCTAGTCTTATAGACTAGGAGCCATCACGACATCCAACGGAAGGAAATTGGGATCGTGACAATATTGTTCAATGTCATATTTGCGTTATAGTTTCAGTTGCAATTTATTTAGTTCTCTGTCATCTAAGTTCAAAAAGAGAAGGTACTCGATCTTGGGACATTAAAAAATTGTAGCTAAAGTCGTATACAGAGAGTATCTTATATTTTAGAGAGAAAAAAGTAAAAGAAAATTGTTACACCCCATATTTTTTGTATGTAAAAGTACGTCATAAGCAAACTAATGTAAGACCAAAAAATGAGATCATCTTTGGAAGTATATAAAGTAAGTTATCATGATACCTTGGAGATTACAAATATTGAAGATCATGATCAACAAGTAAAAAAGGGTTGGAAGGTTCAGAAGCTAAGGAATTGAAGAAAATAATATTTCGTCGAAAGTCGACAAGTTGGGAATGTTATAACCCGTACCTATGGGGTGAAACTAGGGTTATTAACATGATAAGAGGTTTATGTCATAATTTATTTATGCCTTATGATAGTCATGTGTTATGTTTTAAGGTCAAGCAAGTTGTGAAACAAAAGTCAATGAAAGTCATCACAAGTTACGTTCATAAGTTTTACTGAAATTTAGGTCAAATGTAACTGCAATGTTCTCCCAATATACCTAGCGTTAGTGGGTGTTCCACCCATAAAATGGAAGATCCAATGAGTCTATTTTCTAACTCATTAAATGTTTAGTCAATACGACATCGTAGTAGAGAGATATATGCGTTTTTGCGAGACTGCGCAGATTACTAGGTGACATGTAGGTGTGTCACCTTCTTGGTTAAATGGGAGGATTATATATGTCCGAAAATAGGCCAGTTCGGGTTGTCCAAAGAGACATTATAAAGGCCTATTTCCTTCATATATTACACTGATAATAGGGCATAATAACCAAACCTAAACCCCTACAAAAATCCTCCCAATAATTTACACACAAACCCTATTTTAATTTCTCTCTTTTTCAAGTTCTAATTGGAGGAAAAACCTAGAGTTTGAAGAACCAAGATAGGAGCTGAGTTATTCAACAAATAATGTAAGTTTACTGCCCTATTTCATCTATTTTTTTCTGATGGATATGTATGGAAAGTCGTTCTATAATTGTAAAAATTTACGGGATGGTGATCGGAAGCCGTGAGTTCGAGTTATTCACTTGTAGAGGACTATTTTGTGGACTGTTTCATGTTGCTATTGGACTTCGTGTTTTTCTACTGTTTTATGAAGTTTTGAGGAGAATGTGTGTGGAGAAACACCACATAAATGCAGGGTGGTCGGCTGGTCATTCGTCATAACATGTTCGGGCTGTTTGACACTACTACGGTGGTCTTGTGTATGAAGAGATTGGGGTATTTTGGGCTATTTTGTAGTATTTTATGTTGGATATAAGGTTGGAAAATAATGTAAATATGTTGTTATTGTTGTGTTCTTGTGTTTTTGGTTTTATCTCGAATTGGGAGGAAGTAAAGATTATAGGGGAGATGATGCCCATTTTAATATAAAATAAGCTTGTCGTTCGTTGTGCGATAATTGTACTTTTCGTAACTTAATGATAATACTATTATTGTTGTTGTAGATTAAGGTGCGAAGAGACGAAGTTCAACTTGGTGATTGGAAAGATTGTGATAAGGTAGGTTAAGGCTAAACCTTTCCATCATTTTGGCATGATTCCGTAACTACATGAGTTTGATAACGAGGCATAAAGAAAAGTTCATATTCCTGAACTTATGTACATTATCCTAGTCTTATAAATTACAGTATTTTTCCACTACCAATATTGAATCAAAAGAATTGGCGCATTACTCCATTTACTATAATCGATGGGCAGACCCCTATTGGGCAACCTCTGATAAGATGGTAAGATATACACCAAGCCTATTATGGCCGAACGCCTATGAGCGAGCCCAGAATGGCCGAGATACAAATCCTAGTATGGCCAAGTGCCTATGAGCGAACCTACTATGGTAGAGCAGTTACACGTTCCAAGCCTTATAGGGCCGGACAACTATTTTACTTACTATATTGAGAGAGTTGAGTCAGTATCAGCAGGTAAGTATATCTCCAGATCATCTTTGACTCCTAGTTACTTTCAGTTATTATATTATTAGTTTAGTGTTAGCTTTCATTTATTCTATTGCCTTACATACTCAGTACATTATTTCTTACTGACGTCCCATTCCTGGGGACACTGCATTTCATGCATGCAGGTTCGGATAGGTAACCTAGTAGACCTCCTCTGTAGGTGCTATTCGTGATCAGCTTGATCGGTAAGCTCCACGTCATTCGGAGTTGCCGAGTCTAGGGTTTTGAGTATATATTATGTATATATGTATATATATTATGGGTAAGTTGGGGCCCTATTCCGACCACAGTACATCCATCAGTAGAGGCTTGTTGACACATTCTATCAGTTAGTGCAATATGTTGGGCTTGTAGGACTTGTATATATATTTTTGTTAGTTTGTCAGTTGTAGTAGTTCTGACGGCCTTGTTGGCCCAGCTTTATATTGATGTTCAGTCAGAGCTAGTTTCCGTTTAATTTTATATTTTGTTTCAAAAATTGTCTTGCAATGTGGCCCTATGGCCAATGTATGACATTGTATGTTTAGAGTCCCTCAGTCGCATGTTGGTACGCTAGGTTAAGTGAGGCAGCGGGTGCCGTTCTCGCCCTCAGGTTTGGGGCCTGACAACTTGGTATTAGAGCAGTTCTATCCTATGGAGTCTACAAGCCGTGTCTAGCAGGGTCTTATTTATAGATGTGTTGTGCACAACATTTTATAAGCAGGCAACTACAGGGTTTTTAGGAGTTGGTTACCCTTCTTTCAAAACTAAATCGTGCTATAGAACTGAGTTATAGGAAATTTTAGTTATACTTAGATGTTGGTGTTTGCATACACAGATGACAGTGACTAGGAAGACTACGGCTAGCCAGAGGAGAGATACAGTAGCAGGTGAGGGGACCAGCAGGGTGCCCCCAATAGATGGGGCCTAGTGTAAGGCCCAGGGAGAGATCAGCCATTACAGACTCTTCCACCACCTGAGGAGATTCTTAGGGATACCGAACATCCAGTTCCCCCTCCATTTCCATCAAATCAGGACTTGAGGAGTGTTGTGCATTTCTTGACACAATTGGTAGCTACCCAGCAACAGGCTAGGGCATCAGCTAGTGCAAGGTATTTTGAGGGGTCTCGGAGTTCAAGGGTTCCGAGAGTTTATTTCCTTGAGTCCTCCAGAGTTCACAGGGACAGATCAGAGAGAGGACCCGCAGGATTTCATAGATCAGTTACACAGGATCTTTTGGGTTATGCATGCCACGGAGAAAGAGGAAGTTGAGCTGGGAGTTTTTTGACTTTGAGATATAGCCATCCTTTGGTACGAGGGATGGGAGAGGTTTAGGGATGTGATGCACCTCCAGCTATTTGGGAGAATTTTTCAAATGCCTTCCTTAACTAGTACTTACCACATGAGCTCCGACAGGCTCGAGTCAATCAGTTTCTAGCCCTCAAGCGGGCAATATGAGCGTTCGAGAGTATAGTCTCTGTTTTGACTCATTGGCCAGATATGCTCCATCCATAGTTGCTACTATGCGAGACAGGATCCACAGGTTTATAGCAGGGTTGGCCCCAGAGTTGACCGAGGCATGTGCCACCGCTGCATTGCAGGATAGTATGGATATCTCTTGGATTCAGGCATTCACCAAGAATATAGAAAGGGACAGGCGTTGGCAGCAGGGTACAGCGAAGAGTGAGCAAGGAAAGCGTAAGAGAATGAGATTTTTTAGGTCTCAAGAGCAGTATCAAGGTAGTTATAGGCCCCAGTACTTTTTACGGCCACCTAGGCCTCCAGCGCCTCAGTTACAGGGTTACAGGTATGACTGCTATACTAAGTTAGGACGAGGTGAGAGCTCACGGGTGTCGGGTTTACAGCGACAACAAGGTTAAGGGTAGATATAGTCACTCCCGCTGGGGTGTGACATCTATGGTAGAGGAAACTTGGGCCAATGCCGAGAAGGTTCTGATGCTTGTTATACATGTGGGCGTCCTGGGCATATGATGCAAGATTTTCCAAATAGAGATTCTAGGGGTATGGCACAACCAACGAGTTCAGCAACAGGATCATCTTTGTCCCTGCATCCTTCAGGGCGCGAGTCTCATTTTTTGGCTGGTAGAGGTCGAGGGAGAGGTTCCAATTCAAGTAGTAATCAGAACCGTATCTATGCTTTAGTGGGTCGACAGGACCAAGAGTCTTCACCAGATGTTTGGATAGGTATATTGACCATTTGCTCTCACGATGCTTATGCCTTGATAGATCCAGGATCTATTTATCATATATTACCCCATTTGTCGCAGGGAAGTTTTGTATAGTGCCTGAAATACTAAGTGTTCCTTTTGCTGTATCTACACCGGTCAGAGAACCGATTATTTCTAGACGGGTTTACCGAGGTTGTACGGTGACAGTTTTTAGTCGTCAGACCTCAGTCGACCTAGTTGAGCTAGAGATGATAGATTTTAATTCTATCACGGGCATGGACTGGTTGGGAGCTTGCTATGCCACAGTTGATTGCCGAGCAAACGTAGCCAGATTTCATTTTCTGGGTGAGCCAGTCCTTGAATAGGTAGGTAATACAGAGACACCCAGAGGTAGGTTTATTTCCTATCTGAAGGCGAGGAAAATGATCGCAAAAGGGTGAATTTATCATATTATGCGAGTTAAAGATGCAGATGCTGAGATACCTACACTTCAGTCTATTCCAATAGTAAAGGAGTACGGGATGTATTTCCAGATGAACTTCCACGTATTCCTCGAGAGCGAGACATGGAGTTTAGCATCGATTTGCTTCCGAGAACTCAACCAATATCTATCCCTCCATATAGTATGGCACCTGCCGAATTGAAGGAGTTGAAGGAGCAGTTAAAAGATTTGCTGGAGAAAGGTTTCATTAGGCCCAGTACCTCACCTTGGGGTGCACTAGTACTGTTTGTGTGGAATAAAGACGGCTCACTGAGGATGTGTATCGATTATAGGTAGTTGAACAAGGTAACTATTAAGAATAAGTATCCACTTACAAGGATTGATGACTTGTTTGATCAGTTGCAAGGGGCTAGAGGCTTTTCAAAGATAGATTTGAGGTCATGGTACCACCAGGTCAGCATTCGAGAGAAAGATATTCTGAAGACAGCCTTCAGGACCCAATATGGCCACTTCGAGTTCCTTGTCATGTCCTTCGGGTTGACAAATACACCCACCGTATTTATGGACTTGGTGAATAGCCTATTCCGGCCATTTTTAGATTTGTTTGTGATAGTATTTATTGATGATATTCTGGTTTATTCACGTTCAGAGGAGGAGCATGTGGACTACCTATGAGTGATACTCCAAACCCTTTGTGATCGTAAGTTGTATGCTAAGTTTTCTAAATATGAGTTCTGGTTGAAGTCTGTAGCATTCTTGGGGCATATTGTATCCGATGAAGGTATAAAGGTAGACACTCAGAAGATTGAGGCCGTGAAATCCTGGCCTAGACCTACCACTCTGACAGAGGTTCGTAGCTTTCTAGGCTTAGCAAGATACTATCAGAGGTTCGTAGAGGGTTTTTCTTCCCTTTCGGCACCATTGACGAAGTTGACGCAGAAAGTAACTAAGTTTCAGTGGACGGAGTCTTACGAGCAGAGTTTCCAAGAGCTTAAGAACAGGTTGACCTCAATGCCAGTTCTAACACTTCTAGAGGGTCCAGAGGGTTATGTCGTATAGTATGATGCCTCAGGTATCGGGTTAGGATGTGTCCTGATGCAACATGGGAAGGTAATTGCGTATGCTTCAAGGCAGTTGAGTAAGCACGAGAGGAATTATCCAACCCTCGACCTCGAGTTAGCTGCGGTTGTCCATGCACTTAAGTTATGGCGGCATTACTTATATGGAGTTCATGTTGATGTATTTAAAGATCATAAAAGCCTGCAATATATCTTCAAGCAAAAAGAGTTGAATTTGCGACAGAGGGGGCTAAAGTTATTGAAAGATTATGACGTTAACATTCTCTACCATCCAAGGAACACTAATGATGTAGCAGATGCCTTAAGTCGCCGATCTATAGGTAGCTTAGCACATATTGAGGTTGAGAAAAGAGAACTACCTAGAGAGATTCTATATGGGTGATAGTCGATAGGCCGAGCGCATAATTTAGATGCTCGAGGATATGTTACGAGCATGTGTGTTGGATTTTAAAAGAAATTGGGATGAACATCTACCTCTTATCGAGTTTGCATATAATAACAGTTACCACTCCAGTATCCAGATGGCTTCGTATGAGGCTTTGTATGGGCATAAGTGCAGATCTCTTATAGAGTGGTTAGATGTTGGAAAATCTGGGATACAAGGGCCAGACTTGATTCAGCAGGCCATAGAGAAGGTAAAGCTTATCCAGGAGCGACTGTTGACAGCCTAGAGTCTTCAAAAGTCATATTCTGATGTGCGGTGACTAGACTTAGAGCTCAGGGATGATGATTGGGTGTTCTTAAAGGTATCGCCTATGAAGGGAGTGATGAGTTTTGGCAAGAAAGGCAAGCTTAGCCCATGGTATATTGGGCCTTATAGGATTATTTGAAGAGTGGGCCGAGTAGCATATGAGTTAGACCTGCCCTTGGAATTGGATTCTGTGCATCTGGTTTTTCACGTATCTATGCTATGAAAGTGCATTGGAGATCCTACCCAAGTGGTGCCCGTTGATGATGCGCATATCACTGAGGACTTATCGTACGAGGAAGTTCTAGTTGCCATCCTAGACCGAGAAATCCGCAAGCTACGAAATAAAGAGGTAGCCTTAGTGAAAGTTTTATAGAGAAGCAAGAATGTGGAAGAGATGATGTGTGAAGTGGAGGATGAACTGAAGTCTAAATATCCCCACCTATTTCAAACTAAAGATATGACTCGAGATGGGATACTTCAGCATAGATCTATTTAGGCTAGTAGATCATCAGGTAAGCTCTTATTTTTAACTTTTAGTATTTATGATTGACGATTGTGTGAGGCCATGTGTGGCATGTATAGTATGTTTTCTATCTGTGTGCATGTTGGTTTTGGTCTAGTGTACAGAGGAGACTCTGGCAAATTTTTCCCAAGTCTCTAAGAGTTAATATTCGAGAACGAATGTTCCTCGGGGGAGGGGGGGGGATGATGTTACACCCCATATTTTCGTACGTAAAAGTGTGTCGTAAGCAAACTAATGTAAGACCAAAAAATGAGATTATATTTGGAAGTATATAAAGTAAGTTATCATGCTACCTCGGAAGTTACAATATTAAAGATCATTATCAACAAATAAAAAAGGGCTGGAAGGTTCAGAAGCTAAGGAATTGAAGAAAAAAATGTTTCGTCGAAAGTCGACAAGTTGAAAATGTTATAACTCGTACCTTTGGGGTAAGATTAGGGTTCTTAAAATGATAAGTGGTTTATGTTATAATTTATTTTAGCCTTATGATAGTCATGTGTTATGTTTTGAGGTCAAGCGAGTTGTGTAACAAAAGTCGATAAAAGTCATCACAAGTTACGTTCATAAGTTTTACTGAAATTTGGGTCAAATGTAACTGCGCTTTTCTCCCAATATACTTAAAGTTAGGGGGTGTCCACCCATAAAATTGAATATCTATGAGTCTATTTTCTAACTCATTATATTCTTTGTCAATACGACATTGGAGTAGAGAGATATATGTGTTTTCGTGAGACTGCGCAGACTGCTAGGTGACAAGTAGGTGTGTCACCTACTTGCTTAATGAGAGTATTATATATGTCCTAAAATGGGCTATTTCGGGTCGTCGAAAGAGACATTTTAAAGGCCTATTTCCTTCATATATTACACTAATAATAGGGCATAATAACCAGACCTAAACCCCTGCAAAAATCCTCCTAACAAATTACACACAAACCATAATTGAATTTCTCTCCTTTTCATGTTCTAGTTGGAGGAAAAACCTAGAGTTTGAAGAACCAAGATAGGAGCTGAGTTATTCAATAAATAAGGGAAGTTTACTGCCCTATTTCATCCATTTTTTTCTGTTGGAGATGTATGGAAAGTCATTCCATAATTGTAAGAACTCACGGGACGGTTATCGGAAGCCGTGAGTTCAAGTTATTCACTTGTAGCGGACTTTTTTGTGGATTGTTTCGTGTTGTGTTGGACTGCATATTTTGCTACTATTTTATGGCGTTTTTGAGGAGAAAGGGTATGGAGAAACACCACATAAATATAGGGTGGTGGGCTGGTCGTTTGTCATAACATTTTTGGGCTGTTTGACACTACTACGGTGGTCGTTTTGCGTATGAAGAGATTGGGGTATTTTGGGTAGTTTTGTAGTATTTTATGGTGTATATAAGGTTGGAAAATAATGCATATATGTTGTTATTATTGTGTTCTTGTGTTTTTTGGTGTTATCTTGAATTTGGAGGTAGTAAGGATTATAGGGGAGATGTTGCCCGTTTTAATACAAAATAAGCTTGTCGTTCGTTGTGCGATAGTTATATCTTTCGTAACTTAATGATAGTATTATTATCGTTGATGTAGATTGAAGTGCAAAGAGGCAAGTTAAACTTGGTGATTGGAATGATTGTGATAAGGTATGTTAAGGCTAAACCTTCCCTTCATTTTGGCATGATCCCGTAACTATATGAGTTTGATAACGAGGCATAAAGAGAAGTTCATATTCCTGAACTTATGTACATTATCCTAGTCTTATAAGTTACAGTATTCTCCCTTATTGGGACTTTATATTCAGTTAAGTATTGTCTTCTTCCAAGAGAGCAGATGGTCTATATATATATATATACAATATTACAGTATTTTCACCACTATCGAGCTCTAATCGATGGGCAGGCCCCTATTGAGAAACCTCTGATCTGATGGTAAGCTAAATACCGAGCCTACTGTGGTCGAGCGCCTATGAATGAGCCTAGAATGGCCGAGATACAGATCCTAGTATGGCTGAGCGCCTATGAGAGAGCCTACTATGGCCGAGCAGTTACACGTTTCGAGCCTTATAGGGCCGGACAACTATTTTACCTACTATATTGACAGAGTTGAGTGGGTATCAGCACGTAAGTATATCTCCAGATCATCTTTGACTCCCAGTTACTTTCAGTTATTATATTATCAGTTTAGTTTCAACTTTCAGTTATTCTATTGCCATACATACTTGGTACATTATTTCGTACTGACATCCCATTCCTGGGGACACTGCATTTCATGCATGCAGGTTCGGATAGATAGTCTGGTAAACCTCCTCCGTAGGTGTTGTCCGTAATCAGCTTGATCGGTAAGCTCCACGTCCTTCGGAGTTGCCGAGTCTAGGGTTTTGAGTACATATTATGTATATATGTATATATATTATGGGTAGGTCGGGGCCCTATTCTGACCACAGTACATCCATCAGTAGAGGCTTGAAGACATATCCTGTCAGTTAGTGCATTATGTTGGGCTTGTAGGCCTTGTATATATATTTTGTTGGTTTGTAAGTTGTAGTAGTTATGACGGCCTTGTCGACCCAACTTTATATTGATGTTTAGTCAGAGCTAGTATCCGTTCAATTTTATATTTTGTTTCACAAATTGTCTTGCAATGTGGCCCTATGGCCAATGTATGACATTGTATGTTCAGAGTCCCTCAGTTACAAGTTGGTACACTAGGTTAAGTGAGGCATCGGGTGCCGGTTTCGCCCCCAGGTTTGGGGCATGACAAAAATAAAGAAGGCCTTTTTAAAATATTTGTATAATACTAAAATATTTATTTGAATAATATTTAATGTGAAAGAACAATAAAAGTCCAACCTTTTCTAAGTGACTCTTAGATCCAACACAACTTTAACTCGTAAAGGTTCAACCTTTACTAGGGATCTGTATATGTTCTTCTCCCCTATTAATTTGTCAAAAATTTCCACAAAGATTGCCAATTAATTTAAGCTTTTGTACATTAAACTGAATCCACAATTGATATAGTGGATTATTCCCATTTCAACTTTTCAGCTTATTCACGTTAATGGTACTGTGATTGATATAAGGGAATACTCATGTTTTATTAGGAAATATTTGTTCATAATTTAAACTTAAATCCTATTCCTTGAGGTTGAAATGTTATCCTTTGGTACATAAATGCTGGTGTTCTCTATGAGAAACAATAAAAGAATATCTTATACTTTGGAGAGAAAAATTAAAAGTTAATAAAGAATGCAGATATAATGTGATTTTGTGGCGCTATGCAAAATCTATAGTAGGTAATCAACTCTCTTCCTTTATCTTACATGGTGCAGGTTCGTATTTGATGATTTCTTAGCTTTAACTTGGTTATAAGAATCATTTTATATCATTCATTGGTGCCCAAAATTTTCTCTTTTGATCTGTACTTGTGTACTTTATAGTTTTCTTTTATAAAAAATATAATTATAATTTATCTTCTTTTATAGGATGAGCATGAGTAAACCAGCATACCTTACAATATGGTTCATCTAATGCTCAAGCTATTTGTAACGACTCGACTGGTCGTTTTGAGCTCTAGCGCGTCATTCGGCGGTTTGAGGCCTTGAGTAGTTTCAGTTCATGTATTACGACTTGTACGTGTGGTCGAAATCAAATTTCGGGAAGTTCAGAGTTGATTCGGATGGAAAATTCTAATTTTAGAAGCCTTAAGTTGGATGAATTGACTAAGGTTTGACTTTTGAGAAAACGACCTCGGAATTGGGATTTGAAGATTCTAATAGGTTTGTATGATGATTTCGGACCTTGGCGTATGTTCGGGTTAAGTATCGAGTGGTCCGGAAGCATTTCAGCGCTTATTATAGAAGGTTGGCATTTTGAAGGTTTAAGAATTTCATAAGTTTGGTTTTAAGAGGATTTTGTTGTTATCAATGTCCGTTTGAGGTTTCGAGCCTTGGAATAGGTTCGTGTCGTGATTTGTGGCTTGTACATAAAGTTTGGTGTCATTCCGGAATATTTTGATATGACTCAGACGCGTTCGTCAAAGTTTGGAAGTTTAAAGAAGGATTTTGATCGTCGATTCGTATTTTTATTGTTGTTTGGTGCGATTTGAGGCCTTGAGAAGGTTCGTTTCATGTTTTTGGATGTGTTGGTATGTTTTGATGGGGTCTCGGGGGCCTCGGGTTTGAAACGGATTGAAATCGGATTGAAATTCTGATTCGAGGAAATGCCGAAAACTGCTGAAGTCTTGTATCATCGCACCTACAGTGGTTTGGTCGTAGGTGAGGACACGCATGTATGAGGGAGGTCATCGCAGAAGCGGAGAAGGCCAACAGGGGAAGGGCCGCAGGTGCGGAGCTTTGGTCGCATCTGCGCAAGCGCAGAAGTGAAAGGTTGGGTGCAGAAATGGGAGAATGCAGAGGCTCGCACATGCAATGTCGCAGAAGCGGGGGATGTTTCCGCAGGTGTGAAGCATCTTGTTTGGGTGATTTTCCACTGAAGCGGAGGAGTGGTCACAAAAGCAATGCCGCAGGTGCGTCATTTTGGCCGCGGATGCGAGATTATCGCTAGGTAGAAGGGTTCTTTCAATCGAGACTTACCTCTGATTTCTCTTATTTTCCACATGGATGGCCGAATTTGGAGAGCTATTTTGAGGGGGTATTCATCGAGCAACTCAAGGTAAGTGATTTCCTCCAATTACAAGTTAAATACATGGATTATACAAGGATTTAAACATGAAAACTAGTAGAAATTGTGAGATTTTGAAAGAGACCTAGAAATTGGTATTTTGGACTTTTACCACGAAATTAGACATAGAATTAGGAATCAATTATATATTTGAGTTCGTGGTGATATGGGTAATGATTATCTTCGAAACTTTTTGGAATTCGGGCACGTGAGCCCGAGGGTTGACTTTATAGACTTTTCGAGTGGAGGTTGGAATTCTTATGAATTGATTTATTATGAGTATTAGAGTATATGTTTATAGGTTTGCACATTGTTTGACTAGTTTTGGAGCGACAAGCATCGGTTTGAGGTATTAAAGTGGCGTGGGAGGGTTATGGAACTTCGGAGCGAGGTAAGTCTCCTGTCTAACCTTGTGAGGGATAAACAACCCCTAGGTGATGTAATTGCTATGTGATACTAGTTGTGGGTGCTACGTACGCACGAGGTGGCAAGTGTACGTACGTAGCTAAAGAATGTTTATGTCCGGATAGACTTAGGACCTTATCATGTAATATTTGAATTATTTGAACTTATTCTGCTGGCTTAATTATTTGAACTTATAATTGAAATTGATTTAGAAATAAATATATTTATACTAGGCCGAGCCTTATCATCCTGAGTTGTTGGCTAGTTATTTGAGAAACGGTAAAGATTATATTCACTTTGTGCTCATGTACTGTATTGTAAGTACGTGTCTCGTAATTTGATAACTTCTTTCCTTTCTTGTGGAGCGGGACGAATGCCTTGGCAGTATAATAGATGCATATATGGTTCGTGTCGCTCGACCCTCAGCAGTGTACACATTATTCTGAATCGGGCCAAACGACCTCGGCATAATCGTGCGTTGTATCGCTGGTAGTCCGAACATTCACGAGATTAACCTTCCACTAATGCCTGGAATTTTACATGGTAATTTTTATTCATTTGTTACTGGTACTTGATACATCTGCAAGGATGAGGTAGAATACAAGACTGAGAAATTCATACATTAAAAGAAATATTTGGAAGATTAGGTAACTTACAGATCTACCCTATTATGGTTGTGCTCTTCACATCTCCTTATTGTTTTATTATATTGCTCTGTTGAACCTCTAGTAAGTGTCGATGTCGACCCCTCGTCATTACTTCTCTAGGGTTAGGCTAGATAGTTAGTAGGTACGCGTTGATTTACGTACTCATATTGCACTTCCGCATTAAATGTGAAGGATCTGACAGGTTCATTTGGTGATCATCTTAGCGCGTAGGCGCAACTGTTGAGGAGACTTTATGTGAGCTGCATTCCAGGCTATGCATCACAGTCCACAGAGGCTCCATCGTACTATTTATTTTATCCTGTCTCATTTACGTCCTAGACAGATATCGTATTATTATTGTACTCACTAGTAAATGCTCGTGCACTTGTGATACCGGGTTTTGGGATATACTAGTTGATACTTACGGTTCTGTATATTATCATTACCTTTTATTTTTCTTATAAACTATAAATTTTGTACATTCCCGTGGATTTAAAAGTGTAATTAAATTGAGTAATTAAATTGATCAATCACTGTTGGCTTGCCTGATGGCGGCGTTAGGCACCATCACGGCCTATAGTGGATTTTGGGTCATGACAGCTTGGTATCAAAGCTCTAGGTTCACTTGGGTCTCACAAGTCATGAACAAGTCTAGTAGAGTCTTGCGGATCGATACGGAGATGTCTGTACTTATCTTCTAGAGGCTACAGGGTTGTAGGAGCACTTCCCTTCTTGATTCCTCATCGTGTGGTTTGATTCCTTTGACGCTTATGCCTTTATTTCCTTCCTACTCAATCTTATGCGACGTGGAGCACTTGTTATCAATTGGGCATTGAGGAGTTATAGTTGTACTGCAAATGTGGTGCAGGGTATTTTTCCCTGCGTACTCAAGCGAGTTATTATCGTCGTCTTGTGGAAGGGGGTTATGCAGTTTCATGCCCTATATCAGTATTGCCTATGGTTTTGAGGCTACGTATAGATTGTTATGATGTTCTACATTATTATCCTACTGTGTTGGTGTAATAGTAGGATGTTTGTCTATGTGTCGAGGCAGTGAATGACTCGAAAGGAGGATTTCTCAGTGCATGGTTTAAGGGTTCGGCATTTAATTCCAGTGGGGGGAGAGACAATCGATCTATGGATGTTCAGGCTTTGGTTGATGGAGTAGCGAGACCTGATATTTTGAGCGTGGTGGAATTGTCATTTGCGATGTGGTGTCATCATCCGTATTTGAACACATTAAGGTTCGCCGGTGTCATGGTCTTCTTCGATTTGCCTTCGGGGTAGTGTGTTGTGGACTGGTGCCTAAGAAGCGATTATCAGAGATAACGAAGTGTAGCGGTTTCGTAATCAAATTGGTGTTTCTAATGTTGATGGCTCGAGAAAGATGATCTTTTAGGAGGTTTAGAGTTGGTAGCAATTTATTAGTTCAGGTGCTACAGGTATAGATTTGATTTGCGGCAATATTTGGCAGCGAAGTATGAGGAAGGACATGGTGGGAGGTGTCTCGCAGTGGTTGAATTACTAGCAGGTTAAGTATGAGAACCAAAGGTCGAGAAGTTACTTGAAGAAAATGGTTTAACCGAAGTGAGAGTGGCATATTAGCTTATGGATTCTGTGGTAGGATAACCACGTGCCTTGAGAAAAGTCTAGAACGAACAGGGAATCATGGTGGGAGGTGACAAGGTCCACGGATTTTTATTTGAGATGGAGACTACTGCACTGAGGAAGATTGAATATGGCAAAGGGGAGTTTGCTTAAAATGAAGAGGGGTGTGAAAACTTTATTATCGTTTTTTGATGCAATGTGACTTCGAGTTTGGAGCGTATTGTCGGACTTTCAGTCGATGGCAATAGGGAATGAACAAACTTTTACCACTGGTGGACGAGTATAGGCTCAGGAGAGTTTACTGAATTCGTGGTGGTTGTACCAGTGCAGTATCGTTGGAAGATGTCGGCATGAAATTCCGCATATGGGTTATCTCTTGTGAGTGGGTTAGTTGTTGCGTGTTGTTGATGAAGTTTCTACGAAGAATTCTACTTATTACCTAACAGGAGATCGAGTGTGCGATTGTGGCTGATAATTCGAAATGTTTTATAAAAAGCTTAACAAAAGATTTCTAGAAATTTGGCGGGTTAAAGGTGAGAGATCATGGTGATTGAGAAGGAGGAATCTTTTTGGGTTCTAGATTTATGTAATTGTAGCTTAAAGCTAAGTGGGGGAGCCCACCGTCTACGATTGGATCGTGTGGTTGTCTGCTTGTGCGGTTTCTGGTTATCGGTGCATTGGTGGGTTAACAAAAACATCAGGCGTAATTCGACTGAAGAACTTGATGAATGTGTGTTATACTTCACCTTATCGATTCATGTACAGTTTTGGGAAGACTCAGAGTTTATGCTTCTTGTGGAAGTGATGTACAAGGAAGAGAATTCAGTCGGTTGCTTCTTTGATAGGGTGTTCATGTGCTAGCAGAGCGTTGGAGTTTGGTCATGCTCGAGACCGGGAAAGAGTGGGTGACTCTCAATAGTGGTTCTAATGGGTTCAAGTATGTAAGTGTTGTGTCTAAG
Organism: Nicotiana tabacum; assembly: GCF_000715075.1. Taxonomy (NCBI): domain Eukaryota; kingdom Viridiplantae; phylum Streptophyta; class Magnoliopsida; order Solanales; family Solanaceae; genus Nicotiana; species Nicotiana tabacum. The sequence goes on along the minus strand of NC_134094.1, from coordinate 25,266,026 downwards.
GATTTTGGGTCCATTGTGTGGTTAAGGATCGAGTTTTTGCGGTAGGTATTAAGACGATGTGGTCTCATGATTTGGGTAACTCGGGATGAGTGTTGATCGATTTCGTTATGTTTTTGAATGGAGCTATTATTATTTCTAAGTCGGGTCAAGAGTAAATTGGAGAAAGTTTGGTCGGTTAGTAATGGTTTGAATCAGCATAATTGTGGGAATGATCGGTTCTTTCGGTATGTAAGCTATGCGGGTGATTCGTGGTTGTACGTGCGGGCTTGACAGCCACCGTAATTTGATTGATTTGGAGGTATTTGATTATAGTGGCCTTGTTATGTGTAAATGGATCCCGAAAGAGTTATGACAATTTAGGCCACGACTTGAGGTTTGTATTTTCTGTGGTTGGGGATACAGTTGCGTGTTGCAATGGTTCTTCTTAAATGAGTTAAGTGAAAGGTTCCTAGCCAATGGAGTGCTTATTCTACTAGTAGCTCAGGGGTTATGATGAATTCTTGTACTCTCGCGTAACGGCATTATAGGTACAATGAGCGGCATGGGAATTGAAAGTAGAGGATCAGGTTGTGGTTCGGTGTTGATAGGAATGTCATGAGCTCGGATGATCAGGCGAGAATTCAGATGTTCAGAGTAAGCTGGCATTTTCTTTAGTGTCACCTGATAACGGCATTCTGTGTAGAAGGCTTTGTGTATTGATTTGCAGATTCTTGATTGCTTTACTGAATTAATACGGTTGGTGGTATGGGGGTGTAGACTTTGCTACTTGGTGCGAAAAGTTGTGGCGACGTACCTCATGGGGGAATTATATAAGCGTGGCATGTTAGCCACTTGATGGTTATAATTGGAACCAAGTATGGAGATTCTGGTACTAGCACTAATGTGAGAGTTTATGCCTGAAAGGCGTTCTATTCCGTGCGTTGTGGACTGTGTGAGTTTGTTCCGGATTTGATGGTTGTTCTTATGTGTCATAGATAGGGTTATTGTGAACCCTTGAAAGGTTATTATCCCAGTATGGTATGATCAGAAACGGCTTGAGGTCTGTTGGTGGCCTAATGTGAATGTGTGCTCTACATCATGTCAGATGTGTTTATTCGGCATATCATTGCTTACAGAGGAGCCTTCGGGCATTGGATGTATTCTCGTCGTCAATTGTTCCATGTAAAAACTCTATTGTGCCATGCGGGTTGTGAGACGACTTGATTATTTGCACTTGTGTTATGATCCCGTGTAGCTTGTGGTATTATGTGAGAAGGATGGCTCTCGAGATGCATGTCATTTATTGCACCTTAGTCGTACTTGGGTGTTGTAGCGTATCGCGCTATCCATCTCCTCGGGGTTGTATTTTTGCACTTGGCGTGCTTGTGGTCGATATTCGGGTATTTCATAGGTATGAGTATTATGGCTTGATGGGTATTCCCTTATTTACTATTATGTGTGGATCGGGTGGCACGCCGCCATGGGTATGTTGATTGGATCGGGTTGCATGCCATAATGGTATTATGTTGTTTGGATCGGGTTGCACGCCACAACGGTATCATGTGTGGATCGGGTTGCATGCCGCAACAATGAGATGTTGAGTACGGTTCCCTATATCTATTCTTTTGCATTTTCTTTCTCATTCACTAAGAAAGTTTCATAGCATCTTTTTGGTTGTTTTATTCGTTACGCGGGCTAGGTAGTTCTTTTCCAGAGTTTGTTCTTCCTTATGTGTCATATTTGAGTTGTAGCTTGTTGGCGCTTAGATGGTGATGTATTGAATTTTAGACAATGTGTGAGGTGGCTTATTGCCCTAGCAGCTTGTACTGGGTGAGACGAGGTTATTGGACCTGAGGTCATTTCTATCGTATTTATGTATGGTATATTAAAGAGAAAATATTGTTATTCAATTCAGAATGAGGTAATGATCCTTGTCAGGAGGAAAGACTCCATGATATGTTGATTTGGCAGGTGGTTATGAGTTTCTACACATCTCTTCCGTCTTGGAAGTAGTGCAAGATTTGGAACATGGCTTATATATGTTATGAGGAATACTATGGGCTTTGGGCCGGATCAGTGAAATTGCAATTGTTGTGCTTGGAGGAGGTTGCCTTGGGCAAATGGGTTATGTTATGTGATGTCAGCATGGATGCATTATCATGTTTTGGTACAGTGTGTAGTGATCGATACAGTGTTCGTATGTTGGAATCAGGTCTTGTAGAGAAATTTGGAGGTTGAAATTTGGTTCTAAGGCTTATTGACCAAATAGAAGGGAGAATATTCGGTCTGGCTCGAGCTAATGTGCTCAACTGGGTTGTGGTGGCACAGGTAGGTGCACGAGGTATTGAATAGTGATTTTAGACAACTCTGGAGCAGTCCTTGGCACGTTCGAGGACGAACGTATGTTTTAAATGGGGGAGAATGTAACGACCCGACCAGTTATTTTGAGCTCTAGTGCGTCGTTCGACGGTTTGAGGCCTTGAGTAGCTTCACTTTATGTATTACGACTTCTACGTCTGGTCGGAATCGAATTTCGGGAAGTTCAGAGTTGATTCGGATGGAAAATTCTAATTACGAAAGCTTTAAGTTAGATGAATTCACTAAGGTTTGACTTTTGAGTAAACAACCTTAGAATCGGAATTTGAAGGTTCGTATGATGATTTCGAACTTGGGCGTATGTTCGGGTTGAGTATCAGGTGGTCCGGAAGCATTTCAATGCTTATTATGGAAGGTTGGCATTTTGAAGGTTTAAGAATTTCATAAGTTTGGTTTGAAGTAGATTTTGGTGTTATCGATGTCAGTCTGTGGTTCCGAGCCTTGGAATAGGTTCGTGCCATGATTTATGGCTTGTACGTAATGCTTGGAGTAATTCCGAAATATTTTGATATGATTTGGATGCATTCGTCGAAGTTTGGAAGTTTAAAGAAGGATTTTGATCGTCGATTCGTAGTTTTGATGTTGTTTGGTGCGCTTTGAGACCTCGAGCAGGTTCGTTTCATGTTTTGGGTTGTGTTGGTATGTTTGGATGGGGTCCCGAAGGCCTCGAGTAGGTTCGTTTCATGTTCTGGTGGCTTAATTATTTGAACTTATAATTAAAATTGATTTGGAAATAAATATATGTATACTAGACCAAACCTTATCAACTTGAGTTGTTGGCTAGTTATTTGAGAAACGGTAAAGATTATATTCACTTTGTGCTCATGTACTGTATTGTAAGTACGTGTCTCGTAATTCGATAACTTCCTTCCTTTCTTGTGGAGCGGGCCGAATGACTCATCAGTTTAATAAATGCATCTATGGTTCGTGTCGCTCGACCCTCGGCAGTGTACCCATTATTCTGGATCGGGCCGAACGACCTCGACATAATCGTGCGTTGTATCGCTGGTAGTCCGAACATTCACGAGATTATCCTTCCACTGATGCCCGGCATTTTGCATGGTACTTTTTATCCGTTTGTTACTGGTACTTAATACATCTAAGCGGATGAGGTAGAATACAAGACTGAGAAATTCATACATTAAAAGAAATATTTGAAAGATTAGGTAACTTACAGATTTACACCATTATGGTTGTGTGCTTCACATCTGCTTATTATTTTATTATATTGCTTTGTTGGACCTCTAGTAAGTATCGATGTCGACCCCTCGTCACTACTTCTCCGGGGTTAGGCAAGATATTGGGTACGTATTGATTTACGTACTCATGCTTCACTTTTACACTAATTGTGCAGGATCTGACAGGTTCATTTGGTGATCATCTTGGCGCGTAGGCGCAGCGGTTGAGGAGACTTTATGTGATCTACATTCCAAGCTACGCATCGCAGTCCACGGAGTCTCCATCGTACTATTTATTTTATCCTGTCTCATTTACATCCTAGACAGATGTTGTATTATTATTGTACTCCCTAGTAAATGCTCATGCACTTGCGACACCGGATTTTGGGATATACTAGTTGATGCTTACGGTTCTGTATATTATCATCTCCTTTCATTTTTCTTATAAACTACAAATTTTGTACGTTCCCGTGGATTTAAAAGTGTAAATTTCCTTTCTTATTAAAATTTATGATTTCTAAAGTAATAAAATGAGTAATTAAATTGATCAATCACCGTTGGCTTGCCTGACGGTGGCGTTAGGCATCATCACGAGCTATAGTGGATTTTGGGTCGTAACACTAGTAAAAGAAGATTTGCTTTTTGGATTGTTATTAGATTAGAAATTATGACCTTGTAGATGCTCTTGTTTTTTTTAGTAAGTAAAAACATGTGGTTTAGTAGTATTTAGTTTTTGAAAGTACGTAAATACTTAGTGCATCAGTTGTATTGACCTTTGCAAATATATATCATATATTAATTTATATATAAATTTTTGATATTTTAAAAGAAAATGTGAATTATGTATGTAGCAACTACACATTTATTCTTGCTAGTTGTACAACACAAAATATAATATTGTTGGCAAAAAGTAATTTGTATCCACAACAATACTTGTTGCTAAAAGCCTTTATAACAAATTATTAACTACCCTTCTGCTAATTTTTTGCCACAAGTAATATTGTCGCAAAATTAATAATAATTTATCGCAACAATAAATTTTGTTGCTAAATATTTTTATAAGCCACAATTGTATAACCAAAATATATATTTTATGACAACAACATTTCTTGTTGCGTTAAGTCAACTTCTGGCAGCATTTATTGCAACGTCATGCAATAACTTTTGTTGCCAAAAATACTTTTCGCAACAGTATTCGATATATGGCAACAAAAATATGTGTTGCAAAATTCACACTTTCTTGATAAATCAGCTAGAGTGTTAGTATTGTTTGGGATACCTTTCATGAAACACCAGTCGCCCCAGCTATTTCTGATAACTCCCCCATATCCCCCTATTCCGGGTTGCCTAGTGGAGAGCCATTCGTATTGAGCTTGTAATAATCTCTTAAGGATGCATGGTTCCCATCTAACGTGAGGGTACTAGGCTTAGAAATTAAGGCAAATTCCGCAGACTTAGAAATTGTGTTTGAAACTTTAGCCTTTTCATTCTTTATGATTAAAGACATTAGCACTCCCGGCAAACTAAATATGCCATAGGCAGAAAGGGTTATATCGAGTATCGACCCAAGAAAGGTAGTCACTGTATTCCTGATTCTTGATGTTAATTTCAAGTTGTGTTCCAAGAGTTTAAAGAAAAAACAATAGGGGCAGTCATAGGAGTTTTAGAGTTAAAGACCGTAATATCTTTCCAAAAGTTTTGTGCTTTTTGGAAATCAAAGAAAATAGTTCACAACATGAATTATGAACGAACGTGCATCACAGCTTGAAGCAATATTACAACATAGTTTGTGTTGTGGTTAATGAGAATACAATAAATACATACTTTTTGATGTGTAAATCTTTGTGTGCATGTTGCATTTTACGTGTTGAAGTTTTTTATGTTAAAGCTTTCAAATATAGTGTTGATTGCGTAAGTCAAGAACTCTCTTGATAAAAGGGCCATCTTGTTTAATTTGACAGGATTTTGCTCGAATATTTAAGAGATATATATTGTCTCACGTCAGATTTATACTTCAGCAGAAAATATAAAGAACCATCGAGTAGTTATTATTTTTAGTTTTAATTTTTTTATTTTGTAGTATAACATATGTTGGCCCGAAATGAGCTTAAATGGAGAAATATGGTCAGTAATAATTCATGTATAACCAACCACGACTTGTTTAAGAACGTAGTTATTATTCTTGTATTTGCTATTTATCACGTTAGGTTTAGAAGGGCGTTTTATGAGGTTTAAAAAGATTAATGTTATTTGATAAATTATGCGTAGATTTTAGGGTTTTGTCGTACAAATTTCTTTCACTTGCCATACGTATTACTAGGATTTACGAGTTTGTAATGGCTCTAAATTACTCTCTAATTATCTTAAGATTTTATATTAAATTTCTCGAAAACAATTATACTATATGACAAAGAATAAATATTTTAACATATTTAAAGCTTATAATGGAATGCCTTTTACCTAGCAAGACAAAATAAGAACATAAGAAGATATCCATATAAAAAACTTAGAATGCACGAGCACTATAGGGGGGAAAACTTTACTTCATAAATTGCCATCTTTTATATATGAACATACTAAAACTTATACAATAAAAGAATGGCATGCAACAAAACTTTTCCCACCCCCGCATAAAGGGCACTCATTATTTTTATTACTTTTCTATAACTTCTAAACAAAATAATAATTGGTGGCCTAAATGCAATCCAATAACATAATTCTAATCAGGTAAATTATGTATTGTCTAATTATGAACATTTAGGATTAGCACTAACTATTATAGAAATGGAACAAAGAATGGGCCCCGGATTTCTTTCAAATCCTTCTAGAAAACAAATTTGTCACGACCCGAAATTCCCACCTTCGGACCGTGATGGCGCCTAACATTTCACTTGCTAGGCAAGCCAACGTTAGAATAACATTATCCATTTTTAAAATAATTTTAAGTTTATTAATAATAAGGAAGCAAATGCGGAAGCAATTTTGAAATAATCCATAATAATAACGATATCTAAATACCATCCCAGAATTGGTGTCATAAATGCACGAGCTTCTAGAATAAATACAAAAAAAGGTCTGAATAATATAAAGCTGTCTGAAAATAAACACACAGCTATAGTACAATAGACGGGGACTTCAAAACTGCGGACGCCATGCAGTTAAACCTCAAGTCTCCTCCGAGTAGCTGAAATCCGACAAAACTATGGTACGCCGCTGGGACCAACTCCAAAATCTGCACAAGAAGTGCAGAGTGTAGTCTCAGTACAACCGACCCCATGTACTGGTAAGTGTTGAGCCTAATCTCGATAAAGTAGTGACGAGGCTAAGGCGGTTCACTTATATTAACCTGTACGCAATATTAGTAACAACAATAATAATAGGAATAAATCAGGTAATTTATTTATAATAATTGAAGGCAACTCAGTAGTCATAATCCATTATTATTTTAACCAATTCTGTTGCAGCGTGCAACCCGCTCTCACAATTTATTCACATTCAATTCTGTTACACCGTGCAACCCGCTCTCCCAATATATTCCTTTTAATCAAGTCTATCATATATTTATTTCAATCAAATCAAGTATATATTGACTTTTAAATAATTCTATTGCGACGTGCAATCCGATCCCCCAATATTGACTTTTAAATAAGTCTATTGCAGCGTGCAATCCGATCCCCCAATATTGACTTTTAAATAAGTCTACTGCGGCGTGCAATCCATATATATATACTTTCATTTCCGTTGCGGCGTGCAACCCATTCCCCCAATATAATTTTAAACAACTCATAAATGTAATAAAACTTACTCCAATAAATACCACGTCCAATGAGAAATTATTAATTATCAAGGCACACAAAAATTATAATTTATTTATGAACCAAACAATGACAAATAATAATTTATTATGAAAATTATTAGAGAGTTTAATATTTAATATGCTAAATGTCAAATAACAATTTAAAACACATAATTCAAATAGCATGTAACAATTAATGCAGGAATTCAAGAATTAATATTTGACAAAGAATAGGAGAGAAACAATTATTATAATAATTAATTTATGATTTAAAATAATTTATGATTTTTCAAGTAAGCAGGCAAACAATTAATTTGATGACGTGCAGACACTCGTCACCTCGCCTATACGTCGTTCACATGCAATTCACATAAAAAATAATTTAAGGATTCTATTCCCTCAAGTCAAGGTTAACCCCGACACTTACCTTGCTTTGTAAATTCCAATCAATTACTCAACCACAACTTTTCCTTTTAAATTTGTCCTCGAAAGCTTCAAATCTATTCACAAACAATTCGATATATTCAATACTAATCATAGGAATTAATTCCATATGAATTTACAAATTTTTCGGATAAAAATCCAAAATTTATTAAAATATTTGGCAGTGGAACCCACGTCTCAAATTCCGAAAAAACTCGCGAAATCCGAACACCCATTCCGATATGAGTTCAACCATACCAAATTTATCCAGTTCCGATATCAAATGGACCTTCAAATCTAATTTTTTCGTTTTTGGAAAGTTTTACAAAAATTCAAATTTCTTCCCTCTAAATCCGAAATAAATGATGAATATAGACATAGATTTGTGAAATATAATCACTTTATGATAAAGAACACTTACCCAGTTCAAAGTCGTGAAAATCCCCTTTGAAATCGCCCAAATCCGATACTTAAAACTCAAAAATGAGTAAAAATAGCTAAGACCTGATTTTTATGTATTATGCCCAGCATTTTCGCATCTGTGGTGCCTGGGCTCGCACATGCGAGCTCGCATCTGCGAAAAGGGGCTGTCAGGCGATGTTTCGCATCTGCGGACAAAATATCGCACCTGCGACGTCCGCATCAGCGCACAAGAGCCGCACCTGCGAAGGCCGCATCTGCGATCCAAGTCTCGCTTCTGCGAGCTCGCACTTGCGGTCAAAATTCTGCAGGTGCGATTATACCAGAACCCAAATTTTAGATTTTTGCTTAATTCCAATTCTTGTTCCGATTTCAATCTGTTTCACTCTTGGGGTACTCGGGACCCCGCTCGAATATACCAACAAGTCCCGTAACATAATACGGACTGACTCGGGGTCTAAACTCACATCAAACAACATTGAAATTATAATTCACACCCCGATTGGAACTTTGAGTTTTAAACTTTTAATTTGCAAATCTCGTGCCAAAACATATTAAATGAATCCGGAATAACTTCAAATTTGGCACACAAGTCATAAATGATATAATGGAGCTGTTTAAATTTCCAGAATCGGATTCCGACTCCGATATCAAAAAGTCAACCCGTGGTCAAACTTGGAATATTTAGCCTTTAAATTGCTAGTTTCGCTAAATGGTCATAACTTGAGATAGGGACCTCCAAATTAAATTTCGGGCATACGCCCAAGTCCCAAATCATGATACGGAGCTACCGAAATTTTCAAAATACTGATCCGGATCCGTTTGCTCAAAATATTGACCAAAGTCAACTTAGTTGAATTTTAAAGCTCTATTTTCCATTTTAATCTATTTTTCACATTAAAACTTTCCGAAAAATTTTACGGACTGCGCAGGCAAGTCGAGGAATGATAAATGGTGCTTTTCGAGGTCTTAGAACACAAAATTATTTATTAAATTTAAAGATGACATTTTGGGTCATCACAGAATTAACATAAAAATGTTTGATTCCGTCGTTATTTGAATTCATTTCCAATCAAACAATGAAATAATTTTACAGCTATAAATAAACTCTTAGTGGTGAGACCCAAAATCACCTTCTCTTAGTATCTCAAATCATAAGTTTTGCCATGGGAAGAAAGAGTAACCGGTCGCAAAAAAATTGACATGGTGAAGATACAAAACGAGAGAAACTTACAAGTGAGTTTCTCCAAGCGACGAATTGGCCTCTTCAAGAAGGCTAGTGAACTTTGTACACTACGTGGTGCTGAAGTTGCCTTAGTGGGTTTTTCCCCGGAAACAAAGTTTACTCATTTGGCCACCCTTCTGTGGATTTGATCATGGATAGGTTCCTCGCAGAGAACCCTCAACCCAATGCTAATGTTGGTGAGGTCAATATGGAAGAGTTGATCGACAAAGAGGGGATATTGGAAATGGAGAGAAGCCGCGGAAAAGACTTACAAAGAACCTGGAGGGAGGAGCGTTGGTCGGAAGCTCCAATTGAAGAGCTAAACTTTTTTCAACTTCAACAAATGGCAGAGGCAATGGAAATGACAAAAGGTGCATGGTATTGCATTTCCATATCGTACCCTTGGAAGTGCCTTGGCTCCTTATGGGGGGGCTAGGGCGAGCTTTTCGTATGGCTCCAATGCTAGGGCATCTGAATTTCGTGACTAGCTAGCTCTTTCTATTCAACACTAAATAAGGCTCCATGATTCACCTTTGGTGTTATTAGGGCAAATGAATCTTCTTCAATTCAATAGTTCTCTAGTAGTTCAACTATCACAATTGTCGTTTTGTTTTAAATATTTATAGTGATCTTATAAAGACATAATTGATGTAGATTTTATCCACATGGTTAGCAATAGCTCAATCAGTGTGGATAAACTATCAATTAAGTTTGTATTATTTATGGTTTTAATCTTATTTTAAACTAGTGAATTTGTCGCTCTTTGCACGGTCATAAAAATAAATTAGTGTACTTAAAAAAGTCCTTTATAATTTTGATTCTTTAGTTTGAATAAAATTATAGTGCATAATAATATTTTTCTTGGTTAGCTCTAACACTCATCATATAACCCCCCAGTTCACGCAAAATAATTCTAAAGGCAAAAAGAAAAAAAATGATATTAAGAGTACTACAATAGTAGAATCATTATAGTCAAAAAATTATGAAGCTTTTCCTTTCGTATATTAATTTCTAAATCACGCATAAAATTTCTATATCCACCATGTGTCATTATACTTCTCCATTTAAGCACCATCAATAATTGTTTCCAACAAAATTTCTCTTTAACTTCTCCATTTACTAAAAAGAAAAAAAAGAATGTTTACTCACTTTAATCACTCTTTTCATATGCGTGATATCATTCATATATAATCGACGATATGAAGTCCATCCCATAAGTGTCTACGGTCCAAGTAAGGATCGGCTACAAAATTATTTTTGTTATCTATTCTTTTTCCTGAAAATTCTATGTATTTTCAGCCAAACGGCTCCATTTAGACATCTACATTTTTTACCATCTCACTCATTTTAATCATTTTTTTAGTTTTAAGTAGTATAAAGATAGATTTTTAGTATATTCAAGTTTAGATAAATTTTATTTTTTTCGATTAAAAGTAAAAAAATTAATTTAATAAGTCTATTAAATATTTTGGTCTTACCATCTGTATAGATGAAACTCTATATTTCTATATGATCGTTTCTTGTTATATTTTAAAATTTTATAGTAACTTCATTAGGAAGTTAAAAATTCAAATTGAATTAAAAACACTGAGAAAGAGAGCATGCCATCAATTTTGACCATAAATTTTCAATTATTTAATCAAGTTGCAATTTTTACTATTAGTTTCCCTTTCCCCTTCATATCATAGTAATAAATCTTCACACACAATTGGCTTCTAATCCAACTAAACCACTCCTCTCCTAACTTGTTACTTCCTCCATCACTAATATAAACTCTGCTTTTTCTCTTCCTAATTTGCTTTTATAACAATATTCGAAATAAACTACACTATTCCATACAAATACACTGATTCATTATATATATATATATATATATATATATATATATATATATATTGTGTATCTCCATCTCACCTTCTTATTCTCTATTCTCATCCTCTTCATTATTAATGATCTTAACAAAAACTTATTTCCTTCCGTGTTGATGTCAACTTTTTCATAACAATATATCTTGGATAGCTCAGATGATGATTTGAAACTCAGTATCAAGATGTGAATTAGCATGTTAGAGAGATCAATTGAAAAACAAAATCTTGACAAATAGAGAAGCTATAGGTCTTAAACAAAGTGAGACTGTTATTAATACTGGTCAATTGGAAAACAAAAATTACACATGAAAAATATCCACACATAGGAAAAAGGCCTTTCTAAATGAAAGTTATAGCGTCAAGGATCTCTCTGTCCTAGCGCCCAAATTTCATGATGCAAATCTCTGTCTTGTCAACTTGTAAGTAACCAAGTATGTCCAGGATATGTTTGTGAAATTTGTTCAACCACGTTTGCTCTATAGAAAATCCCAAAAGTCACTTCTTCAATTCGTGCATCACTTGAAAAAATTATAGGCCAATTTCAAGGTATAACCATAGATTTCACTAACATTTTTAGAATTATTTTTTTATATCAGATAGAGAGAAAGAAAATATGCAGAAAGCAAGACGCGGAATGTAAAATATGCAAACAGTGATATTGGTTGAAAGGTCGTGACCTTGTTTCTTCTTTAGAAAATATTTCTCCACAAAAGTGAAATTCAAACTTCGGCATCAATTCAAATGATTAAGAACAAAAATGCATATGTTTCAACATTCCAGAAAGGAAGGAAAACAAAACATTAAAGAAAGGGAGAGTCATCCAGGCCACTCAAATAGAAATCGAGAATAGCTTTAATAATAAAAAACCAAATATGAAAAACTCTTTCAATTGCCATTCTCAACATACATGATGCAGAAATTCTTCATCATTGTGATAAGGAATTAGTTTCCATATAGAACTACCATAGGTCGGTTAAAATGTGGCCATTGGGCTCTCTAACGGAAGAAATGTTGTTAATTAAAGTAATGACGTTTGGAATTCTCTTTTTCAAGAGACATGACTTTTGGAATCCTACAGGATAATTAAAATAAAAGAATGAGCGGGGGAAATAGAAAAAAAATGGAGAAAAAAGATAATTTGAAATGCTGGCTAAGGAGAGCGCCACATCACCAGGCCAATGTCCTACAATTATATATATAAAGATATGTTTACAGTGCAATGGAATTAATGAACGGCATTTATGCCATTTATTTAGTCTGATTAATAATTCATTGACATGAAAATTCAATTAATATATAAGTGCTGAATGCTAAAGTAGCAAAACAGAAGATTAAATTTGAACCTTACAAAGAAGTCATATAAGTTAGCTTGATCTCATATAAAATAAATGAAAACCTAATGGAGTGCATGGCTGCGTGTACTTATACGCATATAAAAAGAGCAACGCATCAATGAGAAAACTTATACATAAATTAGGAAAATCATTTTTATGAGAATAAGAATGAGTAAACAAAAGATGGCATACAATATGGCACGTGCTAATTCTTTCTATTTGCAACTTTATAAAGGAAATAAGCTAACTTTTACAAATTCTTTTGAACTCAATGACATAATTAGAGTGCATTTGTGATGACCCAAAAATGTCATTTTTAATTTAAACGTTCATTTCTATGTTCTATGAAGATGTTGAGAGCTTACCTGCTATGAGTTACGTATCACCTGAATAGTTGATGTTAGTGGCGTTCCTTTTCTAGTAATATATTGCTTATGATGCCACTGTTAGTATTGTTTTCATATTGTGTTACATTGATTGGATTATGTATGTGTTGTTAGGATTGGTTTCTAGGATTCTCTAGCAGATAGATAGGCCCGGTTACAATGTCACGACCCAATTTTTCCTCCGTTGAGTATCATGATGGCGCCTAGCCTTAGGGACTAGGTAAGCCTAACATTTATTAAATAACAACAATAATTAAATAACATCTAACAATCTTTGAAATATAAACCTCTATAAAATTTATAATTCCCAAAACCGGTAGTACAAGTCATAAACTCTACAGAGTTTGCTACAATTTTCTAAAAATAACTGTTTGAAATAAAGTAAACAGTGTGAATACAAATCAGAAGGTGACTCTGAAACCTGCAAATGCAGCAGCAGGTTTACCTTGAGTCTCCACAGCAACAGTCAGCACAACTAGCTAACGATCAACTGACTTTGAAATACCTAGATCTGCACAAAAATGTGCGAAGTGTAGTATGAGTACACCACGGCGGTACCCAGCAAATATCAAGACTAACCTCAGTGGAGTAGTGACGAGGAACAGTCAAGACACCTACTGGACTAAATAACGTGAACAGGTATAAGTATAGAAACAACAGAGTACGATATCTACATAAGAACTACGTAAAGTGGCAATTAATACGGTAATTGCAATAAGGAAGGAAAACAACTATCAGCGGAACACATAATAATGACATAGAAGAATGAACGGAAGAACAGCCTAAATCCGATAATCACATATAAAGAAAGGACAAGTAACAACTCAATAATACAACAGCTTTCACACCGGGTTTTAGTCAATAAATTCCACGAGGTACCGAACCTCATACTATTCACAACTCATGGGTTCCAATACTTGAACCCTAATACTGGCATCATGTGCCCTCATTATACTTCATAACCGCACTGACGACTCACGTGCCAAATAGAGTCATTCTCACATAGAAGACAAGTAAAGAAGGGTGTGAATCTATATTCAATAATATCAAGAAAACCTCTTAACCGATAAGAGTACTTAACTACGTGTATGCTTGTGCAAGTGTCCTAACATAGTTTATGCCAGCTAGTAAGCACAGGAAAAGAAATGGACAACACGTAGAATGTTTTCACACAACTTTTCACAAGATAAAGCTCACACAGGTAATTGTACCACTACAAAAACATCAACAACAAAAATGCCCCCAGGCCATCACAAGTCATCACAAATCAATCCCTGACACAACCCACCTTGTCTAGCCACGTGTGCAATAGTAAAATAAATGCTCGTCTTGTCTCGCCACACGTGCATAATAATATTCCCACACACACACACACACACACACACACACACACACACACACACACACACACACACACACACACACACACACACACACACACACACACACATATATATATATATATATATATATATATATATATATATATATATATATATATATATATCCCGCCTTGTCACGCCGCATGTGCAAATATCAACAGTAACAATAGTACGGCAGAAATCCCGTGCAACCCCATAACAACAACCGCATGGCAGAAACCTCGTACATCACCACAATAAGTACAACAGCAAAAATGACAATAATACAAGGGTACGACAAATAAGTCAACTCAGAAATTCCAGAACTCAAAGAAACGGAGAAACTAATTCACAAGGATTAGCCACAATAGAGAATACTAGTCATAATAAGAACAGCTCAACAAGAAAGAATATTATGTAACAATGGTCCACAATGTACAGTTCGACAAGAGGGAGGTAACACAAGACGAATAATTTCAAATAAGGACAAGTCAACAAAAATATAGGATATCTAACTTCTTTTAAGATTAGGCAATTAAGAAAGAGATACAACAAATTCAATTAGGGACAAGCAGCAGAAAGATAACCATAGCTTCAATTAAGGATGAACAATTACAGAAAAGATAATTATAACTTCAAATAAAAATAAGCAGTTAGGGGAAAGATAACATGGTAATAGAAGAGATAACAATTCCAGTTAAGGCACAAATGCCTCAAATAAGCAACAAGGGCGGATCATGAAGAAATTAATTCTAATTAAAGCACGTAGGTGTGAAATTAGTAATTAAGAGATGTATTCATAACATAACAACTGCATAATCAATGAATACAAGGACCTAAGAACTCTAAAAGGTCAATTTTCCACAAATAAGTCTGAGCACATACTCGTCACCTCGCGTACACGGACTATAATTAGCATAGAAGACTTAAATCCTAAGGGGTACTTCCCCCACATGAAGTTAGGCAAGATACTTACCTCAAAGAAAACAGATTAAAAACTCTAAAATGAACTTCTCGGGTGAAATGACCTACGGGCAGCATAAATCTAAACAAAATAACTTCAA
Source organism: Nicotiana tabacum (assembly GCF_000715075.1). Classification (NCBI taxonomy): domain Eukaryota; kingdom Viridiplantae; phylum Streptophyta; class Magnoliopsida; order Solanales; family Solanaceae; genus Nicotiana; species Nicotiana tabacum. Next base: position 25,250,616 of record NC_134094.1, on the reverse strand, counting down.
AAAACAAATAAAACTCATAAGAAACTATTCTGGATCATAAAGACTCCATCTTTATCAAAATCTAAAAATCGACCCAAAAGTCGACCCCCAAGCCCACACCTCGGAACCCGACAAATTTCATAAAACCCGAACTCTCATTCCGATACGAATTCAACAATACTAAAATTATCAAATTCCGATACCATTTGGTCCCTCAAATCATGATTTTTCATTTTGGAATTTTTCTTCAAAAACCTCCATTTTCCTCAACTCAAAACATAAATTAAATGATAAAAATAAGGATAAAATTATGGAATATAATAAATTCTAGGTGAAGAACATTTACCCAATCGATTTTTTTGAAAAACCCTCAAAGAAGCTCCCAAAACCAAGGTCCAAAACTTAAAATATGAAGAAAATGGTCAAACCCTCGATTTATATGATTCTGCCCAGGTATGACCGCACCTGCGGACCCATAGTCGCACCTGCAATGCCGCACCTGCGGAAATTCCATCACAGGTACGGAAATTACTTAAGTCCTCTGGTCCGATTCTGCGAGCATAAGGCCGCACCTGCGAGTGCGCGCCTGCGGATTCTTGTCCGCTTTTGCGGAAATCCTCACTCAGCTCGATTCTTGTCCGATTCTTGTCTGCTTCTGCCTATGGAGCGGCTCCGCTTCTGTGCCCCATATATCGCACCTGCGACCACTAGTTACCCCATATATCGCACCTGCATATGCGAGCTCCCTTCCACACGTGCGAGTCCGCACCTGCGACCACCCCACCGCAGGTGCGATTACACCAGAAGCTTGAAAGCTTCGGCAACTACACAAGTCCAAATTCTGATCCGTTAATCATCTGAAACTCACTCCGAGGCCCCCGGGACCTCAACCAAAAATACCAACAAGTCCTAAAATGCCATACGAACTTAGTCGAGCCCTCAAATAACATCAAACAATGCTAAAAATATGAATCACCCTCTGATTCGAACTTAATGAACTTGAAACTTTAAATTTCTACCACCGATGTCGAAACATACCAAACCACGTCTGATTGACCTCAAATATTGCACATAAGTTATAATTGATATTGCACACCTACTCCAACTTCCAGAATCGGAATCCGACACTGATATCAAAAAGTCCACTTCCGGTTAAAATCTCCGAAAATTCGACTTTCGCCATTTCAAGCCTAAATCAGCTACAGACCTCAAATTCACCGTCCAGGCTCGCTCCTAAGTTCAAAATCACCCAACTGAGCTAACGGAACCGACGAAACTCCATTCCGGAGTCTTCTTCACACAGTTTCAACTACGGTCAAAATCCTAAGACTGAAACTTCCGTTTTAGGGACTAAGTATCCTGAATCACTCTAAATCATCCGGTAACTGAATTCAGCCATACACGTAAGTCAATACACATAATACGATGCTGCTTAAAGCCTTATGCCACTGAATGGGACTTAAATTCTCAAAACCACCGATCGGGTCGTTACATACAAAGAAAACTCTAGTGAAATATTTAGAAATTTTGGGAGTTAGTAAAAATTCGGAAAATTGAAATGGGTGGAAGAAGAGATAAGTAATGTTATGTATTTGGGGGCGGACTCTACTTCTCATTTGAGGACTATTAATATTGTGGATATCAATTGGAAATGATAATAAGTATATGAGGCATATTATAGGTGATGTGGGGTGTAAGGAGAGGCCTAAGTCTAAGTCAAGCTGGAAAATTTCATAATAGACTAAAGTTTCAAATGTGTATGCACAAGACAAAAATTTGTACAAGAATATCTAAATATATATATAAATAGTTATATTATGATCAACCTATCAAATGAAAGGTATTCGAGCCTAGTTTCTAAAGCTTCAAACCGTTCATCATTTGGACACTCCTACAAGAGGTTATGACCAAATTACTAAAGGCTGGAAAAATGTGATTCTGTGGTCAGATGTGCGACCGCTGAATCATTATGCGATCGCAAAACCCATTGTGCGACCACAAAAAGGGTCGCAGACCTGTCCAGTGTAGCCCAGTTTTCTGCATTGATTTTGTGATCCATTGTGCGACCTGGATACCCATTGGGCGGTCCATTATGCGACCGCATACCTGAGTTCGGAGGGTCCATGTTCCTATTTTCATAACCCGGCCCTATTTTGATAAATAGGCTTTGGGGATTATTTTGGGGCAATTATCTCATGATTTTAGAGAGAAGTGAGAATGTTCTAGAGAGAGGAAGAAGTTCAAGTGATTTGTTCATCAAAAATCTTGTTCAAGCTTTGAAATCCAACAAGGAAATATCACAAGATCTTTACCCAAAAGGTAAGGTTCTAACCCCTAGTCTTCAATTTTGAGTTTGGGTAAAGATGGGTAAGTGTGAGCGTGATTCTTGGATGTTAGAGTATTAGTTATACATGCTTGTACCAATAAGGTTGTGGAAAGATTGTTGAGTTCAAATGGGTAAAGATTGGATTGAAAATGGTAGAAATCTTCAAAGACTTTAATTGAGGATTTGAAAGGCAATCCGATGTCGGAATTTGATAATTTTTGTAAAGTTGAACTCGTATCGGAACAGGTATTCGGATTTTGTGAGTTTTTCCTGGATTCGAGACGTGGGTCTCACTGTCGGTTTTTAAAATAAATTTTTGATTTCAATTCAGAAATTTTTTAATTTCATATGGAATTAGTTCTTACGATCCGTGCTGAGTATGTTGAATTGTTTGTGATTAGATTTGAAGTTTCGGACACGAATTCGCGAGGCAAAGGTGTATTGGAATCTTGAAATTGGTTGCGAAGCGAGGTAAGTATCGTGGTTAACCCTGACTTGAGGGAATAGAACCCTTAAATTATTTGTTAAGAGAATTTCATGTGTAATGACGTATAGGCGAGGTGACGAGTTCCTATACGTCGTCAAATTAATTATTTTCATAATTACTTAAAAAATCATAAATCGTTTTAAATTATGAATTAATTATTATATTAATTGTTTCTCTCATATTCCTTGCACAATATTATGCCTTGAATCCATGCTATAATTGCTACATGCTTATTTGATTTATGTGACTGAATTGCTACTTCACATTTAACATACTAATTATTAAAATGCCTATTTCATCCTTAATTTCCACAATTAATTGCTAATTATCATTACTTATTATTTGTTAAGAGAATTTCATGTGTAATGACGTATAGAACCCTTAAATTATTTGTTAAGAGAATTTCATGTGTAATGACGTATAGGCGAGGTGACGAGTTCCTATACGTCGTCAAATTAATTATTTGCATAATTACTTGAAAAATCATAAATCGTTTTAAATCATGAATTAATTATTATATTAATTGTTTCTCTCATATTCCTTGCTCAATATCATGCCTTGAATCCATGCTATAATTGCTACATGTTTATTTGATTTGTGTGACTGAATTGCTACTTCACATTTAACATACTAATTATTAAAATGCCTATTTCATCCTTAATTTCCATAATTAATTGCTAATTGTCATTACTTGTTTCCTAAATAAATCATAATAATTGTATGCTTTGTTTCCTAATAATTTCTTATTAAATGTGGAATTTATTGGAGTTTATTTTACTTTTAAGAGTTGTTTAATTATATTGTTGGAGCGGGTTGTACACCGCAACAGATTTATTTTTAAGTTTATATTGTTGGAGCGGGTTGCACGCCGCAACAAAATTTAATTGAAAGATTATATTGTTAGATCGGGTTGCACGTCGCAACGGATTTTATTTTAAGTTTATATTATTGGAGCGGGTTGCACGCCGCAACGAAAATAAATTGAGGGATTATGATTGCTGAATTGACTTCAATTTTTTGATATGATTTACCGGTCTTACTTCTATTCCTGTTATTATTATTATTAATGCATACAGGCTAATGTAAGCGACATGCCTTAGCCTCGTCACTAATTCATCGAGGTTAAGCACGACACTTACAGAGTACATGGGGTCGGTGGTACTCATACTACACTTAGTACTCCTTGTGCAGATACCGAAGTTGATCCTAGCGGCGCACAGTAGACTTGCTCGGATTCAGCTATTCGCGTGAGACTTGAGGTATAGATGCATGGCGTTCGTAGTTTTAAAGTCCCCTTCCACTTTATCATAGCTGTGTATTTCTTTCAGACACCTTTATTTTCATTCAAACCTTTATTTGTATTATTCTAGTAGCTCTTGCACTTGTGACACCAGTTCTGGGATGGTATTTAAACATCGCTATTATTATGGATTATTCACTTTATTTCAGACTTTATTTTCGCATTTGTTTCTTTATTATTAATTAATTTAAAATTATTTAGAAATGGCTAATATTATTCTAACGTTGGCTTGCCTAGCAAGTGAAATGTTAGATGCCATCACGGCCCCGAAGATGGGAATTTTGGATCGTGACAGGTTGGTATCAGAGCACTAGGTTATATAGGTCTCGCGAGTCACGAGTAAGCATAGTAGAGTCTGAAGGATCGGTACAGAGACGCCTGTACTTATCTCTCAGAGGTTGTGAAGTTTAAGAACAATATCACTTCTTTCTTATTCTGTCGTGCGATTTTATTCTGTCATCGATGATTGATCCATTCTATTCTTATTCTCTCGTAGATATCGAGAACGCGTAATAATCTACCGACGGACAAGGGCCAGAGCCCCTAGCGGCAACTATGATCAGGGGTAGAGGTTGAGGTCGCGCTAGCGGTCGAGGTAGAGGCAGAAGTAGAGCTCAGTCTAGAGCTCGAGCAGCAGCACCTGTTATAGAACCTCAGGAGGATCTTCACGAGGATGTTCCAGTTCAGACTGTACCGGTTGGACCAGTTCAAGTTCCGAAAGGATTCATAGCTACTCCAGTGCTTCAGGACGCTCTAGTCTGTTTGGTGAGTCTTATGGAGGGCGTCGCTCAGAATGGTACATTTCCAGTTGCAACAGTCATCTCACAGGCTGGGGGAGGAGCACAGACTCCTACTACACCCACTCTGGAGTAGATGGCTCACCAGTATCAGGCTCCAGCAGCCCCGCCAGTTGGGTTAGTTCAGCCAGTTGTTGCCGCATAGGCCGGTGATAGGCCTGCCATGTCCTCTGAGGCATTACTGAGGTTGGAGAAGTTACTAAGCTCTTCCCAGTTCACTTCAGTTGTACACCTTCTAAGGACCCACAAGATTATCTTGAATGCTGCCATGAGGTGTTGCGAAACATGGGTATAGTTGAGACCAATAGGGTCGATTTTGCAATATTCAGACGAGGGGTTCCGCCAAGAGATGGTGGAGAGATTATATGTTGACCAGACCAGCTGGGTCGCCTGCACTGACTTGGAAGCAATTTTTGCTACTATTTTTAGAGAAGTTCCTCCCTATCACATTGAGAGAGGATTACCGCAAGTAATTTGAGTGTCTCCAACAAGGCAGTATGACTCTCACTCAGTACGCGACCTGTTTTGTGGATCTAGCCCGCCATGCTCTACTTTTATTTCCTACTAAAGGGGAGAGAGTGAGGAGGTTTATTGACGGACTCACTCACCCTATCAGGCTTCACATGGCCAAGGAGACCGAAAGTGAGATTTCCTTTCAAGCGGCTGCTAATGTTGATAGGAGGATTGAGACAGTTCTTGCACAGGAGAGAGGGAAGGGGTCTAATAATAGGTCTCGTTATTCCGGTAATTTCAGAGGCGCCTCATCTGGAGGCAGATGTACTAATGTTAGGGGTCATCCTCCTAGGCCATTTTATTCAGCACTTCAGGTATCTCACGGTACTTCAGGGAGTCATGGTCCTATTATGCCTTACTCTGGGCAGCTGACATTTAGTGCACATCCAGCTCCTATCAGTGCACCACCGCTCCAGAGTCACTACAGTTGTTATCCGGCCCGTTCGGGTCAGCTTCAGCTTCAGCATCCACAACAACAGGATGTGTGTTATGAGTGTGGGAACATTGATCATATTAGGAGGTATTGCCCTAGGTTGTCGAGCAACAGATCTCAGTAGGATTCTCGTGCCATCATACTGGCACCGGTTTCTCCTCCAGCCGCCCGACCAGCTAGGGGCAGGGGTCAGACAGCTAGAGGTGGAGGTCAGATTGTTACAGGTGGCAGTAGTTAGAGGTCGTCCCAGAGATGTAGTTTCGAGTTGTGGGGCCCAACCTTGATTTTATGCTTTCCCTGCTAGGCCTGAGGCCGAGTCATCCAACACCGTGATCACATGTATTATTCCAGTTTGCCATAGAGATGCTTTAGTTTTACTTGATCTAAGATCTACTCATTCCTATGTGTCCTCCTATTTTACTTCATATTTGGTTGTGCCTCGTGATTCCTTGAGTTCTTCTGTGTGTGTGTCCACACCGATGGGGGATTCTATTGTGGTAGATCATGTCTATCGTTCGTGTTTAGTTTCTATTGGAAGTCTTGAAACTAGCATGGATCTTTTACTTCTTCATATGGTGGATTTTGATGTCATATTGGGTATGGATTGGATGTCACCCTATCATGCTATATTGGTTTTCATGTCAAAACAGTGATCTTAGCCATGCCGGAGTTACCTCGAATAGAGTGGAAATGGACTCCTAGCCATTCCTCCATCAAGGTTATCTCTTACGTGAAAGCTCGTCGTATGGTCGAGAAGGGGTGTCTAGCTTATTTGTCCTATATTCGTGATCCCAACGCGGAAGTTCCTTCTATGGATTCAGTTCCAGTTGTCCGTGAGTTTGCAAATGTATTTCCTATAGATTTGCCAGGGATTCCACCCGACAGAGATATTGACTTCTGTATCGATTTGACTCGGGGCAACCAACCCATTTCTATTCCACCATATCATATGGATCCGCCGGAGCTAAAGGAATTAAAGGAGCAGTTACAAGACTTACTCGACCAGGGATTCATTAGACCTAGCGTATCACCCTGGGGTGCATCAATGTTATTTGTAAAGAAGAAAGATGGTTCAATGCGAATGTGTATAGATTATCGATAGTTGAACAAGGCTACTATCAAGAACAAGTATCCATTGCCAAGAATTGATGACTTATTCTATCAGCTTTAGGGTGCCAAGGTGTTTTCAAAGATCGATTTGAGGCCTGGTTACTATCAGTTGAAGATTAGGGCATCCGATATCCCTAAGACAAATTTTTGGACTCGGTATGGGCATTACGAATTCTTAGTGATATCATTTGGGCTAACAAATGCCCCAGCATCATTTATGGATTTGATTAACCGGGTATTCAAACCCTATTTGGATTCTTTTATGGTTGTATTCATTGATGATATCTTAATTTACTCCAGCAGTCGAGAGGAGCATGAGCAACATCTTCGGACTGTGCTTCAGACTTTGAAGAATAATCAGTTATATGCCACATTTTCAAAATGCAAATTTTGGTTAGACTCGGTTGCATTTTGGGGCACGTTGTATCGGCAGAAGGCATAAAAGTGGATCCTAAGAAGATTGAGGCAGTTCATAATTGGCCTAGACCTACTTAAGCTACAGAGATCCGGAGTTTCCTGGGTCTAGAAGGTTATTATAGCCAATTTGTGGAGGGATTCGCATCTATAGAATCTCCATTGACCAAATTGACCCAGAAGGATGCCCCATTCGGATGGTTAGACGAGTGTGAGTTGAGCTTACAGAAGCTTAAGACTGCTTTGACTACGATACCAGTGTTGGCATTACCCACAGGTTTAGGATCTTATACGGTGTATTGTGATGCATCTCACGTTGGGCTTGGTACAGTATTGATGCAGGATGGCAGGGTGATTGCATATGCGTTGCGGCAGTTGAAAGTTCACAAGAAGAATTACCCTGTTCATGACTTAGAATTGGCAGCCATTGTTCATGCGTTGAATATTTGGAGGCATTACCTTTACGGTATCTCATGTGAGGTATTTACTTATCATCGTAGTCTACAATATCTGTTCAAACAAAAAGATCTCAATTTGAGGCAGGGAAGATGGTTGGAGCTATTGAAGGACTATGATATCACCATTTTGTATCACCCAGGAAAGACCAATGTGGTGGCCGATGCTTTAGGTAAAAAGGTTGTGAGTATGGGCAGCCTTGCGTATATTCCGGTTGGTGAGAGGCCATTAGCTGCAGATGTTCAGACTTTGGCCAATCAATTCATGAGGTTAGATGTTTCAGAACCCAGTCGGGTTCTAGCCTGCACAATCGCTCGGTCATCTTATATGAGTGCATTAGAGAGCGACAGTATGATGATCCTCATTTGCTTGTCCTTAGGGACATGGTGCGGCATAGTGGTGCCAACCAGGTTGATGTGGGAGATGATGGAGTTCTGCGGATGTAGGGTCGTATTTGTGTTCCTAATGTGGATGGGCTTCGTGAATTAATTCTTGAAGAGGCCCACAGTTCTTGGTATTCTATTTATCCGAGTGCCGCCAAAATATATCAAGATTTGCGACAACATTATTGGTGGAGGAGAATGAAAAAGGAGTAGCTCGGTGTCTGAATTATTAGCAAGTTAAGTACGAGCATCAGAGACCTGGTGGTTTGCTTCAGAAGTTAGAAATTCCTGAGTGGAAGTGGGAGCGTATCACTATGAATTTTGTTGTTGGACTCCCACGAACTCAAAGAATGTTCGATGCAGTATGGGTCATTGTGGACATGTTGACCAAGTCAGCACATTTCATTCTAGTGGCAATTACCTATTCTTCAGAGCGGTTAGCTGAGATTTACATCCGCGAGATTGTCCGCCTTCACGGTATACTCGTGTCTATCATTTCTGATCAAGGTACATAGTTCACCCCGCACTTCTAGAGAGCTGTACAGCGTGAGTTAGGCATGCGGGTTGAGTTGAGTACAACATTTCATCCACAGACAGACGGACAGTCAGAACGCACTATTCAGATATTGGAAGATATGTTTCGCGCTTGTGTTATAGACTTTGGTGAATTTTGGGATCAGTTCTTGCCACTTGTGAGTTTGCCTATAATAACAGTTACTAGTCAAGCATTCAGATGGATCCATATGAAGCACTATACGGGAGGCGATGTCGCTCGCCAGTTGGCTGGTTCGTACCGGGAGAGGCTCGGTTGTTGGGTCCCGATTTGGTACAGGATTCCTTGGATAAGGTCAAGATTATTCAGGATCGACTTCGCACAGCTCAGTCTAGACAAAAGAGTTATGCCGACCGTAAAGTTCGTGATATTGCATTCATGGTTGGAGAAAGGGTATTGCTCCAGGTTTCACCTATGAAAGGTGTAATTAGATTCGGAAAGAAGGGCAAGTTGAGCCCTAGATATATCAGACCCTTTGAAATTCTTGAAAGGGTGGGTGAAGTAGCCTACAGGATTGCACTACCACCTATTTTATCAGCAGTTCATCTGGTATTCCATGCATCCATGCTCCGGAAATATCATGGTTATCCGTCCCATGTGTTAGACTTCAGCTCAGTTTAATTGAACAAAGATTTGACTTATGAGGAGGAGCCGGTAGTTATTCTAGATCAGCACGTCCGTCAGTTGAGGTCTAAGAGTTATCCTTCAGTTTGGGTACAATGGAGAGGTCAGTCGATTGAGGCAGCTACCTGGGAGTCCGAGTCAGACATACAGAGCAAATATCCACATCTTTCACTATCTCAGGTACTTCTCTAATTCCGTTTGAGGATGAACGTTTGTTTTAGAGGTGGAGAATGTGATGACCCAAAAATGTCATCTTTAATTTAAACGTTCATTTATGTGTTCTATGTAGATGTTGAGAGCTTACCTGCTATGAGTTACGTATCACCTGAATAGTTTATGTGAATGGTGTTCCTTTTGTAGTAATATATTGCTTATGATGCCACTATTAATATTGTTTTCATGTTATATTACGTTGATTGAATTATGTATGTGTTATTAGGATTGGTTTCTGGGATTCTCTGGCAGGTGGATAGGCCCAGTTACAAAGGAAACTCTGGTGAAATGTTTGGAAATTTTGGGAGTTAGTAAAAATTCGGGAAATTGAAATGGGTAGAAGAAGAGATAAGTTATGTTATGTATTTGGGGGCGGACTCCACTTCTCATTTGAGGACTATTAATATTATGAAAATCAATTGGATATAATAATAAGTGTACGAGGCATATTATAAGTGATGTGGGGTCTAAGGAGAGGCCTAAGTCTAAGTCAAGTTGGAAACTTTCATAATAGACTAAAGTTCAAAATGACTACGCACAAGACCACAATTTGGACAAGCATATCTAAATATACATAAGTATTTATGTGATGATCAATCTATCAAATGAAATGTCTTCGAGCCTAGTTTCTAACGCTTCAAACCGTTCGTCATTTGGACTCTCCCACAAGAAGTTATGACCAAATTACCAAAGTCTGGAAAAATATGATTCTGCGGTCAGATGTGCGACCGCATAATCATTATGCGATCGCAAAACCCATTGTGCGACCGCAAAAAAGGTCGCAGACCTGTCCAGTACAGCACAGTTTTTGCCATCGATTTTGCGGTCCATTGTGCGACTCGCATACCCATTGTGCGGTCCATTGTGCGACCGCATACATGAGTTCGGAGGGTCCATTTCCCTATTTTCATAACCCGACCCCATTTTGATAAATAGGCTTTGGGGCTTATTTTTGGGGAAATTATCTGATTATTTTAGAGAGAAGTTAGAGTTTTCTAGAGAGAGAAAGAAGCTCAAGTAATTTGTTCATCAAAAATCTTGTTCAAGCTTTGAAATCCAACAAGGAAATATCACAAGATCTTCACCCAAGAGGTAAGGTTCTAACCCCTAGTCTTCAATTTCGAGTTTGGGTAAAGATGGGTGATTGTGAGTTTGATTATTGGATGTTAGAGTATTAGTTATACATGCTTGTACCAATAAGGTTGTGGGAAGATTGTTGAGTTCAAATGGGTAAGATTGGATTGAAAATGGTAGAAATCTTTAAAGACTTTAATTGAGGATTTGAAAGGTAATCCGATGTCAGAATTCGATAATTTTTATATGGTTGAACTCGTATCGGAACGAGTGTTCGGATTTTGTGAGTTTTTACGGGATTCGAGACATGGGTTCCACTATTGATTTTTAAAATAAATTACGGATTTTAATTCAGAAATTTTGTAATTTCATATGAAATTAGTTCCTACGATTCGTGTTGAGTATGTTGAGTTGTTTGTGATTAGATTTGAAGCTTTCAGACACGAATTCGCGAGGAAAAAGTGTATTGGAATGTTGAAATTCGTTGCGAAGCGAGGTAAGTGTTGTGGTTAACCTTGACTCTAGGAAATAGAATCCTTAAATTATTTGTTAAGAGAATTTCACGTGTAATGATGTATAGGCGAGGTGACGAGTGCCTATACGTCGTCAAATTAATTATTTGCATAATTACTTGCAAAATCATAAATTATTTTAAATTATATTGTTAATTGAAAGATTTATATTGTTGGATCGGGTTGCACGCCGCAACGGATTTTATTTTAAGTTTATATTATTGGAGCGGGTTGCACGTCGCAACGGAAATAAATTGAGGGATCATGACTGCTGAATTGACTTAAATTTTTTATATGATTTACCGGTCTTACTTTTATTCCTGTTATTATTATTATTAATGCGTACAGGTTAATGTAAGCGATCTGCCTTAGGCTCGTCACTACTTCATCGAGGTTAAGCTCGACACTTACAGAGTACATGGGGTCGGTTGTACACATACTATACTCTGCACTTCTTGTGCAGATACCAGAGTTGGTCCCAGCGGTGTATAGTAGATTTGCTCGGATTCAGCTATTCACAGGAGACTTGAGGTATAGTTGCATGGCATTCGCAGTTCTGAAGTCCCCTTCCACTTTATCATAGCTGTGTATTTCTTTCAGACAGCTTTATTTTCATTCAGACCTTTATTTGTATTATTCTAGTAGCTCGTGCACTTGTGATACCAGTTCTGGGATGGTATTTAAACATCACTATTATTATGCATTATTCACTTTATTTCAGACTTTATTTCCACATTTCTTTTTATTATTAATTAATTTAAAATTATTTAGAAATGGCTAATATTATTCTAACGTTGGCTTGCCAAGCAAGTAAAATGTTAGGCGCCATCACGGTCTCGAAGGTGGAAATTTCGGGTCGTGACATAACCCGATAGGTCCGTTTATCCTTTCTTGATTTACGTGCGCAGTCTGTGTCCTTTTTTCGAAAGGTTTTTATGAGAAAAATTGATGAAAATGTCTAATTGTATCTTAAAACTCATTTGAGTTGACTACGGTAAACGTTTTATGTAAAGGGACCCGGATCAATATTTTGACCGTCCCGGTGAGTCCGTTTCGTAATTTGGGACTTGGGCGTATACCCGGAAATGAATTCGGAAGTCCCTAAATTGATTTAATGTAATTTGTTTAAAACTAGTAATTTAAAGGTTTAAAGAATTCTTAAGTTTGACCGTAAGTTGACTTTGATGCTAGTGGTTTCAGATTTTGATTTCAGAACTTGGTTCATTACAATATTTATGACTTGTCTGCAAAATTTGGTTCAAAACGGACTTGATTTGATGTGATACGGACGTCCAGTTAAGAAATTGCATGTTCTTACGTTTCATAAAAAATTTCATTTGTTTTGGTGCCTGATTCGTTGTTCTAAGTGTTATTTTGGTATTTTGATCGCGCGATCGAGTTCGTATGATTTCTTACACTTCTGTGCATATTTAGTTTGGAGCCCTAGTGGCTCGGGTGAGTTTTGGATAGGCTACGGATGATTTTGAACTTAGAAGAATAGCTGATGCCTTTACTGTTGCTGGTGCTCGGCTGCAGATCTCGCATTTGCGAACCTCGCTCTTGCGAAAAAGGCTTAGCATTTTGTGAGCATGGTATTTATTAGGGGTGTCTTGCATTTGCAAAGTAAATGTTCGTATTTGCAAACTTATAGTTGTCGCTTTTGCGAAAGCAGAGTCACATTTGTAACTGTCGCTTTTGTGAACTTGTAGCTGTCGCTTTTGCTAAGGCAGAGTCGCATATGCGAAGGAATGGTCCGCATTTGCGAGTGGTATGGGTTCGCATTTGTGACCAAAACACCGCGTTTGCGATGACTGGCCTTCTGAGAAGGATTCGCATTTGCGACCTCTTTCTCACATTTGTGATGTTCGCAATTGCGAACAAGATATCACAATTCTGACATCCGCAGCTGGTAAAAGAGGGAGAAAACGGGATTTAGCTCATTTCTTTCAATCTCTCAACCCTAAACTCCCTAGAGGCAATTTTTCCAAGAGATTTTCTTCCTAAATTCATTAGTAAGTGACTTAAATATACTTCTTTTCAATTAGCATTACATTTCATAAGTTTTCAACATCAAATCTAGGATTTTCATGGTAGAAATTAGGGATTTGGGAAGAATTTGGGGTTTTGCAAATTTAGGATTTAAACCTCAAATTGAGGTCAGATTTTGAAACTGTTACATACTCGAGATCGGGGGTGAATGGGTAAATAGGTTTTGGTCCGAATCTCGGATTTTGACCAAGCAAGCTAGACGTTGACTTTTGTTGACTTTTTGGAAAAAGTGTAAAGATCTTAACTTTATGTATTGTAATTGATTTTCCTAGCATTATTTTATACTATTGAGTCGATTTGGTTAGATTCGATTGGTTTGGAGGCGTATTTTAGAGGAAAGGCCCTGGTTGAGCTTTGATTTGCTTGTAGAGCGAGGTAAGTATTGGGTCTAACCTTGATTTAAGGGAATAGGAACCCTTGAGCTACGTGCTATGTGAATTAGATGTGTAGCGGCTTATATGCGAGGTGACTAGTGTATATACGTCGCCAAATTACGTGTTTTCATGTTTTTCTATATTTCATTAATTATTTTATTCCATGTCTCGACTGTTACATGCTTTAATTACTTCCTATGCCTTAACTTGCTACTTGTCACTTATTTCTCTAGTATTAAAATGTTAGTTTCTTCCATGCTTCCATGATTAATTGCTACTTACCTTAATTATCTTACTTGTACATTTTAATTGTCATATATTTGGCTTGCTTTGTTGCTTAGTATTACTTGTAGCATTTCTTGATTTGGTACAAGGGTCGTATGAGGCTTTACTTTCATATTTCTTTAATCGTAGAGATTCTTGTGATACAAGTTGTTAAATTGATTGCACTTAATGATTTTGTTTATGGATCGGGTTGCACGCCACAACAGGTAAAATAATGGAGGATTGATATTGATATGGTGGGATCGGATTGCACGCCGCAATAGGTGAAATAAAGGAGGATTGATATTGATATGGAGGAATAAAGGAGGATTATGATATAGATTCTGATTATATGGTGGGATCGGGTTGTGCGCCGCAATGGATTTCTTATATGTTATTCTAGTTATTGATATGGTAAAATAAGGGAGAATTGTATTTGTACGGTGGGATCGGGTTGCACGCCGCAACAGATTGTGTGTTTTGTATTCATTGTTGTATTGTGTTTGTTTTCGATTCTTTCATACGAGATTGTGAGTACTGGCAAATTCTGGCTTTCACCGATTCCGAGGATTAAGTTTATTTTCAAAAGTTAATTGCTTTATTTATCTTCTGCATTTCTTTTATTATTATTATTATTATTATTATTATTATTATTATTATTATTATTATTATTATTATTATTATTATTATTATTATTATTATTATTATTATTATTATAATAATAATAATACTGCGTACAAGTTATTGTAAGTGACCCGCCTTAGACTCGTCACTACTTCATCGAGGTTAGGCTCGACACTTATAGAATATATGGGATCGGTTGTACTCATACTACACTCTGCACTTCTTGTGCAGATTTTGGAGTCGGTCTTAGTGGCAATCAGTAGATTGCTCGGATTGATTGCCAGATTGGAGACTTGAGGTACGGTTGCTCGGCGTTCTCTGCCCTGAAGTCCCCTTCTATCTTATCCTAGCTGTTTATTTCAGTTTAGACAGTTTTACTTTCATTCAGACCATTATCTGTATTATTCTAGTCGCTCGTGCACTTGTGATACCAGTTCTGGGATTGTATCTAGATATTGCAGTTATTCTAGTTTTTCTCACTTTATTTCAGTTATATTTTGGTTTATTCAATTTAATTGGTATCAGCTAATTTGTTTTGTTAAAAATGGATATAAACTATTCTATCATTGGCTTGCCTAGCAAGTGAAATATTAGGCGTCATCACGGTCCAGAGGGTGAGAATTTCGAGTCGTGACAAGTTGGTAGCAGAGCACTAGGTTGCCTAGGTCTCACAAGTCATGAGCAAGCTTAGTAGAGTCTAGAGATCGGTGCGGAGACGTCTGTACTTATATTCTCGAGGCTATGGAGTTTAGGAACAATTTCACTTCTTTCTTTCTCTGTGGTGTGATTTTATTCTATCATTTGATGATTTAACCATTCTATTCTTGTTCTCTCACAGATGGCGAGAACACGCATTGAATCTACAGTCAGACAGGAGTCGGAGCCCCCTGTGGCAGCTACTACCAGGGACAGAGGCCGAGGCTGAGGTCGCGCCAGAGGCGAGGCAGGGTTTAGCCTAGAGCTCAAGTAGCAGCACCCGCAATGGAGCCTCAGGTAGATTTTGAGGTGGAGGTTCCAGCTCAAACTGTACCCGTCGGACCAGCTCAGGTCCCGGAGGGGTTCATAGCCACTCTAGTGCTTCAGGATGCTCTGGTCTGTTTGGTGGGCCTTATGTAGAGTGTGGCCCAGACCATTACATTTTCGGTGGCACCAGCCGTCTCTTGGGCAGGGGGAGGAGCACAAACTCCCACTACTCACACCCCGGAGCAGGTGGCTCCCCAGTATCAGACTCTAGCATCCCTGCCATTTGGGGTGGTTCAGCCGGCTGTTGAGGCGCAGGACGGTGATAGGCCTGCCATATCTTCTGAGGCCCTGTTGAGGTTGGATACGTTTACCAAGCTCTCCCTATTCACTTCAGTGGTGCACCTTCTGAGGACCCACATGATTATCTAGACCGCTGCCATGAGGTGCTGTGGAACATGGGCATAATTGAGACCAATGGGGTCGATTTTGTAGCATTTCTAGTAGGAGAGTAAGGTGATTTATTGATGGGCTCACTTACACTATCAGGCTAAAGATGGCCAAGGAGATCGGGAGTGATATTTCTTTCTAGATGACCGTAGATATTGCTAGACGGATCGAGATGGTTCGTGCTCAGGAGAGAGGGCCGGTATCAGATAAGAGGACTCGTCATTCCGGTAGTTTCAGTAGTGCCTCATCTTGAGGCAGGGGCACTTTTGGTAGAGGCTATCCTCCCAGGCCATTTAATTCAGCGCTTCAAGCATCTCACAGTGCTTCAGGGAGTCGTGATCCTTATGTGCCTCATTCTGGGCAGCCAACCTATAGTGCACCATCAGCTCCTATCGGTGCGCCTCTGATTCAAAGCTATCACCGAGGTTACCGGCCTGTACGAGTCAGCTTCAGCTTCAGCGGCCACAACAGGATGGGTGTTTTGAGTGTGGTGGTATTGGTCACATCAGGAGGTTCTGTCCGTGATTGTTGGGCGGAATGCCACATCAAAGTTCTCGTGCCATGGTCCAAAGCATTTGAAGAGTTAAAATATTCTTTGAATATTGAACATACGGCCTTAGCCTTTTTTACATAACAAAACATATATCAAAAATTTAATTGGGAGCACCTATTACGAAGAACATTAATATCAACTTTGATAAAAAGGTGTAATTTTCCACACTGTCTAAAAGGCTTGTGTCATTGATGTAAACAAGGTTTAATCCGTATCATACATTAATCAATTCACACTATTAATATTACTTGTCGAAATTTCCATTGAAAATATATTTCTTAGTATGTCTGTCCATACCATGTCAATGGCAATCACAAGAGGAACTACCAAAAGTCTTTATCCTTTCAAAAAGTTTCTTCGTGGCTCCTTTTGCTAGTGCATTCGCCCTGTGGATTTGTTCCCCATAGCTATGTGCAACGCTTGTGGTCCCTAGCATCATCATCAATGATATATAAGTATATATCATTTTCATTCTGTAGAATATTGATTACCTCAGTGGAGTCTACACATTTATCTCTAGCGAAGATAGTGAATTTTCTACCGAAATCTTATATCCTTGCATAAGTGCCAATTATAGTTCAGCTAGAATGTTAGTATTGTTTGGGATACATTTCATGAAACACCAGTCGCCCCTGCTATTTCTGATAACTCCCCCATCCCCCTATTCCGGGTTGCCTAGTGGAGAGCCATCCGTATTGAGCTTGTAATAATCTCTTAAGGATGCATGGTTCCCATTTAACGTGAGGGTACTAGGCTTAGAAATTAAGGCAAATTCCGCAGATTTAGAAATTGTGTTTAAAACTTTAGCCTTTTCATTCTTTATGATTAAAGACACTATCACTCCGGCATACTAAATATGCCATAGGCAGAAAGGGTTATATCGACCCAAGAAAGGTAGTCACTGTATTCCTAACTCTTGATGTTAATTCCAAGTTGTGTCCCAAGAGTTTAAAGAAAAAACAATAGGGGCAGTCATAGGAGTTTTAGAGTTAAAGACCGTAATATCTTTCCAAAAGTTTTGTGCTTTTTGGAAATCAAAGAAAATAGTTCACAACATGAATTATATACGAACGTGCATCACAGCTTGAAGCAATATTACAACATAGTCTGTGTTGTGGTTAATGAGAATACAATAAATACATACTTTTTGAAGTGTAAATCTTTGTGTGCATGTTGCATTTTACGTGTTGAATTTTTTTATGTTAAAGCTTTCAAATATAGTGTTGATTGCGTAAGTCAAGAACTCTCTTGATAAAAGGGCCATCTTGTTTAATTTGACAGAATTTTGCTCTAATTTTTAAGAGATATATATTGTCTCACGTCAGATTTATACTTCAGTAGAAAATACAAAGAACCATCGAGTAGTTATTATTTTTAGTTTTAATTTTTTTATTTTGTAGTATAACATATGTTGGCCCGAAATGAGCTTAAATGGAGAAATATGATCAGTGATAATTCATGTATAACCAACCACAACTTGTTTAAGACCGTAGTTATTATTCTTGCATTTGCTATTTATCACGTTAGGTTTAGAAGGGCGTTTTATGAGGTTTAAAAAGATTAATGTTATTCGATAAATTATGCGTAGATTTTAGGGTTTGTCGTACAAATTTCTTTCACTTGCCATACGTATTACGATTAGGATTTAAGAGTTTGTAATGGCTCAAAATTACTCTCTAATTATCTTAAGATTTTATATTAAATTTCTCGAAAACAATTATACTATATGACAAAGAATAAATATTTTAACATATTTAAAGCTTATAATGGAATGCCTTTTACCTAGCAAGACAATATAAGAACATAAGAAGATATCCATATAAAAAACTTAGAATGCACGAGCACAATAGGGGGGAAAACTTTACTTCACAAATTGCCATCTTTTTATATATGAACATACTAAAACTTATACCATAAAAGAATGGCGGGCAACAAAACTTTTCCCACCCCCGCATAAAAGGCACTCATTATATTTATTACTTTTCTTTAACTTCTAAACAAAATAATAATTGGTGGCCTAAATGCAATCCAATAACATAATTCTAATAAGGTAAATTATGTATTGTCTAATTATGAACATTTAGGATTAGCACTAACTATTATAGAAATGGAACAAAAAATGGGCCCCGGATTACTTTCAAATCCTTCTAGAAAAGGAATTAACATAAAAATGTTTGATTCCGTCGTTATTTGAATTCATTTCCAATCAAACAATGAAATAATTTTACAGCTATAAATAAACTCTTAGTGGTGAGACCCAAAACCACCTTCTCTTAGTTTCTCAAATCATAAGTTTTGCCATGGGAAGAAAGAGTAACGGTCGCAAAAAAATTGACATGGTGAAGATACAAAACGAGAGAAACTTACAAGTGAGTTTCTCCAAGCGACGAATTGGCCTCTTCAAGAAGGCTAGTGAACTTTGTACACTAAGTGGTGCTGAAGTTGCCTTAGTGGGTTTTTCCCCCGGAAACAAAGTTTACTCATTTGGCCACCCTTCTGTGGATTTGATCATGGATAGGTTCCTCGCAGAGAACCCTCAACCCAATGCTAATGTTGGTGAGGTCAATATGGAAGAGTTGATCGACAAAGAGGGGATATTGGAAATGGAGAGAAGCCGCGGAAAAGACTTACAAAGAACCTGGAGGGAGGAGCGTTGGTGGGAAGCTCCAATTGAAGAGCTAAACTTTTTTCAACTTCAACAAATGGCAGAGGCAATGGAAATGACAAAGAAGCAATGTGAAATAGAGGCGGAACACCAGGAAAAGGTGCATGGTATTGCATTTCCATATCGTACCCTTGGAAGTGCCTTGGCTCCTTATGGGGGGGCTAGGGCGAGCTTTTCGTATGGCTCCAATGCTAGGGCATCTGAATTTCGTGGCTAGCTCTTCCCATTTCAAAACAAGGCTCTAGGATTCACCTTTGGTTCTAATAAGGCCAGTGGATCTACTTCAATTTAATAGTTCTTTAGTAGTTCAACTGTCATAATCGTCGTTTTGTTTCAAATAATTGTAGTTATCTCATATTGACATAATTGATGTAGATTTATCCATATTGTTCGCAATAGTTCGGCGTGGATAAATTATCAATTAAGTTCTTATTATTTACTACCTATGTTTCAGTTTATGTGAACATATTTTCTTTTTGATCCGTTCCAAACAGAATGACCCATTTCTAAATTTGGAAACAATTTTACTTAAACTTACAATTTTACCCTTAATGAGAAGCTTTTATAACCACACATATACTCTGGGCCTCTTTTTGAATTGTATATGACTATAAATTTCAAAAAAGTTTATTTTTTCTTAATTACGTGTCTAGTCAAACAGATTCACATAAATTAGAACGGGGGAGTATGATTTTAATCTTATTTTCAGTGAATGAAATGGTATATATGCCATTTATTTAGTCTGGTATAATCACTCATTGACGTAGAAATTAATATATAAGTGTTGAATGCTAAAGTAGTAAAAGATTAAATTTAAATCTGACAAAGAAGCCATACAAGTTAGCTTGAAGTGTTTATTTACCAAAAAAAAATAACTTGAAGTACAAATGATCTCATTTAAACGAAATAAAAACCTAATGGAGTGCATGTACCTGTATGCATATTATAAAAGAGCAATACATCGATGAGAAACTTTATGCATACGTACAACTACAACAACATTAAGCCTAGTGAAATCCCACAAGTAAAGTTTGGGGAGGGTAAAGTGTATGAAGACCTTATCCTTATTTTATGACGATAGAGAGGTTGTTTCTGAAAGACCCTCGGCTCAAGAGAAGTGAAAATAAAGCAATAAACAGACAGTAGCAATAACAAAGTAATAAGACATGGGCGCAAATGGAGATACGTGCAATAACAGGTATTTCGGAATACGACACAATAAAAATAGAGTCAATCTTGCTGGAAATAATGACACAATGTGAAATAGCAAAGGGGTGGGAATAGCAAAATACAAGACTAGTACTAATACTACTGGGATACCTAGATAAAACTTCAGACTGTCTGTCAACTCACAACCCTAATCCTCGTCCTCCACTCCCTCCTATCGGGGATCATATCCTCGGTAAGCTAAAGTAGCGCCATGTCCTGCCTAATCATCTCACCCGAGTACTTTTTAGGCCTCCCTCTACCCCTCCTCTGACCCGCCATGGTCAACCTCCCTCTGCCTGATGAGAAACATTATACATAAATTAGGAAAATTATTTATATGATAATAACAATGAGGAAAGAAAGATGTCATACAATATGGCCAGAGCTGGATCTAAGCTTTTGGGAAGATGGGTGTACTATTGGGAAGAGGTAGATCCAAGATATAAATTTTATGGGCTCAATCTTTAGTTTTTTCACATACATCTATACTCATCGATGTGTCTGACCTGGAAATTTTGAAAGAATATACCAAACAAAGAAAGAAAGAAAAAGAAAATATACTTAATTAATACGGAAAAGTCAGACCAGAGATGTCCGTCTTGTCGGTGCGCCAAATTCTAGGAATAGAAAAGAAAAAACATTAATATAGACGCAGGGGCATCTCAACGAAGTTGGTAGCCTAAAATCAAATTGTATTAAGAGGCCTATTTCACAAATTTCATATAACAGTGAGACACAAAAGATCTTCTGTTCTAATCAATGGGTCAATTAAACATGAGAAAGTAGCTAAACCAAAGAAACGGAGTTTGAAATTGGAAAGTGAAATCTCAAAGTTATATGAAAAAAAGGAGGAAAAATTAGAATGGAAGAGGAAAATAAATACAAATATACTACTAACAAGACGAAAATTTGTCGCTCTTTACTCACTCATCTGTGCATTCTTAACCAAATAAACAAATCTTAAAATTTGGACTCTTAAGATTAATCGCATAAGATATATAATACATAATAATATAGTATAATATTTTTGGGGCCTCTAGAATTTGGGGCCCAAGGCAATGGCATGAGCAGCCTTACCCTCCCGCAGGCATGTATAGACGTAAGATTCAATTCACAATTTCACTTAGACGTGCACCTAATAACCATCGCATCATATGATACTTGAGCTTGGGTACTCACATATATATATTTGAGTTTTTTTAAAAAAGTATAATATTACTATACATGATCTAGAGAGGGAAGCATTTATGGGTTCAGGCGACCCGAGAACCTCCTTAGACATGGCCGTGAATATGGCACGTGCTAATTCCTTCTATTTGCAATTTTATAAATAAAAAGACTAACTTTTACAAGTTCTTTTGAACTCAATAACAGAATAGAGTCCATGTAGCATTTTGATTTTAAATTATATTATGGACTGTTACTGACTTATAGTGTTTTGTTGAAGTAGTAATAAACAGCAAAAGCTCGTAAAACTTGTGAGAAGTGATAATTATATATACACACTAATACCTTCCACCTAAGCTCGTAAAAAAGAATCATCAGACATTTTTATTTATTTTAATTTATGAGCTACACACATATAATGAAACATATCTTAGCAAATACTTCTTTATAGAAAATATTTCTAGTTTATGTGTTTTTTTATCTGAATAGGTTGCTCTGTCGTGCCCATGACTATTATTGTCAAAATTCTCTAGTCAAAGATTAAAAAAACACTTAGTATAATTTCACCCCATAAATTATGTTATGTAGTAAATACATATGATTGTTGGCTCATTATTTTTCTAAATTGAGACTCTAAAATCCCCAAAGCCTATGATCATACCTATATATTTAAAATTTCAAGAATATTTACCGTTGTTTCCGAGAAATCTCCCACTAAAGTACAGTAGTTATATGATCATAACGACATATTAAAAATTACAAATGCATAAACCTCATTAACTTATCTAATATAGTGTATCAAATAAATAAAATTTTCATATAAAAGTTCGTCTCTACCAAACACCAGAATTTAAAAATTCTTTCATAAAAACATAAAGCTTTGCAAAGATAGATTAACTTAAGCCAATCAATAATTCCTTTATGGAGTATAATCCCCGCCATATACAGAAAGTTGACTAAAGGGACAAAAAAATAATCATATGTACTAATGAGGAAAAAGAATTTAAAACAAGTGAGATAATTCACTTGAACTGATTTAGTTCTGTGCATGTTTTATCTAATTTAATCTTCTTGTCATCATGATTAAACCTTTCTCACTTATTCTTCTTAATCCAAATTCCGAATTGATTTAATACACATAAACCATGATTTTCTAGATTTGCGTCCAATCTTAGAAGAATAGTGTGTAGATGAGACAAATAGGGGGGAAAAGTAGTTGAGAAAAATTAAAGGTGGTAAAGAGTTCTTTCATTCACTCCTCATCATGTGTGATTACAATAAGAATTTATATATTAGGAGTTCCATGATGTATAAGATATCTAAGTCTATAGATATTCAGAGAGCAATATAATACAAGTCCGTATACTATAGGGAACCTAAACCCACAACAAATATATAACTGTAACCAAGATTCTAGTTAGTCTAGGATTATCCTTTACACTCCCCCGCAAGTTGAGCAGGGGTAGGAACCACTGCTAACTTGGTCTTCAACTGCAAGAACCTTCTCTTTGACAAAGGCTTTGTCAATGTATCAGCAACCTGGTCATGGGAGCTTACATATCGAACATATAAGGACTTTGCTCGAACTCTCTCGCGAACAAAATGAAAATCAATTTCCTATGCTTTGTACGAGTATGAAAGATGGGATTAGCTGTCAAATACGTATCACTTAAATTATCACACCATAGAGTAGGAATATAAGAAGAAAAACAACCAATCTCACGAAAAAGATGCCAATTCAAATAATTTCTGAAGTGGCAGTCGCAAGAGCTCTATACTCTGCCTCAATACTAGAGCGTGACATTGCTCGTTGCTTACATAATGCCCATGAAATGAGATTAAATCCCAAAATGATAGCAAACCCAGTAGTAGATTTTCGATCATTTACATCACCTCCCCAGTGTGAATCAGTGTACCCATGCAGCAAGGTGGATGTGCCTTGAGCAAAAAACAAGCCATGAGATGGAGTTGCCTTAATGTATCGTAGAATACGTTTGACAACAGTCCAGTGAATATCCATAGGGCAATGCATGAATTGAGAAACCTTGTTAATTGCGAATGCTATATCAGGCCGAGTAAAGCTCAAGTATTGCAATTCACCTACAACACTCCGATACAAGGTGGAATCATTGAATTGACTACCTTCAGTGGAAGAAAGTTTGGTTGAAGGAGAAGCTGGAGTGGAAACGTTGCTACAGGAATCCATCTGAACACATTTCAAGAGATCACCCATATATTTCCCTTGTTGCAAATACAACCCAGCACTCGTCCAATGCGCCTCAATGCCCAAAACGTATGAGAGTTTCCCCAAGTCACGAACCACAAACTTATTCTGTAGTTGAGTACGAGAGACTGTACAAAAGTAGAGTCAAATCCCATTACTAAGTTATCATCAACATAGATTAGAGTTTTCTTTCACCAGCACACTTAAAAAACAATGAACTATCAGTTTTGGATCCCAAGAATCCCAGTGAAAGTAAGGCATCAATGAGGCATTTATTCCATATTCGGGAAGCTTGTTTCAGGCCATAAAGATGATGTTTGAGAAGACATACATGGTCTGGTCGAGTAGGATCACCAAAACCCGAGGGCTGAGACATATATACTACCTCATCGAGATGACCATGAAGAAATGCATTTGAGACATCTAGTTGGGTGATATGCCATTGATGAGACACTGCTAATGAAAGTAATAACCGAATAGTCGTCGGTTTGATAACTGGGCTAAATGTATCAACAAAATCTTCTCCCGGACGTTGGTGGTATCCCTTAGTGTAATGACCCGGCCGGTTGTTTCGAGTATTACAGCCTTGTTCCCTCATTTACTACTTAATTTATGCATTACAGTTGTTATGTGACTTGTTGGGGTGATTGATTCGGGTCCGGTGAGGTTTTGGAATGGATTGGAGAACTTAGTTCCAAAATTTAAAGCTTAAGTTAAAATAGTGATCGGATATCGACTTATGTGTAAATGGCCATGGAATAAAGTTTTTATGATTCCAATAGCTCTTTATGGTGATTTTGGACTTAGGAGCGTGTCCGAAAAATTATTTGGAAGCCCATAGCTAAATTAGGCTTGAAATGGCTAAAATAGAATTTTAAGTTTGGAAGTTTGACCGGGGAGTGACTTTTTGATATCGGAGTCGAAATCTAATTTTGAAAATTTTCATAGCTCCGTTATGTCATTTATGACTTATGTACAAAATTTGAGGTCAATCGAAATTGAATTAATAGGTTTTGGCATCGAATATAGAAGTTGGAATTCGTTAGTTTTGTTTAGCTTGAATTGGTTGGTGATTTGTAATTTTAGCGTTGCTTGACGTGATTTGATGTTTTGATTAAGTTCGTATGATGTTTTAGGAATTGTTTGTGTATTTGATTGAGGTCCCGGAGGTCTCAGGTGAGTTTCAGATGGTTAACAAATCGAAATTTGGACTTAAATAACTGCTGGAATTTTCTGAGGCCTGTATCTGGTTTCCTCCATCGCGTTCACAAGGGGAGTCTCGCGTTTGCGAAGAAGAAATTTGGACTGGCCCATTTTGTGCTTCGCTTTCGCTACTAAGGGCACGCGTTCGCGATCGAGGTCTCGTGTTCGCTAAAAGGAAAGCCGGTCTGGGGAAAATTGGTCTTCGCATTCGCGAGACCAAGCTCGCGTTTGCGAAGGAGGAAATTTGGTCAGCACAATTTTGTGCTTCGCGAATGCGAGGAAGCTTCCGCGTTCGCGAAGAAGAAACGCCTGGATAGAAACGTTAAGTTCTGAAAATGGGACTTTGTCCTATTTTTCATTTTTGACAAATTGGAGCTCGGGAAAAGGCGATTTTCGGGAGATTTTCAAGGAAAATAATAGGATAAGTGTTCTTAACTCAATATTGGTTAAATTATCCGAATCCATGGTTGTTTTCAACATTTAATTGGTGAATTGAGTTGGAAAATTTAGAAAACTCTTTTGGTTTAATTTGAAGATTTGAGGGTCGAGTTAAGGTCGGAATTTGGTAAAGTTTGCGTGGTTGGACTCGAGGTTGAATGGGCATTCATATTTTGTAACTTTTGTCAGGTTTTGAGGTGTGGGCTCCACGTGCAATTTATGAGTTAAAATTTGGATATTTGTTGGAAAATTACTATTTTTCACATGGAATTAATTCCAATAATTTGCATTGGCTGAATCGAATTAATTGTGACTAGATTCGAGGCGTTCAGAGGCTGATTAGTGAGGCAAGGGTATAGTGAAATAAAGAATTATACGATTTGAGGTAAGTAACACTTCTAACCTTGGTTTTGAGAGTATGAAGCCCCGAATTTGGTGTTATATAAATTGTTTGGAGGCGACGCACACGATAGGTGACAAGCGTGTGGATGTGCACCATAAAAATTATGACTTGAATAAATCCTGTGAATTTGTAAAATTAAAGAATTTTTTTATTATTCGCATATCCTTCACGTGTTTGGAAATTCAACTGAGACTCGTATTAAAGATCATGATTTGGCTACGTGCTGATATTTTGGGACCCACAGGGTCGTGTTGTTGTTGATTTAATTGCTTTAAAAATGTATATTTCACAATCAGTCATGTTCATATATATGAGGATATTTATGGGATCAGGGCTGCCCGCCTGCAGCAGGCCATATCGGCTTTATATATATATTACTATTATATGGAACGGGACTGACCGCCTGAAGCATGCCTTATACGCTTTATCATTATATGGATCGGGGCTTCCGCCTGCAGTAGGCCATATCGGCTTCATATCACGCTTGGGCTGAAGGATCCTCTCCGGAGTCTGCACCCCGCACAGTGAGCGTAGATGATTTATATACGGAATGGACTTCCCAGGGCATGGACTTGCCTTGCTTATTTATATTTGTGATGAATTTCCCTGGACATGGATCTTGTCTGAACCATTTATATTTTGGGATAAATTATTCCAGGGCAGGATTGGCCTTATACAGTACTGAGTGACTGAGTGTGTGTGTGTGTGTGTGTGTATATATATATATATATATATATATATATATATATATATATATATATATATATATATATATATATATATATATATACACACACACACACACACACACACACACACACACACTGATTGACAAAATGATTGTAATCGTGAGTACACAAGGTTTTCCACTGAGATGTTATATTCCCCATATCATGCAGTATTGATCTATCTTACTTGTACTGAGTTTAACTATTGAATTTGAAAGAATGCCTATATTTCTGTACTGTTATTTCTATACTAGACTATACCTACGGAGCTCGTCACTACGTTCAGCCCAGAGGTTAGTCTTATTACTTATTGAGTTGGTTTTACTCATACTACGCTCTGCACCTTGTGTGCAGATCCAGGTGCTTCCGAACACAGCGACTGTTAGATCTCAGAGTGTTATCGGTTGGAGACTATCAAGGTAGCTGCCTGGCGTCCGCTGACATTGACTCTCCTCCTTTCAGTTATTGTACTGTTCTATATTTTCATACAATATTTTGTTATCATTTAGATTCTTATCTACTCAGTGACATCGGGTTTTGGGAGTGTATTTATATATGTATTTTTGAGATTTTTCCACTGGATTTAAATATTATATTTTCAAACTTGAAAGAAATTGTGATTTATTGAGGTTGTCGGCTTGCCTAGTAATGAGATAGGCGCCATCACGACAGGTTAGGATTTTGGGTCGTGACACTTAGCTACAAGCCTTGCTTTATAGCGATCCAATGATCCATCTGCTTTTAATTTTGTTTTGTAAACCCACTTGTAACCAATCACATTTTGGGATGGTGAAGGAGGTACTAGTTGCCAAGTGTCATTTTGAATAAGAGCATTATATTCTTTAGTCATAGCTCGATGCCAATAAGCATATTGGAGTTCTGTGAGTAGATTGATTAGTGGAGTTCCCAGGTCTAGATGGTAAAGATGATGTTTCAACCATATTGTTTATAAATAAATGATAAGTGGGGATTTTGACTACTTATTAGCACATTTTACCTTTTGTTTTAGTCCAGAAGCATTTAATTGTGTTCCTGAAAACTGATAAAATATGCTTAATTGCAGGAATAGTAGAAAATGAGCCCCCAAGATGAAATCTAACTCCAGAAGTAGTGATCTGAATTCAAGGACACAAACAGGCATAGAAACTCAGAAGTACGGACCGCAGATTTGAATCTGCGGCCGCAGATTAAGAAGAAACTACTATCAAAGGCAAGTGCAAAGTGCGGTCCGCACATGACATGTGCGGCCGCAGAACCTGGGCAAGAGCAAAAGTTCAGAGAACTTGAATCTCAAGTTCACCAGAAGAGCGGACCGCACAATTATTGTGCGGCCGTAGAAGAACAGCTACGCGGGTGCAGTCATATTTGTACGGTCCGCAGAAGAGCAATGTGCAGCCGTACTCAGAAATGTGTGGAACGCAAAAAGAGAGAAGTGCGGCCGCAATTCAGAATTATGCAGCCGCAGGTTTCCATCTCTTGTCAGACTGAAGCAATGTGCGGACCGCACATGGAATTGTGTGGCCGCAGAACCTCCGAAAGAGCATTGTTGTCCGAAAATTCCAGCACTGTATAAATTGCGTAGTTTCAATTTTTTAGGTCAAGTTTTAACATCAGCAGCTACAATAGACGTTTTCTTTTACTCTTTTTAGTAGTTTTTGCCATTTTGAGCTTTTTGAATATTTATTTCATCATTTTAATTATCAATATGGGTTTAATTATCACCTCTTCTTCTTCTTTTTCTTCCATTTTAAGCATGAGTAGCTAGATTTTCATTAGGGTTGTGACCCAACCCCAGTGTGTAAACTTAATGGGTGTTTGATTTATTGCTTGTTTATGGTTGGGTATTGATTATCTAGCCTAGTTCTTGCTTTTATGGGAAGAATTAATGGTTACAAGTATTATTTCATACCTATTTGACTTGGTCTCTACTTGAGAAAGAGAGATTTAGTCTAGAAAAACTTGTCTAGCAAGAAATTGGGTCAATCGAGAGATTGATAAACCCAATTAAAGGGTTGAACCTAGAGATAGTAAAACCCGACTTGAGCTTATCATCAACTATTTTGTTCAATACCCATTTGGACTTGAGAAAGCTAAATTGGGCAAAATCACTCTCTGACCGAGAGGTATTAAATGGTTACTTGGGTGTTGATAGCAATAATACACCCCGACCAATAAAATAAGATTTAAAATCTATAACCCATTAGGCAACACCTATGTGAAGGTCATAGCCCTAGGCCTTTTATAATATTTGAAAAACAACCAAAAAACACTTTCCTAGTTTAAATTATTAGTTTGTAATCTTAGTTGAAATTAGACCTAGAAATAACTCAAGTTTGTGGAAGTGCAATTTGAGATAATTCAAGATCATACACTATAATGTATATCTATAAGACCCATTCATAGGTGTTGCCTAATGGGTTATAGATTTTAAATCTTATTTTATTGGTCGGGGTGTATTATTGCTATCAACACCCAAGTAACCATACTACACTCTACACCTCATGTGCAGATCCAGTTGCTTCCAGACACGACGACTGTTTAGATATCAGAGTGTTTTCAGTTGGAGACTATCAAGGTAACTGCCTGGCATCCGCTGACCTTGACTCTCTTCCTTTCAGTTATTGTACTGTTCTATATTTTCAGACAGCATTTTTATTTGTCACACTTTGTTATCATTTAGATACTCATGTACTTAGTGACACCGGATTTTGGAAGTGTATTTATATATGTATTTGTGAGATTTTTCCAATGGATTTAAATATAATGTTTTCAAACTTGAAAGAAATTGTAGTTTGTTGAGGTTGACGGCTTGCCTAGTAATGAGATAGGCGCCATCACGACATGTTAGGATTTTGGGTCATGACAAGTTGGTATCAGAGCCTAGGTTACATAAGTCTCATGAGTCATGAGCAGGTTTAGTAGAGTCTTGCAGATCGGTACGGAGACGTCTGTACTTATCTTCGAGAGGCTGCCGAACCCTTTGGAAAAATTTCACTTTCTTGTATTCTGTCGTGTGAATTTGTTGATTCCGGAAACTAAATTTTTGTTATTGTATTCTCTCACAGATGGTGAGGACACGTACTACCGGATCGTATAGTCAACCACCAGTGACACTAGTTAGGACCGCGAGAGGCCGGGGCCGAGGTAGAGGTCGAGGTGTAGCTCGTACAGCAGTTGGTGCAGCACCTGTAGCACCACCAGTTGCTCCAGCTCAGAAACAGATTCCAGATATAGTTGAGCCGGCGGGACCAGCTCAAGCACCAGCTATGCCTATTGTAATTCCAGGCCTTCAGGAGGCTTTGACAGTTTGCACTGGCCTTGCTCAGGTGGTTTTGACTAAGGCTGCACCAACCACTTCTTAGGCCGGGGGAGGAACTCATACCCCTATTGCTTGTACTCCAGAGCAGGTAGTGCAGGGAATTCAGATACCGAGGGCACCACCAGCCCAGCCGGTTACAGCTGCTCATGCCTCGTTAGTCCCCGTTATGGCTGATGATGAGCAGAGGAGACTTGAGAGATTTGGGAGGCTTCGACCTCCATCATTTAGCGGTGCTGAGTCAGAGGATGCTCAGGGTTTCCTGGATAAATGCTAGCAGATGCTTCAGACAGCGGGTATTCTGGAGACCAGTGGGGTCTCGTTCAATACTTTTCAGGTTTTTGGGGCTGCCTTCAGATGGTGGGAGACTTATGAGAGAGCAGACCAGTTGGTGCAGCACCACTTTTATGGCATGAGTTCTCCTTATTATTTCTAGAGAAGTTTGTGCCACAGACCCGGAGAGAGGAACTGCGCAGGCAGTTCAAGTACTTACGTCGGGAGGACTTGTCTGTGACTCAGTATGAGATGTAGTTTTTGGAATTGCCTCGTCATGCAGTTTGGTTGGTTCCAACTGAGAGTTATAGAGGTTAATTAATGGACTCAAACAGCAGTTCCGTTTTGTTATGACTCTGGGGATTGTAGCAGGTGCTAGATTTGACGAGGTGGTTGACAGTGCTTGACGGCTAGAGATGGTCCGTACTCAGGAGCGTGAGGAGAGGGAGGCCAAGAGGTTTCATGGTCTGGGTAATTCCAGCGGTGTTCCTTCTGAGGGACAGCCCTATCACAACAAGGGTTATCCTTATAGGCCCACTCAGATGGCTCGTTCAACTCATCGTGGTGCATCAGCTAGCCATGGTCATACAGTGCTCGATAGAGTCAGTCTTCTCTTGGTGCACTTCCATCTTAGAGTTCATCTTGTGCACCATCAGTTCAAGGTTCATATGTACCAGGTTCTTCTGGTAGTTATTATGGTTCTCGAGGTCCGCCTCATATCTCACTACCATTTTTCGAGAGGTATTGCTATGAGTGTGGAGAGCCGGTTCATGTGAGGAAATATTGTCCCCGCCTTATGCGAGGTCTAGTTCAGCAGAGGAGTCAGGCTATGAATCCTGCACCAGTTGCTCCATCACCCGCCCAGCCAGCTCAGGGTGGGGCTCAGTCATCTAAAGGTCGCCCAAGAAGGGGAGGCCGATCAGGTGGCTGTCAGGCCCGATTGTATGCTTTTCCTTCCATGCAAGATGTCGTTGCTTCCGATACAGTGATCACATGTATTGTCTCAGTGTACCATAGGGAAGCTTCTATATTATTTGACCTTGGTTCCACATATTCGTATGTTTCATCATATTTTGTCTGTTACCTAGATATGCCCCGTGAGTCCTTAGTTATACCTATTCATGTATCTACACCGGTGGGCGATACTATTATTGTGGACCGTATGTATCGGTCGTGTGTGGTAACTATTGGGGGACTAGAAGACTAGAGTTGATCTTTTAATGTTTAGTATGGTCGATTTCAATGTCATCTTGGGTATGGATTGGTTGTCTTCATGTCATGCTATTCTGGACTGTCACGTAAAAATCGTGACGTTGGCGATACTGGGATTGCCGAAGGTCGAGTGGATGGGTTCTCCAGATTATGTTCCCAGCAGGGTAATTTATTACTTGAAGGCTCAGCGTATGGTTGGGAAGGGGTGTTTGTCATATTTGGCCTTTGTGAGAGATGTTGAGGCAGATACACCTACTATTGATTCAGTACCGGTAGTGCGGGATTTTCCGGAAGTATTTCCTACAGACTTGTCGGGTATGCCACCCGATAGGGATATTGATTTTGGTATTGACTTGGTGTCGGGCACTCAGCCCATTTCTATTCCTCTCTGTATCGTATGGCACCAACTTAATTGAAAGAATTAAAAGAGCAACTTCAGGAACTTTTTGATAAGGGGTTTATTAGGCCTAGTGTGTCACCTTGGGGTATACCGGTTCTGTTTGTAAAAAGGAAAGATGGTACTATATGGATGTACATCGACTACAGGAAGTACAACAAAGTTACAATCAAGAATAAATATCCGTTGCGGCGTATTGATGATTTATTTGATCAGCTTCAGGGAGCGAGGGTATTCTCTAAAATTGATTTGAGGTCTGGGTCTCACCAGTTAAAAATTCGGGATTCAGATATTCTAAAAATGGTATCCAGGACTTGTTATGGTCACTATGAATTACTCGTGATGTCGTTTGGGCTAACAACGCCCCACCAACATTTATGCACTTGATAAATAGTGTATTCCAGCCATATCTTGACTCATTTGTCATAGTATTTATTGATGATATCCTAGTGTACTCACGTAGCCAGGAGGAGCATGCACGACATAAGAGTATTGT
The DNA here is from genome assembly GCF_000715075.1 of Nicotiana tabacum. Classification (NCBI taxonomy): domain Eukaryota; kingdom Viridiplantae; phylum Streptophyta; class Magnoliopsida; order Solanales; family Solanaceae; genus Nicotiana; species Nicotiana tabacum. The sequence continues at coordinate 25,218,437 of NC_134094.1, read as the reverse complement.
ACTACAGAGTCTGAGAGAGGGGAAATTTTATACCAAATTCTCTAAGTGTGAATTCTGGCTTAGCTCGGTGGCATTCTCGGGACACGTAGTGTCCAGTGAAGGAATTAAGGTGGATCCGAAGAAAATAGAGGTAGTTCAGAGTTGGCACATGCCATCTTCAGCTACTGAGATTCAGAGTTTTCTTGGCTTGGCTGGTTATTATCGTCGCTTTGTGGAGGGCTTCTCGTCTATTGCATCACCCTTGACTAAATTGACCTAGAAGGGAGCTCCATTATGGTGGTCGGATGAGTATGAAGAGAGCTTTCAGAAGCTTAAGACTGCCTTGACCACAACTCCAGTTCTAGTTTTGCCTTCAGCTTTAGGCTCTTATACAGTGTATTGTGACGCTTCTTGGATTGGTATTGGGTGTGACTTAATGTAGGAGGGTAGAGTGATTGCTTATGTTTCGCGCCAGTTGCAGCCACATGAAAAGAACTACCCTGTCAATGATTTAGAATTGGCAGCCATTGTTCATGCATTGAAAATTTGGAGGTCTTGTGAGGTATTTACAAGATCATCAGAGTCTTCCACACTTATTCAAATAGAAGGATCTAAATTTGAGGTAGCGGAGATGGTTAGAGCTGCTAAAGGACAATGATATCACTATTATGTATCATCCCAGGAAGGCCAATGTGGTGTCGATGCCTTGAGTAGAAAGGCAGTGAGTATGGGTAGCCTTGCATTCATTCCTGTTGGTGAAAGGCCTTTTTGCAGTTGACGTTTAGACCTTGGCTAATCAGTTCGTGAGGTTAGATATTTCGGAACCCAGTCGGGTTCTAGCTTGTGTGGTTTCTCGGTCTTCCATATATGACCGCATCAGAGAGGAGGACCACAGATCTAAACTCAAGGACACAAACATGCATAGAAGCTCAGAAGTGCGGAGCGCAGATTTTCATCTGCGGCCACAGATTGGGGAGAAACTCCTATCAGAGATAAGTGCAAAGTGCAGTCCACATATGACATGTGCGGCCGCAAAACCTGGGCAAGAGAAAAAGTTCAGAGAACTTACATCTCAAGTTCAACAGAAGTACGGACCGCACAATTATTGTGCGGCCGCAGAAGAACAGCTACGCGGCCGCAGTCACATTTGTGCAGTCCACAGAAGAGCAATGTGCGGCCGCACTCAGAAATGTGCGGACCGCAGAAAGAGAGAAGTGTGGCCATAATTCAGAATTATGCGGCCACAGGTTTTCATCTCTTATCAGGCTGAAGCAAAGTGCGAACCGCACATGGAATTGTGTGGCCGCAGAACCTCCGAAAGGGCATTTTTGTCCGAAAATTCCAGCACTGTATAAATAGAAGAGTTTCACATTTTAATTCAAGTTTTGACACCAGCAGCTATAGTCGACGTTTTCTTTTACTCTTTTTAGTAGTTTTTGCCATTTTGAGCTTTTTGAATATTGATTTCATCATTTTAATTATCAATATGGGTTTAATTATCACCTCTTCTTCTTCTTCTTTTTCTTCCATTTTAAGCATGAGTAGCTAGATTTTCATTAGGGTTGTGACCAACCCTAGTATGTAAATGATCACGCCCAACTATGCCTTATAAAAAGGACTAAGCGGTCGTTACAAATATATTCCGGTTAATAAGTCCGAAGTCGAATCCCACAGGGAATTAAACTATCAAACACAGCTACTTGACTCGCATGAACTCACGCAATCAATCTTCAGAAATATTTAAGTAACAATTTGGATGTTTACTAACTAAATATTACGTAATGAAAATGCAACAATTAATAACTAACTACTAATGGGTTGTAGACAAGAATTGGAATGATCTAAGGTTATGATTTTCCCTATTGTCGGAATCTTTTCCGCTATGTTTTCTATAAATTTGCCTAAGTTTTGTCTATCGATCATGAGCACTCTGACTATCGTAACTCTCTCCCGATTAATTACCACAATTTACTAGACATATTCTCCCGAATTATGCTAGCTGGCATTAAGTACGACTCACTCGGATCGCACCAAGGTTCCGTTATCCCTAATCCCATATTTAAACCCTTCGTATTGATCCCTCATATACGTTAGGAGTGATGTTGTTAAACAACTACCTAAATATGCACTCTCTCACGAGTAATACATACTAAATAGGCACAGCCAATTGAGGGCCCTTCAATCTACCACAATAATATTATAGTTGAACAAATAGAAAAAATACTACGGCAAATCTATATTTACGTAACAAGAAAATCATCCTTCTATAGGTTCCATCAAAACCTTAGATTAGTTGTTTAGCTACTCATACTCATAGTAACAATATCCAAAATATTTTGCATAATTAAATTATAAAGTAAGGATAAAGGGATGTAGAAATCAATGAGTTTAGCTCCCAACTGTTGTTCCACGAGCTATCCTTGCCTCCGGTTGCCAAAAGTCCTCAAAAGTGGCATTTTTAGGTCTATTTATATGTGTATGAAAGACCTAAACGCGTAGGCCAAGTCCAAGTCAAACCAGGAGACGAAATAAGTCTTCAAAGCTCGGAATGTGCGCGCCTCAGACTTGGTCTCGCGAGGCTTCACGCGATCTGAAGCTCGCCTCAGACCTGGCGTCGCCAGCTTCAACGCTTGGTGGATCTCGTGTTACCCCTAACCTAGCCTGCTCCCACGCAAGCTAAAAAACTCGTCCAGCTGCTCTAACGCCCATTTTAGGCCTGGCTTTGCCAGCTTTCTCATTTGTAGGCTGCTCACTTCTTTCTTTCTTCTTTTCAACTGTTTTCGAGCACACTTTAGATTTTAAGTATTCCTTTTGCTCTACTTTCATCTCCAATTGACCTACACATAAAATAAACTCCATTACGCACAATTAAAGTGTAGTTTATCATTAACACATATAAAATGCAAGGAAAATAATGTACTAAAATATGAAATTATAGCCACACATCAGTACACTTAATGGGTGTTTGATTTATTACTTGTTTATGATTAGGTATTGATTATATAGCCTAGTTCTTGCTTTTATGTGAAGAATTAATGGTTGCAAATATTATTTCATGCCTATTTGACTTGGTCTCTACTTGAAAAAGAGAGATTTAGTCTAGGAAAACTTGGCTAGCAAGAAATTGGGTCAATCGAAAGATTGATAAGCCCAATTAAAGAGTTGAACCTAGAGATAGTAAAACCCGACTTGAGCTTATCATCAACTGTTTTGTTCAATACCCATTTGGACTTGACAAAGCCAAATTGAGCAAAATCACTCTTTGGCCGAGAAGTATTGAGTGGGTACTTGGGTGTTGATAGCTATAATATACCCCGACCAATAAAACAAGCTTTAAAGTTTATAACTCATTAGGCGAACACCTAGGTGAAGGTCATAGCCCCATGCCTTTTATATCATTTGAAAAACAACCAAAGATACTTTTCTAGTTTAAATTCTTGGTTTGTAATCTTAGTTTATATTAGACCTTGAAATAACCCAAGTTTATGGAAGTGCAATTTAAGATAATTCAAGCTCATACACTATAATGTATATCCCTAAGACTCATTCAAAACTCCCTGTAGAGAATCAACCACGACTCCTTGTTGGGTATTACTATTGCATCGACCGTTTTCATATCCTCAAATAGAGGAGTGAAATTGGACGAGACCATAAGTCATCACAAATTGGTATGCTCGATGGAGAAGAGGAAATATCATTACTGGTATGTCCATGAGCCACACTTGTAGATGGCAGTGATGTTGGCCTTGTGGAAGAAGTTGAAGGTGAGGAGTTGGGATAACTCTAGTTCTCTGGTGGTGAGGTAGTGCTTGATGTGGTCTGTTGGTAAGGTAGATTAATAATCAATGGATCAATAGTAGTTTTAGTAGAGGAGTTGGGCACCACAACATCCAGTGAAGGAAAAGGAAAAATAGACTCATAAAAAATGACGTGACGGGAAACATAGAATTTGGAAGAATCCATGTCAAATTATTTATATCCTTTATGTAATTTACTGTATCCCAAAAATATACACAGACGAGAACTAGGTGAAAGTTTGTCCTTTGTGTAAGGACGAAGCCAATGAAAGCATAAGCAACCAAAGATGCGCAACAAAGAATAATTAGGATTCATATTAAACAATACACGAAATGGGGATTTATTGTTCAACCGGGGAGTGGGTAATTTATTAATAGGGTAGACTGCCGTCTCAAATGCATTTATCCAAAACTGATGAGGAAACATTGGCATGATATAGAAGGGCACGCCCAGTTTCAACAATGTGTCTGTATTTTCTCTCGGCACAATCATTTTGTTCAAGGGTATAGGGGCACGAAGAACGTTGCACAATTCCATTATCTCTCAAATAATTTATTAAGGCTCGAAACTCTCCTCCCCGGTCTGCTTGAAAGCATTTAATAGGGTGACAAAAATATTTTTCAACAATAGTACGAAATTGAATAAAAATTAAAAGTAATTCAGATTTAAATCGAAGAAAATAAATTTATGTATATTTTCTGAAATGATCAAAAATGATGACATAATAGCGATAATCATCCTTCGAAGCTACTGGAGTTGGGCCCCAAATATCTGAACAAACTAAATCTAAAGGCCCTCTGACCTTGAAGCTAGACTCTTTAAAAGGAAGTTTATGACTCTTACTAACAGCTTATGTAGAACATAAACTAGGACATTCATTTGATGATAATGCAAGCACATTGGATGGTAAAGCATGACAAACTATAGGGCAAGATGCATGAGCTAGATGAGCATGCCAAACGCCATGAGAAGCTGCATAGTAAGCAGGTGATGAAGAGTGCAGCACTGGAAGATAATATAAGTTGCCACTACTCGACCCCTTGTGTCGGATTTTTCTCGTTGCCAAATCCTTAATCAAAAAATAGTTAGGAAATAATTCAACAGACACTTGATTAAATTTAGCAAATGAGCTGATTGATAATGAATTGTGAGTAGCAGAAGGAATATGTAAAATATTATCAAGATTGAACTTTTGATTGGAAACAAGAATAGAACTTTTGCCAATATGAGATATAGGCAATTTGGAACCATTACTTAATGTCACTTCTTCGGGGCCTTGATACTCAGAGTGAATGCCTGGATTATCAAGGTCTGTTGTAAGATGGTGTGTGGTGCCACTATCCATTAACCAGGTTTGTGTAGGTGGATTGGGAGAACTGGAAAGATTAGAAGTGGGTCGGCCAGACACCATGCTGATTCTGTTAGCTCGTGGTGAAGGACATACATGTGCAATATGACCTTTTCCTTCACAATTATGGCAGATAAGTCCGGAGTAGTCAGAAGATTGTTGATTTGCTTTAGTCGATTGGTTAGATGTCTGAAAGTTACAATTTTGGTTATTCTGTGTGAACCCTTGGATGGAGGAGCATCCGCGACCACGCCCTCCTCGTCCTCTACCACTCCCTCGAGTGGTAGAAATAGAACTCTGAGTGAACTGAGTGGTGGGTGTAATAATATTAATGGTCTCATCTCTTTTTAATTATCTTTCTTCATTAAGCAGAAGGTCATATAATGCATCAAACATAATAACTTCTTGACGTGATTCTAGTGACCTGGTGAAGGGCCGATAGGTAGGGCCTAGTCCAGCAAGAACAAATTCAACTAAATCATCATTGGGAATCGGATGTTGTAATGCAGCTAATCTATCCGTGATTCCTTTGGCCTTTTGTACATAGGCCTCAATACTTGCGTTGTCACGATGCAAGGTATGCAACTACAACTTGAGTTCACAAATTAGTGGCTTCGATCCTGAAGCATATGCAGCAACAAGTTTATCTCAAGCTGCACAAGCAGCCTCTGCTCCAACTAATTGAGGCAGAATATTTTCAGAAACTGATGCAACAATCCAACTTAGCACAAGTTAGTACCCATACTTTGTAAGCCGGATTTAGCGTATTCTGATCAAGAATCTATATCGGAATTGGCTCGCTACCATCAATATGATGGTTGAGACCACAATCGCACACCATTGGCATAAAATGTGTCTTCCACAACAGGAAGTTTGATGATGTGAGTTTTACCGGTAGTTGATGCGCAAGGTTTGGTGAGGGCATAAAAGAAGGTGTGGGAAATTGAGCGTGTGTGGTTGGTGTAGTAGAGGTCGACGAGGAGTTGATATCATCCCCATATCAATAATGTCTTTGTTCTCTGTTACTTGAAAAAAAAATTACCTTGGGTTGATTAAACCACTTAAGACTCCGATACCATAAATAGTTCTTTCATTCACTCCTCATCATGTGTGATTACAACAAGAATATATATAAGAAGTTCCATGATGTATAAGACTCCTAAGTCTATAGACATACAGAGAGCAATATAATACAAGTCTGTATACTACAGAAAACCTAAACTCACAACAAATAGATAACTTTAACCAAGATTCTAGTTGGTCTAGAATTATTCTTTACAGGTGGAAACCCGGAACTCCAAGTCTCAACTCTCAACAATTCTCGTGCAATTTTACACCTTAGCTTTCTCCCGTCTTTTCTCAAATCTGATCCTATTCATGCAAATTACGAAAATATTCAAGGTTCAACATAGTCAAAATAGAAAATGTCAAGTTGGTTCGGTAAAATCTTGAGAAAGCGAATAGAACTCCTCTGAAATATGAATGAAGAGCATTAGATAGTATTTGAATGGTCGTGACTTTTAAGAAAGGTACAAGGTTGGTTCAGAATGTTTGTAGGCGTTCGATTTTTCCTTTTTTACTTATACTAAAATCGCGTAATAAGAGGGTATGTTAGTAATTTAAATTTTTGACTTGGGCCTATTTGTGTAATCTTCAGTTTCTTTTGCCGTGCTTGATTAATCTTGCCTTTGAATCTTGAATTGCTTCTTTTCATATAGGAGTATATACTAAGTTGCTCAAAATTAATTTGCAGATGATTACATGCTTAATTACACGAGTAATGTTAACTATAATGATTGTATACGGTCGAAATTGGGCTCGGCTATTGCACGACGGATCGAGCTCGGAACGCGAAGGGTTGAAGATCGATCCCGAGTCTCATCGAACTAGAACACGAGGTCAAAATGTCCGTCCTCAAGAACATTGAGCCCATGATCCCGGAATCGACCCTGACCCCGAATAAGCTCGAGGAAACATTGTCGGAATAACCAACAGAAGACCGAAATAACGGAAGGCAGAAATATACGTAACGGTCGGATATTTCGGCGGAAAACTCGGCACGTATCAATAAAGAACCGGCAAATCGGCAAACTAGGAGATTTTTTACCTTTTATAGAATTGTACCTAAAGTAGGACTCCCCTACTATATAAAGGGAGTCTGATTACTTGTAAAACAGATTGTAACACGTATCCCAAAGAAATATATTATTATTCTCGCCAAGTTCTTGTTATTCTCTAGTTGTTTCTGTTCCGATATCAATAAATGGATTTTTGGCTCGAAGGTGGCAAACCTTCCTAGGCTAAGACTGTTCTGCTCGTGTGGTTAGCATTTACATCTCCATTACTTATTTCAATTGCAATCTAATTTATTATTTTGTATCAAATTAAATCATGTATCCTTAAAACCACCTATAAATTCATTTGTTATCCGGTTTTGAGGGTAAATAGTTTGGCGCCCACTGTGGGGCTAAGGATAATAGTGGTTATTTGATACAAATCTCCATAACACATACTACTTTATACTTGCTCTTTGATTTTAGGATAAAAATCAAAATATCAAACTCTCAATCAGCACCCCTACATGTTGACAACGAGTTCGGTCACCACGGCGAAACTAACAACATAGCGCCCGATGAAGGAGTACCGCATGTTGATCCCATCGAAATCCCGATCACAGATCCGATTGACGCTAATTCACATGTAGCTATCGACGCAAACTTGTATACCGACCCTGCAAATAGCGTCCGTGGTGGAGCCCGATCGGCAACTCGAAACATACAAAATATTGAAGGAGACGGGATCATTCTACGGGTGATCTTCAAAATATTGCAGGCTCAACAGGCGGTGATAGCTCAGTTACAGAACCAAAGTCGTGCACCGAGCAAGGTTGATCCAATCCACCCCGGGAAGTCACCCGTAGGGATGAACCGGTCATAGAAAGGTCAAACAAACATGAATCAGAGGCTAACCCTGAGTTCCTAAAGATGCTCGAGGAGCTGACAAAATGGATAGAATAAGGGGAGAAGAAAATAGAAGTTCGTACAAAAAACCTTTTCTCCAAGCACAGCTCCAAAGTCGATCCCTAAGAAATGCCGCATTCTCGAGACTGCTAAGTATAACGGAACGACCGACCCAAATGAGCATGTAACCTCTTACACATGTGCCATCAAAGGGAATGACTTAGAGGACGATGATATTGAGTCTGTTCTGCTGAAAACATTTGGAGATTCCCTTTCAAAAGGAGCTATGATATTGTATCACAACTTACCCTCTAATTCTATTGACTCATTTGCTATGTTTGCAAATTCTTTCGTGAAAGCACACGTTGGTGCCATCAAGGTCAAGACCAGAAAGTCGGACCCTTTCAAAGTAAAACAGAAAGATAACGAGATGCTCAGAGAGTTCATGTCCTTGTTTCAGATGGAACGGATGGACCTACTGCCAGTTTCTGATGACTGGGTTGTTCAAGCTTTCACTCAATGACTCAATATTCGAAGCTGAGTGGCTTCCCAGTAGCTGAAGCAGAACCTGATAGAGTATCCGGTCACTACTTGGGCCGATGTGCATAACCGGTATCAATCGAAAATCAGAGTCGAAGATGAGCAACTCGGGTCCCCTTTGGGGTCTGTTTATCCTGTCAGAACCGTTGACAAAGCCAAGAGAGATATTGATCGTGAACCAAGATCAAGCAGGAATCACTTTCAACCATACAATGGGGATCGAATAGGTAACAGATTTGGGAGAAATCTCATAAAAAACGAAAATAGAAACGATCAAGGTCAACACAATCGGGGACTCATGAGTAAAAACGGATTTGATAGGCCCGTCGGGCAAATAGGAAGCACCGCGGTTATCAGAATACAACTTTAACATTGACGATGCTGCCATCGTATCAGCTATCAGATGTATCAAGGACACCAATTGGCCTCGACCATTACAATCTGATCCATCCCAGAGGGATCCTAACCAGATGTGTAAATATCAAGGCACGGCCACAGAACGGAGGATTGCCGACAATTGAGAGAGGAAGTAGCCCGATTATTCAACAATGGGCATCTTCGAGAATTACTGAGCAACCGAGCAAAAACTCATTTCGCGAATAAAGATTCTAACAAGCAGGATGAGCAAGAAGAATCTCAACACGTCATTAACATGATTATAGGTGGGTCGATGTTCCTCCGGGGCCTATATTGAAATGCACCAAAATATCAGTCACAGGGGAGAAACAGGTTGGAGATTACATACCGGAAGGAACCTTGACTTTCAATTATGAGGACGCGAAAGGAATCGTTCAGCCCCACAATGATGCACTGGTAATATCTGTACTCATAAATAAATCCCGAGTTAAACGTGTGTTAATTGACATACGTAGGTCCGCCAATATCATCCGATCGAGGGTCGTGGAGCAACTCGGCCTACAAAACCAAATCGTGCCTCTAGTCCGAGTTCTAAACGGGTTCAACATGGTGAGTGAAAATACTAAGGGCGAGATAACACTACCAGTAAACACCACTGGGACCATCCATGAAACTAAAATTTGTGTGATAGAAAGAGACATGAGGTACAACGCTTTATTCTGAAGGACATGGATCCACAACATGAGGGTGGTGCTGTCGACAGTGCACCAGGCACTGAAATTCCCAACACCAAGCGGAGTCAAAACAGTCTACTGTGAACAACAGGCTGCGAAGGAAATGTTCACGGTCGAGGAGATGATATTGGCATCTACAATCTCAACATTGAAGGATCCGAATCAGATGATTAAATATGGGGCCAAATAGCAATCACTGGTACCGGCCTTGGCAAATTCGGACAAACAAGGGGAAGGCGAGGATGATGATTATGAGGTTCCTAGATTTTTTATAGCCCCTGATAATTCCAACGCCACAAAATTGACGGCCGAGGAGCTGGAACAAGTCATATTGAGAGAACACTTGTCCGATTGAAAGGTATACTTGGGCACGGGGTTAAGCCCCGAGCTCAAGAAAAAACTCATTCAATTTCTTATAATTAATGAAGACCGTTTCGCTTGGTCCCACCTTGACATGACAGGGATCCCGCCGGAGATAACCACTTACAAGCTAAGCCTGGACCCAAAGTTTCATCTGGTCAAACAGAAGAGGAGACCTCAGTCCGAGATCAAGCATGCTTTCATCAAGGACGAGGTATCTAAACTCCTTAAAATAGGGTCTAATCGGAAGGTTAAATACCCGAATTGGTTAGCAAACATAGTGGTAGTCCCTAAAAAGGGGAATAAACTAAGAATGTGTGTAGACTATAAATATTTGAATAAGGCATGTCCCAAAGACTCTTTTCCTTTTCCCAACATCGATCGGTTGATCTATGCCATGGTCGGCTATGAGATCCTCAGTTTTCTCGATGCCTATTCCGGTACAACCAAATACGGATGGACCCGGGTGATCAGGAAAACACTTCCTTAATTACTAAATACGGCACATACTGTTATAACATGATGTTGTTCGGATTAAAAAATGCAGGTGCCACTTACCAACGCCTAGTAAACCAGATGTTCGAGGAACAAATAGGAAAATCAATGGAAGTTTACATTGACGACATGTTGGTTAAGTCCCGAGCAGATGACCATTTAAAATATTTGCAGGAAGGAAACCTTCAGCATATTTAAGCAATACAATATGAAGCTGAACCCAGAAAAATGTGCGTTTGGAATTGGGTCGGGTAAATTCCTCGGATTTATGGTATCCAACCGGGGAATGGATATCAATCCCGACAAAATCAAAGCCATCGAAGATATCACGGTCGTGGACAACGTGAAGGCCGTGCAAAGACCGACCTGATGCATAGCCGACCTGGGACGATTCATTTTGAGGTCGTCCGATAAGAGCCACCGATTCTTCTCACTATTAAAGAAGAAGAAGAAGAAGAAGAAGAATAACTTCTCATGGACCCCGTAATGTCAACGAGCTTTGGAGGAACTCAAACGATACCTATCAAGCCCGCCGCTGTTTCACACACCGAAGGCAGACGAACAACTGTACTTGTACTTGGCGATTTCGGAGATAGCGGTAAGTGGAGTCCTAGTCCGGGAAGAGCAAGGTACGCAATTTCAAATTTACTATGTTATCAGGACCCTAGGTGAGGCCGAAACTAGGTACCCTCACCTAGAAAAACTGGCGCTCGCTTTGCTAAGCGCCTCTAGGAAGATAAAACCATACTTCTAGTGTCACCCCATAGGTGTCGTAACTACTTACTCATTGAAAAACGTTATGCATAAGCCCAAGCTCTTGGGCCGGTTGGCCAAATGGGTCGTGGAAATAAGTGGGTTCGATATTGAATACCGACCCCATACCGCCATTAATCTCAAATCTTGGCAGACTTTGTGGCCTACTTTATGCCGGCCCTAATACCCGAGTTCGAAAGAGAGTTATTAATTAACTCAGGGACTTCCTCGGGAATCTGGACCCTCTTTACGGATGGCGCCTCAAACGCAAAAGGGTCCGGACTTGGCATCGTATTGAAGCCACCGACAGGCAATGTAGTTAGACAATCTATTAAACTGTAAAATTGACTAACAATGAGGCCGAATATGAGGCTATGATTACAGGCCTTGAACTAGCCAAAAGCTTGGGGGCGGAGGTGATCGAAGCCAAGTGCGACTCCTTTTTGTGGTAAACCAATTTAATGGAGCATTCGAGGACAGAGAAGAACGAATGCAAATATACTTAGACAAGTTGCAGGTAACATTACATCGGTTCAAAAAATGGACTTTGTAACATGTTCCTCGAGATCAAAACAGTGAGGCCGATGCCATCGCTAACTTAGGGTCATTGGTCAAAGACGACGAGTTCAATTTGGGGGCAGTCATACAACTTATGAGATCGGTGGTGCAAGAAGACCATGCCAAGATCAACTCAACTATCCTAACTTGGGACTGGAGGAATAAATATGTGGAATATCTCAGGATCGAGAAAGTACCCTCGGATCCAAAAGAATCGAGGGCCCTACGAACAAAGTCAGCCCAGTTTAGCCTGTCTGAAGACGGAACCCTGTTCAGAAGAAAATTCAATGGCCCACTTGCAATAGGTCTAAGGCCAGGGGATACTGAGTATGTTTTGAGGGAAATCCATGAAGGTACCTGTGGAAATCATTTGGGCGTCAAATCGATGGTTCAAAAAAATATTCAGAGTTGGTTACTACTGGATTAACATGGAAAAGGATGCAAAGGAGTTCGTTCGAAAATGTGATGGGTGTCAAAGGCACGCTCCGATGATTCATCAACCCGGGGAGCTACTGCATTCGGTTTTCTTACCATGGCCGTTCATGAAATGGGGAATGGACATTGTCGGCCCCCTTCCATGGGCACCCGGTAAGGCTTAATTCATATTGTTTATGACTGACTATTTTACTAAATGGGTTGAAGCCCAGACATACGAGAAGGTCAGGGAGAAGGAAGTCATCGATTTCATTTGGGACCACATCATATGTCGGTTTGGAATGCCGGCCGAGATCGTATGTGACAATGTTTAATAATTCATCGGCAGCAAAGTAACCAAATTTCTTGAAAACCACAAGATCAAAAGGATCCTATCAACACTCTATCACCCTTATAGGAATGGACAAGTTGAATATACAAACAAAACCATAATCCAAATCCTTAAAAAGAGGTTAACCCATGCCAAAGGAAAATGGAAGGAAATCCTACTCGAAGTACTATGGGCATACCGAACGACCTCGAAGTCCAGTACCGGGGCCACCCCATTTTCATTGGTTTACGGCGCCGAAGCTCTAATACCGGTCGAAGTGAGAGAACCAAGTATTAGATTCCGATATGCAACAAGGAAATCAAATGGCGAGGCCATGAGTACGATCCTGGAGCTATTAGATGAAAGGCGCTAAGCCACCCTTGTCCGGTTGGCCGCCCAAAAATAGCGGATCAAAAGGTATTACAATCGAAGGGCCAACCTTCAAAACTTCAATACCGGGACTTAGTACTAATGAAGGTCACACTGAACACCCAAAACCCGAACGAAGGAAAATTGGGGTCGAACTGGGAAGGACCTTACTAAATTATCGAGATTACCGGTAAAGGATCGTACAAACTTGGAACGATGAACGATGAGAAACTACCGAACAACTGGAACATAGCTCACTTGAAGCGATACTATTGCTAAGGTACGATCCCATTCATTTCCTTTTATTTATTTACATTCCGAACTAACATTTTTAGGGAATCATCGAGAAACGATACAATATTTAGGTCTGAAAGCTCGTGTTGCACGCTTTTTCCCTTGAATTGATTTTGTCCCAAATGGGTTTTTCAGCAAGGTTTTTAACGAGGCAATGGTAATCGTGCTAACTTAGAATTGAAGGCCGGTTATGAACCGATATCGAAGGTCACGATAGCAGTATTTGAGGCCTCTTTATGCTTAGTCCCGAACACTGGGGGTTATCACCCTCGGATAACAACTTTAGCAAGGAAGGAAATTTTACGATTCAATGATCTCGGCTCGATCAGTAAGATTTACTGTAAGGGACAAACGGCCACATGATTTATGCTCACAAAGACTACTCGAGCCCTGGCATGACACCTGTACACATGTGTAACTATCACGCCCAATAATAAAAGAAGTTTCTGCCTTGCGGATAAATATCTTGTTCCTTTAAGAATTTCTCTTCTTTTTTTTCTTTTAAGGATTTTCGTACATTCAATCACCTAAAGGTACCGAGCTCAAGGGTCGCCTTTACCAAGGTTCAAATGAACACCCCAATCATGGATTGCCGTCCAAAATCAAACTCGAACAACTCGGGCAATCGGAGCCCAGGGGCACAAGACCTATGAGGCAATGCCCAAACCTTAAAGGCCATGGCCACCCCCATTCGGGGACTATTATCTTAGGCAAAGCCTGAATAACTCGAATAAAGCCCACTGGGCAACACCGGAACTAAAAAGTCTATGGCCATACTGAAACGGCTCTGAGACATCCGAGACCCGTAACAAAAACAAGGCCTTCAAAAAATTTCATAACTGGTTCCAAAGGCTACCTTCGGCAAACTAAAATCTAAACTACTTTGGGAAAAAGTTTTTGGTAATACCGAATTCCCACAATGCCTTAAAACAAAATAATGTTAAAGGCAAGGTTTATTCGAACCTCCGAACGTAACCTAACTACTTTATGCTAAGACATTTAGATCTTTGCAAATATAAGTAATAAAGCAGAGGGAAAATTCAAAAGTTGTTAAAGGGAAAAAGACTTATATACATATCAAAAATTCTTTTTACAAGGGTCGAACAGCCCTGATACAAATTTTTACAAAGGCCAAACAGCCTCAACAAAAGGGTAATACGAAAAGCAAGAAACAAAAACATCTAAAAGAGCCTAAGTGGCCTAGTCATCACCGGGAGCTGCATCATCACCTTCGAGGTCTTCGCCACCATCGGACTCACTCAAATCTTCAGAACCTTCATCGTCTTTGGGAAAGGCCAGTTATTTGGCCTCGGCTTCGAGCTCCTTGGCACTCTCAATCTCAGCCGATAAGTCGAAACCCCGAGCATGAATTTCCTTGAAGGCCTCCCGTCGAGATTTCCATTTCATGTGCTCGATGATATCCCTTGCTCGAACCTGAGCCGCCTCAGCATCAGCCTTATAAACGGCCACAATCTCGTCGGTGTCGACCTTAACTACCTTGGCCTCCGACTTGGCCATCTCGAGCTCCTTGGCTAGGTTTTCTCGATTGGAAACAACCGAATTTAGCTGAGACTGAAGCTCCTCGATCCTTTTGGCCTGCACCAAGCCCTTTTTCCTTCATAGCTCGAGCTGGATCTCAGCCGAAGCCAACTATGCTCAGGCAGTCTCATCTTCTGAGGCCAAGCGGTCCATGTTTCTTTTCCATTCTTTGGCCTCGGCCTTTACCGCATCCACCTCCGCCTGGAGCTGCTTGTTTTGATCGAGTTTCTTTGGGACCTGCAGGTTCGGACCATTAGCCATCTTATCTGACTCATCGTCACTAATCTCAAATACTCTTCGTACCTACTGGACCAGGTTGGCATGCTCCTTTCGAGCCACCTCTAGCTCAGCCTGGAGTTTCCTACTAAGAAGTTTGTAAGCATCCCTCTCCTCAGTAAGCCCTCGAGTCTTGTCCTCTTGTTGGTTTAACTCTTCCCGATATCGGAGAAAACTCTCGTAATGAAGCACGGAGTCCTATAAGCACAAAGAAAAAGTTACGATTATTTATGACTTAATCTAAATGCATAATAGAGGTCATCAAAAGGCATCTGAAGTTACCCGATTTAACGCATCTTGTGCTTCGTTAAACAGGAAGGGAGCTTCCACCTCGTTCATCTTTGCTTGATCCTCTTCGGTCACCATGCACTGAAGATAACTGGCGATCCCTACGGGGGCAGAAAGGACTCGGGCATCCTCCAAAATAGACATGATAACCGACCGCTTCCGGTCAAGATTCGCGCTTAGAGCTGGGAACCGGTTGACTATTTCAGACTTGAAGAAGGCCTGCTGGTCCCCAGAAGATAGACTCTTCCTTGGCATCGGTAAGCCACCCAACCCGATGACATCCTCCGTAAAGGTAGAGTCTATGTTGTCAAAAAAGTTGTGAAAGGGGTCTGTCACCCCTTGGGGCCCTTCGTTGAGGTGACTTTTCAGCATCTGAGCCTCGTTGATCATAGAGTCAGTAAATGAAGGTGGCTCGGAGATATCCATCACTCCAAGTACGTCCTTCGGGGAATTGTCATCTACTCGAGAAGCACCAACCACGATCTCCTTGTTGGCCTCTCTAACTTGAGGCAAAACGGCCTCGCCACTCTTTGGTTCGGAGGCCTCGGCCACTACCTCTTCATCGGCCCCCCACATTCGAGACGATTCGGTGTAGCCTCCTTCTGGTTTAGGGGCCCCTCCTCCATCGAACTGCTACCACACGCGGGCCACCTATTCTGAGGCTTCTTCTTCTTCGGATTCAGCCGTCTACCGGTGGAGTGAGCCTGGTGGGAGCTCTCAGGCACTAGTGCTTTCTTTAAATTTGCGCACCAGCCTCCTCCTCAATTTTTTCTTCTCCGAGTTCAGAGAACTCGAAGCCCTTTTTCTCTTCTTCTCCCCACCTTGTCTCGGAATAGGGGACTCGGCGAGGAAATCCTGGTCACCGGATGGGGGCCTCACTGCGACATCCTTGGGAAGACCTGTAAAGAAAAAAGAAATGAGTAAGAGCTCAGTAGCACGGAGGAAACCTAAGTGTTGTCCACTCAAGAAAAGAATCTCACCATGAGAACGGGCCTCCCAACGGCCCTTTGAAAGATCGCGCAATGCGTGTTTGGAATACGGTTTCTGCGAGACAATGCCATCGACCCACTCCTTGAGTCGAAGAACTGCATCTGACTTCCGGGCAATAGCTGCACCACCATAAAACATCGATGAGAAGGGAGGAAAAGGAAAAGCGATAAATAAAATCTTGAAAGCAAGATTATACTTACATGCCATGTTCCACTTCTCAAGAAATGGTATATGCTCAACTGGGATCAAATCTGAGGTCTTCACTCTGACAAAGCGGCCTAACGAGTCTCGATCCCGATCTTTGTTGATGCTCAAGAACGGGACCTTACTGGATCGATGAGCAAGCTTGATTAGTCCCCCTCGATAAATTTGGGGACTATATAAGCGCATGAGATGGTCAAGGGTGAAGGGATACCCCTCGATCTTGCTTACGAAAAAACGGAGGAGAATTACTATCCTCCAAAAAGAAGGGTGAATTTGACCAAGGATCACCCCGTACCTCTTACAGAAGGCAATAATGACCGGGTCCAAGGGACCCAGCGTGAAGGGATAAGTGTAGACACTTAAAAATCCCTCCACGTGGGTAGTAATGGCTTCCTCGGGCTTGGGGACCACTACGTGCTTATTAGCCCTGTTGCAATCTTTCTTGACCTCGGAAAAGACGTCCTCGGTGATCGAGCAAATATATCTCGAGACCGGCTCACACCGACCTGGTACCGAGGAGGGCTTCTCGGTCTTGAAATCAGCACTGGTCGAGCACGCCCTGGGGATGAACATTTTTAGAGGAGGTTTGGTATCAGTTCCTCGGTAGTAGTAGACAAAACATTTTCCTCTACAGCCGGTCGCGAGGCAGAGGGAGTTTCTTTTTGGGGAACGGATTTTAAAGTATTCGCTATTTCTTTGATAAATGAATAAAAGAGAGGAAGTTTAAAAATTAAGCTTGATGGTTGGGGATAAAAATAGAGCTGAAGTTCTTGTAAAAGGATTACAGAATAGCCAGAAATTTAATACTGGGAAGTGTTGAAATTTCTGAAAAACAAGAGTAGAGATGATTTGGATGTAAAGTTTGAATGAATGAAGAGGGGGATATTTATAATTTCCAAACGATGGTTCAAAACCAGGATGGTCGACCAGCAACTGATAAGCATTTAATGCCATTAAGATGTGACTGACGAGACGTTTCGTTCATTTTGTCATTTTTGACGCGGACTACCGAGGAGAGAATCAGAAGCTCATATCTTTTCTCGTCGTTTACTCTCCAAAAAATGAGGGTACTATCTGTATACGGTTGAAATCGGGCTCGACTATTGCATGACAGATCGGTCTCGGAATGCGAAGGGTTGAATATCGACCCCGAGTCTCATCGAACCAGAACACGAGGTCAGAATGTCCATCCTAAAAAACATTGAGCCCATGATCCTGGAATCAACCCGGACCCCGAATAAGCTCAAGGAAACATTGCCGGAATAACCAACAGAAGACCGAAATAACGGAAGGCCAAAATATCCGTAACCGATCGGATATTTCTGCGGGAATCTCGGCACGTATCAATAAAGAACCGACAAATTAGCAAACCAGGAGATTTTTACCTTTTATAGAATTGTACCTAAAGTAGGACTCCCCTACTATATAAAGGGGGTCTGATTACTTGTAAAACATATTGTAACATCCATCCCAAAGCAATATATTATTATTCTCGTCAAGTTCTTTTTACTCTCTGGTTGTTTCTGTTCTGAGATCAATAAAAGGATTTTCGGCTCGAAGGTGGCAAACCTTCCTAGGCTAAGACTGTTCAACTCGTGTGGTTAGTATTTACTTCTTCATTACTTATTTTAATTGCAATCTGATATGTTGTTTTGTATCAAACTAAATCATGTATCCTAAGAACCACCTATAAATTCAATTGTTATCTGGTTTTGAGGGTAAACAATGATAAGGATGGCTGCATCTCAATCCTTCCTTTGAAAGTTGATACCATAAATACTTTTGGTACTAACTTTCATTGTAATGCTCTAATCCTTGAATGGTATTCGAATATACATCCTCTTAGTGGTAGTCAATCTTTCCTTTTAGCTTGAATATTGACAGCTTATTCCTAAAGGCGGAGCTAGACTTTTAGGTTTATTAGTTCGGAATTCTAATCGTTTTAAATTACTGGGTTCAAAATTAATAATTTACACATATTCAATGAATTTTATAAAATAAATACAAGGTTCGAACGAAATTTATTGGGTTCGGCCGAACCCGTTCCTGATACTCTAACTCCGCCCCTGCTTATTCCAGTCTCTGTATAGCTTCATGCTTGATTATTCTTCTTTAAATCTTTGACTTATAGTGATTTTTTCCTTTAATGTCTTATCCATTGAGTATACTTTGGATCCTTCTTTGCATACTGATCTGTTCAAATATTATGTTGGGCCTTGCATATAGTCTTAGGGTTGTTTTATAATAATGTCTTTGGATCGGAATGGGTGGCCTTGAACCTTTAATCTTACTTGCCCAATGAGTAAACCTTCAAGTTTTAAAAAGTTTTGTTTCATCGGTAAAATTTTAGATTTTTGACAAAGGAGGTTTGCTTATGTCACTGAAACAAATTTAAGACCACCTTTTATGGTGTCATATCACTGCAATTATTTTCAGTGATTTACATAATGGCCTTTGTAGTGGCTGATCTAGAACTTTTACCCAACTTGCCCCTCATTTTTTTGGTTTTTGTAGATTTTTCTCCCTTTTGTTAGAGTTATCGCTCTTATGGCGACTCGAACCCATGACCCTGGAATTGTAGGAAGTGGATATTGACCATCTGAGCAATCCACTATTCTCAACTTGCCCCTAACTCGTTTTGCCTCGTGGACAAAACTTTTGACTTTTAACCTTGAAGGTTTATCCATATCCATAGAATAAGCAGGGGCCAAAAGTTCAAGAACATATTTTCAAGGTCATTATGTGCAATTTTCTACTTGAAATTTGTCCAAGTGCATCAACATCGGTCTATCACACTTAGCTTTTCTTTCGTATTTAAGTTTGTTTACCCTAAAAATGGATAACAATTGAATTTATACACGGTTTAAAGGATAGATAATATAACCTAGCACAAATTAAGAGAATATATTAATATTGAATTTAATAATAAAAGAAATAAATGCAAACCAAATTAATTGAATAGCATTGGCCCTCGAGTTCGATCACTTCTTGAACTAAGAGAAGTTTCAACTGATATACGAACAAAATAACAAGATAATGAAAGACAATGTATGGCTTTATGTTGCATAAATGTCATGGGTTTTACAAATGCTCAGACCCCCTTTATATAGTAGGGGAATCATACTCTTGGTATATTTCTAAATGAAGAAATCTCATGATTGGCTAATTAATCATCTTATCCTTGATATATGCCGAGATCTCTGCCGTGATCCACTCTCGATTGCCGATATTTCGTTTTTCTGTTATCCTGCTCAGCAAACTTCCATCGATCTAGATTTTGTTCGGTCCCAGGGTCTCGAGCTTGGCAATATAACTTCACACCTCGCTTCGATACGACTCTAGGTTGGTCCTTATCATATTCTAGTTTCGATTGGTCAAGCAAGGGGCGAGCCCAGTTTTGGCCGTATACAGATAGTCCCCTTGTTTCTCGGAGAGAAGACGACGAGAAATGATATGAATTTCTGAATCCCATCTCGATGGGCTATGATGTAAGCGATGAACCTGACTATGACGTAAACGGCAAATGGATATCGAAACATCTCGTCGGTCCAGTTATCAAGGCATTAAATGCCTGTCAGGCGCTGGTTGGACACTACCGGTTCTGGACCGTCAGCATCAAGCTATAAGTATCCCAATTTTTCTTCATTCAGACTTTACGCTCAAAGCTCTTTCTATTCTTGTGTTTTTCTTCAAAAATCCCTTTGTTTTGCACTCTTGTACCCAAAATGTTTTGAACTTTCATCAAAATGCATACCATCTTAATTCTCTTTCCTTCTATTCTTCAATGGCAAAAACTTCTAAGATTGTACCGCAAAAGGAGGTCGCTTCTGTATCATGACCCGCCGGCGGCTGGGCTGTAGCGGAACCTCACCCTGAGGAATTCATTCTAGCAGGGTGCCCTACTATTGCCGATTTTAAGGTGGAAAACACCTCCTTGGTACCGGGTCAATGTGAGCCTCTCTCGAGATACATATGCACAATCACCGAGGATCTCATCACCAAGGTTAAAGAGGACTGCAATTGGGTCAATAAGCATGTGGTGGTTCCTTCGCCTGAGGAATCGTTCACTACCCACGTGGAGGGTTTTCTAAGTATTTATACTTATCCCTTCATGTTGGGTCCCTTAGACCCTAACATCATTGCCTTTTGCAAAAAGTATGATGTGACTCTTGGCCAGATCCACCCCTCCTTCTGGAGAATAATGATTCTCCTCCAATTTTTGGTAAGCCAAATCGAGAGATGTCCCTTTACCCTCGACCACCTTATGCGCCTCTACAGTCCCCGACTTTATCGAGAGGGACTGATCAAGCTTGCTCGCCGGGCCAGTAAGGCTACATTCTCGAGCATAGACGAAACTTGGGACCAAGGTTGGATAGGCCAATTTGTTCGAGTAAAGACTTCAGACCTGATCCCCGCTGAAGACATTTTTCGAGAAATAGAACATGAAACGTAAGTAGTGTTTCGCTTCGAAAGTTCAATCCCGTTATTTTCCTTCTTATCTCTTTCTTCATTGATGTTTTTGGTGTCGCAGTTGTGGCCCAGATGTTGGACACATTTCCTGATCTTAAGGAATGGGTCGAGGGCCTTGTGTCACAGAGGTCGTATTCCGAGAGGGCTTGGATGGAATTATCGAAAGGTTGATGGGAGGCCCGCAATCATGGTAAGAGCTTTTCCTTGATACATCTGATATCATTTCTTTTTATCATCAGTCCTTGATTTGTTATGTTTTTATTTCGTAGGTTTACCAAAGGACGTCAAGATGAGGCCTCCATCAGTTGATGATGATATACACGCCAATCCCCCTGCTCCGAAACAGGTCAAAGAGAAGGGGAAAAGAAAAGCTCTTATTCCCTCTGACTCCAAAAATAAAAGACAGAGGAAGCGGTTGGTGCTTAAGCCCAAACAAACCGAGGCCCGAGAACTCTCATCGGACTCACTCAATCAGTTGAGGGATAAGTCCGATGAAGGAGAATATTCTGAGCTGGTGGACCGAGAAAGATGTGGCTCCGAGATGCCTCGATTCATGGAGGTCGTAGTAGAGACAATGGTTGAAGTCCCCGAGAGGGTCGAGATCGATTTGGCCCCGAGCTAGTGAAGTCAAAAGAGAAAATATGACTAGTATGTCCTGTTTAGAAGATAACATACCCAAAGAGGTGCCTGGGGTGATTGACATTTCTGGTCGCCCACATTTACGGATTCTATAATCAATGAGGCTCAACGTTGAAGGGTAAACTTTGTGAAGGGCCGCAAGGAGCAGCCGACCCTTTCAATAAATTTTTTGATGGCCTCGACTCTACAACTTTGGAAGGTGCTACCGGTTTAGGGGACTTACCGGTTCCGAATAAGGTACCGTCATCGGGCACTACTGGGTCTTCATCGAGCCCAAAACTGGTGGATCAATTCCCTGCTCCAAGTGTTAACCCCAACCGTAAGAGGTTGATAACTTTTTCTATCCCGAAGGATGCTCGAGTCTTCTCTCCCCCCGTGGGGGTTCCTAGCTACCTTAGATGCTTGGTGACCGAGGAAGACTAGGTCGTGATGAATACGATGGAGGCGCCTTGCCTGTTTAACGAGGCCCAACATGTATTGAATAGAGTAAGTTCGAAGGTCACTTTATTATTCATTTTAAACTTGAAGTTATAAATAATTCCACATCTTTCTTCATGATTGCAGTCTTTGGTGTTGCATCATGAGGCTTTCTTCAGAATTCGAGAGGAGCACGAGGCTGAGGTCCGAGAACTCACCGATAAGGGGGATACTTACAGGCTTCTGAGTGAGAAGCTCCAGGCCGATTTGAAAGCGGCTCAGAGTGAGCATATCGAGATGGCCGAATAGGTATTTCAAGTGCTTCACGATAGTAAAGACGAATTAGAGATAGTAACTAACGATCCGATCCTGCAGATCCAGAAGAGGCTCAAACAGATCCGGCATCTCAAGACACAGATAGATGCAATACAAGCTGAGACTGAAGAATTCAAGAAGAATATGGACATCTTAGCCTCAAAAAAGGAAACCGTCCAAGCACAACTGGAGTCGACCGAGACCCAGCTCTAAGCTGCAAAAGAGAAGGCCTCGGTGCAGGTCAAGAAAATTGAGGAGCTTCAATCTCAACTGGACTTGGCTATTTTTGATAAGGCAAATTTAGCCAATGAACTCGAAGTGGTCAAATCTGAGATGGTCGTGGTCAACACCAAAGTTGATGCTAAAGTGGCCCAATTCAAAGTCGATGCCGAGGCCATCCATGCGAAGGCCAAGGCATGGTGGATCATGCAAAATGGCAAGCTCGAAGGGAAGCCCTCGAGGGATTTCATGTTCAGTGCTTCGATATTCTGTCCGAGATCGAGAATTCCAAAGCGGAGAAAGCCAGGGCCCGAAAAGTGGCCTTTCCCGAGGAGGATTCCGAGAGCTTAAGCGAGTCTAAAGACGGAGATGCTGCCTCCGATGAAGACCAGGCCACTTAGGCATTTATATTTTTTCTTTCTTTTGCATCTTTTTAGGCCGTTTTGGCCATTGTAAATTTAGACCATTCTGGCCTTTGTAAAAAAGAATTATCATATATATATAAGGCTCTATTCCCCTTTCGGTTCTCAAATTTTTCCTTTGCTTTATTACTTGTATTCGCAAAGGTCAGAATGCCTTAGCATAAAATAACTTAGGTTGTGTAAGTTCGGACAAACCATGCATTTATATTATTTTGTTTTGAGGCATCTCAGGGGTTCATTACTTGTTTGCCGAGGGTAGTCTTTAGAACTGGTTGTGAAAATATTTCTTTTTCGAAGGCTTAGTTTTTGTTACGGATTTTGAACGTCTCCGAGCCGTGTTAATTTGGTCGTAGCCTTTTAGTTCGGGAGCTTACCATTGGGTTTCTATTTACCAAGTTATTCAGGCTAGCCTGAGATAACAGTCCCCGAGTGGGGTGGCCGTGGCCTTTAGAAATAGGGGAGTTGCCTAATAGGTATTTTTTCCCCGAGGCCCAGTGACTTGTGCTGTTTGAGTTGGACGGTAGTCCTCGAGTGAGGGAGTGGTCGTTCGCATTCCGGTTATGTATTTCCCTTGGGCTCGTTATTTTCGGAAATACGAAGCTCTTTATGGGATGTAAAGAGGAAAAATTTTAAAACATAAGATGATTGCAAGGAAAGTACTTCTATTTATTATCCATCAAATCAGCCATTCATGCGTACATATTTTATGCTTGGGCTCGAGCAATCTATGTGGGCACGGTATTTTTAACTGTTTGGCCCTTACAATAAATCCTATATATCGAGACCCTTCCTTTATGAAGTAGTTTCCTCACTAGAGTTCATATTTGGAGATAATGCATATCCGAGGGTAGCCCCCTAGTATTTGAGGTTGATTGCAAAGGAACCTCGGATATTGTTGAATTGATCTTCGGTGCCGATTCGTAATCGGGCTTGATTCTAAGTTAGCACGATTCATTGTTGCCTCGTTAAAAACCTCGCCAAAAAACTCATTTGGTACAAAACTGGTCTAAGAAAAAAGGAGTGCAACACGTGCTTTCAGACCTAAAGACTTAGTGTCGTTCGCCGAACAATCCATTGTCGTTTCTCGTTGACCACCTGCAAGTGTTAGTCTGAAAAAAGGAAATGAAATGGGGTCATACCTTAGCATTAATATCGTTTTAGGTAAGATATGTTCCAATTTCTTGGTAGTTGTTCTCCATTCATCATTCCGAGCTTGTAGGACCCTTTTCCGGTGACTTCGAAAATCTGGTACGACCCTTCCCAATTCGGACCAAATATCCCTTCGTTCGGATTTAGGGTGTTGAGGGTGACTTTCCTTAGCATTAAGTCTCCGACACTAAAATATCAAAGATTGGCTCTTCGATTGTAGCATCTCTCGATCCGTTGTTTTTGGGCGGCCAATCTGACGAGGGCGGTTTCACGCCTTTCATCCAATAGTTCCAGGCTCGTATTCATGGCCTTGTCATTTGATTCCGTTGTTGCATATCGGAACCTAATACTAGGATCTCCTACTTCGACCGGTATCAGAGCTTCGGTGCCATAAACCAATGAGAATGGGGTACCCCCGGTACTGGATTTTGAGGTTGTGCGGTATGCCCAAAGAACTTCAGGCAGAATTTCCTTCCACTTTCCTTTGGCGTTGGTTAGCCTCTTCTTAATATTTTGGATGATGGTTTTATTGGTCGATTCGGCTTGCCCGTTCCCACTAGGATGATAAGGTGCTGATAGGATTCTTTTGATCTTATGATCTTCGAGAAATTTGGTTACTTTGCTACCGATGAACTGTTTCCCATTGTCACACACAATTTTAGATAACATCCCGAACCGACATATGATGTGGTCCCAAATGAAGTCGATGACTTCCTTTACCCTAACCTTCTCGAAGGCCTGTGCTTCAACCCACTTAGAAAAATAGTCAGTCATAAATAGAATACATTAAGCTTTACCTGGTGCCTATGGAAGAGGGCCAACGATATCAATTACCCATTTCATGAATGTCCATGGTGACAAGACAGAATGCAGTAGTTCCCCGGGTTGGTGAATCATCGGTGCATGTCTTTGGAATTTGTCGCATTTTCGAACAAACTCTTTCGCATCTTTTTCCATGTCTATCCAGTAATATCTGGCTCTGATTACCTTTTGAACCAATGGTTCCGCATTGGAATGATTTCTGCAAGTGCCCTCGTGAACTTCCCTTAGAACATACTCGGTATCTCCCGGCCCCAGACATATCGCTAGTAGACCATCGAACATTCTTCTGAACAAGGTTCTGTCTTCGGATAAGGTGAATCATGCTGCCTTTGTGCGCAGGGCCCTCGATTCTTTTGGATCTGAGGGAAGTTTCCCGGTCTTCAAATACTATGTATTTATTTCTCCAATCCCAGGTCAAGCTTGTGGAGTTTATCTCGGCGTGGCCTTCATTGACTACTGACCTCATGAGTTGCACGACGGCCCCCAAATTGAGCTCGTTTTCCTCGACCGATGACCCTAAGTTTGCGAGGGCATCGGCTTCACTATTTTGATCTCGAGGCACGTGTTGCAAAGTCCATTCTTTAAATCGATGCAAAGTTACTTGTAACTTATCTAGGTATCTTTGCATTTGTTCTTCTCTTACTTCGAAGGTTCCATTAGCCTGATTCACCACAAAGAGGGAGTCGCATTTGGCTTCGACCGCCTCTTCTCTCAAGCCTTTGGCTAGTTCGAGACCTGCAATCATGGCCTCATATTTGGCCTCGTTGTTAGTCAATTTCACAATTATAATAGTTTGTCTAACCACATTTCCTGTGGGCGAGTTTAGTACGATGCCGAGTCCGGACCCATTTGCGTTTGATGCACCGTCCATAAAGAGGGTCCATATTCCTGAGGACGTATCCGAGTTTGAGACTTAATGGTTGTTCGGGGTTAATATTCAATATCATACCCGCTGATTTCCATGGCCCATTTGGCCAACTATCCAGAAAGCTCGAGTTTGTGCATAATATTTTGCAATGGATAAGTTGTTACAACATATATGGGGTGACATTGAAAGTACAATTTTAGTTTCCTAGAGGCGCTTATCAAACGGTTTTAGTTTCCTAGAGTTAAGGATATCTAGTTTCGGCCTCACCTAAGGTCCGGCTAACATAATAAATCGGAAATTGCGTACCTTATTCTTCCCGAACTAGGACTCCACTTACCGCTATCTCCGATATTGCCAAATATAAGTACAGTTGTTCGTCTGCCCTCGGCGTGTGAAGTAGCGGCGGGCTCGATAAGTATCGTTTAAGCTCCTCCAAGGCCTGTTGGCATTCCGGAGTCCATGTGAAGTTATTTTTCTTCTTTAGCAGTGAGAAAAATTGATGGCTCTTATCTGAGGACCTCGAGATGAATCACCCTAGGGCGGCTATGCGCCCGATTAACCTCTGTACGGCCTTTACATTGTCTACTACTGTGATGTCCTCGATAGCTTTGATTTTGTCGGGGTTGATCTCGATTCCTCGGTTGGATACCATGAATCCGAGAAATTTGCCTGACCCGACTCCGAACGCATATTTTTCCGGGTTCAACTTCATGTTGTATTTTCTCAATATACTGAAGGTTTCCTGCAAATATTTCAAATGGTCCTCTTCTCACAGGGACTTAACTAACATATCATCAATGTAAACTTCCATAGATTTGCCTATTTGTTCTTCGAATATCCGGTTTACTAGGCGTTGATAAGTGGCGCCAGCATTATTTAATCCTAATGGCATTACGTTATAGCAGTAGGTACCATATTTAGTGATGAACGAGGTCTTTTCCTGATCATCTGGGTTCATTTGTATTTGGTTGTACCTGGAATAGGCATCGAGAAAACTGAGGGTCTCGTAACTGGTCATGGCATCGATCATGCGATCGATATTAGGAAAAGGAAAAGAATCCATGGGCATGCTTTATTTAAATATCACACATCCTAAGTTTGTTCCCCTTCTTAGGGACTACTACTACGTTTGCTAATCATTTGGGGTATTTTACTTCCCGTATGGACCATATTTTAAGAAGCTTGGTTACCTCGCCTTTGATGAAGGCATGCTTGATCTCGGACTGAGGTCTCCTTTTCTGCTTCACAGGATGGAACGTCGGGTCCAAGCTTAGTTTATGGGTGGTGATTTCCAGTGCGATCCCTATCATGTCGAGATGGGACCAAGCAAAACAATCCATGTTAGCTGTAAGAAATTGAATAAGTTTTTTCCTGAGCTCTGGAGTTAACCCCGTGCCAAGGTATACCTTTCATTCGGCTAGATGTTCGATTAATATGACTTGCTCCAGCTCTTCGACTGTTGATTTGGTGGCGTCGGAGTCATTTGGGAATATGAAGGATCGAGGGACCCCATAATCATCATCTTCGTTAGTCCCCTGCTTCTCTAGTTGGGTCGAGACCGGCGTCTGTGATTGCTATTTGGCTTCCTATTTTCCCTTCGAATTTGACCTCGTCATCGATGCGAGTGCTGATACTGGAATCACTTCGTCAATGGCAAACATTTCCTTTGTGGTGGGTTGCTCCCTGTAAATTGTTTTGATTCCCTCTGGTGTCCGAAATTTTAAAACCTGATGAAGGGTCGAGGGCACTGCCCTCATATTGTTGATCCATGGTCTCCCGAACAGGGCGTTATACCTCATATCGCCCTCGATCACATGGAAATTGGTCTCATGGATGGTCCCAGCCACGTTCACTAGCAAAGTTATTTCGCCCTTACTAGTCTCACAAGCCATGTTGAATCCGTTTAGAACTCAGGTTGTGGGTACAACTTGGTCCTATGGGCCGAGATGTTCTATGACCCTTGATCGAATGATGTTGGACGAATTACCCGGATCAATTAACACATGTTTAACTCGAGTTTTATTCATGAGTACAGATATTACTAGTGCATCGTTATAGGGTTGCATGATTCCTTCTGCGTCTTCGTCGTTGCAGGATAAGATTTCTTCTGGTACGTAATCCCGAGTTCGTTTTTCCCTTGTGATTGAGACCTTGGTGCGTTTTAACACTGGACCTTAGGGAACATCGACCCCTATGACAATCATGTGGATGACGTGTTGAGGTTTTTCTTGCTCGCTTTGTTTGTTGGAATCTCTGTTTCTGAAATGATTCGTGGCTCGATTACTCAGAAACTCCTGAAGGTGCCCGTCGTTGAATAACCGGGCTACTTCTTCTCTCAACTACCTGCAATCTTTCTTTCTGTGATACTTACACATTTGACTGGGATTTCTCTGGGCTGGATCGGTCTGCGGAGGTCGAGGCCATTTAGTATCTTTGATGCGTCTGATAGCCTATACGATGGCGGATAGGTCAATATTGAAGTTATATTCTGATAATCGTGGTGCTTCTTTTGGTCTGGTATGCCTGTCGAAACCATTCTTGCTTATGAGCCCTCGAGAGCCATGGCCTCGATCATTTCTACTTTCACTTCGTACAGGGTTGCGCCCAGATCCATTGCTCCTACGATCTCCATTATATGGCTGGTATCGATCTCTATTCAACCTTAATTCTCGATCAATGTCCCTCTTGATTCTGTCAACGGGCCTGATAGGATAAACGGAACCGGAAGGAGCCCCCAGCTGGTCGTCTTCAACTCTAATCTTCGATTGCTATCGATTATGTACATCGACCCAAATAACAGCTGGGTATTCAATCAAGTTCTGCTTCAACTGTTGTAAAGCCACTGAGCTTCGTACATTTAGTCCTTGAATAAAAGCTTGAACGGCCTAATCATCGGCGACCGGTGGTAGATCCATTCGTTCCATTTGGAACCGAGAAGCCATGTTGAATCTGTTTAGTACTAGGGTTGCGGGCACGACCTGGTCCTGTAGACCGAGTTGCTCTATGACCCTTGATCGAATGATGTTGGCCGAACTACCTGGATCAATTAACACACGTTTAACTGGAGTGTTATTCATGAGCACAGATATTACCAGTGCATCGTTATGGGGTTGCATGATTCCTTTTGCGTCCTCATCATTGAAGGACAAGGTTCCTTCTGGTACGTAATCCCGAGTTCGCTTTTCCTTTGTGATTGAGACCTTGGTGCATTTTAACACTGGACCTTGGGGAATATCAACCCCTCCGACAATCATGTGGATGACGTGTTGAGGTTCTTCTTGCTCGTTTTGTTTGTTGGAATCTCTGTTTCTGAAATGATTCTTGGCTCGATCACTCAGAAACTCCTGAAGGTGCCCGTCGTAGAATAACCGGGCTACTTCTTCTCTTAACTACCTGCAATCTTCCATTCTGTGGCCATGGGTGCCATGATACTTACACATTTGGCTGGGATTTCTCTGGGCTGGATCTGTCTACAGAGGTCTAGGACATTTAATATCTTTGATGCATCCGATAGCCTATACGATGGCGGATGCGTCAATATTGAAGTTATATTCTGACAATCGTGGTGCTTCTTTAGGTCCGGTATGCCTGTCGATAATATCCTTCCTCATGAGCCTCGAGAGCCCTAGCCTCGATCATTTTGTCTTTCACTTCGTACAGGGTTGCGCCCAGATCCGTTGCTCCTACGATCTCCAAGGACTAAATGGTATCGATCCCTATTCAACCTTAATTCTCGAAATGTCCCTCTTGATTCTGTCAACGGGCCTGATAGGATAAACGGGCCTGGAAGGAGCCCACAGCTGGTCGTCTTCGACTCTAATCTTCGATTGCTATCGATTATGTACATCGACCCAGGTAACAGTTGGGTATTCAATCAAGTTCTGCTTCAACTATTGTAAAGCCACAAAGCTTCGTACATTTAGTCCTTGAATAAAATCTTGAACGGCCCAATCATCGGCGACCGGTGGTAGATCCATTTGTTCCATTTGGAACCATTGTACACAAACTCTCTGAATTTTGGAGAGGTGGATTATGAACTTGCATTGCCGCCTAGTCTATCGAATGTTCATCCAGTATTTCATGTATCTATGCTCCGGAAGTATGTCGGGGATCCGTCTCATGTGTTTGGATTTCAGCACAGTGCAGTTGGATGGTAATTTGACTTATGATGTGGAGCCGGTGGCCATTTTAGACCGGCATGTTCGAAAGTTGAGATCAAAGAACATAGCTTCAGTGCAAGGTGCAGTGGAGAGGACAGCCAGTCGGAGAAGCTACTTAGGAGATTGAGCAGGAGAAGCGGAGCAAATATCCACAGCTATTTGAGACTCCAGGTATAATTCTAAACTCGTTCGAGGACGAACATTTGTTTAAGAGGGGGAGAATGTAACGACCCGGCTGGTCGTTTTGAGTATTATAACCCTGTTCCCCCATTTATTGCTCAAGTTATATTTTACAGTTGTTTTATGATTTACCGGGTCAGTTAGTTCGGGTCCGGTGAGGTTTTGGAATGATTTGGAACACTTAGTTCTAAGATTTAGAATTTAAGTTGAAAAGGTTGACCGGATGTTGATTTATGTGTAATGACCCCGGAGAACTTTTGCTAATGAAATTAAGGTTTTTTGGTGCCGAGGTAGATCAATTGGTACAATGGTTATAGAAATTTCTCACGGCGAGCAAGCTCGCGGCGGCTCGGTCTTTTTGGGTTGGACAATACACTGAGAAGTAAAGGAAAATTTTCGGCAGAAGAAGACATTTTCTGCAGCCCACTATGCGGTCGCAGAATCACTATGCGGACCGCATAATGGCCGCAGAGTGAAGCAGATGTGAGCAAGATTTGAGGAAATATGCGGTGCATTATGCGACAGCAGACCTATTTTGCGGTGCATTATGCGACCACAGAATAGGTATGCGGGCTGCATAATCACCGCAGACCTATCCAGGCGACCCTTGTTTTGGAGCTTCAATTATGCGGTCAGTTTGCGGACCGCATACAGGTTATGCGATCGCAAATCTGCGTCGAGGCTTCGATTCTTTCTAATTTTTTACCCGACCCAACTTCGATTTATAGCCCTTGAAGATCATTTTGGAGCAAACAATCTGACATTCTTAGAGAGAAGGGAGAGTGTTCTATAGAGAGGAAGAAGCTCAAGTACTTTGTTCATCAAGATCTTGTTCAAGCTTTGAAATCCAACAAGGAAATATCACAAGATCTTCACCCAAGAGGTAAGGTTCTAACCCCTAGTCTTCAATTTCGAGTTTGGGTAAAGATGGGTGATTAAGAGTATGATTCTTGGGTGTAAGAGTATTATTTATACGTATCAATAAGGTTTATGGAAAGATTGTTGAGTTCAAATGGGTAAAGATTGGGTTGAAAATGGTAGAAATCTTCAAATACTTTAATTGAAGATTTGAGGGTCGAGTTGATGTCGGAATTTGGTGAAATTTGTATGGTTGGACTCGTGGGTGGATGTGCGTTCATATTTTGTAACTTTTGTCGGGTTCCGATATGTGGGCCCCACGGGCGATTTTTTAGTTAATTTCGGATTTTTATTGGAAAATTAGTATTTTCTTATGAAATTAATTACAGTAATTGGTATTGACTTAATCGAATTAATTGTGGCTAGATACGAGGCTTTTGGAGTCCAATTCTCGTGGCAAGGGCATAGTGGAATAAAGAATTACACGGGTTGAGGTAAGTAACAGTGCTAAATTTGGTCCTGAGGATATGAAACCCCGGATTATGTGTTATGTGATTGGTTTTGAGGTGACGCACATGCTAGGTGACAGACATGTGGGCATGCATCGTAGGAATTGTGACTTGATCAAATTCCATGGAACTGTATAGTTGAATAATCTGTTGATATCTTTACATTCTCTACGTGTTAGAGAAAATTGAGCTGAGACTCGTATTAAAAATCATGCTTAGGCATATGCTGTTATTGTTAGTACCCACTAGGGTCATTTTTGTGGTTGAATTATATGCTCAAATTGTAATTTCACACTCAGTCATGTTCATTCATTTCATATTATATATCTGTCTCTGTTGCTATTTATTGATGCATCATATCATTGTTGTTGGGCTGCTTATCATGATTTCTGAGGGCCCGAGAGACTGGAAAGGTTAATGACTGAGTGAGGCCGAGGGCCTAATTGTGAGGATATTTATGGGATCGGGCTGCACGCCGCAACATATTTTGTTGATTTATACCATGATTGGCTTGATATAGCGCTTGGGTTGAAGGACCCCTCTGGAGTCTGTACACACCCCCAGTGAGCGCAGGTACCTACTGAGTGTGAGTGCCGAGTGCTGAGTGATTGTGAGGAATAAGTGACTGAGAGGAATGAGTGATTGTGAGGAAAGAGTGATTGTGAGGTTGTAGTGAATGGGAGGACTGAGTGACTGTTGCTCTGAGAGGATGCATTGATTTCATTATTGCCACATTTCAGCTGTCATATATCACTGTTTTTGAAAATTTTCTAAAAGACATTCTCTTATGTTTCAGTCGAAGTTGATATGAATCTACTGTGGAGTTTTAAATGTTGAACTTGAAAGCATGCCTACCCTTTTATGTTGGAAAGTACTGTAACTGGACTTAGTTGAGAAACTCGTCACTACTTTCAGTTCTTATTTATTATTGTTACTTACTGAGTTGGTTGTACTCATACTACACCATGCACTTCGTGTGCAGATCCAGGTGATTCCGGATACGATGGGTGTTAATTCTTTCGCATAGTTGATTTTTCGGAGATTCAGAGGTAGCTGTCGTGTTTCGCAGACCTTGTCTCTCCTTCCCTATCTCCTTGTTTACTGTATTTAGTCTTAGACTATTATAGATCGTGTTTTCCAGACTTGTAATGTATATATGCTCATGTACTCAGTGACACCGGGTTTTGGGAGTAAATTTATATTCAGTATTGGTGGGATTTTTTCCCTTAGATTAATTATTATATTTCCAATATTTAAAAGAAATTGTGGGTTATTGATGTTGTCGGCTTGCCTAGTATCGGGATAGGCGCCATCAAGCTTTCCTAGGAAGCCTAATTTACGTTAACCTCTCATCATTACTCATGCATGATTTTTCATAACATAATTAGATCTTGACTTTCATATTGAATACATTTGGCTCAATGGCCTAAAATGTTTTCTCATGGTGGGTACACAACTTTATAAATAGCTAAAATATTGTGAACATAGATACATGACAAAAATCAAAACTTTAAGTATATAACTTATAGTGTACATGGAGTTTCTACGATAATGGATACATATATACATAAAACGAACTAGACCCAAACACCCACTAGAACTGTAGCGGGCTCACCATAAGCTGAGTAGTGAAGAAGATCCCTATCAAAGATCCATATAATCCTGTAGAAGTATACCTGCATCCATTAAAAGATGCAGCGCCCCCGGCAAAAGGGACGTGAGTACATGTGGAATAGTACTCGTATGTAAGGCAGTCAAAACAACATATGAAAATACGGTAACTCAAATAAGAGGCAAATAAAGTACATCAAGAAACTACGAAACATCCCATAGGATCACATTTCAAGTCTTATTATACTTGCATCATTCTAAACTTCTTTTAGGATCAACTGAGCCATATGAACTATACGTGGAATACATAATATAATGTAATTGTAACAACATGTACAAACAAGGCCAATGAAAGTGGCACCTTCCTCCCTTATTTTACACATATACATTTCATAGACCGTCCTTAGTGTTCACATATCATATTATACACCTATGCATCTCATAGACCATTCACAGTGTTCACTTACACAATACAAATACACTTATTCAAGGGCTTGGAAATATAACATGAATATGATGAATCATAGCATCAATAAAAGAGCTTAGATAGTCATTAACACCAAGCAAATTTATTAAGAGCTTCCATCCAAATTTATAGATATTAAGTCAGAGATCCTTTATAACCACCTTTACACAAAGCGGCACTGCCGCATCACCCCAATATATGCGGGTGGAGGTGTATCACCATACCGCAATCCCTACACAAAGTGGTCATGCCGCCTCACCCCAATATATGCGGGTGGAAGTGTATTCCACAATACCACAATCCATACACAAAGAGGTCATGCCGCCTCACCCCAATATGTGTGGGTGGAGGTGTATTCCACAATACCACAATCCCTACACAAAGCGGTCATGTCGCCTCACCCCAATATATGCGGATGGAGGTGTATTCCACAATACCACAATCCCTACACAAAGCGGTCATGCCTCCTCACCCCAATATATGCGAGTGGAGATGTATCACAATACCAAAATCCCTACACAAAGCAGTCATGCCGCCTCACCCCAATATATGCGGGTGGGGGTGTATCACAATACCAAAATCCCTACACAAAGCGGTCATGCCGTCTCACCCAAATATGTGCGGGTGGAGGTGTATCACAATCACAATACCATATATAAACTCAAAGCGACATAGTTTGTCATTACATTTAAGGTTGTAATTTCCCATATCATTGGAATACTTCATGTTTATGCTCATCATAGAGAAACACAACTCATTACATTAGCACATGCATGGTAAATCAATAAGTCGATTTCAATGGAACATGAGCCCAATTTATTTCCTTAAGGTTTATTATCATTTAGCATAGGACATCTCCATTTCATCTCATTATTCACTCACTTGACATCTTGAGGTAAAATTAGCTAGGTTCATGACTCTTGGGGACTTAACAATCGAAGTCATTTACATACATTATTTCAGAAGCATACAACTATAGTTGAAACCATTGGGACATACAACACTTCATAATTCTCATTTAGGCAACGACCATATTTCATGTTCATACTATCACTTACTTGTACTTGCCATGGGTGATCATAGAACATTAAGAGCATTTAGAATATTTAGGAACATCATAGCCTTAACTCACAAGAACGTAGGGGAATATAACACATTGGAAACAAAAGTATAAATATGTTCATATATTAACCTTTCACACCATGTATCACTTCACAATTACCTTCAACTACTTACAACATCATTATTTCATTGGCTCCCTTGGCCATACATATTATTCTTCATTCATAGCACTGTGGCCGTATATCATATTCTGCACTTTCATTTCTTTACTTTCAAGGATTATCATCATGAACATCATCATATAGAATACTCTTAAAATACCTTTCCCAAAAAGGGCAATACATAATTTCTACTCACGAATATGTAAGAACGCAAACACATTAAAAATACTCACAAAGCATAGCATTAGTTAAAACAGCCACATATGGACATGACTTGAGTACATAATCTTTTAGGCAATTCTAATTCTGAAGTTATTTTGGAACAGTTGAATAAAAGCTCATTTATTAACCTTCCTCACGTCATTTCATTTCTTTGGCACCATTGGCCACAAGTATAACTTTCATTCTTGGAACGGTGGCCACACTTCATATCACCACTCTTTTCTTTCTCTTTCGAGCATCTTTATATATTATCAACAACAAGGCATTTCAAATCATGACTTTAGGTACACAACACATATGATCAATTTAGTGTCTTAAGCATGTCGAGTTTTTCTCACACAATTCGGTATACTAGCATTCATTTGGAACACGACTCAAAGCCATAATATTTTAATACACATATCATTCTTGAACATATTCCCGAAGGATAACATCATATGATAAGAGCATCTGAAACATATTTCGAACATATATCTTTCAACACAAAGCTTATTTGGAATAGTTGATTTATAAAGAATAACTCGGGACTTACAAGAACAGCATGGGATTCAATTCTAGGAAAGAAGTTTATCCAACATACCTTGCTTTGAGCTTTTCTTAAATTACTACAACATTCTGAAAATTCTAGCAATCCCAATCTATTGTGAGACATAATAAAATTGAACACAAATTAGAAAGGTATTCATGGTTTTAGCTCATTTGAGCATTTTATCAAACACTAGGTGTGCAAATTTAACTACAAGGTTCTTCTACAAGATTTCCTTCACTCCTCAACCCAATCTTTACTTATTTGAGCTCAACAATCTTCACACAAACCTTATTGGTATAAGCATATATACATAATACTCTTACACCCAAGAATCATACTCCTAATCACCAATCTTTTACCCCAAACTCGAAATTGAAGACTAGGGGTTTGAATCTTACCTCTTGAGTGAAGATCTTATGAGATTTCCTTGTTGGATTTCAAGGCTTGAACAAGATGTTGATAAACAAAACTCTTCATCTACTTCCTCTCTCTAGAATACTCTAACTTCTCTCTAAAAAAAACCTCATATAATTGCCCCAAAATAAGCCCCAAAGCCTATTTATCAAAATGGGGTCGGGTTATGAAAATAAAAAAATTAACCCTCCGAAATCAGGTCTGAGATCGCAGAATAGCTATACGGATCGTACAATGCACCGCAAAATCGGTTCCGAAAACTGGGTTGTACTGGTCCATTCTGCGACTAGTTTTGCGGTCGCAGAAGCAGTTTCGCGATTGCAAAATGATTATGCGGTCGCACATCTGACCGCAGAATCACATTATTCCAGCCTTTGGTAATTTGGTCATAATTTCTTGTAGGAGTGTCCAAATGACGAACGGTTTGAAGAGTTGGAAACTAGACTCAAAGGGCTTTAATTTTATAGGTAGATCACCTCCTAAGTAGTTATTTTCTGGTATCAGCATGCATTTGAAATAGGATCTTGTGTGAACTCACTTGAAACTTTATCCCGTCATAAAATTTTCAACTTGACTTAGCCTTGGGGCTCTTCTTAGACCATAAACCATTCTTAATGCACCTTATACATATATTATCACAATCAATTGATATCATACTTATAATAGCCCTTGTCTGCACACAAAATAATACAATTAGCGCACATCAACTTTCTTTATAGCGCTTAAGTACTTCAAAAATTTTTGGGGTGTTACATTCTCCCCCACTTAAGAACATTCGTCCTCAAATGTTTTAAAAGTCATTTATAATAATAGATTTACCATCCTTTTACCTCCAACTATTATGCATAGGTACTTATGCTACATGGGTCTTATACTTCCTTTCCAAAATCTCAACTTACTTATGACCCTTAAAATTTGACTATCTTTACAAACTCTTAAAAATTTCGGCAGAGTTTCCCCTGTAATTGGGCCTATCCGCCTGTCAGAGAATCCTAGAAATTAATCCTAAACAAGCCTAATTTAATGTTACGGTGGGATCTCTGTCATGTCGAGATAGGACCAAGCAAAACAATCCATGTTAGCTGTAAGAAATTGAATAAGTGTTTTCCTGAGCTCGGGAGTTAACCCCGTGCCCAGGTATACCTTTCGTTCGGGAAGATGTTCGATTAATATGACTTGCTCCAGCTCTTCGACCGTTGATTTGGTGGCATCGGAGCATTGGGGACTATGAAGGATTGAGGGACCCCATAATCATCATCTTCGTCAGTCCCCTGCTTCTCTAGTTGGGTCAAGGCCAGCGTCTGTGATTGCTATTTGGCTTCCTGTTTTCCCTTCGAATTTGACCTCTTCGTCGATGAGAGTGCCGATACCGGAATCACTTCGTCAATGGCAAACATTTCCTTTGCGACGGTTTGCTCCCCGTAAATTGTTTTGATTCCCTCTGGTGTCCGAAATTTTAAAACCTGATGAAGGGTTGAGGGCACTGCCCTCATGTTGTGGATCCATGGTCTCCCGAACAGGGCGTATACCTCATGTCGCCCTAGATCACATGGAACTTGGTCTCCTGGATGGTCTCTGCCACGTTCATTGGCAAAGTTATTTTTCCCTTAGTAGTCTCACAAGCCATGTTGAATCCGTTTAGCACTCGGGCTGCGGGTACAACTTGGTCCTATAGGCCGAGATGTTCTATGATCCTTGATCGAATGATGTTGGACGAACTACCTGGATCAATTAACACACGTTGAACTCGAGTCTTATTCATGAGTACAGATATTACTAGTGCATCGTTATGAGGTTGCATGATTCCTTCTGCGTCTTCGTCATTGAAGGACAAAGTTTCTTCTGGTACGTAATCCCGAGTTCGTTTTTCCTTTGTGATTGAGACCTTGGTGTATTTTAACACTGGACCTTGGGGAACATCGACCCCTCCGACAATCATGTGGATGACGTATTGAGGTTTTCTTGATCTTTTTGTTTGTTGGAATCTCTGTTTCTGAAATGATTCTTGGCTTGATCACTCAGAAACTCCCGAAGGTGCCCGTCGTTGAATAACCGGTCTACTTCTTCTCTCAACTGCCTGCAATCTTCCTTTCTGTGATACTTACACAGTTGACTGGGATTTCTCTGGGCTAGATCGGTCTGCAGAGGTCGAGGCCATTTAGTATCTTTGATGTGTCCGATAGCCTATACGATGGCGGATGCGTCATTATTGAAGTTATATTCTGATAATCGTGGTGCTTCTTTAGGTCTGGTATGCCTGTCGAAACCATTCATGCTCATGAGCCCTTGAGAGCCTTGGCCTCGATCATTTCTCCTTTCACTTCGTACAGGGTTGCGCCCAGATCTGTTGCTCCTACGATCTCCATTATATGGCTGGTATTGATCCCTGTTCAACCTTGGTTCTCGATCAATGTCCCTCTTGATTCTGTCAACGGGCCTAATAGGATAAACGGACCCGGAAGGAGCCCCCAGCTGGTCGTCTTCGACTCTAATCTTCGATTGCTATCGATTATGTACATCGGCTCAGGTAACAGCCGGGTATTCAATCAAGTTCTACTTCAACTGTTGTGAAGCCACTGAGCTTCGTACATTTAGTCCTTGAATAAAAGCTTGAACGGCCCAATCATCGGCGACCGGTGGTAGATCCATTTGTTCCATTTGGAATCGAGACACAAACTCTCTGAGCACCTCGTTATCTTTCTGCCTTACCTTGAAGAGGTACGACTTCCTAGTATCGACCTTAATGGATCCAGCGTGTGCCTTTACAAAGGAATCTGCAAGCATAGCGAAAGAATCAATAAAGTTAGGTGGTAAATTGCGGTATCATATCATAGCTCCCTTTGACAGGGTCTCCCCGAATTTCTTTAGTGGCACGGATTCGATCTCATCATCCTCTAGATCATTCCCTTTAATTGCACATGTGTAAGAGATGACATGCTCGTTTGGGTCAGTCGTCCCATTGTACTTAGGAATCTCGGGCATGCGGAATTTCTTGGAGATCGGTTTGGGAGCCGCGCTAGGGGGAAAGGTTTCTGTACGAACGTTTTGGAATCCAAACCCTTCAATATTGGTGGTGCCCCCGGGATTTGATCAACCCTGGAGTTATAAGTTTCCACCTTCTTGTCGTTTACTTCGATCTTCTTTTCCCCCGACTCAACTCGTTTCGTTAGTTCATCGAGCATCTTCATGATTGCGGGATCATCCCCCGATTCATTCCCGTTTGATTTTCTTGACACCGATTCGACCCTGTGAACAACTTCTTGGGACGGCTCGGGCTAGATCGTGTTTGGTGCATGATTTTGGTATTGGAGCTAGGCTATCGCGGCTTGTTGAGCCTGCAACATCTCGAAGATCATCCGAAGGCTGATTCCGCCCTCTTCGCCGCCATGTGTGCTCTGAGTGGCCGATCGAACATCCCTACGGATGCTACTCTCGGGATCGACGGCCAAATTTGCATTGATGGCTACATGCGAGCTGACGTTGATCGGATCTACAGCCGGAACTCCATCGAGGCCAACTGGAGGTACGTCGTTCCCTGGTGCTATGTTGTCATTCTCGTCATGGTGACCGAAGTCATTGTCCACGTGTACGGGTGCTGTTTGAGAGTTCGACATTTTGATCCTGGAATCAAAGATACTCACAAGAACAAGTATAAAATAGTGTATGTTACGAAAGTTAGTACCAGGCAATCACTATTATCCTTAGCCCCACGGTGGGCGCCAAACTGTTTACCCTAAAAACGGATAACAATTGAATTTATACGCGATTTTAAGGATACGTAATATAACCTGGCACAAATTAAGAGAATATATTAATACTGAATTTGACGATAAAAGAAATAAATGCAAACCAAACGAATTGAATAGCCTTGGCCCTCGAGTTCGATCACTTCTTGAACCAAGAGAAGTTTCAACTGATATAAGAACAGAATAACAAGATAATGAAAGACAGTGTATGGCTTTATGTTGCGTAAATGTCATGTGTTTTACAAATGATGAGACCCCCTTTATATAGTAGGGGAGTCCTACTCTTGGTACAGTTCTAAATGAAGTAAGAAATCTCATGATTGGCTAATTAATCGGTCTATCCTTGATATATGCCGAGATCTCTGCTGTGTTCCACGCTCAATTACGGATATTTCGTCTTTCCGTTATCCGACGCAGCAAACTTTTCTCGATCTCGATTTTGTTCGGTCCCGGGGTCTCGAGCTTGGCGATATAACTTCACACATCGGTTTGATATGACTCTAGGTCGGTCCTTATCATATTTCAGTCTCGATTAGTCAAGGGGTGAGCCCAATTTTGACCGTATACAAAGTTCTTTGCCACCGGTCCAAACGATCTCTGTTTTTCATTTTCATTTTGTTTAACCACTGATTTTTCTTATATATACAAGAATTTCTCAATGAATTCGACTAAACCCCTTAACCAGAGTGCACGTAATTTATAATTTCTCGGCCAAAAAAATAAACAATGCACTTGATTGAAGGCTATATTATTTATCTAAAAAAATTAAGGATCAATTTCCCATTTTATTCTTTCTTTTCTTTTTTAAATATGTACTCATGTTCAAACAATACTAACACTGTAGTGACCACTACGGGCAAGGAGAAAGAGATTCTCACTACCAAAGGGATAAGGCTGCCACGTGTCTGGTTTAATATTTAAAGCTCAACAAGTGGCGAATTCATGATTTTACAACGTAGCAGCCAACTTACAAGTGTAGCCGAAACAAATAATATTAAGGTGCCGGATTTGCTACAATTGGTTACGAGCACTTTTTATTTGGTTGAAGTTCGTGAAAGAAAAGGTGTGAAAGATATAAAAGAAGATGAATTAATGCGCTTAGATTAATTCTTTTTACTCTTCACGATTAAACAAAATGAATCCTTTTTCTACAATTATTTTATTCTTATTATTATTCTCCTATCCTAATTCCGTATAGTTTTTTATAATATTTTTTATTTTTATATTTAAAATAAATTTTAATTGTTATTTATTCTTATGAAATATTATAAATATTTATTGCTTATTTAATTATAAATATAAAAAAATCCTTAATTTTGTGTTAATTACATAGTCTTACATATATTAAGACATCAAGACTCTATTTTTTTCCTTTTTGCTTTGGGGGTATGGCATATTTTTAGCTTATCGAAGACTTGACGCTAGATAGAAAGATATAGAGGTCGAAGATTATGGTAGAAAATTAGTAGGTAATCGAGTTTTATCGTTTGGGACACTGTATTTGTTCCGTATTTCTCATATAAATATTATTATTATTATTATCTTGTAGATCTCTAGTCTTATTTATGTTTTCTTGTACTATCTCCGTTTCAATTTATGCGAACTTGTTTGACTGGGTACGGAGTTTAAGAAAAAATGAAAACTTTTGGAATTTGTGGTCCTAAATAATTCAAAAAGGGGCCAGAGTATTTGTGTGGTTATAAAAACTTCTCATTAAGGGTAGAATTGTAAGTTTAAACAAAATTATTTCCAAATTTAGAAAGTGGTCATTCTTTTTGGAACGAACCAAAAAGGAAATAGGTTCACATAA
Source organism: Nicotiana tabacum (assembly GCF_000715075.1). Classification (NCBI taxonomy): domain Eukaryota; kingdom Viridiplantae; phylum Streptophyta; class Magnoliopsida; order Solanales; family Solanaceae; genus Nicotiana; species Nicotiana tabacum. The sequence goes on along the minus strand of NC_134094.1, from coordinate 25,176,801 downwards.
ACTGGAACGGAGGTAGTATCAGTTTTCATATTGTATTATTATTTTGATGTTGTTATTTTTTTCGTCTTTATTATTTTAATATGACTTCTTTATTGATGTTTTTTTTAAAACTTATTGTGACATATTTATTTGAGTCGAGGATCTATCAAAAATATTTTCTTTATTTTTATAAGATAAAGGTAAAATTTACATATAAATTACCCTTTTTAAATCTATATCTTTTATACTATATTAAAAGTACGAAGGCGCTTAGCGAAATGTTGTTCGCCTTTTTTACCCTTTAAAATTAAAGTTTATACTAGACAAAATAGTCATTTTGTTATTTTTTTAATATTTAGGAATATTCATTTAATTAATTCCCTACTATCAAGGAATAGTCATTTAATTATTTTCCTAATATTTAAGACTTTGAAATCAACTAAAACTTTACTTATTAGTATTTTTTTTCTTATTTAATTATGTAGATTAATCCCACCCCAACTTTGTATCTTAAACGTGTGTAAACATTATGATTCAGGTAGTAGTCACTTTTTTATTTTGGCATTTTATTTAACACGGATGAGTTTGGATTTTTACACTCTAATAAAGTGGTTAAAAATAATTAAATTTTAGAATTTATTATAATCATATGTTTGTCAATATTTTTTATCATGTACAAATAGATTTTACATTGAAAAAACTATACTTTAATTATCTTTCTAATATTTAAAGTTTTAAAAATAACTAAAATTCTCTACGTGAAATGCATATCGATATTTTTATCCTTTTGAACATAGAATTCTTATTGTATAATAATATATTTATAGTTAAATATTAAACTTAAGATGATCTAATTAATATTAAGAATTTGAATGAAGAAAAACTATTTCCTCTAATGTTGAGAATGGATAATTAAAATTTTGAACTAATTTAACAAAATAAGTTTTTGAATCAACTAATTAGATAGAAAATTCTATTCAAATATTTTACAAATTCATCATATAAGCAATTCCAAAACTTGTAGTGTACATAATAATATTGATGGTAAAAGAAATAAAAAACAAAATAAAATTAGTTAAAATATAGTATTGAGGGTCAAATTGATAAAACTACGAACTTAAAGTAACAAGGATGAAATAGTAGAAGACAAAATATATTCTAAATGAATTATCATTAATTTATTTTTCCTTTGCGTTTATCCAACAAATGATAAGTTCCTATATTTTTTATTCATTAAGTGATGTATTATAAAATATTAACTCAACATTGGTCAATTTTTAGACTTTACATTATCAATTTTTTTTTCTTTCTTCGGAGCTGTAGAGCCAACATCTACATTCTCAAATGTCTAAAATAGATCAAAAGATTTAATAATTTAATTTGCTTTATTTGAAAAGTCTTTGGAGAATTGCAATGAACTATTGTTGTGTCACTTGTTTATTTCGAATATTAAGTTACACAACAGTAATAATTTTTGTAAGATATTCCAAAAGAAGTCCTAAGAAATCACAATAAGGCATATGAGGATTTCTACGTGCATGATTTTTTCAAAATGAGCTAACTAAATGGGATCAATGTTCATCATTATATAATTTTTTAATTTTTATTTTATAACCTAAGTAAAAGATAAGCATGGAAACTTGTGAAATTTTAGCAATGAATAAATCTTAGGAATTCATAATTTTAGGAATTGTTATTTCATCCAGAACAATAATATTCCAGGTGACATTAGAAGTTTTCCACTTTAAGATACCAAAAGACAAAAACTTAAAGCAAATTATACAAAAATCATACTCAGGAGCTCACGATTATTTTCAAATTACTAAAATTTTAAAGATTTAAGGTTGATAATGTTAGATATGTTAGTTATTTCAAGCTATTCTTTTTTAAGAAAATATTAATAAAATATTTTTCAAAAGTTGTCATAGAGTTTCGTAGTTTCTCATAGTGTCAATATATTTTTTTTTTAGGAGTATTACTTTTTTTTTTAACAATTACACCGTATGGTGGCATAGCCCTATCATTCAACCAACAAAGAGTACAAAAATATGAAGAGGGCCTATATTGTTACCTCGCACAAAGGAGGCAACGACTGCCCCTATTTACTAACTACTTACTGCCCTTATGCATTACATACATAAACAAAAGTGCTATGTGCAGTTTGGCATACTACCAATCAACAAAAACTCTTCACAAAAATATATTCTTCCTATGTTTATGCCTTAGTGACACCATCTGGATGTAATCCAATCTGTAAGGTCCAACCGCAGAAGAAGGAAAATCATGATGGGAGAAAATAAGAAGTTCTTCATTGTCAATGCTCCATTTTGTTAATGCATCCCCAACTTGATTAGTTTCTCTATAACAATGGCGAATAACACAATTGAGTTGACCGGCAATGTCTTGAATCTGTCTGATAATGCCCTGTATTTGCCAATGAGGTTTTGATTTACCATTGATCAAATCAACCACAAGTTGGGAATCGCACTCCAGTATAATGTTGTTGCAACTATTGTGACTACACCATTCCACCCCCGCTAAGGCTACACTAGCTTCAGCCATATTGCTACTTGTTCTGCCAATTGAAGAAGCAAACGCCATAGTTAGCTTACCCCTATGATCTCTGCAAATGCCACCAATACCCGAATTTTCATCCGCGTCTTTGCTTCCATCAGTATTAATCTTAAGCCAATATTCAGGAGGTTTATGCCATTTAACAACTATGTAATCAATTTTAGGAATGAGTAATAACATATGTTGATAGATATCTACCCAACTCCCTGCCCACTGCCTCTTACACTTAGCCTTTGATATCACCCATTTCAAGTGGGATAAAATCTGGTAATGTATTCTCTTCAAGTCAACTCTAGCATCGCCATATCTTACTAAGCACCTCGCCTTCCATATCTCCCAAAAGATTACCACCGGTGTTATCTGGAGAATAGTTTGATGAATAGAGTTCTTTGGTTTGATGTCCCACCATCTTTGTATCATAACTCTAATAGGTATATCATCCCATGTAATACCGAGCGGTCTCCCAAAGAACTTCCAAGTCTGTTCAGCTACTGTACCACTAATAAAAGTATGATGAAGAGTTTCTCTTTGTGGGTTAACACAACAGAAACATTTGGATACCATACTCAGTTCGAATTTAATAATTATGTCAACAAAAGGTAATTTCCTTTTCAATATTCTCCATAGCAGAAAAGACATTTGAAAAGTTAATTGCTTATGCCAAATTTTCTTCAAGAAGATACAAGAATCTTTTCTTTATCTAACTCTATCACAGGCTGAAGATGTAGTAAAGTTACCAGTACTATTAGGCATCCAAACTGGTATATCACAACAACTTTGGTTCCCTATGCCAATAGATCGAATTTGTTCTGTAAGGAACTCTGGTAACTGCAACCGATACACGTCCCATTTATCATCAGTAATAACATCTCTAACAACCTGGACCCTATTAATGTCTTGTCTATGAATGATTTGAGCCATAGCACCCATTTCAGACCAATTGTCCCACCAAAAACTACTATTTCCAGCATTAATCTTCCATAGTAGTTCTTTCTCCACCTTATCTATTAATTCGACCATAAGGATTTGTAGGTTATGAACCTCCACCACCTCTTCATAGTCAGACTTTCACTAACATCCATAATACTTCTAAACCCTAACCCTCCCTCCTTCTTAGGGTAACATAGATTGGACCATGAACTCCAGTGATATTTTTGCTTACCTTCATCTGATCCCCAGAAAAATCTCGCCATATAAGTCTCAAGTTGTTTCAGCACTGTTTTTGGAGGTTCCAATGCTGATAGCAAGTAAATGGGTTGTGATTGCAAAACATGCTTGATGAGTGTGGCTCTGCCACCAAAAGACAAAAGTTTTCCTTGCCAACCAGTGGTCCTTTTCACAAGTTTAGATACCATCTCACTAAAATGCGATATTCTCTTTCTTCCTACATATAATGGGCATCCCAGATATGTTATAGGGAAGTTAGCATGCCTGTAGCCTGTCACCTCTTTAATCATTTGGATTGTAATGTTGGATGCTTTAGGATCCACCAGAAAGCAGCTCTTTCTTGTATTGATCAGTTGCCCGGAGCACTTCTCATAATTCTGTAATTGGTGCATGACTAGTTTCAATGTCCTCTTGCCACCAGAAGAGAAAATTACTACATCATCTGCATATGCAAGATGAGTAACCTTTGGACCACTTTGTACCATGCTAAAGCCCCTGAACTGATGAATATGAGGTAACTGATTAAGCAAAATAGAAAAAATCTCTGCCCCTCAAAAAAAGAGAGATAGAGACAAGGGGTCTCCTTGTTTCAAACCTCTAGTAGAATGAAAGAATCCTTTCCTGCCCCCATTAATAAGAACAGAGTACCATACATTTGAAATAGACCTCCAAACTAAATCAATCCAATTCTCTAAAAATCCAAACTTTCTCAATGCATTCAACAAGAACTTCCAGTTGATCCTATCATAGGCCTTAGCCATATCCAGTTTAATGACAGTGTTCCCTCCAAAATTCTTCTTGCCAATACCATGGATAATCTCCTGAGCTAATAAAATATTTTCTGTAATGGATCTTCCTTTTAGAAACCCAGTCTGATTGTCATAAATGATCTTTGGCAATATGGAGTTCAATCTAGAACTCATGATTTTGAAAATTATCTTGTTAGAGCAGTTACTGAGACTAATCGGTATCATATCATTGAATGAAGAAGGATTCTCAACCTTAGGTAGTAAAATAAGGCATGAGCTGGTAAAGAATCTGCTAAGTTCTGCTCCACCAAAAAATTGTTGGATAAATTCTATCAACTTTGGCTTGATGGTATCCCAACAACTTTGGTAGAAAGACCCTCCAAATCCATCTGGTCCTGGAGAACTATTCGGATTTAGATCAAAAACAGCTTTCCTAATCTCCTCTTCATCAGGGATGCCACAAAGCCTAATATTATCCTTATGAGTAACCTTCTGATCAATACAATCCAAGTGTTCCAGCTCTGGTTCTCTTTCATCTTTAAACATAGCTGAAAAATATTCCACAGTCTCCCTAGCAATATCTTCCTCCCCATTGATCCATTTCCCATCAGATCTTTGGATTCTCTGTATAGATGCCCTTCTTCTTCTTTCGTTGATGATTGCGTGAAAATATTTAGTATTGGAATCTCCCTCCTCAATCCATTTGATATTTGTCCTCTGCTTGAGGATAGATTCCTCATATTTTAACCACTTTGTGTGTTCCGCTTGAGCTTTGTGCACTTGAGGTCTGAGATCTTCAACATCATTATCAATGTATTCTATTTCAAGATCTTGCATTTTATGCTCCCATTCTTTGACTTGATCAAAGACATTTCCAATTTGCTCTCTGAACCACTGACTAAGCTTGGTAATAACTTGTTTCAGCTTGAGTTGTAGTCTTCTCATATAGTTTCCCCCAACGTATACATTCCATGCCTCTTGCACAATCATTTTAAAATTTGGTTGGTCAGTTCAGAAGTTCAAGAATTTGAAATATTTGATAACAGGTTGTTCTAAACTAGAACACTTCACTAGCATAGGTGTGTGGTCTAGCCCTATACTTGCTAAATATTCTATATCAATAAAAGAAAATTTGTCAGTCCAGTGATGATTAATAAACACCCTATCTAACCTTTTTCAGATTCTTTGATGCCTTCCCCTTGCATTACACCAAGTGAACCTCAGACCTTTGTAACATGCATCTACCATACCACAATCCTCCATACACGATATAAATTCCTAACTCTTCACCATTCTATGAGGATTGCCTCCTTTCTTTTCTTTTGGACTCATAATTGCATTGAAATCTCCACATATGCACCAGGGATCATCAATATAGTTGCTGCAGTGTATCAAATTATCCCACAAAGGAACTCTTAGATATTGTTTAGATTTAGCATATACTGTTGTGAACCAGACAACTTCACCGTCATTCTTCCTGGTAATCTTGAGTATAATTTATTGCTCATTATTCTCTGCCACTACTGTATCAAATTCAGCTGACCATAAGACCCAGATTTTTCCATTACAATTTGCATAACAGCCTTTGAAACCCAAACCTCTTCTATATTTGTCTATTTGCTCTCCTTTAACAAAGGGTTCTTGTATAGCTATGATTTGAATTTTATGAATACTTGTTAAAAATTTCAACCTTTCAAAAGCCCCCCTGGACTTTACTCCTCTAATATTCCAAATAATTGTGCTAATCATAAAGAACATCAGAAGAAACTTCAACACTTTGAGCTGTTTTCCCCATAGCCCTTGTGATCGGGCGAGGCTTTGGCATGCCTTTGTGGCCTTCATGTTTACTTTTGCAAAAATTCCTTGGAGATAAGTTTCCTGTATCAATGAGCTCATTCCTCTGTTGTGAAACAACATCCTCCATCACCTCACCTTTCCATGAAGTTTTAGGCGCAAAAGCTTCAATAAGAGCCTCTTCATCTGAAGAATTACATTCTTCATATTTGTACTCCGGAATATCTTCAGTTTCACTCTCTTGCCGTAATCAGAATTATAATCACTCGAATCCTTCACCTTGTCATTAATCATCCTATTAGCAGCAACATCCGGTTCCGGAATAAACACATGAAGTGGAACATTCACAACAGGACTAGGATTCCAGAGTTGGACTTCCAAGTTAATAGCTTGTACTTCAGTTGTCTTAGAAGATCTAGGCTTTAATGTTTTAGAATTCTTCTTGTTAGAACTAGATGGTATCCTCTGCTTAGCTGAAGCATCGGACTTGCTCACCACTTGCCTTGATTCCTCATTCTCTTGATGTTCACATGTCTCTTCTTCCATTTCTAGTTGTTGAAAAGAGTTTGAAATAGGAACATGACTGTATGTGATGTTGGGGAAATTAGATCGCACATTCTGAACTATGTTGTCTTCATTAATCTTTTCTTCTGCACTAGCCTCTACCACTACAACATTATTCTTTTGTAGAAGCTTTTCAAAAACTTCCTTAGCTTGTTCAATTTTCTGTTGTTGACAATTACTAGCAGATGGTCTTGCTACCCATTTCATCTTGTCTTTCCTCCGCAACTTGGTTCTAATCCCTTGCTGGATTCTCTATCTGTTCATCACTTTCTTCTTCTGTATAGTTGCTCCTTTATTACCAACAGATAGTTGATGAACCTGAGGTAATTTCTTGTTCGCCAGTTGAGAGAGCTTAGGTATATCACTAGTGGATGCAGTTACCACTTTGTAATTGCCTCTATTATTAGGAATAACATTCTACTTGGCAGAGATTACATCTGTATTAGCTACAACTTTAGGATTAACACTTGTTAATGCTTTGTTAGACACAACATTGTCTCCAACTAACTTCTTGTTATCTTTTTTGTTGGGTGCTAAGCATACCTCCTCCCCATGACCTTGATGTCTACAAGTATAACAGTAATCCGGAACAAAGTCATATTCAATATTTTGCAAGAATCCACCCTTCTCCTCTCCTCCTTCCTCCTTGATACCCACCCAAATTGAATCTCACCTCTGTATGGCCAAGTCAATCTCAACCATAACTTTTGCGAAATTTGGCCTCGATTTAACATCCGTAGCTTTATCAATTTTTAGAAGAGTTCCAATTGGGGATGTGATCCAGAACAGTGCATCCCAATTGTAGTAATGCCATTTAAGGCCAGATAGTGATATCCAAATGGGAGCCAAAGAGGTTTCCTCTTCTGGATTAAAATCTATGGTCCAAGTGACCATTCTCATGAAACATCCCAATACCCAGAGATTCCTTCTAGAATAGATATTAACATTATCTTCCTTAATCGAAAAATCCATAAAAATATGTTTAGAGTTATAATGGCCAATTTTCACAGTACCTATAAGTGGAAACCTAGCGTTGAAATCCCTTCTGATATCGTCTAAGGACGGTTTTCCATGCGAGAATTTCCTAACAATAGTAAACCTACAAGTTTTAGCCAATTCTTCCTCCTCTTGTTGTGAAAAGAAAACAGCTTGTTTTCCTTTATGTAGCTCTGGTGGTCTGAATTTGAGCTTCGTCTTCAATGTAGGAATAACCACTGTAGCAGCATACGAGGTATTCTGGCCGTGGTTGATATTGGAATTGCTAGGTGGATCATTTAGGTGTTCACCGGAAGACCGTAGTTGGCCTCCAATTGGTAGCGTGTTCATCTCGAAGAAACGATATTTAGATTGAATTTTGGGGACGCGTGAGGCGCGTTGATGTCGGGCACGGATTTTTCGTCAATATGTGGCTATTGATATTAACCATCACCGTTGAGCTATAAGAAGTAACAATATTTTATTAGTATGTATAATCCCTTTATCATGATAATGATTGAATCTACATAGAAAAGATGGTGTGTGAACCTAAATCCATTCCTAACGAAAGTCTAAAGATTAACATTCATCTTCTTTTTTTTTCCTTCAGCAGTTTTTTTTTTTTTTTTTTTAATTTTTATTTAAGAATTCACACACTTTTGTGAATAATATCTATATAATTTTTATAAATTTACATTTACTGATATGAGATGTACTCTGAAACTAGTTTCATGAAATATATTATGTTATTGTTGTTGCTCCTTTGGTGAAACCACGTCGTCATCGAAATATTAAAACCTGGCATGGACTCGTGATTCCTATGTCTGGAACTGCTTTCCTCAAAATCTGTCAGAAACTTTTCATACGAAAAAATCCATGGACTTCTCATCTTTCAATCTATCCTCTTTACTCATCTTTTTCATCCCACCTTATACTCAATCAAATCAACTCTACATTCTTGAAAATCCACAATATTCCACCAGCACCATTCCAATGGCCATTAATAGAAAACATACCAAATTTCATAGGGAAAAATCCCCATATCATAGTCACAAAAATATCCCAAAATCTTGGCCCTTTAATGTCTTTAAAATTATGAAACCAAATTGTAATCATAGGATCTTCACCACAATCAGCAATTGAAATTCTTAAAACTCATGATAAAGAACTCTCAGCACGTTATGCACCAAAAGCTACACCAAATTAAAGAATCTGACCTGAAAAAATATTCACTTCTTTGGTCTACTGAATGTAACACTCACTGGAAATCAATTAGAGTTTTGTGGAGGACTGAGCTCTTTTCTTATAAAGCTATGGAATTATTTGCTGACGAAAGGGAAAAAGGGGTTCTTGATATGGTTTATTTCTTGGGTTTTAAACAAGGTACAGTTGTGAAAATTGGAGAAGTTGTGTTTAGTACTGTTTTTAATGTATTGGGAAATATTTGTTTTTCAAAGGATATGATTAGGTTGGAGGATGAGAAAGTTGGTATTAAAATGAAAGAGAATATTTGGAGGTTTATGGAGTATAGTACAACTCCAATTTTAGCTGATTTATTTTCAATTTTTAATGGGGTTGATATTCAAGGTCAAAAGAAGAAAAAGGCAAAGGAGTGTCTTGATAATTTGTTTAAGGTTTGGGAAGGTATAGTAAAAGAGAGAAGAGAAGAAGAGAGTTTAAGTGGATCTGATGTCAAGAAACAAGGGGACTTCTTGGACTTAATGCTTGCTAATGGATTTTCTGATGATCAAATCAATTACATGCTCCTGGTATGTAAATATGCTTTTAATTTGTTCTCTCACTTCCAATTTTTTTAAGTCAATGATCTAGCGTAATTAGCCTCTCTATTTTTATCAAGTTAGGGGTGGGTAAGTACTACATACATACTATCTTCCTCAGACACTACATATGAAATTTTACTGAGTTTGTCGTTGGAAACAACCTCTCTACTTTTTCTAAGGGTAAGGATTGCATATATACCATTTTTTGTTGGAAACAGCCTCTCCACTTTCTCAAGGTAGAGGTAACGACTGCTTACATACTATCCTCCTCGGACGAGGACCTAACATATGCGATTTTACTAGGTTTATTCTTATTTGTTTGTTCTCACTTTTGAAAAACCATTAATTTGCACATTAATTATGTACGGATGTTTATAGTTATTAGCAGGCAGTTAATCTATTTTTAGGTTATCATATCATGTTTAATTTACTATGAAAAGCTACATATTATTCTAGATCAACTTAACCTAATAGTATAACAATTTATATTGATTCAACTCATTATGTATATCATTGGAAACTTAATAATGAAACAAAATGTAGGTTTTTCTACTCAAAGGTAGTTGACTATCAAGCAGGGATAGAGCTGGTCTTTCGTTTACGGGTTCTACATAATGGTATTTTTGGCCCAACCCAGACCCAATATTTGTGTTAAAAAATACACTTGCATAAATAATTTCTCCCGAACCTAGCAAGTTGCATTTTTTAGAATCTATGACCCATAAACTTAGCTAGCGTTTAGCCATAGATTCCCAAATTTGTTTTGAAAAATCTTATTTGGGTGAAGTTTGGTTTGAAGATGAAAATGTGTTTGGACATAAGTTTTCAAAACATATTTCACTTTTTTTTTTGAAAAAACATGAAACATGACTTATACCCACAAGTTCTAAAAACTATCACAAATACCCAATAGTACATTTATCAATAACATTCATTATATTATCACAAATTATAGTCCTGAATATAAATAAATTTGGTACAAAATTATCATTTTTATAATGAACTATATAATATACAATCAGATGACCGAGAAGACGAAGCAGCATTGTTACAAAATAATAAATGGTGGGCTCTTTTATAAAATACAAAAGTTTGGGACAATTTTAAAAAATGTAATAGTGATATTTTGGGCCAAAACCAGCTCTTGAGCTGGTTTGGGATTTGGGATTTGGGTTTTGGATTTTGGGAATTTGCCAAAATGTAGATAAAATCTATTGACAAACATGTATTTGCCAAAAAAACCCTAAATATATTTTGACAAAATCTATGACTAAATGGTCCTTGATATTCTGGCTTCGTCTCTGCTATCAAGTGTCAAAATAGTATGCTCAGGCCGTAGCAATTAGTCCTTTTGAAGTTTTAAGGACATTATTTAGTCTGCAAGCCTTGTATGATAATCAAATATGTATCCACCTTTATTCTACTCGCAAATTTAGACCGAAGGACCTTATAGAAATTGTGGGAGGACGAAATAGTTTAACTTTTTTCCACCAGACAATTTATAGAGCTTTTTAGACGTAAATAGACCATTATGTTAAGTTGAGTTAGAATATTAGTAGACTTAAAATTTTTCATATCAAACCAATATGGTAACCTGAAAAATAGAGTAATAAACTGTTATAGTCGATTAAGCTACACCGACTTTTTTTTTACACTACGTGTATATTGGCTATCGTACCAATATATTAAGGCATGTATAGCTGTGCAATAGAACTGCAAATTGATGAAAAACAACTTAAAAGAATTGCATTTGTTCTATTCGCTAGTTGTATTCATCAAATAAGAAGATCAGATTGTCTTACTTAAGTTTAAAATTCAGCTACTTGTTTGACATAGTTGACTACTATATGTTTTATAGGAAATATTTCCAGCAGGAACAGGGACTTTGACATCTACAATTGAGTGGGCAATGGCTGAGCTACTGAGGAACAAAGAAGTGATGAAAGTACTCTATTCTGAGCTTCAAAATTGGATAAACTCAAACCCCATTAAAGAATCAACAATCTTTCAACTTCCTTATCTAAATGCTTGCATTAAAGAAGTCTTAAGGCTGCATCCACCTATAGCATTTCTACCTCACTATGCAAGTGAAACATGCCAAGTTATGAACTACACAATTCCAAAGAATTCTTTAGTTTTTGTGAATCTTTGGGCAATTGGATATGACCCAAAACTTTGGGAGGATCCATTCTCATTCAAGCCAGAGAGGTTTTTAAACTCAAATCTTGATTTTAAAGGCCAAGACTTTGAGTTCTTGCCATTTGGTGCTGGTAGAAGAATGTGCCCTGGCTTGCCATTTGCTACAAAACAAGTGCATTTGATTTTGGCTTCTTTGGTTTATCACTTTGAATGGTCTCTTCCAAATGATGGTGATCCTTTGATTCTTGACATGAATGAAACATATGCTGTACCATTGCAAAGAGAAAAGCCTCCGATACTTGTTCCTACTAGGAAGTGATGACTAGTTTCTGCTGTTAATTATTTCTTTTCCATGTTTGTACAGTGCACAATAAACAGATGCTTGTTTGCCAAGAGTATCTGTTTTGATTTAACGGAACTTGCAAGAACACATATACCTATTTATGAAAATTTGGAATCTATAACAAAATTTGGCAGGATTTAATTTTTCAGAGAACAAGTGGAACAAAAGAACATGTTTGTCAGTTAGAGGTAAGTGACTTCTCATGTGCCTATCCAACTCAATCACTCTCTCCTCCTCCTCTTTTTTGTATTTCTTTTAAAGTATTTTTTAGTATAATCATTTGGTATTCAATATTACTTGGCTCGACTAATCCAAATTTATGCTAGAATCACTACTTGAAGACGTAGCGTTCTTTATCATGAATTTTTCAATTTTTAGGATTCAAACTCAAAACATTTAGTTAAGCATTTAGAGACATCATTCATCTCTTCTCACACACTCCTTGGTGTTTCTTCTTTAAGTATATTGTTATAGTTTTAATTTGAGAAAGAACATAGTGGAAGATTGTTCAGGGCCTTTTTTATTGTAGCTTTCATTACAAATGACAAGTCAATCCCTCTTTGATTAGAGTATATTTAAAGCATGGCGATAATGCGACCACATATAGGTTTATTCTTTCCCCTTAACCTCTCATGCAATCGGTCACGGGCCAACTCCTCCAAAGTATCAGCGGCACACAAATAGCCGGTGCGGCGCCATAGTCTCACCAGACTACAAGCCAGACTTCGCTTATCCTAGGTTTGTTGCCACGACCTTGTGTCTATGCTGAAGCTTGCTTCAGAGGCTTAGTGTCTTCTGTGCTAGCCGTTTGATGCCAAGACTTGAGCCTTGTCTTGCTAACAAATTCTTGTGGCGTATTTTATATGTTGCATCTTATCCTCGCACACACCCGAGGTTGGCTTCGGACATGACAGTCCCTCGCCTTGCGCTGGATGGCTCTCTCACATGCACAGTCTAATCCTCAAGCTTGATACTTGCCTTGTGCCTGTGTACGTGGCTTGTGCTTCACCCAAGTAGGGAAACCTTAATTTTTGGCCTTTTTGTTGTGCGTCTTTCTTAATATGCCTATAGTTATGGCATTACCAAGCATAGCCCTTGCGACATACTCACTTCCTGCACAGTGCAGTGTCGTCCCACGACTGCATGTCTAGGCCAACAGATGCTTGCTTTTAAGGCTGAACCGAAGCCAAGCTCACAAGTCAATACACGAGGCTCTCAAGAGTGGTTCCTCGAATACTCAATTGGCACGGAGGTCTTTATCTTTCCCAAAGATAGCTCATAAGGCTTAATGGTTTCATATGCCAAGCCTCCGGCACTTGTTGTGCGCCCAACGCTAGCCTTGGGCGTGGCATCATCCATAGAGTTACCTAACTCGTATGGATACCTTAGACACTACTTAGAGATGCCAAGGCAGGCCCTTGAGGTCCCCCTCAAGGTTGCTCACTTGGTGCGGTTTGATGACAGCACGCACGAAGGAGGCTAGCTGAGCTTTCAATACCTATGACCCTTTATATATGCTTTAAAAGAAAAGGCCCAAATGCCCCACACCTTTCCCTTTACGCCGACCTCCAAAAAGGTGTCGTCTGTTCCTAGTGATCCGTCTTGACTTCCTTCACACCTTCATGAATTTTCATCCAATTCCAACACCTGTGGAAAGAGATATGGCCTTTGGAACCTTCATCTAGTTACGACAATGTCACTGCTTCTTGGCTAAGTCAAGCCCATAGGTAAACGATCTTCGAATGACGCCAAACGTGGTAAGCATATACAAGGATATACTAGGAATAAGGCCTCCGGCTGAAATCCCTAGATTTCAGTCATATCTCAGAAACGCATTGTATTGACACTCAGATTCACATGCGATCGTCGCCCATAGGCTAGACCCTTGGGCTCCTCCCAAATCCTTTCTAAACTCCTTTGGCACTCTTAGGATATGCAATACACATCTTTACATGGTCGTTGCCTCCTACATAGTCCCTTTTCCTGATGCTCCTTCTTGAAGCCCATCGTCTGCATGTGTCGCCTGCATGGCTGACAATCATGCAGCCTGCTCGTGGCGCGCAACGTTACGGGCGCCATGAGTCAACAGACGCAGCCCGTAACAAGTATCATGACCTCTTTACCGTGATTGGTCGTTTCATTCCTGAGCACTTTTCTCTCAATTCATATTTCTTATTGAGATCACCCTCAGTGATGGATTTATACACAATCTATGATGTAACTCAATCATTATTGTATATTAATTAGAGGTTGTTGTAGGAACTTATAAATTTTAAATTCTTTTTCTACTACGATCTCGCTATTCTCAAAGTAGAAATCGCAAAAGTTCTCTTTCTCTTCTAGTTGAAAGTCTGCTCCCGCGATTCCATTATTTTGCCGCAGTGAGCGCCAACAGCTTTCGCTTATTCTTCTCTTCAATAAACTATTAAGTTCTATGAAAATAACTAAGATCGTGTTGGCTCAAATTTAAAGCTTACAATTATGTTCAAGATTGAGTTATTACAATCATTGGCGAATTGAAGCTAGGGTGGCGGAAGGCGTTCATCCGAATTTTCTTCGCCGGAAAATTATATTATATATAAAAGGTCAAATATAGAGAGAGGTAGAAGTTGAATCCTCTTGGCTTTTTCGTGTATTTGTTTCTTTGTATTTTGAATCCCCTGGTAAAAATCATGGCTCTGCTACTAATTACAATCAATTTAATTAAGTCCCAACCTCTAATTCAATATCTTAGCTTGTAGATAGTCATTATGATTTTTTAATAATCCGTGATTAAAATAGCTTAGCAACGGGAATATGTTGTTTAGCAACGGAGTTCATCCAATGCTAATTCCTGTTTGTCTTTTTTGTTTTTTTAGTTAGAGAATGCATCATTTTGATTGATACTAACTTCAGATAAAGATATACTAAGACAATAATATTAAATATAAAGTATGAGAATTTGGAAAGAAAGAAACTTCAAATTGGATATTATTTGATTTGTTATTTATGCGGTTACATCAAATCAAATATCCAGCTCCATTCCATATATAACCTTATTCCAGAAGCAAAACACAGTAAACTTAACTCGACAATCAGAGCAAGCAAGATTCAGCTGAACTGATTAAGGGTGTTTTAGCTGGTTTGCTTTGTGTGAGGAAAACTTTTCAACAGGGGGATAAAAATTGGTGGCTTTCTTGGAAGGTAAAGGAATGTTATGAACTCCACTCCCTTTGAAAGGGCAACAAAAAAACACCGGGGGACGACAACAAGGGCCTGGGGTTAGTGCTTTTACTGTTGTTGTCCCTACAAGCAACAAAATGAAAAGGCTCATAATACTACTAATTTCTTTTGCCATAGAGTTTATGAAATAAATGACTTTTAATTTACTTTCTATAGTTTTTTGAGTTGTGTGAGAAATGTAGGATTCTGTATTGCAATATATAGAGAAAGAATTCTCCTTGGTGAAAGTGACATTTCCTTTGTTCATTTGTGTTTTTTTTTTGTGTGTTTTTTTAATTTAATGATGGTGCTATTCGCATCAGCTTGAACGCAACACGACTATTCCATTGAGTATCTGCTACTCCCGCTTGTGCACATATGCCGAATAACTCTATTCACTACAGTCTAGGCAGATGAAAAAAATTACCTAGTATTTTTTATTTTCGCTAGAATTTAAACTTGAAATAAGATGGTTTTTCAACCACTTCATTGTCCATTAGGCTAGACCCTCGATTCTTTCGTTTTCGAGAGATACTTTCTTGAGCTTTTGGATATTGATTTACCTCGATTGTATCTTCAATACCAAATCAAAGAAATTTAAAAAAAAATTGGAGATTCTTAGAAGAAGATGTTAACATCGGAGATTATGATATCAATGTCGATCATTGTCAATAGAAAATTATCATTTTGACCATTGTTCCCGATGATGAATTTTGATGTTATTCGATGCGACAATTGATTTTATATAAATGTATATTATTAAGCTCGATACCGTGGATCGGTTTACTAATTCTTTTATCGGTCATTTTTCCTCTATGTTTGAAAAATAGAAAGCAAAAATATTAAGAAAACAGTTTGCATTTAAATTTGTTTATCCGAAAAACGGATATAGTTAAATTTGTACGTAGTTCTAAGGGTATGTGATATAACCTGATACAAATTATAATAATAAATAGAAATATCGAATATTAACTGCAAAGAATGAAAGATAAGCAAAGTTGAAAAGAGGATGATTTATGGATTAAGCAAGATGAATCAATCTATAAAGCTAAAAAATGATGATTCCTCAATATGGGAGTGTATGATATCTGAGTTGTAATGTATGCCAAACTTAATCCTTTACAGAAATATAGTCATCCTTTTTATAGTGGGGGAATCCTACTTTAGATATAATAAAAAATACATAGTGGGGAACCCATGATAAATCAGTTTTTTCCTAATTCCTGTCGAGATTCTCTCCCTTAGTGCGGCTGTAACAGCTCTTGTTTATGAGCTCGATCTTGATCGAACTCGGTATTGGTCGGTTTTCAGTTTTAGAGCTCGATGCGGGTTTGAGATCGATGTTGACTCAGGGCCCAGTATTAGGCCAGTATTGTTTGGCCTTTGGCCCTTAAGCTCGATTCCACCGCTTCTCATCATAGTTTGATAGTGCCTTCCCTGAAACTCGAAGCTCGTTAGTGCCTTCTTCTTGTCCCTGAAACTCGAAGCTCTTTAGTGCCTTCTTCGGATCCCATCTCGATATTATGAAGACTTTTTTCGGTCCATTATGTTCCCATCTCGATCAGTCGTACGGAGGCCGAAATCAATTTCAACCGTATACAGATAGTCCCCTCGTTTCTTGGAAAGGATGTGGCGATAAACGAAATGATTTCCCAATGGCTCGATTGGATGTACACTGACGTTTGCATCGAGCCCGACCATGACGTACGTGATAGCTGTCCCGTCGGTTCAGTTTACCAAGGCATTTAATGCGTGTCAGATGGTGGTCGACCACTGCTGATATTGAACCGTCATTGCTCAATCTATAAATAGCCCCTCCTTTTACCATTTATCACTTTTACATCTTCAATCTTCAATCTTCAATCTACAAATTTTCCAAGTTCTTTCTCGCATCTTCTGAGTTCATCTGTAAATTTGTGATTTTTCTGCAAATATCTTTCTTTTGTGATTTTTACTGAAAGATCTTTCTTCAAAATGCCACATCTTTGTCATCTCCTTCTATTTTCTGTCTATAAATCAAAAATAGCGAAAATATCTAAAACCGTTCCTCAAAAAGAAAAAGCTTCTTCTTCACGGCCTACCGTCGACAAAACACCAGTGGAGCCACGGCCTGAGGAGTATGTTCCTGGGGCGTGTGTTCTTACCTCCGATTTTAAGGTCGATAAAGGCTCGTCGATTTCCGGTCGATGCGATCCAATATTGAGGTATATGTGCTTGATAACCAAGGGGCATATCAAGCAGCTGAGGAAAGACTATAACTGGGAGAAACTAGAAATAATAATCCCAGCTCCCGATGAAGATATCACCACTTATGTGAAAGGGTTTTTAAGTGTGTATACTTACCCTTTCACACTGGGCCCCCTCGACCTTGTCGTCATCGATATTTGCCGTCAATACCGGATAACCCTAGGCTAAATCCATCCTTCATTTTGGCGGATCATTATTCTAATCCGTTTCTTTGTGAACAAGATCGAGGGGATGCCTTTCACCCTCGACCACCTCATTCGATTGTACAGCCCTCGTCTCTTTCGAGGTCGGGCTAATAAAACTCCAGCGCCGGGCCACCAAGGTTCTGTTTGCAATTATAGACGAGGACAAGGATCGAGGTTGGATGGGTAGGTTCGTTCGAGTGAAGACTTTGGACCTAATACCGGCTGAGAAGATGCCATTTCCCGAGGAGTGGAACATGAAGCGTAAGTGTAACTCTGTTGTTTTCTCCTATTGTTTTGTTTCTTTGTCTCTTTCTCACTGATATCTCTTTTTGTGATGCAGTAGTTCCTTGGATGCCCGATGCAGTTCCTGACCTTAAGAACTGGGTATGGGATCTGTCTTCGACATCTACATACGCCGAGCGCTCATGGCGTGATTTGTCAAAGGGCCGTTGGGAGGCCAAAATTCATGGTAAGCCTTTTTTCTCGTATTTTTGATAGTTCGAACGAAGTGTTTTCCGTATACTTAATCAATTTTCTTGTGTGTAGGCCTGGGCAAAGATGCGGTTTTGAGGCCCCCGTCCGACGAGGAAGAGGCTTCGATCTTTGTTCCAAAATTGGTGAAGGATAATAAGAGAAAAACTGTCTCTGCTTCCGAAAATCCAAAACCGAAGACGAGGACGGCTCATAAGCCGAGGAAGGATATCATCCCTTTGACCGAAGAATAAGTTCGGCGTCTAAGGGATGAAGATGAGGAAGAAGAAAATGATAGGTCCGTACTGGTGGCCCGAGTGAAGAAAACCATTGATGCCTCAAATGCAGCTGGATCGATGGTGGTTCGTGTGTCTCTGCCTCGAACTAAGGTGGTATTGGAGAAGGATTCGGGCAAAGTCCCTGAATTGTTAGAGATCGAAGATGCTTCCCACTGATGTCAAAAAACGGTGGGTATATCTGGAGGGGTCGGTCATGAAGCTCTCTAAACGGAGGAGAACGCCCCAAGCGAGTCGCTTGGGGCAATAGTGATCGAAGACTCGCCCACTCTCCCTGCTTTTTTCGAAAGGGAGATTAGGGAAGCCAAGCTTTGGGGGCCCTCGAGATAAACCGGTCTCATGAAGGGGAGGACCCCTTCTGTGATTTGTTTACTGGTGTCAAGGATGTTGCTGTCCCTAGTGATGTGTCGGGCCTTTTCTGTGAAATTCAACAAGCTCTAAATCGAGTAAACTCTAACTCCCTTTGTTGATATCACTTTTATGTTTGCTATCTTTCTCTAACTTTTTTTCTTCTTTATTATGTAGGCCGCAACAGTTCATTGAGAAGCATATTCTCGGTCTCGAGCTGAGTTGCGTCGGTATGAGGTCGACCTCGAACGGGTCACGTAGGAGAGGAATTCCCTTAGACTCCTCTTCGGGAAAAAAGAAGAATAAATCAAGGACCTCCGAGCTAAATTGGCCAAGGCTCAACAAGACCAGACCGACCTGACTGAGTAGGTAATGGTAATCTTAAAAATCCATGGGCTCGATTCTAGAACGGTGGCTAATATTTAGATCTCACAGCTACAACAGAAGCTTGAGGTAATTGGGAAGCTTCGTGAGGAGGTCGATATGATAAGGGCGGAGACCTTAGGATGGAAAGATGGCATGGACCGTCTTGCCACAGAAAAAAAAACTGCTCGAGCCCAATTATCATCGGTCGAAAACCAACTTCAAAGCATAAAGGAGAAGAACTCGGTTCAAGCAAGAAAAATAGAGGAGCTCGAGGCTCGGTTGGCCTCCGAACTTGCCAAGGCCAAATCAGACGCCGAAAGAGCAAAGGCCAATGCGGATGCATTTGTGGCCGTCTATCAGGCCGATGCTAAAGTTGCTCAGGTACAAGGAAGAGAGGCAGCCGAGACCGCTAACACTCGAGCACATTAGGTTGCTGAACATTCTATATGCCGATCTCGGAGGGAGACCCTAGAAGAGATCCATGCTCGAGGTTTCGATCTCACCGAAGAGATAAAAAGGGCTAAAGAGATTGAAGCAGATGCTGAAGCCTTGGCTTCCGATGATGATGATGATGATGATGATGGTGATTATGGGAGAAAGAGTGGGTCCGAGAGCGGGGAGGAGCCCAATGGAGAAGAGACCGCCCCCGAAGATAACCATGAAACTTAGCCCTTAGTTTCCATTTTGGTCTTTTGTGTGTAGGGTCCTGTTCGGACGTTGTAAACATTCTTGTATATATATATATATATAAAGATCTTTTCTTTTCTCGACTTGCCTCTATTTTATTCTCTGCCTTGTGAAGATTTTGTTTTATTCATGCCTTATGCAAAGTTTTTCATAAGTTCGAGGCTTTAGGCAATTTGATCGAAGTCTTCATAAGTTCGAGGCTTTAGGCAATTTGATCGAAGTCGGACCTTGTAGTCTTTATAATCGAGTGAGCGTTTGCTCGAACTTGAATTAAAAATATCCCTTAGGCTTAATAGTCGAGTGAGTGATTCGGACTCTAAGTAATGTAGCCTGTAGACTTAGAGGTCGAGTGAGTGATTGCTTGAACTCAAAATAAGATTAGCCCTTAGGCTTAGTAGTCGAGTGAGTGATTTGAACTCGAAGCAAGGTAGCCCATAGGCTTTATAGTCGAGTGAGTGATTGCTCGAACTCGAAGTAGTGTAGCACGTAGGCTTTATTGTCGAGTGAGTGCTTTGCTCGAACTCGAAATAAGAGTAGCCCATAGGCTTAGTAGTCGAGTGAGTGATTCGGACTCGAAGTAAAGTAGCCCGTAGGCTTTATAGTCGAGTGAGTGATTGCTCGAACTCGAAGTAGGGTAGCCCGTAGGCTTTATAGTCGAGTGAGTGCTTTGGTCGAACTAAAAATAAGAGTAGCCCGTAGGTTTAGTAGTCGAGTGAGTGATTCAAACTCGAAGTAATGTAGCATGTAGGCTTAATGGTTAAGTGAGTGCTTGCTCGAACTCGAAGTGATGTGACACGTAGGCTTATTAGTCAAGTGAGTGATTCAAACTCGAAGTAATGTAGCATGTAGGCTTAATAGTTGAGTGAGTGATTGCTCGAACTTTAAATAAGAGTAGCCCGTAGGCTTAGTAGTCGAGTGAGTGCTTGCTCGAACTCGAAGTGATGTAGCATGTAGGCTTATTAGCCAAGTGAGTGCTTGTTCGAACTAGAAGTGATGTGGCCCGTAGGCTTATTAGTCGAGTGAGTGATTCGAACTAGAAGTAATGCAGCCCGTAGGCTAAATGGTCGAGTAAGTGATTGCTCGAACTCAAAATAAGAGTAGCCCGTAGGCTTAGTAGTCGAGTGAGTGCTTGCTCGATCTCGAAGTGATGTAGCCTGTAGGCTTATTAGCCGAGTGAGTTCTTGATCGAACTCGAAGTGATATGGCCCATAGGCTTATTAGTCGAGTGAGTTATTCGAACTCGAAGTAATGTAGCCCGTAGGCTTAATGGTCGTGTGAGTGATTGCTCAAACTCGAAATAAGAGTAGCCCGTAGGCTTAGTAGTCGAGTGAGTGCTTGCTCGAACTCGAAATAGGGTAGCCCTTGGGCTTCTTAGATAGTCCCCGAGTGAGAATGGTTGCTCGAACTCATTGATATTTTTGTTGGCAGTCCCCGATTTATGTGGTAATGGTCGGCCCTTAAGCTTGCTTGCAAAATAGATCACGAAATAGAGGATGGATTCTAAGATATCGGTAAGAAATTCTCTTTGTCATTATACATGTGTTTATGTTCTGTACCAGGGATCGAGCAAACTACATGAGCATGGTTCGTTTTGACCATTTGGCTTTTACAATTTTTCCTATCGAAACCATGTTGTCACGAAGTAAAT
The DNA here is from genome assembly GCF_000715075.1 of Nicotiana tabacum. Lineage (NCBI taxonomy): Eukaryota > Viridiplantae > Streptophyta > Magnoliopsida > Solanales > Solanaceae > Nicotiana > Nicotiana tabacum. The sequence continues at coordinate 25,155,287 of NC_134094.1, read as the reverse complement.
TTCTTGCTTCGAACTTGATAATCAAACTTTGATAATCGAACGTGATATATTCGAGGGTAATTCCCCTAAATATTAGAGGTTTATTGTAAAGAGGCCTCGTATACTGTTGAATTATTCTGAGGTATCACGATCAATGGTTGCATCATTAAAAACCTTGCCGAAAAACCCATTTGGGATAAAATCGGTCTAAGGGAAAAAGAATGCAACCCGTGCTTTCAGACCTAAGGCTTCGTGTTGAATAATCCATCCTTGTTCCTGATCAAACTCCTGCAAGGGTTAGTTTTGAAATATAAACGAACATGGGAGGGTCATACCTTAGCAGTAGTATCGTTTTAGGTGCGACACATTCCAATTGCTTGGTAGTTTATTGCCGTTTATAATACCGAGCTTGTAGGATTCTTTACCGACGTTTTCAAGTACCTGATACGGTCCTTCCCAGTTTGGACCCAATTTTCCTTCATTTAGATTTCGGGTGCTGAGGGTGACTTTTCTTAGCACTAAGTCCCCGATTTTAAAATGGCGAGGATTGGTTCTTCGATTATAGTATCTTTTGATCCGCTGTTTTTGGGTGGCCAATTAGACGAGAGTGGCTTCTCATTTTTCATCCAATAATTCGAGGATGTTATTCATAGTCTCATGATTTGACTCTTCTGTTGTATATAGAAACCTGGCACTGGGTTCCCCGACTTCGACTGGAATCAAGGCTTCAGAGCCATATACTAAAGAGAACGGGGTTGCCCCCGTACTGGATTTTGATGTTGTTCGATATGCCCAAAGAATTTCGGGTAGAATTTCTCTCCATTTTCCCTTAACGTCGTTCAACCTTTTCTTTAGGTTTTGAATGATAGTCTTGTTCGTTGATTCAGCATGTCCATTCCCACTAGGGTGATATGGTGTTGATAATATCCTTTTTATTTTATGGTCTTCGAGGAATTTCGTCACTTTGTTATCGATAAATTGTTTCCCATTGTCACACACTATTTCGGCGGGTATCCCAAATCGACATACGATATGATCCCAGATGAAGTCTATAACCTCTTTTTCTCTTACTTTCTCGAACGCTTGTGCTTCAACCCGTTTAGAGAAATAGTCGATCATTAATAAAATGAACTTAGCTTTACCTGGGGCCGATGGCAGAGGGCCGACAATATCCATTCCCCATTTCATGAATGACCATGGGGATATGACTGGGTGAAGTTTCTTTCCGGGCTTATGATCATTGGTGCAAACCTTTGACATTTATCATATTTTCGAACAAACTCCTTTGCATATTTTTCCATATCAATCCAATAATATCCTGCTCTGATTACTTTTCGGACTAATGAGTCAGCACCGGAATGATTTTCACAAGTGCCTTCGTGAATCTCAGATGTAGTCGGTGTCTCCTGGTTTTAAGCATACTACCAATGGTCCATCGAATGTCCTTAAGTATAATGTTCCATCTCTAGTCAATATGAATCGAGCAGCTTTGGTTCGTAGGGCCCTCGAATATTTAGGGTCCGATGGGAGCCTTCCGTTCTTCAAGTATTAGTTATACTTATTCCTCCAATCCCAGGTTAAGCTTGTAGAGTTTAACTCGGCATGACCTTCCTCGATCACGAATCTCGAGAGTTGAACGACAGTCCCCGAGCTAATCTCATCTTTCTCGACCGATGACCCCAAATTTGTAAGTGCATCGGCCTCAGTGTTTTGTTCTCGAGGTACATGCTGTAAAGTCCATTCTTTGAAACGATGCAAAGTTACCTGTAGTTTGTCCAAATACCTTTGCATTCTATCCTCTCGAACTTCGAAGGTTTTGTTTACTTGATTTACCACCAGTAAAGAGTCACACTTGGCTTCAATGACTTCTGCTCCCAAGCTTTTAGCTAGTTCGAGACCTGCAATCATAGCCTCATACTCGACCTCGTTCTTAGTCAACCTAGTAGTTTAGATGGATTGCCTAATAGTGCTACCCGTGGGCGGCTCTAAAACAATGCCTATCCCGAACCCCTTCACATTCGAAGCATCGTCTATGAAAAGGGTCCATACCCCTGATGATATACCCGATTTCAACAAGAGATCTTTTTCAACTTCGGGTACGAGGGTTGACGTGAAATCGGCCACGAAGTCCGCTAAAATTTGAGACTTGATGGACGTCCGGGGTTGATATTCGATATCATACCCACTGAGTTCGATGACCCATTTGGCCAATCTGCCTGATAGTTCGGGCTTGTGCAAAATATTACGAAGTGGGTAAGTGGTTAATACGTATATAGGGTGACATTGAAAGTATGGTCTTAACTTTCTAGAGGCGCTTATTAGTGCAAGTTCCAATTTCTCTAAGTATGGATATCTAGTTTCCACATCTCCTAAGGTTCGACTTACATTATAAACGAGAAATTGCATACCTTGCTTTTCTCGAACTAGGACACCACTTACCGCTATTTCCGATACCGCTAAGTACAAGTAAAATTTCTCATATGCCTTCAGATTGTGAAGCAGCGGTGGGATCGATAGGTATTGCTTCAATTCCTCTAATGCCTGTTGGCATTCCGAGGTCCAGGTGAATCGTTCTTCTTTTTGAGTAGAGAAAAAAATTGGTGGCCTCGATCCGACAACTTCGAAATGAATCGGCCTAAGGCAGCTATCCTTCCGGTTAGCCTCTGCACGGCTTTAACACTGTCTACGATAGTGATGTCTTCGATGGCCTTGATTTTATCGGGGTTGATCTCGATTCCCCGATTTGATACCATGAAGCCAAGGAACTTGCCCGAACCGACCCCGAAACACATTTCTCGGGGTTAAGCTTCATGTTGTATTTCCTTAAGATTTTGAACGTTTCCTGCAAATGAGCCAAATGGTCCTCTGCGCGCAGGGACTTAACTATCATGTCATCAATATAAACTTCCATCGATTTACCTATTTGCTCTTCGAACAATTTATTTACTAGGCGTTGGTAAGTAGCTCCTGCAATTTTTAGCCCGAAGGGCATTACATTATAACAATATGTTCCATACTTGGTGATAAATGAAGTTTTTTCTCGATCCTACGGGTTTATTTGGATTTGATTATACCCGGAATAGGCATCGAGAAAAGTAAGGATCTCGTGGCCGGCCATGGCATCGATCATGCGATCGATGTTAGGCAGCGGAAAAGAATCTTTTGGGTACGCCTTATTTAAATCCTTATAATCTACACACATTCTAACTTTGTTCCCTTTTTTAGGGAATACAACTACATTGGCTAACCATTCCAGATATTTCACTTCCCGAATGGACCTTATTTTGAGAAGTTTGGTTACCTCGTTCTTTATGAATGCGTGCTTTACCTCGGATTGGGGTCTTCTCTTTTGCTTCACCGATTTGAACCTATGATCCAGACTTAGCCGATGCGTCGTTATATCCTGTGGGATCCCTGTTATGTCTAAATGGGACCAAGAAAAATAATATATGTTATCAATAAGAAATTGAATTAGCTTTTTTCCTGAGTTCGGGGGTTAATCCCGTTCCCAGGTATACCTTTTGCTCGGGCAGGTACTCGATCAATATAACCAGCTCTAGCTCTTCGACCGTTGATTTGGTGGCATCAGAATCTTCAGGAACGATAAAAGTTCTAGGGGTCAGAAAATCCTACTCTTCTCTTTTTACCTCTTGCTTCCTCGATTCGGTCGAAGCTGGTGGTTGTGATTGCTATTTGACTTCCTGTTTACCTTCGATGTTCGACCTTTCCGAGGTTGATAGTGTTGATATCGGTGTTACCTCATCGACCGCAAACATTTCCTTTGCAGCATGTTGCTCCCCGTATATTGTTTTTACACCGTCCGACGTTGGGAATTTCACCATCTGGTGGAGAGTCGATGGAACTACCCTCATATTGTGGATCCAAGGCCTTCCAAGCAGGGCATTGTACCTCATGTCACCCTCGATTACGTGGAACTTTGTAGCTTGAATGGTTCTGGCCGTGTTCATCGGTAAAGTAATCTCCTCTTTAGTTGTTTCACTGGCCATATTGAAGCCGTTTAAGACCCGAATTGCGAGCACGATTTGATTTTGTATGCCGAGCTACTCCACGACCCTTGATCGAATGATATTCGTCGAGCTTCCTGGATCCACTAAAACACGCTTAACTTGTACTTTATTTAATAAGATAGAAATTACCATAGCGTCATTGCGGGGCTGAGAAATGCCTTCTGCTTCTTCGTTGTTGAATGATAAAGTACCTTCGGGCACATAATCTCGGGCTCATTTTTCCTTAGGGATGATAACTTAGTGCGTTTAAATATGGGTCTCTGTGGAATGCCGACCCCACCGGCGATCATATGAATGACATGTTAGGGTTCCTCCTGTTCATTTTTCCTATTGGCGTGCCTTTCTCTTAAATGATTCTTAGCTCGATCACTGAGGAACTCTCGAAGGTGGCCTTCATTGACTAGACGGGCTATCTCTTCCCTTAATTGCCTACAATCTTCAGTCTTGTGACCATGCGTGCTATGATACTTACACATCAAATTCGGGTTTCTTTGGGAAGGATCGGTTTGTATGGGTCCGGGCCTCCTAGTATCTTTGATCTTTCCGATCATTGACACAATGTCCAATGCATCGATGCTAAAGTTATACTTCGACAACCTAGGTGCTTCTGTCGGATCGGCATACTTATTGAAACCACTTTTGCTCGTAAGTCCTCAAGAATTCTGTCCTCGATCACTTCTTCGATTGTTCCGGGCGGAATTACGTTTTTAACTATCGACCTTGAATCCCTGGTGACGTCTCTCTTATTTTTAACTATCGACCTGTTATGATGTACGGAACCGGAAGGGGCTCCTAATTGGTCGTCCTCTACCCTGATCTTTGATTGATATCGGTTCTACACATCTTCCCAAGTTACAGCTGGATATTTGATCAAATTTTGTTTCAGCCGACGTGATACTACCGAACTCCGCTCGTTCAATCCTTGGGTGAAGCTTGAACGGCCCAATCATCTGTGACTAGTGGCAATTCCAAGCGTTCCATTTGAAATCGGGACACGAATTCTCTCAGTATTTAATTATCCCTTTGCCTTACCTTGAAAAGGTCTGATTTCCTTGTTGCGACCTTTATCGCTCCTGCGTGTGCCTTTACGAAAGAGTCTGCTAACATGGAGAATGAGTCGATGGAGTTTGGTGGTACGTTGTGATACCAAATTATTGCTCCCTTCGAGAGGGACTCTCCGAATGTTTTCAACAGCACAGATTCGATTTCATCATCTTCTAAATTGTTACCCTTGATGGCACATGTGTAAGAGGTGACGTGTTCGTTGGGGTCGGTCGTTCCATTATATTTAGGAATCTCGGGCATGCGGAATTTTTTTGGGATCGGTTTTGGGGCTGCACTTGGTGGAAAAGGCTTTTGCATGAATTGTTTGGAATCCAACCCTTTCAACACTGGTGGTGCCCCTGGGACCTGATCGACCATAGAGTTATATGTTTTAACTTTCTTATCCTTTGCTTCGATCAGTTTTTGTGAGTTCCTCGAGTATCTTAGCAATTTCGGAATTAGTCCTCGATTCTTGCTCATTTGATCTTATTATTGCTGGCCCCGTTATGTGGGTGATTTCTCCGGGTAGACTGGGTTTGACTCTCGGTACCTGGGTTTGACTCTGTAATTGAGCTATCGCTACCTGTTGAGCTTGCAACATTTCAAAAATCATACGCAAGCTGATTCCGTTTTCCTCAACGTTATGAGTTTCTTGAGATGCGGATCGAGTACCACCATGAATGCTATTTTTAGGTTTAGATCGTAGGTTTGCCTCAATGGCCACATGCGAATTAACGTCTAATGGTACTTCGACTCGAGCTCCAACGGTGTCAACAAGTGGCGTTCCGGCCCTGGGCGTCAAGTTGTTGTTCTCACCTTGAAGGCTAGCTTCGTTATCGATAGGTAAGGCCATTTAACTTAAGAGCTCGTCGTTGCTAATCCGAAATCAAAGACACTTACGAAAACAAGCGTAAAATTGTGTGTTTTTGCAGATTCGTATCAAATAATCACTAATATCTTTAGCCCCACGGTGGGCGCCAAACTGTTTACCCGAAAAATGGATAGAGTTGAATTTATACGTAGTTCTAAGGGTATGTGATATAACTTGATACAAATCATAATAATAAATAGAAATATCGAATATTAACTGCAAAGAATGAAAGATAAGCAAAGTTGAAAAGAGGATGATTTATGTATTAAGCTAGATGAATTAATCTATGAAGCTAAAAAAGGACAATTCCTCAATATGGGAGTGTATGATATCTGAGTTGCAATGTATGCCAAACTTGATCATTTACAGAAATATAGCCATCCCTTTTATAGTGGGGGAATCCTACTTTAGATATAATAAAAAATACATAGTGGGGAACCCATGATAAATCAGTTTTTTCCTAATTCCTGCCGTGATTCTCTCACTTAGTGTGGTTGTAACGGCTCTTGTTTATGACCTCGATCTTGATAGGACTCGGTATTGGTCGGTATTGGTCGGTTTCCAGTTTTAGAGCTTGATGCGGGTTTGAGCTCAATGTTGACTCGGGGCCCAGTATTAGGCCGGGTTTGGTTGGCCTTTGGCCCTTAAGCTCGATTCCACCACTTCTCATCATAGTTCGATTTGGATCCGAGCTCGATAATAACTTCGAGCTCGGTATTTGACCTGTCCCTGAAACTCGAAGCTCGTTGGTACCTTCTTCGGATCCCATCTCGATATTATGAAGATTTTCTTCGGTTCATTATGTTCCCATCTCGATCAGTCGTACGAAGGCCGAAATTAATTTCGACAGTATACAAAATTGCTTTTTTATTTTCAACGAACAACTTAAATTGCTCATAGTTACTAATATGCAACTAGACAACCTGCGCAGTCATATCTTTTGCGTAATTTTAGCTTATAGGAAGAGTTTTTTAAACTTTAGATTCACAATGAACGACACTAGTTCCTTTATGAGCTTCAACCTTACAAGTTCCTTATTTGAATGCTTGCATTAAAGAAGTCTTCTTAACCAGGCGAATGGGTGTAGTCTCGTAATCATGATCATTGGAATGATGACACCCTATTTTGGGGTTACCATTGAAGTTATATTCGTATTGCATAAAATTTTGCAAAGTGTGCCCGCTTGGATTTGAAATAGCTCAATCTCTTCAATGCAACTTCAGACATTCGAATCTGAAGTAGTTCAATCTATTCAATGCAACGTCAAAAATCAAATCTGAAGTTGTTCTACCTTTCAAATGCAACTTCAGACATTTGACTCTTAAGTAGTACAATCTATTATATGTAACTTTAGATTTCGATTCTTAAGTTCTGAACTTGTTCTTCGAATTTCAACAATTCAATACATAATTCAATGCCCAAATATACTCCAAATGAGTTCAAATTTGAAACATAACTTTTAAATATCGTAAAGAACAAATCTCAATTATCAAATTGTCAAAACAACATAACAAACTCATTTTGCAACTAAGAAAAAGAAACTCTAAGCACAGAGAAGAAGAAAATAATAGTAAAGAAGAAGAGAAAAGCGTATGTATCTAAAGTTATCCAAAAATAGGGTATCAGTTAAACAATAGATGACGCAAAACTGGATGCCACATGAAAATTTTAGGAAAAATGACATTGTATAGCCGCTGTAAAAATAATAGCCGAAAAAATATATAAAATTTGTATATTTTTCGTATACATTCTGTATATTATATATAAAAATTATACAAATTTCATACACATTTTCGGCCACCAGATGTAAATAGTTTTTGGCGCAGGCTAAAGTGATAATACCCCAAATTTTTTCAAGAACTAGTCCATGTTTAGTTTGGGCCTACAAGCCCAAAATGGCCACTTCAAGCTGGGAGGTCCAACTTTATCAACTCGAATACTGATGTTATCTACGACGATTAAACGACTAAACTTCCACGTATGTACTTGGAAAAAAATCAACATATGGTTGATAGAGGTAAAAAACCGAAAATACCTACACTCACAAGTGTTTATATTAAATCAATTAATGGGAAATATGTGTCATGTATATAAATTTATTGATTAACTATTTTTTAGTATTATTTATTGTCGCTTTTCTTCGTATATCTTAATGTTAAATACACCGTGTATGTAGGTCAAAAAATAAATTATATGTATATTTACTATGTATTGACTCCCCTTAATTTCTTGGTATGTTTATTTTTATATATTTTGACACTCCTTAACAAAAATTCTAGCTCCGTAAGTACTCATGCAGTGCTTTAAAAGGACCTTTTTTTAAGATTTGCCCGAGGAATTCGCCTCTGGGCGAGGCATTTGCAAAACGCTTTGAGACTCACTTGTGGGGCATAATTTTGTGAGGTTTACGCCTCAAGTGTCTGACTATGCGGCCTAAACCTGCTTAACAACGCTTGAGACTCGCCCAATAATTTCTACACAAATCATGTGCCAAATTTCCTAATTAATAGCATTGTTGACCCTCAAATCATTTAAGAAATTGTGATTTTTGAATTGTTTGAACGTTAATACTTTATAGTTGATTTGTATCTCATAATAAAAATAAACATATTGCATTAAAATATCATGTTAGATATTTTGTTGGCTAAGTATTTTACTGTATTTTCTGGACGATGTACATTATTTAGAATTCTTTGGCACTTCTTCTAGTCCCCCCCCCCCCCCCCGACATATATAATGTCTATGTAGGGGGTAGAAATCATGTCAAGCTTTAAGAACATATAACCTGGAGAGGTTCTTTTGTGTGGTAACCAAAAGCAACATCCAATAACTAAGGTAACATTACAACTTTCAATTATTTGTATATATGTACATTCTAAATTATATAGAGATATATAAAGGTCCATATGGTCCCCTACATTGAAAAGTAACAATCCCCGCCAACTACCCCTCCATTAGAACCCCCCCCCCCCCCAAACCCCCCAAACAACCCCAACACCAACCCAAAAAAAGTTAGAGAGAAAAGAAAGGGAAAATAAAATCTAGTTAGAGGCATCATTATTAGAAAACGTAGGGCACCCCTTTATATCCATCATCATTAATTTATAATGGTTGTATGCCCACGCCTAAGTTCAACCATTATTGCTCCCTTACAACTTAGAAGCCTCACTTTCTATAATATGCATTTGATTATGAAAAGGCTTGGGGATGGTACTTGCCTTTTCCTCACTCTTGTCAATTATATTTTTTTCAAAAATTATTTTTGTTAAAAAATATTTTTTAGTGTTTAATTAGTGAATAAAAATTATTTTTTAGAAAAGAATAGATATTACGCTTCAGGTTTTACATTAATAAAAAATAGTTAAAAATTGTTATAAGAAAATTAAAATAAGGGATGCAAATATTATATCGTAAATTACGAAAAAGGTAAGTATGATGGAGTGAAACTTAGGATAGGTATCTGAAATTGTCTCTAACGGTCCGGTGCACTAAACTCTCGTTGTACGCAAGGTTCATGGAAAGGTCGGACTCGGACCACAAGAGTCTATTGTAATATGTGTTAATAGTAATATTAGTTCGAAGAGTGTTTTGAGGAGACTATTGAAAACTAAACACTAATAATGGCATTTAAGTGTTAGACGGAGAGAGAATCTTAATAATTTAGTTGGTTCGTTACCTAAATTTTACCTTATTAGTAAAACTTTGATTCTCCATTTTATAATTCCTTTCCAGATTTTCGCTTTCTTCTCCTATGCATATTAAAAATATATTAATTTGAGCAACTAATATGAAGTTAAAATAGAAGAAAAATGAACTTCGTTAATACGTGAGGAAAGTCAACTTTTCCCTCCAATAAAAAGTGTTTCCTTGAAAAGACTTTCTGAAAACCAATTACATCATCAGAAAATCTCTTACTGATAAAAAATATTTTCCTCTAAACATAATTCTATCATCGTGACAACTCGATAGGTCGTTTAGAGTACCAGTCTTAATTTCAGTGTTATGAGACCTCCCATTGCTTCATTTGATATTTCTTGATTTGTGTGTGTGGTCTGTGTCATCTTTCGGAAAGTTTTTTGACGAGCGCAAAATACAACACGAAAACTAATGCTCGCTAGTCAAATATAGTATAGTTATGATTATCGTTTCCACAAGGATTGGATTTAAACAATGTTCAAGTAATTTCTAACTTAACGCTATTCAGGATGATTAACACGTTGGTTGGAATGATTAATAATTAAAATTAACTATGAAACTAAAACAATTGGCAATTGATCACCAGAAGAAAAGAGTTGAGCAACACTAAAATATCAATCGGAGAAATAAGGGTCGTGATAGGATAGTTGCAAGATAACTATTTGGGACCCAACTCTAGTTCAATTCACTCTAATATTTTAATAATTATTCACTCGATGATTAATTTAAACGTGTAGTCACGACTCATCTCTCAATTAAATCTTAACTCTACAAGGTGAACTAATATAAGCACTGTGAAAATATGCAGGCATGCGTTTATGGATTAGTCTTCAGGAAAACGTCTTTCGAATATTATCCCAACTTGAAATAATCAACAGTTCAACAAGCTCTTTCGATTACTTAAGAGAATCACTAAATTAAACCAAACAAAATAATGCAAGCAAATCACCATAATATTTCTCTTTCGATTAAATAAACTAGTGAATAAAGTTGCAAACAATTCAAACCTTTATAAACGGATTCAAGCAAAGAACTAGAGTTAAAATTCACTAATATCAATCAAAACACCATATCCGTCAAACCCTAAGGGAAACTACTCCATAATCATGGAGGAAGTCATCACAAATACAATTAAAGAGTAAGAAAATATTAATCTAACGTTACAATCCAAACTCCCATATTGAATTGATGGAAAAATAATGAAATCTTGTGTATTGTAGCCTCCAATGCTCTGCTCTGATACCAATTGAACGTACAAGAGGGGAGGGGGGTGAATTGTTGACTATTTAAAAATTAGTCGACTAACACAAGTATTAGTTGACTGATCACAATGCAGAATGAAAGTAAGCAGTGAAGAAGAGTAAATAACACACTGCGATTTATACAGGTTCGGTACCGTTGTGGTACTTACATCCAGTTTCCCTTGGGTCACAAGAGTTCCCTTAAGATCTTTGAAAATGTTATAACACAGATGGTTTTAACGCGTTCACCACTAACGAACAGTATCACACTTTGAGTTCTGAGTAATTGACATAACTCTCTTTTGTGTCCTAGATCTTTCTATCTTTTGAGACACTGATAACTAAAGATTCCAGTGTTTGAACTAAGAAATAGACTAACTTAGAATACAATGTGTATAGTTGCGCACTTGCTGCTTGAGTTTTCCAGTCACTTATAGGCAAGCATTGTTGTGTGTATGTATTTTAATCCAGCAAGGTATCTCTGAATCGTTCAAAGAGCTGAGTGTCGTATTCGAGCAGAGTGTCTCTGATTTCTTCATGGAGTGCCCTGTTCCATACAGAGAGAGATGGGCTGGAAGTTATTTAAACTATGGAGTGCACTGTTCCATACCGAGATGCTTCATATTTTCCTTGAAGATGGGCATATGTCATAAAGTCTTTATTTAGTGGATTTTAATTAATCCAAGGAGTTCTTGATGACAATAAGCACCACTTCCAAGTGTATCCCACTATAATGTATTTGCCACTCAACTTGTCTCCCATGTTTTTTGTTCTTTTATTTTTTGTTTGATGTTAATTGCAGCTTCCCTTTTTTGATAGCTTGCATCAACGTTGATGCCTTTGATCTTCCTGGAGTGAGCTTAATTCTGGACACAGAATAATTGCTGGCGAGCTTCTTGATTAGAGTATCCATGATTGGAAATATGAGTCCTGATTGATCATTATTTGCTATTTCGAATCCTATAGCAATCGCATTTTGCTGAGCATCTCCATCCTTTCCTTTTTGTTAGTCCTACAAATATAACATAAGATAATATTGTCATCATTGAAACTTAAACTTAAAGCAGACCATAGAGTAGACATGCAGCAGAGGAGGATATGTCCCTGATACTCTCAAGCATATAATGACGAATCCACAAAAATCAATCAAGACGTTTATTATTAACCAGACAGTAGAGGACATAGACATCTCTAGTGGACAAAGAGCTAAGGGGCCTAGATCTGGGAAGGAGAGTAGTGACAATCATGTGGACCAAGACACGGTGTTCAAACTTAAGATTTTTGGGGGCAATGTCAGGGGGGATATCAAATAAAAAACAATTTGCTTCATCAAAAGACACTTCAAAATTCTTGGGCCAAGAATTTTGGACAAACACATCATACCCACTAAACTTGGCGGAAAAGATCTTTTCAAATTGGTACGAGTCCAAAATGATTCTAGTCCCTAAGACCATAGATTCCAAATCATCTTTATCATTCACGAAAAGATTTGCATAAAATATTCTAACAGTTTCTTCATACACAGAGTTTCCAATAGTGTCAAAGAGGGGGGGAAAGGTGCTGAAAATGGATAATTGCTGTCACATCACAATGAAGACTTTTCATAAGAGAGAGACTTACCGAGCGTCCATAAGCCATGGATTTTGACTTGTATGATTCAAACCTTACCTTTTCACTGGGGTCGTAGAAGATTAGCTTGTCCTCAGGACCAAATTTCAAGCGTTCCACTATACCCTTCTTGCATGCAGTCTTTTGGGGGTTTGCTCCATGGGTCTCTTGCCGGCCTTTTTCTGGCTAATGGGAGAATTTTCAGATGATTCGCTACTTTCATTGTCTGTTCTGAGAAAATTTGAGTCAATGGACGACTCCACATCCACATGCTCTTCAGTGTTAAGTGTTTTTTAAAACCTTTGAATGCGTCTGGTTGCAGTGGAGGGATTACTTTTGGCCATGGTGTGAAGGGTTGTTTGGTAGAGAATGAGAGAAGTATTGGATACGAAGGGTTTTTATTGAGATTTTTTGGGAAGAGCGAAGAGACGCCTTGGTTAATGGAAAAGCCAAGTTCAGATGGAAGTGATGGTTTAGTAGTGACTGATCGGCGGTACTTGCAAACATTACGCTTACACAGACAAGTAATTAGATCACATATAAGTAAGGAAATAAAATATTCTATCATAGGGTAAAATATTTTAGACACTTAAGGAAATATTTGATTTACATATTTGGCACAATGCCAATTTATCTTCAGCAAGTTGAGAATCAGTACTAATAAACTCTAAAATAATGTCACATTTTGCTACATGATCACGGATAAAACAATGTTTAATTTCTATATGCTTTGCTCTAGAGTGATGCACAAAATTCTTTGATAAACAGATAACACTAGTATTGTCACAAAAGATAGGAGTGAATGTAAGAGATAAATCATAATCAAGAAGTTGGTGCATAATCCATAGAACTTGTGTATAACAGCTTCCAACGGCTAGGTATTCTGCCTCAGTCGTTGATAGTGCAACACAATTTTGTTTCTTGCTGTACCAAGATACTAATGCATTTCCTAACAATTGACATGTCTCACTAGTACTTTTCCTATCAATCTTGTCTCCTGCAAAATCAACATCTGAAAAGCCTCTTAGAGAGAAATTGTTAGAGTGATCATACCATAGTCCTAGTTCAGATGGACGAATTAAATATCTAATAATTTGTTTAACAGCAGAGAGATGGGATTCTTTAGGAGCCGACTGAAATCTAGCACATTTTCATACACTAAACATGATATCGGGTCGACTGGCAGTTAGATATAGTAGAGATTCAATCATCCTTCTATTCATGGTTTCATCAACCAATTTTCCATTGCTATCTTCATCTAGCAGTTGGACTCATTGGAGTACCAATAGCCTTAGCATCTTCCATCCCAAACTTTTTGATAAGCTCCTTGGTATACTTGGTTTGGAAGATGAAAATCTCTTTAGGGGACTGTTTGATTTGAAGCCCAAGGAAGAAGGCCAGTTCTCCCATCATGCTCATTTCAAATTCTCCTTTCATGGAAAGAGTAAATTCTTCACAAAGAACAGAATTAGGGCTAACAAAAATAATATCATCTACATAAATTTGAGTAATAAGATTACCTGAACTGGATTGCTTAATGAAAAGGGTTGTATCGATATTACCTCATTTGAAAACTTGATTTAGAAGGAAAGAACTTAACCTTTCATACCATGCTCGAGGAGCTTGTTTGAGACCGTACAGAGCTTTAGTCAGCTGTATACATGATTTGGAAAGGTGGCATTTGCAAAGCCAGGTGGTTGCTTCACGTATACTTCTTTAGAGATATAACCATTTAGGAACGCACTTTTAACATCTATTTGAAATAATTTGAATCCTTTGTGAGCAGCGAAGGTGAGTAGTATTCGAATGGATTCAAGTCTTTCCACAGGCACAAAGGTTTCATCATAGTCAATTCCTTCCTGTTGAGAATAACCTTGAGCCACTAGTCTTGCTTTATTTCGAACAACTTGACCTGATTCATTCAATTTGTTTCTCAAGACCCACTTAGTTCCAACAACAGAAGAAATTTGAGGCTTTGGAACTAATTTCCACACTTTATTTCTTTCAAACTGATCTATTTCTTATTTCATAGCACTAATCCAATGAGAATCCTTTAGAGCTTCAATCACTTTCTTGGGCTCAATTTGAGAAATGAGAGCAACATGAGATTTGTTCTTTTGATATTTCCTTGTAGTTATTCCCTCATGTTGATCTCCTATAATGAATTTGTGAGGATATCCCGGTTCACTCCTCCATTCATTTGGAGTATTTACTGGAGTCACCCTTTCTTCAGTAGTCGACTGATCTGGCTGGAGTAGGTCAAGATCTTCTAGTGGTACTTCAGCTGATTGAGTCTGTTGATTAGCTGACTCATTTTGATGATCCCTACCTACAATAACTGTCTTAGGAGCACAGGAAATTTCCTCATCTTCAGGAATATGTTCATTCCTTATGCGAGGATTTGTGTCAACAAAAATAACATGAATAGATTCTTCAATACATAAGGTTCTCTTATTATAAACTCTGTAAGCTCTACTTGAAGGAGAGTAACCAAGAAATATACCTTCATCACTCTTTGGATCAAACTTACCAAGATTATCCTTCCCGTTGTTATGGATGAAGCATTTGTATCCAAAGGGGTGGAAATAGCTGATATTTGGTTTCTTACCATTCCACAATTCATAAGGAGTCTTTTTGAGAATTGGTCGAATCAGACATCTGTTGATGATGTGACATGCTATACTCACAGCTTTTGCCCAAAAATGATGAGGTAGAAAGTTTTCCACGATCATGGTTCTTGCCATATCCTACAAAGTTCTGTTTTTACGCTCTACTACTCCATTTTGCTGTAGTGATCTTGGTGAAGAGAAGTTGTGAGAGATTCCTTGATCGTTGCAGAAATTTTTGAAAGCCCTGCTTTCAAACTCTCCTCCATGATCACTTCTGATAGTAGAGATGTAGTATCCCTTTTCTTGTTGAACCTTTTTACAGAAAACTTCAAAATTCTTTAGAGCATCACATATATGATCTTTTGAAAAATCTAATTTTGGGAGTCCAATAATAAGATCATGTTTAGACAGTTTTTGAATAGTATGCATGCTTGCATGGCCAAGTTTTCTATGCCAAACCCAGGGATCTTCAACTATGGATGTAAGACAGATTTGATCCCCAAAGTTTTCTAAGTTCTTGATAGTGTAGACATTTCTGTCTCTATTACCTGAGAGAATGATATTACCTTATTCGTCTTCTATAAACCAGCCATATTTCTTAAAACGAACCTCATAATCGTTGTCACATAGTTGACTGATGCAGAGAAGATTATAGCCAAGTTCATCAACTAGGTAGACTTCATCTACATCACATGTTGAGCTTAAAGGAACTTTTCCAACACCAATAACATTTCGCTTGGATTTGTCACCAAAAGTAATTATTCCTCTATCTAGCTTAGTAATTGATTTGAATAGTTGTTTGTCACCCGTCATATGTCTGGAACACACGCTGTCGAGATACCATTTTCCTTTTCATTCTTCTTGCGGTGTTCCTGCAAAACAAGATTACTCATTTTAGGTACCCAGGCTTGCTTGGGTCCTGAATGGTTAGACTGCTAAGTTGTAACAACCCGGCCAGTCATTTTAAGTATTACAACCCTGTTTCCTCATTTACTTCTCAAATTTTACTTTACAGTTGTTGTGTGAATTGTCGGGGTAATTGGTTCGGGTCCAGTGAGGTTTTGGAAGGAATTGGAACACTTAAGTTAAAATAGTAAGAGAATACAGACTTATTTGTAAACGACCTCGGATTCAAATTTTGATGGTTCCAATAGCTCCGTATGGTGATTTTGGAATTAGGAGCGTATCCGAAAAGTTATTTGGAGGTCCGGAGTGGAATTTGGCTTTGAATTGCCGAAAGTTAAATTTTTGGGAAGTTTGACCGGGGTTTGACTTTTTAATATCGGGGTCGGAATCCGATTCCAGAAGTTAGAGTAGGTCTATGGTGTCATTTGTAATTTGTGTGCAAAATTTGAGGTCAATCGGATGTGATTTGATAAGTTTCGGCGTCGTTTGTAGAATTTGGAAATTTGAAAATTTATTAGGCTTGAATCCGTATGTAGTTCGTATTTTTGAGGTTGTTAGGTATGATTTGAGGCCTCGAGTAGGTCCATGTTATGTTATGGAACTTGTTGGTATATTCGGACGAGGACCCGAGGGCCTCGGGTGAGTTTCGGATGGTTAACAGATTGATTTTTGAATTTGGAAGACTGCTGGAACTGAAGCCTTCTGGTGTAATCGCACATGCGGAAAAGTAGTCACAGGTGCGAGCTCACAAGTGCGAGTAGGGGTGCACTGAAGCGAGGTGTGCATGTGCGGAAGATGCTTCGCAGGTGTGGAATCGCACCTGCGGGAGCATCCGCTTGTGCGAGCAGAGGGCTGTGAGGCATTGGTCGCAGGTGCGAGGGAAAATTCCGCACCTACGTGAGCGCAGATGCAGACAAATGCACGGAGAAGCAGAAACTGGGCAGGCGATTGGAGTCTGCAAATGCAACATTTTGCTCGCACAAGCGGGTGCACAGGTGCGCAAATTTTGTACGCAGATACGGAAATCGCTGGGGCAGAACCTTAAAATTCGAGGGTTCAACATTTTCACCCATTTTCAGATTTTGGAGCTCGGGTTTGGCAATTTTGGAGAGGAAATTTTCCACACAACTTGGGGTAAGTATTCTTAACTCTCTTGTGATTATATTCCATGAATTAATCTTCATTTTTGGTGTAAAATTATTGTATCTTCAAGAGAAATAGAAGGAAATTACATGCGGTTTTATGTGTTAAAGAAATTGAGCTGAAAAGCATATTAAAAATCATGTTGAGGCTATGTGCCAGTATTATTGGGACCCAGAAAGATCATATTGCTTTGAATTATTGTGTTAAATTGAAAATTCATACTCAGTCATATTCATTTCATTGCATATCATATCTCAGTCTGTGTTGTTATTTATTGATATATCATATCATCATTTTGGGCTATTTTTCATGACATTGTGAGCCCGAGAGACTGGAGAGATTGATGACTGAGTGAGGCTGAGGTCCTTATTTGTGAGGATATATATGGTATCGGGCTGCGTGCCGCAGCATGTTGCATATTTATGGGATTGGGCTACACGCCGCAGTAAGTTTGATATCGGCTGAGGGCCTGAATGTGAGGATGAGTGTGGATCGGGGCTGCCCATCTGCAGCATACTTTATTATTATAGCACTTGAATTGTTCGTGCAGCACGTGAGTTGTCAGTGCAGATTATAGTGCTAGGGCTGAAAGAGCCCCTCCGGAGTCTGTACACACCCCCAGTGAGCGCAGGTACCTATTGAGTGCGAGTGCCGAGTGATTGGGAGGATTGAGTGGATTGATACTCTGAGAGTATGCATATGGCAAGAGTGATTATGAGGTATGCCCGAGTGGCACGAGTTACTGTGAGGTTTGCCTGAGGGACTGCATATGGGTGATGTTCTGCCCGAGGGGTTGTTTATGATGTTATCATTGAGTTGCATCACATTGGCATGCACACATGACATACAAGCATAGAGATGTATTTTCTCATGTCGTACTGCATCACATCATTCATGATTTTTCACACATTTTTGATAGATGGGCATAGTGATGCATTTGTTTTTACACGGGTTATCCGAAAGGAAAATGAAACATCTTATTTATTATTGACAAGATTTTGGGAGAAATTTATTGTTTTCAAATTATTCATATTTTTGGCAACTCCGGCAAACGATTTGGGTTTTCACTGATGTATTTGAAAGGAAGAACTATTATTTTTGAAATCATGATTTGGCTGAGCATTTTATCTCTGAGTTACTTCTGGTATTATTTGCTTTATGTTATTATGGACTGTTGTGGACTATTGGTTATGGACCCGACCTTGGTAGAAGCTCGTCACTACTTTCAACCTACGGCTAGTTTTGTTACTTACTCAATACATGGTGTCGGTTGTACTGATACTACACTTCTGCACATTGCGTGTAGATGTTGGTTGTTGTTGTTGTTGCTGTGCTCGATGGTTGCGGGACTTGAAGATGTACATGTGTTCCTGTTGTAGCTGCCTCTTGTTTAGGGTAGCCTTAGATTTATAAAAGCTCTGTTTATGTATTATTCAAACATACTCTGTATTTATTTCATTTCCGCTTTGTATACTCTATTCTTAGAAGCCCATGATTTGTACTACCAGTTCTTGGGGATTGTACAAGATTTAGACCTTTATTCACCTAAATTGCTTTAATTATTATTATTGAAATTGGATAATTGGTAATCGGCTTACCTAACGGGATGGGTTAGGTGCCATCACGACTAGTTGGATTTTGGGTCGTGACAAGGTGGTATCAGAGCTCTAGGTTCATAGGTTCTACAAGTCATATGCAAGTGTCTAGTAGAGTCTTGCGGATCAGTTTGATGACGTCCATACTTATCTTTGAGAGACTAAATGGAATTTAGGATATATACTTCCCATCTTTCCTTCCTTATCGTGCGAAAATGATTCAGCTTGAAATATAACTTTTTGAATTCCTTCCACGTATTCGTATGCGCATATGAGCGCTCGGTATCAGCTGTGCATCGCCGAATTGTGATTTTATGAACAAGGTTCAAGATGTGTATTCTGTGTTTTGGTGATGAGCCTATATGGAGGACTTGAGGCCAGGTTTAGACCGCAGCTTAGGCTCGGTAGCTTCAGTTTTAACCTGTACATTTAGACTCATATGTCTGATAATATCCCTATGAGTGGAAGTTGTGGCTCGATGAGTGGTGGAATGGCTTTGTATTGAGTATGATGTAAATGCGGGATGTGTTAAGACGATTTGAATATGACGAAAAGTGTCTCCTTGAAATGTAAAGGAAAGGCCATTGGGTGCTTGATTTTTGAATTGATGGAGCCTACAGTCTCCAGTATGAATGTTTTGAAGGATCCTTCACATTGTTACATTTTGGGGTAAAACTAAATTCTCACGTCTGGTTAATGAGTTTGGACTCAGATAGAATAAGTGATTGCATAGTAATTGTGAATGCGAAAGGGTATAACAAGATGCCAGATTGAGGCTAAACAGGTGGATTATCCCCTGCGGAGTAATCTATGTAGGAGTATTCCTTATGATGTGAGTAGAGAGTTTTTTTTCTGTCGACGGGGTGTATGGGTGGAGATTTGAATTTGAATCTGCTTGAGAAAGTTGACTTGTGTGTTAAGAGGATGAATACGAGCTTAGCGGATGATTGAGGTATGTTTATGGTTGGCGTTATATGAACTTGGGAAGAAATTTAGTTGGACTGACTGTGGCATTATGACAGTAAAAGAGTATTGGTATTGTGAGTTATGGAATGTTTTAATCTATGGCTTTGAGCCAAGTGGGGAGTCTGCTATTGACAATTTGATTTCATGGTTAGGTGTTAAATTTTAATTTTGGTCTGAGGCATACTTGTGGGTTAGCTATGACTTGCAGAAGTTGAGATCGAGGATGACTCAAATAAGGAAATTCCTGGTCAAGGATTATATTGCACGTATGAGTATATGAAATTCGTGGGATGAGTGATTTGTTATTGGTGAATGACGTACTGCACACGAAGTATGAATTTGTTTGGGGGTATTAGAGTAGAATTACTTCTTTGAGTGTTGTTGTGCTAATGGGGCACGCGTCTTTTGACCCATTTGGGCGGTGCAATTAGATTTGAGCAAAGTGGGTGACTCCCGAGAAAAATTCCAGTGGGTTTGAAAATTATATATAGCAATTGAGAATATTTCCGTACTTGTTTATGGATAAAATCCAAGATTTGCGTTTGATGATGCCTGGACTTGCGGAAATTCTATATGACTATGGATTCAACATTTTTGTATAAGGAAGGTAAGAAGAACAATTTCAAATTCACATAAGGTATTCTCAGGGTGAGTGTTATAGTTGTGGTATTTTTGAAGGTGCTTAAGAAGAATACAGTTGCTTATGGGCCGTAGGGCGTTGTGGTTCTATGCTAAGGTTTGTAGGGTGAGTTGTTGTTAAAGATCGTGGTATTTTAGCAAGAAGAAGTATCAATCTGAAGACAAATTCGGAAGGGACTTGGAAAAAATAAGATAACTGGGTAGTAGGTTGGATCAGTATGGTAATGGATATGATCGGTTCTTTGGGTGCTTATGATGTAGGGGTTTTCTACAGGTGCTTTGTGGCAATACACCTGGACTTGACGACCTGCGTGGCTTGGTCGAGTTAGAGGAATTTAGTTTTAAGGGCTTGATTATGTGCAAATGGATTCCAAAGTATTCTTGATAGTTTCTACCGTTGTGGAGAACATGTTGTGTATTGTGATTTCCTCTTGGAAAGAAGCAAGAGAAAGGTTTCTAACTAAAATGGTATGTAAATTATTGGTGACTCAAAGTTGATAATAAGATTCTTGTGCTTTTCACATGATGACAAGATAGATGTTATGTGTTGTACGAAAGCTAGATATTCATGTACAAGGTGGCAGTACAGTCTTGAAGAGAAGGTAACGAATGTTGGACAACATGGCGGTTTCAAATAACTAGAGGAATACTATTACTACTTGGTGTTGTATGAGAAAGGGGCGGACTTCAGAAGGCGCATTGTTTTTGACTTACATATGTATAAATTAGTATTGCGGTACTCACATAGTTGATAGACTGTTGATATTCAAATTTTGTCAAGTGGCATGGAAGAACTTTATACATATGTATGAGAGAGGTGTTAGGCATTCGGGCAGTGGAGATGGAATCAAATATGGTGATTCGCGTGTTCTATGGATTTGGAGATTGGGAGTTCTCAGCAACGGATTGTTTCATGGTTGTGGACTGTGAAGTTGTGGCCGGAGATAGCCAGATGATAGAATGTGTTATGATTCAGTCATTATGGATTTTCGGAAGAATTTTTATCTATTTGTGGGTAACCCAAGTTGATTTGGCGGTCCATTGACAGGCCAAATTAAGATGTGTATTCTACACCGAGCCGGAATGGTTGGCTCCATACTGCTATTGTTGAGGGATGTGTCATTCGGGTGATGTTGAGCTTATTCATGTTCTGAGATTATCTGTGAGTTACTCTTTTATGCTATGAGGAGTTGTGATTCATTGGTTAAGTGCACAGATGGTGCGGTTCTATTTGAGCTATATAGTGGAATTTGAGCGTGATAAGTATTTGGGTATTGCATGATCGATTGCGTAATGGTTATGTTCTTTCAAGTTTTGTGTGGCATTTTTGTCATTTTCCTCTCCGTGTTTATTGATTTTGAGCAGGGTGGCTCAGGGTATATAATATGGACCAACGTTTGGATGGGGACACCTATTGCAGCGGAGCTATGTTAAGGTATGCACCTTGTGTTAGAATCGGGTGATGGTTCTACGGTATATGATGAATTTTCAGCGTTTCATTGTGGCGGCACTTGTTAATCTTGCAAGGCAGTTCTCTCATTTGAGTCATTTTCATGACTGAGTACATTTGAATTATTGCATATTGGTGCACAGATGGCATGGGCTGTGGCTCTAAGTTATATTGGTGCGGCATGTCCGTGGAATAGTTGTGTTTAGTAATATAAGGTCATTGGACCTAGAATAGGTACTATCAGGTTCGATTACGGTATGTTCGGAATTATAATATTGAAAGTCGGCTCAAAAGGGGATTATGGTTCTGGTTGGGGCGAGAGGGCTCCGTGACTTATTGATCTGGTAAGTGGTCATGAAATTTCGTGTGTTTCTTTTATTATCAATAGTGTACGAAGGTTTTGGGATGAGGTTTGGTTCGATATGGGTTTAATACTAGTATGTGGTTGGTTTTGGAGTTGTCACTGCGATTAGGAATGGTGCTACGAGCATGCGAGTTGTGTAATATGTTAGGTGATTATGTTCGTGGTTATAGTGATAGTTATGGCTTGATACAGCTTGTTCAAACTCATAAAGTGTGTAAATGTAAGATTCGTGTCTTGAAAGAAATTCTAAAGGTTGAAAATTAAATTCCAAGGTTTATAGGCTAGAGTTAAATTAATGAATTCAGTTGGATTGTGTTGTCAAGCCTATATGGAATAGGGTGACGTGGGTTCACCCCCGGGTATGTGTGTGGTAAGATGGAACAATGGTTTGATGGCTTGAAAACAACTTTTGGCACGTTCTAGTGGGGGAGAACGTAACGACCCGACTGATCGTTTTGAGTATCACAACCCCGTTTCCCCATTTACTTCTCAAATTATACTTTACAGTTATTGTGTGAATTGCCGGGGTAATTGGTTCGGGTCTAGTGAGGTTTTGTAAGGAATTGGAACACTTAGTTCCAAGGTTTAAAGCTTAAGTTAAAATAGTGACCGGATGCGGACATATGTGTAAACGACCTCGGATTCGAATTTTGATGATTCCAATAGCTCTGTATGGTTATTTTGGACTTAGAAGCGTGTGCGGAAAATTATTTGGACGTCCGTAGTGGAATTTGGCTTGAATTGCCGAAAGTTGAATTTTTGGGATGTTTGACCGGGGGTTTGACTTTTTGATATCGGGGTCGAAATCCGATTCCGGAAGTTTGAATAGGTCTGTAATGTGAAATGTGACTTGTGTGCAAAATTTGAGGTCAATCGGACGTGATTTGAAAGGTTTCGGCGTCGTTTGTAGAATTTGGAAATTTATTAGGCTTGAATCCGTATGTAGTTCATATTTTTGAGGTTGTTAGGTATGATTTGAGGCCTCGAGTAGGTCCGTGTTATGTTATGGAACTTGTTGGTATGTTCGGACGGGGACCCGAGGGCCTCGGGTGAGTTTCGGATGGTTAACGGATTGATTTTTGAATTTGGAAGACTACTGGAACTAAAGCCTTCTGGTGTTATCGCACCTGCGAAAAAGTAGTCGCAGGTGCGAGCTCGCAAGTGCGAGCTCGCAAATGCGAGAAGGGGTGCGCTAAAGCGAGGTGCGCATGTGCGGAAGATGCTTCGCAGGTGCGGAATCGTACCTGTGTGAAAAGGAGCGCAGATGCGGGCAGAGGGCTGTGAGGAATTGGTCGCATGTGCGAGGAAAAATTACGCACCTGCGTGAGTGCAGATGCGGACGAATGCATGCAGAAGTGAAAACTGGGCAGGCGAGTGGATTCCACAAATGCGAAGTTTTTCTTGCACAAGCGGATGCGCAGGTGCGCAAATTTTGTGTGCAGATGCGGAAATCATTAGGGCAGAACCTTAAAATTCGAGGGTTCAACATTTTCACCCATTTTCGGATTTTGGAGCTCGGGTTGGGCAATTTTGGAGAGAAAATTTTTCACACAACTTGGGGTAAGTGTTCTTAACTCCCTTGTGATTATATTCCATGAATTAATCTTCATTTTTGGTGTAAGATTATTGAATCTTCAAGAGAAATAGAAGGAAATATCTATAATGTCACAAAATGATTTTTTCAAGTTTGAATACCGATTTGGAGTCGGATTTGAGTGAAATTAGTATGGTTGAACTTATAATTAGATGGGTTGTCGTATTTTGTGAGTTTCATCAGATTTCGAGATGTGGGCCCCACGGGTGATTTTTGGGGCGTAATTTCAGTTTATTATGGAAAATATTAGCATTTTGATATGGAATTAATTCCTATAAATTTTGTGGACTGAATCAAATTAATCATTTCTAGATTCGAGTCGTTCGGGAGTTGATACGCGCATAATGGGATTTCTGGAGCATTGTTTAGCTTGCTCGACATTGGATTCGGCTTGTTCGAGATAGGTAACTCTTCTAATCTTGGAGTTGAGGGTATGAATCCTGAATATATGTATTTTGTGAATTGTTGGGAGGTGACGCACATGCTAGGTGACGGGCGTGTGGGCGTGCACTGTAAAAATTATGACATAATTATTTCTGTGGAAATTTTATTGTTAAATAATCTTAGCATTTTCCATGAAGTTTTATGTGTTAAAGAAATTGAGCTGAAAAGCAAATTAAAAATCATGTTGAGGCTATGTGTCAGTATTATTGGGACCCACAGAGGTCATATTACTGTGAATTATTGTGTTAGTCCTAGAGACTGGAGAGATTGATGACTGAGTGAGGCCGAGGGCCTAATTTGTGAGGATATTTATGGGATCGGGCTGCACGCCGCAGTATGTTGCATATTTATGGGACCGGGCTGCACGTCGCAATATGTTTTATATCGGCCGAGGGCCTGATTGTGAGGATGAGTGTGGATTGGGGCTGCCCGCCTGCAACATACTTTATTATTATAGCACGTGAGTTGTCCGTGCATATTATAGTGCTTGGGCGGAAGGAACCCCTCCGGAGTCTGTACACACCCCTAATGAGCGCAGGTACCTACTGTGTATTTTGTGAATTGTTGGAAGGTGACGCACTGTAGAAATTATGACACAATTATTTTTGTGGAAATTTTATAGTTAAATAATCTTGGCATTTTCCATGCGATTTTATGTGTTAAAGAAATTGAGCTGAAAAGCATATTAAAAATCATGTTGAGGCTATGTGCCAGTATTATTGGGACCCAGAAAGATCATATTGCTTTGAATTATTGTGTTAAATTGAAAATTCATACTCAGTCATATTCATTTCATTGCATATCATATCTCAGTCTGTGTTGTTATTTATTGATATATCATATCATCATTTTGGGCTATTTTTCATGACATTTTGAGCCCGAGAGACTAGAGAGATTGATGACTCAGTGAGGTCGAGGGCTTTATTTGTGAGGATATTTATGGGATCGGGCTGCGCGCCGCAGCATGTTGCATATTTATGGGATCGGGCTGCACGCCGCAACATGTTTGATATCGGCCGAGGGCCTGATTGTGAAGATGAGTGTGGATCGGGGCTACCCGCCTACAGCATACTTTATTATTATAGCACGTGAATTGTCCGTGCAACACGTGAGTTGTCAGTGCAGATTATAGCGCTTGGGCTGAAAGAGCCCCTCCGGAGTTTGTACACTCCCCAGTGAGCGCAAGTACCTATTAAGTGTGAGTGCCGAGTGATGAGTGACTGGGAGGCATGAGTGATTGTGAGGTATGCCCGAGTGGCAAGAGTGATTATGAGGTATGCCCGAGTGGCACGAGTTACTGTGAGGTTTGCCCGAGGGACTGTATATGGGTGATGTTCTGCCCGAGGGGTTGTTTATGATGTTATCATTGAGTTGCATCACATTGGCATGCACACATGACATATAAGCATAGAGATGTATTGTCTCATGTCGTACTGCATCACATCATTCATGATTTTTCACACATTTTTGACAGATGGGCATAGTGATGCATTTGTTTTTACACGGGTTATCTGAAAGGAAAATGAAACCTATTATTTATTATTGACAAGATTTTTGAGAAATTTATTGTTTTCAAACTATTCATAATTTTGGCAACTCCGGCAAACGATTTGGGTTTTCACTGATGTATTTGAAAGGAAGAACTATTATTTTTGAAATCATGATTTGGCTGAGCATTTTATCTCTGAGTTACTTCTGGTATTATTTGCTTTATGTTATTATGGATTGTTGTGGACTATTGGTTATGGACTCGACCTTGGTAGAAGCTCGTCACTACTTTCAACCTACGGCTAGGTTTGTTACTTACTCAGTACATAGGGTCGGTTGTACTGATACTACACTTCTGCACATTGCGTGCATATGTTGGCTGCTGTTATTGTTGTACTTGATGGTTACGGGACTTGAAGATGTACCTGTGTTCCTGTTGTAGCTGCCTCTTGTTCAGAGTAACCTTAGATTTATAAAAGCTCTGTTTATGTATTTTTCAAACAGACTGTGTATTTATTTCATTTCCGCTTTGTATACTCTATTCTTAGAAGCTCATGATTTATACTACCAGTTCCCGGGGATTGTACAAGATTTAGACCTTTATTCACTTAAATTGCTTTAATAATTATTACTGAAATTGGATAGTTGGTAATTGGCTTACTTAACGGGATGGGTTAGGTGCAATCACGACTAGTTGGATTTTGAGTCGTGACATGATTTGAGTTGTGACCTCTTTTACCATAATAGGAGCAGGATGAGATGTTAGAGTTACCAGTACTACTTTCAACTCTAATTATGTTCCTGCAATTGTTAGTACTATGGCCATTTTTACCACAAAAAGAAAAAGCGATTTTCTTCTTGTGATGAGCAGTCTTATTTGACTTGACTGGACTGAGACTCGTGGTCTTTTGCAAGCCATTCAATTGAAGTTTAAGTTTATTTACTTCATCTTGAAGCATATCGCGCTCAATTTCGCACACTTCTAGTTTCAAGGCCCAGTCTTTCTTTTCTCTCTCTTTTTCTCTCTTGGTTCTTCTGAAATCATTTACTACTCTTTCTATGTCTGCAAGAGCAATATCAACAAATTCTTGAAGTTCATAACAATTAGGGCATAAAGGAGTACCTACCTTACTAGTTCCTTCATCTGACATTGAACGAGGTTCTCTTGAGTCGTCTTCCTTATCGTTGTTGTCTGCCATTGTCACTTAGATCCATGAAACATATGTTAGCAATTTCCTCGTGATCAGATTCTTCCTCATCACTCCATGCCCCAAAAGCTTTCTTTTTTTGTATGTTTCTGCTAAGCTTCTTCTTTAATTCCGGACAGTCAGCTTGAATGTGACCAAACTTTCCACATTCGTAACTCCTTCCATCATTTTTATCAGCTTCATTTCTCATCCTTCCTTTCCTGAAGTTGGACTTCCCTCTTCTGTTATTTCTGTGTCTTCTCATCAGGCTGGTTACGACTTGAGAGAGCATTGCAATGTTTTCATCTTGTCCTCCTCCTCCTCCTCCTCCTCCTCCTCCTCCTCCTCCTTCTTCTTCTTCTTCTTCTTCTTCTTCTTCTTCTTCTTCTTCTTCTTCTTCTTCTTCTTCTTCTTCTTCTTCTTCTTCTTATTATTATTATTATTATTATTATTATTATTATTATTATTATTATTATTATTATTATTATTATTATTATTATTATTATTATTATTATTATTATTATTATTATTATTATTATTATTATTATTATTATTATTATTCTTCTTCTTCTTCTTCTTCTTCTTCTTCTGGTTCAGCCACAGTTGCCTTGAAAGCAACCGTTTTCTTCTTCTCTTGAATTTGTCTGTCAAGATGAGTTTTCTCAAAAGCAATTAGATCACCTCTGAGCTTATCATAGGAACTTTTGTCCAGTTCTTGACATTCCAACGCAATGACCTTTGCCTACCAAATTATAGGTAGGCTTCTGAGGATATTTCTCACATGTTCGCCATTTTTAATAGGTCTTCCAAATGATTTGAGGTCTCCAAGTATTTTTCTGAACCAGGAAAATATTTCTTCTACAGATTCACCATCCTTCATCTGAAATAACTCATAGTCCCGAACCAAGAGGTTTATCCTAGTTTCTTTCACTTTGTTGGTTCCTTCATAAGTGACTTCTAGGGGGGGGTGAATTTTTGACTATTTAAAATTAGGCGACTAACACAAGTATTAATTGACTCATCACAATGCAGAATGAAAGTAAGTAGTGAAGAAGAGTAAATAACACACAGTGATTTATACTGGTTCGATACCGTTGTGGTACTTACATCCAGTTTCTCATGGGTCACAAGTGTTCCCTTAAGATCTTTGAAAATGTTACAACACATATGGTTTTAACGCGTTCACCACCAACGAACAATATCACACTTTGAGTTCTGAGTAATTGACATAACTCTCTTTTGTGTTCTAGATCTTTCTATCTTTTGAGACACTGATAACTAAAGATTTTAGTGTTTGAACTAAGAAGTAGACAGACTTAGAATACAATGTGTGTAGTTGCGCACTTGCTGCTTGAGTTTTCCAGTCATTTATAGGCAAGCATTATTGTGTGTATGTATTTTAATTCAGCAAGGTATCTCTGATTCTTTCAAAAAGCTGAGTGTTGTATTCGAGCAGAGTGTCTCTAATTTCTTCATGGAGTGCTCTTGGAGTGCGATGTTCCATACAGAGAGGGATGGGCTGGAAGTTATTTAAACTATGGAGTGCACTGTTCCATACCGAGATGCTTTATATTTTTCTTGAAGATGGGCGTATGTGAGATAGTCTTTATTTAGTGGATTTCAATTAATCCATGGAGTTCTTGATGACAAGAAGCACCACTTACAAGTGTCTCCCACTATAATGTGTTTCCCACTCAACTTGTTTCCCATGTCTTTTGTCCTTTTTTTTTGTTTGATGTGAATTGCAGCTTCCCTTTTTTGATAGCTTGCATCAGCCTTGATGCCTTTGATCTGCTTGGAGTAAGCCTAATTCTGGACACAGAATAATTGCTGGCGAACTTTTTGATTAGAGTATCCATGATTGGCAATCTGAGTCCTGATTGATCATTATTTGCTATTTCGGATCCTGTAGCAATCGCATCTTGCTGAGCATCTCCATTCTTTTCTTTTTGTTAGTCCTACAAATATAACATAAGATAATATTGTCATCATTGAAACTTAAACTTAAACTTAAACTTAAACCTATCCAAAAGTCCCATAAAAAAAAAGGATTTTTGGTGTATTTATACCATGTAAGAATAGCCCCGGGCGAAACTACCCTTTCCTCGCCTAAATAGGAAAATACTATGTAAAAATTGCACAGCGCACGGCCCACAGTGCAGCGCCCCATGCGGTGTGCCTGTAGAAAAGTTTAGAGAGCGATTTCTGACTGACAACAACAGAATTCACTGTCGCGCCGCCCCACGTGGCGGGACTGTGTAAAATTTCCAGAATAATTCATTTTCTTCAATTTTTGATATCCAGACTCAGCTCTCGACCCCCGAACGCGATCCCGGTTTAATTTGTTGGACTTTTACTCAGACTTCAAAGCTCCAAATCGTTCAATTTAGCTCCAAAATATCTTCTTAACTTGGAATCACTTCTTGCAAGACATAAAATATGTAATAAGTGCAATTCACTATCATTTAAGCTCCAACACAAGTAAAATGCAATAATTAGATAAAACACAGGATTCTAGCCTACCATCATTTTTACGTAAAATTTTGAAGAAAATGTGATTTTTTACTTAAAATGAGGTTAGAGTTGACCACAATCAACATTCTTGGTAAATGACCTCGGATCGGTATTTTGACGATTCTGGTGGGTTCATATGATATTTTTGGACTTGCACGCATATATGGTTGGGGTTCGGGGTAATCTGAACGTGTTTCGGCACATTATGTGAGAAATAATGAATTTTGAGTTGAAGTTGAAAATTCTTGAGTTTTGAGGATCGATTCTTGTTATTTGATATTATTTTGATGATTGAGGTAGCAAGCAAGTATGTATGATATTATTACACTCGTGTGCATGTTCAGTTTTGAGCCCGAGGGGCTCGGGTGAGTTTTGGATGGGTTACAGATGGGTTTGCAACTGTTGGTGCTCAGCAGCTGTTGGTGGAAGTCTGCATATCTTGCATTTGTGAGGTCTGGCTTGCATTTGTGAGCTCGCTTTTGTAGTCAAATGATCACATTTCCGAATATAGGCTGGGGG
Source organism: Nicotiana tabacum (assembly GCF_000715075.1). NCBI lineage: Eukaryota > Viridiplantae > Streptophyta > Magnoliopsida > Solanales > Solanaceae > Nicotiana > Nicotiana tabacum. Next base: position 25,125,402 of record NC_134094.1, on the reverse strand, counting down.
CTAGGTCTTCGCAGTTGCGAAGAATGGTTCGCTTTAGCGATCTGCATAGTGATCACTTTTGCGACTATTTCATCGCATTTGCAATGCAGTGTAGTGTTAGGGAGCTTTGCATCACATTTGCAATGGATGGGTAGTTCGCATTTGTGAACTAGTATTCACAAATGCGGCGTTTGCAGCTCGGTAAAAGATTGAGAAATCGAGACTTAGCTCATTTTACACTATTTTTCAACCCCCAAATACTTTATAGGCAATTTTTAAAGAACCTTTCGTCCCAAATTCATTGGTAAGCATCTTTAAATAGTTTTCATGAGTTTTTAACATCAAAATTTTGAATTTCATGGAAAAAATTAGGGGTTTTGGGTATAATTTAGGGATTTTGTGAAACTAAAATTTAGACCTCAAATTGAGGTCGGATTTCGAAACAAATTACATAATCGCGCTCGGGGGTAAATGGGTAATCGATTTTCGGTACGAATCTCAGATTTTGACCAAGCGAGTCCGGGGTTGACTTTTTCAAAAAAGACCAAAAATTAAACCTTTTCATCTGTGGGTAGTTTCTAAAGCTTATTTTGAATTGTTTGATCGATAATTGGCTAGATTCGGTTGGTTTGGAGGCTTGTTCGAAAGGCAAAGCCATGATTGATTGTCGATTTGGTTGCGGACTGAGGTAGGTTTTGTGGTTAACCTTTACTTGAGGAAATTGAGACTTGTTGGTCTATTTGCTACGTGAATTATGTATGGGGATGGTGAATATGCAAGGTGACGAGTATATATGTGTTTTCATTGGGTTGAATCATGTGGGTGAAAATTAACTTATTGTGCCATGTTGTTTCATTTACTATGCCTTCTGTGCCTTAGTTAGGTTATTATTCCTTTAATTGTTCGCTTTCGTGTTTATTGCTTATTTGAGGTTTTTGGGATATTGAAATTTGAATTTTGCTTATTATAGCACCATGGTTGAAGTTGAAATTTACTTCCCACCTTGCTTATTACTTTGAATTGTTATTGTTGCTTAGTGAGGAAGAGTGAAAAATACGAAGGGTGTTGTCGCGCCATATTTGCATATTTTTATCATTGATAGAGTGAATATGAGGATTAAAGCACGAAGGATGATGTCATGCACTTGATTTCTTATTTATCATTGTAATGTGAGGATGAGAGTAAAAGCACAAAGGGTGATGCCGTGCTATTGCATTTACATTATATGGTGAGGATGAGAGTAAAAGCACGAAGGGTGAATGAGTAAAAGCACGGGGGTGATGTCGTGCCATTGCATTTAAATTATATGGCGAGGATGAGCGTAAAATCACAAAGGGTGATGCCGTGCAATTTGATGATTTCATTGATTTACTTGATTCTCGGGTCGTGAATTTAGCTTGGATACTTCGTTGCTAATTTTGATAAAGAGACTTACTTGGTGATTTTGTACTAATTATTCCGATTTTTTCTCCCTTTTATATGCTCCCACCTCGTTATTACTTTTAAATGCCTTACTTGTGTCACGACCCGGAATTCCCACCCTCGACACCTTGATGACGCCTAACATTTCACTTGCTAGACAAGCTAATGTTAGATGTAGTTATTAACTATTTTTAATAATTCAAATCAAATAAAAATCAATAAGCTAAATGGACTAAAATAAAGTAGATAAATATGATAAACGGCGATATCCAAATACAAATCCCAGAACTGGTGTCACGAATACACGAGCATCTAGAATACTACAAATAATAGTCTGAATGAAAGCATAACTGTCTGAATCCAAATAAACAACTAGAGAAATGTAGAATGGTACTTCAAGGCTGCGAACGCTGTGCAGTTGTAGCTCAAGTCTCCCTCAAGCACCGGATCTGAGAAATCTACTGACCGCTGCTAGGACCAACTCCAAAATCTATACAAGAAGTGCAGAGTGTAGTATGAGTACAACCGACCTCATGTACTCTGTAAGTGTCGAGCCTAACCTCGATGAAGTAGTGACGAGGCTAAGGCGGGTCACTTACAATAACTTGTACGCATTAATAATAATAATAACATGAAAGGAAACATGATATGACGGTAAAGCAATTAATTTATGAAAATAAGCTCAATCCTCGCAATAGACTCCAGAATATCTGACCTCAAAATATCATATAAAAAGGCTGAAAACTAACACAATAACACAATGAGTACAACATACACAATCCGTTGCGACGCACAACCCGATCCCACCGTACACACACAATCCTTTCCTATTCCATCATAATATTATTTATCAATATCAAGAATCACATATAAAATCCGCTGCAGCTCGCAACTTGATCCCATCATATCATCATAATCAATGTCATAATTCTCCCTTTTTTCACCATATCACAATTTATCAATAACAAGTATTATGTACACAATCGTTGCGGCGCGCAACCCGATCCCACCATATCATTATAATCAATATCAAAATCCTCCCTTATTCCACCATATCACAACCGTTGCGGCGTGCAACCCGATCCAAAAATAATTTCACTAAATATAACCAATCCAATAGCTTAATTTACAAGAATCTCTACAATTAAGGAATATAAAAAGCAAAGCAATAAAGGAATCACGTACTAATCAAAGGAATGATACAAATAATATAAAAGCAACAAAACAAGTCAAGTACGTGACAATTAAGGTATGCAAATAAGACAGTTAAGGCAAGTAATAATTAATTACAAAAGGGACGAACAATTAAATACAAGAATAATTAATGACAATTAACCAATTATGGCATAGAAAGCAACTAAATTATGTAATAGTGTGATGACCCAAAATATCATCTTTAAATTTAATAATTAATTATGTGTTCTAAGACCTCGAAAAGTACTATTTATCATTCTTCGACTTGTGTGCGCAGTCCGTAAAAGTTTTATGTGGAAAATGGATTTTAAAATGTGAATTAGAACTTTAATACTCAACTGAGTTGACTTTGGTCAACATTTTGAGCAAACGAACTCGGATCAGTATTTTTTATAGTTCTGATAGGTCCGTATCGTGATTTGGGACTTAGGCGTATGCCCGGAATCAAATTCCGAGGTCCCTAGCCCGAGATACGGAATTTTGATGGAAAATTAAAAGTTTAAGTTCAAATAGTGACCGAATGTCGAATTATGTGCAAACGACCCCGAAAAAGAATTTCGATGATTCCAACAACTCGATATGGTGATTTTAGACTTAGGAGCGTGATCAGAATTCTATTTGGATGTCTGTAGTAAAATAAGGTTTGAAATGGCTAAAATAGGAATTTAAGTTTGAAAGTTTGATCGGGAAGTTGACTTTTTGATATCGGGGTCGGAATCCAGTTCTGAAAATTTTCACTGCTCCGTAATGTCATTTATGGCTTGTGTGCAAACTTTGAGGTCAATCGGACTTGATTAGATAGGTTTCGAGATCGAATGTAGAAGTTGAAAATTCTTGAGTTTCATTAAGCTTGTATTGGGGTGTGATTTGTGATTTTAGCGTTGTTTGACTTGATTTGAGGTTTCAAATAAGTTTGTATGATGTTTTAGGACTTTTTGGTGTATTGGGTTGAGGTACCGAGGGCATCGGGCAGCCAGTCAAAATCGGGCTGCCTGTCAAAATCGGACTCCCTGTCAAAATCGATCTCCCTGTCAAAATCGGACTGCCTGTCAAAATAGGAATGCCTGTCAAAATCGGGTTGCCTGTCAAAATCGGATTCCCTGTTAAAATTGGACTCCCTCACAAAATCGAGCTCCCTGACAAAATTGAGCTCCCTGACAAATCGAGCTCTGTGACAAATTGAGCTCCCTGACAAATCGAGCTCCCTGACAAATCGAGCTCCCTGACAAGATCGAGCTCCCTGACAAATCGAGCTCCCTAACAAAATCGAGCTCCCTGACAAATCGGGCTCCCTGACACATCTGTAAGTTATAAAAACAGGGGACTTCGTCCCATTTGCCAATTTTGACGAATTGGAGCTTGAGGAGAGGCGATTTTGATATATTTTCAAGGAAAAATATTGGGCTAAGTGATTCTAACTCGGATTTGGTCAATATTCACGAATATATCATTGTTTTCACCATTTAATTAGTGTTTTGAGAGAAATTAGGGAAAATTTTAGAAATCTTAGAGAAACGCATTTTTGAGATTTCAGTGTCGATACGGAGTCGGATTTGAGTGAAATTGGTATGGTTGGACTAGTAATTGAATGAGTTGTCGGATTTTGTGCGTTTCTCCGGATTCCGAGATGTGGGCCCCACAGGCGGTTTTTGAGCTAATTTCAGATTTTATTGAAAAATGTAATATTCTCTTATGAAATTAATTACTATAATTTTTGTTGACTGTATCGAATTAATTATGACTAGATACAAGTCGATTCGAGTCGAAAAATCGAGAAAAAAGCATAATACTTGTGGGGGGAAATTTCCCCTAGGATTGATAATTGTAATATGAGGAAAGTCATGTACACGAGGTCACGAGTGTGTACACGAGCTAAATGTGAAAGATTATATTTCAAATTGTGTAGATCACTGTTGCGCATTAATTAAATTATTTCATTTTGTTATATTCTGCATTATTGATTTAATGTTTATATTTTAAATTTTCTTGACCTTTTCCTGCTAATTGTTTTATCTGTTTAGTTGGAACTTGTTTTTTTTTTATTCTGTGCATTATTTGAAGGTTGATTTTCTTTAAATTAAATATTATTAATATGAAGTATCATTCCTCGACTTGCGTGTGAAGTCCGTAAAATTTTTTGAAAAGTTTTTATGTGAAAAATGGATTTAAAATATGCATTAGAGGTTTAAAACACAACTGAGTTGTCTTTGGTCAATATTTTGAGCAAACAGACTCGGATCGGTGTTTTGACAGTTCCGGTAGGTTCGTATCATGATTTGGGACTTAGGCTTATGCCCGGAATAAAATTCCGAGCTCCCTAGACGGAGATACATAATTTTGGTGGAAAATTAAAAGTTTAAGTTCAAATAGTGACCAGATGTTGAATTATGTGCAAACGACCCCGGAATAGAATTTTTATGATTCCTACAGCTCCAAATGGTGATTTTGGACTTAAGAGCGTGATCAAAATTCTATTTGGAAGTTTGTAAGCAAATTAGGCTTGAAATGGCAAAAATAGGTATTTAAGTTTGGAAGTTTGACCGGGGAGTTGACTTTTTTATATCGGGGTCGGAATCCAGTTTTGAAAATTTTCTCAGCTCCGTTATGTCATTTATGACTTGTGTGCAAAATTTGAGGTCAATCAGACTTGATTTGATAGGTTTTGACATCGAATGTAGAAGTTGGAAATTCTTGAGTTTTATTAAGCTTGAATTGGGGTGTGATTTGTGATTTTAGCGTTGTTTGACTTGATTTGAGGTTTCAAATAAGTCTGTATGATGTTTTAGGACTTGTTGGTGTATTGGGTTGAGGTCCCGAGGGCCTCAGGTGAGTTTCAGATGGTTAAAAGATCAAAAGTGGGACTTAGCTGCTGCAAAAATTGCTGCAATATTTCTGCTGGAAATGCTGTCAAAAATTGGGCTGCCTGTCAAAATCGGACTCCCTTTCAAAATCGGACTCTCTGTCAAAATTGGACTCCTTGTCAAAATCGAGCTCCCTGACAAAATCGAGCTCCCTGACAAAATCGAGCTCCCTGAAAAATTCGAGCTCCCTGGCAAATCGAGCTCCCTGACAAATCGAGCTCCCTGACAAATTGAGCTCCCTGACAAAATCGAGCTCCCTGACAAAATCAAGCTCCCTCACAGATCTGTAAGTTATAAAAACAGGGGACTTCGTCCCATTTGCCATTTTTGACGAATTGGAGCTTGAGGAGAGGCGATTTTGATATATTTTCAAAGACAAATATTGGGGTAAGTGATTCTAATTCGGATTTGGTTAATATACACGAATATATCATTATTTTCACCATTTAATTAGTGTTTTGAGATAGAAATTTGGAAAAACTTTAGAAATCTCATAGAAATGAATTTTTGAGATTTCGGTGTCGGTCCAGAGTCGGATTTGAGTGAAACTGGTATGGTTGGACTCGTAATTGAATGGGTTGTCGGAATTTGAGAGTTTCTCCGGATTCCGAGATATGGGCCCCACAAGCGATTTTTGAGCTAATTTTGGATTTTATTGAAAAATATAATATTTTCTTATCAAAATTGATTACTATAATTTTTGTTGACTGTATCGAATTAATTATGACTAGATACGAGTCGATCGGAGTCGAAAATTCGAGGAAATTCCCCCTAGGATTGATAATTGTAATGTGTGGAAAGTCGTGTACACGAGGTGACGAGTGTGTACACGAGCTAAATGTGAAAGATTATGTTTTAAATTGTGTAGATCATTGTTGCTCATTAATTAAATTATTTTATTTTGTTATATTCTTCATTATTGATTTAATGTTTATATTTTAAATTTGCATGACCTTTTCCTGCTAATTGTTTTATCTGTTTAGTTGGAACTTGGTTTCTTTTATTATGTGCATTATTTGAAGGTTGATTTTGTTTAAATTAAATATTATTAATATGAAGTATTTGACATTTTTAAACTTGATATTGAAGCTACGTATTAAAGATTTTTAAATATTTTTTTCCTGAATTAGTTGCACCTGAATATTTTTGTAAGATTTTCGTACTCATTGTGATGGATCAGTGAGCTCTTTATTGTGGAAAAATATTATTGTTGAATTATTTTGACATGAGCTGTGAGCTCTTTATTGTGAAAAAATATTATTGTTGAATTATTTTGACATGAGCCCTGAGCTCTTTATTGTGGAAAAATATTGTTGTTGAATTATTTTGGAAAGTTAAACTATTTGAGCACCTGAGGTGCAAATTGTGATATATTATGATATTTATACGCATGAGGTGGTATAAGGTCTGGGTATTGAAACGCATGTGGTGAGATAAGGGTGGCTTGATATGCGTGGCTAGTAGGGAGATGCTATTTCGGAAAAAATATTTTCTTTAAAATAAATTGTGAAGGCTCCCGCGGTGGTATAAGGAAATGAGATATTGTGAATTTGTTTATGATTAGGGACTACGAGGCGGTACCTCGGGAGTGACCTTGTTGATATTGATTTATGGTCGCAGTTGCCTTTGATTATTGTTGTGATTTTCTTAAAGTTGAAAAGAATTCTGTTTTGTTTCCACGAGTTATTTATTTTCCATTATTTGGTGTAATTAAATGTGACGTACTACTTGATTCATTTCCATTGTCATTTTATCTTATAATATTGTTTAAACATTTTACCATGCCATTATTTATTCTCCAGTAGGGCCTGACCTGACCTCGTCACAACTCTACCGAGGTTAGGCTTGGCACTTACTGGGTACCGCTGTGGTGTACTCATACTACGCTTCTGCACATCTTTTTGTGCAGATCCAGGTACATCTTATCAAACCAGGCATCAGTAAACTAGCTTTACGAGTAGACGTCGAGGTATATCTGACAGCGTCCGCAGACTTCGGAGTCCCCTTCTATCTTACTATGTTGTCTTCCTTATTTGCTTTAGACTCTGATGCATAGAGACATAGAGAATAAATTCTTAAATGCTTGTGACTTATTTCTACCGAGTTTTGGGAGTTGAATTTGTTTGAATTGTAGTTTATTTATTTCAGATATTTATTATTATTCCGCATTGATAGGCTTACATAGTCTTAGAGACTAAGTGTCATCACGACATCCTACAGAGGGAATTTGGGGTCGTGACAAGTTGGTATCAGAGAACTAAGTTCATAGGTGTTATGAGTCATAAGCAGGTTTAGTAGAGTCTTGCGGATCTGTACGGAGACGTCTGTACTTATCTTCGAGAGGCTATGAAATTGTTAGGAAATATTCACTTCTTTGATTCCTTATCATGCGACATTGATTTAGCTTGAAACATATATCTTATATTCCTTTGTATCCACTCATGTATGACATTACGCACTCTGTATCAGTTGTGCGTCGACGGTTCGTGATGCCGCAGATGGACTACGAGGGAGCCAGAGATACTCAAACATTGCCTTAATATATGGTTCCGACTGTAGATGAGAGATCACCCAGTGAATCATGTGCGGGGTGCAACGGACGTTGACGTCTGGTTGATTTATACGAGCTGTGAAGGTTATTATTGTGGATCATTAGACGTTGTGACCTATGACTTCACGCCGAGTGGGGGGAGTCCACTATCAATGGGTGGATTGCGGGATCATGTGTTATATCAGTTTTGGCTTGAAATGTATATAGGTGGTACTGTAAGGTTCCCTAAAATTTGCACATGTTTAAGGCTTGCGATTTTGTAGAGGATAAGGTTGGGACTTGCGGTATGTCCGCCTCCTTAATAATCCTATACTTCTGTACCAAAGGACTTATAGAAACAACTCTAAATTTACAGAAGGTCTACTCAGCGTGGATGTCACAATTGCGGATTTTGGGGTGCTTCGGAGGAAGTACAGTTGTTGACGAGATTCTGGACTATGTGGTTCGTGCCAAGATTTGTCTGTATGGAGCTCTACTTTTGTGATCGTTCTGTATAAATAGGGGTAAGAGTTACCCCAAAGAAGAATCGAAGAGTATGTTATGAAATGGATTAGCTCAACAGTGTTGAGTTAGCATAACAAAAGAAGAAATTTCCCTTGGGAGAGATAATTCTCCACTGGTGTTCGTGGCAAACCTATGAAAAGGGCAGACCAACCAATGCAACACCACCCACTTGGCTCAGTTCTCAGAAACGCTTTTGAAAGAGCTTTTTTTTTCGGACTCTCCGTAATGCATGGCGCGTACGGTTTGAACGGTTGTGTCAGGTCACCATAAGGTGTCAGAATATGCCATCAAGTTCAATAAGTTAGCCCATCATTGTCCTACTTTGCTTCCTACAGCCAGAGGACGAGTCCACAGACTTATTAAAGGACTCAATTATGATCGTAAATTTTTGTACGACTCGGGAGCTACAAGCTGATACTTCATTTCTGCTAGTTGTACAAATTGCCAAGATATTAGAATGTGTTCGGGGTGAGGAAAAATGGAAACTACAGAGACCAAGACATCTCGAGGTTCTGGGGGATTCAGTGGATTCTACTCTATATGTATAAATCATTATGGAGGGGGCTCGGGCAGTCCGCCAGCCCAGTCCGCACATCGGATTACTCGGGGTGCTCCAGTAAGTTCTTTTAATGCACCATCGACATGAGTTCCTACAATGGTTATTCCAGTTATTTGGCACAGACTCAATATGAGCAGCCTAACCCGCAAAGGGGTTGTAATGAATACGGTGATACTAGGCACATCATGAGAAAATTATCCCAAACTTGGGAGAGACTTATTTTATCAAAGCACTCAGGCTACGTGCCCCATTGCAGTTACTACACTACCGACACGACCAGTTAGGGGTAGAGGACAGACGGGTAGAAGGCGTCCTAGAGGTGGAGACCCAGCCGTTGATATATTTGTTTTACGGTATGGCTGAGGTCGCTACATCGGATGGTGTTGTTACAGGTACGACCTCGATTTAATATAAAGGAATAATTTCCTTAACTTGATTTGGTTCTCAGTATCGAAACGAGTCCTCCTATGGTGCTCCACTTATGAGTGAGCTTCGTAATTCTATAATCTACTTATGTGTTTACCCCTGTTGGGAGATTCCATAGAGATAACTACGCCTATCATTCCATGTTGGTCAATAATAAGACCTGTGAAGCTAAATGTGGCTTTCTGTTACTCATTTCGGTAAGTTTTGATGTAATTTACTGATAATTAATTACAAATTGTGAATTATATGTCCTACCGGTGTGTGGTTCATTATGTGTTGTGATTTTGTTTAACGGAAACTATTGAGAAGGAGCAAATGAAAAGTTTAGATTGGCACGATGTGAATATTACTTGTGATTCAGAACCGAGGACGAGATCCTCGCATTTTAATATAAACTGATATGTTTAAACCGGGCTACGAGCTGCTGTGGAAGTTATATAAGGACGAGATCCTTGTGAGGAAAATTCTTATGTTTAAGTTCTCCCTTGTGAAATCTAATTTGTACTATAGTACTAATAGGGAGTCATGCCAGTTAGGCTTATTTGAAAATTTTTATATGCAATTCTCTAAGCATACTTGTCAAATTTGTGTTGTAATTATTGAGTTTTAACCTACGATGTAGGTTCCCGCCCAGGTAACGTTAAATATAACTCATTAATTCGGGTAAATAATTATGAGGTATTCATGTTTTGTGTCTCGTTATCAGTATTGTGAAGGTTTGAAACTAGATTTTTGCTAACATGAAGTTAATTGGCGATTATGTAATTGATTATGAACAACTATTTAAGACCAAATCGACCCAGAAGGTGCTCCGTTAAGGTGGACAGAAGAATATGAGGAGAGCTTCCAAAAGCTCAAGACAACCCTGACTACAGCCCCAATATTGGTATTACCTACAGGTTCAGGGTCTTATATTGTGTATTGTGACGCATCGCATATTGGTCTCGGCGTAGTGTTGATGCAAGATGGTATGGTAATTGCCTACACGTCCCGACAGTTAAAGGTACACGAGAAGAATTATCCGGTCCATGACCTTGAGTTAGCAGCTATTGTTCATCCCTTGAAGATTTGGCGACATTATTTATACGGTGTCCATTGTGAGGTCTACACCGATCACCGAAGTCTACAAGATCTGTTTAAACAGAATAATAATTTGCGGTAGCAGAGGTGGTTGGAGTTGCTTAAGGATTATGAAATCACCATTCTCTATCATCTTGGTAAGGTTAATGTAGTGGCCGATGCGTTGAGTCGTAAGGCGGAAAGTTTGGGCAGCTTAGCATATTTGCCGGTAGCAGAGAGGCCTTTAGCCTTGGATGTTCAGGCCTTGGCCAACCAATTTGTCAGATTGGATGTTTCCGAGCCGAGTTGAGTTTTGGCTTGTGTGGTTTCTCAGTCTTCTCTTTATGATCGTATCAGGGAGCCTTAGTATGATGACCCACATTTTCTTGTCCTTAAGGATACAGTTCAGCACGGCGATGCCAAGGAAGTCACTATTGGAGATGAAGATGTATTACAGATGCAGGGCAGGAAGTCACTATTTGACACATCACTATTGGTGGAGGCGGGTGAAGAAAGACATAGTGGAATATGTAGCTCGGTGCCTAAATTGTCAGCAGGTGAAATATGAGCATCAACGACCAGGTGGATTGCTTCAGAAGTTGGAAATTTCAGAAAATATATGGAAGCGGATCACTATGGATTTCGTTGTTGGGCTCCCACAAACTCGGAGGAAGTTCGATGCAGTTGGGGTGATTGTGGACAGATTGACCAAGTCAGCTCATTTCATTCCTATGATTACTACTTACTCTTCAGAGCAGCTGGCTCAGGTATATATTCGTGAGATTGTCAAACTTCACGATATACCGGTATCTATCATCTCTGACCGGGGTACACAGTTTACCTCACAGTTTTGGAAGGCTGTACATCGAGAGTTGGGTACTCGTGTGGAGTTGAGTACAACATTTCATCCTTAGACGGACGGGCAGTCTGAACGCACTATTTAGATACTGGAGGATATGCTTCATGCGTGTGTGATAGATTTTGGGGGTGCTTGGGATCAGTTCTTACCACTTACGGAATTTGCTTATAACAACAGTTGCCAGTCAAGGATTCAGATGGCTCCGTATGAGGCCTTGTATGGTAGGCGGTGTCGGTCCCTAGTGGGTTGGTTCGAACCGGGCGAGGCTAGACTATTAGGTACAGACTTGGTTCAGGATGCCTTGGAAAAGGTTAAATTGATTCAGGATCGACTTCGTACAGCCCAATCTAGACAGAAGAGTTATGCGGATTGGAAGGTTTGTGATGTTACATTCATGGTTGGTGGGAGGGTATTGCTCCGGGTTTCGCCTATGAAGGGTGTGATGAGGTTCGAGAAGAAGGGCAAGTTGAGCCCTAGGTATATTGGGCCTTTTGAGATTCTTTAGAGAGTTGGAGAGGTGGCTTACAAACTTGCATTACCACCTAGTCTCTCTACGGTTCATCCGGTATTCCATGTTTCCATGCTTTAGAAATATCACGGCGATCCGTCTAATGTGTTAGACTTCAGTTCGGTTCAGTTGGACAAGGATCTATCTTATGTTGAGGAACCAGTGGCTATTTTGGATAGGCAGGTTCGAAAGCTGAGGTCAAAGAATATTGCTTCTGTGAAGGTTCAGTGGAGGGGTCATCCGGTCGAAGAGGCGATTTGGAAGACCGAGCATGATATACGCAGCTGTTATACACACTTATTCACCATCTTAGGTACTTTTTCTAACTTCGTTCGAGGACGAACGTTTGATTTAGAGGTGGAGAATGTAATGACCCAAAATGTCATCTTTAAACTTAATAATTAATTATGTGTTCGAAGACCTCGAAAAGCACTATTTATCATTCCTCGACTTGCGTGCGCAGTACGAAAAATATTTCGGAAAGTTTTTATGTGAAAAATGGATTTAAAATGTGAATTAGAGCTTTAAAACTCAACTGAGTTGACTTTGGTCAACATTTTGAGCAAACGGACTTGGATCAGTGTTTTGACAGTTCCGATAGGTCCGTATCGTGATTTGGGACTTAAGAGTATGCCCGGATTCAAATTCCGAAGTCCCTAGCCCGAGATACGAAAATTTGATAAAAAATTAAAAGTTTAAGTTCAAATAGTGACCGGATGTCGAATTATGTGCAAACGACTCCGGAATAGAATTTTTCTGATTCCAACAGCACCATATGGTAATTTTGGACTTAGGAGCGTGATCGGAATTTTATTTGGAAGTCTGTAGTCAAATTAGACTTGAAATGACTAAAATAGGAATTTAAGTTTAGAAATTTAACCGGGGAGTCGTCTTGTTTATATAGGGGTCGAAATCTAGTTCTATAAATTTTTACAGCTCCGTTATGTCATTTATGACTTGTGTGCAAAATTTGAGGCCAATCGGACTTGATTTGATAGGTTTCGATATCGAATGTAGAAGTTGGAAATTCTTGAGTTTCATTAAGCTTGAATTGGGGTGTGATTTGTGATTTTAGCGTTGTTTGACTTGATTTGAGGTTTCAAATAAGTTCGTATGATGTTTTAGGACTTGTTGGTATATTGGGTTGAGGTCCCGAGGGCCTCAGGTGAATTTCAGATGGTTAACGGATCAAAAGTGGGACTTAGCTACTGCAAAAACTGCTGCAATTTTTCTGTTGGAAATGCTGTCATAAATTGGGCTGCCAGTCAAATCGGGTTTCCTGTCAAAATAGGGCTGCCTGTCAAAATCGGGATGCCTGTCAAAATCGGACTCCCTGTCAAAATCGGACTCCCTGACAAAATCGAGCTCCCTGACAAAATTGAGCTCCCTGACAAATTGAGCTCCCTGACAAACCGAGCTCCCTGGCAAATCGAGCTCCCTGACAAAATCAAGCTCCCTGACAAATCGAGCTCCTTGACAAATTGGGCTCCCTGACAGATCTGTAAGTTATAAAAACAGGGGACTTCGTCCCATTTGCAATTTTTGACGAATTGGAGCTTGAGGAGAGGCGATTTTGATATATTTTCAAGGAAAAATATTGGGGTAAGTGATTCTAACTCGGATTTGGTCAATATTCACAAATATATCATTATTTTCACCATATAATTAGTGTTTTGAGATAGAAATTTGGAAAAATTTTAGAAATCTCATAGAAACGAATTTTTGATATTTCGGTGTCGGTCCGAAGTCAGATTTGAGTGAAACTGGTATGGTTGGACTCATAATTGAATGAGTTATCGGATTTTGTAAGTTTCTCCGGATTTCGAGATGTGGGCCCCACGTGCGATTTTTGAGCTAATTTTGGATTTTATTGAAAAATATAATATTCTCTTATGAAATTGATTACTATAATTTTTGTTGACTGTATCGAATTAATTATGACTATATACGAGTCGATCGGAGTCAGAAAATCGAGGAAAAAGCATAATAGTTGGTTAAATTGGAGCAAGTCGAGGTAATTGTAATGTGTGGAAAGTCATGTACACGAGGTGACGAGTGTGTACACGGGCTAAATGTAAAAGATTATGTTTCAAATTGTGTAGATCATTACTGCGCATTAATTAAATTATTTCATTTTGTTATATTCTTCATAATTGATTTAATGTTTATAATTTAAATTTGCTTGACCTTTTCCTGCTAATTGTTTTATCTGTTTAGTTGGAACTTGGTTTCTTTTATTCTGTGCATTATTTGAAGGTTGATTTTCTTTAAATTAAATATTATTAATATGAATATTTGACATTTGTAAACTTGATATTGAAGCAACGTATTAAAGATTTTTAAATATTATTTTCCTGAATTAGTTACTCTTGAATATTTTTGTAAGATTTCCGTACTCATTGTGGTGGAGCAGTAAGCTCTTTATTGAATTTTTGAAAGATTTTCGTACTTATTGTGATAGAGCAGTGAGCTCTTTATTGTGAAAAATTATTATTGTTGAATTATTTTGACATGAGCCGTGAGCTCTTTATTGTGGAAAACTATTATTGTTGAATTAATTTGACATGAGCCGTGAGCTCTTTATTGTGAAAAAAATATTGTTGATGAATTATTTTGGCAAGTTAAATTATTTGAGTATCTGAGGTGCAAATTGTGATATATTGTGATATTGATACGCATGAGGTGGTATAAGGTCTGGGTATTGAAACGCATGCGGTGAGATAAGGGTGGCTTGATACGCGTGGCTAGTAGGGAAAATTACTAGAATTCATGCGGTGTGATAAGGATGACTAAAATGCGGGATGCTATTTCGGGAAAAATATTTTCTTTAAATAAATTGTGATGGCTCCCGCGGTGGTATAAGGAAATGAGATATTGTGAATTTGTTTATGATTTGGGACTACGAGGCGGTACCTCGGGAGTGCCCTTGTTGATATTGATTTATGGCCGCAGTTGCCTTTGATTATTATTGTGATTTTCTTCAAGTTGAAAAGAATTCTATTTTGTCTCCACGAGGTATTTATTTGCCATTATTTTGTGTAATTAAATGTGGCATACTACTTGATTCATTTACATTGTCATTTTATCTTATAATATTGTTTAAACATTTTACCATGCCATTATTTATTCTCCAGTAGGGCCTGACCCGACCTCGTCACTACTCTACCGAGGTTAGGCTTGGCACTTACTGGGTACCGATGTGGTGTACTCATACTTCGCTTTTAAACATCGTTTTATGCAGATCCAGGTATATCTTATCAGACCAGGCATCAGTAAACTAGTTGTACGAGGAGACTTCGAGATATATCTACCAGCTTCCGCAGACTCCGGAGTCCCCTTCTATCTTACTATGTTGTTTTCCTTATTTTTTTTAGACTCTGATGTTTAGAGACATAGAGAATAAATTCTTAGAAGCTTGTGACTTATTTCTATCGGGTTTTGGGAGTTAAAATTGTTTGAATTGTAGTTTATTTATTTCAGATATTTATTATTATTCCGCATTGATAGGCTTACCTAGTCTTAGAGACTAGGTGCCATCACGTCATCCTACGGAGGGAATTTGGGGTCGTGACAAATAGTTAAGGCATGGAATAAGATAATTCACGAAATAAGAGCAAAGACATGGAAACAATCATTTTGACGGCGTATATACACTCGTCACCTCGCATATACTCCCGTTACACACGTAATTCACATAACATATAGTTCAAGGGTTCCTAATTCCCTCAAATCAAGGTTAGACCCAACACTTACCTCGCTCCGCAACCAAATCAAAGCTCAATCGGGGCCTTTCCTCTAAAATTCGCCTCCAAACCAATCGAATCTAACAAAAATCAACTTAATATCATCAAACAATGCTAGGGAAATAAATTACAATAGGTAAAGCTATGATCTTTACTTTTTTCCAAAAAGTCAAGAAAAGTCAATTCGGGACTCGCCCGGTAAAACCCTAGGTCCAATGGTAGATTCTCACTACCCATGACCCCACGAGTTCAAATATGTGATTAGTTTCAAAATTTGAGTCTAAATCGACTCTCAAAACTCAATTTCTTATTTTTCAAAAAATTAACAAAGTTTCATAAATTTTCACTTGATTCACATGATTTTGATATTAAAATCTATGATACGTTGATGGAATATGATTAGAAATGGATTAGAATCACTCACCCAAAGTTTGAAGATGAAATTCCCTCTTCAAAACCACCACCTACCGAGCCTAGGATTCCATAATATTAAAATGAGGCCAAAAATCCTGTCTCTCAGCTTTTGTCCAGTCGCAGATGTCGCAATTGCGACCTGGGGTTGGCAAATGCGAGAAATCCATCGCAAATAAGAGGAATCTATCGCAAATGCGAAGAAACTTACATCTCTGTTGTCATCGCAAATGCGATAATTTGTTCGCAAATGCGAATGTGGACAAGTCACAAAAGCGATCAAACGATCGCAAATGCGATCTCTGTTGTTTTCAGGCCATATTCGCAATTGCGAACAAAATGTTCGCAAATACGATCATAATAGACTTTTCCAAATGTCTCAAATGCTATCCCCCACCTCGCAATTGCGAGGTCAGCAGACCACACCAGCAACATAGGGTCATCAGCTATTCTCCAAAGTCTAAAATTGATCCGTAGCCTATCCGAAACTCACTCGAGCCCTCGGGGCTCCTAACAAAACATCAACACAAGTCTAAAAATATCATACAAACTCACTCACATGATCAAAGTACAAGAATAACACCTAGAACTATGAATCGGACATCAAAATGTATGAGATTTACAAAGAAACTCAAGAACATGAAAATTTACAATCGGACATGCGAATCACATCAAATCAATTCCGTTTTGCACCAAATTTTGCAGACAAGTAATAAATGGTCAAATGAACCCATTCCAAGTTCCGTGACCGAAATCTGAACCAGGTAGCACCAAAGTCAACCTACGGTCAAACTTGAGAATTTTTTAAACTTTCAAATTACTAATTTTCAACAAATCGCATTAAATCAAGTTAGTGACGTCCGAATTCGATTTCGGGCATACACCCAAGTCCCAAATCACAATACGAACCCACTGGGAGCGTCAAAACACTGATTCGTGTCCGTTTACACAAAATATTGACCGTAGTTAACTTAAATGAGTTTTAAGGCAAAATTTTACATTTTCTTAAATGTTTCACATAAAAACTTTCCAGAACAAGACATGGACTACGCACGCAAATCGAAGAATACTAAACAGTACTAGTCGAGGTCTCAAAACATGAAAATAAAGTCTAAAACTCAAAGTGAACTATCGGCTCATCACATTCTCAACCTCTAAAACAAACGTTTGTCCTCGAACAGACATAGAAATGTACTTGGACTGGTGAAAAGGTGTGGATATCTACTCCACATGTTGGACTCAGACTCCTACTTGGCCGCCTCGATCGGCTTATCCCTCCACTGTACTCTAACTGAAGGATAACTCTTAGACCTCAAATTCCGGACCTGCCGGGCTAGAATGGACATCGACCCCTTCTCATAAGCCAAATCCTTGTCCAATTGGACTGAGCTAAAATCTAACACATGGGATGGATCACAGTGATACTTCCAGAGCATGGACACATGGAACACCGGATGGATTGCTGATAAACTAGGTGGCAATGCCAGTCTATAGGCCAGCTCACACACTCTCTCAAAAATCTCAAAGGGTCTGATATACCTAGGGATCAACTTGCCCTTCTTTCCAAACCTCATCACACCCTTCATGGGTGAAACCCGAAGCAATACCCTCTCCCCAACCATAAATGCAACATCACGAACTCTCCGATCGGCATAACTCTTCTGCCTAGATTGAGCTGTGTGAAGTCGATCCTGAATCATCTTAACCTTTTCCAAGGCATCCTGAACCAAATCGGTATCCAACAACCGAGCCTCTCCCGGCTCAAACCAACCATCTGGTGAACGATACTGCCTCCCGTACAATGCCTCATAGGGAGCCATCTGAATACTCGATTGGTAGTTGTTATTGTAATCAAACTCCACAAGCAGTAAGAATTTATCCTAAGAACTCCCGAAATTGATAACGCAAGCGTGAAGCATGTCTTCTAATATCTGAATGGTGCGTTCGGACTGTCCGTCTATTTAGGGGTGAAATGTTGGACTCAACTCAACTCAACTCATGCGCCTAACTCACATTGTATGGACCTCTAGAAGTGCGAGATGAACTGCGTACCTCGATCAGATATGATGGACACGGGCACACCGTGAAGACGGACGATCTCACAGATATAGATCTCAGCTAACCGCTCTAAATAATAGGTAACTACCACTGGAATGAAATGTGCCAACTTGGTCAACCTGTCCACAATGACCCATACCGTGTCGAACTTGTTCTGAGTCCGTGGGAGCCCAACGACAAAATCTATGGTAATACACTCCCACTTCCACTCAGGAATCTACACCCTCTGATGCTCATACTTAACTTGCTGACAATTCAGACACTGAGCTACATATGAAACTATATCCTTCTTCATTCTTCTCCACCAATAATGTTGCCGCAAGTCCTGATACATCTTGGCAGCACATGGATGAATGGAATACCGGGAACTATAGGTCTCCTCAAGAATCAACTCACGAAGCCCATCCATATTGGGCACACAATTCCGACCCTGCATCCGCAACACCCCATCATCTCCAACAGTAACCTTCTTGGCACCACTGTGCCACACCGTGTCCTTAAGGACAAGAAATGAAGGTCATTATACTAACGCTCTCTAATGCGCTCATACAAAGAAGACTGAGAGACCGTGAAAGCTAGAACACGGCTAGGCTCCGAAATATCTAACCTCACGAACTTATTGGCCAAATCCTGAACACCTGATGCTAGCGGCCTCTCCCTAACTAGAATATATGTAAGGCTACCCATACTCACCGCCTTCTTATTCAAGGCATCGGCCACCACATTGTCCTTCCCAGGATAATACAAAATAGTGATATCATAGTCTTTCAACAGCTCCAGCCACCTCTTCTACCTCAAGTTGAGATCCTTTTGCTTGAACAAATATTGTAGACTCCGATGATCTGTGAATACCTCACATGACACGAGGTAGAGATAGTGCCTCCAAATCTTCAATGCATGAACAATGGCTGCCAACTGTAGGTCATGAACAGGGTAATTCTTCTCATGAACCTTCAACTGCCGCGACGCGTATGCAATCATCCTGTCATCCTGCATCAATAATGCACCGAGCCCAATATGAGATGCATTATAATACACCGTGTATGATCCTGAACATGTGGCCAACACCAATATTGGTGTCATAGTCAAAGCAGTGTTGAGCTTATGAAAGCTCAACTCACACTCATCGGGCCACTTGAACAGAGTAACCTTTTGGGTCAATTTAGTCAATGAGGCTGCTATGGATGAAAATACCTCCACAAACCGGCGATAATAACTCGACAAACCTAGGAAACGCCGAATCTCTGTAGCTTAAGTGGGTCTAGGCAAGTTCTAAAATACCTCAATCTTCTTAGGATCCAATTTTATGCCCTCGTCCCTTACAACATGCCCCAAAAAGACGACCAAGTCTAACCAAAACTCACACTTTGAAAACTTGGCATATAACTCACTATCTTTCAGAGTCTGAAGTACAATCCAAAGATGATTCTCATGCTCCTCTCGACTGCGGGAGTAGATCAATATATCATCAATGAATACGATCACAAAAGAATCCAAATAAAGCTTGAATACCCCGTTCATCAAATCCATAAATGCTGTTGGGCATTCATCAACCCAAATGACATCACTAGGAACTCATAATGCCCATACCAAGTTTGAAAAGTCATCTTAGGGACATCTAATGCACTAATCTTCAACTGATGGTAGCCAAACCTCAAATCAATCTTCGAAAAACCTTGGCACCCTAAAGCTGATCAAATAAGTCATCAATCCTTTGCAACAGATACTTGCTCTTGATAGTGACTTTCTTCAACTGCCGATAGTCTATGCACATCCTCATAGACCCATCTTTATTCTTCACGAATAACACGGGCGCACCCCAGGGCGAGACACTAGGTCTAATGAATCCCTTATCAAGCAAATCTTGCAACTACTCCTTCAATTTCTTCAACTTTGGCAGGAGCATACAGTGTGGTGGAATGTAAATTAGCTGAGTGACCGAAGCCAAATCAATACAGAATTCAATATCTTTGTCGGGTGGCATCCTTTGCAGATCTGCAAGAAATACCTCTGGGAACTCACGCACAACAAGTACTGAATCCATGGAAGGAACCTCCGCACTCGAATCATGAACATAGGCCAAATATGCTAGACATCCCTTCTCGACCATACGCCGAGCCTTCACATAAGAAATAACCCTGCTGGTAGAATGGCCAGAGGTTCCTCTTCACTCTAATAGAGGCAACACCTGCATGGCTAAGGTCACCGTCTTCGCGTGAGTCCAGAATAGCATAATAAGGTCACAATCAATCCATACTCAAGATAACATCAAAGTCTACCATATCAAGAAGTAGGAGATCTCTGCTAGTCTCAAGACTCCCAATAGTAATCACACACGAGTGGTAGATACGATCTACAACAATAGAATCTCCCACAGGAATGGACACATACACATGAGCACTCAAAAGAATCACGAGGCACAACCAGATATGAAGCAAAAAAGGATGACACGTAGGAATAAGTAGAGCCCGGATCAAATAGAACAGAAGCATCTCTATGTTAAACTAGAACAATACCTGTGATAACGGCGTCAGATGACTCAGCCTCAGGTCTAGTTGGGAATGCATAAAATCAGGGCTGGGCCCCACCACCCTGACCTCCGTCTCTCGGACGGCCTCTAGCTGGCTGGCATCCACTTCTAATGGCCTGACCTCCACCTCTAACAGCCTGACCTCCACCTCTGGCTACCTGACCCCTGCCTCTAGCTGGCTACGCGAGCGGTGGAGCAACCGGTGCAGGGACCATGGCACGAGAACTCTGTTGTGGCATGTTGCTCAATAATCTCAGATATAACCTCCTGATGTGACCAGTACCTCCACACTCAAAGCACATATCCTTCTACTGTGAGTGCTAAAGCTGAAGCTGACCCAAACGAGAAGGATAACCACGGTGGTAGCTCTGGATCGGAGGCGCACTAATAGGAGCTGATGGTGCACTGTAGGTTGGCTGCCCAGAATGAGATACATAAGGATCACGACTAGCCGTAACACTGTGGGATGCCTGAAGCGCTGACTAAAATGGCCTAGAAGGATGCCTATACCAAAAGTACCCCTGCCTCAAGATGAGGCACCACTGAAACCAGCGGAATGACAAGGCCTCTAATCATACACCGACCCTCTCTCCTGACCACGAACTATCTCGATCCGTCTAGCTATATCTACAGCCCTCTGTAAAGAAATATCATCGCTGGTCTCCTTGGCCATCTGTAGCCTGATACTGAAAGTGAGCCCATCAATGAATCTCCTCACTAGGGGTGTTCATCAAAACCCAAAAAATCGATCCAAACCGAAAATCGAACCAAACCGACCAAACAAATCGATGCTTTTTAGGTTTGGTTTGGTTTTGGTTTTGAATTTTAAAAATCGATCAAATTTGGTTTGGTTTTGGTTTTAATCAAAAAGTAACCGAAAAAACCGAACCAAACTCACTATAGAAGTAGCTATTTTAAATTATTATTACACCTATATATATGTGTGTATATTTTTATATAAAGTTTCTAAATTTTATGATACATATTAGTCATTTATATTTTTAGTCTATTTTTTTGCTATTATAATAATCTAATTCTTTGTTTTTATATTCTAGTTTGATTGGTAATTAAATTATTTTTGATTCAATTATCATCAATATATCTTGGTAAATGATAGATTTCTCAAAGAGCAATTGGTTTGATAGTGTTACGTTGAAAATGTACTCGCCGGAATATGTGTTTGGTAGTGTATGTCTCATATTTAAGAAAACACCAATAAATAACTGAAAAAACCAAAAAACAGACAAAAACCGATAAAAACCGACTTAATTGGTTTGGTTTAGTTCTAGTAGTTGAAGAACCGACTTACTTGGTTTGGTTTCTCTTTAGGGAATAACCGATCCAAAACGAACCAAGAACACCCTTACTCCTCACTCTCTCCCTCTCAGCAGGGAGTAAAACAATGGCATGGCGAGCTAGGTCCACAAATCGAGTCTCGTACTGGGTAACAATCATACTACCCTGTTGAAGATGCTCAAACTGTCTACGGTAATCCTCTCTCAGAGTGAAAGGAATGAACTTCTCTAGAAATAGCTGTGAAAAATTATCCCAAGTAAGTGTAGGTGAACAAGTTGGTCTAGTCAATATATAATCTCTCCACCGTCTCTTGGCGGAACCAGTCATCTGAAACACTGCAGAGTCGACCTCATTGGTCTCAACTATACCCATGTTGCGCAACACCTCGTGGAAACGGTCCAAGTAATCCTATGGGTCCTCAGAAGATACACCGCTGAAATGAATAGGGAAGAGCTTGGTAAACTTATCCGGTCTCAACAAGGCCTAAGAATATATAGCGGGCCTATCACCGGCCTGTGCCGCAATAACCGGTTGAACCACCCCAACTGGCTGGGATGGAAGACTCTGATACAGGGGAGTCGCCTGCTCCGAGGTGTGAGTAGCAGGAGTTTGTGCTCCTCCCCCATCCCGAGAGACGTCTGGTGCTACCGGGAATGCATCAGTCTGGGCCACACTCTCTATAAGGCCCACCAAGCGGACTATAGTATCCTGAAGCACTTGAGTGGCTATGAATCCCTCCGGGACCTAAGCT
The DNA here is from genome assembly GCF_000715075.1 of Nicotiana tabacum. NCBI lineage: Eukaryota > Viridiplantae > Streptophyta > Magnoliopsida > Solanales > Solanaceae > Nicotiana > Nicotiana tabacum. Next base: position 25,102,691 of record NC_134094.1, on the reverse strand, counting down.
GGCCCGATGGGTACGGTCTGAGCTGGGACCTCCTCCTCATGATCAATCTGAGGTTCCATTGCGGGTGCTACTGCTCGAGCTCTATTCTGAGCTCTGCCTCTGCCTCGGCCTCTGCTCCTGGTAGTAGCTGTCATAGGGGGGCTCCGGCTCCTGTCTGGTTGCAGATGTTGTGCATGTTCTCGCCATCTGTGAGACAACAAGAATAGAATGGTTCAATCATAAATGCTAGAATAAAGCTGCAAGATAGAGAAGGAAAGAAGTGAATTTTTTCCTAAACTCCATAGCCTCTAAAAGATAAGTACAGGTGTCTATGTACCGTTCCCTCAGACTCTACTAAGCTTTCTCATGACTCGTGCGACCTAGGAAACCTACTGCTCTGATACCAACTTATCACGACCCGAAATTCCCACCCTCGGTACCGTGATGGCGCCTAACATTTCACTTGCTAGGCAAGCCAACATTAGATGTAGTTATTAACCATTTTTAATAATTCAAATCAAATGAAAACCAATAAGCTAAATGAACTAAAATAAAGTAGATAAATTTGATAAACAGCGATATCCAAATACAAATCCCAGAACTGGTGTCACGAATACACGAGCATCTAGAGTACTACAAATAATTGTCTGAATGAAATCATAATTGTCTGAATCGAAATAAACATCTAGGGAAATGAAGAAGGGGACTTCAAGGTAGCGAACGGTGTGCAGTTGTACCTCAAGTATCCATCAAGTACCGAATCCGAGCAATCTACTGACCACCGCTAGGACCGACTCCAAACTCTACACAAGAAGTGCAAAGTATAGACCGACCCCATGTACTTTGTAAGTGTCAAGCCTAACCTCGATGAAATAGGGACGAGGCTAAGGAGGGTCACTTACAATAACATGTACGTAGTAATAATAATTTTTACTCTTTTCCCAAAAAATCAACAAAAGTCAACCTAAGGCTTGTCCGGTCAAAACTTGGGTCCAATGGTAAAGGAAACATGATATGACGGTAAAGCAGTTAATTTATGAAAATAAGCTCAATCCTCGCAATCAAAGAATTCAGAATATCATACCTCAAAATATAATATAAAAAGCTAAAAACTAACACAATAACACAATGAGTACAACATACACAATTTGTTGCGGTACGCAACCCGATCCCACCGTACACACACAATCCTCCATTATTCCACCATAATATCATTGATCAATATCAAGAATCACATATAAAATCTATTGCGGCGCGCAACCCGATCCCACCATATCATCATAATCAACGTCATAATTCTCTCATATTTCACCATATCACAATTTATCAATAACAAGTATTACGTACACAACTGTTGCGGTGTGCAACCCGATCCTACCATATCATTATAATCAATATAAAAATCCTCCCTTGTTCCACCATATCACAACCGTTGCGGCGTGCAACCCGATCCATAATAATTTCACTAAATGTAACTAATCCAATAGCTCAATTTACAAGAATCTCTACAACTAAAGAATATGAAAGCGAGACAATAAAGGAATCACGTACTAATCAAAGGAATGCTACAAATAATATAAAAGAACCAAAACAAGTCAAGTACGTGACAATTAAGCTGTGCAAATAAGATAGTTAAGGCAGCAATTAATTACGGAAGAGACGAACAACTAAATACAAGAATAATTAATGACAATTAACCAATTACGGTATAGAAAGCAACTAAAGCATGTAATAGTTAAGGCATGGAATAAGATAATTTATGAAATACGAGGAAAGACGTGGAAACAATCTTTTTGACGGCGTATATACACTCGTCACCTTGCATATACATTGTTACACACGTAATTCACATAACATATAGTTCAAGGGTTCCTAATTCCCTCAAATCAAGGTTAGACCCAATACTTACCTCGCTCTGCAACTAAATCAAAGCTCAACCGGGGCCTTTCCTCTAAAATTTTCCTCCAAACCAATCGAATCTAACCAAAATTGGCTTAATATCATCAAACAATGCTAGGAAAATCAATTACAAAAGATAAAGATATGATTTTTACTCTTTTCCCAAAAAATCAACAAAAGTCAACCTAAGGCTTGTCCGGTCAAAACTTGGGTCCAATGGTAAAGGAAACATGATATGACGGTAAAGCAGTTAATTTATGAAAATAAGCTCAATCCTCGCAATCAAAGAATTCAGAATATCATACCTCAAAATATAATATAAAAAGCTAAAAACTAACACAATAACACAATGAGTACAACATACACAATTTGTTGCGGTACGCAACCCGATCCCACCGTACACACACAATCCTCCATTATTCCACCATAATATCATTGATCAATATCAAGAATCACATATAAAATCTATTGCGGCGCGCAACCCGATCCCACCATATCATCATAATCAACGTCATAATTCTCTCATATTTCACCATATCACAATTTATCAATAACAAGTATTACGTACACAACTGTTGCGGTGTGCAACCCGATCCTACCATATCATTATAATCAATATAAAAATCCTCCCTTGTTCCACCATATCACAACCGTTGCGGCGTGCAACCCGATCCATAATAATTTCACTAAATGTAACTAATCCAATAGCTCAATTTACAAGAATCTCTACAACTAAAGAATATGAAAGCGAGACAATAAAGGAATCACGTACTAATCAAAGGAATGCTACAAATAATATAAAAGAACCAAAACAAGTCAAGTACGTGACAATTAAGCTGTGCAAATAAGATAGTTAAGGCAGCAATTAATTACGGAAGAGACGAACAACTAAATACAAGAATAATTAATGACAATTAACCAATTACGGTATAGAAAGCAACTAAAGCATGTAATAGTTAAGGCATGGAATAAGATAATTTATGAAATACGAGGAAAGACGTGGAAACAATCTTTTTGACGGCGTATATACACTTGTCACCTTGCATATACATTGTTACACACGTAATTCACATAACATATAGTTCAAGGGTTCCTAATTCCCTCAAATCAAGGTTAGACCCAATACTTACCTCGCTCTGCAACTAAATCAAAGCTCAACCGGGGCCTTTCCTCTAAAATTTTCCTCCAAACCAATCGAATCTAACCAAAATTGGCTTAATATCATCAAACAATGCTAGAAAAATCAATTACAAAAGATAAAGATATGATTTTTACTCTTTTCCCAAAAAATCAACAAAAGTCAACCTAAGGCTTGTCCGGTCAAAACTTGGGTCCAATGGTAAAGGAAACATGATATGACGGTAAAGCAGTTAATTTATGAAAATAAGCTCAATCCTCGCAATCAAAGAATTCAGAATATCATACCTCAAAATATAATATAAAAAGCTAAAAACTAACACAATAACACAATGAGTACAACATACACAATTTGTTGCGGTACGCAACCCGATCCCACCGTACACACACAATCCTCCATTATTTCACCATAATATCATTGATCAATATCAAGAATCACATATAAAATCTATTGCGGCGCGCAACCCGATCCCACCATATCATCATAATCAACGTCATAATTCTCTCATATTTCACCATATCACAATTTATCAATAACAAGTATTACGTACACAACTGTTGCGGTGTGCAACCCGATCCTACCATATCATTATAATCAATATAAAAATCCTCCCTTGTTCCACCATATCACAACCGTTGCGGCGTGCAACCCGATCCATAATAATTTCACTAAATGTAACTAATCCAATAGCTCAATTTACAAGAATCTCTACAACTAAAGAATATGAAAGCGAGACAATAAAGGAATCACGTACTAATCAAAGGAATGCTACAAATAATATAAAAGAACCAAAACAAGTCAAGTACGTGACAATTAAGCTGTGCAAATAAGATAGTTAAGGCAGCAATTAATTACGGAAGAGACGAACAACTAAATACAAGAATAATTAATGACAATTAACCAATTACGGTATAGAAAGCAACTAAAGCATGTAATAGTTAAGGCATGAAATAAGATAATTTATGAAATACGAGGAAAGACGTGGAAACAATCTTTTTGACGGCGTATATACACTCGTCACCTTGCATATACATTGTTACACACGTAATTCACATAACATATAGTTCAAGGGTTCCTAATTCCCTCAAATCAAGGTTAGACCCAATACTTACCTCGCTCTGCAACTAAATCAAAGCTCAACCGGGGCCTTTCCTCTAAAATTTTCCTCCAAACCAATCGAATCTAACCAAAATTGGCTTAATATCATCAAACAATGCTAGGAAAATCAATTACAAAAGATAAAGATATGATTTTTACTCTTTTCCCAAAAAATCAACAAAAGTCAACATAAGGCTTGTCCGGTCAAAACTTGGGTCCAATGGTAAATTCTGACTATCCATGTCCCCACGAGTTCATATATGTGATTAATTTCTAAAGTTGAGTCCAAATCGACTCTAAAAACTCAATTTCTTATTTTTTAAAAACTTGACAAAGTTTTATTAATTTTCACTTGATTCACATGATTTTGATCTTAAAATCTAAGATAAGATGATAGAATATGATTAGAATCACTCACCTAAAGTTTGTAGATGAAATTCCCTCTTCAAAATCGTCTCCTACCGAGCCTAGGGTTTCAAAATATGAAAATGAGGCTAAAAATCCCGTCTCTCAGCTTTTGTCTAGTCGCAGATATCGCAATTGCGACCGGGGGTTCGCAAATGCGAACCCCGCAAATACGAGGAATCCATCGCAAATGCGAAGTAACTCACATCTCTATTGTCATCGCAAAATACGATGACTTGTTCGCAAATGTGAACGTGGACAAGTCGCAAAAGCGATTAAATGATCGCAAATGCGATCTCTGCTGTTCCCAGGCCATATTCACAAATGCGAACAAAATGTTTGCAAATGCGATCATAATAGACTTGGACAAATGTCGCAAATGTAATTCCCTACCTTGCAATGCAATTGCGAGGTCTGTAGACCACACCAGTAACAGAGGGTCAACAGCTATTTTCCAAAGTCCAAAATTGGTGTGTAGCCTATCCGAAACTCACCCTAGCATTCGGGGCTTCAAACCAAACATCAACACAAGTCTAAAAATATCATACGAACTCGATCTCACAATCAAAACACCATAATAACACTTAGAACTATGAATCGGACATCAAAATGTATGAAATTTTCAAAGAAACTCAAGAACATGCAAATTTACAACCGGACGTACGAATCACATCAAATCAATTTTTTTTTGCACCAAATTTTGCAGACAAGTCATAAATAGTGAAATGAACTCATTCCAAGTTTCGAGAGCGAAATTCGAACCCGGTAAAAATAAAGTCAACCTACGGTCAAACTTGGAAATTGTTTAAACCTTCAAATTATTAGTTTTCAACAAATCACGTTAAATCATGTTAGGGATTTTCAATTCGATTCCGGGCATACGCCCAAGTCCCAAATCATAATACGAACCCACTGAACTGTCAAAATATTGATCCATATCCGTTTATATAAAATATTTACTGTAGTCAACTCAAATAAGTTTTAAGGTAAAATTTCACATTTTCTTAAATATTTCCACATAAAAACTTTCTGGAACAAGACATGGACTGTGCACACAAATCGAAGAATACTAAACAATTTTAGTCGAGGTCTCGGAACACGGAAATAAAGGCTAAAACTCAAAGTGACCTATCGGATCATCACAACTTGTTATTTCTGTTGCTTTATATGGCTAGAAGTTGCTTTGTCAGCCATGAACTACGACCTTCAAAATAAGACCACTTCACAGTCATTGTTTCCGCCATTGTCTGTGTTTTGGAAGATGATTTTGGGCATCCTAGTTTGATTGGGATATCATTAGGGATGTCTTCCATGCAGTGGTTGCTGTTTTCAAATGGATTCTAGTGAGGCACGTGCACGCATACCATCTCAGTCATGGCGCAAGCGCAAATTAGGCTTGTTTGGCATCGGTTTTCTGTATTGCATATCTAATGACAAGGTATTATCAAGTACAATTGGTACCCAGATATATGATATATAACCAGATCATTTTTGTGCATTGCTGGGACACATATTCTCTTCGGAACGATTCCAATTATGTTTTTAATTGTATTCTTTATATTCAAGAAGTTTGACCCCCTCTAATTTTTTTATTTTCTTTATTTGATTTGCGTTTTCTTTGGGGACTTAGATTCAAATTTAATGTGTCTCACAACCGAGAAAAATTATGGGGGTCATTTTGATTTTGAATCTACGACGAATAGGTTCAAGAGATGGAAGAATTAAGGATACCCACCAGAAAGACCAATCCAATCCATAAGGATGTAACAGAAAATACAATATTTTTATTACTTGACCAGCCATCAAGAGAATCAAATACAACGGGTATGCTAATCAATAAGATTAATGAAGTAGCAATTAATGCAAAAATAGCCAATTGGAAAGCAAGAGTCATGCTTTTAATCCTCCAAGCTACCAACAAATGAACTATATACCATTTGAACCCTCTATCAGCCAAAAAATATTAATTGTGATAAAATATGTCATCGAGGGATTTTACTTTATCATGAATCCATTGATTCTATATGACTTATTACTACTCCACCTTTCGCACTTTATTCGTGTATGTATGTATATATATATATATATATATATATATATATATATATATATATATATATATATATATATATATATATATATATATAGTAGGTGTCTTATCTTAGTTTCGTCACTACCTCGTCGGGGTTAGGCTCGACATTTACTGAGTATATTGGGTCGGTTGTACTCATACTACACTTGTGCACTTCTTGTGCAGATTTTAATGTTGGTACCAGCGGAGTCCCGAGAGGTACTTAGCAGCTATAAGTCAGTGATTCAAGGTAGAGCTGCATTCCGTTCGCCGACCCTAGAGTCATTTCCTATTTCTTGTATTGTTTCCTTTTATTTTGAACAATGATAGTATTTTTTTTAAACCTTGTATTTAGTTGGATTTAGACACTCATGTACTTGTGATACGAAAATCTTGGGATAATTTATGTTAGGTCTTTGATCAATTATTAGATTTCTCCTCCTTTTCTTTTACACTATCTATTTATGTTGGCTTGTCAATGTCATGTGCAATCACAATCCGGCAATTGAAATTTTGGGTAGTCACAATCATACCAAAAACACCAACCGTGCGGCGTTTGGATAAAGAACGTTCAACTTCGAACTTCTCACAAATTCTTAACACGTCGTACTACTCTCTATATTAAATTATTCATTTTTTTTATTTGTATTAAAATACTCTTTTCATTTCGAAACGTTCTGAATTGCTCAACATATTTCATTAATACGTAATATTATTTCGTATAGATTTTCAAAAATTCAAATTAAAAATCATTTAGTTATACATTGATATAATATTTTCTTTATCAAATGAACTTTTAATCATTATTTTTCATGTTTCTTCTACTACCATTAATATAATCGTTCTCTTAAAACATAAACTAAAATGTAGAAAGAGACTTTAATTTTGCTGAAAATAAAGTGTAATACCAAAAAAAATGATCCTAAAGAGATCTTTCGTATTTAATATATAGATCTCTTTGTGTTATTTCTTATTGATCTCTCATTCTCTTGTGAAAAAGAATTATATAACTAAAACAATATTTACAGTAAACTACAAAATCAAATCTCTCTACCTAAGAGACCCTAAAAAGAGTAAAAATGTACTATTACCTTAATTTTAAAATAAAATGTCTATTTTGTCAAAGCATTATCCATCAGAACAGCTAGTGGGAAAAGGGAAGGCAACATCAATCATCCAAAAGATTATGGTCCAATCAAGAATTTTATTTTGTCCAGAAAAAACGACTCGAACCAATGGTGGTCCAAACGTTTTTGGATTAAACCTAAGAGAAAATGTATTTGAATTATTTCGTCTGAAAATGTTTTCAGAAACGTACTTATACAATTTTTGAACTCCAACAATAAAGATGTTAGAAAGTCAAGTACAACTGAAAACATCTTTTGAAATGAATTTTAAACCTCATAAGTTCAAAAAATTAAGAAATAATTTTATCGAATTGACTGGAAATATACTAATTCATTTCACATGGCTTTGTAAAACAACTTTTGTAACACCATGCATGCACGTACGCACGGGACAGGTGTGCGACCCTCAAGGGTTGACGTGAGAATGATCCTACCTTTTTTAATTAAAGGTCTTGGATTCGAATTTTAAATATAATTTTTTTTTGATATCGAGCGTTTTTTCGTCTAATGAGTCTTATGCTAGCCGAATCCAAATTAGTCAGGGGTTAGGACCGATGTGAATACCGAACATCCGATAAGAAAGTGAAAAGGGACAGGTGAGCGAATTGAATGCAAAATGATCCTTTAATGCATAGCAAACCATGGCATTAACAATACCAAGGCTATTAATGCATGTATTAGCATGGTTAAAGACAAAATTATCCTTAAAGTCCCTTAAAGCTAAATAATATGGAGGACATTTTTGTAAACAAATAATTTTCTTAATAATTATGCAATGGACTTAAATTTTTAATACACCACACCAAACAATGAATAAGAAATAATTTATGCATAGCTAATGCTTTCATTACTAACTCATGCATTACTAATACACCTTATTCAGTATTGTTTGACAAAAAATTATAACTTTCGACTAAACTATTAAATTTAGGTAATAAAGTATTAAATCTACTTAAAGATAATAACTCTAGATGCAAATCTTAAAAATGTGTGGGAGATGGGGACAGATCCCGTAAAGGGTGAATAATAATAAGTACAAAATATTCTTAAAGTATGAGCAATAATAGAGGTGTAACTAGCAATAAATAACAATAAATGATATTTAATTAAAGAGGATGAATGATTTACCCAATAATAGATGGATTGGACGAATATCCCTCCTGACAATAATGAATGACAGATAGATCTACAATTTGCTTGATCAATCCTCGGATCTGGTGGAAAGGTGTGGAATGATATGAGCAAGAATCCTGATAAAAAGGTAATCTTTGTATTTTTATCAGAGGGAGAGAATCTTCTCTTAAAAAGTATTCTTATCAAATGAATATTACATACCCCTATTCCTTTTCTTTTTTTCTTATATATTTGACATATATCCCTAGCAAACCCTAATAGTATAAGTACAGAGAATATTCACCAGAATATTCTCTTTAATATCCTATTTCGAAAACTAGCCGTTATTTTCCTGTCAACGATGCTCGACCTCGGCCATCACTGCCTTCTTTACCACGAACCTCGCTATCCCCTGGCCGACCTCGACTGATTCTTTCCTTAATGATGCATTACCCTAAAATATTTTGGGGCGGATTTTGGCCTATACAGTTAGTCCCTCCGCTTATTGAGGCCGGCCTCAGGCGGGCTCAATGAGCGGATATTGTGTAACATGAAAGAAGTATTTAGACGATTTGAACGAGTCATGATAATTGGGGCAAGTAAGCAGCGTATCCCATTGTGAACCACAAGTTCTGGGGTTGTAAATCCAGCGAATCAAGGTGACGTCATGGCGACTGACGTCATTATGACGCGATTTTCCAAGACGTTGCTTCATTTTGCGCGCGTCTCCTGATTGAGTCTGCTGCTTCGATTACAGTGCCATGTAATGATGGTTAGTTCCTTGGTTTCGATGCCTGAATCCTTATAAATAGGGGTGTGTGGGTAGCGTTCCAACCTTTACGAAACCTCTTGCACCCAACAAACTATATATCTTCTTCTTCTTCCGTTGTTTGAAACTTCTTACGGGTTTTAGTGATTCTCGATGCTTCTAACATTTCCTTGCTCGAACATCTTCAATTAATCAACATGACTAAGGTATCCTCTATTTCTGGTATGGCAACTGATCATACCCCTTTGGTGGTGCTTATACCCCCTCACGCTGATAGGGTCTTTATCGCCGTTGAGGAAGAGAACTTTCCTACGGTGGAGGAAATAGTCCCCCGTAGTGAGAAAATTAGGTCTGATTTCTCGAAGGCGTCCGAAGCTGAGCCCGAAATCTCGGAGCAGTGATGGGAGAGGCTGATCTGACTAAATTTAGGGAAAAATTCAATATCCCTACCCACATCGATCTGATCCCGTCAAGGCGCGACGTGGTGCAAATCCATCGTCCTTGATATTATGCGGTTTACGCGTATCCTTTCCAGGTTGGCTATACTCTCCCCCTTCTCCCATTGGCGGATGAATTTTGCCGCTATTACGGTGTCTGCCTGGCCCAACTCTCTTCATACATTTACAAGCTTATCAGGATGCTCTCGAAATTTGCCGAGTTAGCCGGAGCTGAGGTCACACTCTGCCACCTCATACATCTCTTCGCCCATATCTTTTATAGGGGGACGATATTGCACCTTCGCCACCAAGGGAGTAAATGCTTGGTGGTAAAGATGGACGATAAAGCAAACCGCCAGTTCTGGCTCCACTACTTCTTTGTCAGTATCGAGGACGTGGTAGCCAACGCGTATGACTTTTCAGAGACCTGGAATCGCGCTCATAAGTACCCGTCTTTTGTGAAAGGCATTTGATTTGTCTGTTTCTAACCGTAAATTTTAAACATATTTTCTTCCTTGTGCGGCCAAAGTTGTGCCTCCTCCTTTTGTCGAGAACATTTCTGACTGAGTTGGCTGGATTCTGCCCCACACGGTGGGGATTCGCGAGTGGCCGGGCTTTCTCGAGAGGTTCGGGCATGTTTCCTCCTTTGCTGGTGAGTTCGTCTGTTATTTTTACTCCTCCTTTGACCACATGGTTACTCGCCCGCTACAGTTCATTGTTGGTGATGATAAAATGTAATTTCTTTTTCAGTCCAAAGGTCCTCGAGAGGACCGAATGCTCCTCCTCCTGCATTTCGCAAGAGTAAGGCCGCTTCTTCTTTGCAGTCTATTCCTGTTGTGACCGCGGCTAGACCTGCTCGGTCATCTGCCTTTGTTTGTTCATCTGCCGCATCCAAGCCTACTCGGTCATCAACCACACCTATTGTTGCTTCCGTTCCATCTTCCTCTACACCCGCGTACATATCGTCAATGGGGTTTCCAACTTCTCATTTGCTTCCTCTAGTGGATGAGGACGATAAAGAGGAATCGTTGCCAAGTGGTGGTAATTTGCTTCCCCACAAGAAGAGATCGGTGGATGTCGGCGAAGGAGCTGTCCAGGCGGTGAATTTGGTGATGGGGGATTTTATCGTCCGAGAAAGGACAACCATATAACTTGAAGATGACGTCGAATTACCGCCCGTGATTCTGCCATCGTCTGAAGCCGAAGAGGGTACGCCTCTCCCTGAGACCATGATGGAATTTGAAGAGCCATCGGCGAGAGTCCCTAACTGCTTGTGGCAGGATGAGCCATCGGCCTCGCGACCAGCCAAGGATCCTTCTTCAAGGGCCGACATAAAAGTAAAATCCGTAGCCAAGGAAGGTTACAAGACGGGCTCTGATGTAGATGCCGAGGAGGTGAGGATGATAGGGGAGTGATTTACCTGAATCGAGGTAAGGTTGGAAGGGACCACGCATACTATTGCGATCCCCATGGATCGAGATTTACTAGTTGACACAGAGAACGTAGTCCCTTCTTTTAGCCCCCTCTGTTCTGATGTAAAGGGTAAAACCCTTGAAAATTTGAAGGATGCCACTTTATCTAGGAGCATAGTCGGCCTCACACTTAGGGTAAGTTTTTCGATCCATCTTCGTTTTTGTATGTCTAGTTTAAAGTTTCATTCTTACTCTTCATTTTCTGTTTCTCTTTCTTTCAGACTATGATTTTGGAGATTGAGAGCGGTCGAAGAGATGAGAGGCAAAAGGCTATTTTTTGAAGATGGAGAAAAAATACCGCTAGTATCGCGGTAAGTATCGCTATATCTGTAGGTGGTTTGGCGAAGGAGGCAACTTCCAAACTCTCCGAGACGAGTTGAAGGAAAAAGATGACGAGCTGGTGAAGGTCATCAAAAAATAAAGTATTATCGAGGGGTTGGAAGTTAGTAGATGGGTTGAAGTCCAGTGTGGTGATCTTCAAGCCTAGGTGGTCTCGTTGCGTGCCGAGCTCGAGGAGTGGGAGTTCAAAGCGGGAGCTTTAAGTGGTGAGGTAACCGATAAAGCAACGGATCTCGAAAAGGCTGAGTCAGTTTGGTCGGGGCTAAAAGGAAGGCGGAAGCCTTGGAGATCGTAATCTGTGTCCTTCATTCCGAGCGAGAGAATGCCTTAGAGAGAGCCAGACTCAAAGAAGAGCAGCTTGATGAACGGATTGGAGAACTAGAGAAAGAGGCTTATGGCCTTTGTGATCGAGTTGCCGCTCTGGAGGCCGAGAAGGCACAATTGTTGACTCGACCATCCTCTTCCTATGTTTGTAACTTCCCTGATGTCCCTCAAAATTTATACGAGGAGTGGATTCATGCCGAAGCCCAGCTAGATATATTCATAGATTTGATGATGGCGGGAACCGTTTCAGAAGTCGTCCTCGAGGATGGTCGTGTTAAGGCACGTGAAGCTCGAGTTGCATGTGGCTAAGATCCAGCCACACCGGAGGCCGGTGATGATGAGGGGGATGTGGGCGTGGAGTGGATTGAAGAGGACGCCTGATATGAAGATGAGTATCCTGATGGCGATGGTAAAGGGGCGGACGACAATGATCTAGGCGACCATGCCGATGGTGCGGCTGGGCCAGGCGGCGATTAGTAGCTTTTCTTTTCTTTCTTTTGTGTTGCCACAAACTTGTGCGCTTTTTGGTGGACGTCTTCTCGAGCCTTTGTAAAATATATTCTAAGTATAAAATACCAGTTTCTTTATTTGTACTTGATCCTTTTTTCTTCTATTTGGGTTTGTATAATTTTTGATTTTCTTGCTTGGTTGCCTTGGTTGCCTTGGTTTTCTTTGGTCGTAATAATCTAGATCGAACGGGATCAAATGTGGTCGAAACAAACTTAGGTTTGATCGTGGCCGGGGTCTAGTGGACGTTAGTTCAAACGAGGTCAAACATATTATATGTTTGTTTATGGCCGAGGGCTGATTAGGTGTTGACTAGAACGAGGTCGAATGTAACCTATGCTTAATTACTGCCGAGGGCCGATATAGGGTTTAATTCGAATGAGGTCGGATGTGACCTGCGCTTAGTTATGGCCGAGGGCTAATATAAGCGTTAATTCGAACTAGGTCGAATGTAACATGTGCTTAGTTATGGTCGAGGGCTGATATCCTTTCTTAATTCAAACGAGGTCGAATGTAACCTACACTTAGTTATGGTCGAGGGCCGATATAGGTGTTAATTCGAATGAGATGGAATGTAACCTGCACTTAGTTATGGCCGAGGGCCTATATAGGCATTAATTCGAACGAGGTCGAATGTAACCTATGCTTGGTTATGGCCGAGGGCCGATATAGGCGATAATTCAAATGAGGTCGAATGTAACCTATGCTTGGGGAGAACAGAATTAAACTTCATGTATTTGTGCTTTGTTCATATACTTGGAGAGATTTACATATTTTCTGGGCGCTGGCTAGTATTTCAGTCCCAGTCTATCTAGTCCCTTCATTGGCCGAACTGGAAAAGTATTGAGAGGTCGAGCAATGAACTAGCAGTCTAGTGCATTCGTCTGTGCATACTTCAATCCTGAAGTATCCCCGTCATCGCCTCGTTAAAAACCTCCTCGAGAAAACCCAATTGGCACAAAACTCGAGTGAGGGAAAAAGAGTACGACTTTGGGGACACCATCCTTTAAAAGTTGAAGTACTTGAGGTGTGTAATATTCCAATTGTTTGGTAGTCACTTTTCTTTCATTGTTTCTAGTGTGAATGGCCCTGTTTGTTGTTGCCGCTATTTTGTAGGGGTCGTCCCAGTTTGTTCCTAGTATTCCTTCCTGCGGGTCTTTGATTACTTGTGTTTTAGATTTAAGTATGTAGTCCCCGACTTTGAGTGGCCTGATCTTTGCCTTTTATTATAATAGTGTTTTGTTTGTTGCTTTTGTGCGACCATTCTCACGTAGACCATATCTCTTCATTCCTCGACTTCGTCAAGTTCCTGCATTCTACTGTCATCGTTCTGGGGTTCGCTTTTGCGGGAGTATCTCAGGCTGGGCTCCCTGACCTCGACCGGTATAACTGCATCAGTCCTATAGACTAACGAGTATGGTGTTTCTCATGTGCTCATCTTTGGCGTTGTTTGGTAGGCCCAGAGTACTTCTGGTAATATTTTCGGCCATAGTCCCTTGGCGTCTTCGAGTTTCTTCTTCATGATGTTCAGTATTGACTTGTTGGAGGATTCCTCTTGCCTGTTTCCCGCGGGGTGGTAAGGCATTGAGAGTATTCTTTTGATATACCATTTTTCAAAAAAGTTGGCGACCTTCTTTCCTGCAAATTGGGGTCCGTTGTCGCAGTTGATCTCTTTGAGGAGACCGAAACGACATATTATGTTTTTTCATATGAAGACGATCACTTCTTGTTCGCGTATTTGGGCGAATTCTCCTTCTTCCACCCATTTAGAGAAATAGTCAGTTAAAACCAAGAGAGATCGTACATTACCTCGTCATGCCGGGAGGGGGCCCACAATGTCCATTCCCCATTTGATGAACGACCAAGGGGAAGTTACTGAGTGTAGGTATTCGCATGCTTGGTGGATCATTGGGGCGTACTTCTGGCATTGCTCGCATTGTTTCACGAAATCCGCGGCCTCTTTTTTCATGGTGGGCCAGTAATACCCAGCCCGTATGAGGCATCTAACTAAAGCTCGATTGCCGGAGTGAGCTCCACAGTGGCCTTCATGTACTTCTTCAAAGATGCACTGCATCTGATTTGGACCTAAGTATTTCGCCAGAGGGCCACCATATGTCCTCTTGTACAGGTCATTGTGAATGATGTTGTATCTGGCTGCTTGTATCCGCAACTTCTTGGCCTTTTTTTTATCGTTGGGGAGTCGCCATCCTGTAAATATGTAATAATATGGTTGCGCCAGTCCCAAGTCAGGTTTATGGTTCTTACCTCGATTTGATCTATTAACGAGTTGAGGACGTGGACCATATTTCTTTCTCCGGTTGTAATATTTTTGGTGGCTGCGACTAATTTAGCGAGGTCGTCCGTCTCGGTGCTCTGTGCTCGGGGGATCTGGTCGAGTTGACATTCGTCGAACTCGGGTAGTAGCTTGCAGATTTTGGTCTGGTACTTTTGTAACCTTTACTCCTTGATTTGGAAAGTCCATGTGACTTGGTTGACCACGAGTTGAGAATCGCAATGCAGACTTAGCCGCTTCGCCCCGTCTTTGAGTGCTAGTCTTAGTCCTGCAATTACGGCATCGTTGTTAGTCATGTCCGGCATCTTATGGATTGGAGGAGTTGAACTTACTGCGTCATTAATTGCGGAGTTAAACTTACGCCTAACCTGCCTCACTAGGGGGTATAGTATATCAACGTTCAATTTGTGCGTAGCGATCTCCTTTGGGATACCTGGCATATCTACATGGCTAAAAGCAAACAAGTCCGCGTTAGTAGTTAAAACTTCACGAAACTTACCCGGTTCCTGAAGTTTGCATCCTATGTAAGCTTTCTTGTTGTGGTTGTTGTAGTCTAATTGAACGGGGTCGAGGTCCTTTATGGTCGACCCTGCGACCTCGACCATATCGGGGTCTCTGATGACGTCCTCACTGTCATCGCATGCTGACCTCGACCCTATTGATTGTTATGCCTCTTTTTCTTTATCCTTTTTTGTTGGGTGGTCGTACAGTCTAGGGCGATGTGGTAGCATTCCTGGGATGTACGTTGCTCCCCTCTTATACTGAATATTCTCCATGTAGTTGGGAATTTGATGACTTGGTACAAGCTGGAGGGGATATCTCTTATGGTATGTATCCATGGTCGCCCTATTATTGCGTTGTATGTCTGTGTCCTGGTCTATGATGTGGATCTCCAGAGTGACGCCACCCACTAGAACATGGAGTGTGATGTCGCCGGATGTTCGCTCAACTACATTGTTAAAGCATGTTAGTGTGATACAGTGTGGCACTATATTGACCTCGAGTTTCATTTGTGCGAGTACTCAAGGATGGATAATACATGTTCCGCTCCTATCGTCTACCATAATCCATCTTACGTCGGTATCTAAAATTCGTAAAGTGATAACAAGAGCATCATAGTGAGGGAAATCCAAACCGTTGGTATCTGACTTATCGAAGATGATACTTTCTTCGAGTTCATCATATCGTTCGTGGGTGATCAACCATTTGAGCTTGTGGGTTATGGTGAACTTCACATTGTTAATGGAAACGTCGTCCCCGCCACCGATGATCATGTGGATGGTGCGAGCTGGCAAAGGAGGTTTCGGGGGCCCTTGATGTTGTTCACGTCCCCTGGCAAAGTTGGTCCTTCATCGCTCAGTAATTCTTTGAGGTGTCCTTGTCGCAGCATGTTTACGACCTCCTGTCTTTGGGCGATGCAATCTTCGATTTTTATGTCCTCGCTCTTTGATGGAACTCGCAGAGGGCATCTGATTTTCTGGTATTCGGTTATGATCTCATCTTTTGTGGCCACTTCACCTTTGGTCCGAGCTTCTCCAAGGCATAGACTATCTCTGTAGGTGACACGCACAAATTGTGAGCGGATAGTAAAGTGGGCATACCTCTCTCATTTCGGTGAGTCCATGTTCTTGATCGGGGTAGGCCTTCTTCATGGATGGATGAGGACGCAGCGGTGGTTCTGACATATGAGAGATGTTGTTCCCGATTTGGTCGTGAGTCCACGGGATCTCTTCTGATATCATTTCTTCGATCTTTTCTGGATTTTGCTTGCACCGAGGTCAGTCGATGGGTCGGCCCATTGAGTTTGTCTTCGTCTGCTCGGACTTCGGCACAATATGTGTTATGTATTTCATCTCAGGTTGTTGGGGGATATTTCATAAGTCGACTTAATAATTTTCTTGTCGTCCTTGAACCATTTCTGCTCATACCGTTTTGAAAAGCTGTTACCGTCATTCTTTCCAATACATTTGGCTAGGTCATTCTTACTCGGTTAAAATAGACGAGGAAGTCCCTCAGCCCCTATCCCGGAAACCGTTTAATAGGAAAGATGTCGTTTACTCTTGCCTCGGCCTTCTTGGCCCTGGCATGGGCCGTTACGAAATTGTCGAGCATTTCCTCGAAGGTTTCGATGGAATGTTCAGGCAGTTGTGAATACCAGGTTAACGTGCCTCCTGTAAGGGTTTCGCCGAATTTCTTTAGCAAAATGGAGGATACTTGGTCCTTAGCGTGGTCATTGCCTTTCACGGCGGTGACGTAGTGGGTCACATGATCTTCGGGGTCGGTTGTACTATCATATATTTTAGATAGGGCGGCGTTTTAAAGGTCTTTGGTATGGTATGTAGGGCATCACTATCATTGTATGGCTGCTCAACGAACCGACCGACATCTCTCTTTGGCAATAGCTTAGGAGCGCCTGGTATTTCATCGACCATTTCTTGGTGTTCTCTCATTTGGTCCCGAAGTGCCTTGTTCTCATTTTTCATTTCTTCCATCCTTTTCAGAATGGTCGTGAGAGCGTCATCACCTGCATTGTTAGCAACATTGTGAGTAATATATGTCGTCGTGGGAGGAGTTTGATCATGTGGCTTGTCCATTTGTGGTATAACACGTATTCTCGTATTTTCTGTGGCCGCGTCCAGAACGGGCTTATGGAGGACGCTGGTCAGTGTATCAGTTAGCCAGGCCTCGAGGAGCTTCTTTATCGCTGGTGGTGCCTCCTCTCCCACAGATGTGGAGGTTGTCTTACCAAGAGATTTTGTGATGCTCCGGTGGGGAGGGGGTGATCCACCTCGCCTAGGAGAGGCATTGGGTGTCATATCCTCGTCCACTGCTTCAGAACTTTCGTGGATGATGTTCATGAGGTTGGTTGGGAGGTCACTCATTATTCTCATTCTTTCTTCTCTATTACCTTCCATATTAGATCTATGCATGCAGAGAGAAAAAGGTTCTTGTTTTTTTTTACTTCAGTGACCAGTGTCGATTATTGATCTAGAAAAAAACTAATAGACTTAACTAGAAAATCACCACAAACGGCGCCAGATTGTTTGACCAAAAAGTGCAACTTTCGGCTAAACTATTAAATTTATGTAATAATTGGTTACATCTAGTTAAAGATGATAACTCAAGATGCAAATCTTGAAAACGTGTGGGAGATGGGGACAGATCCCGTAAAGGGTTGATAACAATAAGTATAAAATATTCTTAAAGTATAATCAATAATGGAGGTGTAGCAATAAATAACAATAAATGACATTTAAGTAAATAGGAGGAATGATTCGCCCAATAATGAATGGATTGGACGAATGTCCCTCCTGACAATAATGAATGAAATATAGATCTAAGATTTGCTTGATCAATCCTCGGATCTAGTGAAAATGTGTAGAATAATATGAGCAAGATTCCTGATAAAAAGGTAATCTTTGTATTTTTATCAGAGGGAGAGAATCTTCTCTTGAAAAGTGTTCTTATCAAATGAATATTACATACCCCTATTCCTTTTCTTTTTCCTTATATATTTGACACATATCCCTAACAAACTCTAATAGTATAAGTGCAGAGAATATTCATCAGAATATTCTCTTTAATATTCTATTTCGAAAACTAGTCGTTGTTGTCCTATCAACTATGCTCGAACTCGGCCATTACTGCCTAATTTACCACGAACCTCGTTATCCCTGGCCGACCTCGACTAATTCTTTTCTTAATGATGCATTACCCTAAAATATTTTGGGGTGGATTTTAACCTATACAAACATTATTCGTATACACCCTACCAAACGACCCCTTATTCTACTGCATATGGCAACAATTCAACGGAGCCCCGGAATAGGGCAATCACTTGTGTTCTTAGTTACGCTAACCATTTATGGGGTTCAATTACTACCTTGTACTTGATATTTTAATGATTAATTTCAAAATCACCCCTAATATTTTGGGGGTCTAGGCATATTACACCATCTGAAATTGACGTGTCAATTTTGGGTGTCAGAGACTTAAGTTGTTTTTCCTAAGAAATTAATTTCCTAAGAAATTAATACATAGTTCAGTGATTATAATAATACAACAACAACAATAACAAGTCCAGTGAAATCCCGCAAGTGAAGTTTGGGAGGGTAAAGTGTATACAGACCTTACCCCTACCTAATGAAGGTAGAAATGATGTTTTCGAAAGACCCTCGATCCAAAAAAAAGTAAAAATGAAGCAATAAACACACAGTACCAACAATCGGGTAATTAGACATGAGCGCAAATGGAAATACGTGCAACAACAGATATCTAAGAATACTAAGAATACGACACCATAAAAATAAATTCAATCTTGCTAGAAATAATGACACAATGTGAAATAGCAAGGGGCTAGGCATAGCAAAATACAAAACTATTACTAATACTACTAGGATGCCTAGACGAAACTCTAGACTGCCTGTCAACCCATAACCCTAATCCTCGACCTACACACCCTCCTATCGAGGGTCATGTCCTCGGTAAGCTACAGTAGTGTCATGTCGTACCTAATCACCTCATCCCAGTACTTTTTAGGCATCCCTCTACCCCTCCTCTAACCCACCATGGTCAACCTCGCACACCTCCTAAACGGGGCATCAATGATTCTCCTTTTCACATGTCTGTACCATATCAGCCTCGATTCCCGCAACTTATCTTCTGTAGGAGTCACACGCACCTTGTCCCTAATATACTCGTTCCTAATCCTATCTCTCCTAGTATGTCTACACATCTATCTCAGTATTCTCATTTCCGCTACTTTCAACTTCTGAACATGACCCTTTTTGTAACTTTTCTAACATAAAGTATAAATTTCAATTACCTTATCGATATATAATCTATACTGTAGTAAAACACGAAGGACCTTAGCGAAATGTCGTTTTACCCTTTTAAAATAAAGTTTACGCTAGATAAAATAGTCATTTATTATTTTTTTAATTTTTAGGAATAATTATTTAATTACTTTCATATTTAAGATTAGTCATTTAATTATTTTTCTAATATTTAAAACTTTAATTTCTCAATTCCTTTTAATTTTAGACTTCTTACGCTTTTTAACTCACACAAGAAAAGTTTCCACCAACTGCGCAACGCTTTCAATGATTTTGTAGTCCTATACATCTTTAAGAAAAGATGAGTTAAGGTAGAGCTGATGTCTTTTGAATAGAAGTCTTTCCACACCCAAATTTAACTATAAACGATTTCAAAGTCATCTTAATTTACCAAGAATAAGTAAGGACGTAGCTATTATGTTTAATTGGTGGAATTATTAGTTGTCGTAGAATTACACCCAATTACTTTTTATAAAATAATTATTTTAGTAAAACTAAAAAAGAAAAATAGAGAAAGATATGTGAAAAATTGTATTTGATTGTTTGGTATAGAGTAGTATGTCCATTATCCTTTAATAACACACTCTTTCTATAAATTATGTATCAAAATATCATTATACTCTTTAACTCAACATCATATTCTAGAAATACTTCCGAAAAAATACTTTATAATTGCATATAAGGTATATATAGTTTAATAATATTTATATAATTTTTTTGAAGTTTTATACTTATTGACGTGGGTTACAGACACACAATATATTACTTAATTCTTTTAGGTTTAAGGCTTAAAAGAATATTGCAAATTTACATTAGGATTTCCAAGGAACATCACATTTTTAGGTTTTAAATATTCTTTTAGGTTTAGGAATCCTTTTTCTATTAATAAAATTGTTATAATTTATTATTTTCAAGGTAGGTAGAATATGCGAATTATCATCAAATAATATATTAGAAGGAATTGGGATTTAAAGTCCACACAAATTCCTTTATTTTTCCAGTTTAGTGGATTTTTTCATCAAAAGAAATTACAAAGATAAAAAAATAAAAATAAAAATTACAAAGAGGAAAAAAAGGAAAAGAAAGAAAAGATTGATTGAAAAGAATGTTTCATAACTAAAAAAACTTAAAAGAAAACATTCAAATTCATATTTGGAAAGTTTTGATAGGTGTCTATTTTTTACTAATAAAATTTTTATAAAGTTTCCTTTTATCTAGGATCCTTTTTTTTTTGGTAACAAAATCTGAAAGTTTCGAACATGTTTTAGCATTTTCATAAAATTAATAAATGTGGGTAAAATATTTTTGAATATGATAACCAATATAAAATTAATATCCATACAATGAACGTACACAAGTACTTATGTAGAGTTGAACAATGATACTTTAACATTTCAATTAAAGGTACTCTGATGACACTTTTGTAATGACTAGTGTTAGAGTACGCATTTTGCTCGTGTATTTATATTAAGGGATACACAATTTTAAAAAAATTACGTAATATAAAAATAAAATTTTAAAAGGATAAGTTCTTAAAAATAATGAATGATAATCTCATTTAACTAACTCAATGGGAAAAAGCTTGCTCTACAAAAGTCCTTAGATACCTTATTATAATTTTAAACTTATTTTCTTTTACCTAATACCGAAAACAAATAAATCACAAAAATATTTTCAAATAAAATAAATTAAAATTTTAAATTGTTTGGTATTTTAGAGATTTGAAAAATATTACTAATGTTGCATTAATATTTTACCAAAATAATTCAATATAAACAAATATAGGGAGCTATCATGTGTTGAAATGAATGTGAAAAGAAACAAAAAATTAATACCAATTCAATTATTTTAGAATGCATTTTATCTACTACTGTTTTACTATTATTGATTTAAGTTTATATTTTTACCAATTTGACTTTAATACTATAGTAACTATTTTGCTTTATGTTTTATATCGTTAACTACCAATGCTCTTCTTATAAAAACAATTTTATGTAGCCTAGTAGTTTTTCAACTTGAAAAATAATTTTTACTTATATAATTAATTTGGAAAGAAATTGAATTGGATACTTTTAATTGCTAATTAGTTAATTAATTTAGACATTAATTATTTTCTCTCAACCTTAAAGGAAATAATTATTTTGTTTACTCAAATTCATATTAGCTCATCTAAGCTTTAAATATTTAAATTTAGCAATAATTTTATCCAAACATTTATAACTTGGAAAGTTCCTTTTACCCTTTGAAGTTTTAATTAATATTAGTTTACCTAAAGTTAAATTTAGCTCTCACGACCTGAAATAACAAAGAAACAAATGCGAAAATAAAGTCTGAAATAAAGTGAATAATCCATAATAAATGCGATATCTAAATACCATCCCAAAACTGGAGTCACAAGTGCACAAGCTTTTAGAATAATACAAATAAGGGTCTGAATAAAAAAAAGTTGTCTAAAAGAAAATATACAGCTAAAATAAAGTAGACGGGGACTTCAAAATTGTGGACGTTGTGCAGTTATACTTCAAGTCTCCTCTGAGTAGCTGAAATCCGAGCAAGTCTATGGTACGCCGTTGGGACCAACTCCAAAATCTGCACAAGAAGTGCAGAGTGTAGTATGAGTAAACCCGGCCTCATGTACTCTGTAATGCCGAGTCTAACCTCGATAAAGTAATGACGAGGCTAAGGCAGGTCGCTTACATTAACCTGTACACAATAATAATAATAATAATAATAATAATAATAATAATAATAATAATAATAATAATAATAATAATAATAATAATAATAATAATAATAATAATAATAATAATAATAATAATAATAATAATAATAACAGGAATAGTAGTAAGACTGGTAAATAATATCAATAATTGAAGTCAATTCAGCAGTTTTAATCCCTCAACTTGTTTCCATTGCGGCGTGCAACCCGCTCCAACAATATAAACTTAGAATAAATCTATTACGGCGTGCATCCCGATCCCCCAATATAAACTTTAAATAAATTTATTGCGGCGTGCAACCCGATCCCCCAATATATTTATTTTTATTTCCGTTGCGGCGTGCAACCTGATCCCCCCATATATTTTAACAACTCTTAAATATAATAAACATACTCCAATAAATACCACGTTCAATGAGAAACTATTAAGCATCAAGGAATACAATAATTATAATTTATTTATGAAACAAACAATGAAAAGTAGCAATTAATTATGGAAATCAATGAGAAAATAGACAGTTTAATATTTAATATGTTAAACGTCGAGTAGCAATTAAGACGCATAAATCAAATAAGCATGTAACAATTATTGCTGGAATTCAAGAATTAATATTTGACAAGGAATATGAGAGAAATAATTATTATAACAATTAATTCGTGTCTTAAAATAATTTAAAATATTTAAATAATTAAGCAAATAATTAATTTGATAAAGTATAGGCACTCGTCACCTTGCCAATACATCGTTACACGTGCAATTCACATAGCAAATAATTTAAGGGTTCTATTCCCTCAAGTCAAGGTTAACCCCGACATTTACCTCGCTTCGCAACCAAATTCAAGTTTCCAATACATCCTTGCCTCGCAAATTAGTATCTAAAATCCTCAAATCTAGTCATAAACAATTCAATATATTCAATACAAACAGTAGGAATTAATTCATATGAATTTACAAATTTTTCGGATTCAAATCCGAAATTCATCCCAAAAATCATTGGTGGTGCCCACATCTCGAATCTCGGAGAAACTTACGAAATCCGAACACCAGTTCAGAGACGAGTCCAGCCATACAATAATTATCAAATTCCGATGTCAAATGAACCTTAAAATCTAAATTTTTCGTTTTTGGAAAGTTTTATAAAAATTCCAATTTCTTCCATCTAAATCCGAGTTAAATGATGAATATAGACATGAATTCATGAAATATAATCATTATAGGATAAGGAACACTTACCCAATTTGAACCTTTGAAAATCTCCTTCAAATCGCCCAAAAACCGAGGTTTCAAAGTTTAAACGAAATGAAGAAAAATGGTCATTTTCTAACCCTTAATGTTCTGTCAATTGTCGCTTCTGCGACGAAATTGCCGCATCTGCGGCGTCGCTTTTGCGACTGAAAATGCTGCTTCTGCGCTGCCTTCCTCTTCTGCGAACGAAATGTCCACTTCTGTGGACTCGCAGAAGTGTCCAGTTTTCCTCTTCTGCGGCTTCTTGCCCAGCCCCTCTGCTTCCGCTTCTGCGATGGGCTTCACGCTTCTGTGGCTAAGGCTTCGTAGAAGCGAAGGCACCAGAAGCAGCAATGGGCTTCACGCTTTTACCAAAAGTCCAATTTTTGTTCCGATTTCGATTCGAATCACACTCGGGGTACTCGGGACCCGGTCTGAATATACCTCCATGTCCCATAACATAATACGGACTTACTCGGGGTCTCATATCACGTCAAAAAATACTGAAATTATAATTCACACCTCGATTCGAACTTTTGAGTTTCAAATTTTTTAATTTACAAAACTTGTGCCGAAACATGTTAAATGAATCCGGAATGACTTCAAATTTGGCACATAAGTCAGAAATGACATAACAGAGCTATTCTAATTTCCAGAATCGGATTCTGACCCCGATATCAAAAAGTCAAATCTGTAGTCAAACTTTGGAAATGTTTAGCCTTTAAATTTCTAGTTTCTGTCAAATGGACATAACATGAGCTAGGGACCTCCAAATTAAATTTTCGGGCATACGCCCAAGTCCCAAATCACGAGATAGACCTACCAGAACTGTCAAAATACTGATCCGGGTCTGTTTGCTAAAAATATTGACCAAAGTCAACTTAATTGAGTTTTAAGGCTATATTTCACATGTTAATCAATCTTTCACATAAAGGGTCCTATATACCTAGGGGTCAACTTGCCCTTCTTTTCGAACCTCATTACACCTTTCATATGTGAAATATAGAGCAATACTCTTTCTCTAACTATGAATGCAATATCACGAACTTTACGATCGGCATAACTCCTTTGCTTAGACTGAGTTGTGCAAAGTCGATCCTTAATATTTTTGACCTTATCCAAGGCATCCTATACCAAATTGGTACCCAAAAACTGAGCCTCTCTCGATTCA
This sequence comes from Nicotiana tabacum, assembly GCF_000715075.1. Taxonomy (NCBI): domain Eukaryota; kingdom Viridiplantae; phylum Streptophyta; class Magnoliopsida; order Solanales; family Solanaceae; genus Nicotiana; species Nicotiana tabacum. The sequence goes on along the minus strand of NC_134094.1, from coordinate 25,077,770 downwards.
AATCAGCCAACAGGAGATCGGCATCGCCTTCCATACAATGCCTCATATGGAGCCATCTGAATGTTCAACTGGTAGCTATTTTTATAAGCAAACTCCGCAAGTGGAAAGAACTGATCCCAAGAACCTTCAAAGTCTATAACACAAGCACGAAGCATATCATCCAATATCTGAATAGTGCGCTCTGACTGTCCGCCTATCTGTGGATGAAATGTTGTACTCAACTGTGTACCTCGATCAGAAATGATAGACACGGGTACACCGTGAAGGCGGACAATCTCACGAATGTAAATTTCAGCTAACCGCTCTGAAGAATAGGTAACTGCCACTGGAATGAATTGTGCTGACTTGGTAAACCTGTCCACAATGACCCAAACTGCGTCAAATTTTCTCTGAGTCTGTGGAAGCCCAACAACAAAATCCATAGTGATACGCTCCCACTTCCACTCAGGAATTTCTAACTGCTGAAGCAAACCACCGGGTCTCTTATGCTCGTACTTAACTTGTTGACAATTCAGATACCGAGCTACATATGCAACTATATCCTTCTTCATTCTCGTCCACCAATAATGTTTCCGCAAATCTTGATACATTTTGGTGGTAGCTGGATGAATAGAATACCTGGAACTGTGTGCCTCTTCAAGAATTAATTCACGAAGCCCGTCAACAGTAGGCACACAAATATGCCCCTGCATTCGCAAAACTCCATATTCCCCCATAGCAACCTGTTTAGCATCAATGTGCCGCACCGTGTCCTTAAGGACAAGTAAATGAGGATCATCATATTGATGTTCTCTGATGCACTCATATAAGAAGACCGAGCGACTGTGCAAGCTAAAACCCGACTGGGTTCTAAAATATCTAACCTCATGAACTGATTGGCTAAAGTCTGTACATCTACAGCTAACAGTCTTTCACCAACCAGAATATAAGCAAGGATGCCAATACTCACAACCTTTCTACTCAAAACATCGGCCACTATATTAGCCTTTCCGGGGTGATATAAAATGGTGATATCATAGTCTTTCAACAACTCCAACCATCTTCTCTGCCTCAAATTAAGATCTTTTTGTTTGAACAGATATTGAAGACTACGATGATCAGTAAATACCTCACACGAGACACTGTAAAGGTAATGCCTCCAAATCTTCAGCGCATGAACAATGGATGCCAATTCTAAGTCATGAACTGGATAATTCTTCTTGTGAACTTTCAACTGTCGCGACGCATATGCAATCACCCTGCCATCTTACATCAATACTACACCAAGCCCAATGTGAGATGCATCATAATACACCGTATAATATCCGGAACCTGTGGGTAATACCAACTCTAGCGTCGTAGTCAAAGCAGTCTTGAGCTTCTGAAAGCTCAACTTACACCCGTATGACCATCCGAATGGAACACCTTTCTGGGTCAGTCTGGTCAACGGGCTTGCTATAGATGAAACCCCCCCCCCGAACCGACGATAATAACCTGCCAAACCCAGGAAACTCCGGATCTCTGTAACTGAAGTAGGTGTAGGCCAATTCTGAACAACCTCAATCTTCTTAGGATCCACTTTTATGCCTTCTGCTAATACAACATGTCCCAAAAAGGCAACTGAGTTTAACCAAAATTCGCATTTTGAAAATTTAGCATATAACTGATTATTCTTCAAAATCTGAAACATACTCCGAAAGCGCTGCTCATGCTCCTCTCGGCTGCTGGAGTAAATCAAGATATCATCAATGAATACAACCAAAAAAGAATCCAAATAGGGCTTGAACACCTGATTCATCATATCCATAAATGTTGCTGGGGAATTTGTCAACCCAAATAACATCACTAGGAATTCGTAATGCCCATACTGAGTCCGAAAAGTTATCTTAGGGACATCAGATGCCCTAATCTTCAACTGATGGTAACCATACCTCAAGTCGATCTTTGAAAACACCTTGGCACTCTATAGTTGATCGAATAAGTCATCCATTCTTGGCAGTGGATACTTGTTCTTGATAGTATCCTTATTCAACTGCCGATAATCTATACACATTCGTATTGAACCGTCTTTCTTCTTTACAAATAACACTGGTGCACTCCAAGGTAAGACACTAGGTCTAATGAATCCCTGATCAAGCAAGTCTTGTAACTGCTCCTTCAATTCTTTCAACTCGGGCCATACGGTATGGTGGGATAGAAATGGGTTGAGTGCCCGGAGCTAAATAAATACATAAGTCAATATATATGCCGGGTTGCATCCCCGACAAATCTGCAGGAAATACTTCTGGAAATTCACGAACAACTGGTACTGAGTCCATAGAAGGAACATCTGCACTGGGATCGCGAATATAAGCCAAATAGGCTAGACACCCTTTCTCAACCATACTCCTAGCCTTCATATAATAAATAACCATGCTTGTAGAATGACCAGGAGTTCCTTTCCACTCTAACCAAGGTAACCCCGGCATGGATAGGGTCACCGTCTTGGCATGACAATCCAATATTGCATGATAAGGTGACAGTCAATCCATACCCAAGATGACATTAAAATCTACCATATTAAGAAGTATAAGATCCACACTAGTCTCAAGACTACCAATAGTAACCACACACGAATGATAGACATGGTCTACTGCAATAGAGTCTCCTACCGGTGTAGATACACACACAAAAGCACTCAGAAAATCACGAGGCACAACCAAATATGAAGCAAATTAGGAGGAAACATATGAATAAGTAGATCCTGGATCAAATAGAACTGAAGCATCTCTATGGAAAACTGGAATAATACATGTGATCACAACATCAGATGACTCGGCCTCGGGCCTAGCTGGAAAAGCATAAAATCGAGGTTGGGCTCCACCACTCTGAACTGCGTCCCTAGGACGGCCTCTAACTGGCTGGCATCTACCTCTAACAGCCTGACCTCCACCTCTAGCTGCTTGACCCCTACCTCTAGCTGGCTGAGCAGGTAGTGAAGCAATCGGTGCCGATATGATGGCATGAGAATCCTACCGAGATCTGTTACTCGACAACCTAGGGTAATACCTCCTGATGTGACCAATGTTCCCACACACATAACACCAATCCTGTTGTCGTGGCCGCTAAAACTGAAGCTGACCCGAACAAGCCGGATAACCACTTTAGTAACTCTGGAGTGGTGGTGCACTGATAAGATCTGAATATGCACTAAATGCTGGCTGACCAGAGTAAGGCATAATAGGACCGTGACTTCCTGAAGCATCGTGAGAAGACTGAAGTGCTGATTGAAACGAGTTGGGAGGATGACCCCCTAACAAAATTACCCCTGCCTCCAGACGAGGCACCACTGAACCCACCGAACTGATGAGGCCTCTTATCATACCCCTGCCCTCTCTCATGTGCAAGAACTATCTCTATCCTCCTCGTGACATTAGCAACCGCCTGAAAGGAAATCTCACTTCCAGTCTCATTGTCCACATGAAGCCTGATAGGGTGAGTAAGTCCCTCAATAAACCTCCTCACTCTCTCTCCTTCAGTAGGTAGTAAAAGGAGAGAATGACGAGCTAAATGCACAAAACGGGACTCATACTGAGTAACAGTAATACTGCCATGCTGTAGATGCTCAAATTTCTTGCGATAATCCTCTCTCAATGTGATAGGGAGGAACTTCTCTAAAAATAGTCGTGAGAACTGTTCCCTGGTCAATGCAGGCAATCCAACTGGTCTGGTCAATGTAAAATCTCTCCACCGTCTCTTGGCGGAACCCGTCATCTGAAATACAGCAAAATTGACTCCATTGGTATCAACTATACCCATGTTCCGCAGCACCTCATGGAAGAGGTCAATATAATCATGTGGTTCCTCAGAAGGTGTACCTCTGAAGTGAACTGGAAATAGCTTAGTAAACTTATCTAGTCTCAATAAGGCCTCAGAAGACATGGCGGGCCTATCAGCGGCCTGTGCCGCAACAACTAGCTGAACTACCCCAACTGGCGGGACTGCTAGAACCTGATACTGGGGAGCCATCTGCTCCGGAGCTAGAGTAGTGGGAGTTTGTGCTCCTCCCCCAGCCTATGAGACTGATGGTGCCACTGGAAATGTACCATTCTGGACCACACCCTCCATAAGGCTCACTAGAAGGACTAGAGTGTCCTGAAGTACTGGAGTAGCTATGAATGTTTTTGGGACCTGAACTGGTCCAATCGGTACAGTTTGAACAAGAACCTCCTCTTGAAGATCCACCTGAGGTTCTACAACAGGTGCTGCTATTTGAGCTCTAGACTGAGCTATACATCTGCCTTTGCCTCGGCCTCTAGCACGACCTCGGCCTCGACCTCTACCCCTGGCCATAGTTGCCACCGGGGGCTCTGGTCCCTGTCCATCGGTAGATGTATTACGTGTTCTCTTCAATCATCGATGATAGAATAAAATCGCACGACAGAATAAGACAGAAGTGATATAGAATAAGAAAAGAAGTAATATTGTTCCCAAACTTTATTGCCTCTAAAAGATAAGTACAGATGTCTCTGCACCGATCCTTCAGACTCTACTAAGTTACTCGTGACTCGTGAGACCTATGTAACCTAGTGCTATGATACCAACTATCACGACCCAAAATTTACACCTTCTAGACCGTGATAGCGCTTTACATTTCACTTTCTAGGGAAGCCAACATTAGAATATAATTAGCTATATTAACACAATTTTAAATTAATTAATATAAAGAAACAAATGTGGAAATAAAGTCTGAAATAAAGTGAATAATCCATAATAAACGCGATATTTAAATATCATCCCAGTACTAGAGTCACAAGTGCACAAGCTTCTAGAATAATACAAATAAGGGTCTGAATAAAATAAAGTTTTCTGAAATAAAACACACAGCTAAAATAAAGTAGACGGGGACTTCAGAAATGCGAACATTGTGCAGTTATACCTCAAGTCTCCTATGGGTAGCTGAAATCCGAGAAAGTCTATGGTACGCCGCTGGGACCAACTCCAAAATCTGCACAAGAAGTGCAGGTTGTAGTATGAGTACAATCGAGCTCATGTACTCTGTAATGCCGAGCCTAACCTCGACGAATTAGTGACGAGGCTAAGGCAGGTCGCTTATATTAACCTGTACACAATAATAATGATGATGATGATAATAATAATAATAATAATAATAATAATAATAATAATAATAATAATAATAATAATAATAATAATAATAATAATAATAATAATAGGAATAGTAGTAAGACTGGTAAATAATATCAATAATTTAAGTCAATTCAGCAGTCTTAATCCCTCAACTTGTTTCCATTGCGGCGTGCAACCCGCTCCAAAAATATAAACTTAGAATAAATCTGTTGCGGCGTACAACCCGGTCCCCCAATATAAACTTTAAATAAATCTGTTGCAGCGTGCAACCCGATCCCCTAATATATTTATTTTTATTTTCGTTGCGGCGTGCAACCCGATTCCCCCCCTCCCCCCCCCCCCCATATATTTTAACAACTCTTAAATATAATAAACGTACTCCAATAAATATCACGTTCAATAAGAAACTATTAAGCATCAAGGCATACAATAATTATCATTTATTTATGAAACAAACAATGATAAGTAGCAGTTAATTGTGGGAATCATGGAGAAAATAGACAGTTTAATATTTAACATGCTAAACGTCAAGTAAAAATTAAGACACATAAATATAATAAGCATGTAACAATTATTGCAGGAATTCAAAAATTAATATTTGACAAGGAATAGGAGAGAAATAATTATTATAACAATTAATCTGTGTCTTAAAACAATTTAAGATGTTTAAATAATTAAGCAAATAATTAATTTGATAAAGTGTAGGTACTCGTCACCTTGCCTATACATCGTTACACATGAAATTCACATAGAAAATAACTCAAGGGTTCTATTCCCTCAAGTCAAGGTTAACCATGACACTTACCTCGCTTCGCAACCAAATTCAAGTTTCCAATACACCCTTGCCCCGCGAATTAGTGTCCGAAATCTTCAAATCTAGTCATAAACCATTCAATATATTCAATACAAATCGTAGGAATTAATTCATATGAATTTACAAATTTTTCGGATTAAAATCCGAAATTCATCCCAAAAATCATCGTGGGTCCCATGTCTCGAATATTGGAGAAACTTACGAGATCCGAACACCCGTTCTGAGACGAATCCAATCATATAAAAATTATCAAATTCCGATGTCAAATGAACCTTCAAATCTAAATTTTTCACTTTTGGAAAGTTTTACAAAAATTTCAATTTCTTCCATCTAAATCTAAGTTAAATGATGCATATAGATATGAATTCATGAAATATAATCATTATAGGATAAGGAACACTTACCCAATTTGAACCTTTGAAAAACTCCTTCAATTCGCCCAAAAACCTGTCACAACCCAAACTCTCCCTCCGTAAATCGTCGTGACGTACCTAGTCTCTACGACTAGGTAAGCTTAACACTTGCAGAAAAGAAATGAAAAACATGAAAATTAACAATTAACAGTAACATATATTTTTAATAAGCAATTGAGATGCCGCTCGGCATATACAATAATCAACTCTCGAAATAGACAAAATACTCCCAAGACCGAGAACACCGTAAGGCACAAGCTTTTACGAAGTCCTAACTATTCTATACATCAGTGTCTATAGAAATAAGCGAATAATTAACACTGGGGGATAGAGGGGGACTCCGAGGATCTACGAGCGCGGGCAGATATACTACAACTAAGGATGAGGCTGGTAAAAGGAACCTGGATCTACACACAAAAAACATGTGCGAAAAAGGGCGTGAGTACACCACAGTGGTACCCAGTAAGTGCCAAGACTAACCTCGGCCGAGTAGTGACGAGGTCAGGTCAAGGCCCTACTGGTATATAATAAATAAGCAGGAGAGTATAACAATATAATAAGAGACTGGAATTTAAACAAGGAGAACATAGCAAAGTAGCAACGCAGAACACATGGATAAACATCATGGGATCTCCCGATATACCATCTCGTAGTCCCAAAATAAAAGTACAAGGATATCTCCCAAGGTACTGCCTCGTAGTCTCAGAAGTAAATATGCAGGGAGAACTCCTGAGGAATCCACCTCGTAGTATCAAAAGTAAATGTGCGGGGAGGTCTCCCGAGGAACTGCCTCGTAGTCTCAAAAGTAAATATACAGGGGGGATCTCCCGGGATAGCGTCCCAAAGTAAATACGCAGCTTAAACAAATGAAGGTAACAATTACAGCAATAAAACCTATAATTTATACTAAGTACAAGTCAAGAAAGAAGCGATATTTACTAAACATGCTGCAAAGAGTTAAAATAGGCAATTAGGACATGTAGAAATGTTATTCTAGGCTAACAGGAAAACTACACATGCTAGTATACTCAGATAAGATGAAAACAGGCTATTACTCGATAAAAATAAGGTTTTTACACAAATAGCATGTGTACGCACTCTTCACCTCGTGTACACGGTGCTCACATGTCATAACAACAACAATTCCTAGGGGGATTTTTCCCACACAAGGTTAGGTAAGCCACTTACCTCGAACTAAGCTCAATCAATTGGTAACAATGCCCTTTCCACCAATATCAGGCTCTGAATGACCCAAATCTTGACAAAATCAATTACATACCTGTAATGACCCAACCGATCATTTTGTAAGTGTTTTTATTAATTTATGACTTCCGAGGATGGTTGGTTCGGGATTTGGGAGTATTCGGGTTGAAATAGGAACACTTGGTTCCTTGAGTTGGCCTTAGAATGCTAAGTTTGACTTCGGTCAAAATTTTGAGAAAACGACCCTAAAATCGAGATTTGACGGTTCTAGTAGTTCCGTATGGTGATTTTGGACTTACGAGTGTGTTCGAAATTTTATTTGGAAATCCGTAGTTAAATTAGGCTTGAAATAGCTAAAACATGAATTTAAGTTTGGAAGTTTGACCGGGGAGTTAACTTTTTGATATCGGGGTCGGAATCTAGTTCCGAAAATTTTCATAGCTCCGTTATGTCATTTATGACTAGTGTGCAAAATTTGAGGCCAATCGGACTTGATTTGATATGTTTCGACATCGAATGTAGAAGTTAGAAATTTTAAGTTTCATTAAGCTTGAATTGGAGGATGATTCATGGTTCTAGCATTGTTTTGTGTGATTTGAGAGTTCGACTAAGTTCGTATGATATTTTGGGATTTGTTGGTATATTTGGTTGAGGTCCCGAGGGGCTCGGGTGAGTTTCGGTGAGTTTCGGATGGCTAACGGATCACTTTTGGCCTTTAGGAGACTGTTGATAGCTGCTGGTATTTTTCTTCTGCTTTCCTTATACGCGATCGCATAAGTTTGTATGCGATCACGTAGAGTAATTTAGGCAGAGGCGACTTTGTTCTACGCGATCGCGTGAATAGGGTTGCGATCGCGTAGGCTTAAATGGGCAACAGAAAAATTTGTTCTATGCGATCGCATGGGTAAGTCCGCGATCGCATTGGTTGGGCCAGTCTGTGCATCGCGATTGTGTGGCGTTGTTCACGATCGCGTAGAGGAACGCAGGGAGGAGCTGGTCCACGAACTTAATGCTTCGCGATCGCGTGAGGAGGTGCGCGATCGCATGCGTCAGTTTGTGGATCGCGGTCTCACACACTAATCCCTACAGGTGCCCGTAGTAGGCCGGTTGCTGAGTCAGTGCTTCGCGATCGCGTGGGACTTTCTGCGATCGCGTAAAGTTTATTTTGGGCAGTGTTGAAATTGTTCCTCGCGATCGCGTAGAAGAAATCACTGGGCAGAGAATTTAAATTCTGAAAATAGGACTTTGTCCCATTTTTCAATTTTACCGATTTGGAGCTCGGATTGAGGTGATATTTGGGAGATTTTCAGAGAAAACAACGAGGTAAGTGTTCTTAACTCAATATTAGTTTAATTACCCGAATCCATCACTGTTTTTATCATTTAATTGGTTAATTAAGTTGGAAAAGTTTGAAAACCCTCTTGGATAGATTTGAGGATTTGAGGGCCGAATTATTATTGGAATTTAGTAATTTTGGTATGGGTAGACTCGTGGTTGAATATACGTTCATATTTCGTAACTTTCACCGAATTCTGAGACTTGGGCCCCATGGACGAATTTTGAGTTAATTTCGGATTTTTATTTTAAAAAGTAATATTTCTTATGTAATTGATTCCTATAATTTTTAGTGATTGTATCGAATTATTTTTGGCTAGATTCGAGCCATTCAGAGTTGGATAATCGAGAAAAAGGCCTACTATTAGATTAAATCGGAGCAAGTTGAAGTAAGTCTCTTGTCTAATCTTGTGAGGGGGAAATTTACCCCATAGGTAATTAAATTAATAATTATTGCTAATTGTGGGGGCTACGTACGCACGAGGTGACGAGAGTCCGTACGTAGCTACTATCTATGCTAAAGTCCGGGTAGTTTAGGACTCAAAGCATGAATTATGTGTGTAAATTATATCATTTATTTAATTAAATTATTTGAAATATATTGTGAATTGTTAGGGAAAGATAGTAAAAAATGGAAATCTTATATGCTTAATTTTCTATATAAATTAATTAATTATTAAAATAAATTGTTCATCCTCTCGAATTGATCTTTTAATAAATATACTCTCCTTCCGGGGGTACATAAGAAAATGTCCTCCTTTCTTGTAGAGCGAGCCGAACGCCTTGGCAGGATAAATGCATCTATGGATCGCGTTGCACGTCCCTCGGCAGTGTACACGACACTCTGGATCGGGCCGTACGACCTCGGCAGAAATCGTGCCTAATAATAATAATTACACGATACCTTGATATCTAAATTGCAGCTTGTGAATTTAATTAATAGATTGGAAATTATTGCATTTGAAGGATTTTTATTATTTTTGCTAATTGAATAAAGTTATTGTTAACTTTGTGAATCATGCTGATTTAAATAGTTCTATTTTATTCTATTTATTTTTGTTGACCCTTAGTGAGTGTCAAAGTCGACCATCTCGTCTCTACCACTTCGAGATTAGGCTTGATACTTACTGGGTACACGTTGTTTACGTACTAATACTACACTTGCTGCACTTTTTGTGCAGGACCTGAGGCAAGTACTAGTGGAGGACCTATCATTTTGCACCCCACGTTATCTAAAGGCGTAGTGGTGAGCTTCCCTTTTGAGCCATTTTGCAGCTACCAGTGTCTCTCCTTGTATTTTCAATCTGTCTATTTTTATTTCAGACAGTATTTGGAGTTATAAATAATCTACTAGATGCTCATACACTTGTGACACCAGGTCTTGGCACACACATTGGTAGAATTTAGAAATTGTATTATTTCTGGGGTTTAAATTAATCGGTATCTTTTCTATTTTCTTTAATATTGCTAGTAAAGTAATAAATTACTTAGAAAATTATTCAGAAAATAATTCATATATGTTTAATTTATTAGTTGGCTTGCCTAGCTGTAGTGTTAGGCGCCATCACGACCTTTAGGTGAAATTGGGTCGTGACGACATGGTATTAGAGCACTAGGTTCACGTAGGTCTCACAAGTTATGAGCAGACCTAATAGAGTCTTGCGGATCGGTATGGAGACGTATGTACTTATCTTCGAGAGGCTATAGGGTGTTAGGAAAAGACCTTTCTTCATATTCCATCGTGCAATTGATGTAGTACTAAATATATCTCTCTTATTATCTCATAGATGGTGAAAACGCACTCTAATTAAGTTCCACACCAAGGAAGAGCTACTCCCCCAGTTGCTAGAGGCATAGGCCGAGGGAGGGCTCCAGCTCGTGGTAGGGGGCGAGGACGTCCCAGGATTGTTCCAGTTATGTCGCCAATGAGTCCAGCAAAGAATCCCATTATTGAGGAACAGGGTGAGGTGCTTGTGGTAGAGCCAGCTCCGGTGGATTTCACATCTGCACCGGGATTCCAGGATATCATGGGTCGTATGCTGCGGTTCATAGACACTATTACTCAGGCCGGTTTATTTCCAGCAGACCCATCCACATCTCAAGCGGGCGGGGGAGCATAGACCCCTATCACACAAGCTCATGGGCAGGCAGCTGCTGTATATCAGGCCCAGGGTGAACTACCTGTGGGTGGAGCCCAGATAGTGGCAGCAGCTACACCTGAGCCCAGGCCAGCTACAGCCGTTGATCCGTAGAAACTATTGGACAGATAGACTAGACTACATCCTCCTGTCTTTGGGGGTGAGCTACATGAGGATCCCCAGGACTTCATTGATCGGTGCAAGGACAGACTACACAACATGAGGATATTGGAGTCTCATGGGGTTGACTTTGCTACTTTTCAACTAGATGGCAGGGCCCGTAGATGGTGGAAGTATTATGTTCTTGGCAGACCAGCAGATTCTCCTCCCATAACTTGGGACAGATTCACCTGTATTTTCCTGAACAGGTATATTCCACCCTCTCAGAGGGAAGAGTTGCGATTTCATTTTGAGCAGCTCCAGCAGGGTCAGATGTCAGTGACCGATTATGAGGCGAGGTTCTCTGACTTATCTCTCCATGCACTTATGATACTCCCTACTGAGGCAGAGAGAGTGCAGAGGTTTGTTGCGGGTTTACATACTGGCATTCAGGCTAATATAGCTCGAGAGGTTGAGATGGGTACTTGCTATAAGATAGTCTTGGAGATAGCCCAAAGGATTGAGGGTGTGCGTTAGCGTAGCCGAGAGCAGGTTATTAGAGATAAGCGGTTTAGGTATTCTGGAGAGTTCAGAGGTGCTCCATCTGGGGGCAGAGGTCAATTCGTGAGAGGGCAGTCCAGCAAGCCCCCATATCTAGCACCACCGCCCCCTCGAGGTGCTCCAGTGCGACCCTATCTCAGTGCTATACCAGAGAATTCTTATCGCCCACCAGTTATTTAGGGTCCTCCTAGTGGGTATTCAGTTACCCAGGGCCAGACTCTTAGTCAGTAGCCCATCGCACCAAAGAGTTGTTACGAGTGCGGGGATCCTAGTCACATACGGAGATTCTGCCCCAGGCTTCAAGGTAGGCTAGTGCAGCAGGGTCAGCAGCCTATGACTAATGCACCAGTTGCTCCACCAGTAGTCCGACCACAAAGAGGCAGAGGACAGGTGGGTAGGGGTTGTTCTAGGGGTGGAGGTCAGCCAAGCGGAGGCCAGCCAGTTGGCGCTCCAGCTCGATTTTATGCTTTTTCGGCCATACCAGATGCATAGGCCTCAGATGCCGTGATTACAGGTATTATTTCACTTTGCGGCAAATATGCCTCAGTATTATTTGATCCAGGATATACGTATTCATATGTGTCATCTCTATTTGCTCCATTCCTGGGTGTTTCTCGTGAGTCCTTGAGTACTCATGTTTATGTGTCCACTCCGGTGGGCGATTCTGTTATTGTGAACCGGATCTACTGGTCCTGTATTATTACATTATGTGGTTATGAAACTAGAGCATATCTTAAACTGCTTGAGATGACTGACTTTGAAATTATTCTGGGCATGGACTGGTTATCTCCACATCATGTTATTCTAGATTACCATGCCAAGACTGTTACCTTGGCTATTCCAGCATTTCCTAGGCTGTAGTGGAAGGGTTCGTCTGTTAGTTCATTTAATCGGGTTATTTCTTTTATGAAGGCTCAACACATGGTTCAGAAGGGTTGTTTAGCTTATCTAGCTTATGTTCGTGATACTACTGCAGAGACTCCAGCTATTGATTCAGTGCATGTAGTTCGGGAGTTCTCTGATGTATTTTCTTCAGATCTTCCAGGTATGCCATCTGATCGTAATATTGATTTCTATATTGACTTGGCTCCAGATACCCAGCTTATATGTATCCCACCGTATCGCATGGCTCCGAAAGAATTGAAAGAATTGAAAGAACAGCTTGAGGACTTACTAACCAATGGGTTTGGCAGACCGAGTGTATCGCCTTGGGGTGCACCAGTATTATTTGTGAAGAAGAAGGATGGTACCATACGGATGTGTATCGATTATCGAAAATTGAACAAAGTCACTATTAAGAACAAGTACCCGTTGCCGCATATTGATGATCTATTTTACCAGTTGCAGGGTGTTAGGGTGTTCTCCAAGATCAACTTGAGGTTGGGGTACCATTAGTTGAAGATTCGGGATTCGGATGTTCCGAAGATTGCTTTCCGGACTACATATGGTCATTATGAGTTTCTGGTGATGTCCTTCGGTTTAACTAACGCCCCGGTAGCATTTATGGATCTGATGAACAGGGTATTTAGGCCATATATTGATTTATTTGGCATTGTCTTCATTGATGACATTTTGATCTACTCGCGCAGTAAGGAGGAGCATAAGCAACATATGAGAGTAGTGCTTCAGACATTGCGGGAACAAAAACTATATGCTAAGTTCTCCAAATATGAGTTCTGGCTAGATTCTGTAGCATTTTTGGGGCATATTGTATCGGGCAAGGGTATTAAGGTTGATCCCAAAAATATCGAGGCAGTTCAGAACTGGCATCGTCCTATTTCGGCAACTGAGATCAGGAGTTTTCTAGGTTTAGCAGGTTATTATCGTCGGTTCATGGAAGGTTTTTAATCTATTGCAATTCCTTTGACCAAATTAACCCAGAAGGGTACTCCGTTCCGATGGTCCAATGATTGTGAGGTGAGCTTTCAGAAGCTCAAGACAGCATTGACTACAGCACCCGTGTTAGTGTTGCCTTCCGGTTCGGGGGTGTATACAGTGTATTGTGACGTTTCATGCGTTGGCTTGGGTTGTGTATTGATGCAGGAGGGGCAAGTTATTGCATATGCTTCACGCCAGCTGAAGCCCCACGAGAAGAATTATCCAGTACATGATTTGGAGTTAGCTGCGATTGTTCATGCTCTTAAGATTTGGAGGCATTATCTTTATGGGGTGTCTTGTGAAGGTTACATTGATCATCGCAGTTTGCAGCATCTGTTCAAGCAGAGGGACCTAAATTTGAGGCAGTGCAGATGGCTGGAGTTACTGAAAGATTATGATATTACTATCTTATATCATCCGGGCAAAGCAAATGTGGTTGCAGATGCCTTCAGTAGAAAGGTGGAGAGTATGGGTAGTTTAGCTTTCACTTCAGCAGAGGAGAGGCCATTAGCTTGGGTATATTCAGTCCTTAGCTAACACACTTGTGAGACTGGATATTTCAGAGCCCAGTCGAGTTTTTGCCACGGACCGTGCGGAAGTTTGATGCAGTTTGGGTTATTGTTGACAGGTTGACCAAGTCGGCACATTTCATTCCGGTTGTAACTACGTATACTTCAGAGAGGTTGGCCCAGATATATATTCAGGAGATAGTTCGGTTACATGGTGTGCCAATTTCTATCATATCAGATAGAGGCCCTCAGTTTACTTCACATTTCTGGAGAGCAGTACAGAGTGAATTGGGAACCCGTGTAGAGCTCAGCACAGCCTTTCATCTACAGACCGACTGGCAGTCAGAGCGGACAATTCAGATTTTGGAGGATATGCTCAGGGCATGTGTGATTGACTTTGGAGGCCAGTGGGATCGTTTCCCGCCTTTGGCCGAGTTTGCTTATAATAACAGTTACCAATCCAGCATCAAAATGGCTCCATTTGAGGCTTTATATGGTCGGCGATGTTGTTCGCCCATCGGATGGTTTGAGCCCAGAGAGGCTAAGTTATACGGTATTGATTTGATGAAGGATGCCTTGGAAAAGGTAAAGTTGATTCAGGAGCGACTTCGTATAGCGCAGTCCAGACAGAAGAGTTACGTAGATCAGAAAGCGCGTGATTTATCATTTATGATGGGTGAAAAGGTTCTCTTGAAGGTTTTGCCGATGAAGGGAATCATGAGATTCGGGAAGAAGGGCAAGTTGAGCCCAAGGTTTATAGGCCCATTTGAGGTGTTGAGACGAGTTGTAGAGGTTGCTTATGAGCTTGCCTTGCCTCCCAATCTATCAGGAGTTCATCCAGTTTTCCATGTATCTATGCTCCGGAAGTATCATGCCGACCTATCACATGTGTTAGACTTCAGCACAGTTCAACCAGATAATAGTTTGAGCTATGAAGAGGAACCAATTGTCATTATTGATAAACAAGTTCACCAGTTGAGGTCCAAGAGGATTTCTGCAGTAAAAGTCCAGTGGAGGGGCCAACCAGTCGAGGAAGCGACTTGGGAGGCTGAGAAAAACACGCGGAGCAGATATCCACACTTATTCAGCATTCCAAGTACAATTCTAAACTCGTCCAAGCATGAATGTTTGTTTAAGAGATGGAGAATGTAATGACCCAACCAGTTATTTTGACTTTTAGAACCCCGTTCCCTTAAATAAAACTCCTTGTATGTGCTTTTATTAATTTATGACTTGCGGGGATGGTTGGTTCGGGATTTGGGAGTGTTCAGGTTGAAATAGGAACACTTGGTTCCTTGAGTTGGACTTAGAATGCTAAGTTTGACTTCGGTCAATATTTTGAGAAAATGACCCGAAATCGGGTTTTGACGGTTCCAGTAGCTCCGTATGGTGATTTTGGACTTACGAGCGTGTTCGAAATTTTATTTGGAAATCCGTAGATAAATTAGGCTTGAAATGGCTAAAACGGAAATTTAAGTTTGGAAGTTTGACCGGGGAGTTAACTTTTTGATATCGGGGTCGGAATCCAGTTCCAAAAATTTTTATAGCTCCGTTATGTCATTTATGACTTGTGTACAAAATTTGAGGCCAATCGGACTTGATTTGATAGGTTTCGACACCGAATGTAGAAGTTGAAAATTTAAAGTTTCGTTAAGCTTGAATTGGAGGATGATTCATGGTTTTAGCGTTGTTTGGTGTGATTTGAGGGTTCGACTAAGTTCTTATGATGTTTTGGGACTTGTTGGTATATTTGGTTGAGGTCCCGAGGGGCTCTGGTAAGTTTCGGACGGCTAACGGATCACTTTTGTCCTTTGGGAGACTGTTGATAGCTGCTGGCATTTTTCTTCTGATTTCCTTATACGCGATCGCGTAAGTTTGTTTGCGATCGCGTAGAGTAATTTGGGAAGAGGCGACTTTGTTCTACGTGATCGCGTGAATGGGGTTGTGATCGCGTAGGCTTAATTGGGCAACAGAAAAAATTTGTCCTATGCGATCGCGTGGGCAAGTCCGCGATCGCGTAGAGGAACAGAGGGAGGAATTGGTGCCACGCGCTTAATGCTTCGCGATTGCGTGAGGAGGTTCACGATCGCGTAGGTTGTAGAGTTAGTGCTTCGCGTTCGCGTGGGACTTTCTGCGATTGCGTAAAGTTAATTTTGGGCAGTGTTGAAATTGTTCTTCGCGATCGCATGAGGAAGTTCGCGATCGCGTAGAAGAAGTCACTGGGCAGAGAATTTAAGTTCTGAAAATGGGACCCATTTTTTATTTTTACCGATTTGGAGCTCGGATTGGGGTGAATGTTGGGAGATTTTCAGAGAAAACAATGGGGTAAGTGTTCTTAACTCAATATTGGTTAAATTACCCGAATTCATCACTGTTTTTATTATTTAATTGGTTAATTAAGTTGGAAAAGTTTGAAAATCCTCTTGGATAGATTTGAGGATTTGAGGGCCTAATTGTTATTAAAATTTAGTAATTTTGGTATGGATAGACTCGTAGTTGAATGGGCGTTCATATTCCGTAACTTTCGCTGGATTCCGAGACGTGGGCCCCATAGCCGATTTTTGAGTTAATTTCTGATTCTTATTTAAAAATGTAGTATTTCTTATGAAATTGATTCCTATAATTTTTAGTGATTGTATCGAATTATTTTTGGCTAGATTCGAGCCATTCAGAGTTGGATAATCGAGGAAAAGGCCTATTATTGGATTAAATCGGAGCAAGTTGAAGTAAGTGTCTTGTCTAATCTTGTGAGGGGGAAAATTACCCCATAGGTAAATAAATTAATAATTATTGCTAATTGTGTGGGCTACGTACGCACGAGGTGACGAGAGTCCGTACGTAGCTACTATCTATGCTAAAGTCCGGGTAGTTTAGGACTCAAAGCATGAAGTATGTGTGTAAATTGTATTATTTATTTAATTAAATTATTTGAAATATATTGTGATTTGTTAGGGAAAGATAGTAAAAAGATGGAAATCTTATATGCTTAATTTTCTGTTTAAACTAATTAATTGTTAAAAGAAATTGTTCATCCTCTCGAATTGATCTTTTAATAAATATACTCTCCTTCCGGAGGTACATAAGAAAATGTCCTCCTTTCTTGTGGAGCGGGCCGAACATTTCGGCAACACAGATGCATCTATGGATCGCGCCGCACGTCCTACGGCAGTGTACACGACACTCTGGATCGGGTCGTACGACCTCGGCAGAAATCGTGCCTAATAATAATAATTACACGATACCTTGATATCTTAATTGTAGCTTGTGAATTTAATTAATAGATTGGAAATTGTTGCGTTTGAAGGATTTTTATTATTTTTGCTAATTGAATAAAGTTATTGTTAACTCTGTGAATCATGTTGATTTAAATAATTCTATTTTATTCTATGTATTATTGTTGACCCTTAGTGAGTGTCAAAGTCGACCATCTCGTCTCTACCACTTCGAGATTAGGCTTGATGCTTACTGGGTAAACGTTGTTTACGTACTCATACTACACTTGCTGCACTTTTTGTGCAGGACCTGAGGCAAGTACTAGTGGAGGACCTATCATTTTACACCCACGTTATTCAGAGGCGTAATGGTGAGCTGCCTTTCTGAGCCATTCTGCAGCTACTAGTGTCTCTCCTTGTATTTTCATTCTGTCTATTTTTATTTCAGACAATATTTGGAGTTATGAATAATCTACTAGATGTGCATACACTTGTGACACCAGGTCTTGGCACACACATTGGTAGAATTTGAAAATTGTATTATTTCTCGGATTTAAATTAATTGGTATCTTTTCTATTTTCTTTAATATTGCTAGTAAAGTAATAAAATTACTTAGAAAATTATTCAGAAAATAATTCATATATGTTTAATTTATTAGTTGGCTTGCCTAGCTGTAGTGTTGGGCGTCATCATGACCTTTAGGTAAAATTGGATTGTGACTAAATACAACTATAAGAAATTAATCTAATTAAAGAAATCAAAGTTAAAGCAAGAAATTAGAAAATCGCCCCAAAACGTCTCCCCGGGCCCACTTCTCGGAATCAGATAAAAGTCACAAAATATAAATACTCATTCACTCATGAGTTCACTCGTACCAAAATTACTCAAATATGATACCAAAATCTCGATCAAAATCCCAAAATTCGGCCTAAGAACTTTTCTCAAATTTTCCCCAATTTTCTAACACAAATCACTAATTTAATGATGAAATTAAAGACATAATCATGGAAATTAACCAC
Source organism: Nicotiana tabacum (assembly GCF_000715075.1). Lineage (NCBI taxonomy): Eukaryota > Viridiplantae > Streptophyta > Magnoliopsida > Solanales > Solanaceae > Nicotiana > Nicotiana tabacum. The sequence continues at coordinate 25,059,482 of NC_134094.1, read as the reverse complement.
AACTAGGTAAGAATAACTTACCCCAGACACCCTCGTGAAAATCCCTCCAAAATCGCCTAATTCCGAGCTCTCAAGTACAAATGGTGAAAAATGACATAAACCCTCGATTTTGAACTTTTAAATCTGTCTAGGTGTTCCCTTCTTCACGAACGCGGCTACTATCTCGCGTTCGCATTTAACAAAAATTCCATTGACCAAATTTCCTCCTTCGCGAAAGCGAGGGACCTCTCATGAACGCGTACCTTTCACGTCCAGGTCCTTCGCGAACACGATACCCACCACACGAATGCGTAGACCAATTGACTAGGGTCCCCAGCTGCCTCACTTCCTCTACGCGAACGCGTTCAACTCTTCCCGTTCGCGATGCTTCCACTAACCATACCTTCGCAAATGCGGGCTCCTTTGCACGAACGCGAAGAATAAACTTGAGCTAGTCTCCCAGATGCCCTACGCGATCGCGAGACCTCTCTCGCGAACGCGATGAAGAAAAGTGTGCAACAAAAATACCAGAAATCTGCTATCTTCTCTTAAGTTCAAAAGGTCCGTTAATAATCCGAAATCAACCAAACATACCAACAAGTCCTAAAATACCATATGAACTTAGTTGAGCCTTCAAACCATATCAAATAATGCTAAAATCACGAATCATCCTCCGATTCATTCTTAAAGAACTTGAAACTTCCAAATTCGACAACCGATGCCGAAACCTATCGAACCACATCCGATTGACCCCAAATTTTGCACATAAGTCATAATCAACCTTACGGACCTACTCCAACTTCCGAAATTAGAATCCGACCCTGATATCAAAAAGTCCACTACTGATCAAAATCTCCAAAACTTCGACTTTCGCCATTTCAAGCCTAAATGAGCTACAGACCTCCAAAATACTATCCGGACACGCCCCTAAGTCCAAAATCACCTAACGGAGCTAACGAAACCAACGGAACTCCATTCCAGAGTCATCTTCATATAGTTCCGACTACGGTCCAAATTCTAAGGTTTTAACCTCTATTTAGGGACTAAGTGTACCAATACACTTCAGAAACCAAAGCAAAACCTCCCGACAAGTCACAGTAGCAGAAAAAGATATGGGAGAAGAACTTAATACGGGATCGGGGCTATACCTCTCAAAACAACCGGCCGGGTCGTTACAAAACCTAGGTTTAAAAGCCTAAACGAAATGAAGAAAAATGGCCATTTTCGACGCCTTAATGTTCTGTCAATTTTTGCTTCTGCGACGAAATGGTCGCATCTACGGTATCGCTTTTGTGACTGAAAATGCCGCTTCTACGCTGCTTTCCGCTTCAGCGAACGAAATATCCGCTTCTGCGGCTTCTTGCCCAGACCCTCTGCTTTCGCTTCTGCGATTGGCTTCACGCTTCTACGGCTAAGGCACCAGAAGCAGCAAAATTCCAGATTTTGTTTAAGTTTAATTTTTGTTCCGATTTCGATTCGAATCACACTCGGGGTATTCGGGACCCCGTCGGAATATACCAACAAGTCCCATAACATAATACGGACTTACTCGGGGTCTCATATCACGTCAAACAACGCTGAAATTACAATTCACACCTCAATTTGAACTTTTGAGTTTCAAACTTTTCAATTTACAAAACTTGTGCCGAAACATGTTAAATGAATTCGAAATGATTTCAAATTTGGCACACAAGTCATAAATGATATAACGGAGCTATTCCGATTTTCAGAATCGTATTCCGTCCCCGATATCGAAAAGTCAAATTCGTAGTCAAACTTTAGAAATCTTTAGCCTTTAAATTTCTAGTTTCCGTTAAATGGCCATAACTTGAGCTAGGGACCTCCAAATTAAATTTTCGGGCATACGCCCAAGTCCCAAATTACGAGACTGACCTACTGGAACTGTCAAAATATTGATCCGGGTCTGTTTGCTAAAACTGTTGACCAAAGTCAACTTAATTGAGTTTTAAGGCTATATTTTACAACATCAATCTTTCACATAAAGACTTTCTAGAAAATTATTCGGACTGCGCACGCAGGTTGAAAAATGATGTATAGTATTTTTCGAGGTCTTAGAACACAGAGATAATTATCAAATTTAAAGATGACCTTTTGGGTCATCATAGTTAGATATTTTTTATGATATAATTTAAGTACCTTAATGTTTGAGTTTGTACATTATTCATGATTAACACATCCATCATTTTAGAACTTGCAAATTTTCGTTAAGTTTTATATTATAATGCAAACACATATTTTAAATAATATTATTTTATTTTAAATTTTTATTTTTAGCAAAATATCGTTCATATTTTTTACTCTTTATAAATTAATTCCACATTAGATATTTTCTAATATTAGTATCTTTAAAATTAAATTAAAAAACTATTAAATCTTTTCTTATTTGAATTAGGTAGAAATTCATAATATTTAGAATTTTAAAGTTCATTAAAATTTTACCGTATAAAAGTATTTCTTTAAAGAAATAACTATAGATTTCAGTCCTATCTCCTTGTTGGAATCCATAAAACGTGAAAGGAACTTAAAAGTGAGGTGTTATTACTTGGCCTAATTTATAGAAAAGTTTGAGGTAAAATCTTACTCAATCTCAAATTCTTAAATATTAGGAGTTCTACATAGATCAAATAAGAAAAACTTTAATTAAAAAAAAATTATTTGATTTTAAATTCCTAAATATTAGAAAAATAATTAATTACAATCTTGTCCAATATGAAAACTATATTTAAGGGGCAAAAAAGGCGAACGACATTTCGCTAAGAGATTTCGTGCTTTTAATATAGTATAGATGAAGCAAGCACTAGAACAAATTAAAGGAAGAACCACCGGATTGGATCAAACTCTTAAACATGATTAACACAATTATTTATTATTTAAGAATTTATAATTTTTTGTTAATCTTTATATTATAATGCAAATACATCTTTTGAATAATATATTTATTATTTTTAAAATTTTATTCACTAATACGATAACACGCGCAACGCGCGTACACTAAAACTAGTACTTAAATAATTGTGTGACTGTTTAATGATAAAATTTAGTGACTACTTGTGAAATTAACTAGTTTGCATACAAGAAATGGATCCACTTAAATTGGTGAAAATGCAACTTATTGTCAAAAGGATTCAGTATTTTCTTTGCTTTTATTTTAAGAAGTGATCACCCAGAGGAAAGAATGGAAAAGACAGATTCTTTTAATTTGAGATATATGATTTATTTTCTTAAAATATTTTTGAATTTTCATATCCTCATTCTGATATTATTTTTCTTCCTACCAAAAATATAAACTTTAAATAATGAGGTACGGGGAGGATGCATCACATCAGAGCCAGCAAGACACTAAGAAATCGTTTGGTAAGATGTATTAGGGGAAAATAATACTCCTATTTATTAACTTTGGTATTATTAATTCTTTATTTGAAAGTATTTTTCAACTTATGTATAACTAATACATGTATTAATTATAAACTCTATTTGGTATTATCCTATGTATTAGTAGCATAAGTAATATCATGGTATTTAATACATGGATAAGCATATATACACCCCTAGCAATGCATATTATTTTTAATACAACGAATTAAATAGTGAATAAAAATAATTTCAGCATAATTAATCCTTACAATACTAATCTCAACATTAGTAACATAACTTATTCAATACTATTCTTATATATCCTACCAAACTACCCTAAGTTCATTAGCATAAGTCAATTTTAATCCTTTAATGTGATTGTACCGTTCATTATCTGTTTCTGAACCAAAGGCAAAAGATGGATAAAACTCTTCTTATCGAAAGGACCTTGAAATTTGGACCAGAATTCGTGCACACAAAAGGATATTTGTCTTGGCAAGTCGTTTTCCTCAACTATGACTTTTCAGTAATGTTAGCGTGGTTTCAGTTGATATTTTCCTTCTTTGTATCAAAAGCAAAAGTAATTACAGGTCTTATGCTTTTTCTTTTTCAATTTTACTTAAAACAAGAGAGTAAGGAATAAAAGAAGAAGAAATATAAATATAAATATAAAAAGGGATGAAAAGGTTTTTTGAAATAAAATTGACACAAAGCAAGCAAGGATTGATGCGTACGATCGAGCACTTTCTTTTTTAAAACTAGAATTGATCGAGAAAGAGAAATAATATCACTCAAAAGTTATTTGGAAGGGCATGATACGATCCCCCGAAAACTTTAAGGTCGTAATACAAAAATTGGGATACGTATGAGGCGTTCTTATGGGAAAATTGTGTTGGTTGAATGAAGTGGTGTCATCCAACATCACTTCGTCAAAATATTAATAGAGTAGTATTGTCACGACCCAAAATCCGACTAGTCGTGATGGTACTTAACCCAACCCGCTAGATAAGTCAATTATCAACTATTCAATTCCAATCACAATTATTGAAGCAATTTAAGTAAAGAAAAATCTTAATCTTATACATTCCCCAAGAATTGGCAGTACAAATCATGAGCTTCTAAGAATAGAATTTACAAAACTGATATGAAATAATACATTATATGTTCGAAATGTACATGAACAGATTTTTATAAATCTAAGACTACCATGAAAAAGAGGCAGCTACAACCGGAACGCAGGTACATCTTCAGATCCAGCTCCCAACGAACACAGCAACATCAACAGCCAACATCTACACGCAAGGTGCAGAAGTGTAGTATGAGTACAACTGACCCCATGTATTTAATAAGTAACAAGCCTAACATTAGGTTGAAAGTAGTGACGAGCTTGTACCAAGGTCAGAGTCCAGCTTCCATAACCAACAATAGTTCATAACAATATAAAACAAGTAATACCCGAAGTAACTCAGAGATAAAATGCTCAATAAAATCATGATTTCTGAAAATAGTTCTGCCGTTCAAGTATATCATTGAAAATCCAAATCGTTCACCGAAATTGCCAAAAATATGAGTAAGTTTGAAAATAGTAATTTTTCCAAAAATCCTTTCAATAATAAATAAGATGTCTTATTTTCTTTCCAGACAGCCAGTGTAAAACAAATGCATCACTATGCCCATATATCAACATGTGTGAGAAATCATGAATGACGTGATACCGTACAACATGTGAAAAATGCATCTCTATGCCTGTATGTCAAATGTGCATGTCAATGCGATACACTCAGTGATGAAACCATATGCATACTCTCAGAGTATCATTTCACTCACTCATCTCAGTCACTCAGTCCTCCTAGTCACTCAATCCTCACAGTCACTCAGTCCTCCCAAATCGCTCGCCACTCGCCACTCGATACTTAGTAGGTACCTGCGCTCACTGGGGGTGTGTACAGACTCCGGAGGGACTCCTTCAGCCCAAGCGCTATAATTTGTACGGACAATTCACGTGTTGTAATAAAGCCTATAAGGTATGTTGCAGGCGGGCAGCCCCGATCCACATAATAATAAAGAATATAAAGTTAATATGGCCTGCTGTGGCGTGCAGCCCGATCCCATAATTATCCTCACAATCAGGCCCTCGGCCTCACTTAATCATCAATCTCTTCAGTCTCTCGGGCTCACAATGTCATGAAACTAGCCCAAAATGATGATATGATGAATCAATAAGTAGCAATAGAGACTGAGAAATGATATAAAATAAATGAACACGACTGAGTATGAAATTTTATTTTAAACAAATAATTCAAAATCAATATGACCTCTATGGGTCTCAATAATATTGGCACATAGCCTCAGCATGATTTTTAATATGATTCTCAACTCAATTTCCTTAACGCATAAAACTACATAGAAAATTCGAAGATTATGACTACAAAATTCTACGGAACCAAATACGTCACAATTTTTATAGTGCACGCCCGCCACCTAGCATGTGCGTCACCTCCCAACAATTCACATAATACATATATTCAGGGTTCATACCTTCAGTTCCAAGATTAGAAGAGTTACTTACCTCGAATAAGACGAATCCAATGTCGAGCAAGCTAAACAATGCTCCAGAAATTTTATTCTGCGCGTATCAACTTCCGAACGGCTCGAATCTAGCCACAATTAATTTGAATCAATCCATAAAATTATAGAAATTAATTTCATTTCAAAATACTAATATTTTCCACAAAAATTCGAAATTACACTCCAAAAATTGCTTGTGGGGCCCACGTCTCGAAAATCGATAACAGTTACAAAATTCGAAAACCCATTCAACCACGAGTCTAACCATACTAATTTTACCAAAATCCAACCTCAACTCAACCTCTAAACCCTCAAATCTTATTTTTAAATCCCCGATTTACACCTCAAAAACACGTAATCTAGTCGGATTATTCGATGATAATTCAATATTATGGAGTAGAAATGATCACAAGTGACTTACCTCAAGATTTCCCATGATTTCTCGCTCAAGAATCGCCCAACCCTAGCTTGAAATGCCCAAAAATAGAAAAAGCTCGGAACTCCTCCAATTTTATTCTGTCCAGGGCATGTCGCACCTGCGACCAGATTAACCACATCTGCGATCTCGCAGGTGCGACGAAATGTCTGCATCTGCGATCGCCCAAAATGCTCCCTCCGCTTCTGCGCGTTCCTTTTCGCACATGTGACCACTGCCCCTCTTCACGTCTGGTCACTTCTGCGATGGCTGGTGCGCACATGCGGCTTCGCACCTGCGATCAGACCTCCGCAGGTGCAAAGCTACCATAAGCAAAATTTTCAACAGTGGTTTTACGTCCGAATTTGATCCGTTAATCATCCGAAACTCACCCAAGGTCCCCGGGACCTCAACCAAATATACCAACAAGTCCTATAACATAACACGGACCTACTCGAGGCCTCAAATCAGATCAAACAACATTAAAAAAATGAATCACACATAGATTCAAGCCTAATGAACTCTGAAGCTTTCAAATTCTATATCTTGTGCTGAAACACATCAAATCGATCCGGAATGACTTCAAATTTTGCGCACAAGTCATAAATGACATAACGAAGCTATTCTAATTTTCAGGATCGGATTTCGACCCCGATATCAAAAAGTCAACTCCCCGGTCAAACTTCTCAAAAATTCAACTTTCGCCATTTCAAGCCTAATTCCACTACGGACCTCCAAATAATTTTTCGGACACGCTCCTAAGTCCAAAATCACCACACGGGGCTACTGAAAATCATCAGAATTCAAATCTGAGGTTGTTTACATATAAGTCGACATCCGGTCTTAAGCTTTCCATTATGAGACTAAGTGTCTCAATTCATTGCGAATCAATTCATTGCGAAATCTCTCCGGGTCCGAACTAACTAATCTGATAGGTCATAATACAACTATAAAGCATAATTGAAGTAGTAAATGGGGGAACAAGGCTGTAATACTCAAAATGATTGGTCGGCTTGTTACAAATATATATGATTTATGTTTCTAAACGAAAATACACAATAAACCGATGTGACATTGCCTGAAAAAATAATATTGCAAGGTAGACATTAACTTGAGATAGCAACTAAGAACTTAGAACAATATATATAGCTCTATTTCTTGTACAAAAATCAAACTATAATAAAATTGATATTGTTTGTACAAAATATGAGTGCTACATGCCATTCCGATTAACAATAACAACACGTGAAGGATTAATTATGTGCCACTTTGATGAACAGTATTAACATGTGAAGAATTAATTAATTTTAGACAATCGAAGCTGTAAGGAGTTATGTCTTCACGCCGTTCAATCCAAAAAGTCAATCAACTTTCGTAAAGATCGATTATGGAATACCTGAGATGTAATTTTCAATAGGCACAGTTCCTTAAATATACCAATATATTTCATTTAGATATGATTCGAATTAAGACATGTTCTAATTGAGCACCTGATCATATGATAAAGTATTTTTTCTAGAATTTTCGGCTCAAATTTTGGAAAAAGTTCTGCATGTGGTTTTTAAGTGCTTATTACTTGGATAAGTTAACCACTTACAAATATGTCACCTTCTTTAATTATACACATCAAATATAAGTCTTTGATAAAATAAACAAAAATAAGACAGTTAAAAAAGAATCCAACTAAATTAAAAAAAGACACCCACTCCATATTTTTTTTAAAACAAGAGTCATTTTCCCAAAATCTCCTCGGCAAGTGTCTAATAGGGAAATTTTATCATGTGTGCAGGTGTTCAATTGGAACAAGTCTTAATTTAAATATCAAAATGAAATATACTGGCAAGTTTATAGGACTGCCATTGTATTCCGTATTAAGAAGATATTTGTTTCGCTTAAAAAAATGTCTAAGCTAGGGGGTAATAGATTGCCCCCAAATTTAGATGTGTAATTGACATTTTGGACAAATTAAAAGATATTTATGTATTATTCCTATAAATAAACTTATTCGGCTCAAATTTTGGAAAAACGTTTTGCAAGTGGTTTTTAAGCGCTTATTACTTAGATAAGTTAACCACTTAAAAATATATCACCTTCTTTAATTATACACATCAAATATAAGTCTTTGATAAAATAAACAAAAACAAGACAATAAAAAAAGAACCCAATTAAATTAAAAAAGACACCCGCTCCATTTTTAAAAAAAAACAAGAGTCATTTTCCCAAAATCTCCTCAACAAGTGTTTAATATGGAAATTTTATCATGTGTGCAAGTATTCAATTGGAACAAGTCTTAATTTAAATATCAAAATGAAATATAATGACAAGTTTATAGGACTGCCGTTGTATTCCGTATTAAGAAGATATTTGTTTCGCTTAAAAAAAATGTCTAAGCTAGGGGGTAATAGATTACCTCCAAATTTAGATGTGTAATTGAAATTTTTGGACGAATTAAGAGATATTTATGTATTATTCCTATAAATAAACTTAAATGATATTTTTTTTGTAAAATAAAGAAAATATATCTAATCTAAGGAACCAAGTCAGCAAATTAGTTTGGGAACTTCTTGATAATTGTATACGTTAAAATAAAAAATATATATATATATATATATATATATATATATATATATATATATATATATATATATATATATATATATATATATTTATTTTATTTTAAAATATACGACTAAGGCTGACAAGTGGGTCGGTCCGGGCCCAGGACCGCGGGCCAAACAGGCTAAACAGGCCAGGACTGTTTGGTCTGGGTATATATGGGCCTGGGCTGGTTTCGTGGGCCGGTCCTATACTTTGGGCCCGCCAGGCCCGGGACCATTTGGCCTGCCAGGGACCGAGACCGGACCGGTCCCTTAGCGGGCCAAACGGTCCTAACGACTATATTTAAATATATATATATATATATATAGTCGTTGGGCTGTCAAAAATAGCCATTTAACCCCCAAACTTTGTTTTAATCCCAAACTTTTTATAATTATACTTTTTTCCTATTTTTAACTATAAATACCCCCTCATTCTTTCATGTTTCTTACAAAATCATCAATCTATCACAATCTCTCTCTAATTTTCTTCTATAATTGCTACTATTGCTTACTTTATTGTAACATGAAAGGACCAAAGTATGGTACTTTTTAACTGCTATAAATATGGGATGATGGAAGATCAAGTTTTAGCTCAACTTAGATTATAGTTTTAACTAATTTTCCACTCTTAGATATATTATCCTCTCTATTGGCTAGCTACACCAGTAGCATAGCTAAATATAATGTCGTTTAAAATCACAACAAAGAATTTGGCAGCTGGTGACCCCATTAGCCGTATTATAGTCACCAGCTGCCAAATTCTCTGTTGTGGTTTTAAGCGACATTATATTTAGCTATGCTACTGGTGTAGCTAGCCGATAGAGAGGAAAATATATCTAAGAGTAGAAAATTAGTTAAAACTGTAATCCGAGTTGAGCTAAAACTTGATCTTCCATCATCCCATCTTTATACTAGTTAAAAAGTATCATACTTTGGTCCTTTCATGTTACTACTAAGTATAGTATAGTATAGTATAGTATATATACTAAATGTATAATATATAAGCTATATATCGATATACTATATATACATCTTATATACTATATATATTCGATATTAAATATTGAATATTAAAATTTAGGATGTTAAATAAAATTTAGGTCACAATTCTATAATAAAATTTACAAAGCATTGCCTTAGATATTTTTTTTAACATCCTTTTGTCTCTAATATCTATTTAACTTTTTTTATTTTTAAAAATCTGTTGGGCCCACTTAGCCCATTTAGCCCGCGGGGCGGGACCAAACGGTCCTGGTGCCGGGCCGAGCGCTACAAAAAGATCACTTAGCCCGAGACCGTTTAGCCCGTTTAATTTGAGACTGGCTCGGGACCGAGATCATTTGGACCGGCCCACTTGGCCCGTTTAGGCCCGGGACCGGCCCACTTGCCACCCTAATACTACTATCAAAATCGAGCAAACGAGCACTTGTTTTAGATAATTTTTTCTACTATATTGATGAGAAATATCAATTCCTTTTTTCTTCACTTAATTAGGAAAGTGCACATATTAAAAATAACACTCGATTTATTTAATGTCTTTTCCTTAACGGTTTTTAGAAGCTTACAATTAGTGTTCTAAAAACTGTTTTGGGAAAAATGATTTTATGTGTTTTTTTTTGGTTAACTAAAGCGCTTCTTTTACGTGGTAGTAATTAACTTCGCTTTTTCCAAAAAAACAAAAAAAGGAGATTCTGCAGTGGTATAGTTGTCCTTTTCAGCCGGGCGTGCATTAACGGCATAAAGCTTCTCGAAAAGTTATCCAACCCCCTCCACAACCAGTTTTTGCAATTTACACTCCCAATATATGTGTTATTTGATATTTTATCCGATCTTTAATTTTTTGCCAATTAACACTTACCTCTTTATATTGTTAAAAATAAATATTTATAAAGTTAAGTTTTTCTCTAGTAGTATAATTCTCTTGAAAAGGTCAAAAATATTATCATCTCTTAGACAAAATCGACACGTAATAACGTTAGTATCTTTCTATTCAAATGAAGAGCAAAAATATAAAGTGTTTTTTTCGATTCGATTCAAGACTAAATCACGAGGAAGTAGTATCTCTTTAGGATCTACTCTAACATTCAGAAATTGATTAATAGGTAAAAATACATGTACATGATGCCCAACTTAACAGAGAGACTCAAGTCTTAATAACCCTGGGGCTAAGGGGTCGTTTGGTAAGAAGTATTAGAAAAATAACGCAATCATTAGCTTTGTGCATTCTTAAATAACTTATTTTGTACATTTTTTCAACCTATATATAACTAATACCATACTATTTGGAATTATCCTACGTATAATTAATACACAGTAAACCATGGTATTAGCAATGTAAGAGTTTTTAATACTTACATAAATATGATTAAAGATATAATTACCCCTTAAATCCCTCAAAACCTATTTTAAATACATTCCGCCATATTTTGTATATTTTTATATTGTAATATTATAATTAATTTTTCCTCTTTAGCATTTACTATAATCTAAATAATATCATATTTAATACCAAATTTGATTTTGAATTCGTTCAAAGTATAAATTGAAGTTTTCCTTATTTGTTAAAAATCTACCCATTTTTTAATAATTAGTATTTGTATTATATGTCATAGAAATTTAAAAAAATTCTTTATTAACGTTAATATTTCAATTAGTTTTCTCTTTTAATTTTTCTCCCCTGTAAAAGAATTTGGCTTTAGAGAGTAAAGAATGTGGAGAGTAATAAAAATAGTATACAAAGTTAAAGAATATGGATGGTATTTTTGTAAACAATCATTTTTTTAGAAATTATGCAATGCTTTAATACACAAAACCAAATATTAGATAAGAAATAATCTCATCATTACTAATATCAGCATTACTAGTACGCTCTATTTAGCACTATTCTTATACGTGCTACCAAACGATCTCTAAATGTATATTTGTGGGGTCGTTTCGTTCATGGGATAAAAAAATATAATAAGAAGACATTAAATACTCCATCTGGTTCTATTTACTTATAGCATTAGCCTTTTGCACATCTTAACAAAACGTTAATGATAAAGTTATTCTGTTAAATTACGCTTATTTATTCTTTGAGCTTTCACTATATTAGTATTGTATAGGCCAAAATCAGCCCTAAGGATATTTAGTGTAATATGACATTAAGGAAAGAGTCGATCGAGGTCGACCAGAAAGCAACAAGATTCATGGCCGAGATGTCAACCATGACCGAGGTCGAGCATTGTGTAAAGAACGGTAACGGCTAGTTTTCGAAATAGAATATTATTGAATATTCTCTCCACTTGTACTATTAGGGTTTGCTAGGGATATGTGTCAAATATATAAGGAAAAAAAAAAGAAAAGAAAGAGGGGCATGTAATATTCATTTGATAAGAACACTTTTCAGAAGAAGATCCTCTCTCTCTTGTATAAATATAAAGATTATATTTTTACCAAGATTCTTGCTCATATTATTCTAAACCTTTCCACCAGATCCAAGGATTGATCAAGCAAATCTTGGATCTATCTGTGATTCATCATTATTAGGAGAAACATTCGTCCAATCCATCCATTATTGGGTGAATCATTCCTCATATTTACTTAAATGTCATTTATTGTTATTTATTGCTAGTTACACATCCATTATTGCTCACACTTTAAGAATATTTTCTACTTATTATTACCAATCCTTTACAGGATTTGTCCCCATCTCCCAAACGTTTTCAAGATTTGCATATTGAGTTATTATATTTAACTAGATTTAACCCATGATTACTTAAATTTAATAGTTTAGCCGAAAATTAACTTTTTGGTCAAACAATTTAGCACTGTCTGCGGGGATTTTCTAGTTAAGTCTTTTAGTTTCGCCTAGATCTACAGTCGACACTAGTTACTAACGTAAAAAAAAAAATAAGAATCTTTTTCTCTCTGCATGCATAGGTCTAATATGGCATTTAACAGAGAAGAAAGAACGAGAATAATGAGTGACCTCCCAACCAACCTCATGAACATCATCCACGAAAGCTCTGAAGCAGTGGATGAGGACACGACGCCCAATGCCTCTCCTAGGCGAGGTGGATCACCCCCTCCCCGCTGCAACATCACAAAATCTCTTAGTAAGATAGTCTACACATCTGTGGGAGAGGAGGCACCACTAGCGATAAAGAAGCTCCTTGAGACCTGGCTAACTGATACACTGACCAGCGTCCTCCATAAGCCCGTTCGGGACGCGGCCGCAGAAAATGTGAGAACATGTGTTACGCCACCAGTGGACGAGCAATATGATCAACCTCCTCCTCCCACAACGACATGTAATACTCACGATGTTGTTAACAATACAGGTGACGACACTCTCACGGCCATTCTGAAAAGGATGGAGGAAATGAAAAATGAGAACAAGGCACTTCGGGACCAAATGAGAGAGCACTAAGAAAGGTTCGATAAAATACCGGGCGCTCCTAAGCTATTGCCGAAGAGAGATGACGGTCGGTCCATCGAGCAGTCGTACAGTGATAGTGCTGCCCCACATGCCATACCAAAGACCTTTAAAATACCACCCTATCTGAAAATATACGATCACACAACCGACCCCTAGGATCATGTGACCCATTACGTCACCGCCGTGAAAGGCAATGACCTCTCCAAGGAACACGTATCCTCCATTCTGCTAAAGAAATTCAGCAAAACCCTCACGAGAGGCGCATTAACCTGGTACTCGCAACTGCCGGCACATTCCATCGAACCCTTTGGAGAAATGGCCGATAAGTTCGTAACGGCCCATGTCTGGGCCAAGAAGGCCGATGCAAGAGTAAATGACATTTTTGGTATCAAACAGTCTCCGGGAGAGGTGTTGAGGGACTTCCTAGACCGTTTTAACCGAATAAGAATGACCTTACTCAATGTATCGGAAGGAATGGCGGTAGCAGCATTTCAAAACGGGCTGAGCAGAAATGGTTCAAAGATGGCAAGAAAATTATTAAGTCGACTTATGAAATATCCCCCAACGACTTTTGACGAAATACATAACGCACATTATGCCGAAGTCCGAGCAGACGAAGACAACCTCAATGGGCCGACCCATCGGCTGACCTCGATGCAAGCAGAATCCAGAAAAGATCGAAGAAATGATATCCGAAGAGACCCCGCGGCCTCACGATCAAATTGGGAACGACATCTCTCATACGTCAGAACCACCGCTGCGTCCTCATCCCGCCATGAAGAAGGCCCACCCCGATCAAGAACAAGGACTCACCGGAATGAGAAAGGTATGCCCCATTTATTATCCGCTCACAATTTTTGCGTGTCACATACAGTGGTAGTCTACGCCTTGGAGAAGCTCGGACCAAAGGTGAAGTGGCTATAAAAGATGAGGTCAGACCCGAATACCAAAAAATCAGATGCCCTCTGCGAGTTCCATCAAGAACGAGGACACAAAACCGAAGATTGCATCGCCCTAAGATATGAGGTCGTAAACATGCTGCGATAGGTATACCTCAAGGAATTGTTGAGCGATCGGGGAAGGACCATCTTTTCTAGGAGACGTGAACAACATCAAGGGCCTCCGAAACCGCCCTTGCCAGTCCGCACCATCCATATGATCATCGACGGCAGGGATGACGCTTCCATCAATAGTTTAAAGTTCACCACATCCCACAAGCTCAAACGGTCGATCACCCACGAGCAGTATGATGAACTCGAAGAAAGTATCATCTTCGATAAGTCAGATAACGACGGTTTGGCTTTCCCTCACTATGATGCTCTCGTTATCACTTTACAAATTTTAGATACTGATGTAAGACGGATTATGGTAGACGATAGGAGAGGCGCGTGTATTATCCATCCTCGAATACTCATACAAATGAAACTCGAGGACAAGATAGTGCCACGCTGCATCACACTAACAGGCTTTAACAATGCAGTTGAGCGAACATCCGGCGAAATCACACTCCCCGTCTTAGCGGGTGGCGTCACTCTGGAAACCACATTCCACATCATGGACCAGGATATGACATATAACGGCATAATAGGGAAACCATAGATACACACCATGAGAGTCATCCCCTCCAGCTTGTATCAAGTCATCAAACTCCCAACTCTATGGGGAATATTCAGTATACGAGGGGAGCAACGCACATCCCAGGACTGCTACCACATCGCCCTAGACTGCACAACCACCCAACAAATAAAGAATAAAGAAAAAGAGGCATAACAATCAACAGGGTTGAGGTCAGTATGTGATGATAGCGTGGACGTCATCAGAGACCTTGATATGGTCGAGGCCGTAGGATCGACCATAGAGGACCTTGACCCCGTTCAATTAGACAGAAATGACCACAGCAAGAAAGCTTACATCGGCTGCAAACTTTAGGAACCGAGTAAGTTTCATGAATTTTTAACTACTAATGCGGACTTGTTTTCTTTTAGCCATGCAGATATGCTAGGTATCCCAAAGGAAATCGCCACTCACAAATTGAACGTCGATCCACTCTACCCCCCGGTGAGGCAGTTTAGGCGTAAGTTCAACTCCGTAATTAATGATGCAGTATGCGAAGAAGTGGAAAAATTATTGGAAAATGGCTCCATCAAAGAGTTGAAGTGCCCCCAATGGGTCGCCAACATAGTCATGGTGAAAAAGAAGAACAACAAGTGGCGGATGTGCGTAGATTTCACTGACCTGAACAAAGCTTGCACCAAGGATTTATTTCCATTACCTCATATCGACCAACTCATCGACGCAACAGCCGAGCACGAGATAATAAGTTTCTTGGATGCCTACTCGGGCTATAATCAGATGCTCATGGAGGAAGAGGACCAGGAAAAGACCACCTTCATCACCCACTAGGGGACGTACTGCTACAGGGTCATGCCCTTCGGTCTGGAAAATGCGGGGGCAACTTACTAAAGGTTGGTGACGAAGATGTTTAAAGACCAACTCGGTAAAATGATGGAAGTCTACATCGACTACATGATGGTCAAATCCAAAAGGAAAGAAGATCACATCGACCACTTGAGAGAAGCCTTCGGTATACTCACGCAATACGGTATGAAATTAAACCCCAAAAAATGTGCATTCGGCGTGGCCTCAGGAAAATTCTTGGGTTTCCTAGTGTCCCAGTGAGGTATCGAGGTCAACCCCGACCAAATCAAAGCTATCGAAGGGATACCAGAGCACTTGACCACCAAAAAACATGTCCAGAGGTTGACTGACCGTATCGCCGCCCTTTCGAGGTTCATTTCACGATCCTCCGATAGGTTCCATAAGTTCTTCGGCGTACTCAAAAAGGAGAACGACCTCCAATGGACCTTTGAGTGCGTCCAAGCCCTGAAGGAGTTAAAGGTGTACTTTTCCTCGCCACCGTTGATTTCAAAACCAAAACCGGGACAACCACTCCTCGTCTTTCTCGCCATGTCCGAAGTAGCTGTGAGTGCAGTCCTGGTCCAAGAAAATAAAGGTATGCAATCTCCCATCTATTATATTAGCAAAACACTAGTCGATGCCGAGACAAGATAACCCCATCTTGAAAAATTGGCTCTTGACTTAGTCATAGCTTCACGAAAGCTTAGACCGTATTTCCAATGCCCCTACCTCGGTCGTCACGACTTTCCCTTTAAGAAGCATTTTACATAAATTCGAGCTATCGGGCATGTTGTCAAATGGGCCATCGAATTAAGCGAGCACGATATTACATATTGGCCGCGAACGGCGATAAAGTCACAGGTCCTCGCAGACTTCGTCGATGACTTCAGTGCAAAAATAATGCCCGAAGTCAAAAAAGAAGCCGTCCACGCTTATCCACAAACACAAGACCTCTAGGTCCTGTACACCGATGGCGCGTCTAACAAATTGGGATCTGGGCTGGGAATCGTACTCTAAGTCCCAACAGGCGAAGTGATTCGCCAGTCCATAAGATGCTCGGACATGACTAACAACGAGGCTGAGTATGAGGCCGTAATTACAGGACTAAGACTAGCACTCAAATACGAGGCGAAAGAGCTAAGATTGCGCTGCGATTCTCAACTTGTGGTCAACCAAGTCACACAGACTTTCCAAATCAAGGAGAAAAGGTTACAAAAGTACCAGACCGAAATCTAAAAGCTACTACCCGAGTTCGACGAATGTCAACTCAACCAGATCCCCCGAGCACAGAACACCGAGGCGGACGACCTCGCTAAATTAGCCGCAGCCACCAAAAACATTACAACTAGAGAAAGGAATGTGGTCCACCTCCTCAACGCGTCGATATATCAAATCGAGGTAAGAACCATAAACCTGACTTGGGACTGGTGCAATCATATTATTACATATTTGCAGGACGACGTACTCCCCAACGATAAAAAAAAGGCCAAGAAGCTGCGAATGCAAGCAGCTAGATACATCATCATTTATAAAGACCTGTACAAAAAGACATATGGCGGCCCTCTGGCGAAATGCTTAGGCCCAAATCAGACGCGACGCGTCCTTGAAGAAGTACACGAAGGCCACTGTTGATGTCACTCCGGCAATCGAGCTTTAGTCAGTGCCTCATACGGGCAGGGTATTACTGGCCCACCATGAAAAAGGAGGCCGTAGATTTCGTTAAAAAATACGAGCAATTCCAAAAATGCGCCCCAATGATCCACCAAGCAGGCTAACACCTACATTCAGTAACTTCCCTTTGGTCGTTCATCAAATGGGGAATGGACATCGTGGGCCTCCTCATGGCAGGACCAGGTAACATACGATTTCTCTTCATTTTAACTTACTATTTCTCTAAATGGGTGGAAGTAGGAGTATTCGCCCAAATACGCAAACATGAAGTGATCACCTTCATATGGAAAAACATCATATGTCGTTTCGGTCTCCCCAAAGAAATCAGCTGCGACAACGGACCCCAATTTGCAGGAAAGAATGTCGCTAACTTTTTTGAAAAATGGAACATCAAAAGAATACCCTCAACGCCTTACCACCCCGCGGGCAACGGGCAAGCGGAATCCTCCAACAATTCAATACTGAACATCATGAAGAAGAAACTCGAAGACGCCAAGGGACTGTGGACGAAAATATTACCATAAGTACTCTAGGCGTACCGAACGACGCCAAAGACGAGCACAAGAGAAATGCCATACTCGTTAGTCTATGGGGCTGATGCAGTAATACCGGTCAAGGTTGGGGAGCCCAGCCTAAGATACTCCCTCGAAAGCATACCCAGAACGATGACAATAGAATGCAGGAACTTGACAAAGTCGAGTAACGAAGAAATATGGCCTACGTGAGAATGATCGCCCAAAAGCAACAAGCAGAACACTATTATAACAAAAAAGCAAAAATCAGTCCACTCAAAGTCGGGGACTACGTGCTTAAAACTAAAACACAAACAAGCAAAGACCCGTGGGAAGGCAAACTAGGAACAAACTGGGACGACCCCTACAAAATCACGGCAACAGTAAACAAAGGGTCATTCACACTAGAAACAATGGAAGGAAAGCGACTACCAAACAATTGGAATATTACACACCTCAAGTACTTCAACTTTTAAAGGATGGTATCCCCAAAGTCATACTCTTTTTCCCTCACTCGAGTTTTGTCCCAAATAGGTTTTCTCAAGGAGGTTTTTAACGAGGTGATGACGGGGATACTTCAGGATTGAAGTGCACACAGACGAAGGCACTGAACAACTAGTTCATTGCTCGACCTCTCAATACTTTTCCAATTCGACCAATGAAGGGACTAGATAGATTAGGACTGGGACTGAAATGCCATCCAGAGCCCGAAAAATATGTAAATCTCTCCCAAGTATATGAACAAAGCACAAATACATGAAGTTTATTTCTGTTCTCCCTAAGCATAGGTTACATTCGACCTCGTTTGAATTAACACCTATATCGGCCCTCAGCTATAACTAAGTGCAGGTTATATTCGACCTCGTTCGAATTATTGCCTATATCGGCCCTCGGCCATAACTAAGTGCATGTTATATTCGATCTTGTTCGAATTAATGCTTATATAGGCCCTCGGCCATAACTAAGCGCAGGTTACATTCGACCTCGTTCGAATTAACGCCTATAGGCTATATTTGACCTCATTCGAATCAACACCTATTTGTCCCTCGGCCATAACTAAATATAGGTTATATTCGACCCCGTTTGAATCAACACCTAATCTACCATAAATAAACATGTGATGTGTTTGACCTCGTTCAAACCAACACCTACTGGCCCTCGGCCACAATCAAACCTAGGTTTTGTTTCAACCTCGTTCAACCTACTTGAACAAAGTTATTATGACTAAGGCAACCAAGCAACAAAATCAAAAAAACATACAAACCCGAACGAAAGAAAAAGAATCAGGTACGAGTAACAGAACTAGCATTTCATACTTAGAATATTTTTTACAAAGGCTCGAAAACAGGCCCACAAAAAATACACAAGTCTGCGGCTAAAAAAAAAGAAGGAAATGAAAAACAACTAATCGCCGCCTGGCCCAGCAACGCCATAAGCTTGATCGCCTAGGACATCTCTATCTGCCTCTTCGCCATCACCATCGCCAGGGGGATACTCATCCTCATACCAGGTGTCCTGTTCAATTTGATCCACGCCCGCATCCTCCTCAGCGTCACCGGCCTCCGGTGTAGCAGGATCATAACCACAAGCAACCCGAGCTCTACATGCCTTAACACGAGCATCCTCGAAGTCATCTTCTGAAATAGTTCCCCCCAATCAGATCTTTAAATATATCCAGCTGGGCCTCGGCGTGAATTCATTCCTCGTACAAATACCGCGGAACATCGGGAAAAGCAGAAGTACGGGAAGAAGATGGCCGAGCCAATAATTGTGCCTTCTCGGCCTCAAGAGAAGCAACTCGATCACAAAGGTCTGAAGCCTCTTTTTCCAGCTCCCCTATCCGTTCATCAAGCCGCTCATCTCTGAGCCTGGCTGTCTTCAGAGAACTCTCCCGCTCAGAACGAAGAATGCGGATCACGATCTCTAAAGCCTCCGCTTTCCTCGTAGCCTCTAATAGGGCCAATTACACCTTCTCTAAATTCGCTGCCTTCTCAGCGACCTCGCCACTCAGAGCGTCCGCTTTGAGTTGACACTCCTCGAGCTCGGCGCGCAATGAGACCACTTGGGCTTGAAGATCGACACATTGGGCCTCGACCCCATTGCTCACCTTAAGCTCTTCTTCTTTTTCCCTTGAAGCCCCCTCGAGAATGCTGCATTTTCTGATGACTCTTACCAACTCGTCGTCATTCTCCTTCAGTTCATCTGGGAGAGCCTGAAAATTGCCGCTCTCATCGAACCGTTTGTAGATCTCGCGGTGCTTGTTATGTTATTCACAATATTTCTGCTCCATCTTCTGAAAAATAACCTTACGCCTCTTCTCTCGTCGGGCGCTCTCGATCTCCAAAATCACAGTTTGAAATAAAGAGAAACAGAAAACGAAGAGTAAGAACGAAATTTTGAACTCGACATACAAAAATGAAAAAGAATCAGAAAACTTATCCTAAGAGCGAGGCCGACTATGCTCTTAGATAAAGTGGCATCCTTCAGCTTTTCAAGGGTTTTACCCTCCATATATAGCCAACCATATTTACTAATCCCTGCATAATTAAAAGGGATCTTTACACATATAGCCATCCATATTTACTGTTTACTTTTTCTAACCATATACATAATTATAGATATATAATACATAGAATATGCATATATTATACCTCCAGTGGCTATTTTTAGTTTAAATGGTTGGATAAGCTGCTACTTGGGTTAATTCTTCTAATTAAAATCTTGCATAACTAATTCCTATATTACTAATACATGCATAACTCTATCAGTAACCAATGGTATGATGAATAATCAAAAATAATCCTGAGATAAAAATTTAGTATCACTATATATTTCTTTTTTTTAATAAGTGTTTCTTTTTTTTAATAAGTGTCACTCTATCAATTGTTGGTTACCAAATCTCGGAATTATCCCAGGGTTACAAATAGAATCGGGATAATTTATACTTTATCTGTAAAAGGATGAAATAATAATACCATAAAGGATAAAATAATAAAATAATAATTCTAAAATTAATACCATATATTATCACACCGTCAATAAGAAATAATATAAGAATTATGCGACTAAAGTGTACAAAGGTCTCCTTGTAAACAAAAAGAAAAAAAAAAGAAGGAAAGAAAGGATTACCACACCATTCTCCCCTCTCCTCTCCCCAACCAGGCTGGTTTCTGTCAACAGAGTCCCCTACTACTACTAATCTACAAACAGAGACACTTTTACTTTCTCTCTTCTGTCACTTTTCTCTCTCATATTATCTCTTTTTTCCTGCAGACATTTCAAAGATTGGACGACAACTTCATCAGTGTATTCAGTACACACACACACACACTCTACCTCCCCCCACCCCCAACCCACCAAGTATATATCATCTATACACAGAGAGAAAAAGCTGCAGAAATCTTTGAGATTTGTGTCTATGGTTGTAGAGTTACTCGGTGAGTAACTAAGAGGCTATCATAGGGGAAGTTAATTCAAAGGCGGCTACAAATTTAAGACTCAACCAATTTTCTCTGCATGTGGGGTTGGTTTAATTTTTAGTCTTTTTTTTTTGCATAAAATGGTAGAGTATCAAAATCATGAATGTGATTATTATGGGAATTGAAATTGTGTTTATTGTTTTGGCTCAAGGGTCGAGGTAGTTGTGGGAACAAAATCAAGATGATGCTCTGTTAGTGATCAGTTTGTTTTTTTCTGCTTGTTTTGGAGTTTAGAATATGCTTCTTCTCTGCAAATATTCTTCTTCTATAAACTCATAAAAATGAAACCTTTTAGAATTTCTTGGATTAGTTAGTTGTGTCTAAAGTTGGAGTCTTTTAGCAGAGATTTTTAGTTTTATTTGTTGAGGAGAAAGAATATGAAGTTCATGAAGTTGGGATCAAAACCTGATACATTTCAAGATCAAGGGAAAGGTGTAAGGTAAATATATGTATGGTTTATTACATTCTTGTTTTATTTTGCAAATGTACTTAGAATTTCTCTTCCCTTCTACTGATATCCACTGGTTTTTGTTGCTTCGGTTTCTTCTGTTCTTGATAATTTCTTGTTGTATATCCTATTCTTCTTCTCCATACAATTGCAGGGCTTTACTCACTTTTTTATCCCTCTTTTTTGCGTCTCTCTCTCTATGTATTTTTCCTCTCTCTCTATGTACTTTTTCTCTCTAGTGTAACTTCTATATACTAAGGGCTCGGATGAATAAGGATAATTAATCTTGAGGTTAAATTTGAGATGAGTATACCATACGTTTGTTTGGGATAATATTGCTGTATACTAATCTCGGGATTAGTTTAAGTGTTATTTTATCCCTATATAGGAGGGTGAGATAACTATCTCGCAATAACTAATCCTGAAATACCTTGTTTTCCAACCAAACGACCCAGCGGCGCAAAAGAAATTTTTACACACTCTTCAAATAAACTAAATGCATTTAACTATCCATAAAAGTCTGATTAGTAACCCGGAAGATGAGAAAGATTATCTGTTACAAAAGTTAAAATTATATATTTATGACTTATACAGTAATTTTTTGTAAGTTAAATTGGTAAAAACTTACAATATTATGCATGACAGCAAGGTAACCCCTTTTGATTTCCGTACTCTTTTTTTTCTTTGGTGGAATTTGCTTATTTTAATTTTTTATAGAAAAAATTAGTACTATTATTATCTGGCTTTATCTTTCATCTGTTATTTGGAACTGAGCACCATATCTTATGCAGTGTGTTTTCCACTTCTTGCACATGTTACAGACCAGTTTTGGAGATTGCTTTGCAAAAAAATAGAGACAGCTATTAAAAATACTGGATTTCTTTTTTCTAATAAATATTTTAGAAGTTGTGGGTACAAGAATCTAACTTAATACTTCTAATGCTGTTTCTAACCTTGAAAGCAGACAATTTTTGTTTGTTTATTTATTTTATTTTTTTATATTGGTGCCCCTTTCATTTGGCTATTTAAGAGTTTATTATTACCTTTTTAAGAATTTTGATGGTGGTTTGTATGAGCACATTCAAAAAGTGGTCTTAAATCTACTTTCTGCGCTTGATTATTAGGTGGTCCAATATTTACTACTCATATATAGTAATGGACTTGGTGGGGTCAATAATCTCCAATTATTTGAATTCATCTAAATTTTGTTTACATTTTTTAAAATTATATTTAATCTACCTACTATTTGACATACAATACCTGGACTATAGTCTGTTATAAAATGACGGAACCAAAATGGAAAAAGATTTAGGTTATATACATTGATGGTGCAAATGAGTTTTACTCTATTAGTGCATTTTAGCCCGTTATAACGAGTTATTTAGTTGGTCTTTTTTGTTACTTATTTATTAATTAGGATTACCAGAGATGCTTACGTGTTGTTATAAGTCAAGTCGCCTTAATTTGATGTTGTAAAAAGATTATATACTGTCATTGCACAAAAGTTAAACATGTGATTCCGTGATTATGTTTTACAATAAACTTTTTAAGTTAACACAAAGCTAAAATTATATTATTGAGGTGCAGTTAATTAATATACATTTTGTTCTGGTTTTTGTAAAGGATTATGAAAATATTTTCTATTGATATTCAAGGAACTTCAGTTGTACATTACTTATAAAGTTTAAGGAAAAGCTGTCTATCACATGGATCTCTGATCTCTTTTTCTTAAAAAAAGATTTTAACTTAACTTTCTGTGCACTTAACTGAAGGGGAGCCTTAGCGTAACTTGTAAAGTTGCCGCCATGTGACTTGGAGGTTACGGGTTCGAGCCGTGGAAATAAACTCTTGCAAAAATGCAGGGTAAAGCTGCGTATAATAGACTCTTGTGGTCCGCCCCTTCCTCGGACTTTGCGTGGAGCTTAGTGCACCGGGTTACCCTTTTTGCTGTGCACACTTAACTACTGGCAGAAAATTCTTGTTTTGTTCGTTAATTTCTCCCATTTAGATAACTTAAGTAACAGAAATTTTAACCACAAAACAGATAAAAGAGATATGATTAATTAAAGCTGAATAAAGCATAGTTAAAATTCTTAACTTCTCTTCACTGAAAATTGCTGCTCTTACTGAATGCCGCCTTCATCATACTTATGTTGATAATCCACTTCTTTTTTGTTCTCCCTTTATCTGTGGAGAATATTGTGTTGTTTCTTTCAGTTACTTGCTGTACTCTGATCACATTCTTATGTAGTATATGAATTTTGATCAACTGATGTAGGTACGTGTCATCCGAGCTGGCAACAGATGTTACCGTCGTTATTGGTGAAGTGAAGTTTTATCTTCACAAGGTAACTTGATCTTTCATGCCAATGGAATATTGATACGACATCCATTAAATTATACTGTGTATTTAACATGTCCACCAGTCGGTCTGTAATATAATCTAGTATGGAAAAAACATTTGGACTCAATTTGTCTGTAGAGTGCTTATCCTGTCTATGTTCTTCTAGAATTCAAGTTTCATTGTCATCTGTACTTTAGTCTAGATATGCAAAAAGCATTTTGATCAGTTTAGTTGTCGCATGCTTATCCTACTAGCCTATTTGGAGAGAGAGAATACTTATCCTCTTTATGTTCTTGCTGTTGGTAGTCAGCGACGGAGCTATTATGTATTTAATGGTTCGGCCGAACCCAGTAACTTTGGTCTAAACTTTATATTATCTTAAGAAATTCATTAAATATGTACAAATTTTTAATTTAGAACCTAGTAACTTTAAAGTACTGAATCCCGAACCCAATAACTTCAAAATCAGGCTCCGCTTCTGTCTGTAGTGGAATACATGTGCCCATCAAGTGTTATAATAAGATTGTAGTTCGTAAAACCATTTGACACACATGCTGAGCAGCTCTCTCCCCATCCCAGAGCTTAGAGACTTATAAGGGAATGTGTGATGTCCAGAAGAGCTTAATGGGAATGAAACGGAGGGAGAAGGATCGAACTTGCATAAAATTTAGGAGTAAGTATGTTAACGATGAGCTGTGTTCTTAAATTGAATATAATGGTACGATTGGTCGAGCCGCGCTACACCTTAAGTTCAAAGAAGCTTGGTGCTTGAACTTGAAAGTGAAGTACATTCGATGTTCTAGGAGAGCCTAAAGGGAATGAAACAGGAGGAAAGGACTTAACTTGCCTAAAATCTGTAGGAGCAATGGTGATGTCATCTAAAAAGGGTACTTGATTGTTATTCTTCAAATATGTTCAATTGAATTGAGAGAAGGTAACAAGCAGAACTTGTTTGCTGCTGTTCCTCAGTGATCTTGAGCTACGGATAGTGAACATGTAGAACTAGATTATTTATGTAGAAGAGAAAATATTTCTAGTTTGATGAATTTGCCATGTGTTTCGGTTTCATCTTGTTTCTTTGTGAACTGCAATTGTTTATGGAAGACCTTTAGACTAAATTAACTCCTTGAGATTACCAAATCTTTCCTCGCACATCCATTTAGGAGACTTGTTTGCTAAGTTGTTCTTGACATAACAATACAAGCTATCTCCAAACCTTTACAGTTTATACTGATTTTGTCATCTGAGTCTGTATTTGGTTTACAGTTTACACTGATTTTGCTTTGTCAGTTTCCTCTGTTGTCCAAGAGCAACAGGCTGCAAAGGCTTGTTTCAAAAGCAAATGAAGAGGATTCTGATGAAATCCAATTAGTTGATTTTCCTGGTGGACCTAAAGCTTTTGAGATATGCGCCAAATTTTGCTACGGAATGACAGTAACTCTCAATCCTTACAATGTTGTTGCTGCACGTTGTGCGGCTGAGTACCTTGAGATGACTGAAGATGTTGACCGAGGAAACCTTATCTTCAAAATCGAGGTATTCCTCAATTCCAGTGTTTTCCGCAGCTGGAAAGATTCGATCATTGTTTTACAAACCACCAAATCTCTTCTACCGTGGTCTGAAGATCTGAAGGTGGTCGGGAGATGTATAGATTCTATTGCATCCAAAACTTCCATGGATCCGTCGACTATTGCATGGTCCTACACTTACAACAGAAAAGTGGCAGTCTTAGATAAGATCACAGAAGTTGGGATAAAATTCCCTGTAAACCTTGAATCTGTGCCAAAGGATTGGTGGGTTGAAGATATATGCGAACTTGAGATAGATATTTACAAGCGAGTTATGATTGCGGTTAAATCCAAGGGAAGAATGGATGGTAGTGTTATTGGCGAGGCGTTAAGAACTTATGCAATGAGATGGTTGCCTGATACTATTGAAGCTTTGGTATCTGAAGTTCACAGTAGGAGGAACAAGTCCTTGTTAGAAACAATAATCTGCTTATTGCCTTCTGACAAGGGCGTTACTTGTTCGTGTAGCTTCTTGCTTAAGTTATTGAAAGTCGCTATTCTTGTGGGAGCAGATGATTCATCAAGGGAAGATCTTATAAGAAGTATCAGCTTAAAGTTGGACGAGGCTTCCGTCAATGATCTTTTGATTCCATCAAGGTCTACTCAAACTACTGTTTACGATGTTGAACTAGTGAAGTGCCTAGTTGACCAATTCATGGCTCGTGAAAGAAGCAGTCGGGATAAGAACATTTCTGCGAAGAAAACCAATGATTTCGTCTTGGGGCATGGATCATGGTTGAAAGTCGGTAAATTAGTTGATGGCTATCTTGCAGAAATTGCTCGTGATCCAAACGTCAGTCTCTCGAGTTTCATTGAACTGTTGCAATCCGTTCCAGACTCAGCAAGACCGATCCATGATGCATTATATGGGGCAATTGATATCTATCTGCAGGTTATTTATTTATTTTCCATAAGTTCTCCAAGTCCTTAATGTGGTCCAAAGTTTTCGGAAGTCTCTCATTCGGTTGAACCTAAACCTACGTTGCTCGGATCCTCCTATTAAGTTGCACACCCATATCGGATCCACCAAAATGCCAAAACTTTGTAGGATCCGACACACAACCTTCATCATATTTAGAGGATCCGAGCAACAAAGACCTAAACAACACAGGGGCGAAGCTAGAGACGAAAATACGGGTTCAGCCGAACATAGTAACTTTTGTACCAACTCTGTATTTAATTTAAGAAATTCATTTACTATATACAAATTATTAATTTAGAACTCAGTAATTTAAAATGGCTAGAATCCTGAACCAATAAGCTTCAAATCTTAACTTTGCCTATGAAACAACACTTCTTCACATTACTGTGTTCCAATCTCATATTGGACCTACACAGCTATCTAATATAAGGAAGCATTGGCCTTTGCCAATGTATACATACAAGGAAAAATGTATACATGCGCGATTTTTGAAGCTTATTATGTACTAATGGCTTCTCTTCACCGCAGGAGCACTCAAGTTTGACAAAAGCTGAGAAAAAGCATTTATGCGGCCTAATGGATGTGAGGAAATTAACAATGGATGCATCTATGCATGCAGCACAAAATGAACGGCTGCCTCTCCGGACTGTTGTTCGAGTCCTCTTCTTTGAGCAAATTAGAGCAGCTGCTGGAGTTCAAGCCTTAAACAACAGAAACAGCGATGCCTTAGATTCCACTAGGAAGACTGAAGAATATTGGCAGAAAACATTGCCAGAAAAGCACAATGTATCGAAACCATCGAAGGTAAGAGATGAAAGTCCTCAAAAGAACATGAAGTTGGTAAAAAAGGGTAGCAAAAACAGAAGTAGTGGTGCACAATTGCTGCCTTCAAGATCAAGGAGGATATTTGACAAGCTGTTTGTTGTTGGTAAGGTCTCTGGTAACGTCGAAAACCGGAGCTCTGAGACATCTGGTAGTTCTCAAAGTCCAACTTCAATGATTATTCAAGGAGAAATTAAGTCTTGTGGTTCATCTTCAAGAAACAGGAGGTACTCAATTTCATAAGAAATCCTTGTAGATTCATGTAGTCTTAGATCTTGTGTGTAAGAATCCAATTTGTGTAAACAAGTGGTAAGCTTCTAGTTGCAGTCGTTAAGGTGTTATAATCATCATAATAGTAGTGAAGAGCTTTGCTACATAACATATATGCTTTCTCCTCTTGTGATATCTTTTAGTTAGTTTCACTCATCATGTTAATTAATTTTAATTTCTTGAAGATTTTTTATAATAACCATCTGGTATCCGGAATTCACTTGTCAGATTGACAGGAGCGGAGCCACAGTGCCGCTTACAGGTTCGGCCGAATCTAATAGCTTTGGTTCAAACCTTGTATTTAATTTTAAACATTCATTAATTATGTACAAATGTTAATTTAGAAAAAAAATTAGAAGTTTGAAATTCTAGCTCCGTCTTGCGACCGACTAAAGAGGAAGCGTTCTCCATTAGGGGTATCTCCTTTTACTGTGATTGAACCCGATCATTAGTTAAGGATCCCATTCATCCAACTACATCCATCGATGATTTGAAGAACCTCAAATTTTCGACCTTTACTAAATTTTTCTTGACTATACGCATTATCTAGTTTTTATTGAGGGAAAATTATCTAGCTTCAGTCTATAATATAGCTCATTTACTAGAGAAAATGCAAATTGTTGTATTCTTTTTTAAGTGTTGCTGTGGACTTGTTTCTCCTTATTTTGAAATTGTCTTTTTATTGTTATAGCTCCCAATCTCAAGATTTCTATGTTTATTTAGTTTATGTTTTGATATTTATGTGACTTAATTTGTCCTTATCCGTCTTCAAATATATATTTTAGTTGTTACACTTGAAATATGAATTATATGCATCAAACTATTATATTTAGTTCCATTTTCAAGTTATCCTTGAATTAGGTGAAATTATCCTTTTCTTTCTATGTCGATTATTAGGAATAAAACCGTGAACCTAAATCGAAAAAAAAGGGTTTCATTAAAAAAACTTAGAGCTAAAAAAGAATATTTAACTCTTTCCGACAAATTGGTCTATGATCATGACTTACTAGAACTATTCTCCTCAATTTTTTATTTATATATATATATGTATTAGATGATGAAATAAGATTTCTTGTTAAGTATTTTTATAAAATGACACAAATGATTTTTTAATCCTAGTAACAGAAGTTTTGGGAAAATACCCCAGCGTCAAATTTAAAGCATGCTCACAAGAATTTCAGCATGTTATAGCGATTGTCAGGATTTGTGGCAAAATCTTGATGATCAATAAATGTTTATTGCATTGCGGTTGAATTTCTGACTGAAGGTTATTTTTCCAAAATATTTCTTAACGGGATCAATTTAAACGGTGGTCCTAAAAAGATTCATCCAAAGTAATTTTTAGAAACATCATCGTGTCTCTTTTAATTTTAATAGATTTTTTTGACTATTTTCAAGGCAAAATTTATATCAATCGCAAAAGATAACATGTTTAAAAAAAAATTAAACAGGACTTCGACTCCAGCTTGTGTGTGAAAAACATTTTCGCTTAGTCTTTTATACTCAAAACTGATTTGCAATACATCCTACTGTAAAAATTGCGTGAAATAGTCAGTATTTGTAAAATAATTGATTAGCCAGTAAATTTTATGGGTGGTCATTCAACTTTATGTTTATTATGTAAAAGTCACTTTTCTTCTTTTTGTTACGTAAAAATCATTCAACTTTGTGTTCATTACCTAAAAGTTACTTTTCTTTCTTTTGTTACACAAAAAATATTTTACTTTGCTCTATTTATCACAAAAGTCACATTGGCTAGATTTTATAATACTTTTACTTGAAAAGTCTATTTTTCTTCTTTTTGTTACGTAAAAATCATTCAACTTTGTGTTCATTAGCCAAAAGTCACTTTTCTTTTTTTTTGTTACACAAAAAATATTTTACTTTGCTCTATTTATCACAAAAGTCACATTGGCCAGATTTTATAATACTTTTACTTGAAAAGTCTATTTTGTTCGTGACATTAAAAATTCTCTTATTTATGTAATACCTTATATATTATATACTATATAATATATTTTTACCCAGGTATTTTACTTATAATTAAAATAGCTTTAAATTATTTTATTTATTATTTTTATAATATATCCATAATTTTTTTCAATTTATATAATACATTCTATATTATATATTTTTACCTAGGTATTTTACTTATAATTAAAATAACTTTAAATTATTTTATTTATTATTTTTAAAATATATCCATACATTTAATTTTTTCACGGCACTCAATTTGTTTAATCATATTCAAACATGAATATATTTTAAATATAAAAATGACAAAAAAAATTATTTTTTAATATTTATTTAAAATAATAAAAATAGATTTGTTTAACAAATGATAGTTTTTTTATAGTCAATAAAAATTTTAAAAGAAGTTTCAAAGATATTTGTGTTTATTATTAAGATTTTTAAAGTTTTATCTGTTAATATTATTTATTAAAAAGTATTAATCTGATGTGTCATTTTGCTAAATATGTATTTTATTTATTAAATTAATGGGTATGGCTTAGCTGATAAATAGATGAGCTTTGATTTTTTAATTTTCATTAAATAGATTTCATTAAATATTATTAAGAACGTGGACTTGAGATTTGTTCACGGTAATGTTACTGACAAATTTAATAATGCTACTTATATATCTTGAAAATTAATATTAAGAAAAATTAAATGTACGAATATATTATAAAAATAATAAATAAAATAATATTAAGTTATTTTAATTATAAGTAAAATACTTGGATAAAAATATATTATATAACATATAATATAGAAGGTGTTACATAAATTGGAGGATTTATAATATCAAGGGCATAATAAACTTTTCAGATGAAAGGTTTGTAAAATATGGTCAGTGATTTTGTGATAACTAGAGCATAGTAAAATGATTTTTGTGTAACAAAAGAAAGAAAAGTGACTTTTGGGTAATAGAACACAAAGTTGAATGACTTTTACGTAACAAAAGAAAGAAAAGTAATTTTTGGGTAATGCACACAAAACTGAATGACCACATATAAAATTTACTCCTAGTATTTGATGCGAATATAAAATCTTAACAAAAGTATCCTTAACTGAAAATACAGAAAAAATTGAGCATAATATACTGAATTTGAAAAGTTCTGCGTGTAAAATTTCAGCACATAGTATTGAAGTCCAAAAACTCATGTATATGAATTCCACCATATTAGACTAGAGTTCTAATTTACAGTACAAAATTTTAGGATTCAATTCTCCATCTGCTGCACAAATATACAATGTCGTTTATTGCATTTTTTGCTGGATCGTTTTATCTTCTTCTGATTTCTATATTATAATGGGCATGAAGTAGGGTATCTTTTCTTATTGAAGATTTGTGAAAGTGATAAAAAATTGACATCTGGAGAGGCACCAAATGTAATCCATGAAGTAGGCATTGCTGGTTCAATTTGAAGGTCTCATTGCTGGCTCAATTTGAAGGTCTCATTGCTGGAGGTAGAGGTGTTCATAAAAATCTGAAAAGTCAAACCAAATCGAAAATCAAACCAAACTGATTAAAAAAATCGATATTTTTTGGGTTTGATTTGATTTTAGTTTTGAATTTTAAAAATCGAATAAATTTGATTTGGTTTTGATTTTAATAAAAAAATAATTGAGAAAACCGAACCCAACCGACTATAGAAGTAGCTATTTAAAATTTATTATTACATCTATATAATATATGCTTTATAATAAAGTTTTTAAAAATTTATTGAACATGTTAATCGTTTGCCTTTTAGTCTAGTTTCTTGTTATTTAATAATCTAGTTCTTTGTCTTTACATTCTAATTGTTGTTTTCTTTTATTAAGTACATGAATCTATTTCATGTTAAAATAATTTATTTTTAATTGAATCCTTAAATTATTCATTATTTTTTTATTCAACTATCATCAATATATCTTGGTAAATGATAGATTTCTCGGGGAAATAGCGTGGGGTAGCCACTTTTTAAGGTGGTATTTATTTTTTATCCAACAATTTTAATGTTGAGCAAAAATAGCACTACTGGATTAAAATTAATACGAAAAGACGTTTTTACCCTTTCTTCTATCTGTTTTCTTTCCCAAACTCTTTATCAAAAGTGCAAAACCCTTGATTCTCTCCAGAACTCCATCTCGTTACTTCTCCACCTACATGCAGTAAGTCTTGTGCTCCTTTGTCATCTTCTCTGCAGCGAATTTCATACATTAAATTTTATTCTTAGAGGGAAGATAAGCCAGATCACAAGGGGAATTTCAGTCTCGAAGATTGCAACTGTGTCAGTACTGGCTTTAATCCTGAGCTCACATCCTTTGTCCAACTTCATCTGTACTCCTTTGTCATCTTCTCTGCAGCGAACTTCTCGACATTTTTCGTGAATCGAATTGTATGTTTTCTATTTTGCTTTTATGTATTTTTTTTTTTTGTATATCTCTAATTCAGCGATAACATTTACCTTATACCTCACCCAATTATGAATAATTGGATCATAATATTGTGTTTGTGATCAAGTATATGCGTTTTAGCAGTAAAAGTAAAAATGTCCAAAATAATGATTATAACTTGATTCACCGAGGAGTAAGAAGGGGATTTTCCGATGAAAAATCAGTAGAATTTAATTTTCTTAAACTAAGGCGGACTAACAGTTACATGTTATCAGATCCGTTGATGCAAGATCACGCTTATAATTGTTGGTGAATGTGACAGTCATATGTTATCAGCTTCGTTGACAGTCACAGAATTCAATGGGATTTTTAGAAATGTGTCAACTGTTGGTGAATGTGATTACTGATAAAAGCAGTAGTACTAGTTCTATGAATAGTAGTAAGTTGTTTGGTTATTATAGTTTGTGTTTTAATTGTACCTACATATGGCTCCTAGCAAATGAGGTTTCACTTACTGATTGTACAATAAATAGATTGCTTAATTATTATACTATTACTATTGTGTATGTCACTCTTCTCTTTGTTTTTTCCAAAAAATATCGCAGCTAGTTTATGCATGTTGCTCTTTCACTTTCTGTCGAATCTAGTTGCCATGATATTAGAAAGTTATTGAGAACCTTTTGGCATTGAATTGTGTTTGTGGTTCAATCAATATATTGATTATGTAATATGCAATCAGAGTAGTCCAGTCATTGAGAATATTTTGGCTAACTGTGTTTGTAAAGATAAATTTGTATGCTAACTGTGTTTAAAAATTTGCTAAATACTTGTATTCTTAACTATGCTTCTATGAAATATGCATCTAATTAGGTCCTGAATTTTAATTTTTTTAGTTTTAATGTTTAGGACATTTCGAAAAAATAGTCCTAATATTTACCTTTTATTTCCTTCTTTGTAGTGTGCTAATGGAAGGAGATCATTTTTTCGAGTTTGATGATTGACGTAATTTGATGAGCTATTGGAAAGGAGATTTTCAGTATAAGGAAATAATAATAAAAAATTTGTCGAACACGCAATGTAAGAAGTTGAGAGATGGTATTTTCGGAAACTTTTTTCGATTAGACGGTGTGAAATTCTGTGGCAAACTTATTCATTGTGTGTTGCTTTATGAAATTATAAGCAATGACACGAATTCAATGACATTCGAGATTTTTGATCATGAAGTGAAGTTTACACGTGAAGCCTTCCAGATAATTCCTAGGTTGAAATGTTGAAGAAGACTTCAACTTTTTGAGTGAAAAAGCTAATAGGCTTTTTAAAGTCTACTTCCCTGGAAAGGATAGAATATTGAGTTAGGCCATTTGTGGCATTTTATTACTAATCGCCCATCTGGTACAGCTGCATCATTTGTAGGCAGCGACGACGATGCGGTGAAGTTGGCAACAATTTATTTTGTTGAATATGTGTTGATGGGTAAGCGCAAGACTCGGAATGTATTTGAGCGGGTAATGAAAATTATTGATGACGATGAACTCTGCTCTTCTTTCAATTGGAGCTCTCTTTGTTATCAAAAGTTACTCAAATTATTGAAAAGTTGCTTGAAGCCCAAACAAAATACTTCAGACATTGAGAATGAGAAAGAGATAGAGAAAGAGAAAGAGAAACAGAAAGAGAAAGAGAAGGATAGTTATACTATACCTGGCTTCCCTTTCGCCTTCTGTGTTTGGATTATGGAAGTATTCCCAATTTTTCAGAAAAAATTATTTGTGAACTTCAGAGAATGCGGGTTCTCTCGGATGCTATGTTATTCAGATATGAAATCTCCGCGTTATGACAGCCTATATAAAAAGAACTTCCATAATGAAAAAGTAAGTTAATAGGATTACTAGTTATCTTTTTCTTTATTTGTTTTGGTTCTAAATACTTACTTTCTTCCTTATATAATAGGTGTTTCAATTGCTCGAGATGGTTCTATTTGTTTCTTTTGAAGAAGATGCGGAGCCCGCTAGTGTGCATATACAATTATCTCAAGATCAAAGTTCAATGTCTTCAACACAATTTGATGAAGGTTTGCTTAAAGAAATTGTTAATGTAAGTTTTCTGTCTTTGAATACCATTAGTTTTTTATTTGCTTATTTTTGCTTAAGAGACTTTTTTTATTTTTATGGTTTTTGATTCATAAATTATTGGAGAAGTTGAAAAAGTATTTGCAGGTAGAAAGTGTTATAATACATCAAAAAATAACTTTATCAGAAAAAAAGATTCAAAAGGACATCAAGGTAACATGTGTTTAATTTTTGAGCTTCTAAATTTAAATTCAGGACTAGATGTCCTTAATTTTTGAGCTTGTAACTCTAAGTTCAGGACTAACTGTTCTTAACTTTTGAACTTGTAACTCTAAGGCTAGGACTACATGTCCTTAATTTTTGAACTTGTAACTCTAAGTTCAGGACTACATGTCCTTATTTTTTGAACTTGTAACTCTAAGTTTACGACTACTTGTCCTTAATTTATGTGCCTGTAACTCTAAGTTAAGGAGTAAGTGCCCTTAACTTATAAGCAGCTAATATTCTGTTTCTTATTTTAAATACTATCTCACAGGCTTTAAAGAAAAACCTAGAGTCAAAGGTTGATACTTTATTGACGCTTCTTGAGAAACCTCATGAAAGAAACAAAGAGAGAGAACCTAGTGTTCCAATGTGATGACCCAAAATGTCATCTTTAAATTTAATAAGTAATTTTGTATTCTAAGACCTCTAAAAGTACCATGTATCATTCCTCGACTTACGTGTGCAGTCCGTACGATTTTCCGAAAAGTTTTTACGTGAAAAATAGATTAAAATGTGAAATAGAGCTTTAAAAACTTAACTGAGTTGACTTTGGTCAACATTTTGAGTAAATGAACCAGGATCAGTATTTTGACAATTTCAGTAAGTCCGTATCATGATTTGGGACTTGGGCGTATGCCCGGAATCGAATTCCGAGGTCCCTAGCCCGAGTTATGAAATTTTGATGAAAAATTAAAAGCTTGAAAGCTTAATGATTTTTAAGAAATTACAGATGTTGGATTTATTGACCTCGGGTTTGTATTTTGGTTTCGGAGCCCGGTATAGGTCCACTAAAATATTTATGACTTGTCTGCCGAATTTGGTTAGAATCGGAGTTGATTTGACGTGATTCGGACGGCCGGTTGTAAAAATATAAGTTTTAAAGTTTTCTTGAAAATTTCCTTTGAATTGGTGTCTGATTCGTAGTTCTAGGTGTTATTTTGTATGACTCAGGAGCTACAGGCTGATACTTCATTTTCACTAGTGGTAGAAATTGCCAAGATATTAGAACGTGTTCGGGGAGAGGAAAAAGGAAACTAAGGAGACCAAGATGTATCGAGGTTCTGGGGATTCAGTGGATTCTACTCTGCGAGTATAAATCATTATGGCGGGGGCTCGGGTAGTCAGCCAACCTAGTTCGCACATCGGATTAATTGAGGTGCTCCAGTAAGTTCTTTTAATGCACCACGTACATAAGTGTCCTACAATGGTTATTCTAGTTATCTGGCACAGACTCAGTATGAGCAGCCAAACCCGCAAATGGGTTGTTATGAATGCGGTGATACTAGGCACATCATGAGAAAATTGTCCCAAACTTGGGAGAGGCATATTTCATCAAAGCACTCAGGCTACGTGCCCCATTGCAGTTACTACACCACCCACACGATCAGTTAAGGGTGGAGGACAGGCGGGTAGAAGGCGTCCTAGAGGTGGAGACCCAGTCGTTGTTATATTTGTTTTATGGTATGGTGGAGGTCGTTACATCAGATGGTGTCGTTATAGGTACGACCTCGATTTAAAATAAAGGAATAATTTCCTTAACTTGATTCGGTTCTAAGTATCAAGACGAGTCCTTCTATTGTGCTCCACTTATGAATGAGCTTCGTAATTCTGTAATCTACTTATGTGTTTACTTCTGTTGGGAGGTTTTATGGAGATAACCATGCCTATCATTCCAAGTTGGTCACTAATAAGAGCCGTGAGGCTAAATGTGGCTTTCTGTTACTCATTTCGGTAAGTTTTGATGTAATTTACGGATAATTAATTACAAATTATGAATTATATGCCTTATCGGTGCGAGGTTCATTATGTGTTGTGATTTTGTTTAATGAAAGTTATTTAAAAGGAGAAAATGGAAAGTTTCGATTGGCAAGATGTGCATATTACTTGTGATTCAGAATTGAGGACGAGATCCTCCCTTTTAAAAATAAATTGTTATGTTTAAACCGAGCTACGAGCTGCGGTGGAAGTTATATAAGGACGAGATCCTTGTGATGAGAATTCTTGTGTTTAAGCTCTCCCTTGTGAAATTAAATTTGTAATATAGTAATAATAAGGGAGTCATACCTGTTAGGCTTATGTGAAAGTTCTTGTATGAAATTCTCTGTGCATACTTGCCAAACTCGTGTTGTAATTATTGAGTTTTAACCAACGAGGTATGAGCCCGCCCAGGTGGCGTTAAAGGTAACTCGTTAATTCAGGTAAATAATTATGAGGTCTTCATGCCTCGCATCTCGTTATCAGTATTGTGAAGGTGTGAAATGAGATTTTTGTTAACATGAAGTTAAATGACGATTCTGTAATTGATTATGAATAACTATTAAGACTAGATTGACCCACAAGTGTGCCCCATTTAGATGATCAGATGAGTGTGAGTTGAGCTTTCAGAAGCTCAATACCGCTTTGACTACAATGCTAGTGTTGGAATTACCCACAGGTTCAGGATCGTACACGGTATATTGTGATGCCTCTCACATTGGTCTTGGTGCAGTTTTAATGCAAGATGGCAAGGTAATTGCATATGCGTCACGGCAATTGAAAGTTCACGAGAAGAATTATCCTGTTCATGACTTAGAATTGGCAGCCATTGTTCATGCGCTGAAGATTTGGAGGCATTACCTCTATGGTGTCTCGTGTGAGGTATTTACTGATCATCGTAGCCTTCAGTATTTGTTCAAATAAAAGGATCTTAATTTGAGACAGAGAAGATGGTTGGAGTTGTTGAAAGACTATGATATCACCATTTTGTATCACCCCGGAAAGGCCAATGTGGTGGCCGATGCTTTGAGTAGAAAGGCTGTGAGTATAGGCAGTCTTGCGTATATTCCGGTTGGTGAGAGGCCATTAGCTGCAGATGTTCAGACTTTGGCTAATCAATTCGTGAGGTTAGATGTTTCAGAACCCAGTCGGGTTCTAGCTTGCACAATCGCTCGGTCTTCTTTATATGAGCGCATCAGAGAGAGGCAGTATGATCATCCTCATTTACTTGTCCTTGAGGACACGATGCGGCACGGTGATGCCAAACAGGTTGATGTGGGGGAAGATGGGGTTCTACGGATGCAGGGTCGTATTGGTGTGCCTAATGTGGATGGGCTATGTGAATTAATTCTTGAAGAAGCACACAGTTCCAGGTATTCTATTCATCCAGGTACCGCCAAAATGTATCAAGATTTGCGGCAACATTATTGGTGGAGGAGAATAAAAAAGGATATAGTTGCATATGTATCTCGGTGTCTGAATTGTCAGCAAGTTAAGTACGAGCATCAGAGACCTGGTGGTTTGCTTCAGAAGTTAGAAATTCCTGAGTGAAAGTGGGAGCGTATCACTATGGATTTTGTTGTTTGTCTCCCACGGACTCAGAGAAAATTTGACGCAGTTTGGGTCATTGTGGACAGGTTGACCAAGTCAGCACATTTCATTCCAGTGGCAGTTACCTATTCTTCAGAGAGGTTAGCTGAAATTTACATTCGTGAGATTGTCCGCCTTTACGGTGTGCCTGTGTCTATTTTTTCAGATCGAGGTACACAGTTTACCTTACATTTCTGGAGGGCTGTACAGCGTGAGTTAGGCACGTGGGTGGAGTTGAGTACAACATTTCATCCACAGACAGACGGCTGTTAAAGTGCACTATTCAGATATTGGAAGATATGCTCCGCGCTTGTGTTATAGACTTTGGAGGTTCTTGGGATCATTTCTTGCCACTTGTGGAGTTTGCTTATAATAATAGCTACTAGTCTAGCATTCAGATGTCTCCATATGAGGCATTATACAGAAGGCGATGCCGTTCGCCAGTTAGCTAGTTTGAACCGGGAGAGGCTCGGTTATTGGGTACCGATTTGGTACAAGATGCCTTGGATAAGGTCAAGATTATTCAGGATCGACTTCGCACAACTTAGTCTAGGCAAAAGAGTTATGCCGATTGTAAAGTTCGTGATATTGCATTCATGGTTAGAGAAAGAATATTGCTCCGAGTTTCACCTATGAAAGGTGTAATGAGGTTCGGAAGGAAGGGCAAGTTGAGCCCTAGGTATATCGGACCCTTTGAAAATTTTGAAAGGGTAGGTGAAGTAGCATACAGGCTTGAATTACCACCTAGTTTATCAGCGGTTCATCCGGTTTTCCATGTGTCTATGCTCCAGAAATATCATGGTGATCCGTCCCATGTGTTAGATTTCAGCTCAGTCCAATTGGACAAAGATTTGACTTACGAGGAGGAGCCGGTGGCTATTCTAGCCCGGCAGGTACGACAATTGAGGTCTAAGAGTTATCCTTCAGTTCGAGTGCAATGGAGAGGTCAGACGGTAGAGGCATCTACCTGGGAGTCTGAGTCGGACATGCGGAGTAAATATCCACACCTTTTCTCCAGCTCAGGTACTTTTCTAACTCTGTTCGAGGACGAACGTTTGTTTTAGAGGTGGAGAATGTGATGACCCAAAATATCATCTTTAAATTTAATAAGTAATTCTGTATTCTAAGACCTCGAAAAGCACCATGTATCATTCCTCGACTTGCGTGCACAGTCCGTACAATTTTTTAAAAAGTTTTTATGTGAAAAATGGATTAAAATGTAAAATAGAGCTTTAAAAACTCAATTGAGTTGACTTTGGTCAACATTTTGAGCAAACAGACCCGGATTAGTGTTTTGACAATTTCGGTAGGTCCGTATTGTGATTTGGGACTTGGGCGTATGCCCGTAATCGAATTCTGAGGTCCCTAGCCCGAGTTATAGAATTTTGATAAAAAATTAAAAGCTTGAAAGCTTAATGATTTCTAAGAAATTACTGATGTTGGATTTATTGACTTCGGGTCCGTATTTTGGTTCCGGAGCCCGGTATAGGTTCACTAAAATATTTATGACTTGTCTGCCGAATTCGGTGAGAATCGGAGTTAATTTGACGTGATTCGGACGTCCGGTTGTAAAACTATAAGTTTTAAAGTTTTCTTGAAAATTTCCTTTGAATTGGTGTCTGATTCGTAGTTCTAAGTGTTATTTTGGCGATTTGATCGCACGAGCAAGTTCGTATGATGTTTTAGGACTTGGGTGCATGTTTGGTTTGGAGCCCCGAGGGCTCGGGTTGATTTCGGGTGATTAACTGATCATTGTTAGACTTGAGAAAACTGCAGAAATCTGCTTCTGGTTTCCTTCTTCGCTTTCGCGAGGGGAGTCTCGCGTTCGCGAAGAGGAAATTTGGACCGACACTTTTTGTGCTTCGCGTTCGCGACTAAAGGAACGCTTTTATGAAGGGTCGTGGTGCAAAGCTTCGCGTTCGCGATCGAAGCCCCGCGTTCGCGAAGGGAAAGAGGCTGGCCAGGAAAATTAGCCTTCGCGTTCGCAAAGGGCATCTCGCGTTTGCGAAGGCCAAGCCAGGCAAGCATCGCGTTCGCGAGGCAAGCATCGCGTTCGCGAGGCAAGCATCGCGTTCGCGAGGCAGCCCTTGTGTTCGCGAAGGGTAAAAATTGGACATCACAAATTTGTGCTTTGCGAACGCGAGGCACTAACCGCGTTCGCGAAGGGTAAAAGTTCTAGAAACAGAACTTAAGTTTTGGAAAATGGGATTCGTCCCATTTTCAACCCTTTTTCATTTTTGAGCTCGGGTAAGACGAGTTTTGGGCGCTTTTCACGGAAAAATATTGGGGTAAGTGTTCCTTATCATATATTGATTATATTTCATGATTTCATACTCATTCATATCATGAATCCGTGAATTTATGGAAGAAAAATCAATTTTTTATAAATTCTTCCAAAAATAAAAATTTAAG
This sequence comes from Nicotiana tabacum, assembly GCF_000715075.1. Taxonomy (NCBI): domain Eukaryota; kingdom Viridiplantae; phylum Streptophyta; class Magnoliopsida; order Solanales; family Solanaceae; genus Nicotiana; species Nicotiana tabacum. The sequence continues at coordinate 25,019,204 of NC_134094.1, read as the reverse complement.
ATTTGAAAGTCTATTTGATATCGGAATTGGATAATTTTGTATGGTTGGACTCATCTCGGAATGGGTGTTTGCATTTCGTAAGTTTTTCTGAGATTTGAGACGTGAGTCCCACTGCCGAATATTTTAATGAATTTCAGATTTTATCCGAAAAATTAGTAAATTCATATGGAATTAATTCTTATGATTCGTATTGAGTATATTGAATTGTTTGTGAATAGATTTGAAGCTTTTGGTGACAAATTTAAAAGGAAAAGCTGTGGTCGAGTAATTGATTGAAATTTGCAAAGCGAGGTAAGTGTCGTGGTTAACCTTAACTTAAGGGAATAGAACCCTTAAATTATTTATTATGTGAATTACATGTGAACGACGTATAGGCGTGGTGACGAGTGTCTATACATCGTCAAATTAATTGTTTGCCTCCTTACTTGAAAAATCATAAATTATTTTAAATCATGAATTAATTATTATAATAATTGTTTCTCTCCTATTCTTTGTCAAATATTAATTCTTGAATTACTGCATTAATTGTTACATGCTATTTGAATTATGTGCCTTAATTGTTATTTGACATTTAGCATATTAAATATTAAACTGCATATTTTCTCTCTAATTTCCATAGTAATTTTCTATTTGCCTTTGTTTGTTTCATAATTAAATCATAATTATTGTATGCTTGTTGTGTTATAATTTTATATTAATTATTGTATTTATTGGAAAAATTTCTTCTATAAGAATTGATAAATGAATATATTGGAGGATCAGGTTGCACACCACAACAGAATTGATTATAATGAATATGTTGGAGGATCGGGTTGCACGCTGCCACAAAATTGATTATAATGAATATATTGAAGGATCGGGTTGCATGCCGCAACAGACTTATTAAAAAGTCCATATTGGAGGATCGGGTTGCACACCGCAACAGATTTATTAAAAGTCTATATCAGAGGATCGGGTTGCATGCCACAATAGACTTATTTAATATATATATATATATATATATATATATATATATATATATATATATTGGGGGATCGGGTTGCACACCGCAATAGACTTGATTAAAATGAATATATTGGGGGAGTGGGTTGCACACCGCAACAGAACTGAATGTGAATATATTATGAGATCGGGTTGTACGCTGCAACAGAATTGAATGTGAATATATTGTGAGAGCGGGTTGCACGCTGCAACATAACTGAATGTGAATATATTGTGAGAGCGGGTTGCATGCTGCAACAGAATTGATGGAAATGATAATTGGTTATGACTGCTGAATTGGCTTCAATTATTATAAATGAGTTACCCGATTTATTTCTATTATTGTTGTTGTTACTAATATTGCGTACAGGAAATGTAAGTGACCCGCCTTAGCCTCGTCACTACTTCGTCGAGGTTAGGCTCAGCACTTACCAGTACATGGGGTCGGTTGTACTGATACTACACTCTGCACTTCTTATGCAGATTTTGGAGTTGGTCTCAACGGCGTACCATAGACTTGCTCGGAGTTCAGCTACTCAGAAGAGACTTGAGGTATAACTACACGACGTTCGCAGTTTTGAAGTCCCCATCTACTTTACTTTAGTTGTGTGTTTGTTTCCAGACTGCTTTATTTTATTCAGACCTTTATTTGTATTTATTCTAGAAGCTTGTGCACTTATGACACTAATTCTGGGATGGTATTTAGACACCGTTATTATTTTTATGGATTATTCACTATATTTCAGACTTTACTTCTGCAATTGTTTGTTGTTATTAATAAATTTAAAAATTGTTTTAAAAATGGATAATTTTATTCTAACGTTGGCTTGCCTAGCAAGTGAAATGTTAGGCGCCATCACGGTCCGAAGGTGAGAATTTTGGGTCGTGACATCCAATTAGTAAATATGCAGTTGATGATCAATGTAGCGATACATATGTGCATCTAGAAGATTGTTATGAAAGCTTTTATAGAGATGTGCATCTAGAATATGAAACTGATATGGGCATCGAAATTGGGAAATGTTAGATAGAGTTTTTGATTTTGTTGTTATTGTAAATTATATTCAATAGCGTAATAAATATTGACTGTTTTGCACTTACAAATATGTGTAGAATCTTGAGATGGAGTGGAATGTCAAGATCAGGAAAATCCAAAAGAGAGAAGTATAACAAAAATAATTTTTAAATCTGGAGTGCAATCTCAGGATGTGTAAAATCCATTGGGAACAAGTATAAGTGAGATTCTATGAAAATGTGTAGAAGGAACATGTGATCTATCTACACCTCTCTTCCTTAAAAATAAATTTGGAAATCAAAATGATGCTAATCAAGGTTAGATAGAATTTTGATGATCTGATGCATGTTAGTTTCAGTAAACTATTAGTAACAAGTATTAATTGTAAATGTTACAGAATCTTCTGAAGATGCAAGGAAAGAAGATGGAGTGCAATGTCAAGATAAATATGCTGAAGGAACATACGATATCTTAACTCCATCAGTTCTTAAAGAAATAGCAGAAGATAGGGTGGACAACATAGGTATTAAGTTCTTTCTTTGAAAATTAGATTATTTTGAACATATGATATAGAAAGAAATGGTGGCAGAAGTATAATTATGTTCTTTCAGCTGCATTGGATGATGGTTTGGATTTTATGGGAGTGTTTATATATTTCTTTCATGGTGCTGTTGACTGGTGAATTTCTCCTTTGTTTCAACTGACTAAGATTTTTGGTTTAAGGTCTGTTAAGTTAAGTTGATTTCTTTGTATATATTGAAGCTGAAAATTTAGTATTCGAGTTGATATGCTGAAGTTGATTTGTAGTCTTTAGAAACCTTGATCGACGACTGAATCCTAACTAGTGAAACTCGGTAACTGGTTTTCCATTGTTGTTTTGCTACTGAGATTTTTGTTTGTGGATTTGAGAGTCAGAAATTCTGCACAAGTGTTGGGCAATTCTACTATTGACTTGTGGTTCAACAGTTAAGAGAAGCCACAATTATTGTACATTATTTGAGTTATAAAAGTTCTGCACCAATTTTGACAGGAATATCTGATTGTTTTGATTGTAAATTTGTACCTAGTTTACTCTCAACAAGGCCGCATTCTGGCATGATTTGCAAATTTCCCCCTTCTTAATTATCATATTTTTTTATTGCAGAGCAAATTAAAAGAAAGAAAGATGGAGTGGAACATCAAGATGAGGAAATTTCAAAAGAGAGAAGTGGAGGACAATCTCAAAACATAGAAAATACCCAAGGAACAAGCATATGTGAGATTGTTTGCAAATGTATAGAAGAAATATATGATATCTCTACACCTCTCTTTCTTAGAGACAATTTTGGAAGTCAAAATAATGCTAGTCAAGATAATGATTTAACTGGCATGATCTTGACTGTTGCAAAAGGTTAGACAACGTTTTGTTTTGTGATGACCCAAAAGGTCATTTTTAAATTTATTAATTATTTCGGTGTTCTGAGACCTCAAATAGCACTATTCATCATTCCTTGACTTGCGTACGCAGTTCGTATAATTTTTTGGAAAGTTTTATATGAAACAAAATAAAAACAATTGATTAAAATATGAAATAGAGCTTTAAAACTCAATTAAGTTGACTTTTGTATCGGCAGATGGTCAGACGAGTGTGAGCTGAGCTTTCAGAAGCTCAAGACCCATTTGACTATAACGCTAGTATTGGTATTACCCACAGGTTCAGGATCTTATACGGTATATTATGATGCATCTCGCGTTGGGCTTGGTGCAGTATTGATGCAAAATGGCAGGGTGATTGCATATGCGTCGGGGCAGTTAAAAGTTCACGAGAAGAATTATCTTGTTCATGACCTAGAATTAGCAGCCATTGTTCATGCGCTGAAGATTTGGAGGCATTACCTTTACGGTGTCTCGTGAGAGGTCTTTACTGATCATCGTAGCTTACAATATTTGTTCAAACAAAAAGATCTCAATTTAAGGCAGAGAATATGGTTGGAGTTGTTGAAAGACTATGATATCACCATTTTGTATCACCCCAGAAAGGCCAATGTAGTGGCCGATGCTTTGAGTAGTAAGGCTGTGAGTATGGGCAGCCTTGCGTATATTCCGGTTAGTGAGAGGCCGTTAGCTACAGATGTTCAGACTTTGGCTAATCAGTTTGTGAGGTTAGACGTTTCAGAGCCCAGCAGAGTTCTAGCTTGTACATCCGCTCGGTCTTATTCATATGATCGCATCAGGGAGCGGCAGTATGATCATCCTCATTTGCTTATCCTTAAGGACACGGTGCGGCACGGTGATGCCGAACAGGTTGTTGTGGGGAAAGATGGAGTTTCGCGAATGCAGTGTCGTATTTGTATGCCTAATGTGGATGGGCTTCGTGAATTAATTCTTGAGGAGGCACACATTTCCAGGTGTTCTATTCATCCAGGTGCCACCAAAATATATCAAGGTTTATGTCAACATTATTGTTGGAGGAGAATGAAGAAGGATATAGTTGCATATGTAGCTCGGTGTCTAAATTGTCAACAAGTCAAGTACGAGCATCAGAGACCTGGTGGTTTGCTTCAAAAGTTAGAAATTCCTGAGTGGAAATAGGAGCGTATCACTATGGATTTTGTTGTTGGGCTACCACGGACTCAGAGAAAATTCGACGCAGTTTGGGTCATTATGGACATGTTGACCAAGTCAGCACATTTCATTCCAGTGGCAGTTACCTATTCTTCAGAGCGATTAGCTGAAATTTACATTCGTGAGATTGTCCGCCTTCACGGTATGCCCGTGTCTATTATTTCAGATCGAAGTATGCAATTTACCTCACACTTCTGGTGGGATGTACATCATGAGTTAGGCACGCGGGTTGAGTTGAGTACATCATTTTATCCACAGATAGATGGACAGTCAGAGCGCACTAATCAGATATTGGAAGATATGTTTTGCGCTTGTGTTATAGACTTTGAAGGGTCTTGGGATCAGTTCTTTCCACTTGCGGAGTTTGCCTATAATAATAGCTACTAGTAGAGCATTCATGTTACACCCTATATTTTCGTACGTGAAAGTACGTCATAAGTAAATTGACGGAAGCTCGAAAATGAGATATTACATCCCGCATTTTCGTATGTTAAAGTTTCGTCGTAAGTTAATCGACGTAAGTTCGGGAATGAGATTATTTTGAGATTATAAGTATTATGCTATTTCAAACAAGTGATGAGTAAATTCGTGAAGGTGAGAGGGTAAGCAAATTGAAGAAAATAAATTTCGTCGAAATTTGATATTTTGGGATAAAATACGCCCCGAGCTAAAATACCCGATATTTATGGACTAGTACATTCACGGTACCACATGGCCATGATAGTAAGGTGTATAAGGTGTATTAAAAGTAAGTAGTATTTTAAGTAATTTGAGATATGTTACACCCTATATTTTCGTACATAAAAATGCATCGTAAGCAAACTAATGTAGGACCAAAAATGAGATAATATTTAAAAGTATATAAATTAATTTAATCATGTTACCTCTGAGGCTACAAATATTGAAGATCATGAACAACAAGTACAAAGAGGGTTGGACGGTTCAGAAGATAAAGCAATTGAAGAAAATAATGTTTCGTCGAAAGTCGACAAGTTGGGAATGTTATAACATATACCTTTGGGGTGATACTAGGGTGCTTAACATGATAAGGAGATTATGTTATGATTTATATTAGTCGTATGACATCCGTGTGTTATGTTTTGAAGTCAAGAGAGTTGTGGAACAAAAGTCGATGAAAGTCATCACAAGTTACATTCATAAGTTTTACTGAAACTTTGGGTCAAATGTAACTGCGATTTTCTCCCAATATACTTAGAGTTATGGGGTTTTCCACCCATCAAATTAAAGATCTATGAGTCTATTTTCCAATTCATTAAACCGTTTGTCAATACGATATTGGAGTAGAAAGATATGGGCATTTGTGCGATACTGCGCAAGCTGCTAGGTGACAAGTAGGTGTGTCACCTACTTGCTTAAATGAGAGCCCAAAAAAATGGGCCATTTCGGGTCGTCCAAAGTGGCCTTTTAAGGGCCTATTTTCTTCATATATTAGACTTAAAATAGAGCATAATAACCAGACATAAGCTCTGCAAAGAGTCCTCCCAAAAATTTCCCACAAACCCTAATTGATTTTCTCTCCCTTTCAAGTTCTAATTGGAGGTAAAACCTAGAGTTTGAAGAACCAAGATAGGAGCTGAGTTATCCAACAAATAAGGTGAGTTTACTGCTCTCTTTCATCCAGTTTTTCTTCTGAAAATTCATGGTAAGTCGTTCTATACTTGTAAGAACTCACGGGACGGTGATCAGAAGCCGTGAGTTCGAGTTATTCACTTGTAGCGGACTGTTTTGTGTTGCTGTTGGGATGCATGTTTTACTACTGTTTTGTGGAGTTTTGGAGGAGGAAGGGGGTTTATAAACACCATATAAATGTAGGGTGATTGTCTGGTCGTTCGTCATAACATTTCCGGGTCGTTTGACACTACTACGGTGGTCGTTTTGTGTATGAAGAGATTGGGGTGTGTTGGGCTGTTTTGTAGTATTTGATGGTGTATATAGGGCTGGAAAATGATGTATATATGTTGTTATTGTTCTGTTCTTGTATTGTTGGTGTTATCTTGAATTTGGAGGAAGTAAGGATTATAGGGGAGATGCTGCCCGTTTTAATACAAAATAAGTTTGTCGTTCGTTGTGCGATAGTTGTACCTTTCGTAACTTAATGATAGTATTATTATCATTCTTGTAGATTAAGGTGCGAAGAGGTGAGTTCAAACTTGGTTATTACAAAGATTGTGATAAGGTATGTTAAGGCTAAGCCTTCCTTCATTTTGGCATGATCTCGTAGCTACATGTGTTAGTAATGAGACAAAAAGAGAAGTTCATATTCATGAATTTATTCACACTATTCTAGTCTCATAAGTTACAATATTATTCCTTATCGAGACTCTATATTCAATTTAGTATTGTCTTCTTCCAGTTAAGAGAGCAGCAAGCCTATATATACAGTATTACAGTATTTTCATTACCATCGAGTTATAATTGATGGGCAGGCCCCTATTGGGCAACCTCTGATCAGATGGAAAGTTATATACCGAGCCTAATGTGGCCGAGCGCCTATGAGCGAGCCCAGCATGGTCGAGATACATAGCCTAGTATGGCCGAGCACCTATGAGCGAGCCTACTACGGCAGAGCAGTTATATATACCGAGCCTTATAAGGCCGGACAATTATTTTACTTACTATATTGAAGGAGTTGAGTCTGTATCAACAGGTAAGTATATATCCAGATCATCTTTGACTCCCAATTACTTTCAGTTATTATATTATCAGTTCAGTTTCAATTTTTAGTTATGTTATCGCCTTATATACTCGGTACATTATTTTGTACTGACGTCCCTTTTCTGGGGACGCTGCATTTCATGCATGCAGGTTCAGATAGACAGACGGGTATACCTCCTCAGTAGGTGTTTCCAGAGTTCAGCCTGATCGGTAAGCTCCACGTCTTTCGGAGTTGCCAGGTCTAGAGTTTTTGTGTACATCTTATGTATATCTGTATATATGTTATGGGTAGGTCGGGGCCCTGTTCCGATCATAGTACATCTATCAGTAGAGGCTTGTAGACATATCCTGTTGGTTAGTGCAGTATGTTGGGTTTGTAGGCCTGGTATGTATAATTTGGTGGTTTGTCAGCTGTAGTAGCTATGACGGCCTTTTCAGCCTAGCTTTATATTGATGTTTAGTTAGCGCTAGTTTCCATTCAATTTTATATTTTGCTTCACAAATTATCTTGCAAGGTGGCCCCATGGCCAAAGTATGACATTATGTGTTCAGAGTCCCTTAGTCTCAATCTGGTACACTAGGTTAGTTGAGGCACCGGGTGCTTGTCTCGCTCCTAGGTTCGGGGCGTGACAAACTTGGTATCAGAGCAGTTCTATCCTAGGGAGTCTACAAGCCGTGTCTAGTAGAGTCTTGTTTATAGATGTGTTGTGCACCACATTATATAAGCAGGGCACTACAGGGCATTTAGGAGTTGGTTACCCTTCTTTGAAATCTAAATCGTGCTACAGAACTGAGTTATAGGAAATTTGAATTAAACTTATGTGTTGGTGTTTGCATGCACAGATGACGATGACTAGGAAGACTACGGCTAGCCAAAGGAGAGATACAGCAGTAGGTGAGGGGACCAGCAGGGTACCCCCAGTAGATGGGGCCCAGTCTGAGGCTCAAGGTGAGACCCCTACTCAGCCATTACCGGCTCCTCCACCAACTATAGAGATTCCTAGGGAAACCGCACATCCAGTTCCCCCTCCACTTCCATCAGATCAGGACTTGAGGAGTGCGGTGCATTTGTTGACTCAGTTGGTAGCTACCCAGCAACAGGCTAGGGCATCAGCTAGTGCAGGAACTTCTGAGGGGTCTGGGAGTTCAAGGGTCCGAGAGTTTATTGCTTTGAGTCCCCCAGAGTTCACGGGGACAGATCAGAGGGAGGACCCACAGGATTTCATAGATCAACTTCACAGGATCTTTCGTGTTATGCATGCCACGGAGAAAGAGGCAGTTGAGCTAGCAGCTTTTCGACTCCGAGATATAGCCATCCTTTGGTATGAGGGATGGGAGAGGTCCAGGGGACGTGATGCACCTCCAGCTATTTGGGAGAATTTTTCAGATGCCTTCCTTGACCAGTACTTACCACGGGAGATCCGACAGGCTCGAGTCGATCAGTTTCTAGCCCTTAAGCAGGGTAATATGAGTGTTCGAGAGTATAGTCTCCGTTTTGACTCATTAGCTAGATATGCACCATCCATAGTTGCTACTATGCGGGATAGGATTCACAGGTTTATAGCAGGGTTAGCCCCAGAGTTAACCGAGGCATGTGCCACTGCTGCATTGCAGGATAGTATGGATATATCCCGGATTCAGGCATTCGCCCAGAATATAGAAAGGGGTAGGCGTCGGCAGCAGGGTACAGAGAGGGCTGAGCAAGGGCAACGTAAGAGGATGAGATTTCCCAGGTCTCAGGAGAAATATCAGGGCAGTTATAGGACCCAGTACTTCGGACGGCCACCTAGGCCTCCGCCACCTCAGTTACAGGGTTACAGGTATGACCGCTATACTCAGTCAGGACCAGGTGAGAGCTCATGGGCGTCGGGTTTGCAGCGACAGCGAGGATCTGCGCAGACATGGTCATTTCCTCCACGGTGTGACATCTGTGGTAGAGGACACTTGGGCCAATGCCGAGCAGGTTCTGATGCTTGTTATACATGTGGGCGTCCAGGGCATATGATGCGAGATTGCCCAAATAGAGATTCGGGGGGAATAGCACAACCAGCGAGTTCAGCAACAGGATCATCTATGTCCGTGCATCCTTCAGGGCACGAGTCTCAGTCTTCGGCTGGTAGAGGTCGGGGCAGAGGTAGAGGTTCCAGTTCAAGTGGTAATCAGAACCGTATCTATGCTTTAGCGGGTCGACAGGACCAGGAGTCTTCACCAGACGTTGTGACAGGTATATTAACCATTTGCTCTCACGATGCTTATGCTTTGATAGACCCAGGATCTACTTTATCGTTTTGTCGCGAGGAAGTTTGGTATAGTGCCTGAAATACTAAGTGATCCTTTTGCAGTATCTACACCGGTCGGAGAATCGATTATTGCTAGACGGGTTTACCGAGGTTGTACGGTGACAATTTGTAGTCGTCAGACCTCAGCTGACCTAGTTGAGCTAGAGATGATGGATTTTGATGCTATCATGGGCATGGACTGGTTGGCAGCTTGCTATGCCACAGTTGATTACCGAGCAAACGCAGCCAGATTTCATTTTCCGGGTGAGCCAGTCCTTGAATGGGTAGGTAATACACCAACACCCAGAGGTAGGTTTATTTCCTATCTGAAGGCGGGGAAAATGATCGCAAAAGGGTGCATTTATCATATTGTGTGAGTTAGAGATGCAGATGCTGAGATACCTACACTTCAGTCTATTCTCGTAGTCAAAGAGTATGTAGATGTGTTTCCAAATGAGCTTCCAGGTATTCCTCCAGAGCGAGAGATTGATTTTAGCATCGATTTTCTTCCAGGAACTCAACCAATATCCGTCCCTCCGTATAGAATGGCACCTGGCGAATTGAAGGAGTTGAAGGAGCAGTTAAAAGATTTGTTGGAGAAAGGTTACATCAGGCCCAGTACCTCACCTTGGGGTGCACCAGTACTATTTATGCGGAAGAAAGACGGCTCGCTGAGGATGTGTATCGATTATAGGCAGCTGAACAAGGTAACTATTAAGAATAAGTATCCACTTCCAAGGATCGATGACTTGTTTGATCAGTTGCAGGGGCTAGATGCTTTTCAAAGATAGATTTGAGGTCGGGGTACCACCAAGTCAGAGTTTGGGAAAAAGATATTCCGAAGACAGCCTTCAGGACCCGATATGGCCACTTCGAGTTCCTTGTCATGTCCTTCGGGTTGACTAATGCACCCGCTGTATTTATGGACTTGATGAATAGCCTATTCCGACCATTTTTAGATCTGTTCGTGATAGTATTTATTGATGATATTTTGGTTTATTCCCGTTCAGAGGATGAGCATGCGGACCACCTGCGAGCGGTACTCCAAACCCTCCGTGATCGTAAGTTGTATGCTAAGTTTTCTAAATGTGAGTTCTGGTTGAAGTCTGTAGCATTCTTGATCAGATGAAGGGATAAAGGTGGACACTCAGAAGATTGAGGCCGTAAAATCTTGGCCTAGACCTACCACTCCGACAGAGGTTCGTAGCTTTCTAGGCTTAGCAGGATACTATCGGAGGTTCGTAGAGGGTTTTTCTTCCCTTTCGGCACCATTGACGAAGTTGACACAGAAAGAAACTAAGTTTCAATGGACAGAGGCTTGTGAGCGGAGTTTCCAAGAGCTTAAGAACAGGTTGACCTCAGCTCCAGTTCTAACACTTCCAGAGGGTCTAGAGGGTTATGCCGTGTATTGTGATGCATCAGGTGTCGGGTTAGGATGTGTCCTGATGCAACATGGGAAGGTAATTGCGTATGCTTCAAGGCAGTTGAGGAAGCACGAGAGGAATTATCCGACCCACGATCTCGAGTTAGCTGCGGTTGTCCATGCACTTAAGATATGGCGGCATTATTTATATGGTATTCATGTTGATGTATTTACTGATCATAAAAGCCTACAATATATCTTCAAGCAGAAAGAGTTGAATTTGCGACAGAGGCGATGGCTTGAGTTATTGAAAGATTACGATGTTAACATTCTCTACCATCCAAGGAAAGCTAATGTTGTAGCAGATGCCTTAAGTCGCCGATCTATGGGTAGCTTAGCACATGTAGAGCCCAAGAAAAGACAATTAGCTAGAGAGATTCATCAATTGTCTTCATTGGGGGTTCGGTTAGTAGATTCTGAGGATGGTGGAGTTGTACTCCAAAACACTACAAAATCATCCCTCATAGCGGAAGTCAAGGAAAGGCAGTACGAGGACCCAGAGTTGGTCGAGCTGAGAGAGCGAGTTCCGCAGTAGAAGAAGCCACTGTTAGAGCTAAAGGGAGATGGGGTTCTCAGATATAGGGGTCGTTTGTGTGTTCCAGATGTAGCAGGGCTACGAGACAGGATTATGTCAGAGGCACATTATTCATGGTATTCCATCCATCCTGGGTCGACGAAGATGTATCATGACATTAAGGATGTGTACTGGTGGAATGATATGAAGAAGAACATTGCTGAGTTTGTCGCCCAATGTACTAGTTGCCAGCAAGTGAAGATAGAGCACCAGAAGCCTGGAGGGCTAATGCAGACTATAGAGATCCCGACATGGAAATGGGAGGCGATAAACATGGACTTTATCACGGGTTTACCTCGTTCTAATAGTAAGTTCGATTCCATATGGGTGATAGTCGATAGGCTCACGAAATCAGCTCACTTCCTACCGGTCAGATCTATATATACAGCAGAAGATTATGCAAAGTTATATATAAAGGAGATAGTGCGGCTACACGGAGTACCAGTTTCTATTATATCTGACCGTGGGGCTCAGTTTACAGCACATTTTTGGAGGTCATTTCAGAGAGGTCTAGGGACTCAGGTGAATCTCAGCACAGCTTTTCATCCACAGACTGATGGACAAGCTGAGCGCACAATTCAGACGCTCGAGGATATGTTACGAGTATGTGTGTTGGATTTTAAAAGAAGTTGGGATGAACATCTACCTCTTGTCGAGTTTGCATATAATAACAGTTACGACTCCAGTATTCAGATGGCTCCGTACGAGGCTTTGTATGGGCGTAAGTGCAGATCTCCTATAGGGTGGTTTGATGTTGGGGAATCTGGGTTATATGGGCCAGACCTGGTTCAACAGGCCATAGAGAAAGTAAAGTTTATCCGGGAGCGATTGTTGACAGCTCAGAGTCGTCAGAAGTCATATTCTGACGTGCGGTGACGAGACTTAGAGTTCAGGATTAATGACTGGGTATTCTTAAAGGTATCACCTATGAAGGGCGTGATGAGGTTTGGCAAGAAAGGTAAGCTTAGCCCACGGTATATTGGGCCTTATAGGATCATTCGGAGAGTGGGCCAAGTAGCTTATGAGTTAGAGTTGCCCTCAGAATTGGAGTCTGTCCATCCGGTTTTTCACGTATCTATGCTACGGAAGTGCATTGGCGATCCTACCCAAGTGGTGCCCACGGATGATGTACAGATTACAGAGGACTTGTCATACGAGGAAATTCCAGTTGCCATCCTAGACCGACAAATCCGCAATCTATGAAATAAGGAGGTAGCTTCCGTAAAGGTTTTATGGAGGAGCAAGAATGTAGAAGAGATGACGTGGGAATCGGAGGAAGAAATGAAGTCTAAATACCACCACCTATTTCAAACTGAAGATATGGCTCGAGATGGGATGCTACAACACAGCTCTATTCAGGCTAGCAGGTCAGCAGGTAAGCTTTTATTTTTCACTTTTAGTATTTATGATTTACGGTTGGTGAGGCAAAGTGTTGCTATTTATAAACATTGGCCATGTGTGGCATGCATAGTATGTTTTCTGGCTACGTACAGGTTGGTTTTAACCTAGTGTATGAAGGATACTCTGGCAAAAGTTTCCAAAGTCTCTAAGAGTAAACATTCGAGGACGAATGTTTCCAAGGGGGAATGATGTTACACCCTATATTTTCGTACATAAAAATGCATCGTAAGCAAACTAATGTAGGACCAAAAATGAGATAATATTTAAAAGTATATAAATTAATTTAATCATGTTACCTCTGAGGTTACAAATATTGAAGATCATGAACAACAAGTACAAAGAGGGTTGGACGGTTCAGAAGATAAAGCAATTGAAGAAAATAATGTTTCGTCGAAAGTCGACAAGTTGGGAATGTTATAACATATACCTTTGGGGTGATACTAGGGTGCTTAACATGATAAGGAGATTATGTTATGATTTATATTAGTCGTATGACATCCGTGTGTTATGTTTTGAAGTCAAGAGAGTTGTGGAACAAAAGTCGATGAAAGTCAACACAAGTTACATTCATAAGTTTTACTGAAACTTTGGGTCAAATGTAACTGCGATTTTCTCCCAATATACTTAGAGTTATGGGTTGTTCCACCCATCAAATTAAAGATATATGAGTCTATTTTCCAACGCATTAAACCGTTTTTCAATACGACATTGGAGTAGAAAGATATGGGCATTTGTGCGATACTGCGCAAGCTGCTAGGTGACAAGTAGGTGTGTCACCTACTTGCTTAAATGAGAGCCCAAAACAATGGGCCATTTCGGGTCGTCCAAAGAGGCCTTTTAAGGGCCTATTTTCTTCATATATTAGACTTAAAATAAATCATAATAACCAGACATAAGCTCTGCAAAGAATCCTCCCAAAAATTTCCCACAAACCCTAATTGATTTTCTCTCCCTTTCAAGTTCTAATTGGAGGTAAAACCTAGAGTTTGAAGAACCAAGATAGGAGCTGAGTTATCCAAAAAATAAGGTGAGTTTACTGCTCTCTTTCATCCAGTTTTTCTTCTGAAAATTCATGGTAAGTCGTTCTATACTTGTAAGAACTCACGTGACGGTGATCGGAAGCCGTGAGTTCGAGTTATTCACTTGTAGCGGACTGTTTTGTGTTGCTGTTGGGCTGCGTGTTTTACTACTGTTTTGTGGAGTTTTGGAGGAGGAAGGGGGTTTATAAACACCATATAAATGTAGGGTGATTGGCTGGTCGTTCGTCATAACATTTCCGGGTCGTTTGACACTACTACGGTGGTCGTTTTGTGTATGAAGAGATTGGGGTGTGTTGGGCTGTTTTGTAGTATTTGATGGTGTATATAGGGCTGGAAAATGATGTATATATGTTGTTATTGTTCTGTTCTTGTATTGTTGGTGTTATCTTGAATTTGGAGGAAGTAAGGATTATAGGGGAGATGCTGCCCGTTTTAATACAAAATAAGTTTGTCGTTCGTTGTGCGATAGTTGTACCTTTCGTAACTTAACGATAGTATTATTATCATTCTTGTAGATTAAGGTACGAAGAGGTGAGTTCAACTTGGTTATTACAAAGATTGTGATAAGGTATATTAAGGCTAAGCCTTCCTTCATTTTGGCATGATCTCGTAGCTACATGTGTTAGTAATGAGACAAAAAGAGAAGTTCATATTCATGAATTTATTCACACTATTCTAGTCTCATAAGTTACAATATTATTCCTTATCGAGACTCTATATTCAATTTAGTATTGTCTTCTTCCAGTTAAGAGAGCAGCAAGCCTATATATACAGTATTACAGTATTTTCATTACCATCGAGCTATAATCGATGGGCAGGCCCCTATTGGGCAACCTCTGATCAGATGGAAAGTTATATATCGAGCCTACTGTGGCCGAGCGCCTATGAGCGAGCCCAGCATGGTCGAGATACATAGCCTAGTATGGCCGAGCGCCTATAAGCGAGCCTACTACGGCAGAGCAGTTATATATACCGAGCCTTATAAGGCCGGACAATTATTTTACTTACTATATTGAAGGAGTTGAGTCAGTATCAACAGGTAAGTATATCTCCAGATCATCTTTGACTCCCAATTACTTTCAGTTATTATATTATCAGTTCAGTTTCAACTTTCAGTTATGTTATCGCCTTATATACTCGGTACATTATTTTGTACTGACGTCCCTTTTCTGGGGACGCTGCATTTCATGCATGCAGGTTCAGATAGACAGACGGGTATACCTCCTCAGTAGGTGTTTCCAGAGTTCAGCCTGATCGGTAAGCTCCACGTCTTTCGGAGTTGCCAGGTCTAGAGTTTTTGTGTACATCTTATGTATATCTGTATAGATCTCCTCAGTAGGTGTTTCCCGAGTTCAGCCTGATCGGTAAGCTCCACGTCTTTCGGAGTTGCCAGGTCTAGAGTGTTGTGTACATCTTATGTATATCTGTATATATGTTATGGGTAGGTCGGGGCCCTGTTCCGATCATAGTACATCTATCAGTAGAGGCTTGTAGACATATCCTGTTGGTTAGTGCAGTATGTTGGGTTTGTAGGCCTGGTATGTATAATTTGGTGGTTTGTCAGCTGTAGTAGCTATGACGGCCTTTTCAGCCTAGCTTTATATTGATGTTTAGTTAGCGCTAGTTTCCATTCAATTTTATATTTTGCTTCGCAAATTGTCTTGCAAGGTGGCCCCATGGCCAAAGTATGACATTATGTGTTCAGAGTCCCTTAGTCGCAATTTGGTACGCTAGGTTAGGTGAGGCACCGGGTGCTTGTCTCGCTCCAGGTCGGGGCGTGACAAGATAATTCTTAATTATGTGGGTAATTGATTAATTATCAGATAGTGGGAGATTATCAATTAATCGTGAGATTTGTGGTTAATTAATGGTGATTTTAGATAAAGCTTGAACTACAAAAACGTGGCAGCAAGCCACTACACACACCGTATGACTCTTAGTCATAATTCATGACTCATAGTCCTTTTTAATTAGGTGGAAACCTAACATGTTATATACAAGACATTTCCCTTCTAATATTTTCAAGACCAAAAATTGAAACTTATATCTGTGAGAGTGAGCAACTACTTTTGCCTAATTTGCCTCTCTTCAAGCTTTTGATGTTCACAACCTGAATATCAATGTCAGCAAAGATCAAAATCCTTCTTATAGTAAAACAGCTGAAAATTTATACAAGTTCAAAGCAGCTGGAATCCCTTTACACTTTGATACTAAAAAATGGCGTTGCAACCAAAGACCGTTTCTTGATGATCCAATTCATTGCCATATGTTCTACACTTAATAGTATAGATTTTGCGATTCTAAGAGAGTACGGTGAAACCTTTTCTAAGAATATCATACGGATATTTCCTTACTTTAGGTATGTTAAGGCTATCCCTTCTTTCTTTTTGGCATGATCAATACGATACAAGCGAAACAAGCAAATACACAATTTCCATAAATGACTCTATTCATAGAAATATTAGGGGTGTCTATATTCTTGGTTCCCCATGTGAATTATTATTATATCTTCTGTTCATGGGTCTCAGAAAAATACATATTTGTTAAAATTTATCCGACAAGCATATTATCTTTATGACATTCCGAGAAAATCTTATTAACGTATTTCTTATGCATTTCATGCATTTATATATGTACATTGACTCATGACCAGATAGTGTTATATACGCGTATATTATATGTATATGTGATATGGGAAAAGATTATGGCGTTATATATGCACCACCACCTGATCAGCTGGTATACGTTGATGATTTGCCCACAATGGCCCAAATGATATGATGGGATGCCCTCAGAGACTTGATGATGTTATGAACACATATACCCATGCATGGTATGACATTTATACGCATATACATGAAGTTATAAAAATGAAATGATTCATAGAGCTATGCAGACGTACATGTCGAGTCTTTTACTCCATGTTTCTCTCATGTCTATTATTTACTGATTTTCATTCCTTACATACTCGATACATTATTTATACTGACGTCCCTTTTGCCTGGGGACGCTGCGTTTCATGCAGGCGATAAGCTCAGCGAAATATGTTGGCACACTCCATTTGTTCCGGAGTTGCTTATATGGTTAGTATGATTAGGACATGTACTGATTAGTATGGCGGGGCTCTGTCCCGACCTTGATGGAATTTATGTACTCTTAGAGATTTGTAGACATATGCCATGTACGTGAAATATTGTACGGCCTTGTCGGCCTATGTTTTGAGTTTATAAATGATGATGTTGGCCTATTTGGCCTGTATGTCACGTGTATATGATGATGTAATAAGAAAGATACATTACGTTGGTACTCGGTTGAGTAAGGTACCCGGAGCCCATCGCTGCCCATCGGTTTGGGTAGTGACAAAAGTGGTATCAGAGCAATTATGTCCTAGGGAGTCTACAAGTCGTGTCTAGTAGAGTCTTGTTTATGGGTGTGTCATGCACCGCACTTATAAGCAGGAGGTTATAGGGCATTTAAGAATGTCACTCTTTCTTCTTACTCTAGATCTTGTGGAAGAGCTCAGTTGTAAGAACTCAATTTCCTAAACTCTATTTTATTTATAATACGACGATGCCTACATCCAGAAAGATAGGTGGTAAGAGATTGAATGTGACTATGGAAGGGTTGAGTCAGAAGAACTTGATTTTTCATGATGCTTATGATAAGTAAATGTAAGGCCTTCAGTAGATCATGTATGTACTAAGACGTATAAGCCTCTTGATAAGGAGCCTTAAGGCAAGAATATCTATCCACCCTATGGTGAAAGGCAATGAGAGATTCATAAGATAGATACAAGTTTCAACAAGTAAAAGAAGCAAGATGAAGAAGGGTACAAGGCGCCTAGTTAATGAAGATTATCAGTATTTACAATTCAGGCAGAGAAATTTAAGCATTTTGAGTTACCTTCAACTATAACAGAGGTATGTACAATTGGCCACACCGATCTCATTTATGCCCTATGGGGGCTGACATGTGTAGTTTAAGAGAAGGACGGGATATCAAGATCCGGCTGGGGTTAGAGTGACCCAAAATGGTGGATGAATTGTTTGCGTTAGTTTACCTTTCTGAAGGATATTACAAATGTGCTAATAGATCTCCTTGTGAGACGCCCAGATGGTGCACTCTAAAATAGTATAGTTAGATATGAGTACCACAAAGATGGGCACTGGAAGCCTGGAAGGGATAAATATTATCTTAGTATGGCTCCCGTCCCTAGTAGAGAGAGAATGTTAGGCAACCCGAAGAGCCAGTGAATGGAGCAAAGGGGAGCTAAAAGCAAAAGAATGTCTTGTTGGAGTTTTCATAATAAAGTGATAGGCATAAATGTTAGCAGGGAAGTAAGAAGTGAGTTAATGAAGCATTATGAGTAAGATGTGATGCATGAATGACAACAGTAGATCAAAAAGATGAAAGTATTACAGAATCTATAGTCAAATGAAGGAAAAGACGAGAGGTGACAGGCCTTGAGACAACAAAAGAGTACAGGCCATAAAGTCACATCCTCATTTCAAGAAATAAGTTCATGACTCTAATGTGATTACCAGAAGGGAAAGTTAGACCCTAGAGTAATAGAAATCAGTGTGGACTGGTAAACAAGATGAACTAAACATAAATTGGGGACTGAGTGATTTGGTAATAATCGGCATCATGAGAATTTCAGAGTGCATTCTGGCGATAAAAGAATGGACGACATAAGAATAACCCTTAAAGGTCATTCAGGAAGAAGCTTCCCTAAAGCAAGCAATGTTAGCAAAGTTAAGCTTAAAGGACTATGTGTGCCAGTTACATTAAGTGTCACACTCGTGAGTAAGGAATTTTGTTGTCCTTGGTACAGAAGGATTTCCGCAAGGCGAGTAAAGGTCATCGATGATGTGAAAAGACGCCAAAGATGAAGAGGTCAAACATCTATAGGCAAATCATCGTAACGCTAAATATTAGTACTCCCCTAAAGGGGGAAATATGGAGTGATGTGGCATTAAGTCAGAATTTAGTGGTTCTAGTAACTATGGAATGGTAAAGGAAGAATGCGATAAAAAAAATGAGAAAAGGATGAGATTGCACTTATTCAAGTCCTACAGATATGCTACGATTCTAGAACATTATGCAAACACGACGTCAAGGAAAGAAAGTAAGGGTCCCTGCCCGAGAAATTATTGATAGATAAGGAGCCAGTGCAAGACGTAAGTTAAGACAAAGGAAATAACCCAAGAAAGATTAGGCTGAATATTGATATGAGAATGGGCCAACGAGTAGTTAGTAATTGATTCAGGAAGAGCCTAGTTATGGCTGAACAGGAGGTTACAGATGAGTCAGCAGATCGTGCAAGATAAACATAGTGAAACCCAATATAGTGAATTCAGCCTCGCAGTAATGTCATTATAATACTTGAGAAATATTCAGATAGGAGATGGGGTAGTTAAAGGTACCGTATGAGTATTACGGGAATAAAAGAGAGAGTGCCACTGGGAAGACAGTCAAAATATCAGTTCGGAAGCAATCTTACAAGCACAAGGGCATGAAGGTGAGTAACTAAAGATAATTATAGGCGAGGAAGGACATCAAGATTTCGTTAAGTATACAATGTAATAAGCTCACAGCTTTACAAGAGTCAGAGGATCCTCCCTAAATATTATAATGAAAGACTAGCTGAGGAAGTAAGGAAGAAGGCTTCAACCTAAGCTCAGTAACCTAAGGAGGAAATGATCTTGTAACAACAGTCTCACAATAACATTGTGTTCACTCCATAAGAAAATGACACCGACCGTGGCTAATGAACGGGAGGTAAAATCAGAAGTGATATTCAAGATCATACGAGTTGTCTGGAATTTCAATATGTGTGGGCACTAAGGTAAGCTAAGTATGCGAGCAACAAGGGGGCAGAAAGACTAGGAAAAGTAATTGCTTACATTTAAAGAAAGCTGAGAAGGAACGAAAGGAATTATTCACTTAATGACCCAGAGTACGTTATGAACGCACTTAAGAGTTCGGAGTTTTATACATGAAGCATATATGTTGACAATCATACAGACGTAGAAGACTCTGATATAAGTTAAAAGAAGGAATTGAGTCCAGGTCATAGACAAAGGATTGAATTGTTAAAAGATTGTATCATGGATATTCCATAGCATCCATGGAGAGCTAAAGTAATAACTAATACCATGAGCCGCAGATTGGAAGATAGCTTAAACCTACATAAAGGTTGATCAGAGGGAAGAGGAAACTAAAGAGTTACATCAACTAAGTAAATTAGGAGTCTAATTATTGGACTCAGAAAATTATAGAAATCGTGATTGAAAACATTACAGGACCACTCTTAATATCATAGGTACCAGAGAGATAGTACAACAGCCATATTCTATAACGGCTCTACAATAAAGCAGTTAGAAAAGTACCAGCCTCATAAGAAGTCCGTATAAATCTCCCACCGGATTGTGTATGCACCAAAGATACAAGTATTATAATAGAGCTTCAAGTCGTAGAGGTGAATTATACCTATGTGGAAGAGAGGACATGAAAGAGATAAACAATATTACGCGAGATTTTAAGGTAAGTAAGGTAAAGGTGGACAACGTACGAGATACTCAAAAGCAGAGGGTTGTGAATAATCCGTACTTCAGATAGAGGGATAGAAGCATCAGGATCCAGTATCCAGGAATAATAGTAGTGTCATTAGTGGCATACCTTCCAGCCCATGGTTTCTAAGTATCTAGAGATCTAGTTAAGAGAGTAAAGAAGAGTTAGAGACGATGCGGTGTCTCGCTTGACGTTCCATAATAACATAAGGAAAATTATGGTGCAAGCAAGTTGAAGAAAGGTTACAAGTAGTATAAATAGATATGTATAGGTCGCAAGCTAAAGTATGAAAAAGCGACAAGGTTTTAGGAGGACATGAGTAAGGATAAGAAAGGGCAAGTGAGAAGGTGACGAGAATGGATAAGTCCCCAGGATTAAGCCCATGTAAACAAAAGAGTTGACGGTTTCTCTAAGTTGTAGAAAGCTCAGTATAGCCGAATGAATTCAAAGAAGTCTAAGACTAGTAGCATTTAGAAGAAATGGAATGCTGCCCTGGTAATAGAATGAGGGTGTAATTGTGATAAATAAACGGATTTCAAGAGTTGTACAGGATTAAAATACCCACGTAAGTGAATCACATTGGGATACTATGAAATACGGTTATGGAAGTATAGTATCTTATCACCCCAGGTGGATCAAAAAATCACTTCAAATGTTCCACAATGCAACATGAGCCCTAGTGATTACGTAAGAGGTTTCAAGTTATCAGTGGTATATTGTAGATCAATATTGAGGTGAATCAACAATGGATGGACACAAGTCACAAAGAATGAGGTGAGGTTAGGCCGTCATTCTTAAGATGAACAAGTAATGAAGAAGCATTAAAGGACTTAGATTTATACATACGGGATAAGTAACGAAAGTAACCTGGAGTTCGGTAGTAGACCTCAGTAACGATAAATCAAAGTAAGAGTTATGCAATAGTATGACCTACCTAGATGCAGTAAAGTCATACGAATGGATAAACGGATCTATGAAATAAGGTATAACAATATTCGAAGTTTGACAAAGTATCGAGCGAAGAACTTCAGTATACCTACAGATGCCTAGAGGGACATTTTATCAAGCTCTGTATATGTTTGCGAAATGAAGCCTAGAGATTAGCTAAAAGCTGGAGGAAAGAGGAGAGAAGAGTCGCATAGGCGCACATATAAGGAAAGAGTCGTACAGGCTGCGTGATAAAAGATAGCAACAATTACGAGATTGGAAGGATTCCGACCACAAGTCGTGGTGTGAGAAAGAGGCCTAAAGGGGGAAATTCCCTGGCCTTTGAAATTATTTACAGAACAGTTGCCTAAATAGAAAGAACAATATTAAAGTATTCGCAAGAGTTAGGCGTTATGATAATGATAAGTGTATCAGTCAACATTCGAGGACGAATGTTCCAAAGGGGGGAATGATGTTACACCCTCTATTTTCGTACGCGAAAGTACGTCATAAGTAAATTGATGGAAGCTCGGAAATGAGATATTACATCCTGCATTTTCGTATGTTAAAGTTTCGTCATAAGTTAATCGACGTAAGTTCGGGAATGAGATTATTTTGAGATTATAAGCATTATATTATTTCAAACAAGTGATGAGTAAATTCGTGAAGGCGAGAGGGTAAGCAAATTGAAGAAAATAAATTTCGTCAAAGTTTGATATTTTGGGATAAAATACGGCCCGAGCTAAAATACCCGATATTTATGGACTAGTACCATACAAGGTACCACATGGCCATGATAGTAAGGTGTATAATTTGAGATAATTCTTAATTATATGGGTAATTAGTTAATTATCAGATAGTGGGAGATTATCAATTAATCATGAGATTAGTGGTTAATTAATGGTGATTTTGGATAAAGCTTGAACTACAAAAACGTGGCAGCAAGCCACTACACAAACCGTATGACTCTTAGTCATAATTCATGACTCATAGTCCTTTATAATTAGGTGGCAACCTAACATGTTATATACAAGACATTTTCCTTCTAATATTTTCAAGACCAAAAATTGAAACTTATATCCATGAGAGTGAGCAGCTGCTTTTGCCTAATTTGCCTCTCTTCAAGCTTTTGATGTTCACAACCTGAATATCAATGTCAGCAAAGAACAAAATCCTTCTTATATTAAACCAACTGAAAATTTGTACAAGTTCAAAGCAGCTGGAATCTCTTTACACTTTGATACTAAAAAATGGCGATGCAACCAAAGACTGTTTCTTGATGAACCAATTCACTGCCACATGTTCTACACTTAATAGCACGGATTTTGCGATTCTAAGGGAGTACGGTGCAACCTTTTTCAAGAATATCATATGGATTTTTCCCTACTCCAGGTATGTTAAGGCTATCCCTTCTTTCTTTTTGGCATGATCAATACGATACAAACGAAATAAGCAAATGCACAATTTCCATAAACGAGCAAATGTACAATTTCCATAAAGTTCGTGATATTACATTCATGGTTGGAGAAAGAGTATTTATTCGGGTTTCACCTATGAAAGGTGTAATGAGGTTCGGAAAGAAGGGCAAGTTGAGCCCTAGATATATAGGACCCTTAGAAATTCTTGAAAGGGTGGGCGAAGTAGCCTACCGGCTTGCATTACCACCTAGTTTATCAGCGGTTCATCCGGTGTTCCATGTGTCTATACTCCGGAAATATCATGGTGATCCGTCCCATATGTTAGATTTCAGCCTAGTCCAATTGAACAAGGATTTTACTTGCAAAGAGGAGCCGATAGCTATTCTAGCCTGGCAGGTCCGACAGTTAAGGTCTAAGAGTTATCCTTCAATTCGGGTGCAATGGAGAGGTCAATCAATTGAGACATCTACCTAGAAATCCGAGTCATACATGCAGAGTAAATATCCACACCTTTTCACCAGTTCAGGTACTTTTCTAATTCCGTTCGAGGACGAACGTTTGTTTTAGAGGTGGAGAATGTGATGACCCAAAAGGTTATTTTTAAATTTAATAATTATTTCGGTATTCTGAGACCTCAAATAGAACTATTAATCAGTTCTCGACTTACGTGCGCAGTTCGTATAATTTTCCAAAAAGTTTTATATGAAAATAATGATTAAAATGTGAAATAGAGCTTTAAAACTCAATTAAGTTGACTTTGGTCAACATTTTTAGCAAATGGATTTGGATCAGTGTTTTGACAGTTCAGGTAGGTCCTTATCGTAATTTTGGACTTGGATGTATACCCGAAATTTAATTTGGAGGTCCCTAGCTCAAGTTATGACTATTTAACGAAAACTAGAAATTTAAAGGCTAAAGATTTCCAAAGTTTGAGCACGGATTTGATTTTTTGATATCGGGGTCGGAATCCAATTCTGGAAATTTGAATAGGTCTGTTATATCATTTATGACTTGTATGCAAAATTTGAGGCCAATCGGACTTGATTTGATAGGTTTCGGCATTGAATGTAGAAGTTAAAAATTCTTAAGTTCCTTAAGCTTGAATTGGGGTATGATTCATGGTTTTAGTGTTGTTTGATGTGATTTGAGGTCTTGACAAAGTTCGGATGATGTTTTAGGACTTGTTGGTGTATTTGGTTGAGGTCCCGAGGGCTTCGGGTGGATTCCGGATGGTTAACGGATCAAAATTTGGACTTGAGGAAAATCTGAAATTTTGGATTCTGTTGTAATCGCACCTGCGGATTTTAGACCGCAGGTGCGAGCTCGCAAAAGCGAGCCATGCCTCGCAGAAGTAGACTGTCCACAGAAGTGGACGGGGTATCGTAGAAGAGCGACCGTAGAAGCGGCACACGCATCATAGATGTGGGTAAAGGGGGAAGGGACAGCCTTGCGCAGAAGCGAGTCCGCAGAAGCGGACTCTTGTCTGCAGACCGCAGAAGCGACCCTATCCTCCGCAAAAGTGGAACCGCAGATGAGGTTAAGTGTCCGCAGATGCGGTTAAGTGTCCGCAGATGCGAAAAAGCCTAGACATAACCCATAAAATTGGAAGTAAACCATTTTTAGACATTTTTGAGTTTTGGGTCTCGGATTTAGGCGATTCCAAAGGGATATTTCACGACTTTGAATTGGGTAAGTGTTCTATAACCAAAAGTGATTATATTTCATAAATCCATATCTATATTCATCATTTATTTCGGATTTAGATGGAAGAAATTAGAATTTTTGTAAAACTTTCCAAAAACAAAAATTTAAGATTTGAAGGTCCATTTAACATCGGAATTTAATAATTTTTGTATGATTGGACTCGTCTCGGAACGGGTGCTCGGATTTCGTAAGTTTTTTTTGAGATTCGAGACGTGGGCTCCACTGTTAAATTTTGAGATGAATTTCGGATTTAATCCGAAAAATTAGAAAATTCATATGGAATTAATTTCTACGATTTGTATTGAGTATATTGAATTATTTATGACTAGATTTGAAAATTTCGGACACAAATTCGTGAGGCAAAGGTTTATTGGAATCTTGAATTTTGTTGCAAAGTGAGGTAAGTGTCCTGGTTAACCTTGACTTGAGGGAGTAGGATTTATTTGTTTATTCGCTACGTGATTTAATGTGCGGGTACAACGTATATGTGAGGTGATGAGTACTAATACGTTGTGGTTGAATCAAAGCATGTTGGAGGAATTTAATTTATTTTGAATAATTATTTATTTACTGAAGATATTCCTGCTTAAGTTTATTATTGATTATTTGAATATTATTTATGGAATTTTTAATGATTTAAATATTGTTGAATATGGAGAGAAAGAGCGTAAAAGCACGAAGGGTGATGCCGTGCTATTTTTATTATTTATACTATCATTGTCATGGTGAAAAAGAGTGTAAAAGCACGAAGGGTGTTGCCGTATCATTTTTGAGTGTAAAAGCACGAAGGGTGATGCCGTGCCATTTTCGGAGAGTGTAAAAGCACGAAGAGTGATGCCATGCCAAAAGAGAGTTAAAGCGCGAAAGGCGATGCCGTGACAATTATTATTATTTATTTATCAAATTATGGGAGAATGAGAGTAAAAGCACGAAGGGTGGTGCCGTGCCATTTTCATATTATCAGTTGTTCATTTTATTGTTGAGGAATTAATTGTCTGCTAAGTGATACTTCTCCTGCTGAATTAATTATATCATTCCCCTTCGCATGTTCCCTCCCAAATTTTTATAAAGTGTTATTTATTTTATTATTGTTGCTTCGTATTTGTATATACGTGTACAGGTTGTTTACGTACGAGTCCTGTCATAGCCTCGTCACTACTTCGTCGAGGTTAGGCTTGACACTTACGGAGTACGTGGGGTCGGTTGTACTCATACTACACTCTGTACGCCTTGTGCAGATTTTGGAGATGGTCCCAGCGATGTACCATAGACTTGCTGGGATTCAGCAACCTAGAGGAGACTTGAGATATAACTACACACCGTCCGCAATTCTGAAGTCCCCTTCTATCTTATCTTAGCTTTGTATTGTATTTCAAACAACTTGAATTTTATTCAGACCATTATTTGTATTATCCTAGTAACTCGTGCACTTGTGACACCAGATTCGGGGATGTATTTTGATGATTCGGTTGTTGTGGTCTTCCGCACGTTATTTCAGTAATTGACTTCTGCTTAAATTGATTTGTTTAAAAATGGTTAAGATTTTTCTAACGTTGGCTTGCCTAGCAAGTGAAATGTTAGGCGTCATCACGTTCCCGAAGGTAGAAATTTCGGGTCGTGACATGTTTGGTCTTATACATGTTAGTTTAGTCAAATATTAGTAACAAATATTAATTATGTTAGTTCTTTTAAATATTTGCAAAATCTTGTGAACTTGCAAGCAAAGAACATGGAGAACAATTGCAAGATAAAGAAAATGCAATGGATGGAACAAGCATAAGCGATATGTCAGCTCCGTTGTCTGTTAATGAAATACAAGAAGATAGGGTGGCCAACACAGGTACTAGGTTCAGTTCTACAGGTGAAATTTCAGAAGTTAAGGACATTTTGGAGAATTGTGTCCTTAATATTAGATTCATACTTCAAATTGTCAGGACATTTCAAAAATTATGTCTTGATTTTTAGTTTCTTCATTTGACAATATGTCTTAGAATTGAGGTCTTGCAGCAAACTAATGTATATGTAGTGTTGCTTGCATAGAAAAACAAAAATGTTGTTGTTAACTAATATACTAGGAAAAGGAAGAGAGATAGTATTGGTTTTGATGGTCCATCATTTGCTATTCTTACTCCTACTCCCCCGACTACACAAACGAGCATTGATGAGGGTTTGTCCATGGATATTAAAGGAAATATTGAAGAAGAGCTTGGTCGAGGGAAAGGGAATAAGAAGCATAGTTGGAAATTGCAATCTCCTTTTGAACAGATAAACAAAAGAGGAACATCGATGGCGCACAATGAAAATACTACCGAGTATACGGGCTGGATAAAATCAAAATATACTCGTACATGTATTTTTCATTATGCCAAAGATGATGAAAAGTTATTGAATAAATTCATTGGGTGGTTGGGCAAGGAGAAAATGAAAGGTCGCAAAAAAGTGTAAGTCCCTAAATGTATTTATTATTTCTTAATTGCTTACATTTGGGTCTTGAACTCCTAATTTTGAATTCAGGACTAAGTGTCCTAAAATTTTGAGCTTCCAACTCTAAGTTCAGGACTAAGTGTCCTAAATTTTTGAGTTTCCAACTCTAAATTCAGGACTAAGAGTCCTAAAGTTTTGAGCTTATAACTCTAAGTTTAGGTCAGGATTACCTGTCCTTAATTTTTGAACTTCCAACTCTAATTTCAGAACCAAGTGTCCTTAATTTATGAGCTTGTAACTCTAAGTTAAGGACTACCTGTCCTTAATTTTTGAACTTTCAACTCTAAGTTCAGTACCAAGTGTCCTTAATTTTTGAACTTCCAACTCTAAGTTCATGACCAAGTGTCCTTAATTTATGAGCTTCCAACTCTAAGTTCAGGACCAAGTGTCCTTAATTTATGAACTTTCAACTCTAAGTTCAGGACCAAGTGTCCTTACTTTATGAGCTTCCAACTCTAAGTTCAGGACCAAGTGTCCTTAATTTTTGAACTTCCAACTCTAAGGACCAAGTTTCCTTAACTTATGAGCTTGTTACTCTAAGTTCAGGATTAAGTATTCTTAATTTTTGAACTTCCAACTCTAAGTTCATGACTAAGTGTCCTTAACTTTTGAACTTCCAACTCTAAGTTCAGAACCAAGTGTCCTTAATTTATGAGCTTGTAACTCTAAGTTAAGGACTACCTGTCCTTAATTTTTGAACTTCCAACTCTAAGTTCATGACCAAGTGTCCTTAATTTATGAACTTATGCACTGATAATTAGGAATTGAGGACTAACTTATAAGCTTTCTAACTTTGATAATATTTTAAATTTTCAGTGGACAAACTGATATTTATTCTGAGGATAATGGTATGAGAACGAATCCATATAAATTGTACAATCAAAAAGTCAGTAGCAAAATATTCTTCCTTGAGCTTTCAAATAGTAGCTATGTACTTGATGATAAGGTTTGATAATTTACAAGGCATTTCTTTTCTTTCTTCTTAATTTAGTATTTTTTAATTATTTATGACTCATGGATTTTTATTTTATTTTTTGCCTTTTTATGAAGCATATTGACATTGCCTTGTATTATTTGAGAAAGAAGGAATGCTACCACCCTTGCGCCTATCCACTTTGTTGTACAACTACAGATATAGTTTTTGATAACTATATAATACTTGTGTATAAGGATTTCAATGAAAATGCTTCAAATGAGTTTTGGTGTGTTGATAATCAATTGTTTATCATACCATATGTGTAGGGGTTGACAATCGGAGATGTAAAATTGCTTGGACAGAGGTTGATAAAATCTTTTTTCCATGTCGGCTACCTTCAGAAGACAATGATGACGTGACACATTTTCTTTTGGGTATATTGGACTTGAATGAGAAAAAGATTGATGTGTACGATTCCATATATAGTGAACCATATGAGGATTGATTGAAACACACTGAAATGTATTTTGGAAATGCATTCAATAAATTTGATATTCAGTGGCAAAGATCACTGAAACAAACCGGATCGTAAGTGTTGTTATTTGCTATATAATTTATATGTACTTTAGATTTATTTATTAAAGATATTGTTTAATTGAATCCCTACCTTAAAATTATTTTAGTATTGATTGTGGTGCATTCCTAATCAAGTATGCCGAGTTGTTGATGATGGGAAAGGATGTGGAGAAATTCTAACCTGAGGACATATCAAATTTCAGAAAAGAACTTGCAGCAAATATTTGGGCACATGGAGAGTGAAAAAGAAATTCTAGTTATTAAACACCACCAGAAAAAGTCGGTGACGACTATGATAGTGAAAATAAAACTTCTTGCCCAAAGGAGCTATAGTGTAGTAGTATAGAAAGTCAGCTGTAGTGGAATTGCTAGTAGTATATTTCTGAAATATCCTGTAAATTATTCATAAGCCACTTTATTTTGTTTGCATAGCAAAATATTTTGGTCGCAACTTTGACAAATAAAAGTTTCAACAGTAATATGAAGGCGACACCTTTAGCCAAATCCGTTGCTTTTAATGAATGTTGCTGGTTTTCATATTTATTCTTCTGAGGTTGCTATCATGTTATTAATCTCTCTCTCTCTCTCTCTCTCTCTCTCTCTCTCTCTCTCTCTCTCTCTCTATATATATATATATATATATATATATATATATATATATATATATATATATATATATATATATATATATATATATATTTTCCCTTTTTTTTGCTGGTCAATGTGACCTTTTTGAATTTTTAATTGCTAAAATTGGTCAATGTGCCCAGTTGAGTAGCTACTGTCTAGGTAAATTTCTGCTTATGTTGTGATCAGCTTTTTTGACAACTGGTTTCTGATCTTTGAGCTGAACCTTGTGAGCCTTTTTGAGCTCAACTTGTAGTTTTTGGGAAGAATTCTGCACAACTGAAAATTCTGCACTTTTGAGCAATAATTCTGCCCACAGAAATTTCAAGTTGTTAGCAGGGTTCCAAAGTAGTTACTGATTTCTAGTTTTCTGGGAAGATATTGAGATAGCACTTGTGGATTGAATTGAAGAGTTTAACAGCTTCACTTGCCTCGACAACTCAGTTGTGCACAATTACAGTTTTGTCCAGTATTTGTTTCAGAAGTTTTACCCAGTTTTAATGAAATTTGCAGCTTGATAATTGACAATTTCATTAGTCCAATTTGGTTCTTTCTGTTAACTACTGATCTGTCCATTTTTGCACAGTTTTAAACTGGCACTGTTTGATTAAATTGTCCGAAAGTGTTTTAGATTCCATCCAGTTTATTGTAGATTTGCACAGTCTTGCAAATCTGTAGAGCTATTGCAAAAGATTCTTATATGTTAGTTCATGTATTATATGTTGAGAGCTGCAGGCTTAAGCTAACAGTTGAGCAGGTGAAAATCCACAGTTTTGAATCCACTTGTGAACACCTGAGCAGGTGAAAAGCTGCAGTCATTCTCCCCTATGTTAATGTTGAACTTCGTTGGTAGTGCAGGGCAATTTCATTTCCAAGATGGAATAGACAAAGCAATACACATTGATTGTTGTAGAACTTCAGGACATAATGTTCATAAATGTCCAGATTTGTTGAAGGATGAAAATGATATTCGGGACGTATTTTTCTGAAATGTTCTAAACTTCTGGAAATCTAGACACTTAACTAAGATTTTCATAAGTTAAGGACATTTTAGAAATTTATGTCCTTAATATTAAATTCATACTTCAAACTTTCAGGACGTTTCAAAAAATTATGTCCTGAAGTTTACTTGTACCAACTCATTTTCAAAATAAGATGTAGCAAGCTGCAGGCGTCAAGTTTTACAAAGAAAAATGACTTTCTTGTTTACTTATGGCAAGAGTATAATCCCATAAATAATAATTGGCCCGACAAAGAAAACTTGAACTCCCAACAAAAGAAAAAGAAACGAAGAGCACGTAAGCACAAAGAAACATTGAAAATTCAAGATACTTTTTATATAACCATCTGCTAAAGCTTACTTGCTCAAATAAAAACAATTTAATTGAATCCAATTTATAGCAAAAACTTAAAAGACTAGATAAACATAAGTGGATATCTATAATTCTCTATGCTTCCTTGAAAATGGGTGGACTGCCGGAGAATATATACAAGATGTTCCATTATGACCAATTCTTCTGCAACGACAATATTTGAACGTTATTTTTGATGATTCGGTAGCTGGAATATGCCTTTTCTTCTGCCTTCTGCCTGGCGGGACCTTGAAATATGGAGATTTGATTTATGACTTAACACTCTCTGGTACAATCCAAGAATCTGTATGTCCTACAGGATGTCTTTGTCTTTCATATATTTTCAGCCAAGATTCCTTTAAGTAACAGTCCGAGCAGAAATTGAACTTCTTGATGTTTCTTTTCTCGATAGCTACGATTGCATGTATACTTGGTAATTCATCAAATTGAAATTGAAAACAATAACATGTTCATTTGTTTAAGTCCAACAAGAAAGTATATCCTTCTTCCTCGTCTCTAGAACGCCATGAATCAACAGGGAAGGCCTTCAAAGTTGAAAAACTATAAGTTAATACATTATGTTAAATTATCATTAAAATGATAAGATAAAGTAAGAACATAATACTTACATTTAAAGTAAAAAGCTAAATCTATCTTTTTCTTCAATTCCTCTTCTACCCAACATGAAACATCATAAAAGTTCCTTCTCCTTCATTTCTTCTTTCATAAAACCAACGTTGTAGCTTCACTTGGATGAAATCCATCATTCTCAATATAGGCAGCTCCCTTGCTTCTAATAGCACAGAATTCATTGACTCAACTATGTTTGTTGTGAGCATGTCATATTTTCGTCGTGGACAACAAGAACGCGCCCACCTTTCCGGTGGTTCTTCTATCAAGTAGTCAAAAGTCTTCTTATAAACTTTTGGTATCTCTGACATGTAGAGATCAAATTCTTTGCACCTGTATACTCTTGCAGCACTTTGAAAAAGTTTTATGACCTCACTTTGCACTTTCCTTCACTTTAGGTTCTGCTCCAAATGATAGATACAAATCCCATGGTGGCTTTCAGGATATACCTTTGTGATGCCATGTGCAATAGATTGATGCCTATCTGATAAAAAAAATAAATTGTCACGGCTCCCAATTGCATTGTGAAGCTCACTAAAGTACCACTCATAGGAGTTGTTATTTTCAGATTCTGCAATCCCAAAGGCTAGTGGGAATATTTGGTTATTTGCATTCTTTGAAATTAAAATCATTAAAATACCATGATATTTTGACTTCAAAAAAGTTGCATCAACAGCAATCACCGGTCTATAATGATTCCAACCAGCTATTGATGATCCATATGCATAAAACATATAAAGAAACCTGAAAAAATAAACCAAAATTCAGTATTAATAAACACTTTTTGATGTTAGTGTATGTTTACAGGTTTTTATTTTCATCATGTACAAGTAAGAAGACAACAATTCATAATTCTCTTCAGGAGTTCCTCTCATTAAAGCTGAAGCACGTTGAATAGCATGCCACGCCTTGTGATACCCAATGCCTAGTCCATGTAATTTTTACATTTATGCCATGACAAAGGCTGGTGTAACTTCAAACCTTGGGTCTCGAAGATTTTCAATAATGTAACCACAACTTTGAAGTTGCATGCCTTTGATCAACTTTCATAGTGTTAACTGAGTAGTCATGATTTTTTTCAACCTTTACTATCTTGAATAATGTTGAATCTTTAATTTTGAAAGCACGCACACACCACCCATACTTTTTATCATTGCATTTCAAAGAATATCTTGTTGAGCTTGATCTAACAACCTTGAATTCAAAATGTCCTTTAATTGCTATATTCGAAAAACAATTAATTATACTCTTCTTTTTATCAAATATTGATTCCACTTTTATTTCATCCAACGAAGCATTTTCTCTCAATATTGTAGTTAAGGATTATTTTTGTTTTGACTTTGACCTTCGTCTGGTTAGTTGAGTAGAGGATTTTTCAGCAACTTCTTCAATTACTGGTACGTTCTCTAAGACTTGAATACCCAAAGCTTGTTGGTTGTCAATCTCAATAATGCTTTGTCCTTCCACTTGAATAGAATTAAATGTTTGAAGCACCTCTTCAATTATTGGTTCAGGTTCTACCACATCTATTTCCATTATCTGTTGGCATTTGTCTTGATTGCCTTGTTGAGTTTCTATGTTAACATATTCAAAGGTGCTTGTAGAGCCAAAAACTCTTTGCGAAACATCAACAATGAAACGACAGCCCTTGAAGAGTGAATGATTTTTTAGTAACTTTATACATGTGTGAAGATCTAAATCTTTGGATACAAGCATTCCCTTGCTTATTCCCAGGTTTATATCAAACCATATCATTGTTTCAAACTTGTCTCTATCCAATTCAATAACTTCAAAGACCTAGTTGACAAAATCTTCAAATCGAATTGCCTCAGGTACTAGAACAAGCTTTGTTTGATGATCCAGATACTTATAGTCTGCAGTCCATCTTCTATTTAAAGTAATTATAATACATATTGTATCCATCCTGCAAGTCAAGAAAAGGGAAAATTCAGGACACTTTGTCCTTAATATTTACACAATAGTCATAATGACCTGACTGGTCATTTTGCTTTCTAGATCCTTGTTCCCCTAAATAATACTCCATGTATATGCTTTTACTATTTTATGAATTGCGGGGACGATTAGTTTGGGATTTAGAAGGGTTCGGGTTGAAATCGAAACATTTAGTTCCTTAATATTAGCTTTAAAGGGGTAAGTTTGACTTGGGTCAACATTTCTAGTAAACGGCCGGGATTTGATGGTCCCAATAGTTTTTATGATGCTTTTTGACTTGGGCGTATGTTCGTATCGGGTTTTGGATGACCGGGAGCGTTTCAGCGCAAAACGTTGAAGGTTAGCGTATTGGAGGTTATAAAGTTCTTTAAATTTGGTTTGGAATAGGTTTTGGTATTATCGAGGTATGTTTGGGATTTCGAGCCTGGGAATAGTTCCGTATGGTGATTTAAGACTTGCACGCAAAACTTGGTATCATTCCGAGTAGTTTAAGTATGAATCGGCGCATTCGGAGTAAGTTGGAAAATTTTGAAGTTCATAAGTTGATTCTATTAGTTTTGAGTTGTGATTCTTAGTTTTAATATTGTTTACCTTATTTCGAGGGTGAGAGCGAGTGCGTTTTATGTTTAAAAACTTATTTGTATGTTTGGACGGGGCCTCGGGGGGCCCGGATGACATTTGGACAATGCACGAAAGTCGTTTGGCCTTGGATGAACAGCTGAAGCATCAAGCTTCTGGTGCAATCACACCTGCGGAGGGCCAGCCGTAGGTGCGAGCTCGCGGAAGCGAGCCAGCACCCGCAGAAGCAGCCCAGCATGGGAAGCCCAAAAATCGCAGATGCGGGACATGGTGCGCACCTGCGATGGAAGCAACCGCAGAAGCGGCCAAAGCCGCAGGTGGAGCACGCGCGTCTCAGCAGCGGTCCTGCAGAAGCGGGCCTGTGGTCCGTAGATGTGAAAGAGGTCAACTGAGGGAGAGTCGCATCTGCAAGGCTTTCTCCGCAGAAGCGGAGCTGCAGATGCGGTCATGGATCCGCAGAAGCGGAAGTCTTGGAGGCAGAGAGGTTCATTTAATACGGGACTTAGGCCATTTTTTACTCATTTTGTTTCACTTCTTGGGCGATTTTGGAGATTCTTAGAGAGGGGTTTTCACCTAGCTATTGGAGGTAAGTGATTTATATCTAATGTAAGTTAAATACATAGATTATGGGTAGATTTTAACATGTAAAATTGTGAAAATTATGGGTTAAGATGAAAAAACCTAGGTTTTGATAAAAATGGGATTTAACCACGAAAAGGGTTATGGAATTTGGTGAAAGTTATATATTTGAGTTCGTGAGGTTATGGGTAACAATTTTCTTTGAAAATTTCCAGAATCCGAGTACGTGGGCCTGGGGGTAAATTTTAGAAATCTTCCAAAAGGGGTTGGGTAACTACTCTAATAGTTAGATTACGAACTTTCGAATATGTATTGATTATTTTATATAACATTTAACTAGCTTCGGATTGTTCGGCATCGAGTTGAGGCTTTAGAGTGAATTCGAGGCTGGAAAGCGATCTTTGAGATAAGGTAAGTCTCTTGCCTAACCTTGTAAGAGGGAATTTACCCCATAGATGATTTAAATTACTATTTGCTTCTAATTGTGGGGGCTACGAACGCACAAGGTGACGAGAGCCCGTGCGTAGCTACTAATTATGCTTATGTCTGGGTAGTTTAGGCCCCAAATCATGAAATATTTGTAATATTTGCACCCTACCTATTTATTTAAGTGCCTAAATTATATTGGAACTTGATAAAAGAATTATAAAAGACCGAATT
Organism: Nicotiana tabacum; assembly: GCF_000715075.1. NCBI lineage: Eukaryota > Viridiplantae > Streptophyta > Magnoliopsida > Solanales > Solanaceae > Nicotiana > Nicotiana tabacum. The sequence goes on along the minus strand of NC_134094.1, from coordinate 24,984,233 downwards.
TCACTTACTTGAGTTTTGGCGGGTTACTTGACCGTTAATAGAAATTGTGCTTCTTTGTGTATTCTCCTTGTAATAACTTTTAAATCGGATGTTAATAAAGTATACTCTCTTCTTGTGGAGCGGGCCGAATGCATGGGCAGTAGATAGATGCATCTATGGTTCATGCCGCACGACCCTCGGCAGTGTACACATTATTCTGGATCGGGCCGTACGACCTCGACATAATCGTGCGTGAAAATACTCGTAGTTGAATTATATTTGATATTATTTTATGGCTTGAAAGGTTAAGAATTTCATATGACAGAAACTGACTTGGGATTTACCATTCGTGAAAAAATTATTTATTTCCTGCTTGTTATTGAGTTAATATTATTATGTACATAACTCATGCTTATTTAGAATTTCTGTATTTTTATTGTTAGCCCATAGTAAGTGTCGATGTCGACCCCTCGTCACTAATTCTTCGAGGTTAGACTAGATACTTACTGGGTACATGTTGTTTATGTACTCACGCTACACTTTTGCACTAACCGTGCAGAATCTGAGGCAGGTGCATCTGGCAGTCTTAACGGCGCGCACCCTCGTTACCCTGAAGCCTAGTGGTGAGCCACTTCCTGAGCTGTTCTGCAGCACCTAAAGTCTATCTTTTGTATCTATTTTTCTGTCCACTTTATTTTAGACAATAGTTAGAGTTTTGTATATTCTACTAGTTGCTCATACACTTATGACACCAGTTCTTGGCACACACACTAGTAGACTTTATGATTTTGGAGTACTTATATCACTATGATTGCCACTTAGTTGTATTCGTTTTATTTATTAAATTTTCTACTCCTTAATTTCTTAATAAATAGAATTTAATTACTTGGAAACTTATTAAAAAGAGAAATAACATGGATTAGTTCACTGTTGGCTTGCCTAGCGGCTATGTTGGGCGCTATCACGGCCTATAGGGGAAATTAGGTCGTGACAACATGGTATCAGAGCACTAGGTTCACGTAGGTCTCACAAGTTATGAGCAGGCCTAATAGAGTTTTGCGAATCGGTGCGGAGATGTCTGTACTTATCTTCGAGAGGCTATAGGGTGTTAGGAAACTACTCTTTCTTCATCTCCTATTGTACAATTAATGTTGTGCTAAGTATCTTTCTCTTATTCTCTCACAGATAGTGAGAAAGCGCGTGGTAGATGTACCCGATCAAGGAGGAGCTGCTCCCCTATTGCTAGAGGCGGAGGCAGAGGTTGAGGGAAGGCTCCAGCTCGTGGTAGAGGACGAGGGCATCCTAGAGTTGTTCCATCCATGCCACAAGTGGATCCAATAAAGGATCCTATTATTGAGGAGCAGGACGAGGTGCCTGTAGCAGAGCCAGCCCCGATAGATTTCATGTCCGCACCGGGATTCCGGGAGGTCATGGGTCGTATGCTGCGGTTCATGGATTCTATGAATCGGGATGGTTTATTTCCAGCAGACCCAGCCACATCTCAGGCTGGAGGGGGAGTATAGACCCCTACCGCTCGGGCTCCAGGGCATGCAATTGCCGTATATCAGACCCCGGGCGCTACCTATGAGCGGAGCTCAGCCAGTTGCAGCAACTATACCTGAGCCTAGACCAGTTACGGCCGGCGATCCACAGAAGCTATTGGACAGATGGACCAATCTACATCCTTTTGTCTTTGGGGGTAAGCGACATGAGGACCCCCAAGATTTTATTGATCGGTGCAGGGACAGACTACACAACATGAGGATATTGGAGTCTCACGGGGTGGAATTTACCATCTTCCAACTTGAGGGCAAGGCCCGTAGGTAGTGGCAGTCATATCTCCTCGGCAGACCAGCAGATTCTCCTCCCATGACTTGAGACCGTTCACCCGTATTTTTTTGGATAGGTATATTCTGCCCTCTCAGAGGGAAGAGTTGCGATTTCAGTTCGAGCAGCTCCAGCAGGGTCAGATGTCGATGACCGACTATGAGGCGAGATTATCCGAGTTATCTCGCCATGCACTTATAATACTCCTATCGACGCAGAGAGAGTGTGGAGGTTTGTTACAGGTTTGCACTCTGGTATTCAGGCCACTATGGCCCGAGAGATTGAGATGAGGACTTCTTACGAGCTAGTTATGGAGATAGCTCGGAGGATCGAGGGTGTACGCCAGCGTAGTCAAGAGCAGACGACGAGGGATAAGAGGTTTCGATATTCTGGAGAGTTTAGAGTGCCCCAACTGTGGGTAGAGGTCAGTTTGTGAGGGATCACTCAAGCAGGCCCACATATCCAGCACCGTTTCCTCCTCGGGGTGCTTCGGTATGACCTTATTTCAGCACCATGCTAGAGAGTTTCTACCGCCCACCAGCTATTCAGGGTTCCTTCAGTGGGTATTTGGGACATCATGGTCAGACTTCAGGTCAGCAGTCCACCGTATTGAGAGGTTGTTTCGAGTGCGGGGATCTCAGTCATGTGCGGAGGTTCTTCCCCAGGCTTTGGGGCAAGGAAGTACATCAGGGTCAGCAGCCTATGATTACACCACCAGCTGCCCCACCAGCCGTCCGGCTGCACAGAGGCAGAGAACAGGTGGTTAGGGGCCGCCCTAGAGGTGGAGGCCAACCAGGTGGTGCTCCCGCCAGATTCTATGCCTTTCCAGCCATACTAGATGTAGTAGGCTCAAATGTCGTGATCACAGATATTATTTCTATCTGCGGTAGGGATGCTTCGGTACTATTTGATCTAGGGTCTACATATTCATATGTTTCATCTTTGTTTTCTCATTTCCCGGGAGTTCCTCGTGAGTCCTAGGGTACTCATGTTTATGTGTCCACTCTAGTGGGCGATTATGTTGTTGTGGATCAGGTCTACCGGTCATGTATCATGACTTTCTGTGGTTATGAGACTAGAGTGGATCTTCTGTTGCTTGATATGACCGACTTTGAGGTAATCCTAAGCATGGACTGGTTGTCTCCATATCATGTCATGCCAAGACTGTTACCTTGGCAATGCCAGAGTTACCTAGATTGGAGTGGAAGGGATCGTCTGTCAGTGCATCCAGTCGGGTTATCTCCTTTCAGAAGGCTCAACACATGGCCGAGAAGGGTTGTTTGGTTTATCTAGCCTATGTTCGGGATACTACCACAGAGACTCCGGTGATTGATTAAGTGCATGTGGTCCGAGAGTTCTCCGATGTGTTTCCTTCTGATCTTCCAGGCATGCTACCAGATTGTGATATCAATTTTTGTATCGATTTGGCTCCAGGTACCCAACCTATATCTATCCCACCGTACTGCATGGCTCCGAAAGAGTTGAAGGAGTTGAAGGAACAGCTTGAGGAGTTTCTAGCAAAGGGGTTCGTCAGACCAAGTGTATCGCCTTGGGGTACACCAGTGTTATTTGTGAAGAATCAATATGGGACTATGTGGATGTGCATTGATTACCGCCAGTTGAACAAAGTTACCATTAAGAACAAGCACCCGTTGCCGCGTATTGATTACTTATTTGACCCGTTGTAGGGTGCTAGGGTGTTCTCTAATATCGACTTGAGATTGGGGTACCATCAGTTGAAGATTCGGGTTTCGGATGTTCCAAAGACGACTTACCGGACTAGATATGGCCATTATGAGTTTCTGGTGATGTCCTTCAGTTTGACTAATGCCCCGACGACGTTTTATCGATTTGATGAACCAGGTGTTCAAGACATGTATTGATTCGTTTGTCATTGTCTTCATTGGTGACATTTGATTTACTCGCGTAGCATGGAGGAGCTCGAGCAACATTTGAGAGTGGTGCTTCAGACCTTGCGATAACAGAAGCTATATGCTAAGTTCTCCAAATGTGAGTTTTGGTTGGATTCCATAGCATTCTTGGGGCATGTTGTATTAGGCGAGGGTATTAAGGTAGATCCCAGGAAGATTGAGGCAGTTCAAATTTGGCCTCGTCCTACCACGGCGACTGAGATTAGGAGCTTCTTGGGGTTAGCAGGTTATTATTGCCGGTTTGTGGAGGGCTTCTCATCTATCGCAGCACCTTTGAGTAGATTGACCCAGAAGGGTGCTCCGTTCTGATGGTCCGATGAGTGTGAGGTGAGCTTTCAGAAGCTCAAGACCGCATTGACTTCAACACTAGTGTTTGTGTTGCCTTCCAGTTCTGGGATGTATACTGTGTATTGCAATGCTTCACGCATTGGTTTAGGTTGTGTATTGATGCAGGAGAGGCGAGTTATTGCATATGCTTCATGAAAGCTGAAGCCCCACGAGAAGAATTACCATGTACACGATTTGGAGTTGGTCGCGATTGTTCATGCTCTTAAGATCTGGAGGAATTATCTTTATGGTGTATCCTGTGAGGTTTACACCGATCATCGCAGCTTGCAGCATTTGTTCAAGCAGAGGGAACTCAATTTAAGGCAGCGCAGGTGGCTTGAGTTACTAAAAGATTATGATATTACCATCCTTTATTATCCAGGCAATGCGAATGTTGTTGCGGATGCCTTGAGCAGAAAGGCGGAGAGTATGTGTAGTTTGGCATTCATTTCAGCAGAGGAGAGGCCACTAGCTTTGGACATTCAGTCCATGGCTAACAGACTTGTGAGGTTGGATATTTCAGAGACCAGGCGAGTTCTTGCATGCGTTGTTGCCCAGTCTTCACTATTCGAGCAGATCAAGGCTCGTCAGTTTGATAATCCGCACTTATTGGTTCTCAGAGAGATAGTACTACAGGGTAGTGCCAAACAGGTTACTATCAGGGAGGATGGTGTTACGTAACTCCAGGGTCGCCTATGTGTCCCTAATGTTGATGGATTAAGGTAAAAGATTCTAGAGGAGGCACACAGTTCTCGATATTCTATTCACTCACCCAGGTGCTACGAAGATGTATCGCAACTTGAGGCAGCATTATTAGTGGCGGCGGATGAAGAAGGACATAGTTGAGTATGTAGCGAGGTGCCTTAATTTCCAGCAGTTTAAGTACGAGCATGAGAGGCCAAGTGGCCTACTCCAACAGATGGTTATACCTGAGTGGAAATGGGAGCGCATTACCATGGATTTCGTACTTGGGTTGACGCGGCCCTTGCGGAAGTTTAATGCAGTTTGGGTCATTGTCGACAGGTTGACCAAGTCAGCACACTTCATTCCGGTTGTTACCACGTATTCTTCACAGAGGTTGGCTCAAATTTACATTCAGGAGATTGTTCGGTTACATGGTGTGCATGTTTCCATCATATCATATAGAGCCCCCCAGTTTACTTCACATTTCATGAGGGCCGTACATAGTGAGTTGGGGACCCAAGTAGAGCTCAACACTGACTTTTATCCGCAGTAGACCGACGGACAATCTGAGCGAATGGTTCAGATTATGGAGTACATGCTCAGAGCATGTGTGATTGACTTCGGAGGGTAGTGGGATAGATTCTTGCCATTGGCTGAGTTTTCTTACAACAACAGTTATCAGTTCAGCATAGAGATGGCTCCATTTGAGGCTTTATATGGTCGGCGATGTCGTTCGCCCGTCGGATGGTTTGAGCCCGGTGAGGCTAAGTTATATGGTACCGATTTAGTGAAGGATGCCTTGGAAAAGGTAAAGTTGATTCAGGAGCGACTTCGCACAGCACAGTCCAGACAGAAACGTTACGCGTACCAGAAGGCGCGTGATTTATCATTTATGGTGGGCGAGAAAGTTCTCTTGAAAGTCTCGCCGATGAAGGGAATCATTAGGTTTGGGAAGAAGGGAAAATTGAGCCCAAGGTTCATAGGACCATTTGAGGTGTTGAGATGAGTTGGGAAAGTTGCTTATGAGCTTGATTTACCTCCCAGTCTATCTGGAGTTCATACGGTTTTCCACGCGTCTATGCTCCGGAGGTATCATGCCGACAGGTCGCATGTGTTAGACTTCAACACTATTCAGCTAGATGAGAGCCTGGGTTATGAGGAAGAGCCAGCTACCATTGTTGACAGGCAGGTTCGCCAACTGAGGTCCAAGAAGATTTCTACTGTAAAGTTCAGTGGAGGGGCCAACCACTCAAGGAGGTGACTTGGGAGGTCGAGGAGGACATGCAGAGCAGATATCCACACCTATTCAGCACTTCAGGTATGATTCTAGACCCGTTCGAGGATGAACGTTTATTTAAGAGGTGAAGAATGTAACGACCAGACCGGTCATTTTATTTCTAGATATCGTTCCCCTAAATAAGACTCCATGTATGTTCTTTTACTGTTTTATCACATGCATGTACGGTTAGTTCAGAATTTGGAAGGGTTCGGGTTGAAATTGGAACACTTAACTCCTTAATATTGGCTTTAAAGGGGTAAGTTTGACTTGGGCAAACATTTCTGGTAAACAACCTCAGAACCAGGATTTGACGGTCCCAATAGGTTAGTATGATGATTTTGGACTTGGGCGTATGTTCGGATCGGGTTTTGGATGACCCGGGAGAGTTTCGGCGCAAAACGTTGAAAGTTGGCGCATTGAAGGTTTTAAAGTTCTTTAAATTTGGTTTGAAGTAGGTTTTGGTGTTATCGAAGTCCATTTGGGATTCCGAGCCTGGGAATTATTCTGTATGGTGATTTAATACTTGCACGCAAAACTTGGTGTCATTCCAAGTAGTTTAAGTATGAATCGGCGCGATCGGAGTAAGTTGGAAGAATTTGAAGTTCATAAGTTGATTTTATTGGTTTTGGGTTGCGATTCTTAGTTTTAATGTTGTTTTCCGCATTCCGAGGGTGCGAGCTAGTCCGTTTTATGTTTACAAACTTATTGATATGTTTGGACGGGGCCAAGGATGCCATTCGGACGATGCGTGTAAGTCGTTTGGCCTTGGATAAACAGCTCAAACATCAAGCTTCTGGTGCAATCGCACCTGCGGAGGGCCAACCGCAGGTGCGAGCCAGCAGCCGTAGAAGCAGCCCAGCATAGGCAGCCCAAAAATCGCAGATGCGGGATATGGTGCGCACCTGCGAAAGTACAGGTGCGATGGAAGCAATCGCAGAAGCGGCCAAAGACGCAGGTGCGGCACGCAAGTCACAGCAGCGGTCCTGCAAAAGCGGGCCTGTGGTCCGCAGATGCGGAAGAGGCCAACTGAGGGAGAGTCGCATCTGCGAGGCTTTCTCCGCAGAAGTGGAGCCGCAAATGCGGTGATGGAGCCGCAGAAGCGGAAGTCCTGGAGGTAGTGAGGTTTATTTAATACGGGACTTATGCCATTTTTGACTCATTTGCTTCACTTCTTGGGCGATTTTGGACCTTCTTAGAGAGGAGTTTTTCACCTAGCTATTGGAGATAAGTGATTTCTATCCAATGTAAGTTAAATACATTGATTATGGGTAGATTTTAATATGTAAAATTGTGAAAATTATGGGTTTAGATGAAAAAAATCTAGGTTTTGATAAAAATGGGATTTAACCACGAAAACGGTTATGGAATTTGGTGAAAATTATATATTTGAATTCGTGAGATTATGCGTAACAATTATCTTCGAAAATTTTCAGAATCCGGGCACGTGGGCCTAAGGTGAATCTTAGAAATCTTCCAATAGGGGTTGGGTAACTACTCTAATAGTTAGATTACGAACTTTCAAACATGTATTGATTATTTTATATAATATTTGACTAGTTTCAGATTGTTCGGCACTGAATTGAGGCTTTAGAGTAAATTCGAGGCCGGAAAGAGAGCGTTGAGATAAGTTAAGTCTCTTGTCTAACCTTGTAAAAGGGAATTTACCCCATAGGTGATTTAAATTACTATTTGCTACTAATTGTGGGGGCTACGAATGCATGAGGTGATGAGAATCCTTCCGTAGTTACTAATTATGCTTATGCCCGGGTAGTTTAGGACCCAAATCATGAAATATTTGTAATGTTTGCACCCTACCTGTTAATTTAAGTGCCTAAATTATATTGAAACTTGATAAAAGAATTGTAAAAGACCGAATTTCACTTACTTTATTTTTGGCGGGTTACTTGACCGTTAATAAAAATTGTGCTTATTTGTGTATTAGCCTTATAATAACTTTTAAATCGGATGTTCATAAAGTATCATCTCTTCTTTTGGAGCGGGCCGAACGCCTGAATAAGATGCAAATACAGGACACTTTGTCCTTAATATTTACACAGCAATCATGAAGTTAAGGACACGATGTCCTAAACTTTATCAATACAAGTTGCAAATACATGACACTTTGTCCTTTACATTTACACAGCAGTCATAAAATTAGGGACACGATGTCCTAAACCTTAATCAATACAACTTGTAAATACAGGAAACTTTATCAATACAATGCAATCTAGGAAAGGAAAATAAAAATATCAAATCCCTTGAATCTTATTCTCCAGTAACGAAATCAAAATCCACACAAACACACAAAAGCATATAGAGATATCTGAAATTTTAGAACTTACTGTAATTTTATGGTAAAATTTAGACGAGAAAATTGAATTCTCTAGTTTGAAATAGGAGGAGAAAGAAGGAGAAAACCTTCTGTAATTTGGACGATCAAAGGTTTATGCAATAGGTAAAGTTTGAGCGAAGGTTTCTCTCCTAAACTCTCTGCACGTAAATAAGTTGAGCGAAGGAGCGTAGGTTTCAGCGAAATTATTATAGAAGAGGGGTATTAAACAGTGGCTTAAAAGTAAATACATCTCTTATTAGTGGCTAACTATGCAGAAAGTGCAATTGCTTGATATGTTACGTTGAAAATATAGTCGCTGGAATATGAGTTTGGTAGTGTATGTCTCATCTTTAAGAAAAAACAACAAAACCGAAAAACCGACATAAACCGAATCGAGAAAAAATCGACTTAATTGGTTTGTTTTGGTTTTCTTTGAAGAAAAAAACCTATCCAAACTGAACTATGAACATCCTTAGCCAGATGACTAGACTTGATTAGCTGAAGTGGCAACTGCGAAACAACATCACATATTGTTGTTGCAACAACTGATATTGTGACTCTCTATCATAGAGAGTTTGAGATAAGAGAGGAGTTCCTAGAAAAATTGTAGAAACGTAAGAAAACTTGCATGAACTCCAACACAATATGCTGAAATTTTAGTTGCAAAAACTTGAAATCCAGCATATTATATGGGAGTTTTTATGTACCAATTTCATCTGTTGTTGAGTAACGAAGAAGCGGAGAGGAAGCATAGGATTTTAGGGGTCTTTTTGTCTAGGTATTACTTTCGGTTGAAAAAAGTGGCTAAATTTCAATTAATTTTGAATGTGACTTATTTTCTATTACGAATTCAAAATATAATTGCATCTAAATTTTTGCCCTTTCTACTAAAAGTATGACTTACCTAAGTTGCTTATCAAAAATAAATAAAATCCACTTAAAAGAAAAAAACACCGAGCTCTATTTTAATTTAAGTCCTATACTTAAGAATATTTTTTCTCTATTAAGGACTGTGCAATTAAACAATACTAAGGGAAAACAAGGTATAAAAAAGTTAAGAACATAAACCACCCTTGGCTTGTACCATTTCTCGATTTGTTCATGTCATCTTAGCGCAAAACTATGACTAGCTTGTAAAAAGACATCACCTACGCTACTATTAGTGGTGCATGGATGTGTGTGTGCGTATAGATAGAAGCTAGATAATAATATTTGATAGGATCCAAAAATAAGTTGTTTTAGCAATGCAGCACAGAACTAGGAGATCTCTTATAACAAAAAGCCACTCTTATGCCATTTCCCTGTATCTGTGGTAGTTGCATTCAAAATTACATTTCTCCTTAATTTTACAACAAACCTTATCATCATCTTCAGAAAAGGCACAGCAAAAATTTCTCATGGGATAAAGGGGGCAGAACCAAAAATCTGTGAAATCTAATAAAATAAGGTAAAAAAGGTCCATTCCATTATCTGCTGCAGCTGGAAGACTTCTACATCTCAGCGCGATCCCAGTTAATTGCTTTTTCTTCAACCTCAAGTTCTGCTTGATGAAGTCTATTGCGCGCCAGCTTACTCATCATCGCGAGACCTGAAAAGTGTAAAAGCCCAGAACCATAAATAAAACCAATATTTGATTAAAAAAATCATACAAGATGAGAACATTATACTAACAGCACTGCTTCCTTAAAGAGAAACAATTGGAGACCAAGTAAAGGCCTCAAAGACCACACAAAGACATACTCACCCAGATAACAAAATGCCTAAACCAAAAAATAAAACCAAGGAGTGTGGTGGGATGGTTGGAATCCCTCTACCCTCAACCAAAAGTCTCAGGTTCGAGCACGGGAAATAGAGGAACTCCTAGTTGGGAGCACATTATCCCCTCTACGGAGCCCTACCTTCGCGAATCAGAATTAGTGATCCAGTGGATTTCAAACACCGGATGTCTGAAGCATTAAAAATGGTGGCAAAGGGAAGTAGGTAAAATTATACATTTTATCCATGTACATCCTATTCCTTTGTTAGGGCACGTGTGCCTGTCTCTGTCTAAATCTTGTTCTTCATCAATACCGACAATAATGGTGACCATGACAAATAACGGTTCTCAAAGAAGATGACCATGAAAGTAATTTTTTGCTTTTGAAAAGTTTAATTTGCAGTAGTCCTTACCTTCAACCATCTTGTATAAAGAAGACCACCATCTGTCTCTGGAAACCTGGTACTGATCCAGGGTATCTTCGATTTCTTTGTCGTGCTTACCCTCTAATACTCCCTGCAGAGTGATTACGGCATTCTTTGTTTTCTTCAGGATATTATCCTCATCCTCAATTTCTAACTGCACAAGGTCATTTTGGGATGAAGTAAGTGTAACAGCTAGTGCAAACTGTGCTGCAGCAGTCCAACGTGAAGAGGCAAGCCATCTCCTTTGCCCATCTAGCTGTTTGTCCCTCCCTACACTGTTACCCTCTTCCCCTCCTAATACTAAGTTTCGTAAGTATTGAGCATTTGCAGCTCCTGTACTCTGAACCATCCTAGAAAAAGCAGTTTCTTCCTTTTGTAACAATACTTCTGGAGTATCATATTCCAGTACCTGAAAAGAGACAGACAACAGGTAAATTCAAATAACCCATAGAGAAAAAATGGTTTTAAAAAAAAAAGATGCAATCCCTCTTTTGTATTGGAACCCCAACAAATAGACCCTCAAACCTGCAATCAGGCATGACCTGTTATCAAAGTGAGTTCACAAGACTAAGATTGAAGGGTGAGCACTCTACCTGACCAGCATCAAGCAGAAGAATTCTGTCACAGTCGATGATAGTGTTCAAACGGTGAGCAATGATGAGCATGGTGCATGACTTAAATTCTTCGCGTATAGTTTTTTGAATAAGAGCATCAGTTCTGACATCAACAGCAGCAGTTGCTTCGTCAAGAACAAGAATCTTTGACCGGCGAAGCAATGCTCGAGCAAGACTTAAAAGCTGTCTTTGTCCAACACTGAAATTTTCTCCAGCTTCCGACACCTTAATACATCAAAGTAATGTTTCGTTAGCTATAGCTGAAATTTGTTTGACCATGATAGTATAGATAGAAAAATCAAGAGAATAGACGTAACAGAATTTTCACTTTTTAAATTTATACTAACACAAAGGCTTGAGCCTCTAAGCTATCTAGTTAATTCGAAAGGTCAGAGTTAGTTAATAGTGCAACATGCTAATTTAACTAAAAATAGGTGTTAAGGGTTTTCTTTCTAGCAAAAACAGTAACTATTTGAAACGTGGTTTGTAACTTGTAATATGGTGCATTTGGATAAAGCATAACCATTATACAACAGAAACAAAGCATAACAAATATATGTCCAATTTTTCCTCTTTGATAAGCAATAATCCCAGTAACATCCAATAACATAAAAGTTGATTCTACCATAAAAATGGAAGGTCTGTGCCTTTCCATGTGTTTTACAAGCTGTTCCCTTTAGTTGTAGTCCTCGTGCTTATTAGTGATACTGCCCCTGTATTACATTTTATTCAACAAAGTTCACTTTACAGAGTTTAAATAGACTTTATATTGCCAAAATATTTTAAAGACACTTTGTACTAATGTTTCACATTTTTAGAATCATAAATGCCATTGTTTCACTTTATCACAGGGCATGAAGTTCAAATTTTATATTGACTTATCTATTATGCTAGTGGTATAGAGAGAAAATATTAAAGTAGTCGTTGAAATGTTAGTTTGATAGAGAAAACATCATATCAAAGTTTAAATTAAATAATTAAACGAATCTGAATTCTTGAAAGTAGTGAAAGTCATAAAGAGTAATATTATTAGCGGAATGATGTCAAACAATTTGAAACAATTCAAAACACAAAGAACAAACCTCGGCATCGAGACCCAAAGAGTTCCTCCTGATAACTTCCTTTAGGTGCGCCCTTTCCAAAGACTCCCAGAGGTCAGCATCATTGTGCTCATTGAATGGATCAAGGTTAAATCTCACGGTCCCTGGCCAAAATACACGAGGACTATTGAGATAAACACTTTTTTAATGGTAGGTTGGTGAGTTGTTGTTTAGTTCAGGTCAACACCGAAAATGCAGGACATATTTAATATGACATAAAATGCAGGCCAACTCAAAGATTTTGATAGTATCATATGTTCCTATATTTATTCTTTTAGCATTTACCCTCTACAACTTCTTAAAGATTGTCCTGGAGATCTTTCATTTAACGTTCTCGGTTAACTGTCTGAAGGAGCGAAGGAGATAACGCAAGAAAAGAAAAGCTACAAGCGACTGTTAAGATAATAATAGATCCTGCAACCCAAGGCCCATCAGAAGTATCTTCCCTTCTTTTCCCCCTACTTCTTACTTCTCTCCCCTCCCGATTCCGCAGCTCCTTCTTCTCCCATGTCCATCATGTTGATTACAACCCATAAGCAAAGTTTATGCTAGGTACTAAACACTTCTAGAATAGGACTAGATTTGTGCAATATACACAAATATTATGAGTAGCCATGGTCTTTTTGTTTCTAAATTATAAATCTCTCTTGTATGACCATCTGCACCATCAAATAAAAGACTGGTAAAAGAGCAGACTGATTTGTCAGCAAAAGTCGAAAGAAAGAGAACAACTCAGATTATATGAAGTTGCTTGTGGCTAAGCTAGAAATGTGAGATCAGAACCAGTAGTAAATGAAGTAGGCAAGAGAGAAGTGAATTAGCATTGTATAGCAGCTCTTTGCAAAATTCTCAAAGCTTTTTGCGAGGGGCACAAATGAGGAAGAAGAACAAGAGGAGGCGAGGGGTCTGATGGAGCTCTCTGTCTCTTTGTTCTCTTCTATTATTTTACCATTAGCCATTTAACAGAATTTACAGAAGAGTTTTTCCAGGGAAAATGTTAAAAAAGTTCTCAAAGCTTTTTGTGAGGGGGACAAAAGAGGAGGAAGAAGAACAAGAGGAGGCGAGGGGTCTGATGGAGCTCTCTATCTCTTTGTTCTCTTCTATTATTCTACCATTAGCCATTTACTAAAGAGTTTTTCCAGGGAAAATGTTAAAAGAGTTTGAAGGAGAGATTAATTTGGTAAATGTACATAGTAGCAAAAAGCTAATTAGGGCTTGCAGTGCACATTACCCCGCTCATCAAAAAAGAAATATTCTTTTCAACAAGAATCTTATTTTGGCATGAATTTCACACCCCGCTCTCTGCTACAGAAAAAGCATCAGACACAATCTAAGTCCATCGCAATATATACACTAATTGTTAAGTACAGTGCTCAACCCCCAGTTAACCTCAAAGTCATCAAAGCGTATCCACTAACAAAAACTATTTGACAATGTCCATGGACTTTGTGGATCAAGATAGATTCCAAAGTCAGACGGGCAACAGACAGAATGTGAAAGGTTGACAATATACTTCCTACAAGTCACTAGCATGTTACTCTCCGAACATCTGTTCACAGTTACAGTAATAAGCGCCTCCAGCACTATAGCAGAATCACATGTGCATGATTATCTAGATGCAACTTGATTTGAACTATAAAGATAATGACATCTATAAAGACAAGCCTCCATCCCAAAAAATGGAGATCAAAAACAAATTCAAAAAATACCTGAGAACAAAACTGGTGCTTGCGGTATAATACCAAGAACCTTCCGAAGATCTGTCAGTCCAAACTTTGAAACATCACAATCATCAATTAATATCCTTCCTCTTTCAGGTTCCACAAGTCGGAACAAAGCATTAAACATGCTAGATTTTCCAGCTCCAGTCCTGCCAACTACTCCAACTTTGTCACTCGGAGGAATTGTGAAGGATATACCATGCAGAACAGGAGGAAGTTCGGGCCTGTAACGTAAGACAACGTTCTCAAATCGAATGGATCCTGCTGAAGGCCATCCAGGAGGAGGACGGCTGCCCTCAATTATGGCGGGACCTTCTGATGGTAAGTCTATATACGTTCCAACTCGCTCGACAGCATTTAAACTATTCTCAGCCAAACTTGCAAGTCTCAGTACAGCAGTTAACAAGCTTGTGATATTTAGGGCGTAACTGAGAAGCAAACCCATTGTTGAGGCAAAGGCCTGCTGGTTTTCTGCCCTTCCATTCTGAACTACAGCAAATGTTGCTGTAAGCCAAATCATAAGACCCCCCACAGTCTCGAGACGGATCCCAAGCCAACGATTTCCGCCCATGTTCACAAGTGTAAACCTAATATTGTTATCCACTGACTTCCCATTGATGTTGGCCATTCGATCATAAGCTTTATATGCACGAATAGTTGCAAGACCATTTAGCGCTTCACCAAATTGTGCATAGACAGGAGATCTGGAGATGGAATCCAAGCGCTTCACCTCACGAGCAGTGCTCTGCAAGAAGCAGGTTGTTTTGAGCAAACAATAAGTAGAACTAAAATAGAAAAGGGAAAAAATCAAATAGAAAAACCCAAAGGGGAGGCTTAATTGAAGTTAATCCATTCACCAAATGAAATCAGCCAGACACAGGTTAAGGTAACAGATCCATTTTCGTGAACCAAAATTATTTTCATTCTCCTCCACTAGAGGACTCGAGCATGGCACATAACATGACTTGGACATGCCGGGGAGCATTTTTTACAAATAATATGCGCAAAGAATTAAATACGTTATGGATAAAGTATGTACTATGCATCCTAAGGAATGACAATAGCTTGTTTTGTTTCAGAAAGAGGTGGACCATTCGACCCCATGCTTAGACCTCAATAAAATTAGTGCAGGGGCATATCAGATACATAATTGATAGAGCAGTTCAGATTATATCTAAGAAACATGAATTATACAAAACAAAATAAAATAATAGTTTTCCACATACCTGATAATACAAATAGGCTCCGTAAAACAAGACCAACAACGGCATTATTGCCCATAAAGACATGGTACTCACTATACCAATCAGGACAAATGTTGAGATAAGCTGAAACACCTGGCCCAGGAACATGCTTACAAAGGGTGCAACAGTTCTATCTATGTCCCCTAGATCCTTGGCAAACCTATTGATAATCCTCCCCAGTGGATTTGTGTGAAAGAAGACCATTGGAGCTCTTAAAATAGAATTAAGCATAGCATCATGCAACCTCCTGGCAGCATAAAGGCTTGACGTGATCAGCCAAAATGAATTCGTGAGAGTTACCATAACCTGATATGCAGATAATATAGACAGTAATTAGAAGTCTCCTTTTCTTTCCCCTTCATCAGATGAAGAGTTCCACCGTCTTATTCAGCATACAAGGATATCAAATATCTTGGATCAGTAGGGAGAAAGCAGCAAGCAACAAAAGCTAAGAGAGATAATAATTACATACTTGACCAAGAGATAAAAGCGAATAAATCAGATTGTAGAAGCCAGCACTATATCTCGTCGAACTGCTTTGATCAGTCCAAAAACTTAACCATGTGCTACTCCCAACACGGAGAGCTTCTATCAAGAAATAGCACAAAAATAGTATCACAACCACCCAAGAACCTCCCAAAGCATTTTTATACCTGCAACATATGAGTTAAAAACAAGCTAAATCAGTACACAAAAGCATGTGACCAATAATAGGCTTGGAAAATGCTTTCGTATAAAGCATTTCAGTTCAAGGAATGCTCCAATTCTCTTTACTTCCCACCATGCTGCAGAAGGTTAACATTCATGAGAAAGGAAAAGGAGAAAGCTGCATCAGCTAAAGGAAATCCCAATTGGATGAACATAGACACTTAATGTATCGATTTAGACCTACAACTTGATCAAGAGCATACTCTCCTTCTGTAAAAGAAGCTATCCACCCTACAGAAAGAGCAGGGGGAAGGAAAGAGTAAAGGTTGCAAACTCATTTTCTTTATTTAAACTAGAATGATTTGATGTCAAACATACATTTAAACTGTAGTGTACTAAACTAAAGGCATTTTCTACTTGCGAAAGGCAGCTGCATCTAAAACATCAATCGACTTGGAGATTCTTCAAAATGTTTGCCTCGTTAATACTAATACTAGATTAACTAAATTTTGATCTTGACATAAAGCAAGCTCAATTAGAAGAACTGGATTTTCACTAATATCGCAGAGCAGATGAATTCAAACTTTTACCAATTCCGACCTACCTTTATTTACAGGATATTTGAAGGAGAGAATGTAACTTATATGAAATTCTCTCTAGCTTGAAGAATTAGTTAGTTTCTCTCTATAAAAATAGTTAAGCAAAAAGGGGTGCTTTTGCTAAAGGACGAACTATTGTGGAGAAGATCTCCTTGTCTCACGATATGGCTATGAAGATAAATTAAGTCTTCATACTAGCCAATAGCTTCAACCTGTAGTTCTCATTCTTGACATAAAGCAGATTAGGCTAGAAAGGCATGACAGCTCTTTGTGTTAAGCCTAACTACAACTACTTTATACAAAATAAACTCCACAGCTTTCAGGTAAACTAGTTTCACACAGAAAGATTGGATATGGAACTCATTCATAATTAAGCAAATTTATCAGTCAAAACTAAATCTGGGAGATAATTGACTGTGAAACCTTTTCTACAGGAGTATCTCAGTATTGAAAGGTGTTAACTACCTCACCACACAAATTGAAACCTCTATATATGAATACACATACATACAATGTGTGTGTGTATACATATATAATAATTTAGAAAACGGAAAAGCTTGTTTAAACTTTAGCCAGATCATAGTATTAATCTTACCTCGCCAAAACATTCCAGCTCACTACACCAGTTTCCCGTTCCTCCTGCTTAATAAGAACAGATTTTCCTCCTTTCTTACTATCTTTTCCAACTTCCTTAGATACCCCATTGGTCTCACCATTAGCAACAGGTTTTGAAGATTTGTCATTGTCATCGTTTTCCTTTTCTTCTGTATACTCTTCCATTTTCCCCGCATTTTCCATCAGCTTCTGAAATAGTACCCCATTATTTGAGAGATATTCAAAGGTTCCTTCCTCTTTCACCATACCATCATGCACCAGTATGATTCTGTCTACTTGTGACAGGAAGTGTAGCTGGTTTGTGACTAAAACTCTGGTCTTTCCTTTCAGTTCTCCCTTGATGCACCTTTCAAAAACCTGGTAATAATACATTACAACGAATGTTACACAAAAAAAATTATTTTCCACAAAATGATGCGATTCAGATCATTTCAGTAACATATTGCATCAGGAAAATGTAACAAAACCAACAAGTGAAAGAAGCTTGCGTTGGATGCTGGATGGAACTAAAAAGAGCACATTTCATCATAGTATAATGTTTACCTGGCGGCCTACATCAGCATCCAAAGCACTTAATGGATCGTCAAATATGCAAACATCTGAATTGGAATAAACAGCCCTAGCCATGGATACTCGTTGCTTCTGCCCTCCACTAATATTCACACCCCGTTCACCAATTTCAGTGAGATCACCACCCTAGAACAAAGGCAATTAAAAATTGAGCAACACATTAAAGAAATATCGTCCTTATAATAATATAAAAATAAAGAAAGATCATAAAGAAGAATAAACTGTCTAAAATATATTGATTAGACACCTTTTGCAGCTATGCTTACCGGAAGCAATTCAAGGTCATGCCGTAATGCGGTCACATCGATGGCCCTATCATACCTTGCAGCATCAATTGCAGAACCAAACAGTATATTTTCACGTACCTGTAGAACGTAATTATGCACTTCAAGTCATCCATGATACCAAATTTCTTTAATCAAAGGCAGCCACATGATCAACCTTAATGCTTATGTATGTAACGAATAAACATGGTTACTTACTGTTGCATTAAAAATCCATGAAACTTGTGGTACATAAGCAACTGTTCCTCTTACGACAACCATTGAATCCGAAACGGAAGGAACCTCTCCAAGCATTGCTGAGATTAGCGATGTCTTTCCTTCTCCAGTGCCCCCAACAACAGCTACTAAACTACCAATTGGGATATCCAAGTTGATATTTGACAATGTTGGTTTCTCTACCTGCACATCAAGATAACAGTTGAGTTTCCCAGCTCCCGTATGCCTTGAAAAGAATTGACAAGCCTATTAATTTCCAAACTTAGCAACTGCATAGAAGATTAAGCAGGAAAAGGGTATTGAAGAGCCCCCTTCTTTATTAAAAGTGTATCTGTTTTTTTTTTTATTATTTGATTATTTTTTCTTTTTTCTTGATAAATAGAAACTTCTAAACTTTTTGATTGATAAAGATAGAAGCAGAAGAGAACTTCAGAAGAAATCCTAAAAGGAACTTAGCAACTCAATCCAATAAGCTGCTCAACACTTTTGTAGGTCGGGACAGCTGGAGATTGTGTTCTAAACCATACGCTCAATAGCAAGTTATACAAAATAAATCAGCACTTCAATGGCTGTGGAAGATTATAGAATGCTTTTTCAAGCCAAAAGTACACTTAGAGCACTTCCAAGGGATCATGATTATTCCCAGAACGAAAATATTACAAGAACTGATTCCTCAGAGCTGCTCCAAATATGTATTGTTCCTCAATTTAGGAATATTCTCCACCATACATCTCTAGCAAAGAGGCATTTTTGGATCAGCTGGGAGTAAGTGTAATAGTTCTGTCTACACACACTACATCAATCAAGTGATAAATGAACCCAAAAGAAATGCTCTAGGTACAAAAGAGAGACCAGCTAAAAAGATTTATAAATTAATAAACCAAGTAGTCCAAAGTCCAACCTTATAACCAGATGATGACAAATAGAAGCTCGAAAAAGAACCAACAAAATTGCTAGTTCTTCAGCTTCTCTGTCTTTCAGATTTCTCAAAAATGAAAATACTCCAAAACAGAAATTCCTTCGGACATAAGTGGAATTAGGAGCATGACAACCTTCTGGGAAACGATATAGACATAAGAGACGAATTGAAAGATGAGTATGGTGGACTCAGAGATTCTCCAAGAACCTAGCAGAGGTACCATTAGCTGCCAACACAACTCAGTGTCGGTGCAAATTATTCATTCCACTAGCCTCATCCTCGTTTGTCAAATAATTATGCAACAAATTGTACATAAATCGTACAGTTACATAATTCAAATTTCCTCCGCCTAACAGATGTGAGATAAGACCGCACTAAATTCGGGCCATCCAAATATCCTGCACCCAACTAATGTGGTAAAATATAGCATCACTGTCCTTTCTCTTAGGAAACTATGGCTTAATCACAAAGCAACTAGCTATCTGCTCAAGCATACTCCATTTGCATCACTGCCCAAGCATACCAGATCCCTTTCAAGGGGCTACAGTACCAAGTTTTAGACTACAGATTATTTTCACATTTATTTGTGCCCCAAATATTGACAAAAACCAATTTCATTAATAATATGTAACGTGCTACCAAGTAATCGAAATTGTGGCAGTAAAAAGTCGAGGTCAGATTACACTTTTAAAGAGAAGAAAGATTAAACTACCTGGAGAAGAATCTTTCTGGAAAGCAATAATAAATATGCAAGATATATAAGGTTTCCTGAAAAGGATGGGATTTCTCATTTATGAACAGATTCTTTAACGAGTGAAATGAAACAAGAAAAAAGGAAAAGAGGGAGGTTTACCTATTAATGATAAATGCATATCTACAATCTACATAAACTTTAACTGTAAGTACTTGTTATGTCTTTACCCACTTCTGTAAAAACATAGGAGGAGGCTAAAGGCTACCACATTTATGTTTGCATGGCTAAGTGTACTTATTCTGGCAAAAGAAGATATCGACTAATGTGCAAACCTTTGATTCCCATGAAAAGCATCCATTCTTGATTGAAATGGCTGGACGTCCAGGCTCAAGAGGTGGATTGGGTAGAAGTATTCTTTCTTCTGCTAAGAGAAGCTCTTCTAGACGTTTCAACGATACGTTTGCATTAACAACCTGCAACAGCAGAAAATAGGTGCAACCATGTAAGTTAAGCAAAACGGCAGAATGAAAGAAGATCCCATAGATAGATTATGTTCTCTCTTGCTCACATAGAAATTTTTAAAAAAAGGAGGAAAAGGGAAAAAAAGATGCTAGTCTCTTTTTTCTCAAAAGGCATGGAATGTTTTACTTTAACGGTAAAACTCCGGACCTGAGAATTAATGACGTGTTTATAACTTTTTCCTTTTTGAGGTACAAAGTGCATACCAAATATTATCCACCACAATGCTTCTTGAGTAAAATAGAAAATAATTGAAATTGTTAAAATCAAGAAATTTTACAGAATAAAAAGTTAAAAGTCAAGAAATCGGAGGTGGCATATTTAACAAGCCAACTTTGGGTGATAAGGAAGAATAAATATAGACAAATTGGCCATTCTAGCGAGTTTTCAAAATGACATATTTGTTGCATCTGGGGGATGCTGATGTGATTAAAAATAATCACTTTAACTGGAGAAATATATTACTTTAGAAAGTAATTTTCTCACATGATAACCAGATTAACAACATTGATTTAATCAGAAACGAAGTAATAATCAAAGAGAACAGGCCCTAAGATTCTGCTTAGGATGTGCTAATATTGAAATGCTGCTTACTAATCCACCTGCCCAGAAACTGAATGTCACATGCTCCAGCAATGAAATAGACTTAAGGATATTGGGACAGTTATACAAGAATGAACACTTAAATGTTATTCACCTCACCACAAAATTTTAGTATCTGATAATGTCATCACCGGAGGTGGATCTAGGATTTAGAGGTTGTAGATGCCATATTATTTTGAACGTAGACGTATTGTTATTTATACGGTCCAAATAGAGTAAGTATTTATTCGGTTTGATCAGTTTTGGACTTCAGCTCGAATTATTTGTCTTTCGATTTATACAGACAAATAAATTAAGCGGAAAAAAACTAATTATGACAACTTGTCGGGATGAGGGTTTTTGTTCTGACGGGAGAGAGAAGATCTTTGGAAGAAGGAAGCTAATTATTTTATATATATATATATATATATATATATTTTTTATTATTATTTTTTTTTATAATTATTTATTTATTTTTTAATTTGAGGTATGCATAAAGTCCTAATATTTAAAATTTTAAATTCCAACAAGCTTACATAAATTATTTTCTTATTTAAACTACGTAACATAGCTATAATATTTTGCATGCTAATTTTCCTAACATTTATGTTATAATTCTAAGAGAATATAATGAATTGACAATAACGAAGAATCATGAACTTCATGATACAGTGATACTCCTACTAATAATAATGGAGTCCTTGATTAACCCAAATAAATTTTTTTAAAAAAGGAAAGAAAGGAAGTATAATTTTAAGGTTTTGTAGTCAAATTACAAGTAACGGACTACGAATTTTAGGCTTGAGCAAATTACACGCGCTCTAGGAAACTTATTAATTGATTTTAAATCCTCGACATCAACAGAAAAAGTCCTAGATATCGAACCTGTTGTGGCTATGTTGTCTATCTAATGTAGAAAGCGAAAACAGATCAAAAACGTAGCCAGCATGGTTCAATCCCCCGCCATGAAGGAAGAAACTACGTGCCTCTACCAGTGTCACCTCGGCACCTTTTATAATTCCAGGTGGCAATTCTTTTATTTATCATGTGTCTTGCTTATATATACATATTGTTAGATAGTTGTGTAAATAGTCCTAGTCATATATTTAGCAGGAGTAGAATATGTCCTAGTTTCATATGTAGTAGGAGTAGAATGTCCTAGTCCCGTATGTAATTATATATAGGGTTCATTGTATCATTGTTAAAAAAATAGATTTTTCTCCGCGCATTCTCACATGGTATCAGAGCTTCAGTGAGAAAATTATCGTTGTGCGTCATTCCAGCGACAACCGGGAAGAAAGATCTCATCGCCGTGCAATTTTCCGGCAACTTCATCTTGTTCCCAGGGTTCATCACTGCTATAGTGGTACTGTGCATATATCAGTACCACCATCAGATCCGAAACCCTTGTGCGACCAAACCTCAGAAATTCCAGTCCCATCTGAACAGAAATGCCAGTCAACGTGCGTCTTTCCGGTTGACGACTCAAGATGATTTGCGTTATCTCCTCATCGGTAAGTGTTGTGCGAAAACCAACACTGTCATCTTGTTCGGAAAAGTAAGGCGACAAAACCCCAGTCAATCACTCCGGCATAAAGTCACGAGCCTCCACGCGCCAACAGAACTAGGGTTCCGGCGAGCTACAGTAACTTTTCCAGCGCATGTGAGCCATTCCGGCCACTTTTGACAACTTCTTCAGGACAACTTACTCATCCCTGTGTGAATAGTAATTTCCAGAAACGTTTATGTTTTCTGGTGGTGTTTTATAACCTATTTTGTAGTGTGGAATTCGGCTTAGCCTCACTATTTTCAATTTTTTCCGGCGACCTTTTGATCAACTTCTGCTTATCAGCAACCACTTGGTTTTGTTGCTCAGGGGGAATCTAGTGGCCTTGTATGTCGAATGATCAACTTGCAGATTTTTTACCAAGTCACTCACTGGTCCTCGTATTAGTTACATATGTAACAAGCTCGGTACATATGATTTGTATGCACCGGCTTGAGGGGGAGTGTTAGATAGTTGTGTAAATAGTCCTAGTCCCATATGTAGTAGGAGTAGAATATGTCATAGCCCCATATGTGGTAGGAGTAAAATATGTATTATATATAGGGTTCATTGTATCATTGTTAAAAAAATAGATTCTTCTCCAGTGCATTCTCTCTCTCTCTCTCTCTCTCTCTCTCACACACACACACACACACACACACATATATATATATATAGAATTTCTACCGAACCTTGCGGGCGGCGTGCCACCCCCTCGGGCCTCAATAGATCCGCCCCTGATCATCATTGCTGACTAATTCTAGCTATTCCCTTCAACTCAGATGGTTAGAAATGATAATAAATTTGCTTTCTTTTCCTCATTTTCTTTATTTTTCCTGGGGAGGGTGGTTAGGTGAGAAATTTGATTGTCAATTAGAAAATGAAACAATACTCAAGCACGACTAATGAACTTCCGAGGAAGTAGTCTTTCTTCTCTCTAACAGTCTAGAATAAATGCTACAACAGCGATTCTTCAAAGTCAGATATCAGCAAATTGAGGGTTTTTCAACAATTGAAAAAGCAGTAAAGCTATTTATTATCAGCATATGAGATTGTGAAGAAACATTTGAAACCTGTGTTATTATATTAGGAAGCATGAAGAGCGGAAAACGCAACACCGCGAACAAGGATAAAGATGTAAATGCCCTTGCTGGTGTTAGATCTCCTCCGAGTAACGAGAATACCCCAAATGAGATGACAATCACCACAACAGGAATACTGTTCAGAATGAAGCTATTCAACTGAAACAGATAAAAATGAAGAGGATATCAAAGTCAGGCCAAGAGGAAAAAATGAAGGAAAAAACAAGAACAAGTAAATTTTATATTGCAGTATTGGTGTCCTTTCTTTCTGCCCGCAGCCCCGTATAAGCCAAGGTGAAGCAAACTGTTTTCATTCATGCAGTCTTGTCCATATATATAAATGTGTATGTCATAAACTGTTTTTTTTTTTTTACCAAAAAAAAATAAAATAAATGTGTATGTGTATGGTCTTAGGTTAGGGGCATGAGAGGTAGTAAAATTGATTCAAGCTTTATTCTTGTGGCAATACAACGTAATGCACCTTTGTTTTGACATCCACGGAAGGCACAATAACATTTCCTTCCGGAAAAACACAATTCATGCTTCTGGTTAACATAACATACCGCTGCTAGTAATTGTGCTTTCCTATACCAAGTCAGTTCGTCATTCCGAACACCCTGAACCTTAGATTGGAAACTATTCTCCCATGCATAAGATCTGAAAAATACATATCACTAGAGTCACAAATCATTAAGCTGGGTAGTATATTTAGGGGTTACAAACATGCTTCTGCGAATGAACTATACTTTACTGTGTCCATCGCAGCCAATACTTCATTCATGAGACCAATTCTCTTGTCTGTTCGCTGTAATCCTTCTTTTGTCAGTTTCTGCATCTTGCTTATTACATATGTCTGCATAACCCAAATATTTTTTCATTAAGACAATAGCAACAGTAACTTATTTAAGCAAGAGACTCCTGTGACATGGGAATGGAAGGTATTAAGAATAGCTGTGCACACTCTAAGCAGACAAAGAAATGAGACAAGTAGAAAAAGAAAACAGTGTCAAGACAACCACATGGGAAAATGGACACTGACTTCACAGAATAAATAGTTTGATACCCAAACTCTATGCAGTCTCCCCTGAAGCGACATTAGGCAGGTGAATCCTTTACCAGTGAAATTATGGGTAAAAGTTTCCAAAGTCCAGGTAATGGATATACTAGTGCACAGGTTATGCTAATGGATGTTCTATATCTGCGCAACAACAACCCCCCCCCCCCCCCAAAAAAAAAAAAACAAAAGAAAAAGAAATTCTTCACTTCTTGAATACTCCAAAACATAAAATCCATCAGTACCAAACTATCAGCACCTTTGATTCCAGTCAAAATGGAAAATATAATGGTTATTTGTGGCTATCGTTATCCTTCAATAATTTATTTAATTTGGATTATTGAGGGATAATGATAGCCACAAGTAATTAACCTCAACATCAAGTACTCATATCCTTCTTCTTTTACTGTACAGGGTTGCATCAGACCAGTTTTCTGGAGCACATGTGATACTCCAGCTGTTACAAACATTCCTGTGCCTTAAAAGTAACTACCATTACTTTAAATGATTTTACTCATGTACTTTTGGAGCACATGTCCTACTCCAGTCATGATTTCATAATGACTCATGTTGCGTAAGATTCTCTATCATCTTTATACAACTTGTATTTGTGGTTTTCCATATTATACAATTATATTTATTAACCTCATCAAGAAAAATCTTATATTTGTTAATTGAATTAAAACCATTTTGGATAATTCTATTAGCATAACCACTAGCTCCAAAAGAACTCGGGCGTAAAAGCATTTGCCTTTAATTACAGAAACAACTCTCTTTCTTCTTGTTGCTCGAAAGTGCTCTTCCTCAAGCAAGCAGTATATTCCATATTCAGGTATATAACAAAAAAATGGAAATATATTCAAGAAAATTGTATAAAAGTTTTAAAGTGAGAAGAGGAAGAGAAAAGCTTCTTACCTGTACTGGAAACATAAGAACCAACATAAGTGCACCAAGAAGTGCTGCTACCCCCAATTGCTGGTAAAGAAGAACCAATGCAACGGTAATTCGAAGAGGAGCTGACCAAATAGTATGAAGTGACTGACATATTTGCTGGAGAAATAAAAAAGGCATCAATGTCAACACAGCAAAAATTACATCTAAAAGACAAACAGATATTTTAAACAGGATTTTAATTAATCTAGGCACTGAGAAATACATAGAATAATGCTTCCGTTTTGTAAAAAGGCCGTTCACTGCCATCTCTGGTACTCTTCGAGATCCAGAAGCTTCCAATTGCAGAGAATTAGTGGTTGATCGAAATGTTGAGTCGTGGAAAGGGAGGAAAAGGATTTCAAAGGAAGGAGCAAAACGATATCGTAAGGTCCTCCATGATAACATTCAAGGTATCACAAAGGCAGCCATTAGGCATTTGGTTCGTAGAGGAGTGGACCGTATCAGTGGGCTTATCTATGAGGATACAGATATGTGTTTTCTAGAGAATGTGATTCATAATGCTGTTACCTATATCGAGCATGCTCGTAGGAAGATGGTGACTTCTATGGATTGTTGTGTATGTGATCAAGAGAGAGAGTAGGACTTTCTATGGTTTTGGGGGTTGAGGGGATGATTGGTTCCGGCTTTTGTTTCTTCTGCAAAAGTCTTGCTGTCAAGAGAAGGACAAGAATGATTACTATGGTTGATAAGGGATATGGGTTTTTCTTTAGCTTTTTTTTTTTTGGGGGGGGGGGGGGGCTCTATTTGGGTGGTAGTTAGTGTGGTCTCCTATAGGGGACAGAGTTTTGTCATAGTACTTATTGGTTGTTTTGTGAGTTGGAATTGGTGAAATTGTTTTAGAATTTCCAATATTTGCTCTATTTCAATGAACATCACTGACTGATTCAGTTTTTCTTTTTCTTTTTTTTTTAAAATGTCACTCACTGGTGCTACGAAAATGCATCAAATAGTAATAATATTATGTTCTGTAGAATGGTGGGTACCATTTCATCTCAAGATGTTAACTTTTAATGAAGGGAATAATATGACCCCCGACATATGGATCTGATCCTTTTATCTTAAGCACAGTATTTTCACCAATGTATTCGGTCAACCTTTTATGCTCCCAAAGGAGAGTTATCATCAAGTGTGCAATCTAGAAAATTACATACCAGATAGCACAACCAAAGTAGTCAGTAACTCAGTATCTAAAGATACAATTCGATGCAAGTCTTCAGTGCCATATAACTTATGACCTTATGTATTTAGTGCGTAAATTCAATTGTATCTTGTGATACGAATAACTATTCTGCGACCCTTGTATAATACGTTCAGGATTCTGAATTTTGTTGGATAGCATCTGATTCAGGTTGGTTCATGCCGGATTTGATGGTGATATTGATAGTGAGATGAAAACAAAATTACTTTAAAGTCTTCAGTTTAATTGTCATTACTCTTTTGTCGTACTGTTGTGACTCGATTTTTCTACATTATCTTATTAAAATTGGGGCTTCTAGCATGCTTTTAGTCTCTCATTAATAAGCAATGATTGTCCATTCTCAAGCATTTTTTCTACGCATCCTTTTTAATGATGTTATATATCTTATGATACAGGTATGTTTCAGAAATTGGCATATCAATGGGAGGAATCCATTCCTTAAATCAGCAAAATCTCTTCATCAAGTGAAGAAAGTAAATGTTATAGAATATTCAACTTGTAGAAGATTGATGAACTAAATAATATCAGCAGTAGTGCAACCGACATGCCTGAAGTGCTTCAGAATCTGTTGTCATCAAATTGGTTATCTTTCCTGATGCAAACTTTTTACGACTTTCATGGGTTAACCTCAAAGACTTCCGGAAAACTGCTGCAACCTACAAAGCCAATTGGGGTTAAAACATAACATAATCATACCATCAGTGCATCAACAATGATTTATAAAGTTAAATAGTTGATGAGCTCTATATACCAGCAAGGACATAGACTGATGGAGCTGAACATATACAGAGTCTACAAGAAGCTACAAGCAGCTAAACTAACTCCAGAGTAACTCAAAAACAAGAACCAGGACAATGCACAAATACAAGTCAAATCAAGAAATCACTTTAACTCATATCAATAGTCACTCAAAAGAGAGTTTTAACAGACAACCTAAAAAAGTATTTCCAATATGAATCATATTTAATGGTTAGTGTAGAAATTGATCTCCGGCACCTCTGCAATGCAAGTGTAGAACTACCAAAATTGAACATACATAACTTGGTTTTAACGGGTAAAAGAAATTCCCGACTGCTAACATATACCTATATATATATATTTTGTGTTAGGTGATCGTAAAATATTCTATCCAGCAGGATGATTATTGTCATGAAAATTAATGCAAAAAAACAAGGACTATGGCCAAAACATAATTACAAGTACAGGAGCCAGCGATTCAAACGACTCCTGATAGCTATTAAAAATAAGACAAACCTGAGATCCAAGTCTTGCATGTTAGGATAAAACAGAAAGGGAGAAGAATAAACCTCATAGAGAGATATCAGCTATCAATAGAAATTGTAGTTCATACATAAGCGAGCACAGAAAAAGGAAAAAGAGAGGATGAAGAAGGTTGGTGATATATACCCATTGTGTTACATAATCCCAACATTACAGAAATTTATGTCACCTCTAAATGTAACCTAGGAGGCTTGGACAAACACTAGAAAGAAGAGAGGACGATAGAATAAAGAACGAATCTGAATTACCAAAGTAGATCTGAGGCGAAATCCAACACGCATGACATTCTGAAAATACTGAGCTTCACACAGAACTCCAAACACCTAGAAGAGAATTTGTGCTTAAATAATGTCAGTTTCACAGTTGCATATCAAACAGAGCCAGCCAGAGGCCAATGGTGGAAGAAAGTTAATTAAAGTTTATTGAAAAGAAAAAACTATAAGGTTCTAATCACACTCTCAGTAGGTGTCACAGGAATAGGCGAAAAGAACACTAATGTTAAATTAGAAAAAGGGAAGAAAAGGCAGATTTTATATATGTCAAAAAGAATATTTCTTTTGTGTGTGTGGGGGAGATTAAATATATGGCCTCCAGCTAATTGCATAAATTTTCTTCAGTCAGACCAAAAAGGCCTCAAACATATAGCAGGTACTAGGACCTTTATGCATGCCAATTCAATTTGACGTAACCACTGCGTAAGATTTGGTTTTTCAGAGTAAGTCCAATATGCAAGCAGGCTGAAGACATTTTCTGAAATAGTCAAATACAGAGAGACCAGATTATAGTATCTTGGTATTCACAAGTTGGCATAGAATTCATACCACTCCAACAAAAATCGTGAATGCATAGATGTAGCCTATCCATGCTGGATCACCTCGTTGCATAGACTGTTGGATGGAGATAAAAGAGACAATGATCAGATGTCAGAAAATTTTAAAAGAAAAAAGAACAAGAGGGAAATCTAATGGAAGGAATTCTAACAAGCCATTATCAGATCATCTCCAAACATTATGATGTCAGACGTGGACATTATTTGTATTGAAAACTACCACTTTTAAAGGGTAATTTTCACATCATGATCACAATTGACTTTGTTAACCTAATTATGCACATCAGAGAAATGTAAACAATGAATAAGAAATATCACTACTTTTGGAAAAATATTAATTCATCTTGGTGCCTGGCACCAAGGATGCATCGATGCATATCAAATACAAACTAAACGACTTGCAATTCAAAGAGTATAAATTAAGATTTTTTTATAAGCATATAAAATAAGATTTGTACTCAACCAAAGCAAAAGAGAAGCTAATGGCAACGATGATTACCAAAATAACGATAACCAAATGGTAGTCTTAGGCTTCAGGAAAGTTGCTAATCCCTTCAAAACTTTTCCAAACTCCTCCATATAAAGTTCCAAATAAAAACCAATACGGAGTCACACCTCACAACAGGCCTGCTGCATGATCAGAAAAAGATAAGGATATCCTTACCACATCCCTACTTGCCTCCAATACATGAAGCACCAACTAACAAACTATAATTGTGCTCCTTGCGTATCCTATCATCTAGGTTGCAGCCTTTATCCCACTTTTCTTGTCAAAAAGAAAAACTATGTACTTACTGCTGCATTCCAAAGGCCAATAAATGATAATTTTGGTGGAGATCATTTTAAGAAGTTTAAAGGTGCAGATATAAAAGGACAAAAGGAAGATGGCACCTAAAACTAGTTGGGAGCTACAAAAACCTCATCACCAGATCCACAACTACTCTAGCCATCAAAGCAAGTATAAAATAAATTAGGATACCAGAAGATATTGGTATACCATCTTTTTCTCAGGACACAAAAGGGGTCTGGATAAAAGTCCTTACAAGCATCAATTTACAGAATGTGCAAAACTGAAATTGCTTTTTACCTGTAAGAGTTGGTTTAGAATAAGTGGTCCAATGAACTGGGAAGCATCATTTCCAATCTACATGTTGGAAAAGAAACATAGAGAAGTTACAAATTTGTTATTTCAACTAAATACTCATGATATAAGAAAACAAATGTTACTTCAAAAACATGTCTTCAGTATGCCTTATAGTACTTCCGGTAGATAAAACATAAAATTTGTAAGACAACACATGCCTAAACTTTGGTGTTTACAAAGTCAAATTAACTAAAACACATTTATCTTATACACGTATTTCAGAAAGTAAAAAGTTATGTAAGGTAGAAGAGAGAAGGGAAAAAAGAAATGTACAGATATAGAACTATGAATGTGTGCTGCATACATAAATTTATACATGTGCGCACGTGAACATGTGTCTCTACATCCCTATATTATTGATGCAAGCAAACATCTAAATAACAATAATAGCTTATACAACAAACTAGTTCAGAGTTGACTATAAATTCCTCTATATCCATTTGGCTCCATTCAGCACGTTTCATTTTACTACTTATAACTCACATAAATTCTTTACGGATACAGATATGTCAACTTCCCATCTGAAGCAGAGCTTCAGAAAGAAGGTTTTTTGACAAACAGACCACTCTTAAGAGGTGGTAAAAGTCCAAAACACTCATAAACATCTACAAGTGCTCCCATGTAAAGCGGAGCAATCATGATATATAAGAACCCCTCTCTCTAACTATCTCTCCCCCTCTCCCTCTACATCTTTAACTCTCTTTCTTCCTTTCTCTCTCTCTCTCTCAAGCCCTGCAACTTCTGCGGGTAGTTTCAGAAAGCATACCATTACCTAATGACATTATGCTTCACATATAGTGTACTTCTGGACATCAGTTTTCATTGACGATCAAAGGAACAGTTACTAGCACATACGCATACGCATATTCAATCATGCAACATATTCTAGACTTCAATGTAATAACAAGAAGATACAAATATGGTTCCAGAAGTGAGCCTTCTAAGTCCAAAAGAGCAAGCTTGTCCACTTCCTTAAACTTGTAACATAAAATTACAGAGCATAGAGCTTTTACGTGATGCATTCTAATTATTATCTGATTAATTCAAGAACTATTATTAACCAACTAAGACGTAACAAATGAAATCAACTACCTTCCAGAAGCCTCCCCACCAAAACCTGCAAACATAGAAAGATGGAAAAATGTTTAGTAACATAAAATATCAACTGATCGAGCAATGTATATCTTGGTATGAAAAAATCAGCAAAACAGAAGCATGAAACATAGGCAAACATCTTTACCTTCCACCAAGACTACGGTTTAAAGCTCTTAAAAGCCATGGTTTAGGTCTTTGAGCCTCCTCTGCCCAACTCTTTTGAAACCTAAATAGTTTATAAGAATAATAATATATCTGCTTCACCAAATTCGGTTTTGACTTTCTTTTCCCCAATAAGTTAGTCACTTTCTGGGATTTAAACTAAATCTTAAATGATGAAAAGAAGAAGGAAGGGAGCACACTTACGAGTTGTTCAGAGTTTCAGTGCGATCCCAAGTATCCAGTTTCCACACATCCTTTTCTGTCAATGGTCTTTTATAACCAAGTTGCATAAGAGGATTCATCCATGAAAAAGTAATTTCTGCATAAGAAAGTGAGCGGCAAATATCAGGTCCCTTGCAGCTGGATGCTGATCAAAAGGAAAATAATTGATTATAGATATGCTATTAATTTATCCTCTCCTGAACAAGTTATTTCACGAATACTTTTCTTTCTTAAGTAAGTTAAGGTAATTTCATCAATAGGCACACCAAGATGGAATCAAAAGCTTTGTACTACATTGATTTAGCTGTGAGCTTCAGAAGAATCTAACTATTATAAGCAAAGGTATCTTTTCTTCCCACAAAAAGTACAATAAAGATACAAAGTAACTCTTCACGCTCTATGGAGAAACTGTCGACAGCTTTAGAACCTCGTTGCTCTTCCCTTTCCGAATTAACCATTAAGCGCAAAGGGTAGGCCTACTTTCCATGCTTCCTTACTTCTATCTTCTATCTTCTTCAACCTCCACTCACCAGAGTATCCTCTTATACAACACCATGCTATTTTTGAGAAGAATACAATACCATGCTATACTGAATAAGAAAAAGAACAATCTACAACTCATTTGTACATCTGCAGAGTACCAAAGCAAATAATCTCTATCTTCATAATGACTTTATACATAAAGCGCCAGCTCGCGACAATCCTCTTCTTACTTAGATATTTGCTACGACCATTTCTGGTAGCCCATTCCAAAAAGAAACCTCCGTTGGCGCCTGTTTCCAGATGGAATTCCATATACGTCTTGGGTGACCTCCTTTGAAAATGCATGCATAAAAAAGATTTGGCTTCGAGCGTCTTCCTCTTAGACCTTTTCCATAGCATACTCTTCTTTCCAATAACGCAAGAATAACAGATGCATGATCACATAGATCCAAGAGCACGAATCTTCAAAGTTGCCAAACCACAGGCATCGAACCAAGTGTGAATGCGGTTACCCTCCCCACTTCAAAATACTCCCTCCGTCCCTCCGTTCCAGATTATGTGAACCTATTTCCTTTTTGGTCCGTTCCAAAAAGAATGACCCCTTTCTAAATTTGGAAACAATTTAGCTTAAACTCCCAATTCCACCCTTAATGGGAAGCCTTTATAACCACACAAATACCTTGGACCCCTTTTTGTTGTTTAGGACCACAAATTCCAAAAGTCTTCATTTTTTCTTAAACTTCATGCCCAGTCAAACAGGTTCACATAAATTGGAACGGAGGGAGTAAATGAATTTGAGAAGATGAACTTCTCTTACATTATCCCCTTCCACAAACCCATCCAAAGCAAGCTTGTAGCTTCCTTCAGCAATACACAAATTAAAGTCAACCTTTGATTTTATTACCTGTACAAGCATATTTGTGTCTAACTATCTAAAAAAAATTAAAGCCAGCCTTTGAACCTGGATGGAATCGACTCCATCAAATTCAAAATTTTAATGGGTTTTCGGCCATCTCTGACTAACTACGTTACCATCAGGTACACCAATTGTATTAGCAGGAAGGACATACTAAAAAAAGAGTTCCCCATATAAGTGGAACTTTGATGCCCCAGTAACCATTTTTGGAGAAGAGTAATACTTAAACTTTTGAAAGACACGGCTCGTTGGCACCACAGGCATGGGTTTACACACCAGCTTTTCCTTCTGCAAGAACTGTTATGTAAAGTTCTCTCCTTAACCAATCTGGGATTCTAGAAATCCTAGAATTCTCCTTATTTACTTTGCTTACCCTTTTAAGTGTCTCCTTCCTCCAACTTGTTCACCATCCCTTTGTCTGTGCCAATCTTATATCCAACTCTTTCTACACTTTGAAGCTAATGTTATGCCCAATATGAATAGACATCTGTGCATGATGAAACTACCAATTTGGGAGCTAATAACATATTTGTAGTCTCCCATCACAGCAAACACTAATTTAAAGCTCCCCATACCCCCTCTCACCAAAGAAATAAGAAATGAAGAGGTCAAAGTAGAATTTATCAACGAGACGCAAGTGTGCTGAAGTTCATAGGTGGACATATACATCCATAGATAGATATCACATTACTAGACGGATGTTTGATGCATCAGTGATCTGGTCAAGTACTCAAGTTCCCAGGATCTGCCCCCAGTTGGGAAGTACCCGAATTCCATATCAGCTGAAATCTGTGCTCATGTCATAATTAAACTTATGAAGGACGTTAAAACCTAAATTATTAAGTGCTTAAAAAAATATCTAGTCACATACTGGCAAATATGTTGGCATGCCTCTCCGGACAAATCTGCTCTGCTTCAGGAAGTTCTTCATATGTAGTGTTGTCGAAAGATTCACTTCGAAGTGGGGAGTAGCCGGGATAAGGATCCATGTTAGGAATATAAAACAGCAGCAACAATCCAAACAATACCTACACATAAGAAACAATAAGACTGGACTCAGTTTAATCCTTTACTTAAAAGTTAAAACCATGCGATCCAATAATTCCCTCATAAGAATGCACCCTTAACTTCAAGAGTGCAAATTGGCAATCAAAACTTGAGTCAATCCCATGCTTAAAAAATTACTAACTATCTTACTAATGAAAAGTTGAATTATCTATTTAGCCTCAGGGATAGACACAGCGCACTCCAAACATAGAGGTGCCTACATGGAATGATGGATTTGTCTCCTCTAGTTTTCAAGCTTCATTCAATTCAATCTTCATAATATTTTGATCCAGGTTTGTGTAAAGAGAATTCATAATTTGGGCTTCAATTCAGTGGCATCATTCTGTGAAGTCTTGGTAATTTCAAGCATAAATTCAAATTAATCGAGAACAATTTTTTATTATTTAATAGTTTAGAATGACAACAAGTGTCAATTTATATCAAAAGTAGGGAACGAGACCTAAAACAGTCTCACAAGAATTGGTAACTAAACAGTCACTGCATGGTTTGGGACAATATATTGGCAATGCTAATAAGGAATATCAAGGAAGACCGATTAGTGAACATATACCCCACATCTAATATACAATCCATTTCATTTTATGTGTCTTAGTTTGACTAGAAGAAGATTTTTGAAACTTGTGGTCTTAACGAAAAGTGTGTGTAACATACCAAAATTATCCTTTGAATCTTGGTCCTAGACATGTCATGTCATTCCTATAATGCATAAAGGGTAAAATGTGAATGTTGGAATAAAAACTTAACAAATATAAAAATGTGGCGTTCTTTTTGAAACAGATCAAAAAGAAAAGACTCAAAAATTGAAACCGAGGTAGTAGTTGCAATAACAATTTTAAATTTGGCACATCAAACTTCGGAATTTGTCTATGTAAAAAGATGTATAGTTTGTGAAATTACACACAATTGTAGCATGAGTAGAATGTCTGCTACCCATTGCTTATAACCAACTTCAAGGGGAAAAAACTTTACTTTAAAAGTATTGGGACCTTCTGGTGACACCATAAAGGAGTTTTATTGCCAGTCACATATTTTATATTCTCTCATGCTCTTGGTCCTATTTGATGAACTTGTGTTTTATTTCCCTTTAAGTAAATTTATCATAACAAACCAAGAAAAGCTTCAATTCTGAGGGAAAATAACTGCTAATGTACTCACAGATTCCAAATTTTCCTATTTCATCAGTAAAACCTAAACCATTCACAAAAATGAAGTTTCTTAACTATGCAACTAGCTAGTTTTAACACAGAGACCAGAAAAGGACTAACCCTGCCATCTTTTCGAATTCAGGAATATTTCATGAACTATAAACACAGGAAGTTATAAAAATTCCTCTGTTCTGAGAAAATTCCAGAAGCATGAAATACAAAGAAAATTGTGAAATGGAAGAAGATAAAAGTAAGTTAGATTAAGACTCCAATAAGGTAAAGCAACTTTTGCTCCACGAATGAACTGCAGCGAGTTCCAAACTTCAGTCCAATCATTAAGCTTACTTTCCCTTGTTTTTATTCTAAGGTCGGATTCGGGTAGGTAGCTCGAACATAGGCACTTTGACAGGAAAGTCGACAGAATTAGTGGATACCCTAAAAAGGAGGAAAGTTGATACTGCATGCCAACAGGAAACTAAACGGACAGGGCAACTAGAGAGATAGGTAACACAGGTTATAAATTATGGTATTGTGGGATAGATAAAAATAGGAATGGTGGGCATTATTGTAGAACCAGGACTTAAAGATAAAGTTATAAGAGGTAAAACGAGTTGGGAATATGACTATCGCATTATGGCTTGTACGAGAAAGGAGACAATCAATGTTATTAGTGCATATGCTCCACAAATACGCTCAAGTAACATTTCTTGACTATTTACATGATATGAACTCTAGAGCACATGAAAGATGATAAAGCAACAAACCTGGACAGCAACCTCACTGATGTACAAATACAGTACTGATCTGCAGATAAAGATAGACAGCTTTGATTAGCAAGAAAAGAGAAAGATGTGAATGAGATTGTTCAAAACTGGTGAGTATATCTGTTCATATCAGAATTTTAAGAGTTTTAGAACTCAAATCTACAAAGAAAATAATGACCCCTGATATGCCACCTAAACATCAACCGGAAGCGGCAGGCATTGAGCCATTGACTAGTGATATTGCTCAGCTCCCACTATTTTTTAGCTTGTTCCCATAAAGACCTTCATCAGAAGTAGAGCAGCAGCATATATTCAGGACTTGCTCTTTTTTATTTTCTTTTTCCGTGAAGGAATTATTGTTGACAAGCAGGGACCATCCTTAACTCACAATGAGATTTTACTTATACTTTTAATTCTTTCCCCCTATTCTTCTTTTTTTTTTTCCTTTTTCTTTTTATTTTTAGTGTTAGGGTTTCGGGTGGGGGTTGGGGGATAAAATCATAGCCCTTGAATGAGAAAATATACTCATGGATGACTCAAAAGATTTTGCTTAGGATGCAGTTATAACTCTAATGCAAAGCACGCTCACTAAAAACCGTAACTGGGGGCGGGCGTGACAGGGAAGTCAAATCAAAATAAGAACCCCCCCCCCCCCCAACACACACACACAAACACAAAAACCTTCATAAATTGTATCAGTTCAAGAACTATCCAAGTGGGGGAACAACATACCCATTATAGTACTCTTTCACAGTCAGGATAAGATTAAGCATCACCACGTCCCCTACCAAACTGTATATTACTCCAAACCGAACAGACCACCTGGCCTCACGGACATATACCTTCGTCTCGAGAACAATCATCACCAGCATAGAGCACCAAGCAAGAGCCTCGATAGTCAAAGAAATTATCTGAAGAATGATAATATGGCAAGAAGTTAGAAGTGGCAAAATTCACACATAGATATCTGTATACGTCCCCTCTGATAGAAAATCTATTTATCTAGGTACTAGCATACCGGACTCATACCCTTAAAGGAATTTTAAAATTCATAATATTAGCTTCACAAGCCGCACAAGCCGCATATTTAATCTAAGCACACACTATATCATAGAAAGAGACCTACCTCATATGGGGCAAGACCAGGTTGTCCATCTACATTCAAGGCTGACATTCCCATGACCAATCTAAACAAAGGTTCAGCAGTGCAATAAGCAGCTAACAGACCCAGCATGTAGTTATAGTAATTTGACCTCAAGCGAAACCTTTGGACTGTGAGGTCTTTTGTCGTTTTCCATAGTCGGTATAAGCACAAGGCTAAAAGGACTAGATGAGAAACAGAGATAACCAGAGTGTTTGTTCCGCATGGGGTATAAGCACCAAAGGCATTTTCGACAGCCTTTGACCACACGCCATTTGCCACTGGTTGGCAGTACCAATCCAATGGCTTGAAAGCCATTGTTAACGATACCCCGTGTAACCCTCTACAAGCCCAATACTTTCTTGTACTCTGCCTCTCCTTCAAATGAAAATCCTGTACCTCTGCATCACCTCTGTATTTGTCCTGCAAGAATATAAAGCTTATTGCTCTCAGCGTATCAAGCACATTTCACCCTATTCAGAGTCGTGAAATAATTTGACAATGACAAGTGCAGTATAAATTTTTCAGCTTTATTTGCAAGATATAGGTCAACTCATTAACATGAGCGAATGTAGAGTTCAGGCAGCAGGTAGGTTCACGCCCAGTCCACTGCATTCGGCTATAATTACACATATGCAGTTGAAAATTTATACTGTACGCCTTACATACTTAAACTAAATTTGCACCGATTGCTAGAGATTTGTGATGGATATCATATACTCCGCACCCACCTAGTTAAAATCTTGGATACACCTCTAGTCATTAATTAGTTGCTCCCTGAGTATATCTTTCAACGAAGATCAACCTTTCCCAATACAAACCTAACTTGAGAAGTTAATTCATGAATTATCTTTATCTATATCTTTTCGTTTTCCACACAAATAGGAATCTCACAACATCAATTTATTTTCAGCATTTAACATCACTTGCAAAAAATAATAATAAGCTAGATTGAAATGTTAAAGTCTTGAAAAAAAAATGCAGAAGTCAACTGATTCGTAATTATAATCTCAAAGCAACACAAATAAAAGTTCAAAGAATCCTTCAATGCAAAAAACAAAATCCTCCCAGCAGTGCAGTTACCTACCTGCTACTAAGCAATAGAAAACAGTTTACAGTACAATTAGCATAACCACACATACCACCCAAGGGTGTGGCCTAGTGGTCAATGAAAAGCGAAGAGAACCATGAGGTCTAGGTCCAAATCCTGGCAAAAGTTAAAACAACAATAGATGATTGATGTTTGGCTAAAAATTCATGTTTTTGCATGTAAATTGCCTTGCATTATGCCTCGATCCTGTTAACTTTAGTGCAAATATTTGTTACTCGAGCTTAACAATGATACTTATATGTGTAGGGGTCAATCTGAGGTGATATGAAAGGATTGTGCGCAAATTGAAGCTAAAATGAAAGAATTTAGAGGGAGTATAATTTTTAGCGTCCAGGTTTGAGCCAGGCTTTGTTCAAAATGCAAAAGACAGCACAAGTCAGAGTTGGGCGCCCGGCATTTGCGCCAAGCGCCCTCCGTGGCGCCCAAGCGAGAATTTTTCCTATTTCGGTTAGGACTTGGTAGTTGCGACCCTACACGCCCCCAACATGTATAAAAGGGGTTCTAAACCTATTTTTTAGAGGGGAGACATTATTGTAGATGCAAGAAGGCTACGGCAACACTTGGAAGCAAGGAATCACAAGAGTTTTCTCTCCGTTCTTCCTCAATCTCTATTTGAATGCTTTCGAATATTATCATGGTTGTTAGCATGACTATGAGTAGCTAAATTTCTTTCTAGGGTTTTGATGGACCCTTTTGTCGGATGAATTCTTGATATGTTTTGTTATAATTGAGCTTTTAGATTTCTCTATTTGTTCAACTACGTGCTTATTTTAGTTAATTGAAAAGCTCTCAATTAACAGTGCCTATTTATTATGAATTGCTTGGGATAGGGTACATATTTAGGTGGTTGTTGAACAACGTCACTCCTAAGGTATGTGAGGAATCAATATGGCGGGTTTAAAGGTAGGTTTAGGAATAACAAAGCCTTGACATGGTCATAGTGAGCGGTAAGATAGTGCCAGCAAACGTAGTTCGGGAGAATATATCTAGTAAATTGTTGTAGTTGCTCGGAAGAGAATTACACCTGAAGTGCTCACAATCAGTAGGGAATACTTGGGCAAAATTGCAGGAGACCTGGTGGGAAGGATTCCGAAAATTTGGGAAATCATAACTCTAAACCTCCTTAATCTTGTTTCCAACCGTTAGTATATTAGTTGATAGTTTTACTACTTTAATATTTGTTAGTTAATTAGTTATACATAAAAATCACAATCTTTATAACTAGAAAATTGTTTGAACTTGTGTTTCTTAGCGATATTGAGCAGTTGTAGCTAAGCTTTAGTTCTCTATGGGATTCGACTCCGGACTCTTAGACCGAATTATATTTGAAGGGACCGCTTATCCTTTTTAGGACTAGAGTTGGGCGTGATCAGTGATTTATATAGGACAACTTATATACTTAAACTAGATTTGTACCAATTGCTGGAGAGTTGTGATGGATATCATGTACTCCGCACCTAGTTAAAATCTTGGATACACCTCTAGTCATTAATTAGTTGCTCCCTGAGTATATTTTTCAACGAAGATCAACCTTTCCCAATACAAACCTAACTTGAGAAGTTAATTCATGAATTATCTTTATCTATATCTTTTCGTTTTCCACACAAATAGGAATCTCACAACATCAATTTATTTTCAGCATTTAACATCATTTGCAAAAAATAATAATAAGCTAGATTAAAATGTTAAAGTCTTGAAAAAAAAAATGCAGAAGTCAACTGATTCGTAATTATAATCTCAAAGCAACACAAATAAAAGTTCAAAGAATCCTTCAATGCAAAAAACAAAATCCTCCCAGCAGTGCAGTTACCTACCTGCTACTAAGCAATAGAAAACAGTTTATAGTACAATTAGCATAATCACATATAGTACCTAAGGGTGTGGCCTAGTGGTCAATGAATAGCAAGGAGAACCATTACGTCTAGGTTCAAATCCCGGTAAAGGCAAAAAACAGTAAGTAATTTCTTTCCATTTGCCTTGGTGGAGAGTTACCAAGATGCCTATGCTGGTGGGAGGTAGCAGGTACCCGGTGGAATAGTCGAGGTGCTCACAAGCTGGCTCGAATATCACCATCGTCAAAAACAAAACAAAAAGGCATAATCACGCATACCGTAAATCACCTTAAAATATGAATCCAGCAAAAGGACAATTTCTGAAATTGGAACTACATAAGTCATAACATCTATATTTATAGAAAAAAAGGCAAAATAATAAGCTAGATTTGAAGTCTTGGGAAGAAAATGTAGAAGTCAACCTCTTCAGAAATATCAATCATAAAAGATAAAAATAAAACAACAAACTTCTATGCTATTCAAGTCCAAAAATAAACAAAAATCATCCCAGAAGCGGCTACTAAGCAATAGTTCATAATGCAATTAACATAAGTAATCACAAAACTAAATTAATACTCGTATTAGATTACCTCAAAAAATGAACCAAACAAAAGTATACTTTTTGAAACTTCACAGAGAAATCAGTAAAAAACATACCAAAGAAATAGGAAAAATAAAGCAACCAGATTTGCAGGAAAGATAGCGTTCAAATGGCGAGTGGAAAGAAAAAGAGATACCTTTTAGATGCTTTCTACGGAGAGGACGAGACAGTAGTAAAAAGGTATTTAGATTCTATGCAAAGTTTATATATATTATTCGGTGTTCAGTGTTGTCTCAACTCTCATGATAGAATAATGATTTGTGGATCCAAATGAATTTTGAAATTTTCTGTTTTCTTTTAAATAAAAAATAATAATGTAGTAGTAGTAGTAGTGGGAGTATAATAATTTTGAAAGTGGAAAATGGAGCTTCGTCAGCGATGACGTAATTTTCTGGAAAATTGGAGGAGAAAAGTCAAAATTACTTTTAAAGAGGCTTATTCAGCGAAATTGTTTTGTGAATATAGACAAGTGGAGAACTGTGAACTACATAATAAAGTTTTAAAAATATTATCCCTCCTCCGTTCACTTTTATTTGACATAATAGTAAAAATATATTTTTATTTTTATTTATCACTTTACGCATATCAAGAGAATGACAAAAAAAAAATCTTGTTATACCCATGGTTATTTATTACTCATTTTAAATTATTTTTTCAAATTCAATAAAATATGCATCAATTAATATGAGTATCATGGTAAATTATGCACTTTATTTATTATTTCTTAAGGGACGTGAAAAATTAAAATGTGCCAAGTAAAAGTGAACGAAAAGAGTATATTTCAAGAATAACAAAAATATATATCAATATTATATTAAAACGGGTGTGGTGAACTGTAATATTAAGAATGTGACAACCTTATTCAACAACATGGAGTAACAATTTAGAATAATATGCAGATTGTAATGTCATAAATAAAAATAAAACCATACAAGTTATTTGCTAACTATATAATTCGTTTTCAAAGTATTTTAATTAAAACATTTGTTAGAACAATCATATAACAGACAATTGGAAAGATTTATTTGTAACGATAATAGCATAAATAGTTTTAAAAGTCAAGTGGTACCATCTTTA
Organism: Nicotiana tabacum; assembly: GCF_000715075.1. Lineage (NCBI taxonomy): Eukaryota > Viridiplantae > Streptophyta > Magnoliopsida > Solanales > Solanaceae > Nicotiana > Nicotiana tabacum. Next base: position 24,942,663 of record NC_134094.1, on the reverse strand, counting down.
TAAATTTTTATCATTTTTAATATTTTATTTTATAATATACCAATTAATTAATTAAATTTGGGCACATGATATATTATATAACCATATATTGTATGTATTTATTATATATATATTCTTATCATACAACATATACCATATGGTATGATTTTATTGTATGTGATATATCAACAAAATAGTGGTATATTTGTAATATAATTTAAGAGACCATATTTACTTAAATAATTGTAGTAGTTAATCAATTATAATTTTGTTATGAAAAATTATCATAGATTGAGTTAAGAAACGAGCTGACAGTTAGAATTTTACAAAATTAATATGATCTAATGTGCTTAAATAAACTAAATCACATTTTGACATGATAATTATTTTTTAGAATTGTTCGCATTGCACGGGTCTTATACTAGTTGTTTGGTGAAGACTGCAGAATATAAAAAAAAGTTTATTTATAATGGATAATTTAGAGGGTGTTTTGGGTAAGCAGTGAGCTAATCATAAGTTGTTAGATTTAGTATTTATAAGTTAAAATTAGTTGATTTGTCATTTCAAACTTATGATTTTTTTATGAGTAGTTTATGCTTTATAAGCGCTTTTGTTTTTATGAAAAAAATTTATTTAATTTTATCCATAATATTTTTTGTAATTCCCAAATTATTTCCTTGAAATAAAATTTCGGACATTACATTTTTGCCATTTATCGGATGTGTAAGTACTATTTAATATAGTTTTCTAAACACTAAAAATGTTTATAAGCCAAAATGATGCAAAGGTATTTAGAACTCGTTTGGATGGGCTTATTTTAAGCGACTTTTAAGCCAAAATAGTTTTTAAGTCATAAGTTAGGAATTCTAGATTTTGGCTTTTGATTTTTTTTTATCATTCTAGCTTAAAAATAAGTGCTTAAGAACACCTTTTTACTCTATTCAAACATTATAAAATGACTTAAAAGTTATTTTGGCTTAAAAGCACTTAAAATAAATCAATCCAAATGGGCTCTTAGTTGGTCATTTCAACTTTATTTTTTAGTTTATAAGTATTTTTTATTTTTTTATTTTATCCATGTATTTTTTGCAATTCCCAAAGGATCCTTCTCAAAACGTTACTCCTAACTCCCTCTCGATTACATTTCTTCCATTTGTCCTTTCCATGCGAGAATGCTTTTAATTAAACATATATATTCTGTAAATAGTTTTGTGTATATTTTTATTATTTTAATAGAAAAGTACTTAAAAGAATGTTATTTGATCAAACTCTACAACTATTTGTTATCGATTTCAACACTTTTATAAAAGTATGTATTCATTTAATCGCTTATTTACAAAATCAACTTTAACACTTAAAAGTTCTTAATTGAAAAGATTAAAGTATTCTCAATTAGGAGTATGTGGCCAAAAAATAAATAACAATCAGAGAGGAGAAATTCACGTGGAGAATAAAAAATTATAACTTCTCAACGAAAATTGCTTTAAATCCAATTCCAGTATTTAGATTATCATTCACAATACAGCTCCATCAAAAATTAATACTATTACCTTTTTGGCAAAAAATTGTATTTCAAGATGTTGAATGATTCAACATATTGTAATAGTTAAGTTTCACAAAATGATATGTCGAATGAAAAAATTCAACATGTTGAGGTCAATGATCTTTGATAAAATAATAGGGTTATTGTCCTTTTAAGTGATTTGACATAATGAGTTAGTGATGTGTCTCATTCAAATTATCATTTAAAATATTGTGCTACGATTTACCTTCTTTTTGACAACGAGAGTTGATGATGTAATTGACCCTAAACATAAAATATTAAATATCACAATGATTTATTTATTATCGAATCTTGAATTTAAAACCTTTTATTAAGAATGGGCAAAATATATAAGTTACTCATGAATTATGGACCAAATCACTTTTATATATTTTTTACGGACGAAAATCATCTTATACACTCAACCTTTTAAAAGTGTGTCTAAGACACACTACTTTTAACAACTTACGCGCGCATGTTTTACACATAAAAGAGGCGAGTGAAATTAAATATTTTGGGTCTGAACCATTATCAAAACGGAAAAGGGCCAACAATACCCCTAGCGTATTGAAAATAGTTCAAAAATACCCTTGTTAACTTTTTGGTCCGCAAAAGCCCCCAACGTTTGTTTTTTGGCTCAAACTTATCCATATATCTAACAGAACTAACCTGATCAATTTTTTTTACTTTAATTTCGCCATGTGATATTTTCTTAACCCGCCGCGTGTATTATTTGTATTAAATAAAACCCACATGTATTTTTTAAAATATCCAACGACCCTGATCCGCTCCTATATATTTGGACGATCGGCTAAAAATAATTATATTCGTTAGTTAAATATATATAAAAAATATACATTGATTATATATCAAATATATATTATTATATATTAATATTTTAATATATATTTACATGATATTATTTTTATGAGAAATTATACGGTGTAGTTTTTTCTATTAATTATGATCTATAACTCGATTTTATTAAGCAAATACGACAATGGAATGATAGTTTTTGCTAATATTTTAGCTCTATTGTTATATATTAAAACACTATTAGTTCCCATTGAAAAGATCATGTGAAGTCTATTAATGTGCTAAGTTGTTGAATATGTATTTAATTAAAGGTTTTTAATAATTTCCTTTTCATTTGTTTCTTTGCTTCTCCTTTAGAATCGTATAAATAGAATATTATCATTTTTATGTTTGCAAATTAAAATTTATATTTGTTAAACATGTTAAGATCTGCAAAATTTGAAGGGAAAACTACACCGTATAATTTCTCCTAAAAATAATATGATGTAAAATATATATTAAATTATTAATGTATAATATATTTTACTGGGTTGTTGTTGTTGTTGTATTAATGTATAATATACATATTTTTATATATAATAAATGTCTATTTTTTAATATATTTAACTAGCGAATGTAATTATTTTTAGCCGACAGTCCAAATATGTAAGAGCGGGTCAGGGTCATTGGGTATTTTAAAAGATACATGTGGGTTTATTTAATACATATAATATACGTGGCGGGTTAAGAAAATGTCATGTGGCGAAGTTAAAATCAAAAAATTGACCAGGTTAATTCTGTTAGATATAGGAGTAAGTTTGAGCCCAAAAACAAACGTTAGGAGCATCTGAAGACCAATAGGTTAACGAGGGTATTTTTGAGCCATTTTCAATACGTTAGGGGTATTGTTGGCCTTTCTGTTAAGTTTGAGCCCAAAAACAAACGCTAGGGACATTTGTGGACCAAAAGGTTAACGAATGTTATTTTTGATTCATTTTCAATACGTTAGAGGTATTGTTGACCCTTCTGTTAAGTTTAAACTCAAAAACAAACGTTAGGGGCATTTGTGAACCAAAAGGTTAACGAATGTTATTTTTGAGTCATTTTCAATATGTTAGGAGTATTGTTGGCCATTCTGTTTAGTTTAAGCTCAAAAACAAACGTTAGAGACAATTGTGGACCAAAAGGTTAACGAATGTTTTTTGAGTTATTTTCAATACGTTAGGGATATTGTTGGCCATTTTCCGTTATCAAAATGCTATATCAGCCTTCTTTATTTTTTAAAATTTTGAGAGTCATTTCAGCTACAAGGATGGCGTTTACTCTTTATATTCTTTACCTTCTCACACTAATGATAATTAATACCTATAATTACACTAATATTTCCATAAATTAACAGTTGGCAGATTGTTAAAGAAAGGATTTGTTCAAGTTGGAGATGTAAGCAAGGTATTATGTGAAGATCTCAGTCGATAACATAAGCAATTTGGCAATTGTTGGAGCTCTGATGGTAAGGCAACCGTGAAACGAACAAACAAACGAAATCAAAACTATGGGTCGCCGGAGTCTTTAATTTTCCGGCCAACATTTCAGATGAAACAAAAAAGGTGAGAAGAAGAAACACAAAAATAAAATAAAAACGATGGAGAAGCTCCGTTTCCTGTCAAATTCGGCAGAATCGGCCAAGATCTGACAATTCTTCGGCGAGTTTCTGTTACGATTGCTGAATTTCAGAGAATAAGAAGCTAACTAAGGCTAAGCTAAAGCTAAGAAGAAATGAAATTAAGGCAAATAAAATAAAAGGGTTTTCATTCATAAGCCTCTGGAAAGGATAGAGCTCATACATATAGCTCAAAACGTGAGCAAGGGCCTAGGGACTAAAAAGAAATAAGGAAAACTTACAATGGGCTAATTAAATAATAAAGCAAACTAAGTGGATAAATTGCAAGAAGTAAACTTGTTAACTAATCAGCCTATCGCTAACTTCACGGTGCAACATTTCAAGCCTATTGTACAAGTTCCATCAGTAGCTCCAATCTCTTCTATTTTAATTCGTATCAGTTTCCTCCCGATCCGATTATCTGGAATTGGCAAGGGAGCGATTTTGACTAGCTAGTCGGAAACTCCGACCGGTGTTGAGTTGTTTAGTGGCTAGTAGTGGTGAGAGAGGAGTTGAGCAGCTGTTGGGTGTGAAATGATAGGATAATGGAGGAAAATGGAGGACCTATGATTTGAGGGATTATGTCAGTGGATTTTAATGGAGGAAAAAATTTTAATGGAGAAGTTGACTAAGAGTAGGGTAGGGAAAGATAGAGAGACGGGTTGAGGAGGGGTCCTTTGATTATTTTTGTTTTTTTTTAAAGAAAAAATATTAATTAGCATGAAAATTAAGTATTTTATTTTTTTTCTTGAGTTATGACACTTGTCAAGAATTAATTGGTGGGTGAGATCACACATAATTTAGCAAACTGGTCAAGAAAAAAGTAGTGTGTCTTAAATGCATTTTGAAAAGGTTGAATATTCAACGTAAATTTTATCCGTAGAAAATGTGTAACATAAATTTGATCTATAATTCATGAGGTAACTTATGTATTTTACCGAGAAATCACTTCCATCCAACCACGCCCTCAGATGGTATTTAACTCTGTGTTGAATGAATCGACATATTTATATTTAAGTTCCTTAATATGAGTGGAATGATTCAACATACAAATGGCGATGATCTTTGGTAAAACGACAAGCGAGTTGTCTTTTTAAAAGAAAAGGCAACATTTATTAACAAGTTAGCCAAGTGCCATGTATTCTCGCACGCGATTTGGATTATCAAATGTGCGGTTAATTAAGATTAGAAATAATGATCTCGTTCGTTAGAAGGTGTAAGTATCATTACATTGATAATAAAAATGAGAAAATGTCTCATAAGATAGTACAGTAATGTCTTTTGTTGACCTCTAGATGCACTGATCGGTACTTGTGAAACCATAGCGAGGGAAGGTGTGTCAAAAAGGAACGAGATAAACCTAAAGTCACATGCAAGAAAGTTGTCTTGAAAAACCTACAATCTCTTATAATCAATGTTGACTTAACGAAAAGAAAAGATATAGTGAAAGAAAAAGATCTATATACGCAATATCATTTAATTTAGAGTATATTTTAGTCATGATATTATGTTTACATTATTAGGTCCTATAGTTTTTAGAAGTCTTTTTTTCGTATTAGAGATTCTTAAACCAGTAATAAATATAAAAACCTTCTAGCACTTTTTATTTTTATTTTTATTTTTATTTTTATTTTATGTATAATGCTAACATGAGATGCATTTAAATTAAAAAAAAACATGGTTATTTATGTAGATTTCTAATTTGTTTATAACTAAAATATAGTTATTATTGTTTTCTTATTGCACTCCAAAAATGGAAACATATTTCCATAGGCAACTCCTACAATTCGAGGCTAGCTGTAATGTTAAACAAATTCATATAATTTTCACACATTTGGAAGGCCATATGCGTCTCTTTTCTTTTCTCATTTAAAAAGAATTTAATGAACTCCTTTACAGTTTAAAAAGACTTATTTGCTGCTGCAACTTTAATGACTTTACACATCGAAAGGGATTGAAAAGACGACTAGCACAAGAATGGCTTTTTCATTGCTGCATCATCCGGATGTTTGCAATTATTAGTTTCAACATTCCCATTATTCTTGGCTTGGCTGCAACAAACAATTCACGTTAAGGCTTGGGTAAAACTCAATAACTTTGGCCTAGGTTCTACGTATATATTAATGCATATAATAACCCGTGAATCCATTGACATGAATGAATTGTGGGTTCTATGACAAGTGAGATGTCACAAACAAATTTTTAAATTCGGGATTCATCTCTGACAACAAACTCATATACCATGCATTTGTCTTTGGAACGACCTTGACAATAACAAGTCACAGAAATACAAAAGGATGGAGTCATACTCAATATACTTGTCATTACCCACAAAGCTCTAGCTAAGTGGTCTTAGCTTAGCAATTGACCGTGACCCCATTTTGAATAAGCCACCCTTCACCTCAATTTTTGCCTCACCTAATTAGAGAGTTTTTGCTCGTGTAGCTTTCTCAACATGCAGGGCCGACTGAAGGCCCAAAAAGTTGAAGCAAAGGCTTTTAGGTTCCAAATCTTTCAGCCCCAATTTTTTAATTGATATTATATTTTAGCGAAATTGACATGTATATATAATTGCTAGCAATTATTGGAACTCAGATATGAATTTTAGCAGTTTTTTGAGTAAGTGTAATTGAGATTCATTGGAGGCACCTAGACGAAGCTATATATAAAATCTGAGATATGTTGGAAGTGATCTGGAATATTTGGAGTGAAAATTCATATTTGAAAGTGACCTGAAAAACATCACCTCGAGAATGTATATCACGTGTGTATACCAGTATATCATATATATATATATATATATATATATATATATATATATATATATATATATATATATGATATAGGGTAATATATATGGGATACACATAGATATACAGTGCCTTAAAAATGCCCTTTCTCTATTTTCACACAACCTCCGCCGTACTAGCACCATAAAATCACCATAATCAGTCATATCACAGTAACAATACCAAACACCATCTCAATCCAACCAAAAAAGAGGAAGGAAAGGAAAGTTGATATCTGCCTTTTCTTTTTCTTCTCTTGGTTTTTGCTTCTGGTCTTCTTTAATGTGAGATGAAAATACTTGAGAAGAGCGATAGAGCTAGGTTTTTGACAGTAGTTTCGTGGTTCTTGATGGCGTCAATCAGGGGCGGACCTAGAGCATTGAATATGGGTTTCCGGGAACCTAATAACTCTTGCGTAGATTCTGTATTTATATTAAGAAATTCACTAAATATTTATAAATATCTAACTGTAAACCCAATTATTATTGCATATTAATTTGAATTTACGGTAGGAACCCATAAACTTCAAATCCTGGATTCGCCTATGAAGTCAATGGAGGAAGGGCAATGGATGTAGTGATAGACGTTGAAGATAATGTGTGATTATATTGAGAATAGCTATAGGTGCAATTTGTTTTAGTTAAAAGGCTATTAGGGGCTACGAGTGCTAATAATAAGACATCATACTATTTTATGTCAATATTTGGGCCTAGTTGTCATACGTGCCATATTTTCTTATATTTTATAGTTAATTTAACTCCCTCCATTCCACTTTGTTTCAAAATTTTGCACGGTGTGTCCTTCGTAGGGACTGTTCTTGGCAGAATGTTCCCTTTTTTACTGTCTTAGTTAAATATTCCCGCTTTTGACTTGAACATAATAGTTTTTCAATTTTTAAAGTTTGAAATTCTTATTTGGTGGTGACAAACAGAAGTTAACAATCGATTATTGTTAAAATCATTTGAATATTGATAATTTGTGGTTAAAGTTTTAGTTCATCATTTGAATGTTGATAATTTGTGCTTAAAGTTTTAGTTCAAACACAGATTTTGATGATTTACTGTCAAAATCTTAAAACTTCATTGTTGAACCTTAGAAATAGTCGAAGAAGATAAAGTGGGTCCTTTTGATTTGATGTTATTTGATTAAATTGACTATTATGAATTGTTTGTGTTGGTATTTGGAAACTTTATTTCAATTTTGAAATTGTTTGAAGCAAATTTGGGGTGATTTGATGGAAATACCTGCCATACATGCGTCAAGCACCAATTCAGCTCCATGAGCTAGTAGAGAGGTAGTAATTTAGTGCATAGTCCAATCTCCTTGCAAGGATAAAATAAAACATAGCGAGAAGGAGCTTGGATGGCTCTTAGATATAAATGTAAAACGCCATAGATCCGAACGTGGAAATAGCTTGTTCAAGCAAATACACGTGCCAATCAATCCATGGTGAATAAAAAATACAGCCTGCTGGAAATCTGCTAGCATGACATAGGAGAAGAAGTTGAAAATTCGAAAACACTTTGTTAAAACAGCCCAAAAAAATATACCTATCGAGTAGACTTTAATAAATAACTTAATAGATAAGTAGAGTAAATGTAGCATTAACTTTACCAACTCGGTAGAAAAATACCTGAAAAGCAAAAGTATAACAATCGGCTAGACTTCGATGAATAACTTAACAAATAGGTTGAGTAATAATAGCATCAACTCTATACTGTATAGGCCAAAATCCGTCCTTAGGATATTTAGCGTAATATGGCATTAAAGAAAGAGTAGTTCGAGCTCGCCCAAGATGTAGCGAAGTCATTGGCCGAGGTGCCGACATGAGCCGTAATCGAGATATTAACAGGGATCGCAGTCCAGATGTCAACAAGGGTCGAGGTCGAGATTGACTATTGATGATAAGACTTGTAACGGCTAATTTATCAGGATAAGGCACTAAAAGGGAATATTCTAGTGGATATTCCTTGTATTTGTACTACTAGGGTTTCCTAGGAAACCGGCCCCAGATATATAGAAAGAAGTGGCAATGATAGGGGCATGTAATATGGATTTTGATAAGAATACTTTTGGGAAGAAGACTTTCTCTCTTGCAAAAATACAAAAACTACATTTTGATAAAGATTCTTGTCCATATTATTCTTACCTTTTTACCAGATCCGATGATTGTTTATACGAATCTTGGACCTATCTGTCATTCATCTTTGTCAGGAGAAATATTCATTCAACCCGCTTATTATTGGGTTAATCTTTCTCCTTATTTACTTAAATGTCATTTATTGTTAGTTATATCTCCATTAATGTTTAGGCTTGGAGAATATTTTACATTTATTGTCATCAATCATTCATGGGGTCTGTCCCATCTACTGTACGTTTTCAAGATTAGTATTTAGAGTTATTATCCTTAACTAGATTTAATCCCTTGTTACATAATTTAATACTTTAACTGAAAGTTATACTTTTGGTCAAACAATTTGCCGCCGTCTGTGGAGATTTTCTAGCTAAGTCTTTTAGTTCTTCTAGATCTACAACCGACACTGGTTACTGACGCAAAAAAAAAAATAGAATAACCTTCTTCTCTTTGTATGCATAGATCTAACATAGCAGGTAACAAAGAAGAAACAACGAGAATAATGAGTGACCTCCCAACCAACCTCATGGACATCATCCATGAAAGCTCTGAAGCAGTGAACGATGACACAACGCCCAATGCCTCTCCTAGGTGAGGTGGATCACCTTCTCCCCACTACAACATCACAAAATCCCATGGCAAGACAACCTCCACATCTGTGGGAGAGGAGACACCACCAGCGATGAAGAAGCTCCTTGAGGCTTGGCTAACTGACACACTGACCAACGTCCTCCATAAGCCTGTTCAGGATGCTGCTGCAGTAAAGGCGAGAACCTGTGCCGCACCACTAGCGGACGAGCAATATGATCATCGTCCTCCTCCACCCACGACGACGGGTATTACTCACAATGTTATTAAAAATGCAGGTGACGACGCTCTCACAACTATTCTGAAAAGGATGGAGGAAATGAAAAACGAGAACAAGAAACTTCGGGATCAAATGAGAGAGCACCAAGAAAGGGTCGATAAAATACCAGGCTCTCCTAAGCTATTGCCGAAGAGAGATGCCGGTCGGTTCGTCGAGCAACCGTACAGTGATAGCGCTGCCCCACATGCCATACCAAAGACCTTTAAAATGCCGCCTTATCTGAAAATATACGATGGCACAACCGACCCCGAGGATCATGTGACCCATTACGTCACCGCCGTGAAAGGCAATGATCTCGCCAAAGAACAAGTATCCTCCATTATGCTAAAGAAATTCGGCGAAACCCTCACGGGCAGTGCATTAACCTGGTACTCGCAGCTGCCAGCATGTTCCCTCACTATGACGCTCTCATTATTACTTTACGAATTTTAGATACCAACATAAGACGAATTATGGTAGATGATGGGAGCGACATGTGTATTATCCATCCCCGAGTACTCATACAAATGAAACTCGAGGACAAGATAGTACCACGCTACATCACACTAACATGCTTTAACAATGTAGTTGAACGAACATCTGGCAAGATCACACTCCCCGTCCTGGTGGGTGGCTACACTCTGGAGACCACTTTCCATATCATGGACCAGGACACGACATACAACGCCATAATAGGGCGACCACAGATACACACCATGAGAGCTATACCCTCCAGCTTGTACCAAGTCATTAAATTCCCAACTCCATGGGCATATTCAGCATACGTGGGGAGCAACGCACATCCCAAGAGTGCTACCACATCACTCTAGACTACACGGCCACCGAACAAATGAGAGAGAGAGAGAGAGAGAGAGAGAGAGAGAGAGAGAGAGAGAAAGAGGCATATTAATCAACAGGGTCGAGGTCGATAAGGCATGACAGCGGGGACATCATCAGAGACCCCGATATAGCCGAGGCCACAAGATCGACCATAGAGGACCTTGACCCCGTTCAACTAGACATCAACGACCACAGCAAGAAAGCTCACATCGGCTGCAAACTTCAAGAATCGGGTAAGTTTCGTGAATTTTTAATTGCTAACGCGAACTTGTTTGCTTTTAGCCATGCAAGTATGCCAGATACCCCAAAGGAGATCACCACACATAAATTAAACGTCAATCCACTCTACCCCAGTGAGGCAGGTTCGACGTAAGTTCAACTTCGCAATCATTGACGCAATGTGCGAAGAAGTGAAAAAATTATTGGAAAATGGCACTGTCAGAGAGTCGAAGTACCCCCAATGGGTCGCCAACATAGTCATTGTGAAAAAGAAGAATGGCAAGTGGCGGATGTGTGTAGATTTCATCGACCTGAACAAAGCTTGCCCCAAGGATTCGTTTCCATTACCTCATATCGACCAGATCATCGACGCGACAGTCGGGCACGAATTGCTAAGTTTCTTGGATGCCTACTCGGGCTACAACCAGATCCTTATGGAGGAAGAGGACCAGGAAAAGACCACCTTCATCACCCACTGAGGGACGTACTGCTACAGGGTCATGCCTTTCAAATTGAAAATTATGGGAGCAACTTACCAAAGGTTGGTGATAAATATGTTCAAATAACAACTCGGAAAAATGATGGAGATATACATCAACTACATGCTGGTCAAGTCCAAAAGGAAAGAAGATCACATCGACCACTTAAGAGAAGCATTCGGCTTACTCAGGCAATACGACATGAAACTGAACCCTGAAAAATGTACATTCGGCATGGCCTCAAGGAAATTCTTGGGTTTCCTAGTGTTGCAGCGGGGTATCGAGGTCAATCCTGACCAAATCAAGGCCATCGACTGGATACTAGAGCACTTGACCACCAAAAAGAAGCTAACTGGTCCTATCGCCGCTCTTTCGAGGTTCATCTCACGATCCTCCGATAGGTGCCACAAGTTCTTTGGCGTACTCAAAAAGGAGAATGGCCTACAATGGACCCCTGAGTGCATCCAAGCCCTGAAGGAGTTAAAGGTATACTTGTACTCACCACTGTTGCTCTCAAAATCAGAACCAGGACAACCTCTCCTCGTCTATCTTGTTGTGTCCGAAGTAGTTGTGAGCGCAGTCTTAGTCCAAGAAAATAAAGGTATGCAATCTCCCATCTATTACATTAGCAAGACACTAGTCGACACCGAGAATAGATACCCCCATCTTGAAAAACTAGCTCTGGCCTTAGTCATAACTTCACGAAAGCTTAGACCGTATTTCCAATGCCATCTCATCTCGGTCGTCACGACTTTCCCCTTAAGAAGAATTTTACACAAACCCGAACTATCGGGCAGATTGGCCAAATGGGCCATCGAACTAAGCGAGCACAATATTATGTATCGACCGCGAACGACGATAAAGTCTCAGGTCCTCGCCGACTTCGACGCCAACTTTAGTGTGCATATACTGCACGAAGTCAAAAAGGAAGCTGTCCATGCTTCTTCCCAAATGCAAGACCTCTGGGTTCTATACACCGACGACGCATCTAACACGTCGGGGGGCTGGGACTCGTACTCGAAGTCCTAACAGGCAAAGTGATTTACCAATCCATAAGGTGCCTGAACATGACTAACAATGAGGCCGAGTATGAGGTCGTAATTGCAGGACTAAGACTAGCACTCAAATACTGGGCGAGGCAGCTAAGGTTGCGCTGTGATTCTCAACTCGTGGTTAACCAAGTCACAAGGACTTTCCAAATAAAGGAGCAAAGGTTACAAAAATACCATACCAAAATCTACAACTACTACCCGAGTTTGATGAATGTCAGCTCGACCAGATTCCTCGAACACAAAATATCGAGGCGGACGGCCTCGCCAAATTAGCAGCAACCACCAAAAACATTACAACCGGAGACCAAAATGTGGTCCACCTATTCAACTCGTCGATAGACCAAATCGAGGTAAGAACCATAAACCTGACTTGGGACTGGCACAACCGTATTATTACATATTTGCAGAACGGCGTACTCCCCAACGATATAAAAGAGGCTAAGAAGCTGCGAATATAAGTAGCCAGATGCGACATCATTCACAACGATATGTACAAAAGGACATATGGCGGCCTTCTGGCGAAATGATTAGGTCCAAATCAGACGTGGCGCATCCTTGAAGAAGTACACAAGGGCCATTGTAGAGCTTACTCCGGTAATCGAGCTTTGGCTAGGTGCCTCATACGAGAGGGGTATTACTGGCCCACCATGAAAAAGAAGGTCGCAGACTTCGTGAAAAAATGTGAGCAATGCCAGAAATACGCCCCAATGATCCACAAAGCAGGCGAACACCTACACTCAGTAACTTCTCCTTGGCCGTCATCAAATAAGGAATGGACTTCGTGGTCCCCCTCCCGGCGGGACGAGGTAACGTATGATTTCTCTTGGTTTTAACTGATTATTTCTCTAAATGGGTGGAAGGAGGAGCATTCGCCCAAATATGCGAACAAGAAGTGATCGCCTTCATATGGAAAATACATATGCCATTTCTGTAAGGACCCGTAAAAGTTTTAACCAAAATACTCGGGGTTTTGTGGTGCCAAGATAGATTCCTACATTACTATAGTAGAAATTCTTCGGTTCGGACTTTTTGGACTAAACAGTACCCTACATACTGAGAGGAAAATGTTTCGCAGAAAAACGCATTTTTGCGGTCCATTATGCGGCTGCATAATCACTATGCGGATCGCATAATGGTTGTAGAGTGAAGCAGTATGTTGGCCAGTTTGAGGTCAGCTTTGTGGTCGATTATGCGACCACATAACCACTATGCGGACCGCATATCGATCGCATAATCCCTCTTGGGTTTTTGCGGAGGGAGTTCAACGGTGCATTATGCGACCGTAGAACGAGTATGCCGACCGCATACTGGTCGCATACCTGAGCTGTAAGTTCAAGCCCCTGAGGGCCATTTCTGCGGTCACTTTGCGGACCGCATAACCGTTATGCGGTCGCATATGCGACCGCAGACCTGTGTCGGGGCACCATTTTTCTTAATTTAAAACCCGACCCCCATTCCGTTAAAATACCCCTTAGGTCTATTTTGAGCTCATTTTCTGATATTTCTAGAGTGAGAGAGAGAGAGGGTTCAAGAGGGAGGACCTAAGTTTTCATCAAATTGATCTTCAATCATCAGTTGAAGCTTGGGAATATTCAAGTAGAGCACCAAATTCTTCATCCAAAAGGTAAGACTTTATCACCCCAGCTCTTAATTTCAAACATAGCTATAATGGGGTATTAATAAGATGGTCCATGGGTATGAGGGTTGTTCATCTTGCATGCATGTGATAAAGAGTATGGGAAAAATAAAAAGTGAACTAGAACCATGAATATTTTCCTAATTTTGGATTCAATTTGTATATTGCAAAAATAGATTGAGGTTGCTAAGCGTTCCGGATAATTGTAGAGTCTAAAAAAGCGCAATTGAGGTATGTATGGCTAACTCTCTTCTTCCTAGAATCGAATTCCTGGTGTCCGAATAATGGGTGTAAGTTCTAACTTTATCATACTAGAATTGTTTGCCTTAGTGGTATTGGATTGAAAGATTCATGTTCCTTAATTGTTTTAGATGGTTACCATGTCATCATGCTATTTGATGGTACTTATCGACATGAATGATGATGTTATTTGAACGGATAAAAAGGGAAAAGACTTGAATTGTAAAATGTTCCCAAGTGCCAAGAACTACTTAATAAATGAGGCTATTTGTGCCATGTAATGAAAGATGGGAAAGAAATGTGAATTGAGTGAATAATTGAAAGAGGTTATGTCTCAAGTGAGATGGCTTAGCCGATCGGGCCGAGATCGGACGCCATGCTGTACACATGGTGGCATTTGTATTGAAATTATTGAATTAAATTGTGGATATGGATATGTATCACTTGAGATGGCTTAGCCGGTCGGGCCGAGACCGGACTCCGTGTAAAAACACGGTGGCATTGTGAGTTGTGGCTTTGACACTAAAGATTATTAATCTAAGAAGATGGAAAGATTGAAGTGGAAACTATGTAATCCTTACTCGGTGCTTTCTTTGTATTTCTATGAAGTACTTATTGATTATTATGATTGCTTTCTCTTTGTTTCACTATTCATTCTACTAAGATTGGTGTTTGCCTTACATACTAGTTCTATTCGACAGTACTAACGTCCCTTTTGCCGGGGGCGCTACATCTTTGAATGAATATAGGTGGTTTCATCGCAGATAGTGGTGCTCTCTTTCTCTCCTCAAAGCAGTCTTGGTGAGCACCCTTTCTCCTAGGGGTCATGTAGTCCTTCTTTTGTATAAGTTTTCACATTTTGAGGTATAGCCGGAGCCTTGTTGCTGGCATTGTCATGTTGCTCTTTTGTATCCTTAGAGGCTCCGTAGACGTTTTTGTGGGTCATGTATGTATGTTGGTGCGGTCGTTGGACCGAGTTGTATTTTGGAAACTCAACTATGGCATAATGTATATAAGGAAAATGAACTAGCAACGTTTATATATTTATATAACTGATCTCTCCCCGGTTTTACAAATGGTGATGCGATCCCTTTTTGGGTTATGAATGAGTCGGGTAGGAAAGGTTTAATAGGCTTGCTCGACCGGGTTCACTCGGTTGAGCGCCGGTCGCGCTCTCCGAGGTTGGGGCGTGACTGTTTTGGTCTCCCCAAAGAAATCAGCTGCGACAACGGACCTCAATTTGCAGGAAAGAAGGTTGCCGACTTTTTTGAAAAATGGCACATCAAAAGAATACTGTCAAAACCTTACCACCCCGTGGTTATCGGGCAAGCGGAGTCCTCCAACAAGTCAATACTGAACATCATGAAGAATAAGCTCGAAGATGCCAAGGGACTCTGGCCAGAAATATTACCAGATGTACTCTAGGCCTACCGAACAACGCCAAAAATGAGTATAGGGGAAATGCCATACTCGCTAGTCTATGGGACTGATGCAGTAATACCAGTCGGGGAACCCAGTCTAAGATACTTCCGTGAAAGCGGACCCCAGAACGGTGACAGTAGAAGGCAGGAACTCGACAAAGTTGGGAAACGAAGAGATATGGCCTACGTGAGAATGGTCGCCCAAAAGCAACAAGCAGAATGCTACTATAACAAAAGTGCAAAGATCAGGCCACTTAAAGTCGAGGACTACATGGTTAAAGCTAAAACACAAGCAAGCAAAGATACACGGGAAGGCAAACTAGGAACAAACTGGGACGACCTCTACAAAATCACGGCAGCAGCAAGCAAAGGGTCATTCACACTAGAAACAGTGGAAGGAAAGCGATTACCAAACAACTGGAATATTACACACCTCAAATACTTCAACTTTTAAAGGATGAGGTCCCCAAAGTTGCACTCTTTTTCCCTCACTCGAGTTTTGTCCCAATTGGGTGTTATCGAGGAGGTTTTTAACGAGGTGATGATGGGGATACTTCAGGATTGATGTGCGCACAGACAAAGACACTAGACGACTAGTTCATTGCTCGATCTCTCACTATTTTTTCAGTTCAACCAATGAAGGGACTAGATAGACCGGGACTGGGATTGAACTACCAGCCAGCACTCGAAAAATATGTAAATCTCTCCAAGATTATGAACAAAGCACAAGTACATTTTTTCGTTCCAAAGACAAGTGCAAGGTTACATTAGACCTCATTCGAATTAACACCTACTCGGTCCACGGCCTTAACTAATTAAAGGTTACATTCGACCTCGTTCGAATTAACACCTACTCGGCCCACAGCCTTAACTAATTAAAGGTTACATTCGACCTAGTTCGAATTAACACCTACTCAACCCACAACCTTAACTAATTAAAGGTTACATTCGACTCGTTCGAGTTAGCACCTACTCGGCCTATGACCTTAACTAATTAAATGTTACATTCGACCTCGTTTTGAATTAACCCCTACTCGGCCCACGGCCTGAACTAAATAAAGGTTATATTCGACCCCGTTCGAATTAAACATGCGATACGTTCAACCTTATTTGAACCAACTACTAGCCCTCGGACATAATCTAACCTAGACTTCGTTTCAACCTCGTTCGACCTACTCGAACAAATCTATTACGAAGAAGGCAACCAAGCAACAAAAAAAAACGTACAAGCCCGAACAAAGAAAAAGAATCAGGTACTAATAACAGAACTGATAATTTCATACTTCAAAAATATTTTTCTACAAAGGCTCAAATACACGCCTATAAAAAATACACACAAGCCTACGACTAAACAAAAAAGAAGGAAAAACAACTAAACACCGCCCGACCCAGAGGCACCACCAGTTTGATCACTCAGGCCATCTCCATCTACCTCTTCTCCATCGCCATCGCCATCGCCAGCGGGATACTCATCCTCATACCGGGCATCCTGTTCAATTCAATCCATGCCCGCTCCCTCATCTTCACTGACTTCCGGTGTAGCGGGGTCATAGCCACAAGAAAATCGAGCTTCACTTGCCTTAGCACGAGCATCTTCGAAGTCGGCTTCTGAAACAACCCCTGCCCCTTCAGGTCCCTAAATATATCCAACTGAGCCTCAACGTGAATCTATTCCTCGTACAAATCTCGCAGGACATCAGGAAAAGCAGAAGCACAGGAGGAGGACGGCTGAGCCAATAACTGCACCTTCTCGGCCTCGATGAGCAGCGACTCGATCACTAAGGCCCGAAGCCTCTTTTTCCAGCTCCCATATCTGCTCATCAAGTCGTTCTTCTTTGAGCCTGGCCGTCTCCAAAGCACCCTTCCACTCAGAACGGAGAACGCGAATCTCGATCTCTAAAGCCTATGTTCTCCTGGCAGCCGATAGCTGGGATAACTTCACCTTCTTTAAACCCACTGCCTTCTTAGCGACCTCACCACTCAGAGCGACCACTTTGAGTTGACACTCATTGAGCTCGGTGCACAATGAGACCACTTGGGCTTGAAGGTCGGCACATTGGCCCTCGACCCCCCTGTTCACCTCGAGTTCCTATTCTTTGTCCCTCAACGCCCCCTTGAGAACGCTGCATTTTCCAATGACCATCATTAATTCATCATCATTCTCCTTCAGTTCACCTCGGAGAGCCTGGAAAGTGCCGCTTCCACCGAACTGCCTGTAGATCTCGCGGTGCTTATCACGGTATTCGCGATATTTTCGCTCCATATTCTGGAAAATGGCCTTATGCCTCTTTTCTTATCGGACGCTCTCGATCTCCAAAATCACGGTTTGAAAGAAAGATAGAACGATTAAGAACAAAACTGGACTCGCCATAAAAAACGGAGAAAGATCAAAAGGCTTACCCTAAGAGCGAGGCCGGTTATACTCCTCGACGAAGTGGCGTCCTTTAGCTTCTCAAGGATTTTACCCTCCACACCGGAACAGAGGAGACCAAGAGAAAGGACCACGTCCTCCGTATCAATCAGGAAATACCAATCCAAGGGGATCGCAATGGTCCGCGTGGTCCCCTCCAATCTCACCTTAAGTCGGGTAAGTTCTTCCCCCATCATCCTCACTTCCTCGGCATCCATATCAGAGCCCATCTCGTAACCTTCTTCGGCTACACCTTTTCCTTCTGTGTCAACCTGGATAGAAAGATCCTCGGCTAGTAGCGAGGCCAATGGCTCATCCTGCCGTAAGATGTCAGGGACTCTCGCCGACGGCACTTCAAAATCCATCATGACCTCAGGGAGAGACGTACTCTCCTCGGCCCCTGACGACGGGGGAATTGTGGGCAGTAATTCGGCTTCATCTACAAGGTCTATGGTCATCATTTCTTGGATGACGAAATCCTCCATCACCGAACTCCCCGCATGGACGGCTCTTTCACCGACATCTACATATCGCTTTTTATGGGGAAGCAAGTTATCGCCATTTGGTAACGATTCCTCCTCATCGTCCTTATCTACTAGATAATGCAAAAGGGAAGTCGAAATCCTTACTGCAAGAACAGTTGACGACCGAGCAGACCTCACTGCAGCAGAAGAACAAAAGCAACCTTCTTCTTACGGAACGCTAGAGCAGGAGCCTTCTGCCTTCTCGAAGGTCCTCGGGCTGAAAAAGAAAAATCATAAGACTGTCATTTCCCGTACAAAACCGCAACGAGCATACAACCATGAGGTCAAAACGGTATAAACAAAAGGTAATAATTATATATGCATAAATAAATACATATAGACAAACTCACCGGTCACGAAAGGCATATGCCCGAATTTCTTGATAAAGGTTAGTCGTTAACGAATTCCCATTGTGTGAGGCAAGACCTGGCTAACCCAGTCATGAATGTCCCCAACCAAGGGAGGGGGAGAAGTCTCAGCTGCACGAAAAAGGGACGGAATGTTAGACTACGATTAAAATGGGAAAAACGAATGCTCGACAAAAAGATACTTACGGGCATAATTCCAAACCTCAGGGAATCCGCTCGCATTGGCCACCACGTCCTCGGTCTTGACGAAGAAATAGTTGAGCCAGAACTAACGATTCGCCTTATCGTCCATCTTCACCACCAAACTTTTACTTCCTCGGCGGCGAAGGTGCAGCATCATCCCCCTATAGAAATTAGGGGCGAAGAGATGCATCAGGTGACGAAGTGAGACCCCATGGCCAGCCAACTCCGCATATTTCTTCAACATATGGATAAGCTTGTAGATATAAGGGCAGAGTTGGGTCGGGAAGATGCCGTAGTAGCGGCAAAATTCCTCCGCCAATGGAGAAGAGAAAAAGAATAGCCTACAGAGAACGGATACACATAGAATGCACAATATCCTGGGCGATGTACATGTACTACACCGCGCCCCGCCAGAATCAGATCGACGTGGGCCAGAATTTTGAACTTTGTCCTAAACTCAGCAAGGTCGACCTCGTTCATCATCAACTCCGAGGCATCAGGATCGTCTTCGATCAACTTTGAAAAGTCAGATCTAATCTTTTCACTGCGAGGAATTATTTCCTCCACCGTAGGAATCTTCAAGGGCAGCAGAAACACCATCGTCGTGAGGAGGTATACGTATCGCCAAGGGGGTAGGGTCATCCGCCATACCAGAACTAGAAGTTACGTTAACTATATTTGTGAGAAAGAGATGTTTTAAGCACAGAAGGGTTGGAAGCAACTTAAATCGCTTGAATCAGGGGAGTGGATACACAAAGACGAAGTAAAAAAGAGATTAGGGTTCAAAGACTAGAGTTCAAGATGGAGAATGAGGAAGGAAACACAGGGGATTCGATATTGGGAGTATGCAAAACAAACACAAATGGCCTCAAATCCCTATTTATAAGAGTTCAAGCACCAAAATCGAGAAATCAAGCCATCATTACCCAGCGCAGGTATCGAAATAGCAGAGGCACGAGAAACGATGCCAAGCATCTGGAAAACGTGTCATAATGACGCATGAGGTCATGATGTCAATCTGAAACAATGCATCCCCAAAGGTTGCAACTCATGAAAAGTCATGTTGCCACCTCGTCTAAGGCGCCACTATCCGACTTGCTCGCCTGATTTTGTCAACTTCGATAAACAGAATCCGCTCATCAAGGCCGCCGAGCCTCGGTCTTAATGAGCGGAGGGACTAACTGTATAAGCCAAAATCCGTCCTTAGGATATTTAGCATAATATGGCATTAAAGAAAGAGTCGTTTGAGCTCGCCCTTGATGCAGCGAAGTCATTGGCCGAGGTGCCGACATGAGCTGTAATCGAGATGTTGATAGGGATCACAGTCGAGATATCAACAAGGGCCGAGGTCGAGATTGACTATTGATGATAAGACTTGTAACAACGAATTTGCCTGGATAAGATACTAAAAGGGAATATTCTAGTGGATATTCCCTACATTTGTACTACTAGGGTTTCCTAGAAAACCGGCCTCGGATATATAGAAAGAAGTGGCAATGATAGGGGCATGTAATATGGATTTTGATAAGAACACTTTTGGGAAGAAGACTTTCTCTTTTTCAAAAATACAAAGACTATCTTTTGATAAAGATTCTTGTCCATATTATTCCCACCTTTCCACCAGATCCGAGGATTGTTCATACGAATCTTGGACCTTTCTGTCATTCATCTTTGTCAGGAGAAATATTCGTTCAACCCACTCATTATTGGGTTAATCTTTCTCCTTATTTACTTAAATGCCATTTATTGCCACTTATTGTTAGTTATATCTCCATTAATGTTTAGGCTTGGAGAATATATATTACATTTATTGTCATCAATCATTCATGGGGTATGTCCATCTACTGTACGTTTTCAAGATTAGTGTCTAGAGTTATTATCCTTAACTAGATTTAATCCCTTGTTACATAAATTTAATAGTTTAACCGAAAGTTATACTTTTTGGTCAGACATATACGATAGAAAAACCCTGAAGAGCAAAAATATGACAATGAGGTAGACTTCAATGAACAACTTAATGTGGTAGAGAAATTCCTAAAAAGTTGTGTGGGGGTACGGGGACCATTTTAAAAATATTGTTTGTTTATGAAATATGATCATGTTTTGGGAGAAAAAATTCAAAAATTTTCAAGTTCCCAAAAGCACAGTTTTTGGGTGGAAATTTTTCTTCCATTCACAAAACTTCAACTTTATTCAAATAATATGCATGTCCAAACACAACTTCAAATTTCAAAAATTAATTTTCAACACAATTTCAAAAACTCTTTTTTCAAGTTCAATCAAATCTATATCCAAACGCTAATTTAAACATAAAAAGAAAAGAGATCAGATAGGAATTGAAACTTCAATAAAATCTCAAAATCAAGCTCTATAAATAATATCTCGAGAAAGATTAAACGATGAGTTAGCATTTTTAATAGGAAAAGAACTATATGAAATAAATTATAAGAAAATATTAATAATTTCATATCTTAAGCCTTTTAATAAAGTTTAATTTTAGTTAGACCACTGAGTTTTATTGAGTTTACCCATGTCTACGTGAAGTTGTTTAGCGATTGGAGAGATATCCTTAACAAGTAAATAAGCAGCTACATTTTAGTAGCTCCGCAACGCATGCAAGTATCTCATTCTTTTGTACAAACCCAAGATAGTTCGTGAATCAAGAGATCAATCTTATACTTATAGTAAGCTCTCCTTAAAGTTGAAAGAATTAAAAAAATATTTTCTTAAAATTTTTATGGTTGGTTTGCCATAAAAATATTTAGGCATCGCCTAGACATGGGGAAATAATATTCTTCGTACGTTTACAATTTTAATTGAAGAAAATGGTCTACAAAAATTTCAAATGCTTTATTCACATGTCTTATGTATTATTTTTATTAATATATTGTGAAAAAGATTATAAAACTAAAATAATATTTTAAATGAACCACACACAAAAAATCTCCCAAATTAGATCGCTTTATACGACTGTAGTTAACCACACAGGGTCGACAACATTTGAGTTGCCAAATCAGGTGAGGATGGAGATTTGAACTCAATACTTTTAATATATAACATAAATTTAAAATAAATAAATATACTTAACTTTTAAAATGTATTGAATTTGATGCTAAATTTTTTATGTGTTGAACCAATAAATCTTATAATCCTGAATATGCCTCCGCATAGCGTGTAGAATGAATGTATATGAGAGCTTGTAATAGTGCTAACGTGTGAGATAATACTAGGGAAGTTAGTTAGCTCCCGTTTGGCCATAGATTTTGGCTTTATATCTTTAAATTTTTTTTGAAAAATACTGTTTGTTTATAAAATATGATCATGTTTTGGGAAAAAAAAATTCAAGTTCCCAAAAATTAGTTTAGGGAAGTTTTTGGGTGAATTTGTTTTTCTTCCACTCACAAACTTCAACTTTTCTTCAAATAAAATGCATGTCAAAACACAACTTCAACTTTCAAAATTTTTCAACACAACTTCAAAAACTTTTTTTTCAAGTTTCAATCAAATTTATGTCCAAACGCTAGCTTAATTATTTGTCCTTCTTATTAATAATAGCTGTTACCTTATCGATTTTTACTTTGTTCGAGATCAAGTGGAACGCAATAAGCTAAAGTAAAGATGCCAAGATTTTCTCCCCCTAAATCATTTGCCTCATTCTTCATCATTATACATGGATAAATTATATAAATTACTATTTCTTTTTTCTAGTTTAAACACAAACTATGCTGGCACTAAATCGATCGGAGCATTTTACTTTTAAAAATGTTTATCCTCAAAATTGGATAACAATTAAATTTGTAAGTGGTTTTAAGGATACACGAATTAACTTGATACAAAGTGATAAATTAAGTTTCTATTGAGTAAATAAAGAAGATAAATTCAGACCACACGAGTTGGATAGTTTCAGCCTTGATGGAATAATTGCCCTCGAGCCGGGCTCATCACGACCGGTGTCGATAAACAGAAAAACAAGAGCTTAAAGACAGAGAAAAGAATAATGTATTACTTTTGAGTGCGTGTTACAATATGTCAAATGAATTACTAGACCCCCTTTATATAGTAGGAGAGTCTTATTTTAGGTACAACTCTATAAAAGGTAAAAAATCTTCTGATTCACTGATTGCTGGTTCCTTATCGATACGTGCCGAGATTTTCGCCGTAATATTCGACCGGTCATGTATATTTCGGCCTTCTGTTGGCTATGCTGGATTGTCTGACAACGTTAATCGAAGTCGTTCGAGGCTAGGACCGATTCTGGGATCATGGCCTCGATGTTCTTTAAGGCAGGCGTCATGCCCCCGGGTTCTAGCCCGGTGGGACTTCGGCTCGATTTTGGTCCCTTATTGGCATATCTCGAGCCTGGGTTATCTTGTCGGAGGATAGGATGCAACATGAGCTCGATTTTACCCGTACACAGATAGTCCCCTCATTTTTCGGAGAGTGATTCACATAGATAGTTCCCCGCTGGAATTATCAACAAGTCGTTCAAGACTCATGGATGACATCACGATAAGAAAACTTTGTCTAACTCTTGTAAAAGTAAATTCCTTGGTTGATATTGTTCAATGTCATGTTTGCATTATAGTTTTCAGTTGCAATTTATTTAGTTCTCTGTCATCTGAGCTCAAAAAAAAAGCTGCTTGATCTTGGACCTTTAAAAGATTGTAGACTAAAGTCATATACAAGGGATATCTTATACTTTGGAGAGAAAAAAGTAAAAGAAAATAAAGAAGGCTAGTCTAATGTTATTTTGGGGCGATATACAAAATCTATAGTAGGTAGTTAACTCTCTTCTTTTATGTTACATGGTGCAGATTCTTAGTTGATGATTTCTTAGCTTTGGCTTGGTTATAAATGTCACGACCCAAAATCCGCTAAGGGTCGTGATGGCGCCTAATACTGCCATCAGGCAAGCCAACGGTAATTGATCAACTTACTTACCCATTTCAGTAATTTGAAATCATAAAGTTTTTGTTAGTTAGATAGCATGATGTATACGGTCGAAACCGGGCTCGTCTATTGTATGACAAGTTGGGACTGAAACGTGACAAGTTGAAGCTCAACCCCGGATTATATTGAACCAAGGCGCGAAGTTAAATCATCGAGCTCGTGACTCCGGGACCGAACGAGATCGAAGAAACTTTATCGGGCCGAATAACGGAAGGCCAAAATATCCACAATCGGTTGGATATCACGGCAGAAATCTCGGCACGTATCAAGGAGAGGCCGACTAATTAGAAAATTATGAGATTTTTTACCTTTTATAGAATTGTATCAAGAGTAGGACTCCCATACTATATAAAGGGGGGGGGGGGTCTGATCATTTGTAGGAGACATCAAGAAATGCATCCAAAGAAATACACTGTTATTTCTAGTTCTTATTATTTTTTCATTCTATTCCGACATTGATTGAGGCACTTCTTGACTCGAGGGTGACCAACCTTCAAGGCTAAGGCTGTTCAATTTGTGGTTTGTATTTATTTTCTTATCATTAATTTCAATATTAATATGTTCTTTCAATTTGTATCAAGTTATATCACGTATCCTTAAAACCGCGTATAAATTCAATTGTTATCTGATTTTAGGGTAAATAGTTTGGCGCCCACCGTGGGGATAAGGATAATAGTGACTATTTTATACAAATATCCATAACACACACTGCTTTACGCTTGCTCTTTGAAGTATCTTTGATTCCAGGCTAAAATACAAAAATGTCAAATTCTCAATTAGCACCTTTGCACGTTGACAACAAGTCCGGTCAACGAGACGAAAATAACAACATAGCACCCGGTAACGAGATACCACCTGCTGATCCCGCTGGAATTTCGATTGATGCTAATTTACATGTGGCTATCGATGCAAACTTACCCACTGACCCCGAAAATTACATTCGTGGTGGAGACCGATCAGCAACTCGGAACATACAAAACGTTGAAGGGGACAGGATAAGTCTACGAGTGATCTTCGAAATATTGTAGGCACAACATGCAACAATAGCTCAGTTACAAAACCAATATCGTGCACCGAGCAGGGTTGAGTCTGATCCTCCCTAGGAAGTCACCCGCAGGGATCAACCGGTCATAGAAATGTCGAACAAAAATTAATCGAGGGCTAACCCCGAGATTATTAAAAAGCTCGAGGAATTGACGAAACAGATAGAATCAGGGGAGAAGAAGATCGAGGCCAATGACAAAAAGGTAGAAACCTACAATTCCAGGGTAGATCAGATATCAGGAGCATCTCCGATATTGAAAGGCCTGGATTCCAAGAAGTTCGTGCAAAAACCTTTTCCCCCGAGCGCGGCTCCCAAGCCGATCCCCAAGAAGTTCCGCATGCTCGAGATTCCTAAGTACAATGGAACGACCGACCTGAACGAACATGTCACCTCTTACATATGTTCCATCAAAGGGAATGATTTAGAGGATGATGAAATCGAATCCGTCTTATTAAAGAAATTCGGAGAGACCCTGTCAAAGGGAGCCATGATATAGTATCACAATTTACCACCTAATTCTATTGACTCTTTTGCTATGCTTGTAGATTATTTCGTAAAGGCACACGTCGGGGCCATCATGGTCGAGACCAGGAAGTCGAGCCTTTCCAAGGTAAGGCAGAAGGACAATGAAATGCTCAGAGAATTTGTGTATCGATTCCAAATGGAACGGATGGACTACCACCGGTCGCTGATGATTGGGTCGTTCAAGCCTTTACCCAAGGACTCAAAGTTCGAAGCTAGGTGGCTTCACAACGATTAAAACATAATCTGATAGAGTACCCGGCTGTTACTTAGGCCGATGTGCATAATCGATACCAATCAAAAATCAGGGTCGAAGACGATCAACCTGGGGCTCCTTTCGGGTCCATTTATCCTATCATACACGTAGATAGAATCAAAAGAGATTGACCGGGAACCGAGGTCGAACAAAGATCAGTATCAGCCATATAACGGGGATCGGAAAGGCAACGGGTCCGGGCGAAACTTCATAAGAAGCGAAAGGAGAAATAACCGAGGATAGAGCAGCATGGGACTTATGACCAAACATGGATTCGACGGGTCCATCGGGCCCAAAGACACACCAAGGCTATCAGAATACAACTTTAATGTCGATGCTGCCGCCATTGTATCAACTATCGGGCGCATCAAAGATACCAAATGGCCTCAACCTCTACAGACCGATCCAATCCATAGGGATCCTAACCAGATGTGCAAATATCATGGCACTCATGGTCACAGAACCTAAGATTGTCGACAGCTGAGAGAGGAAGTAGCTCGTCTATTCAACAATGGTCACCTTCAAGACTTCTTGAGCGACCGAGCCAAGAATCACTTCGGGAATAGGGATTCTAACAAATAGGTAGAACAAGAAGAACCTCAGCACGTCATCAACATGATCATTAGCGGGGTTGATATCCCACATGGGCCGATGTTGAAACGCACCAAAGTATCCATCACTAGGGAAAAACGAGCTCGAAACTACGTAGGAACTTTATCTTTCAACGACGAGGACGCATGAGGGATCATACAGCCCCACAATAATGCACTGGTAATATCTGTACTCGTGAATAAAATTCAGATTAAACGTGTGTTAATTGATCCAGGTAGCTCGGCCAACATCATTCGATCAAGGGTCGTGGAGCAGCTCGATCTACAAGACCAAATCATACCCCACAGTCTGAGTCCTGAATGGATTCAACATGGCATGTGAAACCACTAAAGGGGAAATAACATTACCAGTCAATGCCGCCGGGATCATCCAGGAAGCCAAGTTTTATGTGAACGAATGTGACATGAGATACAATGCCCTATTCGGGTGGCCATGGATCCACAACATGAGGGCAGTGCCTTCGATCCTTCACCAGGTGTTAAAATTCCCGACGCCAGGAGGGATTAAGACGATCTACGGAGAGCAACTAGCCGCAAAAGAGATGTTTGCAGTCGATGAAATAATTCTGATATCAACACTTGCAACATCAATGGAGCTAAGTTCGGAAGCAAAACAAGAGGCCAAATAGCAATCACCGATGCCAGCCTCGACCCAACCAAACAAGCAGAGGACTGACGAAGACGATGATTACGGGGTTCCCCGATCCTTTATAGTCCCTGATGATTCCGACGCTACCAAATCAACGGTCGAAGATCTGGAGCAGGTTATATTGATCGAACATCTACCCGATTGAAAGGTATACCTAGGCACGGGGCTATCTCCCGAGCTCAGGAAAAAACTCATTCAATTTCTTATAGCTAACATGGATTATTTCGCGTGGTCCCATCTTGACATGACAGGGATCCCTACGGAGGTAACCACCCACAAACTAAGCCTGGACCCAAAATTCCCTCTGGTCAAGCAGAAAAGGAGGCCCCAGTCCGAGGTCAAACACGCTTTTATCAAGGACGAGGTGTCTAAACTCCTTAAAATAAGATCCGTTCGGGAATTTAAATACCCGGATTGGTTAGCAAACATAGTAGTAGTTCCTAAAAGGGGAACAAACTAAGAATATGTGTAGCCTATAAAGATTTGAACAAAGCCTAACCGAATGACTCCTTCCCTCTGCCCAACATCGATCGCATGATCGATGCCACAGCTGGCCACGAGATGCTTAGCTTTCTCGATGCCTATTCCGGGTACAACCAAATGCGGATGGACCCGGATGATCAGGAAAAAACCTCCTTCATTACCAAGTACGTCACATACTGTTATAACGTGGTTCCATTCGGACTAAAAAACACCGGTGCAAGAAACTTTCAGCATTTTAAAGAAGTACAATATGAAGCTAAACCCGGAGAAGTGTGCGTTCGGAGTCGGATTAGGTAAGTTCCTTGGGTTCATGGTATCTAACCGAAGAATCAAGATCAACCCCGACAAAATCAAATCCATAGAAGATACCACGGTCGTGGACAATGTGAAGGCCGTGTAAGGATTAATCGGATGTATAGCTGCCCTAGGGCGATTCATCTCGAGGTCATCGGATAAGAGTCACCGATTTTTCTCGCTGCTCAAAAAGAAGAACAACTTTTCATGGACCCCAGAATGTCAATGAACCTTGGAGGAGCTCAAACGATATTTATCGAGCCCACCATTACTTCATACTCTAAAAAAAGATGAACAACTGTACTTGTACTCGGCAGTATCGAAAATAGCGGTAAGTGGAGTCTTGGTTCAAGAAGAGCAAGGTACGCAATTTCCAATTTATTATGTTAGCAGAACCCTAGGAGAGGCCGAGACTAGGTACCCTTACCTAGAAAAATCGGCGCTCGCTTTACTAAGTGCCTCTAGGAAACTAAAACCTTATTTTCAGTGTCACCCCATATGTGTTGTAACAACTTATCCATTGGGAAATATTATGCACAAACCCGAGCTCTCGGGACGATTGGCCAAGTGGGCCGTTGAAATTATTGGGTATAATATTGAGTATCGACCCCAAACAGTCATCAAATCTCAAATTTTGATAGATTTTGTGGCCGACTTTATGCCGGTCCTAATACCCGAGGTCTAACGAGAGTTGTTGGTGAACTCAGGGACGTCCTTGAGAATCTGGACCCTCTTTACGGATGGTGCCTCGAATGCAAAAGGGTCCGGACTCGGCATCATTTTAAAGCCACAAACAAGCAATGTAGTTAGACAATCTATTAGGATTGTAAAATTGACTAACAACGAGGCCGAATATGAGGCCATGATTGCAGGACTCGAACTAGCCAAAAGCTTGGGGGCTGAGGTGATCGAAGCTAAGTGCGACTCCCTCCTCGTAGTAAACCAAGTTAATGGAACATTCGAGGTCAGAGAAGAACGAATGCAAAGATACATGGATAAGTTACAGATAGTATTACACCCATTTAAGGAGTGGACCTTACAACACGTCCCCCGGGATCAAAACAGTGAGGTAGATGCCCTTGCTAACGTAGGATCATCGGTTGAAGACAACGAGCTTGATTCGGGAGCAGCGGTGCAACTCATGAGATCAGTGGTAGAAGAAGGTCATGGTGAGATAAAATTTACAAGCCTAACTTTGGATTGGAGAAACAAATACATAGAATATCTTAAGACCGACAAATTGCCCTCCAATTCAAAAGAATCCAGGGCCCTCCGTACAAAGGCAACCCAGTTTTTTTTGACTAAGAATGGAACCTTATTCAGAAAAATGTTTGATAGCCCGGTGGCAATATGTGTAAGACTAGGAGATACCGATTACGTTATGAGGGAATTCACGAGGGCAGCTGTAGAACTCATTCGGGCACCGAATCATTGGTTCGAAAGGTGATCAGAGTAGGTTACTACTAGATCGATATGGAAAAGGATGCGAAATAGTTCGTACGAAAATGTTATGGATGACAACAACATCCTCCGATGATACACCAACTCGGATAGCTGCTACATTCGGTTTTATCGCCATGGTCTTTCATGAAATGGGGAATGGACATCGTCGGCCCCCTTCCACGGGCACCTGGTAAGGCCCAATTTATTTTATTTATGACTGACTATTTTTTCAAGTGGGTGGAAGCCCAGGCATAAGCAAAGGTAAGGGAGAAGGAGGTCATCGATTTCATTTGGGACCATATCATATGTCGGTTCAGAATAACGGTCGAGATCGTGTGCGATAACGGGAAGCAATTCATTGGTAGCAAGGTGACCAAATTTCTCAAAGACCACAAGATCTAAAGGATCCTATCTACACCCTACCACCCTAGTGGGAACGGACAAGCCAAATCAACCAACAAAACCATACTCCAGAACCTTAAAAGAGGTTGACCAACGCCAAAGGGAAATGGAAGGAACTCCTGCTCGAAGTTCTTTGGACATATCGTACGACCTCAAAGTCCAGTACCGGGGTCACTCCATTCTCATTGGTTTACGGTGCCTAAGCTCTGATACCGGTCGAAGTCGAAGAGCCAAGCATCAGATTCTGATATGCAACAAATGAATCAAATGACGAGGCCATGAATACGGGCCTGGAGCTATTGGATGAAAAGCATGAAGCCGGACTTGTTCGGCTAGCTACCCAAAAGCAACATCGAGAGATATTACAACAGGAGGGCTAACTTTTGGTACTTCAACGTCGGGGACTTAGTGCTAAGGAAGGTCACGTTGAACACCTGAAACCCGAACGAGGGAAAGTTGGGGCCGAACTGGGAAGGGCCGTATCATATCATCGAAATCACCGAAAAAGGATCCTACAAGCTCGGGACGATGAACGGTGAATAGATACCGAGCAATTGAAATGTAACTCACCTAAAACAATATTACGGCTAAGGTACAACCTCATTCATATTCTTTCATTTATATTTCGGACTAACTCTTGTAGGTGATCGACGAGGAAAAGTACGAGATTTTAGGTCTGAAAGGACGCGTTGCACTCTTTTTCCCTTGAACCGGTTGTGTCCCAAATGGATTTTTGGCAAGGTTTTTAACAAGGAAACAGTGGATCATTCTAACTTAGAATTAAAGACCGATCACGAATCGGTGTCGAAGATCACATCAATGGTATCCGAAGCTTCTCTCTATGATCAACTTCGAATACGGGGGGCAGGGGGGCATTACCCTCATATATCGACTTTAGCAAGGAAATTACTTCGTGATGGAAGGGTCTCGATAGGTAGGATTTATTGTAAGGTCCAAACGTTTAAACGAACCGTGCCCGCATAGATTGCTCGAGCCCTAGCATAAAACATGTACATATGTATGATTGTTTTGCACAAGAATAAAGAGAAGTTTCTTCCTTGCAATCATCATGTCTTTTAAAATTTCTTATTTACATTTCTTAAGGAATTACCTTCTTCTGATCCCCTAAAGGTAACGAGCCCAAGGGCCGCTTTAACCTGAGATCGAACAATCACTCTCTCACTCGGGGACTGCCATCCGAAAACAAACTCGAACGGTCCAAGCTATTAGACCTCGGGGGCATAAGACCTATTAGGCAACCCCCAAATTTTAAAGGCCACTACCATCCCCACTAGAGGACTGTTATCTTAGGCAAGCCCGGATAACTCGGGAAAGCAAGCCCACTGGGCGACACCTGAACTAAAAGGCTATGGCCATATTAACACGGCTCGAAGACGTCCGAGACCTGTAATAAAAATAAGGCCTTCGAAAAGAACATTTTCATAACCGGTTCTAAAGGCTACCCTCGGCGAACTATAATCTCAACTACTTACTTTGGGAGGATGTTTCCGGTAACACTGAACCCCCAAGATGCCTTAAAACGGAAAAATGTAAAGGCGAGGTTTGTTTGAACCTTCGAACATAACCTAAGTTACTTCATGCTAAGGCATTTCGATCTTTGTGAACACAAATGATAAAACAAAGAAAAAATACGAAAGCTGAAAGAGAAAGCAAGCCTTATATATATTTACCCAAAATTCATTTTACAAGGGTCAAATGGCCCCGATACAGAAATTTACAATGGCCAAAATGGCAATGGCAACATTTAAAAATATCCTAAGTGGCCTAATCTTCACGGGGAGTCGCGTCGTTGCCTTTGGGGCCTTCACCACCTTCGGGCTCATCCGATTCTTCAGATCCCTCGGAATCCTCCTCCTCGAGATAAGCCAGCTTCCTGGCCTTGGCCTCAGATATCTTGGCATTCTCGATCTCAACCAGCAGGTCGAAGCCCTGAGCTCGAATTCCTTCGAGGGCCTCCCTTCGGGATTTCCACTTCATGTGCTCCACCAAGTTTCTCGCTTGGACCTGAGTCGCCTCAGCATTGACCTTATGCCGGTCCACCCGCTCATCAGCCTCGGCCTTAACTGCAGTAACCTCCGACTTAGCCACCTCGAGTTCCTTGGCTGGATTTTCTTGATCGGAGACCGTCGAACTCAGTTGAGATTGGAGCTCC
The DNA here is from genome assembly GCF_000715075.1 of Nicotiana tabacum. Classification (NCBI taxonomy): domain Eukaryota; kingdom Viridiplantae; phylum Streptophyta; class Magnoliopsida; order Solanales; family Solanaceae; genus Nicotiana; species Nicotiana tabacum. Next base: position 24,910,716 of record NC_134094.1, on the reverse strand, counting down.
TCGATCTTCTTGGCCTGTACTAAGGCCTTTTCTTTTGAGGCCCGGAGCTGGATCTCAGTCGAAGCCAGTTGTTCTTGGGCGGTCTCTTTTTTCGAGGCCAGACGATCTATATTTTTCTTATATTTTTCGGCCTGAGCCTTCACCGTGTCCACCTCCACATGGAGCTGCTCGATCTGGTCAAGTCTCTTTTGAACCTGTGGGTTCGGGTCATTAGCCATTATGTCTGAATCATCATCACTAAATTCGAATACTCGTCTTACCTACTCGACTAGATCGGCATGCTCCTTCTGAGCCGCTTCTAACTCGGCCTAGAGCTTCTCACTGAGGTGCTTGTAAGCATTCCTTTTCTCGGTGAGCTCCCGAGCCTCGACCTTATGTTGGTTTAATTCCTTCCGTTATCGGAGGAAAGTTTCATGATGGAGCACCGAGGCCTACAAACACAAAGAAGAATGTTATGATTATTTGCAATTTAATCTAAGTACGTAATAGGAAAGCTTTCGAAGTTACCCGATTCAGTTCCTGTTGAGCCTCGTTGAAAAGGCATGGAGCCTCCACCTCGTCTATTTTAGCCTGATCCTCTTCGGTCATCAAGCATCGGAGATAGCTGGAAACCCCACGGGGGTAGAGAGAACCCGGGCATCCTCCGGTTTAGATATAACGATTGACCGCTTCCGGTCAGAATTTGTACTTGGGGATGGGAACCAATCAATCAATCTCGGACTCAAAGAGGATCTACTAGTTCCCAAAGGCAACATCTTCTTTGGTACCGATAAGTCACCTAACCCGGTAAAATCTTTCGAGGCGGTGGAATCCATACCATCAAAGAAGTTGTTGAAGTGATCGACTTCCCTTTTAGGACCCTCATTTGGTCGTCCTTTCAGCGTTTGAGCCTCATTTATTATAGAATCAGTGAATGAAGGCAACCCGGAAAGATTTAGCACCCCACGAGCGTCCTTCGATACATTGTCTTCTGCCTGAGGAGTGCCAACCACAGACTCTCTATCGACCTCTTTAGCTCGGGGCAAAACAAGCTTGACCCTCTCTAGTTCGGAGGCCTCGGCCACTGCCTCCCCACCAGCCTCCCTGGTTTGAGGTAGCTCGGTACTGTTCCTTACGCGAGTCATCAATTCAAAGTCTTCTTCTTCTTATTCTTCGGACTCATCCCTTAACCAGTGGAGCGAATCCGATGGGAGTTCTCGGGCACTGGTAGTCTCTTTGGATTTGCGTACCAGCCGCCCCCTCGGTTTCTTCTTTTCCGGTTCCGAGGAACTCAAAGCTTTTCTCCTTTTCTTATCTTTATCCTGCTTCAGAGCAGGTGATTGGGTAAGGACGATTTTATCTTCGGATGGGGGAATCATTGCAACATCCTTCCCATGGCCTACAAAGAAAAAGAGATGAGTAAGCTCGAAAGAAACCCAAGTGATGTCAGTTCTAGGAAAGAATCTTACCATGAGAACGGGCCTCCCACCGGCCCTTTGAAAGCCCACGCCACGCGCGCTGGGAATAGGGCTTCTGTGATGCAATGCCCTCGACCCACTCCTTTAGTCGGAGAACTGCATCCAGCATCCGAGCAACACCTGCACCACGAAACATCGATTAGATGAGAGTAAAGGGAAAAGAAATAAACAAAATCTTAAAGGTGAAGTTATACTTACGTTTCATGTTCCATTTCTCGGGAAATGGCATTTTCTTGGCCGGGATTTAGATCCGAGGTCTTCACTCGAACGAATCGGCCCAACCAGCCTTGGTCTCGGTCCTCATCTATGCTCAAGAATCGGGCCTTAGTGGCCCGCCGTGCAAGCTTTATCAATCCCCTTCGGTAGAGTCGGGGACTGTACAGACGCATGATATAGTCGATGGTGAAGGGGCACTTGCCGATTTTGCTGACAAAGAAGCGGAGGAGAATCACTATCCTCTAGAAGGAGGGATGGATTTGACCGAGGGTCACCTTGTACCTCTTATAGAAGGCGATAATGACTGGGTCTAGAGGGCCCAACGTGAAGGGATAAGTGTAAGCACTTAGAAAACCCTCCACGTGGGTAGTGATTGACTCCTCGAGCGTAGGCACCACCATGTTTACCATCCTAATTACAATCTTCCTTGACTTTGGGGAGGAGATTGTCAATGATGGAGCATATATATCTCTAGACCGGCTCGCATCGACCCTGTACGGAAGAGGTTTTCTCAACTTTGAAGTCAGCACCGGTTGGGCACCCCGCAGGAACGAACATAGTTAAGGGGGCTCCGATGTCTTTTCCTCGATAATAGTAGACAAAACATTTTCTTCTTCAGAGTGTCTCGAGAAAGAGGGAGTTTCCCTTTGACGAACAAATTTTGAAGTCTTTGCCATTGCTTCTGAATAAGGGTGAAGAGATGGTACTGATGAAAGAGGACGTAATTGGCGGATAGTTTATGAAAGTTTTCAGAAAACTAGAAGGGAGGAAGTTTTAAACTTAAGCAAGAAAACTAGAGGATGAAGATGATGAAGTTTTCTTAAAAATACAAGAGCAAAGTTTGAATGTAAAAGTTCTAAATGGATGGAAGGATTAAGCATTTATAATTTGCAAACGACAGTTCAATACCCGAAATGGCCGACCAACAACTAGCACACATTTAATGCCTTGGAGACTAGACCGACAGGACGTTTCAGTTACCTTTTGTCGCTTATGTCATGATTTAACGAAGCAAGGTTCGAAAGTTCATATTCATTTCTTGTCGTCTTCTCTCCGAAAAAACAAGGGGATTATCTGTATACTGTCGAATTTGGGCTCATCTATTGTATGACAAGTCGATACTAAAATGTGACAGGTTGAAGCTCAACCCTGGATTATATCGAACCAAGGCGGGAGGTTAAATCATCGAGCTCGTGACTCCGGGACCGAACTAGATCGAGAAAACTTTATCGGGCCGAATAACGGAAGGCCAAAATATCCGTAATCGGTTAGATATCACAGCGGAAATCTCGGCACGTATCAAGGAGAGGCCGATTAATTAGCAAATTATGAGATTTTTTACTTTTTATAGAATTGTATCAAGAGTAGGACTCCCCTACTATATAAAGGGGGTCTGATCATTTGTAGGAGACATCAAGAAACGCATCCAAAGCAATACATTGTTATTTCTAGTTCTTATTATCTTATCATTCTATTCCGACATCGATTTAGGCACTTCTTGACTTGAGGGTGACCAACCTTCATAGCTAAGGCTGTTCAGTTTGTGGTTTGCATTTATTTTCCTATCATTAATTTCAATATTAATTTGTTCTTTCAATTTGTATGAAGTTATATCACATATCCTTAAAATCGCGTATAAATTCAATTGTTATCCGATTTTAGGGTAAACACATGAAATATAATTTCAGGGTATATGATAATATTCACACGAACTACAATGATGAACAGCCTGTAGGAACCCCCAAAACCTGGTGTCACAAGTGCCTGAGCATCAACTAGAAAATACAATAAAATACATCATCTTTCTGGATTACAAATTAGACAGAAGAATATAAATAACTCTGATGGAGATTATGTAGGCTGCGGATCGTAACATGAAATATAGCTCACGGTAAAGTCCCCGCAATAGTCGCGCCTCTGCGCCCAAAAGATCACCAGACATATATGTACCTACACAATAAGTGCAGCAAGTGTAACATGAGTACGTAAATCAACGCGTAACCAATAAGTATCTAGCCTAATCCTAAAGAAGTAGTGACGAGGGGTCGACATCGACACTTACTAATGGTCCAATAAGACAAATGCAGTAGAAGTAAACAGATGCGAGTCAGAGTAAATAAACGAAATAACAAGTATAAATACGTGGTACAATTCTCCTCTCAGCAATATCTCAAGCTCTCAGCTAGTAGTTACCTCCTCAATCGGAGAATGTATAATGGATCTCGCCAGATAGGTCGTCCCAGTTCAAATCAGGAAAAAGCTCATGGATATACTGGCTTCTTGTCAATTATTACGCACGATTTCATAAGAGTATATTTTTTGAAATGCCGAGGCGTATGGCCCGATCCCATCATAATATGTGCACTGCCTAGGGTCGAACAGCGCGAACCATAGATACATATATTATATTGCTGAGGCGAACGACCCGTTCCCATGAGAGTGTGATACAAAATCCTGCCGAGGCAAACGACCCGATCCCATAAAAATATGCGCACTGCCGAGGGTCGAACGACACGAACCATAGATGTATCTATTATACTGCCGAGGCGAAAGGCCCGATCCCATTAAAATAGGAAGTTTTGACGAGTCCTTGACCCCACTCACGAATAGACGTGTGAGTTATATATTTTTAGGGAAACCCTTCTATGAAAACGCATAATGCGGAAGAAATTCATAAGAAGAGTACAATTATATCACGGCTAATCATGAAGCCCGTCGAATATCTACCATAGCAAGTCTATCACTCTAAGCAAGTTTAGTCTCAAGTCAAAACATAAAATCAAGGAATTTAATAAAAAAGGGACAACTCAAATAGTACAGTTATGGCATGGTGTGAACCTAAGTCTACCCGGACAATAACATAAATTTAGCTACGTACAGACTCCCGTCACCTCATGCGTACGTATCCTCCCGCAACAAGTGGCACCAAATATATCACCTAGAGGTAGTTTCCCCCTCATAGAGTTAGACTAGGAGACTTACCTCGCTCCGAAGTTCCATAACTGACTCTAACCCCTCTCAAGCACCTCAAACTAATGCCCGTCTCTCCAAAACTAGTCAAACAAATGTGCAAATTCATAAAGATATACTCTATTACCCATAATTAATCAATTTATAACAATTTTCAACTCCGTTCGAAAAGTTAATAAAATCAACCATCGGGCCTACGTGCCCGAATTTTGAAAATTCTGGGAGATAATCATTACCCATAACATTACGAACTCAAATATGTAGTTTATTCCCAATTCCATTTCCAAAAATCGTGGTCAAAATCCAAAATTATCAATTCTAGGTTTTCTACCAAAATTCCTAAATTTTCCTAAATTTTCCTCCTTAAATCCTCATATAAACCTTACATTTAGCTCACAACAAGTGAAAAATTACTTACCTTGTGTTGCATGATGAAAACTCCTCAAAATCGCCTAAGAACTGCGCTCCAAAAATTCCAAATGAAAATGACGAAATGACCAAGTTCGATCCCATATGTTCTGCCCATTTTTCGCTTCTGCGGACAAAATCTTTGCATCTGCAAAGTCGTTTCTGTGACCAAAATTGCGTATCTGCGAAGTCCACTGGTCAGCAGTCCCATCGCACCTGCGGACCCCTTTCCACTTCTGCGCAACCGCAGATGCGAAGCCATAGCTGCATCTGTGCTCCAGCTCACTTATGCGACCACTCTATCGCCTCTGCGAAGCCGCAAAAGCGTTCCATTTTCCTCTTTTGCAAAGCCTTCCCCAACCAGCCTTCCTCGTTTCTGTGACGCGATCCTCGCTTCTGCGACCCAGCTTCCGCAGAAGCGATCGTACAACAACCAGAAAAATCCCAGCATTTGCTTAGTCCAAAAATCGCTCCGTTAACCATCCAGAATCTACTCGAGGCCCTCTGAACCTTAACCAAATATACCATCACGTCCCAAGATGCAATACGAACTTAGTCGAGGCCTCAAATCACGCCAAACAATATTGAAATTATGAATCGCTCCTCGAATCAGCTTATAAATTTTCAAATTTCCAATTTCTATATCTTGTGCCGAAACGTACCAAATCAATGCGGAGTGACTTCAAATTTTACGCACTTGTCACAAATCACAATACGAACCTATTCCAAGGCTCGGAACCTCAAACGAACATCGATAATATCAAAATTCACATCAAACCAAACTTATGAAATACTAAAACTTTCAAAAATGCCAACTTTTTACAATAAGCGCCGAAATGCTTTCGGATCACCCGATAGTCAACCCGAACATACACCCAAACTCGAAATCATCATATGAACTTATTGAAATCTTCAATCACTTTCGGACAAATTTGTTGGTACAATTGCACAAATATTGTCCTTCGGTGATTTTAATTTAAACTTCAATCACTTTGAATTATATATGAAACTAAAATACAACTATGCATGGATCCAGATACCAAGATTTGCCTTAATGTTTAAAGAAGACTAACCTATGTCTGTATGTTCAGTGAAATGAAAAACTATAGATGTTGTAATATGCTCATACGGTATTCTAAACTGCGTGTTCTCCGGGGGTATAAAAGCAATACGGTTGGATATAGGATTACAAATTCTATGTTCTCCAAACCTTTCTTCTTTTAAAAGTCAAGAAAAAGGAACATTGACTGATGTATGCCTGAAAATCAAAGATCATTGGTTTAGAATTTTACCCCTGTTTATTTATTTCTTCATATTCCTCAAAGCAGTTTTATATACTCTTATATGAAAAATAATATAAACATAATGGCTTTGTAATGAGATATGATGAAGAATAAGAGATGCTCAAAACACTGGTGCTGTAGTGTTTTATGTTTAGATGTAATGTCAAATTCATTATTGAACTTGAACAATGGTTTGGAATATCTAATTAGTCAATGTAGGAAAATAAATAATGTGACAAAGGGAACATTATCTTATACATCTGATTGACTGTGTTGGTATATTGATATTTATAAAATGCCAAGATATTTATATTGCTTTCCTCCATTTATATTTAGGTGTCAGCAATTTATTTAGTTCTCTGTCATTTGAGTTCAAAAAGAGAAGCTGCTTGATCTTGGGCCTTTAAAAGATTGTAGACTAAAGTCATATACAGAGAGTGTTTTATAATTTGGAGACAAAAAATTAGAAGAAAATAAAGAATGCAGATATAATGTGATTTTGTGGTGCTATGCAAAATCACCAAATTGCGATATTATGTCCATAACATGCTATGCTTTATGTGCTCGTTTATGTGAGATGCACAACTGTGGATGCTAATATTCCACAAGTTAAATAGAAATACATCAACAGTATATAACTATATTATTTTGTGAACAGTCTCCCAACCTTTACAAATTACAATTATACATTAGCAGGAAAGATCACTACAACAAAGAAAGAGCATAGTTTTGCTTAATAGTTTGATAAATAAAAAAAATGGGAGTGCCTTGAAAGATACTTAGAATTGTTATCCTGGTCTGATACTGAAAAATTGATTAGTCCTTGAATTTGGGCCACTATAAGTCTAACAACCATGTATAGTACATGGTAAGATTTCTATAGTAGGTACTTAGCTCTCTTTTTTTATGTTACATGGTGCAGGTTCTTATTTGATGATTTTTTAGCTTTAGCTTGGTTATAAGAATCTTTTTATATCATTCATTGGTGCCCAAATTTTTCTTTTTTGATATGTACTTGTATACTTTATAGTTTTCTTTTATAAAAAATATTATTATAATTTATCTTTGTTTTAGGATGAGGATGAGTAAACCAACATAGCTGACAGTATGGTTAATCTAATGGTCAAGCTAGTGGAAGAAGATTTACTTTTGGGGTTGTTATTAGATTAGAAATTATGGCCTTGTAAATGCTCTTATTTTTTTTTTAAAAGTAAGAACATATGTTTTAGTAGTATTTAGTTTTTGAAAGTATGTAAATACTTAGTGCATCGGTTGTATTGACCTTTGCAAATATATCATATATTAATTTCTATATATATTTGATATTTTTAAAAGAAAATATGAATTGTGTAGGTAACAACTACATATTTATTATTACTAGCTGTTCAACAGAAAATATAATATTGTTGGCAAAAACTAATTTGTGCCCACAACAATACTTGTTGCTAAAAGCCTTTATAACAGATTATTAACTACCCTTCCGCCAATTGTTTGCCACAAGTAATATTGTTGCAATAATAATAATAATTTATTACAACAATAACTTTTGTTGCTAAATATTTTTATAAGCCACAAGTGTGTAACCAAAATATAATTTATGACAACAATATTTCTTGTTGCGTTAAGTCGGTTTTGGGCAACAATATCTTTTGTTGTTGCAAAAACTTTTCCCATCAAAATTTATTGCAACGGCATACAACAACTTTCCTGTTGTTGCCAAAAGTATTTTTCGCAACAATATTCAATATATGGCAACGAAAAAATTTGTTACAAATTCCATACTTTCTTGTAGTGAGGCGTCCAGAAAGAACATGTCGAGTCATCACAAACTTCACGGGATCTTCTCGAGAGATGAGTTTGATGGTGTATACTTCAAAATAATACCTTAGCTCCTTTATCGCATAAAATACTAAGCATATTTTCTCAATAAGCGTATAGTTCAACTCAACTCCTATCAGAGTTAGACTGAGGTAGTATAAGGCTTGTTCCTTTCCTTTCTCATTCTCTTGAGCAAGTAGTGCCCCAAGTGAAAATCCTTGTGCCGCGATGTAGAGTATCAATGGCTTCCCAAGCATTAGCACCCCTAACACAGGTAGATTCAGCAAGTATCTTTTGATGCTTTCAAAAGCATTTTGACATGACTCATCCCAATGAAAAGGGATATCCTTCCTCAATAGATGATTGAAGGGTTGACACCGTCCTGCTAGATTAGAGATGAACCTCCGGATGAATGTTAAGTTTCCTTGTAGACTGCAAAGCTCCCTCAAGTTCTTCGGCTCTGGCATTTTTTAAATGGTGTCAATCTTTGCGGGATCAACTTCAATTCTACGATGACGCACAATGAATCCAAGAAACTTTCCTGAGGTAACTCCAAATGCACATTTAAGTGGATTCATCTTCAGGTCAAATTTTCTTAACCTTTCAAAAACAATCTGAAGGTCTTCAAGGTGGTAGTGCTTATGCTTTGTCTTCACCTATAATGACCCGGTCGGTCATTTCATGAGTTGTAGTCATATTCCCCCATTTACTACTCCCTTTATACTTTATAGCTGTTATATGACTTATCGGGTTAGTTGGTTCGAGTCTGGAGAGAATTCAGGATGAATTGAGACACTTAGTCTCTTAATTGAAAGATTAAGTTGGAAAAGACGACTGGATGTTAACTTATGTGTAAACAACCTCGGATTTAAATTTTGATAGTTCTGTTAGCTTCATTGAGTGATTTTGGACTTAGAAGCGTATCCGGATTGTGATTTGGAGGTCAGGAGTAGAATTAGGCTTGAAATGGCAAAAATTGGAATTTTGAAAAGTTTGATAGGTAGTGGACTTTTTGATATCGGGGTTAGATTCCGATTCCGAAAGTTGCAGTAAGTTCGTGGGGTCATTTGTGACTTGTGTGCAAAATTTGAGGCCAATCGGGCGTGTTGATAGGTTTCGGCGTCGTTTGTAGAATTTGGAAATTTCGAAGTTCATTAGGCTTGAATCTGTGTGTAATTCATGTTTTTGATATTGTTTGAGGTGGTTTGAGGATTCGACTAAGTTCGTATTGGGATATAAGATTTGTTGGTATGGTTGGTTGAGGTCTCGGGGGCATCGGGTCTATTTCGGGTGATTAACGGGTCAAGATTTGAAGTTGTAAGGCTGCTGAAATTTGGACATAGCTGGTGTAATCGCACCCGCAGAAGTCTCATCGCAGGTGCGTGCCCACAGAAGCGGCCAAGGGAGTGAAGCAACAGAAGGTCACAGGTGCGATGGTGTTCCCGCATCTGCGCGGCCGCAGATGCGGCAGAAGGGCCGCCGAAGCGGATTTGGCCTTGAAGCTTGACTCCGCGGAAGCAGAGATTTGTCTCGCAGAAGCGAGTGCGCTGGTGCGGAAAAATGGGGTGCAGGTGCGGAGTTTGGCGCAAGTGCGGAATTTGCCACAGGTGCGGAAGGCCTGGGCAGAGTCTTTAAATGCAAGACTTCGAGATTTTTCACCATTTTCTAATATTTTGAGCTCTAATTTTGGAGGTTTTTGAGAGGATTTTCAAGGGGATTCTAGAGACAAGTTCCTTGTGTTCATTTTTCTTCGATAATTATGTTTCCCCACTGATTTCCCACCTAGATGGTGTATTTTTGGGGTGTAAATTGGAGGTTTGAGGCTAGGGATTTGGAGAGTTGGTTTTGAGGATTTGAATGACCAATTGGTGTTAGATTTTGATGAATTTGGTATGGTTAGGCTCGTGAGTGAATGGGCTTTCAGATTTTGTGACGTTTGTCAGAATTTGAGACGTGGGCTCTGGGGCCGGGTTTGGACTGATTTCGAATTTTGGCTATAATTTCGTATTTTCTTGTGGAATTGATTCCTTTAGCCTATATTGATTATATTGTACTGCTTGTGGCTAGATTCGGAACGTTTGGAGATCGATTTGAGGGGCAAGGGCATTTTGGAGTAGAGTTTAGCCCAGATTGAGGCAAGTAACACTTTCAAACTTGGTTCTGAGGGTTCGAAACCCCGAATTATGTGTTATGTGATTGGTATTGAGGTGACGACATGCCAAGTGACGGGCATGCGGGCGTGAACCGTGAGAATTGTGACCTGGTCGATTCCATGGCACTGTCTAGTGGTTCTATCTTGTTGATATCCGCGCTTTCGTCATGTGATAAAGTAATTGAGTTGTCACTCATGCTAGATATCATGTTTAGGTTTTATGTCGATACTGTTGGGACCCATAGTGGTCGTTTCTTATTATTATCTTACTGATTTCATTGATATTTTGTACACAGTCATATTCATTCATTTCAAATCATATCTCAGTCTTTGTTGTTAATTATTGATACATCATATCATTATTTTCGGACTAGTATCATGACATTGTGAGCCCGTGAGAGAGAGACTGGAGAGATTGATGACTGAGTGAGGCTGAGGGCTTGATTATGAGTGACATTTATGGGATCGGGCTGTATGCCGCAACGGTTATACTGATTTATGATAGTGCTTAGGCTGAAGGAGCCCCTCCGGAGTCTGCACACACCCCTAGTGAGCGCGGTTGATATTATTGAGGGATGGATTTTTCCTGGAAATGTATCTTGTCCGAAGCATTTTGTACCTGGAGATGGATTTTCTCCACGGGATGGATTTGCCTTACTCGGTACTGGGTGACTGATGGTCAGTGATGTATATATTCCGGGATGGAACTTTCCTGGGCCGTTTGGGCCATATACAGTGCAGAATGATTAAGTATTTGAGAGTATGAGGACATGAGGCTGTCAGCATAGTGCATCATATACAACATGTGCATTGGCATGGTAGAAGTTGATGAGTTATATTCTTCATATCATTCAGATTGATCCATTTTATTATTTTAAGATATCTATTGAATTTGAAAGCATGTCTACATTTCCGCACCGTTATTTTTTGTATTGAGTTTTGCCGGTTGAGTTCGTCACTACTTTCAGCCCACAGTTTAGGCTTGTTACTTACTGAGTTGATTGTACTCACGCTACACCCCGCACCTCGTGTGTAGATCCAGGTACTTTTGGTTATGGCGGCTGCTGAGTGAGGAGTCAAGATCTCGGAGACTATCGAGGTAGCTGCGTGGCGTTCGCATTCCTTGACTCTCTCTCATTATCTTTATCTGTACTTCGGTTTTTACTCCTTAGACATTGTAGTAGACTATATTCTGACATAGATGCTCATGTACTCGGTGACACCCCATTTTTGGGAGGGATTCATATTGCGTTGTGGTTTTATTTTGGTTTTTAAATGGTTTCTTAAATATTAACTGCTTCTGTTTTATTTTTAAAGTTTTTACTTGGCGACCTGGTTGAGTAGTTGGCTTGCCTAGTTCCACGATAGACGCCATCACGACGGTTAGTTTTCGGGCTGTGACAAGTTGGTATCAGAGCCTAGGTTAAATAGATCTCACGAGTCATGAGAAGGTTTAGTAGAGTCTTACGGATCGGTACGGAGATGTATGTACTTATCTTCGAGAGGCTGTCGAACCCTTAGGAATTTCACTTTCTTGTATTCTATCGTGCGACATTGATTCATCTTGAAACATAACTCTTTAAATCCCTTCCACATATTTGTGTGCGCATGTGAACACTCGGTATCATCTGTGCATCGCCGGCTTGGGATTCCATGAACGAGGTTCGAGATGAGTATTCTGTGTTTTGGTGATGCGCCAGTCTGGAGGACTTGAGGCCAAGTTTAGACAGCAGCTTAAGCTCGGTAGTTTTGGTTGTGAGAACTTGTGAGTTTGGACTTATACGACCGGTGGTGTCTCTATGAGTGGAAAATTATGGCGATGAGCGATCGAATGGCTATATGATGAGTATGATGTGACTGCGGGATGTGTTCATATGGGTTGAATGTGATGAATAAAGTTTACTTGTGACTCAAGATTTTTCTATGGGGTATTTGAATTCTGTCTTGATTTGATGTATTTTCTCAAGTTGTGAGTATATTGAAGGATATTTAGCGTTGTTTAATTGTGGAACAAATTAAATTCCCATGTCTTGTTAATGAGTTTAGACTTAGGAAGATTAAGTGATTGTGTAGTAATTGTGGCTGCGAAAGGGTATAACAAGATTATTATTTGAGGTTAAGTAAGGGGTTATCTCTTGCAGAGTAATCTATGTAGGTGTGTTCCTTATAATGTTGAGTGGAGAGTTTCTTTTCTACCAGCGGAGTGTATGTGTTGAGATTTGAATTTGAATCTAGGTGAGAAGGTTGACTTGACTGTCAAGAGAATAAATGCGAGATTAGCGGATGATTAAGGTATTTTATGGTTTGTATTACCTGAGCTCGTGAAGCATTTTCTTTGAATTGACTGTGGGATTATGAAAATAGTAGAGTGTGGGTATGATGAGTTAGCAGATGTTTTATTATATGGCTTTGAGCCAAGTGGGAGTGTCTGCTATCTATGATTTGATTGTACGATTATGTGTTGTATTGTTTTTGGTCCGAGACATACTTATGGATTAGTTATGACATGTAGAGGTTGAGATCGAGGATGGCTCGAGTAAGGAAATTCCATAATACAGGTTACATTGCACTTTATGAAAGATATGAAAATCATGGAATGATTAAGTTGTTCTTTTGAAGGATGTAGTGCACACGAACTATAAATTTGATTGGTGGTGTTAAGGCAGGGTTACTTCTTTGGGGGTTGTTGTGCTAATTGGGCTTGTGTCTTTCAGCCTGTTTGAGCGGTGCAATTTAGATTTGAGCATAGTGGGTGACTTTCGAAAGGGTCCTAATGGATTCAAAATGTATATATGTCAATTGAATTTTTTTGGAATTTGTATATCGCCAGAATCGGTTATTTACACTGGATGGTGTCAGAAATTGCGGTAATTCTGTATGACTATGGATTCTACATTTCAGTGCAAGAAAGGTAAAAAGGAACAATTTTAAATTCAGATAAGGTATTTTCAGAGTGGGCATTTCGGTTGTGGTACTTATGGGGTGCTTAAGAAGAGTACAGTGGCTTATGGGCCTTAGAGCGGTGTCATTTTATGTTAGGATGTCTTGTAGTGAGATTTGGGTAAGGATGGTAGTGTTCTGACAAGGAGAAGTGTCAACTTGAGGGTAATTATGATGTGGTGAGGCTCTACAGATGTTTTGGTGGCAATATTCTTGGGTTTGATGACCTGCGTAGCTTGGATGAGTTAGAGAAATTTAGTTCTGATAGCTGGATTAGGTGCAAATGGATTTTAAAGCGTTCTAGATGGTTTCTACCATGGTTTGAACTGGATATTTTCTACCAGTGTGGGGAACGTGTTGTGTATTGTGATTTCCTCCTGGAAGGAAGCAAGAGGAAGGTTCTAACTAACCGGGTATGTAAATTACTGGTGACTCAAAGTTGATAATGAGATTCTTGTGCTTGTCACATGATGGCATGATAAATGTGTTGTGTTGTGCGGGGTTAAGATTTACATGTACAAGGTAGCAGTTCATTCTTGAAGGGAAGATCATGAATTCTGGACAGAATGGTCAGTTTTATATATTTAGATGAATGTTATAACTGCTCGGTAATCCCTGAGAAGGGTGCGCATTTCAAAAAGCGCATTGTGTTTTGATTTACGGATGTTCATTGATATTGCGGTACTCACCTAGTTGATAGACTGCAAATATTCAAATGATTCTTATGTGGCACGGAAGAATTATGAAAGTATTCCTCGCGGGATGATCGTGCATGAAAAATGTGTTAGTCATTCGAATGCTGGAGTTAGGATCAGTTACGGTGGTTCATGTGTTCTACGAATTTGGAGACTGGGAGTTCTCCGCAACATATTGTTTCAGGGTTGTGGCCTGTTTGAGGTGAGTGTTTTATTTAAACTTAGTAGTGGTACTAGCTGCGCTAATTATTTGTGATAGCTACGTGCTATGAATGCGCATATGTATGGGGTTTGAGCCCATGTGCGAGCACCAAGGCAATTATTCATGCTCGGAAGAATGCCTAGGCTATGATATGTCTAGAGTTGACTGTTAAGCATAAAGTTACATCGTTTCTCATATTCGTACCTTTGTCGAGAACTATTTGGACTACACTTGAGGTTACAAAGAGGCTAATTCAATGAATAAATTGGGTAGTTACTATTTCTGTGCTAACTTGCCGATTTGGGTGGTGATAGCACACTTTGCACCTGCCTACTCTATGGCATGTTATTTATACCAGTCCAGGAGCATGAGAATCATAATTCATTTATCATATACATGTGTACTTATTTGATTGCTCCTGTATGATATGCTTGGACTGGAGGCCTGTGACCATGCCAGCCGGGTTATATTATTGGCATGTGAGTTGTCCGTGCAGGTCCAGATGTTGATACTATAGCAAGTGAGTTGTCTGTGCGAGTGATGTTAATGTGATCTCAAGAAGAGCTGGTTACTGTTATTAAATTCATGTGTCTTGGTTCTAATATATATAATGAGCTTATAGCATTACAGTTGTGGTGGTGCTTGTTGAACTTGCAATACGGTTCTCTACTTTGAGACATCTTCCATTTTGTGTACAAGGTTGCGCAATTGTAGCTTGAGTTTTATTAGTGTGGCATGTCAGTGGGATAATTGTGTTTAATAATATATAGTCATTGGACCTAGAATGGGTACTATCAGATTTTATTACGTTATATTGGGAGGATAATATTGAAAGTCATCTTAGAAGGTGATTATGATTCTGGTTGGGGCAAGATAGCTCCATGACTTGTTAATCTGATAAGGGGTTATGAGATTCCGCGTGTTTCTTTCATTATCAGCAGTGTACGAAGGTTTTAGAACGAGATTTTGTTTGATATGGGGTTTAATACCAGTACCAGGTTGGTTTTGAGTAGTTATTGTGATCGAGAATAGTGCTGCGAGTATGCGACTTGTGTGGTATGTTATGTCATTATATCTGGGATTATGATTATGGCTTGATACAGCCTGTTCAAACTTATACATTGTGTGGATGTGAGATTCGGGTCTTGAAAAGAATTCTGGATGTTAGAAATTGGGCTCCAAGGTTTTTGGGCTAAGGTTAAATTAATGATTTTCAGTTATGTTGTGTTGTCAGGCCTATATAGAATATGGTGACGTGGGATCACCCCCGGGTATGTGCATGGTAAAGTGGAATAGTGATTCAAAGGTTTAGGAACAACTCTTAGCACGCAGTTTACATCACAGTTTTGGAGAGCAGTGCAGTGAGAATTAGGTACACAGGTTCAGTTGAGTACAACATTTCACCCTCAGACGGACGGACAGTCTGAGCGCACTATTCAGATATTGGAGGATATGCTACGCGCTTGTGTCATTGATTTTGGGGGTTCTTGGGATAAGTTTCTGCCACTCGCAGAGTTTGCTTACAAAAACAGTTATCAGTCGAGCATCCAGATGGCCCCGTATAAGGCTTTGTATGAGAGACGGTGTCGGTCTCCGGTGGGTTAGTTTGAGCCGGGTGAGGCTAGACTATTGGGTACTAATTTGGTTCAAGATGCTTTGGAGAAGGTTAAATTTATTTAGGAGCGGCTTCGCACGCTGCAATCTTCAGGTCGAATTTTCTTAAACTTTCAAAAACAATCTGAAGGTCTTCAAGGTGGTAGTGCCTATGCTTTGTCTTCACCTATAATGACCCGGTCGGTCATTTCAAGAGTTGTAGTCATGTTCCCCCATTTACTACTCCCTTTGTGCTTTATAGTTGTTATATGACTTATCGGGTTAGTTGGTTCGAGTCTGGAGAGAATTCAGGGTGAATTGAGACACTTAGTCTCTTAATTGAAAGCTTAAGTTGGAAAAGACGACTGGATGTCAACTTATGTGTAAACGACCTCGGAATTAAATTTTGATAGTTCTATTAGCTCCGTTGAGTGATTTTGAACTTAGGAGCGTATCCGGATTGTGATTTGGAGGTCAGGAGTAGAATTAGGCTTGAAATGGCGAAAATTGAAATTTTGAAAAGTTTGATAGGTAGTGGACTTTTTGATATCGGGGTTAGATTCCGATTCCGAAAATTGCAGTAAGTTCGTGGGGTCATTTGTGACTTGTGTGCAAAATTTGAGGCCAATCGGGCGTGTTGATAGGTTTCGGCGTCGTTTGTAGAATTTGGAAATTTCGAAGTTCATTAGGCTTGAATCTGTGTGTAATTCATGTTTTTGATGTTGTTTGAGGTGGTTTGAGGATTCGACTAAGTTCGTATTGGGATATAAGATTTGTTGGTATGGTTGGTTGAGGTCTCGGTGGCATCGGGTCTATTTCGGGTGATTAACGGGTCAAGATTTGAAGTTGTAAGGCTGCTGAAGTTTGGACTTAGCTGGTGTAATCGCACCCGCAGAAGTCTCATCGCAGGTACGTGCCCACAGAAGCGGGAGGTAAGCCGCAGAAGTGGCCAAGGGAGTGAAGCAGCAGAAGGTCGCAGGTGCGATGGTGTTCTCACATATGCGCGACCGCAGATGTGGCAGAAGGGTCGCAGAAGCGGATTTGTCCTTGAAGCTTGACTCCGCAGAAGTGGAGGTTTGTCTCGCAGAAGCGAGTGCACTGGTGCGGAAAAATGGGGCGCATGTGCGGAGTTTGGCACAGAAGCGGGCTTTGGGGGCGTGCCTACGAGACCACAGAAGCGGGCAAGTTGCTGCAGGTGCGGAAGGCCTTGGCAGAGTCTTTAAATGCGAGACTCCGAGATTTTTCACCATTTCTAACATTTTGAGCTCGGAATTTGGAGGTTTTTGAGAGGATTTTCAATGGGATTCTTGAGGTAAGTTACTTGTGTTCATTTTTCTTCGATAATTATCTTTCCCCACTAATTTCCCACCTAGATGGTGTGTTTTTGGGGTGTAAATTAGGGGTTTGAGGCTAAGGATTTGGAGAGTTCGTTTTGAGGATTTGAATAAACCAATTGGTGTCGGATTTTGATGAATTTGGTATGGTTAGGCTCGTGAGTGAATGGGATTTCAGATTTTGTGACTTTTGTTAGATTTTGAGACGTGGGCCCGGGGGCCGGGTTTGGATTGATTTTGGATTTTGGCTATAATTTTATATTTTCTTGTGGAATTGATTCCTTTAGCCTATATTGATTATATTGTACTGCTTGTGGCTAGATTCGAAACGTTTGGAGATCGATTTGAGGGGAAAGGGCATTTTGGAGTAGATTTTAGCCCGGATTGAGGTAAGTAACACTTTCAAACTTGGTTCTGAGTGTTCGAAACCCCGAATATTGTGTTATGTTATTGGTATTGAGGTGACGCACATACCAACTGATGGGCGTGCGGGCGTGAACCGTGAGAATTGTGACCTGGTCGATTCCACGCCACTGTCTAGTGGTTCTATCTTATTGATATCCATGCTTTCATCATGTGATAAAGTAATTGAGCTGTCACTCATGCTAGATATCATGTTTAGGCTTTATGCCGATACTGTTGGGACCCATAGTGGTCGTTTCTTGCTGTTATCTTATTGATTTCGTTGATATTTCGTACTCAGTCATATTCATTCATTTCATATCATATCTCAGTCTCTGTTGTTAATTATTGATACATTATATCATTGTTTTCGGACTAGTATCATGACATTGTGAGCCAGTGAGAGAGAGACTGGAGAGATTGATGACTGAGTGAGGCCGAGGGCCTGATTATGGGTAACATTTATGGGATCGGGCTGCACGCTGCAGCGATTATACTGATTTATGATAGCATTTGGACTGAAGGAGCCCTCCGAAGTCTGCACACACCCCCAGTGAACGCAGTTTATATTATTGAGGGGTGGATCTTCCCTAGACATGGATCTTGTCCGAAGCATTTTATACCTGGAGATGGATCTTCTCTACGGGCTGGATTTTCCCTACTTGGTACTAGGTGACTGATGGTCTGTGATGTATATATTCCGGGATGGATCTTTCCTGGGCCGTTTGGGCCATATACAGTACCGAGTGATTGAGTATTTGAGAGTGTGAGCACATGAGGCTGTCAGCTTGGTGCATCATATACAGCATGTGCATTGGCATGGTAGACGTAGAGGAGTTATATTTTTCATATCATTCAGATTGATCCATTTTACTGTTTTAAGATATCTATCGAACTTGAAAGTACGTCTACATTGCTACACCGTTATTTTCTGTATTGAGTTGTGACGGTTGAGTTTGTCACTACTTTCCGCCCACAATTAGGGTTTGTTACTTACTGAGTTAGTTGTACTCACGCTACACCCTGCACCTCGTGTGCAGATCCAGGTACTTCTGTTTACGGCGGTTGCTGAGTGAGGAGTCGATATCTCGGAGACTATCGAGGTGGTTGCATGGCGTTCGTAGGCCTTGACTCTCCCTCATTATCTTTATTTGTACTTCAGTTTTTACTCCTCAGACATTGTAGTAGACTATATTCTGACATAAATGCTCATGTACTCGGTGACACCCCAATATTTTGGAGGGATTCGTATTGCATAGTTGTTTTATTTCTGTTTTTAAATGGTTTCTTAAATATTAACTGCTTCTGTTTTATTTTTAAAGTTTTTACTTGGTGACTTGGTTGAGTAGTTGGCTTGCCTAGTTCCACGATAGGCGCCATTACGACGGTTGGTTTTGGGGTCGTGATATCACCACAAATCATCGACGTAGCATTCAACTCTCCTATGAAGCATGTCGTCAAAGAAGTTTTGCATGGCGCGTTGGTAGGTGGCACCAACATTCTTCAGACCAAAGGGCATCACTTTGTAGCAGTATATCCCTTTTGGAGTTCGGAAAGCAGTACGTTCTTCATCTTTTGGAGATATTCTGATTTGATTGTATCTGGAGGACCCATACATGAAAGACATAGCTTCTTGCCCAGTTGTAGCATCAACCATGAGTTCAATAATTGGTAGCGGAAAGTCATCTTTCGAACATGCCTTGTTCAGGTCTTGAAAGTCAACATAAACACATATTTGACCATTCTTCTTCTTGATAGGTACAATATTCGATATCCATGATGGGTATTTCACCTCTTGAATAAATCCCGCCTCGATGAGCTTGTTGAATTCGACTTTAATTTATGGTACTAGCTCGGGTTGAAACAAGCGTTGTGACTGCTTGACAGGGCATGCTCCACTTTTGATCCCTAAATGAATAACGACTACCTTAGGACTAAGACCATCTATTTCTTTATATGACCAAGCAAAGACATATTTTGTACTCGGTCAATAACTTGGAGTATTCCTCATCCTCCTGAGGCGTAAGAAGCGCACTAATGAAGGTGGGGAGTGGATTTTCCGGAGTGCCTAAATTGAGTTCCTTATGCTCATCTACAGTTGATTGCCTGCCATAGTCTAGTTGAGGGGGAGCCTCGTGTGCTTCATCATCAACGTCAAGGCATGGGCTATCTTCCATAGTTATGTGATAAGATGTTTCCACAAAGTCTGACTTTTCTCTTTGACTTCCTTGGATTGTCGGCATGGCTTCTTCCTCTTTCTTTGTTTCTCTATGAGGCTGGCAAGAGTAAACGATGGTACTTCTTTTTACCTTCAGCGGACCATCTGTAGATATTGACAAAATGGACTTCCTCTTCATACATGATGGGAAAGCACTACAGATTTCCTTGTCAGCAACATCACAATGACTATGCTTCTCATGTTTTGACAACATATTTCTAGATGGTGACTTCTTTGTAGTTCCCAAGCAACAAAATACGGAGGTCTTGGAGATAGAGGCCACTCCCTTTAGATGTTTGGGAGGTACACGTTCACTTTTGTGACCTAGCCTTTCAAACACTGAGGCACGAGGTGTTGATCATCTAATACACTCAAACACTGAAGCCCGTAGTTTTATTTTCTAGTCTTTAACTTCCTTTGTCTTCTCTGCCAAGGTGTGTAGTGATGCAGCTATCTCTTTACTTCTCTTAGATGAAATTCGAAGAGGCTCTGCCAAACTAAATCCTAACCCAAACTTAGGAGTGATGACGTAGTGCCCTTGCTTTCTCAATCTCATTTGGGACTCAGTAAGCCCATGTATCTTTTCACCAATGACTTCATATTTGAGTTCTCCTAGTCTTGATGGATTTGAGAAGTCGTAATCAGACTTTTCAAGTAGTATGAAGGCCTTAGGATCAAGGTGCCCTTTAATTTTATCAGCTTGGAGATTGCCTTTAGTAGACTCACAAGTCACGGATGTGATTTGTGCAACTGGGACAGGCATATGCTCCTTTAAATGTTGGATAACTTTGTGACTCATTTGCTTCTTTGGAGTACATTCCTGTAACAAAGGTTGCCCTTTCTTTCGACGCTCATGCGGTACATAGCGAAAACTAGATGCTCCTTATCAGTCTTTGTCTGTATGTCACCTTCAGATGATGATAGCTTAATGGAGACTTCTTTAGTTCTCTTCTTAGGCATCTTGGTGGTAGTCCATTGAGCGTCATTTTCTTCTTCTGACTTGACATCAGCTTCGTCGACTGATGATGGTTTCTCCACACTAGATTCACAAGAATTCTAGGTAGGATTTTGCATCTGCAAAGTATGACTCTGTCTTAGTGAAGGGATTGGTGTCTGCATCAATTTTGACTATCTATCCATCCCTTATGTACTTCAGGCATTGATGCAAAGTAGACTATACCACTCCATTCTCATGAATCCAATGACGTCCAAGCAGCAAGTTGTATGATGTTTTAGCATCTATGATGTGAATCAAGGTGTTTGACTTCATCTCACCAATGGATAATCCTAGGTGGATCATACTTATGGCTCGTTGTCCTCTTTGATTGAAACCTTGGATTGTTAGGTTACATTTGGATTGCTCATCGATAGAGATCCCAAGCTTTGTTAGAACCATCTTCGACATGATATTGACAGCTGAACCATCATCAACAAGTATTCGATTGACATGTTGTTCCCGAATGGCCCTACAACGAACAAATGTTTGTTATGTGGCTTAGACCCCATCAGCAGGTCATCATCTGTTAAGGAAATTGTTGCACAACATGTGACAACTTTTTCTTTATCATGATGTTCTTGTGTTTTCATTGGAGCAAGCTCATCGTTGCTTTCCTTTATTTCATCAGTACTAGAAACTACATGAGTTGCATCAACGTGACCTCCATGGAGGAATTTTCCAGGAAAGAATTCATGCAATGTGATGGACTTTCGGATATTCGGCGATAAGGCACCCTTAATCTTCTTGCTAATAGAAGATTTGATAATTCTTGGTGGTTGTAGCTTATCCATATTGCTCATTATCGCTCTTGGCTTAGGAATTCGTAGCCTCAAAATTGCCTGATGTTTTCGCCTCTTGTGAGTGACTAGAGTCCAACCCTCATCATCATTATCTTTGGACTGATTGCCTAGATCGAGTGAACCTTCAAGAGTTTTCCTTGGAAGATCAATTTCAACATGCTCAAAACTTCCAAATTGTAAGTAGGCATTGCTTGACATGTCCTGCAATCTTGAACGCTTCTTTTCCTTGGGTGCTACACTTGCATGGTTTGCTTCTGTTGTTTCATCCATATCTATGATGATTTTTCCTTCACTTGCAATAGCCATGATTTTCTCTTTTAAGATGAAGCATTTCTCTGTAGGGTGGCTAATGACGCGATGAAACTTGTAGTATTTCGGATCGCCAACTTTACTAATTTCCTCAGGCCTTTTTGATTCAGGTAGATTGATGACTTTCTTGGCCAGCAATTCATCAAGGATCATGGGTACGTCTGAATCTGGAAACGGATAAACCTTCGCCTCCAATTCCTTCAAGGTTGGACGATGTTTCTCCTCTTTGGGATATTGACTCGGGGTATTATCCTCCTTCACCTTTTGTTTAGTCGTGGCTTTCACAGGAGTTGCTTTCATCTCCATAGATTATTTGGTTTGGTTCTTTGATGTAATATTTTTCTTGAACTCCTTTTGATCAGCAAATGGAGATGCCTTTTCATGGCTTGCGATGCTTAACTCTATGTCGTTAGCTCGTGTTGTAAGTTCTTCAAAAGTTCGCGGTTTGATCCCTTGTAGGATATACAAAAGGCCCCTGTGCATTCCCTGAATGCACATCTCCACAACAGATATTTCTGAAAGGCGATCCTTGTAGTCCAAACTTAACGCTCTCCAACGATTAATGTAATCCACTACGGGTTCGTCCTTCCTTTGCTTGGTGCCTGTCAACTCTATCATGCTTACAATTCTTCAGGTACTGTAAAAAATGATTGAGGAATTTCATCTCACGTTGCTCCCAACTATCAATAAACTCGGGCTCTAAGTCAATATATCAATCAACTGCGTTCCCTTTCAGCGAACGAACAAACTATTTTTTTACCAAAAGGTCACCATGCATTCCAGCATTGCTACAAGTCTCGACAAAGTGGACAATATGTTACCTTGGGTTTCCTTTGCCATAAAATTGGTACAGCTTTGGTGGTTGATAATTGGTTGGCATGGTTAGACAATCAATTCGCTTAGTGTACGACTTAGAGTAGTACAACGAACTTTGTGATGGTCCTCCATATTGAACTCTGATGGTGCTTGTTATCATGTCTTGTAATTGTTGGATAGATAATGCCGCAACTGAAGTGGATTACTTTTCCTTTTGAATGTTGAACTTGGAAAGTGATTCCTCAATAGCCATTTTTTGCGAGGTGGAGCTAGGTGAACGAGGAGGGACGTGGCTCGACTCTCCATGTGTCACGACCCAAAATCCACTAGTAGTCATGATGGCGCCTAACACCGCCACCAGGCAAGCCAACAATGTTTAGTCAATTTAATTACTCATTTTAGTATTCTAAAATCATCATTTTCCTTAATTGAATTGTATAAAAGAGAATTTATAGAGTAAATAAAAAAAATCACAACGGATGAAGAAGTTAAACAATAACTCACAAAATCAAATGACATGAAATAACAATTCATAAACCAAGACACAAATTCCGAGAATCAATAAACAATGAAGGCATGTGACAGACAAGGCATGTATTCAACAAGTAATTGCAATCAATAATTAAAAACATATAAGGGTACACTTGAAAACACATATCCCCGCAATGGCCGCGCCTCTGTGCCCAAAGACCACCGGACATATATGTACCTGCACAAAAAGTGTAACAAGTGTAGCATGAGTACGTAAATCAACGCATACCCAGTAAGTATCTAGCCTAACCCTAGATAAGTAGTGACGAGTGGTCGACATCGACACGTACTAGTGGTCCAATAAGACAAATGCAGTAGAAGTAAACAGATGTGAATCAGAGAAGATAAACGAAGTAGCAAGTATAATACGTGGTACAATCCTCCTCTCAGCAATAACTCAAACTCTCAGCTAGTAGCTACCTCCTCAATTGGAGTATACATAATGGACCTTACCAGATAGGTTGTCACAGTGCAATCAGGAAAAGCTCACAGACATGCTGGCATCTTGCCAATTATTACGCACGATTTCATAAGAGTATTTTCTAGAAATGCTGAGGCGTATGACCCGATCCATCATAACATTGCCAAACCATAGATACATCTATTTTATTACCGAGGCGAACGACCCGCTCCCATGAGAGTATGGTACATAAATCCTGTTGTGGCATACGACCCGATCCATCATAGTGTGCGCACTGCCTAGGGTCAAACGACATGAACCATAGATGTATCTATCCTGCCGAGGCGAACGGCCTAATCCCATTAGAATAAGAAGCTTTGACGGGTCCTCGACCCCAAACACGAATAGTCGTGTGAGTTATATATTTTCTTTTAAGGGAACTTTTAGATGAGAACGCATAATGCGGGAGAATTTAGTAAGAAGAGTACAATTAAATTCGCGGCTTATCATGAAGCCCGTAGAATCTTTACAATAGCAGGTCTATCACTCTACACAAGTCTAGTCTCAAGTCGCAACGTAATATGAAGGAATTTAATAGGTATGAGACAACTCAAATAGTACAGTTATAGCATGGCGGGAACCTAAGTCTACCCGGACATAACATGAATCTAGCTACGCACGGAATCTCGTCACCTGATGCGTACGTAGCTCCCATAACAAGTAACACATAACAAATACATCACCTAGGGGTGGTTTCCCCCGCACAGAGTTAGATAGGAGACTTACCTCGCTCCGAAATTCTATAATCGTCTCCAAGGCCTCTCTAACACCTCAAACCAAAGCCCGTCGATCCAAAACTATTCAAACAAATGTAAACCAGTCAAAATATATTCTAATACCCATAATTAATCAATTTAAACAATTCCCAACTCCGCTTGAGAAGTCTACAAAATCAACCCTCGGGCCCATGTGTCCGGATCCCGAAAGTATTCGAAGGTAAGCTTTACCCATAACACCAAGAATTAAAATATATAACTTATTCCAAATTCTATGTCCAATTTCGTGGTCAAAATCCAAAAATATCAATTCTAGGTTTTCTACCAAAAACCCACAATTTCTACAAATTTCCATGTTTAAATCTATATACAAACTATGTATTTAACTTGTAATAGGTGGGAGTCACTTACCTTGTGTTGCTTGACAACAATCTCCCCTTGAAACTCTCCAAAATTGCCCCAACCAAATGAAAAATGGAAGAAATATAGGCCAAGTCCCATTTTTAAGACAATCTGCCCAGCCGACCTTCCGCACCTGCGAAAAAACTATCGCAGCTGCGGTTTCCTCCAAGCCAGATGAAATCCGCTTCTGCGGACCATTTTACGCTTTTGTGTGACGGCTTCAGCGGTCCACCACGCGCTTCTGCGCTCCCGCATGTGCGGATACTACTTCGCTTCTGCGACCCAGCTGCCCCTCTCCTTTTCCGCTTCTGCAAAGTTCCCTTCGAATCTCCGGGCTCGCAGATGCGGAAATACACTCATATCTGTGGCCACCCAGCTTAGTCCAAAGGTCGCTTCTGCGACCACAGTGCCACTTCTGCGGCTCCACACCTGCAGCCAAAACCTCGCACGTGCGGTTACACCAGATATGATACCACCAGCATTTTTATAAGGCCAAATTCAATCCGTTAACCATACGGAATCTACCCGAGGCCCCTGGGACCTCGACCAAATATACCAACCAGTCCTAAAACATCATACGAACTTAGTCGAGCCTTTAAATCACATCAAACAATGCTAAAACCACGAATCGCACCCCAATTCGAGCTTAATGAACTTTAGAACTTCAAACTTCTACATTCGGCGCCAAAACCTATCAAATCAAGTCTGATTGACCTCAAATTTTGCACACAAGTCATAATTGACATTACAGACCTATTCCGAGGTCGTTTACTCAAAAGTCAACCTTAGTCAATTCTTCCAACTTAAAGCTTTCGAAATTAGAATTTTCTTTCCAAATCAAATCTCAAACTTTCCGAAATTCAATTCTGACCACACGTACAAGTCATAATACCTGAAGTGAATCTACTCAAGGCCTCAAACCGCCGAACGACCCGCTAGAGCTCAACATGACCAGTCGGATCGTTACATTCTCCTCCAATTAAACATATGTTTGTCCCCGAACGTTCTAAGGACCGCTCTAGAGTTGTCCAAAATCACAGATTAATACCTCGTGTACTTACCCGTGCCACCACATCCCAGTTGAACACATTAGCTCGAGCCAAACTGAAAATTCTCCCTATAACCATAGCTAACAAGCTTCAGAACCAAGTTCCAACTTCTGAATTTCTTTACAAGGTCTGATTCGAACACACGAACATCGTACCAACCACCACACACTGTACCAAAACACGATCGTACAACTTTTGATGAATTCACACCATGCCCCACATAATTCACATGCACATAATAACATCCTTCGACCATAGCAACTGTAATTTCACAAATTCGATGCCCGCAATACATCTCATGAAGTATATAAATCTTGTTCCAACTCTCGCAATATTGCCACGACTAAAGAGACGTGTAAAAACTCATAACCACATGCCAAATAAATAATTCATGGAGTCTCTCTTCTGACAAGAACCATTACCTCATTCTGAACTAAATAACGATATTTTCCCTTTAATGTACCTTATGTAAATCTAATTGCACAAATTTCAGGTCCAATAATCTCGTCTCCCCCAGTACAAGCTGCTCAGACAATTAGCCGCCTCAAACACTTACTCAGATCTCGTATGACACCATCAATGTGCCGACAAGCTATAACTCAAATATGACACATAAGGAGGAACGAACTCTAGGAAAGAATTACCCTGCCCGCACAATGAATAAAATGGTCAAACAGATGTTATGAACCCTCCTCAGAGGACGAGAAATAGAATATGCAGGAATAGATATAGGGAACCGTACCAAACATAACGCTGTTGCGGCTTACAATCCGATCCAAACATGATTCCATTGCGGCATGCAACCCGATCTGAATAACGTACCTGTGGCGGCGTGCCACCCGATCTACTCATAACAATAAATAAGGACATAATCATCAAGCCATAATGCTTCTACCTACGGAATACTGAATATCGGCCATAAACACGCTAAGTGCAAAAATATAACTCTGGAGAGACGGATAGCGCCATTCGCTACAAAACCCAAGCAAGACTAAGGTGCGATTAATGACCTGCATCTCGAGAGCTATCCTGCTCATATGACACCACAAGCTACACGGGGCCTTAACACATGTGCGAATAATCAAGCCGTCTCAATCCATCACAACCCCCACAGTTCACAATCACAGGAATAGAGTGCCTTCCAGGCATCACATTAACGATAGTACCAGAAATCTCCGTACTTGGTTTCGATCTTTAACAATCAAGTGACGAGTATGTCACACTCATACAATTTCCCCGTGGGGTACGCTCCCACAACCTCCCGCTCAGGTAACAAACTCCGCACACCCATACCACCGACCGTGCTAATCCTGTAAGGCAAATCACAATACGCAAATCAATACACAACGCCTCTTCCACATAACACCTTTCTCAGGCGACACTAAGATAACGCCAGCTCACCTAAACATCTGAATTCTTCCCTGCTCACTCGAGCTCGTGACATTCTTATCAACACTGATATGCAACCTTGGTCCTCAACTTCCAATTCTCATGCTGCTCACTGCACCTATCAAGCCGCTACACGAGAATACACGAATTCATCATAACCCCTGTTCTACCAGTAAAATAATACTTCATCAGCTAGGAACCTTTCACTTAACTCATTTCGGAAAAAATAATGCAACATGCAACTAAAATCCCAAACCGCAGAAAATACAACCTCAAACCGTGATCTAAACCGTCATAACTCTTCCGGAATCCGTTCACACAACAAAGCCATTTGAATCAAATGCCTCCCAAATCAATCAGGCCATGATGGATGTCAAGCCCGCACGTACAACCACAAACCACGTGTATAACTTCACACAATGAATGAACTGATCCTTGCCACAATCATGATGATTCAGCCATTACTAACCGACCCAACTTCTTTCAATTTACCCTTGACCTGACTTAGAAATATGATAGTTCTATTCACAACATAACGAACTCAATCGGCACTTATCCCGAGTGACCCGAATCGCCAGACCACATCGTCTCAATACCCAGGAGTCATCTCATACCCTTTTTACGTGCACAATAGCATCTCCAACTGGTACACCCATTTGCAAGACCTTCTACGAATCCGAAGCTATTTCTTCCTTTACTCCAATACTGCACCGCATACCCGACGATGACGTAGAACATTCCAAGTTCCGTTCGCAATCTGCTGTGAAAACTCAGTCCTTAACCACACGATGGTCCCAAAATCTTTAGGCGATGCACTTTAAATTCTTGAATCCACTAGGACTATTGTTGAGAGTCACCCACTCAGACCTAATCTGATATAACTAAACTCTAACGCTCTGCTAGCGCATGAACACCCTCTCAAAGAAACAACCGACTGAATTCCTTTCCTTGTACGTCATATCCACAAAGCATAAACTCTGAGTCTTCCCAAAACCTGAACATGCATCGGTAAAGCCGTCTATAGCACGCTTCCCTCAAGTTCTTTGCTGAATTAGTCTTGATATTTCCTTTTCTTAGTCATAAATAATCCGCGAACACACCGATAACTAGAAATCGCACAAGCAGACAACCGTGCGATCCAATCATAAATGGTGGGGATCCCCTACTTAACTTTAGCTACCATCACATAATGCAGAGCCCACAACGATTCCTCCTTCTCAATTACCATGATCTCGCACCGTTAACCCGCTAATTTCTTGAAGTCTTTTGTTAAGCTTTTCATGAACATTCCAAACCATCAGTCACAGTCACACACTCGACCTTTTACCGGGTAGCAAGTAGTATTCTTCACAGAAGCTTCATCAATATCACACAACCGCTAACCTGCTCATAGGAGATAACCCACCTGTGGAATTCCTTACCGACATCTTCCAATGATGCTGCACTAGGTACAACTACCACGTAATCAGTAAATTCTCCTGAGCTCATGCTTACCCACCAGCTGTGTAAGTTTGTTTCTTCCCTTTTGACATCAACTGAAAGTTCAACAATACTTTCCGAACTCAAGTCATATTGTACCTGAAACGATAATCAGATCTTCACACCTCTCTTCATTTCAAACAAACTCCTTTCTGCCATATTCAACCTTTCTTCGTACAGTAACCATCACTCCAAATAAAATTTGTAGGCCAAATCACCTTTCATCATGATTCCCAACCCGTGCTACACTCTCTTGAAGCACGTGGCTATCCTACCACAGAATCTATATGTTACTCTGCCACTCCCACTCCGGTCAGACTATCTCCTTTAAGCAAGTTTTTGACCTTTGTTGCTCATACTTGACCTGCTAGTGATTCAACTACCGCGAGACACTTCCTGCCATTCCCTCCCTCATATTTTGCTGCCCAACTGTTGCCTTATACCAACTCCCTATCTATAGCACCGGAGTTAATAAATTGCCACCAACTCTAAACCTCCGAGAAGATCATCTTTCTCGAGCCATCCATATTAGAAATACCAATTCGATTCTAAACCGTTTCACACCCTACCTCTGACAACCACCTCTCAGGAACCATTTCACAACACCCTACCCCGAAGGCAAAAATCAAGAAGACCATACCACCGGCGAACTTTAATGCATTCAAACAAGGATAACGACACCGTATCATAATGAAAATTCCACCACGCTCGAAAATACCAAGTCTCGTTACTCCATCAACCAAAACCTGAACATCCATAGCCCGATTGCCTTTCCTTTGCTGGAATTAAATGTTGAACCTCTAAATTATGCACTAAAAAATCCTTCTTTTAAGTTATTCACTACCTCAACACATAAGCGAGCACCCTACAATTACACTAACATCATGCGATAATAACGCATGGACATCATATCAATCTGTGCATAGCCTCAAAACCATCGGAAACACAACTGCTGAGCTGAAATGACAGAGCATCCTTCCGCAAGGCGACGTCAATAGCCTGCCCGAACACGCAAGGAAAAATCATCCTGCACTACGCATGCTGTATCAACACCACTACTTGATGTCCAATTGAAAACCCGCACTTCACCTCACATAAGATTGAGTAGGAGGAAAATAAAGGCACAAGACTCAATGGAATCAAACCGCACGATGAGGAAATCAAGAAGGGAAGTGCTCCTAACAGCCCTGTAGCCTCTGGAAGATAAGTACAGATGTCTCTCTACCAATCTGCAAAACTCTACTTGACTTGATCATGACTCGTAAGACCTAAGTAAACCTAACACTCTGATACCAAGCTATCACGACCCAAAATCCACTAGTGGTCGTGATGGCGCCTAACACCGCCGTCAGGCAAGCCAACAGTGTTTAGTCAATTTAATTACTTATTTTAGTATTCTGAAATCATCATTTTCCTTAATTGAACAGTATAAAAGAGAATTTAGAGAGTAAATAAAAATATTTACATGATCCACAATAATGAATAACCTAAAGGAAACTCCCAAAATCCGGTGTCACAAGTGCATGAGCATCAACTAGGAAATAAAATAAAATACAACATCTGTCTGGAATATAAGTTAGATAGGAAAATATAAATAACTCTGATGGAGACTCTGCATACTATGGATCGTAACATGAGATAAAACTCACGGTAAAGTCCCTGTAATGGCCGCGCCTCTGCGCCCAAAGACCGCCATACATATGTGTACCTGCACAAAAAGTGTAGCAAGTGTAGTACGGGTATGTAAATCAATGCGTACCCAGTAAATATCTAGCCTAACCCCAAAGAAATAGTGACGAGGGGTCGACATAGACGCTTATTAGTAGAAAATATAATGCGTGGTACAATCCTCCTCTCAACAATAACTCAAACTCTCATCTATTAGCTACCTCCTCAATTGGAGTATACTTAATGGACCTTACCAAATACGTCATCACAGTTCAATCAAGAAAAGCTCACATATATGCTGGCTTCTTGCCAATTATTACGCACGATTTCATAAGAGTATTTTATAGAAATGTCGAGGCGTACGACCCGATCCATCATAACATTGTTGAACCATAGATACATCTATTAACCTGTTGAGGTGAACGACCCGCTCCCATGAGAGTGTGGTACATAAATACTATCGAGGAGAATGACCCGATCCCATAAGAGTAGTAAAAAGAAATATCCCGCTCGCGAATCATACATGCGACGCGGTCAAATATAAATTTAAGAAATCATTGATGGGTCCTCGACCCCAATCACGAATATTCGTGTGAGTTATAGATATTTATTTTTTTCTAAGGGAACTTTTCGATGAGAACGCGTAATGCGGGAGAATTTAGTAAGGAGAGTACAATTAAATTTTCGGCTTATCATGAAACCCGTAGAATCTCTACAATAGCAGGTTTATCGCTATACACAAGTCTAGTCTCAAGTCGCAACGTAATATGAAGGAATTTAATAAGCAAGAGACAACTCAAATAGTACAGTTATAGCATGGCGGGAACCTAAGTCTACCCGGACATAAAATGAATCTAGCTACGCACGGGATCTCGTCGCCTGGTGTATACGTAGCCCCCACAATAAGTAACACATAACAAATACATCACCTAGGGGTGGTTTCCCCCTCACAGAGTTAGACAGGAGCCTTACCTCGCTTTGAAGTTCTATAACCGGCTCCAAGGCCTCTCTAACACCTCAAACCAGATCCCGTAAATCCAAAACTATTCAAACAAATGCAAACCAGTAATAATATATTCTAATACCCATAATTAATCAATTTATATAATTTCCAACTCCGCTCGAAAAGTCTACAAAATCAACCTTCGGGCCCACGTAACGATCTAACTTATTGTTTTGAGAATTAACATTCCATTCAGCGACTTAAGGTCCCGAGCAACTTCGTAATATGTACTATGACTTACGTGTGCGGTCGAGTTTGGTTTTGGAAGATTCGGAATTTAATAGAAAGAACAATTCTTATTTTTGAAGCTTAAATAAAATATTGGAGTTTGACATTTTAGCAAACGACTCCAGAATGGAAATTTTATGGTGTCAATAGCTTCGTATGGTGATTTCGGACTTCAGCGTACGTCCGAATTTGGATTTAGAAGTCTGTAGGATAATTCGACGCATTTTGGCAAAAGTTGGAAAATGGAATATTTTTAAGAAAACTGTTGGCCAGGAGTTGACCTTGATGTATCGGGCTTGGACTTTGATTCCGGAAATTTGAATAGCTTCGTTATGTCATTTACGACTTGTGTGCAAAATTTAAGGTCATTATGGATCGATTTGTTATGTTTCGGCACAAGACCTAACTTAGGATGAGGGTTTCTACATATATATAAGGTGTTTTGTGATGGAAAACCTATCCAATGAAAGATCTTCGAGTCTAGTTTTTAACGCTTCAAACCGTTCGTCATTTGGACATTTCTACAATAGGTTATGACCAAATTACCAAAGGATGGCATAGTAGACTGTGGATGCAAAGCATCCGGGGCCGCATCCGAAAGGACTGGCAGTGAAATGCTGCCATAGCATCCGGGCAGCATCTAAAACCCAGAAATCTGGGCCTATAGATACAATTTCGGGGTTCATTTTTCCCACTTCACTTGGACGGATTTTGGAGCTCTTCTCCACTCACTCAAGACCACCAATTCCTCTCTTCTTCAAGGTAAGCAATCCCCATTATCTTGATATGAAATTACATAATTTCTACACTAGTATTGATGAAATCTACACATAAAATACTTAGATTTTCAAGAAATTTCTTCAAGAACTCATATGAGGGTTTTGCAAGATTTTCGCCAAAAAGGTAATCCTTCACCCTTAGACTTACATGTATGGATTTATTATGAGTATGTGAGCAAGTAATAAGTATTAACACTTATTGGATGGTTCTTGAAAGCCACAAATACTTAAACTAGATTATTGGGTATTGTAGAGATTTTGTAATGAATTAATTAGCAACAATTGGGTGGATGTGAGTTCATTGAAGATTTTAATGGTGCTAAAGAAGGTTGTTTGTAGACAAATTATGGTTTAGTATCTCTTGTTGGTAGGAAGGAGGGATTGTTGGATGAAGAAACACCATTACTAGAGGTAGTAAAATGCTATGTACCCTAGGTGTTTGATAAAATCCCTAAATGACCAAAAATCTAGAAATTTGTTACTAATATTGGTGCAATTGTCTTTCATTATTGTAGATTGAAATTTGTTTAGTATGGTAGACCATCGTAGTATTATTAAGGGGCGGATTTCAGATCTAAGCCATCTGGAGGTGGCTTCACTCGCGAAGATCAATTAAAGTATTGACTTAGTTTCGTCGAGGTAAGTGTAACGACCCGGCCGGTCATTTTGAGTATTACATCCCTTTTCTCCCATTTACTACTCAACGTATGTTTTACAGTTGTTTTATGACTTACCGGATTAGTTGGCTCGGGTCCGGAAGGGATTCAGAGTGAAATGAGACACTTAGTCTCATAATTAAAAACTTAAGTTAGAAAAGTTGGCCGGATGCTGACTTATGTGTAAACAATCTCAGATTTGAATTCTGATGATCCAATAGCTCTGTATGGTAATTTTGGACTTAGGGACGTGTTCGAAAAATTATTTGGAGGTCTGTAGTGGAATTAGGCTTGAAATGGCGAAAGTTGAATTTTTGGAAATTTTGACCGGGGGGTTGACTTTTAGATATCAGGGTCGGAATCCGATTCTGCAATTGGAATAGGTCTGTTATGTCATTTATGACTTGTGTGCAAAATGTGAGGTCAATCGAACTTGATTTGGTAGGTTTCGACGTCGTTTGTAGAATTTGGAAATTTCAAAGTTCATTAGGCTTGAATTGGAGTATGATTTGTGATTTTGACGTTGTGTGATGTAATTTGAGACCTCGAGTAGGTCCGTGTTATGTTATGGTACTTGTCGGTATATTTGAACGGGATCCCGAGTGGCTCGGGTGAGTTTCGGATGAGGTTCGGATCATTTTCACTTCATGTTGCATTGCTGAAGATTTTTGGTTCTGGTGTGATCGCACCTGTGGAAATGGGCTCGCAGGTGCGATGGTCACAACTGCGACAAGGCAGTCGCAGAAGCGAAGGGCACAGAAGCGGCCCAACGCATGCAGAAGTGCGATCGCAAATGCGGTTTACACGCCGTAGAAGCGACCTTCGCAGGTGCGAGCTTCATCCGTAGATGCGACTATTCCACCGCAGATGCGGAAGTCGCGGGGCAAAAGCCTTAAATTCGGGGTTTCGTGATTTTTCACCCATTTTCGGACCTTGGAGCTCGGTTTGGGCGATTTTTGAGAGGAAGTTTTCCACACAACTTGGGGTAAGTGGTCTTGACTCCCTTGTGATTATATTCCATGAATTAATCCTCGTTTTCGGGAGAAATCAGAGGAATTTTCTACAATTTCATAAAATGGATGTTGTGAACACTGATTCAGAGTCGGATTTGAGCAAAATTAGTATGGTTGAACTTGTAATTGGATGGTTGTCGGATTTTGTGAGTTTCTCGTCAGATTCCGAAACGTGGCCCCCACTGGCGAATTTGGAGTGTAATTTCGTATTTTGTGGGAAAATATTAGTATTTTGACATGGAATTAATTCCTATAATTATGTGGACTGAATCAAATTAATTGTGGCTAGATTCGAGTCGTTCAGAAGTTGATACGCGCAAAATGAAATTTCTGGAGCATTGTTTATCTTGCTCGATATTGGATTCGTCTTGTTCGAGGTATGTAACTCTTCTAATCTTAGAGCTGAGGGCATGAACCCTGAATATATATATTATGTGAATTGTTTGGAGGTGACGCACATGCTAGGTGACGGGCGTGTGGGCGTGCACCATAGAAATTGTGACGTAATTGGTTCCGTGGAATTCTGTAGTAAAATATTCTTGGCATTTTCTATGTAGTTTTATGTGTTAAAGAAATTGAGCTGAGAATCATATTAAAAACCATGTTGAGGCTATGTGCCAGTATTATTGAGACACGCAGAAGTCATATTGTTGTTGAATTATTTGTTTAAATTAAAATTTCATACTCAGTCATATTCATTTCATTGCATATCATATCTTAGTCTATATTGTTCTTTATTGAAGCATCATATCATTTTTTCTGGCTAGTATCATGACATCGTGAGCCCGTGAGAGAGAGAATGGAGAGATTGATGACCGAGTGAGGCCGAGTTCCTGATTATGAGTGACATTATGGGATCGGGCTGCACGCTGCATCAGTTATACTGATTTATGATAGCACTTGGGCTGAAGGAGCCCCTCCGAAGTCTGTACACCCCCCCCCCCAGTGAGCGCGGTTGATTTATATTGAGGGATGGATCTTCCCTGGACATGGATCTTCTCCGAAGCATTTATACTTGGGGATGGATATTCCCCGCGGGTTGGATTAGCCCTACTCGTACTGAGTAACTGATGATTAGTTGATGTGTATATTCCGGGATGGATCTTCCCTGGGCCGGATTGGCCATATACAGTACCGAGTGATTAAGCATGATGAGTGAAATATGTGAGAAAGTGAGATTGAGTACTCTGAGAGTATGAGTACATGAGTTCATCTCTGCGATACATTGCATTGAGATGCACACATCACATACATGCATAGAGATATATTTTCCTCATGTTGTACGGTATCAGGTCATTCATGACTTCTCACACATGTTGACATATGGGCATAATGATGCATTTTTTTTACACTGGCTATCTGGAAAGAAAATAAAACATCTTATTTATTATTTCATTGTTGTTGTTGTACTTGTTGTGGTGATGCACGAGGTTTCTGTCGTACGGTTGTTACTATTGATATTTACACATGCGGCGTGACAAGGTGGAATATATATATATATATATATATATATATATATATATATATATATATATATATATATATATATATATATATATATATATATGTGTGTTGCGCATGTGGCGAGACAAGGTGGGAATATTGTTATGCACGTGTGGCGAGACAAGGCGGGCACTTACTTTATTATTGCACACATGGCGAGACAAGGTGGGTTGTGTCAGGGATTGATTTGTGATGATTTGTGATGGCCTGGGGGCATTCTTGTTGTTGATATTGTGTAGTGGTACACTTACCTGTGTGAGCTTTATCTTGTGAAAGTTGTGAGAAAATATTCTACGTGCTATTCGTTCTTTTTCCTTTTGCTTATTTCCTGGTATGGACTATGTTAGGACACTTTCACAAGCATACACGTAGTTAAGTACTCTTATCGGATAAGAGGTTTTCTTGATATTTGAGCATAGATGCTCACCCTTGTTTACTTGCCTTCTATTTGAGACTGGCTCTATTGGCACGTGAGTCGTCAGTGCGGTTATGAGGTGTTATGAGGGCACAGGAATCCA
Source organism: Nicotiana tabacum (assembly GCF_000715075.1). Lineage (NCBI taxonomy): Eukaryota > Viridiplantae > Streptophyta > Magnoliopsida > Solanales > Solanaceae > Nicotiana > Nicotiana tabacum. Next base: position 24,874,712 of record NC_134094.1, on the reverse strand, counting down.
GGTGTTAATGTTCAGGTATTGAGACCTGTGAGTTGTGATTGTCCGAGGTTCGGTACCTCGTGGATTTGATGACTAAAACCTTATGTAAACGCAGTTGTAGTTGCTGAGTTATTACTTGTCCTTGTTGTATTTGTGATTCTGGATTTAGGTTGTGTTCCATTCATTTTTCTGTGTCATTTTTATGGTATATCGCTGATACTTGTTGTTTCCTTTCTTATTGCCATTACTGTATTGTGAGACATATTGCATAGTCTTTATGTAGAAATCATATTTCTGTTGTTCATATACTTTTACTTGTTCAGTTTATTAGACCAGTGGGTGTCTTGACTGTTCCTCGTCACTACTCTACCGAGGTTAGTCTTGATACTTATTGGGCACCGCTGTTGTGTGCTCATTCTACACTTCTGTACATTTTTGTGCAGATCTAGGTATTGTTCGCTAGTAGCTGTGTGGGTCGTTGCTGTGGAGACTCAACGTAAACCCGCTGCTGCGTTCGCAGGCTTCGGAGTCACCTTTAAGTTTTTGTTTTGCACTGCTATTCTTATTTCTGGACAGTTGTATTTAGAAGTTTTCTAGGAAACACTCTATAGAGCTTATGACTTGTACTACCAGTTTTGGAAATGTTAAATTTTTAAGAGATTTCTATTTCAAATTGTTAGATGTTATTTAAATAATATTGTTGTTTCAATTAATGTTAGTCTTACCTAGTCCCTAAGACTAGGTGCCATCACGATACCCAACGGAGGGGAAATTGGGCGGTGACAATTTTATTTCATTTATGATAATTTACACTTACATACATATGCCCCATCTGTATCTGATGCCCGTTATCCTCATCTATTCCGGAGTTTCTGATGCCCCGAATCGAACGAGCATAGATACATGCCTGAAGTGGTGAAAAGATGAGGATAATGGCTGCGCATATCATGTTCGGTCTCCCAAGTCGCCTCCTCGACCGGCTGACCCCTCCACTGAACCTTCACGGAAGCAATGTTCTTTGACCTTAGCTTTCTGACATGCCTGTCCAAAATAGCCATTGGCTCCTCAACATAAGATAAATCCTTGTCCAACTGGACTAAGCTGAAATCCAACACGTGAGACGGATCACCGTGATACTTCCGGAGCATAGAAACATGGAATACTGGATGAACTCCTGCTAGACTGGGAGGCAAGGAAAGCTCATAAGCAACCTCCCCAACACGTTGCAATACCTCAAATGGACCGATAAGCCTCGGGCTCAGCTTGCCCTTCTTTCTGAACCTTATAACACCCTTCATGGGTGACACCCGGAGCAAGACCCGCTCTCCAACCATGAATGCAACATCGCGAACCTTCCGATCTACATAACTCTTCTGTCTGGACTAGGCTGTGCGTAGTCTATCCTGAATCACCCTAACCTTCTCCAGAGCATCCTAAACCAAGTCTGTACCAAATAATCTAGCCTCGCCCAGCTTGAACCAACCCAGTGGAGACCTACACCGCCTACCATGCAGAGCCTCATATGGTGCTATATGCATGCTCGACTGATAATTATTGTGTTAGGCAAACTCCGCTAGTGGTAAGAATTAATCCCACGAACCCCCAAACTCCATCACACACGTACAAAGCATATCCTCTAATATCTGAATAGTGCGCTCGGACTCTCCGCCCATTTGAGGGTGAAATATTGTGCTCAACTCCACTCAAGTACCCAACTCCTGCTGCACGGCCCTCCAGAACCATGATGTGAACTACGTGCCCCGGTCAAAGATGATAGATACCGGTATGCCATGAAGCCTGACGATCTCGCTTAAATACACTCGAGCCAGTTGCTCGAAAGAATAGGTAGTCATGATAGGAATGAAATGAGCTGACTTGGTCAGCCTATCCACAATCACCCAAACTGTATCAAACTTCCGCTGAGTCCGTGGAAGCCCGACAATGAAATCTATAGTGATCCGCTCCCATTTACACTCCGGAATCTCTAACTTCTGAAACAACCCACCTGGTCCTTGATGCTCATACTTCACCTGTTGGCAATTTAGGTACCGAGCCACATACTCCACTATGTCCTTCTTCATTCTCCTCCACCAGTAATGCTGTCTCAAGTCCTGATACACCTTCGTGGCACCCGGGTGAATAGAACACCACAAACTGTGAGCCTTCTGGAGAATCAACTCATGTAAACCATCTACATTGGGCACGCATAGCCTTCCCTGCATCCTCAATGCACCATCATCCCCAATAGTGACCTCCTTAGCATCACCGTGCTGGACTGTGTCCTTAAGGACAAGAAGGTGGGGGTCATCATGATGATGCTATCTGATACGATCATAAAGAGAAGACCGAGAGACCACACAAGCCAATACTCGACTCGGCTCAAACACATCCAATCTAACAAACTGGCTAGCTAAGGCTTAAACATCTAATGCCAATGGCCTCTCTGCTGCTGGAAGAAATGCTAAGCTCCCCAAACTCTCCGCCCGGCGACTCAAGGCATCGGCCACCACATTGGCCTTCCCGGGATGGTACAAAATGGTAATATCATAGTCCTTAAGAAGCTCCAACCACCTCCACTGTCGCAAGTTAAGATCCTTCTGTTTGAATAGATGCTGCAAACTCCGATGATCAGTGTAAATCTCACAATGGACCCCAAACAAATAATGCTGCCAAATCTTTAAGGCGTGAACAATAGCTGCTAACTCAAGGTCGTGAACAGGATAGTTCTTCTCATGGGGCTTCAACTGGCGCGAAGCATAAGCAATCACTCTATCCTCCTGCATCAAAACACACCCAATGTTGATCCGCGAGGCATCACAATACATTGTGTATGAACCAGAAGCTGATGGTAGATCTGGAGTCATGGTCAAAGCATTCTTGAGCTTCTAAAAGCTCTCTCTGCACTCCTCTGACCACCTGAAAGGAGCACCCTTCTGGGTCAATTTAGTCAAGGGCGATGCAATAAATGAGAAGCCCTCAACAAAACGACGGTAATAACCAGCCAAACCGAGAAAACTCCAAATCTCCGTGGCTGAGGACGGTCTGGGCCAACTCTGAACTGCCTCTATCTTCTTCGGATCTACCTGAATACCCTCACTGGACACCACGTGTCCCAAGAACGCCACTAAACTGAGCCAAAATTCACACTTGATAACTTTGCATAAAGTTTTTCCTCCCTCAAACGCTGTAACACAATCCTCAGATGCTAGGCATGCTCTTCCTGGCTAGGAGAGTACACCAGGATGTCATCAATGAATACAATAATGAATGAGTCAATATAAGGCTGAAACACATTGTTCATCAGATGCATGAATGATGATGGGAAGTTAGTCAGCCCAAAAGACATCACAAGGAACTCATAATGGCCATATCGGGTCCTGGAAGTTATCTTAAGAATATCTAAATCCGGAATCTTCAGCTAGTGATACCCTGATCTCAAATCAATCTTAGAGAACACCATCGCTCCCTGAAGCTGGTCAAACAAATCATCAATACGCGGCAAATGATACTTGTTCTTGATTGTGAACTTGTTCAACTGCCTGTAATCAATGCACATTCTCATAGTACCATCCTTTTTCTTTACAAATAGAACTGGTGCACCCCAAGGTGAAACGTTAGGCCTAATAAACCCCTTATCGAGGAGTTCCTAAAGCTGCTCCTTCAATTCTTTCAACTCAGTCGGTGCCATACCGTACGGTGGAATAGCAATGGACTGAGTGCTCGGTACCAAATCAATACTGAAGTCAATATCCCTATCAGGCAGCATGCCCGGCAGGTCTACAGGAAACATATTTAGGAAATCTCACACCACTAGAACAGAATCAATAGCAGGCGTCTCTGCACTAACATCCCTCACAAAGACCAGATAAGATAGACAACCCTTCTCATCCATCCTCTGAGCCTTCATGTATGAAATGACTCTACTGGGAACATAGTCTATAAAGTCGCTCCACTCAACCCTCGGCAACCCCGGCATCGCCAATATCACAATTTTAGCGTGACAATCTAGAACAACATGACATAGAGACAACCAATCCAAACCCAAAATCACGTCAAAATCGACCATACTAAGCAACAAGAGATCCACTCTAGTCTCTAGGCTCCCAATAGTCACCATACATGACCGATATACGCGGTTCACAATAATAGTATCGCCCATTGGAGTAGATACATGAACAGATGAAACTAGAGACTCATGGGGCATAACCAGATAATGAGGGAAATACGATGACACATATGAATAAGTGGAACTAGGGTCAAATAATACACATGTAATCACATCATCTGAAGCAATGGCATCTGGTCTGGTAGGGAGAGCATAGAAACGGGCATGGCCGCCCCCTGATCGGCTTCCCCCGCTCAGGCGGCCCCAAGCTAACTGAGCTTCACCCCGAGCTGGCTGAGTGGGTGGTGAAGAAACTGGTGCTAATGTCATAGACTGGCTCCTCTGCTGAGCTGGACCTCCCACTAGGCGGGGACACTGCCTCCTCATGTGACCAAACTCTCCACACTCATAGAAACTTCCCGATGCCGGTGTTGGGGACTGAAGGGAGCCCCGAGCACCGGGATAACTGATAGAAGGTCCTGGCATAGACGAGCCCTGACCTGATGGAGTAGGGGACGAACTCTAAGCTGGGAGAGCACTGAGAGATGAATGGCCCTGCTGAAAAATGTGTGAACCATGGCCAGATGATGCACCATGGTGAACTAGACGGGCCGTCTGAGCATATCTGAAAGGACGACCCCTACCGTGGTGGAACTGACCCCCAGAAGGAATACCGCTAAATACACCCTGTCCACGAGGCCTCTTGGCCTCCCTCTCGACCCTCTCCTGGATGCGAACTATCTCAATCTGACGAGCAATATCGACAACCTTATCAAAAGTAGCACCAGACACTCTCTCTCTAGTCATAAGCAATCGCAGCTGGAAAGTGAGGCCATCTATGAACCTCCTGACCCTCTCCTTGTCTTTGGGAACCAACCAGATAGCATGACCGGCCAACTCTGAATATCTCATCTCATACTGCGTCATATACATATCACCCTGATGAAGCGGCTCGAACTGCCTGCGCATCTCCTCTTTGCAGGACTGTGGCATGAACTTCTCCACAGAGAACTGAAAAGTAGTGAACAAGTCCCCACTGGCCTCTAGAATACCTGTTTTACGGAGTATCCTCTGACACCTGTCCAAGAAGCCTTGTACATCCTCTCCCTCGGACCACTGAAAGATGGAGGCTGGAGTCTTCCAAACCTCTCCAATCGACATTGTTCATCATCAAGCATGACATGAACCGCATAGTCCTGAGCAGCTGCAATCGACTGGGCTGGTGGTGCCCCCGGTGTCTGGAATCCATGTACCACCTGCTCTGGTGTGCGGGCGGCGGACGTTTGAGTACCTCCACCAGCCTAAGAAGTGGCTGATGCAGCTGGAATAGAGACTGCCTAAGCAAGACTAGTACACACCGTCAGGATCTGAGCTAAGGCCTCCTAAAGGCTTGGAATCACAATAGGCATAGGTGGTGCCTGAGCTGGTGCCACAGGCTCGTCCACAACTGGAGCCTGCTCCTGAAATTGGGCAACTGGTGGGTCTGCAGGTGCGGCCCTAACTGTAGTGTGAGCTGCACCTCTGCCCCTACCGCGGCCTCTACCATGACCTCGGCCTCTCGCGGCCCTGACCGGTGGTACTGGTGGTTGTCCATCCTACCCCGTAGTACGTGTCCTCACCATCTGTGAGAGAATTAGAACAACATAAATTTAATTACCAGAATCAAAAGATTCGCACAACAAGAATTCAAGAATGTGAAGTTTCTTTAAGGTTCGTCAGCCTCTCGAAGATAAGTACAGACGTCTCTGTACCGATCCGCAAGACTCTACTAAACCTGCTCATGACTCGTGAGACCTATGTAACCTAGGCTCTGATACCAACTTGTCACGACCCAAAACCTAACCCATCGTGATGGCGCCTATCGTGATATTAGGCAAGCCGATATTTCCAAAACACTTTCAACATTTAATAGAAATGAATTAAGACATTTAAAATAACCGGAATTTTTCATAAAAACGGGGTAAAACCCAAAGCATAAGTGCAGAAAATTAGCCCGACATCCGACATCGGGGTGTCACTGAGTATATGAGCATCTATACCAGGAGCAGTCTAATACAACATCTAAGGAAAAAGAACTGAAATACGAATAAGATAATGAAAGAGAGCCAAGGCCTGCGAACACCATGCAGCTACCTCGATAGTCTCCGGAATTAGCTGCTCAAATATCAACACAAGCTATGACCGGGAACACCTGGATCTGCACACGAAGTGCAAGGTGTAGCGTGAGTACAACCAACTCAGTAAGTAACAAAAATAAATAAGGAACTGAGAAGGTAGTGACGAGCTATACAAATACAGTTCATTTTTAATAATTCCAGCAAAGAATATACATGCTTTCAAATCCTGCAGTTTAAGTCAAATCAGTTTTATACAGTTACAGTTCAAGTAATCCGGATATAGAATCTTTCAAAAATTTTACAACAATGACAGATAGCAACTAAGTGCATCAACAAATGAAAAGCAAGTATATCCTCTCAGCGCAACAGTCACTCAACTCATCACAAAAGCTCAATCACTCGTCTCTCAGCTCTCAGTACTCACACTCAATAGGTACTTGCGCTTACTGGGGGTGTGCATGCTTCGGAGGGGCTCCTTTCAGCCCAAGTGCTATATCGATGCGGCGTGCAGCCCGACCCAACCATATAAGTATCCATAAGGCTCGTTGCGGCGTGCAACCCGATCCATATACCCTCACATAGCTCACAGCTTGGCACTCAGGCCCGATCTTAGTCATTAACATCTCCAGTCCCCTCGGGCTTTCAGAAATCATACAAATCAGCCAAAAGAGATAATAATAAATATCAACAAGAAAATAAGAGGATACGAAGATATGACACGCAAGTAAAACTGTGACTGAGTACAAGACATCAAATAGCGGCTAATTAACCAAGAACCGGACCATTAAGGGTCCCAACAGTGATATCATATGGCCTAAGCATGGTTTCTAACATGAACGACAGTCAAATTTCTAGAAGATAGAGAGAACAAGCAATTAACAATAGGCTAATCGACTTTACAGTCTCACGGGATGGACCAAGTCACAATCCTCCACGATGCACGCCCAACCTGCGGACAATGGTCTGCTTCTGCGATCGTCCCCTCTATCTCACTCTCCACATCTGCGGAGCTTCAAGCGCATCTGCAGGCTCGCAGATGCAGAAATTCCCTCACACCTACGACCCCTGGCCATCTCCTCAACCCTCGCTTCTGCGCTTGGCCTAACGCACGCGCGTGCCCGCACCAGCGGCCACCCACCGCATGCGTGATTATATCAGAAGCTTCAAAGCTTCAGCAATTTGCTTAAGTCCAAATTCAACCCGTTAAGCATCTGAAACACACCCGAGGCCCCCCGGGACCTCAACCAAATACACCAAAAAGTACTAAAACACCATACGAACTTAGTCGATCCCTAAAAATATGTCAAACAACAACAAAAACATGAATCACCCTCTAATCCAAACTTAATGAACTTAAAACTTCAAATTTCTACAACCGATGTCAAATCATACCAAACCACGTCCAATTGATCTCAAATTTTGCACACAGGTCATATTCAATATTACGGACCTACTCCAACTTTTGGAATAGGAATCCGACCTCGATATCAAAAAGTCAACCCCCCGGTCAAACTTCCTAAAAATTTGACTTTCACCATTTTAAGCCTAAATTAGCTACAGACCTCGAATTCACAGTCCGGACACGCTCCTAAGTCCAAAATCGCCCAATGGAGCTAATGGAGTCTATTCCGGAGTCGTCTTTACACAATTCTGACTACGGTCAAAATTCTAAGACTTAAGCTTCTATTTTAGGGACTAAGTGTCCCAACACATTCCGAAACCAAAAATAAGACCTCGCGGCAAGTCATATAAGCAAAAGTGGATACAGGAGAAGCGGTAAATAGGGGATCGGGGCTAATACACTCAAAACGATCACCCGGGTCGTTACATGTCGGTCGCTATTTTGAAAAATAAATAAAAATAATTTAAATAATACCGACCGACATCGGTATATTTATTTTTGTTGTCAGTCAAAGCATTGAATTAACAGACCGACTTTGGTCAAAAATTGCGACCGACTTCGGTCGCAACACCTTAGCGACCATTATTTTTCTGACTAATTAAAAGCGGTCGAAAATCGGTCGTTTTTCCTTTAATTTCGACCGATTTCGGTCGATTTTGGTGGATGAAATTTGACAGTTTTCTAGTAGTGTAAATCTCTATAATTAACGCTCACATTCATGCGACAGCTATGGAATTTATCATACTTTAAACTTCTGTGTTTAGAACTTATTGAGCTAGGCTTCTTCCGAAATGAATTTGACCAACTGGTGGTCAGTCACACAGGCGTACCACCCTTTAAATCACCTTACGAGCATGAATCATTATTAATAAAATGAGGTAGAAGATCCAACAGTGAGCATGTTCATGCCAAACAAATAACACTGAAAATACTTAATTCAAACACACAGGCAATGTTGCATAACAAACTAGAGATCAAAGCCACCTTTAACAGCCAAACATGTAAAATCTTAAGTAATCAAGCACAAATGTAACATAGAGCAGATCACATTTTCATTTCATTAACTCAAAATACAAGAGGATAAGTGAGGGTTTACATATCTAAAGGCAGAAATAAAAGCAAAGGACCAAATAAAGGTCTGAAAATGCAAGGAATGAGCTCAACTACTGGTTACAGCTACAACAGCCATGAATCAACAATAAAACCCAGTTAAATCAACTTGGAAACCCAGAAATGTAGAAGGAACATAGCTTTCAAGACAAACTACGAGTTTTGATTTGTTTGGATTATAAAAACAACTTCAGATTCTACTGCTTTCTCCTTTTCCAGAACATTTTTTTTGGTTTGCTTAGATCTCAGAATCTCTTTCAACTTTTTTTCTCAGCTGTTTTTTGTGTGTGTGAGTGCGAAAATGCAGAGTGAGAGTTATTGTAAAGGAAGGTCTGTTTATGAGAGAATCAGTCAGGTCACTTTATGAGAGAATGAGTAAGGGAATATATATATATATATATAAGAAAAGATGAGGGTAAGGTCTGTGAGGAGAGGGAATGTCCAGAGTCTGTTATTAGAGAATATGCGTGTGTGCTATATGCAAAAAAATATGAGAGAATGATCATGAAATCTGTCAGCCCTAAAAACAAAGGGGAAAAGGCATCTTTTTAACAGATTTGGACAATTGTCCCCTTTCAGATATACTTTCCTCATTTTTATCCCCTTTTACTTCTGTATTTACCCCTCATCCCTCTAAACACTTGCCATATTGTGTTGTTTTATTGCAGACTAGTCCTTTTCCTCCTTTTCTAGAACCTTTCAGTAATATTCCCTAAATTAAGCAATTACCCCTAGATCCTCGTCCTTTTAAACTAGACTGACCCAAAAGAAACAAGTATTGGGCCTTAGTCCAATAATCATAACTGGACCTCTACATCTTTTAATTGCATAAAAATACAATTAACCTATCTCAAACCTCTTACTCTCTCTATACTCAAATCAACCTAATAACATATTTGCTCCAATTAATCCCAACAAATCAACTAAACCAATTTGTAAATTAAATAAGGCAACAAACACTTGAACTTAGACAATTACAACTCAAAAACAAGAAATGTTAACTAACAGTAAATCGAATGCAATTTAATAGCAGAAAAGATCTTAAAACGACCTACACGAATTCACATAGCCAGTCATGAACGGAAAGTCATTATAGTCAAACAAAATGAACATGACAACTAAAGAGACTGGAGCAGCAAAAATTTACCCCGATTAACCTTGAACAAATCCGTAAAACTGGAATCCGGCAAGCCAAACGAACACCAACAAATACAGGAATTCCGGCAGGTAATGGAGATTGTAACGTGAGCACTTGCCGCCAAATTCACATGCGAGCCAATGCTACATGGAACAATATTCATTACATGCCGAATTTGAAGAAGAAGAAGCAACTTCGGAGGTAATCTAAGCGGTCAAAACGAGTTCATAAACCACTGAAAAATTGGGTAAAAATAGGCAAACTAGGGTTTCTATCCGTTTTTAGATCTGCTATACGAATCAATTGAGAGGAATTCGAGAGATGAGGCTAAGAGATTTGGAAAGAGGAGGGAACAGAGGTTATTTGGTGATGATTTTGGCGGATTTGGAGATGAGCCATCGACGAAGATACTCTTTGGGGTGGTAGGCGGCTAAGGGTGAGAGGGATGAGGAATTGGGACTGGTCTTTAGGGTTTGGGGGGGTTCTTTCAGACAGTTTTAAGGGGGTTTGGAGTTCAGTTCGTAGCCGTTAGATTGATTTTGAGGGATGGCTATGATTGATCAGGGACAAAACGGGGTCGTTTGGTATTAAAAGGGATCTGGGCCGGATTTTGAGGGTGGTCTAGGCGTATTATTCAAGGAGTTTGGGCCTCATGGCTTGCCCAACAAATTTTCTTTTGATTCTAATTCAAACTTGGCCAATTAAATTGAAGTTCTAATTTGACTCTAACCTAATTATTCAATTTGTCTAATAATTAACTAATTATCACCTAAAGCTTTAATTGAATTACTAACTAAAATGCAAAGAAAAACAACCAATTCAATTCTGACCCCAAAATCAAATATAGATACAAAAGCCCCTAGCTAATCGCATGTTCTCTTGTAGTGGCGCACCCAAGCTCGCTAGGAATTTTAGACTCGATGGTCTAACGTTGTAAAATAACCATAAAAAAATTATGACCAAACATTAGACCACTAGCTCTAAAGTTGCTTTGGAAGGTTTCACCCATGTTCACTAATCTGAAGTTGTAGAAGAACTGGAAAAACAAAAACATGTATGACGAATTTTTTTTTACGTTCTTTCTGTTTATGTAGCGCTTGGCCATATTGTCAGGTTCCATAAATTTTGGATAATTGTTCTGAGTCAGTTAAAGCTTAATTGATACAATTACAGTGTCGCCGAGATGTACCCACACGTGAGGATAATAATGTTATTCAAATATTTTGATGCATGGTTTGAACTAGTGGCAGGGGCGGAGCCAGGATTTCAAACTTATGGGTTCGGGTTCCTAATACTTTTAAGTTACTGGGGTTTTAATTAATAATTTGTAATTATTTAATAAAAATTTTAAGACAAATACATGATTTGAACCAAAGCTACTGGGTTCGGCTGAACCCGTAACCGACACTGTGGCTCCGCCTCTGAATAGTGGTGGCAAAATGGATAAAAGAAAATAATTATCCACTCATATTATCCATTAAAATGGGTTGAATAATGAACTTTTTAAAAACGGGTCAAATATGAATAAGAATCATATTATCCACTTAGAAAATGGATAACTAATGGCTTAATTTTACATTTATAAATCCTCAAATTGAGGGTTCCTCAAGTTTGGGAGACTAGAAATTGTCCCAAAAGTGATCATATTCAAGAAGCCATTAATAATATGGATATTCATATTATCCGCCGGTTAACTCACTTTTTATCCATATTAAATATGGATCGGGTCGAATAATTTATCCGTTTTTATATTACCTATTATTTACCCGTCATATTCGACCCAACCCGTCTGTTTGCCGCACTTGTTTGAACTTTGAAGTTAAGGATTAAAAGTTGAAAAAATTAATGAACCAAAACTGGTACCAAACCTCCCTCGTGGTACCTCTATGGGGGTTGGCCAAAACGCGTTACAATGTACGACAAATGTTTTTATTTTCATTTTCATTGGTTTGGCTTAGAATAATACAACCAAAAGTTTACGTAGTCCTTATAATTAGCGTATTACATAGAGAGGGATATTTCTATTGAAACTTATCCCTCTCTTCTTTTTATTTCTGAAATTGAAAAACACGATTATTCTAAAACAACACAAGACTTGACGGGCTAATGCATGCCTTACAAGCGCTTATTCTTTAGCATAATTATTATGAGTCGGCTTTGTTTGCACGTTTTTTCTTCCTTTCTGAGAGCAATTTCGCAAACCTGTGTACAAAGGACAGTATTATAACTAGCAATAAAATAGATTTATAATTAGAACTAAAGTTAAAACTCTAAATAGATAAAGAATAATGGTGCATAGATAATTATAGTATGTCTTACCTCTTTAGAGCTTCCTCATTGGTTTCAGGATTCTTTTTGGATACGGGTTTCTTCAACAAGTTTTCACCAACTTGTACCAATAAGTTCATATTAGCCTCTGTAGCATTATCCATTTGGGTTGTAGTGCCAGTTAATGCCCTTTCCTGGTATTACATACAAAGAAAGGAACATAAAATAAAAGGAGACGAAATGGTAAAGAAAGTTCTCTCTTACATTAATCAACTTGAAATAATCCTCTCGCCGTTCCAATTTATAGGACAATATTTAATTTTTAGTCTATTGCAAAAAGAATGGCAACTTTCTAAGCTCCCGTATGGCTATAAAGTTTGGGATTTTTTTCAAAAGCTTTTTGAAAACACTGTTTGTTCATAGAATATGATCAATTTTTTAAAAAGAATAATTCAAGATAGGACAGTTTTGGGTGAAATATTTTCTTTCACTCACAAAAATTCAACTTTATTTCAAATAAAATACATGTCCAAACACAACTTCAACTTTCAAAACTAATTTTTCAAGTTTCAACCAAATCTATTTCCAAACGCTAGCTAAGTTTGTAACCATTTAACTTAAATTTCATATCTTGCCCTTGATGAAAAGCTTTTATAGTCCTACAGGTATCTATGACTTGTTTTACGTAATAAGTTTCAAAAGTCTTCATTTTTCTCTAAACTCCGTTATAAAATGGAACGGAGGGAATAACTAGGAGTGTTACGGTGTTTTTGAGCGAGATTGCCTTACTTCAATCCTGAGGTAATTCGTTTCAGCACCAAGAGCGTGATAGATGGTGGCGATGTAATAATCATTCATAATAGCACTTGCTTCAGATGACATTTCAATAAGAGGGTTCGAATTATTATGAAATAGCCAAGAAACAAGACCCCAATTATCTGCCTCCTCTGCTGTGTATGTCCCAGCAAAATCTGCAGTAGTGCCAGTCCCTAATGAGAGCAGCAGAATTTGTTTGATGTCCAATGGCTTGATAGAAGCAAATGATGGATCCGCTTCCACACTTCTGGTTACTGTGCTTAGCGCAATTAAGGCCTGTCAACCAATATTAATTGACACAGTGATTTTTTCTATGATAATCAAAGACCCATTATGGTTACTAAAGTATAGGTAATGAGTATGCTTGTTGAGGGAATGTACCGGATTGGCAGCAGCAACAGCACCATCAATAAGATTGAACTCATACTGATTTCCTTTACCATCATCATTCTCAAAGTAATATGGAGGAAAATAAGTTGGGGCAGCCGAGGTGCCAATGCATATGTCAGACAACTTAGCATCCAAATGAGGAGAGTTTGCTATCTGTATTTGTTTCCTAATAAAGAATAATTACTAACGGCAATATTTGCAATTACATATCCAAATGATAGGTTAGGGAAAATGCATAATTGCCTCATCACTTATAGCAGGGTTTCAAATACACACTTAAATTTTGCGAGGTTCTATTACCCCCTTGAACTATTGCGTGGAGTACATGCAGGGGCGAATCTACGTTAATTTTGAGTTTAATTAACGTAGAAAGGAATTTTGAGCTAGATTCGAGTAGTTTCATTATTTTTACAATAATTTAGTTTCAACAAACTATATTTACATTAGGAATTTTGAGCTAGATTCGAGTAGTTTCAACAAACTATATTTACAATAATTTAGTTTCAATAGTAGTATAATAGGTTTGGGAATAAGAATTTTGAGTTTAATTACTTGTTTGCTTGTAATCGTTTTCATTATTTCAAGGCCCAAGAAAAATATTAATGCTTTATTATTTTTAAACTTAATATATAAATATATTTTTTCATATAAATTTATTCTGTACGGTTCGATATTTTTTCGGTTTATTTTCATAAAATAAAAGACCTACCCTAATTATCGGTACGGTTATAGATTTATATAAAAACTTATGGTTTTATTAAAAGAAACCTAAAAATCGGTTCGATGCGGTACAGTTCGGTTAGTTTAGTCGGTTTTAAATATCCATTGACACCCCTACCTCTGCCGTGCTCCCCACACTAGATCATGTATAGTAATGTTATACTTTTTCAAAATACTTAAATATATATGTGTACAATCAAGCTTAAAGTTCTCATCGATGTATTGCTTTTTTTTTTTTTATGCGTATAGGTATATGCACTCCATTAGATATTTATTTCCTTAAATGAGATAATTTGTACTTCAAGTTAACTTTTTTTTTTTTTTTTTTTTTGGTAAATAAACACTTCAAGCTAACTTAAATAACTTTTTTGTCAGATTCAAATTTAATCTTTTACTAATTAAGCGTTTAGGGAATAATGTTTACTTCATTGAGTGATTAAACCCGCAGACTAAATAGATGGCATAAATACTGTTTATTCACTGAAAATAATATTAAAATTATAGATAATACAAATTTAATTGATAGTTTATCCACACCGAGCAATTGCTAACAATATGGATAAAATATACATCAATTATGTCTATATAAGATAACTATAAATATTTAAAATAAAACGACGATTGTGAGAATTTAACTGCTTGAGAACTATTGAATTGAAGTAGATCCACTGGCCCTCTTTGTCGATCAACTCATCCATATTGACCTCACCAACATTAGCATTTCGATGGTTAGAAACATCAATATTGGGTTGAGGGTTCTCTGCGAGGAACCTATCCATGATCAAATCCACAGAAGGGTGGCCAAACGAGTAGACTTTGTTGCCTGGGGAAAAAATCACTAAGGCAACTTCTGTTGCGTTTTTTCTTTAAAGGGTGTGAATGGGAAATGGAAGAGGTTGTTATTATTCTGTATTGCTATAATAAACAATTAAACTTTCTGAAAAAATAAAACAGAAAATTAGTAATACTTGTTTAACGAAATAGATTCTGGAAAACAAGAAAACAGTATTGGAATAAATCGAGCCCACTGAATACACAGTGTGTCCTTAAGAAAATTATTCCCCTCAAGTACCCGAGGTGCTGGAATGTATCCTCCCAGGATAGAACGATTTAACTCACCAGTGTATAGGTACCAAAACTCTGATGAACTGCGAACCACTCAATGGTCGTAAAACACACTGGAAAATATTGTGCAGAAGAAGAAGAAGAAGAAGCTCAAAAAATTTCGTAAGGAAAGATTCTGAGATTCAAACTTTATTTATAGAGTTGATGGCAATGTTTCTGAAAAGGTTTGCAACCTTTCAGAAACAGCCATGGCTGTTGAAAATGGGTGTTTGAAATATTGCGGGAAAAATATATTTAAAATAATCCGGGAAAGAAAACGGGCCTGACCGAATTGGGTCACGGGTCATGGGTTATTCCGGATTGAATTTTTCGTTAATTAATTAATTAATTAATTAAATAATTGAAAGGAATTTTGTCCAAAAAGATTAATCAATCAATCGATCTTTGACCAAATCCGAATCCGAATCCGAATCCGAATCCGAAGCCGAGCCGAGCGAGCGACGACGACGACGACGCGAGGCTTGCCTTTTTCTTAACTCTTTAAGAGCTAGAAGAAGAGCAATTATATATATACCCATCAAAAGCCTTTTCTTCCTTCGATATGGGATAATGTCCCTTCCCAAGGGAAACTCAAATATTTCATTTTCGCTCCATTTCTCATCCACCCTCATTAAGCTACACAAGCTTAAAATCCTAACAATCCCCCACATGACTGGAATAAAGGAATGCACGGACGCGTGTGTGTTTTACATGCAAGAATTAATTGCATCTGGATAAGTAGGCTTCCCTTTGAACTTTCCGTAGTGAACTTATATCGGATATACTCGGTCAATCTGTAGATTTGATATCTTTGAACCGTCGATCTTTGTTGTATATCTAGACAACATAAGTCACATAATCAATCCTTAACCATCTATGGTTCTCACGGTTGTGTTCGTTTCAGCCATGAACACCACCTGGTTTCATGAGTGCTTAGAGAATGTGCCTTTACTTTCATTCCCCTTGAAGCGGCTTACACTTCACACTCACATAGGTAATTTCTAAACGTGTAATCCTATAGACACACTATCTGGTCATATCCTGCCAGACTTAGCAAATCATTAAAAAACCTTTAAGCTTTGTTGACTCATCAAAAAGCCTTAATGCTTTACCTCGATTTCTGAACATTGTCTTCATCACGAGAATGGGTTGAGTTATTTGACAATGTTGAACCGTCATTCATAACTTTGTTTGATCTCTTTGAACCTAGCTCGTGGGATCTCCAGTCTGCTAGGTAGAGTTACTGTCATGATGACTTGTCCTAGACCTTAACCCCATTCCCTTTGATGATCTTTCAACTGCCTCTCTAGATAGGCCTTTTGTAAGTGGATCCGACATGTTATCTCTTGACTTTATGTAGTCAATTCTGATAACATCACTAGAGAGTAGTTGTCTAACGGTATTGTGTCTCCGTAGTATATGACGAGATTTTCCGTTATACATAACGCTCCCTGCCCTGCCTATTGCCGCTTGACTATTACAATGTATACAAATAGGTGCCAAAGGTTTGGGCCAAAATGGAGTATCTTTCAAGAAATTCCGGATCCATTCAGCTTCTTCACCGGCCTTATCTAAAGCTATGAATTCAGATTCCATTGTAGAACCGGCGATGCACGTTTGTTTGGATGATTTCCAAGACACTGCTCCACCCCCAATTGTGAAAACATATCCACTCGTGGATTTAACTTCAGATGATACAGTGATCCAATTTGCATCACTATATCCCTCGATCACGGAGGGATATTTGTTATAATGCAAAGCGTAATTTTGGGTATGTTTGAGATACCCCAAAACTCGTTTCATTGCCATCCAATGTATGTGATTGGGATTACTTGTAAACCGACTCAGTTTACTAATAGCACATGCTATATCTGGTCGTGTACAATTCATGATATACATCAAACTTCCCAATACTCTTGCATAATCCAATTGTGAGTCACTTTCACCTTCATTCTTTTGAAGTGCATAACTCACGTCAATTGGAGTCTTGGAAATTTTGAAATCCAAATACTTGAACTTGTCAAGTACCTTTTCAATGTAGTGAGACTGTGATAATGCTAGACCTTGTGGAGTCTTGTGAATTCTGATTCCTAAGATCACATCAGCAACTCCTAAGTCTTTCATATCGAATTTGCTAGCCAACATGCGCTTAGTAGAATTTATATCTTCCATGTTTTTGCTCATTATCAACATGTCATCAACATATAAACAAACAATGACTTCATGACCTGGAGTATTTTTAATGTAAACACATTTGTCACACTCGTTGATTTTAAACCCACTTGCCAACATTGTTTGGTCAAATTTGGCATGCCATTGTTTGGGTACTTATTTAAGTCCATAAAGTGACTTAACAAGTTTGCACACTTTCTTTTCTTTACCAGTTACCACAAAACCCTCAGGTTGTTCCATGTAAATCTCTTCCTCTAATTCTCCATTTAAGAAAGCTGTTTTAACATCCATTTGATGGATTTCAAGACCATACACGGCCGCTATTGCCACTAACACCCTAATAGATGTTATCCTCATTACTGGCGAGTAAGTGTCAAAGTAATCAAGGCCTTCCTTTTGTCTATAACCTTTGACAACAAGTCTTGCCTTATATTTGTCAATAGTGCCATCAGTTTTCACTTTCCGTTTAAAGATCCATTTCGAACCTAAAGGCTTATTTCCTGGAGGAAGATCTACCAATTCCCATGTATGGTTATTCAAAATTGATTGAATCTCACTATTGACTGCCTCTTTCCAAAATGCTAAATCAGAAGATGACATAGCTGCTTTAAAAGTTTGAAGCTCATTTTCAAGCAAGAATGTCACAAAATCTGGTCCAAAGGAAGTAGATGTTCTTTGACGTTTGCTACGCCTTGGATCTTCTATACTTGGAGTATTTTCCTTTGGTTCTTCCCGAGTTCGTTTAGTTCTTTCACTTAACGACTCACATTCAGTTTTATACGGATAGATGCTTTCAAAGAATTCAGCATTATCTGATTCCATTACCGTATTAATGTGAATTTCGGGATTATCAGATTTATGAACCAAAAACCGACATGCTTTACTATTTGTAGCATATCCAATGAAAATGCAATCAATAGTTTTTGGTCCGATTTTAACCCTTTTAGGTAAAGAAACTTGTACCTTTGCTAGACACCCCCACACTTTGAAATATTTTAAGTTGGATTTTCTTCCTTTCTATTTTTCATATGGAATAGATTGCGTTTTGCTGTGGGATACTCTGTTGAGTATTCGGTTAACTGTAAGGATAGCTTTGTCCCACAAACTCTGCGGTAATTCGGAACTTATTAATAAAGAATTCATCATTTCCTTTAATGTCCGATTTTTTCTTTCCGCAATTCCATTGGATTGAGGTGTGTAAGGTGCAGTAGTTTGATGGATAATTCCATATTCCGAACATATTTATGCAAATGGAAATTCATATTCTCCACCCCTATCACTTCTAATCATTTTGATCTTTTTATTCAATTGATTCTCCACTTCATTCTTGTATTGCTTAAATGCTTCAATTGCTTCATCCTTACTTTTAAGCAAATAAACATAACAATATCGAGTGCAGTCGTCAATAAAAGTAATAAAATACTTTTTCCCACCTCGAGATGGTGTCGACTTCATATCACAAATGTCAGTATGAATTAAGTCTAAAGGATTTGAATTCCTTTTAATAGACTTATAAGGATATTTTACAAACTTAGACTCAACACATATTTGATATTTTGATTTATTACACTCGAATTAGGCAACACTTCTAAATTAATTAACTTCCGCAAGGTTTTGTAATTGACATGTCCTAAACAAATATGCCATAAATTATTTGACTCCAATAAATAAGAAGAAGTTGCAATTTTATTCATACTGTTAAAAACCATTACATTTAGTTTGAAGAGGCCCTCTGTGAGGTAGCCCTTTCCAACATACATTCTTGCTTACAACAACTTTATCAGAAATAAATACACATTTGAATCCGTTCTTAACAAGCAAAGAAGTAGAAACTAAATTCTTTCTAATAGTAGGAACATGAAGAACATTGTTGAGCGTTAACACTCTGCCGAAAGTCATCTTCAGGAATATTTTCCCATAACCTTCAATCTTGGCTGTTGCAGTATTTTCCATGGAAAGCTCTTCTTCGGGACCAGCAGTAGAATAAGTCGCAAATGCTTCCTTGACAGCACAAACTTGTCGAGTGGCTTCAGAGTCAATCCACCACTCCTTCGGATTTCCAACTAGGTTGCATTCCGAAAGCATTGCACACAGATCATCAATATCATAATTCTTCTCCATTATGTTGGCCTGTCCCTTCTTCTTATACTTTTTCGGGAGACGACAATCAGGGACTTTGTGACCGGTTTTTCCACAATTGTAGCAGCTGCCCTTGAATTTTTTTTTGTTCTGCTCCTTAGTCTATCCAGAAGACCTCTTTCTCTTCTTGCTTTTTGGAGCAGTCTCCTCAACGATATTAGCTCCCATGATCGTTGAATTTTCACGAGACTTCTTCTCGGCTGTTTTGTTGTCTTCCTCAATCTTGAGACGAATCACAAGATCTTCCAACTTCATTTCTTTGCGCTTGTGCTTAAGATAGTTCTTGAAATCTCTCCATGAAGGAGGCAATTTTTCAATCATTGCAGCCACTTGAAATGCTTCATTCATGACCATACCTTCAGCAATAAGGTCATGAAAAATAAATTGAAGCTCCTGAACTTGGGTTCCAACAGTTTTACTGTCTATCATTTTATAGTCTAGAAACTTGGCAACCACGAACTTCTTCAAGCATGCATCTTCAGTCTTGTACTTCTTTTTAAGTGCGTCCCATAATTCTTTCGAAGTATTCATCGCACTGTACACATTGTACAAGTCATCCTCTAAAGCGCTTAAGATATAGCCTTTGCAAAGAAAATCTGCCTGCTTCCATGCCTCAACAGTCATGAATTTCTCGTTGTCCGGCATGTCCGCAGCAGGCACTGGAGGTTCTTCACTAGTGAATTTCTGCATACCAAGTGTGGTAAGCCAGAAGAACACTCTTTGCTGCCATCCTTTGAAGTTGGCTCCGGAAAATTTTCCCGATTTCTCTGCCGGTGGAACGGCAGTCTGGCTTGACGAGGCTTTCGTCGTTCCCGCAATAGTCGCAGAAGAATTTCCGTTATCAATTGTCATTTCTCACTGTAAACAACAGAAGAGTTCAATTAATGGAAAAATCAGAACAGTACACAATACTGTTATTAACAAAAAAAATAGTATGTATAAAAACCGAAGTTTTTATATACTGTTTTACAGAAAAACGATGAAGTTTTTATGTTCTTCAAATCGTCTTACGAATTTCAATACTCTGATGAAGTTTTTATATCTTTAAATCAGAATAGTAAAATTCAGAAGGAGTAGAAAATCACACAGGTTTTAATCTCTACAAACAAAATACAGAATATAAAAAAAAATTAATTTCCTTTAATTGTTATTATTTTGTATTGCTGTAATAAATAATTAAACTTTCTGGAAAAAAAAAAATAAAACAGAAAGTTAGTAATACTTGTTTAACGAAATAGATTCTGGAAAACAAGAAAACAGTATAGGAATAAATCGAGCCCACTGAATACACAGTGTGTCCTTAAGAAAATTATTCCCCTAAAGTACCCAAGGTGCTGGAATATATCCTCCCAGGATAGAACGATTTAACTCACCAGTGTATAGGTACCAAAACTCTGATGATCTACGAACTACTCAATGGTCGTAAAACACATTGCGGGAAAAATATAT
This sequence comes from Nicotiana tabacum, assembly GCF_000715075.1. Lineage (NCBI taxonomy): Eukaryota > Viridiplantae > Streptophyta > Magnoliopsida > Solanales > Solanaceae > Nicotiana > Nicotiana tabacum. The sequence goes on along the minus strand of NC_134094.1, from coordinate 24,853,803 downwards.
TTAAAATAATCCGGGAAAAAAAACGGGCCTGACCGAACCGGGTCGCGCCGAAGCCGAAGCCGAAGCCGAAGCCGAGCGAGCGACGACGACGACGGCGCGAGGCTTGCCTTTTTCTTAACTCTTTAAGAGCTAGAAGAAGAGCAATTATATATATACCCATCAAAAGCCTTTTCTTCCTCCGATATGGGACAATGTCCCTTTCCCAAGGGAAACTCAAATATTTTATTTTTCCTCCATTTCTCATTCTCCCTCTTTAAGCTACACAAGCTTAAAATCCCAACATAGGCACCTTTTGGATTGCACCTCTCCATCTCACCCTTCCTTTGTCTACAAATTTAGAGGCTTGGCCTCATTTTTAGAAATGAAAAATCTGAAATCTTCTCCCCTCTTTCCTACATTGTTGCATTATTTTCTAAATAAACATAAGTGTCAAGTGTGATTTGCTTCGTTTGTTGAGTTCGCTGAAGTTCTGTGATTTGAAGTGCCGCTATCACAGAATAGTTATTCCGTTCTATCTTGGGAGAAATTAATCCGTATAACTTGGGCAACAGTGAGGGAATTAAATTCCTTAAGGACACACTGTGAATTCAGTGGGTTCGGATATAATTTTATTCTTCCTATGCATTTCTGTTTCTCTTTTACTTTACATGTTTTCTGATTTTGAATACAGATTACCAACAATCTTAAGAAATTTAGTATTATTTTTGGAAGGATGATAAAAGGAAAAAACGGAGCGGAATCATAAGTACATGGAAAGATTGCAAAGAAAAACTTCATGGTGTTGAAGAAATGGAAGGTGTTGATGTTTTAAAAAGAACTGGCTTTATCAACCATTGGGATACTTACCGTGGTCCTAGAAATTAAATGTCAGAGAATAATTAGCTCTCAGGCATGAAACGAAGAAAAAGAATTTCGCTTCTGGTTTATATATAAAGTAAGCTTAATCTAATGTGTCCTATCCATGGAAGAATACACAATTCCTTCAACCTTGATAGAGAAGAGAAGTGACGTGAAGTTTTCAAATTGGCAAAGAGATATTGTTACTACAGTAAGTGCTTGGTCATGCACGTCGTCGTGGAAAGACAATCAATCTATATATCTATATAATTGCGGGAATAGTATAGCTGATGTGGCACCTTCCACCGAAGAGGGTTGATATTTTTCTTTTTCCTTGTTTATTTATGTTTTTCCCTATTTTCTCCTATTTATATTCTTTTATGAGAAAAGAAAAAACTCAAACGTCGCGTTCTTCTCTTCAATCCTTTTTGTAACTGAAATTGCTTGCAACGCCTTTGCTATTCAACTCTCTCGCTCCTGTCGCAGATGCCTTTCGCCCTTCTATACAACGCCCTTTCAGAGCCTTCTCCTCTATTCTAAATTACCACGAATAGTTGATTTTTTTTTTTATTAGTTGAAGATTTCAGCCTCATAGGGCGAATCGTTTGCGGCAGGATAATGGAAGATTTGGTTATCAAAATTCAAAGGCGGATTAGGGTGATTTCAGATTGAATACATTCCTACGACCTACGACAACAGGTAAATGTTTACCGTCCTTCTGTTCTTCATTTCTTGTATTTATTTTGAGTTTCAATTTCCTATTTTGTCTTCGACTCTTTGATAGAAATTAGTCAATGTATGTAAAACATCAACAGCTTACTTCAATTGGGTTCGGAAAGATGGTGCGGTGGAAGATCCAATCTTACTTCTGATGTCTATATGCCCAGGTGAGTATAAAATTATAAATTATGGATGCCAATTATAGAGTTTGATCTATTTCCTGTAAGGTGTTTTAAGTTGATTTTGATAGTAGTAGTAGTAGTAGGGACATATCTGGGACTAAGGAGGAGCAAAATCAAAGTCAATGAGTTCCCACAAGTGGGGTCTAGGAGGACTAAAGAGAAGGAAATGAGAAATTTATTCGATTGATGCAGTAAAGTGCTTCGGCATTGGGCTTTACTTTTCTTTTTGTGCAATTCTTTTTTCTGCCTTTAACTAGAAGCTCCAGTTCATTTCGGTAGTTTGTATCTTATCAATGTGCATTCATTTGAGGCTTTGCTTGGAACTATGAATATGAAATTTGCACACGGTGGTGTAGTCTTAATCTTGACTCCCTGTGCTGTGAGTAGAAGAAATAGTTTACATAAAATTTTATAAATTGGTGAGAGAAGAAGAGAATGATATTTAAGAAAATTATATAAGGCATGAGAAAGGCTAAGAGTGTAATATTCAAGAAAGCTATAGAAGGCATGAGAAAGGCTTTCACTTTGACGCGCAAATAAATAATGAGTTTATATGGAAAAAGAAAGGTATCACGGGTTCTTTATGTTTATCAAGCTTCAAATGCTAGATCTTTAATAACCATAAATACACATCTTGATCTTTCATACTGCTTTCATACTATTGATGCAGCATTATCAAAGATAAAGCTATATTCCGTATATGCATAAATATCTTTTGCCCAAGAGCATACTGAAAAAAGAAAATGTGATTGACAAATTCAAATTTTCTTTCTATTATTTTACAAGTTCTCAGTATAATGAGTGGTCCATCAGTTTTAACTGTCTTTGGACTTTAGTGGAGTAATGTTATATTTTTTTGACTCTTTTTTGTGTAGAACAGTTGAACAAAAGCTTTTACAGAAAACAGAACATAAGTTATTAGCTTCTCTTCTTTCGCACATGTCTTTTCATTAAATCAATACTGTTAAAGTGATTTTGTTGGCTTTTGTTATGTATCCTTCTGCCGGCTATATGATTGATGTGTTCTCAATTTATATAATACTCCTTAAATGATATGACTATTAATGACTTAAAATATTGATATCTTACTTTACTTTTATGTTCTAAACTATTGATGCTTGATTATAGATCATCATATCATTGCAACAACTTGTCTTGCTCTTGCTCCCTTCTGAAGTTGCTGATTTATCCTTCAGGTATCTATTGGAGATATGATTGCTTGTGACAATAAAAATATAAGTTTTCTTTGTTCAATGCTTATTGTTTGTATCCTTTACTTAATTGTTATATTTTACTTTTCTTCTGTATACTCCTATGTAATTAGAGATTATTATGAACCTGATTACTATTTGCTAGAAGACAAAGCAAGTCAATATATTTTTAATGCCTCTTGACTTATTTTCAAATATAACGAGCATGACTATTAGCTCAGGACAAGTACTAAATACTATTGATGAAGAGATATAAAGGCAAGCAGAGCAAATGGAAAAAAGAGAAGATTGATTAATATAAAAAAGAAATTATTTGGTTGCATGTCAAGTAAGATAAACCTTACATGTTGAAATATATTTATGTTTTGGATAATACACATTCCTCCATGGACTGCTTTTAGGTCTGCATCATATCATGTTCATAAATTTAACGCTGGTGGTGCTAAATGCTATTCATGTTCATAATATCGGATGTTTCACTTCTTACTAAAATAATTACATTTGCACTATTGCATCTGAATTTGTGTTTTAACGTGTTTTAAATGTGCATTTTGATCTATTCTATGACATAGTACTTTTTGATAGATAAAGTAAGTTGTGAGGAGCTAGGAGCACAGGGATATGAATTGAATACCGTCTACCCAACTGATGCGTTGATGATTCTATACTTCTACAAAAGTTGGCTTGGGACCTGAAATATATGAACCTTTCAGATTTCTTGAAGAAACATATTTGCTATTCTAGGAGCATTAATCTGCACATTTTCAGTTGATCTGTACTTTGATACAGTAAATTATGATACTTATTAGATGAAAATTATGGGTTTATATCTTATAGTTTTCAATAATAGGGTGAGTTGCATTACTTGTTGGATGCCACTGCTTCATTAGGGGTTGTAAGATTGAAATATGAAGCCTGACCTACTGGATTACTTACAGCTTAAGTGCTCTTGAATTGAGATCACAGGTTGCTTTGTCATTTTAGGAGTACATTGCCAAATACTGTTCTCTGATTCCTAAACTATTCATTTATATTGCAGAAGAATCTAAAATGTCTTAGGAATATATAAAACATCTACATACAATATGTACATATTCTTTAACTGTTATTTATTATTTTAATATTCCTTATATGTTTCGTTGTCCTTAAGTTGATTGTGATAGTATTATGCTTCTTTTTGCATTGTGTCAAAGTTCATTGACTGTCACAACAAAAAGAAAATAAAACAGCACCTATATATACGACTTGTATTTTTTACGGTAATTGAGATCATCAGGACCAAAAGAAAGGTAAACAAAAAGACAATGGAAAAGGAACAAGAGGAGGAAGAGAAAGAACTAATACAGTTTATATGCATCAAGATATGAATAAGTAAATATTCATCATTTAACTTATATATGCATTTGGCAAAAGAAAATATTTGCATATATCCCAAGTCACGGGGAGTAAAGTGACGAACTCAAAAATAATAAGAATAATATTAAAATAAAAGCAACAACTGTTATTTAGCTATGTCATATTACAAGATAATTTTGAGATAATTTGAGAAACTAGAATATTATATTATAAAAGGTGTGACTTGAGTAGCTTGACATTCAAAAAAACACAAAACATGAAAGTAAAAAGAATCGGGTCCAAGAGCAACAATGTTTTGCTATTCTTTGAATCTTTCTTAAATACATAGAACGTGAATAAGCTTCATTAGTAATAGATAAATAACTAAAAGTTATATAGAAGTATACGTTCTAATCGAACAAAATTTATGAATTAACCCAAATATATGTTAATTATTTATAATTTTCTCCTAACATTATAAGCATGCTTTTCTTTTTATAAATTTAAATATATCATTTTATGATCGCGCGAAGCGCGAGCAAATTTACTGGTCATCATATAGATGAAGGTCATAGTGATGATCGGTAGTTATCGTATGGCACAAACGCCAAACGAGGGAAAAGCAAAATTGAGCGTGAAAGGGTGCAAAAGGAAAGGTTGTGCCTCTTTAGAAAATCAGAAGCGATTATGATTTTGAAATGGCACAAATGGCAAATTCAAAATAGTGAATCAAGAAGAAAGTGGCCAAAATATCGGGTTCTATTTTTTCTCTTCATTCTTTAATTTTTGTGTCCTATGTGATATATAAAATATTCTATAAATAGGATTAAATGCTTATTATGATCTCAAATATGTTCTATTTGCATGCTGTGAAACTAATTGGTTGGTAGACAATTTGGTAGCATGCATGAAATTATGTGATATTATTTTTAAGGTCGTAAGATATGAATTAGGCTTACAGTAATACTTGAAATATCTTGAGATCATGAATAGAATATATGTAAATATGTACATATATATGTTTGATTAGAGAAAGAGATCAAACGGTTTAAAATGTTATAATGGTTTAGTTGGAAAACCATTTGGAAATGGAATTAAAATTCTCTTGGTTTTTCTATACCCATTATGGAGAATAAAATCTTCATGATTTTCTACTCCTGCTTCGAGATCAAAATCTGCGTATTTTTTACTCGTTCATTGAGATTAAAGTCTTCGTGACTTTCTACTCATTTGTCGGAAATTAAAGTCTAAATGACTTTATACTCGTTTTGGAGATTAAAATCTTAGTGATTTTTTACTCCAATTTATTATTCGGTTTGAAGATTAAAAAATTCACCATTTATTAAATTTGATTGTGTCATATATTATTTGGTTTGAAGATTAAAAACTTCACCGTTTAGTAGATCAAGTTGTATCAGATGTTACTCGATTTGATGATTAAAAACTTCACTGTTTATTAAATTTGATTGTGTCATATATTATTCGATTTGACGATTAAAAATTTCACCGTTTAGTAGATCATGTTGTATCATATGTTACTCGGTTTAAAGATTAAAAACTTCACCGTTTATTAATTCTGAATATGTTAGATTGGTTTTGAAGATTAAAAAGTTTACCATTTATTAATTCTGGCTCTGTCGTGACACAAACAACAATTCTTGTGGTTGGCTCAACAACATAATAGGGGCGTCGAATATGAATCTTCTTTTGAAGAAATATGTTTAGAATATGAAATTATTCACCAAACGATCGCCCCTTAGTCACCGTAATCTAATGGAATTGCGGAAAGAAAGAATAGAACGTCAAAGGAGATGATGAATGCCTAGTTGATAAGTTCTGGTTTACCCAAAACTTATGGGGGGAAGCTATGCTTACAGCTAACCGAATACTCATTCGCGTTCTCCATAGCAAGACACAATCCATTCCATATGAAAAATGGAAAGGAAGAAAACCCAACTTGAAATATTTCATATAAAATACAAGTTTTTAAACCCAAAAGGATAAAAATCGGATCGAGAACTGTCGATTCCGTTTTCATAAGATATGCAACAAATAGTAAGGCATATCGCTTTTTGATTCATAAATCAGAAAATCCCGATATTCATATTAATACGGTAATCGACTCAAATAATGCTGAATTCTTTGAGAATATTTATCCGTATAAAAAGGAATGTGAGTCATCTAGTAAAATATCTAAGCGATCTCGGGAAGAAGCAAAGGAAAATACACCTAATGAGGTTAATCCAAGACATAGTAAACGTCAAAGGACAACTACTTTCTTTGGACCAGATTTTCTAACATTCTTGTTGGAAAGTGAGCCTCAAACATTTAAAGAAGAAATGTCTTGCTCGAAAGCACAATGTTAGAAAGAGGTAGTCAATAGTGAGATATTATCCATATTAAGTAATCATACTTGGTAATTGGTTGATCTTCCTCCAGAAAATAAACTTTTGGGTTCTAAGTAGATTTTCAGAAGGAAAATGAAAGCTGATAGTACTATTGACGAATATAAGGCAAGATTAATTACCAAAGGATTAAGACAACGAGAAGGTCTTGATTACTTTGACACATACTTATCGGTAACGAGAATTACATCTATTTGGATGATAATAGCGTTAGCCACCGTGTATGGCCTTGAAATCCATCAGATGGACTTAAAGACAATCTTCTTAAATGGAGATTTAGAGGAAGAAATTTAAATGGAACAACCTGAAGGGTTCGTGGTTCCTAAAAAAGAAAAGAAGGTGTGTTGACTTGTTATGTTATTTTACGGACTAAAACAAGCATCCAAACAATGACATGCGAGATTTGACCAAATAATATTATCAAATGGTTTCAAAATTAATGAGTGTAAACAAATGTATTTACCTTAAGAATACTTCAAATCATATAGTCATTATTTAATTATATGTGGATGATATGTTGATGAAGTATTTAAAATGTGGGGGCTTTTAGCTTATGCATGAAAAAAGCCAATGTTAGATGTAATGTCTAAATGATATAATTTTTTGAACCCCACCAATCCTTAGTGGATATTGATATGATAGTCGGTGAATTCATTGCTTGCTCAGTCTTAGTGATGACTAGTGATGAAACTACAAATTCGAAATTTGTTTACGTGCCATTCCAGAAATGATTTGTTCTTTCTTGAACATTTATAATGTTTAGCTTTTTTATGAAAGGGTGTCACCGGGAACTCTACAACTTTTCATGAAAAGTGCATTTATATATTTTGTATAAACATAACCGTTCATGGACGAATGTATTAATATGTTGGTCTATAATGAGGTGAACCAATCGATGAACATGACCAAAATTCATTGTAAGTTGGATTTGTTTCATGAATGGAGGTGCTATAATTTGCATATCATATAGGCGTATGAATAAATAACATACAAATGCTTGAAAATGGCAGAGTGATTGATAAATGTGTTATATATTAAAAGGTTGTAGCCACAACTGATGCCAATCATTCCGGCTATTGTTATAATATACTATTACTACATTAAGCTTAATCAATAATCTGATATGCAATCGAAAGTCGAGACGTATTAGTCTACGACATAAGAAAGTTTGCATTGAACTTTGTCAATGAAACGAGTTTTGAGGTATTTGAAATATACTATAAATTATGCTTTGCACTACAATAAGTATCCCGCGATAATAGAGGGGTATAGTGATGCAAAATAGATCACCGGTTCAACCGATTCTAAACAGTCGGTGGAGGAGCGATGTCTTGAAAATCGTCCAAACAACTATGCATTAACCGCTCTACAGTGGAGGCTGAGTTTATAGCCTTAGACAAGGACGGTGAAGAAGCCGAATGGCTCCGGAATTTCTTGGAAGATATTCCATTTTGGCCCAAACCTTTGGCACTTATATGTATATATTGTAATAGTCAAGCGACAATAGGTAGGGCAGGGAGCGTTATGTATAACGGAAAATCTCGTCACATTCGATGGAGACATAATACCGTTAGACAACTACTCTCTAGTGGTGTTATCATGATTGACTATGTAAAGTCAAGAGATATCGTATCAGATCCACTTACAAAAGGCCTATCTAGAGAGGCAGTTGAAAGATCATCGAAGAGAATGGGGCTAAGGCCTAGGACAAGTCATCATGGCGGTAACTCTACCTAGCAGACTGGAGATCCCAAGAGCTAGGTTCAAAGAGATAAAACAATGTTATGAATGATGGTTCAACATTGTCAACTAACTCAACCCATTCTCGTGATGAAGACAATGTTCAGAAATCTAGGTAAAGCATTAAGGTTTTTTGATGAGCCGATAAAGCTTAAAGCTTTTTAATGATTTGCTAAGTGTGGCAGGATATGACCAGATAGTGTGTCTATAGGATTACACGTTTAGAAATCACCTATGTGAGTGTGAAGTGTAAGCCACTTTAAGGGGAATAAAAGTAAAGGCCCATTCTCTAAGCACTCATGAAACCATGCGGTATTCATGGCTGAAACGAACACAATCGTGAGAACCAAAGACGGTTAAGGATTGATTGTATGACTTATGGTTGTCTAAGTATACACCAAAGCTCGACGGTTCAAAGATATCAAATCTACCGATTGACCGAGCATATCCGACATAAGTTCACTACGGAAAGTTCAAAGGGAAACTTACTTATCCAGATGCGATTAATTCTTATTTGCGAATCACACAGTATTTTCATGCATGTTTTTCCACATTTGTCCATTCTCCATTCATGTGGGGGATTGTTGCATTTTTTCTTTAAAGGGTGTGAATGGGAAATGGAAGAGGCACCTTTTGGATTGCACCTCTCTATCTCACCCTTCCTTTGTCTATAAATTTAGAGGCTTGGCCTTATTTTTAGAAATGAAAAATCTGAAATCTTCTCCCCTCTTTCCTACATTGTTGCATTATTTTCTAAATAAACATAAGTGTCAAGTATAATTTGCTTCATTTGTTGAGTTCGCCGAAGTTCTGTGATTTGAAGTGCCGCTATCACAGAATAGTTATTCCGTTCTATCCTGGGAAGAATTAATCCTTATACCTTGGGCAACAGTGAGGGGATTAAATTCCTTAGGGACTCACTATGAATTCAGTAGGTTCGGATTTAATTTTGTTCTTCCTATGCATTTCTATTTCTCTTTTACTTTACATATTTTTCTGATTTTGAACACAGATTACCAACAGCTTCAGCACCACTTAGTGTACAACGTTCACTAGACTTCTTGAAGAGGCCATCGTGTCTTTTAGAGAAAGTCGCTTGTAAGTTTCTCTCATTTTGTATCTTCACCATGTCAATGTTTTTGCGACCATTACTCTTTCTTCCCATGGCTAAACCTATGATTTGAGAAACTAAGAGAAAGGTGATTTTGGGTCTCACCACTAAGAATTAATTTATATCTGTAAAATCATTTCATTGTCTGAATGGAAATGAATTCAAATAACCAGGGAATCAAACATTTTTATGTTAGTTCCTTTTCGAGAAGGATTTGAAACAAATCCATGCCGCATTCTTTGTTTGATTTCTTTAATCGTCTGTGCTAATCCAAAATGATTATAATTAGACTACACATATTTTAATTTATTAGAATTATGTTATTGGATAGCACTTAGACCCCATTTATTATTTTGTTTAGAAGTTAAAGAAAAGTAATAAAAATAATTGCTGCATGTGCCATTCTTTTATGGTATAAGTTTTAGTATGTTCATATATACAAAGATGGCAATTTATGAAGTAATGTTTTTTTTTCAATAGTGCTTGTGCATTCTAAATTTACTCTAGTTTTTATATGGATATCTTCGTATTTAGTCTTCTTAGTAAAAGGCATCCCATTATAAGCTTTAAACATGTTAAAATATTTATTCTCTTACTCATAAAGTATAACTTTTTTGAGAAATTGACTACAAAGTCTTAAGATAATTAGAGAGTGATTTAGAGCCTTTACAAAACTCGTAAATCCTAATCGTAATATTTATGGAAAGTGAAAGAATTTCTTACTCCAAACCCTAAACTCTAAGCCGCATAATTTTTCGAATAACTCTAATCTTTATAAACCTCTTATAAGGCCCTTCTAAACCTAATGTAATAAAAGTACATGGAAGAATAATAAATGCGCCTCAGCCCTAAACTTGTTGGGGTTAGTTATATGTGAATTATCAGTGACCATGTTTCTCCATTTAAACTCATTTTAGGCCAATATATGTTATTTACAAAATAAATAATTAAAATTAAAATAATAACTACTAATAATTCTTTATATTTTTTGCTGAGGTATAAATCTGACGTGACGCAATAAATATATCTAAATTTTAGAGCAAATTCTGTCAAATTACATATACTCCCTCCGTTTCAATTTAGATGAAGTAGTTCGACTCGGCTCGGAATTTAAGAAGAAAAAAAAAGACTTTTGAAACTTGTGGTCTTAAAATCTTAAGGGGTAAAAGATTTGTGGGCCATGACATTTGTATGGTTATAAAAACTTCTCATTAAGGGTAAAATGAAGAGTTTAAAGTTAAATTATTTTCAAATTTAGAAATGTATTATTTATTTTGAAACAGACCAAAAATGAAAGTAGCTCGTTTAATTTGAAACAGAAGAAGTGTATATTATCGTCTACACGAGATGACTCTTTTATCAAGAGAGTTCTCGACTAACTAAACACTAGATTTGAAAGCTTTAACATAAAAAACTTCTACACGTGAAATGCAATATGCACACAAAGATTTACAATTCAAATAGTATGTCTTTGTTGTATTCTCATTTTAATCACAACAGAGACTTATGTTGTAATATTGGTTCAAGCTATGATGCACGTTCATAATTCAAGCTATGAACTATGATAGAGTATACTATAGTTGTCGGTACCAAAAAAAAAAAGAAACAGTAGTTGCCATTTCAGATAATTAGAGTATACTATAGTTTCAAACACTATTTCTAAAGCTGCTCCCACCACAGGGGATGTTGATCCAGTAGTTGTCGGTACCAAAAAAAATAAAATAACTAAAGATCCAGTAGTTGCCATTTCAGATAATTAGAGTATATGTTTTTTTTATAGATTAGTACTCAGGCTGTCTAAGGGGAGGGGAGTAGCCATAACCGACCTAGACCATACCGATACCGCTTTGTATCGGTCCGGTTTGGGGTAGGGGATTTAGGTTAAGGGTACGGGAATTAGGAGGGCACCGGAAAAAGAAACGATAGTACCGGTCCGGTAGTATCCTTAAGGTACCGAAGCAGTACCGGTTCGGTAGTGAACCGGTACCCTGTTACGACCCAAAATCTTAACCATCGGGCCGTAATGCGTCTAACATCCATTTTCTAGGCAACGTTAGCTAAAGAATTAACCAATTTTAACAATTTAAAAGCAGAATAATAATAATTAACGATTGATAAACTCTCAAATGCATGAAATAATTACATAAACAATGGAGTCTATGCTAATCCGATAAATCCGGAGTCACAAGTACATGAGCGACTAGAATACAACAAATATGGTATGAAATGAAATACAACCTTCTGAAACTAGATAAACAATAAAGCACGGTAGAAAGGGACTTCAAGGACCGCGAACGATGTGCAGCTCTACCTCAAGTCTCCTGAGTGAGTCGGATCCGAGCAACTTCCTCTATGCGCCGCTAGGACTAACATTGGGATCTACACAAGAAGTGCTGAACTATAGTATGAGTACAACCGACTCCATGTACTCTGTAAGTGTCGAGCCTAACCTCGACAAAGTAGTGACGAGTCTATGACAAGACACTCACTATAAACCTGTACAAATAATAATAAAAATAATAAAAATATAGAGAAAGCAAGTAAATTTATAAGAACGGGACTCAAAGGTCAACTAACAGAGGGCCCCAAAATAATATCAGCTCATAAACTCATATCACGGTACAGAAATAGAACATCACAGCTACAAACAGTTACAACACACCATACTCTGTTGCGGCGTGCAACCCAATCCAATATCATTTCAATACCTATTGTGGCATGCAACCCGATCCCAATATCATATCAATATCTATTGCGGAATATAACCCGATCCCAATATTATATCAATATCTATTGCGGTGTGCAACTCATTCTCATTATCAATTCATTTCAATATTGCTGCGGCATAACTCGCTCCCAATATCAACTCATCAACATGAACAACTCGACATAACCAAATTTCGTAACCTCAACACAAAAGGTACTAAAGCATATAAAACACCAAGGAACTACCAGTACAACAGAGAACAACCAATATCTCATATTCGCAAATCTCGACAAATCATTAACGCAAGAATAGCTAAAGGACTCACATAATCAAATACAACATAATAAAGTGCAACAAGTAAAGCAAAAATAATAAAGGCAAGAACGGTCATGAAACAACGAAGATATACAATTAATACAGATATGAAGAAATAGCAGGTAAGAAATTTTTTATCGAAAAATAAATAAACTGAAACATGTAACAACTAAATGACAAATAACGAATAAGGCATGAATAACAAGTAAGGACATGTAACTGTAACGACCCGACCGATCGTTTTGAGCTCTAGCGTGTCGTTCGACAGTTTTAGGCCTTAAGTAGCTTCACTTCATGTATTATGACTTGTAAATGTGGTCGAAATTGAATTCCAGGATGTTCGAAGTTGATTTGGGAGGAAATTCTCAGTTCGAAAGCTTTAAGTTAGAAGAGTTGACTAGGGTTTGACTTTTGAGTAAACCAGCTCAGAATGGGGATTTGAAGGTTCCAATAGAATCGTACGATGATTTCAGACTTGGGCGTATATTCGGGTTGAGTATCGAGTGGTTCGAGAGTATTTCGTTACTTATTTTGGAAAGTTGGCATTTTGAAAGTTTTAGAAATTCTTAAGTTTGACTTGGAGTGGACTTTGGTGCTATCGATGTCCGCTTGAGATTTTGAGCCTTGGAATAAGTTTGTATTGTGATTTATGACTTGTGCGTAAAGTTTGCCGTCATTCCGAAATGTTTAAGTATGAATCGGATGCGTTCGTCGAAGCTTGAATGTTCGAAAATTTAAAGAAAGGTTTGACCGTCGATGCGTAGTTTTAATATTGTTTGACGTGATTTAAGGCTTCGACTAAGTTTGTATCATATTTTAAGGCTTGTTGGTATATTTTATTGAGGTCTCGAGGACCTCTGATGGATTTCGAATGATTAATGGATTGAGAATTGAGCTTGGGGAATTGTCGAAGTGCACCAGGTCTGGTGCGATCGCACCTGCGAAGGATTTGGTCGCAGGTGCGTGACCGCAGAGGCGTGTTTGGCATTGCAGGTGCGGAATCTTGCTGGGCAGAGGGGATGTGCAGGTGCGAGGTTTTGGGTACACCTGCGAGAAAGCAGATGCGGGGGGAGATGCGTAGGTGCAAAGTGGCGTGAGGTAGGCGTTTCTGATGAAGAGGAGCCCAGGTCGCAGGTGCGACTCCGCAGATGCAAAATCTGGTCTGAAAAAGCAAAGGCAGGGGCCTTCAGGGGGAACCGCAGGAGCGAGGATTTGGCCGCACCTGCAAGGCCGCAGAAGCGATTGAGTGACCCGCATGTGCGAAATGCCTGGGCAGCGAACTAATTCGAAGGGTTTCGAGATTTCTTCATTTTTGGACCTTGCAAGCTCGGTTGGAGGTGATTTTTGAGAGGGGTTTTGCTATATTTCAAGAGGTAAGCAAATTGTGGTCATTTTTATCTATTAGTATTGAATACCCATTGAATTGTCCACCTAGATTATGTGTCTTTAAGGTGGAATTTGGAAATTTTTGGGCTAGGCATTGGAGAGTAAGATTTGGGGATTTGAGTGGCAATTTGATGTCGAAATTTGGTAATTGTGGTATGATTGGACTCGTTAGTGAACAGGTATTCGGATTTTGTTAATTTTGTTGGATTCTGGGGATGTGGGCCTGGGGGTTAACTTAGTTGACTTTCCGAGCGGAGTTGGGAATTGTTATAAACTGATTAATTATGAGTATTAAAGTATATTTTTAATAGTTTTCATGTTGTTTGACCAGTTTCGGATCGATGGGTATCGGTTTGAGGTGCTAGAGAGGCGTTGAAGCCGATTATGGAACTTCAGAGCGAGGTAAGTCTCTTGTCTAACTTTGTGAGGGAGAATTTACCTCGTAGGTGTTATAACTATTATGTGCTACGTGTTGTGGGAGTTACGCACGTATAAGGTGACGAGTGTCTATGCATATGCTAGTATTCCTGAATATGTCCGGGTAGATTTAGACTCACGTCATGCCTTAGTTATACTATTTGAGTTATTCTTGTTTGTTTAATGCTTTAATTCGCATTATGACCTGAGACTAGACTTGTGTAGAGTAATGGACTCTCTATATTAGAAATTTGACGAGCTACTTGATTAACCGTGGAAATTGTGCTTCCCTTACGAATTTTTTCCGCGTTGTGCGTATTCGTCGAAAAGTTTCCTTAAATTTCATAACTTACACGTACATTTATGAGTGGGGTGAAGGACCTGTTAAAGCTTCTTATTCTAATGGGATCGAGTCGTTTGCCTCGACAGGATTATTGTAACACACTCTTATGGGATCGGTTCGTTCTCCTCGACAGGATATTGTAACACACTCTTATGGGATCGGGTCGTTCGCCTCGGCAGTATCATATATCATATTATTATGGGATCTGGTCGTTTGCCTCGACATTTCTATAAACCACTCTTGTGGGGTTAGACTATTCGCCTCGGCATTTCTATAAACCACTCTTATAGGATCGGGCCGCTCGCCTCTGCAGAATCGTGTGAAACACTTGATAAGAAGTCCGCGTACTCATGAATTTTCCAAACTTGAGATGTGACCGTTGATTTGGTGTTGCCCATTACATACTCCATTTGAGAGGTATCCAGTATTGGAGGACTTTGTGTTCACTGTTCTGCTGTAGACCATATTATTTCCCTATATCTGTACTCACTGTTTACTTACCATGTTTCATATTTGTCTACTTATTTATATTTGATTTAATGGACCATTAGTAAGTGTCAATGTTGACCTCTCGTCACTAGCTTTTCGGGGTAAGGCTCGATACTTACTGGGTACGCGTTGATTTACGTACTTATGCTGCACTTCTGCACTAAATGTGCAAGATCTGACATGTTCATTGGTGGTCATTTGGGCATGTAGGTGCAGTTGCCGAGGGGTCATTTGGGCATGTAGGTGCAAGATCTGACATGTTCATTGGTGAGCTGCATTCCATGCTAAGATTCACAGTACACAGAGTCTCTATCATAATTATTTAGTTTATCCTGTCTATCTTGTATTCCATACAGATGTATTATTATTGTACTTTCTTGTAGATGCTCATGCACTCGTGACACCGGGTTTTGGGGGTCCCTAGAGGAGGATCATTATTGTAGTCCACGTATTATTATCATTTCACTTTATAATTTGTCTACATTCGGAATTTGGTAAAGAAAAGCACATGTTCCTATGAATGCCACATTTTATTTTATTTGTTTAACAAAATTCCTGATACTAAAAATTAAAAATGGATAATTATTTAGGTGGTTCACTATTGGCTTGCCTAACGACGACGTTGGGCGCCATCATAACCTATAGTGGATTTTAAGTCGTGACAGTTTGGTATCAGAGCACTAGGTTCACTTAGTTCTCACGAGTCATAAGCATGTCTAGCAGAGTCTTGCAGATCGGTACAAAGACATTTGTACTTATCGTTGAGAGGCTACATGGCTGTTAGGAGCAATTCCCTTCTTGATTCCTCGTTGTGCGATTTGATTCCATTGAAGTTTATGCATTCATTTCCTTCCTACTCATTCTTATACAGTGTTGAGCGCTTTTTATCAATTGGGCTTCGAGGAGTTGTAATGATACTGCAGATGTGGTACATGATTTTACTCCCTGCGTATTCGAGTTGGATATTATCGTCGCCTTGTGGAAGGGTGTTTTGTCATTTTAGCCCAGTTTTGGTGTTGCCTACGGTCGAGATTTGATATTTCAAAATTTTGTGGAATTCTTGTTAATATTGTGGAGTCGTCGTCCTTGATTGAATTCATTGCGGCTTATCGGCATGTTGGTCTTCATTTGCTTGCCTCTGGGAATGGTGTTGTGAGATGGAACCTAAGAGGAAATTATCAGAGATGGTTGTGTGTTGCGACTACAGGATCGAATCGGCGTTTCCATTATTGATGGTTCGAGTGAGATGATCTATGAGGTAGTTTCTATGCTTAGGAATTTTGAATGTGACGAGAAGGGCTTGATGGGAATGTACGATAAAGTGAAGTATTCGATCATTATCTTGGATGCAATACGGCTTTGAGTTTCAAACATTTTTTTGGACCTTCAGGTGATATTAATGAATGAAGGGATTCTTATGGCTGACGAATCAGTGTGGATCCAGGGAGGTTAGTTGATTTCATGATGGAGGTAACTATAGCAATGACGTTGGAGGAGGTCGATATGAGGTTACACAGGTGGGCTATCTCCTATGAGCAGGTTAGCGGTTGCGTGGTTTTGATGAGGTTCCTACGAAGAGTTCTTCTTTCTTCCCAACATGGTATGCATGTACTGCGATGTGAGCTTGGATCGCTTGAAGAAGATGGTGTGACTGTTAAGAGGTCGAGTGTGCAATTGTGGCTGGTAATTCGGGATATGTTTTCATTACTCCAACAAGAACTTTTGAGAAATTTGGCTGAGCAACGGGATGAGTGTTGCTTGAGGTCACTCATAAGAAGGCGCTCGTGAGATGGCTGATGGGTATTGAGACGATGTGGCCTCGTGATTTGGGTCAGTCGGGATTAGTGTTGCTTGAGGTCTGTTATGTGTTTGAATAGAACTATTATTTCAAAGGCAAGTCAAGAGTAAGTTGGAAGAAGTTGAGTCAGTTCGTAATGGTTTGAATCGGCATGGTTGTGAAAATGATCAGTTCCTTCGGTGTGTTAAGGCTATACATGTGATTTGTGGTTGTGTGCGCGAGCATGACAACCACTGTAATTTGATTATTTGGAGGTATTTGATTATGATGGCCTGTTATGTGTAAATGGATCCCGGAAGAGTAATGGTGGTTTAGACCACAACTTGAGGTTTGATTTTATGCAGTTATGGGAATTTGGTTACGTGTTGCAATTGTTCTTCTAAAATAAGTAGTGAAAGGGGTTCTAGCCGATGAAGTGTTTATTCTACTTGTGGTTCAGGGGTTATGATGAAATTCTTGGACTCTCGCGTAGCAGCATGATAAATGCAGTGAGTGGTATGGAAATTAGAAGTTGAGGATCAAGGTTGCGGTTCGATTTTGATAAGAATGTCACGAGCTCGGAGGAGGGGGGGAAGAATTCAGATGTTTAGAGTATGATGGAATTATTTTCAGGTAGCCTGAGGATGGTCTATTTTGTGGAAGAAGTGTTAGGTATTGGAATGCGGATGCTTGACTAGCACTATGTAAATAGCATGGTCGATGGCCATTAATGTTCATATTTTACTACCTGGTGCGGAAGGTTGTGGGAGTATATCCCACGGGAAGATCATATAAATGTGATGTGTTATTCATTTGATTGTTAGAGATTGAAATCAGGTATGGAGATTTTGGTATTGTTGCCAATGGGAGAGGTTATGACTGAGAGGCGCTCTATTCCTTTGGTTGTGGACTGTGGGACTTTGTTCCGGATTTGACGGCTGCTCTTATGTGTCGTGAATAGTGTCATTGTGGATCCTTGAAAGGTTATTGGCCCAGTATAGGATTATCAGAATCGACTTGAGGTCCACTAGTAGATCTAATATGAATATATGCTCTACATCAGGTCGGATGTGTTCATTCATCATAGCATTGCTTATTGGAGGAATCTTCGGGTGTTGGATGTTATTCCTGTCATTAGCTATTCTCTGTAATACTCTATAATGCCATGTGGGTTGCGAGACGATTTGATTATTCGTACATTTGTTGTGATCCCCGTAGCTTGTGATGTGATATGAGCAAGATGTCTCTTGAAATGCAGGGCATTTATTGTGCCTTAGTCGTGTTTGGAATTTTGTAGCGTATGGCACTATCTGTCTCCCCAGAGTTGTGTTTATGCACTTAACGTGCTTGTGTTCGGCATTCGGGCATTTAGTGGGTATTAGAATCATGGATCGATGGGTATCTCCTTATTGATTGTTATGTTTGGATCGGGTGGCACGCCTCCACGGGTATGATGTTTGGATCGGGTTGCACACCGCAATGGTATCATATGTGGATCGGGTTGCACGCCGCAATAGTGAGATGTTGAGTAAGGTTCCCTATACTTATTTTTGTGTGTCTTGTTCCTTATCCCTGATAAAGGTTCATATCATCTATTGGCCATTTTATTCATTACGTGGGATGGGTAGTTCTTTGCCAGACTTTGTTCTTCCTTATATGTCATATTCGAGTTGTAGCTTGTTGGTGCATTGATGGATTCATATGAGATTTTAGTCAGTGTTTGATGTGGCTTATTATTTGAGCAGCTTGTACTGGGTGATACGAGATTATTGGACCTGAAATCAGTGCGATCAGATTTATGTAAGGTATATTAAAGAGAAAAAGTCACTATTTAGTTCCGAATAAGGTAATGGTTCTATTCAAGCGGAGAAACTCCATGCATTATTGATTTGATGAGTGGTTATGAGTTCCTGCACATCTCTTTCATTGTTGGAGTATTGTTAGGGTTGAGACCGGGATTATATGTGTTATGAGGTATACTACGAGCATCTGGTTCGTGAATTTGCAGCTATTATAGTCGGATGGTGTTATTATGGACATACTAATTGTGCGGTGCATTGTGTGATCTCATCATAGGTGCATGATCATATTTGGTACAGTGGCTTGAGATTGTTACGGTGTTCGTATGTTCGAATCAGGTCTCGTGGAGTATTTCAGATGTTGGAATCTGGTCCTAAGGCTTATTGGCTAAGGTAAAAGGGAGGATCTTCAGTATGGCTCGTGCTAATATGCTCACGTGGGTTGTGATGGCACGGGTAGGTGCACGAGGTGATAAATAGTGATTTGGTCAACTCCGGAATGGTTCTTGGCACGTTCGAGGACGAATGTATGTTTAAGTGGAGGAGAATGTAATGACCCGACCGGTCGTTTTGAGCTCTAGTGCGCCGTTCGACAGTTTGAGGCCTTGAGTAGCTTCACCTCATGTGTTATGACTTGTACATGTGATCAAAATTGAATTTTGGAAAGTTCAGAATTGATTCAGGAGGAAATTCTCAGTTCGAAAGCTTTAAGTTGATAGAGTTGAGTAGGGTTTGACTTTTGAGTAAACGACCTCGAAATCAGGATTTGAAGGTTCCAATACATTCGTACAATGATTTCGTACTTGGGCGTATGTTCGGGTTGAGTATCGAGTGGTCCGAGAGGATTTCAGCGCTTATTTTGGAAAGTTGGCATTTTGAAAGTTTTAGAAATTCCTATGTTTAAGTTGGAGTGGACTTTGGTGTTATCGATGTCCATTTTGGATTCCGAGCCTTGGAATAGGTTCGTATTGTGATTTATGACTTGTGCATAAAGTATGGCATCATTCCTGAATGTTTAAGTATGAATCTGACGCGTTCGTCGAAATTTGAAAGTTGAAAAGTTTAAAGAAAGGTTTGATTGTCGATTCATAGTTTTGATATTTTTTGACATGATTTGAGGCTTCGACTAAGTTCGTATCGTATTTTAGGGCTTGTTGGTATGTTTGGTTGAGGTCCCGGGGACCTCGGATGGTTAACGGATTGAGAATTGACTTGGGGAATTGCTGAAGTGCACCACGTCTAGTGCGATCGCCCCTGCGAAGGATTTGGTAGCAGGTGTGAGACCACATAGGCATGTTTGGCATAACAGGTGAGGAATCTTGCTGGGAAGAGGGTATGTGCAGGTGCGAGGTTTTGGCCGCACTTGCGAGATCGCAAATGCGCAGGTGCGAAGTGGCGTGAGGTAGGCGTTTCCGTAAAAGAGGAGCCCAGGTTGCAGGTACGACTCTGCAGAAGCGAAGTCTGCTGTGCAGAAGCTAAGGCAGGGGACTTCATGGGAAACCGTAGAAGCGGAGATTTGGCCGCACATGCGAAGCTGCAGAAGCGGTTAAGTGACCCGTAGGTGCGAAATGCCTGTGCAACATACTAATTCGAAGGGTTCCGAGATTTCTTCATTTTTTGACCTTGCAAGCTCGGTTGGAGTAGATATTTGGGAGGGGTTTTGCTAGGTTTCAAGAGGTAAGCAAATTTTGGTCGTTTTTATCTATTAATATCGAATACCCATTGAATTTTTCACCTAGATTATGTGTTTTTAAGGTGGAATTTGGAAAGTTTTGGGCTAGGGATTGGAGAGTACAATTTGGGGATTTGAGTGGCGATTTTGATGTCGGAATTGGGTAATTGTTGTATGGTTGGACTCGTTATTGAATGTGTGTTTGGATTTTGTAATTGTTTTGGATTTGGGGCAGGTGAGCTCGAGGGTTGACTTAGTTGACTTTTTGATCGGAGTTGAGAATTGTTATAAACTGATTAATTATGAGTATTAGAGTATATTTTTAATAGTTTTCATGTTATTTGACCAGTTTCGGATCGATGTGTATCGGTTTGAGGTGCTAGAGAGGCGTTGGAGCCGGTTATGGAACTTCGGAGCGAGGAAAGTCTCTTGGCTAACTTTGTGAGGGGGAATTGACCTCGTAGGTGTTATATCTATTATGTTCTACATGTTGTGGGAGCTACGCACATATGAGGTGACGAGTGTCCGTTTATATGCTAGAATTCCTGATTATGTCCGGGTAGACTTAGACTCACGTCATGCCTTAGTTGTACTATTTGAGTTATTCTTATTTTTTTAATGCTTTAATTCGCATTATGACATGAGACTAGACTCGCGTAGATTAATGGACTTGCTATATTAGAAATTTGAGGAGCTACTTGATTAGCCGTGGAAATTATGCCCCCCTTACGAATTTCTTTCGCGTCGTGCGTATTCATCGAAAAGTTTCCTTAAATTTCATAACTCACATGTTTATTCATGAGTGGGGCTAGGACCCATTAAAGCTTCTTATTATAATGGAATCGGTTCGTTCGCCTCGAGAGGATTATTGTAACACACTCTTATAGGATCGGGTCGTTCGCCTCGGCAGGATATTGTAACACAATTTTATGGGATCGGTCCATTCACCTTGGCTGGATATTGTAACACACTCTTATGGGATCGGGACATTCGCCTCGGTAGTATCATGTATCTGTAAGTCCCCTTAAAATTTCGTAAAGGAATTTAAGGTTTCTTGGTGTTGAAGTAGGCTCGGACTTCTTGGGTTAAACAATGCACTGGTAAGTAAAGGAAAATTTTGGGCAGAAAAATACATTTCTACGGCCCACTATGCAGCCGCATAATGGCCGCAGAGTGAAGTAGCCTAGGAAAGTTTGGAGATCAGGTTTGCGGCGCATTATACGACCGCAGACCAATTTTGTGATGCATTATGCGACCGCAGAACAGGTATGCAGGCCGCATAATGACCTCAGATTGAGTCAGTTTTGCCCAGTTCTAGAGGACAATTATGCGGTCCATTTCGCGGACCGCAGATGCATTATGCGACCGTAGATCCTGTTCCAGAGCTTTATTTTTTGGGTTTTTATAACCCGGCCCTACTTCGTTAAATAGGCGATATGTACCATCCTTTGAGCAAAAACCTGATACTTTGAGGGTTAGATAGTGCCCTAGAGTGGGAGAGAGTTCTTCAACAATTTGTTCTTTAATTCTTGCTTGAATCTTGGAAGATTAACAAGGAAAACTCACTAGGTCTTCATCCTAGAGGTAAGATTCTACACCCTAACCCTTCATTTCAAAAGTTATCTAGAAATGGGTAACTAGCAAGATAACTCTTTGGCATGAGAGTTGTTTATTTTGCATGCATGTATTATCAAGGGGTGTAGGAAGATTGTTGAGCTAAAAATGGTAAATAATGGGTTGTGGGATGATGGAATCCTCCATAAAAGGGACTTGAAACCTTAATGCACAACTAGCGTTTGATAAAATGCTTAAATGAGCTAGAACCATGATCATCTTCCTAATTTTAGTTCAATTTGTTATATTTCTAAAATATATCGAAGTTGCTAAGATTTCCGAAATATTTTAGAGTTTAAGGAAGCTCAAGTGAGGTATGTTGGATAAACTCCTCTCCTAGAATTGAATCCCATGGTATTCATGTAATTTATGTAAGTCCCGAATTATTCATTATGAAAGCGGCTATTACGAATAAGCTTGTGTTAAAATATATGTGTTCAATATGTATCCCAAAATACTTTTATCATGTTATGTTATCATTTGAGAATATTTTCAAAGTATTGGTTGTGCATTAATAATGTTGCGACTTCAAGTCAAATCCAAACGAAGGCTACTATGCCACATTTTGCGAAAAACCTCTATGTGCCTAAGACTCTTAATTTCTCACATGTGTAATAAAAACATTGATTTGAAATGCCTTGTTATGGGTGATGATGATGATGATGTTTGAAAGTGAAAAAGGTGAGCATGAAATATTAAATACGGCCGACGTGCCAATATTGATTTTAAAATTGTGGCCACTAGTGCCAATGAAATGAAAGATGCGAAAGAAGTATGAAATGAGATGATTGGTATAAAAAGGATGATGTCTCTAATGAGACGGACTAGACAACCGGGTCGTGATCGGATACCATACCGCACACATGGTGGTGATTGAGCTGGAAATTATGATAATGGGTGATGTCTCTAATGAGATGGCCTAACCGATCGGGTCGTGATCGGATTCCATGCTAAAAGACGGTGGTATTGGTATTGTGAATATTGGTATCGTGAATGGTGGTATATTGGTACTAAAGACCCCCCAACTTAAAATATGGAAATTTAATTGAACATTGTCTTGATCCTAATTTGAAGTTTGATGTTGTTTGAGGCTTCCACTGATATTATGATTGTACTTGCTCGTATTATTTATCATTCTATTGAGAGGGTGTTTTTTCATTTATACTAGTACTATTCCATATGTACTAACGTCCCTTTTACCGGGGGCACTGCATCTTCAGTGGATGCAAGTGGTTCCACAGCAGAAGACATTGATCAGTGATTGCGGTACACTCTCTTCCCAGCATACTTGGTGAGCCCCACTTCATTTCGGGGTCATGTATATTTTGTTCCTTATGTATTATGTTGAGGTATAGCCGGGGCCTTATTGCCGGCACTATTATAATACTCTTTTGTTTATATTAGAGGCTCCGTAGACATAGTGTGGGTTGTATATTGGTGCTGGGGAAGTCAAACTAGTTATGTTGTGTTTGAATTACTTATTCCACTTCAGACCATGAAAGTGTGTGTAATTTGAGACTTTAAAATGAAGTAACTAATGGTAAGAAATTGGTATTGTAGACATGATCATCCTATTGTCTAATTAACGAAAATATGTATTCTCTTTATTCATGGATGAGTTTCGGTAGAAGGAAATCTAAGAGGCTTGCTCGGCCGGGTTCACTCGGTTGAGCAACGGTCGCGTCCCTCCTCCCCCCTCCCTCGAGTTTGGGGGTGTGACAATATCATATTCTTATGGAATCGGGTCATTCGCCTCGGCATTTTTATAAACCACTCTTATAGGATCGAGTCGCTCGCCTTGGCAGAATCGTGTGAAACACTTGATAAGAAGTCTGCGTGCTCGTGAATTTTCCAAACTTGAGATGTGACCGTTGATTTGGTGTTGACCATTACGTACTCCATTTGAGAGGTATCTAGTATTGGAGGACTTTGTGTTCACTGTTCAACTGTTGACCGTATTAGTTGCCTATATTTGTACTCATTGTGTCCTTACCATGTTTCATATTTGTCTACTTATTTATATTTGATTTAATGGATCACTAGTAAGTATCAATATTGACCCCTCGTCACTACCTCTTCGAGGTTAGGATAGATACTTACTGGGTACACGTTGATTTACGTACTCATACTGTACTTCTGCATTAAATGTGTAGGATCTGAGAGGTTCATTGATGGTCATTTGGGCGCGTAGGCGCATTCGCTGAGGGAACTTTATGGTGAGCTGCATTCCATTCTATGATTCACAGCACACAGAGTCTCCATCATAATTATTTAATTTATCTTGTCTATCCTGTATTCCAGACAGATGTTGTATTATTATTGTACTTTCTCGTAGATGCTCATGCACTTGTGACATCGGGTTTGGGAGTCCCTAGTGGAGGATCATTATTGTAGTCCACGTATTATTATCATTTTACTTTACGATTTATTTACATTCAAAATTTGGTAAAGAAAAGCACAGGTTCCTATGAATGCCATGTTTTATTCTATTTATTAAATGAAATTCCTGATATTAAAAATTAAAAATGGATAATTATTTAGATGGTTTGCCGTTGGCTTGCCTAACGGTGATGTTGGGCGCCATCACGACCTATAGTGGATTTTGGATTGTGACAGTAACAATCAAAGTAGTTAACGAGATATAACATGGAATAAATGATGACATAAAGGTAAATAGCCCAAACTAGATGCTTTAACATGTGACAACGAATATACACTCGTCACCTTGCATATACACCATCCCCACACATAGTTGACCAAACATGTCCTAATTCCCTCAAGTCAAAGTTAGACATGACACTTACCTCATTCCGCAACTAAATCAACAATCAATCACGGCTTTTTCTTTTGAACAAGCCTCCAAACCAACCGAATCGAGGCAATTATCATTCAAACAATTCAAAATAAGCTGTAAAAACTACCCACAAACGAAAAAGTCTTAATCTTTAGCTAAATTGAAAAAGTCAACAAATGTCAACCCCGGTCACGCTTGGTTAAAATTTGAGATTCAGACTAAATCCTGATTGCACATTCACCCCCGAGCCTGGTTATATAATTTATTTCGAAATCTGGCCTCAATTTGAGGTCTAAATCTATATTTTACAAATATCTAAACTTCTATCCAAAACCCCTAATTTCTATCATAAAATTTATACATTTGATGTTAAAATTCATGAAAAGTAATGGGAATTGATTGAAAACTAGTTAAAGTTACTTACCAATGATTTTGGGAAGAAAAGCTCTCAAAACAATCGCCTCTATGGAGTCTAGAGTTGGAAAACGGTGTAAACTAAGCTAAGTGCCGATATTTTCATCTTTTACCCAGCTGTAGGTATCGCAATTGTGAACTCTTGTTCATCGCAAATGCGAAACCACTGATCACAAAGTTTCTAAGCTTCGCTTTTCGAAAGCAAAGCTGCCCCCAAGTTGTCAAAGTCGCAAATACGAGACTCCTGTCGCATTTGCGATTTCCCAGCCCTTGCAAATGCTGCTCCTTCTTCGCAAATGCGAAGTTTCCCAATCCCGGGCCTCATCAAAATGTGATATCTACATGCTACATCCGCAACAGTCTTGCACCAGCAATTCCAGTTTCAACCAAAACTCGTCTGAAACTCACCCGATCCCCCAAAGGCTCCAAATCAAACATGTACACAAGTGTAATAACATTATAAAGAGTCTTTCTCTAAATCAAATCATCAAAATAACATCAAATAACAAGAATCGATCGTCAAAACGCAAGAATTAAACTTGAAAACTCATTTTTCACAAACTTTCACAAAATGCGCCGAAATATGCTCGGTTCACTTGGGATTCCAACCGAATGTGCGTACAAGTCCAAAAATATCATACGAACCTACCAGAATAATCAAATACCAATCCTATGTCGTTCACCAAAAATATTGACAGTGGTTAACCCAGCCCTATTTTAAGTCAAAAATTATTTTTTCTTCAAAATGTTACATAAAAACTTTCCGAAAAGCGACACGGATCACGCACGCAATTCAAGAAATATCAAATGAAGCTATGAGAGGTCTCAAAACACAGAAATTAAGGTTAATACAATGACCTATCGGGTCACATTCTCCACCTCTAAAAGAAATGTTCGTCCACGAACGCGCATAGAAAAGTACCTGAACTGGTAAAAAGGTGTGGGTATCCACACCGCATATTGGACTCGGACACGTAGCCTCCTCATTCGCCTGACCTGTCCATTGCACTTTCATAGAAGGAAAACTCTTGGATCTCCTCTTACGAATCTGCAGGTCTAGAATAGCTACCAGCTCTTCCTCATAGGTCAAGTTTTCATCAAGCTGCCCCGTGCTGAAGTTCAAAACATGCGATCTATCCTCATGGTACTTCCGAAATATGGAAACATGAAATATTGGATGTACCCTTGCTAGGCTAGGAGGCAATGCAAGCCTATTAGCAACCTCCACAACTCTCTCCAAGATCTCAAACAGACCAATAAACCTCTGGCTCAACTTGCCCTTCTTCCCAAAGCGTATCACGCCCTTCATAGGAGACACTCAAATAAGAAACTTCTCACCCACCATGTAAGCTACATCTCAAACCTTCCAGTCCGCATAACTCTTTTGCCTAGACTGAATTGTACGAAGTTGCTCCTGAATCACCTTAACCTTCTCCAAAGCATCATGGACCAAATCACTGCCTAACAATCTAGACTCATCGGGCTCAAACCAACCAAGCGGCGAACGACATCACCTACCATATAAGGTCTCGCACAGAGCCATCTAGATGATCGTATGATAGTTATTGTTCTAGGAGAATTCCGCTAGAGGTAAAATGTGGTCCCACCAACCCCCAAAATATATAAAGCATGCCCGCATCATATCGTCAAATATCTGAATAGTGCGCTCAGACTGTCCGTCCGTCTGAGGATAAAACGTGGTTCTCAGCTCGACCTGTGTTCCCAACTAACGCTGCACAACTCTCCAAAAATGCAATGTGAATTGCGTGCCTTAGTCAAAATGATGGAAATATGCATGCCATGCAGGCGGGTAATCTCCCAAATATAAATCTGAGCCAATAACTCTGAAGAATAGGAAGTCATCAGCGGAATGAAGTGTGCGGACTTAGTCAACCGGTCCACAATAACCCAAACTGCGTCATATTTCCTCAAGGTCCATGGTAAGACTACCACAAAATCCATGGTGATGCGCTCGCACTTCCAATCAGGTATCTCCAATCTCTGAGTCAAACTACCCAGTTTCTGATGCTTGTACCTCACTTGTTGACAATTCAAACACTGAGAGGCATAAGCAACATTATCGTTATTCATTCTCCGCCACTAATGGTGTTGTTTCAAGTCACGATACGTCTTTGTGATACCTGGGTGAATGGAATAGCATGAACTGTGAGCCTCCTCAAGGATTAACTCCCTCTTCCCATCAATATTTGGAACACAAATCCGACCTTGAAGCCGCGTAAAACCGTCATCTCCAATCACAACCTCCTTGTTGCCACCCCTCTGCATCGTGTCCCTCAACACCAACAAGTGAGGATCATCAAATTGGAGAGTCTTGATATGCTCAAACAATGATGACTGTGCCACAACACAAGCAAGAAACCGGCTAGGTTCCGAAATATCCAATCTCATGAACTGATTGCCCAAAGACTGAACATTCATAGCTAGTGGGCTTTCCAATACTGGTAAATATGCCAAACTACTCATGCTCTCAGCCTTCCTACTCAATGCATCGACCACTATATTGGCCTTCCTTGGATGATATAATATGATAATATCATAGTCTTTTAACAATTTAACCATCTCTGATGTCGCAAATTAAGGTCTTTCTGCTTCAACGGGTGCTGGAGACTCTGATGGTCGGTATAGACCTCACATGGAATGCCGTATAAATAGTGCCTCCAAATCTTCAACGCATGAATAATGGTTGCCAGCTCTAAATCATGCACAAGGTAATTCTTCTTATAACCTTCAATTGTCACGACACATAGGCAATCACCCTACCTTTTAGCATCAGTACCGCACCAATTCCAATACGTGATGAGTCACAATACATGGTGTAAGATCCCGAACTTGTAAACAACACCAACATTGGGGCTGTAGTAAATGCAGTCTTGAGCTTCTGAAATCTTGCCCCACACTCATTGAACCATCTGAAAAGAGTACCCTTCTGGGTCAACTTGGTCAATAACGTTGAAATAGATAAAAATCCATTCACGAACCGATGACAATAACCCGTCAAACCCAAGAAGCTCCGAATCTCTATAGCTGAAGTAGGTCCAGGCTAGTTCTGAACTGCCTCAATCTTCTTCGAATCCATCTTAATGACGTTAGAAGATACGACATGGCCCAAAAAGGCAACCAAGTCTAACCAGAACTCACACTTTGAAAACTTAACATATAACTGACAATCCTTCAGAGTCTGAAGTACGATCCGCAGACGTTGCTCATGCTCCTCTCGATTGGGGGAGTAAACCAAGATATCATCAATGAAGACAATCACAAAGGAATCCAGATAGGGCTTGAACACTCAGTTCATCAAATCCATAAAGGCTGATGGGGCATTGGTCAAGTTAAATGACATCACTAAGAACTCGTAGTGACCATACCGAGTCTAAAAAGCTATCTTAGGGACATATGATGCCCTAATCTTCACCTAATGGTAGCCCGACCTCATATCAATCTTGGAAAATATCTAAGCACCCTGAAGCTGGTCAAATAAGTCATCAATCCTTGTCAATGGATACATGTTCTTGATAATGGCCTTATTAAGCTACCTGTAATCAATACACATCCTTGTAGAGCCGTCTTGCTTCTTCACAAACAACACTGGTGCATCCCAAGGCGAGATATTAGGTCTAATGAATCTATTATCAAGAAAATCTTGCAACTAATCCTTCAATTCTTTCAACACATTTTGGGGCCATACATTATGGTAGAATTAAAATGGGATGAGTGCCCAGAACCAAGTCAATACAAAAGTTGATATCTCTATCGGGTGGAATGCCCGACAAGTCCGTGTGAATCACCTTTGGGAACTCACGCACCACTGGAACCAAGGTACCTCTCCACTAGAATCATGAATATAGGCCAAATATGCCAGAAACCCTTTCTCGACCATACGTCGAGCCTTCATATATGAAATGGCCCTGCTAGTGGAATGACCAAGAGTCCCTCTCCACTCCAATCGAGGCAACCCCGACATAGCTAACATCATAATCTTGACGTGAAAATTCAAGATAGCATGATACGGCGATAAACAATCCCCAAAATCATGTCAAAATCCACCATATCAAGTAACAGAATGTCAACCCTAGTCTCATAACTCCTAATTGTGACCAAATAAGAACGATAGGCCCAGTCTACCATAATAGAATCCCCAACGGGCGTAGACACATAAATAGGAACACTCAAAGAATTACGAGACACATCCAAATATAAAAGCAAAGTAGGATGACACAGACGAATAAGTAGAACCTGGATCAAAGAAAATTGATGCATCCCTATGGCAAACCGGAACAATACCTGTAATGAATGAATGAGATGATTCTGCCTCTGTCCTAGCTGGAAATGCATCAAAATGGGGCTGACCCTACCAATCAGACCTCTAACTCTCAGACGGCCTCTCACTACTAGCCTCCACCTCCTACTGTCTTGCCTTCACCTTTGGTTGTCTGACCACTCCCTCTAGCTGGCTGAGCCAGCGATGGAGCAGCTGATGCTGGAATCATGGCATGAGTATACTGTTGTGGCCTGATGCTCCTCAATATAGGACAGTACCTCTTGATATGACCTGCGTCACCGCACTCAAAATAACCCCTTGGTTGGTGCAACTGCTGAGTCTGAGACTATTCCTGATGGCCCGAATGACCATTATAGTAACTCTGTAGCGGTGGTGAACTAATAGGAGTTGAATGTGCACTGAATACTGGTTGCTCGGAATGAGAACCATACGTGCTATGACAACCTGAAGAACCGTGAGACACCTGAAGCGCTGACTGAAATGTCCTGATAGGATGGCCTCTACCGAATGAACCCCTGCCTCTAGATGAATCACAACTAAATCCACCGAAATGGTGAGGCCTCTTCTTATGTGCTGCCTCTCTACCCTACCCATGAATCCTCTCGATTCGCCTAGCTATCTCCACAATCCGAGTAAAAACTATGTCATCCTCAGTCTCTTTGGCCATCTGCAACCTGATACTATAAGTAAGGCCATCTATAAATCCTCGCCCTATCCCTCTCAGTAGGGATCAGGATAGCTCCATGGCGGGATAAATCCACAAATCTAGTCTCGTACTGGTTAACAGTCATGTTATCCTACTAGAGATGCTCAAACTGGCTGTGAAAGCCATCTCTCTGAGTGAAGGGGGTGAGCTTCTCCAAGAATAGTTGTGAGAACATATCCCAAGTGAGTAGAAGTGAACCTGGTGTTCTACCCCGAACATACTCTTGCCACCACCTCTTGGCGAATCCATGCATCTAAAACACTTCGAAGTCGCCTCCATTGGACTTCACTATACCCATGTTGCACAGTACCTCACAACGACGGTCCAAGAAATCCTAAGGATCCTCAAAAGGTATACCACCAAAATGAATAGAAAATAGCTTGGTGAACTTGTCCAACCTCTTCAACCCCTCATACGACATCGCGGGTCCCTCCCGGGACTGTGTAGCAATGACAGGCTGAACTACTCCAAATGTTGGAACTGCTAGAGTTTGATATACATGATCCACCTGCACTAAACCTAGCATATGTCGTAACCTCTCGAGCCATACTGAAACATAAACCATAGTTGAGTCCAGCAATGAACCTCCTAATCTTATCTCTCTCAATAGGAACCAACCATATAGCATATTGTGCCAAATCTGCAAATCGTATCTCGTACTTTGTTAGAATCATACCCTCAAGACGTAAATGCTAAAAATCCTGATGCAACTCCTCTCTGAAAGTATATGGAATCAACTTCTCTAAGAAGAGAACTGAGAACTCATGCCATGTAAATACTGATGCGCCAGTTGTCCATCTGTAGGCTGCCCCTATCAGCTGAAAAGTAATAAATGCAACCCTCCTAGTGTCCAAAATACCCGTTATGCAAAGAATCCACTGACACTGGTCCAAAAACTCCTAGCATCCTATGACTCTGCTCCGTTTAACTCTGGAGGCATAAGCCTTCAACCTCGGCCCGAGCATTAGCAACCGACTGAACTAGCAATACACTCGGTGTCTGGAGGCCTTGAGCTAGCTGTTCTGGAGTACAGACGGCAGGAGTCTAGGCACCTACCCTATCTTGTGAGGTAGCTGGTGAAAGTAAGATCAAAATCACTTGAGCCAGGCTCGTGCACATAGTCAAAATATGGGCTAAGGCCTCCTAAAGGCCATGAATAATGATAGGCATTGTCGGTGCCTGAGTTGGTCCCACCAACTCAACAATATTTGGTACCTGCTCCTCAACTGGAGTAACTGGTGGCTCCATAGGTGCTGCTCTGGGTGTAGTGCGAGCCCCACCTCGGCCTCTACCGCGGCCCCGACCTCTCACGACCCTAACTGGTGGTATTGGTGGCCGTTTTCCTGATCTAGGTACATGTATCCTCACCATCTGTGAGAAAATATCAGAGTCAAGTTCAAACTTTGAAAATAACAAATTCACACGACAAGAATGCAAGAAAGTGAAGTTTTCCTAACAGTTCGGTAGCCCCTCAAAGATAAGTACAAACGTCTCCGTACCAATCCACGTGACTCTACTAAACTTGCTCATGACGCATAGTACATATGAACCTAGGGCTCTGATACCATCTTATCACGACCCAAAACTCAACCAGTCGTGAAGCCGCCTAACACACTTGCTAGGCAAGCTCGACATAACAATAAAGAATCAAAATAGCGGAATTTATAGAAAGGACATAAATCTGAAACCATAATATAATATAATAATGTCAATACATGATAAAATCCCCCAGAACTGTTAAATACAAAGTCATGAGCTCTAATACAAAAATACATGTCTGAAATGACCAAATACAATACGGTCCGAGATAAAGACAACAATACATAAGAAAAGAGATGCCAAGACTGCGGTCGAGAATGCAGTTCTACCTCGTCTCTCAATAATCAGCTCTCCTATAAGTCTCAGCTACTGATGACTAGGTGTGATACTTGGATCTCCACAATTAAGTGCAGAGTATAACATGAGTACAGCTGACTCAATATACTCAGCAAGTATCATAACTAACCCCGACGAGGTAAAAGAAGAAAGAATTATAAGTGATACTTGATATAACCTGTACAGTTTCCTCAATTCAACAAGTACAGAACAATAATGTGATTAAGTCATAAAGCACAGAAAGAACCATCTGTGTTTGCACAACTACTCAAGTTCTCTACTCAGCCAATGATACATCATATGAAGATGATATGTAGAATAATCAGGTAAATAACCACGAAAATTGTAAGTAAAGATGAAATGTAAAATCCACAACAAGCACTAGCTAGACTTTCCTCCATATTTCCTCATCCATACCAAACCACTAATAAGTTTTCCTTAAATTTGCGTGTACACCATCAAGAGAGAAACATGAGAGGGTGACCCTAGGGAGATGGATCCATATCCACGCACAGCACGACCAATTCAAGGTGCTCTCAACTCGACGTGGTTACATTCTCAATATCATAATCCGCCCGATGTGGTCACAGGCATAACAACACAATCCACCCGGTGTGGTCACATGCATAACAACACAATTCACCCAGTGTGGTCACAAGCATAACACAATCCTCCCGACATAGTCACGGATATCCAATCCAAATCATATCACACATAAGAAAATATATAAGGACGCATGTATATGATGAATGAATAACAGATTTCATGCTCCTGGACTGGTATAATGACATGCTAAAGTGTAGGCATGTGCAAAGTGTGCTATCATAACTCAAGGTTCATTCAAGGAATTAGCCTTTATGTAACCTCAAACACGGATCACATAAACAAGGTTACAAATATGAGAAACATCACAGCTTAAAGCTTGACAGTCAATTCAAGTCATATCATAGCCTAAGCATTACCCCAACATGGATAAATACCCCGGTGCTCGCACATGGGCTCAGACCTCACACATATATGCACCCATAGCACGTAGCTATCACAAATAACTCAGGTAACTAGTACGTCAAGCAAGTGTAGGTAAGATACTAATCTCAAGCAAGCCAAAACACTCATCTAACAAGCTCTTTCAGCGTATATAAATCTCGGGACGACTCGAATCTAGCTAAAATAACTTAATAAAATCAATAATAGCCATATGAAATAATTCCAAATGAGAAATCTAAAGTCTTGAATCAAATATGCAAAGTTAACCTCGGACCCACACCCTAGAACCCAACAAAATTCAAAAACTTTGAACACCCATTCAATAACGAGTCAAACTATGATAATTTCATTCAATTCCATCCACAAATCGACCCTCAAATCACCAAATCTCACTCACCAATACCATAGCCTAAAATCCCTAAATTTCACTTCAAATTCACATAAACTAGGTGTAATAATCAATATTTATCATCAAAAGTGATTAAACTTTACTTACCTCTTCAATTGTGGTAAAAGTACTCCAACAATCGCCCTAGACCGAGCTCCAAAATCCCAAAAATGAGAAGAAAAGGCGAAACCCTCGATTTACAATCATGTCCAGCAAATCCGCATCCGCGGTCCAATAGGTCGCACTGCGAACAAACCATTGCAAGTGTGGAAATTCAATAAACCCCCGACCATGCGCACCTACAGTCCATAATCCTCACTTGTGGGACCGCCTCTGCGATCTTACCCACGCTCCTGCGCATCCGCACCTGTGGATCCCTTCCGCATCTGCGACTCAAGCTCATCCGATTAAACTCCGCTTCTGGGGAACCCCTTGCACATCTACGCTTGCACACCTGCGCCCATCTGTCTGCACCTGTGGTCCTTCCCCTGCCAGCCTTCCCTTCACTTCTACGATCTTGTAGCCATACCTGCGGCTCCGTATTTGGGGCCAAGTCCACCGCATATGCGAAAACACCAGCAATCAGATTTCTTCATCAGACCTTCCAAGTCCAAAATGAATCTGATTTCAATCTGAATCACGCCCGAGGCCCCCGGGACCCCATCCAAATATACCAACAAGTCTTACAATAAAATACAAACTTACTCTAGGCCTCAAATCATATCAAACAACATCGAAACCACGAATCGCACCACAATTCAAGCCTAATGAAAGTAATGAACTTCCAACTTTCGAAACTAATGCCGAATCATATCAGCCCAACTCCGAATGACCTCCAATTTTGCGCCCAAGTCCATAATGACACAACAGACCTATTCCAACTTCCGGAACTAAAATTCGAACCCGATATTAATAAAGTCAACTCTCGGTCAAACCTCTCAACCTTCAAAACCTGCAATTTTTTAACTTTTGCCAAAATGCATCAAATCAACCTACGGGCCTCCAAATCAACTTTTGAATAGACGCCTAAGTCCAAAATCATCATACGAAACTATCAAAAATATCAGAACTCCATTCCGGAATCGTCTACACAAAAGTCAAACTTCGATAAACTCTTTCAACTTAAGCCTCCAATCTTGGGACTAAGTGTCCCAATTCACTCTGAAATATTTTCGAAACCAATACCAAACATCCCGACAAGTCACATAATCATAAATGAACATAGAAAAAGCAATAAATAGCCGAACGGGCTACAATATATAAAATAATTTATCGGGTTGTTACAGTTATACACAAACACACTCTTGTCTAACTCTTCTTGACTGTCGATATTTTAGGCTTAAAAAGTTTCTAAGTACAATTTGAGAGTGAAATTTATCCATTTTCAGTTGGGATAGTTTTCTAAGAAAGCACAATGCTCATAAACAAATACAATGATGAGAGAGTAGTAAGTTGTTTAGAGGAGGAGTGATTCATTGTTTCAGTTTTGTGCTTCAGTTCATGTCTTCTTCCTTCGTTCTTTAATGTTTCTTTTTGTAGCCAAGTTTTTCAGTCTTGCCTTGTATAGCTCTACTAATTGTTGTCTTCCAGCACTACAACAAATTAGGTTTACTTGGCGACTTTTTGTGACAACTCAAAAGCTTGCCACAAAGTGACAGTTTTAGGGCGACTATTGTATCCGTTACTAAAAGTTGTATTTTACTAGCGACTATTAATATATCGCTACAAATATGCCTCATTCGCAATTACATATATAGTATGTCGTAGTGTTTTGCTGAAGTAGTAATAAATAACAAAAAGCTCGTAAAACTTGTGAGAACTGATACTTATATATACACACTAGTGAGGTTATGCCCAAACTAAATCTGAGCCAACGGCTATGCGTGAGCAGTCATGTGCAAATGTATATTTTGGTTTAATTGTTTCTCTGTCGATTCTTAGTGGCAGTGGCGTAGCTATATGCATTGAAGGGTGGTAAACTGAACACCCTTCATCGAAATATTATATTATGTATATAGAAATTTATATTGTATATATAGATCAAAAATTATTTTTTAAATATGTATATTAAATATTGAACACTCTTTACGAAATTTCCGATTTCGCCACCGTTTACCGGTAATACCATCATGGTATCATTCAGAAAGATTTTAAGTGTTTTAAGAGGGTCTTAGAGTTGGCTATATTTACCACATAGTATGAGGTAGGGGTGTTCATAAAACCTGAAAAACTGAACCAAACCGAAAAACAAACAAAATCGACCAAAATAACCGATACCTTTTGGTTTGATTTGGTTTTAGTTTTGAATTTTAAAAACCGATCAAATTTGGTTTGGTTTTGATTTTAATCAAAAAATAATCGAAAAAACGGAACCAAACCGACTATAGAAGTGGCTATTTCAAATTTATTATTACACCTATATATATGTATATTTTTGTACAAAGTTTCTAAAATTTTATGGTATATGTTAATCGTTTTTGCCTTTACATTCTAGTTTGATCGGTAGTTTTCTTTTGCTAAGTATAAGAATCAATTTCATGTTAAAAATAATCTATTTTTAATTGAGTCCTTAAATTACTCATCACTATTTGATTCAATTATAATCAATATATCTTGGTAAATGAGAGATTTCTCAAAAGGGCAATTGATTTGATAGTGTTACACTGAAAATATAATCGCCGGAATATGTGTTTGGTAGCGTATGTCTTATATTTAAGAAAACACCGATAAATAATTGAATTTTTTTCGAAAAACCGACAAAACATATCTCAAGTTCTAGAGGTATGCATTCTATTTCATTGTAAGATTAATTTAGTTACAACTTTAATAAATAAATTACTTTTACATTAACTGAAAGTCCCAGGTACATGGGACAAAACTATATACGTGTAACTGCCTTAGCACAAAACATTTGGTAATGGAATAACATAGAGGACTATCGGATGGTTGAACTGAAAATGTTCCGTCATTTAAGGGCCTCATACTAGGGTGGTTCATGGTTCGGTTTTGATCGATTTTTTCATAAAAAGAAATCAAACCCAGTAAGTCAATTTTTTAAATATTAAAACCAAACAAAATCAATTAATTCAGTTTTATATTGCTTCGGTTTACAGAGGGACTACTGAAAAATAGTCCTATGGCAACGGGTCAATAACCGTTGCAATAGGTATCCAAACCGTTGCAACAGACATATGGCAACAGATCTGTGTGCGTTACGTCAGGCCGCGTGCTGATAGGTCTATTGCAACGGTTTTGTTCAACGGTTGTAAGAATGTTACATAGGCATTGC
Source organism: Nicotiana tabacum (assembly GCF_000715075.1). Lineage (NCBI taxonomy): Eukaryota > Viridiplantae > Streptophyta > Magnoliopsida > Solanales > Solanaceae > Nicotiana > Nicotiana tabacum. Next base: position 24,816,990 of record NC_134094.1, on the reverse strand, counting down.
AATGGCTTAGAAAGCGTCGCCATTTGCCTGCCTATTGCAACGGTTATCTAGTCAAGTGGAACGGTTCAAATACGTTGCGATATTATTTTGTGCAATGATTATTGAGGCTATGGCAACGGTTATTTGGGGGCTTTGCAACATATATTTTTTCTATTTCCTTTGGTGGTATATTATATTAATTACTTGCCTATATAATAAAATATAACGCTAAAACTTATATAAATCTCGAAAGGAAACTACTCATCAACAAAATCATAATCTAAACCAACCAACTAGCATTATCCATAGATAAAAACAAATATACAATATTATTTGACAATTCAAGAGTTATAAAACATAAATTGCAAAAGTTTTATAACAAAAGATTGCTAGAATATCTAAGAGTCTAGCAACGATCAACCAATACTCTTAAGTAAGATATTCACTGCTTTCGTCTATCCTTTGTTCATTTGCTTCGCCTACAAAACAATCAAAAACAACTTAGCTGATTTGCTTATAAGAAATTAATTATACATAAAAGACAAAAAATAAAACGAAACTGGTTTAATAACTCAACCAAGCAATATTTCTTCTGGGTACTAAAGGAATTCGCTATGAAAGAATGCTTAAGTTTTCTTCTTTAAGTGTTACTTGGAAAAGGCCAGATGTATAAAATTCCCAAAGCATAAGTCATTCACTTGTAATAGTACCAAAAAAAATTCAACTGACTAAGTAAAAACAAGAAGCTTCATATCTCAATATAACTTTTTGTTCGCTCCTAAACTTAATAGTCCAAACGTTGAATTAATAACAACCCAAAACTAAAGCTTTGATAAAGATACAGTGCCTAATCAGAGATGGAAAAAGAATAAGCATAAAACTAGAAAATAGAAACTATAGTTGTGACATCAAGAAAAAGTGTCCTCTGCAGGAGGAACTACCAAAATTGGTAAAGCCCAAAATTATAAAATACTAGTTTTACCTTTTGTGAGCAATACGAAATAGATGCTTACTTCTATTTACTTAAACTTGTTAATGCAGATAAAGCATAAGGTGATAGTTTAGGAGTAAATTTAGACATAGTATACTTGAAATAGTATATATATATTTTCTTTCAATAAAATAGACTTAAAATATATTCATGCTAAATTAGACCTTGGCAGTAGACTTAAAAGTTAAACCACAAATCATGATAAGAAGATAAAGTTTTAGAAGTGAGTCAACAAATTGAGTGGAGTTTAAAATTTCTAGAAATACCTTAGCTCGGCTTGTACTTCTATCAATTTAATTGCTGCAACAAGTAATTCTGCAAAGGGCAATGCAGGACCAATCACTCTGCACAAATACAAAGAGATAGATGAAAGTGAGAGTATTAATTAGAATGAGTTCACAAAAGAGGACATAAGTCATAAATAAAAGGAAAATTGTTATTTTTTCTCTTTTTTGGTCAAGAAGGAAAAGGATAATCTATGATTAAAGTGTACGAGAATTTTTCCGAAAATATTCTCACACCAAAAACCCAAAAAAAGAAATTAACGTAAAGCTCATTGTTCTGCTTGTTCTTCTTGTCTATAACATAAAGGAAAACTTCTTTATTTGGACCAGCCTGATTCATGTTTATATTTATTTCACTTAAAAGATAGCAAAAACTATTAGGATGAAGAAATAAGAAGCTTCAGTTTTTAACAACTGTGTCACCAAAGTTAGTCTAATAGACCACAATCGCAATATTGTAATTAATAGCAGGACAAGTTGTTACTAGCATACAAATAAAACTACAAAGGACAAGTTGTCGCATCATACAAATAATAGCTAAACCTGGGGAAAAGCTTATGACAGAATAGAAATAATATGGCATTCAAAATTCTAAACAGAAAAAAGATTCATGAATGTTTAATATTAAATAGATAACACAGCAAAATCAAGAGCCAACTTACTATTCTCATCCAATATGATACACTAGAAATATTTGAGGCTTGTTTTAGTTCATGGTCCAAGTGCATAAGCTGCATCTCCAATCAACTAATATTTTCTTTAAAATATTTCCTGGATAAGCACACTTGAAGAACAAAAGTTCTATTGTCTTTTTGAAATATTTTGGTAATTGTGTAAAGATCCTTACTTCTCATAGAACATCTGTGATGGTGAAGCCAATAATAGTAAAGATGTCAAGAATTCACTATTCATTTAGATAAACTAGAGTAGCAAATGAATCTTTTTAATTCAAATCAAGAAAATAGAGCCAGAATTTGTAAATACTCCAGCTGAGATAATTTTTTGAACGGGAATTGTTTCAATAGGCGAAGAAAATTTGAAATGAATATCTTAAGTGAAGCACCTAATAGAGGATTACTGTACTATGTCGGAAAAAATACATCTACCATCAACTCATCTTTACTTTCTCATTAACTGTTGGTCACCTCTAATAAAAATCCCCCCCTCCCCCTCTCAAACACACCCTGAGGAAATATTGGCACAAAACTCTTGTAATAATGTCCGCAAACCATGAACCAAGAGAGTTCATTTACTGCAAATTATTGTCAAACACTACAAGAAATCAGACTATTAGTGGCGACAAAAGTCGCGACCTTAGGGTTGCTACAAGTACAACCGTTAATGAATGTTTTTTGCGACGACTCCTTATGGTCACTACAAATAGTTAATAAATATGCCTTCCCACACAACAAATTTTAGGAAAGTCGCTACTACAATTAGTAGCGAATAATGCAATCGCCACTAAATCCTTTTATAGTTTCACTGGCAACTATGATCGCTACAATAGCTTGAGATTTAGTGGCAACCTTGATCGCCATAAATACTAATTGATTTTGTGGCAAGGTTCTGTCGCCACTGAAAACCTATTTTTTCAACAACTACAATGGCCAAATTATAATACATTTCTATCGAATTGCTACCAATATTTGAAGCATCCGAAATTATTCAACAACAAATAAAAACATATCTCAAGTCAAATATTATAAATACTTTCATGAATACAAAGTTAGTTAAATACATACTACACAATACTTCATTGTTCGTTGTCATTGTACGCATATACATACGACAAAAAAGAAAAAAGTAGAATATTAAGTGTCTTCAAACTCCTCCTTGGTCAATGCCACTTGTGAATGTTTAAGAACATTGTCCCTGCTATTAAGAAAAAATAACACATGATTACTTTGACAATCTCTTAATTTAATGATGATAGTAAAAGGGGTGAGCACACATCATTTAACTATTTATATTAGCTAATTAGCTAATTAGGAAAAGAACCTTTGATACCGAAAGGGCAATATAGGAAAAGCTACCAATATCAAATATATTAACAATTAGAAGTAGATTCATAGGCACCAGAAATGTACACTAACTTTTAAGAGCAACTCTAGAAGTGAAACAGAGATTAAAACAATTCAATTCAGCTTACTGGAGAAGTTTACATTTTGTAAGCTGATTAGAAAAAGATATAACTTTATTCACCCCTTCCACAATGCCATCGTTCCAAGTCTTAATGTCAGATTTTTCTTTAACTACCAAAACCGACCAAGTAGATTTTTTCTATCCATCATGAAAATCACCACAATGAACATAGACTTGAGACAGAAAACAGGCAATAAATCGAACACATTCTGGGAATCCATAAATTGTACAAATTTGGCAATAACATACAGACCCATCACTAGATTTGTCATCATCGCATCCATTCCACAATTTCATACCAAATTTCATGTGCTCATCCAAATTAAAAAATAAAATCGACATCAAACATAAAGCTCAAGAGTAGAAGTTTCCAAGAATCTTCAAAGAAATCCGACTTCTCTATTCAATAATACAATATTACCAGATTTGAAAAGGAAATCTAAACAAAATATGCAGTGTTAAACATCAAGCTTCTGCGACAAAAGTCTCTTAACACGGTTTAAAAATCAAAATTAACACACACATAAATAAGGATGAACGTTGAGAAATAAAATAGAAAGTGAGAATACAAAGAAAATAAAAGTTCTCCAAATCGCGAACCTCAGAGGAAATGAGGGAAATACCTAAGTTCTAGGCGTATCGAAGATATGCAAGTTCCTCTCCAAAGATAAATTGTTTGCTTCCATCTTCAACTTTCATCTCTCAACTCGGAATCTTCTTCAACAGCCCCGATCTGAGTTATATTGAGAGAAGGTGGGATCTGAATGACACTCACAACAACCAATAAGAGTTTCAAGAGAAGGGGCAAAAGGGATTTGGTAAATAGAGGGTTTTAAATGGCCATTACAGCTCTAGGGTTTTGACAGAAAGAGGAGAAGGATTTGGGTAAATGGCCATCTTCAACTTTTTTAATTTACGACAAAGAATCAGAGGCAACTCAATCGCCTCAATTGACCTTTTGTAGCAACTGTTGATTGGCCGCTACAAATGCTTCTTCAGCAAAAATTTTATTCTGGGAGGAATTTAAAAATTAATGTATATTAGAAGCGACTTTAATCAGTCGCCACTAAAAGTTTACTTTCTGTAACGACTACAGATGTCGCTACTATAGATATCACTATTTGTGGCGACTTCTTCAAGTCGCAGCTAAAACCATACTAATAGTGTCAACTGAAGTGGTCGCTACTGAAAGTCGCTACAGAAAACCTAATTTCTTGTAGTGAAATATTGTTTATTTGGTCCTCCTTCCCACTTTTTATGTCTTATCATATTGAAGTTTTTAAGTATAACTAATTACAAAAATCCCTCATATGCATGACGTGACAAAATAGACGCTAGAGACTGTCCAACGTCTGAGTTTTAGGCTTTTTTTCTACCGCAAGAGCAGTTATAAGGTTTCAAATGTCTCCAATATATGATCTATTGCAACGGTTACCGTTGCAAAACAACTGTTGCCATAGGTCCAATTTCTGGTAGTGAGATTTTGCTACTATTGAAGGCTGAAGTCATGTGTAATGGGCATTGAGCAACTTTTGAGCACAAAATGAGTATCTTTAATCCTTTTATGAGCTATCTTCTCGAAATTAGCATTCACCTGAATTTCATGCTGAGGCTGCCATATACACTTAGTCTGCAATTAAAATAAAAGTTAGACGAATGATAGAATCCATGCCCGCTTGAGAAATAGAATTATCTAATTAAATATTTAGTAATCTAACTGCAACAGACAACTTGGAATGCATTGCGCCTTCATAAAGTGGATAACTAGCTTCCTCTAACGGCATGAAGAAGCTCTTAGCCTCATCATTTGGTTCGGATTGTGTCAACATCTCAAAAGCATCCCTCATTATTTCATTAAATCTAGAATTTTCAACATTAATATTTCCCGTTATGGGAATACCTTCTTCACCACCAAAATAGTTCTGAAAATAAACATTATCTACACTAGCATGACTCTTTCCATGAACAGTCCACACATAATAATTTTCATTAAACCTCTTATACAGATGAATAGTAACAATATCGGGACCCAATAAATTAACATACTTGCATTTCACACAAGGGCACCTAATCCTCCCTTCAATAAGTAAATGATCAAGTGTCTTTGCTTTAGCAGTAAAGCGAGCAACCCCTTCTATAAATTTATCCTGCAACCCCGTACGATTCAGATGATTCCTATTATACATCCATCTACGTTACCCAAATTTCATCTACACAAAAATGTTAAATATTATTTCATTTAAAGGTTCTTATTTTGAATGGTTAAAAAGCATTACGCAGTAAGTTAATTTTTAATCATCCAATTTAAAAGAATTTAATTTTAAAGGCTTCTATTTGTATAGGTATAAAAGTAAAAATATTAGCTTAGTGTTACCTATCCTCTTGTCAGAAATCTCTTTTACTAAAGTGATTGTGATTCATTAGATCGTGCTTCATCAAATTTCATCAACTATTATTTTTATTACTATCCTTTATGAATATTTTTACTAAGAGGAAGAGAGATAAAAGGAAAACTAAAAGTCTATAAGGTTGCTCTCAATCTTGATTCCAACTACAACCGATGAGTTTTAAATTTATAACCCAACTAAGCAACTTTCAGGTGTTCTATTAGAACTACAAAATATTTATGCGAAATACAAAATTTAATTGTGCTATGAAAAATATATAATTTTTAACACAACTAATCAATTTTATGATTTCAAAACAAATAAATCATTAAATATACTAAGAGAAATACAAAATTGAAAATCAAGCTATTTTCTATCATAAATTTCTAAATACTTGAATAAATTTAATAAAAAATTTACTAACATTGCAATCGGACCACTACAACACCGCTACTAAGTGTAGACGAAGACAATGTCGCCGGAGTCCACCGCCACCGCTGCTGCTGCCCGCTCTGTCCACCTACTAAAATAAATTGAAAAAAGGAAAATGAGAAGAGGAGGAGAGGACGAGGGATAGAGAGAAGGAGAGCAAGATTTACATTACCTTTGTCTTCAATGGCACCTGCCGTGGAGGGTTCCACCGTGGGGCGAAGGAGCTGGGAGGAGGGGGAAAAAGAAAGAGTGAAAGAGACGAAATAAGACAATTTTGGAGGTATTTTAAAAAGATTTGCGACCGATCGGTCGCAAATATTAATTTAATATTTAATTTTTTTGACCAAAATAGCCGCACAGGTGGGTCAACGAAGTCAAAGGTGTCATGTGGCAATTAATTATATTTTGCGACCGATTCGGTCGCAATTTTTAATTTTTATTTTTTATGTTTCAACAAAAATGGTCGGAAACCTCGCAAAAAACTTTTGCAGTTTTATCCGTCAATTTTTTCGACGGACCCAGTCATAGTGTCAGCATGTTGGCGGTCGGAAAACTGTCATTTTCTAGTAGTGCATGTCTTTAACTTGTGTCTATGACATGCATCTCTCTTGGATTGTTTTTCGGCAGTGACTCTATCTTTCTCAATTGTGTATGATTACAATGTGTGGAGGTTGTGATAAATTTTGAGAAAATATTGTAGATTTGACTAAGATCCAACGTAAAACAACAGTAGTATTATTCTCTGTTTTTGAAAAAAAAACGACAATGATACGATAACAGAGTCAAACTATCTAATTTTTATTTTACATTTTCAATATGATACTATTTTCATATTTTGGAATTAAAAATATTTTTCCCTGTACCTTAAATTAAAGGGCCTCTAAAAAGATTTGAAAGAAGTAGAGAGACTAGAGAGAAACTCTCCCAGCGCACGATACGCTAGGGTTTGCTAACATGCTGTTTAACCCAAAAAATAGTTTTCAAGGTCAAAGCAATAATTTTATATGACGGGCAACAAGCAACCGATGCAATCCGAAAGATATAATTTTTTGTTAATTAAACGTCATAGAGAAGTGAAAAATACATTCAATAAAAGATAATATAATAAAAATAAAGCAGAGAAGAAATAATTCTTATTGAATGATTCTTGATAGGATGTTGAGCCGAACATAGCTTGAAGGGCCGAACTATGGCTAACTTGGGAGCAAGATGCTATGATTTACAATTTATATAATTGTAGATAAGAAAATTAGATTCCCTCGTGGTGATAAAAGTGTGTCGATTTAGAGGGCTAAATCTAAATAACCATTCTCCTTGAATTATGGGTCCATTATGAGCATTTACTCAATCCATCCGTTACTTTTGGAAGACTTGTAACATATGTGTAAATGCTGAAATTCCGTAACTGACGAGTTAATTCTGTAACTGAAGTGTTAATTCCATAACTGATGATTTAATTCTATAATTGATGTGTCACAACCCAAAATCCCACCACAAGAGTCGTGATGGCACATAATCTCTAAGATTAGGTAAGCTGATTTCCATTGCATTTTTGAAGCCATTTATTTTTAATTAAATAAGTAACCAAAACTAACAGCGGAAATAATTACAATATACAACCTCCCAAGACTGGTAGTACTGAGTCACAAACTCTAACTGAATACATAGAATGATCACGAGGACCGAAATACAATTCTGTTTGATTACAAGTTAACAATACAATGAAATGAAATGACTCCAAGGGACTGCGACGACCAAGCAACTCTACCTTGAATTCATACGGTCTCGCTTTAACTCTGCTCAAGTCCGTTATCTTCAATACCTGGCTCTGCACAAAAATGTGCAGAAGTATAGAGTGAGCATACCACGGCGGTGCCCAGTAAGTATCAAGACTAACATCAATGGAGTAGAGACGAGGTACAGTCAAGACACTCACTAGTCTAATAACCTGTGCAATATAATATACAAAATAATAAAAAATAAATAATAATAAAGGTAGGATAAAACAACCAGTGATATGCACAACAGACAACAAGAATACCATTAATATCACTCAACAATTAATAAACACAATTACATCCAATTAAATCAAGCCCTTCAAATAAATATCTTTCATATAGTTCTTCGAGATAACTCTCTTTCAAATATAATTTTCTCAAATAATTATTTTTCAAATATAATTCTTTGAATAAATCTTTTCTAAGTAAAAATCCTTCCAAATAAATATTTTGAATATAATTTTTTCAATTAAAAAGTCACCACGTGACATCTCATTTCAAAATCATCAAAATACGGGTCTCAGCCCATTTTCATATTTTTTGTAAATACGGGTCTCAGCCCATTTTCATATTTTCACGGCACCTCGTACCCATAATTAAATCATCATATTTGCCCGGCACCTCGTGCCCTCATTTCATATCACAACTGCACGGACAATTCACGTGCCAAATATCATTATCATTTCATCACAGTACCTCGTGCCCACATTTTATATCACAACTGCACGGACAATTCACGTGCCAATATCCTCATTTCATATCACAATTCGCGGCACCTCGTGCCCACATTTAAAACCAACTGGCAATAGCTACAGGCTCCCAATTTCAACATAAATCAGATTATTATCAATTTACTAACAACAAGACAAGTTGCACAAGGTATAAAATAAACACAAGAAAATCACAACATCATATAAAAATTGTCAACACCACAACCCCACATCATCACATATCGTCCCTGACAATAGCTACCCTTATCGCTCTTATTGCCACCCTTATCGCTCCTATAACCACCCTTATCGCTCCGCCCAAACAATATCAATAGCCAGCAAACACAACAGTGAAATTCCACCCTTATAACCACATAATATCAACAGTGAAATGCCACATTTATCTCCCCAAAATAACAACTTACACAACACAATAATTTACACGGAAAATTATCACAACAACATAACAAAAATCAATTCATATCACAATTTGCCCAATGGCCACAACCAAATTTCAAAGCTACAACCAAGTCAATTAATTTCACAGCAAATAGCCAAATGATTCACACAATATGTACAACACCCAAAAATAATCAATGGAGATAGAAATTACTCAACATAAAGCAAAGTCTTCATAAAGGATCAAATTTTTAATAATTATATAAACACCTCTTCTTAAGCTCATTTAATTAATTATTTGCAGAAGAAAAAATCCAAAATGAAATTAAATTCCAATAATTATCAAGCCAGCAAATTCACAAAATTTCATAAATAATCAAATAACAATCACATCACATTGTCATATAACAACAGTGTCGACAACAAGGGTTTAGGCACGACAAGTAGATGATTAAGTATATGCCAACAATTATCCAATTTACTACACAATATGCTCAAGACTTTAACTCAATAAAATTTGCACATATAAACCAAGTACGTACTCGTCACCTCGCGTACATGGTTTTCAATTACCCGAGTTGCACATAAGACTCAATGCCTAAGGGGAATTTCTCCCACTCGAAGTTAAGCAAAACACTTACCTTTTGAAGTTAGGCCGATATTCCAAAATAGCTTTCTTGCTTGAATCGACCTCCGGACAGCTCAAATCTAACCAAATTAATTGTATAACTCCATTAAAATTCGTCGGAAATAATTTCGGATAATAATACGTTGATTTTAAAATTTATTCCAAAAAGTCAACAAAAGTCAACACGGGACCCGCCTCTCGGAACCCGACATAATTTTCATGAAATCCGAACACCCATTCTGATACGAGTTCAACCATACCAATTTTATCATATTCGAATAAAAACTCGACTTCCAAATCTTAAATTTTCATTTTTGGAAGATTTTACAAAAATATTAATTTTTCCTCCATTAAATCTGAATTAAATGATGGATTCAAAGACATAATCATGAAAATTAATCAAAACTGGATGAGAATCACTTATCCCAAACACCCACGCAAGAATCTCTCCAAAAATCACCTTCTGCCGAGCTCCAAATTAAATTTTGAGTTATGAACTCAAACCCCCATTTTTGGGACTTTTAATTCTGCCGAGATAGGCCTTCTTCGCTTTCACGACCATTGCTTCGCGTTCGCGAAGGACAAAAACTCGCTGCCTCAATTTTTTCTTCGCGTTCGCGTTACAAACGTCGCGTTCGCGAAGGCCTGTCGTGCATATCATCGCGTTAGCACTCAAGCTCTCGCGTTCGCGATGCACTCAGGTCATACTGCTTCGCGTTCGTGAAGGCTGATGACTCCAGGCCCAGTCCCCTCCTTCCTTCTACGCGTTCGCGACTGGCCCCTCGCGTTCGCATAGGTTCTTCAGGCATACCTTCGCGTTCGCGAAGGCTAAATTTCAGCAGCCTCAAAACTCTTCTTTGCGTTCGCGTGACTCTCTTCGCGTTCGCGAAGAAGGAAGTCAGATACCAGATATAGCAGTTCTGAAACAACCCGAAATGATCTGAAACCACCCCGAAACACACCCGAGGCCCCCGGGACCTCAACCAAATACACCAACAAGTCCGAAAATATCATACGAACTTAGTCAAATTCTCAAATCACCAAAACAACATCAAAACGATGAATCGCACCCCAAATCAAAATCTATGAATTTTGAACTTTCAAATTCTATAACTTGTGCCGAAACACATCAAATCAATCCGGAATGACTTCAAGTTTTGTAGGAAAGTCCCAAATAACATAACGGAGTTGTTCTAACTCTCGGAATCGCATTCTGACCCCGATATCAAAAAGTCAACCCCCCGGTCAAACTTTTTAAAAATTTGACTTTCGCCATTTCAAGCCTAAATTGGCTACAGACCTCAGATTCACGGTCCGGACACGCTCCTAAGTCCAAAATCACCCAACGAAACCAACATAACTCTATTCCGAAGTTGTCTTCATACAGTTCCGACTACGGTAAAAATCCTTAGGCTTAAGCTTCCATCTCAAGGACTAAGTGTCCAAAATCTCTCCGAATCATCCGTAAATCAAACTCGACCACACAAGCAGGTCATAATACATATTGCGAGGCTGCTATAGACCTTAAGTCACTGAACGGGGCATAAATTCTTAAAACGATAAGTCGGGTCGTTACATTCTCCACCTCTTAAACAAACGTTCGTCCTCGAACGTTCTAAGAATTATTCTGAGGTTACCGAGTTGATAAGTTTACTTTTACACATAAACTCACGGTTGATTCCACGTTACCGCATTTGAGATAAGCCCGACAACATCATCTCACTTGAGATTATTTCTTTTATCCATATTTGTAAACTTTAAGATCAATTCCTTACACTCCAAACATTTCAAAAGGTCTGATTTTCACAACAACGCACGGTATTAGTCTCAACTGGCTATATCAACTCGTGCCTACGCACGCATCAATTTTCTTGATAGTGTTGAAGTACTTCAAATTTTTTTCTGGGGTGTTACATTCTTCCCCGCTTAGGATTATTCGTCCTCAAACACATAACATAATTTATCTCTTCTTTCACCCATATCAATCTCCCAATTTGTTTTTTCTAACTCCCAAACTTTTCAGAAATTTCAGCAGAAACTCTCCTGTAATTGGGCCTATCCACCTGCCAGAGTAACACCCAAACAACTCCTAACAATATATCCACAACCCAATAAAATACCACAGGATATATATCTATAACATTAATCTCAGCATTGCCTTATCATAATGATATCAAGACATAAAGCACATCATATGTATGCTCATCACCACATCTCTGGTCTTAAAAGTTGTTCATAATTAATTCCAGCATCATCAATTAATCTCATATTAACCATCACCTCATTTCGAATTTTCACAATACTGACAACAGAATGTGAGGCATGAAGACCTCATGATTACTTACTCGGATTAATGAGTCATATTTAACGCCACCTGGGCACTCACCTCATAGGCTAAAACTCAATGTTTACAGCACAAAAATGGCTAAATATGAACAGAAAAATATACAAGAATTATCAAATAAGCCCAACAGGTATGACTCCCTATTAATATAATTGTACAAATTAATTTCACAAGAAATATTTTTTAAACTCATAAATATTTTACCACAAGGACCTCATCCTTACATAACTTCCATCGCGGCTTGCAGCCCGGTTTAAATATTTCACATCATGTAAAACAAATGTGAGGATCTCGTCCTCAAATCCGAATCACAATTTTATTGCACATTGTGCCAACTGAAATTTTCAATTTTCTTTATTTCTTCTTTTCAATATATTTCATAAACAATTTTCACAACATATAATGAACCCTCATACCGGTAGGGTGTATAATTCATAAAAATTGGAATTAACTATTCTGAAACACATTAAACCCACTGTATTGAATAATAAATTTTTGCTTTTGGACTTATAGCCTTCAATGGTGCATAAAAATAAAGTGACAGACACAGACTCACATCTTTAAATCTCCAAACAGGGATACACATATAAGTGGGTCACAAATTTATGAAGCTCACCCATAAGTGGAGCATAATAGAAGGATTAACCTCAATATTCAGAACAAAATCAAATTAAGAAAAATATCCTTTTATAATAAAAATCAGGATTGTACCTGTAACGACACCATCTGGTGTATTGGCCTCAGCCAAATCATAGTGATTAAATCAACGGGTCGGGCCTCCACCTCTTAGGCGCCACTACCCGCCTGTCCTCCACCTCTAGCTGACTGTGCATGTGAAGTATCAACTGGAATAAAGCTTGTAGCTGGAGTGGTCTGATGAAATCCACCCCTCCTAAGTCTGGGATAATCTCTCATGATATGCCTAGTATCACCACACTCATAACAACCCCTCTGAGGTCGCGGATGCTCGTACTGAGTCTGTGCCGAATAACTGGAATAACCACTGTAAGAATCTCGTATCGGTGGTGCACTATAAACTGGAGCACCCCGAGTAATCTGATGTGCGGACTGAGCTGGCCGACTGCTCGAGCCTACGCTATAATGGGTTCTAGCTGAAGAGTAAAATCCATTGAACCCTCCAGATCTTCGAGACCTTTTGGCCTCCTTAGACTCCCCTTCCTCGCCTAAAACACCCTCAATCTTCCTTGCAATCTCCACTACTTGCTGAAATGAAGCATCAGTTTGCAATTCTCGAGCCATGCATATTTTAATATCATAATCGAGCCCTCAATGAATCTGCGGACCCGTTCTCTGATTGTAGGAACTAAGATAGGTGCATGACAGGCTAACTCACTGAACCTGATAGCATATTCTGACACTGTTATAGTGCCCTGACGTAACCGTTCAAACTCTGTGCACCACGCATCTCGAAGAGTCTGGGGACCAAATTCTTTCAAGAACATTTCCGAAAATTGAGCCCAAGTTGGTGGTGTGGCATCGGCTGGTCTACCTTCTTCATAGATTTGTCACCACCGATACGCTACGCCTGATAGTTGAAATGTAGTAAAGGCAACTCCGCTCACCTCCACAATACCCATGGTGCAGAGAATACAGTGACAATTTTCTAGAAATTCTTAGCCATCCTCTGCAGCAGTGCCACTGAAAGTTGGTGGATCGTATTTCTTAAACCTTTCAAGTCTCCTTTGTTCTTCTTATGATGCCTCGGGCCTGACCTCAAGCCGAACCGGAATAACAAGTTGTACCGGTACTACACCTGGAACCTTTCCAACGTGAACTTGCTGCTCTGGAGTTGTGGTAGGAGTTTGAGCTACTCCCCTAATCTGCGGAATGTTTGGTGCAACAGAGATCAATCCCACCTGAGTTAATGTACTAAACATACTCAGGAACTGTGCTAAAGTCTCCTGAAGTCCTGGGGTAACAACAGGTGCTTCTAGTACCTGTCCCCCAACTGGAGCTACTAGTGGTTCCTCAACTGTTATTCTGACAGGTGCTCTAGTCGTAGCACGTGCCCTTCCTCGACCTCTACCTCGGCCCCGACCTCTTGCAGCCCTAGCAGTATGTGCGGATGCCTGCTCAGCTAACCCAGTAGCATGTGTCCTCACCATCTGTGAGAGAATGGAGATACAAAGGTTCAAATTCCAAATTCAACAAATTCTGCACGACAGGAATGTAAGAAATGGAAATTTCCGAACAGTTCTATAGCCTCTCGAAGATAAGTACAGACGTCTCCGTACCGATCCGCAAGACTCTACTAGACTCGTTCGTGACTCGTAGAACCTATGAACCTAGAGCTCTAATACCAACTTGTCACGATCCAAAATACCACCACAGGAGTCGTGATGGCACCTAGTCTCTAAGACTAGGTAAGCCGATTTTCATTGCATTTTTGAAGCCATTCTTTTTTTTGAATAACATAAGTAACCAAAACTAACAGCGGAAATAATTACAATATACAACCTCCCAAGACTGGTAGTACTGAGTCACGAACTCTAACTGAATACATAGAATGATCACGAGGACCGAATATATAATATTGTTTGATTACAAGTTAACAGTACAATGAAATGAAAGGACTCCAATGACTACGACGACCAAGCAGCTCTACCTTAAATCCTTACGATCTCGCTTTAACTCTGCTCAAGTCCGTTATCTTCAATACCTGGCTCTGCACAAAAATGTACAGAAGTGTAGAGTGAGCACACCACAGCGGTGCCCAGTAAGTATCAAGACTAACCTCAATGGAGTAGAGACGAGGTACAGTCAAGACACTCACTAGTCTAATAACATGTGCAATATAATATACAAAATAATAGAAAACAAATAACAATAGGGGCAGGATAAAACAACCATTGATATGCACAACAGACAACAAGAATACCATTAATATTACTCAACAATTAATAAATATAATTACACTCAATTAAATCAAGTCCTTCAAATAAATGTCTTTCACATAGTTTTTTCAGATAACTCTCTTTCAAATATAATTTTCTCAAATAATTATTTTTCAAATATAATTCTTTCAATAAATCGTTTCTAAGTAAAAATCCTTCCAAATAAATATTTTGAATATAATTCTTTCAATTAAAAATTCACCACGTGACACCTCATTTCAAAATCATCAAAATACGGGTCTCAGCCCATTTTTATATTTTTCGTAAATACGGGTCTCAGTCTATTTTTATATTTCCACGGCACCTCGTGCCCATAATTAAATCATCATATTTGCTCGGCACCTCGTGCCCTCATTTCATATCACAACTTCACGGACAATTCACGTTCCAAATATCATTATCATTTCATCACAGTACCTCGTGCCCACATTTTATATCACAACTGTACGGACAATTCACGTGCCAATATCCTCATCTCATATCACAATTCACGGAACCTCGTGCCCATATTTTATTTTATAAACCGTCCGACAATAGCCACAGGCTCTCAATTTCATCATAAATCAGATTATTATCAATTTACTAACAACAAGACAAGTTGCAGAAGGTATAAAAATAAATACACGAAAATCACAACATCACATGAAAATTGTCAATACCACAACCCCACATTATCACATATCGTCCCTGACAATAGCCACCCTTATCGCTCCTATTGCCACCCTTATCGCTCCGCCCAGACAATATCAATAGCGACCCTTATCGCTCCTATTTCCACCCTTATCGCTCTATAGCCACCCTTATCGCTCCGTCCAGATAATATCAATAGCCAACAAACACAACAGTGAAATACCACCCTTATAACCACATAATATCAACGGTAAAATGCCACCCTTATCTCCCCAAAATAATAACTCACACAATACAACAATTTATACGGGAAATTATCACAACAACATAACAAAAATCAATTCATATCATAATTTGCCCAATGGCCACAACCAAATTTCAAAGCTACAACCAAGTCAATTAATTTCACAGCAAATAGCCAAATGATCCACACAATGTGTACAACACCAAAAATAATCAATATAGATAGAAATTACTCAACATAAAGCAAAGTCTTCATAAAAGATCAAATTTTCAATAATTATATAAACACCTCTTCTTAAGCTCATTTAAATAATTATTTGCAGAGGAGAAATAAAATATTTTACAAGGGGAGGAAAGAGCTTCCGAGGATAGTTAGAGTAATCCCGAACCAATCCTCAACCTACTCAATTTCGTCTCCAAGCTAGATGTTATTTTCATTATCATGGCGGATGATAGAGAGAGTTCTCTGATTTGAGAAAGATATAAGTACTGCAAATTTAAGTATTGTAATCACGTTTGTATAGACATCATTTAGTACTTTAGGGAATTTATCCGAGTACTAATTTTTTTGGCACTTTAAAAATTTATTTGAGTGCTCATATTTAGTCTTGTAGACTTAAAATATATATTTAAATGCATCGTTACATGTGAGATGTCTTAAAGTTACACATTTGGGTGTCTAACTTTTAAATAAAAAAGGACTCTTTTATTTATATTTAAACGCTACGAAGAGGATGTCTCCTTTTCATTCAGGCATAAAATATGATCAATTGATTTGAGTAGACTTTTAGTCTGAGGGAGTATTAATCCCGATAGGATTTACGGGATTATTGACCCCATTAAGATTTACGGGAGTATTGATCCCAGTAAGACATTGATTCTGAGGGAATATTGATCCTAAATAAATATATATCTTAGTAGATTTATCCTGAAGAGACCTTTAATATGATTGGATTTTGAATCCAAATTGGAATATATGAACATACTTCCAAGTAGAGAGGGACACATGTCCGAAATAATATTTG
The DNA here is from genome assembly GCF_000715075.1 of Nicotiana tabacum. Lineage (NCBI taxonomy): Eukaryota > Viridiplantae > Streptophyta > Magnoliopsida > Solanales > Solanaceae > Nicotiana > Nicotiana tabacum. The sequence continues at coordinate 24,800,103 of NC_134094.1, read as the reverse complement.
AGATTTTCCTTAATATACACAGAATAATTGATCTGAGTAATAATACAATTAGCCATTAAGAAAGGCTTATATATTTAACTTGAATGGTCATTGTTGGACTGAATATAAGTCACGTATTTGTTCAAAGTGAACTTTATTCTGGTGGCATATTTTCTCATAACTTTGCTGACATGTGTCGACATTTAATAGACTCACGTGGCGAGTCTATTTTTTACTAATACAGATAGTCTCCCCACTTTTCGGTCACTCAATGTGATATGACCGGGAAGTGGAAGATTTTATCTTTTCCACCTTTGCCGCTGCCTCATTAAAAACCTTGCTAGAAACACCCAATAGGGATAAAAACCAGGCGAAGGAAAAAAAGTGCAGAGCTTAGGAATTCAGATGACAACTTCGTCGCTTATTTTCCTTTCGTTAATGATCGGTTGGTACTGAAAAAGTATCACTACCATAGAAAGCTTGATCTCAGACTTTTAACGTTTATCTGGAAGTTTTAATCTTTGAGTTTTGACTCTTGAATTTTTAGTTGTACCCAAAACTTTTATAACCTCACAGTCTTAGAGACCGGAGATGTTAATAACTAGGAAATTTGTACTTTTGGTTTGGATAAAGTCTATGAATTAATGCATCTGGTTAACTTTATGATCGGGACATCTAGTCATTAGCCATTTGATTTGTTGACTTTAGAAGAAGAGTACTATGGGTACTGATTCTAGAGAGTGTCCTTGCATGTCTTCCAAATAAAATATTTTACAAGGGGAGGAAAGAGCTTCCGAGGATAGTCAGAGTAATCCCGAACCAATCCTCAACCTACTCAGTTTTGTCTCTAAGCTAGATGTTATTTTCATTATCATGGCGGATGATAGAGAGAGTTCTCTGATTTGAGAAAGATATAAATACTGTAAATTTAAGTACTGTAATCACGTTTGTATAGATATCATTTAGTACTTTAGGGAATTTATCCGAGTATTAATTTTTCTTGGCTTTTTAAAAATTTATTTGAGTGCTTATATTTAGTCTTGTAGACTTAAAATATATATTTGGATGCATCGCTACAAGTGTGATGTCTTAAATTTGCACCTTTGGGTGTCTAACTTTTAAATAAAAAAAAGGCCCTTTTATATATTTTAAACGCTATGAAGAGGACGTCTCCTTTTCATTCAGGCGTAAAACAGGATCGATTGATCTGAATAGACTTTTAGTCTGAGGGAGTATTAATCCTGGTAGGATTTACAGGAGTATTGGCCCCATTAAGATTTACGGGAGTATTGATCCCAGTAAGACATTGAGTCTGAGGGAATTTTGATCCCAAATAAATATATATCTTAGTAGATTTATCCTGAAGAGACATTTAATCTGATTGAATTTTGAATCCAAATTGGAGTATATCAACATACTTCCAAGTAGAGAGGGACACATGTCCGAAATAATATTTGAGATTTTTATTAATATACACAGAATAATTGATCTGAGTAATAGTACAATTAGCCATTAAGAAAGGCTTATATATTTAACTTGAATGGTCATTGTTGGACCGAATATGAGTCACGTGTTTGTTCAAAGTGAACTTTATTCTGGTGGAATATTTTCATATATCTATCTTGATTTGGATATAAAACTCTCGTTTTTTATCGTGGGATTGTTGACTCTGACATAGAGTTCTCGATCTTTTTTGTGTACGTGTAGTATATGTATTTTTGAAGAACTCATACAACACTGTTTGAAGTGTTTATTCTTGATATGAGCAAGACAACTAACTGAGTTGAGATTGTGGTAAGTAATGTCGGAATACTCTTAGGAACTCTATCTCCCAAGGTAATTGATTGTTTGTATCACTTCTTATAATATTAGGTCAAATTGACTAATGTTCAAGTATAAGTAATCTCCCTAGTGTTCGAATTATGAGGTATGAGAACTCAAACACTTGAATCATAATTGGACAGTCCCGACTATAATAGTACTTGATAGGATAGCTAGTTTCGATGTTGATGGACTTTCAAATGGTCCAATTCCAACATAGGGACGGTACCAGAGCTCTTTTTATCAAATATTATTTACTCTGGCCGGAAACTACGGAGGTTCCAAAATATTGTCGAGGATCATGCCATATCTTGATTTGAGCTATTCATACTAGCTTTGATGAGTTTTCGATTTAAAGCCTTATTATCGGAGTAATTTTTACTGCTTTCTTTATAAATTTCTCGCATCATATATTTTGTTTGTCTTGTCCATGTGGCATTTTAGCTTTGGGACCCTTGAATATTCTCAAATATAACTCTCCTTCAACAAGGCAGTACGAGATGAGACGCACTCAAAGTTGTCGAAAGCGTGCTTGTCTGTGGGTAAAGTTCTATTCTACAAGTAATCAATGAATTTATTATGCCAAAATTAAATTACTCGAACTTACCTCATTTTCATTCTAATTGATGATAGATCAGGGATCGCCCAAATAAGGGATGACTCGATCCCGAGATTGTTTGACCCAAAAATGATATTTCTCAATAAGAGCCCGGAGTTGCTTCTGGAGTCGGTGATATCAGTAGTTGATCTTTGACTAGCACATCCGACTCGATTTTCTTGGGCTGCATAGTTTTCTTGGATCTGATCAATCATTAAACCAATATTTTTGCTCTGAGTCCCCTAGCTAATTCAAGCCCTATAGCATGTGCTTAATACTCATATTTGTTGTTAGTAATAAAATAACTTTTATGAATTATTTAACTACTTTTCCTAATAGGCATTAAGTATTGTCTCTAACTCGAGACTTTTAATACTTGTGGACCTAATTGTGTAGAAGGTCCAAATTTCGAGTTTATCCCAAAAATAACATATAATTTCTTTTCAACTTCGGGTAATATGTTCAAGCTAAGATTAATCATGAAATATGCTAAACTTGTGATTTTATAGTCGTACGTGGTTGATAAATAATATCATATTTCCTAAGTTCGACTACTCATTTAGCTAGCCTTCCTGACATTTCACGTTTATGCAAAATATTGAGTAATGAAAATATAGTGACTACGGGAATTGAATGACATTGAATATAAAGCCTTAGATTTAGGGCAGCTGCAATTAATGCCAAACTTCTCAAAATATAGATATGTAGTTTCCGTATCTAAGAGCATTTTATAATAGATGGGAGAATGTGTACCTTTATCTTGTTGAATTAAGATTGCATTTACCGAGACATCCGAGACAATTTGGTATACCAACAATCATCTTTCTCGTCGGAATTTTGAAAGTAATAATGGGTTGATGTTTGTTAGCGAGTCCAAATGATTCGACTTTTCTGACTAAACCGACCTTTCGAAGTTTTGTAACTTTATCTTTTATTATTTAACTCCAGTTTCTTCTTTTGCTCGACCGGATTATACCGCGGGTCAATATTGAGCATACAAACTATTATCTCCGGTGGTATACCTGTTATGTTAGCATGGGGGGCAAGTAAAGTAATTTGCGTTAGCACGTAAAATTTTAATCAACTTACCTTTAAATTCGATGTCGAGACGCGACTAACGTAAACCTTCCTATTTGGGAAGTCAATAATAGTTTCTAGTTCTTCAGCATTTGACCTTGTGGCTTCTAATTTCTTCGGTTAAATGATTGTTTCCGAAAATATTTGTCTGATTGTTCATGGTTATTAATGAACCTTCTTCCTCGTAATCTTTAATTATTCATCTCGCAACTATCTTTTCTTTTCCATTTGTCAAGTGCGGTATCTTTGTAAGCAATTCCCTGGGTGTTTTACCCATGCTTTTTCTAACCTTTATTTTTCTCCTGTGGAATTTTGTAATTTTGTAAGGTGATTCCTTACCTGTTTGGGAAGGTCCGGGTCTTTTTCAGCATGTGAAGAAAATCTCGTATCTCTTTGCTCAGACCTTTTTTTTCGATTTCTGCGTGTAGATTCGGATCACCCAAGAACCACTCTGTTGGGTCTTCGAACCTATTTTTGACTTTCGATTGAACCTCTGTGCCTTCCTTTATTTGAAGCTCAGTGCTGTAACAGTTATAAATATTATTCTCGTGGGATGGTTGGATATTCTCGGAGGTGTTCTATATGCACGTTCTGTTCCTTGATCTGTTTCTGTAAAGTTAGAACTAAATTTGCAAGTTAAAATTACCTGATGTATCTAAACCTTATGTTTCGGTACTGTTTGGCGCAGATTCTTTTTAATCAGTTCAGGCTACTAATAGTTGCGTTACCAATATACCAATGTACATTCTCCATTTTTATCTGCTTGTTGCTTACTTATCATTATCATGGCTATTATTCCCTTTTTATCATGATAAAGTCATCTCCAACTTGGTTGTCCTCAACTGTGTTGATTGACAAATTTCGGCCATGAAGAAGGTTTAAACTGAAAACAAGTGAATATTAACAAAAATTGGTAGTATCTTTGGATGGATAGCAAATTTGCTTGAGTTCCCGGTAACGGAACCAAAATGTTTAACCCAAAAAATAGTTTTCAAGGTCAAAGCAATAATTTTATATGACGGGCCACCACTACAATATTATGCATTTACAGCTACAAAATATATTGTAGCTGAATATGAAAAATTCTGTGGCTAAACACTTTAGCCACAATATTTTTTTTCGTAGCATTCGTAGCAAGAAGTAGCGTAACTAAAAGTTAGCTACAGACTTTACATGGTTCGTGGCTAAGGACTAATATTTATTGCTACGAATATTTTTGGTATTGTAGCAATATTAACAGAACTTTTTTGCCACAAAATATATACCTATAGCAAAAACTCTTATTTTTTTGCCACGACAAATAAACTCTGTAGCAGTCTCTATGTTGTAGCCACAAGGTATTTTATCGTGGCAAAATAATTAATTTGTTTGCTACGAAAATTTATATGTTGTGGCTATTTTTATACCTCAGTCTCGTGGCAACTGTTCTTTTATTTAGCTACGAGTTCAAAAATTTATAGCTATAATTGAAGTATTTGCCACAAACTTTTTGGTATGTAACTAAGAATTCATTCTTTTTGCCATAAAATATATAGAATTAAAGCTATCGTTTAATCATTTGCTACGGAAAGTTAAAAAATTAACCATCAATTATATATATGTGTAGCCCCGAATTCTAAATTTCTATTGCTATAATTGAAGAATTTGCTTCAAAATAATTGGTCACAAGAATTTTATCCTGCAGCTAAAATTTCAAATATTTTAGATTCCAAAATAGATACATATAAGAATTGTTACAATGTAGCTAAGAACACGATACGCAAGTCTTCTACAACACCATCTTGCTTGAGACACAAAGTAGCATCGTCTTCTCCTTTCTCTCTTCCCTAAGTAGCACCGACTTAACTGCACCTTAGCTTTAGTCTTAACTTGTCATTGCTGCTCTAACTTCACAAATCTGCCTGTCAACGATAAAGTATTTTAACACATCAAAGCAAAAAATAACTGATCATATATGCAAGAGGTAGCCACTACATTGCTTCAAAAATTAATGAAGCAAAAGACATATTGCTTGCAAAGACTAAGAAGGCGGTACTGCAATTTAATTAACCTTAACCGAGTCGCATTAGTGCTTTCTAAGTTACAAATCACTTTGTAATTGGAGGCGGATCATGCTATCTGGCACTAGACTAAAATTTTAACTGAAATGGATTAATTATTTTTGGCTAAAAGATGTATTTTAGTCGGAGAAGGCAACATTTGACAATTGTATGAATTCACTGAATATTTAACAGGTACAATTGAGTTTCAACTTCAATACAAAGATGCAAGTTCGATTAGTAAAAATATTAATAGAATATCAATAAGACAAGAAATATTTCTTGATAATTCTTTTACAAGAATTTTTAACATATAACAAAATAGAAAAGTAAAAAGCAACAAAAGAATTAAAAAAACCTGTAGACTTTTTAAACTTCTTAAAGGATCTTCATCACAATTTTCTAATGTTACTTTGCTGTTACAGTCCATGAACTATGGCTCCTCCCAAAATTACCACTTCAAAATCTTCAAATTTTCACTCACTATATATCAAAAATAGGGCAGAATATTAAATTGCTGAATAATTCGCAAAATTAAAACCAAAAATTCATGTCAAGTAGGTACGAAAAAACTCACAAACCGTAAAATATAGAGATATGAGCTTACCTCTTCTGCTCAAGAATAGCGAAGTTATGGGGTTCTCTCTCACTCTTCTTCTCTGTCGTTCTCGCATTTTTTAGTCTAACCATGGTTGAAGAAAGAATTGGGAAAGTGGGGGTGGGATTGGCGGCCGAAGAGATCAGAATGTAGTTTAGGTTTTGGTGATTTTGCTTTGGGCCAATTGCAATTGCTGTTTGTCATTCTTTTACTTGTTGTTATATACTCTATATTTCAATTTATGTGAACCTATTTCTTTTTTAATCCGTGCCAAAATTTTTTTATCTTTATATAATAATTTATAACCACACAAAATATATGTACCTCATTTTACACCACAAGTTCAAAAGTTTTCTTTTTTTTCTTAAACTCCGTATCTAGTCAAATGAATTCACATAAATTGAAACGGAGGGAGTACTTATATAATATATAAATTTTGCTTTCTTTTATTTTTTAATTAATACATCTTAATTCAGTAAATGCAAAGAAATGTAAGTGCTAACAATTATAAGTAAGAACACTACCTACGAAAATACAAAAAGAATAAATATATAATTTATGTCAAGTAACATAGAAAAAATAACTATTTGCATAAAATAAAGATATTCTAACTTAAGTTTTTCTTTAAAGTTTCTTTCATCCTATATGATATTGTTAGTAGTTTGTTATATACTCCTATTTTTATTATATTAGATTCGTATTTTAGTGTTTAATTAGATTTATAAAAAAGATTATGCTTATTCAAATTGAATATAATTAGTGATCAATGTAAATAATTACAAGCACAAAGTTACTGTATAATTACATTTTTTTAAATTATATTAGAAAATCACAAGTACTACTTAGTTTGATATGAATTATTATATACTAGTTAATTATTTATAAACTCATTTATCAAGCAATATTAAATTCTCAAATTTTTGAAAGACAAGATCCTCTTTCTGTATACGAATTATATTAAATTCTTAATTCTTTGATTCAGTAATATAAATAATTTATTGTACAATGTAGTTAGTACAAGATTATAGTTGTTTAAATTTGATATAATTTGTCATGCACATAATTGTGGGATATAATTCCATTTTTTTTTAATTATAATTGAAACTTATACCGTCAGACTTCTCTATAATAACATCCTTATACAACAACCACTCACTATAAAAGTCAAGTTTTTCTCATATCCGATTTTTATGTTATGTTATAATATGTATCCTCTATAACGATGTTTCACTATAGCAACAAAAAAAATATTGGAACAAAAGAAGTCGTTATAGAGAGGTTTGAGTGTACGTAAGACTTATTTAATAATAATTATAATATAATCAATTTTTCTATGGACTTGGATGTCAACCACATTATATGAAACTCTTAATTCTTAGTGTAACTATATATAGTAAAATTAAATACTTATACCCCCTATATTATGAAAATCCTAAGTTTACACTTCCTCTTAGGTATATCCATAACTAAATGTATATTAAAATATACTTATTAAAAAAATTAAATTTTTAAATAAAAAGTTCTACGTATTATTTTTATAAAATTTAATAGAGAAGATAAATATTATTGTTGAAAATTTTTATTCACGCGTTTGATTAAATATAAATTGCTTAATAAGATATGCAACTATTAGTGAAAATTTTCTTAAATTTTAAACATGTAAGTTATCTGTATTTGTAATTAAATATAAAATTCTTATTACATATGAATAACTCAATTTTATTTTAGTTTGTTTATTTATTGAACCGCTGAAAAATTATCTTAAGTTTGTTGTATGCTATTTTATTTGTGTATGATTTTCATTATATGAGAGGCTTACATATTTTTAGAAGAAAAAAAAAAGAATAGTTTCATTATAGTTAAAGACTTTTGGACGATAAAACTATTTTGTCAAATATATAACAATTCTGGTTATCTAATTAAGTATTTTGGGTTCATTTCATGTTTAAGAGTTAAGAAAGATGCATATTTCATAAAATATTTATTATCCTTTTTAATCAACTGCATGAATAAATATTTTCAACAAAAATGTTTACCCTCTTTTTAAAATTTTATAAAAATAAGTATATGAATAATGCTATAATTGTAATTTATTATTTAACAGTTTTATTTTAATAAACGTAGTTATACATTTACCTCATAGAGATGTAAGTGTATGATTTTTAAAATATAGGGGAAGTAAGTTTAATTTTAAAATAAAACAAATGTATCTAAAAATTGATTGATATTGCAATGATTAAACCTAAAAATTAAAATGAATAATAAAGTTAGCGATAGAAGTTTCGTTTATAGATCTTCTGCTATATATTAGTACAAAAACTGGCAACAAATTTTATTTTTCGTCGCAAACCTGTCGCTATTTTACTATACTTTTTTTAGTTTAATTTTTATTCTATTTAAATTAAATTTTAAGATTGAAGATATTTTTCATTTTAATCTTTCTTATTTAGAAGTTAATTAATTCTTCAAGTTATATACATTGTTGTTTTTCCAAATTTCTATATGAAATTATTTTTTTATAACCGCATATAATTTTTAGACTAACTCTTGTCATGACTTTCATAGTCGAAGTAAAAGAATTCTTCTACAAATTGTTTTGCAGCTAATTTATTATAGTTAACATATTATTACTTCAATGATAACCTCAAATGTATGACAATATATATAGTTATGGTCAATTATGAAAGGTAATTGTCTACTATTTATTTTGTCATGACAAATAATTGGAACTATTAAGCTAACTATTTGTATCATTTTTTTTTAACTTGAAGCAAAAACATCAATTAACTACAAGATTGTGTTTTAACTGATTTAATGTGACTAAAATGTTATTATTGGCTACACGAAACTTAGAGTCGTTGCAAAAACTTATGAATACCTATAAAATTTCACCACAACAATAAATATGTGGCTATATCATTTATGACAAATAATTATAGTTATTAAGCCGATTATTGGCACGATTTATTTAAAAATTGAAGCAAAATTGTTTGCTCAACTACAACATTTTAATTTAAATAATTTATTGTGACAAAAAATTTATTTTGCTACAGTAAGTTTCAGCATGTGACAAAAACTATTGATTAGCTATTAAAGTTTATCATTCTATATTATTTTGTCATGACAAATAAGCGTAGCTATTAAGCCAACTATTGCCATAATATTTTATAACTTGAAGCAAAAATATTTATTTAGCTACAACAATTTGTTTCAAAAAAATTATTGTGGCTAAAAGTATATTATTGCTACAGTAACGTTTAAATCGTGGCAAAACTTATGATTAGCTATGAAATTTACTATAGCAATAAGTTTGTAGCTGTTTAGGTAGTTATTGCCACGAAAATTAGTAATTATAGCAAAAATAATGAATTAGCTTTGTAAATTTAGTTTTGTGGCTAAGAAATTTTAAGAATTTATAAATAGCAACGAAATTCTAATTTTTGTGGCTATTATTAAGTAATAGCTACGAAATTTAGATTTGTAGCTTAGCTTTCGTAGCTACAAATACATTTTGTTGTAGTGCACGAGTAACCGATTCAATCCGAAAGATTTAAATTTTCATTAATAAAACGTCATAGAGAAGTGAAAAATAAATTCAATGACAGATAATATAATAAAAATAAAACAGAGACGAAATAATTCTTATTGAATGATAGGATGTTAAGCCGAACATAGCTTGAAGGGCCGAACTATGACTAACTTGGGAGCAAGATGCTATGATTTATAGTGTATATAATTGTAGATAAGAAAATTAGATTCCCTCGTGGTGATAAAAGTGTGTCTATTTATAGGGCTAAATCTAAATAACCATTCTCCTTGAATTATGGGTCCATTATGAGCATTTACTCAATCCATCTGTTACTTTTGGAAGACTTGTAACATCTGTGTAAATGCTAGAATTCCGTAACTGATGAGTTAATTCCATAACCGATGAGTTAATTCTATAACTGATGAGTCAATCCCGTGCCTGTTGAGTCAATCCCATGCCTGTTGAGTCAATCACGTGCCTGTTGAGTCAATCTCATGCCTGTTCAGTCAATCCTGTACCTGTTGAGTCAATCTCGTAATTGATTGCCCTGTTCTGACCGTTACAACCATTTATTGCATTTATTGTACGTTACATAGTTGATTTGTAATTGATGGCATGATGATGGTAAATCCCATGTAATCCAGGATTAATTGATTCTTTCCTCATATATAATTATGAGTTATTTATTCTCCTGTAACTGATCTGGAACTATTCTATGATGGTCAGTTCCAAGACTAACGGGTACGGTACGAGTATGCTCGGTCCCGGGGGTATTTCACATATCATCTCTACATGTCATTCTTCATTTTTCTCATAACTTTGCTGACATGTGTGGACATTTAATAGACTCAAGTGGCGAGTCTAGTTTTCACTAATACACATGCACCGGAAGCTATGCCTCACGGAAGAAGGTGAACACAAAATGCACAGGAAGCTATGCCTCTCGCTCTGATCTCTTATATGGTTAAAGGTGAACACAAAATGCAATAGTCAAGCTATCATGTGCTGCTCTCAAGAATAGTTTCCCAATAAGCTTTCTTTTATATTTTTTTAAGTTGATGCATCTTTTTCTGTCGACCAGTTCCCTCAATTAGTGCTCTTAACATACCGAAATAGCACAAAATTAGTGTAATATCACTAATTAAGTATAATGGGAAATTTAACACAAAATACAACCAAAGAGCGATAAAAATAGGAGTAAATTAATAGCAAAATACATACAATATGCTCAACAAAATGCAACTCAAATCAAAACAGGCATTTCATAAGTCATATAGCATTTGAAGAGTTAAAATATTCTTCAAATATTGCATATACGACCTTAGGCTTTTGTACATAACATCATATATCAAAAGTTTAATTGGGAGCACCTATTACGAAGAAATTTACTATAAACTATGATAAAAAGGTGTAATTTCCACTTTTAGACAAAAGACTCTTCGTGTCATTGATGTAAAGAAGGTTTAGTCCGTATCATACATTGATGTAAACAAGGTTTACTCTTTTCTCCTAAACACTCGTAGACATTAGCATATACATTGTAGTGTCTTTTCAGAGCTCTTAAGATTCATAGTGAACTTCAATGAGAGTTTCTCTTGAAGCAATAACGTGTTGATCTAGTCTCCACCGGAGCCATAAAGGACTTCTAAATTGATTCGTTTGTGCCGATAAGTCCCAATTGCATCATAAAAATAGTTCTTTCGTATACCTGTAGTAACTATTGTCACTTCCTTTTTTATTTTGATAATTTCTGCGATTAGATGGATTATATATATATTTACACAGATACCTCGATGATTTCGCTCGCTAATACATAGAGTCCAATAAGTATATTTTGCGTTGGTACGGAAATGGGATCCCCAATAGCCGGAGACAAGATTCATATAAAAAAACACAAGTAAACAGGCCTCTACTTGAGCCGCCGTATCTTATATCTCGCATAATACCTATACTCCATATGTATGCCTCACTCTGTAGCAAACCATAGAGCAGATTTTAACCTTTACATACGCTTCAAAAGTAACCATTAAAATTCCGTAAACTATAACTAAGGAAATTACTTAAAATTTACTCTTAAATTACGAAGCTATTACAGGTTAGGGAAGAGAGGGGTAAGCAAGGAAGGGTGAGATGGAGCATTGACGGGAGAGGGGGTGGATGAGGACCGGGGAAAGGGGTGTTGCTTAAGGGCATGGGATGCCGGATGCGGGAGAGGCTGGGCTAAGGGTGGGGGATAGGGTGAGGGTCTTTCAACCCTCTCGGCCCCCACCCTATCCTCAATCCACCCCGACCACCTTGTCCACTACTTGCCTACCCCTATAATGCCCCAGCCACCCAACTCCCCTAGCTCACCCCGTCCTTGGCCCTGGCTCCCCCTCCTTTGCCCCCGAACCCCCACCTACCTCTTAGTTCAACCACTGGGCACCGAAACATCCCACGCCCCGATGAACACCCTCCCCCAAATCTTCTACCCCCGCCTCTCCCAACACCACCTCAACCCATCCCCCTCTCGCGGCCCTTCTCCACCCCTTTCTCCCCTACCCTACAGTAACTTGGTATTCTAAGAGTAAACTTTAAGTTATTTTCTTATTTATAGTTTATTAAATTTTAGTGATTATTTTTTAAATGGGTGATTATGAATTATATTCATATAATATATATGTGTATATTTATTATTAGAAATATTATTTATATACATATAATGTATGAGATAAGGATTAGTTAAGTGGTTAGCCAGTCTAATTTTGTAAGACTTTCTCCAAGGGATAAGACAGATGAGCGGTCAATTATCACTAGGCATTATGCTAACCAAGTTCACTCTCTACTTATGTGCAGATCCATCCACTAGTACTATAGCTTAGCCTCGTTGATCTTGTTCAATACATATTAAGAGTTCCATAGAGCCGAGCCTTCCATAATTGGATCGTGGAGCAGCTTCTACTCTATATTTTATGTTATATTTTTGGATTTTAGCAAGTACTCTTGTGCTTAAATTTTAGATGCTCATTAGACTCTGGATTAGTGGGGTGTGGTTGGTTTTAAACTTCGTATCGCATGTTAAGGATTTCACTATTGTTTCAGTTTGTTTATATCTATTTATGGATATGTTATTATGTTTCTCTTATTGTTAAGTTGTTCATTGTTATATTTCACCTAGTCGACATTAGCTTGTTGAGTGTCATGTTGCGCCCTTATTTTGGGTCATGACAAAGCCTAATATTCTCCGGCCTCGGATACCCCTTGACCACATCCCCTACCCTAGGCCTACCATCTAATCCCCCCATCCCTACCACCAACCCCCCGTACCATCCCACCAACTCCTGCCACCCTTCCCCTACCCATTCTGGGCCTAAACCTTGATCTTTGGATGTCAAACTTCGAGTACAACCCAAAAACTCCGATACCTGACCACAACCCCTGAACCCCAACACCCGACCTCTAACCCCTGACCTCGACCCTTGAACTTGATATCTAACCTTGAACCCCATCCTGCGATCCTATACACTCAATCCACGGACCTCGACCTTTGACTAAGACCCCCGACCCACTAATCCGATCCTCGACTCTCGATCCCCAACTCAAGACCTTTGACCCTTGGACCCCAATACTAGACCTCGACCCTTGTATCCTGACCCTAGATCCCAGATCACTAATTTTGGACCCTGAACACAATACTTGAACCTCGACCCCCATGATCCTACCCACCCTATTCCCCATAGTATTTGCCTAGGTTATCCATTTCCCACAGTGTTTGCCTGGAAATTTATATGTAAATGCTCTTGGGCCAATATTTCTGCCTACAAACCAAACTACCAGACAAGAAGTAAGAAAATTACTAATTTTTCGAAAATATATTTGGGCGAATCACATTTTTCTTCATACCAAACACACCCTTAATTTTCCTTTTTCTCTATATATGATCTAAACTCCACCAGTCTTACCTAGATTTGAACATTTGATTCTATTTTTATCATATTCAATTACCTCTTTATTTGCCACTGTGATATTTTGTTATTTTATACTTCAATGCCACACAAGAAAAGGTAATTTGTGTGGTGTATAATTTTTTGTGTGCATAGATTATAGAAGGATCTGGTTCTACGAGTTCCTTACACTACAGTTGCGGAATAATAAATACATAAAGTAAAGAACACAAGTATTTTTACGTGGAAAACACCGGCTCTAAAGGTTAAAAAAAACCATGACCTACTTTTCAGTAAGATCTTTTTCAATACTTTACTAAATCACTGAGTCAAACAACAACGTTTACAAAACTCTTGTAAACCTAAGAATTACCTATAACCTGTAACGACCTAGTCGGTTGTTTTGAGTATCATAACCTCATTTTCCCATTTATTGCTTATTTTATCTTAGTTTGTTATTATTTGACTTATCGCGGTAGTTGGTTTAGTTCCGAGGATGTTTCAGAATGAGTTGGGATACTTAGTCCAAGGGTTGGAAACCTAAGTTGGGAGAGTTGACCGGATGTTGACCTATGTCTAAATAACTCTGGAATGGCATTTTAGTGGTTCTTATAGATCTATATAGTAAGTTTAGACTTAGGAGTATGTCCGGATATTAATTTGAAGATCCGTAGGTCGTTTTGGCCTGGATTGGCAAAAGGTGAAAAATATGAAGTTTGGAGAGTTGAGAAGCTTGACAGAGAGTTGACTTTATTGTTATCGGGCTCAGATTTTGGTTCCAGAAGTGGAATAGGTTCATTGTGTTATTTATGACTTGTTGCAAAATTATAGGTCAATCGGAGTTGGTTTGATAGGTTTCGGCATCGATTGTAGAAGTTGGAAATCCATTAGTTTCAATAGGATTGAATTGGGGTGTGATTCATGTTTTTGGTGTTATGTGGTATGATTTGAAGCCTCGACTAAGTTCGTAACGTGTTTTAGGACTTGTTGGTATGTTTGGATGGGGTCCTGGGGGGCCTCGAGTGTGATTCAGATGTAATTCGATTGAAGTTTGGACTTGAGGAAAATTCTCAAGACTTTCAGGTTTGGTGCGATCACACCTGCGAAGAATTTGTCGCAGGTGCGTGACCGCAGAAGCGACCATGGGGTCGCAGGAGTGGTCCTAGGTGTGTTGGGAAGTGATCGCATGTGTGAGTAGTTTTCCGCATCAGCGAGCCAGCAGATGCGACGAGTCTCCGAAGATGCAGATTTTGATAGGTGGGACTGGACACGCAGAAGCGGATTGGAATCCACAGACGCAGATGTGCAGGAGCGAAGAAGGGACCGCAGAAGCGGTCTCGTATGTGCGTATATTGGGCCGCAGGTGTGGCTGGTCAAGTGCTTAAGTGATTTTTGCATAAGCGGAGCTACAGGTCGGGCTGGTGAGTTTTGAGGTGCGGACTAAGGCAATATTTAGAGAGGTTTTCACCTAGGTTGAAGAGGTAAGTGATTTTTGATCACTTGTATCCATGTGTATTTTGATTACCCATTGATTATTTCACCTATTTACCATGAATCTAAGTTGGAATTTGGGGACTTTTTACCCATGTATCGGAGTGTAAGATTGGAGGGTCGATTTATGGTAGGAATTGGATGATTTTGGTATGGCTGGACTCGTTATTGAATGAGTGTTCAAATTTTGTAAATTTTGTCGGGTTCTGAGACATGGGACCAGGGTTCACTTTTGGGTTGACTTTTTGACTTTGGGTAAAGATCTTAGCTTTATCATTTGGAATCAATTCCTACAGCTTTTATTGATAGTATTATGTTATTTTTTGGTTAGATTAGAGCCTTCTGAAGATTGATATGCGTGGTAAGGGCTTGCTAGCAGAGTGATTTGATTTACTTAAGGTAAGTATCTTATCTAAACTCGATTGAGACACTAGTTGCCTTAATTATTGTGATAGCTATGTGCTATTGGGTGCGCACATGCGTGGGATTGAACCCATGCGCGGGCACCGAGGTTATTTATTAATGTTCGGGTTGTGCTCAGGCTCTTATAAGCCTAGAATTTGACTGTTAAACCTTAAGCTATGATTCTTCGCACATTTGTGACAATGTTGCAAATATTTGGTCCATGTTTGAGGCTACATAGGGGTTTAATTTCTGAATGAACTGATAAATGTTATTCTTTGATGACACTTGCCGGTTTGAGCTATGATAGTACACTTTAGCATATCGTTTATACCAATCCAGGGGCATGGAATTTGTTATCCACTCGTTTCATACATATATACTTGTTCATTTTCTCCTGTATGATGTGATTGGACTGGGTGCCTATGACCACGCCGGGCGTATTGTGTTGTTATGTTTGTTACCACATCGGGCGGATTGTACTGTTATGCATGTGACCATGTCGGGTGGGTTATGATATTGAGCTTGAATTAGCCGTACTTGCGTGTGGATATGGATCCGTCCCCCTATGGTAACCCTCTCATGTTTCTCTCTTGATGGTGTACACATGTTTATTGAGAATACTGATCAGCAACAGATACGGAAAAGTTGAGGAAAAAACTAGCCAGTGTTTTGTTGGAATTTGCATTTCATCTTTACTTGTAATTTCCTTAATCATTTATCTGATTTAACTGCATATCATCTCTATATGTCAAGATATTGACTGAGTAGGGTATTTGAGAATCTGTACACATACACACACGGATGTTTTCTTACTGAACTTTATGATTTGAATTCCAAATATCGTTCTGTATCAGGTTAAAGGATGAAACTACACAGGTGATAGCTAGTATCATTTTAATTTGTTTTTCTCTTACCTTGTCGTGTTTATTTACCACACGTATTGAGTACATTGGATCAGTTATACTCATACTGCACTCTGCACTTAATTGTGCATATCCAGGTATGGGGATCAGTTATCAACAGTAGGCGTTTTTGTTGGACTATCTGCTAGAGGCGAGGTAGAGTTGCATCCTTGGTCGCAGTTTGACTTGTCTTTTTCTTTCTTACTATTTTTACAGTTCAGGCAGTGTATTTATTGTTTCGTTTCAGACTTGTATTCCATTGTAGAAGCTCATGACTCTGTACCTACCAGTTTTCTCAGGATTTACTTTGTATTAGTAGTTTTATTGTATTGAGACCTCACACTTATGCTATTTTTATAAATTTTGTTATTTTGTTGCCTTCATTATCATGTTTCGACTTTCCTAGATAGTGTGTTAGGCTCTATCACAACGGGTAGGGATTTCGTGTCATGACAAGTTAGTATCAAAGCTCTAGGTTCATAGGTATTACGAGTCATGAGTAGGTTTAGTAGAGTCTTATGGATCGATATGGAGACATCTTTACTTATCTTCGAGAGGCTACCGAACCTTTAGGAAACTTCACTTTCTTGTATTCTTGTCATGCGGATTTAATAATTCCGGAAAAAACTAAACTTCTATTATTCTATTCCCTCACAGATGGTGAGGTAACGTGCTCGTATAGCAGCACCTGTGGAGCCACCAGTTTCTCCAGCTCAGGAGCTGTCACGACCCAAAATTCCACTAGTCGTGATGGCACCTAATCCAACCCATTAGGTAAGCCAATTACCAACTATCCAATTCCAATAAAATTAATTAAAAGAAAATATCTAAAACCAATACATTTCCCCAATAACTGGTAGTACAAATCATGAGCTTCTAAGAATAGAGTTTACAAAGCGGAAATGAAATAAATACATAGTCTGTTTGAATAGTATATAAATAGAGCTTTTATAAATCTAAGGCTACCATGAACAAGAGGCAGCCACGGAAGGAACACAGGTATATCTTCAGATCCGGAAACCATCGAGCACAACAACAACATCAGCCAACATCTGCACGCAATGTGCAGAAGTGTAGTATCAGTACAACCGACCCCATGTACGGAGTAAGTAACAAACCTAGCCTTAGGTTGAAAGTAGTGACGAGCTTCTACCAAAGTCGGGTCTAAAACTGCTAGTCCACAACAGTCCATAACAATAAAAAAGAAAATAATACCAGAAGTAACTCAGAGATAAAATGCTCAACTAAATCATGATTTCAAAAATAGTTCTTCCTTTCAAGTACATCAGTGAAAACCCAAATCGTTTACCGAAGTTGCCGAAAATATGAATTAGTTTGAAAACAATAATTTTTCCCAAAACTCCTTTCAATAATAAATGGGATGTTTCATTTTTCCTTCCAGATAACCCGTGTAAAAACAAATGCATCACTATGCCCATCTGTCAAAATATGTGAGAAATCATGAATAATGTGATGTTGTACAGCATGAGAAAAATACATCTATATGCCTGAATGTCATGCGTGCATGTCGATGCGATGCAATTCAGTGATAAAATCATAAACAGCCCCTCGGGATGACCTCACAATCACTCGTAAACAACCCCTCGGGCATACCTCATCATCTCTCACGCCTTCCAGTCACTCAACACTCGGCACTCAACACTCGCATTCAGTAGGTCCATGCGCTCACTGGGTGTGTGTACAGACTCTGGAGGGGCTCCTTCAGCCCAAGCGTTATAATCTGCACGGACAACTCACGTGATATAATAATATATGTATCCGCACCGACAACTCACGTGCTGCACGAACAACTCACGTGCTGCACGAACAACTCACGTGCTATAATAATATCTGGATCCGCACGGATAACTCACGTGCTATAATAAAACATATAAGGCATGCTGCAGGCGGGCAGCCCCGATCTACATAATAATCCTCACAATCAGGCCCTCGGCCTCACTCAGTCATCAATCTCTTCAGTGTCTCGCTCATAGGCTCACAATGTCATAAAAATATAAAATAGCCCAAAGAATGATGATATGATGTATTAATAAATAACAACAGAGACTGAGATATGATATTAAATGAAATGAATATGACTGAGTATGAATTTTCAATTTAAAATAAATAATTCACACCAATATGACCTCTATGGGTCCCAATAATACTGGCACATAGTCTCTACATGATTTTTAATATGCTTTTCAGCTCAATTTCTTTAACACATAAAACTGCATGAAAATGCCAAGATTATTTGACTACAAAATTCCACAGAAACAATTATGTCATAATTTCTATAGTGCACACCCACACGCCCGTCACCTAGCATGCGCGTCACCTCCTAACAATTCACATAATACATATATTTAGGGTTCATACCCTCAGCTCCAAGATTAGAAGAGTTACTTACTTCGAACAAGCCAAATCCAATGTCGATCAAGCTAAACAATGCTCTAGAAATTCCATTCTGCGTGTATCAGCTTCTGAACGGCTCGAATCTAGTCACAATTAATTTGATTCAGTCCACACAATTTATAGGAATTAATTCCATAATAAAATACTAATACTTTTCCACAAAATCTGAAATTACGCCCCAAACATCACCTGTGGGGCCCACGTCTCAAAATCTGATGAAAATTGCAAAATACGATAACCCATCCAATTACAAGTTCAACCATACTAATTTCACTCAAATCTGACTCCGAATCGGTATTCAAACTCGAAAAATTCGTTTTGTGGCATTATAGAAATTTCCTTCTATTTCTCTTGAAGATTCAATAATATTACACCAAAAATGAAGATTAATTCATGAAATATAACTACAAGGGAGTCAAGAACACTTACGCCAAGTTGGGTGGAAAAATTCCTCTCCAAAATCGCCCCAACTGAGCTCCAAAATGTCCAAAATGAGAAAAATCTCGGAACCCTCAATTTTAAACACTGCCAAGGCATTTCCGCACATGCGGTGCCTGGGCTCGCACCTGCGCATCCGCTTTGGCGGACAAAAATGCGCACCTGCAGAATGAGCCAGCCTTCCAAAGCCTCACATCTACGGCCCTTTCTCGCATCTGCGGGCTCGCAGATGTGCATTCCCCTTCGCACCTGCGTTGGCCTCACACCAGCCCCAGTCCGCATCTGGGCCAACACCTTCGCACCTACGGCCTTACTACCCAGTTCCACACTTGGCCGCTTCTGCGACTGATTTCGCGCACATGCGGCTTTGCACCTGTGATCAAAAGTTTCGCAGGTGTCATCACACCAGTAGGCAACAATCTTAACATTTCCTAAAGTCCAAATTTGATTTGATAACCGTCCGAAACTCAACCGAGCCCCTTGGGACCCCGTCCGAACATACCGACAATTCCCATAGCATAACACGACCTACTCAAGGTCTTAAAACACACATAACAACATCGAAACGACGAATCACACCTCCATTCGAGACCATTGAACTTTGAAACCTTAAATTCTATAACTTGTGCCGAAACATATCAAATCACGTCCGATTGACCTCGAATTTTGCACACAAATCACATTTCACATTATGGACATATCCCAATTTCCAAAATCGGATTCCGACCCCGATATCAAAAGTCAACCCCCCGGTCAAACTTCCCAAAAATTCAACTTTCGACATTTCAAGCCAAATTCCACTACGTACCTCCAAATAATATTCCGGACACGCTCCTAAGTCCAAAATTATCATACGGAGCTATTGGAATTATCAAAGCTCCATTCCGGGGTAGTTGACACATAAGTCGACATTCGGTCACTATTTTAGCTTAAGCTTTAAACCTTGGAACTAAGTGTTCAAATTCATTCCAAAACCTCACCGGACCCGAACCAATTACCCCAGAAATTCACACAACAACTATAAAGTACAATTTGAGTAGTAAATGAGGAAGCGGGGTTGTAATACTCACAACGACTGGCCGGGTAATTACAGGAGCAGATACCAGATATGGTTGAGCCGGTGAGATATGCTCTGGCACCAGTTGTGCCCTTTGTGATTCCAGGCCTTTAAGAGGCTTTGGCCCAGATATTAACTATAAGAACTAGCCTTGCTTAGGTGGTTTCAATTCTGGTGGCATCAACCACTTCTTAGGGGGGAGGTGCTCCGACTCCCGCCACCCGTACTCAGAGCATGTGGCTCAGGTACTTCAAACACTGGGGTACTATCATCCCAGCCGGTTGCAGCTTCTCAGTCCCATGTAGGTCTACCTATGAGTGACGAGGAGCAGAAGAGACAAGAGCGGTGTGGGAGGCTCAGGCCTCCAACTTTCAGTGGGGCTGAGTCAGAGGATGCCCACGATTTCTTAGACAGATTCCAGTTGATCCTTCACACGACAGGTATTCTAGAGATTAGTGGAGTCTCATTTACTACTTTTCAGTTATTGGGGCAGCCTTCAGATGGTGGGAGGCCTATGAGTTGAGTAGGCCAGCCAGTGCTGAACCACTTATGTGGCATGAGTTCTCAATTCTCGTTTTAGAGAAGTTTGTTCCACAGACCAGCAGGGAGGAGTTGCGTAGGCAGTTTGAGCAACTACGCTAGGAGGGTATGACTATGTCCCAGTATGAGATGATATTTTCAGTGTTGTCTCATCACGCGATCTGGTTGGTTTCCACAGAGAGGGAGAGGATTAAGAGGTTCATTGATAGCCTCAACTATGGACTATGCTTCGTCATGACTCGGGAGATTGCATCATGTTCTAGGTTCGATGAAGTGGTTGGTATTGCTAGGCGGCAAGAGCAGGTCCGTAGTGAGGAGAGGGAGGCCAAGAGGCCTTATGGCTCAGGTGGTTTCAGTAGTGTTTCTTTTGGAGGGCAGTCCCATCACAGTTGGGGTCGTCCTATATAGGCTCGCTCAGATGGCTCGTCTGGTTCATCTTGGTGCATGGGTTGTCCATGGTTCCTACAATGCTCGTTTAGGTCAGTCATCCTTTAGTGCATTACCAGCACATGTTTCTTACCATGCCTTGCCTTTCCAAATTTCTACAGGCAGTTCCTCGGGTTATTAGGGTCAGCAGCCCGTCATGAGAGGTTGCTACGAGTGCGGGGATTTGAGTCATATCAATAGAGATTGCCCCATGTTATTGAGTAGAGATTAACAATAGAGGTCCCAGGTTATGCCTTCTACACCAGTTGCTTCACCACCCGCTCAGCCAGCACGGGGTGGGTCTCAGGCAGCTAGAGGTTGCCCTAGAGTGAGAGGTCGATCAGATGGCGGTCAGGCTCGATGTTATGCTTTCCCTGCCAGGACAGAGGCCGTTGCTTCAGACATAGTGATCACAGATAATTTCTCAGTGTGCCATAAGGATTCTTCCATATTATTTGACCCTGGTTCCACTTATTCATATGTATCATCGTATTTTGCTTGTTATTTGGATATGCCACATGAGTTTTTAGCTTTACCTATTCATGTTTCTACGTCGGTGAGCGATTCTATTATCGTGGACCATATGTATCGGTCGTGTGTTGTGACTATTGGGGGATTGGAGATGAGAGTTGACCTCTTATTGCTTACTATGGTTGATTTTGATATGATTCTAGGCATGGATTGGTTGTCCCCATGTCATGCTACTCTGGATTGTCACGCTAAGACCGTGACGTAGGCGATGCGGGGGTTACCTAGGATTGAGTGGAGAGGTTCTCTGGACTATGTTCCCAGTAGGGTGATTTCATACCTGAAGGCCCAATAAATGGTTGGGAAGGGGTGTTTGTCATATTTGGCCTTTGTAAGGGATGTTGGTGCCGATACTCCTACCACTGATTCGGTTCCGGTTGTGCGGCACATTCCGGGTGTGTTTCCTGTAGATCTGTCGGGCATGCTGCCGGGACAGGGACAATCATTTTGGTATTGACTTGGTGTCGGGCACTCAACCTATTTTAATTCCTCCGTATCGAATGGCACTAGCGGATTTGAAGGAATTGAAAGAGCATCTTCAGGAGCTTCTTTATAAGGTGTTCATTAGGCCTAGTGTGTCGCCTTGGGGTGCACCGGTTCTGTTTGTGTAGAAGAAGGATGGTACTATGTGGATGTGCATTGACTATAGACAATTTAACAAATTTACAATTAAGAACAAGTATCCTTTGCCGCGCATTGATGACTTATTTGACAAGTTTCAGTGTCACGACCCAAAATCTAACCAGCAGTGATGGCACCTAACCCAACCCGCTACGTAAGCCAGTTAACAATAAACCAGCTCATATGAGATTCATTAATAGAAGAAATGATAATACAACTGAACTTTTAAACAAAGAATTCCCAAGGATTGGTAGTACAAATCATGAGCTTCTAAGATTTAGAGTTTACAAAACTGGTATGAAATAAATACAGCATATGTTTGAAATACACATGAACCGATTAAAAATTCTAAAGCAACCAAGAACAAGAGGCAGCTATGACCGGAATGCAGGTACATCTTCAAATCCAGCTCCCACCATACACAGCAACATCAACATCCAGCATCTACACGCAAGGTGCATAAGTGTAGTATGAGTACAACCGACCTCATATAGTCAATAAGTAACCTAACCTTAGGTTGAAATCAGAGACGAGCTTGGACAAAAGTCAGAGTCCAACACCAATAGCCAAGAACAGTTCGTAACAATATAAGAAAAGCAGTACAAGCAATGACTCAAAAATATGTTGCTCAACTCATTCGCAATTACAGAAAAATAGTCTTCTCAGGTATAATAGTAAAACCCAAATCTTTCACCGAAAACACCAAATTATAAGTAAGTCAGAAAAATTGTGATTTTTTTCAAAACCTTTGAACAATAAATAAGATGTTTCATTATCAGATAGCATGAAGAAAGTACTTCTCTATGCATATATGTCTGTGTGCACGTGAAATCACGAATGTCAACAAAATCGGGTAGTATGAGGAAATGCATCTTTATGCATGTATGTCAAGTATGCATGTGTAATGCAATGAATCACAATGATGAACTCATGTACTCACACTCTCAGAGTACTCAATCTCACTGTCTCACACTTCCCACTTATCATGCTCAATCACTCAACACACTCAGCCACTCACCTTTGTACATGGCAGATCCATCCCATGGTAGATCTAGTCGAAATGCTAATAAATCCTTCTGCGTCGCGCAGCAGGATCCCATCGTGAATCAATAGCAACCGCACTCACTGTGTGTGTGCAGACTCCGAAGGGGCATATCCAGCCCAAGCGCTATAATAAACCAATCATGGCATGAATCAATAAAGCTTGTTGTAGTGTGTAGCCCGATCCCATAAATATCACCCACAAATAAGCCCTCGGCCTCACTCAGTCATCAATCTTTCCAGTCTCTCGGGCTCACAATGTCATGAAGATCAGCCCCAAAATGATGATATGATGTATCAATAAATAGCAACAGAGACTAAGATATGATATGCAAATGAATAAGTATGACAAAGTATATAACTGTAATTTAAGCAAATAACTACACAGTAGATATGACCTCAGTGGATCCAACAGAATAAGCATATAGTCTAAATATGGTTTCTAACATGGATCATAGCTCAATTACGCAAACACGTAGAAATATCATGGATAAAAACAAGATTAGGTAACTACACAGTACCACAATAACAACCGAGTCATAATTCACACGGTGTACGCCCACACGCCCGTCACCTCAACGCCAAACACATAACACTTATATTCAGGGGTCCATACCCTCAGCACCAAGTTTAAAAGTGTTACTTACCTCGAACGAGGATAGATTCATGAAATATAATCAAAACCGAGTAGAGAATACTTACCCAACCCATATGGTGGAAATCCTTTCAGAAATCGCCCAAAACCGAGTTCCCTAGCTTCAAAAATGTTGAAATGAGCTTATAAAAAACTGTCCAATAAAAACATTAATGTTGTCGCTAAAAGTCCAATACCCGTCGTTAAAGTAGCAAATCTGATCGCTAAAGGTGCACACCAGAACTTGCTTGCACCAGCAATTTATTTTTCACTAAAAAGACTCTAACTCCTTCAGAAGAACTTGGAATTCGACGATTCTTGCTCCTATGAGTCACAAATAATAATGCGAACCTAATCGGTCAATCGAAACTCAATTCGGAGTAAAAACCTAATCGCAACTTAATAAAATTAGACCAAACATTCCAGATCATTCCTATAAATCATTATCAAATTCCTTGAAGTCTCGAAATCGAATTTTGATCTCTAGAACTAAAAATGGACCTTTAGATCATTATATTCTTATGCTCAAAACAATGCCAAAACACCAAACACATTAAAACCCCATCCGAAACTCACCCGAGCCCCACAAAATCCCAACCAAATATATCAACAAATCCTAAAATATGATACGAACTTGCTCGAGCGATCAAAACACAAAAATAACATCAAAACTACAAATCGCAACGAATTCAATCTTTATAAAATAAAAAATTTTAATTTTTCAAATACTAACGAAAAAGGTGCATACGCACCTCAAATAACTTCTAATTTTGCACACAAGTCATAAATATTGTTACAGAGCTGTTCAAACTCTCGGAATCCAAAGCAGGATCTGGTATCAACAAAAATTCAATTATGGCCAAATTTTGGAATTCAAAGCTTTTCAAAGTTAACAATATTTTAGAAAATTATGCCAAATCCCTTTGGGAACTCCAATTTAAAATCTGGGCATACGTTCGAGTCTAAAATCACCATATGAAGCTAAAGGAACTATCAAAAATCTATTCCGAGGTCAAATACTCAAAAGTCAAACTTGGTCAACTCTTCCAACTTAAAGCTTTCTAGTTGAGAATCATTCTTCCAAATAAATTTTGAATCACCTGAAAACCAAAACCGATGTTTCACACATGTCATAATACATCATACGAAGTTACTTGAGACTTCAAATAGCTGAACGGAGTGCAAATGCTCAAAACAACTGGTCGGGTTG
This sequence comes from Nicotiana tabacum, assembly GCF_000715075.1. Classification (NCBI taxonomy): domain Eukaryota; kingdom Viridiplantae; phylum Streptophyta; class Magnoliopsida; order Solanales; family Solanaceae; genus Nicotiana; species Nicotiana tabacum. Next base: position 24,774,831 of record NC_134094.1, on the reverse strand, counting down.
TTACATTCTCCCCCACTTAAACATACGTTCGTCCTCGAACGTTCCTAGAGTCGTTTATAAGCCATCAAACCACCGTGTAACCTTACCATGCACATATCCGGGGGTGATCCCACGTAACCTTAATCCATATAAGCCTGATGACACAACCTAACTGACGATCCTTAATTAAACCTTAGCCCATAAACCTTGGAACCCATTTTTCAACATTCGAAATTCCTTACAAGACCTGAATCCCGCATCTACACGTTGTACAAGTCTGAACAAGTTGTATAAAGTCATATCCATAACCTAATATGTAATCATATGATATACCACATAACTTAGACGCTCACAGCAATAACTTTTGTTTATTGCAATAGATGCTCAAAACACACCCGGTACCGGTAACAAACCTCATATGAAATAAAACCTCGCTCTAAAATCTTTGTACACTGCCGATGATGAAATAAACATGCAGAAACTCATAACCATTCACCAGATCAACAAGTCACAGAGCCCTCTCTCGTCCGACAAGAACCAAAGCCAAATCCTAAGTCGACTTCCTATATTAGTCCTCCACACATACTGTATTCAAATCGTCTTTCGAAAATAGCCTCTATACTCCTTCGGGGTAGGGGTAAGGTCTGCGTACACACTACCCTCCCCAGACCCCATTAGTGGGATTTTACCGGGTTGTTGTTGTATACTGTAATCAAATCCGATAGTACCCATTCTAGGTCCAATGACCTCATCTCATCAAACACAACCATCCTAGTGACAGGCCATGTCAATAAAACCTAAAGCCACAAATCGTGTAATTTGTGCACCAATAGAACCAAAACACATGAATCTATCACAACGTATCACATCACATCATAACCCAGCTACAATACGTGTGATGACCCAAAAGGTGATCTCATATTTTAGAACTCGATTCTGCGCTCTTAAGCCTTAAAATCTCATTTTTACCCTCCTCGATTTGTGTGTGTAGTCCGGGCATATTTCTGGAAACCTTTTATGTTGAAAATTGATGAAAATAAGAATGTTTGCCTTAAAAGTTGATTTTAGTTGATTTCGGTCAATATTTTTGGTAAACGGGCCCGGATCCATGTTTTGAAGTTCCGGTGAGTCCGTATCCAATTATGGGACCTAGGAGTATTCCCAGAATCGAATTTGGAGGTCCCTAGCTCGAGTTATGAATTTTTGATAAAAATTAAAAGTTTGAAAATTAATTGTTTTTAAGAATTGGTTGATGTTTGGCCTTGTTGATACCGGGTCCGTATTTTAGTTCCGGATCCTGGTATAGGCCCAATATAATATTTATGACTTATCTGTGAAATTTGGTGAGAAACGAAGTTGGTTTGACGTGATTCGGACGTTCGGTGGTGAAGATCGAATTTTTAAGTGTTCTTGAGAATTTAATTTGATTTGGTGCTAAATTCGTAGTTCTAGGTATTATTTTGGTGATTTGATCGCGCGAGCAAATTCGTATGATGTTTTTAGACTTGTGTACGTATTTGGTTTGGAGCCCCGAGGGCTCGGGTGAGTTTCAGATAGGTCGCAGGATGTTTGGACTTTGGAAAATCTTGTATTTTGTTGCAGCAAGTGCTCTGTTATATCATTCTTCGCGTTCGCGAATGTACTCTCGCGAACACGAAGAGTAAACTGGTCGGGCTGAAATTCTTTCTTCGCGAATGCCAAATGATGGGGGATTTACCCTTCGCAAATGCGACCGGCTCATCGCGAACGCGAAGCATTTGGGAACATGGGGGAGGGTTGGTCTTTCCTTAATCGCAAACACAAGCAATGTCTTGCGAACGCGAAGGCTAGGGGGGAGTAGCCTTCACGAACACAAGCAAGGTCTCGCGAACGCGAAGGCTTGGCAGCCTATACTCTTCGCGAACGCGATAAACACTGTCGCCCAACACTTAAAACATAATCAAAACGGAACTTAAGCCATAAATTCATTTTTTCAAAACCCAAACAGACTAGTGGTGATTTTTAAGAGTTGTTTTCTTTCCCTAAGTATTGGTAAGTGATTCTAAACTATTTTCTTTCAATTACCCATTTCATTTCATAAACTTTCAACCTAAAATCTAGAGTTTTCATAGTAGAATTAGGGGTTTGGGGTAGAAACTAGGAATTTTGGAACTTTGGGGATGTAGACCTCAAATTGAGGTCGATTTCCAAAACCAATTGTATATCTAGGCTCGGGGGTGAATGGGTAAATAGATTTTGGTCCGAACCTCGAATTTTGACCAAGCGTCCCCCGGGGTCAATATTCGACTTTTTGGAGGAAACTTTGGGAAATCTAAATTTATGCAATGTAATTGATTCCGTTAGCAATATTTGATATTATTGAGTCGTTTCTGAATAGATACGAGTGGTTTGGAGGTGGATTCTAAAAGAAAAGCTGTAATTGAGTATTGAGTGGCCTAGCGAGGTAAGTGTCATGGTTAACCTTGACTTGAGGGAATTAGGAACCCTAGACTATTTTCATTGTGAAATTCATGTGAGCGGCATATATGTGAGGTGACGAGTATCTATGCGCCGCCAAATTTTCCTGTTTTCCATGTTTCTTCCATTTTTCTTATATTGTCTCTTTCCGATGCCTAATTGCTACGTGTTTAAACTAGTGTTGTTAAATTAATCATCCTTATCATGTTTACGAATCTTCTGGTGATAATTGAGTATTTATTTCGAAGTTGAGATTGATATTGTGGAACCAAATGTTGAAGTAAGGTTTGTACTTGTTATTCTATCTCCCTGTTGTTAATTATTCATTGCATTATGGTAAGGGAGAGTGTTAATGCACGAAGGGTGATGTCGTGCCATATTGTGAGTGTTAATGTACGAAGGGTGATGTCATGCCATATTGTGAGTGTTAATGCACGAAGGGTGATGCCGTGTTATATTGTGAGTGCTAATGCACGAAGGGTGATGCCATGCTGTATTGTGAGTGTTAATGCACAAAGGGCGATGCCGTTCCATGATATGAGAGTTAATGCACGAAGGGTGATGCCGTGCCATTTCTATTGATTTTATGGTGATGTTGAGAGTAAAATCATGAAAGGTGATGCCGTGCATTTTTCCTTTACTGTATTCACTATTCCTGTTGATTCATAGTATATTGATTGTTCTAGTTATCATTCTGCTGTAGTTCATTATCTCGTATTCCCCTCAGCATGTTTTCCCCTCCAGATATTACCTGTCTAGCTTTTCATTGATGTTATTTGTATATACACTGTTAAACTATACAGGTTTATTTGTGTGTGTCTTGTCTTAGCCTCGTCACTACTTCGTCGAGGTTAAGCTCGACACTTACCATTACATAGGGTCGGATGTACTGATACTGCACTTCAGGAACCTCCTCATCAAGCTCTGTCTGAGGCTACCCCAGAGGGGTTCATCGCTACCCCAGTACTTCAGGAAGCTTTGGTCTGTTTGGTGGGCCTTGTGGAGAGTGTGGCCAAGCCTGACGCATTTCCCATGGCACCAGTAGTCTCTTAGGCTGAAGGAGGAGCCCAAACTCCTACTACTCCCACTTCGAAGCAAATAGCTCCCCAGTATCAAGCTCCAGTAGCTCAACCAGTCAGAGTAGTTCAGCCGGTTGTTGCAGCGCAGGCCGGAGATGGGCCAGCTATGTCTTCTGACGCTTTATGGAGATTGGACAGTTTTACCAAGCTCTTCCCAGTTCACTTCGATGGTGCTACTTTAAAGGATTCCAGGAGTATCTTGACAGCTGTCACAAGGTTCTACGGAACATGGGTATAGCGGAGACCAATGGGGTCGATTTTGCTGCATTTCAGATGACTAGTTCCGCCAAGAAATGGTGGAGAGATTATTTGTTGACCAGACCAGTTGGGTCGCCTGCTCTTAGTTGGGACCAGTTCTCTCATCTCGTCATAGAGAAGTTTCTACCTATCACATTGAGAGAAGAGTGCCGCTGTTAGTTCTAGTGTCTCCAGTAGGGTAGTATGACTATTACTCAGTATGAGACCCATTTTGTGGATTTGTCCCATCATTCTATTCATCTGCTTCCCACCGAGAGAGAGAGAGAGAGAGAGTGAGGAGGTTTATTGATGGACTTGCTCAGCCTATCATATTACGGATGGCTAAGGAGATTGGGAGTGATATTTCTTTTCAGGCGGCTGCCAATATCTCTAGACGAGTTGAGATGGTTCTAGAGGAGTGATATTCATCAGAGTTCTCGTGCCATGGTTCCGACACAAGTTGTTGCACCACCTGCTCAGCCAGCCAGAGGCAGGGGTCAGGCAACCAGAGGTAGAGGCCAGACTGTTAGAGGTGGAGGTCAGGCCGTTAGAGGTGGAGACCAGCCATTTAGAGGTTGTCCCATAGACGTAGTTCAGAGTGGTAGGGCCCAGCCCCGGTGTTATGCTAACCAGCCAGGCCTGAGGCACAGTCATCTGACGCTGTTTTCACAGGTATTATTTCAGTTTGTAGTAGGGATGCTTCAGTTCTATTTGATTCGGGATCTGCTTACTCCTATGTGCCATCCTATTTTGCTTCATATTTGGTTGCGCCCCATAATTCTTTGAGTGCTCTTGTGTATGTGTCCACACCAGTGGGAGTTGCTATTGTTGTAGATCGTGTTTATCATTCGTGTGTGGTCAGCATTGGGAGTCTTGAGACTCGTGTGGACCTTTTACTTATCGATATGGTTGATTTTGATTCATACTGGATATGGATTGGCTGTCACCCTATCATGCTATATTAGATTGTCACGCCAAGACGATGCCCTTAGCCTTGAAGGGGTTGCCTCAATTAGAGTGGAGAGGGACTCATAGCCATTCTACTAGCATGGTTATCTCTTATGTGATGGCTCGACATATGGTCGAGAAGGGGTGCCTAGCTTATTTGGCTTATGTCCATGATTCTAGTGCGAAGGTTCCTTCCATGGATTTAGTGCTAATTGTTCGTGCGTTCCAAAGGTGTTTCCTTCAGACCTGCTAGGGATGCCACCCGACAGAGATATTGATTACTGTATTGATTTGGCCCCAGGCACTCTGCCCATTTCCATTCCGCCATACCGCATGGCCTTGCCAAATTTGAAAGAATTGAAGGTACAGTTGCAAGGTTTGCTTGATAAGGCTTCACTAGACCTAGTGTCTCGCCCTAGGGTGCACCTGTGTTATTTCTGAAGAAGAAAGATGGATCAATGAGGATGTGTATAGATTATCGGCAGTTGAACAAAGTCACCATCAAGAACAAGTATCCATTACCGAGGATTGATGATTTATTTGATCAGCTTCAGGGTGCCAAGGTGTTTTCAAAGATTGATTTGAGATCTAGCTACTATCGGTTGAGGATTAGGGCATCTGATGTCCCTAAGATAACTTTTTGGATTCGGTATGGGCATTATGGGTTTATACTGATGTCATTTGGGCTGATAAATGCCCCTGCAACATTCATGGATTTGATGAACCGGGTGTTCAAGCCCTACTTGGATACCTTTGTCATTGTGTTTATTGATAATATCTTGATCTACTCCAACAGTCGAGAGGAGCATGAGCAGCACCTTTGGATCGTTCTTCAGACTCTGAGAGACAGCCAATTATATGCTAAGTTCTCAAAATGCGAGTTTTAGTTGAGTTCAGTTCCTTTCTTGGGTCACGTTATATCGGCAGAGGGTATTCAGGTGGATCCTAAGAAGATTGAAGCAGTTCAGAACTGGCCTAGACCTACATCAGCTATAGAGATCCGTAGTTTCTCTGATTTGGCGGGCTATTACCGTCGATTTGTGGAGGGGTTTTCATCTATAGCAGCCCCGTTTACCATATTGACCCAGAAGGGTGCCCCGTTCAGGTGGTCAGACGCGTGTGAAGCGAGCTTTCAGAAGCTTAAGACAACTTTGACTACGGCACCAGTATTGGTGTTATCCACAGGTTCAGGATCTTATATAGTATATTGTGATGCATCTCATATTGGTCTGGGTGCGGTATTGATGTAAGGTGGCAAGGTTATTGCATATGCTTCACGGCAGCTGAAGGTTCACGTGAAGAATTACCATGTTCATGAGCTAGATCTGGCAGCCATTGTTCACGCGCTGAAGATTTGGAGGCACTATCTTTATGGCATGCCATGTGAGGTATTCACGGATCATCGGAGCTTACAGTATTTTTTCAAGCAGAAGGAGCTTAATTTTAGGCAGAAGAGGTGGTTGGAGCTATTGAAAGACTATGATATCACCATATTGTATCATCCCGGGAAGGCCAATGTGGTGGCCGATGCTTTAAGTAGGAAGATAGCTAGTATGGGTAGCCTTGCATATATTCCAGTCGGTGAAAGGCTGCTTGCATTAGATGTTTAGGCCTTGGCCAATCAGTTTGCGAGGTTGGATATTTCTGAGCACAACCGTATTCTAGCTTGTACAGTTGCTCGGTCTTCTTTGTTTGAGCACATCAGATATCGGCAGGATGACGATCCTCATTTGCTAGTCCTTAGAGATACAGTGTGGCACGGTGGTGCCAAGAAGGTTACTGTTGGATATGACAGAGTTTTGAAGATGTAGGGTCATATTTGTGTGCCTAATATGGATGGACTTCGTGAGTTGATTCTTGCAAAGGCCCACAGTTCCTGGTATTCTATTCATCCGGGGGTAGCCAAGATGTATCAGGATGTGCGACAGCATTGCTGGTGGAAGTGAATAAAGAAAGACATAGTTGTGTATGTAGCTCGGTGTCTAAATTGCCAGCAGGTAAAGTGTGAGAATCAGAAACCTGGTGGTTTACTTTAGAAAATAAAGATTTCTGAGTGGAAGTGGGAGTGTATCACTATGGATTTTGTTGTTGGACTCCCACGGATGTAGAGGAAGTTCGATGCAGTTTGGGTTATTGTGGACATGCTGACTAAGTTAGCGCATTTTATTCTTATGGCAGTTACATATTCCTCGGAGTGGTTGGCAGAGATTTACATCTGTGAGATCATTCGTCTTCACGGTGTGCCCGTGTCTATCATTTCTGATCGAGGTACGCAGTTCACCTTGCACTTCTGGATAGTACAATGTGAGTTGGGTATGTGGGTTGAGTTAAGCACATCATTCCATCCTTAAACAGACGGGCAGTACAAGCGTATTATTCTGATCTTGGAGGATATGCTCCGTTCATATGTTATAGACATTGGGGGATCTCGGGATCAATTCTTGCCCCTTGCAGATTTCGCCTACAACAACAGCTACTCGTCGAGCATTCAGATGGCTCCCTATGAGGCACTATATAGTAGGCGGTGTCGGTCACCAGTTGGGTGGTTCGAGCCGGGGGAGGCTCGGTTGTTGGGCACAGACTTAGTACAGGATGTCTTGGATAAGGTCAAGATTATTCAGGATTGACTTCGCACAGCTCAGTCCAGGAAGAAGAATTATGCCGACCGCATATTTCGTGATGTTGTATTCATGGTCAGAGAGAAAGCATTGCTTCGGGTATCACCTATGAAGGGTGTAAAGAGATTCGGAAAGAAGGGCAAGTTGAGCCCTAGGTATATCAGACCTTTTGAGATTCTAGAGAGGGTAGGAGAGGTAGCTTACAGGCTTGCATTGCCACCTAGTTTAGCAGCTGTCCATCCGGTATTCCATGTGTCCATGCTTTGAAAGTATCACGACGGTCCGTCCCATGTGTTAGATTTCAGCTTTGTCCAGTTGGACAAGGATTTGACTTACAAGGAGGAGTCGGTGGCTATTCTAGCCCAGCAAGTTCGCTAGTTAAGATCAAAGAATTACCCTTCAGTTCGGGTACAATGGAGAAGTCAGCCTGTTGAGGTAGCCACTTGGGAGTCCGAATCTGATATGCGGAGTAGATATCCCCACCTTTTCATCAGCCCAAGTACTTTTCTATGTTCGTTCGAGGACGAACGGTTGTTTTAGAGGTGAAGAATGTGATGAACCAAAAGGTCATCTTATGTTTTAGAACTCATTTCTGCGCTCGTAAGCTTAAAAATCTCATTTTTACCCTCCTCAATTTACGTGCGCAGTCCGGGCGTGTTTCCGGAAAACTTTTATGTTGAAAATTGATGAAAATAAGAATTTTTAGATTAAAAGTTGATTTTAGTTAACTTCGGTCAACATTTTTGGTAAACAGGACCGGATCCGTGTTTTGACGGTCCTGGTGGGTCCGTATCAAATCATGGGACCTGGGCGTATGCCCACAATCAAATTCGGAGGTCCCTAGCTCGAGTTATGAATTTTTGATGAAAATTACAAGTATGAAAATTAATTGGTTTTAAGAATTGGTTGATGTTTGGCCTTGTCGATACTGGGGACCATATTTTGGTTCTGGAGGCCGGTATAGGCCCAATATAAAATTTATGACTTATCTGTGAAATTTGGTGAGAAACAGAGTTGGTTTGGCATGATTCGGACGTCCAGTGGTGAAGATAGAAATTTTAAAGTGTTCTTGAGAATTTTATTTGATTTACTTCTAAATTCGTAGTTATAGGTGTTATTTTGGCAATTTGATCGCGCGAGCAAGTTCGTATGATATTTTTAGACTTGTGTGCATATTTTGTTTTGAACCCCAAGGGCTCGGGTGAGTTTCGGATAGGTCACGGGATGTTTGGACTTTGGAAAATCTGGTATTTTGCTACAGCGGGTGTTCTGGCATGTCCTTCTTCGCGTTCGCGAAGGTACTCTCGCCAACGTGAAGAGTAAAATGGTCGGGCTGAAACTTCTTCTTCGTGAATGTGAGGGCCAGGTCGCGAACGCAAAGTGATGGGGGATTTACCCTTCGCGAACGCGACCGGCTCATCGCGAACGCGAAGCACTTGGGGACTTGGGGGAGGGTTGGCCTTTCCTTCATCGTGAACGCGGGCAATGTCTCGCGAACGCGAAGGACAAGGGGGAGTAGCCTTCGCGAACGCGAGCAAGGTCTCGCGAACTTGAAGTCTTGGCAGCCTATACTCTTCATGAACACGACAATGTTCTCGCAAACGCGATGGACACTGTCGCCCAACACTTAAAACAGAATAAAAACGGGACTTAATCCATAAATTCATTTTTTCAAAAACCATACAGACTAGAGGCGATTTTCAAGAGTTGATTTCTTCCCCAAAGTGTGGGTAAGTGATTCTAAACCATTTTCTTTCAATTACCCATCTCATTTCATAAATCTTCAACCTAAAATCTAGAGTTTTCATGGTAGAATTAGGGGTTTTGGGTAGAAACAAGGGATTTCGGAAATTTGGGGATTTAGACCTCAAATTGAGGTCGGATCCCAAAACCAATTATATATCCGGGCTCTGGGGTGAGTGGGTAAATAGATTTTGGTCTGAACCTCGGGTTTTGACCAAGCAGGCCCGGGGTCGATTTTCGACTTTTTGGAGGAAAATTTGGGAAATCTGAATTTATGCAATGTAATTGATTCCGTTAGCAATATTTGATATTATTGAGTCATTTGTGAATAGATACGAGTGGTTTGGAGGTGGATTCTAAAGGAAAGGTTGTGTCGTATTGTGAGTGTTACTGCACGAAGGGTGATGTCGTGCCATGATATGAGAGTTAATGCACGAAGGATGATATCGTGTCGTTTGTATTGATTTTACGGTGATGTTGAGAGTAAAAGCATGAAGGGTGATACCGTGCATTTTTCCTTTACTGTATTCATTATTCCCGTTGATTCATAGTATATTGACTGTTCCAGTTATCATTCTGTTATAGTTCATTATCTCGTATTCCCCTCAGCATGTTTTCCCCTCCCGATATGACCCGTCTAGCTTTTCATTGCTGTTATTTGTATATACACTGTTAAATTTTACAGGTTTATTTGTGGGTGTCTTGTCTTATCCTCGTCACTACTTCATCGAGGTTAAGCTCAACACTTACCAGTACATGGGGTCAGTTATACTGATACTGTACTCTGCACTTTCTGTGCAGATTTTGGTACCGGCTCGGGTTGATCGAGATTTTAGCTATTGGACCCGCGATCCGGAGATTTAGGTAGATCTGTCGGCGTTCACACACCTTGAAGTCCCCGTCTATTTTTTTTCTGTTTTACTGTTTCTTTCATCCAAACAGTTGTATTTCTTCCAGACTATTACTTGTAGTGTATTCTAGAATGCTCGTGAATTGTGACTCTAGATCCGGGTGGTAGTAATTAATACAGTTTTTATATTATTCTGCACTCACTATATTTCATCTTAGTTAATTTGCTGTTATTTAATGAATGGAATAAAAATTGGTTTAATGGTTCTCTAACGTTGGCTTGCCTAGCAAGTGAAATGTTAGGTGCCATCACGGTCCCGAAGGTAGGAATTTCGGGTCGTGACAATACGTGACCCATCCAAACACCGATCCATAAGAAATACCTCGATCCCCAATGCTTAAAATCAATAACCATAAGCAATTCAACACCAAGTACACAAGTGAATAACCATAACCATGGAGAAGCGAATAATAATACTTTATATCATAGCCTGGAAAGAACATAACCAAGGCGCAATCAACCATTCAACACCCTAATAACCATCTCGCTCAAATTTTGCTACATGTGTGCATATGATCAACAAATCACAACCCCCCATAGCATAGAACAGTACTACATAGAACATATCAGATACGAATGAGATCAGCTCCAACCGAATGACACACCCCTCATCTCTACAATTCTGAGTGCACAAATCCAACTCGGTGTAGAATACACATCCTCCTCGGTCCTACCAATGGGCCCCCAAATCAACTTCGTTCATCCCCAAATGGATAAATAGCCCTCCAAAAGTCCACAATGATCTAACCATAACACCTACCACCATCTAACTAACCTTGACCACAGCTTCACAGTCTGCAACCCTAAAATAATCTTCTTATGAGAACTCCCAGTCTCCAATCCATAAAACACCTGAATCACCTTAGCTGAATCCAACTCCATCACTTAAATGACTAACACGTCTCTCATACATAATCACCCCAAGAGAAATTCTTCCATAATTCTTCTATGCCACATAGCAAAATTTGAACATTAGTAGTCGATCAACCAAGTGAGTACCGCAATACCAATGAAGCATCCGTAAGCCAAAACATAACGCACATTTAGAAAAGCGCACACTCTTCAAGCAATACCAAGTAGTAATAACATTCACTAAACATCTGAAACCGTCAATATTATTCAGAATTCATAACCTTCCCTCCAAAACGGAACTGTGACCTTGCACATGCAAATCTAAACCCCACATAACATACCACATCTATCATGCCATAATATGAAAAGCATGAGAATCTCATAATCATTTCTGAGTTACAAGTTGAATATATACTCAGTCAGTCGGAAACCTTCCATTTGATCTCACCTAGGAGAAAAGCACAATACATAACATGTTCCTCTCACCAGCATGAAATATCCATCTTAAACCATGGTAGAAACCATCGAGAACTGTCTGAAACCCATTTTCACATAACTAAACCATCATAACTTAATCTTTCTAACTCAACCAAGCCACGCAGGTCGCAAAACCCAAGAGTATTGCCACCAAAACACTTGTAGAGCCTCACCACATCATAAGTACCTAAAGAATCAATCATATCTATTACCGTTCTGATCCAAACTACAACCAAGTTGTCCTATTTCTCCGAGTTCCTTCCAACTTGCCCTCAAGTTAACACTTCCCCTTGCCAGAACACAACAATCCTTACCCGAAGCTCACCATAGAAGATTCTAGCATAAAACCACACCGCCCTAAGGCCCATAAGCCAATGTATTCACTCTTGGCACCCCAAAGTACTACAATCGAGACACCCACTATGAAGAGATCTTATGTGAACCTAATATTGTTTCCTTTACCTTTATGATACTGAAATATAGAATCCATAGTGAGACAGAAATACCGCGAGTCTTGACACCATTTGACTCAAATCTCAGATTCTAGACATATACAAATCTGAATAAATTCTCAGTTTCTATATATAAATCTTGCATCCATTAGAACCTTCTCGAGAGTAATCTAGCCACACAAACGGGCCGAACGACTTGTGCCCCGTTATCATGACAACACCTACAGAAGCAACCCCGCCTTAACGTAACTGAGCAAATTCCAACTACATATGCACTACATCGTTCATGAATAACAACTCAATCATTCCATGATTCCCATATACCTATAAAGTGTAACATAACCCGCATCCAGAAATTCATTTACTCAGTCATCCTCGATCTCAACCTCTGCTAGTCATATCTGATTTGCAAGCATGCCTCAAACCGATACCAATACAACACAAAAACTATGCAATCAAATCGTCAATAGTAGACTCCCCCACTTGGCTCAAAGTAATAGGACAAAACACTCGATAACTCATAATGCCCATACTTTATTACTGATATAATCCCGTACCGAAATTTAACGCAATCCTTCAAAAGCTCATGTAACACAAACCATCTAATACTTCAAATCATCTGCAAATCTCGCGTTCATCCTCATGATGGTCAGGTTAACTTTCTCAACCAATCCAAACTCAAATCGTAACATCTATAACCCACTAGTAGAAAAGAAACCCTCCTCACAATATCATAAAGATCACATATCCGTAGATCACCCCACAGGTTATAACCCACCTACTTAGCCTCACACTGATATGTCTCTATACCCTTTCACATCCACAACTACTACGCAATCACTTAATCTTCCTGAGTTTGAACTCATCAATAAGACATGAGAATCTAATTCGTTCCACAATTAAAAAAATATGAAAGATCCGTCAACACACTCATAACTCTAGACTACACGTCACATCAGGACAGAAATCAAGCACCTAATAGTCCTTTTTACATATCAAGAAAACTCTTTTCGTCACATTCAAACCGTCTGAACACAACCCGTAGACATATCATACTCATCATTTAGTCATCCAACCACTGACCGGGGCACAAATTCCACTCATAGGGACACCACTGGACATAGAAGTCCAAAAGCACATGCTCACACAACTGAAACTACCGAGCCTAAGCTGCGGTCCAAACCCAGGCTCAAGTCCTTTAGACCGGCCCATCACCAAAACACAGAAAACACATCTCGTACCTCATCCATGGAATTCCACAAGCCGTCGATGTATAGCTGATACCGAGCACTCACATGCGCATACGAGTGAATGGAAGGAATTCAAAGAGATATGCTTCAAGATGAATCAATGTTGCACTATATGGAAAGCAAGATGAAAAGTTTATCCTAAATGCCATGTAGCCTCTCGGAGATAGGTATATACATCATCATACCGATCCGCAAGACTCTACTAGACACTTGCTCATGACTCGTAGAACCTATGAACCTAGGGCTCTAATACCAACTTGTCACGGCCCAAAATCCAATCAGCTGTGATGGATCCTAACCCAACCCGCTAGGTAAGCCAATTAATAATAAACCAGTTCAAATGAGATTCATTAAGAGAAGAAATGATAATATAATTGAACTTTTATACAAATAATTCCCAAGGACTGGTAGTACAAATCATGAGCTTCTAAGATTTAGAGTTTACAAAGCTGGTATGAAATAAATACATTATCTATTTTAAATATACATGAACAGATTAAAACTTCTAAATCTACCAAGAACAAGAGGTAGTTATGACCGGAATGCATGTACATCTTCAAATCCAGCTCCCGCCATACACATCAACATCAACATCCGACATCTACACACAATGTACAGAATTGTAGTATGAGTACAACCGACCCCATGTACTCAATAAGTAACAAACCTAACCTTAGGTTAAAAGCAGTGACGAGCTATGACAAATGTCAGAGTCCAACACCAATTGCCAAGAATAGTTCGCAACAATATAAGAAAAGCAGTACAAGAAATGATTCAAAACTATGTTTCTCAGCTCGTTCATAGTTACGGAAAAATAGTCATGCTTCTCAAGTATAACAGTAAAATCCAAATCTCTCACCGAAAATACCAAAGTATGAGTAAGTCAGCAAAATTGTGATTTTTCCCAAAACCTTTCAACAATAAATAGGATGTTTCATTATCAGATAGCATAAGGAAAGTACTTCTCTATGCCTACGTGTTAGTGTGCACGTTAAATCATGAATGTCACCAAACCCGGGTAGCATGAGGAAATGCATCTATATGTCGGTATGTCAAGTATGCATGTCAAATGCAATGCATCACAGTGATGAACTCACGTACTCACACTCTCAGAGTACTCAATCTTACGGTCTCACACTTCCCTCTCATCAAGATCAATCGCTCAACACACTCAGTCACTCAGCACTGTATAGGGCAGATCCAGCCTAAACGCTAATACATCTTTCTGCGGTGCGCAACTTGATCCCATCGTGAATCAATAGCAACTCCGCTCACTTTGGGTAAGCATACTCCGGAGGGGAAGATCCAGCCTAAGCGCTATAATAAGCCAATCATTGCATGAATCAATGAAGCTTGTTGCGGCGTGCAGCCCGATCCTAAAATTATCACTCACAAAAAGACCCTCGGTCTCACTCAGTCATCAATCTCTCCAGTCTCTCGGGCTCAGAATGTCATGAAGATCATCCCAAAAATGATGATATCATGTATCAATAAATAACAATGGAGGCTGAGATATAATATACAAATGAATGAGTATGACTGAGTATGTAACTGCAATTTAAGCAAATAACTCCACAGCAGATATGACCTTAGCGGGTCCCAACAGAATAAGTATATAGCCTAAAAATGATTTCTAACATGGATCACAACTTAATTACTCACACACGTAGAAATCTCATAGATTAAAACAAGATTAGGTAACTACACAGTACCATAGAAACAACCGAGTCATAATTCATACGGTGCACGCCCACACGCCCGTTACCTAGCATGTACGTCACCTCAACGCCAAATACATAACACTTATATTTAGGTGTCGATACCCTCAACACCAAGTTTAGAAGTGTTACTTACCTCGAACAAGCCAAATCTAATACCGAGCAAGATAAACAATGCTGCAAAAATATCGCACGCGTACCGACCTCCAAACGACTCAAAACTAGCTAAAAGCAACTCAAGAACATCAAATAATGCCAAAGGAAACAAACCCAATCGATAAAGGTCGAATCTTTAATCAAAAGCCAAAAGTCTACCAAAAGGTCAAAACTGATATCGCACCTCGAAACCCGACAAAACTCATAAAATCCGATAACTCATTTAATTATGAGTCCAACCATACTAGTTTCACTCAAATTCGACTCTGAATCGATGCTCAAAACCTAAAAATTCACTTTATGAAATTTTAGACAAAACCCCCCAATTTCTCTTTTGAAATGATCAACCAAATGCCAAAAACGAGGATAGATTCATGAAATATAATCAAAACCGAGTAAATAACACTTGCCACAATCCATATGGTATAAATCCTCTCAAAAATCGCCTAAATCCGAGTTCCCTAGCTCCAAAAATGTTGAAATGAGCTTATAAAAAAACTGCCCAATAAAAATTTTAATGTGGTCACTAAAAGTCCAATACCCATCGCTAAATGTACCAAATCTGGTTGCTAAAGGTGCGCATGACAACTTGCTTGCACCAACAATATTTTTTTCACTAAAAAAACTATAACTCCTTCATACGAACTCGGAATTTGACGATTATTGCTCCTATGAGTCACAAATAATAATACGAACCTAATAATTCAATAGAAACTCAATTCGGAGCTCATTTTCTCAACGAGATACCAACTTCTCTCCTTAAATAATTAACTCATGTTTCGCAGTAAAAATCCAATTGCGACTTATTTAAATTAGACCAAACATTCCCGATCATTCCTATAAATCATTATCAAACTCCTGGAAGTCTCGAAATCGAATTTCGATCTCTAGAACTAAAAATGAACCTTTGGATCATTATATGCGTATGCTCAAAACACAAAAATAATATCAAAACTACAAACCGCAACGAATTCAAGCTTTATAAAATCAAAACTTTAATTTTTCAAAAACTAACAAAAAATGTTCTACGCACCTCAGAATAACTTTGAATTTTGTACACAAGTCATAAATATTGTTACAAAGCTGCTCAAACTCTCGAAATCCAAATCGAGACCCGGTATCAACAAAAATCCAATTATGGCCAAATTTTGGAATTCAAAGTTTTTCAAAGTTAACAATATTTTGGAATATTACGCCAAATCACTTTGACACCTCCAATTTAAAATTCGGGCATACGCCTGAGTCCAAAATCACCATATGAAGCTAACAGAATCATAAAAAATGATCAACTCTTCCAACTTAAAGCTTCCTAGTTGAGAATCATTCTTCCAAATAAATTTTGAATCACCTGAAAAACCAAAACCGACGCTTCACATAGATCATAATATATCATACGAAGCTACTCGGGACTTCAAATAGCTTAACAGAGTGCAAATGCTCAAAGCAATCGGTTGGGTCGTTACATTTAGGGAGCTAGGGTGTTATCTAAGATTGATTTGAGGTCTAGGTATCACCAGTTAAAGATTTGGGACTCTGATATTCTAAAGATGGCATTTAGGACCCGCTATGGTCACTATGGGTTCCTTGTGATGTCTTTTCGACTGACCAACGCCCATGCAACATTCATACATCTAATGAACAGTGCCTTTCAGCCATATCTTGATTCGTGTGTCATACTATTTATAGATGATATTCTAGTGTACGCACGTAGCCAGGAGGAGCACTCATAGTATTTGAGGATTGTAATACAGACGTTGAGGGAGGAGAAGTTTTATGCCAAGTTCTCCAAATGTGCATTTTGTCTCAATTCGGTGGCATTCTTGGGGCACGTAGTGTCCAGATCTAAAGAAGATTGAGGTCGTTCAGAGCTGGCCCAGGCCATTTTCAGCTACTAAGATTCGACGTTTTCTTTTCTTGGATGAATATTATCGTCACTTCGTGGGGGTTTCTTGTCCATTGCATCGCCTTTGACCAGGTTGACCCAGAAGGGTGCTCCATTAAGGTGCTTAGATGAGTGTGAGGAGGGCTTTCAGAAGCTCAAGACTGCCTTGACCACAACTCCAATTCTAGTTTTGTCTTCAGTATCGGGTTCTTATATGTTGTATTATGATGTTTCTCGGATTGGTATTAGGTGTGTTTTGATGCAGAAGGGTAGAGTGATTACTTATGCTTCACACCAGTTGAAGCCCCATGAGAAGAAATACCTTGTTTATGCAGCCATCATTTATGCATTGAATATCTAGAGGCATTATCTCTACGGCGTGTCTTGTGAGGTATTAACAGATCATTGGAGCCTTCAGTACTTGTTCAAGCAAAATGATCTAAATTTGAGGCAACGAAGGTGGTTGGAGCTGTTAAAAGACTATGATATTACCATTTTGTATCATCCCAAAAAGGCCAATGTGGTGGCCGATGCCTTGAGTAGAAAGGTAGTGAGTATGGGTAGTATTGCATATATTCCTGTTAGTGAGAGATC
This sequence comes from Nicotiana tabacum, assembly GCF_000715075.1. Taxonomy (NCBI): domain Eukaryota; kingdom Viridiplantae; phylum Streptophyta; class Magnoliopsida; order Solanales; family Solanaceae; genus Nicotiana; species Nicotiana tabacum. The sequence continues at coordinate 24,757,479 of NC_134094.1, read as the reverse complement.
GCTTGCAGCAGATGTACAGGCCTTGGCCAATCGGTTCGTAAGGTTAGATATTTCGGAGCCTAGTCGGATTTTAGCTTGTGTGATTTCTTGGTCTTCTTTATATAATCGCATCAGAGAGCATCAGTATTGACGACCCCTATTTGTTTGTCCTTAATGACACAGTTCGGCACAGTGATGCCAAGGAGGTTGTTATTGGAGATGATGGGGAGTTGCGGATGGAGGGTCGGATTTGTGTACCCAATGTAGATGGGTTACGTGAGTTTATTCTTGAGGAGGTCCATAGTATGCGATATTCCATTCATTCAGGTGCCGCAAAGATGTATCAGGACTTGAGGCAGCACTATCGGTGGAGGAGAGGATAATGAAGAAAGATATAGTGGAGTTTGTAGCTCGGTGCTTGAACTATCAGCAGGTGAAGTATGAGCATCAGAGGCCGGGCAGCTTGCTTCAGAGTCTTGAGGTTCCTGAGTGGAAATGGGAGTGTATCACCATGGATTTCGTAGTTGAGGGTGGCTAACTAAGTCCGCACATTTCATTCTGATCAAGACTACCTATTCATTGGAGCGGTTAGCTGAGATCTATATCCGCAAGATATTTTGCCTTCAAGGTGTGCCGGTATCAATTATTTCACATTGGGGCACGCGGTTCAAATCGCAATTTTGGAGAGCAGTGCAGCGAGAGTTGGACACGCGCGTTGAGTTGAGTACAACATTCCACCCCCAGATGGATGGGTAGTCCGAGCGCAATATTCAGATATTGGAGGATATGCTATGTACTTGTATCATAGATTATGGAGGTTCTTAGGATCCGTTTCTACCGCTTGCAAAGTTTGCCTATAATAACAGCTACCAATGGAGTATTTGAATGGCTCTGTATGAGACCTTATATGGGAGGCGGTGTGGATCTTCGATTGGTTGGTTCGAGCCAGGTAAGTCTAGACTATTGTTTACTAACTTGGTTTAGGATGTTTTGGATAAGATTAAGTTGATTCAGGATCGGCTTTGCACGTCTCAGTCTAGGCAGAAGAGTTATACCGATCGGAAGGTTCGTGATGCTTCTTACATGGTGAGAGAGAAGGTATTGCTCAGAGTTTCACCCATGAAGGATGTTATGAGGTTCGGGAAGAAGGGCAAGCTGAGCCCTCGGTATATTGGCCCTTTTGAGGTACTTTAGAGGATTGGATATGTGGCTTACAAGCTTGCATTTCCACCTAGTCTATCGGTTCTTCACCCAACGTTTTATGTTTCCATGCTCCGAAAGTATTTCGGTGATCCATCTCATGTATTGGACTTCAGAGCGGTTTAGTTAGATGGGGATTTGACTTATGATGTGGAGTCGATGGCCATTTTGGATCGGCAAGTTTGAAATTTGAGGTCAAAGAACATAGCTTCAGTGAAAGCTCAGCGGAGAGGTCAGCCAGTCGAGGAGGTCACTTGGGATACCGAGCAGGAGATGCAAGACAGATACCCACGCCTATTTGAGGCTCCAAGTATGATTTTAAACCGCTTCCAGGACGAGCGTTTGTTTAAGAGGGGGAGAATTGTACCGACCCGGCCAGTCATTTTGAGTATCATAGCCTCGTTTCCCTATTTATTGATTACTCTATGTTCGTTTGTTGTTATTTGACTTTCCGGGGTAGTTGGTTTAGTTCCAAGGATGCTTCAAAATTAGTTGGGACACATTGTCCCAAGGGTGGGTGTCTATGTTGGGAGAGCTGATCAGATGTTGACTTATATGTAAATGACTCTCGAATGGAAAGTGTTCGGATATTGATTTGGAGGTTCGTATGTCGTTTTGGCTTGAATTGGCAAAAGGTGGAAAAGTTGAAGTTTGGAAAGTTGAGATGTTTGACCGAGAGTTGACTTTGTTGTTACCGGGCTCAAATTTCAATTTCAGAAGTGGAATAGTCTGTTGTATCATTTATGACTTGTATCCAAATTTAAAGGTCAATCGGAGTTGGTTTGATAGGTTTCGGCATCGATAGTAGAAGTTAGAAATCCATTAGTTTCATTAGGCTTGAATTGGGGTGCGATTCGTGTTTTTGGTGATATGTGGTGTGATTTGAAGCCTCGACTAAGTTCATATCATGTTTTAGGACTTTTTGGTATGTTTTGATGGGGTCCCGGGGGGCTCGGGTGTGATTCGGATGTAATCGGATTGAAGTTTGGACTTGAGGAAAATGCTGAAAAGTTTGAGGTCTGGTGCGATCGCACATGCGAAGAATTTGTTCGCGTGTGCGCGACCGTAGAAGCGACCATCGGGGCGCAAGAGCGATCTTGGGTGTGTTGGGTAGTGTTCGTAGGTGCGAGTAATTTTTCGCATCTGCGAGCCCGCAGATGCAACGAGTCTCTGCAGATGCGAATTTTGAAAGGTGGGGTTGGACTCGCAGAAGCAGATTGGAATCCACAGGCACGGATGCGCAGGACCGAAGCACGGACTCCGAAAGCGGTATCACAGGTGCATATATTGGGCTGCAGGTATGTCTAGTCGGGTTCTTAAGTGAATTTTGCAGAAGCGGAGCCTTAGCTATGACTTGTGAGTCCACATGAGCGAAAAGGCTTGGCAAATATTTAAAATCGAGGGTTTGATTCTTCATCTCATTTTGAGAGTTTTGGGGTGCGGACTTAGGCGATATTTGGAGAGGTTTTTACCTAGATTGAAGAGGTAAGTGATTTTTGATCACTTGTATTCATGTATTTTGATTACCCATTGATTAGTTCACCTATTTACCATGAATCTAAGTTGGAAATTGGGGATTTTTTACCCATGTATTAGAGAGTACGACTTGAGGGTTTGAAGATTTGAGTGTTGATTTGTGGTCGAAATTGGATGAATTTGGTATGGTTAGACTCGTTGTTGAATAGAAGTTAGGATTTTATAAATTTTGTTGGGTTCCAAGATGTGGGCCCAGGGTTGACTTTTTGATTTTGGCTAAAGATCTTAGCTTTATTATTTGGAATCAATTCCTTTAGCATTTATTGATAGTATTATGTTTTATCTAGATTCGAGCCTTCCAGAGATTGATACGCGTGGGAAGGGCTTGCTAGCGGAGTGATTTGCTTTGCTTAAGGTAAGTATATTATCTAAACTTGGTTGAGGCACTGGTTGCCTGAATTATTGTGATAGCTACGTGCTATTGGGTGCGCACATGTGTGGGGTTGAACCCAGGTGCGGGCACCAGGGTTATTTATTCATTTTCAGGTTGTGCTCAGGCTCTTATAAGCCTAGAATTTGACTGTTAAACCTTAAGATATTATGTTTCACACATTTGTGATATTGTTGTGAACTATTTGGGCCATGTTTGAGGCTACATAGGGGTTTAATTCCTAAATGAACTGATAAATGTTATTATTTGATGAAACTTTTCGGTCTGAGCTATGATAGTACACTTGCACATACCTACACTTTAGCATGTCGTTTATACCAATCTAGGAGATTGAGATTTGTTATCCACTCATTTTATACATGTATACTTGTTTATTTTCTTTTGTATGATGTGATTGGACTGGGTGCCTGTGACCACACTGAGCGGATTGTGCTGTTTTGCATATGACCATGCCGGGCGGATTGTACTATTATGCCTGTGACCATGTCGGGCGAGTTATGATATTGAGCATGTGATCACTCCGGGCTGGCACCACGCTGAATTAGTCATTCTTGCATGTGGATATGGATCCATCCCCCTAGGGTCACCCTCTCATATTTCTCTCTTGATGGTGTACACGCAGTTATTAAGAATATTGATCAGTGGTTTGGAACAGATATGGAAATGTTGAGGGAAAATTGGCCAGCATTTTATTGGATTTTGCATTTCATCTTTACTTGCAATTTCATTGATCATTTATTTGATTTAACTACATATCATCTCTATATGTCAAGATATTGATTGATCAGGGTATTTGAGAATCTATACACATACACACGTATGTTTTCTTACAGAACTTTATGATTTGAATTCCAAATATTGTTTTGAACCGGGTTAAAGGATGAAACTACATAGGTGATAGCTAGTATCATTATAATTTGTGCTTCTCTTACCTTGCCATGTTTATTTATGATACTTAGTGAGTACATTGGGCTGATTATACTCATACTACGCTCTGTACTTAATTATGCAGATCCAGGTGTGGGGACCAGTTATCAACAGTAGGCTTGCTTGTTGGACTATCTGTCAGAGGCGAGGTAGAGTTGCATCCTTGGTCGCATTTTGACTGGTCTTTTCCTTTCATGATGTTATTACAGTTCAGACAGTGTATGTATTGTTCTATTTTAGACTTGTATTCTATTGTAGAAGCTCATGACTCTGTACTTACCAGTTTTCTGGGGATTTACTTTGTATTAGTAGTTGTATTGTATTGAGACCTCAGACTTATGTTATTTCTATAAATTTTGTTATTTTGTTGCCTTTGTTATCATGTTTCTTCTTGCCTAGCCAGTGTATTAGGCGTCATCATGACGAGTGTTGATTTTAGGTCATGACATAACCCTTGTAGCAACCAGCCACGGGATGTTGCGACAACTTCAAGTTAACTTTAATTTGAACAATACAACTCAAAGTACCTAGTACAAATGCTTCTAAACAAACCTAAAAGATACAACTCAAAAACCCTACTACAATTGAACTAGAATAAAATACAGACACTTGGAACTAGTTCTTCTATCTGGTTCATGTAGCTTCAGGTTCGCACACTTGAAATACACAGGAATTACTTGCAAAATGCCTTGCTATTTTGCTCTCAATTCTTGCTTAACTTCAGTGTTTGTGCGTCACCTGTAAAAGAGAACGAACTTGAAATATATTGAGTTAGTAGGATTAGGATTAACTAGAGTTCTTATGCTATACTCTTCCTAGGTGGAAGAGTTCTAGTTAACTTCAATCTATAACTCTTCCCTTATCTAGGATAGAGTTCTCTTTAAGTAAGGAGTCCTAGTCCTTATCAATTATGCAACCTTTCCGTTCAGGGAATATCATATATAACCACTTATGCTTATCCGTTTCACGTGCATGCCTTGTGCTTGAATCTGCTTGTGCCTTGTGTACACTGTGTATGGACCTAGTTCGTGCATGTGTTCCTTTATCAATCATCAAAATAAAACTTACTCAAGACAACAAATTTTCCCTTTTTGATGATGACAAACTCTATGATTTTGATAATCATGAAACCTGTTTCAACTCAGCTCAACATCAAGTCAATGTTAGAACACTTTCCATTTTAATGTCACAAATCATCAAGGACCAGGTTCATTAGGTTATAAACATCAGAGTCTAAAGCAAAAGCACAACCTATCTTCCCCCTTTTGGCATCATCGAAAAGTTTCATAATTAATTTATATAACCAAATTTTAGTAGATCTTACTCATGGCCATTGAGGCTGCTTCAAATGCAATCATGGATTCAAGCTTCTCTTATCAGTCTAAGGATATTAGCCATCAAAGAAATATCAACATACAATTAGATCAAAAGCAGTGATTATCATTGATAAAATTCATCCACAAAGTATAAAAATAAATAAAGTAATGAACCATAAGCAAAAAGACAAAAAAAAACATCACACTCGAGTCACTGGTTACAAACTAGGCTAGGAAGGGTTTAAGACTAGGAAGGACAAGGTTATCGGTTTCTGGCATGAAGTAGCTTCAACATGTCTTGAAGAATACCCTCATTCTTCTCTTTCTACTAGCTCAGACCTGAGAGCATCCCTCGCAGTTTCTACTTCACCCAGCCTCTTCTTCAGTCTCTCAATCTCTCAACATCATTAGCCCTACTCTCCTGCTCCAAAGATCTCACTTTGTTGTTCATGGGAACCCTTTTGGATAAACCAGGTTCTTTAGGAGCAGTAAGGACTTCATAATCATAGTCAATCAAAGTATTGGCCCTAAAGTGATCTTTACTTCTGCTAACATCCCATTTCTTGATGGGAACCTTGAAGTGAGAAAGCACAGCAGTAAGTATGAGCCCATAGTGTATGGAATGAGTTTTAGTGCCAGAAACCACCCTATCAAGGAGCTGGATTATACACCCTGGCAAATTGACCTGCCTCCCACTATCCAAGCACTCTATAAGGACCAGGTCCATAAAAGTAGCAATGTGCCTTCTCTCATGCCTGGGTAGAACCATTTTGATGAATAATTCAAAAAGTACTTTGTGAGAAGCTTCCATTCCACTCTTATAGACAACCCTGGGTCATAGAACTAAATCCCTATCAGCAAACTTCTTGGTGATGGCAAGTGAGGTAGGTAGATTTTCTAGACTAGGCCACTTTAACTTTTTATAGTCATTGTAGCCTTCAGCAGGTATTCTTAGAATCTCCCCTAGCTCTTTATCATCAAAGTTCACCTTTACTCTTTTCACCATACTATTTACCCTTCCATTCTCTATCTCACAATTAGCAAAAAATTCCACAATTTTAGCTTGGGCTAATCTTCCTTCCAACTGAAAGACCATGTCCTTCCAGCCCTCAATCTCCAACTTCTCCAGAAGCAACACCATTCCTTCCTCTTCCAAATCTTTGAGGAGCCTCCTCTTTAGAATTGTTCTTTTCCCAAATTTAACCATTTTGTCCTTTTCTTCATAAGTCCCCTCTTCTTCTTCACTCTCTTCTTCCACAATTTGCATTTTTTTTTGATTTCCTGGCAGACCTGGTTTTTTTTTGCCAAGGCAATGGTTTCTATATCAACAGACTTTGTAGGGACTTCTTCTTAGAAGTCTTTCTCTTCTTAGCAATTAGAGTCACAACCTCCACTTCGAGTCACAGACTACATTTCATTTGCCTCATCCTTATCATGAAGGACCATGTCCATCTCCTCAATCTTACTTGTTTCACTTGGTTCACCCACCTTCTTCTTCTATTTAGCACCAGCTTTATTTTTACTCTCAGCTAAGGCCTTTTTTAGGTCTACCTCACTTTGCTTCCTCTGACTCCTTGTAGCTCTTTCTCTTGGGAGAGGAGTCTCTACAAGGATAGATGAGGCAGCCTTTCTCTTCTTGCCTCCTAAAGCAGTACCAGGGATTTTAACTCCTGGATTCTTCTTCTTTTTTTGGATTATAGCTATCAGACACCCTTTTCAGAAGGTCATGGAGGGGTTCCTTCTCGGGAATAGGTTCTTGGAACCTTTTCCTCAGCCTAACCAGATCTTCTGCTGCACTTGCATCTCAAGAGCCATTTCCTCCTTCTTCTGTTAAACTTTCTTCTTTCTTAGCAGCCTCTTCACTTCATATCATCATAGCCCATATTTCTTCAGTCAAACCAACAGGAGTGGGTGATGTTTCAACCACTCCTACTTTTCCCATTCCCCTCATATCTCATGTTACACCCTCACTCATTTTTTATTTTTCCTTTTTATTTTTATCACCTATTTTTGTAGACTCAAACTCTACACCGGCAATAGTACTAACCAGAACAAACCTTTTCTCAAAATTTTCTGCTACTTCATAAATGCCATCAGACGAAAGTTTTAGCCCAGAAGTTACCTCTTTTATTTCGGATGAAACAGGTTCTTCACCCTTACTTGCAGACTTAAAGGACGCATCTGATTTTTGGGGTTCCTCTGCTTAACTGGCTTTTAACTTCTCGTTTATCTTCTTGGTTTGTTCACTACCAGCAATTATTTTACGAGAAAGCATCTTAACACGCCCTTTTTTGGGAGTTTGGATGCTTTAATGTGTGGGTGATAGTTCTTTGGGTGGTGAAGAAGGGTTCTCGGTCATTTTGGAATTTTCATATGGGTTTTCCATTAGATGAGAGTAGAAGAGACGAGAGAAGGTTGAGAGAATTTGGAGTCTTGATTTATCAAAGTACGGAGGTGGTGAAATGGGCAAGGTCCAATCAATTTAAAGAGGGAAGAGTTGGAGTGTGTAACGGCTGCTTAGAAGTCTAATTATCCTGGGAGTGTCAGTTTGAATAGGCGTTGGACTCTTCCCCAAATATTTAGGCAATTATGACGCGTGGGGTTTGTTGGGTGAAACTGGTTCGATGGTAATAGATTGGTTCAAAAAGAGGTTCGGATTGAGTGGGACTTCTTTCAGATCATGATCCAAATACAATTATTCCAAAATATATGGAGTGGAGAATAGATACCTTATAATTTTGATGAACCGGGTTCTTCACTGAAAGTTCTCTTGTGTAAGTCTGAATTTTCCAAGAGAATAAGAGTAATATCATTAGAGATCAGTAAGATATTTTAGCACATGACACAAGAGTATACTAATAAAAGTATGAGACTAAGCAATAGCTAATCTATTTATTTTAAAAATTCTCAAATTATCTAACCAATTATTGAGTTAGAACTGGTTCCTTTTAGGTGATCTTAATCATCCCGAATTCTAACATGTTTCTTTCAAAGTGATCTTTACTTAGAGGTTTTGTGAAGATGTCAGTTATTTGCTTGTCAGTAGAACAAACTTCTACAGTGATCAAACCATTCTCATAGTTATCATTAAAAGTGATGCCTAATATCTATGTGCTTAGCTCTTTTACGATGAACCAAATTCTTGGTCATACTAATTGCACTAGTGTTATCAAAAAAGATAGGGATACAACCTACATCAATTCTAAAGTCCCTTAATTGTTGTTTTATCCACAATAATTGAGCATAACATGAGGCAGCATCCACATACTCAGCTTCTTCAATCAAGCTGAGCCAAGAAAGTATGGCATACCTGAAGTGCTTTTTCAATCCACAAGAACACCTGCATAATTAACATTAGCATATCCCACTAAGTTAAAGTTACTACCTTTTGGATACCATAGGCAAAGATCAGTAATGCCTTTTAGGCATCTCAAGATCCTCTTGACAACCTTCAAGTGAGACTCTTTTGAATTTTCCTGGAATTTTGCACAAAGTCCTACACTAAAAACAATGGCAAGTCTACTAGTAGTGAGATATAACAAAGATCCAATCATTCCCCTATACATCTTCTGATCGACAGATGAACCAGCCTTATCCAAATCCAATTTCGTAGTTGTTGCTATAGGAGTATCAATTTCTTTGGAATCTTCCATTTTAAACCTTTTAAGCAACTCTTTCATATACGTTTGCCGATGGATCATAGTTTAGTTGGAAGTTTGTTTAATTTGTAAGCCTAAAATGAAATTAAGCTCACCCATCATACTCAGTTTAGCAAATATTTACTTAACCTATCAGGAGTTTCTCCAAATATTATATCATCAATATATATATATATGAACTACTAAGAGATTTTTACCTTTTTTTCTTTCAAAAATAAAGTATTGTCAATTTTACCTCTCTTGTAGCCATGCTCAAGTAGGAATTTAGATAATATTTTATACCATGATCTTAGAGCCTGCTTGAGCACATACAGTGCTTTGTCAAGCTTGTACACATCATCAGAACATTCCTTGCTTTCAAAGCCAGGAAGGTTCTTGACAAACACTTCTTCTTTTTGATAGACATTAGGGAAGGCACTTTTGACATTCATCTGATAGAGAGTGAATTCCATGTAAGCATCAAAGGCTTTAAGAAGTCTAATTTCTTCTAATATTACAACCGGACAAAAGTCTCATCATAGTCTATGCCCTCATTTTGACTATATCCTTGAACCACCAATGTTACCTTGTTCCTTGTAACTATTTCGTATTCATCAAGTTTGTTTCTGAAGACCCATGTAGTGCCAATCATTGTTTTGTCCTTGGGTCTTAGTACCAGATGCCAAACTTGAATTCTTTCAAATTGGTTGAGTTCATTCTGTATTGCATTCACCGAATCTGCATCCTGCAAAACCTCAGAAATATTTTTAGGTTCAATAAGAGATAAAAAGGCATCCAAAGCACAGAGGTTCTTTAAAGAATATTTGGTTTTGATTGTAGAGTTTGGATAAGTGATTATTTTCCCAATGGGATGTGAACTTTGATACTTGTAGAATTTCACAATGATCTGATTCTCTCTAGATGTTCCTTCAATGTTTTGTTGTTGAGGAACCGATTCATGGATAGGTTCCCTCGAGGCTTGAGGATCAGTTCCTCTATGTTCAATTCCCCTGTCAGGTTGCCTAGGGTGGAAGGACATGTTCCTTCCTGTGGTGTAGCTTCAGGTTGGACTGTTGTTTCATTTGAGTTTCTTATCATCTAGTTCTTGCCTCTTAGAAAGAATGTTAGTTTCATCAACAACAACATGTACACTTTCTTCTACACACATAGTTCTTTTGTTATATATCTTATAATTTTTACAATGTGAAGAATATCCCAAGAATACTCCCTCATCACTTCTGGGATCAAACTTACCTATGGAGTCTTTTCCATTATTATGCATAAAGCACTTGCATCCAAATGCCCTGAGATGAGATATATTTGGCTTTCTCCCTTTAAGTAACTCATAGGGAGTTTTCTCAACAAGAGGTCTAGTCATGCACATATTTATGATATAGCATCCAGTGTTCACAGCTTCTGCCTAGAAGCTATGAGGCAATTTACTAACAAGTAGCATAGTCCTAGCCATTTCCTCTAATGTCCTATTCTTTCTTTCAACTACCCCATTTTTTGTGGAGTTCTAGGAGTAAAAAAATTATGATCTATCCCATGCTCATCACAAAATGCAGAAAATTTAGCATTCTCAAATTCAGTACCATGATCAGACATAATTGATGTAAGTTGATTACCTAGTTGTTTCTCAGTTTTTCTAACAAATGCTTCATCTTTATATATTAATAATAATGTCCAAGTAAACATATAGTAATCATCAACAAGCACCATAACATATATCTTACCACCTCTGCTAATTGTTCTCATTGGTCCACACAGATCCATATGGACAAGTTCCATCGACCTGGTAGTACTTACCATTTTCTTGCTTTTAAAAGAGGATCTTACCCGCTTCTTCCTTGCACAAGCCTCACAAACTTTATATTCCCTGAACTTAATGTTAGGCAGCCCTATCACCAAGTCCTTAGCGCCTAGTTTGTTGAGTTGTCTTAGACTTGCATGTCCAAATCTCTTGTACCAAAGGGGGGGGAACATTGTCCAACACACTTAAGCAAGTGAGTTCATTATCTGAAAGTGTGGACAGATCCACCACATATATGTTATTTACTTTTTTTTCCTGGAAAACTATCTTATCAGTTGTAAGATTATCACAAAGCATTTTGTAAAAATAAAAGTTACCATGTTACCTCTATCACACAGTTGCGATACACTTATTAGACTGTACTTCAGTCCATCTATCAAGTAGATTTTCTCAATAGAGTGAGAATCAAACTTACCTACCTTTCTAACCCCAATGATCTCACCTTTCTTTTCATTCCAAAGGAGACATTACCTCCTTTAAGGTCCTCAAGTGAAAGAAACTGGTTCTTGCTTTCTTCTATGTGCTTTGAGCAGCCATTATCCATGTACCATATTAAGTTGCTCCCCTCCACTTGGACCTGCAAAAGGAAATCATGGGTTTGTCTTAGGATCCCAAACTAGTTTGGGTCCCTTTCTATAGGCAAAAGGATGAATCAAGTTCTTTTTAGCCTAACTTGGCAACCTTTTTTCCCTAGAACAAAATCTCTATTCTTTTAATTTGCCTTTTATTTTGTAGTGCAATCACTCTTATAGTGACCAGTGTTACAACAGTGCATGCAAATTCTATTCTCAGGGAGTGTGAGGTACTTGCTCTTGGGATCCCACTTAGGTGTAGAGTTCCCAAAGTCCAATCTTCTTCTGTTGCTACTATGGTATTCTTGTAGCCATGAAAGTGCATCAAAGGAACTGTTCTATTTACAGGTTCTGTCTAGCTCATGCTTAACCTTATTGAGGTCCTCCTTCAAAACTCTTACCTATTCATCTCTTTTATATAACTCGTCTTTCACTTTACCTAAATTCTCTTCTAGAGTGAGTTATGTCTCACCAACTGTCTTTTAATCTATTCCTAACTTCAATTTTAGATTTTCAGATCTAAGTTCTAGGACAGTTGTATCAAGTGCATGAATAAGCTCTAGTAGTAATTCATATAATCTATCTTTAGACAAAAATTTAATCTTGTCTTTGATATGAAGGACACTTATCTCAGCTTCTTCATCAGATTCTCCAATAGCCATTAGTGCTCGTTCATCATCATCATCATCATCAGAGCTTTCATCTGAGCTATCTCCCCAAGCAGCAACTATAGACTTGGTTGATCCTTTATTATTGCATTTCTTGGGATAAACCTATTCCTTCTTCGTGTTCCTTCGTTCCATCTCTTTCCTTATTCCATAGTATCTCCCACAAGGGACAATTCTTGATTATGTGATCAGTCTTTCCACAAGTGTAGCATCCATCGTTTGCCAGATTCTCTGGAACTCTTGCCTTGTTGTAGCTTCCACTTCTTGAAGAACCCTTTCCTCTTCTTAGGTACTTCTTGAAGTCTTTGGTAATTATTTTCATTTCATCATCTTCCATGTCAGGACCTTTAGTGATTCTAAGTGCCAGACTCATTTCCTTCTTAGGCATATTTCATGGTTTGTTTTCTAAGTTCATACATAGTGAGATTTCCAATAAACTCATCCAAAGAAAGTGTAGCAATATTTTTTGATTCCTGAATGTCAGTGATCTTGCTTTCCCAAGTGAATGGCAAGACTCTTGTTACTATCTTCTCAACCCTCTCATGTTCAGGGATAATCCATCCAAAAGATTTTAGTTTATTTGTTAATTTAGTGAACCCTATGTACATATTCTGAATAGTTTCTCCATCTTTCATGGCTAAGTTCTCATACTGTGAGCACAGTAAAGTTCCTCTTGATATTTTCACCTTAGTGTTTCCTTTATGGGCCACTTGTAGTGTGTTCCAAATTTGCTTGGTAGTGAAACAGTCTTGGATTCTGTTGTACTCATCTAGACCAAGTCCACAAACAAGCTATTTCTTGATTTTGGAATACTTTTTCCACTTCTTCAAATCCTCAGCATTGCAATTAACTCTTGTTTTTGGCACATCTACTCCTTCAGCATTTTTCTTCAATATGGGCAGTGGACCATCAGTAATTATGTCTCATGGCTCATCATCCTCAGCTTGTACGTGATCTCATCCTACTTCCACCAAGAGTAGTACTGGCCATTAAAGAGTGGTGGCCTAGCAGTTGATAGTCCTTCCCAATTTTCAAGTGGTGTGCTAATCTTGATCTTCTCCGAATGTGTTAGCCTCTTCAAAGATAACATACTCTGATACCAATTGTTGTTTTATATTTCAATGTCACACAAGAGGGGGTGATTTGTATGGTGTCTAATATTTTGCTTGCACAGATTATAGAAAGATCTGGTTCTTCTACGAGTTCCTTACACTACAGTTACAGAATAATAAATGCAGAAAGTAAAGAACACAAGTATTTTTTCGTGGAAACACCCGACTCAAAAGGTGAAATTATCACGACCTACTTCCTAGTAGGATTTTTTTCAACACTTCACTAAACCACTTAGCAAAACAACAATGTTTACAAAACTCTTGTAAACCTAAGTATTACCTATAACCCTTGTAAACAACCAGCCACAACCTGTTGCGACAGTTTCAAGTAAATTCTAACTTGAACATTACAACTCAAAGTACCTAGTACAAATGCTTCTAAAGAAAGCTGAAAGGTACATCTCAAAAGCCCTACTGCAATTGAACTAAAATAATAAGTATTATGTGTTACTAAGAAAATTATCCCATAAGGATATTTTAATAGATAATATATTTTTCAATTTTTTATATTTTTACTAAACATATATTTACTTGTAAAAAAATTAACAAAGCAAGATTGAAATAATATTTAAGTAACAAAACCCCGAAATATCCGACAAACCGAACCAACCCGGTCCATGTATACCCTACTAGCTCGGATGCAACATGCTTTAGTAATATACTATTATGTGTAATTCCTCCCGTGTATACCTCTGTATGCAACTATGCATATGCAGACAAACCCGGAACTTCTTTTGTTTGATTAGTAGAGTGCAAATGATAGTACTCACTTTTATAATGATGCATATTAATATATAAAATAGTTCCTCTTTGCACCAAAATATAAATTATAAGTAGACATTTAGATGACTAGCTAACTTCTAATGACCCATGTTAATTAGTTCATACATATATATATGGTTAACAGGCCTTAATTGCCCTAAGCACAGTAACCAACAGTACGGAAACGGATCCATCATTTGCTTCTATCAAGCCAATGGACGTCAAAAACATTTTACTGCTCTCATTAGGGACTGGCACTACTGCAGATTTTGCTGGGAAATACATAGCAGAGGAGTCTTGTGCGTGAAATGTCATCTGCAGCAAGTACTATCATGAATGATTATTACATCGCCACTATCTATCGCTCTCTTGGTGCTGAAACGAATTACCTCAGAATGGAAGTAAGGCATTCTTGATCAAAAACACCGTCACACTCCTAATATATTACTTATATGATTATTTCAAGTTGATTAATTTAAGAGTAAGGGATCATTGCAAGTATAACTATCTCTCTTTTTCTTTTTTGGGTACTCATTGACCGAATTCGGGAGAATAACGAAAAATAGGATACTTTTGTGCCACTATTGGTTTTTTGACCCCCAATAAAAGAAGTTTTGAGAAATAACACCATATCAGAATTTTAAAATATGTTGGGCGGGATATTTCCGATCACCAGAATTTTAAAACACTGCGTTGAATTTCAGCATTATGTTGATTATTAGGGTTTTGCCACAAATCCTGACACGTCATCAGAATTTTTCAGCATTCTCGGTGAAAATCGCTAGAATTTCTGGTGCTTCAAATTCTGGCACAGAAAATTCTAGTGATCGTCAGAATTGTCGGTGCTTCAAAACTCTAATGAGCGTTCTAACTCTAATGCGAAGCTATTTTTCCAAAACTCTTTTTAACGAGATTAAAAGTGGTTTTAAAAGGTGCATCAATTTGAGTTTGAATTCACACAGCATACATTAAAGTGAAAATTACCAATTTTCTCAATTCGTAGAACTCGAACCAAGCTTGAAATAATATCATGCATCCGCATTTCTGCATTGTTATCTTGTTTTCTACTCAAATCAAGGAGTGAAATTTTTTTCTTCCCCATTATGTAATGACCCAACCAGTCATTTTAACTTTTAGTATCCCGTTACCTAAAATAAAACTTCTCATATGTGCTTTTAATAATTTATGACTTGCGGAGATGGTTGGTTCGGGATTTGTGAGTGTTTGGGTTGAAATCGGAACACTTGGTTCCTTAAGTTGGCTTTAAAATGCCAAGTTTGACTTCGGTCAACATTTCGAGAAAATGACCCCGGTATAGAATTTTGACGATTCCAACAGCTCCGTATGGTGATTGTGGACTTAGAAACGGGTTCAAATTTTATTTGAAAGTCCGTAGTTAAATTAGGCTTGAAGTGGCTAAAATAAGAATTTATATTTAGAAGTTTGACCGTGGAGTTTACTTTTTGATATCGGGGTCGGAATCCAGTTCCGAAAGTTTTCATAGCTTCTTTATGTCATTTATGACTTGTGTGCAAAATTTGAGGTCAATCGGACTTGAATTGATAGGTTCCGGCGTCGTTTGTAGAAATTCGAAGTTTCAAAGTTCATTAGGCTTGAATCTATGCGTGATTCTCGTTTTTAATGTTGTTTGGTGTGATTTGAAGGTTCGACTAAGTTCATATGATATATTGGGACTTGTTGGTATATTTGGTTGAGGTCCCGAGTGGCTCGGTTGAGTTTCAGACGACTAACGGACCACTTTTGGCCTTTGGAAGACTACTGATAGCTGCTGGAAATTTTCTTCTGATTTTCTTATACGCGATCGCGTAAGTTTGTATGCGATCACGTAGAGTAATTTGGGTTGAGGTGAATTTTTTCTACGCGATCGCGTGAATGGGGTTGCGATCGCGTAGGCTTAATTTGGGCAGCTGGAATTTTGTTGTCTGCGATCGCGTGGACTTGTCCACAATCGCGTAGGTTGGGCCAGCTTGTGTATCGCGATCGCGTGTCGTTATTTGCGATCGCGTAGGGAAAACTGGAGAGGAAACTGGGCCACGCGTTTGTGCTATGCGACCGCGTGAAGAGGGATGCAATTGCGTAGAGTCAGAACGTTCTGCAGCTATCAGTGCCTCTTCTTGTATTATTTTTTTTTATTCTGTCTATTTTCACTTCAAAAAAATGTGGAGTTTTGTATAATTTACTAGATGCACATACACTTGTGACACCAGGTCTCGGCACACACATTGGTAGAATTTGGTGTCTTATTATTTTCTTGGATTAAAATTTCATCAATATATATTTAATTTATTAGTTGGCTTGCCTAGCTATATTGTTGGGCGCCATCACGACCTATAGGTGAAATTGGGTCGTGACACATTAGTTCCCCTCCTTTTATTTATGAAATCACTAAAGCACATTAACCTTAAATACTTCCTCCGTATCGATTTATGTTTGAAAAGTTTGAATTGCTATTGAATTTTAAAAAGAAAAGAAGATTTTTGAAATTTGTGGTTTAAAATATCTTATGGATATTTATAAGTTAAATTATTTTAAAAATTAAAAAAAAAACATTTTTTAGAACAGACAAAGAAATAAATGTTGTCGATGTATATGGTCAAAACCGGTTTCCACCTTCGTATAATTAGTCAATATTGGAACGTAGTGGACCGAATGTCTTCTTCATGATATCGAGATAAGATCGAAGTCAATATCGAGCTACGATATAAAAAAGTGTTATCGAGCTCAAGAACCATAGACCAACCAATTCCGAGCCCGAGTAAATATCGTGCTCGAATCAATATCGTGCTCGGAATCTGGAGATTGACCAATACCGAATCCGACCGAGATCGAGCCAAGAGACAAGAGCCGTTACAGCCGCACTAAGGGAAAGAATCTCAGCGGGAATTAGGGAAAAGCTAATCTATCATGGGATCTCCTGTATTTTTAATTATATCTAAAGTATGATTCCTCCACTATAAGAGGCATAACTACTATTTCTGTAATGGATCGAACATTAAGGCATTCATACACTTTCATATTATTCACAAAGAAAAACAAACTGATATTCAAATAGAGATTATCCCTTTTTGGGTTTTGTATATTGATTTGTCTTGCTTGTTCATAAATCATTTTCGACTCAGTTTGGTTTGTATTTCATTATTTATATAGTCAATACTCAATATATTTCTACTTACTTTCCGATTTGTGACAAGTTATACCACGTATCTTTAGAACTACGTATAAATTCAACTTTATCCATTTTTCGGGTAAACAGTCGCATATATTGGAATAAAAAGAGTAATTAATTATTTTTTAAGTGTACCAGGAAAACGCATTAACAGGCACAACTACCCAATCAGATGATGCTTCAGAGGATAATATGAAGTTACTGGTACAAGTTGGTGAAAACTTGTTGAAGAAACCAGCTTCCAATGGGAATCCAGAAACCAATGAGGAAGCTCTAAAGAGGTAAAATATATTAATCATCATTGTTTTTTTTATCTATTTAGAGACTGATTTTTGATCGAATTATAAATCTATTTTATTTCTACTTATAATAGTTTCTTTTGTACGTAGGTTTGCAAAATTGCTCTCAAAATGGAAGAAACTCCGAGTAAACAAAGCCTCTCAATAATTCTAAGGTCTCGACTGCTATTGGTACTAAACATGCTAAAGAATAAGCGCTTGTAACGTTAAGGGATAAATTTCAATAGAAATATCCCCCTATGTAAATTTGAAATATGCTAAAGATTATGTAAACTTTTGGTTGTGTTAAATAAATAAAATCATCCTTCTAGTCATGCACCTATTTATGATATAGCATGAAGTGTTCGCAACTTCTGCCTAGAAGCTATAAGGCAATTTACTAGCAAGTAGCATCGTCCTAGCCATTTCCTCCAATGTCCTATTCTTTCTTTCAACTACCCCATTTTTTGTGGAGTTCTAGGAGCATAGAAATTATGATCTATGCCATGCTCATCACAAAATGCAGAAAATTTAGCATTCTCAAATTCAGTACCATGATCAGACCTAATTAATGCAAGTTGATTACCTAGTTGTTTCTCAATTTTTCTAACAAATGAAATTGAACATATCAAATGCTTCATCTTTATATATTAAAAATAATGTCCAAGTAAACATATAGTAATCATCAACAAGCACCATAACATACCTCTTATCACCTCTGCTAATTGTTCTCATTGGTCCACACAGATCCATATGGACCAGTTCCATTGACTTGGTAGTACTTACCATTTTCTTGCTTTTAAAAGAGGATCTTACCTGTTTCCCCTTTGCACAAGCCTTACAATATTTATATTCCTCGAACCTAATGTTAGACAGACCTATAACCAAGTCCTTGGAGTCTAGTTTGTTAAGTTGTCTTAGACTTGCATGTCCAATTCTCTTGTGCCAAAGGAGGGTATCATTGTCCAACACACTTAAGCAAGTGAGTTCATTATCCTGAAAGTATAGACAGATCCACCACATATATGTTATTCACTCTTTTTTCCTGCAAAACTATCTTGTCAGTGGTAAGATTTATCACAAAGCATTTTTGTAGAAATAAATGCTACCATGTTATCTCTATCACACAATTGTGATATACTTATTAAACTATACTTCAGTCTATCTATCAAGTAGACATTCTCAATAGAGTGAGAATAAAACTTACCTACCTTTCTAACCCCAATGATCTCACCTTTCTTTTCATTTCCAAAGGAGACATTACCTCCTTTAAGGTCCTCAAGTGAAATAAACTGGTTCTTGCTTCCTTTCATGTGCTTTGAGCAGCCACTATCTATGTACCATATTAGGTTGCTCCCCTGCACTTGGACCTGCAAAAGGAAATTAGGGGTTAGTCTTAGGAACCTAAACTAGTTTGGGTCCCTTTCTATAGGCAAAAGGATGAATCAAATTCTTTTTAGCTCAACTTGGCAGCCTTTTTTCCCTAGAACATAATCTTTGTTCTTTTAATTTGCCTTTTCTATTGCAGTGCAATCACTCTTATAGTGACCGGTATTATAACAGTGTGTGCAAATTTTATTCTCAGGGAGTGTGAGGTGCTTTCTCTTGAGATCCCACTTAGGTGTAGAGTTCCCAAAACCCAGTCATCTTCTGTTGCTACTATGATGTTCTTGTAGCCATAAAACTGTATCAAAGGACCTGTTCCATTTACAAGTTGTGTCTAGCTCATGCTTAACCTTATTGAGATCCTCTTTCAAGACACTTATATGTTCATCTCTTTTATACACTTTACCTAAATTCTCTTCTAGAGTGAGTTATGTCTCACCAACTGTCTTTTAACCTGTTCCTAACTTCAATTTTAGATTTTCAGATCTAAGTTCTAGGACAGTTGTATGAAGTGCATGAATAAGCTTTAGTAGTAATTCACTTAATCTGTCTTTAGACAAAAATTTAATCTTGTCTTTGATATGAAGGACACTTATCTCAGTTTCTTCATCAGATTCTCCAATAGCCATTAGTGCTCGTTCATCATCATCATCATCATCAGAGCTTTCGTCTGAGCTATCTCCCCAAGCAGCAACTATAGACTTGGTTGATCCTTTATTATTGTATTTCTTGGGATAAACCTGTTCCTTCTTCGAGTTCCTTTGTTTCATCTCTTTCCTTATTCCATAGTATCTCCCACAAGGGACAGTTCTTGATTATGAGATCAGTCTTTCCACATGTGTAGCATCCATCGTTTGCCTGCTTCTGTGGAACTCTTTCCTTGTGGTAGCTTCCACTTCTTGAAGAACCCTTTCCTCTTCTTAGGTACTTCTTGAACTCTTTGGTAATTATTGTCATTTCATCATCTTCCATGTCAGCACCTTTAGTGATTCTGAGTGCCAGACTCATTTCCTTCTTAGGCACATTTCATGGTTTGTTTTCTAAGTTCATACATAGTGAGATTTCCAATAAACTCATCCAAAGAAAGTGTATCAATATTTTTTTATTCCTGAATGGTAGTGATCTTGCTTTCCCAAGTGAATGGCAAGACTCTTGTTACTATCTTCTCAACCCTCTCATGTTCAGGGATAATCCATCCAAAAGATTGTAGTTTATTTGTCAATTTAATGAACCCTGTGTACATATTCTGAATAGTTTCTCCATCATTTATGGCAAAGTTCTCATGATGTGAGTACAGTAAAGTTCCTCTTGATATTTTCACTTGAGTTTTTCCTTCATGGGCCACTTGTAGTGTGTTCCAAATTTGCTTGGTAGTGAAACAGTCTTGGATTGTGTTGTATTCGTCTAGACCAAGTCCACAAACAAGTCATTTCTTGATTTTGGAATACTTTTTCCACTTCTTCAAATCCTCAGCATTGCAATTAACTCTTGTTTTTGGCACATCTACTCCTTCAGCATTTTTCTTCAATATGGGCAGTGGACCATCAGTAATTATGTCTCATGGCTCATCATCCTCAGCTTGTACGTGATCTCATCCTACTTCCACCAAGAGTAGTACTGGCCATTAAAGAGTGGTGGCCTAGCAGTTGATAGTCCTTCCCAATTTTCAAGTGGTGTGCTAATCTTGATCTTCTCCGAATGTGTTAGCCTCTTCAAAGATAACATACTCTGATACCAATTGTTGTTTTATATTTCAATGTCACACAAGAGGGGGTGATTTGTATGGTGTCTAATATTTTGCTTACACAGATTATTGAAAGACCTGGTTCTTCTACGAGTTTCTTACACTACAGTTATAGAATAATAAATGCAGAAAGTAAAGAACACAAGTATTTTTTCGTGGAAATACCCGACTCAAAAGGTGAAAATATCACGACCTACTTCCTAGTAGGATTTTTTTCAACACTTCACTAAACCACTTAGCAAAGCAACAATGTTTACAAAACTCTTGTAAACCTAAGGATTACCTATAACCCTTGTAAACAACCAGCCACAACGTGTTGCGACAGCTTCAAGTAAATTCTAACTTGAACAATACAACTCAAAGTACCTAGTACAAATGCTTCTAAAGAAAGCTGAAAGGTACATCTCAAAAGCCCTACTACAATTGAACTAAAAAAATAAGTATTATGTGTTACTAAGAAAATTGTCCCATAAGAATATTTTAATAGATAATATGTTTGTCAATTTTTTATATTTTTACTAAGCATATATTTACTTGTAAAAAAATTAACAAAGCAAGATTGAAATAATATTTAAGTAACAAAACCCCGAAAATCCGACAAAACCGAACCAATTCAAACCGATATAGTTGGTTTGGTTTGGTTTTAATAAAAATTGAACCAACCGGGTCCATGTACACCCCTACTATATAGGATGCAACATGCTTTAGTAATATACTATTATGTATAATTCCTCTCGTGTATACCTCTGTATGCAACTATGCATATGCAGACAAACCCGGAACTTCTTTTGTTTGATTAATAGAGTGCTCTTGGTGCTGAAACGAATTACCTCAGAATTGAAGTAAGGCATTCTTGCTCAAAAACACCGTCACACTCCTAATATATTACTTATATAATTATTTCAAGTTGATTAATTTAAGAGTAAGGGATCATTGCAAGTATAACTATCTCTCTTTTTCTTTTTTGGGTACTCATTGACCGAATTCGGGAGAATAACGAAAAATAGGATATTTTGTGCTACTATTGGTTTTTTGACCCCCAATAAAAGAAGTTTTGAGAAATAACACCATATCAGAATTTTAAAATATGTTGGGCGGGATATTTCCGATCACCAAAATTTTAAAACACTGCATTGAATTTCAGCATTATGTTGATTATTAGGGTTTTGCCACAAATCCTGACATGTCATCAGAATTTTTCAGCATTTCTGGTGCTTCAAATTCTGGCGCAGAAAATTCTAGTGATCATCAGAATTGTCGGTGCTTCAAAACTCTAATGAGCGTTCTAACTCTAATGAGAAGCTATTTTTCCAAAACTCTTTTTAACGAGATTAAAAGTGGTTTTAAAAGGTGCATCAATTTGAGTTTGAATTCACACAGCATACATTAAAATGAAAATCACCAAATATCTCAATTCGTAGAACTCGAACCAAGTGTGAAATAATATCATGCATCCGCATTTCTGCATTGCTATCTTGTTTTCTACTCAAATCAAGGAGTGAATTTTTTTTCTTCCCCATTATGTAATGACCCAACCAGTCATTTTAACTTTTAGAACCCTGTTCCCTAAAATAAAACTTCTCATATGTGCTTTTAATGATTTATGACTTGCGGAGATGGTTGGTTCGGGATTTGTGAGTGTTTGGGTTGAAATCGGAACACTTGGTTCCTTAAGTTGGCTTTAAAATGCTAAGTTTGACTTCGGTCAACATTTCGAGAAAATGACCCCGGTATAGAATTTTGACGATTCCAATAGCTCCGTATGATGATTGTGGACTTAGAAACGTATTCAAATTTTATTTGGAAGTCCGTAGTTAAATTAGGCTTGAAGTGGCTAAAATAAGAATTTATGTTTGGAAGTTTGACCGTGGAGTTTACTTTTTGATATCGGGGTCGGAATCCAGTTTTGAAAGTTTTCATAGCTTCTTTATGTCATTTATGACTTGTGTGCAAAATTTGAGGTCAATCGGACTTGAATTGATAGGTTCCGGTGTCGTGTGTAGAAATTCGAAGTTTCAAAGTTTATTAGGCTTGAATCTATGCGTGATTCGCGTTTTTAACGTTGTTTGGTGTGATTTGAAGGTTATACTAAGTTCATATGATGTATTGGGACTTGTTGGTATATTTGGTTGAGATCCCGAGTGGCTCGGTTGAGTTTCAGACGACTAACGGACCACTTTTGGCCTTTGGAAGGTGCTGGAAATTTTCTTCTGATTTTCTTATACGCGATCGCGTAAGTTGGTCTGCGATCACGTAGAGTAATTTGGGTTGAGGTGGATTTTTTCTACGCGATTGTGTGAATGGGGTTGCGATCGCGTAGGCTTAATTTGGGCAGCTGGAATTTTGTTCTCTGCGATCGCGTGGACACGTCCGCGATCGCGTAGGTTGGGCCAGCTAGTGTATCGCGAACGCGTGTCGTTATTTGCGATCGCGTAGGGGAAACTGGAGAGGAAACTAGGCCACGCGTTTGTGTTATGCGACCGCGTGAAGAGGGATGCAATCGCGTAGAGTCAGAACCTTGTGCATCGCGATCGCGTGGGACTTTATGCGATCGCGTAAGGTTATTTTCTGGGCAGAACAATTTGTGCTATGCGATCGCATGAGGAAGTTCGCGATCGCGTAAAAGAAATCACTGGGCAGAGAGTTTAAGTTCTTAAAATGGAATTTCATCCCATTTTTTATTTTTTAACGATTTGGAGCTCATATTTGGACGAGTTTTGGGAGATTTTCAGAGAAAACAACGGGGTAAGTGTTCTTAACTCAATATTGGATAAATTGCCCGAATCCATCACTGTTTTTATCATTTAATTGGTGAATTAAGTTGAAAAAAATTTGAAAACCCTCTTGGATAGATTTGAAGATTTGAGGGCCGAATTGTTATCGGAATTTAGTGACTTTGGTATGGGTAGACTTGTGGTTGAGTGGGCGTTCATATTTCATAAATTTCACCAGATTCCGAGACGTGGGCCCCACAGACAAATTTTTAATTAATTTCATTATTTTTATTGAAAATGTAGTAATTTATTATGAAATTGATTCCTATAAGTTTTAGTGATTGTATCGAATTTTTCTTGGCTAGATCTGAGCCACACAGAGTTGGATTATCTTGAAAAAGGCCTTCCATTGAATTAAATTTGAGTAAAGTGCGAGGTAAGTCTCTTGTCTAATCTTATGAGAAAATAATTACCCCATAGGGATTAAATTGAATAATTATTGCTAATTGCGGGGGCTAAGTACACACGAGGTGACGAGAGTCCGTGCGTAACTACTATTAATACTAAAGTCTGGGTAGTTTAGGACTCAAAGCATGAATTACTTGTGTAAATTGTATTCGTTGTTTAATTAATATTATTTATATATATATATATATATATATATATATATATATATATATATATATATATATATATATATATATATATATATAGTGAATTGTTTGATAAAAATATTAAAGGATGAAAATCTTATATGCTTAATATATCTATGGATCGTGCCGCATGTCCCTCGGCAGTGTACACGAAACTCTAGATCAGGTCATACGACCTCGGCCGAAATCGTGCTTAATATTAATAATTACACGATACTTTAATAGTTTATTGCAGCTTGTGAATCTAATTGATAAATTGAAAATTTTTGGAATTTAAAGAATTATTATCCCTGCTTGTTAAGAAATTATTGTTATTCATGTAAATGAAGCTAATTGATAAATTGAAAATTTATTGGAATTGAAGGAATTTAATATATATTGAGAATTGTTGCAAATTGAAGAAATTTAATTATTTCTACTGATTAAATAAATTATTATTATATTCTGTGAATCATGTTGATTTAGATATATTAGTTCTACTTCAGTTATTATCTTTGCCCTAGAGTTGAGAGTCAAAGTCGGTCATCTCGTCTCTACCACTTCGAGATTAGACTTGATACCTATTGGGTACACGTTGTTTACGTACTCATGCTACACTTGCTGCACATTTTGTGCAGTATCTGAGACAGATACTAGTGGAGGACCTATCATCGTACATCCTCGTTATCCCGAGGCGTAGTGGTGAGCTGCCTTTCTGAGTCGTTCTGTAGCTACCAGTGCCTCTTCTTGTATTTTTTTTATTCTGTCTATTTTCACTTCAGAAAAATGTGAAGTTTTGTATAATCTACTAGATGCACATACACGTGTGATACAAGGTCTTGGCACACACATTGGTAGAATTTGGTGTCTTATTATTTTCTTGGATTTAAATTTTATCGATATATGTTTAATTTATTAGTTGGCTTGCCTAGCTATAGTTTTGGGCGCCATCACGATCTATAGGTGAAATTGGGTCGTGACACATTAGTTCCCCTCCTTTTATTTATGAAAGCACTAAAGCACATTAACATTTAAATACTTCCTCCGTATCGATTTATGTTTGAAAAGTTTGAATTGCTATTGAATTTAAAAAAGAAAAGAAGATTTTTGAAATTTGTGATCTAAAATATCTTATGGATATTTGTAAGTTAAATTATTTTAAAAATTAAAAAAAAACATTTTTTAGAACAGACAAAGAAATAAATGTTGTCGTTGTATACGGTCAAAACCGGTTTTCACCTTCGTATAATTAGTCAAGATTGGAACGTAGTAGACCGAAGGTCCTCTTCATGATATAGAGATAAGATCGAAGTCAATATCGAGCTACGATATAAAAAAGTGTTATCGAGATCAAGAACTATAGACCAACCAATTCCGAGCCCGAGTCAATATCGTGCTCGGAATCTGGAGATTGACCAAGCATATGCAGACAAACCCTGAACTTCTTTTGTTTGATTAGTAGAGTGCAAATGATAGTACTCACTTTTATAATGATGCATATTAATATATAAAATAGTTCCTCTTTGCACCAAAATATAAATTATAAGTAGACATTTAGATGACTAGATAACTTCTAATGACCCATGTTAATTAGTTCATACATATATATATATGGTTGACAGGACTTAATTGCCCTAAGCACAGTAACCAACAGTACGGAAACGGATCCATCATTTGCTTCTATCAAGCCAATGGAACAAAAAGAGTAATTAATTATTTTTTACGTGTACTAGGAAAACGCATTAACAGGCACAACTACCCAATCAGATGATGCTTCAGAGGATAATATGAAGTTACTGGTACAAGTTGGTGAAAACATTGTTGAAGAAACCAGCTTCCAATGGGAATCCAGAAACCAATGAGGAAGCTCTAAAGAGGTAAAATATATTAACCTTCATTTTTTTTTATCTATTTAGAGACTGTTTTTTGATCGAATTATAAATCTATTTTATTTCTACTTATAATAGTTTCTTTGTACGTAGGTTTGCAAAATTGATCCAGAAAGGAAGAAACTCCGAGCAAACAAAGCCTCTCAATAATTCAATAGAAATATCCCCCTATGTAAATTTGAAATATGCTAAGGATTATGTAGACTTTTGGTTGTGTTAAATAAATAAAATCATCCTTCTAAGCCAAAACAACATAAAAAGAAAGGAAAAATAGTAATTCTGTTGTAGGGGAAATCCATCACCCCCTAAGGACTTGGAGCAATCTGCCAAAGTAAAACTTGCATTTCCACAATGCAAAACCGACATCATACAGGCTGGTCTAGAACTTGTAATCTGGGTTGTCACGAAGGCCGAGCTTAGAGAGAACGAGGCAGTAGGAGTCCCAGTCTGTCCTTCGGAGATACTTCAACAACTTCTTCCTCTTTTGCACCATTGCTTGTAGACCCTTACGAGAGTGCTTATCCTAAAACATTTTATTATTAAGCATCAAGTTATAAATAACCAGCTCGCTCTAATCTAAGCAATAAAACTCTATAATGATGATATAATAGATCTAAATGAGTATGTGAAATCATGAATGACACAATATCGTACAACATACATGAGGAAAAATACATATCTATGCCTTTATGTCAAGTGTGCATGTCAATGCGATACAACTCAGTAATAAAACCATATGCATACTGTCAGAGTATCAATTCACTCAGTCCTCCCGGTCACTCAGTCCTCACAGTCACTCAATCCTCCCAATCGCTCGGCAATCGTCACTCGCACTCAGTAGGTACCTGCGCTCACTAGGGGTGTGTACAGACTCCGGAGGGGCTCATTCAGCCCAAGCGCTATAATCTACACAGATAACACACGTACTATAGTATCAATATTTGGGTCCGCACGGACAACTCACGTGATGCACGAACAACTCACGTGATACACGAACAACTCACGTGCTATAATAAGCCAATCTGGCATGCTGCGGCATGTTGTCCGATCCCTTAATTATCCTCACAATCAGGCCCTCGGCCTCACTCAGTCATCAATCTCTCCAGTCTCTCGGGTTCACGATGTCATGAAACTAGTCCAAAATGATGATATGATGTATCCATAAATAACAACAGAGATTGAGATATGATATGCAATGAATGAATATGATTGAGTATGAAATTACAGTTTAAACATATAATTCGACAGTAGAAATGACCTCAGCGGGTCCCAATAATACCAACATTTGCCTAAGCATGATTTCTAACATTAGTCTAGCTCAGTTTCTCTAACACATAAAAATACATGGAAGAAAACAAGTTAATTAACTAAACAGCTCTACGGAATCAACTGAGTCTCAATTTCTACGGCGCACGCCCACACGCCCGTCACCTAGCATATGTGTCACCTCCAAACAATTAACATAACACGTATAATCAGGGTTTCATATCCTCAACTCCAAGATTAGAGATGTTACTTGCCTCGAACCAGCCGAATTCAATGTCGAGCAAGCTAAACAATATTCCAGAAATTTCATTCTGCGCGTATAAACTTCCAAATGGCTCGAATCTACTCACAATTAATTCGATTCTGTCAACACAAATTATAGGAATTAATTCCATATCAAAATACTAAATTTTCCAAAAACTATCCGAAATTACACTCAAAAATTGCTCGTGGGGCTCACGTCTCGTAACCTGACAAAAGTTACAAAATCATCTGATTCTTGAAGGATTTCACAATCATCTGATTCTCTCTAGATATTCCTTCAATGTTTTGTTGTTGATGAACAACTTCATGGATAGGTTCCCTTGAGATTTGAGGATTAGTTCCTCTATGTTCAGTTCCCATGTCAGGTTGCCTAGGGTGGAAGGACATGTTCCTTCCTGTGGTGTAGCTTCAGGTTGGACTGTTGTTTCATTTGAGTTTTTACTAGTCCAATTTCTTCATCATCTTGTTCCTGCCTCTTAGAAAGAATGTTAGTTTCATCAACAACAACATGTACATTTTCTTCTACACACATAGTTATTTTGTTATATATCTTATAATCTTTACAATGTGAAGAATATCCCACGAATACTCCCTCATCACTTATGGGATCAAACTTACCTATGGAGTCTTTTTCATTATTGTGCACAAAGCACTTGCATCCAAATGCCCTGAGATGAGATATATTTGGCTTTCTCCCTTTAAGTAACTCATAGGGAGTCTTCTCAACAAGAGGTCTAGTCATGCACCTATTTATGATATAGCATGCAGTGCTCACAACTTCTGCCTAGAAGCTATAAGGCAATTTACTAGCAAGTAGCTTAGTCCTAGCCATTTCCTCCAATGTCCTATTCTTTCTTTCAACTACCCCATTTTTTGTGGAGTTCTAGGAGCATAAAAATTATGATCTATGCCATGCTCATCACAAAATGCAGAAAATTTAGCATTCTCAAATTCAGTATCATGATCAGACCTAATTGATGCAAGTTGATTACCTAGTTGTTTCTCAGTTTTTCTAACAAATGAAATTGAACATATCAAATGCTTCATCTTTATATATTAAAAATAATGTCCAAGTAAACATATAGTAATCATCGACAAGCACCATAACATACCTCTTATCACCTCTGCTAATTATTCTCATTGGTCCACACAAATCCATACCAACATTTGCCTAAGCATGATTTCTAACATTAGTCTAGCTCAGTTTCTCTAACACATATAAATACATGGAAGAAAACAAGTTAATTAACTAAACAGCTCTACGGAATCAACTGAGTCTCAATTTCTACGGCGCACGCCCACACGCCCGTCACCTAGCATATGTGTCACCTCCAAACAATTCACATAATACGTATAATCAGGGTTTCATATCCTCAACTCCAAGATTAGAGATGTTACTTGCCTCGAACCAGCCGAATTCAATGTCGAGTAAGCTAAACAATATTCCAAAAATTTTATTCTGCACGTATAAACTTCCAAATGGCTCGAATCTACTCACAATTAATTTGATTCTATCAACACAAATTATAGGAATTAATTCCATATCAAAATACTAAATTTCCCAAAACTATCCGAAATTACACTCAAAAATTGCTTGTGGGGCTCACGTCTCGTAACCTGACAAAAGTTACAAAATCATCTGATTCTTGTAGGATTTCACAATCATCTGATTCTCTCTACATGTTCCTTTAATGTTTTGTTGTTTAGGAACAGGTTCATCACTTATGGGATCAAACTTACCTATGGAGTATTTTTCATTATTGTGCACAAAGCACTTGCATCCAAATGTCGTGTGATGAGATATATTTGGCTTCCTCCCTTTAAGTAACTCATAGGGAGACTTCTCAACAAGAAGTCTAGTCATGCACCTATTTATGAAATAGCATACAGTGTTCACAACTTCTGCCAAGAAGCTATAAGGTAATTTACTAGCAAGTAGCATAGTCCTAGCCATTTCCTCCAATGTCCTATTCTTTCTTTCAACTACCTTATTTTTTGTGGAGTTCTAGGAGCATAGAAATTATGATCTATGCCATGCTAATCACAAAATGCAGAAAATTTAGCATTTTTCAAATTTAGTGCCATGATCGGACCTAATTGATGCAAGTTGATTACCTAGTTGTTTCTGAGTTTTTCTAACAAAAGAAGTGAACATGTCAAATGCTTCATCTTTATATGTTAAAAACAATGTCCAAGTAAACCTAGAGTAATCATCAATAAGCACCATTACATATCTTTTACCACCTCTGCTTAATGTTCTTATTGGACCACAGAGATCTATATGGACTTGGTGGTGCTTACCATTTTCTTGCTTTTGAAAGACGATCTTATCTGCTTCCCCCTTGCACAAGTCTCTCAAACTTTATATTCCTTGAACTTAATGTTAGGCATCCCTATCACCAAGTCCTTGGAGACTAGTTTGTTGAGTTGACTTAGACTGGCATGTCTAAGTCTCTTGTGCCAAAGGAGGGGATCATTATCCAATACAACATTGTCCAACACACTTAAGCAAGTGAGTTCATTATCTGAAAGTGTGGACAGATCCACCACATATATGTTATTTACTTTTTTTTCCTGCAAAACTATCTTATTAGTGGTAAGATTATCACAAAGCATTTTGTAAAAATAAAAGTTACCATGTTACCTCTATCATACAGTTGCGATACACTTATAAGACTGTACTTCAGTCCATCTATCAAGTAGACTTTCTCAATAGAGTGAGAATCAAACTTACCTACCTTTATAACCCCAATGATCTCACCTTTCTTTTCATTCCAAAGGAGACATTACCTCCTTTAAGGTCCTCAAGTGAAAGGAACTGGTTCTTACTTTCTTTCATGTGCTTTGAGCAGCCATTATCCATGTACCATATTAATTGCTCCCCTCCACTTGGACCTGCATAAGAAAATCAGGGGTTAGTCTTAGGAACCCAAACTAGTTTGGGTCCCTTTCTATAGGCAAAAGGATGAATCAAGTTCTTTTTAGCCTAACTTGGCAGCCTTTTTTCCCTAGAGCAAAATCTTTGTTCTTTTAATTTGCCTTTTATTTTGTAGTGCAATCACTCTTATAGTGACCAATGTTACAACAGTTCGTGCAAATTCTATTCTCAGGGAGTGTGAGGTACTTGCTCTTAGAATCCCACTTAGGTGTAGAGGTCCCAAAGCCCAATCTTCTTTTGTTGCTACTATGGTATTCTTGTAGTCATGAAAGTGCATCAAAGGACATGTTCTATTTACAAGTTCTGTTTAGCTCATGCTTAACCTTATTCAGGTCGTCCTTCAAAACTCTTACCTATTTATCTCTTTTATATAACTCGTCTTTCACTTTACCTAAATTCTCTTCTAGAGTGAGTTGTGTCTCACCGGCTGTCCTTTTACCTGTTCCTAGCTTCAATTTTATATTTTCATATCTAAGTTCTAGGACAGTTGTATCAAGCGCATGAACCAGGTTCTTTAACATATTGTTTTCACTTTCAGCTTCACAAGCCCTAAGTTTCAGGTTTTTGCACTTAGCCTTCAAAATGACATATTCTTTTGACAGTTGTTCCTTTTCATTATTCATATCTTCAGACTCATCAATCATCTCTAGTAGTAATTCAGATAATCTTTTTTTAGACAAAAATTTAATCTTGTCTTTGATATGAAAGACATTTATCTCAGTTTCTTCATCATATTGTCCAATAGCCATTAGTGCTCGTTCATCATCATCATCATCGGAGCTTTCATCTGAGCTATCTCCTTAAGTAGTAACCATAGACTTGGTTGATCCTTTATTGTTTCCTTTCTTGGGATATACCCGTTCCTTCTTCATGTTCCTTCGTTCGTCTCTTTCCTTCTTCCATAATATCTCCCACAAGGGACAGTTCTTGATTATGTGATCAGTGTTTCCACACGTGTAGCATCCATCATTTGCATGCTTCTCCGGAACTCTTGCCTTGTTGTAGCTTCCACTTCTTGAAGAACCCTTTCCTCTTCTTTGGTACTTCTTGAAGTATTTGGTAATTATTGTCATTTCATCATCTTCCAGGTCAGAACCTTTAGTGATTCTGAGTGCCAGACTCATTTCCTTCTTAGGCACATTTCATGGTTTGTTTTCTAAGTTCATACATAGTGAGATTTCCAATAAACTCATCCAAAGGAAATATAGCAATATTTTTTTATTCCTGAATGGCAGTGATCTTGCTTTCCCAAGTGATTGGCAAGACTCTGATTACTATCTTCTCAACCCTCTCATGTTCAGGGATAATCCTTCCAAGAGATTTTAGTTCATTTGTCAATTTAGTGAACCCTGTGTACATATCCTGAATAATTTCTCCATCTTTCATGGCAAAGTTCTCATACTGTGAGTACAGTAAAGTTCCTCTTGATATTTTCACCTGAGTTGTTCCTTCACGGGCCACTTGTAGTGTGTTCCAAATTTGCTTGGTAGTGAAACAGCCTTGGATTATGTTGTACTCATCTAGACCAAGTCCACAAACAAACTATTTCTTGGTTTTGGAATTCTTTTTCCACTTCTTTAAATCCTCAGCATTGCAATCAAATCTTGTTTTTGGCACATCTACTCCTTCAGTATTTTTCTTCAAGGTGGAGAGTGGACCATCAGTAATTATGTCTCATAGCTCGTAGTCCTCAGTCTGTACGTGATCTCATCCTAGTCTTCTACCAAGAGTAGTACTGGCCATTAAAGAGTGGTGGCCTAGCAGTGGATTGTCCTTCCCCATTTTCAGGTGGTGCGTTCATCTTGATCTTCTCCTAAGGTGTTAGATACTTCAATGCCACATAAGATGTGGATGATTTGTATGGTGTCCAATTTTTTGCGTGCACATATTATAGAAGGACCTGGTTCTTCTACGAGTTCCTTACACTACAGTTGCAGAATAATAAATGCAGAAAGTAAAGAACACAAGTATTTTTACGTAGAAAACACCCGGCTCAAAAGGTGAAAAAATCACGATCTACTTCCCATTAGGATTTATTCTAACACTTCACTAAATCACTAAGCCAAATAACAACGTTTACAAAACTCTTGTAAACCTAAAGATTACCTCTAACCCTTGTAACAACCAACCACAGGATGTTGCAACAACTTCAAGTTAATTCGAACTTGAACAATATAACTCAAAGTACCTAGTACAAATGCTTCTAAGGAAAGTTGAAAGGTACAACTCAAAAGCCCTACTATAATTGAACTATAATAAAAGACAAATACTTGGAACTGATTCTTCTATCTTGTTCATGTAGCTTCAAGTTCGCATACTTAAAACACACAGAAATTGCTTGCAAAATGCCTTACTATTTTGCCTCAATTCTTGCTTAACTTCAGTATTTGTACGTCACCTATAAAAGAGAACATCCTGAAATATATAGAGTTAGTAGGATTAGGATTAACTAGAGTTCTGATACTATACTCTTGAGTTTTAGTTAACTTATATCTAGGGTAGAGTTCTCTTCAAGTAAGGAGTCCTAGTCCTTATCAATTATGCAGCATTTTCGTTCGGTGAATATCAAATATAACCACTTTTGCTTATCCCGTTCACGTTCATGCCTCATGATTAAATATGTCTGTGCCATGTATATACTGTGTATGGACCTGATTCATGCATATGTTCTTTTGTCAATCATCAAAAAAACTTACTTAGGCCAACACGTATTGACAAAAAATGTACTGTATATAAGTGTTGAGTCATATCTCTATGTTAGTTATTGATGATAATGATCACCAAAATAATAATAATATACTATAAAGACTGGCCGGCTCCTAATCCTGATAACACTAAGTAAATTTATTCGAATTCGTACCTCAATCTATCTTTGGTTTTTGTCTTTCCTTGCCAGTTGTTTTAAACGAGCCACTAATCGTCATTATTAAACAAACATTAGCAGTATTTTAGCCATGGAGCTTCTTGCCAAACTTTTTATTAGATATTTCATATAATATATTGTTAAGTGTATCGTCAATACGCTAATTTAAAACGAGGTAAGTTATATAAGTACTATGAATCTTATCAGCAGGTCCAAAACAAATTTTATACTAGTAAATCGATTATCAAGAAATTGGTACTAAGCTATAAAAGTAGTAATTGGTACATAGGAGACAATTTTTAATCAAAAAGGCAGTTATTAGACGATGGTCTACCACACTAAACAAATTTCAATCTACAACAGTGAAACACAATTGCACCAATATCAGTAACAAATTTTTAGATTTTTGGTCATTTAGGTATTTTATCAAACACCTAGAGTACATAGCATATTACTACCTCTAGTAATGGTGCTTCTTCATCCAACAATCCCTTCTTCCCACCAACAAGAGATACTAAACCATCCTTTGTCTACAAACAACCTTCTTTAGCACAATTAAAATTATCAATGAACTTACGTCCACCCAATTGTTGCTAATTAATTAATTACAAAATCTCTACAACACCCAATAATCTAGTTTATGTATTTATAGCTCCCAAGCACCATCCAATAAGTGTTAATACTTATTTCTTGCTCACATAATCATTATAAATCCATACATGTAAGTCTAAAGGTGAAGGATTACCTTTTTGGAAGAAATCTTGCAAAACCCTCCATTGAGTTCCTGAAGAAATTTCTTGAAGATCTAAGTATTTTATGTGTAAATTTTATCAATACTAGTATGAAAATAATGGAATTTCACAACAAGATAATGGAGATTGCTTACATTGAAGAATAGGGAAGTTGGGGGTCTTGAGAGAGTGGAGAGGGTCTCCAAGAATCGACCAAGAGGAGTGGGAGAAGTGAGCTACCGAAATGCTCTTTATAAAGGCTTCAGGCCTAGCTTGTCCATCCTCGTGCATCGCGCGGACATGCACGAGCTCTCGTTCAAGTTTGCGTGCTGAGGCAATACTTCGCTATTTTTTTGAAATGGCCGGGGGTCATGGCTCGCGCAAACCCGCGCGATGCACGAGTTCACGCGAGCTCCCCAATTGCATCCTTTCCTTATTTCTTATTTTCCAACTTACCCTCTTTCGATACCTTGCTATGATGTAGGCCCTAATTTACTACCAAACTTTCATTTAAGTATGAAACCGTGATTACACGATGTTACCCTCATTTATAGCCATCTGGGGCACGCAAGCGAAAAGTGGAGATCCGAGGCTCGATTTAAGGCCTTAAACCCTTAGCAAAACTTTCCTTGTTCTACCTGCCTTATTTTAGTAATTTGATTATAATTTCTTGTAGAAATATCCAATTGACAAATGGTTTGATGCGTTTGAAACCAGACTCGAAGGGCTATTCTTTAGGGATGAAAATTCATGGATTGTCTCTTCACATTATGATAGTTATACCCGTTCAAAGGTAGGTGTTGTGCAAGTAAGACACTTTTTCCACTTAATATTTCCAACTTTTGCCAATATGCGTCGAATTGTCCTACGGACTTCCAAATCCAAATCCGGACACATGCCTAAGTCTGAAATTACCATACAAAACTATTGACATCATCAAAATTCCATTACGGAGTCGTTTGCTTAAAAGTCAAATTCTGGTCAACTTTTTTCATTTCTAAGCTTCAAAATGAGACTTGTTCTTTTATTTAAATTCCGAATCTTTCGAAAACGAAACTCGACCACACACGCGGGTCATAATACATATTACAAAGCTGCTCAAGACCTTAAGTCACTGAACGGGGTGTTAATTCTTAAAATGACAAGTTGGGTCGTTATATTTTATAATCTTAATAAAAAAGTATTGTATATGTCTTTTGATAATGCTTCTAACAATAATGTCGTTATTTCAACATTAAGACTACATTTGAAACCACCACTAGACGAAATTTTTCATGTTAGGTGTGCATGTCATGTTTATAATTTAATCGTTAAAAATGGCCTTGATTTATTTTCGATTGAGATAAATCAGGTTAGAAGAGCAGTGGGTGTTATTCAAGGAAATAATAGACAATCTAGAATTAGGAAATTTAAGACTAAGTGTACGGAGCATAACCTTAACCCCAAATTTTTGCCAGATGAAATTGTTACTACATGGAATTATACATACTTATTTTTAAAATGTTGCTACAAATATTGATTGCCGATAACTGAAGTTGCTAATGCGCATTGTATTGATCCAAACCATATGTTAATAACTAATACTTGGGAGGCCATTAATGATATTGTTCAATTTTTATATAAATTTTATACAGCTACTGTTGAGTTTTCTGGAGCATATTACCCTAGTGTTACTATGACTTTAGTACATATAGCTGAAATTTCTTTTCTACTCTCTAAATTTAAGAAGAAATAAAAATATAAGGATGCTGTTGAGAAAATACAAGCAAAATTCAAAAAATATTTCTTTCCCATTCTTCCGATTTACTTAATTGGTGTTGTTTTAAATCCTTATATAAAGATGTCTAATTGTCACCAATTAATCAATGCTTTACTATAAATACACCCCCTCCCCCCTCTTCTTCATTTTTTCACTCATCTCTCATTTCTCAAACTCAAATTCTCAATTGTCATTCTCTCATTCTTCACCTAAATTGCAATCAACTATTTGGCTCTCATTTTTTTTTGAAATTTAATTTATCGTATTATTTGATGCAATAATCTAATTGATGATGATGCTATTAATGTAGGAAATGTTAATCCTACTATGCATTATACTACTTCTACTGCATCTCCTAATATGGATGAAAATAAAGGACTTGGTGGTTATAATATTTGGGCTACATTTCCTTCCACTCAAACCGGTAGCAGGAACATTGATGAACTTCAATTCTACTTGCAAAAGCAATCAGAGCCTCGTAATAAGGAATTTTCACCGTTGGAATGGTGGCATGAGAATGAAAAGCAATTTTCTATTCTGTCTGCTATGGCTCGGGACACGCTGAATGTGCCAATTTCAACTGTTGCATCAGATAGTACATTTAGTCAAGCAAGACAACAACTAGGAGACACCCATCACTCATTGTGAAGCAATGCTTTGAAAGTTTTAGTATGTTTAAGATATTAGATTAGATCGGAACGAAGAAATCAGGGACGTGAAGATGTTGATAAACCAGAAGATGAGAAACTTGGAAATATATTAACACATGGTCACCCATCTAAATTTAACACTTCAGAAGATGGTCAAGAAGTTCATATTGATTACCAAGAACTTACTAAGGCAATGCAAAACTGTGAGGACCCATAATGTCATCTTTAAATTTAATAAGTAATTATGTGTTTTAAGATCTCGAAAAGCACCATTTATCCTTTCTCGACTTACGTGCGCAGTCCGTAAAATTTTCTAGAAAGTTTTCATGTAAAAAATGGATTAAAATGGGAAATAGAGCTTTAAAACTCAAGTGAGTTGACTTTGGTCAACATTTTGAGCAAACGGATCCAGATCAGTGTTTTGAAAATTCTGGTAGCTCCGTATCGTGATTTGGGACTTGGGCGTATGCCCGGAATTTAATTTGGAGGTCCCTAGCTCAAGTTATAACCATTTAACGGAACTAGCAATTTAAAGGTTAAATATTTCAAGTTTGACCACGGGGTTGACTTTTTGATATCGGAGCCGGAATCCGATTCTGGAAATTGGAACAGCTTCGATATTATATTTATGACTTGTGTGCCAAATTTGAAGTCATTCCGGATTTATTTAATATGTTTTGGCACGAGATTTGCAAATTAAAAGTTTAAAACTCAAAGTTCGAATCGGGGTGTGAATTGTAATTTCAGTGTTGTTTGATGTAATTTTAGACCCCGAGTCAGTTCGTATTATGTTACGAAACTTGTTGGTATATTCGAGCGGGGTCCCGAGTACCCCGAAAGTGAAACGGATTGAAATCGGAACAAGAATTGGACTTAAGCAAAAATCTAAAATTTGGGTTCTGGTATAATCGCACCTGCGAAATTTTGACCGCAGAAGTGAGACATCTATTGCAGATGCGGCCTTCACAGGTGCGGCCTTTTTGTGCAGAAGCGGACGTCGCAGGTGCGATATTTTGTCCGCAGAAGCGGAACCTCGCCTTGCAGCCCCTTTTCGCAGATGCGAGATTTTTCTCGCATGTGCGAGCCCAGGCACCGCAGATGTTCAGACTTTGGCTAACCAGTTCGTGAGGTTAGATGTTTTAGAACCCAGTCGGGTTCTAGCTTGCACAGTCGCTCGGTCTTCTTTATATGAGCGCATCAGAGAGAGAGGCAGTATGATGATCCTCATTTACTTGTCCTTAAGGACACAGTGCGGCACGGTGATGCCAAACAGGTTGCTGTAGGGGAAGATGGAGTTTTGCGAATGCAGGGCCGTATTTGTGTGCCTAATGTGGATGGGCTTCGTGAATTAATTCTCGAAGAGGCACACAGTTCCAGGTATTCTATTCATCCAGGTACCGCTAAAATATATCAAGATTTGCGGCAACATTATTGGTGGAGGAGAATGAAAAAGGATATAGTTGCACATGTAGCTCAATGTCTGAATTGTCAGCAAGTCAAGTACGAGTATCACAGACTTGGTGGTTTGCATCAGAAGTTAGAAATTCCTGAGTGGAAGTGCGAGCGTATCACTCTGGATTTTGTTGTTGGGCTCCCACGGACTCAGAGAAACTTTGACGCAGTTTGGGTCATTGTGGACAGGTTGACCAAGTTAGCCCATTTCATTCCAGTGGAAGTTACCTATTCTTCAGAGAGGTTAGCAGAAATTTACATTCGTGAGATTGTCCACCTTCACGGTGTGCTCGTGTCTATTATTTCAGATCAAGGTACGTAGTTTACCTCACATTTCTGGAGGGTTGTACAGCGTGAGTTAGGCACGCGGGTGTAGTTGAGTACAATATTTCATCCACAGATAAATGGACAGTCAGAGCGCACTATTCAGATATTAGAAGATATGCTTCGCGCTTGTGTTATAGACTTTGGAGGTTCTTGGGATCATTTCTTGCCACTTGCGGAGTTTGCTTATAATAATAGCTACCAGTCGAGCATTCAGATGGCTCCATATGAGGTATTATATGAAAGGCGATGCCGATCACCAGTTGGTTGGTTTGAACCGGGAGAGGCTCGGTTGTTGGGTACCGATTTGGTACAGGATGCCTTGGATAAGGTCAAGATTATTCAGGATCGACTTCGCGCAGCTCAGTCTAGGCAAAAGAGTTATGCCGACCGTAAAGTTCATGATATTGCATTCATAGTTGGAGAACGAATATTGCTTCGGGTTTCACCTATGAAAGGTGTAATGAGGTTCGGAAAGAAGGGCAAGTTGAGCCCTAGGTATATAGGACCCTTTGAAATTCTTGAAAGGGTGGGTGAAGTAGCCTACAGGCTTGCATTACCACCTAGTTTATCAGCGGTTCATCCGGTGTTCCATGTGTCTATGCTCCGAAAATATCATGGTGATCCATCCCATGTGTTAGATTTCAACTCAGTCCAATTGGACAAAGATTTGACTTACGAGGAGGAGCTGGTGGCTATTCTAGCCCGGCAGGTCCGACAGTTGAGGTCAAAGAGTTATCCTTCAGTTCGGGTGCAATGGAGAGGTCAGACGGTAGAGGAATCTACCATGGAGTCCGATTCTGATATGCAGAGTAAATATCCACACCTTTTCTCCAGCTCAGGTACTTTTTCTAACTCCGTTCGAGGACGAACGTTTGTTTTAGAGGTGGAGAATGTGATGACCCATAATGTCATCTTTAAATTTAATAAGTAATTCCGTGTTCTAAGATCTCAAAAAGCACCATTTATCCTTCTTCGACTTGCGTGCGCAGTCCGTAAAATTTTCCAGAAAGTTTTCATGTGAAAAATGGATTAAAATGGGAAATAGAGCTTTAAAACTCAAGTGAGTTGACTTTGGTCAACATTTTGAGTAAACGGATCCGGATCAGTATTTTAAAAATTCTGGTAGCTCCGTATCGTGATTTGGGACTTGGACGTATGCCCGGAATTTAATTTGGAGGTCCCTAACTCAAGTTATGACCATTTAATGGAACTAGCAATTTAAAGGCTAAATATTCCAAGTTTGACCACGGGGTTGACTTTTTGATATCGGAGCCGGAATCCGATTCTGGAAATTTGAACAGCTCCGTTATGTTATTTATGACTTGTGTGCCAAATTTGAAGTCATTCCGGATTCATTTAATATGTTTTGGCACGAGATTTGAAAATTAAAAGTTTAAAACTCAAAGTTCGAATCGGGGTGTGAATTATAATTTCAGTGTTGTTTGATGTGATTTTAAACCCCGAGTCAGTCCGTATTATGCTACGGGACTTGTTGGTATATTCGAGCGGGGTCCCGAGTACCCCGTGAGTGAAACGGATTGAAATCGGAACAAGAATTGGACTTAAGCAAAAATCTATAATTTGGGTTCTGGTATAATCGCACCTGTGGAATTTTGACCGCAGGTGCGAGCTCGCAGAAGCGAGACATCCATCGCAGATGCGACCTTCGCAGGTGCGGCCCTTTTGTGCAGAAGCGGACGTCGCAGGTGCGACATTTTGTCCGCAGATGCAGAACCTCGCCTGGCAGCCCCTTTTCGCAGATGCGAGATTTTTCTCGCACATGTGAGCTCGCAAGTGCGAGCCCAGGCACCGCAGATGCGAAAATGCTGGACAGAATACATAAAATCGGGTCTAAGCCATTTTTACTCATTTTTGAGTTTTGAGTCTCGAATTTGGGCGATTTCAAGGGGGATTTTCACGACTTTGAACTGGGTAAGTGTTCTTTATCATATAGTGATTGTATTTCACAAATCCATGTCTATATTCATCATTTATTTCGGATTTAGATGGAAGAAATTGAAATTTTTGTAAAACTTTTCAAAAACGAAAAATTTAGATTTGAAGGTCCATTTGATATCGGAATTGGACAAATTTGGTATGGTTGAACTTGTATCGGAACGGGTGTTCGAATTTCACGAGTTTTTTCCGGATTTGAGATGTGGGTCCCATTGCCGAATATTTTAATGAATTTCGGATTTTTATCCAGAAAAATTATAAATTCATATGGAATTAATTCCTATGATTAGTATTGAATATATTGAATTGTTTGTGAACAAATTTGAAGCTTTCGGAGGCAAATTTAAAAGGAAAAGTTGTGGTTGAATAATTGATTGGAATTTACAAAGCGAGTTAAGTGTCGGGGTTAACCTTGACTTGAGGGAATAGAACCCTTAAATTGTTTGTTATGTGAATTGCATGTAAACGATGTATAGGCAAGGTGACGAGTGTCTATACGTTGTCAAATAAATTATTTTCCTGCTTACTTGAAAAATCATAAATTATTTTTAATCATAAATTAATTATTATAATAATTATTTCTCTCTCATTCTTTGTCAAATATTAATTCTTGAATTACTGCATTAATTGTTACATGTTATTTGAATTATATATTTTAATTGTTATTTGACATTTAGCATATTAAATATTAAACTGCCTATTTGCTCTCTGATTTTCATAATAATTGTTATTTGTCATTGGTTGCTTCATAATTAAATCATATTTATTGTGTGCTTGTTGTCTTATGATTTTTAGATTAATTGTTGTGTTTATTGGGGAATTTCTTCTATAAGAATTGATTGGTAAATGAATATATTGGAGGATCGGATTGCACGGAAATGAAAGTAAATATATCAATATTGGGGGATCAGATTGCACGCCGCAATAGACTTATTTAAAAGTCAATATTGGAGGATCGGATTGCACGCCGCAATAGACTTATTTAAAAGTCAATATTGGGGGATCAGATTGCACGCCGCAACAGACTTATTTAAAAGTCTATATATATACTTGATTGAAATAAATATATGACAGACTTGATTAAAAGGAATATATTGGGAGAGCGGGTTGTACGCTGCAACAGAATTGAATTTGAATATATTGTGAGAGCGGGTTGAACGTTACAACAGATTTAGGTAAAATAATAATGGATTAGGACTGCTGAGTTGGCTTCAATTATTATAAATGAGTTACCTGATTTATTTCTATTATTTGTTGTTGTTATTAATATTGCGTACAGGTTAATGTTAGTGAACCGCCTTAGCCTCGTCACTACTTCGTCGAGGTTAGGCTCAGCACTTACCAGTACATGGGGTCGGTTGTACTGATACTACACTCTTCACTTTTTGTGCAGATTTTGGAGTTGGTCCCAGCGGCATACCATAGTTTTGCTCGGATTTCAGCTACTCGGAAGAGACTTGAGGTATAACTGCAAGGCGTCCGCAGTTCTGAAGTCCCCGTCTATTGTACTTTAGCTGTGTGTTTATTTTCAGACATCTTTATATTATTCAGACCTTTATTTGTATTTATTCTAGAAGCTCGTGCACTTGTGACACCAATTCTAGGATGGTATTTAGACATCGTTATTATTATGGATTATTTCAAAATTGCTTCCGCATTTGCTTCCTTGTTATTAATAAATTTAAAAATTATTTTAAAAATGGATAATGTTATTCTAACGTTGGCTTGCCTAGCAAGTAAAATGTTAGGCGCCATCACGGTCCGAAGGTGGCAATTTCGGGTCGTGACAAAAACCTTTGAAGTTCTAGATTTATATTTAATAATTAGACTTTGAATTTACTATTTTTTTCGTTAATTTAGTTGTTAAATGTAAACTTTAATTTGCAAGTTTGAAATAAAAAAAGAACTTGCAAATTATAAGTGCATTTTTTTTCCATCTTCATTGTATTCTATTATCTTAAATTCTTAATGCAATATTCAAATATAAGAATTTTAAAGTCTTTGCTTCCTTTATTCAAACATTTTTTTTATAATTTTTTTTTTGTTTCATATTTTAACTTTATATTAATATAAATTACGATAGTTATACAAAATACAAAAAAAAAAAAAAAAAAAACCCGGCCCGGTACCATTCCGGTTCAATTTTTTACTGGATGAGGCCGGACCCGTTATGCCCGGTTTGTAAAACACGGAACCCGGCCCGGATTAGTGACCGGTCGGTCACTATTTTTCTCGACTCGGACATGCCCGGCCAACCCATTTGTCACCTATAAGACAATCAAAAGCATATTCCAAGCAAATTAATACTGGTTTCTACATGATATAGATTATTCCCTCGCACTGCAATTAACTACCAAAAATCAGAGGAAGAATTTAAATTAGCCTTGCGGAAGAGCAGGGGAATCAGCTTGGATTTAAATGCTGGAAAGTGGTGTTATGTAAGGAGAGGGGCAGAGGATAATGTCCAATGAAGGAAGAGTGACTGTGGGTTATGTTTGATATATGGATAGGTTTGTGTATCAGTGTAGACAAAAAGCTCTTTCTAGGAAAAAGATCTATTCTAGAAACAGAAAAGAACATAGAATTTTCTCAAGTGGAAAGCATCTAGAACAACTTCCATATTAACGCCAGATACAAACTACCCAACGGAACCTCAAAAGTAACATAAAGATGTCACGACCCAAAAACTCACATGTTATGATGACGCCTATCTCATTACTGGGCAAACCAACAATCTCATTAAACCACCATATCTTTTAAGTTTGCAAACATAATATTTAAATTCAACGGAAGAAATCTCACAATACAGATATAATCACTCCCAAAACCCGATGTCACTGAGTACATGAGCATATAAATGAATACAAAGTCTGACTGATAAAATTACTGTCTGAAAATATAGAACAATACAATAACCAAATAGGGAGGGGTCAAAGTCTGCGGAGTATCCGGGAGCACCTGGATCTGCACACGAGGTGCAGAGTGTAGTATGAGTACAACCAACTCAATAAATAACAAGACTAACCTCTGGACTGAAAGTAGTGATGAACTCCGCAGGTACAGCCCAGTATAAATAATGGTACAAAAATGTAGGCATGCTTTCAAGTTCAACAGTTAAACTCACTACAAGTGAAATAGATCAACACGGCATGTTATGAGAAATATGACATCTCAGTAGAAAGACCTCATGTAAATATTGGTCACAAATTATTCGGTCACTCGGTACTGTTTATGGCCAATCCAACCCAGGGATATTCCATCCCGTATATATATATACACATCGTCTGACAGTCAGTCACTCAGTGTCGTATAAGGCCAATCCAGCCCTGGGGTAATTTATCCCCAGATATAAATAATACAGACAAGATCCATGTCCGGGAAAAAATTATCACAATATAAATAAGTAAGGCAAGTCCATGCCCTGGGAAGTCCAACCCGAATATATAATCATCTAAGCTCACTAGGGGTGTGTACAAACTCCGGAGGGGCTCCTTCAACCCAAGTGCTATATAAAGCCGATATCGCCTACTCCGGCGTGCAGTCCGATCCCATAATAATAATAAAGCCTATAAGGCATGTTGCTGGTGGGCAGCCCCGATCCATATAATAATATATATAAAGCCAATATGGCCTGCTGCAGCGCGCATCTCGATCCCATAAATATCCTCACAATGGATGAATATGATTGAGTGTGAAATGTACGTTTTTTTTAAAACAATTCATTTAACATCAACACGACCCCGTAGATCCCAAAAATATCGACACGTAACCTAATCATGATTTTTAATAAGAGACACATCTCTATTTCTCTAACACGTGGGAAATATTAAGATAATAATATGATTCTTTAATTTTTATAACTTCCCAGAATTTATTCAAGTCAC
This sequence comes from Nicotiana tabacum, assembly GCF_000715075.1. NCBI lineage: Eukaryota > Viridiplantae > Streptophyta > Magnoliopsida > Solanales > Solanaceae > Nicotiana > Nicotiana tabacum. Next base: position 24,713,645 of record NC_134094.1, on the reverse strand, counting down.
AATTTCAATGGTGCACGCCTCACACGCTCGTCAACTATCATGTGTGTCACCTCCAAACAATTTATATAACACCAATTCAGGGATTCATACCCTCAGAACCAAGTTTAGAAGTGTTACTTGGCTCAAACTACGTAATTTCTTACTCCGCTATGCCCTTGCCTCGTGAATTGGTCTCTGAAAACCTCTTATCTAGCGACAATTAATTTGGTTCAGTCAATACAAATCATTGAAATTAATTCCATAAGAAAATACTAATTTTTCAATAAAATCCGAAATTTAACTCAAAATTTGCCATTGGGGCCCACGTCTCGGACCCCGATAAAAGTTACAAAATCCGAAAGTCATTCAACCACGAGTCCAACCATACCAATTTTACTAAAATCTGACCTCAACTCGACCTCCAAATCCTCAATCTTATTTTCATTTCCCTAGGTTCAAATTCCCGATTTACACCTCAAAAACATGCAATCTAGTAGATTATTCGATGATAATTCAATATTATAGAGTAGAAATGATCACAAGTGACTTACCTCAACATTTCCCGTGATTTATCGCTCAAATATCGCCTCAGCCCGTGTTTGGAATGTCCAAAAATGAGAAAATCGAGGACCCTACTATTTTTGTACACTGTCCAGAGGTTCCGCACCTGCGGAATTTTTAACTGCTTCTGCGGATTTCCCCTCGCTTCTGCGAAATTCCTCGCGCGTGCGACCATTGTTCCGCAGGTGTGATTGCACCAGAAGGCTTCAGCTTCAGCAGTCTTCCAAATTCAAAAATTGATATGTTAACCATCTGAAACTCACCCGAGACCCTCGGGACTTCCACTAAATTTCCCAACAAGTCCTAAAACATCATACGAACTTAGTAGAGCCTTCAAATCACATCAAACAACGCTAAAACCACGAATCATACCCCAATTCAAGCCTAATAAACTTTGAAACATCCAATTTCTACTAACGATGCCGGAACCTATCAAATTCTGATTGACCTCAAATTTTGCACACAAGTCATAAATGACATAACAGGCCTATTCAAATTTCCAGAATCGGATTCCAACTTCGATATCAAAGAGTCAACCCCCCGGCCAAACTTCGCAGAAATTCAACTTTCGTCATTTCAAGCCTAATTTCACTACGGGCCTTCAAATAATTTTTCAAACACGCTCCTAATTCCAAAATCACCATACGGGGCTATTGGAATCATCAGAATTCAAATCTGAGGTCGTTTACACATAAGTCCACATCCGGTCAACTTTTCTAACTTAAAATTTTAATTATGAGACTAAGTGTCTCATTTCATTCTGAAATCCTTACGGATCCGAACCAACTGACCTGGTAAGTCATAAAATAACTGTAAAATATAAATTGAGTAGTAAATGAGAGAACGGAGTTATAATACTCAAAACGACCGATCGGATCGTTACAAAAGAGAACCAAGAATATAAAGTATAGGGGGGGAAAAGGAAACAACTAAAGAAATAAAGATATTAAATATCAACCTTAAACAACAAGACACCATAAAACTAGACCACTGACCTTGAACACGTGATGAGCCACAATCCAACTCTGACATTTTAAATTCATCTCACTTTTTGTAACTCCAGTTTCATTTTTTCCTCGGATGACATGTTATCCGGGTGAAAATACTGTTCAAAATTATCCACAAGTTATTACATTCACTTAAATGAATGACAGCCATATGGACAATAGAAATCAGATAACTGATGCTACTTGCTGAGCTAAACGAAGTAAAGAACAGAAAGAACAATAAGAGAGTACAAAATCATGGATGAGCTCTGTAAATTATGGCTGCAAATCAAGACAACCATCAACCATGCCTCCACTTTTTCTTTCTTTTATGTTTTCTTTTTCTTGTTTTGCTTAATTAAACAAAAACTGGACAAATAGTACAATGGTTATCTTAATTTCTGAATCTTCTCTATTTATATATGTCTAGCTAGGATGCAACATGCTTTAGTAATATATTATTATGTATAATTTGCTTCTATCAAGCCAATGGACGTCAAAAACATTCTGCTGCTCTCATTAGGGACTGGCACTACTGCAGATTTTGCTGGGAAATACATAGCAGAGGAGGCAGCTAATTGGGGTCTTGTTTCCTGGCTATTTAATAATAATTCGAATCCTCTGCGTGAAATGTCATTTGCAGCAAGTACTATCATGAATGATTATTACATCGCCACTATCTATCGCGCTCTTGGTGCTGAGCGAATTACCTTAGAATGGAAGTAAGGCATTCTTGCTCAAAAACACTGTCACACTCCTAATATATTACTTATATAATTATTTCAAGTTGATTAATTTAAGAGTAAGGGATCATTGCAAGTATAACTATCTCTCTTTTTCTTTTTTTGGGTACTCATTGACCGAATTCGGGAGAATAACGAAAAATAGGGTATTTTGTGCCACTATTGGTTTTTTGACCCCCAATAAAAGAAGATTTGAGAAATAACACCATATCAGAATTTTAAAATATGTTGTGGAATTTTAAAACACTGCGCTGAATTTCAGCATTATGTTGATTATTAGGGTTTTGCCACAAATCCTGACATGTCATCAGAATTTTTTAGCATTCTCGGTGAAAATCGCTAGAATTTCTGGTGCTTCAAATTCTGGCGCAGAAAATTCTAGTGATCGTCAGAATTGTCGGTGCTTCAAAACTCTGATGAGCGTTATAACTCTAATGCGAAGCTATTTTTCCAAAACTCTTTTTAACGGGATTAAAAGTGGTTTTAAAAGGTGCATCAATTCGAGTTTGAATTCACACAGCATACATTAAAGTGAAAATCACCAAATTTCTCAATTCGTAGAACTCGAACCAAGTGTGAAATAATATCATGCATCCGCATTTCTGCATTGTTATCTTGTTTTCTACTCAAATCAAGGAGTGAAATGTTTTTCTTCCCCATTATGTAATGACCCAACCGATCATTTTAACTTTTAGAGTCCCATTCCCTAAAATAAAACTTCTCATATGTGCTTTTAATGATTTATGACTTGCAGAGATGGTTGGTTCGTGATTTGTGAGTGTTTGGGTTGAAATCGGAGCACTTGGTTCCTTAAGTTGGCTTTAAAAGGCCAAGTTTGACTTCGGTCAACATTTCAAAAAAATGACCCCGGTATAGAATTTTGACGATTCCAACAACTCTGTATGGTGATTGTGGACTTAGGAATGTGTTCGGAATTTTATTTGGAAATTCGTAGTTAAATTAGGCTTGAAATGGCTAAAATAAGAATTTATGTTTGGAAGTTTGACCGGGGAGTTGACTTTTTGATATCGGGGTCGGAATCCAATTTCGAAAATTTTCATAGCTCAGTTATGTCATTTATGACTTGTGTGCAAGATTTGAGGTCAATCGGACTTGAATTAATAGTTTCCGGCGTCGTTTGTAGAAATTAAAAATTTCAAAGTTCATTAGGCTTGAATTTATGCGTGATTCGCGTTTTTTGCGTTGTTTGGTGTGATTTGAAGGTTCGCCTAAGTTCGTATGATGTATTGGGACTTGTTGGTATATTTGGTTGAGGTCCCGAGGGGCTCGGTTGAGTTTCAGACGACTAACGGACCACTTTTGGCCTTTGGAAGACTGCTGATAGCTACTGGAAATTTTCTTTTGATTTTCTTACACGTGATCGCGTAAGTTGGTCTGCGATCGCGTAGAGTAATTTGGGTTGAGGTGGATTTTTTCTATGCGATCGCGTGAATGGGGTTGCGATCGCATAGGCTTAATTTGGGCAGCTGGAATTTTGTTCTCTACGATCGCGTGGACACAACCACGATCGCTTAGGTTGGGCCAGCTTGTGTATCGCGATCGCCTGTCGTATTTTGCGATCGCGTAGGGGAAACTGGAAAGGAAATTGGGCCACGCGTTTGTGCTATGCGACCGCGTGAAGGGGGATGCGATCGCGTAGAGTCGGAACCTTGTGTATCGCGATCGTGTGGGACTTTATGCGATCGCGTAAGGTTATATTCTGGGCAGAAAAATTTGTGCTACGCGATTGCGTCAGCAAGTTCGCGATCGCGTAGAAGAAATCACTGGGTAGAGAGTTTAAGTTTTAAAAATGGGATTTCGTCCCGTTTTTCAACGATTTGGAGCTCAGATTTGGACGAGTTTTGGGAGATTTTCAGAGAAAACAACGGGATAAGTGTTCTTAACTCAATATTGGTTAAATTACCCAAATCCATCATTGTTTTTATCATTTAATTTGTGAATTAAGTTGGAAAAAGTTTGAAAACCCTCTAGGATAGATTTGAGAATTTGAGGGCCGAATTGTTATCGAAATTTAGTGAGCTTGGTATGGGTAGACTCGTGATTGAGTGGGCGTTCATATTTCGTAACTTTCGCCGGATTCCGAAACGTGGGCCCCACAGACGAAATTTTAATTAATTTCGAGATTTTTATTGAAAATGTAGTAATTTATTATGAAATTTATTCCTATAATTTTTAGTGATTGTATCGAATTATTCTTGGCTAGATTCGAGCCACACAGAGTTGGATAATCGTGGAAAAGGCCTTCCATTGGATTAAATTGGAGCAAAGTGAGGTAAGTCTCTTGTCTAATCTTGTGAGAGAAAAATTACCACATAGGGATTAAATTGAATAATTGTTGCTAATTGCGGGGGCTACGTACGCACGAGGTGACGAGAGTCCGTGCGTAGCTACTATTAATGCTAAAGTCCGGGTAGTTTAGGACTCAAAGCATGAATTACTTGTGTAAATTATATTCTTTGTTTAATTAATATTAATTGATATATATGAATATATTGTGAATTGTTAGATAAAAGATATTAAAAGATGAAAATCTCATATGCTTGATTTTTTATTTAAATTAATTAATTGTTAATTTTCTGTTTAAATTAATTAATTGTTAAGAGAAATTATTCTTCCTCCCGAATTTATCTTATAATAAATATATTCTTTTTTCGGAGGTACATAAGAAAAATGTCCTCCTTTCTTGTGAGCGGGCCGAACGCCTCGGTAGGATAGATGCATCTATGGATCGTGCCGCATGTCCCTCGGTAGTGTACACGAAATTCTGGATCAGGTCGTATGACCTCGGCAGAAATCGTGCTTAATATTAATAATTACACGATACTTTGATAGTTTATTGCAGCTTGTGAAGCTAATTGATAAATTGAAAATCTTTGAAATTTTAAGAATTATTATCCCTGCTTGTTAAGGAACTATTGTTATTCATGTAAATGAGGCTAATTGATAAATTGGAAATTTATTGGAATAGAAGGAATTTAATATATATTGAGAATTGTTGCAAATTGAAAGAATTTAATTATTTCTACTGGTTAAATAAATTATTGATATATTCTGTGAATCATGCTGATTTGGATATATTAGTTCTATTTCAATTATTATCTTTGCCCCATAGTGAGTGTCAAAGTCGGTCATCTCGTCTCTACCACTTCGAGATTAGACTTGATACCTACTGGGCACACGTTGTTTGCGTACTTATGCTACACTTGCTGTACTTTTTGTGCAGGATCTGAGACAGATACTAGTGGAGGACCTATCATCGCACATCCTCGTTATCCCGAGGCATAGTGGTGAGCTGCCTTTTTGAGCCGTCCTGCAGCTACCAGTGCCCCTTCTTGTATTATTTTTTTTATTCTGTCTATTTTCACTTCAGACAGTATTTGGAGTTTTGTATAATCTACTAGGTGCTCATACACTTGTGACACCGGGTCTTGGCACACGCATTGGTAGAATTTGGTGTCTTATTATTTTCTTGGATTTAAATTTCATCGATATATGTTTTATTTATTAGTTGGCTTGCCTAGTTATAGTGTTGGGCGCCATCACGACCTATAGGTGAAATTGGGTCGGGACAACATGGTATCAGAGCACTAGGTTCACGTAGGTCACACAAGTTATGAGCAGACCTAATAGAGTCTTGCGGATCGGTACGGAGACATGTGTACTTATCTTCGAGAGGCTATAGGGTGCAGGAAACTACCTTTCTTCATATTCCATCATGCAATTGATATTGTACTAAATATCCTTCTCTTATTCTCTCACAGATGGTGAGAACACGCTCTAATGAGGTTCCATACCAGGAAAGAGCTACTCCCCCAGTTGCTAAAGGCAGAGGTAGAGGCCGAGGGAGGGCTCCAGCCTGTGGTAGAGGGCGAGGACGTCCCAGGACTGTTCCCATTATACCACCAGTGGGTCCACCAGAGGATCCCATTATTGAGGAGCAGGGTGAAGTGCCTGTGGTAGAGCCAGCTTGGTGGATTTCACATCGGCACCGGGATTCTAGGATGTTATGGGTCGTATGCTGTGTTTCATGGACAATATGACTTAGGCCGGTTTATTTCCGACAGACTCAGTGATATCCCAAGCGGGCGGGGGAGCACAGACCCCTACCGCACAGGCTCATGGAAAGGCAGCTGCTGTATATCAGACCCAGGGTGCACTACCTTTGGGTGGAGCCCAGCCAGTGGCAGCAGCTACACCTGAGCCCAAGCCAGCTGCAGCCGCTGATCCGCAGAAACTATTGGACAGATGGACTAGACTATATCCTCCTATCTTTGGGGGGTGAGCGACACGAGGATCCTCGGGATTTCATTGATCGGTGCAAGGATAGACTGTACAACATGAGGATATTGGAGTCTCATGGGGTAAACTTTGCTACTTTTCAGCTAGAGGGCAGAGCCCGTAGATGGTGGAAGTCTTATGTTCTTGGCAGACCAGCAGATTCTCCTCTCATGACTTAGGACAGGTTCATCCGTATCTTCCTGGACAGGTATATTCCACACTCCCGAAGGGAAGGATTGAGGTTTCAGTTTGAGAAGCTCCAGCAGGGTCAGATGTCAGTGACCGATTATGAGGCGAGGTTCTCTGAATTATCTCGCCATGCACTTATGATACTCCCTACTGAGGCGGAGAGAGTACGAAGGTTTGTAGCTGGTTTACATATTGGCATTCAGGCCATTATGGCTCGAGAGGTTGAGATGGGTACTTCTTATGAGCTAACCGTGGAGATAGCCCAGAGGATTGAGGGTGTACGTCAGCATAGCCGAGAGCAGGCTACTAGAGATAAGCGGTTTATGTATTCTGGAGAGTTCAGAGATGCTCCGTATGGGGGCAGAGGTCAGTCCAGTAGGACCTCATATCCAGCACCACCGCCTCCTCGAGGTACTCCAGTGTGACCATTTCTTAGTGTTATACCGGAGAGTTCTTATCGCCCACTAGCTACTCAAGGTCCTCCCAGTTGGTATTCAGTTCCCCAGGGCCAGACTCTTAGTCAGCAGCCAATCGCACCAAAGAGTTGTTACGAGTGCAGGGACCCTAATCACATACGGTGATTCTGTCCCAAGTTATGGGGTAGACTAGTGCAGCAGGGTCAGCAGCCTAAGATTACCGCACTAGTTGCTCCACCAGTCGTCCAACCACCAAGAGGTGGAGGACAGGTGGGTAGTGGCCGTCCTAGAGGTGGAGGTCAGCCAGGTGGAGGCCAGCCAGTTGGCGCTCCAGCTCGGTTCTATGCTTTTTCGGCCAGACCAGATGCAGAGGCCTGTCGTGATTACAGGTATTATTTCTCTTTGTGGCAAAGATGCCTCAGTATTATTTAATCCAGGATCTACGTATTCATATGTGTCATCTCTATTTTCTCCATTCCTGGGTGTTTCTCGTGAGTCCTTGAGTACTCCTATTTATGTGTCCACTCCTGTGGGCGATTCTATTATTGTGAACCGGATCTACCGGTCCTGTATTATTACATTCTGTAGTTATGAAACTAGAGCAGATCTTCTATTTCTCGAGATGACCGATTTTAAAATTATTCTGGGCATGGATTGGTTATCTCCATATCGTGTTATTCTAGATTGTCATGTCAAGACTGTTACTTTGGCTATTCCAGCATTACCTAGGCTGGAGTGGAAGGGTTCGCTTGTTAGTTCATTTAATCAAGTTATTTCTTTTATAAAGGCTCAACACATGGTTGAGAAGGGTTGTTTGGCTTATCTAGCCTATGTTCGGGATACTACCGCAGAGACTCCGGCTATTGATTCAGTGCCTGTAGTTCGGGAGTTCTCCGATGTATTTCCTTCAGATCTTCCAGGTATGCCACCTGATCGTGATATTTATTTATGTATTGACTTGGCTCCAGATACCCAACCTATATTTATCCAAAGGGTTCATCAGACCGAGTGTATCACCTTGGGATGCACCGGTATTATTTGTGAAAAAGAAGGATGGCACAATGCAAATGTGTATTGATTATCGCCAATTGAACAAAGTCACTATTAAGAACAAGTACCCGTTGTCGCGTATTGATGACCTATTTGACCAGTTGCAGGGTGCTAGGTTGTTCTCTAAGATCGACTTGAGGTCGGGGTACCATCAGCTGAAGATTCGGGATCTAAATGTTCTGAAGACTACTTTCCGGACTAGATATGGTCATTATGGGTTTCTGGTGATGTCCTTCGGTTTGACTAACGCCCCGGCAACGTTTATGGATCTGATGAACAGGGTATTCAGGCCATATATTGATTCGTTTGTCATTGTCTTCATTGATGACATTTTGATCTACTCGCGCAGTAAGGAGGAGCACGAGCAACATATAAGAGTGGTGCTTCAGACATTGCGGGAATAAAAGTTATATGCTAAGTTCTCTAAATGTGAGTTTTGGCTAGAGTCTGTAGCATTTTTGGGTAATATTGTATCGGGCGAGGGTATTAAAGTTGATCCTAAAAAGATTGAGGCAGTTCAGAATTGGCATCATACCACTTCGGCGATTGAGATCAGGAGTTTTCTGGGTTTAGCAGGTTATTATCGTCGATTCGTGGAAGGTTTTTCATCTATTGCAACACCTTTGACCAAATTAACCCAGAAGGGTGCTCCGTTCCGATGGTGCGATGATTGTGAGGTGAGCTTTCAGAATCTCAAGACAGCATTGACTACAACACCAGTGTTAGTATTGCCTTTCGGTTCGGGGATGTACACAGTATATTATGATGCTTCACGCGTTGGTTTGGGTTGTGTATTAATGCAGGAAGGGCGAGTTATTGTATATGCTTCACGTCAGCTGAAGCCCCACGAGAAGAATTACCCGGTACATGATTTGGAGTTAGTTGCGATTGTTCACGCTCTTATGATTTGGAGGAATTATCTTTATAGGGTGTCTTGTGAAGTTTACACTGATCATCACAGTTTTACAACATTTGTTCAAGCAGAGGGACCTAAATTTGAGACAACGCAGATGGCTTGAGTTACTAAAAGATTATGATATTACTATCTTGTATCATCCGGGCAAAGCAAACGTGGTTGCAGACGCCTTGAGTAGGAAGGCGGAGAGTTTGGGTAGTTTGGCTTTCATTTTAGTAGAGGAAAGGCTATTAGTTTCGGATATTCAGTCCTTGGCTAATAGACTTGTGAGGCTGGATATTTCAGAGCCCAGCCGAGTACTTGGATGTGTTGTGGCTCAATCTTCACTATTTGAATAGATCAAGGCTTGCCAGTATGATGATCCAACTTAATGGTTCTTCGAGAAACGGTACTACGGGGTGGTGCCAAGGAAGTTACTATTAGAGCGGATGGTGTTCTGCGACTCCAGGATTGTCTATGTGTTCCTAATGTGGATGAACTGAGGAAAAAGATCCTAGAGGAAGCACACAGTTCTCGGTATTCTATTCATCCAAGTGATACGAAGATGTATCGTGACTTGAGGCAGCATTATTGGTGGCGGCGAATGAAAAAGGATATAGTTGAGTATGTAGCTAGGTGTCTGAATTTCCAGCAGGTTAAATGTGAGCACCAGAGGCCAGATGGCCTACTTCAGCAGATGACTATACTAGAATGGAAATGGGAACGTATCACTATGGACTTTGTAGTTGGGTTGCTGTGGACCTTGTGGAAGTTTGATGCAGTTTGGGTCATTGTTGACAGGTTGACCAAGTCGGCACATTTTAATCATGTTGTGACTACGTATACTTCAGAGAGGTTGACCCAAATATATATTCATGAGATAGTTCGGTTGCACGGCCTGCCAATTTCCATTATATCAGATAGAGGTCCTCAGTTTACTTCACATTTCTAGAGAGCAGTACAGAGTGAGTTGGGGACCTGTGTAGAGCTCAGTACAACCTTTCATCCGCAGACCGACGGGCAGTCAGAGCGGACAGTTCAGATTTTGGAGGATATGTTCATGGCACGTGTGATTGACTTTGGAGGTCAGTGAGATCGTTTCTTGCCTTTGGCCGAGTTTGCTTATAATAACAGTTACCAATCTAGCATCGAGATGGCTCCATTTAAGGCTTTATATGGTCGGCGTTGTCGTTCACCCATCGAGTGGTTTGAGTCCCGGTGAGGCTAAGTTATATAGTACTGATTTGGTGAAGGATGCCTTGGAAAAGGTAAAGTTGATTCAGGAGCGACTTCGTACAGCGCAGTCCAGACAGAAGAGTTACGCAGATAAGAAAGCACGTGATTTATCCTTTATGATGGGTGAAAAAGTACTCTTGAAGGTTTCACCGATGAAGGGAATCATGAGATTTGGGAAGAATGGCAAGTTGAGCCCAAGGTTTATAGGCCCATTTGAGGTGTTGAGACGAGTTGGGGAGGTTGCTTATGAGCTTGCATTGCCTCCCAGTCTATCAGGAGTTCATCCGATTTTCCATGTATCTATGCTCCGGAAGTATCATGCATACCTATCAAATGTGCTAGATTTCAGCACAGTTCAACTGGATAATAGTTTGGGCTATGAAGAAGAACCAGTTGCCATTGTTGATAAACAGGTTCGCCATTTGAGATCCAAGAAGATTTTTGAAGTGATAGTCCAGTGGAGGGGACAACCAGTCGAGTAAGAGACTTGGGAGGCCGAGGAAGACATACAGAGCATATCCACACTTATTCAGCACTCCAGGTACAATTCTAAACACATTCGAGGACGAACATTTATTTAAGAGGTGGAGAATGTAATGACCCAACCGGTCATATTAACTTTTAGAACCCCGTTCCCTAAAATAAAACTTCCAGTATGTGCTTTTAATGATTTATGACTTGCGAAGATGGTTGGTTAAGGATTTGTGAGTGTTTGGATTTAAATTGGAACACTTGGTTCCTTAAGTTAGCTTTAAAAGGCCAAGTTTGACTTCGGTCAACATTTCGAGAAAATGACCCCGGTATAGAATTTTGACGATTCCAACAGCTCTGTATGGTGATTGTGGACTTAGGAACATGTTCGAAATTTTATTTGGATATCCGTAGTTAAATTAGGCATGAAATGGCTAAAATATGAATTTAAGTTTGGAAGTTTGACCGGGGAGTTGACTTTTTGATATCTGGGTCAGAATCCAGTTCCGAAAATTTTCATAGCTCCATTATGTCATTTATGACTTGTGTGCAAAATTTGAGGTCAATCGGACTTGAATTGATAGGTTCTGGCGTCGTTGGTAGAAATTGGAAGTTTCAAAGTTCATTAGGCTTGAATCTATGCGTGATTCACGTTTTTAGCGTTGTTTGGTGTGATTTGAAGGTTCGCCTAAGTTCGTATGATGTATTGGGACTTGTTGGTATATTTGGTTGAGGTCCCGAGGGGCTCAGTTGAGTTTCAGACGACTAACGGACCACTTTTGGCCTTTGGAAGACTGCTGATAGCTGCTGGAATTTTTTTTCTGATTTTCTTATACGCGATCGCGTAAGTTGGTCTACGATCGCGTAGAGTAATTTGGGCTGAGGTGGATTTGTTCTATGCGATCATGTGAATGGGGTTGCGATCGCTTAGGCCTAATTTGGGCAGCTGAAATTTTGTTCTCTGCAATCGCGTGGACACGTCCGCGATCGCGTAGTTTAGGCGAGCTTGTGCATCGCGATCGCGTGTCGTTGTTTGCGATCGCGAAGGGGAAACTGGAGAGAAAATAGGGCCACGCGTTTGTACTACGCGATCGCGTGAATAGGGATGCGATCGCGTAGAGTCGAAACCTTGTGCATCGCGATCGCGTGGGACTTTATGCAATCGCGTAGGGTTATTTTCTCTGTAAATCATGCTGATTTAAATATTCTAGTTATATTTCAGTTATTATTATTGACTCATAGTGAGTGTCAAAGTCGGCAATCTCGTCTCTACCACTTCGAGATTAGGCTTGATACTTACTGGGTACACGTTGTTTATGTACTCATGCTACACTTGCTGCACTTTTTGTGCAGGATCTGAGACAGATACTAGTGGAGGACCTATCATCGCACATCCTCGGTATCCCGGGGCATAGTGATGAGCTGCCTTTCTGAGTCGTTCTGCAGCTACCAGTGCCTCTTCTTGTATTATTTTTTTTATTCTGTCTATTTTCACTTCAGACAGTATTTGGAGTTTTGTATAATCTACTAGATGCCCATACACTTATGATAGCAGGTCTTGGCACACACATTGGTAGAATTTGGTGTCTTATTATTTTCTTGGATTTAAATTTCGTCGATATATATTTAATTTATTAGTTGGCTTGCCTAGTTATAGTGTTGGACGCCATCATGACCTATATGTGAAATTGGGTCGTGACACATTAATTCCCCTCCTTTTATTTATGAAAGCACTAATGCACATTAACCTTAAATACTTCCTCCGTATCGGTTTATGTTAGAAAAGTTTGAATTGCTATTGAATTTAAAAAATAAAAGAAGATTTTTGAAATTTGTGGTTTAAAATATCTTATGGATATTTGTAAGTTAAATTATTTTAAATTTTTTTTAAAAAAATCATTTTTCAGAACAGACTAAGAAATAAATGTTGTCGCTGTATACGGTCAAAACCGATTTCCACCTTCGTATAATTAGTCAAGATTGGAACGTAGTGGACCGAAGATCCTCTTCATGATATTGAGATAAGATCGAAGTCAATATCGAGCTATGATATAAAGAAGTGTTATCGAACTCAAGAATCAGAGACCAACCAATTCCGAGCCCGAGTCAATATCGAGCTCGGAATCTGGAGATTGACCAATACCGAATCCGACCAAGATCGAGCCAAGAGACAAGAGCCGTTACAGTTGCCCTAAGGGAGAGAATCTCGGTGGGAATTAGGGAAAAACTAATCTATCATGGGATCTCCACTATTTTTAATTATATCTAAAGTAAGATTCCTCCACTATAAGACGCATAACTACTATTTCTGTAATGGATCGAACATTAAGGCATTCTTACACTTTCATATTATTCATTGAGAAAAACAAACTGATATTCATAGAGAAATTATCCTTTTTTGGGTTTTGTATATTGATTCGTCTTGCTTGTTCATAAATTATTTTCGACTTAGTTTGGTTTGTATTTCATTTTTTATACAGTCAATACTCAATATATTTCTACTTATTTTCCGATTTGTGCCAAGTTATACCACGTATCTTTAGAACTACGTATAAATTCAACTTTATCCGTTTTTCGGGTAAACAGTCGCATAAATTGAAACAAAAAGAGTAATTAATTATTTTTTACGTGTACCAGGAAAACGCAATAACAGGCACAACTACCCAATCAGATGACGCTTCAGAGGATAATATGAAGTTACTGGTACAAGTTGGTGAAGACTTGTTGAAGAAACCAGCTTCCAATAGGAATCCTGAAACCAATGAGGAAGCTCTAAAGAGGTAAAACATATACTAGTATATATTAACCATCATTTTTTTTATCTATTTAGAGACTGCTTTTTGATCGAATTATAAATCTATTTTATTTCTACTTATAATAGTTTCTTTGTACGTAGGTTTGCAAAATTGCTCTCAGAAAGGAAGAAACTCCGAGCAAACAAAGCCTCTCAATAATTCTTAAGGTCTTGACTGTTATTGGTACTAAATATGCTAAAGAATAAGCGCTTGTAACGTTAAGGGATAAATTTCAATAGAAATATCCCTCTATGTAAATTTGAAATATGCTAAGGATTACGTAGACTTTTGGTTGTGTTAAATAAATAAAATCATCCTTCTAAGCCAAAACAACATAAAAAGAAAGGAAAAATAGTAATTCTGTTGTAGGGGAAGTCCATCACCCCCTACAACTCCAGGTTTTGTCAGAACTCCAGAACTTGAGAATATCAAACCGCCGGCGATGGTTTTGTCTCCTGCAACGACATGAATTCTGACTTTTTTTCTTTGTACTAACCTCTGAGAAGTTCTCGAAGATTAAAGATCTGCCTTTCTTTTATGTTGTACTCTAATTGATCGACATTGTTGGAATTATGTTTGTATTAATGTAATAAAGTTCTATGGTTGTGGGAAAAAAATAGAGACGGCGGACGCGATGATATGTGAAAATAAAAATGGTGGAAGTCAAAATTTTCTTTTGGAGGTGGTAAAGAGATGGTGTCCGGTGAAGCAGGTATGATATCGGTGATTTTTGGGATTGTTGATAATGGAGGCGAGAGACAGTAAAGTTTCATGGCAAAGTTCTCATACTGTGAGTACAGTAAAGTTCCTCTTGATATTTTCACCTGAGTTGTTCCTTCATGGGCCACTTGTAGTGTGTTCCAAATTTGCTTGGTAGTGAAACAGCCTTGGATTCTGTTGTACTCATCTAGACCAAGTCCACAAACAAGTCATTTCTTGGTTTTGGAATTCTTTTTCCACTTCCTTAAATCGTCAGCATTGCAATCAGCTCTTGTTTTTGGCACATCTACTCCTTCAGTATTTTTCTTCAAGGTAGACAGTGGACCATCAGTAATTATGTCTTATAGCTCGTAGTCCTCAGCCTGTACGTGATCTCATCCTAGTCTTCCACCAAGAGTAGTACTGGCCATTAAAGAGTGGTGGCCTAGAAGTAGATTGTCCTTCCCAATTTTCAGGTGGTGCGCTCATATTGATCTTCTCCTAAGGTGTTAGATACTTCAATGCCACATAAGATGGGGGTGATTTGTATGGTGTCCAATTTTTTGCGTGCACATATTATAGGAGGACCTGGTTCTTCTACGAGTTCCTTACACTACAGTTGCAGAATAATAAATGCAGAAAGTAAAGAACACAAGTATTTTATGTGAAAAACACCCGGCTCAAAAGGTGAAAAAATTACGACCTACTTCTCATTAGGATTTATTCCAACACTTCACCAAATCACTAAGCCAAACAACAACGTTTACAAAACTCTTGTAAACCTAAGGATTACCTCTAACCCTTGTAACAACCAGCCACAAGCTGTTGCGACAGCTTCAAGTTAATTATAACTTGAACAATATAACTCAAAGTACCTAGTACAAATGCTTCTAAAGAAAGTTGAAAGGTACAACTCAAAAGCCCTACTATAATTGAACTATAATAAAAGACAGACACTTGGAACTAGTTCTTCTATCTTGTTCATGTATCTTCAAGTTCATATACTTAAAACACACAGAAATTGCTTGCAAAATACCTTACTATTTTGCCCTCAATTCTTGCTTAACTTCAGTGTTTGTACGTCACCTGTAAAAGAAAACATCATGAAATATATAGAGTTAGTAGGATTAGGATTAACTAGAGTTCTGATGCTATACTCTTCCTTGGTGGAAGAGATTTAATTAACTTCAATCTCTAACTCTTCCCTTATCTAGGGTAGAATTCTCTTCAAGTAAGGAGTCCTAGTCCTTATCAATTATGCAACATTTTCGTTTAGTGAATATCAGATATAACCACTTATGTTTATCCCTTTCACTTGTATACCTTGTGATTGAATATGTTTGTGCCCTGTATATACTATGTATGGACCTGGTTCATGCATATGTTCTTTTGTCAATCATCAAAACAAAATTTACTTTGGCCAACACGTATTGACAAAAAATGTACTGTATATAAGTGTTGAGTCATATCTCTATGTTAGTTATTGATGATAATGATCACCAAAATAATAATAATATACTATAAAGACTGGCCGGCTCCTAATCCTGATAACACTAAGTAAATTTATTCGAATTCGTACCTCAATCTATCTTTGGTTCGTGTCTTTCCTTGCCAGTTTTTTTAAACGAGCCACTAATCGTCATTATTAAATAAACATTAGCAGTATTTAGCCATGGAGCTTCTTGCCAAACTTTTTATTAGATATTTCATATAATATATTGTTAAGTGTATCGTCAATACGCTAATTTAAAACGAGGTAAGTTATATAAGTACTATGAATCTTATCAGCAGGTCCAAAACAAATTTTATACTAGTAAATGGATTATCAAGAAATTGGTACTAAGCTATAAAAGTAGTAATTGGTACATAGGAGACAATTTTTAATCAAAAAGGCAGTTATCAGACTTTTGGCAATAATTTGATTAGATATGTCTCACCAACCTTAATTTATCATTCTTCATGTTTGTCATCGTAGTAAAAGCCAAAAGACATTAAACTAATCGCTAACCTCGTGGGAAAATTGGATCCACGAGACGTTACACTGTTTACATGGTTATATAAACCCTTCTTATTTGATGCTCAAAGCACCAAGAAAATCCTAATACTTGAGCTATTAATTGTTATTTGCAACTTTTGTAGTCCAAAAAAGATACTCTAATTATCTGAAATGGCAATTACTGGATCTTTTTTTATTTTATTTCTTTTGGTACTGACAACTACTGGATCAACATCTTCTGTGGTGGGAGAAATGGTGACTGTTCTTAGCATTGATGGAGGTGGCATTAAAGGCATCATTCCTGCTATTGTTCTTTCATTTCTGGAAAGCGAACTCCAGGTATACTGTAAATATATTTTCTACCGCTTCTTATTGTTTTTCCTTGCCGTTTTTCTTTTCATTACTTGTGCTTATACTTTCCTGAGTCGAGAGTCTATTATTGAAAACCGCTTCTCTATCTTCACAAGTAGAAATAAGGTTCGTGTACACAGACCTCACTATGTGAAATTATACTTGATATGATGTTGTTGTTAACCGTCCTGTATATAAAAAGAATTAAAACAAATATCTCATGCATAGTTTGAAAACAAAAGAATATGAGATACTATAAAAGAATTTAAAGCTGAAAAGGAATTATCAAAATAAAAAAGTTTGTATAGATGTATCTGATTAATATATGGTTATTTTTGAGTCAGGAATTAGACTGTGATGAAGATGCAAGACTTGCAGATTACTTTGATGTGATTGCGGGAACAAGTACAGGTGGCATATTGACTACTATGATAAGTGCTCCAAATGAAAAGGGTCGTCCCTTCTCTGCTGCCAAAGATATTGTATCCTTTTACTTCGACCATGGCCCTTGCATTTTTCCACCTGGGTACATATATATAGTTTTTATATATTTAACATTTCTATTCTAAGGATGTATTTTTTCGAAAATTGGAGTAAAATATTTTTCCTGCCTAAAGGAGAGAAAAATATTTTTTAAAACTACTTTTCAACCTTTTCCATTTTATTGTCTAATAAAATAGATTTGGTTTCATTTGCAGGGCCTCGCCTCCCTTTTTTGCCCCCAAATATGATGGAAAATATCTTCACAATGTTCTGCAAGAGAAGTTGGGAGAGACTCGTTTGAATCAGACTTTAACAAATGTTGTCATTCCAACTTTTGACATGAAGAAACTTCAGCCAATAATATTCACCAAGTCGGAGGTAGTCTTCCATAAATAATATCATCTGGATATGTAATTGCAAATATTGCCGTCAATTAGCTAGTTTTTACTTTTCTATTTTATGGATATATGGGTAGTAATTATTCTTTATTATGAAACAAATACAGATAGCAAACTCTCCTCAATTGGATGCTAAGTTGTCTGACATATGCATTGGTACCTCGGCAGCTCCAACTTATTTTCCTCCATATTACTTTGAGAATGATGATGGTAAAGGAAATAAGTATGAGTTTAATCTTATTGATGGTGGTGTTGTTGCTGGCAATCCGGTACATTCCCTCATATAAATCAAATGATTATCTTAATTTCTGAATTTCTCTTGTAGCTGTATAGTTAACACGGTATATCCCATGGTTTCATAGTTAGGGTAGTTTGATAAATGTTATTACTCTGTATTTGGAAATTTGATTCTGTAAACTTAAATAGACGTAAAACAAAAATGTAGTAAAAGCAAAATTATATCCGAGCCCACTGACTTCACAGTTTTTTCTTAAGTAACTTAATTCCCTCCTACCCGAGGTTTAGAATTATTTTCTTCCGTGATAGAACGGATAACCACATTGGTGTAGCAATACTTCAAATACCAATGTACAACGAACATAAATGGTGGCAGTGATTCACACTTACTTTGTTTTAGTAAGAAAACAATACATTAAAGAAGAAGAGATTTCAGAATTTTCGTACGGAAAAAAACAATAAAAAATAAATAAAGTGCTCCATATTTATTAACCTTAAATAATAGGTTGTATGATCGCTTTTTTATCAAGTGTTACTCATATGCGTCAATCTCTTTGTTCTTCCATATTTATATCATAAGTTAAAATCTATTAAATTCTTATATCTTTTTCTAATGTGAAGTGGTTATTATTATTTAGGTATATCAACAAAAACTTATTGTCAGACAACTAAAAAAATAAGTATTATGTGTTACTAAGAAAATTGTCTCATAAGAATATTTTAATAGATAATATGTTTGTCAATTTTTTATATTTTTACTAAACATATATTTACTTGTAAAAATATTAACAAAGTAAGATTGAAATAATATTTAAGTAACAAAACCCTGAAAAATCCGACAAAACCGAACCAATTCAAACCGATATAGTTGGTTTGGTTTGGTTTTGATAAAAACTGAACCAACCCGATCCATGTACACCCCTACTAACTAGGATGCAACATGCTTTAGTAATATACTATTATGTATAATTCCTCCCGTGTATACCTCTGTATGAAACTATGCATATGCAGACAAACCCGGAACTTCTTTTGTTTGATTAGTAGAGTGCAAATGATAGTACTCACTTTTATAATGATGCATATTAATATATAAAATAGTTCCTCTTTGCACCAAAATATAAATTATAAGTAGACATTTACATGACTAGCTAACTTCTAATGACCCTTGTTAATTAGCTCATACATATATATGGTTGACAGGCCTTAATTGCCCTAAGCACAGTAATCAACAGTACGGAAACGGATCCATCATTTGCTTCTATCAAGCCAATGGACGACAAAAACATTCTGCTGCTCTCATTAGGGACTGGCACTATTGCAGATTTTGCTGGGAAATACACAGCAGAGGAGGCAGCTCATTGGGGTCTTGTTTCCTGGCTATTTCATAATAATTCGAATCCTCTTAATGAAATGACATCTGCAGCAAGTGCTATCATGAATGATTATTACATCACCACTATCTATCGCGCTCTTGGTGCTAAAATAAATTACCTCAGAATTGAAGTAAGACAATCTCGCTCAAAAATACCGTCATACTCCTAATATATTACTTATATGATTATTTCAAGTTGATTAATTTAAGAGTAAGGGATCGGTGCAAGTATAACTATCTCTCTTTTTTGTTTTTTTGGGTATCATTGACCGAATTCGGGAGAATAACGAAAAATAGGGTACTTTTGTGTCACTAATGGTTTTTTGACCCACAATAAAAGAAGTTTTGAGAAATAGCCCTATATCAGAATTTTAAAATATGTTGGGCAGGATTTTTCCCGATCACAAGAATCTTAAAACACGCTGCGCAGAATTTTAGCATTATGCTAATTATTAGGATTTTGCCACAAATCCTGATATGTCACCAGAATTTTTCAGCTGTGGGTGAAAATTGCTAGAATTTCTGGTCCTTCAAAATTCTGGCGCTGAAAATTCTAGTGATCATCAGAATTGCCGGTGCGTCAAAATTCAGATAAGCGTGCTTAATTCTAATGCGAAGCTATTTTTTCAAAAACTTTTTTTTACGGGATTAAAAGTGGCTTAAATAGGTGCATCATTTCGAGTTTGAATTCACACCGCATACATTAAAGTGAAAATCACCAAATTTCTCAATTCTTATAACTCAACCAATCGTGAAATAGTCTCATGCATCCACATTTCTGCATTGTTATCTTGTTTTCTACTCAAATCAAGGAGTGATTTTTTTTTCTTCACCATTACTTCCCCTCCTTTTATTTATGAAAGCACTAAAGCACATTAACCTTAAATACTTCCTCCGTATCGATTTATGTTGAAAAGTTTGAATTACTATTGAATTTAAAAAAGAAAAGAAGATATTTGAAATTTATGGTTTAAAATATCTTATGGATATTTGTAAGTTAAATTATTTTAAAAATTAAAAACTAAGAAACAAATGTTGTCACATAAATTGAAATTGGAACAGAAAGAGTAATTAATTATTTTTTTTGTGTATACCAGGAAAACGCATTAACAGGCACAACTACCCAAATGGATAATGCTACAGAGGCTAATATGAACTTATTGGTACAAGTTGGTGAAAACTTGTTGAAGAAACCAGCTTCCAATGGGAATCCAGAAACCAATGAGGAAGCTCTAAAGAGGTAAAATATATTAACCATCATTTTTTTTAATCTATTTAGAGACTGCTTTTTGATCGAATTATAAATCTATTTTATTTCTACTAATAATAGTTTCTTTTGTACGTAGGTTTGCAAAATTGCTCTCAGAAAGGAAGAAACTCCGAGCAAACAAAGCCTCTCAATAATTCTAAGGTCTTGACTGTTACTGGTACTTAATATGCTAAAGAATAAGCGCTTGTAACGTTAAGGGATAAATTTCAATAGAAATATCCCTCTATGTAAATTTGAAATATGCTAAGGATTATGTAGACTTTTGGTTGTGTTAAATAAATAAAATCATCCTTCTAAGCCAAAACAACATAAAAAGAAAGGAAAAATAGTAATTCTGTTGTAGGGGAAATCCATCACCCCCTAAGGACTTGGAGCAATCTGCCAAAGTAAAACTTGCATTTCCACAATGCAAAACCGACATCATACAGGCTGGTCTAGAACTTGTAATCTGGGTTGTCACGAAGGCCGAGCTTAGAGAGAACGAGGCAGTAGGAGTCCCAGTCTGTCCTTCGGAGATACTTCAACAACTTCTTCCTCTTTTGCACCATTGCTTGTAGACCCTTACGAGAGTGCTTATCCTAAAACATTTTATTATTAAGCATCAAGTTATAAATAACCAGCTCGCTCTAATCTAAGCAATAAAACTCTATAATGATGATATAATAGATCTAAAACACTTAATGCACCATCTTATATGATAAAAGTTCTCGCAATTAGTCAACATGCCAGCAAATGTATCGTCCATTCTTTCTTCTTTTCATCTGATTTTGAATTTTCAAGAACAACCATATGACAGTGAACAACAATGTGCTATGGATTGAGATTTCATGACCTCTATTCTTACAAAAGATGCTCAATTGGGCACAATTCAGCAGAAAACTCACCTTTTTGTGCAGAACTGACGATAGGTGTTTTATTTTTGTTGTAAGCTGAGCCACTGAAAACAAGAAAAGGCTAACATCAATTTAAGATGTAAGAAACTAAGAACACCATTGGAGTAGCACATGTTGTGGCACGATGGTGTTTTAGAGTATTACCTTTAAACAAAAATCAAATTCAAGCAACTTCTTATAGATGTTTGTTATAAGTTTAAGAGAAATAGTATCTATCAACAGCAAAAGACGGTATTAGAAACAACCTCTCTGCAGATTGTTGCCAAAATAAGGAATAGATTGCAACAATCTGGCTTATAATGTCACTCAGTCCCCAAAATTATACCATTAGGAGTCATTTGGCTAATGTGCTAGTAATTTCGGATTATAATGCATGTTTATGCGATGCTAAATGAAGGGACTGTGTTATGCGATGATTAATAAATGAAGGAATTATTATGCGGTGGTTAATAATGAAAGGTCTGTCATTTATGCAAGGTTTACTTACTTTAAGGGCATTGTTATCTTTAAATAGTTTTCTGTATTACTAATTCCCATATTCTGATTACACATTCTATCGTGTATAAAATAATACATATCGCATAACTTAATGCAGATATTATTTAATACCGCCATCTTCAATATGCAGTCAACCAAACACAACATTTGTTAGTATGGCAATTATTTTTTCCAAACTTATTGGCAAATAGACACTGTACTTGCACGGAATTATGTTCCAAGCTATGTTGCGCAAACTCTCCAAAATGGTGTTGTACTTATGTCGCATCCTCCAAATATACACTACTTTGAAGGATTCAACATGCACCCAGTAACATTTTCGGAGAGCCCATGCAACATAGGTTCCCTACCTCCCAACCTCTACGGTTTTCATCATGACACCGGAACATGTTCAAAACCAGCATTTTAAACACAATGTTGACTGTGCTTACGCGGGATTAATTTAACTGAGCTGGATAAAAAACGTGGTATGCACATGTATAAGGAGACGTGAATAAGTGGAGGAAATAGAGACGCAATTGTTTTCTTGAACGGGACGATGGGGGATGGCTTTTGAGATCAGACTCTTTTGTGGATGAGCACGAGTGTTTCTAATGATTATCTGTAGCCTGTGGATGAAGGTGTTCAGGTAGATTGATTTTAAGCCTTAAGGGAATGAAAGAGGGTTGTTTGTGGTGAAGGTGGCGTGCGTTCTTGATGAAGAGAAAGGAATTGGTAAAGATTCAAGACGGAGCTATGGTGGGTGTTTTGAGCTAAACCAGTGTTGAAAAACGATGGAGCCATAAGTTTTGGTATGATTCAATTCTATTAAAGAAAAGTTCTATTGTTAGTTAGATTCTTATGGGATAGAAGATTACTGGAGGAATTTTTTATGGAGATGGCCGGAAAACTTTTCTTGGCCGGAATCTATGCTGGAAAATCAAACACCGGCAGGATCCATCTCTCTCCGGCAATCCCTTGTTCCTTTTGTTTGAGTTTTAGCAACCCTAGAACTATACCCCATGAGCCTTTTCTCCCAACCTCGCTGGGAAAAACTATCCACCTCACAAAACTCCGATGGTGATGGGTGGAACAAATGGAGGAAAAAGAGTTGGGATGGATTTGGGA
Source organism: Nicotiana tabacum (assembly GCF_000715075.1). Classification (NCBI taxonomy): domain Eukaryota; kingdom Viridiplantae; phylum Streptophyta; class Magnoliopsida; order Solanales; family Solanaceae; genus Nicotiana; species Nicotiana tabacum. Next base: position 24,690,721 of record NC_134094.1, on the reverse strand, counting down.
TTTGCTTAAAAGTGAAAATATATGATGACGTGACCTGATATTTATCTGACATTTATCTCCATCAGCTCAATTGAGAGACATGTAGGGACATAAGTGTTTAAAACGGAGGCCTCGGATAAGTTCATGTGTCTGGAATCTAGATGAAAATTTATGGAGTTAAGGAGCGGGAACAGAACTCCGTGCAAGTACGATTGTCTATTTGCCTATTAAGCTTTTTTTCTTTGGCAACCAACCAAATGCTATATTATTTAATGCGGGATTTTACGCTGAGATTAATTATACTAATACAGCCAAACAAACGACCCCTTAATGGTTGAGTTTATTTCCGAATCCCAATAAAAATTTTGAATTAGATGCAAAGATACAATGTTTTTAGTTGATGTTATATACACTTCATTTATTGTAGTTTTTCACTTTGATATATAACTGTTGTCCGTGTCTAGTTATTTTTTATGAAATTACACATTTTTTAGTTTTATTTTGCACCTTCTTTCGCTTAAGCATGCTTTCTTCGTGCTTTGGTTTAAAGCCTACTTTGGTGCTCTTTTATTCTTTTAGCCTTTGAAAGACCATAGAGGGGGCAAAAGAAGGATGCCAATTATTGCATTTCCAAATTATACCATTTACAATATACTTATTAATGTAAAATAAATTTGGGACAATCATACACTCTCCCTCGCCATAGAGGATACAAATCATATCTTCAAACTTGCTACATATACATTTAACCCTCGGCCCTTGGGATGCTTCGATGAACATATTAATAAGCTCGGCTTTGAACTAATAAAACTAAATAGAGTTGCACCCCGAATTATATTTTCTCGTGAATGATGTACCAATCTCGATGTCTGGTTCATTCATAGAAGAGCAATTATAAGTAATACACATCGCTGCTCGATTATGACAACTTCATCTACGTTGTCTTTCAAACTTCAACTCCTTAAACCACTGCTTTAACAGCATTCATCAGTTCCCCATGCTATTTTATTTTTAGGGGATTTCCTCTAACTGTGACACGATATCTTTAGGAGGATCTCTATCAAAAGGAGATTCCAAACATAAACATTAACCTTAGCGCCTCCTTGATTCTCATATATGAATCTCTAACCTGGAGCACCCTTCACGAAGGATGTACCACTCTTGATGTGTGTATTTGGTCGATAGTGTTATTTTAGTCATCTCTGAGATATCAAGGACATTTTTATTTTTACAAGATAATCATACCTGAAATAGCTCAAGCCACTTCCATGCCCAAGAAATACTTGAGCTGGCCTAAATTCTTAAACTGTTTGTTTCAATGCCGTGTTACTTATCATCACCGAGTGATCTGACTCACTGTGCATCTACAAATTGCTAAACTAGATGACTAAACCAGCCAAACAAACCTTGTAGAGATTGCTTCAGACCATGAAGGAAGTAGCAATGCCAGCATACTAGATTGCTTCAGACCATGAAGGAACTAGCAATGTCGGCATACTGGATCAGACTTCCCCCCACCAGAAAAAAAAGGTCAGCAGTTGCTTCTGTAGACTTACTTCCAAATGCTCTTCTTCCTCAAGTTCAACGGACACTTTTTATCAACAGCTGATGGCAAAACTTGCATCCAGGACCTCTACCTATACTGGAATGCTATTGATTTAAGTAAATCGCTCATCTAAAAGGTTAAGCTATTAGAGAGTGAAATTTTATTGATTTATATATTTAGGTTTTCAACAAAGCCTACCCAAAGTATTCTCTCTTTAAACCAAACGTAAAGAAGCTGAAATTAATTGATCTTTAAAATTCGACGGAAGTATCTACAAACTAAACGAATCACAACCGGAAAAGGACACTTGGAGGAAAGACATGGGAAGTGGAATTTTCAGGTGAAACGTTATTACCACAAGATGCAAGAGGTGGAACAAAAACTACAACCAGGGTTTATCAGCTCCCATGCCATTAACAAAAAAACAATTATCGCTAAGATAGAATCATTTATATTTCTTCGGGTTGGTCAATTATGTAAAAAAAAAATTAAGACCGATAAATCCATCTGGGGCCAACCCTTGGGACCAACCGCAGCCTTCAAAACTCGGGGATAATGGGTCCAGCACCCTACCCTTCCCTACCCTTTTCCACTAGCATGCCTCAGGACTCAAACCTGTGACCTAAGTCAAGTGTCCCTAAACCTTTGCAATTTCAACTAAGCCATGGGGGATTTTTGCACCAAGTGATTTCAAAGGGTCACAACTTTATGTAGTAGCTCTTCGGTTTGTCTTTCATCCTAGTTGCAAGGTTATCTCATAAGAGACTGCTGTACACTCTCTCATTTAAAGCTTTCAACTAATCACTCGCTCTTTCCCTCAAACATTTGAATCCCAAAAAGACAGCTTTTGCACACCTATTCTGCCCCAATAAAAGGACTTCTTGCGGCATTAATCCTTGGAATATTTCAGTAAAAGAACTTCTTGCTGCATTAATCCAGAACTGCTACATGGGACCTATTGAACAAAAATGCCTTCTAATAGAACCTTCAATTACTCAAAATTCTCATCTACAGTTTCATTTGAAATAGATGCTGAATTTCCTCTCTTTCTTTTCCTCAGCCAAAATCATATTTTAGACCCATATTGCTCCATAACTATTGGCAGAGAAACTATTTTCTCAAAGCGACTGAGTGTCAATCAAATACGATGTTGACAGAACAGATTTAGATGAACCTTTATTAATCAGAATTCATTGATCAAAGAAACATAGATTCCTCCTTTTCAAATGCATTAAAAAATTTTACTGTATTTCCTAAGTAAATCATCACAAGGGAACTATCAGTCAAATCATGTTGAACAAACTCGATGCAGTCAATTGCACCTTTTCTTTGTGAGCAGTAATTGCACCTTTGGAAATGATGGAAAATGGACTCCAATTTTTAACACCCAAACTTGGTTAAACCGTTTGTCTTCCAAGTCTCATAACCTAATGTTATTGGTCTTTTAGTTATCCTAAAATCTTGGGTCAAGATCTCTGCGAACCTAAATGTTTGACTGACTACACTCAGCTCGCTAGCTTAACTTGGAACTTGGAAGTCATTACCCTTTCTTGGTCTCCACATTGTAGACAATCAGAAGAAAAGCGATTCCAAGCAAATTAATACTGCTTTCTACAGGATATAGATTATTCCCTGGCACTGCAATTAACTACCAAAAATCAGAGGAAGAATTTAAATTAGCCTTGCGGAAGAGCAGGGGAATCAGCTTGAATTTAAATGCTGGAAAGTGGTGTTATGTAAGGAGAGGGGCAGAGGATAATGTCCAATGAAGAATGAGTGACTGTGGGTTCTGTTTGATATATGGATAGGTCTGTGTATCAGTGTAGACAAAAAGCTCTTTCTAGGAAATTCTTTCTAGGAAAAAGATCTACTCTAGAAACAGAAAAGAACATAGAATCTGCTCAAGTGGAAAGTATCTAGACCAACTTCCATATTAAAGCCAGATACAAACTACCCAACGGAACCTCAAAAGTAGCATAAAGAGCACCAAGAATATCAAGTATAGGGGGGAAAAAAGGAAACAACCGAAGAAATAAAGATATTAAATAGCAACCTAAAACAACAAGACACCATAAAACTAGACCACTGACCTTGAACACGTGATGAGCCACAATCCGACTCTGACATTTTAAACTCATCTCTCACTTTTTGTAGCTCCAGTTTCATTTTTTCCTCAGATGACATGTTATCTGGGTGGAAATACTGTTCAAAATTGTCCACAAGTTATTACATTCACTTAAATGAATGACAGCCACATGGACAATAGAAATCAGACAACTGATGCTACTTGCTGAGCTAAACGAAGTAAAGAACAGAAAGAACAATAAGAGAGTACAAAATCATGGATGAGCTCTGTAAATTATGGCTGCGAATCAAGACAACCATCAACCATGCCTCCACTTTTCCTTTCTTTTATGTTTTCTTTTTCTTGTTTTGCTTAATTAAACAAAAACTGGACAAATAGATCAAACTGAAATGCAATATGACAAAGAGCAATTTAGTCGGACCAAATATACATCTTAATCTTTTTTATAGATTATTTGGATGACTAAAATAAATAAAAGCCTATGTTTGTTCTTTATACTGTTGTGATTATGCATGATTGCTTTAAGCCGAGGGTGTACCGGAAACAGCCTCTCTACCTTCACAAGGTAGGGGTAAGGCTGCGTACTTTCAACCCTCCCCATACCCCACTTATGGGATTACACTGTTGTTGTTGTTGTTTTAATAACATTCTTGGAAAATGAAAAAAAGACCTTTTTTCTTCTTAACTCTTAAGTATGAACAATAAAAATGAACTACATATGGTAGAAAACCATGTGAATCATCAATACCATATTTGATTCACACGGTCCGTACACTGGTTCATACAATCACCGCCCGCTCTTGTATTTGTAATAACTTGTCTTGAATAAAATTAAATTTTGATGGGAAAGAACCATAACTATGCAACCCTATTCTTAATAGATTGACCCCAAAATAGCATATCCAAACTATAAGAAAGCCACCTCAAGTTATTATTTTTTATACATATGGTAAAGCAAAAATGTAACTCGCATAATTGCATTAACCTTTTGCTCTAATGCAGTTCACGATTATGTATAACATCTTAATTATTAAAATTACCAAAAATCAGCAAAAAGTGTCATGTTTAGTGTTAAGGTCTGGTTTAATCTCTCGTGTCTCAAATGTTGCTTTTAGATTTTAAAGCCAAATGCATCCACTCCTAGATTTTCTACTAAAGAAAGAAGAGACTATGCTTGCTGCTCAGATCATCACTGAAGGCAAAATACCATTCAGATCCCTGAAATGAATGCTTCATAGGTGACTCATATTCAGAAAAACCAAATACTTAAAAACTATTGAGTGCAGGTTGGACATCAAAAAGGTTTATCATGAGTAATCAAATTAGAAATAGCAGAATCATTGACAGAAAGATAATTGAGAACAAAATACACTTATTACCTTTTCAACCAATTCTTCTTTTGGTGGATGCAACATAAAGCTTGGGGTACCACCCAGCTGCCCCAAGACATCAAGTCTCTGAACTGTAAAAAGTAATTGTAATCAATGTATCATATAAGATGTTCAAACCATCTTCAAGTGACATACAAGTGTTGCTGCTTGCAAGGAAGGAAGCGCCAGACCTAAATCTAGTTGTAGCTTATATTAAAGAAAACAAGAATTGATATTAGCCCTCGATGCACACTGTGTTGACTAATGAATAATTACTAGCAAATTGGCCTAAGGCCCACTAATTGAATATAAAAAGATTGCAAACACAGAAACAATCTTTTGACATCATTGTGAAGGCTTTGCACATTTTCCACAATATGTACATTTTATGAGTATAGTTTTGCTAGAAACTCTTCTATAAATGGTATTTTCAAGAGCAGCTCTTATGGAACTGGGTTCCTAGAGAAGATTCATGGGAAAAATATTATATTCATAAGAGATGAATCAGACCAATGACTCAATCACTAGCCCCTTTGTATGACCTCAATTAATTCCAAATACTTTATATTACCACAATAGCTACACTTACATGTCTTTTTATATATATAATGGAGGTCGTCCGGCGAACTTTTGCGCACCTTAACTATTCTACCTGATACCTGCTAAATCCTACCAGAACAGGTATCGAGTAACTCAACCTCCAATTCTTAGACATATGGGAAGAAATAACCTAGCAATTGTTATCCTCGACTAGGATTTGAACTCTGATCCCCCATGATTTTCATCCCAATTGAACGTTAGACCACACCATTAGATGCAGCTACACTTATATTTCTTTGCAATAATAAACCAAAACTTAACCTCCCAACACCACTTAATTGTAGTTTTCAATTCCTTTGTATATATATATAATTGTTTCTGCTTATAAATATATGTCCCATGTATTTTCTACCTCACCCCTTTAGTCACTAAATCACACCTTTAGCTTAAAGTTCTGGTAGCCATAGGTGCTTCTCTAAGCTTTTAGCATTTGATCACACTTGCATATATAAATATAACTAAACAATTCACAGCATCACATCTATTATATTTGGTTTTGCACAAGTTATCCAAATAAACAAATACATAAGCAACCACCGAAATTGCACACAAATATGATGAGGGAAAAAAAAAGGCAAACTCACTCATTGTTCTCTTAGCCTTCTCCTCATCATCAGTACTCAACTTAACAAGAGAAGCTTTTATGTCCCTAAACATGTCGCCAGCCATCCTCAACTTGCTCTCTTTCTCCTCAGTCTCCCTCAGCTTCGCCAATCTATCCTTCAACTCTTTCAACGAAAACCAACCCTTCTCACCCTCTTTCTTTTTCGCGGGCCTCAACATTTTCAACTTCTCACCTAATTCACCATGACTGTACATCCTAACAAACTCAGGCCTCGTACCTTCCTTATCACCACCATCTATATCCCTCATCATTTCCTTACCAAAAATTGACACAGGCAAATTCTCACTCCCACCAATCACTTTATCCATATTGGGTCTCAACTTTAAACTATCTTTATATCGCGAGAGGGATAACGAGTCAAAAAACTTCCCTCTATTCTCATTATTCTGGTTGTTGTTGTTATTGTTGTTGTTAAAGTTACGGAGGTTAGCGCGAATGGCGCTAAGGTCAAGCTTTCCAGTGGGGCCCGGTCTGGGGGCATTATTGACATTTCTTTTGTAGATTTCTTGAAATGACGGCGGTGGAGGAATAGAATCAGAACGGCGGCGGAACTCAGCGAGGTTTTTTCTAATTTCTTCTAAAGATGGGGTTTTAGAAGAAGGGTTTTGGTTTCTGGGATTATTGGCGATAGAGGAAAAAGAGAAGGGTTTAGGTGTGGGGGGTTGGTGGGGTGGTTCTGAGGGAGGGGGTGGTGTATTATTAGGGATTTGGGGGTGATCGGAATTAGAGTTCGAAGAGAAGAAATGGGGGAAAATGGGGTTGGGTTCAGGGAAAGGTTTGAGTTTTGGCCGGAGTTGGAGAAACTTTGTTGTAGCTGCCATTGTTGAGTGATGAGGTTTAGGGGTTTTAGGTTTTGTTTTGTTTTTGAGTCATTGGTTAGTGAAGATGGAAGGTAAATATTTTTCGTTTCTTTTTTAAAATTATTGAATACGAATAAAAAATATTGTAATTGAAATGACAGTTATACCCTTACAGTTGTCATACAATTTACATAATGATGTCTAAAATTGACATTTCGTAGAGCTTTATCTTTGTTGGTGGAATTAAAGGGAAAACAAACAAAGCAAACTGAAGAACCAGAGACTCGGCTAATTTTCCCAACAGTTCACCAGAGATTTCTTTGAGGTTCGTCAATTCTCTCTATTTATTTTTCGTTTTCTTTTTCTGGGTAATTTTTCCCATGTGGCTTATTCCATTTTATTTTCGTTGAATAAAGTGTTATTTTTCTCGCTTCTTAGTTGTTACATGAGCTTGTGATATAGCTACACTTAATTTAGGACTGGTTAATGCAAAGAACTGAAAATAAGAAAACCAAGGTCCACTATGAAATATATCATATTGGTTAGAAGGGATGTTTTAACAGTGGAAAATTAGAAATAGCTGAGTAAGATGATATTATGGTGAATGATGCTCTGAGGGTTGTGAACTCCCGAAATGGTGAAAGGCTATAGAACTTTGGAAGGTCCACTAAGTATACATACTATATTTTGACACCCCTTAGTAAAATTTCTGACTTCGCCACTGGTGTTGACCGGCAAGAGCAATGAGTAGGAACTTATATGAGGTAACCGCGAAAGCAAGAGAAGAAACATTTCACAAGACAGATAATTGGTTGGCACCCAAGGCTTTGGTTCAGTGGTAGCGATGCAACGTAGGATATGTGAGTAGGGTGCATGTTACGAGCTTGAAAACTACTGTTGACTGAAGTCTAGTTTTTCAATGGGAGCAGGGTAGATCCCTCCGGGCATACTCTTCGAGTTTTGAACCTGTGGACCATATCTGATTCCTCATTTCCTCTAGATCTGCCTAAGACAATTGAATCAACACTAAAGAGGAAGTCTTTGTGGCATACAAATTTGTTAAAAGCCTAGAAGATCTACCTCTGTGGTGATCTGGATTATACGATGCTACAATCCTACCTTCCAAATTGATCCAGATGTCAATTTATAATATAAAATCCGTACCATCGGAGTAAGATTATACATGATTCAAGTTGGGAAGCTAGATCACGCCAATCCTACTATTTGTGCCAATCTATGAGTTTTCTTTTCTTTGATGTTTTATTCGAAATTGTACCTTGTATAATGCATACTACAAAATCTGTCAAAATTCACCTGTTAATCATAAATACCATAGGCCTTACATGTCTGGAAAACATGGTGCCTGGCCTTCATTTCCTGGCATTAGTGATAGCAGTTACGAGGGCATAAAGTATAGCTGTCTGAATAACCTAGAGTGCTGGCATCATAAGTAATTGAAAATTTGATTAATATGGCACTATTGGATTTCTTAAAATTATACAAAGTTAGACTACTGTATGAAGATTACACAAAATACATCAAGTAGTCAATTGTACAAGCTTAATTTTTCCAGAAAACCATAAATGTCAATCTGGGATTTCGGATATGTATCGCATACATTACAAGTATAGTGGGTGATTGAAACGTGATGTTGACAAATCTTCCCCTAGAAATATCCTTCTTTCTTTCCAACCAGATATTCCAAAATAAGCATTTTGGAAACCCTCCATATTGTCCTGGTTTTTTCCAACACCCAAACTGTTCCAAGTCAAGAGCACATCTTAACTGACTGGGGCTTTACCTATCCATGTCTCCAAGAGGAAAAATAAATCCCCAGTAGTTCCAAGTCCATAGACAATGGATTAAAATATGTTTACTTTTAAACAAAAGATGCAGGAGTCAACATATTCTTTGCCTCTTTCTAGGTGCTTCGATGCAGCTTTCTTAGCGAACAGTTGCCTCCTTGCTGAATAAAGTTTTCCAGAATGTCGTGTGGGTGTTGGGGGGGGGGGGGGGCTCAGCTGTGTTCTAACTAATCATAGTACCTTATAGAATTAGTTTACAGAGAATTTCTGATTGCTTCCTCGCTCCAAAAATGAACTGTCAGCCCCTTGTTAACTGACTCAATGTTGGGAAAAAGCGGAATCAAAACTACAAAATCCACTCCCCAGTCGCTCTTTAACAGGATGGACATTCAATTTGCCTCCTCATAGTGAACCATATCTCGGTCTCTGCACTTTTTGGGGCCATCAAGTAGTAGTAAGAAACATGTTATATGATTACTCTCACTGTTGCACTACATTCTCATATTATTACTTCCTCTTTACCCATGTTGATTGGATTAACTCATTTCTAACAGTTATTGTTTTATTGACTTATTTCGAGATTCAAACAATAAAGTTTTACCTACTTTTCTTTTATTCTAAAAAGTTTTAACATATAAATGTACAAATTTAGTTCAAAGTAACACCATTACCAATATAAACCATGTAAATTTGTGATTCAATATGCCATTACGTGAATTGCACTTGCCAGATGATAAGATATAAAGAGTTTATTTTGCTGAAGCTAACTCGTTCTTTGCCATGGGAACCGAATGGAGTCCACTTTGGAGATGGTAAGAAGCCTAAGCTAGATGGATAACCATATAACACATTACCCACCACTAGTATATCCTCATTATCTTTGTTATATAAAATGAGTTGATAAATCCCAAAAAGAAAGAAGTTTGTTTTCTTTCATATTAGCTCCTTCTATTGCCTGTAATTTAATATAAAAAAGCATAGCACTCAAGAGGTACTGGGAGACTGTCAGAACACTTGGCTAATTTGAATTTTAGTGTCCTATTTTTCAACTCTCCTAACTGCTTCGTTTTATACTTGTTTTCTTGCAGGGAGTTCAACTTTCCTTGAACTCTATTGGCTGCTGATTACTTCTCCTATGTCCAGCCGCATGGTGCTTCGCTGCACCAACTCATTTGCATTATCTCAACCTAAATTTAATGGGTGTTTCTTTCCGTTGATATACCACATAAATGCTTCAGCCTTGACGAGGCATGTGCCCGCAACTGCTCTCTCCTTTTGTCAGCTTCAGGCATCAAAACTTCATGATAGTCAAGTTACTGTTGCAAGTGATGTTAGATATGGTGGTAAACAAATTATAACTGTCGATTCGCCACTTTATGACTACATATTGTCAAACGTTAGAGAACCAAAGGTGAATGCTCTGGTTGCAAACCCATTTTAATTTGAGAAGAGAAGCAAACATTGGGAAAAGAAAGAAAAGAAAGGAGGTACTCTATCTGGACTTCATTTCCTTATCTTTTATTTTTTTTTGGTTGCATTCAGATTTTGCGTGAACTTAGGGAGGAGACAGCAACAATGCGAGGCAGTCAGATGCAGGTAATTCGTCAGCCTAGGCTTTGCTAACTGTTGTTTCCTTTACCTCCTAAGTAAGTTACACATTACCGCTGTTCTGCTGTTCATAGTTTTGAAACATGCACGTGATACCTTTCTAGTCTAAGACTTTAGTAACCTGTTAAGTTTCTGTATTTAAATATCGAGAGTCTCTTCGTTCATAAAAAAAACTATGGATCTTTTCAAAAAAGGGTTATTTATGGATGTTATATGACCCTTGGTCCTCGGAAATTTATTGGATGTGTGGCTCCAAGTCACACACAACAACTACTGACTGAGTCTGACTTGAAAAAAAGATCTCAGTGGTTGTATACATAAATTTATTCTTTGGAAATTGACTCGAATAAATATATGAAAACTGACTCTTTATGTTTAATTGAAGAAAATTTGAACTTTAAATGAAATACAATCTGAGTCACTCATCTTATGATGAAGTGGATGAGATGCGGTTATTGGGAATCTTTTTCTGAAAGACTGAAGGTCAACTGGAACTTAAATTTCCCTTGTTCTTTTTATTGTTTTAGAACTTTGCTTTATAAGATAGGACTGTGATTAGTGATGATGCTTTTTCTCATGACGAGATTGACAAAATGATATATTTGGACTAAAATGTTGACTAACTGTTGTTATTAGTAATAGGTGTCACCGGATCAAGCACAACTACTTGCTATGCTCATCCAGATTCTTGGGGCAAAAAGGTGCATTGAAGTGGGCACATATACTGTATGTATATGAACTCCTCTTCTTGGTTTATATTTTTTCCTTATACTTTTCTTACCTCATATACTTTCTCTTTGTTAAATATCTGGTGCGCTGCTGACAATTTATGCTGCAAAAGCTCTTCAAGTAGCAAATTTAAAATGCCAAAAGCTGGAAACCTGAGGTTGAAACCACGAATACTTGTTGATGACAATTAATTGAATAATCGGATTTGGAATTTGAGTGTCTGTGTGGCACTGGCTGTGTTTGAGTATGTACACCTTCTCCTGTCATACTCTCGTATGGCACAAGATTGGAGATTTCACCTCTCTTATCCTTTATGTAGGTTCTTTATGGTGCCAAAGGTAACAAAGAATCTAGTGAAGAGGGGGGAGAGGAATGGAACTTGATCCTCCCGTATATCATCTTTGTATCATTCCAATTTTATCGGATGTATTTGAAGGGACAGATATTTCCTTGTAGTCATCATACGACTATTTATATTGAAGAGTATAGAGATAGGATGGCCCTTATAGAGGTGAAGGGCCTAAAGGATAGCTGGCCTAAGAATATAATAGCATATTGACTGCTGGGTACGTTTTCTGCCATAAAAAGGAGAAGGTGGGAGGGGCAGAGGGGAGAGCAGAAGGCTCGCGACCGGGGGGAGGGGGCTCATTACTGGTACTCTGATGGGTAAGGCTCACGTTTAGTGGGGTTTTGTAGAAGAGAAGGCGTGAGGGTGTCATTATAGAAGAGGTGCTCGACAGGGGTCTTCATGGAGGGGACTTGTGAACCAGGGGTCGGGGGTTGTTCACACAGGATAGATGTCACGACCCAAAATCCCACCACAGACATCGTGATGGCACCTAGTCTCTAAGACTAGGTAAGCCAATTTCAATTACTTTTTGAAGCCATTTTTTTTTTTTTGAAACTAACAGCGGAAATAATTACAATATACAACCTCCCAAGACTGGTAGTACTGAGTCACAAACTCTAACTGAATACATGGAATGATTACGAGTACTGAATATACAATATTGTTTGATTACAAATTAACAGTACAATGAAATGAAAAGACTCCAAGGGACTGCGACGGCCAAGCAACTCTACCTTGAATCCTTACGATCGCACTTTAACTCTGCTCAAGTCCGATATCTCCAATACCTGGCTCTGCACAAAAATGTGCAGAAGTGTAGTATGAGTACACCACGGTCGGTACCCAGTAAGTATCAAGACTCAATGGAGTAGAGACGAGGTACAGTCAAGACACTCACTAGTCTAATAACCTGTGCAATATAATATACAAAATACTAGGAAACAGATAACAATAAGGGCAGGATAAAACAACCAGTGGTATGCGCAGCGAGACAACAAGAATACCATAAATATCACTCAACAATTAATAAATACATGTACGCCCAATTAATTCAAGCTTTTCAAATAAATATCCTTCACATATAATTCTTCCAAATAACTCTCTTTCAAATGTAGTTTTTCTCAAATAATTATTTTTCAAATATAATTCTTTCAATAAATCTTTTCAAATATAATTTCTTCAAATAAATATCTTTCAAATACAATTCTTTCATATAATTCTTTTTGAATAAAAATCCTTCCAAATAAATGTTTTGAATATAATTCTTTCAATTAAGAAGTCACCATGTGACACCTCATTTCATAATCATAAAAATACGGGTCTCAACCCATTTTCATATTTTTCGTAAACACGGGTCTCAGCCCATTTTCATATTTCCACGGCACCTCGTGCCCATAATTAAATCATCATATTTCCCCGGCACCTCGTGCCCTCATTTCATATCACAACTGCACGGACAATTCACGTGCCAATTATCATTATCATTTCATCACAGCATCTCATGCCCACATTTCATATCACAACTGCACGGACAATTCACGTGCCAAATATCCTCATTATTTACTCACGGCACCTCGTGCCCACATTTCATTTTATAATCCGCCTGGCAATGGTCACAGGCTCTCAATTTCAACATAAATCAGATTGTTATCAATTTACCAACAACAAGACAAATTGCACAAGGTATAAAAATAAACACAAGGGAAATCACAACATCACATGAACATTATCAACACCACAACCCCACATCATCACATATCGTCCCGGACAATAGCCACCCTTATCGCTCCTATTGCTACCCTTATCACTCCTATAGCCGCCCTTATCGCTCCGCCCAAACAATATCAATAGCCACCCTTATCGCTCCTATCGCCACCCTTATCGCTCCTATAGCCACCCTTATCGCTCCGCCCAGACAATATTCCAACAAACACAACAACAGTGAAATGACACCCTTATACCCACATAATATCAACGGTGAAATGCCACCCTTATCTCCCCAAAATAACAACTCACACAACACAACAATTTACACGGGAAATTAACATGGCAACATAATAAAATCAATTCATATCACAATTTACCCAATGGCCACAACCAAATTCCAAAGATATAACAAAATCAATTAATTTCACAACAAATATTAAACCAACAATACTCACGAAATTTCATAAATATTTCAAGTAACAATCACATCAAATTATCATATAAAAACAAATTCAACAATAAGGATTTAGGCATGGCAAACAGATGATTTAATAATTTTCCACAATTTCCCAATTTACTACACAATAATGCCTAAGACTTTGATTCAATAAATTTTTGCATGTATAATCCCGAGTACGTACTCGTCACCTCGCGTACACGGCTTTTCACCTTTCACAAATGGCACATAAGACTCAATGCCTAAGGGTAATTCCCCCACTCGAGGTTAAGCAAGACACTTACCTTTTTGAAGTTAGGCCGATATTCCAAAATCGCCTTCTTGCTTCAATTGACCTCTGGACCGCTCAAATCTATCCAAATTAATTGTATAACTTCATTAAAATTCATCGGAAACAATTTCGGATAATAATACGTCAACTTCAAATTTTTACGAAATCTGATCACCCATTCCGATACGAGTTCAACCATACGAAAATTATCAAATTCCGATGTCAAATGGACCTTCAAATCTTAAATTTGTGGTTTATGAAGTTTCTACAATTTCCCCCCATATTTCCATCTCAAAGTACTAACTAAATGATGAAATCAGTGATATATTCATGTATATTAACCAAATTTGAGTTAAAATCACTTACCCCGATGAATTTCTTGAAAAACCCACGAAAAATCGTCTCCAACCGAGCTCCCAAAGTCCAAAAATGAAATAATAACCTAAACCTCGGATATATAGTGCACCTCTCAGATTCTCAATACGCTGGCCGCGCATTTCCACTGCCCCCGCGAACGCCTCACCGCGGTCCGCGGAATTCCCACCGCGGCCGCGAAAGTTTGGTGGTTGCACTGCAAAGCTTTAGTATTTTGGCCATAACTTTCTCTACATATGTCCAAATTATGACTTCTTTAACTTTCTGGAAACTAGACACGAAGGACTACAACTTTCGTTTTTGAATCATCTCAAAATTTCTTGTAGATCAAAAGATATAGGCTTCCGAATTCGGACCAACGGACTGCAGAACTTCCTGGAGCGCGGCCGCGGACAGAATTGCACGGTCCGCGAAAATTTGAGCGCGGCCGCGAAATTTTGCTGCTGTCCGCGTCCCTCCTTCGCCTCAGCGCCCAAAAATGCGCGGTCCGCATCCCCGAAAGTGCCAGAAAAATATTAGAGTGCCGAAATGTCCGGACTCGCTCAAAACTCATCCCAAAACTCATCCGGAACCTCCCGAACACAAACCATATATGAATTTCAATCATAAAACACGCTACAGACCTGTTCGCGCACTTAAAACACTGAAAAGAGGTCGTCTTGACCCGATATTGACCATGGCCAAACTCCTAAATTTCTTAACTTACAAATCTCTCAACTTCTATGTTTTGCACCGAAACGTATCAAATCAATCCGGAATGACTTCAAATTTTGTACACAAGTCATAATTGGCGTAAGGGAGCTATTCCCATTTCCGGAATCGAAATCCGACCTCGTTATCAAAAATTCATCCTTCGGTAGGATTTTTCCAAAAATCTTCTATTTTTCAGCTTTCGCCAAAATGCATCGAATTGTCCTACGGACTTCCAAATCCAAATCCGAACATACGCCTAAGTCCGAAATCATCATACGAAGCTATTGCCATCCTCGAAATTCTATTTCGGGGTCGTTTGCTCAAAAGTCAACTCTCCGGTCAACTCTCCGGTCAACTCTTTCCATTTAAGCTTCTAAATAAGAATTGCTCTTTTAATTAAATTCCGAATCTTCAGTAAATCAAACTCGACCACACCCGCGGGTCATAATACATATTACGAAGTTGATCGAGACCTTAAGTCACCGAACGGGGCGTAAATTCTTAAAACGACAAGTCGGGTCGTTACAATAGAGGGCGGGAAGAAAGTCATCCGTGGAGGAAGGGTATAGGAAAGAAGAGGAAAAAGGAGACAGAATAAGAATCTCTGCTTGTGAGTTTTTCCTATTTGAAGTTCTTACCTAGAGGGTTTATTTTCCTGGTATTACAATCTGGCCCCTACCCCTTCTCCATGATACAGTAATCCCTCAAAGATGGATAGATAATCTGGAGAGAACCTATTTGTTGTGCTACCAAATGAGGGATAATTTGGTAAAGATTTTATCCAGATTATTATCCTAAATGCCAAACGGCAAATATTGGAATATGTTTTTAGTTTTTTCTTACAGCTTGAAATTGTATAAGATAGAAGGCTGAAAGGTGGTGTGAGAAAGCACGGGAGAAAATATATTATTGATATGTTAACAATAATACAGGTACCCCTATTTATAACAATACATAATACCTACACTACTCCTATTCCATGTAGGACTATGCCTATTTACACAACAGCTAACTAACTAACATTCCCCCTCAAGCCGGTACATACAAAATCATATGTACCGAGCTTGTTACATATATAACCAATACGAGGACCAGTGAGGGACTTGATGAGAATATCTGCAAGCTGATCATTTGATTTCGCAAACTTTGTAGCAATCTCTCCTGAGAGTATCTTTTCTCTAACAAAATGACAGTCAATCTCAATGTGTTTAGTTCTCTCATGGAACACCGGATTTGATGCAATATGAAGGGCAGCTTGATTATCGCACACAAGTTCCATCTGGCTGATTTTACCAAATTTTAACTCCCTAAGCAATTGTTTGATCCAGACTAGCTCGCGTGTTGGCATAGCCATTGCTCGATATTCTACTTTTGCATTAGATCGAGCAACTACATTCTGTTTCTTGCTCTTCCAAGACACCAAATTGCCTCCTACAAAAACACAATATCCAGTTGTAGAACGTCTATCAGAAGGTGATCCTGCCTAATCAGCATCTGAGTATCCAACGATCTGCTCATGACCTCGATCCTCAAACAATAACCCTTTGTCTGGAGCCGATTTTATATACCAAAGAATGCGGATAACTGCATCCAATGACTATCACAGGGAGAATCCATAAACTGACTTACAACACTCACAGGAAAAAAAATGTCGGGTCTAGTCACTGTGAGATAATTTAATTTACCAACCAGCTGCCTATATTTTGCAGGATCGCTAAGCGGCTCCCCCTGTCCTAGTAAAAGTTTAGAATTCGGATCCATCGGAGTGTAAATAGGTCTGCAACCCATCATTCCTGTCTCCTCAAGTATGTCTAAAGTATTTTTTTTTTGTGAAATAACAATACCTGAGCTAGACTAAGCAATCCCAATGCCTAGAAAGTACTTCAATCTGCCTAGATCCTTAGTTTGGAAGTGCTGGAAGAGATGCTTCAGATTGGTAATAACAATATCGTCAACATAAACCACCATATAAATACAGAGACTTGAAGGAGAATGCCGATAACACACATAGTGATCAGCTTCACTACGAGTCATGCCAAACTCCTGGATAACTGTACTGAACTTACCAAACCAGACTCGAGGAGACTGTTTTAGACCATAAAGTCAAGGGCGGAGCTACAGTAGTGAGTGTTGGTTCGGGCGAACCCAGTGACTTTTTCCTGAACCCTGTATTTGTGTTGAAAAATTTAGTGTTCCTATATAAATATAATATGCCGAACCCATTAACAAAATGGCTCTGAGTTCAGCGGTCAGGGTTCTGGGTTCGGAGCCAAAGGACGCAGGTTCGATTCTCCTTGAAAGCAACTTTAACTATTTTACAACTTATCCTTTTTAAAAAAGAAAAACCACAAACTTAATTAAGACATACAAGGCTTCAAAGTCCAAAACGAAGAAGCCCATCATGACTTAGTAACAAAGAAGCGCATTAGGACTTTGTACCTTGTTTTATTTATAAGAAATTAAAACATAAATCAAATTGAACAAAAAAAAATTGCTCCTCTAAATTAAAAAAGACTATCACGCTAGGGTTCTGCCAAATCAAAAATCCAAAGAAACTGTTCGTCCAACTCTGCTCCCTTCTTCTTCCTTCTGGTGAGTGGTGACCTCTGTATATATTATTTCTCCTTTCTTTCTCCTTCTTTTTTGTTCTTTTTTGTCATTGTTTCCCTCTTATATTTCATATTTGTGTTAACAATTTATACAAAATTTGATTTTTAATCTTTGATTTTAGGGTTGTCCCATATTTTGACCTTTATTCTCTTTGTCAATTTGTACTTTTGTGCTTCCCAAAATTTCAAAAGTCGAGTTCCCGACAAGGTGTGTGGTCCTACTTTCTTGTTATTAGTTTCTTACTTTCTTAGTGAGACCAATATCCTTAATAAAATTAGTGACTTTAGAAGTTTTCAGATTAAACTTTTGTGTTTGATCGATTGTTGACCTCTTCTGTTATTTTTTAAAATAAAGTAATTGGTCGAGTGCAATTGAAATAAAGTAATTGGTACGTTTTAAATATATATTAAATTTCGGTACTGGTTCTTTAGTTTGCTTGTTATTGTATATTAGTTTTAGGTCACGGTTCTATCTTAAATTTAGAACTCATATACTTCAAATCCTAGCTCTGCCTCTGCATAAAGTGACCGTCGCAAGCGACATACAAGGCCACAAAACTCCCTCTGAGCAACAAGACCAGGTGGTTGCTCCATATAAACTTTATCCTCAAGGTCACCGTGAAGAAAAATATTCTTAATGTCCAGCTGATAGAGAGGCCAATAACGAACAACAGTCATGGATAGAAAAAGGTGGACTGATGCTATTTTAGCCACGGGAGAGAAAGTATCAGTGTAATCGAGCCCAAATATTTGAATATATCATTTGGCAACTAGACGGGCCTTAAGTCGATCAACCTGGCCATTTGAACCAACTTTGACTACATAAATCCAACGACAACCAACAGTAGATTTACCTGAAATAAGAGGAACAAGCTCCCAAGTACCACTAGTATGTAAAGTAGACATCTCGTCAATCATAACATGTCGCCATCCTGGATGAGACAACGCTTCACCTGTAGACTTAGGGATAGAAACAAAGGACAAAGAAGATATAAAAGCATATTGGGGGATGATAGACGATGATAATTTAAACCAACATAATGGGGATTAGGATTAAGTGTGGTCTGTGTACCTTTCCGAAGTGCAATCGGGTGTACTAGGAAGAGACAAGTCCGCAGTAGGAGCAAGGTCAGGTGCAGGACAAGAATCAGTTGGGCCTGATGCTGGGCGCGGACGACGATGATAAGTCAAGAGTGGTGTTCCTGTGACTGGGATCTAGGAGGAGCAACACTAGAGTCCTCAACGGTTGGTATAGGTAAGACTTCCGTGGCTGAAGGTGGAGGAGGAGCTATAGTAAACTTATCAAAGATCGGTATAGATAAGACCTCAGATATATTATGTTGGTCAGAGGAGGTAAAGAAAGGTTTAGACTTAAAAATATGACGTCAGCTGACATAAGGTAGCTACGAAGATCGGGTGAATAACAATAATATCTCTTCTGAACACGAGAATAACCAAGGAAGAACACTTGTGAACACGAGGAGCTAACTTATCTTTCCCAGGGATAAGCTATGAACGAAACATGTGCTCCTAAAAACACGAGAGGGAAGAGAGTATAAGGGTGACTAGGAAACAATACCGAATACGGAATTTGATCCTGGATGGGAGACGAAGGCATCTGATTAATCAAATAACAAGTTGTGAGAACTACATCACCCCAAAAACACAACAAGACACGAGATTAAATGAGAAGTGTGCAAGCAGTCCCAATAATGTGCCTATTCTTTCTCTCTGCAACCCCATTTTGCTGAGGGGTATAAGGACAAGATGTCTGATGAATAATTCCTTGAGAAGTCATAAACTACTGAAACTGAGAGGATAAATATTCTAAGGCATTATCACTACGAAAAGGGCGAATATGAACACCAAATTGATTTTTGATTTCAGCACAAAAATTCTGGAATATAGAAAATAACTCAGAACGATCTTTCATTAAGAAAAGCCAAGTACATCTTGAATAATCATCAATAAAACTAACAAAATAACGAAATCTCATGGTTGAACTGACTCTATTAGGACCTTATATATCAGAATGAACTAAAGAGAAAACAGACTCTACATGACTCTTAACATTACGCGGAAAGGAGGCCCGGGTATGTTTCTCAAGCTGACACGACTCACAATCTAATGTAGACAAACTAGATAAACTAGGCACCATCTTCTGAAGCTTGGATAAACTCGATTGTCCTAAACGTCTGTGAATTAGGTCCGGAGGATCTGTAATTAGACATGCTGTGGAAGGATTGAGTGAGTTAAGGTAGTAAAGGCCTTCTGATTCACGCCCTGTGCCAATCGTTTGTCCCGAACTGTGGTACTGCATAATAAAAGAATCATCAATAAAATATATATCACAATGGAGGGCACGAGTCAAACGACTAATAGATGCAAGACTAAAAGGACAGCCAAGGACATAAAGAACAGAATCTAGAGTGACAGAAGATAGGGGATTAGCTTGTCCAACTCCTTTTGCTTTAGTTTGACACCCATTGGCTAAAGTAACAGTGGGAAGAGACTGAATATACAATATTTGACAAAAGTGATTTATTACCACAGATATGATTAAGGCGCGAGTCCATGACCTATGGTCCAAGAGTACTAGACTAGGAAACACAAGCAAAAGAATTAGCAGCAATAGAAGTATCAGTCTGTGCAACCGAGGCTACTTGTGAAGATGTCTGCTTAGTTGCTCGATATTGAAGGAACTCATTATATTCCCATTCAGATAGAGAAAATCCCCGGTTACCTGTAGTCTCGGTCTGGGCAACATAAGCATTTTTGGATGGACGACCATATAAGGAATAGCACACTTCATGAGTGTGTCCAAGTTTGTGACAGTAAGAACACTTGGCTCTAGATCTTCCAAAACGACCTCTTCCTCATCTATTCTCCATAGTTTGATATGCCCGATTGTCCACTATCTGGGATGCGAGAACAGAGGAGTCAAGTGTCTGTGATGAGATCACTGGGTGACTTGGTGCTGCAGCAAGGCGGAGTAATCGAGAGAATTATTCATCAACAGTAGGGACAGTCAGTCTAGAACCGAATCAAGATCATTAGAAAGTCCAGCGAGG
Source organism: Nicotiana tabacum (assembly GCF_000715075.1). Lineage (NCBI taxonomy): Eukaryota > Viridiplantae > Streptophyta > Magnoliopsida > Solanales > Solanaceae > Nicotiana > Nicotiana tabacum. The sequence continues at coordinate 24,670,041 of NC_134094.1, read as the reverse complement.
GTAAGAATTAGAAACATCTTTTGTCGCTGCTCTTGTTGCTTTTCAACATTAGCAGAAACTGGCATCAATTTCTCAAATTCCTCCATGATTGTCTGTACTTGTCCCAAGTAAGTAAACATATCTAATTCATGTTTCTTTAAATTTTTCATCCGCGATATCACACCATAGAAACGAGATATGTCATTAGTGTATAAAGTGCTAGCTTTTTCCCAAACCAAATAATATGTCTGGAATGGACGAAACAAGAGCATCGACTTGGAATCAATAGATCGCTACAGAATACTACATAACTGAGCATTGATCTTCACCCAAAGTGCTATGGCCTTTTCATCTCCTTCTAGACTTTTTGATTAGATGATCTTGAACATCTTGACCTTTATACCACAACTCGACAGACGAAGCCCAAGCTAAGTAGTTTGAACTTCCATTAAAGGTTCCGAGGTAATCATAACACTAGAACTTCCAGAACCCGTGTTTTTAAACCCAAAAACATCAAATCCTAAAGACATCGTTGGATTGAAGAGAGGTCTAGCAGATTATTACCAAATAAGAGAAAGAATCAATTGTAATCCACTGAAACAGACGAAGGAAACACTGTAGTCGCCGGAAATTGGTTGTAGCTGCCGGAAAAATCAGTGTAGTTGCCAGAAAAAACTCAAAGTGGTGGGAATAAAATGAAAACAGTAAGGTGGGGTCGGAATTAGTAGACGACCCAATTGTTCTGAAGAAACATTTTCAAAAAATGGCCGGAAGTGGTCGTACTCGCCGGCGCGTGAGCTCACACGCTCGCCGGAACCCTAGCTTCTGACGGCGCGTGAAGGCGCGTGAGGAGGCTGCTGCCGGAGATGTTCACTGGGGTTTGGTCGCCGGACGATGACGTATCTTGTGGTAGTGTTGGATTTTGCACAACACTGACGGAGAGCGGGATGACGCAAGACAACCTTGAAAAGTCGCCGGAAAATTGAGGCACGGTGACTTCTGGCTCTGTATTCTAGTTCCCGGATGTGTCTCACCACCACGGCTCTGATACCATGTGAGAAAGCACGGGAGAAAATATATTATTGATATGTTAACTATAATACAAGTACCTCTATTTATAACAATACACAATACCTATACTACTCTTATTCCATGTAAGACTATGCTTATTTACACAACAGCTAACTAACTAACATGTGGGAAAGCAAAAAAGCTTACATGGATCACTTTGTCTGTGTTTGACAAGTCTAATGCACTGACCAAGTATACGATCAATTTTGATTTTCTTTCAGCAATGATATTTATTTACATTCTCTATTAGTACATTGAGTGTTGTTGTTTTATCTGCTATCGGATGCACTATCGATCATTAATATGAGTCGATCTTGTCACAGGGGTATTCATCCTTGGCTGTTGCCTTGGTCCTTCCAGAAGAGGGTCATTTAGTTGCTTGTGAAAGAGATGACAAATCAATCGAAGTTGCAAAAAGATATTATGATCGAGCTGGTGTGTCACATAAGGTGATTGTGGTGTCTCCTTTGTGATTCATAAGATGTAATCTACTAGAGATGTAGTAGTTGTCGACCTTTTTATTATGCCTTAATTCCAAATTTGGGTTTCTTATATTTGTTTCAGTGTTGGGACTTGGGGCACATTCCAATAATGGTTAAAGAAAATTCCTCTAAGGGAAATCGGGAGCTCTTTTAAACTAGAGGTTGTCTATATCTCACACTTATCCTACCTGGACCTGATTTAAGAGTAACATCAACTAAATGTTAATTCAACTAGTTCATATCGCATTGATGGATCCTTTGTTTACATTCTGTTATGCTCATAGGTACCTCTCATTGATCGATAGAAATTCAAAGCTTTCTAGACAACTTTTTCCATGTGATTTTAGGTCTATGGGTCTCATTTAGTACCTCCAATCACCATTTTGTTGCATCAATGGGCCGGTGCTTTCGGAAGTCTACTTAAGACATGATTAAACCATCTCAGGCATCATTCCTTCATTTTATTCTTGTATATGTGCTACTTGCACCCAATGTATGGTGTAATTATATCTAATCTTATCGAATCTTGTATGTTCCCACATATCTGCATTTTTGCAACACATATTCTGTTGACTTGATGGGTCTTACCTGTTTGGACATAGATTCCCCAATATTTTTTGAAAAAGCTGATTTTGGTGAAGCTTGATGTAAAATTGAAAATGTGTTTGGACATGAACTTTAGGGCAAGTTTTGACATGTTAAAACCCATATTGCTCGCACTCTCCAAAAAATGTTGCCGGGTGCATGTCGGATCCTTCAAAAATAGTGTATTTTTGGAGGATCCGACACGGGTGCAGCTTCATTTTGTAAAGTCCGTGCAACATAGGTTAAAACATCCTTGTTTCAGCTAAAAAGTCCCAAATGGTCATGATTTGGCCCAAAAAGAGGTCTTAAGCTATATTTGGGATTTGAAGTTTTGGTTTTCAAACTCTCCAAAAAGTAGATTAATTCTATAAACAAACACATATTTGAAGAAAAAAAAATTGAAAAAAACTTCCAAAACTTATGGCCAAACGCCTACTTAGAGGCCTCAAGTTCGCTCCCGCATAACATGCTAGTCATGGAACTATCATATATAACTTGTTTTTTTCACTTTACTAGGTACCTTTTGTCGCATAGCACTCTTGTAGCATCGACATCCTTTTTAATTCTATGTCTTAAATCTTCATCTCTCGTACCGTTCTCCTGGAAGATTGAGCTTACTTATCTGAATTGTCTGCATCTATGCACTAAAGTTCCGTTCAATCTCATTTCACCTTTGTTCTCTTTATGAAGGCTAAAGTCTAAACGTGCATATATTTTGTCTTAATTCTATATATGCTAAAATCCTTATGCTTAAGAGTATTTTAAACTCATTAAGGTCTTTTTTTATGGCAGCCTAACATAAATTACTGAACGTAAACTGTATTTCTCATTTAGAAATGACTTATTATCGTTCTTCAATGTTTGTTCATGGTAGCACGGTAAACTGTGCTAACATGTCTTGATATTCTATCACTGATGGGTGACTGCATGTGTCATTAGGTGGACGTGAGACATGGTCTAGCAGCAGATACTTTGAAGTCTTTGATTCAAAATGGGGAAAGTTGCAGGTACATATTGACCGAAGGCCTGTTTTTGTTTGGTTTTTTACTCTTGAGTTTTCTGTGTTATTAACGAACGCTTAAAAAACTCCTTACTTTTGAGGGGTAATTCTTATGGAATTTATTTACTTTCTTTTTAGCTACTGCTTATAGCTATTCTTAGCACAATGACGAGGTATAAACGAAATGATTTTTTCGATGGGTACATAGTTTTGAACAAGCTACTATCTTATGGTTGGATTAAGATACTTCTAATGTGCAATGTGACAATACTTCTATGCTAGAAACTTTTTCCCTCAGTTAAGTTACTTTCATTTGATAAACCTTGTGTGAGAAACTTTCTTTGCTGTCAATAAACTTGGATTACTTCAAGACTCTTGCCAGCCATTACCCTTTAAAGAACTGAACCCTCAACGAGACTGATGTCTCAAGAGTGAAAAACAAAGTCAGATGTCTCAAGTATTTATATGTAGAGGAAAACCGTTCACTGTACCTTCACCGACATCGATATAAGAGGAAGGTCATTCACTATATAGCTCCCAATTCTATGCAGATATGATTTTGCTTTTGTTGATGCAGAAAAGAGAATGTATCAAGAGTACTTTGAGTTGCTGCTACAACTGGTGAGGAGTTACATGATCTCAAACCATCTTCATTCACATCTAAAATTGCTGCATAGTTTAGAATGCCTCGCAATTTTGAAATTGTAAATTCTGTCCCCTTCCGTAGGTGAGAATTGGGGGTCTTATTGTAGTGGATAATGTCCTATGGCATGGAAGAGTTGCCGATCCACTGGTAAGAACATTTTCATTTTTCACATGTTTCCCAATTCCAAAAAGCTATTCAGCTCTAACCTTTCTATTGTTAGGTGAATGATTCCAAGACTCTTAGCATCAGAAATTTTAATCGAAACTTGATGGAGGATAAACGCGTTGACATCAGTATGGTAAGCACGAGGACTTTCTTGTTCCTTTCTTCTTTTGGGGGATTTTTTTTTTCTTTTTATTTTTCTATGGATTTTCTTAGATCAAGTAATTATGAAATATAGGATGAAGTTCTGACATCATTTCCTTGGCCTTGCTAAGGTGCCTATTGGTGATGGTATGACGATCTGCCGAAAAAGATAAATCCTAATACAAAGAGATTGGATGTTGAACTGCTTCATCCATCCATTTCATGGTTGTTTGTTTAGTCTTTGGAGTAAGCTTCGAGCCTTGCAACAACAGTAAAGTTGTTTCAGTGTGACCTATAGGTCACGGGTTCAAGCCGTAGAACCAGTCACCAATGCTTGCATTAGGGTAAGCTGTCTACATTACACCCCTTAGGGTGCAGCCCTTCCCCAGACCCTGCGTGAACGCGGGATGCCTTGTCCACCGGGCTGCCCTTGGAGTAAGCTTCCGGTGTGTAAAATGTTTCACTTTTTCATTTGTAAAAGAAAGAAGCTTATCTAACTTCTCACTTGGTGTTTGTGTATACTCTGATCTTTTCCCTTCATGCTGTGTGTGTTTAAGATCCGGAAGTAAATGGACTGGATGACAACTAAAAGAACAAGATGTAGATTATTTTTTCTCATACACCATAAACCTTAATAGATTGGCCTTGTGGTTCCAAAGACTTTTGGCATACTCAGATCAAGAATTTGAAGTTTATGCGTATCTACAACAGCCTCAATTTAAGTAGAAATTGCGTGGGGTAGCCACTTTTTAAAGTAGTATTTACTTTTTATCCAGCATTTTTAATGTTGAGCAAAAATAGCCACTAGTCTATTAAAATTAATATAAAAAGACGGTGTTACCCTTTCTTCTATCTCTTTTTTGTCCATGTTCTCTTCCTTGCCAGTGTACCTCCATGGCTTTGACCCTGCTGCACAGTAGTGAACAACTTTCACCTTCTCAAGTTCCACATTCTCTGGGTGACATCACAACATAGCTAATACCAAGTTGTACTTGTTTGGAATTGGCTTGTATACATCTCTGAAGAACATGTTCAACAAATCCTACAAAATAAATTCAACTCTGTAAACATACAAAAAATATTAAATATTTATACTGAATTCACAAGTAGTTCTGAACTTAGAGTTTCAAGTTCAAAAAATAAGGATATGTAGTCCTGAACTTAGAGTTACAAGCTCATAAATTAAGGACAGTTAGTCCTGAACTTACAGTAACAAGCTCATAAGTTAAAGGACACTTGGTCTTGAACTTAGAGTTGGAAGTTCAAAAATTAAGGACACTTGGTCCTTAATTTGAGCGAAGCTTTCTGCAATCCGCGTAGGTTTCAGCGAATTATAGCAGAAGGGTATTTCCGTTCGGGCGGGTAAAAGTTTATTAAAGCAGTGGCTAAAGACTAAAAATATTTTAAACAATGGCTTAAAAGTAAATACATGTCTTATTACTGGCTAACTGTGCATTTTTCCCTCTTCAATTTAACATACAATAATAACTGGGTTCACAATCAAATATTTATTCATGAATTTATATATATATATGGTATGTGTAAAAGGTATTGCATTCCCGTGCACCTACATGATGTATTCTAAATCTGCTTCTGGCTTTTGGTTGAGTGATAAGGACACGTACGTCACATTAGATGCACGTAATGAGTTAAAGCCCTACCTCGAACAAAGTATTTGAGTTGGGAGGAAGAAAGAGGGCGGTCCATAATCCTTGGAGTTTTGAACTTGTGGGCCATTTGGGGTCGGCCAGAAACCCACAGGAAATTTCTCCATTATCAAAAATCAGAACTAGTTAATTTTTTTTATTTTATTTTTTGTAATAAGTTAATTTCTCGTACACCATAAATTCATATCCCTTATAGAGTTGTTATATTCTGCATCTCATGATGAAGGTTAAAACATGAAAAGTTTTGTGCAGGACACTATGTATGTACGTGAAAATTGATTTACATAATTGGGCATATAGAGAAGTTCTCAATTAGTAGGAAACTAAACTGTTGTCTCCGATTGGAGATGGCTGATTGATATATATAATTGAAGCATCTGGATGCTGAAATTTCTCAATGTTGCATCTTAAGCTGTGAAACGTCATATTTTGCATTTGTATTTGGAAAATCTCCATCTTGAAATACAAGAATTATGTAGAAACAGTCTTAAAAACTCAACGAGCTGAGATGGAATCTCTATATTTATTTGAATATTTTTTTTATTAAAGAGCATAACGTTGTGTATTAAAAACAGTGGGCAAAATCTAGTAGTAGTAGGACACGTGACTGTACACATCCTTTATAAAAGAGATTTTTACCTATCTATACTATTTATCAAACTTATTTATTCTTACTAATCAAATTTTAACTTAATTACAAGTTGATATAGAATTTATCAATTATATACAAAATAATGTATTAGAATCTAATCTTCTCTTCTTCTTCCTCTCCCAAATTCAAACAATCAAACGTCCTCATAAGTCATAACTCATATTCTGGTGCATCATCTCCATACATGTGCAAGTCTGGAAATTTGCTTGTCTTTGCACATACTATAAGTTTCATGAAAACCGATCTGGAAGACCAGAAATAGCAAGCCTTTAAGGGCCTAAAATTTGTTGTATAAACATCAACGTCACCATATTCTTTGATGGCCTGGGAAAGCAAAATCAAATCATTAATCATAATAGTTATTTGTGTGGATTGGATGTTGTTGCAAACATGAATTATACCCACAAATTCTAAAAACTATCACAAATACCCAACAGTACAATTATCAATAACATTCATTATATTATCGCAAACCATAGTCCTGAACATAAATAAGTTTGATACAAAATTATCATTTTTATAATGAACTACATCATACACTATCAGGTGACCGAGAAGACGAAGCAACGTTGTTACAAAATAATAAATGGTGAGTTCTTTTATAAAATATAAAAGTTTGGAGTAATTTTTAAAAAATATAATAATAATATTTTGGCCCAAAACAAGATATATTGAGCTGGTTTTGAGATTTGGGATTTTGCCAAAATAAAAGCAAAATTTATGGCAAAACATGTGTTTGCAAAATAAAATCCAGATATATTTTGGCAAAATCCAAATATAAAACCCAAATATATAAATCATCTTTAGGGCTTTAAAAACCCTGCTAGAATTCGCTAGTTTGCTCCATTCAATAGCTAGTGGAGCTCCAAAACTACTCCATTTTCGAGCTTCTTCCCTTCTTTCTTGGAATTTTAGAACATCTCCTGGTTTTTCATATCTTGAGGCAAGTACTCTGTCACAGCTTCCACTTTCTTTATTCTATTCAAATTTTTGGAATTACGTTGTCTTTTATAATCTTAGGTGTTGACCTTTGAATGACGACTAGTATTAATTAGTGCCCATTGCATCACTAGTCTGTTGTGCAATTTAAAATTGGAAAAAATCTGATTTTGATCTTATATATCCTGTAATACTGGGTATGTTGTTGTTGTTGTTGTTGTTGTTGTTGTTGTTGTTGTTGTTGTTGTTGTTGTTGTTGTATATCCTGTAATTTCAATCTTGATTTGGTGAAAACTGGAACCTTCTATCTGAATGTATTCTGGAAAATTTGGCTAGATACACAGCTTATGAAATTTTGGACAGATAATACATTAAAATATATAATTTTTTCTGTTAAGTTGATTGCTTAAAGAACAGCTTTTGTAAGATCTAATAATGTAAATGATCATCATTCACTGGACTTCATGCGATACTAGGCTGCCAAAAAAGTGAGAATTTGTTAAACTGTCTAATACATTTGATCTTTGTTTTGCGATGATCTTTGCCCAAACCGATAACTGACCGATAATCGCTAAAATCGATAACCAATCCGCCGCTATCTTATCGGTTTAGGGTTTAGGGTTATTTAGTGTCTTGGTATATTAAAAAACCGATTAACCGAACCAATAATTACTAAAACCGACCGACTGATAAGCAGCCCAATTGCTGGAGGATAGGACCTTTAGCTAAGAAAGTCGAAGAAAGGGGAGGATGGGATCTTGTCTGATGTGTTCTCAATGTATTAGCTCTAACTAGGAGTTTTACCCTATTCTTTACTTATAAATGCATTCTTTCTAATTTTTGAATTTAGTAGGGAAAAGATGACTCTATCAGAAGAGGAGCTCTCAAGACTTTTCAGAGTTCGTAAGACACTGATGGAAATGTTGGCCGATAGGGGCTACCTTGTCGGAGAGTTTGAGATAAATATGTCAAAACACCAGTTCCTTCAGAAGTATGGTGACAACATGAAGAGAGAAGACCTTGTAATTCAGAAAGCCAAGCGCAACAACAGCTCCGAGCAGGTGTGTGCTTTTCAATTTCCCTTCTTGTCCAATTTTAACTAAGGCATTTGCATAATAGTGGCATGAGATTATTTTAATGGAGTAACGTGGTCAGTGAGGATTCTTACAATGCTAACTAGTTTGGGATTGAAGCTTAGTTGTTGCCTAATTTAACTAAGGTTACTTTCAGTTTATTTCAGTCCTTGTCTAAGGATTTTAGTCTTTCCTTAAGTTGATGAACTTTCTGGGACTTTATTTTTCAGGTTAAGTCACTCCTTTTCTACTAGTATGTCAGTATACTCTGTCACTTCCTTGTATTACTGAGGCTAAGAGTATCTTGTCATTGTTGTAATAGATGTTCTCAACATTGTCGCGTCAACATAACTTAGTTATATTTAGCACAAACATTATGCATTAAGGCTGTCTATATCATCGTAGATTTCTTTTAAAAAAATAAAATATACAGATTCTGTAAATGAAAAACTGTTGCAGCAAACAGATGGCAATATTTAATGTAGTAGCATGTTTTCTATGCATAAGTAATTGCGTATCTTGATTTCTCTTTTGATGCACTAGTCAAAATCAAAGTGATCAGTAAGAGGTCCCATCAAAATTTTATTTTCTTATTGTTTTAGTAATCGGCGAAAGTGTATTTTTTGAAGGATACAACAACAACAACTATGCCCCAATCTCAAGCTAGACGGGGTTGGTAGTATGAATCCTCACTATCCATGTCACTCTATTTGGATGTATTTTTTTTATGGATATAACAACGAATTCAATGTTGGACTTGTTCACAACAAAAAGGAAAAATATCGTTGGATTTAATTTTGTTCTGTTGACATCTGAATAATACAGGCTGGATGATATTTTTGCTCTCTGATTCCAAGTGACTCGACAATAAAGTGATTTGGAGAAAATGTATGATGAAATGGGCAAAGGTTAATTAGTAAAAAAATCCAAATATCTGTACGAACACCCTCCACCCCCACCCCTTAATATCAAGAAAAAAGGAATTAGAAAGGGGGAAAGAATGTCTATATTTTTTGAAATGGAAAGGAATATCTTATCAGTTTGTAGTTCAATAATGGAAAATGATATGCATGTAGTTCAGAAAGCAGGAACACTAAAGTAGGGAATTGGAGTTGTAGTTGTGTTTGCAACTCTACCGTGCATCATTAAGTGTAAGGTTACAATCTCGTTGGAGGCTTCCTTTACCTCCACCCCACTTTTCACTGGCATCCCACACCAAAAGTTTCTAAATTGTTCAACATGAAAGCAACAAATTTTTACTTGTAAAAATGTTTTCTAATAAATATAGTAACTAAGGAAACAGTTGTTGGGTAATGTGATATGACCATTTGTCCTTTGAATCTGTTTTGGTGTGTTTAGTTTAACAATTATCAGATATTTCTAGCTACTTCAGTATTTGAGTTTCTTGTGTTTCACTAAGGAATTATTTGCTCATAATGTGTAAAAAGTTAATGCAAAATTCTCACAGAAATTATTTGCTACCATGTGACTCAGATATATGTGTTCTTTCCAGAGGAGGCAAAGGTTGGTGTTAAGACAATGAAAACTTATACAGAACGCATGAAAAAAGAAGATGTCTTCCAATCAATCCTGGTTGTACAACAAAATTTGACTCCCTTTGCTCGTACTTGCATAAGTGAAATATCTACAAAATTTCACTTGGAGGTTTTCCAGGTGATTACTCTACTATTTCTGCTTAAAGTTTCTCCTTACTACTTGAATGGGGGATTGAAATTGTTATGAAATAGCTGAGGAGCTTAGTTCACTCCTAGTGTTTAATCATTTTATTTTTTGTACCTTCGATATTTGGTTTCTTCGATTTTTGACCAACTATTATTTACTTGAGCACCTGACACTACTCAAGAAGTAGGACCACCAAAACCAGAGGTACAATATGTTACTATGATTTGCAACCATTTACGTTTTGATAAGGGGATTATCTAGTATGAAATTTATCAGTTCGTCCTCTTTCTTTTGCTTGTCGGTTGTTTTCAACATTGTAAATACTTCTTGTTTTAATTAAGAGGGAGAGAGAGAGGGAGGGAGCCTTTAAAAATACTTGTTTGTGTTCTAATAAAGATGGTCAATATTGCATCAAAATGACATTGATCATGATTAGAATGATGCTGCCACTTCACGTTGCCCTAGATATGTCTTGTGAACGAGAAGTTTGTTCTCTGGCATTTCTCACAATTAGTGTCGCTCTTATTCTCCCCACTTGTGGGATTACACTGGGTTGTTGTTGTTAGTACCAATTTTTTTCTTTGGGGTGAGGGGGACACTACAGTTATTCGTTTCACTGCGGAAGTTTTTGAAATTCATTAGGCTTCCAATTTGTTGTTATCTTGCATGACTATTGCAATTGGATTGCATGACTAGAGCAATCCAATTGGTCTGCTATACTAAGAGTGGTGGCAGCTCATTGTGAAAAAGTTATCATTGAGACTGAATTGAAATTGCACTAGGTTGAATTTTTTTGAGATTTAGGAATCTGATTATGTTATGTAAGTTGCAAATGGTTGATGCACCCTGGAAAGGATGTTTTCGATGTGTGTCCTAGCTTTTGAAAAATTTATGTCAAAAATATCCTCATCCAAACATCAGATTGATATCCAGAATCATCAAATCAAATTCTATGTTAAACAAGAGTGGTTTGACTACTTCTTAATAGAATTCGTCTAATCACTTTCAAGATATTGCTTAGAACCAATGGATCAAACAAGGGTAACTTTTACAAAGTTTGGAGGGAGGTATTGGTGTCTATACCACCGAGCGTTGAAGCTAAAAGAAGCATATTTCTATAAAAAGATTACATGATCTTAGTCTCCAAATTTCACCAGACCTTGAATCTGATTAGGACAAGACCTTTCCATTTGATGACATTTTCAAACTTCAGAAGGATAGATGTTCAATTTCTCTCTAGAATTTGAATAAAAGTGCAAAAATTAAATGTCAAGTTTAAGAAATCTAATTTCTATGAACAGTACAGGAATGTGCGAGAAATTTGGGACTGACCTTCAACAGTTTTGAAGCCACCTACTGCGTGCAAGTATATCCAATATGCCTAGTAGTCATAATGTTCAGAATGACTTTGCATATATTTTTTCAAAAAAATCTGTTCAGACTGATGTGCCTCTTCATGTCATTCAAGGCTGGTTGGGTTTGACAGAGAGTGATTCTATTGGCATTTTCATTCATATAAAGGGTTATTTGATATTCCTCTTTTTCATTTTTGTGTGGGAGGGGTGACATTTCTGTTATTTGTTTGACTTGGTAATCGGGGAGCTTGCATTCTAATATGCTCATTTAGTTGCTTTATCTGATTGATAACTATCTATTTAGATAGTAAAGATTGGTGCTTAAAATCATCGTGATGTGTGTTTAATGTTTCAGGAAGCAGAGTTGTTGGTAAACATAAAAAATCATGTTCTAGTTCCTGAGCACCAGCCACTTACTCCTGAAGAAAAGAAAACCTTGTTGGAACGATACACTGTGAAAGAAACACAGGTTAGCATTGATAACATTATTTGCACTGCTAAACTTTTGACCTCATATAATACAATAAAGACCAGGAGAAACGCGATGCCTGCAGATTTTTTAAGGCATATTCTTTAGCGCTAGTGGTGGTAGTGAAAGAATTAACGCAACGGCATTTGGAGATATAGAAAAGAAGAGCAAAACAGCATGCTTCATTATAGTGTTGAAGCTGAAAGTATCTTTTTCTCCCTTAGTAGTCTAGAAAAATTTAGCCAATTTTCTTCTTTGCGTCTTCTTTTGTGTGAAAGATCATTTGAAGCCTTGTATCGAATAGATACAACATTTCTACAACTGAGCTTCTATTATGAATTGGAGTTTGGCTGAGGGTAAATTTTATAAGGAACTAGGGTCCAGCTGCGCGGTTTTGCCAAACATATGTACGGCTTGAATAGTTTCTGTGTTGAGTTAGGTTCAGTTGACGGGGGCTTTGATGGACCTAATGTTGTTAATTGAGTAGCTTTGATGAAAAGACTAACTGCATGGATTGATTATCACCGTCAGGATGGCCTTGTTATCTTCTGCTTCTTGCTTTTGGCTGATTGTTTTATTCCTATTATCTTGATTAACCCTGCCACTGTGATTTATGCTATTAAGACAGGTGTGGTTGATTATTATTGTCAGTATTTTTGATGTAATTAAGTGCCTAATAATTTCTTCTGTTAAAACAGCTTCCTCGAATTCAGATCACTGATCCTATTGCTAGATATTATGGGCTGAAACGTGGCCAAGTCGTGAAGATTATCAGACCAAGTGAGACTGCAGGCCGTTACATTACTTACCGATATGTGGTTTGAATTAGTTTTGATGTTTTCACCAGTTGAAATGTAAAGCAGTGACCAGAAAAGTCAAGTGATGTAGTTGTTTCTTTTTCTTTTGGAGTTTTATTTTTGGTCTTTTATTCCTATCCATTTTCTTTCTGTCTATTGCTATTTTTCTTTTCATATGAAAACTACACTATTAATCAATTATCATACTCATCATCTGTTAGTTGTTGCTTCTGCTATACCTAGGAAGCTAGCTAATAAAATAGACAGCAAACGAACACATTCTATTGTCTCCTAAAGCAAGGCTGGTTCTGCTGCTGGGGTTAGGCTAGTAACTCCATGTAAGATCAAATGTATCCTTGTAATAATGAATTCTCGTTTCTTGTCAATACGAGAGCATATTTGAAAATAAGAATGTATTTGTAGATGCAGTCTTCACTCTTGTCAATTTACAAGATGATTTTGATGTCACTGCAACATCAGTAATGTTACACACTATGTAAGCCATCTTTCTATCATCGAAAGTGAGAATGATGAGCAAATAAAGAGTTAATTTCAGCTTGTAGCATCAAAGGCATCCTTAGAACCAAGACCATCAACCAGCCAAAATGAAGAGGTTTTGTTCCCTACTAAATTCTACTCCCGACTTCTATATCTTTCCTCTTAATTTTTTTAACCATCTAATAAAAGGAATCCATTAACCTTACTAAGATCTAGATTCGTGTCATGTAAGATTTATTAAGGAGAAGCGGTCTCTACTGTGAATTTCTCCACTTTTATGACTCCTGAAACTTCTACTTACGATGGAGGTCCAGTCTCATGACTCCTAAAACAGTAAAACTTCTAGTTAAGGTGGATGGATCCCAGAACCTTTTTGAATTGTGACTGCCTGTTTTTGTATAAAAGCTGTTTTGATTCCAGCAAAGTGAACCATTTGCCTAGAGTACATCCCTACTGATAATCGAAAAGGTTCACTGCAAGTTCAATCTATAGTGACAAACAGAACGTTTCCGTCACGTCTATCTCACCACATCCCTTCGCAATCCCTCCCAGTCTATAAGTCTAGCAAGAGTAGATGAAGTTTAAAATAATTGAGAAATAATGTCATAATTTCTTCTAGGATAATGCTGAGGGAGGGACAAAACAACATTGGTACTCATGGACCTCATTATGTTGGGAGAAAAATGAAGGTGGTGCAGGCTTAAGGTTTATCCATGAGATCAATAAAGCCTTTGATGCAAAAGCCTTTGCTAATTGAAGCTTACAAAAGAAAACATATACTAGTATATGTTTTCTTTTGTAAGCTTCAATTAGCAAAGGCTTTTGCATCAAAGGCTTTATTGATCTCATGGATAAACCTTAAGCCTGCACCACCTTCATTTTTCTCCCAACATAATGAGGTCCATGAGTACCAATGTTGTTTTGTCCCTCCCTCAGCATTATCCTAGAAGAAATTATGACATTATTTCTCAATTATTTTAAACTTCATCTACTCTTGCTAGACTTATAGACTGGGAGGGATTGCGAAGGGATGTGGTGAGATAGACGTGACGGAAACGTTCTGTTTGTCACTATAGATTGAACTTGCAGTGAACCTTTTCGATTATCAGTAGGGATGTACTCTAGGCAAATGGTTCACTTTGCTGGAATCAAAACAGCTTTTATACAAAAACAGGCAGTCACAATTCAAAAAGGTTCTGGGATCCATCCACCTTAACTAGAAGTTTTACTGTTTTAGGAGTCATGAGACTGGACCTCCATCGTAAGTAGAAGTTTCAGGAGTCATAAAAGTGGAGAAATTCACAGTAGAGACCGCTTCTCCTTAATAAATCTTACATGACACGAATCTAGATCTTAGTAAGGTTAATGGATTCCTTTTATTAGATGGTTAAAAAAATTAAGAGGAAAGATATAGAAGTCGGGAGTAGAATTTAGTAGGGAACAAAACCTCTTCATTTTGGCTGGTTGATGGTCTTGGTTCTAAGGATGCCTTTGATGCTACAAGCTGAAATTAACTCTTTATTTGCTCATCATTCTCACTTTCGATGATAGAAAGATGGCTTACATAGTGTGTAACATTACTGATGTTGCAGTGACATCAAAATCATCTTGTAAATTGACAAGAGTGAAGACTGCATCTACAAATACATTCTTATTTTCAAATATGCTCTCGTATTGACAAGAAACGAGAATTCATTATTACAAGGATACATTTGATCTTACATGGAGTTACTAGCCTAACCCCAGCAGCAGAACCAGCCTTGCTTTAGGAGACAATAGAATGTGTTCGTTTGCTGTCTATTTTATTAGCTAGCTTCCTAGGTATAGCAGAAGCAACAACTAACAGATGATGAGTATGATAATTGATTAATAGTGTAGTTTTCATATGAAAAGAAAAATAGCAATAGACAGAAAGAAAATGGATAGGAATAAAAGACCAAAAATAAAACTCCAAAAGAAAAAGAAACAACTACATCACTTGACTTTTCTGGTCACTGCTTTACATTTCAACTGGTGAAAACATCAAAACTAATTCAAACCACATATCGGTAAGTAATGTAACGGCCTGCAGTCTCACTTGGTCTGATAATCTTCACGACTTGGCCACGTTTCAGCCCATAATATCTAGCAATAGGATCAGTGATCTGAATTCGAGGAAGCTGTTTTAACAGAAGAAATTATTAGGCACTTAATTACATCAAAAATACTGACAATAATAATCAACCACACCTGTCTTAATAGCATAAATCACAGTGGCAGGGTTAATCAAGATAATAGGAATAAAACAATCAGCCAAAAGCAAGAAGCAGAAGATAACAAGGCCATCCTGACGGTGATAATCAATCCATGCAGTTAGTCTTTTCATCAAAGCTACTCAATTAACAACATTAGGTCCATCAAAGCCCCCGTCAACTGAACCTAACTCAACACAGAAACTATTCAAGCCGTACATATGTTTGGCAAAACCGCGCAGCTGGACCCTAGTTCCTTATAAAATTTACCCTCAGCCAAACTCCAATTCATAATAGAAGCTCAGTTGTAGAAATGTTGTATCTATTCGATACAAGGCTTCAAATGATCTTTCACACAAAAGAAGACGCAAAGAAGAAAATTGGCTAAATTTTTCTAGACTACTAAGGGAGAAAAAGATACTTTCAGCTTCAACACTATAATGAAGCATGCTGTTTTGCTCTTCTTTTCTATATCTCCAAATGCCGTTGCGTTAATTCTTTCACTACCACCACTAGCGCTAAAGAATATGCCTTAAAAAATCTGCAGGCATCGCGTTTCTCCTGGTCTTTATTGTATTATATGAGGTCAAAAGTTTAGCAGTGCAAATAATGTTATCAATGCTAACCTGTGTTTCTTTCACAGTGTATCGTTCCAACAAGGTTTTCTTTTCTTCAGGAGTAAGTGGCTGGTGCTCAGGAACTAGAACATGATTTTTTATGTTTACCAACAACTCTGCTTCCTGAAACATTAAACACACATCACGATGATTTTAAGCACCAATCTTTACTATCTAAATAGATAGTTATCAATCAGATAAAGCAACTAAATGAGCATATTAGAATGCAAGCTCCCCGATTACCAAGTCAAACAAATAACAGAAATGTCACCCCTCCCACACAAAAATGAAAAAGAGGAATATCAAATAACCCTTTATATGAATGAAAATGCCAATAGAATCACTCTCTGTCAAACCCAACCAGCCTTGAATGACATGAAGAGGCACATCAGTCTGAACAGATTTTTTTGAAAAAATATATGCAAAGTCATTCTGAACATTATGACTACTAGGCATATTGGATATACTTGCACGCAGTAGGTGGCTTCAAAACTGTTGAAGGTCAGTCCCAAATTTCTCGCACATTCCTGTACTGTTCATAGAAATTAGATTTCTTAAACTTGACATTTAATTTTTGCACTTTTATTCAAATTCTAGAGAGAAATTGAACATCTATCCTTCTGAAGTTTGAAAATGTCATCAAATGGAAAGGTCTTGTCCTAATCAGATTCAAGGTCTGGTGAAATTTGGAGACTAAGATCATGTAATCTTTTTATAGAAATATGCTTCTTTTAGCTTCAACGCTCGGTGGTATAGACACCAATACCTCCCTCCAAACTTTGTAAAAGTTACCCTTGTTTGATCCATTGGTTCTAAGCAATATCTTGAAAGTGATTAGACGAATTCTATTAAGAAGTAGTCAAACCACTCTTGTTTAACATAGAATTTGATTTGATGATTCTGGATATCAATCTGATGTTTGGATGAGGATATTTTTGACATAAATTTTTCAAAAGCTAGGACACACATCGAAAACATCCTTTCCAGGGTGCATCAACCATTTGCAACTTACATAACATAATCAGATTCCTAAATCTCAAAAAAATTCAACCTAGTGCAATTTCAATTCAGTCTCAATGATAACTTTTTCACAATGAGCTGCCACCACTCTTAGTATAGCAGACCAATTGGATTGCTCTAGTCATGCAATCCAATTGCAATAGTCATGCAAGATAACAACAAATTGGAAGCCTAATGAATTTCAAAAACTTCCGCAGTGAAACGAATAACTGTAGTGTCCCCCTCACCCCAAAGAAAAAAATTGGTACTAACAACAACAACCCAGTGTAATCCCACAAGTGGGGAGAATAAGAGCGACACTAATTGTGAGAAATGCCAGAGAACAAACTTCTCGTTCACAAGACATATCTAGGGCAACGTGAAGTGGCAGCATCATTCTAATCATGATCAATGTCATTTTGATGCAATATTGACCATCTTTATTAGAACACAAACAAGTATTTTTAAAGGCTCCCTCCCTCTCTCTCTCCCTCTTAATTAAAACAAGAAGTATTTACAATGTTGAAAACAACCGACAAGCAAAAGAAAGAGGACGAACTGATAAATTTCATACTAGATAATCCCCTTATCAAAACGTAAATGGTTGCAAATCATAGTAACATATTGTACCTCTGGTTTTGGTGGTCCTACTTCTTGAGTAGTGTCAGGTGCTCAAGTAAATAATAGTTGGTCAAAAATCGAAGAAACCAAATATCGAAGGTACAAAAAATAAAATGATTAAACACTAGGAGTGAACTAAGCTCCTCAGCTATTTCATAACAATTTCAATCCCCCATTCAAGTAGTAAGGAGAAACTTTAAGCAGAAATAGTAGAGTAATCACCTGGAAAACCTCCAAGTGAAATTTTGTAGATATTTCACTTATGCAAGTACGAGCAAAGGGAGTCAAATTTTGTTGTACAACCAGGATTGATTGGAAGACATCTTCTTTTTTCATGCGTTCTGTATAAGTTTTCATTGTCTTAACACCAACCTTTGCCTCCTCTGGAAAGAACACATATATCTGAGTCACATGGTAGCAAATAATTTCTGTGAGAATTTTGCATTAACTTTTTACACATTATGAGCAAATAATTCCTTAGTGAAACACAAGAAACTCAAATACTGAAGTAGCTAGAAATATCTGATAATTGTTAAACTAAACACACCAAAACAGATTCAAAGGACAAATGGTCATATCACATTACCCAACAACTGTTTCCTTAGTTACTATATTTATTAGAAAACATTTTTACAAGTAAAAATTTGTTGCTTTCATGTTGAACAATTTAGAAACTTTTGGTGTGGGATGCCAGTGAAAAGTGGGGTGGAGGTAAAGGAAGCCTCCAACGAGATTGTAACCTTACACTTAATGATGCACGGTAGAGTTGCAAACACAACTACAACTCCAATTCCCTACTTTAGTGTTCCTGCTTTCTGAACTACATGCATATCATTTTCCATTATTGAACTACAAACTGATAAGATATTCCTTTCCATTTCAAAAAATATAGACATTCTTTCCCCCTTTCTAATTCCTTTTTTCTTGATATTAAGGGGTGGGGGTGGAGGGTGTTCGTACAGATATTTGGATTTTTTTACTAATTAACCTTTGCCCATTTCATCATACATTTTCTCCAAATCACTTTATTGTCGAGTCACTTGGAATCAGAGAGCAAAAATATCATCCAGCCTGTATTATTCAGATGTCAACAGAACAAAATTAAATCCAACGATATTTTTCCTTTTTGTTGTGAACAAGTCCAACATTGAATTCGTTGTTATATCCATAAAAAAAATACATCCAAATAGAGTGACATGGATAGTGAGGATTCATACTACCAACCCCGTCTAGCTTGAGATTGGGGCATAGTTGTTGTTGTTGTATCCTTCAAAAAATACACTTTCGCCGATTACTAAAACAATAAGAAAATAAAATTTTGATGGGACCTCTTACTGATCACTTTGATTTTGACTAGTGCATCAAAAGAGAAATCAAGATACGCAATTACTTATGCATAGAAAACATGCTACTACATTAAATATTGCCATCTGTTTGCTGCAACAGTTTTTCATTTACAGAATCTGTATATTTTATTTTTTTAAAAGAAATCTACGATGATATAGACAGCCTTAATGCATAATGTTTGTGCTAAATATAACTAAGTTATGTTGACGCGACAATGTTGAGAACATCTATTACAACAATGACAAGATACTCTTAGCCTCAGTAATACAAGGAAGTGACAGAGTATACTGACATACTAGTAGAAAAGGAGTGACTTAACCTGAAAAATAAAGTCCCAGAAAGTTCATCAACTTAAGGAAAGACTAAAATCCTTAGACAAGGACTGAAATAAACTGAAAGTAACCTTAGTTAAATTAGGCAACAACTAAGCTTCAATCCCAAACTAGTTAGCATTGTAAGAATCCTCACTGACCACGTTACTCCATTAAAATAATCTCATGCCACTATTATGCAAATGCCTTAGTTAAAATTGGACAAGAAGGGAAATTGAAAAGCACACACCTGCTCGGAGCTGTTGTTGCGCTTGGCTTTCTGAATTACAAGGTCTTCTCTCTTCATGTTGTCACCATACTTCTGAAGGAACTGGTGTTTTGACATATTTATCTCAAACTCTCCGACAAGGTAGCCCCTATCGGCCAACATTTCCATCAGTGTCTTACGAACTCTGAAAAGTCTTGAGAGCTCCTCTTCTGATAGAGTCATCTTTTCCCTACTAAATTCAAAAATTAGAAAGAATGCATTTATAAGTAAAGAATAGGGTAAAACTCCTAGTTAGAGCTAATACATTGAGAACACATCAGACAAGATCCCATCCTCCCCTTTCTTCGACTTTCTTAGCTAAAGGTCCTATCCTCCAGCAATTGGGCTGCTTATCAGTCGGTCGGTTTTAGTAATTATTGGTTCGGTTAATCGGTTTTTTAATATACCAAGACACTAAATAACCCTAAACCCTAAACCGATAAGATAGCGGCGGATTGGTTATCGATTTTAGCGATTATCGGTCAGTTATCGGTTTGGGCAAAGATCATCGCAAAACAAAGATCAAATGTATTAGACAGTTTAACAAATTCTCACTTTTTTGGCAGCCTAGTATCGCATGAAGTCCAGTGAATGATGATCATTTACATTATTAGATCTTACAAAAGCTGTTCTTTAAGCAATCAACTTAACAGAAAAAATTATATATTTTAATGTATTATCTGTCCAAAATTTCATAAGCTGTGTATCTAGCCAAATTTTCCAGAATACATTCAGATAGAAGGTTCCAGTTTTCACCAAATCAAGATTGAAATTACAGGATATACAACAACAACAACAACAACAACAACAACAACAACAACAACAACAACAACAACAACAACATACCCAGTATTACAGGATATATAAGATCAAAATCAGATTTTTTCCAATTTTAAATTGCACAACAGACTAGTGATGCAATGGGCACTAATTAATACTAGTCGTCATTCAAAGGTCAACACCTAAGATTATAAAAGACAACGTAATTCCAAAAATTTGAATAGAATAAAGAAAGTGGAAGCTGTGACAGAGTACTTGCCTCAAGATATGAAAAACCAGGAGATGTTCTAAAATTCCAAGAAAGAAGGGAAGAAGCTCGAAAATGGAGTAGTTTTGGAGCTCCACTAGCTATTGAATGGAGCAAACTAGCGAATTCTAGCAGGGTTTTTAAAGCCCTAAAGATGATTTATATATTTGGGTTTTATATTTGGATTTTGCCAAAATATATCTGGATTTTATTTTGCAAACACATGTTTTGCCATAAATTTTGCTTTTATTTTGGCAAAATCCCAAATCTCAAAACCAGCTCAATATATCTTGTTTTGGGCCAAAATATTATTATTATATTTTTTAAAAATTACTCCAAACTTTTATATTTTATAAAAGAACTCACCATTTATTATTTTGTAACAACGTTGCTTCGTCTTCTCGGTCACCTGATAGTGTATGATGTAGTTCATTATAAAAATGATAATTTTGTATCAAACTTATTTATGTTCAGGACTATGGTTTGCGATAATATAATGAATGTTATTGATAATTGTACTGTTGGGTATTTGTGATAGTTTTTAGAATTTGTGGGTATAATTCATGTTTTTCCAAAATAAATTTGAAAAATATGTTTTGAAAACTGATGTCCAGACACATTTTCATCTTCAAACCAAACTTCACCCAAATCAGATTTTTCAGAATAAATTTGGGAATCTATGGCAAAATGCTAGCTTTATATAATCAAGGGTAAAAATATAAATTAGTTAGAGCTTAATGGAGCAAGTGCACAGATAGCGATTCTCAAGATGATTCAGAGATTAGTCAATACTTATTTTGTCCTGAAATTTTTAACTAAAAATTTTAACTTTAAGATAATTCAGGACATTTTTTCAGAAAATTTGAACAGAAAAACTGAAATCCAAGACGCATTGGCTAATTTTTAAATAGTAGCCTTTTAGAGTGGCTATCTAGTGTCATATCTACTCAGTTAGACCAATTCTCGAACCCCATACCCCATTATTCACATAACTAGTACACATACTCACGCGCGGTGCGGGGATCGTTTTAATATAAAAAAGAGCGGAAAGAATTGATAAAAATAAATGTATATTGCATACTAAATTTAGCAACCGCGTTCAAAAGAATTAAATTAAAAAATAAATAAATTTGATAGAGATGTCTCTATAAAATTATTGTTGGAGAAGAAGAATTTGACTTTATCTATTATAATTTTAATTATGTTATATAACTCATTGCATGAATTTACTCATCATAATTCAAAAGAAACCTTCTCATCTTAAATTCAAAGAAATCTTAGCTCTATAGTTTTATAATAAATTCTTTTTTTCGTGTGAGTAAGCTTATTTACTTGTTACTAGAAATTCTTTCAGTTTTCAATATCTTTTAGTTTTGATTTTGTTAAGATTTCACTTATGTGATATTTAGTGTTGTATGACTTTTCTCGTCATAATTAGAAAGATAATTTCTCATCTCAAATTTAAATAAGTCTCATCCTACTAATTTCTTTTTCTCTTTTTGTTTAATACTGTTACTTATCATTATTGCATTATTCACTATTTAGTATTTTTGCATTTTCATGTAACGTTTTAGTAGTTTACCATTTGACAAAATATCCTTGCTTAAAATAAAAAAGTATAATATAAATTTTTTCTACTCCTGAAAATTTAATTTATTCACTTTAAATTATTGCTAAAAATATTCAGGGGTTATTTTAATTTGTCAATAATATTTTTGAGTATTAGTAAAATACTCTCACGTTACATCTATAATCTGGATATTTTATTTAAGATCTTATTTTGCTGCTTGTATTTTTTAAAATTTTCAAAGTTATCAAATCTTTAATATATTAGCTACATTAATTTACTTTATTTTTTATTTTAACTTACCTCAAGTATAAAGTATAAATAGTCATAAGTTATCTCATTCTTCTTTATTCAATTTTTATTTTTTTATATTTAACTTTTATTTTATATGACGCATCCATTTTTCTAGTGAATATAGAAGAAAATTTATGAATGGATCTATCTATAGACATAGTTATAGATATATAAATTGAATTTATTAAAAATATTTTTAGATTTTATCCTAAATGTTCCAAGTGACTTTTTCTCAACACGGTTTTAAAGTTTTTTCTGAGAATTCTATAATATATTATTATATCTTACCTTTTAAAATAGTATTCTTGACCATAAATTAGATACAAAAATATCAATTAATAGTATATTTTAAAATTTAAGCAAATAGAATCCAACAAATAAATTTTATTTTTAATAATATTTAAATACTCTCTTTTTAATATAATATAGATATACATTATAACTTTGTAACCAATGACCAAATATAAATGAGAAAATAACTATATATTAGGTTTGATAGTTTTTGCGGCAAAAACTCGCGTGGAGTTATATTATGTGTTGGTAACTTCCCAATCTAAAATAGAATAGATTTAAGAATAAGTAATTTTCAATATATAAAAAATATTATTTCTTTAAAAGAATATAAATATAGGGTCCGGTAATTGGAATGAGTACAGTCTAAATTCCTTAACGAGGATCCATTTGAGGGCAAGTCTGGTGCTAGCAACTGCGGCAACGGAGTAAAACAATATTAGTCACGTCAAATTATGATCTGGTTTTTTAAACATATTAGATCATACATATTGCTTTAACAAAGTTCCATCTTGTGTCCCGGTGCAATGAACTCAATAACAAAATTGAAACTAAAGAAAACGAATAGTATAGTTATCGATTAACTATTTTGTTTCTTAATTTCATTATTACATGATCCACTATTCAGTATTACTTCATTGCTAATATGATATTTTATCAGCTTCACCACTCTCCTTTTAATATAACGTATATGTATTTTCTCACTCTTTTTAATAATATATAGATTACTAATATGAGCAACTTTATTTATATATTAAAATTATGTTTTGTACTCGAAGTTTTTTATTATTTAAAGTATTAACTACATATCTTTGATTGTTTTAGTTATTTATTTTTTCACTCTAAGAAATAATTAAGTACTATGATTTATTATACAGTGAGTGACAACCTATATAAGAAAAGAAAAAAGTATCATTATATTAAAAAAAAAAAAATAGAAAGTCGAGGGTTATCATTTAGGATAAAATAAGCATTTTTTAAATTTGATTAAAGGGAGAAAATGTTTGTTTATCACCAAAGTTATAGATTAGAAAAATGCCATATTTTTTGTTTATAATTTCTTGTGACAAGGTAGAATACTTTTATCACCAAACATCTCCCACTCACATTCCTATGAGAGCTAGAACAAAGAATGCTCAAATGAATTATTTACTTCATCTTGTCACGACCCCAATTTTCCTCCATAGAATGTCGTGATGGGTCCTAGTCTCTAAGATTAGGTAAGTCTAACATCCATTCAGAATATAACGGAAATAATAATTAAAGTCTCAATAACTCAACAACTAGTATAAAATAAACTCCGCAACTCAGCATATACAACTTCTCAAAACCCCGTGATAACAAGTCACAAGCTCTACGAATAAGTACTGATCATCCCTATACAATGATGTGTCCACAAAAGGAAAGAAATGAAATAAACTAGATAGAGGGGAACTCCGAGGCCTGCGGACGCCGACAGGTATACCTTGAAGTCTCCAAAGTTGAACTCGTCTCACTAGTGCCTAGACTGGTAGGAGGTACCTAGATCTGCACAAAAAGATATGTAGAAGCGTAGCATGAGTATACCACAACGGTACCCAGTAAGTGTCAAGCCTAACCTCGGTAGAGTAAAGACGAGGTCAGGTCAAGGCCCTACTGGAACAAACAAGAAACAAAATGAGTAATTAACAGTGTAATAATAATAACAATGGAAATGAAACCAGTAAGAAATATACCAAGATTAATTACACTGAACTAAGGCAAATAATGCATCACGGAAGAAAACAAGGAATGTTATGCCCAGGAAACGAAACAACCAAACACAAGTGAAGTAATAGAGAAGTATCAACAAGAGTCACTACCGAGGTATCGCCTCGTAGTCTCAAATCACAAAATAATTCACAATCTTTCCTTATATCACCGTGGGAGCCTTGCATTTAGTTTTAAAAATTATTTTTCCCGAAATAGCTTCCCGCATTTTAGTCCACCCCTTCCCAACCATCTGTTGTGCCTTAGGGAAAGACACCACCCTGGTAGGAACATAATTTAAAGTACCCTACCACTCCAACTGTGGCAAACCTGGTATAGCCAACATCATAGTCTTGGCGTGACAATCAAGAATAGCATGATAGGGCGATAACCAGTCCATGCTCAAAATAACGTCAAAATCTACCATATTGAGCAATAATAGATCAGCTCTGGTCTCAAAACCACCAAGAACAACTAAACACGAACGATACATACGATCAACAACAATAAAATCTCCTACAGGCGTAGACACATAGATAGGAGAACTCAAAGAATTATGGGATATACCCAAATACAGAGCAAAGTAAGATGATACATAGGAATAAGTGGAGCCTGGATCAAATAAGACTGATGCATCTCTATGACAACCGGGAACAATACCTGTGATAACTGAGTTGGATGCAACCGTCTTCGTCTTAGTCGGAAGAGCATAACATCAGGCATGGCCTCCCCCTCTAGGGCGACCTCTACCCGCCCGACCTCTACCTCTTGCTGGCTGAGCATGTGGAGTGGAAACTGGTGCGGTAACCATGGCCTGAGAAGTCTGGGGGGCCTGTGGAATACGTGGAGCCTGAGTAGTCTGTGGAGGTGCACCCCTCCTGAGTCTGGAGCAGTCCCTCACCATATGACGAGTGCCACCGCACTCAAAACAAGCTCTCGGAGGACGTGGCTGCTGAGACTGGCTTGGGTATGGTCGGCTGGACTGACCGCTGAAAGCACCCCGTGCAGGGGCCGGTGCACTATACAATGGCGGTGCATAATGGGCAACCTGAGACTTGGAAGTGGCCGGAATACCGCTGGAAGCTGGAAGTGCTGAATGAACAGGATGGCTCACATAACCTCTACCATGACGGGCTGCAACTGGGGCACGGGCACCACTATATATGCCAGAATCTTAAGGCCTCTTGGCCTCCCTCTTTTCTCTCTCCTGAACCCACATATCCTCCAATCTTCGAGCGATCTCCACAACTTGCTGGTATGGGGTTTCAGTCTCCAACTCTCGAGCCATACTAAATCTAATAGTGTGGTTGAGCCCCTCGATAAATCGGCGGACTCACTCTATAACTGTGGATACTAAAGCTGGTGCATGTCGGGACAACTCGCTGAACCTGACAGCATACTCTCATACGGTCATAGCACCCTGGCGTAATTGCTCAAACTCCGCACGCCATGCATCCCTAAGACTCTGGGGAACAAACTCTCTCATGAATATCTCTAAGAATTAAGCCCAGGTGAGTGAAGTTGCCTCGACCGGGCTACCTAACTCATACGCTCGTCACCACTGATAAGTCGCTCCCTTATGCTGGAACGTAGTGAAAGCAACCCCACTCGACTCCACAATACCCATAGTACGGAGGATACGACGACACTCCTCAAGAAAACCATGTGCATCCTCTAAAGTTAAGCTGCTGAAAGTAGGAGGGTGGTACTTTTTGTACCTCTCGAGCCTGATCTACTCCTCCTCAGATACTGCTGCCTTAACCTTGGGCTGAACACGAACAACCGGCTGCATAGGTATGATCTCTAGGACCTGGTCAACCTGGACCCGCTGCTTTGGGGCATGGGCGACGGGAGTCTATGCTCCTCCCCTGGCCTGAGATGTGGCAGGAGCAAGTGGAATCAACCCCGCCTGAGCTAGCGTGCCAAACATGCTAAAAACTGGGCGAGAGTCTCCTGAAGTGCAAGGGTAGTAATAGGCGTCTCAGGTGCCTGCCCTCCAACTGGAGCTACTGGTGGCTCCTCTGTAGCAGCTCGAGCAGGTGCTCTGGCTGCCCTACGTGCCCATCCTCGTCTTTTACCCCGGCCTCTTGCGGCTCTAGTAGGGGGCGCGGGTGTCTGATCATTAGATCCAGCTATGCGTGTCCTCACCATCTGTAAGAGAATGGAAAATTAGAGATTTAGAATTTCAAAGTCAACAAATTCGCACGATAACGCCTATGAACCTAGAGCTATAATACATACTTGTCATGACCCCAATTTTCCTATATAAGATGTTGTGATGGCACCTAGTCTCTAATACTAGGTAAGCCTAACATTCATGCAGAATATAACGAAAATAATAATTAATGTCTCAATAACTTAACAACTAGTATAAAATAAACTCCGCAACTCAGAATATACAACTTCCTAAAACCTGGTGATAACAAGTCACAAGCTCTACGAATAAGTACTAATCATCCCTATTCAACGATGTGTCTGCAAAAAAAAAAAAAAGAAATGAAATAAACTAGATAGAGGGGGACTCCGAGGCCTGCGGACGCCGGCAGGTATACCTTGAAATTTCCAAAGCTGAACTCGTCTCACTAGTGTCGGGACTGGTAGGAGGTACCTAGATCTGAACAAAAAGATGTGTAGAAGCATAACATGAGTACACCACAACGGTGTGAGCACCTAATTTGTTATCGTGCTTGAATTTTTTCCCACTTATCACACCAATGCCTCACTTCCGACTTTCCCCCCTCATCTACCCAATACCTAACTTCCCACTTCCCCCACTCACACTCCCACTTCCACCACTCATGTCCCCCACTCGCATCCCCACTATCCCCCTCCATCATATGCACATACACTCTCACGTATTACTTGCTCTCCAATTCTCTTCCCCTCACCCGATGCCTGACCATTTTCACTACATATAGAGAGCAACAACAACAACAACAACCCAGTATAATCCCACTAGTGGGGTCTGGGGAGGGTAGTGTGTACGCAGACCTTACCCCTACCCTAGAGTAGAGAAGTTATTTCCGATAGACCTTCGACTCCCTCCCTCCAAGAACTCCCCACCTTGCTCTTGGGGTGACTCGAACTCACAAAGTCTTGGTTAAAAGTGGAGGGTGCTCACCACTAGAGCAACCTACTCTTGTCGACTATATATAGAGAGCATACACAAGAAACAAGGTGGGGAAAAAATGAAAAAGAGCGAGAAAAGCCACCTCCCTATTGCTTCTCTTACTTCACCACAAATTCATCTTCTTCCTCCATCATTCCTCACCATGGAAGAACTATGAAGCTCCAAACATCCATCCATGTAAATCTCATAAAATCAACCACCAAAAGCCATGAAAACACCTTTGTTTCTCATCCCAAAACCAGCCCCAATTACACAGCAAAAATGAGCCAAAAACTAGTGAAATCCCCCATAAATTTCAGCCTAAAACTAGCTTAAAATAATCCCTAAATTCACCCCAAATTCCAGCTCAAAAACATTCCCTTCTCACCTAAAAAACGGCTGCAAAAATCCGTAAAAACATCCCCAAATTCCAGCCTCAATCCCAGCAAAAAACACCCCCAAAAAGGAACCAAAAACCTGTTGGAATTTGCTAAAAATGCAGCAAAACCCAGTTCCAAACACCACCCAAACCAGATGGAAATTCCAGCCCCAAAAAGGCAACAAAATAACAGTTCAAACTGCTGCCAATTTCAGCTCAAAACTGTCTGAAAATGGACATCAAAACCCACCTAGAAACACCTCGAAACAGTCCACTTTTCACATAAAACAACAACGTCAAGAGTTGAGATCGAAGGCTGCCGTTCGAAAGCTACGGTCTAGTTCATTTTGTTTTCGGTCAGTGCATTGCGTGATTGTCTTCTTTCTTTGCACTCTTTTGATTTGTTCTCTTCTAAGTATTATTGTATAAATTTATGCTTATGTATTTGGTTTCATGATTTCCTACTCGCTTTTACATCTTTAATATAAATGATTACATATATTCTTTATTTGTTTAGTGTACTCAATACTTGCTTCTATTTTATATGAGATCTGCCTTTGGTCATAAGGTCTTATTAGTTACTGCTGAGATGAATTCCTATAGGTTGGAACATGGTTGATAGTGTCTAATGTAGTAACTGGGCCTAAATTGACGATAGTCTAAAGGCCAATGTTTGGGTTTTGATAAGTGGGCCGTTGAAGTCTGTTGTGAATTAAAAAATCTTTGACCAAATAAGTTTAATTTGCTAGGCCCGTTAATATCATATAGCTGCCCTCTTTTATTAGTCCGTAAATAATTTGATAACATTCATAAATATTCATAGAATGCTTTAGGCGCGCTCTTAATTAATAAAATTATCGTGATTATGTATACGTTCGCGTAACATAATTATGATTTCCAACATTAAAACCAAGGTATGCGTTCGTGCAACTTTGGGCAAAGTAATATTAATAATAATAAAGTGTTATTAATTGTGTATACGTACGCATGACATGTTTTTGACAAACCAAACAAAACGAATACACACACGTGTGATTCATTTTCAGATAATTCCATAATTACAAACAACAAGTAATTTAAAAGCGGTAAAAGGTAAAATACATATAGGTTCTAAAATACGTAATTAAATAATCAATTAAGCCAGGTATGATTAAAGCGACCATGTTAAAACTACGAAATCCGGAAATGCCTCACACCTTCTTCCTGGTTAACAGAATTCCTTACCCGGTCTTCTATGTTCACAGACCATAAATAAGAGTTAATTTTCTCGATTTGGGATTTTAAAATAAACCTCTAACTTGGGACACCGTAATAATTATTCCAAGTAGTGACTCTAATTAAATAAATAATCCCATTTCGAATAGTGTCACTTAAATTGGAAAAACTCCCTTTTCCTAGAAAAAAGTAGGTGTGACAGCTCTGGCGACTCTGCTGAGTATTCGAACCCAGAATCTCTGGTTCAGGGTTCACAATTTGAGATTAAATGATTGTTATACTTGGCTACTTGTGATTGTCTCATATTACTTATAATGTTGTTCTTTACCGCTTTGATATTATTTGAATTGTATATAAAACTGTTACGACACCCTTCTTCTCTCTGAGTCTTCTAAATATTCTGGGAAGTGCACGCTGACGTGGCTTCTTTTCTGTTAGAGTTTCATATCCCTACTTTTAGAATGAGGATCGGATCAATTACAAAGCTGGATGGCCTTTTAGTTCCCAGTACGTTGCCCCCCCTCGACTCGAGTTATTCGCTCGGGTAAGCCAGGTCTAGAACAATACACCCCCGGATTCAAACCTAGAATAACATAGCCTCATGCCGGATTTCTAGTAGGAATGTTTCTTTGCATCATGTGCATTTGACTTTGTGGACTCAACACAGGGGTTGGGTCCGTCTAGGACAGGTGTACCCAAATTAAAAGACCATCATGATGCATTTTACGTGCTACTTGTGCATTTGTTTGTTTCAGCTTGCATGTTGACTGGCTTCTAGAATAGGGAAAGAAAATCAAAAAAAAACCAAGAGTGAGTTAGGAGAGAGAATATTTACCCGATTTCTGAAAAATCCAGGTATTTGAAAAATCCCGAAACTCTGCCGAAATTTTGAAAAAAAAAAAAGAGAAAAAGAAAAGTCATTTCTAAAAGAGCCAATGTTTCAAAAAGTCATATTTTTCCTGTGGTGTCAAAACTGACCGAACTACGCGAGTCTAATTCTCACTGGATGTGAGATACGTAGGCAAACCTCATCGGTTCCGGCCCACAATTTTTAAAAAACTCCAAAAAATATGTTTTCCTTTACTTCCTTCTCTAGAAAAGTCTTTCTTTGAGATCCCAATTCTTAAAAATCAAAAAATATTTTCATTCTTCTTCATAAGGATTTCTTTCGAAAATTGAAAAGAAAATTCAAGATTCTAAAATATTTTCTTTTTTTTAGAAGTCTTTCTTTCATAAATTCAAAATAAAATTCTAAAAATCAAAAAATATTTCCTTTCTTCTTTAGAAGTTTTTCTTTCGAAATCCCCCCCATCAGATTCAATCATAGCGATTAAATAAACTGAGTGAAAAAATAAGAGAATAAAGAAAAAGAAAGAAAGGAGTGACAAAAATAACAAAGAAAACAAAGAGCGAAAAACAACCAAAAGAAAAAAACTAGAGTGAAAAAATTCAAAAGAGAACTCTTTGTCCAATTTGAAAAAGAAACCGCGGAAAGTTTTCGTGGACATGCTGTCAAATGGCGCGAACAAGCCGCCAGGGTAAAGCCTCCAATGGACAAAGCAGAAATGGTTACGGTCTTCCTATAGGCCCAAGAGTGTAACGTCCTGGCCGGTGTCCGCTATGGGTAAGCCGTTTGTTGAGGCTATCAAAATTGGAGAGATGGTCGAAAATGGTTTAAAACACAGGCCGAAATTTGAGTCATGCTGCCTTTATGGCCACATCACTGGCCGTTATGAATGGTTCGGGGGGTTTGATGAACAGAAACGGGAGAGAAGAGGGAACTATGATGGCTTCTAGCTCTCGAGGGGCCCCACATGTCATTCAACCAATCATATATGCTTCCTAAGATCCCACAACACTATTATCCCCATCAAGATGCTGCTTATGCCGTGGAACCTCCCCCCTATGCGGTGATGAACGCGCAACCTTACATGTGACCACAACATTATACACAAAACCAAGATCCACCTCCCAGAAATGCCCGTCCCTACCAAGCTCCAAGTAATCCCCAACCAAATGTTCCCCAATACAATCCTCGTCCAAGAGAGCCCCTTAGAAGAAATCAGTTCACCTCTATTGGGGAATCATAGTCTAGCTTGTTCCAAAAGCTAGTCTGCTGGAGCCAGTGGCCCCGAACCGGAGCTTGTTCCAAAAGCTAGTCTGCTGGAGCCAGTGGCCCCGAACCGGCCAAACCCCTAGTCCCCCTCGCACCGAGCTGATGCTAGATGTGAATACCACTCTGGAGCAATGGGACATGATACCGAAAACTGTTGGACTCTTAAAAGAACAGTGGAAGACCTCATCGAGGTCAAGGCAATAGTTCTTAGGGATGAAGAGGCCCCAAATATGACGAACAATCCTCTGCATACTCACATCAATAGGCTAGTAGTTGGAATGATCTGTGATGATGGAGAAGTTGATCCGGCACTGAAGGCCATTGCAACCATTGCCGAGACAGAAGAAAAGCCAAAAAATGATCGCCAAACCTGAAAGGTCCCTGTCAAACGGGAATCTCGGTAGCCGGTCTTGCTATCCTTTTTGTGTCCGGATTATTTCAGGGTGTAATCCGGATGTTTTACTTTTATTGTCTTACTTTTCGATGTAAACCCTTCTATCTTTAAAAATTCAAATAAATGAAATCAATATTTCATTGTCCATGTCTTTTTTCATGACTTTGTCACTTCTCTTATTCTTTTTTTAGTTTTGTTAAATGAAGATTTTAATAACATGACATGCTTGCGGACTTCATGCCCAGATCCTAAAACGCTGTCTAACGGCGAAATAATGAATCAAGAATTAAAATGCAATGAATATAAGTTTAAGGAAATAAAATAAAGACTCGGAATAGCTAAAGAAAAATTGGCTCCAAATTGGAAAGGTTCATACATTGCAACAAGAGTACTGCCAAAAGAGAGCATTGTACCTGGGACACATCGGAGGAAATGTCCCTGAAACAACTGTCAACGTAGGTGCAGTCAAAAAGTACTATGTTGGATCTTCTATATAGCATTAATGTTCTCCGGTTGGGATGAAGAAGGCTTTTATTCTCGCTACCCCAAACACCATTAACCCTTTTTGCCAACCCTTTGAGCCAGTTATCTTTCTTTGATTACCCTATTTGGAACCTGATACTGTTGTTGAAAAAAAAAAGACAACAAATAAAATAAATAATAATAATAAAAATAAAAAATAAAAGAAGAAAAAAGGGAAAAAGAAATAGAAAAATAAAACAAAACAAAAATCAAAACCGTTCATGTTCATTGAACTACGTTCGACTTGATTCCGAAAGGATACGTAGACAGCCTCTCTCTGGGGTTCAGTCACACCAAAACAAAAATCTACATTCCCCCAAAAGTTGAAACTGGGGCAGATGTTATAATGGTTCGGTGATGGTTTCGCCTGAATGGTTCCAAAGTTGTAATTAAATCCAAATTCTTTTTACCTAAATCCTTTTCAACTCCTTCCGATCAACCGGCGAGAATATTCAAGAATCGAAAGATACAGTTACTTGGATATGATACAACCAAATGAGAGAAATACAATGAGAGAGTCTTATTGGTGAAAACCTTCACGGGCACCGTAAGGCGATGGTAAGTAGAGAAATTAAAAATGAGAGAGTCTTTTTAGTGAAAATTCGCAAAGAGTACTATAAGGCGATGGTGAGAAGAGAAATGAAAGAGGTCAGCTGGTGAAAACCCGCAAAGGGCACAACTGATCGAAAAGAGGTGCAATAAGTAGTCAGGAAAAACAAAAGATTCTCCGGGGCCAGAATTGCAATCAATAGTCAAGAAACAACCAGTTGCAGCTGAAATTATCATAAAAAAGCCGGCCGAGATCAAGTGACTGAAACATTCAAGTCCACAAAACCAACCACCGTTTCTAACTAACAATTGTTCTTTGTTTGAAAAACAGGAAATATGTACAATCCAAAGCAACCTTGCAAGAAGCAGGTACAACCAAAAAGAAACTGAGCGGGAGCTAGAAATAGCTCTCCAACAGCAACAACTCCAAAAGGGAAGTTTTCTCCAATTTCTTTCCCGCGTTTTACTCATTCTGTAAATAAAATAAAATAAAAAAGAAAAACTGGAGGGCCATGACTGGGGTCTCCACTGTCTCTACTGGAGGGCTATACTACTATTTTTATGGTAGTATAGGGTACACCACTCCCTAGCTGCATTTTCCAACATAGGGTCTCCACTGTCACGACCCAAACTGGAGGGCCATGACTGACACCCGGGCCATACCTGTCGAGCACCAACGCACATTTTATCTGACCTTTTTTATTATCTATAAGGGCCGACAAGATCAATATAAATGGTAGACATGAATCCTAAATAACCACCAATGACAGATAATGGCATGAACATATATAACATAGGCCGACAAGGCTGTCATGAAGCTATGTATAAGGTATGAGCTGACAAGCTGCCATGAGAGACTATACAATAAAAATCAGTCGACAAGACAATCCAAAATATACATGAGTCGACACCTATCTATGAGCAGTGCTACAACATTGCCAGAACAGGGACCCAACATACCCATAATGTCTATAACAAAAATGCATACCAAGACCACGACAAGTCCGGAGAAGGGATCTCGCTAATAACCGCTAAACTGGGCAGCCTACTATGGTGGGGGAGATTCGCCTACCTGTCTATTAGAACCTGAAGCATGACCTGCAGCACTACATGCAGCATCCACAAATAAAAAGGACGTCAATACGAATAAAGTATTGAGTATGTAAGGCAGGAAAGCATAAATAAGAACAATAATGTATACATGGATAGAGAATATACAACATGTAACATCTGGGTACCTCTGAGGGCTATTGACATGAAATATATATACATATATATATACATAAACTTTTAAACCATACGCCTTTGTGGGCATCATCATCATCATATCGTACCCGGCCGAAATAACCTAGGGTTAATATTAAAAACTAGAGGGAGTATTTTACAAAACATAAAACACTTAAAACAACCCCCCACACGATCTGGAACAATACAAAAATCAGCAACAACAAGAAGAACAAGAAACTTACTAGCGCCAGGGAATTCCCGACACTTGATTTGTGTTGTTTGCCCTTTGTTTTGGTCTTGGATCATGAGAGAACCTTGAGAGAGTGTTTTTAAGGTTGTAAGGTCTAAATATACAGAAATATAATGACTTAAAACGGGGTTGAGGCGGGCTATATATATCCATATGTCTCAACCGCCTATGTGGGCCCCATAGAACTGCTTGGCGCAGTCTCGCAAAAATGCTAATATCTCTCTACTCCGAGATCGTATCGACAAACGGTTTTATGAGTTGGAAACTAGACTCATAGATATTAAATTTGGTGGGTAGATATCCCCGTAATTCCACGTAAATTGGGAGAAAAGTGTAGTAACATTTGACCTAAAGTTTAAGTAAAATTATGAACGTAAGTTGCGACAACTTTTGTCGACTTTTGTTTCATAACTCACTTGACTTCAAGACTTATGATATGGATCTTATATGATTGAAATACCTTAAAATACTACCTCTTGGGGAATATTAATCACCTGTAGTTTTACCCGAAAATACGGGTTACAACATCCTTGATTCGTTTAACTCCTAATACTTGTTAACTACTCTTATACACCCTTGTATCATTTAAGACCAATAGGATTAACTTCTTATCATCTCAAAGATAATCTCTTCTCGGATTTACGTCGACTGACTTACAGCGTGATCTAACGTATGTGAATATGGGTTGTAATACTCTCCCCCCTTAGGAACATTCATCCTCGAATGTAAGGGTTTATGGGGAGTCTAACTCATCATGGATTTCGACGGAAATTTCCGGATGAGTTTTCCCTATAAAATGGACACTAGCCAAACTTGCAAGCAGTTAAACCCAACCTATGACCTTACAAGGTTATACAAAGCATTATGGATATGTACATTATCTGCATATCACCATTTTGTATTAAGAATGAGTATTCTCAAGCTATTGCTTATCTCATAGAGCCATTTCACCTTCTAATGCGTCCTGCGTTCCCCCGGCATCCTCGTTATCTTCAATCTGAAACAGGTAAGGGTATTTAGACTTCATCTCCTCTTCTGCTTCCCATGTCATTTCTTCCGTATTCTTATTCCTCCACAATACTTTGATGGAAGGTACATCCTTTGTTCTCAGCTTGCGGACTGGTCGATCTAATATAGCCTCTGGAACTTCTTCATATGATAGATCCTCTGTAACTTGTACATATTTGATAGGGACGACCTGAGAAGGGTTTCCAATACATTTCCTCAACATAGATACATGGAATACCAGGTGAAAAAAATTCCAATTCGGATGGAAATTCTAACTCATAAGCAACCTGTCCAATTCGTCGAAGAATTTTGTACGACCCGATATACCGTAGACTCAGCTTACCCTTCTTCCCAAAATGCACAACATCCTTCATCGGCGAGATCCTCAGGAAAACCCAATCACCAACCTCAAATTCCATATCACGACGTCAGACATCAGAATAAGACTTTTGCCTGCTTTATGCCGTCCTCAGTCGCTCTTTTATTACTTTCACCTTCTCAATGGCTTGGTGAATCAAATCTGGCCCATGTAATTCTGTCTCACTAACTTCGGACCATCTAACTGGTGATCTACATCTCCTCTCGTACAATGCCTCGTACGGGGCCAATTTAATACTGGAATGGTAGCTATTATTATAGGTGAATTCTATGAGTGCCAGATGGTCATCCCAATTCCCCTTGAAATCTAGAACACATGCTCGTAGCATATCTTCAAGTGTCTGAATGGTACGTTCAGCCTATTCGTTAGTCTGCGGATGGAATACAGTGTTGAGATTCACTTGTGTGCCTAAACCCTTCTGAAAAGACCTCCAAAAGTTAGCCGTAAATTCAGCCCCTCGGTCTGATATAATAGATATCGGCACACCATGAAACCTAACAATCTCCTTGATATACAACTTCGCATAATCTTCAGCCGTGTAAGTTGTCTTAACTAGCAGAAAATGAGCACATTTTGTAAGTCGGTCAACTATCACCCACATGGAGTCAAACGTATGACAAGAGCGAGGTAATCCAATAATGAAGTCCATATTAATCACCTCCCATTTCCAAGTCGAAATCTCTATATTCTGAATTAATCCACCGGGTTTCTGATGCTCGATCTTTACTTGTTGACAATTAGGACACTGGGCTATAAATTTTGCAATAGACTTCTTCATGTTATCCCACCAATACTACTCCTTAATGTCATGATACATCTTTGTCGAGCCGGGATGGATGGAATATCGGGACTGATGAATCTCAATCATAATCTTCTCTCACAACCCTGCCATATTAGGCACACATAATCTTCCCTGGTATCTTAGTGCCCCATCTCCTCCGATCTCGAAAGCCGTAATTTTACACTCCTGAATGCTCTCTCTCAATCGTACTAAGGTAGGATCTTTATATTGCCATGCTTTTACCTCGGCTACCAAAGATGATTCTGATGTATTTTGTAAAGTAACACCTCCGTCATCAGAGTCTAACAATCTGATTCTCATATTGTCTAGATGATTAAGCTCTTTAGTCAACCTCTTTCTACCTGCCTCAATATGTACAAAGCTTTCCATTGACTTATGACTGAGAGCGTCTGCCACAACATTGGCTTTACCGGGATGGTACAATATCTCGACATCGTAATCTTTTAGTAATTCAAGCCACCTATGCTGCCTCAAATTCAACTCCTTCGGCTTGAAGATATATTGTAAACTCTTGTGATCTTTGTAGATGTCAACATGGACGCCGTATAAATAGTGCCTCCATATCTTCAAAGCATACATTACTGCAGCCAATTCCAAATCATGAGTTGGGTAATTCTTTTCAAACTTCTTCAATTGTCTTGGATGCATAAGTAATCACCTTCCCACATTGCATCAATACGCACATACCTGAGGCATCACAATATTCCACATAACCTTCTGTTCCTTATGGGAGAGTGAGCACTGGCGCAGATGTCAATCGATTCTCTAGCTCCTGAAAGCTACGTTCACAAGTGTCAGACTACTGGAACTTGGTAGCTTTCTGTGTTAACTTAGTCAAAGGTGCTGATATAGAGGAAAAC
Organism: Nicotiana tabacum; assembly: GCF_000715075.1. NCBI lineage: Eukaryota > Viridiplantae > Streptophyta > Magnoliopsida > Solanales > Solanaceae > Nicotiana > Nicotiana tabacum. Next base: position 24,632,728 of record NC_134094.1, on the reverse strand, counting down.
CCTTCTACAAACCATCTATAATATCCTGCTAGCCCCAGGAAGCCGAGGACTTCTAACGGTGTTGTTGGTCTCGACCAATTCTCACTGCATCAATCTTCTGAGTGTTGACACTAATACCCTCGCCAGATATCACATGGCCAGGGAATGCTACTGAGTTTAGCCAGAATTCATATTTAGAGAGCTTAGCATATAACTTACGATCCTGAAGGGTCTGTAATACTATCCGCAAGTGGCCCGCATGTTCCGCCTCCGAACGAGAATACACCATAATGTCATCAATGAATACGATCATGAACACATCAAGATAGGGCCTGAATACACTATTCATGAGATTCATAAAAGCTGCTGGGGCATTTGTTAGCCCAAACGACATTACCAAGAACTCAAAATGCCCATATCTTGTTAGGAAGGCCGTCTTTAGAATATCCTTCTCCTTAACCCTCACATGATGATACCCTGAACGTAAGTCAATCTTGGAGAAATACTTGGCACCCTGGAGTTGGTCAAACATGTCGTCAATCCTTGGAAGTGGATACTTGTTCTTTATAGTAAACTTATTCAATTGTCGATAATCGATACACATCCTTAACGACACATCTTTCTTCCGCACGAACAAGACTGGCGCACCCCAAGGTAAAGTGCTAGGCCTAATGAGGCCCTCATCCAGCAAGTCCTTCAACTGCGCCTTCAACTCTCGCAACTCTGTCGGGGCCATCCTGTATGAAGGGATAGAGATTGGTTGTGTGTCAGGTAACACATCAATGCTAAACTCAATCTCCCTTTCAGGAGAAAGACTCGGGAGTTCATCTGGGAGAACATCTGGAAATTCATTGACCACGGGGATTGATTGTACAGTATCTTCACCTCCGCATCCCTAACGCGAACGAGATGATAAATGTAACCTTTTGAGATCATCTTCCTTGCCTTAAGATAGTAAATAAACCTACCTTTCGGCATAGCAATGTTCCCCTTCCATTCGATGATGGGTTCACCAGGAAACTGAAACCTAACCATCTTTGTACGACAATCAACATTTGCATAGGATGAGGCCAACCGGTCCATTCCCATTATCACATCGAAATCAACCATTTCTAACTCAAATAAATTTGCCGAGGTTTGACGACTACAAATCATCACTGTGCAACCTCTATATACCCTTCTAGCAATCAAAGAATCTCCTATCGGAGTAGTTTTTGCAAGTGGTTTACTTATCAATTAAGGTTTAACGCCAAACTTATTAGCCACAAAGGGTGTAACATATGATAATGTAAATCCCGAATCAATCAACGCATATATATCATAATAAAACACAGACAATATACCTGTAATAACATCCGGAGATGACTTAAGATCCTTTCGACCTACTAGAGCATAGGTTCGATTTTGAGTACCACTCGAACTCGGCACTGCACCTATACCTCTACCATGACCTGTCGACTGCTGAACACTCCGTGCTGGAGGTCGAACTGATTAGGAAGAACCAGACACAAATCCAGCCGGTAGAGCCATACCAACATCTTCTCTGTTAGGATAATCCTGCATCATATGGCCAGGTTATCTGCAAGAATAGCACGCATCAGAACCTCGACAGCACAGTCCAAAGTGGGCCTTGCCACACTGATCACAACGAGGTGTTGGGGGGTTTCGTCTGACTAGTATCCCTATGATATTGTGAGCCTGATGCCTGCGAACTCTGACCTGGACCAGAATAGGTAAATCGATCATGCCGAGGCCTCTGAAACTGTGGAGGAGCACTAGCTACATGTGGTGCCGAACTCCTCGAAGACTAGGGCTTGATACTACCTCTGAAGTCATCAGAATACCATGCAAATCTCGCCCTCTTATGCTGACCCCTATCATGTTCCCTATCTTGCCTTTGCTGGTGCTTATGATCCTCTAGTGTCATAAGCCTGAATACGGGAAATATCCATGACTTCTACTAAGGAGGTTGTTGTGCACTCATTTATTAGATCTGATCCTAACACGTTCACGAACAGGTGCACCCTATCGCTTATCTCGGCCACCATATGGGGAGCATACCTTGCTAAAGAATCAAACTGTATACTATACTCTCGCACACTCATATTACATTGTCAAAGGTTCAAGAACTTATCAGCTCTAGCTCGTCGTATCTCAAGTGCAAGTAGTGACGAAGAAAGGCCTCAAAAAATTCCTTCCACACAGCTGGAGGAGTGTTCGGACCCCTGGATCTCTCCCAACTATCATACCAGAAAACTGCTAAATCCCGTAACCGATAAGAATCCAACTATACTGCCTCTATATCACTAGCATGCATAACTTGCAGTGTACCATGAACCTGATCAATAAAAGTATGCGGGTCCTCCTTGGGGTCTGATCCGGTAAATACTGGAGGGTCTAGATTAATAAAATCACGAACTCTCTCACTAACCGGTTTATCAGCAGCACCAGAATTCTGCCTATGAGCTTGAGTAGCTACCAAGCTAGTCAACAACTGCACCGCACTCCATATATCCTGGTCTGTAGTGCCAGACGGAGGAACTGGAGGTGCTGGGTGCCTCCTAATATCCTCTAGAGGAGACGGAGTAGATGAGGTATGAGACGGCATCTCACTCTGAGCCTCACTTTGGCATGCTCTGGCTGGAGGCACCTGACTAGTACCCTCTCCCGCAGTTGTATCAAGCCGCCTACTAATTACTTGCTTCCTAGTCGAAGGCATCGCTGAAAGAAAACAAGGTGAATATTAGAGACGAACACTTACGACTCAACTCTATGCACGATCTAGATTCAGGAAAAAGGTAACAACCCTAGATGTCATGTAGCCTCCTGATTATAAATGTGGCGTGCTACACATCCATAACCAAGACTCTACTAGACACGGCTCATAGACAACCCCTAGGACAGACTTGCTCTGATACCAAGTTTGTCACGACCCAAATTGGAGGGCCATGACTGGCACCCGGGCTATACCTGCCGAGCACCAACGCATTTTTATCTAACCTTTCTTATTATCTATAAGGGTCGACGAGATCAATATAAATAGTAGAAATGAATCCTAAATAACCAACAATGATAGATAATGTCATGACTATATATAACATGGGCTGACAAGGTTGTCATGAAGCTATGTATAAGGTACGAGCTGCCAAGCTTCCATGAGAGATTATACAACAAAAATCAGTCGACAAGGCAATCCAAACTATACATGAGTCGACACCTGTCTATGAGCCTCTAAAGGAACATAAGTGCTGCAACATTGTCGTAACAGGGCCCCGACATACCCATAATGTCTATAACAAAAATGCATACCAAGACCACGGCAAGTCCGGAGAAGGGATCTCGCCAATAACCGCTGAACTGGGTAGCCTACTATGGTGGGGGAGCTTCGCCTACCTGTCTATTAGGACCCGCAGCACGACATGTAGCATCCAAAAATAAAAAGGACGTCAGTACAAATAAAGTACTGAGTATGCAAGGCAGGAAAGCATAAGTATGAACAGTAATGTAAATAGGGATAGAGAATATACAACCTGTAACATCTGGGTACCTCTGAGGGCTACTGACATGAAATGCATGATACATATACATATATATATATATATATATATATATATATATATATATATATATATATATATATGTGTGTGTGTGTGTGTGTGTGTGTGTGTGTGTGTGTGTGTGTGTGTATACATAAACTTTTAAAACATACGCCTCTGTGGGCATCATTATCATCATATCGTACCCGGCCGTAAATCTCGGTAAAACCCAACTGATCAGTAGTTGCACAATAGATACATATATATATGATGCGTGTTGGACTCATTGGAATCACATTCTGAACCTTTCGGAGTGATGCAAGATCGGTATCCTCCGTACACGTTATTAGGACTAACTCTTCATCAAGAATCTTATAAGAATCAGGAAGTACGAACAACATTGATAACATAAGAATAAGATAAGTAACATCAACATCAATCGTTCCATAAGAAGGGAAACAATATAAGTACTGCTAGCTTCTAAGAGTGGAGTATCTTTGGAAGCTCGTTCATTACATTATGTACAATCGGAGTCGTTCAAAAGAAGGAAAGGGATAGCCTCACATACCTTGTATATACTTCCCAATCTCAAGTTATGAAAATGCCACAACTCCTTAGTCTACAATAAGAGAAATGACACTATCGTTATCGTTTTAGCGTCGTAACTATTATGTATCGACCACAACCTATTTTACGATGAAACGGACAGCACCTCCCCTATTTATATGACTTCCCACAAGTTAAAAGAACCACCAAACAGTCCAAATAACATCAATAATAATCATATTGAGCCTCCAAAATAGTCCACCAACCAACAACATTACTAACAAGCCTTTCGATATATATCTCACAAGTTTAAGCTTCAACGACTAAGCCGTAACTTGGATAATCTTAAATACATATAGGGTAAGAGGTTCCTTACCTTTAAACAGAAAGAACAACTCCAATTTGACCTTAATTGACCACGAAATATCCCTCCAATGCTGCCACAAAAACAAGGAAGCGAAACTAGCAATCAATTAGGGTTTTTTGGCACTAGAATCACTTTAGAAGACTTGAAATAACCTAGGGTTGATATTAAAAACTTGAGGGAGTATTTTACAGAACATAAACCAGTTTAGAAGACTTGAATCTAGTAAGAACAAGAAACTTACTAGAGCCACGGGATTCCCGACACTTGATTTGTGTTGTTTGCCCTTTGTTTTGGTCTTGGATCATGAGAGAACCTTGAAAGAGTGTTTTTAGGGTTCTAAGGTCTAAATATACTGAAATATAATGACTTAAAATGGGGTTGAGGCATGTTATATATATCCATATGTCTCAACCGCCTATGTGGGCCCCATAGAGAGCTGCTTGGCACAGTCTCGTGAAAATGCGAATATCTCTCTACTCCGGGATCGTATCGATGAACGGTTTTATGAGTTGGAAACTAGACTCATAGATATACCCGTAATTTCGTGTAAATTGGGAGAAAAGCGTAGTAACATTTGACCTAAAGTTTAAGTAAAATTATGAACGTAAGTTGCGACAACTTTTGTCAACTTTTATTTCATAACTCGCTTGACTTCAAGACTTATGATACGGATCTTATATGATTCAAATACCTTAAAATACGACCTCTTGGGGAATATTAATCACCTCTAGTTTTACACGAAATACGGGTTACAAAATCCTTGGTTCGTTTAACTTCTAATACTTGTTAACCACTCTTATACACCCTTGTATCGTTTAAGACCAATAGGATTAACTTCTTATCATCTCAAAAAAAATATCTTCTCGGAATTAAGTCGACTAACTTACGACGCGATCTAACGTATGCAAATATGGGTAGTAACATCCACTCCCTAGTTGAAGTTATTTTAGACATAGGGTCTCCACTCCCTAGTCTCCTTTTCCAACATAGGGTCTCTACTCCCTAGTTGATTTTATTTTAGACATAGGGTCTCCACTCCCTAGTCTTTTTTCAGAAATAGGGTTTTCACTCCCTAGTTGATTTTATTTTATACATAGGGTCTCCACTCACTTGTCTCTTTTCCAACATAGGGTCTCCACTCCCAAGTCTCTTTTCCAACATAAGGTCTCCACTCCTAGTTTATTTTATTTTTGGACATAAGGTCTCCACTCCCAAATCTCTTTTCCAACATAGGGTCTCTACTTCCTAGTTGAAATTATTTTAGACATAGGGTCTCCACTCCCTAGTCTCTTTTCCACATAGGGTCTCCACTCCCTAGTTGAAGTTATTTTAGACATAGGGTCTCCACTCCCTAGTCTCTTTTCTAACATAAGATCTCCACTCCTTAGTTGATATTATTTTAGACATACGGTCTCCACTCCCTAGTCTTATTTTCAACATAGGGTGTCCACTTCCTAGTTGATTTTATTTTTGACATAGGGTCTCTACTCCCTAGTCTCTTTTCCAACATATGGCCTCCACTCCCTAGTTGATTATATTTTAGACATATGGTCTGCATTCCCTAGTCCCTTTTCCAACATAGGGTCTCCACTCCGTAGTTGATTTTATTTTAGACATAGGGTCTCCACTCCCTAGTCCCTTTTCCAACATAGGGTCTCCACTCCGTAGTTGATTTTATTTTAGACATAGGGTCTCCACTCCCTAGTTTCTCTTCCAACATAGAGTCTCCATTCCCTAGTTGATTTTATTTTAGACATAGGGTCTCCACTTCCTAGTCTCTTTTCCAACATAGGGTCTCCACTCCCTAGTTGCCTTTATTTTACCCCTAAGGTCTCCACTCCCTAGTTGATTTTATTTTAGACATAGGGTCTCCAGTCCCTATTCTCTTTTCCAATATAGGGTCTCCACTCCCTAGTTTATTTTATTTTAGACATAGGGTCTCCACTCCCTAGTCACTTTTCCAATATAGGGTCTCCACTCCCTAGTTGATTTTATTTTAGACATAGGGTCTTTATTCCCTAATCTTTTTTCCAACATAGAGTCTCCACTCCCTAGTTAATTTTTATTTTTAGACATATGGTCTCCACTCCTAGTCTGTTTTACAACAAAGGGTCTCCACTCCCTTGATGAAGTTATTTTAGACATAGCGTCTCCACTCCCTAGTCTCATTTCCAAGATAAGGTCTCCACTCTCCGAGTTGATTTTCTTTTTCAACATAGGGTCTCCACTCCCTAGTTGATTTTAGTTTAGACATAGGGTCTCCACTCCCTAGTTGCTTTACCAATATAGGGTCTCCACTCCCTATTTGATTTTATTTTTAGACATAGGGTCTCCACTCGCTAGTCGCTTAGGGTCTCCACTCCCTAGTCTTTTTTCCAACATAGGGTCTCCACTCCCATGTTGATTTTATTTTAGACATAGGGACTCCATTCCCTTGTCTCTTTTCACACATAGGGCCTCCACTCCCTAGTTGATTTTATTTTAGACATATCCACTCCCTAGTCTATTTTCCAATATAGGGTCTCCACTCCCTAGTTGATTTTTTTTAGACATAGGGTCTCTACTCCCTAGTCTCTTTTCCATCATAAGGTCTATTTCCATGTTGATTTTATTTTAGACATAGGGTCTTCACTCCCTATTCTATTTTCCAATATAGGGTCTCCACTCCCTAGTTGATTTTATTTTATACATAGGATCTCCACTCCCTAGTCTCTTTTCCAATATAAGGTATCCACTCCCTAGTTAATTTTATTTTATACATAGGGTCTCCACTCCTTAGTATATTTTTCAACATAGGGTCTCCACTCCCTAGTTAATTTTATTTTAGACATAGGGTTTTCACTCCCTATTCTCTTTTCCAATATAGGGTCTCCATTACCTAGTTGCTTTTATTTTAGACATAGGGTCTCCACTCCCTAGTTAATTTTATGTTAGACATAAGGTCTCCACTCCCTTGTCTCTTTACCAACATAGGGTCTCCACTCCCTAGTTGGAGTTATTTTATACATAGAGTCTCCGCTCCCTAGTCTCTTTTCCAACATAAGGTCTCCACTCCCTAGTTGAAGTTATTTTAGACATAGGGTCTCCACTCCCTAGTCTTTTTTTCAACATAGGGTCTCCACTCCCTAGTTGATTTTATTTTAGATATAGGGACTCCACTCCCTTGTCTCTTTTCACACATAGGGCCTCCACTCCCTAGTTGATTTTATTTTGGACATAGGTTCTCCACTTCGTTGTCTATTTTCCAATATAGAGTCTTCACTCCCTAGTTGATTTTATTTTAGACATAGGGTCTTCACTCCCTAGTCTCTTTTCCAACATAGCGTCTCCACTTCCTTGTTGATTTTATTTTAGACATAGGGTCTTCACTCCCTATTATCTTTTCTAACATTAGGTCTCCACTCTCAAGTTGATTTTATTTTAGACATAGAATCTCCACTCCCTTGTCTCTTTTCCAATATAAGGTCTCCACTCCCTAGTTGATTTTATTTTAGACATAGGGTCTCCACTTCTTAGTCTATTTTCCAACATAGGGTGACCACTCCCTAGTTGATTTTATTTTAGACATAGGGTTTCCACTCCCTATTCTTTTTTCCAACATAGGGTTTCCACTCCCTAGTTGCTTTTATTTTAGACATAGGGTATCCACTCCCTAGTTGATTTTATTTTAGACATAAGGTCTCCACTACCTAGTCTCTTTTCCAACATAGGGTCTCCACTCCCTAGTTGAAGTTATTTTATACATAGGGTCTCCACTCCCTAGTTGAAGTTATTTTAGATATAGGGTCTCCACTCCTTAGTCTCTTTTACAACATAGGGTGTCCACTCCCTAATTGATTTTATTTTATACATAGGGTCTCCACTCCCTGGTATGTTTTACAACATAGGGTCTCCACTCCCTAGTTAATTTTATTTTAAACATAGGGTCTCCACTCCCTAGTCTCTTTTCTAACATAGGGTCTCCACTCCCTAGTTGAAGTTATTTTATACATAAGGTCTCCACTCCCTAGTCTCTTTTCCAATATTGGGTCTTCACTCCCTAGTTGATTTTATTTTAGACATAGGGACTCCATTCCCTTGTCTCTTTTCACACATAGGGCCTCTATTCCCTAATTGATTTTATTTTAGACATAGGGTCTCCACTCCCTAGTCTTTTTTCCAACATAGAGTCTCCACTCCCATGTTGATTTTATTTTAGACATAGGGACTGCATTCCCTTGTCTCTTTTCACACATAGGGCCTCCACTCCCTAGTTGATTTTATTTTAGACATGGGGTCTCCACTCCCTAGTCTATTTTCCAATATAAGGTCTCCACTCCCTAGTTGATTTTATTTTAGACATAGGGTCTCCACTCCCTAGTCTCTTTTCCAACATAAGGTTTATTTCCATGTTGATTTTATTTTAGACATGGGGTCTTCACTCTCTATTCTATTTTTCTACATTAGGTCTCCACTCCCTAGTTGATTTTATTTTAGACATAGGATCTCCACTCCCTAGTCTCTTTTCCAATATAAGGTATCCACTCCCTAGTTAATTTTATTTTATACATAGGGTCTCCACTCCTTAGTATATTTTCCAACATAGGGTCTCCACTCCCTAGTTGATTTTATTTTAGACATAGGGTTTTCACTCCTTATTCTCTTTTCCAATATAGGGTCTCCATTACCTAGTTGCTTTTATTTTAGACATAGGGTCTCCACTCCCTAGTTGATTTTATGTTAGACATAAGGTCTCCACTCCCTTGTCTCTTTACCAACATAGGGTCTCCACTCCCTAGTTGATTTTATTTTAGACATAGGGTCTCCACTCTCCAGTCTATTTTCCAACATAAGGTCTCCACTCCCTTGTTGATTTTATTTTAGATATAGGTTGTCTACTCCCTATTCTTTTTTCAAATATTAGGTCTCCACTCCCTAGTTGATTTTATTTTAGACATAGGGTCTCCACTCCCTAGTCTCTTTTCCAACATAAGGTCTCCACTCCCTAGTTGATTTTATTTTAAACCTAGGGTCTCCACTCCCTAGTTGATTTTATTTTAAGTATAGGGTCTCCACTCCCTATTCTATTTTCCATCATTAGGTCTTCACTCCTTAGTTGATTTTATTTTAGACATAGGGTCTTCACTCCCTAGTCTATTTTCCAATATAGGGTCTCCACTCCCTAGTTGATTTTATTTTAGACATAGTGTCTCCACTCCTTAGTTTCTTTTCCAACATAGGGTCTCCACTCCCTAGTTGATTTTATTTTAGACATAGGGTCTCCACTCCCTAGTTTCTTCTATTTTAGACATAGGGTCTCCGCTCTCTAGTTCATTTTATTTTAGACATAGGGTCTTCACTCCCTAGTTGCTTTTATTTTAGACATAGGGTCTCCACTCCCTAGTTGATTTTATTTTTGACATAGGGTCTCCACCCCCTAGTCTCTTTTCCAACATAGGGTCTTCACTCCCTAATTGAAGTTATTTTGGACATAAAGTATCCACTCTCTAGTCTCTTTTCCAACACAGGGTCTCCACTCCCTAGTTGAAGTTATTTCAGACATAGGGTCTCCATTCCCTAGTCTCTTTTCCAACATAGGGTGTCCACTTCCTAGTTGATTTTATTTTAGACATAGGGTGTCCACTCCCTAGTCTCTTTTCCAACATATGGCCTCCACTCCCTAGTTGATTTTATTTTAGATATAGGGTCTCCACTCCCTGGTCCCTTTTCCAACATAGGGTCTCCACTCCGTAGTTGATTTTATTTTAGACATAGGGTCTCCACTCTCTAGTCTCTTTTCAAACATAGGGTCTCCACTCCCTAGTTAATATTTATTTTAGACATAGGTTCACCACTCCCTACTCTACTTACCAATATCCCTAACTGTATTTTTCACCATAGAGTACACCACTTCCTAGTTGATTTGATCTTAAATACAAAGTACACCACTCACTGTTTTCATTGTTAATATAGGGTACATCACTCCCTAGCCACAATTTCCCAACATAAGTTAACCAATTCTTTGTTGAGGCACCATTTAGACAATCAGGATACACCATTCCCAAAGAATCATGTTTTTTCCAGGGTACACTATTCCCGACCTTTTTATTGCTTTCAATAATGAAGTTGTTTAGAGTTTTTGTTACAAATAAGTCACGGAATTTTCCTAGTGAAAACTGTGGCAGAAAAATTCTGCCCTTTTGTTTTGTTTTGGTGTATGAGCAGGTTTTACCTCGAGACACGGGGTTCGAGATGAACAAAAGAAGAATTTTAAATCTAAAAAAAATAAAAAATAATAAAAAAGAGGGATAGAAGTGAATCCAAATGTAGAAGCATATGGAAAGGATATGGACTGCTCAAGACGACTGAGGTTACGAGCTTTACATTTCCCGTTTTGATCAGAAGAAGCCGTAGAAGAATGAACTAGCACCTGCAACTAGATAACATCAAGGTTCAGATCAGAGTATATGTGAAGAACCAGTGAAGACTCAATATCAAGTTTTAGAAAACTTATAGATAGGAATCTTGTAACTGATAGATGATAGGCTTGTTTAATTTATTTTGATCTTGATGTAATAACATGACCATGGACCGGAGCCTCGACGGAACCCTACAACTTTGCAACTCATCATTCCACTATTCTTTTTGAACTATACGTGAACTGATTCCTATATAACCCGGGATATGTAGGCTGTCCAAAATCAGGACTCAGTTGCACCCTATCTTTTATTTCTATTTATTTTGAATAACGGTTTGGTCAAAAGTTAGTCACACGACTCGCCTTGTCTTTACCTGAAAACTCTTCATGTTTCCAAGCAAAGAGGGGCATGTTGTGAGCACCTAATTTTTGACCGTGCTTGAATTTTTCTTCACTCATATCACCAATGCCTCACTTCCTACTTTCCCCACTTATCACCCCAATACCTAACTTCCCACTTCCCCCACTCACACTCCCACTTTTACCACTCATGTCCTCCACTCACATCTCCGCTATCCCCCTCCATCACCTGCACATACGCACTCACGTATTTCTTGCTCTCTAATTCTCTTCCCTTCACCCGATGCCTGACCATTTTCACTACATATAGAGAGCACACACAAGAAACAAGGTGAAAAAAAAATGAAAAAGGGCGAGAAAAGCCGCCTCCCTGTTGCTTTTCTTCCTTCACCACAAATTCATCTTCTTCCTCCACCATTCCTCACCATAGAAGAACTACGAAGCTCCAAACATCCTGCCATGTAAATCTCACAAAATCAACCACCAAAAGCCATGAAAACACCTTTGTTTCTCACCCCAAAACCAGCCCCAATTACCCAGCGAAAATGAGCCGAAACCCAATGAAATCCCCCATAAATTTCAGCCTGAAACTAGCTTAAAATAATCCCTAAATTCATCCCAAATTCCAGCTCAAAAACATCCCCTTCTCACCTAAAAAACGGCTGCAAAAATCCGTAAAAACAGCCCCAAATTCCAGCCTCAATCCCAGCAAAAAACACCCCCAAAAAGGAACCAAAAATGCAGCAAAACCCAGTTCCAAACACCACCCAAACCAGCGCTGGAAATTCCAGCCCCAAAAAGGCAACAAAACAGTAGCTCAAACCGCTGCCAATTTCAGCTCAAAATAGTCTGAAAATGCACATCAAAACCCAACTAGAAACACCTCAAAACAGTCCCCTTTTCACATAAAACAACAACGTCAAGAGTTGAGATCGAAGGCTGCCGTTCGAAAGCTACGGTCTAGTTCGTTTTGTTTTCGGTCAGTGCATTATGTGATTGTCTTCTAAGTATAAAAGGTCATTTCTTATTTCTTTTCACTCTTTTGATTTGTTCTCTTCTAAGTATTATTGTATAAATTTATGCTTATGTGTTTGGTTTCATGATTTCCTACTCGCTTTTATATCTTTAATAGAAATGATTACTCCTATTCTTTATTTGTTTAGTGTACGCAATACTTGCTTCTATTTTATTTGAGAACTGCCTTTAGTCATAAGGTCTTATTAGTTACTGCCGAGATGAGTTCCTATAGGTTGGAACATGGTTGATAGTGTCTAATGTAGTAACTGGGCCTAAATTGACGATAGTCTAAAGGCCACTGTTTGGGTTTTGATAAGTGGGCCGTTGAAGTTTATTGTGAATTAGAAAATCTTTGACCAAATAAGTTTAATTTGCTAGGCCCGTTAATAGCATATAGCTGCCCTCTTTTATTAGTCCGTAAATAATTTGATAACATTCATAAATATTCGTAGAATGCTTTAGGCGCGCTCTTAATTAATCAAATTATCGTGATTATGTATACGTTCGCGTAACATAATTATGATTTCCAACATTAAAATCAAGGTATACGTTTGCGCAACTTTGGACGAAACAATCTTAATAATAATAAAGTGTTATTAGTTGTGTACACATATGCATGGCATGGTTTTTGACACACCAAAGAAAAAGAATACACGTAGAGATAATTCCATAATTACAAACAACAAGTAATTTAAAAGAGGTAAAAGCTAAAACACACATAGGTTCTAAAATATGTCATTAAACAATCAATTAAGCCAGGTATGATTAAATCGACCGTGCTAAAATTACGGAATCCGAGAATGCTCCACACCTTCTTCCGGGTTAACAAAATTTCTTACCTGGTCTTCTGTGTTTGCAGACCATAAATAAAAGTCAATTTTCTCAATTTGGGATTTTAAAATAAACCGGTAACTTGGGACACCATAATAATTATTCCAAGTGGAGACTCTAATTAAATAAAATAATTCTATTTCGAATAATGTCACTTAAATTAAAAAACTTCCCTCTTCCTCAGAAAAAGGAGGTATGGCAAATGATACCTAGTAAGTGCCAGGCCTAACCTCAGTAGAGTAGTTATGAGGTTAGGTTAAGGCCCTACTGGAATAAATTATAAACAGAACGAGTAATTAACAGTGTAATAATAATAACAATGGAAATGAAACCAGTAAGAAATATACCAAAATTAATTACACTAAACTATGGCAAATAATGCATCACGGAAGAAAACAAGGAATGTTATGCCCAGGAAAACAATTCAGTAATAGAGAAGTATCAACAAGAGTCACTACTGAGGTACCACCTCGTAGTCTCAAATCACAAAACAATTCACAATCTTTTCTTATATCACCGCGGGAGCCTTGCAATTTGTTTTGAAAATCATTTTTTCCGAAATAGCTTCCCGTGTTTTAGCCCACCTTACCACACCGCGTGGCTTCAAGTAGTTCCCCTACTAGCAACACGCGTATCAAGCCCACCTTATCTCACCACATACATTTCAATCACAAAACCTTATACCACCCGCATGCATATCAATATCATAACGTATCACAAATCCACCTCAGGTGCCCAATATCATAACTTGCGAAAGAAAGCAACAATAACGGTGTTTTCACAATAAATAGCCCATGGCTCAACCATAATATACACAAGAGTCTCAACAATAGCAACCGAAAGTGACTAACTCAATAGAATAATATTTCACAACTTAACACTTTGCCTCAATGTGAATCATGGCCTTTATAAATCAATACCAATTTCAACAACAAGATATTCCAAGAATAACAACTTCAAGTAAAGAACTCAGCGGATAAATAATGAATAAGAAATAGAGGAAACAATACTTCAACTAAACATGTAAGGAAATTAAGAAGTAAGAAATAAGACAAGAAGAGCATGTGAAGATAAACTAGTAATGATGATTATAACATGCTAAGGTAACTCAATTAAGGCATGAAAGGAATTTGCATAGCTAAAACCGGTAAATTTCCACATTTAGACTGTGCACACACTCGTCACCTTACATACATGGCTTTCACACATCAAAATTATCACGAACAACGCCAATCCTAAGGGGTAATTCTCCCACACAAAGTTAGGCAAGACACTTACCTCAAAACACACTAACTCAATCCACTAGTAGGCCTTTCCCTCTATTATCCAACTCCGAAAGACTTGAATCTAGCCAAAACAACTTCATACCATAAATATAAACTATAGAAAACTATTTCGAACAATAAAGTGACGATCTTTACAAAGAAACAAAAAGTCAAATAAAAAAGTCAATCCGGTCCTGGGTCTCAGAATCCGACCATAATTACAAAATTTGAACACCCATTCGATAACGAGTCCAACCATACAAGAATTACTCAAATTCGACCTCAAATCACCTTTCAAAACCCCAAAATTTAGTCAAGGAAGTTTTCACAATTTCTCTTCAAATTTCCAACTCAAACACTAATTAAATGATGAAAACAACAATAGATTCGTGTAATATAGCCAAAACCGAGTTAGAATTTTTTACCCCAATGATTTTCTTAAAAACCTCTCGAAACAATCGCCATAAACCGAGCTCTCTAGGTCCAAAGTTGAAAAATGAGAACAAACCGTCGAACTAGCCCCTTTTCTGCCCAGTGAATTCACATCTGCGAATCCACATCCGCATCTGCGGCTCCGCACCTGCGAAATTTCCATTGCAGGTGCAGTTCTCACTAAAGGTCTGAGATTCTGCTTCTGCAGACCACTAGCTCGCACCTGCGGAGCTTCGACCCCATCTGCGGTCCTTCCCCTGCTCCCTTAATTCCGCTCCTGCAATGCCTCCATCCGCACCAGCGAGTCTGCTTCTACAGAACATGAACCACACCTGCGGTCCCAGCTGGGCATGCCAAAGTCTGCTTCTGCAGCTCAAGGGCCGCTCCTGATGTGCCGCACCTGCGACCCAAAATGTGCAGGTATAGTTGCACCAGACACATCAAGCTTCAGCAATCACACAAAGACCAAACTTGTTCCGGATCCAATCCGACTCACACTTGGGGCCCACGGGACAGGGAATTACGTACCTTATTCTTCTCGGACCAGGACTTCACTTACTGCTATCTTCGAGATTGCCAAGTATAGGTAAAGCTGTTCGCCCACTTTCGGGGTGTGAAGCAGCGGCGGGCTCGATAAATACCGCTTTAGTTCCTCCAAGGCCTGCTGGCATTCCGGAGTCCATGCAAAATTGCTCTTCTTCTTAAGCAGCGAGAAGAATCGGTGGCTCCTATCTGAGGATCTCGAAATGAATCGTCCTAGGGCGGCTATTCGCCTCGTCAGCCTCTGCACGGCCTTTACATTATCCACTACCGTGTTATCCTCGATAGCTTTTATTTTATCGAGGTTGATCTCGATTCCCCGATTAGACACCATGAAACCAAGAAACTTGCCCGAGCCAACCCCGAATGCACACTTTTCAGGGTTGAGCTTCATATTGTGCTTCCTCAGTATATCGAAAGTCTCCTGCAAATTCTTTAAATGGTCCTCTGCTCGCAGGGACTTAACTAACATGTCATCAATATAAACTTCCATTGATTTTCCTATTTATTCTTCGAACATTTGGTTTACTAGGGGTTGATAAGTTGCACCAGCATATTTTAGACCGAATGGAATTACATTATAACAGTAGGTACCGTACTTAGTGATAAACGAGGTCTTTTCCTGATCCTCCGGATTCATCTGTATCTGGTTGTACCCGGAGTAGGCATCAAGAAAACTGAGAGTTTCGTGGCTGGCCGTGGCATCATTCATACGATCGATATTAGGCAAAGGAAAAGAATCCTTGGGGCATGCTTTATTCAGGTTTTTATAATCTACACACATTCTAAGTTTGTTTCCCTTCTTAGGGACTACCACTACGTTTGATAACCATTCGGGATACTTTACTTCTTGAATGGATCCTATTTTGAGAAGTTCGGTTACCTCGTCCTTGATGAAGGCATATGTGACCTCGGACTGGGGCCTTCTTTATTACTTCACCGGGCGAAATTTAGGGTCCAGGCTCAATTTGTGAGTGGTAATTTCTGGTGGGATCCCTGTCATATCATGATGGGACCAAGTAATGCAATCCATGTTAGCTTTAAGAAAATGAATAAGTTTTTTTCTGAGCTCGGGGGTTAGCCCCGTGCCCATGTATACTTTTCGTTCGGGTTGATACTCGGCCAGTGTGACTTGTTCCAGCTCTTCGAACGTCGATTTGGTGGCGTCGGATTCATCAGGAATTATGAAGGATTGAGGGATCTAGTAGTCGTCATCCTCGTCAATCCTTTGCTTCTATAATTGGATCGAGGACGGTGTCTGTGGTTGCTATTTTGCTTCCTACTTTTCCTTCGAATCCGATCCCTTTATTGATGAGAGCGTCGATACCGGTATCGCTTCATCGACTGCAAACATCTCCTTGGCGGCGGGTTGTTCCCCGTATACTGTTTTGACTCCCTTCGATGTCGGGAACTTCAAAACTTGGTGAAGGGTCGAGGGTACTGCCCTCATGTTATGGATCCAAGGCCTTCCAAGCAGGGCGTTGTACTCATGTCACCCTCGATCACATGGAACTTTGTTTCTTGGATGGTCCCGGTCACGTTTACTGGCAGAGTAATTTCGCCTATGGTAGTTTCGCTCGCCATGTTGAAGCCGTTAAGTACTCGGGGTGTGGGCACAATTTGATCTTGTAGGCCGAGCTGTTCTACGACCCTCGATCGAATAATGTTGGCTCAGCTACCTAGATCAATCAAAACACGTTTAACTTAAATTTTATTCATAAGGACAGATATTACCAGTGAGTCGTTATGGGGTTGTAAGATCCCATCTGCATCCTCGTTATTAAAAGACAAGATCCCCTATGGTATGTAGTCTCGAGTCCGCTTTTCCCTCGTGACCAACACCTTGGTGCATTTGAATACGGGCCCCTGAGGAATATCGACCCCTCCAACAATCTTGTGGATCACATGCTGCGTCTCTTCTTGCTCATTCTGTCTGTTTGAATCACTGTTCTTGAAGTGGTTTTTAGCCCGATCGCTTAAGAATTCTCGAAGATTCCCTTCGTTGAACAAACGGGCTACCTCTTCCCTTAGTTGTCTGCAATCTTCTGTTCTATGACCATGGGTGACATGATATTTGCACATTTGATTAGGATTTCTCTAGGCCAGATCAGTCTGCAGAGGTCGGGGCCACCTGGTGTCTTTGATGCGCCCAATGGCTGATACAATAGCTAATGCATCAATGTTGAAGTTGTATTTCGATAGTCGTGGTGCTTATTTGGGTTCGACATTCCTGTCTAAACCGCTCTTACTCATGAGCCCTCGAGAGCTCTGTCCTCGATCATTTCTTCTATCAGTTCGAATGGGGTTACGTCCAGGCCCATTGTTTATCCGATTTCCACCGTATGACTGATATCAATCTCTGTTTGACCGTGGTTCCCGGTCAATATCCCTTTTAACTATGTCGATGGTCCTGTTTGGATAGACGGTCCTGAAAGGAATCCCCAACTGGTCATCCTCGACCCTAATCTTTGACTATTACTGATTATGCACATCGGCCCAGGTTATAGCTGGATATTCGATCAAGTTCTGCTTTAACTGTTGTGAGGCTACCGAACTTCATGCGTTTAGGCCTTGAGTGAAAGCCTGAACGGCCCAATCGTCGGCGACCGGGGGCAGATCCCTATGCTCCATTTGGAATCGAGATACGAACTCTCTGAGCATCTCGTTTTCTTTCTATTTTACTTTGAAGAGGTCCGACTTTCTAGTCTTGACCTTTATTGCTCTGATGTGTGCTTTGACGAAGGAATCTACGAGCATTGAAAAAGAATCAATGGAGTTAGGTGGCCAATTATGGTACCATATCATCGCCCCCTTTTGATAAAGTTTCTCCGAATTTCTTCAGCAGTACGGACTCGATCTCATCGTCCTCTAGATCATTCCCCTTAATTGCACATGTATAAGATGTGACATGCTCGTTAGGGTCGGTAGTTCCATTATACTTGGAAATTTCTGGCGTACGGAATTTCTTCGGAATGGGCTTAGGAGCCGCGCTCGGGGGGAAGGGCTTTTGTACGAACTTCTTTGAATCCAAACCCTTCAAAATCGGCGGTGCCCCCGGAATTTGATCAACTCGGTAGTTATATGTTTCCATTTTTTTGTCATTCGCTTCAATCTTCTTCTCCCCCGATTCAATTCGCTTTGTCAGCTCCTCGAACATTTTCAAGATAGCAGGGTCGGTCCCTGACTCATTCATATTTGACCTCCCCGACACTGGTTCGGCCCTGTGAACAACTTCCTGTGATGGCTCGGGTTCGACCCTACTCGGTGCGTGGTTCTAATTTTGGAGTTGTGCTATTGCAACTTATTGAGCCTGCAGCATTTCGAATATTATTCGAAGGCTTATTCCGCCTTCTTCGCCGCCCTGTGCATTCTGACCGGCTGATCGAACGTCTCTGCGGATGCTATTTTCGGGGTCGACGCCCAGATTTGAATTCAGGGCAACATGGGAACTGACATCGATGGGGTCTGCAACTGGTACTCCTTCAAGATCAACTGAGGGCACTTCGTGTCCTGGGGCGGCTACGTTGTCGTTTTCGCCATGAAAACCAAGACCATTGTCGATGTGTGTGTGTACTGCTTGAGAGTTCGACATGCTGATCCTGGAGAAAAAAATCGCTTACAAGAACAAGTGTAAAGCAGTGTGTGATATGAAAATTAACGCCAGACAATCACTATTATCCTTAGCCCCACGGTGGGCGCCAAACTATTTACCCTTAAAATCGGATAACAATTAAATTTGTAAGTGGTTTTAAGAATATGTGATTTCACTTGGCACAAACTGAGAAATATAAGAATTGAAATTAGAAATTAACTGTAAAATGAAGCAAGCCAATGTAACGCGCAACTTTGGTCCTCGAGCTAGGTCGCCCTCGAACCAACTGAGTATATTATTGAGAAGCAAGAACTGAACAACTGAATAAGAGAGCTTAAGAGAGAAAACGTAATATATTGCTTTGTTATGCGTGAATCCCCCTCTACAAAATGATTGGAACCCCCTTCCCCCCCTCCCCTTATATAGTAGAGGAGTTCTACATATGGTATAATTCTAAATACATAAGGAAATCTTCTTATTGGCTAATTAACCGGTCTTGACTTGATATATGCCGAGATCTCTGCCACAATCCTCGCCCGGTTACGGATTCCTCAGCTTTTTGTTATTCGACTTAGCAGGTTTCCTTCGATCTCGCTAGATCCCTATCCTTCTCGGTCTCGACCTTAGCTGGTCTCGATCTCGATCGATCCCTGAATCACGAGCTAGGCAATATTTATTCACGCAACGATTCAATATAACTTGAGATTGAACCTCGGTCTGCCACCCCGATCTCGATTAACCATACAAAATCGGGTAAGTATGATTTTGACCGTATACATACTGTTTCAGCAAAAAATCCCTTGTTCTATCTCAATTATTCTTTCTAAACAGTGGATCAGATGTCCGTGTAAATTGATACGAATTGAGTTCTATTGTCAGGCTAAGCACATTTCAAAGTAAAATTTGGAAAGAGAATGTACTAAATATTGCTAGCCAAAATTTACTTGGCAAAAAGCCTCTTTGTACAGATTATTCAATTATAAAGAGAACCAACACACAATTATTTTTGTTTAATACAAGGAGCTGGACCTGATTATCTTTTTCTTTGACAGGCTGCCTACGTACCCCCAAACTAATCTCCTAAGGGATAAGCCCAAACGTAGTTCTTTACATTAATATAATCTTTTATATTTGTATAACTCTAATCAAAATTGATAACCAACATCCTTCCGGTAGCTTTTTTCTTTGGTTGGATCAGCAATTCAACAGCTTCATTGGTTTCAACTTATCCATCTTTGTGCTATTGCAAAAATCATCAATCAATGGATCATTTTCTATTGAAATTTCTATAAACAAAAGTAGGTTATTGAGTTCCTTTTTTCTTGTCTGCTCACGAACAACAACATTATCAGATTAAAGAAGCGGATGCATTAGTAGCATATCAGCAGTCCATCGCGATTTCGGCTCCTTAACAAGACACTTTTTCAGAAAATCTTCAGCCTCTTTTGACAATCTTTCGTTCTGCAAGTCTGACGTTCCCATTCCAATTTTGCACAAGAAATAAACAATGTCATCAACTTCACTGCAACCCACACTGTCTTTCCTGTAACTATCTCAAAAACAGTGCACTCGAAATCCCAAATATCAGCTTCAGGTCCGTACTCGTTATAAAGAACTGATTCCGGCGCCATGTACATAGGTGTTCCCTTGAGTCCGCACTTTCTTTTCTGACTCGTTACTCAAACCTTCTTGGCGAACCCAAAATCAGCAATCTTGGCAACTTTTTCAGTACCCACAAGAAGAATGTTATTCCGTTTAATGTCAAGATGAATGAAACCTCTTCCATGAATATCACTAAGCCCCAAGAGAATCAATTTCGTGTACTGCTTTACCTCAAAATCTCGCAATCCTTGCCCTAAATTTTGACCAATCCAATAAGCTAAACTTCCACCAGACGCGTACTCAAGCAACATATTGTACAATATCTTCCCACCTTCTTCACTAACATCAGCTCCGAACACCTGATCATAATCTTGAAACTCATACAGTAATTCTCTCTTTATGTAACAACTTTGAACGCGAAAACAAAGCAGATTTTACTGCGATTGACGACGGAATATCAACGGATGAGTTTGTTGTCGTTGCTAAAGTGACGACACCAAAACTGCCTCTTCCTATGGTTTTTCCTCTCGTCCACATTATTGGATCGCTAATCGCCGCCATTGAATTAAATATTTTGCTCTTGCTCTCAATAGTAAGTGATAACCTGGTTTTTGTTTTTAGTAACTTTCTGATATTGCTTTCCTTATATAAGAGTACGAGTTACTTAGTTTTCCTTCTCCTTATCAACATATGATTACGTGTTTCTTGAGTTACAAGGTTTTTGGGGCCGACAAACTAAAGTTGTAAAGTTTCCAAAATTTGTTTCTTTTCTCTTTTTTCCTATATTGTAATCTGTAACAAATTATTTACTACTTTTCCAAGTAATAATCTTACTAATAGCTGTGTAATTAATACTACAAATTTGATGAGAAAATCACATATCTCTATAAGGAAGCTTTCCAGCATCAAAACTCATTAAGGTAATGGACACTCTAAATGTGTCACAAGACGATTTATTAAGTTTCCAACATCCTTGTTCACTTTTCAGAGCAATTAATAAAATATATTAATGTAAGCGAGCGAAAAAACTTGAGATCCTAATTAGCAAGATAAAGGATAACAGTCAAGTTTCAATTGCTAGCGTTAAATATTGAGCAAGTCTTAACCCCAAAGCGCATTTAACTGGAAGTAGTGCGATACCAAAAAATTAAAATCGCGATTTAATAATGCGACTCATAAAGCGTTATCGTCAATGCGACTCATGCTGCGTATGCAACTATATATAGAAATTCAGCGACTTATAAACGCAATTGCTTATAAGTCGCATAAATCGCAATTCAAATGGGACTTATAAGTCTCAATTCGACAAATGCGACTAATAAGTCGCAATATAGAAATACGACTTACAAGTCGCATGTGACAATTGCGATTTATATATAGCAATTGTGGCACATGCAACTTATGGCATGTATTATTGACGACTTCCGTTTATTCTTTCCGTTATGGTTTATTCTTTAGCCGCATTCAACAAATGTGTTTTGCTTATTTCTGGTATTCCTTTAAAAACAACACATCACTAGAGTTCTTAAGCCAAAAAGTGCACATTTTGGAAAAACAAAATTCTGAGTACTCTTTCTCACACTAGCGAACATCCGAGGAAGGTCCTCTTGCATTTTGTACAGCGGTCCATGCCTATGACGGAAATTACCAGTCAATCTTGGGGAAGTGGTTGCACGTGAAATGATTGGACATTCGTGTCATAAATTAGGTGATTCGTCACGATTAACATAACACTTAATGTTAATTGTAAAATATGTTTAAGTTGCAAGAGAATGAGCATTTTGATCTGCAGCATGGTAGTCCGAGGTAGAGAAACTTTCATTCTACTCAGGCTGCATGTGTGTTCAACCTCTTTGGTTTACAATGAAATATATATTGTACTTTGAGAAGTGTAAGATCGTACAAAAGAAATATGTTGTGAATGCCTTTGTTTGATAGTGAACCCCAAACAAAGGATAAAAGGACATTAGAGGCATAGGAGTGCACTATTTTTTTCCCTATTCACAAGGTGTCACACCTCTTTTTTTTTTCTTCTTTTTTTTTAACGGAAAAAGACGTTTTTCCAATTTAAGTGACATTATTGAAATGTGATTATTTAATTTAATTTAAAGAATCGTCACTTAGAATAATTGCTAAGGTGTTTCAAATTATCGGTTTATTTTAAAATCCTAATTTAAGGAAAGTATGACTCTAATTAAGTCTGCGAAATACAGAAGATCGAGTAAGCAATTCTGTTAACCCAGGAGAAGGTGTGAGGCATTCCCGAACTCTGTGATTTTAGCACGGTCACTTTACAATTACACTCGCCTTAATTATTTGATTATTACGCATTTATACCAATTATGCGTTTTTACCCTTTTACCTCTTTTAACAAATATTTTGGCCATTTTAAATATTCATGAAATTTAATTGAACAAGTTACGATATCGTACACTTGTCGTTTTATACACATCGCAAATCGCACCGTGAAACACACCCGCAGTTTATGACATGTTTATTTTTATTACTCCATCCGCTCCAATTTATATTAACTTGCTTGACTGGACACGAAATTTAAGAAAAAATGACGATTTTTGGAATTTGTGATCTTAAATAAGTTAAAATGGGGCACAAAATCTTTGTGTGATTATAAAAATTTCTCATTAAGGGTAAAATTGTAAGTTTAAGCAAACTTATTTTCAAATTTAGAAAAGGGACATTCTTTTTATAACGGACCAAAAAAAAATAGATTCACCTAAACTTAACGGTCCAAATGAAACACAACATATTAGAATTAATTCACCTCTGTTAGTATCACTGTGAACATGGATCGTTATTTTAGAAAGTAAATCAACATCCAAACAATGCCATACAAACCAGGGAACAATTTCAGCTTTGGTACATAGTTTAAATCAAACAGTTAGGTCCGCAATTAACATAGAAAGCAAGTTATAAGAAAATCCGGTAATTAAACACCAGAAATATATGAAGTTAAGCATGGTTATAGCATTAACAATTCAAATATTCATTTATACACTCAAAAGGATTACAGATGGAGTTCGACATAACTATCAATAGGAAAAAAATAAGTAAATGATCAAAATAGCAGTCCAGAAACAGAGGAAGGAGTTCATCTAATAGAACAGCAAATTTGAAAGCAGAACCAGCTCACAACTTTGATTTTAATCCCAGAAACAACTTGAGAATCCTAGAAATATTGAAGTAAGGCAGCAAAAAATTAGATCAGCTTTTTAAATCTTTTTTTTTGTTTTCTGTTTTTGTTCTTCAGATCTGGAATCCCAATTTTTGAATTCAGAACTTTTATTTCTACTGTTTTGAGTGCTCTCATTTGTGAGTGAGAAGGGGTGTGTATGAGTGAATGAGTTGTGAGCGTGAAGTGAGTGAAAATCTGTAGATAAATGATTAGTCTATGTGTGCAGAGGAGAATGAATGTTACTATCTTATAGAAGATTCTTCCAGCTGTATTTCAGTTATCTTTTTGACCCTCTTACTTTCTGTTTATTACCTGCTCACCCTGACCCCTTTTTTTCCTTATTGCTACATAGTCCTTCTCTACACTCTTGTAGAAGCATCTTAGGCAGTTACAAAAATATATATTCCCCAAGTTTAATTCCCAAATTGCTCTGTAAGACCCTGTAATTACCAATGGCCTGCTTGGGCCTTCTAGTGGGCAGGCCCATGCTCAAATTCTATCCCCTCCTTTTAAACTCCAACACAAAGGCTGACCTGACCCACTGGGCAGGCCCAAACTTGATACCCAAATGAATCAGAACAATCCAATCATCTAAGGTAAACAACCAATCTCAAATGCAATGAAGCCTAATTAAACATAAAGCAATTGACAAAATATGCAATTAAACTAAAAATCAAACAATTAATCCAAACTATTAACTAAACCTACTTAAAATATAAATGTCAATACAAGGATCATTAGGCAAAATTATAGAAAAATGGTAAAAGAAATATACCAATCAAAATAAGAAAAGAGTACGGTGAGTGAGATGAAATCCAACGGTGAAAAGACTCCGGCGAGCAATGGATTAGAGTGAATTCGGGCCGGTCAACAGGATTTGACCGAATCTCGATAATTTCGAAATAGTCAAAAACTAACGTCAATAGATTTCTCTTGTCAAGAGAAATAGATCAACGTTGTAACAACCTGACCGGTCGTTTTGAGAATTTGCGTCCCGTTCGGCGGCTTAATGTCTCAAGCAACTTCGTATTATGTGTTATGACTCGTGTAGTGTATTGATTGACTTACCACATTTTCTTCTTCGCGTTTGCATGGATAGAACTGTGATCGCATAAGTTGAGGCTATGGTGAACCGTGTTCGCACTCTTCTTTCTACGATCGCGTAGTGCTTTTCTTTGGGCAGTGATATTTCACCTTCGCGATCGCATTCCTTTGTTCGCAATCGCGTAGTGTTTCTCTTGGCAGCTGTTGATTCCTTCTTCGCGATCGCATACGAATTTTTGCGATCGCGATGCATGTTACCTGGGCAGCAGAATATATTTTTCAAAATCGTGGGTTTTGTCCATTTTTCATCTTTTGAGCTAGAGACCTCGGATTTGAGCGATCTTTGAGGGGGGTTTCGCGTGGTTGTTTGGGGTAAATGATCTATACCCGGTTTTTATTTTATTTCATGGTTTTATCTTTGTTTTCATCATTAAATTAGAGAACTACATTAGAAGTTTGGGAAAATTAGTAAAATCTTTCAAAAGTGTAAAATGATGATTTGAATTGACATCGAAATTTGATAATTTTGGTATGGTTGAACTCGTATCGGAATGGGTGTTCGGGTTTTGTAACTTTCATCGGGTTCCGAGATGCGGGCCCAGGGGTTGACCTTTGGGTTGACTTTTTAGTTTTAATTAAAAATCAAAGCTTTATTATCCGGAATTATTTTCTATGAGTTTTATTTATGATTTGAAGTTATTTTGGCTAGATTTGAGCCGTCCGGAGGGTGTTTCACTAGAGAAGGTCATTTTAGAGTAACGGTCTAGCTTCTTTGAGGTAAGTATCTTGCCTAACTTTGTGGGAGGGGGGGGGAAACTACCCCTTAGGATTTGAGTCATTTATGCTAATTGTGTCATGTGAAGGTCGTGTACGCGAGGTGACGAGTACGTGCTCGGGCTTATTTGTGGAAATTTGACCGTTTAGGACTCTTAGGTTCTTATGTTCATTAGATATGAAGTTGTTTTGTCATGTTAAATCCCCCAATTTACTAAATTCACCCTTACGTGTCTTATTTGGAATTAGTTGCTTCATGTTCTACCTTTATTGTCGATTAAACTCTTATGTGCCTTAACTGAAGTTGTTGCCTCTTTTATTGCCATGTTATCTTTTCCGTAATTGTCTATCCTTAATTGAAGTTATTATTATCTTTTTCGTAATTATTTATCCTTAATTGAATTTGTTGTATCTCTTCCGTAATTGCTCAACCTTAAATGAAGTTTTGTTACCCATTTTCATTGTTGACTTATCCTTATTTGGAATCATTGATTCATGTTATTTCTTTTATCGTCGAATTATACTTTTGTGAAATCATTGCTACACATTATCTCTTCCTTGTTGAGCTATTCTTGTTGAGACCATTATTCCCTGTTGTGTCTTTCTTTGTGAGCTCGTTCCCCGTTTCTTTGTGTTATGAAGTTCCTGAGTTGATTTACTTGTTGTATTCTCATGTTACTATTGTTGTTGCTATTGTATTCAGTGTTGTTGAGCCGAGGGCTATGCGTGGTTGTGATACTGAAATTATTTTGAGGAAATGTTATGGCATATAGGCATATATTGTGAAAGTCATTTTATTGAGTCGTTATATTTTGGCATATGTGTTATTGTTAAGAGGATTGTTCGGGTGTTAGCATGAGATTTCTGCTATGCTGTTGTTATGGTATTTGCACGGGATTTCTGCCGTGTTGTTATTATTGATACGCATGTAGTGGTATAAGGTCTAGGTATTGAAACGCATGCGGTGAGATAAGTTGGGCTTGATACGCGTGTCTAGTAAGGGAACTACTAGAAGCCATGTGGTGTGATATGGTGGGCTGAAAAGCGGGATACTATTTCGGAAAAAATAATTTTTAAAACTAAATGTAAAGGCTCCCGCGGTGATATCACTAAAGATTGTGATTCATTTTGTGATTTGATACTACGAGGCAGTACCTCGGTAGTGACTCTTGTTGATATTTTCCCATTCTTTTGTACTTGTCTTTGATTGTCGTTCTCCTTAGCATACTATAAATTATCTTTTTTTGTGTTGCACTATTTTCTTAGTTCTGTGTAGCTAATCTTGTTGTACTATTCGTTGTTTCAATTTTATTGTTGTCTTTATTTCACTATACATTTTGTGGTGATCGTTTTGTATGTTCCATTCACTATCTCTACTCTTACTTGTTGACTTGAATTGTGGTAGGACACTTGCACAAGCATACACATAATTTAATCACCCATACCGGTTTAGGAAGATGAACCCTGATGTTATTGAACATTTACATGTACTCTCATTTACTTGCCTTCTGTGTGAGAGTTGTCTATTGAGTGGTCCGCTCGGATATTAGATATTGTTACTCCCTTGGCACGTGAATCGTCCGTGTTGTTACAAATTGTAATGTGGGCACAAGATTTCAGGTGATTAGGGTTCACGAATTGGGATATGTGATTAGTGATTTTGAGGTTTGGTGCCTCGTGGAAATTCTTGGATAAACTGGGTGTGAAAGCAATTGTTCCTATTGAGTTGTCACTTGTTTCCCTTTATTTGTTTTCACCGGATTTGAACTGTATTCAGCTTACTCTACAATTTTATTACCTGTCGTGTCTCGTTGCTAACTGTCGCTTTTAGTCCCTATTACAAATATTGTATTATTATTGTCATCATGCCTAGCTTTATATTGATACTGTTCACTATTAGTTCTACACTATACTTGTTCAGGTGTTTAGTCCAGTGGGTATCTTGACTGTCCTTCGTCACTACTCCATTGATGTTAGTCTTGATACTTACTGGGTACCGCTGTGGTGTACTCATACTACGCTTCTTTACTTTTTTGTACAGATCCAGGTGCCTCGGTTATTGTTGGTTATTAGCTACCTGATCGAGCACGGCTATGAAGACTCAAGTTAAACTTGTTGTCGCGTTCGTATTCCTTGGAGTCACCTTCTGATATTATACTTGTACTGTTTAATTTCTATTCCAAACAGTTATATTTACGAATTTTTTTCTAGTAAACTCAGTAGAGCTTATGACTTCTACTAGCGGTTTTGGGATGTTATTTCATGTTGTAAATTTTGAGTTTATTTAGAAATATCCAGTTTCTACTTAATAGTTCTGTTGGTTGATATTTGTCAATTTATTCAGTAAGTATTAGGCTTACCTAGTCGTAGAGACTAGGTGATGTCACAACATCCTACAGAGAGAAACTGGGGTTGTGAAAAATGTGAATTTCAAGCCAAATCGAATCAAAATGAATGAAGAAATCGGAATGGGGCAGAACTAGGTTTTTTCTGGAATTTTAGATCCAATATTCGACATTTTTAGAAGGTATTGGGGGAAATCAAAGGTAGATTGGAACTGAGGAGGGTCTTGGGATTGTGGGGTGAAAGTTTGGAGATGTTTGGAGTGGTGCCGTCGCTGTGAGCGATTTCCGACAGCGGAGATAGTGGCGGAACATAGAGAGTAAGAAGAGAGGGTTTGAGAGAGTGTTTGGTGGGGTAGGGGGCTGGTTCATACAATTTAAGGGGATGGATGGCTAGTTCCGAGCAGTCAGATCAAGATCAATAGACGGTGGAGATCAAACAATGCCAAAACGACGTTGTTTGGTTTAGTAGGGGACTGGTCCGAGCGTAGAAGGATTGGGTTGCTGGGTGTGGGGCTGGTATTTTGTGGATTGGGCTGTCGAAAATGCTTGGCCCAGTTGAGAACGCTTAGCAACCCAACTTTTCTCTCCTTCCTTTTGATTTCAAAATGGGCCACTTAGTTTAAAATCTTAATTGAAGCCTATTTTGCCAATTTAACCCCATGATTTATTTTATCTTAACAATTAAACTACCTAAACTAATTAGTTTTAACAAAGTAAGAGGACAAAAAGAAATTAATTAATTAATCCTAGAATGCAAAGTGCAAAGTGACTGATGCAATTTGTGATTTTGTATTTTAATGATGCAACTAACATGTAGTTAAGATCTAAAATTGTAAAGATTAACATATTTTTGTTATTTTTAAGATTTAAAATGCTACTAAAAATGCTAAATGCAAATAAATGCCGAACAAATAAAATAAAAATAGACAAAAAATTCTAAAATTATACAAAAGTAATTAAAACTATTTTGATTATTTGTAGGAGTGTTTTATGCATGGGGCAAAAATTACATGCTCACATAAGGGACTTACGTTGACTCTTGTGAAAGTTTTTTTCTTTTTTGGATTTCGATGGCGCCAAAAGCTTTATCAAGTATCATTGTCATATCGATTGATAGTTGAGAAATACTAACAAACCCTTATACTTTAGGCATATTTTTCACTGTTGAAGGACTTGGTTCAATGTACCAATTGAATTTTTCTCTCATTTAGCTATGCCAAAATAAAACAAATTGCGTCAAGTCTCAAGCATAAATTGGAAGTGTAACGACCCAGCCGGTCGTTTTTAGTATTTCAGCCCCGATACCCTATTTATTTCTTTCTCTATGTTATATTGTGGTTATGTGACTTGCCGGGGTACTTGGTTTTGGTTTCGGGTGAGTTTCGGAGTGAAATAGGACACTTAGTCCCTAAGTTGGAGGCTAAACTTGAAAGAGCTGACTGTAGTTTGACTTTTGTGTAGACGACTCCAAAATGGAGTTTGACGGTTCCAATAGCTCTGTATGGTGATTTTGGACTTAGGAGCATGTCCGGACGTTGATTTGGAGGTCCGTAGCTCGTTTCGGGGTCGGATTCTGATTCCGAAAGTTGGAATAGGTCCTCCATGTCATTTATGATTTGTGTGAAAAATTTGAAGTCAATCGAATTTGTTTCGGTATGAATCGACATTAGTTTATAAATTCGGAAGTTCATAGTTTCAATAGGATTGAATTGGGTTGTGATTTGTTGAATCGATGTTGTTCGATGTGATTTTTGGCCTCAAGTAGGTCCATTATGTATTTTGGAACTTGTTGGTATGTAACGACCCGACCGGTCATTTTGAGTTCTAGCACCTCGTTCGGCGGTTTGAGGCCTTGAGTAGCTTCGCTTCATGTTTTATGACTTGTACGCGTAGTCGGAATTGAATTTTGAGATGTTCGAAGTTGATTCAAATAGAAAATTCTCAATTTGGAAGCTTTAAGTTGGAAGAGTTGACCAAGGTTTGACTTTTGAGTAAACGGCCTCGGAATCATGATTTGAAGGTTCCAATAGGTTCGTATGATGATTTCGGACTTGGGTGTATGTTCGGGTTAAGTATCGGGTGGTCCGGAAGCACTTCAGCGCTTATTGTGGAAAGTTGATATTTTGAAGATTTTAGAATTTCCTAAGACTGATTTGAAGTGAGCTTTGATTTTATTGATGTCCGTTTAGGATTTCGAGCCTTGGAATAAGTTCGTATTGTGATTTGTGACTTGATCGTAAAGTTTGGCGTTATTCCTGAATGTTTAAGTGTAATTTGGACGCGTTCGGCGAAGTTTGAAAGTTGAAAGAAGGGTTTTGATTGTTAATTCGTAGTTAGGATGTTGTTTGGTGTGATTTACGGCCTCGAGCAAGTTTGCATCATGTTTTGGGAATGGTTGGTATGATTGGACAGGGTCGCGGGGGCCTCAGTTGTGTTTCGGATGGGCTACGGGTCATTGCGCCATGCTTGAGCTATTTTTTTTTGAGATTTGGGGCATCCTTCTTCCCGATCGCGAAGAAAGGGCCGCGATTGCGAAGAGCAAAGTGTTGTTCCAGGCCTTGTGAATAGCGATTGCGGAAGGAAATTCGCGATCACGTAGAAGGAATTTCTGTTGTCAGTGATCTGACTTCGGGAGCTTATATCTTGCAATCTATAAGAAATTTGAGGATTATCCACAAATAAAAGTTGTAGCTCTTTGAATATAGTTTTCAGAAAATCAAACCATTTGTCATTTGGTATTTTTACAAAACGTTATGGCCATTATATCGAAGGGTGTCTGTGAAGAGGAAACAAAATTTGTACATCACGATCGCGAGGTTTTGACCGCGATCGCGATGAAGAAAATGATGCTGGAACTTTTGTTAATCACGATCGCATGGATAATGACCGCGATCGCGAAGAAGGAGGCCTGGTAGGTGTATTAATCATCTAATTTCGAGATTTTGAGCTCATTTCATCACTTTTAAGTTCTTGAAGCTCATGTGGGGCGATTTGGGGTGATTCTTGAAGATCGTTTTTGCCATATATCATAAGGTAAGTTAGTGCTACTTATTTCGAGTTAAATACATGGGTTATATATGGATTTAATATGAAAATTTGATAGAAATTATGGAATTCTTGGAAGAAAACCTAGAAATGGTATTTTTAGATTTTGACCACGAAATTGGATATGGAATTATGAATAAATTATATATTTGAGTTCGTTGTATTATGGGTAGTTTTTATCTTCGAAAATTTTCGGAATCCGGGCACGTGGGCCTGAGGGTTGACTTGGTTGACTTTTTGAGCGGAGTTGAAAATTATTATAAATTAATTAATTATGGTTATGGGAGTATATTTTTATTGGTTTGCACGTTGTTTGACTAGTTTCGAATCGATATGCATTGGTTTGAGGTGTTAGAGAGGCTTTGGAGCCGGTTATGGAACTTCTTTGCGGTAAGTCTCCTGTCTAACTTTGTGAGGGGGAATCTGCCCCGTAGGTATTAAAATCATTATGTGCTACTAGTTGTGGGTGCTACGTATGCACGAGCTGACGAGAGTCCGTACATAGCTAAAAGCATGTTTATGTCCGGGTAGACTTAGGACTTTATCATGTAATATTTGAATTATTTAAACTCATTTTGCTATCTTAATTAAGTGAATTTATTTTGAAATTGATTTGGAAAAATAATAGGCCAAGCTTTATCACCTTGAGTTATTCAGTGAGATATTTGATAAACGGTAAAAGTCATGTTTACTTTATGCTTCTACATATGTGTTGTAAGCACATGACTCGTAATTTGATAAGTTTCTTCCTTTCCTGTGGATCGGGCCGAACGCCTAGGCAGTATATTGAGATGCATCTCCGGTTCGCGTCGGTCGACCCTCGACAGTGTACACACCACTCTGGATCGGGTCGTACAACCTCGGCATAATCGTGCGTTTGAGATTTATACGGATATTCACGAGATCCCCCTTCTATTGAGGCATGACATTTTATATGGTATTCCTTATCCATTTGAGATTGCACTTGGTATTTTAGATCTGTTGAGATGGCACATTAGATTTGAGAGATTTATATCATTTAAAGAAATATTTGGAGGATTATGTTAGTTACAGTTTTTATCTCACTTCTACTGTTGAGCTTCATATCTATTATGAGTTATCATATTGATTTATTAAACCCCTAGTAAGTATCGATGTCGACCCCTCGTCACTTCTTCTCTAGGGTTAGGCTAGATACTTACTGGGTACGCGTTGATTTACGTACTCATGCTACACTTCTGCACTAAATGTGTAAGATCTGAAGGTTCATTTGGTGGCCATCTTTGAGCGTAGGCGCAACTGCTAAGGGGACTTTATGGTGAGAAACAATCTATGCTACGCACCGCAGCTCACAGAGTTTTTATCTTATTTATTTACTTTATCCTATCTATTTTATATTCCAGACAGATGTTGTATTATTATTGCACTCTTTAGTAGATGCTCATGGACTTGTGACACCGAGTTTTGGGATGTTCTAGAAGTTTTTTGTGGTTTTGCTTAGCATTTACACAGTTTTATTTTCTATTCTATTTAAATTGTAAGTTTTCATGATTTTAATGCGTTGATTTCTTTATCTAATAAAATTCACAATTTCAAAAAAAATAAAATGCATAATTAAGTTGGTAGTTCACTGTTGGCTTACCTAATGGCGACGTTGGGCGCCATCACGACCTATAGTGGATTTTGGGTCGTGACAGCTTGGTATCAGAGCACTAGGTTCACTTAGGTCTCACGATTCATGAGCAAGTCTAGTAGAGTTTTGCGGATCGGTACGGAGATGTCTGTACTTATCTTCGAGAGGCTACATGGCTGTTAGGAGAACTTCCCTTCCTTGATTCCTCATTGTGCAATATGATTTCATTGAAACTTATGCCTTCGGTTCCTTCTTACTTATTCGTACGCAACATCAGGCACTTTTTTATCAGTTGGGCACTGATGAGTTGTGAAAATGCTACAGATGCAGTGCAGGATATTTTTCCCTGAGTATGCAGGAGGACTATTATCGTCGCCTTATGGAGAAGTGTTATGTCATTTCATCCCAGTATTGATGTTTCCTACGGTTTCAAGGCTATGCACAATGTATTGTGATGTTCATGCGTTGTTATCGCATAGTGCCGGTGTGAATTGTAGGATGCTTACTTATGTGTCGCGGCAATGAATGATTCGAGAGGAGGATTAATCAGTTCATGATCGGGAGATTCGATATTTGATTCCAGCGGAGGAGAGGCAATTAGACTATAGATGTTCGGGTATTGGTTGATGGAGTTGCGAGATTGGATATTTCCTAATTTAGTGGAACTCTTATTAATATTGTGGTATCGTCGTCATTATTTGAATGTATTAAGGCTCGTTGGTGTGATGGTCTTCTTTGGTTTTCTTTCGGGGGAGGGTGTTGTGGAATGGTACCTAAGAGACGGTTATCAGAGATGGTGATGTGCGACGGTTGTAGGGTCGGATCGGTGCTTCCAAAGTTGAATGGTTCAAGAGGGATGATCTTTATTGAGGCTCAGAGTTGGTGGCATTTATCAGTTCGGGTTCTACAGAGATGGGTTATGATTTGAGGCAGTATTTGGGCAGCGAAAGATGAGGAAGGACATGGTGGGAGGTGTCTCGCTGAGGTTGAATTTCTAGAGGTTGAGTAGTTCGCTTCAAAAGATAGTTAACTCAGAGTGAGAATGCTAGCGTATCGTATGGATTTTGTGGTAGGATGGCCACATGCTTCCAGAAAGCTTGGAGCGATTATGTCCATGTTAAACAAGGGACTAAATCTGTGTATTTTGTTCTAGATGACGGCTTTGTACGTCAGAAGTTTGAATATGATGGAAAGAGTTTGCTTAGGATGTAATATCACTTCAAGTTTTGGATGCATCGCTGGACCTTCATTTGATGTTGATAGGAAAGAGTGGGCGCTTTCGACTAGTGGGCGAGCATGGGCTCATGAGGATTAACTGATTTTGTGATGGCTGTAATCAGGGCAATGTCTTTGAATTATGTCGATATGGGGTCACACAGGTGGGATATCTCCTATGAGACGTTAGGAATTGCGTGATTCCTAGTAAAGGCCCTTTGAAGAACTTTATTTTATGTCCAACATTGTAACGACCTGGCCGGTCGTTTTGAGTGTTATAGCCTCATTCCCCCATTTACTGCTTATTCTTTGCACAATTATTGTTATGTGACTTGCCGGGGTAGTTGGTTTGGTTCCGGGGATGTTTTGGAATGAGTTGGGACACTTAGTTTCAAGGTTGGAAACCTAAGTTGAAAGAGTTAACCAGATGTTGATTTATGTGTAAACAGCTCCGGAATGGAGTTTTGATGGTTCTGATAGCTCCGTAGGGTGATTTTGGACTTAGGAGTGTGTACGGATAGTGATTTGGAGGTCCGTAGTGGAATTTGGCTTGAAATGGCGAAAGTTGGAAAATTAGAAATTTGGAAAGTTGAGAAGTTTAACCGAGAGTTAACTTTGGGGTTGCGGGGCTCGCATTTTTGTTCCAGAAGTTGGAATAGGTCCGTTGTGTCATTTATGACTTGTGTGCAAATTTTGAGGTTAATCGGAGTTTATTTGATAGGTTCCGTCATCGATTGTAGAAGTTGAAATTTCTTAGTTTTCGTTAAGCTTGAATTGAGGTGCGATTTGTGTTTTTGATATTGTTTGAGGTGATTTCAGGCCTCGACTAAGTTCATATCGTGTATTAGGACTTGCTGATATATTTGGTTGAGGTCTCGAGTGCCTCGGGTGGATTCCGGATGGTTAACGAATCGAATTTGGAACTTAAGGCATGGATGGATAGACCTGGATTGGTATGATCGCACCTGCGAAGGTCATAGTCGTAGGTGCGAGGCCGCAGGTGCGTTGAAGGCATCGCAGAAACGGCCTAGATGGAAGTGGGCAGTGATACAGGTACGATGGTTTTGAGTGACCTGCGAGGTAGCAAATACAGAGAAAGGGGTCGCAGGTGCGAGGTCTGGGAGTGAGCTTGGGGAGCACATATGTGGAGCGTGTCCCATAGATGCGGACTCATATCTGCGCAAGTTTGATCGCAAATGCGGAGGTGGGCTGGAATGGGTGGATCGCAGAAGCGATGGAAATCTCCGCAAAAGCGGAACCGCATGTGTTGTTAAATGATCCGCAGAAGCGAGAACCTCTGGGCAGTGTATATAAACGTAAGGTTCCGAGATTTTATTATTTTTGGACTTTGCAAACTCGGATTAAGGCGAATTGTTAGAGGAATTTCGAGGGATTTCTTGAGGTAAGTCACTCTTGATCATTTTTATGCAATAATATTGTTTACCCATTGAATTTCCCACCTAGTTTGTGTGTTTTTGAGGTGGAATTTTGAGAGTTTTAAGCTAGAGGTTGGAGAGTGAAATTTGGGATTTGAGTGACGATTTGGTTTTGGAATTTGGTTAATTTGGTATGGTTGGACTCGTGGTTGAATGGGTGTTCGGATTTTATAACTTTTATTGGATTCTGAGACATGGGCCCAGGCTTAACTTTTGAGTTGACTTTTTGAATTTTGATTAAGAACTTAGCATTTTCATATGAAATTGATTCCTATAGCTCGTGTTGATTGTATCGAATTGTTTGTGGCTAGATTCGAGGCATTCAGAGGCTGATTATCGAGGCAAAGGCTTGTTGGAGTAGAGACTTGAATGGTTTGAGGTAAGTAACACTTCTAAACTTAGTTCTGAGGATATGAATCCCTGAATTACGTGTTATGTGGTTGGTGTTGAGGTGACGCGCATGCTAGATGACCGGCATATGGGCGTGCACCATAAGAATTGTGACTCGGTCGAATCTGTGGAACTGTGTAGTCATATAACTTGTTATTTTCCACATATTTCCCATGTGTTAAATAAATTGAAACTGTGATTCATGTTAGAAATTATGCTTAGGCTACATGCTGGTACTGTTGGGACCCACAGAGGTCGTGTTGCATGTTGAATTATTTGCTTAATTTGCAATTATGCACTCAATCACATCCATCATTTGCATATCATATCTCATACTCTGTTGCCATTTATGATATATCATATCATCATTATTTGGGTTGATTATCAGGATACTTGTGAGCCCGATAGACTGGAGATATTGATGATTGAGTGAAGCCGAGGGCCTGATTGTGAAGATAATTATGGGATCGGGATGCATGCCACAACACGCTTTATTGATTCATGCCATGACTGGCTTATTATAGCGCTTGGGCAGGATTCGTCCCTCTAGAGTCTGACTCACCAACAGTGAGCGCAGGTACCTACTGAGTGCGAGTGGGAGAGCGAGTGCCAAGCGATTGGGAGGATTGAGTGACTATGAAGAATGAGTGACTTTGAGGATTGAGGAAATGGGAGGACTGAGTGATCTGATACTCTGAGAGTATGCATATGATTTCATCACTATTCTGCATTGCAGTTTGCATACATAATTGACACGTAATTATCGATACATATCATTCCTTATTTCAGTTACACTTGGCATATATTACCTGTTGTGCTTTAATTGTTGAACATGAAAGAATGTCTACATTTTTGTACTGTTATTTCTATATTTGGATTGTACCTGTTAAGCTCGTCACTGCTTTCAGCCTAAAAGTTAGACTTGTTACTTATTGAGTTGGTTGTACTCACGCTACACCCTGCACTTCGTGTGCATATCCAGGTGTTTTCGGGCACGGTGGTTGTTGATCTTGGAGTTTTAGTCGTTCGGAGATTTTTGAGGCAGTTGCCTTGCTGTCCGCAGACCTTGACTCTCCTCCCCCATCCCTCAGTTTTACTTATTTTTTCCTACTTTCTTAGACAGTGTATCAGACTATGTTATTGTATAGATGCTCATGTACTCAGTGACACCCGGATTTCGGAAAATTCTGTATTGAATTGTGGCATTTTAATCCAGTTTTATGAGATTTGTTTACTTACTTAAACCTATTTCAGTATATTTTGAATTTAAAATGATGGTATGTGTGAGTTGTCAGCTAGCCTAGTATCATAATAGGCATCATCATGACAT
Organism: Nicotiana tabacum; assembly: GCF_000715075.1. Classification (NCBI taxonomy): domain Eukaryota; kingdom Viridiplantae; phylum Streptophyta; class Magnoliopsida; order Solanales; family Solanaceae; genus Nicotiana; species Nicotiana tabacum. The sequence goes on along the minus strand of NC_134094.1, from coordinate 24,595,880 downwards.
GTTGAGATTTGGGTCGTGACAAGTTGGTATCACAACGTAGGTTACATAGGTCTCACGAGTCATGAGCAGGTTTTGTAGAGTCTTGCGGATCGGTACAAAGACGTATGTACTTATCTTCGAGATTTTGTCGAACCCTTAGGAAAACTTCACTTTCTTTCATTCTTGTCGTTCGAATTTGTAGATTCTCGGAACTAAACTTATGTTATTCTATTCTCCCATAGATGATGAGGACATGGGCTACCGGACTGAGCAGACATCCACTAGTAGCACCAGCTAGGGCCATGAGAGGTCGGGGTAAGGGCCGAGGTGCAGCTCGTACAGTAGCTAGAGTAGCCCATGCAGATCCACCAGTTGCTCCAGCTCAGGAATAGATTCCAGATGTGGTTGAGCCGGTGGGACCAGATCAGGCACCAACTATGCCCATTGTGATTCCAGTCCTTCAAGAGGCTCTTGCCCAGATCTTGACTGTTTGCACAAGCCTTGCTCAGGCGGTTTCAGTTCAGGCCACACCAACCACTTCTTAGGCCGGGGGGTGCTCAGACTCCCACCGCCCGTACTCCAGAGCAGGTGGTGCATGGACTCCAGACACCAGGGTATTACCAGCCCAGCCAATTGTAGTTGCTTAGGCCCAGTTGGGTCCCGCTATGAGTGATGAGGAGCAGGAGAGACTAGAGAGATTTAGGAGGCTCAAGCCTCCATCATTCAGTGGGGCTGAGTCACAGGATGCTCAGGACTTCTTGGATAGGTGCCGGCGGATCCTTTGCATGACGGGTATTTTGGAGACTAGTGGAGTCTCTTTTACTACTTTTTAGCTATCGGGGTTGCCTTTAGATTGTGGGAGGCCTACGAGAGAAGCAGGCCAGTCGATGTTGCATCACTTTCATGGCACGAGTTCTCTGTTCTCTATTTGGAGAAGTTTGTGCCACTGATTCGTATGGAAGAGTTGCGTAGGCATTTTGAGCAGCTACGCTAGGAGGGCTTGTCTATGACTTAGTACGAGATGAGTTTTTCCTGATTTGGACCGTCACACTATCTAGTTGGTTCCCACCGAGAGGGAGAAGATTAGGAGGTTCATTGATGGCCTGAGTTATCAGTTGTGTTTTGTTATGACTATTGAGAATGCATCAGGTGCTAGGTTCGATGAGGTGGTTGATATTGCTCGACGGCTAGAGTTGGTCTGTAGTCATGAGCATGAGGAAGGGAGGCCAAGAAGCCTCGTGGTTCGGATGGTTTTAGTGGTGTTCCTTCTAGGGGCAGTCTTACAACAGTAGGGGTCGTCCTTATAGGCCCGCTCAGTTGGCTCGTCAGGTTCATCGGGGTGCATCAGCTAGCCATGGTTCGTACAATGCTCGTCCGGTCAGTCATCTCTTAGTACTCTCCCAGCTCAGAGTTCATCCTGTGCTCCATCGGTTTAGGGTTTATCTATGCCAGGTCCTTCTAGCAGTTATTCTGGAACTCGGGGCCCGATTCAGTCCCCACTACCACCACCAGGGAGTTACTTTGAGTGCAGAGAGTTTGGGCATAGACAGAGATAATGTCCTCGTCACTTTGGAGGTTCAGTTCAGCAGAGGGGTCAGGCGGTGACTTCCACACCAGTTAATTCACCACCCTCCCAGGCAACTCGGGGTGGCCCCCAGACAGCTAGAGGTCTCCCTAGAGGGGGAGGCCAATCAGGTGGTGGTCAGGCCCGATTCTATGTTATTCCTACTAGGCCAGATGTCGTTGCTTCAGATGTAGTGATCACAAGTATTGTCTCAGTGTGCCACAGAGATGCTTCCACATTATTTGACCCTGGTTCTACTTATTCCTATGTATCATTTTCTTTTACTCGTTATTTGGATATGCCCCGTGTGTCCTTAGTTTTAGCTATTCATGTATCTACGCCGGTGGGCGATACTATTATTGTGGACCGTGTATATCGGTCGTATGTAGTGACTATTAGGGGATTGGAGACTAGAGTTGATCTCTTATTGCTTAGTATGTTCGATTTCAATGTGATTTTGGGTATGGATTGGTTGTCGGCATGTCATGCTATTCTGGATCGTCATGCTAAGACCGTGACATTGGCGATACCGGGGTTTACAAGGATCGAGTGGAGAGGTTCTCTAGATTATGTTCCCAGCAGAGTGATTTCATATTTGAAGGCTCAACGAATGGTTGGGAAAGGATGTCTGTCATATTTGGCCTTTGTGAGGGATGTTGGTGTTGATACCCTTACTATTGATTATATTCCCGTAGTATGAGACTTTCCGGATATGTTTCCTACAGACCTGCTGGACATGCCACCCGATAGGGATACTGATTTTGGTATTGACTTGGTGTCGGGCAGTCAGCCCATTTCTATTCCTCCGTACCGTATGGCACCAGCAGAGTTGGAGGAGTTGAAAGAACAACTTCAGGATCTTCTTAATAAGGGATTTATTAGACCTAGTGTGTCACCTTGGGGTGTACCAATTCTATTTATGAAGAAGAAGGATGGTGCTATGCGGATGTGCATCAACTATAGGTAGTTGAATAGAGTTACAATCAAGAACAAGTATCTGGTGCCACACATTGATGATCTATTTGACCAGCTTCATGGAGAGATGGTGTTCTCTAAGATTGATTTGAGGTTTGGGTATCACCAATTGAAGATTCGGGACTCGGATATTCTGAAGACGGCATTCAGGACTCGCTATGGTCACTATGAATTCCTTGTGATGTCTTTTGGGCTGACCAACGCCCAACAACATTCATGCATCTGATGAACAATGTATTTCAGCCATACCTAGATTCGGTTGTCATAGTATTCATTGATGATATCTTGGTGTACTCACGTAGCCAGGAGGAGCATGCCCATCATTTGAGTATTATACTACAACGGTTGATGGGGGAGAAGCTTTATGCCAAGTTCTCCAAGTGTGAGCTTTGGCTTAGTTTGGTAGCGTTCTTGGGGCACGTGGTGTCCACTAAGGGGATTAAGGTGGATCCAAAGAAGATAGAGGCGGTTTAGAGTTGGCCTAGACCGTCTTCAGCTACTGGGATTCGGAGCTTTCTTAGCTTGGCTGGATACTATCGTCGCTTTCTAGATGGTTTCTCATCCATTGCAACGCCTTTGACCAGGTTGGCCTAGAAGGGTGCTCCATTCAGGTGGTCGGATGAGTGTGAGGATAGCTTTCAGAAGTCAAGACGGCCTTGACTACAACTCCAGTTCTACTTTTGCCTTCAACATCAGGTTCTTACACAGTGTATTGTGATGATTCTTGGATTGGTATTGGGTGTGTCTTGATGCGGAGGGGTAGAGTGATTGCTTATGCTTCGCGCCAATTTAAGCCTTATTAGAAGAACTACCCTGTTCATGATTTGGAGTTGGCAACCATTGTTCATGCATTGAAGATTTGGAGGCATTATCTCTACAGTGTGTCTTGTGAGATATTTACGGATCATCGGAGTCTCCAGCATTTGTTCAAATAGAAGGATCTATATTTGAGGTAGCGGAGATAGTTAGAGCTGCTAAAGGACTGTGATATTACCATTCTGTATCATCTCGGAAAGGCCAATGTGGTGGCCGATGCCTTGAGTCGAAAGGTGGTATTCAACACTATGGGTAGCTTTGCATTCATTCCTGTTGGTAAGAGACCGCTTGAATCAGATGTGCAGGCCTTGGCCAACCAGTTCGTGAGATAAGATGTTTTGGAGCCTAGTCACATTCTAGCTTGTGTGGTTTCTCGGTCTTCCTTATATGATTGCATCAGAGAGCGTCAGTATGATGATCCCCATTTGCTTGTCCTTAAGGATACGGTTCAGCATGGTGATGCCAAGGAGGTTACTATTGGAGATGATCGGGTGTTATGGATGTAGGGTCGGATTTGTGTGCCCAATATGGATGGGCTACGTGAGTTGATTCTTGAGGAGGCCCACAGTTCACGGTATTCCATTCCCCTGGGTGCCACAAAGATGTATTAGGACTTTAGACAACACTATTGGTGGAGGAGGATGAAGAAAGACATAGTGGGGTTTGTAGCTCGGTGCCTAAATTGTCAGCAGGTGAAGTATGAGCATCAGATACCGGGCATATTGCTTCAGAGGCTTGAGATTTTGGAATGGAAATGGGAGCGTATTACCATGGAATTTGTAGTTGGGCTCCCAGGTACTTCGAGGAATTTTGTTGCTATTTGGATGATTGTAGATCGGTTGACAAAGTCTGCGCATTTCATTCCGGTTGGGGTTACTTATTCTTCGGAGCATTTGGCTGAGATCTACATCCGCAAGATTGTTTGCCTTCACGGTGTGCCGGTGTCCATCATTTCAGATCGGGGCACATAGTTTACATCACAGTTTTGGAGAGCAGTGCAGCGATAATTAGGCACCCAGGTTGAGTTGAACCCAACATTCCACCCTCATATGGACGAACAGTCCAAGCGCACTATTCAGATATTAGAGGATATGCTACACGCTTGTGTCATAGATTTCGGGGGTTCTTGGAATCAGTTTCTGGCACTTGTAGAGTTTGCCTACAACAATAGCTACCAATCGAGCATTCAAATGGTTCCGTATGAGGCTTTGTATGGGAGACGGTCTCACTCTCTTGTGGGTTAGTTTGAGCTGGGTGAGGCTAGGCTATTGGGTACTGACTTGGTTCAGGATGCTTTGGACAAGGTTAAATTGATTCAGGATCGGCTTCGCACGATGCAGTCTAGATAGAAGAGTTATGCCGATTGAAAGGTTTGCGACGTTGCTTACATGGTGGAGTAGAAGGTACTACTCAAGGTTTCACCCATGAAGGGTGTTATGAGGTTCGGGAATAAGGGCAAGTTGAGCCCTCGGTACATTGGACCGTTTGAGGTGCTTGAGAAGAATGGAGAGGTGGCATACAAGCTTGCATTGCCGTTTAGTTTGTCGATTTTCCACCCAGTGTTTTATGTTTCTATGCTCCGGAAGTATGTCGGCGATCCGTCTCATGTTTTGGACTTTAGCACAGTTCAGTTGGATTGTGATTTGAATTATGATGTGGAGCCAGTGGCTATTTTGGATCGGCAGGTTCAAAAGTTGAGGTCAAAGGACGTAGCTTCAGTGAAGGTGTAGTGGAGAGTATAGACAGTCGAGGAGGCTACTTGGGAGACTGAGCAGGAGATGCGGAGCAGATATCCATGCCTATTTGAGTGTTATAGCCTCGTTCCCCCATTTACTTCTTATTCTTTGCTCAATTGTTGTTATTAGACTTGCCGGGGAAATTGGTTTGGTTCCGGGGATGTTTCGGAATGAGTTGGGATACTTAGTTCCAAGGTTGGAAGCCTAAGTTGAAAGAGTTAACCGGATGTTGACTTATGTGTAAACGGCTTCGGAATGGAGTTTTGATGGTTCTGATAGCTCTGTAAGGTGATTTTGGACTTATGAGTGTGTCCGAATAGTAATTTGGAGGTCCGTAGTGGAATTTGGCTTGAAATGGCGAAAGTTGGAAGATTAGAAATTTGGAAAGTTGAGAAGTTTGTCCGAGAGTTGACTTTGGGGTTGCCGGGCTTGGATTTTGGTTCCAGAAGTTAGAATAGGCCCATTGTGTCATTTATGACTTGTGTGCAAAACTTGAGGTTAATTGGAGTTGATTTGATACGTTTTGGCATCAATTGTAAAAGTTGAAATTTTTTAGTTTTCGTTAGGCTTAAATTGAGGTGTGGTTCGTGTTTTTGATGTTATTTGAGGCGATTTGAGGACTCGACTAAGTTTGTATCGTGTTATAGGACTTGTTGGTATATTTGGTGGATTTCGGATGGTTAACGGATCGAATTTGGAACTTAAGGCATGGCTGAGCAGACCTGGACTGGTATGATTGTACCTGCGAAGGTGAGAGGCCGCAGGTGCATGGAAGGCATCGCAGAAGCGGCCTGGAAGGAAGTGGGCAGTGATCGCAGGTGCGATGGATTTGTCCGCACCTGCGAGGTCACAAATGCGGAGAAAGGGGTCGCAGGTGCGAGGTCTAGGAGTGAGCCTGGGGAGCGCAGGTGCGGAGCATGTTCCGCATATGCGGACTCGCATCTACGCAAGTTTGATCACGGATGTGGAGGTGGGATGGATCAGGTGGATCGCAGAAGCGATGCAAATCTCCACAAAGGCATAACCGCAGGTGCGGTTAAATGATCCGCAGAAGCGAGAACCTCTGGGGCAGTGTATATGAACGTAATGTTCCGAGGTTTTATCATTTTTGGACTTTGCAAACTCGGATTAAGGCGATTGTTATAGGCATTTTGAGGGGTTTCTTGAGGTAAGTAACTCTTGATCCTTTTTATGCAATAATATTGTTTACCCATTGAATTTCCCACCTAGTTTGTGTGTTTTTTAGGTGGAAGTTTTGGAGTTTTGGGCTAGGGATTGGAGAGTGAAATTTGGGAATTTGAGTGACGATTTTATTTCGGAATTTGGTAAATTTGGTATGGTTTGACTCGTGGTTGAATGGTGTTCGGATTTTGTAACTTTTATTGGATAACGAGATGTGGGCCCGGGGTTGACTTTTGAGTTAGCTTTTTGACTTTTGATTAAGAACTTAGTATTTTCATATGGAATTGATTCCTATAGTTCGTGTTGATTGTATTGAATTGTTTTTGGCTAATTCGAGGCGTTTCGGAGGCCTATTCGCAAGGAAAGGGCTTGTTGGAGTAGAGACTTGCACGGTTTGAGGTAAGTAACACTTCTAAACTTGGTTATGAGGGTATGAATCGCCGAATTACGTGTTCTGTGATTGGTGTTGCGGTGACGCACATGCTAGGTGACGGGCGTGTGGGCGTGCATCGTAAGAATTGTGACTCGGTCGAATCCGTGGAACTTTGTAGTCATATAACTTGTTATTTTCCACGTATTTCTCATATGTTAAAGAAATTCGAACTATGATTCATGTTAGAAATCATGCTTAGGCTACATGTTGGTACTGTTGGGACCTATAGAGGTCGTGTTGCATATTGAGATATTTGCTTAATTATCAATTATGTACTCAGTCACAGCTATCATTTGCATATCATATCTTAGTCTTTGTTTTCATTTATTGATACATCATATCATTATTGTTTGGACCTGATTATCATGATACTTGTCAACACGAGAGAGGGGAGAGATTGATGACTAAGTGAGGCCGAGGGCATGATTGTGAGGATATTTATAGGAAGGGTTGCATGTTGCAACATGTTTTATTGATTCATGCCATGATTGGCTTATAATAGCGCTTGGGCAGGATCCGCCCCTCTGGAGTCTGACTCACCAGCAGTGAGCGTAGGTACCTACTGAGTGCGAGTGCCGAGCGCGAGTTTCGAGCGCGAGTGTCGAGCGACTGTGAGGAATGAGTGACTGTGAGGATTGAGGAATGGGAGGGCTGAGTGATCTGATACTCTGAGACTATGCATATGATATCATCACAGTTCTGCATTACACTTGGCATACATAATTGGCACGTAAATATCGAAACGTATCATTCCTCATTTAAGTTACACTTGGCATATTTTACCTGTTGAGCTTTAACTGTTGAACTTGAAAGCATGTCTACATTTTCGTACTGTTATTTCTATATTTGGATTGTACTTGTTGAGTTCTTCACTGCTGTCAGCCCAAAAGTTAGACTTGTTACTTACTGAGTTGGTTGTACTCACGCTATACCCTGCACTTCGTATTTAGATCCAGGTATTTTCGGGCACGATGGTTATTGATCTTGGAGTTTCAGTCGTTCAAGGATTTTTGAGGTAACTTCCTTGGCATCCGCAAACCTTGACTCTCCTCCCCCATCTCTCAGTTTTACTTACTTTGTTCTACATTCTTAGACAGTGTATCAGACTATGTTATTGTATAGATGCTCATGTACTCAGTGACACCCGGGTTTTGGGAAATTCTGTATTGAGTTGTGGCATTTTTATCCAGTTTTATGAGATTTCTTTTACTTACTTAAACCTATTTTAGAATATTTTGAATTTAAAGATGTTGGTATTAGTGAGTTGTCGGCTAGCCTAGTATCATAATAGGTTTCATCACGACATGTTGAGTTTTGGGTCATGACAAACATGAAGTATGTACTATGCTGTGAGCTGGGATCGCTCTAATAAGATGGTGTAACGGTCAGGAGGTCGAGTGTGTGTTTGGAGATGGTAATTCGAGTTATGTCATACAAGTTTAATAAGTGATTGTGAGGAATTTGGCGGAGCGACGATGCGAAATCATGGTAACCAAGGAGGAGGAGCCATTGAGAATTATGGATTTATGTAATTGTGGCTTGAAGATAAGTGGGGGAGCCCACTGTCTACGATTGGGTCGCATGATTATGTGCCTTGGAAGTATCGGGTTATTGGTACATTGGTGGATTAGTTATGATTAAGGAAAGAGAGTTATTCGATTGCTTCTTCTGGGGTATACATGTGCTATCAGAGCACTAGTTGATATCAATATATTCAGGACCTGGTCAGAGTGGGTGACTCTCAACAATGGTTCTAGTGGGTTGAAGAAGTAAAGTGCGGTGCCTAAGGATTTTCGAGTTCGTCATGTGACTAAGGAATTAGTTTTGCAGCGAAGTGTGAAAGAGCCTTGGAGTATTTCTATAAATGTCACCGGGTCTACGGTGCGATATTAGAGAGATAGAGGAAACAACTTCATATTTGTAGGAGGTCTTCCAGAATGGGTGTATCAGTTAGAGATACTATTGAGTTCATACGGAGGGTATGAGATGGCCGATCAGTATCGAGATGACGTGGTCTCGTGATTTAGGTCACTCGGGATGAGTATTATTTGAGGTCGATTATGTGTTTGAGTAGAACTATTATTTCGAAGGCAATTCAAGAGTAAATTGGAAGAAGTTAAGGCAGTTAGTAGTGGTTTGAATCAGCATGGTTGTGGAAATGATTGGTTCCTTCGAGGTGGTAAGGCTATATAGGTGATTCATGGATGTACGTGTGGGCTTGACAACCACTATAATTTGATGATTTGGAGGTATTTGATTCTGATGGCCTTGTTATGTGTAAATGAATCCTATAAGAGTTATAGCAGTTTAGACGACAACTGAAGGTTTGCATTTTCTGCAGTTATGGGAATTCGGTTGCGTATTGTAATTGTTCCTCTAAAATGTGTTGAGTGAGAGGGTTCTAGATGATGAAGTGTTTATTCTATTGGTGGTTCAGAGTTATGATGTACTCTCGCATAGCGGCATGATAGGTGCCGTGAGCGGTATAGAAATTGGAAGTTAAGGATCAAGGTTGCGGTTCAGTATTGATAAGAATGTCATGAGCTCGGAGGAGCAGGGGAGGATTTCAGATGTTCAGAGTATGCTGGCACTATTTTCGGGCAGCCTGAGGATAGTCTATTTTGTGGTAGGAGTGTTTGGTATTGAAATGCGGATGCTTGGATAGTATTATAGAAATAGCATGGTCGATGGCCATTAATATTCATATTTTACTACCTGGTGCAGAAAGTTGTGGGAGTATACCCATGGGATGATCGTATAAGTGTGACGTGTTAGTCATTCGATTATTAGAGATTGAAATCAGGTATGGAGATGTTGGTACAGTCGCCAATGGGAGAGGTTATGTGTAACGACCCGGCCAGTCGTTTTGAGAATTTAAGCTCCGTTCGGTGGCATAAGGTCTTGAAAAACTTCATATTATATGTCTTATGTGACTTGCCGGGAGGTCTTGTTTTGGGTTTCGGAGTGTTTTGGGACACTTAGTCTCTAAAATGGAAGCTTAAGTCTTAGAATTTTGACCGTAGTCGGAACTGTGTGAAGACGACTCTGGAATGGAGTTTCGTCGGTTCTGTTAGCTCCGTTGGGTGATTTTGGACTTAGGAGTGTGTCCGGATTGTGAATTTGAGGTCTGTAGCTGATTTAGGCTTGAAATGGCAAAAGTTAAATTTTTGGAGATTTTGACCGGAAGTGGACTTTTTGGTATCGGAGTCGGAATGCGATTCCGAGAGTTGGAACAACTCCGTTATGTTATTTGGGACTTGCCTGCAAAATTTGACGTCATTCCGGGTTGGTTAGGTTGGTTTCGGCATGAGTTTTCAAAGTTGGAAGTTTTGGAAGTTCATAAGTTCGATTCGGGGTGCGATTTGCATTTTCGGCATTGTATGATGTGATTTGAGACCTCGAGCGAGTCCGTGTTAGGTTATGGAACTTGTTGGCATGTTTAGATGGGGTCCCGGGGGCCTCGGGTGAATTGCGGATGGGCTACAAGTCATTTTCCCTATTTTGAACTGCTCTTATCTGTCATCTGGTTTCCTTCATCGCGTTTGCGTCTTTGCCTTCGCATTCGCGTAGTGTTATTTTGGAGGGTGGAATATTTCCTCTCTGTGTTTGCAGTCACCCTCTCACGTTCGCGAAGTTCTGCCACCCCCCTCTTCGCGTTCACATTCCCTATCTCACATTCGCGAAGTGCAAACCAGTCCCTGGGCACTGGCGATCATTTTCCTCTTCGCGTTCGCGTGTCGCTTACGCGTTCGCGTGTCGCTTACGCGCTATTCCATTACACTCTTCGCGTTCGTGTACTATTTCACGTGTTTGCAAAGAGCAGTCGTTGGGCCATCATATTTTTCCTCTCCGTGTTCGCGAACGTGTTGTCGCGTTTGCAAAGAACAACTGGGCAGCTTTTGTTTTTCTTCTTCGCGAACGCGTCCCTTTCTCCGTGTTCGCGATGCACAAAACACCTGGGCAGAATATAAAGTCCTATATTCCGAGGGTTTGCCATTTTCACCATTTTTGGAGTTCTAGAGCTCGGTTTTGAGCGATTCTTTGTAGGTTTTTCACGAAAATCGATTGGGTAAGTGTTCTTCACCTAGAATTTATTATATTCAGCAGGTGGTAGGGATCGCTCGCCGAGTAGAGGGCATGTGGGACCAGGAGAGAGAAGACAAGCGAGGCCATGAGAGAGAGTACAGGCGAGATCAGGAGAGAGAGAACAGGGAGGTGTGAGGCCCCGTAGACCGGAGAGATCTACTAGTCCTTATTTTGGAGGCAGGGTACGACATGGTAGAGATTTTGTGGGTCAGCCAGTTCAGTTTGCACTTCAGGCTTCGCAAAGTGTCTCAGGTGCTCATGGGTCTCAGAGTACCCGTACCGCACAGTTCTCCCAGCCACGTCAGCAGAGAGGTTGCTTCGAGTGTGGAGATACCAGCCACAGGGTGAGAGATTGTCCCAGGCTCCGGACAAGTGTGTCACAACGGAGTATTCAGGCGAGTAGAGGGCGCCCAAGAGGGGAAGGCCTGACCCGTTGATGTGTTTCATATAGCAGGCTTGAGGCCACTGCGCCAGATGATGTCATACATGTATGCTTTTGATTTGTTACAGAGGGGCACCATTCGTATTTTGATTCGGTTCTGCTTATCGGGGCGAGTTCCCCTGTTTGTTGTCCCACCTATGGGTGAGTTCATGACTTAGTATTATGTTTAGGTGTTTACCCATGTTGGGAGACTCTATGAGTGGTAGCTTGTGTCTATCGTTTGTTTCTATTAATTTTTGAAAGTTACGAGACTTGAAGTGAATTCATGCTATCCATTATGGCAGGTTTGATGTGATTCCTGAGTAAATTGGTTACGATTTGTAATTTGATACTCTACCGAGGTGAGGGTTTAGTAAGTGTTGTGATTTTATTAGCAAAATTGAATTAGTGGAAGATTTCCATTAGTATGATGTGTATTCGACTTGTGATTCAGAGTTGAGGGTGAGACCCTCGCGATTCCATGTGATTTGATATGTTTGAGCCGGGCTGCGTGCCACGGTGGAAGGTTATACTAGGATGATATCCTTATGATTTGTTCATATACTTTGATTTTCCTTTTGAATTGATTCGTAGTATGATACTGTTAGAGAGTTGTTCCTGTCGGGCTTGTTTGATATTTCCCTTATGTGTTTCTCTTTACATATTCAGTAATTTTCATTCTGTGCTTCTCGAGTTTTAGCTTGCGGGGTGTGTGCCCAGTGGTGTTAGTTGTGACTTGTTGATTTGGGTGTATAGTTAAGAGGTCTTCGTGTTTCTTACATCGTTGTCAGTGTTGTGGAGGTTTGAACAGGGTTCTAATGGGTATGAGGCTAATTGCCGGTGATGGTTTTGATTACGGGCAGCTATTGTGATCAGAAATGTTATTATGGGCCTATGTGTGGTGTGTCTTGTTGTGTGGTCGTACCTTGTAGGTGTAGGCATGAGTTGTTACAACTGGTTGAGACTGATACCAGTTATGGATTTAGAATGGGGTCTTTTGAAGATAAATGAAAGGTGAGAATTCTTTACTCTAAGGCTTATCGGTGTTGGCAGAAAGGATGAATTACAGTTGGGATGGTGTCGTCAGGCTTATGTGGATTGGGGTGACGTGGATTCATCTCCGGTGTATGTTGGATATGTACTTGCAGTGATTTGAAGACTTCGAGGCGGTTCTTAGCACGTTCGAGGACGAACGTTTGTTTAAGAGGGGAAGGATGTAACGACCCGGCCGGTCATTTTGAGAATTTAAGCTCCGTTCGGCGGCATAAGGTCTTGAACAACTTCATATTATGTGTATTGGCTTGCATACGTGGTTGAATTTAGTTACCGAAGAATCCAGAGTGATTTGGGATACTTAGTCCCTAAAATAGAAGCTTAAGTCTTAGGATTTTGACCGTAGTCAGAACTATGTGAAGACGTCTCTGGAATGGAGTTTCGTCGGTTCTGTTAGCTCTGTTGGGTGATTTTGGGCTTAGGAGCATGTACGAACTGTAAATTTGAGGTCTGTAGCTGATTTAGGCTTGAAATGGACGGAAATGGACTTTTTGATATCGGAGTCGGAATGGCATTCCGAGAGATGGAACAACTCCGTTATGTTATTTGGGACTTGCCTTCAAAATTTGACGTCATTCCGGGTTGGTTAGATTGGTTTCGGCACGAGTTTTCAAAGTTGGAAGTTTTGGAAGTTTATAAGTTCGATTCGTGGTGCGATATATATTTTTGGCATTGTCTGATGTGATTTGAGACCTCGAGCGAGTCCGTGTTAGGTTATGGAACTTGTTGGTATGTTTAGACGGGGTCCCGGGGACCTCGGGTGAGTTTCAGATGGGCTACGGGTCATTTCCCCTATTTTAAACTGCTGTTATGTGTCATCTGGTTTCCTTCATCGTGTTCGCGTCCTTCCCTTCTCGTTCGCGTAGTATTATTTTGGAGGGTGAAATATTTCCTCTCCCCGTTCGCAGTCACCCTCTCGCGTTCGTGAAGTTCTGACACCCCCCTCTTCATGTTCGCATTCCCTATCTCGCATTCGCGAAGTGCAAACCAGGCCCTGGGCACTGGCGATCATTTTCCTCTTCGTGTTCGCATGTCGCTTACGCGTTCGCGTAGCTATTCCATTACACTCTTCGCGTTCGCATTCGCGTACTACTTCACGCGTTCGCGAAGAGCAATCGTTGGGCCATCATATATTTCCTCTCCGCATTCGCGAACGTGTTATCTAGTTCGCGAAGAACAACTGGGCAGCTTTTGTTTTTCTTCTTCGCGAATGTGTCCCTTTCTCCGCGTTCGCGATGCACAAAACACCTGGGCAGAATATAAAGTCCTCTATTCCGAGGGTTTGCCATTTTCACCATTTTTGGAGTTCTAGAGCTCGGTTTTGAGCGATTCTTTGTGGGTTTTTCAAGCAAATCGATTGGGTAAGTGTTCTTCACCTAGAATTTATTATATTCTGTGATTTTATCTTTGTATTTATCATTTAATTTGTGTTTTGAGTTGAGAAAAATGTTGGTTTTTGAAGAAAATTTCCAAAATGAAAAATCATGATTTGAGGGACGAAATGGTATCGGAATTTGATAATTTTTGTATGGTTGGACTCATATCGGAATGGGTGTTCGGGTTTTTGTAACATTTGTCGGGTTCCGAGGTGCGGGGCCGGGGGTCGACTTTTGGACCGATTTTTAGATTTTGATAAAGATTGGGACTTTATAATCCGGAATAGTCTCTTATGAGTTTTATTTGTGCTTTGAAGTTATTTTGATTAGATTTGAGCCGTCCGGAGGTCATTTTACCCGAGAAGTTCATTTTTAAGTATCGGTCTATCTTCTTTGAGGTACGTATGTTGCCTAACCTTGTGTGCGGGACTTCCCCTTAGAATTTGAGTCTTCTATGTTGATTGTAGTCCATGTACACGAGGTGACGAGTGCGTGCACAGACTTATTCGTGGAAAGTTGGCCTTTTAGGGTTCTTAGGTCCTTGTATTCATTGAATATGCAGTTGTTCTTGTTATGATTATATATCTTAATTACTAGATTCACATCTACCTGCTTAATTAGAATCAATTGCTTCATGATCCACTATTATTGTTACTTGATTCATATGTGCCTTAATTGAAATTGTTATCTCTTTTATAGCCATGCTATCTTTTCATAACTGCTTATCTTTATTTGAAATTTATATTATTTCATCCTATAATTGTTCAGTCTTAATTGAGGTTATGATTACTTCTCCGCTGATTATCCTTAATTGAATTGTTGAATATCTTTCGTAATTTCCTCAACCTTAAAAGAAGTTTAGACATCCTATATCTTAGTTGACTATTTTTATTTGGCATTATTTGATTCGTGTTAGCTTCCCTGTTGTTGAAGTGTATATTGTGGGATCGTTTAGTTTTCCCTTTATTGAGTTGTTCTCTTTACGCCTAGCATTCTTTACTGTGGTTATTCCTTGTGAATTGGTTCTACCGTTTCTTTGTGAATTAAAGTTCTTGAGTTGATTTACTTGTCATACTTTGTATTATTGTCATTGTTACTGTTGTACTTGTTGTGGTGATGCACGAAGTTTTTACCGTGCGGAAGTTATTATTGTGATGCACGAGGTTTCTGCCGTGCGGTTGTTATTATGGGGTTGCACGAGGCTTCTGTCATGCTATTGTTACCATTGATATTTGCACATGCGGCGTGACAAGGCGGGATATGTATATATATATGTGGGTTGCGCATGTGGTGAGACAAGGTGGGAACATTATTATGCACGTGTGGCGAGACAAGGCGGGCATTTATGTTACTATTGCACATGTGGCGAGACAAGGTGGGCTGTGTCAGAGATTGATTTGTGATGATTTGTGGCCTGGGGGCATTCTTGTTGTTGATATTTTGAAGCAGTGTACATACCTGTGTGATCTTTATCTTGTGAAAGTTGTGAGAAAATATTCTACGTGTTGTCCGTTCTTTTTCCTTATGCTTATTTGCTGATATGGACTATAGTAGGACACTTGCACAAGCATACACGTAGTTAAGCACTCTTATCGGATAAGAGGTGTTCTTGATATTGTTAAGCATAGATGCTCACCCTTGTTTACTTGCCTTCTATGTGAGAATGGCTTTATTGCCACGTGAGTCGTCAATGCGGTTATGAGGTGTTATGAGGGCACAGGATGCCAAGTATTAGGGTTCAGGTATTGAGACCCGTGAGTTGTGAATTTTCTGAGGTTCGGTACCTCGTGGAGTTGTTAACTAAAACCTGATGTAAAAGTGGTTATAGTTGCTGATTTATTACTTGTCCTTGATGTATTTGTGATTCCGGATTTAGGTTGTGTACCATTCACTTTTCCATGTCATTTTTATGGTATTCCGTTGATACTAGTTGTTTCCTTTCTTATTGTCATTACGGTATTGTGAGCCACATTGTATAGTCTTTATGTAGACATCATATTTCTGTTGTTCATATACTTATACTTGTTCAGTTTATTAGACCAGTGGGTGTCTTGACTGTTCCTCGTCACTACTCCACCGAGGTTAGTCTTGATACTTACTAGGCACCGCTATGGTGTGCTCATTCTACACTTCTGCACATTGTTTTGTGCAGATCCAGGTATTTGTTCGGTAGTAGTCGTGTTGTCATTGCTGTTCAGACTCAAGGTAAACATGTTGCTGCATTCGCAGGCTTCGGAGTCACCTTTAAGTTTTTATTTTGCACTATTTATTCTTATTTCTGGACAGCTGTATTTAGAAGTTTTCTAGCAAACACTCTGTAGAGCTTATGACTTGTACTACCCGTTTTGGGAATTGTAAATTTTACGAGATTTCTATTTTAAATTGTTAGATGCTATTTAAATAATATTGTTGTTTCAATAAATGTTAGGCTTACCTAGTCCCTAAGACTATGTGCCATCACGATACCCAAATGGAGGAAAAATTAGGTCGTGACATTATGACTGAGAGGCGCTCTATTCCTTGGGTTGTGGACTGTGGGAGTTTGTTCTGGATTTGATGACTTCTCGTATGTGTCATGAATAGGGTCATCGTGGATCCATGAAAGGTTTTTGTCCCAGTATAGGTTGATCGAAATCGGCTTGAGGTCCGTTAGTAGGTCTAATGTGAATGTATGCTCTACATCAGGACAAATGTGTTCATTTAGCATAGCATTGCTTATGGAGGAGTCTTCAGGTGTTAGATGTTATTCTTGTCGTCAGTTATTCTATGTAATACTCTATTATGCCATGTGGGTTGTGAGACAGTTTGATTGTTCGCACATGTATTGTGATCCCGTGTAGCTTGTGGTGTTATATGAGCAAGATGGCTCTCTAGATACAGGTTGTTTATGGCACCTTAGACGTGCTTGAGTTTTGTATCACATGACGTTATCCGTCTCCTCACAGTTGTATTTATGAACTTGGCATGCTTGTGGTTGATATTTGGGTATTTCGTAGGTATGAGCACTATGTCTTGATGGGTATTTCCTTATTTATTGTTATGTGTGGATCGGGTGGCACGTCGCCACGGGTATGTTGTTTGGATCGGGTTGCACGCTGCAACAGTGTCATATTTGGATTGGGTTGCACACTGCAATAGTGTCATATTTGGTTCAAGTTGCAAGCCGCAACAATGTCATGTTTCGATCGGGTTGCATGCCACAACGGTGTCATGTTTGGATCGGGTTACACGCCACAAAGGTGTCATATGTGGATCGGGTTGCATGCCGCAACAGTGAGATGTTGAGTATGGTTCCTTGTACTTATTTTGTCTTCCTTGTTTCTCATCTCTAAGATAGGTTCATAGCATCTGTTTGCCCATTTTATTCGTTACGCGAGCTGGATGGTTCTTTGCCAGTGTTCGTTCTTCCTTATGGGTTACATGCGAGTTTGTATCTTGTTGGCACATTGATGAAATCATATGAGATTTTTTGCGATGTTTGAGGTGGCTTATTGTCCGAGCAACTTGTAGTGGGTAAGACGAGGTTATTGGACTTGAAATCAGTGCAATCGAATTTATATAATGTATATTAGAGGGAAATTGTCACTATTCAGTTCAGAATTAGGGAAGAGTTCTTGTTGAGCGGAGGACTCTATGAATTATTGATTTGATAGGTAGTTATGAGCTTCTACGCATCATTTTCATCGTTGCAGTATCGCGAGGGTTGGATCAGGGATTATGCACATATGAGGTATACTACGGGCATCAGGTTAGTGAATTTGCAACTTCTACGGTTGGAGGATGTTATTATGGGCATACGAATTATGCGGTGCATCGTGTGGTTTCACCATGGGTGTATGATCATTGTTTGGTTTCAGCATGGGCGTATGTTCATATTTGGTATAGTGGGTTGATTGCATGGGCGCATGGGAGAATTCTGGATATTGGAATTTGGTTGTAAGGCTTGTGGGCTAAGGTAGCAGGAAGGATCTTCAGTCTGGCTCGAGCTAATGTATTCACATGGGTTGTGGTGGCACGGGTAGGTGCACGAGGTGTTAAATAGTGGTTTTGGGCAATTCCGGAGCGGTTCTTGGCACATTCGAGGACGAACATATGTTTAAGTGGGGCAGAATGTAATGATGCGAACGGTCGTTTTGAACTCTAGCACATCGTTAGGCGGTTTGAGGTCTTGAGTAGCTCCACTTCATGTTTTTATTATTTGTACGCGTATCCAGAATCAAATTTCGGGAAGTTCGGAGTTGATTCAGATGGAAAATATTCTCAATTCGGAAGCTTGAGGTTGGAAGAGTTGACCAAGGTTTGACTTTTGAGTAAACGGCCTCTAAATCGGGATTTGAAGGTTGCAATAGGTTCGTATGATGATTTTGGACTTGGGTGTATGTTCGGGTTGAGTATCGGGTGGTCCGGAAGCATTTCGGCACTTATTGTGGAAAGTTGGCATTTTAAAGGTTTTAGAATTCCATAAGATTGATATGAAGTGAACTTTGATTTTATTGATGTCCGTTTGGGATTCCGAGCCTTGGAATAGGTTCGTATCGAGATTTGTAACTTGCACATAAAGTTTGGCATAATTCCGGAATGTTTAAATATAATTCGGACGCGTTCGGTGACGTTTGAAAGTTTGAAAGTTGAAAGAAGGGTTTTGATCTTCGATTCGTAGTTTGGATGTTGTTTGGTGTGATTTGCGGCCTCGAGCAAGTTTGCATCATGTTTTGGAAACAGTTGGTATGATTGGACGGGGTCCCGGGGGCCTTGGTTGTGTTTCGGATGGGCTACGGGTCATTTCGCCACGTTTGAGCTGCTGTTTCTGAGATCTAGTGCATCCTTCTTCGCGATCGCGAAGAAAGGGCCACGATCGCGAAGAGCAAAGTGTTGTTCCAGGCCTTGTGAATCGTGATCGCGTAGAAGGAATTTCTGTTATTAGTAGTATGACTTCGGGAGCTTATATCTTACAATATATAAAGAATTTGGGGATGATCCAGACATGAAAGTTGTATCCTTAAAATATAGTTTTCAGAAAATTAAACTGTTTGACATTTGAATTTTTTTACAAAATATTATGGCCATTATATCGAAGGGTGTCTGTGAAGAGGAAACAAAATTTGTACATCGCGATCGCGAGATTTTGACCGTGATCGCAATAAAGGAAACGATGCTGGAACTTTTGTTAATCGCGAGGCCTGACATGTGTATTAAACATCTAATTTCGGAATTTTGAGCTCATTTCATCACTTTTAAGTTCTTGGAGCTCATGTGGGGCGATTTGGGGTGATTCCTGAAGATCGTTTTTGCCATATATCATAACGTAAGTCACTCCTACTTATTTCAAGTTAAATACATGGGTTATATGTGGATTTTAACAAGGAAATTTAATAGAAATTATGGAGTTTTTGGAAGAAAATCTAGAAATGATATTTTTAGATTTTGACCACGAAATTGGATATGGAATTAGGAATAAATTATATATTTGAGTTCGTGGTATTATGGGTAATGTTTATCTTCAAAAAATTTCGGAATCGGGGCACGTGGGCCCGAGAGTTGATTTGATTGACTTTTTGAGCAGAGTTGAAAATTATTATAAATTGATTAATTGTGAGTATGAGAGTATATAAATTGATTAATTGTGAGTATATTTCGTTGCGAGATAAGTCTCCTTTCTAACTTTGTGAGGGGGAATCTGCCCCGTAGGTATTAAAATTTTTATGTGCTACTAGTTGTGGGTACTATATACGCACGAAGTGATGAGAGTCCGTACGTAGCTAGAAGCATATGTATGTCCGGGTAGACTTAGGACTTTATCATGTAATATTTGAATTATTTGAACTCGTTTTGCTATCTTAATTAAGTGGATTTATTATTGAAATTGATTTGTGAAAATATTAGGCTGAGCTTTATCACATTGAGTTGTTTGGCGAGATATTTTATAAACGGTAAAAGTTATGGTTACTTTATGCACCTGCACCTGTGTTGTAAGCACGTGACTCGTAATTCGATAAGTTTCCTTTCCTGTGGATCGGGACGCGCCTCGGCGGTATATTGAGATGCATCTTTGGTTCGCACCGGTCGACCCCCGGCACTGTACACACCACTCTGGATCGGGCCGTATGACCTCGACATAATCGTGTGTTATACCGCTAGCAGTACGGATATTCACAAGATCCCCCTTCTATTGAGGCCTGGCATTTTAGATGGTATTCCTTATCCATTTGAGATTTCACTTGATATTTCAAATATGTTGAGATGGCACATTATATTTGAGATATTTATATCGTTAAAAGAAATTTTTGGAGGATTATGTTAGTTACAGTTTTTATCTCAATACTACTGTTGTGCTTCATATCTGTTATGAGTTATCATATTGATTTATCGGACCACTAGTAAGTGTCAATGTCAACCCCTCTTCACTACTTCTCTGGTGTTAGGCTATATACTTACTAGGTACTCGTTGATTTACGTACTCATGATACACTTCTTCACTAAATGTGCAGGATCTTACAGGCTAATTTGGTGGCCATCTTGGCGCGTCGGCACAACTGCTGTGGGGACTTTATGGTAAGCTGCTTTCTATGCTACAAACCATAGCCCACATAGTTTCCATCTTATTTATTTACTTTATCATATCTATTTTATATTTTAAACAGATGTTGTATTATTATTGCACTATTTTGTAGGCGCTCATGCCCTTGTGACACCAGGTTTTAGGATGTTCTAGAAGTTGTTTGTAGTTTTGCTTAGCATTTACTAACTTTTATTATCTATTCTATTTAAATTGTAAGTTGCCATGATTTTAATGCGTTGATTTCTTTATCTAATAAAATTCACGATTTTGAAAATAATAAAATACATAATTAAGTTGGTAGTTCACCATTGGATTGCCTAACGGCGACGTTAGCACCATCACCACCTATAGTGGGTTTGGGGTTCTTGAGACAAAATCTACATGGGCAAGGAGCGATCAGTTGGTCTTGCACATATTGTAGTTTCCATGGTGCTTAATCAATTAGAATATGGATCAAGGTCCAAATTCTAGCAATATAAACAACGGCAACTTGAGCATTCATCATTAGATATATGAATCTTCATTCCTTGTTTTGCCATTTTGTATATAATCTTTGCTAAGAAATGAATTTGATATCTTTTGAAGATAAGTAGAGATAGCTAAGATAATGTCATTTCTTTATGTGTAATTGTCTTAGAATTGTTGAAGATCTTATCTTGCTTATGTGACTTATATTAATAACACACAAACAAGTACGTTTGAATTCTTATCATATGCACATAAAGAATGAGTTTGTGACTTACTTGAAATGAATATATGACTCTTCTTTATTAAATAGAATGACTCATATTCTTTAGACTTTGTCAAATCTCACATCTCAATTCTTGCCACATAATATAATTACTTTAAGATTCACCATTCCCATAAGGTAAGGCTGCCACGTTAATCTTTATCCCAAAGATTTTAATTTCCTAGTTAATTTTACCACCAAAATTATTAAGTAATCCAATTATCTACATAATTAAGAATTATCTCAAACTACTTAAAATACTACTTACTTTTAACATACTTTATATAACTTACTATAATGGTCATGTGGTACCATATAAAATAAATAAATACACTATTATTTAATTAAAATATTCATGTAAAAATACATATATTTTCTCAACTTATAATTTTTCCAGTCTCTTATAAAGAGTAAAAATTCTCGTACGCTTAATTTTTAAAATGGTAAAAAAGATAATCTTTTTTTCTTGTGAGAAAATAATTTCTATCTTTACAATAAAGAAAATCTCATAAACTTTCTCATATTATGTGTATAATTTAAAGCATATTCGAAAGTAGTAATTTCAATAACTATATAAAATCATATTTTTTCAAACCTTTTTTTTACAAAAATATTTCACTCAAAATACCATATCCAATGTATATAACGGTATCAATATTGTTAAACTTACGGGGTCTTATAATAACATAGTCACAATTTCTCTATAATCTCATGAATAGTCTTAATCCCTTCAAGCACATATGGAATACTACGACTTATCCTAATATTAAAGTACGGGATGTAACATCCTTCCTCCCTTTAGAACATTCATACTCAAATGTAAACTCTTAGAGATTTACAAAATTTTCACTAGGATCTCCTCTGTAAATTAAACTAAAACCCAAACTATATCCGAAGTCTCGACTATTCATAATGTTTTGTACTTGAGTATCTCGTATCTTCTTCACCTTTACCTTACTTACTTTTCAATCTCGCATCGTATCTTCTATTTCTTTCATAATCTCCCTTCAACATAGATGGAGATTACGCTTAAAGCTCTACTGTAATACCTACACCTCTGGTGCATACAAAATCTTGCGAAAGCTTCATACTGACTTCTTACGACTCAGCTCTATGGCACGATCTGGAAATAAAAGAAGGATAACATTTCCTAAATGCCCTATAGCCTCTCAATTATTAATGTGGCGCGCAACACACCCATAAGTGAGACTCTACTAGACACGGCTTTGTAGACTTCCTAGGACACGACCCGCTCTAATACCACTTTGTCATGCCCCAAACCTGGGGAGGCGTGGCTGGCACTCGGTGTCGTGCTAGACCTAGCGAACCACTATGTAACTCAGGATCGTTCGACCAAAACTAAAATATACATAGGTCGAGTTAGCTGAACTCATTCCTTTTGTAACTATCTTGGGCCCACATGGCCACAATTCATAATGTACAACTGTAAGTAGGAAAATATTATATCAACGAACCATCTTTCTTAAAACATGAATACATATAGGCCGTCAAGGCCTCTGATATACTGTACAAAATAAACCTCTGTCTACAAAGCCTATAAGATTATTTGACATCAAATGGGACAGGGTACCGGCCTACCTATAAATCTGTAATAAAATTCTGACATGATGACTTATAGACTCGGCTGCACTCCGAATGAAGTGGAGTCTTACCGATCCTTCGCTGAATGCTAACCTCGTCTACTATGAGGGCTCGTCCACCTGATTATCTATACCTGCAGGCATGAATGCAGCGTCCCCAACAAAAGGACGTCAGTGCGAATAATGTATTGAGTATGTAAGGCAGAATTGAAACAAAACAATAAGTCAACATTAATTAAAGACATATAAGAATCAACCTGAATCTCTGAAGTGCCACCACATATGCATACTTATTATACTTACATACATAGTGCTTCTCGTTGAGGCTATTTCTATTATCCATTTCGTATGATGCATGACTTCCCAACTGATCAGTGGTAACTGCCCGACCGTTCGTAGCGCGGTGATAAATATTTAATTTTTCAACCGATCGTAGCTCGATGGTAAATGCATGACTGCCCGACCGGCCGTAGCTCGGTGGTAAATGTGTAACTGCCCAACCGGCCGTAACTTGGCGGTAAATGCATTATGCATATAATACCATTATGTACATTAACATCTTTAACATATACCTCAGTAGAGACTTAGGAACGTACTTAGACATACTTGGATATAACTTTAGAGGAATAAATAATATACACATTTTTAACTGTTAAGAGTAGAACCACTTATGGAATAGCATTACGTTTACGTGTTATTACTTGGATCATGCCAAAAGAAAGATGGGATAACCTTAACATACCTGGTGTAGGAAAATTCGTATAATATTCTTGAGACAAAATCTACACGGGCAAGGAGCGATCAGTTGGTCTTACACATATTGTAGTTTCCGTGGTGCTTAATCAATTAGAGCATGAAGCAAGGTCCAAATTCCAACAATATAAGCAATGGCAACTTGAGCATTCATCATTAGATATATGAATCTTCATTCCTTGTTTTGCCATTTTGTATATAATCTTTGCCAAGAAATGAATTGGATATCTTTTGAAGATAAGTAGAGATGACTAGGATAATGTCATTTCTTTACGTGTAATTGTCTTAGAATTGTTGAAGATCTTATCTTGCTTATTTGACTTACGTTAATAACACACAAACAAGTACGTTTGAATTCTTATCAGATGCACATAATGAATGCGTTTGGGACTTACTTCAAATGAATATATGACTCTTTATTAAATGGAATGACTCACATTCTTAAGACTTTGCCAAATATCACATCTCAATTCTTGCCACATAATATAATGATTTTAAGAGTCACCATTCCCATTAGGTAAGGCTGCCACATTAATCTTTATCCCAAAGATTTTAATTTCCTAGTTAATCTTACCACCAAAATCATTAAGTAATCCAATTATCTACATAATTAAGAATTATCTCAAACTACTTAAAATACTACTTATATTTAACATACTTTATATAACTTACTATAATGGTTATGTGGTACCATATAAAAGAAATACATACACTATTATTTCATTAAAACATCCATGTAAAAATACATATATTTTCTCAACTTATAATTTTCCTAGTCTCTTATAAAGAGTAAATATTCTCGTACGCTTAATTCTTAAAATGGTAAAAAAGATAATCTTCTTCTCTTGTGAGAAAATAATTTCTATCTTTACAATAAAGAAAATCTCATAAACTTTCTCATATTATGTGTATAATTTAAAGCATATTCAAAAGTAGTAATTTCAATAACTATATAAAATAATATTTTTTTTCAAATCTTTTTTTTTTTACAAAAATGTTCCACTCAAAATACCATATCCAATGTATATAACGATATCAATATTGTTAAACTTATGGGGTCTTATAATAACATAGTCACAAATTCTCTATAATCTCATGAATAGTCTTAATCCCTTCAAGCACATATGGAATACTACGACTTATCCTAATATTAAAGTACGGGATGTAACATCCTTCCTCCCTTTAGATCATTCATACTCAAATGTAAACTCTTAGAGATTTACAAAATTTTCACTAGGGTCTCCTCAGTAAATTAAACTAAAACTATATCCGAAGTCTCGACTATTCACAACGTTTTGTACTTGAGTATCTCGTATCTTCTTCACCTTTACCTTACTTACTTTTCAATCTCGCATCGTATCTTCTATTTCTTTCATAATCTCCCTTCAACATAGATGGAGATTACGCTTAAAGCTCTACTGTAATACCTACACCTCTGGTGCATATAAAATCTTGCGAAAGCTTCATACTGACTTCTTACGACTCAGCTCTATGGCACGATCTAGAAATAAAAGAAGGATAATATTTCCTAAATACCCTATAGCCTCTCAATTATTAATGTGGCGCGCAACACACCCATAAGTGAGACTCTACTAGACACGGCTTTGTAGACTTCCTAGGACACGACCCGCTCTAATACCACTTTATCATGCCCCAAACCTGGGGAGGCGTGGCTGGCACCCGGTGTCGTGCTAGCCCGAGCGAACCACTATGTAACTCATGATCGTTCGACCAAAACTAGAATATACATAGGTCGAGTTAGCTGAACTCATTCCTTTTGTAACTATCTTGGGCCAACATGGCCACAATTCATAATGTACAATTGTAAGTAGGAAAATATTATATCAATGAACCATCTTTCTTAAAACATGAATACATATAGGCCGTCAAGGCCTCTGACATACTGTACAAAATAAACCTCTGTCTACAAAGCCTCTAAGATTATTTGACATTAAATGGGACAGGGTATCGGCCTACCCATAAATCTATAACAAAACTCTAACATGATGAATTATAGACTCGGCTGCACTACGAATGAAGTGGAGTCTTACTGATCCTTCGCTGAATGCTAACCTCGTCTACTATGAGGGCTCGTCCAACTGATTATCTATACCTGCAGGCATGAATGCAGCGTCCCCAACAAAAGGACGTCAGTACGAATAATGTAGTGAGTATGTAAGGCAGAACTGAAATATAACAATAAGTCAACATTAATTAAAGACATATAAGAATCAACCTGAATCTCTGAAGTGCCACCGTATATGCATACTTATTATACTTACATACATAGTGCTTCTCTTTGAGACTATTTCTATTATCCATTTCGTATGATGCATGACTGCCCAACTGATTAGTGGTAACTGCCTGACCGTCCGTAGCACGGTGGTAAATATTTAATTGCCCAACCGGCCGTAGCTCGGTGATAAATGCATGACTGCCTGACCGGCCGTAGCTCGGTGGTAAATGTGTAACTGCCCAACCGGCCGTAGCTTGGTGGTAAATGCATGATGAATATAATACCAATATGAACATTAATATCTTTAACATATACCTCAATAGAGACTTAGGAACGTACTTAGACATACTTGGATATAACTTTACAGGAATAAATAACATAGACATTCGTAACTGTTAAGAGTAGAACCACTTATGTAATAGCATTACGTTTACATGTCATTACTTGGATCATGCCAAAAGAAAAATGGGATAACCTTAACATACCTGGAGTAGGAAGAATTCGTATAATATTCTTGAGACAAAATCTACACGGGCAAGGAGCGATCAGTTGGTCTTGCACATATTGTAGTTTCCGTGGTGCTTAATCAATTAGAGTATGAAGCAAGGTCCAAATTCCAGCAATATAAGCAATGTCAACTTGAGAATTCATCATTAGATATATGAATCTTCATTCCTTGTTTTGCCTTTTTGTATACAATCTTTGCCAAGAAATGAATTGGATATCTTTTGAAGATAAGTAGAGATGACTAGGATAATGTCATTTCTTTACGTGTAATTGTCTTAGAATTGTTGAAGATCTTATCTTTCTTATGTGACTTACGTTAATAACACACAAACAAGTACGTTTGAATTCTTATCAGATGCACATAAAGAATGAGTTTGTGACTTACTTCAAATGAATATATGACTCTTATTTATTAAATGTAATGACTCACGTTCTTAAGACTTTGCCAAATCTCACATCTCAATTCTTGCCACATAATATAATGACTTTAAGAGTCACCATTCTCATAAGGTGTAACGACCCGGTCGGTCATTTTGAATATTATAACTCCGTTCCCCCATTTACTGCTCAATTTATGTTATATGGTTATTTTATGACTTACCGGGTTTGTGGGTTTGGGTCCGGATGGAATTCAGAGTGAAATGAGACACTTAGTCTCATAATTAAAAATTTAAGTTAGAAAAGTGGACCGAATATGAACCTATGTGTAAACGACCTCGGATTTGAATTTTGATGATTCTAATATCTTCGTATAGTGATTTTGGACTTAGGAGCGTGTCCGGAATATTATTTGGAGGTCCGTAGTGGAATTAGGCTTGAAATGCCGAAAGTTGAATTTTGGAAAGTTTGACCGGGGGAGGGGGGATTGACTTTTTGATATCGGGGTCGAAATCCGATTCTGAAAATTTGAGTACCTCCGTTATATTATTTATGACTTGTGCGCAATATTTGAGATAAATCGGACGTGATTTGATAGGTTCCGGAGTCGTCTGTAGAAATTAGAAATTTCAAAGTTCATTATGCTTGAATTGGGGTGTAATTCATGGTTTTAGCGCTGTTTGAGATGATTTGAGGGTTCGACTAAGTCCGTATGATGTTTTACGACTTGTTGGTATATTTGATTGAGGTCCTGAAGGGCTCGGGTGAGTTTTGGATGGCTAACGGATCAAAAATTTGGACTTGAACAACTGCTGGAATTTTCTGACATCTGATGATCTTTTCCTTCTACGTGATCGCGTGAATGCGTCTGCGATCGCGTAGGCTTAGTTGGTCAGTAGGGGGTTTTATTCTACGCGATCGCGTGGGGATATTTGTGATCACGTAGGGTTAATGTGAGGCAGTGGCATTTTGTGCTTCACGATCGCGTGAAGCGGGATGCGATCGCGTAGCTCTGGGATTTTGTGACTCGCGAACGCGTGAAGAAGGTTGCGTTCGCGTAGAGTAAGTAGAGCAGAAATTGAAGTCACACATTTTGTGCTTCGCGATCACGTGGACATGTCCGCGATCGCGTAGGTCTGTGATGTTGTGCTTCACGATCGCGTGGGAAAGTTCGCGATCGCATAGAGTAAAATCTGGGCGATGGGAAATTATTCTTCGCGATCGCGTGGGAATGTTCGCGATCGCGTTGAGCAAATGTCTGGGCAGAGAGTTTAAGTTCTGAAAATGGGACTTCATCCCATTTTCAGTTTTTGACGGATTTGAGCTTGGGAAGAGGCGATTTTCGGGAGAGGTTCAAGGTAAATAACGGGGTAAGTGTTCTTAACTCAATATTGGTTAAATTACCCGAATCCATAGTTTTTTAATCATTTAATTGGTGAATTAAGTTGGAAAAGTGTGAAAACCCTCTTAGTTTAAATTGAAGATTTGAAGGTCGAGTTGGAGTCAGATTTTGATAAAGTTGGTATGGTTAGACTCGTGGTTGAATGGGCTTCCGGATTTTATAAATTTTGTCGAGTTCTGAGACGTGGGCTCCACAGGCGATTTTTGAGCTAAAATTCGGAATTTTATGGAAAATTAACATTTCCTAATGGAATTAATTTCAATAAATTTTATTGACTGAAACGAATTATTTGTGACTAGATTCGAAGCATTCAGAGGCCGATTTGCGAGGCAAAGGCATAGCAGAGTAAAGAATTTCATGCTCTGAGGTAAGTAACAATTTTAAATCTGGTCATGAGGGTATGAAACCCCAAATTTTTGTATCATGTGATTATTTTAGAGGTGACACACATGCTAGGTGACGGGCGTGTGGGCGTGCACCGAGGGGATTGTGACTTGGGCCGTCCCGGGAAACTATAAAGTTGAATAATTTGTTATTAGCTAGATGCTCTCTATGTGTTGATAAAATTTGACTGAAAAACCATGCTTAGGCTATGTGATAGTATTGTTGGGATCTACAGAGATCGTGTACTTGTTGAATTGCCTGTTAAATGCTATATGTACTCAATCTCAGTTTTTACTTGCACATTTTGTCTCAGTCTCTGTTATTATTATTATTGATACATCATATCATTGTTGTTTGGGCTGATTGTATGATTGTTGAGAGCCCTAGAGACTGGAGAGCTTTATGACTGAGTGAGGCCAAAGGCCTGATTGTGAAATATTATATTATAGCACGTGAGTTGGCCGTGCAGATCCTTATATTATACTATAGCATGTGAGTTGGCCGTGCAGATCCTTATATTATACTATAACACGTGAGTTGGCCGTGTGGATCCAGGAATTTATATTATGGCACGTGAGTTGTCCGTGCAACACGTGAGTTGTCCATGCAGATTATAGAGCTAGGGCTGTAGGAGCCCCTCCGAAATCTGTACACCCCCAGTGAGCGCGGGTACCCATTGAGTGTGAGTGCTGAGGGCTGAGAGCCGGGTGATGAGTTGTGTGACTGTTGCCTGAGAGGCTGTACTTGCTTTGCATTTGTTGTTGCACTTGGTTGCTATATGTCATTGTTGTGAAATCTTTAAAAGATTTTATATCCGGATTACATGAACTTGAACTGTATAAAATTTATTTGACTTAAACTGCCGAATTTGAAAGCATGTCTATTCTTTGGGGGAATTACTGAAAGTGAACTATAACTGTGTAGCTCATCATTATCTTCAGTTCCTTAGTTATTATTGTTACTTACTGAGTTGGTTGTACTCATACTACACCCTGTACTTCGTGTGCAGATCCAGGTATTCTCGGATATAGCGAGTGTTGATCCTTTCGCACGGTTGATTTTCAGGAGATTTTGAGGTAGTTGCCGTATTTCGCAGACCTTGTCTCACCTTCTCTATCTCCTTGTTTATTGTATTTAGTCTCAGACTATTATAAACCGTATTTTCCAAACTTGTATTCATATTAGATGCTAATGTACGAAGTGACACCAGGTTTTGGGGATTTCGTATTGTATTTAATTATTATATTTTCAAACTTGAAAGAAATTGTAGTTTATTGATATTATCGGCTTGCCTAGTATTGAGAAAGACGCCATCACGACAGGTTGGGATTTTAGGTCATGAAAAGTTGGTATCAGAGCCTAAGTTACATAGGTCTCATGAGTCATGAGCAGGTTTAGTAGAGTCTTGCGGATTGGTACGGAGACGTCTGCACTTATCTTCGAGAGGCTGCGGAACGCATAGGAAAATTTCATTTTCTTGTATTCTGTCGTGCAAATTTGTTGATTCTAGAAACTAAATTTCTACTATTCTATTCTCTCACAGATGCTGAGGACACATACTACCGGATCGGACAGTCAGTCACCAGTGCCACCAATTAGGGCCGCGAGAGGCAGGGGCCGTGGTACAGGCCGGGGCCGAGGTAGAGGTCGAGGTGTAGCTCGTACCACAGTTGGACCAGCACCTGTAGTACTACCAGTTGCTCCAGCTCAGGAGCATATTTCAGATATAGCTGAGCCGACAAGATCAGCTCAGGCACCAGCTGTGCCCATTGACATTCCAGGCCTTCAGGAGACTTTCGCCCAGATATTGGCAGCTTGCCTTGGTCTTGCTCAGGTGGTTTTGGCTCAGGCCGCACCTGCCACTTTTCAGGCCGAGTTGGGGGAGGGGGTACTCATACCCCTGTTGCCCTTACTCCAGACTAGGTAGTACAGAGACTTCAGGTACCAGGGGAACTACCAGCCTAGCCGGCTGCAGCTGCTCAGGCCCCGGTAGTTCCTGTTATGATAGATGATGAGCAGAGGAGACTTGAGAGATTTGAGATGCTTCGAGATCCACCATTTAGCGGTACTGAGTCAGATGATGCTCACGGTTTTCTGGAGAGGTGTCAACGGATGCTTTAGACAGCGGGTATTCTGGAGACCAGTGGGGTCTCATTCACTACTTTTCAGTTTTCTGGGGCTACCCTCAGACGGTGGGAGACTTACGAGAGGCGTAGGCCTGTTGGCGCAGCACCCCTTACTTGGCAGCAGTTCTCTGTGGTCTTTTTGGAGAAGTTCGTGCCACAGTCCCGTAGAGAGGAGTTGCGCACAGGCATTTTGAGCAGCTTCGCCAGGGTGATATGTCCGTGATGCAGTACGAGATAAGATTTTCTGAGTTGGCTCGTCACGTGTCTGGATGGTTCCCACTGATAGGGAGAGGATTAAATGGTTCATTTATGGCCTCACATATCAGTTGCAGTTACTTATGACTAGAGAGAGAGTATCTGGTACTACTTTTGATGAGGTAGTGGACATTGCTCGGCAGATAGAGATGGTTCGTAGCCAGGAACGTGGAGAGAGAGAGGCCAAGAGGCCTCGTGGTCTAGGTGATTACAACGGTGTTCCTTCAGGGGGTCAGTTTTACCACGGTAGGGGTCGTTCTTACAGACACGCTCATACGGGTCGTCCTGCTCATCGTGGTGCATCAGCTAGCCACGATTCTTACAGTGCTCACTCAGGCCAGTCTTCATTGAGTTCACTACCAGCACAAAGTTCTCATCATGCCTCGTCCGCTCAGGGTTCGACAGGTAATTCCTTGGGTTATCAGGAGCAATAGTTCCGTCAGAGGAGGGGTTGTTTCGAGTGCGGAAAATTTGGTCATTTCAAGAGAGTGTGTCCTAGGCTGTTGAATGGGGCTCTACAACAGAATTCTCGACCGACGGCACCATCACTAGCAGTTACACCACCCACCCAGCCATCTCGGGGTGGGGGTCAGGCAGCTAGGGGTCACCCTAGAGGGGAGGCCGATCATGAGGAGGGCATGCTCGATTCTATGCTTTTCCTGCCAGGCCAGATGCTGTTGCCTTAAATGCAGTGATCATAGGTATGATTTCAGTGTGCCACAGGGAGGCTTCTATATTATTTGACCTTGGTTCCACTTATTCATATGTATCATCGTATTTTGCTCCTTATCGGGATATGCCTTGTGAGTCCTTA
This sequence comes from Nicotiana tabacum, assembly GCF_000715075.1. Classification (NCBI taxonomy): domain Eukaryota; kingdom Viridiplantae; phylum Streptophyta; class Magnoliopsida; order Solanales; family Solanaceae; genus Nicotiana; species Nicotiana tabacum. Next base: position 24,564,514 of record NC_134094.1, on the reverse strand, counting down.
GTTTTACCTGTTTGTGTATCTACATCGATGGGCGATATTATTACTGTGGATCGTGTGTATCGGTCGTGTGTGGTAACTATAGGTGAACTGGAGACTAGAATTGATCTCTTATTACTCGGTATGGTTGATTTCGATGTAATCCTGGGTATGGATTAGTTGTCTCCATGTCATGCTATCCTAGACTGTCATGCAAAAATCGTGACATTGACGATGCCGAGGTTGCCAAAGGTTGAATAGAAGGGTTCTTTAAATTTTGTTCCTAGCAGGGTAATTTCTTATTTGAAGGCCCAACGTATGGTTGAAAAGGGATGCTTGTCATATTTGGCCTTTGTGATTATTGATTCAGTACCGGTCGTGCGAGACTTTTCGGATGTATTTCCTTCAGACCTTCCGAGTATGCCACCCGACAGGGATATTGATTTCGGTATTGACTTAGTGCAGGGCACTCAACCCATTTCTATTCCTCCGTATTGTATGACACCGGCTTAGTTAAAAGAATTAAAAGAGCAACTTTAGGAACTCTTTGAAAAAGGCATTATTAGGTCTAGTGTGTCACCTTGGGTTGCACCGGTTCTGTTTGTGAAAAAAAAAGATGGTACTATGCGGATGTGCATCGATTATAGGCAGTTGAACAAAGTTACAATAAAAAATAAATATCCCTTACCGCGTATTGATGACTTATTTGACTAGTTTCAGGGAGCGAGGGTGTTCTCCAAAATTGATTTGAGGTCTGGGTATCACCAGTTGAAAATTCAGGATTCGGATATTCTCAAGACGGCATTCAGAACTCGTTATGGCCACTATGAATTTCTTGTGATGTCCTTTGGACTAACTAATGTCCCAGCAGCATTTATGCATTTGATGAATAGTGTATTCTAGCCATATCTTGATTTATTTGTCGTGGTATTTATTGATGATATTCTGGTGTATTCACATAGCTAGGAGGAGCATGCACAACACTTGGGTATTGTATTACAGGGGCTGAGAGAGAAGAGACTTTATGCTAAATTCTCTAAGTGTGAGTTCTGGCTTAGTTCAATGGCATTCATGGGACATATAGTGTCCAATGAAGGAATTAAGGTGGATCCGAAGAAAATAGAGGCAGTTCAGAATTGGCCTTGGCCATCTTCAGTTACTGAGATTCAAAGTTTTCTCGGCTTGGTAGGTTATTATTATCGCTTTGTGGAGGGATTCTCCTCTATTACATTGCCTATGCCTAAATTAACCCAGAAAGGTGCTCTGTTCAGGTGGTCGGATGAATGTGAATAGAGCTTTCAGAAGCTCAAGACAGCTTTGACTACAACTCTAGTATTGGTGTTGCCTACAGATTCAAAGTCTTATACTATGTATTATGACGCGTCGCGTATTGGTCTCGGTGCAGTGCAGATGCAAGATGGTAGGGTGATTGCCTATGCATACAAACAGTTAAAGGTACACGAGAAGAATTATTCAGTCTACGATCTTGAGTTAGCAACTATTGTTCATGCCTTGAAAATTTGGCGGCATTACTTGTACGGTGTCCAGTGTGAGGTAAATACCGATCACCAGAGTCTACAACATTTGTTTAAACAGAAGGATCTTAACTTGCAGCATCGAGGAGGTTGGAGTTGCTTAAGGATTATGATATCACCATTCTCTATCATCCCGGAAAGGCCAATATGGTGGCCGATGCCTTGAGTCGTAAGGCGGAGAGTTTGGGAAGCTTAGCATACTTATCGATAGCAGAGAGGCCTTTAGCCTTGGATGTTCAGGCCTTGGCTAATCAATTTGTTAGATTGAATATTTTCGAGCTGAATCAAGTTTTGGCCTATGTGGTTTCTCGGTCTTCTTTATATGAACGCATACGAGAGCGCTAGTATGATGATCCACATCTGCTTGTCCTTAAGAACATGGTTCAGCACGGTGATGCCAAGGAAGTCACTATTGGAGATGACGATGTATTACAGATGTATGGCAGGCTATGTGTACCTAATGTAGATGGTTTGTGTAAGCTGATTCTCCAGGAAGCTCACAGTTTGCGGTACTCTATTCATCCAGGCGCCGCGGAGATGTATCAGGATTTGAGACAGCACTATTGGTGGAGGCAGATGAAGAAAGATATAGTTGGGTTTGTATCTCGGTGTTTAAATTGTCAACAGGTAAAGTATGACCACCAGAGATCGGGCAGATTGCTACAGAGACTTAAAATTTCGGAGTGGAAGTGGGAGCGTATTACCATGGACTTCGTAGTTGGACTCCACGGACTTTGACAAAGTTTGATATTGTTTGGGTGATAGTAGATCTGTTGACCAAATCTGCACATTTTATTCTAGTCGGTACTTATTATTCTTCGGAGCGGTTGGCTGGGATTTATATTCGCGAGATTGTTCGCCTACATGGTGTGCCGGTGTCTATTATTTCAGATCGGGGTACGCAGTTTACCTCACAATTTTGGAGGGCAGTGCAGCGAGAATTGGGCACACAGGTTCAGTTGAGTACAATATTTCAGCCTCAGACAGACGGACAGTCCGAGCGCACTATTCAGATATTGGAGTATATGTTACGCGCTTGTGTCATTGATTTTGGGGGTTCTTGGGATCAATTTCTACCACTCGCAGAGTTTGCTTACAATAATAGCTACCAGTCAAGCATTCAGATGGCTCTGTATGAGCCATCTGTGTATGGGAGACGGTGCCGGTCTCAGGTGGGTTGGTTTGAGCCTGGTGAGGCTAGGCTATTGGGTACGAACTTGGTTTAGGATGCTTTAGAGAAGGTCAAAGTGATTCAGAAACGGCTTCGCACGACACAGTCTAGACAGAAGAGTTATGCCGACAGGAAGGTTCGTGATGTTGTTTACATGGTTGGGGAGAAGGTTCTGCTCAATATCTCACCCATGAAGGGTGTGTTGAGGTTCGGGAAGAAAGGTAAGTTGAGTCCTCGGTATATTGGGCCTTTTGAGATACTTAAGAAAATTGGAGAGGTGGCTTATGAGCTTGCCTTTCCACCTAGTATATCAGGTGTTCATCCAGTGTTCCATGTATCCATGCTCCGAAAGTATGTCGTGGATCCGTCTCATATTCTAGATTTCAGTACAGTACAGTTGGACGGTAATTTAACTTATAATGTGGAGCCGGTGGCTATTTTAGACCGGCAGGTTAGAAAGCTGAGGTCAAAGAGCATAGCATAAGTGAAGGTGCAGTGGAGAGGCCAGCCAGCCAGAGAAGCTACTTGGGAGACTGAGCAGGAGATGCAGAGCAAATATCCACACTTATTTGAGACTCCAGGTATTGTTCTAAACCCGTTCGAGGATGAACGTTTGTTTAAGAGGGGGAGAATGTAACGACTCGGCCGTTCGTATTGAGTATTATAACCCCATTCCCCCATTTACAGCTCAATTTATGCTTTATAGTTGTTTTATGACTTACCGGGTTAGTGGGTTTGTGTCCGGAAGGAATTCAGAGTGAAATGGGATACTTAGTCTCAACATTGAAAATTTAAGTTAGAAAAGTGGACCGGATATGGACCTATGTGTAAACGACTTCGGATTTGAATTTTGATGATTCTAATAGCTTCGTATGGTGATTTTGGGCTTAGGAGTGTGTCCAGAATATAATTTGGAGGTCCGTAGTGGAATTAGGCTTGAAATGCCGAAAGTTGAATTTTGGAAAGTTTGACCGGGGGGTTGACTCTTTGATATCGGGGTCAAAATCTGATTCTGAAAATTTGAGTACCTCCATTATGTCATTTATGACTTGTGCGCAAAATTTGAGGTAAATCGGACGTGATTTGATAGGTTCTGGAGTCGTTTGTAGAAATTAGAAATTTCAAAGTTCATTAGGCTTGAATTGGGGTGTAATTCATGGTTTTAGCGTTGTTTGAGGTGATTTGAGAGTTCGACTAAGTCTGTATGATGTTTTCGGACTTGTTGGTATATTTGGTTGAGGTCCCAAGGGGCTAGGGCGAGTTTTGTATGGTTAACGGATAAAACAATTTGGACTTGAACAACTGCTGGAATTTTCTGACATCTGATGATGTTTTCCTTCTACGCGATCGCGTGAATGCGTCTGCGATTGCGTAGGCTTAGTTGGTCAGTGGGAGGTTTTTATTCTACACGATCGCGTGGGGATATCTGCGATCAGGTAGGGTTAATATGAGGCAGTGGCATTTTGTGCTTCGCGATCGCGTGAAGAAGGTCGCGTTCGCGTAGAGTAAGTGGAGCGAAAATAGAAGTCACGCATTTTGTGCTTCGCGATCGCGTGGACGAGTCCGCGATCGCGTAGGTCTGTGATGTTGTGCTTCGCGATCGCGTGGGAAAGTCCGCGATCGCATAGAGTAAAATCTCGTCGATGGAAAATTGTTCTTTGCGATCGCGTGGGAATGTTCGCGATCGCGTAGAGCAAATGTCTGGGCAGAGAGTTTAAGTTTTGAAAATGGGACTTCATCCCATTTTCAGTTTTTGACGGATTTGAGCTCGGGAAGAGGCTATTTTCGAGAGTTTTTCAAGGAAAACAACGGGGTAAGTGTTCTTACCTCAATATTGGTTATATTACCCGAATACATGGTTGTTTGTATCATTTAATTGGTGAATTAAGTTGGAAAAGTTTGAAAACTCTCTTAGTTTAAAATTGAAGATTTGTGGGTCGATTTGGGGTCGGATTTTGATAAAATTGGTATGGTTAGACTCGTGGTTGAATGGGCTTCCGAATTTTTTTAACTTTTGTCGAGTTCTGAGACGTGGGCCCCACATGTGATTTTTGAGCTAAATTTTAGATTTTTATGGAAAATTGGTATTTTCTTATGGAATTAATTCCAATAAATTTTATTGACTGAAACGAATTATTTGTGACTAGATTCGAGGCATTCAGAGGCCGATTTTCGAGGCAAAAGCATAGCAGAGTAAAGAATGTCACGCTATAAGGTAAGTAACAACTTTAAATCTGGTCCTGAGGGTATGAAACCCCGGAATTTTGTATCATATGATTATTTTGGAGGTGACACATATGCTAGGTGACAGGAGTGTGGGCGTGCACCGAGGGGATTGTGACTTGGGCCATCCCGGGAAACTGTAAAGTTGAATAATTTGTTGTTAGCTAGATGCTCTCTATGTGTTGATAAAATTTGACTGAAAATTCATGCTTAGGCTATGTGATAGTATTGTTGGGATTCACAGAGGCCGCGTACTTGTTGAATTGCCTGCTAAATTCTATATGTACTCAGTCTCAGTTTTTACTTGCATATTTTGTCTCAGTCTCTGTTATTATTATTGATACATCATATCATTGTTGTTTGAGATGATTGTACGATTATTGAGAGCCCTAGAGACTGGAGAGCTTTATGACTGAGTGAGGTTGAAGGCCTGATTATGAGATATTATATTATAGCACGTGAGTTGGCCGTGTAGATCCTTATATTATACTATAGCACGTGAGTTGACCGTGCGGATCCTTATATTATACTATAGCACGTGAGTTGGCCGTGCAGCATGTGAGTTGGCCGTGCAGATCCAGAGATTTATATTATGGCATGTGAGTTGTCTGTGCAGCACGTGAGTTGTCCGTACAGATTATAGCGCTTGGGCTGTAGGAGCCCCTCCGGAGTCTGTACACCCCCAGTGAGTACGGGTACCCAGTGAGTGTGAGTGCTAAGGGCTGAGAGCCGAGTGATGAGTTGTGTGACTGTTGCCTGAGAGGCTGTACTTGCTTTGCATTTGTTGTTGCACTTGGTTGCTATATGTCATTGTTATGAAATCTCTAAAATATTTTATATCCGGATTACATGAACTTGAACTGTATAAAATTGATTTGACTTAAACTGCCGGATTTGAAAGCATGTCTATTCTTTGCAGGAATTACTGAAAGTGAACTATAACTGGGTAGCTCGTCATTATCTTCAGTTCCTTAGTTATTATTATTACTTCCTGAGTTGGTTGTAATCATACTACACCCTGCACTTTGTGTGCAGATCCAGGTATTCCCGGACATAGCGGGTGTTGATCCTTTCGCGCGGTTGATTTTCAGGAGATTTTGAGGTAGCTGTCGTGTTTCGCAAACCTTGTCTCTCCTTCTCTTTCTCCTTGTTTATTGTATTTGGTCTCAGACTATTATAGACCGTATTTTTCCGACTTGTATTCATATTAGATGCTCATGTAAGCAGTGACACCGGGTTTTGGGGATTTCGTATTGTATTTAATAATTATATTTTCAAACTTGAAAGAAATTATAGTTTATTGATATTATCGGCTTGCCTAGTATTGAGATAGGCGTCATCACGACATGTTGGGATTTTGGATCGTGACATAAGGTAAGGCTGCCACGTTAATCTTTATCCCAAAGATTTTAATTTCCTAGTTAATCTTACCACCAAAATTATTAAGTAATCCAATTATCTACATAATTAAGAATTATCTCAAACTAGTTAAAATACTACTTACTTTTAACATACTTTATATAACTTACTATAATGGTCATGTGATACCATATAAAATAAATAAATACACTATTATTTAATTAAAACATCCATATAAAAATACATATATTTTCTCAACTTATAATTTTTCCAGTCTCTTATAAAGAGTAAAAATTCTCGTATGCTTAATTCTTAAAATGGTAAAAAAGATAATCTTTTTTTCTTGTGAGAAAATAATTTCTATCTTTACAATAAAGAAAATCTCATAAACTTTCTCATATTATGTGTATAATTTAAAGCATATTCGAAAGTAGTAATTTCAATAACTATATAAAATCATATTTTTTCAAACCTTTTTTTTACAAAAATGTTCCACTCAAAATACCATATCCAATGTATATAACGGTATCAATATTGTTAAACTTACGGGGTCTTATAATAACATAGTCACAATTTTTCTATTATCTCATGAATAGTCTTAATCCCTTCAAGCATATATGGAATACTACGACTTATCCTAATATTAAAGTATGGGATGTAACAAAAATAAGCCCAAGGGGCAAATCCCGAACTAAAAAGGCTACGGCCGAATTAACATGGTTCGGAGACGTCCGAATTCCGCAATAAAATAGGCCTTCGAATTCCCCCAGATAGCCGGTTAAAAGGGCTACCCGGCAAAATCATAAAGGCTTCGATAATATCAAGCCTCGAAAACTCTAATGAGTACAAAATTGTTCGAACTCCAGAACAGTCCCTTATTTTATGCTAAGGTATTACAAGTTTTGCAAATGCAAATGATAAAAAACTTTTTCAAGCCGAAAAAGGGACAAATGCATAAATAATTTTTTTACAAAGGCTATATCGTCCTAATGCAAAAGCCTAAGGGCTGTTTTTGCTTTGAGTTCGAGAACCATCATCGCTCAAATAAAAAACCTAAGGGTTACCTTACTTCAAGTTCGAGCAAGCACTCACTCGATCGTAAAGCATAAGGGCTATACTAGTTCGGTTTCAATCAAATTGTCTAAACCTCGGACCCTAGAATACAACTTCATAATTTTATAAGGCAGAAAGAAAAAAAGTTTTTATATATATACATGTCAAAAATCATTTACAAAGGCAACATGGCCTGATCAAAATTCTCTACAAAAGACCGAAATGGTCTTAAAAGAAACACAAAAAATACTAAAGGACATAGTCTTCTTCGGGAAAAATATCTTCTCCCTCGAGGCTTTCTCTTCTTTCAGATCCGCTCATACTCCCAAAATCATCATCATCAGGAAAGGCCAACACTTTGGCTTCAGCTTCGAGCTCCTTAGCATTCTCGATCTCGGCTGTAAGATCGAAGCCACGTGCATGGATCTACTCGAGAGTCTCCGTTCGAGACTAGCATTTAGCATGCTCGGCAACCCAGTTTTCTCGAGCCTGAGCAGCTTCATCAACCTCCTTTGCTCGAACCTGAGCAGCTTCAGCGTCAGACCGATAGACGGCTACCATTGCATTAGCATTAGCCGTGACCGTTTCGACCTACGATTTGGCCGCTGCAAGTTCTGTGGCCATCCTCTCTCGATCAGAAGTTGCTGAACTCAACCGAGATTAGAACTCCTCAATTTTCTTGGCTTGCACCAAGGCTTTCTCTTTCAAGCTTCTGAGTTGGGTCTCAGCCAAGGCCAGTTGAGCTCGGGTAGCTTCCTTTTCTAAGGCAAGGCGGTCTATGTTCTTCTTCCACGCCTCAGCCTCCGCTTTTACTACGTACACTTCCCCACGAAGCTGCCCGATCACATTGATCTTTCGCTGGACTTGTGGGACCGAACAATTAGCCACCACGCCCGAGTCAGTGTCATTAACTTCAAAGATTCTTTTTACCTGCTCGGCTAGATCAGCTTGTTCTTTCTAAGATGCTTCTAGCTCAGCCCGAAGTCCTTTTGCTTCCCCTTCTTTCTGCTCACTGAGAAACTTGAAGGTATCTCTCTCCTTAGTAAGCCCTTGGTTTTCGTCTTTGTACCGGCTCAGATCCCCTCGGGATCAGAAGAAAGCCTCGTGATGAAGCACAAATGCCTACAAAAATAGAAAGAAGGAATTATACAATTGGAGAAAAGTACAAATATGAAAATTGATAAAGAAAATATAAACTTACCCAGTTCAGGGCCTGTTGGGCTTTGTTGAAAAGACAAGGCATTCCCACCTCATCCATCTAGGCTTGGTATTCTTCCGTGACCAAACATCGGAGGTAGCTAGCCACCCATACGGGGGAAGCAAGAACTCGGGCATCCTCCGGGATGGTGATAACGATTGTTCTCTTACGTCCGTGATCGACACTAGGGGCCGAAAATCGATTAGTCAGTTTAAAACTCAAGGAAGCCTTGCCTTAGATCTTCTTCAGAGCATCCAAGTCATTCAGACCGGGGACATTTTCTACCCCAACAAAATAACCACGGAAAGGATTTTCCTCTTCGTGGGCTCCCTCCCCGTGACAAGTCTCCACGGCCTGAGCTTTGCGTATCATCAACTCAGAAAATAAAGGAAACGAGGGGGAATCCCCGATCTCTACTACCGTAAGTGGGTCTTTTGGGGCACCGCCTCCGTCTTGGGGAGCCTCAAGCCCGGTTTCTGCACCGGCATCCACCGCCTCTTCAACGGCCTCTTCGCCCCGAGATAAAATATCTTCGGTTTCTCTCGGCTCGGGGACTTGGGCCGAAGTCTCCTCCTCGACCTCATCAAGCCTAGACAGAGCAGTATCAATTCCCACCGGTTCCGAAGATCTTCGAATCTCGGTGCTAGCTCGCGCACGGGCCACCAGCCTGGAATCATCTTCTTTCTCTTCTTCTTCTTCTTCTTCTTCTTCTTCTTCTTCTTCTTCTTCTTCTTCTTCTTAGTCTTTGGACTGACTCCATAGTAGGCAGGATTGTGTTCCCCTTGGGTTTACAAGCTGTTCTCTTCTTGGATTTTTGACCCTTGGAGTTTGAGGCCCTTTTCCTCTTATTCTCCTTCATCGGTTTTGAAATAGGTGGTAAAACTTCTTCATCACTGGGCGGGGGTCTCATGGTCGCGTCCTTTCCGAGACATGCAAAAGGAGAAAGTAAGTAAACTCATGTTTGGACAAATGCTTGAATGATAGGCAAATCGATAAGTCAGGAAGAAGGCTTACCATGAGAACGAGCCTCCCACCGGCCCTTTGACAAATCACTCCATGCGCACTTGGCGTATGTTGACATCGAAACCAGGCTCCTAACCCAGTTCTAGAGGTGGGGAACTGCACCCGGCATCCAAGCAACGGTTGCATCGAGAAAAATGCTGATAAGAAGGGATGAAGAAGTAAAAATAACAAACAGAAATTAAAGACGGAATCATACTTACGCTTCATATTCCACTTCTTAGGAAATGGCATGCTCTCAGCCGGGATTAGGTCCATCATTTTCTCCCGAAAGAACCGGACCATCCAACTTCGATCTTTGTCATCATTTATACGCGAGATGAGCACCTTGATGGACCGACGTTAAAGCTTTATCAACCCACCTCGATAGAGTCGACGGCTATATAATCTTATGAGGTGGTCAAGGGTGAAAGCAAGCCCGTCGATTTTGCTTACGAAGAAACGGAGCAGTATCACGACCCTCTAGAAAGAGGGGTGAATTTAGCCGAGGGTCACCTGGTATTTCTTGCAGAAATATACGATGATCGGATCGAGAGGACCCAACGTGAAAGGATAAGTGTAAAAACACTCAGGAACACTTCCACGTGGGTGGTGATCGCTTCTTCTGGTGCCGGTATCCCAACCTCTTTGTTTCCCCAGTTGCAATCTTTCTTCACCTCGCCGAGGAGGCTTTTGGGTATCGAGCATATATATCTCGATATCGGCTCGTATCGACCAGGAACTAATGAGGTTTTCTCGACCCTAAAGTCAGAATCTATGACACACCCCCCGGGAATAAATTCTTTAAGGCATGGCTCCACCATTAGTTTCTCGCCGGTCGGCCGAGATGAGGAAGAAGCCTCTTTCTGCGGAACAGTTTTAGATGTTTTGGCCATTTAGGTTTTATGGGCAAAGAAGAATGGAGACTGAAGTATTTGGTATTTTAGGAAGAACAAGCAAAGAAACTCAAAAAATTGAAGATATGAAGCTTTGAAGAAAGCAAAGAACTATAGAGATTGGAATGAAGAAGATTTGAAAGTAAAGTTTGAAATAATGAAGAATGGGGCTATTTATCGTTTTCACAACGACAATTCAAAACTGGTAGTGGTCGACCGTCGACTGACGTGTATTAAATACCTGGAAAACTCTACCGACGAGACATTTCTGTCACTTCTACTACTTATGTCATGACGATTACGTCATGATCAAAGACTCAAATCGCTTCTTCTGGTGCCTGTATCCCAACCTCTTTGTTTCCCTAGTTACAATCTTTCTTCACCTCGCCGATGAGGCTTTTGGGTATCGAGCATATATATCTCGATATCGGCTCATATCGACCAGGAACTGATGAGGTTTTCTCGACCCTAAAGTCGGAATCTATGACACACCCCCCGGGAATAAATTCTTCAAGGCGTGGCTCCACCACTGGTTTCTCGCCATCCGGCCGAGATGAGGAAGAAGCCTCTTTCTGTGAAACAGTTTTAGATGTTTTGGCCATTTAGTTTTTGTGGGCAAAGAAGAATGGAGACTGAAGTATTTGGTATTTTAGGAAGAACAAGCAAAGAAACTCAAAAAATTGAAGATATGAAGCTTTGAAGAAAGCAAAGAACTATGGAGATTGGAATTAAGAAGATTTGAAAGTAAAGTTTGAAATAATGAAGAAGGGGGCTATTTATCGTTTTCACAACGACAATTCAAACGACTGACGTGTATTAAATACCTGGAAAACTGTACCGACGAGACGTTTCTGTCACTTCTACTACTTATGTCATGACAATTACGTCATGATCGAAGACTCAAATCATTTCTTGTCATTACTCTCCAAACAATGAGGGGACTATCTGTATACGGTCAAAATCGTACTTACCCGATTTTATATGATTAATCGAGACCGGGGTGGCAGACCGAGGTTTAATCCCAAGTTATATTGGATCATTGCGTGAATAAATATTGCCTAGATCGTGATTCAGGGATCGATCGAGATCGAGATCAGCTAAGGTCTAGACCGAGAAGGATAGGGATCTAGAGAGATCGAAGGAAGACTACTAAGTCGAATAACAGAAAGCCGAGGAATCCGTGACCGGGCGAGGATTGTGGCGGAGATCTCGACATATATCAAGTCAAGACCGGTTGATTAGCCAATCAGAAGATTTCCTTATGTATTTAGAATTGTACCATATGTAGAACTCCTCTAGTATATAAAGAGGGGTTCCAATCATTTTGTAGAGGGGGATTCATGCATAACAAAGCAATATATTATGTTTTCTCTCTTAAGCTCTCTTATTCAGTTGTTCAGTTCTTGCTTCTCAATAATATACTCAGTTGGTTCGAGGGCGACCTAGCTCGAGGGCCAAAGTTGCGCGTTACATTGGTTTGCTTCATTTTACAGTTAACTTCTAACTTCAATTCTTATATTTCTCAGTTTGTGCAAAGTGAAATCATATATCCTTAAAATCACTTATAAATTTAATTGTTATTCGATTTTCAGGGTAAACACAGTATAAATTGCTTACATAAGGATGTGTACAATTATGATCTTAAACTGTATCCAAAAGTATTAAGACAAGAAGTTCCCATATCCTGAATCATTTTTTCCAGAAACTTTTAAAACACATCACACTTGACTTAAAAAACAACATGTAACTGTTTGTCATTTAGATATTTTGTTTTGGGGGGGGGGGGATATTAGGGGTTCGAAGACGATAAGATATCATCCTAGTTGTTGGTTTTTTTTCTTCTAAAGGGTGTGAATGGGAAATGAAAGAGGCACTTCTTGGATTGCACCTCTTCATCTCACCCTTTTATTGTATATTAATTTAGAGGTTTGGCCTCATTTTTACACACATGAAAAAATCTAAAATCTTATCCCCTCTTTTCTACATTGTTGTATTATTTTCTAAATAAACATAAGTGTCAAGTATGATTTGCTCCGTTTGTTAAGTTCACTGAGGTTTTGTGATTTGTAGTGCCGCTATCACAAAATAGTTATTCTGTTCTATCTTGGGAGGAATTAATCCAAAATCTTGGGCAACAATGAGGGGATTAAATTCCTTAATAACACACAAGCAATTTGTGGGCTCGGAATTATTTATGTTTTGTTTATTGAAGCAACATTTCTTTGCTTCGCTGATTTTATGGTTTTGAATATAGGGTTACCAATACTACTCTCAACATAAACAATGCCGACCAGGGATCGACGTATGTTGCTTTTAGGACTCCGCCGACACCTTATGAGAAATCAAAGAGTTTGAGTTCCGGAAGGTGTATGGTCGCAAGGCTGAAACTTAAAGGAAGTGATGGAAGGGCACCACCAGGAGTAGATCCTGTGACTTAATTTACTCAAAACGGAAAAACTTACCAGGTCCAGGCATAGTAAGCATTGACCAACTGAGAACTCTTTCTTGATTCTATTATGATGGTGCATGGTCGTTCTTAGTTGATGGAGCAATTTGTCTAGTTAATTCCGTTAACGAACGAGACCTCAATCCGCTAACTAGCTATGCAGAGGTATCCCTTCGTGGCCAACTTCTTAGAGGGAGAGGGACTACGACCTTTTAGGCCACAGAAGTTTGAGGACTATTTTTTCAGTTATTTTTTGCTTAAAATAAAAAAACAAAATCAATTTTTATCGGTTTTAAAAATTAAGAACCAAAACCAAATGTGTATGTCGAATTTTTTCGAATTTGAATCAATTTTGCTTTGGTCAATTTTTCGATTTCCCATGAACACCCCTAAACTAATCTTCTTGATTTGGTGTTATTTGACTAAATTGGTGGTTAAGGATATTTTATTTATTCAGAGGATTTATTTTAAATTTGAGTTCACTTAGAGTAGATTTGGGGTGGTTTGATCGAAATTGGAATTGCAATTTCGAAGAACATTTTGTTGAACAAAACACATAAAAATATACCGATTGGGTAGATTTTGATGAATTGTTTAACAGATAGCCAAATGCAGATAACGCAAAGTCATGTCAATCTGGTAGAGCTTGGTGAACAATTGAACAAGCACAAAATCATGTCAACTGCTAGAGTTTGTAAATAATATAACTAATAGGTCGAACACACTTAACACAAAGTCATATCAATATGGTAGAGTTTGGTGAACAATTGAACATTCATAAAGTCATGCCAGCCGGATAGAGTTTGTGAACAATTAATAATATAGATAAAATAAATATAATAAAAGATTTTACCAGTCCGATAGAGAAAACCTGACAAGCAATAAGTATTTGTGAGACAGGAGGTCATTTTCTAAATACATTAAAAAAAATAGGGACAAATTTAATGATCAGCCCTATCAATCACTCATTCGAAATTGAGCAACTTTACACTCCATTGACACTTGGTTTAATATTACTCGCGTCGCTACAAAAAAGTTCGTTTTGTTCTTGGCCTTTTACGGAGTTCTAATCTAATGGTAATTTTAAATCATAGTCCAAAGTTGAATTGTAAATTTGAACTTTATTTTTAAATTATTGGACAAGTTGAGTCTATCCTTTTGGCGCTGGAACACCGCTAATGGCAACAAGTACGAAATAATTTGCGAATATGGATAGTATAGGAACTAATTTGAAGTATTTTCCTTTTCGAAATTTCTTCCATTCCAACAACAACAAACAATATTAGATTTTAACTAGTTAGAACTGTGGTACTAATGATAACGCACTAAAATACATTTAGCTTTTAATGAATCCAAATATGTTTTCCATTAGGATACACTTGAAATTTAACACATGATTAATTAAGGGCAGATTATTATGATAGTTATTAATCGTAATTAACCGAATATGATCAGGACTAAAATAAAATGTTTTCAATAGCTAAAGATCAAATACACTATTCTATTTTTGAATGATACCATGAATCCACTAAAACTTCTACATGTATAAGAACATGAAAGGGAAATAAGTGATGATAATCAATGAAGGCAAGGGAGAGAGAACTCGTTAAAATGTTATTTGTATGTTTAATGTATCACTGAACATACAGTGGTATACACATGACATACAAAATGCATACAATAATATAATTATATGCCGTTGTATGCAGCATCAATTTTGTATTTAAGTTGCATGCAACTAATATATTTTAGCCGATGATTGGTGGGTTTGAAATGAGAAACTTGACGTTATATACTGCTGGGTTTGTGTTGCTCATAAAACATGTTATAATTGAGGACCCTATTCATATTTGAGCAGAAGCACGTCTGCTATTGCACGTGAGAAAACTTTCTTCTTGTTTGGCTTTGTAGGCATGCTTTTCTTTTCATATGATCAAGCAATTCTAATAAAAGTTTTGTATCTAGCGTGCCTTTTCTTTGTAATGCATCTCATATTTGTGATCATCCGTCACAGCTATTTACAGTGGGGATTTTGTAAAGAGCTGTATTAGACAATTTTTTTATTCAGCTGTGCTTTTATTGATTTTATCTTCTATGCATTGAGTGAAATACAGTATGGGAAGTCGTTGTTACGACCCAAAATCCAACTAGTCGTGATTACACCTAACCCAACCCACTAGGTAAGTCAAATAACATTCAACACAACTTGAATGAGAATAATAGGAGTCAATGAATAAAAATAACTGAATTTTCATACAAAATCTCAAGGATTTGTAGTACAATTCTGAGCTTCTAAAACTTAGAATTTATAAAGCTGGTACAAAATAAATACACCATCTTTTCGAAATATACATAAACAGATTTACAATTCTAAAGCTACCAAAGACAAGTGACAGCTATAACCAGAACCCAGATACATCTTCAATGTCAGCTCCCGCTATACACAGTAACATCAACTCCAAGATCTGCACGCAAGGTGCAGAAGTGTAGTATAAGTACAACCGACCCCATGTACTCAATAAGTAACAAACCTGACCTAAGCTTGAAAGCAGTGACGAGCTTGGAAGAAGGTCAGTGACTAACACCAATAGCCAATAACACTCGTAATAATATAATGAGCAGAGCAAAGCTAAATAACTTAAGAGATATATGCTCAGCTCGTTCACAATTACGGAAAAGTAGGCATGCTATTCAAGTATAACAGTCAGATCTAAATTTTACCACTGAAAATCAACTAAACATGAGTTTATCAAAAGAACTGCATTCCTAATTCATAACACCAGCTAAGAATTTTCGTTTACCAATTAGCATGAGGAAAGTACATCTCTATGCCTACATGTCAATATACATGTCAAGTCATCAATTATCATATACCGTTTAGCATGAGGAATATACGTCTCTATGCCTACATGTCAGATATACATGTCAATCATCAAATGTCACATTGTGATGACCCAAAAAGTCATATTATATTTTAGAACTCGATTTTGCACTCTTAAGCTTTAAAAATCTCATTTTATCCTTCTCGATTTGCGTGCGCATTCCGGACGTATTTTCGAAAAGCTTTTATGTTGAAAATTTATGAAAATAAGAATTTTTGCCTTAAAAGTTAATTTTAGTTGACTTCGGTCAATATTTTTGGTAAATGGGCCCGGATCAGTATTTTGACGGCCTCAGTGGGTCCGTATCGAATTGTGGGACCTGGTCGTATGCCCGGAATCAAATTCGGAGGTCTCTAGAACGAGTTATGAATTTTTGATAAAAATTTAAAAGTCTAAAAATTAATTATTTTTAAGAATTGGTTGATATTTGGCCTTGTTGATACCGGGTTCGTATTTTGGGTTCGGAGCCCGATATAGGTCTAATATAATATTCATGACATATTTGTGAAATTTGGTGAGAAACGGAGTTGATTTGACGTGATTCGGACGTCCGGTTGTGGAAATATGAATTTTAAAGCTTTCTTGAAAATTTTATTTGATTTGGTGCTAAATTCATAGTTCTAGGTGTTATTTTGCTGATTTGATCGCGCGAGCAAGTTCGTATGATATTTTTAGACTTTTTTGCATGTTTGGTTTGGAGCCCCGAAGGCTCGGGTGAGTTTCGGATAGGCCACAGGATGTTTTGAACTTGGAAAAATCTGGTATTTTGCTGTAGCAGGTGTTCTGGCATGTCCTTCTTCGCGTTCGCGAAGGTACTCCCGCGAATGCGAAGAGTAAACTGATAAGGCCGGAATTTTCTTCATCGCGAACGCGAAGTGATGAGGGCGTTACCCTTCGCGAACGCAAACGCGTAGTGTTAGGCACTGGGGGGGGGGGAGTCAGTCTTTCCTTCATCGCGAACGCGAGCGATGTCTCGCGAACGCGAAGGCCAGGGGAGGGTAGCCTATGTGAACGCAAACACTGTCTTGCGAATGCGAAGGCTTGGCAGCCAATGCTCTTTGCGAACGCGACAGTGGCCTCGCGAACGCGATGCACACTGTCGCCCAGCACTTAAAACAGATTCCAACACGGGATTAAGCCATTTTTCTCACTTTTCACAAAACAAACGGGCTAGAGGCGATTTTCAAGATTTATTTTCTTCCCCAAAGTGTTGGTAAGTGATTCTAAATCATTTTCTTTCAATTACCCATTACATTTTATGAATTATCAACCTAAAATCTAGAGTTTTCATGGTAGAATTGGGGGTTAGGGTAGAAACTAGGAATTTCGGAAATTTGGGGATTTAAACCTTAATTTGAGGTCGGATTCCAAAACCCATTTACATATTCGGGCTCGGGGGGTGAATGGGTAAATGAATTTTGGCCCGAACCTCGGGTTTTGACCAAGCGGGTCCGGGATCGATTTTTCAACTTTTTGGAGGAAAATTTAAAAAATTTTATTTATGCAATGTAATTGATTCTTTTAGCAATATTTGAGATTATTGAGTCATTTTTGAATAGATATGAGTGGTTTGGAAGTGAATTCTAGAGGAAAAGCTGTGATTGAGTATTGAGTGTCCTTCGGAACGAGGTAAGTGTTGTGTCTAACTTTGACTTGAGGGAATTAGGAACCCCAGACTATTTGTTATGTGAAATTCATGTGAGCGGCGTATATGTGAGGTGACGAGTACTTATGCACCGCCAACTTACCTGTTTTCCCTGTTTTCTCCCATTTTTCTTATATTGTCTCTTTTCTATGCCTAATTGCTATGTGTTTATACTAGTGTTGTTAAATTGATCGTTCCTACCATGTTTACGGATTTTCTGGTGAAAATTAAAAATTTATTTCAAAGTTGAGATTGATATTGTGGAACCAAATGTTGAAGTAAGGCTTGTACTTGTTATTCTATCTCCATGTTATTATTTATGCATTGCATTATGGTAAGTAAGGAAGAGTGTTAATGCACGAAGGGTGATGCCGTGTCATAATGTGAGTGTTAATGTACGGAGGGTGATGCTATGCCATATTGTGAGTGTTAATGCACAAAAGGTGATATCGTGCCATGATATGAGAGTTAATGAAGGGTGATGACGTGCCGTTTCTATTGATTTTATGGTGAGATTGAGAGTAAAAGCACGAAGGGTGATGCTGTGCATTTTTCCTTTACTGTATTCGTGTTCCTGTTGATTCATAATATATTGGTTGTTCCAGTTATCATTATTTTGTAGTTCTTTATCTCGTATTTCCCCCAGCATGTTTCCCCCTCCCGATATCTCCTGTCTAATTCTTCATTACTGTTATTTATATATACATTGTTAAACTGCATAGGTTGATTTGTAGGTTCCTTGACTTAGCCTCGTCACTACTTCGTCGAGGTTAGGCTCGACACTTACCAGTACATGGGGTCGGTTGTACTGATACTGCACTCTGCACTTTCTGTGCATATTTTGGTACCGGCTCGGGTTTATTGAGATTTTAGTTGTTGGACCCGCTATCCAGAGACTCAAGGTAGATCTGTCGGTGTTCACAGACCTTGAAGTCCCCGTCTATCTTTTCTGTTTTACTGTTTCTTTCATTCTAACAGTTGTATTTCTCTCAGACTATTGCTTGTAGTGAATTCTAGAATGCTCGTGAATTGTGACTCCAGATCCGGGTGGTAGTAACTAAGGCAGTTTTTATATTATTCCGCACTTATTATATTTCATCTTAGATAATTATTGTTATTTATTGAATAAAAATAAGGAATTGGTTTAACGATTCTTTAACATTGGCTTGTCTAGCAAGTGAAATGTTAGGCGCCATCACGGTCCCGACGGTAGAAATTCCGGGTTATGACAAGTTGGTATCAGAGCTCTAGGTTGCCTAGGTCTCACGATTCACGAGCAGGCTTAGTAGAGTGTGGAGGATTGGTACAGAGTCATCTGTGCTTATCTTCTAGAGGCTATGAAGTTTAGGAACAAATTTCACTTTTATTTTCCTCTGTCGTGCAATGTTGTTTTCTCAATACTGATTGAACTCTTCTACTCTTGTTCTCTCGCAGATGGCGAGAACACGTACTGCTTCCTCAGCTGAGCAGCAGCCAGAGCCTCCAGTGGCAGCTCCTACGTGGGGCAGAGGTCGAGGCCGAGGCCGTGCCAGGGGCCGAGGTAGGGGCATGGCTCAGTCTAGAGTCCGAGCAGCAGCCCCAACAATGGAGCCTCAGATAGAGTTCGACGAGAAGGTTCCAGCCCAGACTATTCTGCCGGACCAACGCAGGTTCTGGAGGGGTTTATTGCCACCCCAGTACTTCAGGACGCTTTGGTCCGTTTGGTGGGCCTTATGGAGAGTGTGGCCCAGACTGGCACATTTCCCATGGCACCAGCAGTCTCTCAGACTAGAGGAGGAGCCCAGACTCCAACTACTCCCGCTCCGGAGCAGATAGCTCCCCAGTATCAGGCTCTAGCAGCTCAGCCAGTCGGAGTAGTTTAGCCAGTTGTTGCGGCACAGGTTGTAGATGGGCCAGCTATGTCTTTTGAGGCTTTATGGAGATTTGACAGGTTTACCAAGCTCTTCCCAGTTCACTTCAGTGATGCCCCTTCAGAGGATCCCCAGGAGTATCTCGACAGCTGTCATGAGGTCCTACGGAACATGACTATAGTGGAGACCAATAGGGTCGATTTTGCTGTATTTCAGATGACTGGTTTTGCCAAGAAATAGTGGAGAGATTATTTGTTGACCAGACCAGCTGGATCGCCTGCTCGTACTTGGGACCAGTTCTCTCAGCTCTTCATAGAGAAGTTTCTGCCTATCACATTGAGAGAGGAGCGTCGCCATCAGTTCGATCGTCTCCAGCAGGGCAGTATGACTGTTACTCAGTATGAGACCCGTTATGTGGATTTGGCTCGTCATTCTATTCTTCTGCTTCCCACCGAGAGAGAGAGAGAGAGAGAGAGAGGGTGAGGAGGTTTATTGATGGACTTGCTCATCCTATCAGATTGCAGATGGCTAAGGAGTCTGGGAGTGAGATTTCTTTTCAGGCGGCTGCTAATGTTGTCAGACGAGTCGAGATGGTTCTTGCTCAGGGAGGTCAGGGGTCTGATAAGAGACATCGTCACTCCGGTGGATTCAGTGGAGCCTCATCTGGAGGCCAGGGTACTTATGGCAGAGGCCATCCTCCCAGGCCGTTTCATTCAGCACTCCAGGCATTCCACGATGCCTCAGGTGGTCATGGTCCTCATATGCCTTTTTCCAACCAGCTAGCCTACAGTGCACCACCAACTCCTATTAGTGCACCTCCATTCCAGAGTTATCAGGGTGGTTACTCAGGTCGACAGGGTCAGTTTCAAGGTCAACAGTCACAACAGCTGAGGTTATGTTATACTTATGGTGATCCAAGGCACATTTCTAGATTTTACCCTCGGGCAACGAGCAACTCACAGTATCAGAGTTCCGTGCCATGGTTCCGACACCAGTTGCTGCACCACCTGCTTAGCCAGCAAGAGGTAGGGATCAGGCAGCTAGAGGTAGAGACCAGACTATTAGAGGTGAAAGTCAGGCCGTTAGAGGTAGAGACCAGCCAGCTAGAGGCCGTCTCAGGGATGTAGTTTAGGGTGGTGGGGCCCATCCCCGGTGTTATGCTTTTCCAGCCAGGCCTGAGGCTGAGTCATCTGACACTGTTTTCACAGGTACTGTTTCAGTTTGCAGTAGAGATGCTTCAGTTCTATTTGATCCGAGATCTACTTACTCCTATGTGTCATCCTATTTTGCTTCATATTTGGTTGTGCCCCGTGATTCTTTGAGTGCTCCTGTGTATGTTTCCACAACAGTAGGAGATGATATTATTGTGGATCGTGTTTATCGTTCATGTGTGGTCACCATTGGGAGTCTTGAGACTCGTGTAGATCTTCTACTTCTCGATATGGTTGATTTTGATGTCATACTGGGTATGTATTGGTTATCACCTTATCATGCTGTATTAGATTGTCATGCCAAGACGGTGACCTTAGCCTTTGCAGAGGTTGCCTCGATTAGAGTGGAAAAGGACTCTTGGCCATTCTACCAGCAGGGTTATCTCTTATGTGAAGGCTCGACATATGGTCGAGAATAGCTTATTTGGCTTATGTCCGCGATTCTAGTGCGGAGGTTCCTTACATAGATTCAGAGCCAGTTGTTCGTGAGCTTTCAGAGGTGTTTCCTGCATACCTATCAGGGATGCCACCCGACAGGGATATTGATTTCGGACTCGGTATGGGCATTACTAGTTTCTAGTTATGTCATTTGAGCTGACAAATGCCCCAGCATCATTCATGGATTTGGTGAACCGGGTGTTCAAGCCCTACTTGGATTCCTTTGTGATTGTGTTTATTGATGATATCTTGGTCTACTCCCACAGCCGAGAGGAGCATGAGCATCATCTTCGGATCATTCTTCAGACTCTGAGAGACAGCCAGTTATATGCTAAATTCTCAAAATGTGAGTTTTGGTTGAGTTCAGTTGTTTTTATGGGTCATGTTGTATCAGCAGAGGGCATTCAGTTGGATCCTAGAAAGATTGAGGCAGTACAGAACTGGCCTAGACCTACATCAGCTACAGAGATCCGTAGTTTCTTGGGTTTGGCGGGCTACTACCGTCGGTTCGTGGAGGGGTTTTCATCTATAGCAGCCCCGGTGACCAGGTTGACCCAGAAGGGTGCCCAATTCAAGTGGTCATACGAGTGTGAGGCAAGCTTCCAGAAGCTCAAGACAGCGATGACTACGACACCAGTATTGGTATTACCCACAGTTTCAGGATCTTATACAGTATATTGTGACACATCTCGTATTGGTCTGGGTGCGGTATTGATGCAGGATGGCAAGGTTATTGCATATGCTTCGCGGCAGCTGAAGGTTCACGAGAAGAATTACCATGTTCATGATCTAGAGCTGGCAGCCATTGTTCACGCGCTAAATATTTGGAGGCACTATCTTTACGGCATGCCATGTGAGGTATTCACGGATCATCGGAGCTTGCAGTATTTGTTCAAGCAGAAGGAACTCAATTTGAGACAGAGGAGGTGGTTGGAGCTATTGAAAGACTATGATATCACCATATTGTATCATCCCGGGAAGTCCAATGTGGTGGCCGATGCTTTGAGTAGAAAGTCAGCTAGTATGGGTAGCCTTGCATATATTCTAGTTGGTGAGAGACCTCTTGCATTGGATGTTCAGGCCCTTGCCAATTAGTTCATGAGGTTGGATGTTTCAGAGCCCAACTGTGTTCTAGCTTGTACAGTTGCTCGGTCTTCTTTGTTTGAGCATATCAGAGATTGGCAATATAACGATCCTCATTTGCTTGTCCTTAGAGACACAGTGCGGCACAGTGGTGCCAAGAAGGTTACTGTTGGAGATGACAGAGTTTTGAGGATGCAGGGTTGTATTTGTGTGCCTAATGTGGATGGACTTCGTGAGTTAAATCTTGAGAAGGCCCACAGTTCCCGGTATTCTATTCATCTGGGCGCCGCCAAGATGTATCAGGACTTGCGGCACCATTATTGGTGGAGGAGGATGAAGAAAGACATAGTTGCATATGTAGCTCGGTGTCTAAATTTCCAGTAGGTAAAGTGTGAGCATCAGAGACCTGGTGGTTTACTTCAGAGGTTAGAGAATTCCTGAGAGGAAGTGGGAGCGTATCACTATGGATTTTATTGTTGGACTCCCACGGACTCAGAGGAAGTTCGATGCAGTTTGGGTCATTGTGCACAGTATGACCAAGTCCGCGCATTTCATTCCTGTGGCAATTACCTATTCTTCAGAGCGGTTGGCAGAGATTTACATTTGTGAGATCGTCCGTATTCATGGTGTGCCCATGTCTATCATTTATGATCGAGGTACGTAGTTCACCTCGCACTTCTGGAGGGCAGTACAATATGAGATTGGTACACGGGTTGAGTTGAGCACAGCATTCCATCCTCAGATG
Organism: Nicotiana tabacum; assembly: GCF_000715075.1. Taxonomy (NCBI): domain Eukaryota; kingdom Viridiplantae; phylum Streptophyta; class Magnoliopsida; order Solanales; family Solanaceae; genus Nicotiana; species Nicotiana tabacum. The sequence goes on along the minus strand of NC_134094.1, from coordinate 24,541,804 downwards.
GATGGGCAGTCTGAGCGTACTATTCAGATCTTGGAGGATATGCTCCGTGGATATGTTATAGACTTCGAAGGATCGTGGGATCGGTTCTTGCCCCTTGCAGAGTTCGCTTACAACAACAGCTACCAATCGAGCATTCAGATGGCTCCATATGAGGCATTATTGGGTAGGTGGTTCCGGTCGCCGGTTGGGTGGTTCGGGCCGGGGGAGGCTCGGTTATTGGGCACAGACTTAGTACAGGATGCCTTGGATAAGGTCAAGATTATTCAGGATCGACTTCGCACAGCTCAGTCCAGGCAAAAGAGTTATGCTGATCGTAAAGTTCGTGATGTTGCATTCATAATCGGGGAGAGAGTGTTGCTTCGGGTTTCACCCATGAAGGGTGTAATGAGGTTCGGAAAGAAGGGAAAGTTGAGCCCTAGGTATATTGGACCTTTTGAGATTCTGGAAAGAGTGGGAGAGGTGGCTTACAGTCTTGTGTTGCCACCGGGGTTATCATCAGTTCATCCGGTGTTCCATGTGTCCATGCTTCGAAAGTATCACGGCGATCCATCCCATGTGTTAGATTTCAGCTCTGTCCAGTTGGACAAGGATTTGACTTACGAGGAGGAGCCGATGGCTATTCTAGCCCAACAGGTTCGCCAGTTAAGATCAAAGAGTTACCCTTCAGTTCGAGTGCAGTGGAGAGGTCAGCCTGTTGAGGCAGCTACTTGGGAGTCCAAGTTCGATAAGCGAAGTAGATATCCCCACCTTTTTACCAGCTCAGGTACTTTTCTATGTCCGTTCGAGGACGAACGATTGTTTTAAAGGTGGAGAATGTGATAACCCAAAAGGTCATCTTATGTTTTAGAACTCGATTCTACGCTCTTAAGCTTTAAAAATCTCATTTTTACCCTCCTCGATTTGCGTGCGCAGTCCGGGCATGTTTTCGGAAAGCTTTTATGTTGAAAATTTATGAAAATAAGAATTTTTGCCTTAAAAATTAATTTTAGTTGACTTCGGTCAATATTTTTGGTAAACATGCCCAGATCTGTGTTTTGACGGTCCCGGTGGGACGGTATCGAAATATGGGACCTGGGCGTATGCCCGAAATCGAATTCGAAGGTCTCTAGCTCGAGTTATGAATTTTTGATGAAAAATTTAAAAGTCTAAAAATGAATTGTTTTTAAGAATTGGTTGATGTTTGGCCTTGTTGATACCGGGTCCATATTTTGGTTCCGAAACCCGGTATAGGTCCAATATAATATTCATGACTTATCTGTAAAATTTGGTGAGAAATAGAGTTGATTTGACGTGATTCGGACGTCCGGTTGTGGAAATAGGAATTTTAAAGCTTTCTTGAAATATCATTCGATTTGGTGCTAAATTCGTAGTTCTAGGTGTTATTTTGGTGATTTGATCGCACGAGCAAGTTCGTATGATATTTTTAGACTTGTGTGCATGTTTGGTTTGGAGCCCCAAGGGCTCGGGTGAGTTTTGTATAGGCCACGGGATGTTTTGGACTTGGGAAAATCTGGTATTTTGCTGCAGCAGGTGTTCTGGCATGTCCTTCTTCACGTTCGCGAAGGTACTCCCGCGAACGCGAAGAGTAAACTGATGAGGCCAGAAATTTTCTTCTTCGCGAACGCAAAGCGATGGGGGCGTTACCCTTCGCGAACGCGTTACCCTTCACGAACGCGTAGTGTTAGGCACTGGGGGGGGGGGAGTCAGTCTTTCCTTCATCGCGAACGCGAGCGATGTCTCGCGAACGCGAAAGCCCAGGGGAGGGTAACCTATGCGAACGCGAACACTGTCTCACGAACGCGAAGGCTTGGCAACCAATGCTCTTCGCGAACGCGACAGTGGCCTCGCGAATGCGATGCACATTGTCGCCCATCACTTAAAACAGAATCCAACACGGGATTAAGCCATTTTCCCCACTTTTCACAAAACAAACGAGCTGGAGGTGATTTTCAAGATTTATTTTCTTCCCCAAAGTATTGGTAAGTGATTCTAAACCATTTTCTTTCAATTACCCATTACATTTTCTGAATTATGAACCTAAAATCTAGAGTTTTCATGGTAGAATTGAGGGTTAGGGTAGAAACTAGGGATTTCAGAAATTTGGGGATTTAGACCTCAATTTGAGCTCGGATTCCAAAATCCATTTACATATTCGGGCTTGGGGGTGAATGGGTAAATGAATTTTGGTCCGAACCCCGGATTTTGACCAAGCGGGCCCGGGGTCGATTTTTTGACTTTTTGGAGGAAAATATGGGAAATTTAATTTATGCAATATAATTGATTCATTTAGCAATATTTGATATTATTGAGTCATTTTTGAATAGATACAAGTGGTTTGGAGGTGAATTCTAGAGGAAAAGCTGTGATTGAGTATTGAGTGGCTTTTGGAACGAGGTAAGTGTTGTGTCTAACTTTGACTTGAGGGAATTAGGAACCCCAGACTATTTGTTATGTGAAATTCATGTGAGCAGCGTATATGTGAGGTGACAAGTACTTATGCGCCGCCAACTTACCTGTTTTTCCTGTTTTCTCCCATTTTTCTTATATTGTCTCTTTCATATGCCTAATTGCTACGTGTTTATACTAGTGTTGATAAATTGATCGTTCCTATCATGTTTACGGATATTCTGGTGAAAATTGAAAATTTATTTCAAAGTTGAGATTGATATTGTGGAACCAAATTTTGAAGTAAGGCTTTTACTTGTTATTCTATCTCCCTGTTATTATTTATGCATTGCATTATGGTAAGTAAGGGAGAGTGTTAATGCACGAAGGGTGATGCCGTGCCATAATATGAGTGCTAATGCACGAAGGGTGATGCCGTACCATATTGTGAGTGTTAATGCACGAAGGGTGATGCCGTGCCATGATATGAGAGTTAATGAAGGGTGATGACGTGCCGTTTCTATTGATTTTATGGTGAGATTGAGAGTAAAAGTATGAAGGGTGATGCCGTGCATTTTTTCTTTACTGTATTCGTGTTCCTGTTGATTCATAATATATTGGTTGTTCCAGTTATCATTATGTTGTAGTTCTTTATCTCGTATTTCCCCCAGCATGTTTTCCCCTCCCGATATCTCCTGTCTAATTCTTCATTATTGTTATTTGTATATACATTGTTAAACTGCACAGGTTGATTTGTAGGTGCCTTGCCTTAGCCTCGTCACTACTTCGTCAAGGTTAGGCTCGACACTCACCAGTACATGGGGTCGGTTATACTGATACTGCACTTTGCACTTTCTATGCAGATTTTATTACCGGCTCAGGTTGATCGAGATTTTAGCTGTTGGACCCGCTATCCGAAAACTCAAGGTAGATCTGTCAGCGTTCACAAACCTTGAAGTTCCCGTCTATCTTTTATGTTTTACTGTTCCTTTCATTTAAACAGTTGTATTTCTCTCAGACTATTGCTTGTAGTGAATTCTAGAATGCTCGTGAATTGTGACTCCAGATCCGGATGGTAGTAATTAATGCAGTTTTTATACTATTCCGCACTTAGTATATTTTATCTTAGCTAATTATTGTTATTTACTGAATGGAAATAATAAGGATTTGGTTTAACGTTTCTCTAATATTGGCTTGCCTAGCAAGTGAAATGTTAGGCGCCATCACGGTCCCGACGGTGGAAATTCCGGGTCGTGACACACATTACCGTCTAGCATGAAGAAAATGCATCTCTATGCCTACATGTCAATTATACATGTCAAATAAATAATCTCACAATGATATCATCAAGTACCCTCACTCTCATCAAACTCAAGATGCCTGGCTCAAATGGCCCCACTCCATCATACACACACAATCACTCAGCATTGTACGGGTGCCTGACTCAAAAGCCCCTCTCCAAAGCATATATATATATATATCACTGTGCACGCGCTCACTGCTGGTATGTCAGACTCCGGAGAGGAGGATCGTGCCCAAGCGCTAATCAAAAGCCAATATGGCCTACTGCGGCGTGCAACCCGATCCACATAATAGTAATAATAAGCCAGTATGGAATTAATAATAATAATAATAATAATAATAATAATAATAATAATAATAATAATAATAATAATAATAATAATAATAATGATAATAATAATAATAATAATAATAATAATAATAATAATAATAATAATAATAATAATAGTAATAACAATAGTAGGAACAATAATAATAATAACAATAACAATAACAATAACAATAATAACAATAACAATAACAACAAGAATAACAATAACAATAACAATAACAATAACAATAACAATAACAATAACAATAACAATAACAACAACAACAACAACAACAACAACAATAATAATAATAATAATAATAATAATAACAATAATAATAATAATAATAATAATAATAATAATAATAATAATAATAATAATAATAATAATAATAATAATAATAATAATAATAATAATTACAATTTACATATAAGATTGATGTAAGATTCGACTTGGATGCAACATGAAGAAGAAGAAGAAGAAGAAGAATAAGGCCTGCTACGATGTGCAACCCGATCCAAATAACACTCCCTCAATATGGCTCTTAGCCCCACCTCAGTCATCAACCTCTCAAGTCTCAAAGGCTCACAATCTCATATCACTCAGCCCAAACACTACCACATATGGAAAGTAACAACAACGTGTGATGTAACAACAGATAATGAATAGAGACTGAGATATGATATGCAAATGAAGAATCATGATTGAATGTATAATTACAGTTAAATCAGATAGCCCAAAACAATAGAAATAGTCTCATTAGGTCTCAACCAAATAATCATATAGCCAAAACATTATTTCTAACATGAATCACAACTCAGATAATCAAACAAGTAGGGAGAGCAAATATATAACAAGATATAACAACAAAACAAGTCTGGTAATAGTCTAAAAGTCAACTCGGATCATGATTACCCCGGTGCACGCCCACACGCCCGTCACCTAGCATGTGCGTCACCCCAACTCATCATAAATAACATAGTTTTCAGGGATAATTACCCTCAAATCAAAGTGTAGAAATGTTAATTATCTTGAGCAAGCCAAATCAAATACCAAGCAAGCCAAACCTACTCTAGAAATGTCATCCCGCGTGAATCAACCTCTGAACGTCTCGAAACAAACCAAAAGCAACTCAAATACATCAAATAATGCCAAAGGAAACAGACCCAACGATTAAGGTTGAATCTTTAATAAAATACTCAAAGTCAACCAAAAGTCAACCCCAGACCCGTACCTCCAAAACCCAACAAAACTTATAAATTTCGACAATACATTCGAATACGAGTCCAACTATACTAATTTCACATAAATCTGTCACGACCCAAAATCCACCTAGTCGTGATGGCACCTAACCCAACCCGTCAAGTAAGCCAATTAACCATTGTCTAGCTTAATGAAATTTATTAAGATAAGAAATGATAATATACCGCTTTTATACAAATATTTCCCAAGGACTGGTAGTGCAAATCATGAGCTTCTAAGAATAGGACTTATAAAACTGGTATGAAATAAAAAATCATCTGTTCGAAATGTACATGAACATCTTGTTATAAATCTAAGGCTACCATGAACAAGAGGCAGCTACAACCAGAACGCAGGTACATCTTCAGATCCAGCTCCCAACGAACACAATAACATCAACAATCAACATCTGCATGCAAGGTGCAGAAGTGTAGTATGAGTACAACCGATCCCATGTACTCAATAAGTAACAAACCTAACCTTAGGTTGAAAGTAGTGACGAGCTGGAACAGAAGTCGGGGTCCAACACCAATAGCCAACAACATTTCATAACAATATAATTTAAAGAAGCACAAGTAATAATTCAACAATAACATGCTCAACTTAATCATGATTTTTGAAAATAGCTCTGTCTTTCAAGTGTATCAATGAAAACTCAAGTCTTTTACCGAAGTTGCCAAAAATATGAGTAAGTTTGAAACAGTAATTTTTCCAAAATTCCATTCAACAATAAGTAAGATGTTTCATTTTCTTTCCACATAGCCAGTGGAAAATGCATCAATATGCCCATATGCCAATATGTGTGAGAAGTCATGAATGACGTGATACCGTACAACATGAGGAAAATGCATCTCTATGCATGTATGCCAAGTGTGCATGTCAATGCGATGCACCTCAGTGATAAAACCACATGCATACTTAGAGTATCATTTCACTCAGTCCTCCCAGTCACTCAATCCTCTCAGTCACTCAGTCCTCCCAGTCACTCAATTCTCACAGTCACTCAGTCCTTCCAGTCACTCAATCCTCACAGTCACCCATGCCTCACAGTCACTCAATCCTCCCAAGTCACTCGGCACTCGCACTCGCACTCGACACTCGCACTCGGTACTCACACTCATTAGGTACCTACGCTCACTGGGGTGTGTACAGACTCCCGAGGGGCTCCTTCAGCCCAAGCTCTATAATTTGCACGGACAACTCACGTGGTGCACGAACAACTCACGTGATGCACGGACAACTCACGTGCTTTAATAAAGCCTATAATGCCTGTTGTAGGTGGACAGCCCCGATCCACACAATAGTAATAATATATAAAGCCAACATGGCATGCTGCAGTGTGCCGCCCGATCTCAAAAATATCCTCATAATCAGTCCCCCGGCCTCCTTCAGTCATCAATCTCTCCCGTTTCTCTCTCATGAGATCACATTGTCATGAAAATAGCCCAAAATGATGATATGATGTATCAACAAATAACAACAGAGACTAAGAGATATGTAATGAAATGAATATGACTGACTATGAATTTTCAAAATAAAATAAATAATTCAAAGCAATATGACCTTTGTGGGTCCCAATAATACTGGCACATAGCCTCAACATAATTTTTAATATAATTTCCAGCTCAATTTCTTTATCACATGGTGAAAACACAGATATCAACAAAATAGGGCCACTATTCAGTGCCATGGAAACAACAGAGTCCCAATTCACATGGTGCACGCCCGCCATCTAGCATGTGCGTCACCTCAACACAACATAACACGTATTTCGGGGTTTCATACCCTCAGCTACAAGATTAGAAGAGTTACTTACCTAGAACAAGCCAAATCCAATACCGAGCAAGCTGTACAATACTCCGAAAATTCCATTTCGCGCGTATCAACCTGCATATGCCTTCCTATCTCCTCAATTCAAGCCAAAGGACTCGTATCTATTCAAACAACGTGCAAATTAATCACAACTTACTCTAATGCTTACAATTTAACAATTTACTAAAATTCCCCACTCCGCTCGAAAAATCGACAGTGAGGCCCACGTATCGGAATACGACGAAACTCACAAAATCCGAACACTCGTTCCGATATGAGTCCAACCATATAAAAATTATCAAATTTTGACATCGGATTGACCTTCAAATCTTCATTTTATATTTTTGGAAGATTTTATAAAAATCTAATTTTTCTTCCACAAATTCACGGATTCATGATGTAAATGAATATGAAATCATGAAATATAATCAATATAGGATAAGGAACACTTACCCCAATGTTTATCCGTGAAAATCGCCCAAATATCGCCTAAACCGAGCTCCATAAACTCAAAAATGAGTAAAAATGGCAAGAACCCCGTTTTATAGACCCTCTATTATTTTTGAGCGCCACAGGTAGCGTGGGCCGCTGCCTGTTGCATAGTTTCCAATACCCAACAATTCCAAGTGTCAGGGCTAGCGCCCCATGCTGCCCTGGGCGCTGCCGCCGATGGTAAATCGTTCTCGACACGGAAATGGGCATAACTCTCTCATACGATGTCCGAATTCAACGATTCTTTTTGCTATGACTCCGTAATTTTAATACGGATCTAATGATTTAATCAAAACTGAATTTGGATCTCATTTGCTTAATGAGATACCACGTATTCCTGAAGAATCGGCATCGAACATTCTAGGTTCGATGACGAAACCTATCAAATCAAGTCGGAATGAACTCAAATTGTTTGCGTACAAGTCATAAATGACATAAAAAAGCTATTCCAATTTCCAAAATATGATTCTGACCTCGATATCAGAAAGTCAACTCTCCGGTCAAACTTTCAAACTTTAAATTTCTATTTTAGCCATTTCAAGCCTAATTTAACTACTGACTTCCAAGTAATTTTTCCGGACATACTCCTAAGTCCAAAATCACCATACGGAGCTATTAGAACCATCAAAACTCCATTCCGGAGTTGTTTGCACAGATGTCAAACTCTAGTCAACCTTTTTCATTTAAGCTTCCAACAAGAAATTCATTCTTCCGAACTAATCCTGAAACAGCTGAAAATCACAACCGATGATTCACACAGAGTATAATACATCATATGAAGCTATTCAAGACTTCAAATAGTATAAAGGAGAGTAATTAATAAAAAAGACAAGTCGGGTCATTACATTCTCCCCCACTTAAACATACGTTCGTCCTCGAACGTGCTAAGAGTTGTTTCCAATCCATCAAATCACTATTCCACCTTACCACGCACATACCCGGGGATGATCCCACGTCACCCTATACCATATAGGCCTGACAACACCACATAACTGAAAATCACAAATTTAGCCTTAGCCCATTAGCCTTGGAATCCAATTTCCAACATCCAAAAATTTCTTTTCAAGGCCTAAATCTCACATCCACACACTGTATGAGTCTTAATAAGCTGTATTAGGCCTTAGTCATAGCTCCAGATGTAATCACATGATATACCACATAACTCGCATACTCGCAATAATTTCTAATCATTATAGTTGCTTAAACAAATCCCGATATCGGTATTAAACCACATATCAAACACCAACGCATTCCAAAACCTTCTTGCAATGCCGATAATAAAAGAAACACGTGGAATCTCATGACCCCTTATCATATCAACAAGTCATGGAGCTCTCTTGCCCCAACCAGAACCATAATCACTTTTTAAGTCGGCTTTCAATATTATTCTCCCGAATATACCGTAATCAAACCTGATAGTACCTATTCTAGGTCTAATGACCATATGTTATTAAACACACTATCCCCCGACATGCCGCACCAATATAAATCAGATCCACAAACTGTGCCATCCGTGCACCAATACGCAAAAATTCAAATGTACTCAGTAATGAAAAATGACTCAAATGAGAGAACTGCCCCGCAAGATTAACAAGTACCGCCACAAGGAATTGCTGAAAATCCATCACACACCGTAGAACCATCACACGATTCTAACACAAGGTTCCTTCCTTAACATAACTCCGCTGCAATGCGTGACCCCGTCCTAACGTTGGTCCATATTATATACCCCGATCCATCTTGCTAAAAATTCAATAACCCCAGAGTGGAAAATGACACAATGCCACACAAAACCCGAAATAACATAACCAATACGCAATCAATCATGCAATACCTAAATACTCATCTCGCTCAAATTCTGCCATAAGGCCCCCAATAGAACTGCACCATGTGTGCATATAACCGATGAATCACAACTCCTCGTAGCATAGAAGAGTAACTCACATATCACTTCAGAGAACGAATAATATTAACATCAACCGAATGGAACATCCCTCAACAATAGTAGTATGGAGCCAACCAATCCGACTCGGTGTAGAATACACATCCTAATTGGGCCTACCAATGGACCCCCAAATCAATTCTGGTCACCCACAAATAGATAAATAACCCTCCGAAAATTCACCATGACTGAATCATAATACATCCTATCATATGACTAGCTTCGGTCATGACTTCACTCTACAACCATGAAACAATCTACCCCTGAAACTCCCAAATTCCAAATTTATAGGACACATGAATCATCATAATTGATCCCAATTCTAGCCTTTGAATGACTAACACATCTTTCATGCATGATCATTCCATAAGAAATACTCCCATAATTCTTCCGTGCCACATAACAATAATTTGAATATCAGCAGTCTATCAACCATGTAAGTACTGCAATACTAATTATACATTCGTAAGTCAAAATACAATATGCCTTCTGAAATTCGCACCCTTCTCATACAACACCAAGTAGTAATAGTATTCATCTAGTTATTTGGAACCGCCCATTTTGTCCAACATTCATTACCTTCTCTTCAAGACTCTACTGCCACCTTGTACATGTAAATCTAACTTTTGCACAACACATAACATCTATCTTGCCATCATGTGAAAAGCACAAGAATCTTATTATCAACTTTGAGTCACCAACAATTTACATACCCAGAAACCCTTCTCTTGCTTCTTTCCAGGAGAAAATCACAATACACAACACATTCCCCACACCGGTAGAAAGGTATCCGGCTCAAACCATGGTAGAAACCATCAAGAATACTTTGGAATCCATTTACGCATAATCAAGCCATCAGAACTAAATCTCTCTAACTCAACCAAGCCACGCAGGTCACCAAACCCAAGAATATTGCCACTAAAATATTTGTAAAGTCTTACTAACTCGTAATTACCCAAAAGACCGATCCTACCATTACTATACTGGTCCAATCTACTACCCAGTTGTCCTATTTCTCCGAGTCCCTTCCAAATTTGTCTTCAGATTGATACTTCTCCTTGCTAAAACACTACAATCTTTAACCACAACTCACTAAAAGACAGCCTAACATAAAACTACACCGCCCTAAGGCCCATAAATCAATGTATTCTTCTTAAGTACCCCACAAACACCACAAATGAGACATCCACTCTGAAAGAACTTATGTAAATTTAAAATTGTCCCCCTTTCCTTTCTTATACTGAAATATAGAGTCCCTAGTCATACAGAATTTCCGCAAGTCCAGTCGCCATTAAATGCAAATCTCAGATTTTATCCATACACAAGTCCGGAGAAATTCTCAATTGCTATATATAAACCTCGAACCTATTGGAACTTTCTCGTGAGTCTCCCCCTTTGTTCAAATCCAAATTACACTGCCCAAATGGGCCGAGAGACACGTTCCCCATTAGCACAACAATACTCAAAGAATTAACTCTACTTTAATTCCACCTATCAATTTCATACTCTGTGGGCACTACATCATTCACAAATAACAACTCATTCATCCCACGATTTTCATATACTCATAAAGCGCAATATAACCTGTATCCAGAAATTTCCTTACTCGATTTATTCTCGAACTCCACCTCTGCAAGTCATCACTGATTCCCAAGTATACTTCAAATCAAAACAAAAATTTGACACATACCCATGAATTGATTTATCCATAGCAGACTCCCCCACTTGGCTCAAAGCCATAGATTTAAACACTCCATAACTCACAATACTCATACTTTATTACTGCCATGATGTTGCAGTCAGTTCAATAAATATTTTTCTCAAGCTCATGTAACACCAACCATAAAATACCTCGATCATCCTCTAAGCTCGCATTTATTCTCTTGACAGTCAAGTCAACTTTCTCAACCAGATTCAAATTTAAATCTCAACACATATAACCCGCTGGTAGAAAAGAAACTCTCCAATCAACATTATAAAGAACACACCTACGTAGATTACTCTGCAGGAGATAACCCACCTGCTTAGCCTCAAATTGGCATCTTGTTATACCCTTTCGCAACCACAATTACTATAAAATTACTTAATCTTTCTGAGCCCAAACTCATTAACCAGACACGAGAATTTAATTTTTCCCAAAATTTAACAATGTGAAAGATCATTCAAAACATTCACACTCGAGACTGTACGTCACATCAAAACGAAAATGAAGCACCCAATGGCCCTTCTTTACACTTCAAGGAAATACTTCTCGCCACATTCACATCGTTTTAACACATCCCGCAGTTATATCATACTCATCACAAAGCCATTCCACCGCTCATCGAGCCACAAATTCCACTCGTAGGGACATTACCGGACATATGAGTCCAAATGTACAAGTTACAACTAAAGCTACCGAGCCTAAGCTACGGTCCAAACCTGGCCTCAAGTCCTCTAGACTGGCCTATCACCAAAACACAGAATACACATCTCATACCTCGTTCATAGAATCACAAGCCGGCGATGCACAGCTGATACCGAGCGCTCATATGTGCATACGAATACGTGGAAGGAATTCAAAGAGTTATATTTCAAGCTGAATCAATTCCGCACGATAAGGAAAGAAAGATGGGAAGTATATATCCTAAAAGCCCTATCGCCTCTCGAAGATAAGTATGGACGTCATTATATCGATCTGCAAGACTCTACTAGACACTTGCTCATGACTTGTAGAACCTATGAATCTAGAGCTCTGATACCAACTTGTCACGACCCAAAATCCACACCGTCGTGATGTTACCTAACCCAACCCGCTAGGTAAGTCAATTAACCACTGTCCAACTTAATGAAATTTATTAAGATAAGAAATGATAATACACCGCTTTTATATAAATATTTCCCAAGGACTGGTAGTACAAATCATGAGCTTCTAATAATAGGATTTACAAAACTGGTATGAAATAATACATCATCTGTTCGAAATGTACATGAACAAATTGTTATAAATCTAAGGCTACCATGAACAAAGGGCAGCTACAACCGGAACGCAGGTACATCTTCAGATCCAGCTCCCAACGAGCACAGCAACATCAACAGCCAACATCTGCACGCAAGATGCAGAAGTGTAGTATAAGTACAATCGACCCCATGTACTCAATAAGTAACAAACCTAACCTTAGGTTGAAAGTAGTGACGAGCTGGAACACAAGTCGGGGTCCAACACCAATAGCCAACAACATTTCATAACAATATAATTTAAAGCAGCACAAGTAATAATTCAACAATAACATGCTCAACTTAATCATGATTTTTGAAAATAGCTCTGCCTTTCAAGTGTATCAGTGAAAACTCAAGTCTTTTACCGAAGTTTCCAAAAATATGAGTAAGTTTGAAACAATAATTTTTCCAAAATTCCATTCAACAATAAGTAAGATGTTTCATTTTCTTTCCACATAGCCAGTGGAAAATGCATCAATATGCCCATATGCCAGTATGTGTGAGAAGTCATGAATGACGTGATACCGTACAGCATCAGGAAAATGCATCTCTATGCATGTATGTCAAGTGTGCATGTCAATGCGATGCACCTCACTGATAAAACCATATGCATACTCTCAGAGTATCATTTCACTCAGTCCTCGCAGTCACTCAATCCTCTCAGTCACTCAGTCCTCCCAGTCACTCAATCTTCACAGTCACTCAGTCCTCCCAATCACTCAATCCTCACACTCACTCATGTCTCACAGTCACTCAATCCTCCCAAGTCACTCGGCACTCGCGCTCAGTAGGTACCTGCGCTTACCGGGGGTGTGTACAGAGTCCAAAGGGGCTCCTTCAGCCCAATCGCTATAATCTGCACGGACAACTCACGTGCTTCACAGACAACTCACGTGCTATAATAAAGCCTATAAGGCCTGTTGCAGGCGGGAAACCCCGATCCACATAATAGTAATAATATATATAAAACAAATATGGCCTGCTACGGCGTGCAGCCCGATCCCAAAAATATCCTCACAATCAGGCCCTCAGCCTCCCTCAGTCATCAATCTCTCTAGTCTCTCTCTCTCATGAGCTCACAATGTCATGAAAATATCCCAAAAATGATGATATGATGTATCAAAAAATAACAATAGAGACTGAGATTTGATATGTAATAAAATGAATATGACTTAGTATGAATTTTCAATTTAAAACAAATAATTCACAGCAATATGACCTCTGTGGGTCCCAATAATACCGGCACAAAGCCTCAACATGATTTTTATTATGATTCTCAGCTCAATTTCTTTATCACATCGTGAAAACACGGATATCAACAAAATATGGCCACTATTTAGTGCCATGGAAATAACAGAGTCCCAATTCACATGGTGCACGCCCACACGCCCGTCACCTAGTATGTGTGTCACCATAACACAAATCACATAACCCGTATTTCGTGGTTTCATACCCTCAGCTCCAAGATTAGAAGAGTTACTTATCTCGAACAAGCCAAATCCAATACCGAGCAAGCTGTACAATACTCCGAAAATTCCATTTCGCGCGTATCAACCTCCATACGCCTTCCTATCTCCTCAATTCAAGCAAAACGACTTGTATCTATTCAAACAGCGTGCAAATTAATCACAACTTACTCTAATGCTTACAATTTAACAATTTACAAAAATTCCGAACTCCGCTCGAAATATCGACAGTGGGGCCCACATCTTGGAATCCGACAAAACTCACAAAATCCGAACACCCGTTCCGATACGAGTCCAACCATACAAAAACTATCAAATTCCAATATCGGATTGACCTTCAAATCTTAATTTTATATTTTTGGAAGATTTTATAAAAATCTAATTTTTCTTCCATAAATTCACGGATTCATGATGTAAATGAATATGGAATCATGAAATATAATCAATATAGGATAAAGAACACTTACCCCAATGTTTATCCGTGAAAATCGCCCAAATATCGCCTAAACCGAGCTCCATAAACTCAAAAATGAGTATAAATGGCAAGAACCCCATTTTATAGACCCTCTATTGTTTTCGAGCGCCACAGGTAGCGTGGGACACTGCCTATGGCGTAGTTTCCAGTACCCCAACAATTCCAAGCGCCAGGGCTAGCGCCCCACGCTTCCCTTGGCGCTGGCGGTGATGGAAAATAGTTCTTGACACTGAAATGGGCATAACTCTCTCATACGATATCCGAATTTGACAATTCTTTTTGCTATGGCTCCGTAATTTCAATACGGATCTAATGCTTCTCAAAACTAAATTTGGAGCTCATTTTCTTAATGTGATACCACATATTCTTGAAAAATCGACATCGAACATTCTAGGTTCGATGACGAAACCTATCAAATCAAGTCGGAATGAACTCATATCTTTTGCGTACAAGTCATAAATGACATAACAAAGCTATTCCAATTTTCAAAATATGATTCCGACCTCGATATCAGAAAGTCAACTCCCCGGTCAAACTTCCAAACTTTAAATTTCCATTTTAGCCATTTCAAGCCTAATTTAACTACTGACTTCCAGTTAATTTTTTGGACATACTCCTAAGTCCAAAATCACCATACGGAGCTATTAGAACCATCAAAACTCCATTCCGGAGTTGTTTGCACAAAAGTCAAACTCCGGTCAACCCTTTTCATTTAAGCTTCCAATAAGAAATTCATTCTTCCGAACTAATCCCCAAACACCTGAAAATCAAAACCGACGATTCACACACGTCATAATACATCATATGAAGCTATTCAAGACTTCAAATAGTATAAAGGAGAGTAATTACTCAAAACGACAAGTCGAGTCGTTACAAAATCTGACTCTGAATCAATGTTCAAAACTCAATAATTCACTTTAGGAATGTTTAAACAAAACCCCCCCAATTTCTCTTTCAAAATCACCAATTAAATACCAAAAATCGAAGACGGAATCATGAAATATAACCAAAACCGAGTCAAAAATACTTACCACAATCCATGTGGTAAGAATTCTCTCCAAATCCAAAATCAAGTTCTGAATCCCAAAATGTGATAAAATGAACCTACCCTTCAAATATATAGAAGTCTACCAGCAAACCCGCTTTTGCGGCCACTAAGTCACATCTGCGACTGCCGCTTCTGCGGTACAAGTCTCGCACCTACGAGAAAGGCTCAATTCAGCACCTATCACTTCTACGACACTAATTCCACCTCTGGGATCGCGCTTCTGCTCTCATGCAGACGTACAGATGTGCCCACTACCCCGCACCAGCGGCTTCTCGCCCTCCAGTCCATAAATACTTCTGCGATAAGAATGTTCGCATCTGCAGACTCGCTTCTGCGTCCAATCTTCCGCATTTGCGGACTCTGCTCCCAGACCACTATTTCCGCTTATGCGCCTCCTGTGTCGCTTCTGCAGCTCCACACCTGCGCCCATAGCTCCGCAGGTTCAGTCACACCAGCACTAAACATCTTAGCAATACCAACATGATCCAAAAGGGTCTGAAACCCGTCCAAACTCACTTGAGCCCCTCAGGAATTCGTCTGAACAAACCAACAAGTCCCAAAACAAAACACAGACCTAATCGAGACCTCGAATCACACATAACAACATCAAAACCACAAATCACACCTCAGATCAAACTTAATAAACTTTTGAGCTTTCAACTTCTAAAACTCGTACCGAACCATATCAAGTCAACTCGGAATAACTTTAAATTTTGCAAACAAGTTCCAAATGACATAACTAACATATTCCAACTCGCAGAACAATAATTTGAACCCGATATTATCAAAGTCAACTCCTGGACAAACTTATGAACTTTTCAAACCTTCTAATTGCCAACTTTTCCCAAATAGTGTTGAAACCTTCTAGAAACATCCAAATGCAAATCTAGGCATATGCCCAAGTCCAAAATCACCATACGGGCCTAAAGGAACTATCAAAACTCCGATCCGAGGTCAAATACACAAAAGTCGAACTTAGTCGACTCTTCCAATTTAAAGCTTCTAAAATGAGAATCATTCGTTCAAATTAATCCTGAATCAGACGAAAACCAAAACTCGTGATTCACACAAGTCATAATAAATCATATGAAGTTACTCATGCCCTCGGACAACTGAGCGAAATGTAAAATATTCAAAACAATCGGTCGGATCGTTACAATCGTCAATCAATATATTCTCACTTTTGGGATAACTTCAGTCCTCTCTGAAACAGTGATCGGAAATTCAAATCTATATCTATATATATATTAAAGGAATAAAGTTACCATATATAATTGGCATTATGGTTAAGCCAAGTGGCAAGCTAATAAATGTCAATAGTATATGGTAACTTTATTCTATATTTGACTATGTTTGTCAAATACAAACAATATATATATGTTAGGAACTTTTGTTATCTTTTCTAATTATTTAAATACTACTTCGCCTATGGCAAAAAAACAACTACTCCATATAACTATAAAACTCTTTCACCTTTAAAACAGTGTAGCTAGATTTGAATAAAGTGAATTTCTTTTATAATAAATGTAATATATAGGGTACACGTCTATGTTATCCAAATAACAAAAAAGAGTTTAAAAATCGAATAAAAGTTTACTTACATATTGTCACGACCCAAAATCCAACTACTCGTGATGACACCTAACCCAACCCGTTAGGTAAGACAATTAGCAAAAATCCAATTCAAAAGAGATTTACTGAGAGAAATAAAGATAATATAATTGAACTTTTATACAAGAAATTTTCCAAGGACTGGTAGTACAAATCATGAGCTTCTAAGATTTAGACATTACAAAGCTGATATGAAACAAATACATCATCTGTTTGAAATATACATGAACAGATTTAAAATGCTAAAGCTACCAAGAACAAGAGGCAGCTATGACAGGAATGCAGGTACATCTTCAAATCCATCTCCTTCCATACATAGCAACATCAGTATCTAACATCTGCACGCAAGGTGCAGAAGTGTAGTATGAGTACAACCGACCCCATGTACTCAATAAGTAACAAATCTAACCTTAGGTTAAAAGTATTGACGAGCTGGGATAAAGGACAGAGTCCAACACCAATAGCTCATAACAATATAATAAAAGTGGTACAAGAAATAACTCAGAGGTATAATGCTCAGCTCGCTCACAATTCCGGAAAATAGGCATGCTTTTTAAGTATAACAGTGAAAATCCAAATCTTTTACTGAAATCACCAAAATATGAGTAAATCTGAAAAATTATGATTTTCCCCAAAAACTTACAACAACATGTAAGATGTTTCATTATCAAATGGCATGAGGAAAGTACATCTCTATTCCTACATGTCAATGTGTATGTGAAGTCATGAATGACGCAATACCGTACGACATGAGGAAAATGCATCTATATGCCTATATGTCGAGTGTGTATGTCGAATACAATGCAACACAGTGATAAAACCATATGCATACTCTCAGAGTATCAATTCACTCAGTCCTCCTAGTCACTCAGTCCTCATAGTTACTCAGTCCTCACATTCACTCAGTCCTCCCAATCACTCGGCACTCGCTCTTAGTAGGTACTTGCGCTCACTGTGGGTGTGCAGACTTCGGAGGGGCAGATCCAGCCCAAGCGCTATAATAAGACAATCATGGCATGAACTAATAAAGCGTGTTGCGGCGTGCAACCCGATCCCATAAATATCACTTACAAATAGTCTCTCGGTGTCACTCAATCATCAATCTCTCCAGTCTCTCGGGCTCACAATATCATGAAAATCAGCCCAAAATGATGATATGATGTATCGATAAATAGCAACAGAGACTAAGATATGATATACAAATGAATATGACTGAGTATGTAACTGCAATTTAAGCAAATAACTCCACAGCAGATATGACCTCAGTGGGTCCCAACAGAATAAGCATATAGCCTAAACATGGCTTCTAACAAGGATCACCGTTAAATTACACTAACACGTAGAAATATCAGGGATAAAAACAAGATTAGGTAACTACACAGTACCACAGAAACAACCAAGTCATAATTCACATGGTACACGCCCACACGCCCGTCACCTAGCATGTGCGTCACCTCAACACCAAACATATAACACGTATATTTGGGGTTCATACCCTCAGCACCAAGTTTAGAAGTGTTATTCTCCTCGAACAAGCCAAATCCAATACCGAGGAAGACAAATGATGCTCCAAAAATGCCATCCCGCGTGTACCGACCTCCGAACGGCTCAAAACTAGCCAAAACCAACTCAAGAACATCAAATAATGCCAAAGGAAACAAACCCAATCGATAAAGGTCAAATCTTTAATCAAAATCCCAAAGTCAACAAAAAAGTAAAATTCAGGCCCGCACCTCGGAACCCGACAAAACTCATAAAATCCGACAACTCATTCAATTACGAGTGCAACCATACTAGTTTCACTCAAATCCGACTCTGAATCGATGCTCAAAACTCGAAAATTCACTTTACAACATTTTAGACAAAAACTCCCAAATTCTATTTTGAAATCTTCAACCAAATGCCAAAAACGAGGATAGATTCATGAAATATTGACGAGCGCAAAACACCACTTAAATTATGCTCGCTAGTCAAAGATAGTATAGTATAATATTGTATCCACGAGGATTGGAGTTAAACAGTATTTTCGTAGTTTCTAGTTTGATTGCTATTCAGGAGAATCAACTATTGTGATTTGTTTGATTAATAACTACAATTAACTAAGAGTTTAAAGCTATTGACTAATGATTATCGAAACAAGGAATAAACAAAAAAGGTTATCAATGAGAGAAGATAGGGTTTTGATAGGATAGATGCAAGATAATTGCTTGGGATTTAACTCTAGATAATTCACTTCTAATGTTCAAGTGAGTCTATCAAATTCACTCAATTATTAGTTCAAACGTTTAGCAAAAATTTCTCTCTCGATTAAGTTTTAACCTCACAAGATGAACCAATTTAAGCACGTGAAGATATGCAAGAATGCGTAGAGGATTGGTCTTTAGGAGAACCTCTCTCGATTATCCTCCTAACTAGGTTTAATCAATTATTCAACTAGTCTCTTTCGAGTACTAAGAACGGTTAATGAACACAACCAACAATATAATGCAAAGATATCACAAGTTATGCCTCTCTCGATTACATGAACAAGTGAATATAGATGCAACGATTAAATCATCCAAAATAATTCAATACATAAATCTAGAGTTATAATCCACAAACAAATATCAATACACCAAATCTATCAAACCCTAAAGGGAACTACTCAATAGATATGGAGCAATTCATCACAAATATGTTTAAGGTAAAGGAAAACATAAAACGATCCAAACTCGGGTCTTAAGTGTGGATTGAATGATGAACTCCTTGTGCTTCTGCTTCTCCAACTCCTCCTTATCCTCCTTAGATCTCCAATATGTCAAAAGTCCAAAAAATAATATTTTTCCATGTATTTATACTAAGTAGGGTCGGGCCCAGACGAAACCACCTTCTCCTAGCCCAAATAGGACAATTACTCTGAAATAATTTGCACAGGCGTGTCACACGGGGCGACGCGCCATGAGGGGCGTTAGTGGGAAAATCTAGAGAGTTATTTCTGAAAGGTAGTAGGAAAATGGGCAGCCCCGGTGCCCCACGCACTGCCCCACGCGCCGCGGCAGTGGGGTTTTCTCAGAGTACGAAATTTTCCTTGCTTTTTGATATCCAGATGTGGTTCTTGACCCCCGAGCATGATCCCGGCTTAATCCTTGGGCTTTTACTCAGACTTCACAGCTCCAAATCACTCAAATTCATTCCATAACATCTACATGACTCGGAATCACTCCTACAAGGCATAAAACACATAATAAGTACAAAATACTAGCGATTAAAGCTCAAACACAATAAAATAAAGTAAATTAGAGTGTAATAAGCGACTAAAATACAAGATTATAGCCTACCATCAACACCGCACACTTAAACCATTGCTCGTCCTCGAGCAATCAAACTACACTTCATAAAGACACGACTTTTTTCAACAACTCTCAAAACTCATCACACCAAGAATATTTAAAACAGATTAAGCACAATACTGTAACATCCTAGCCTTAAAATTTGACTCAAAATCACCACACACTATTTATACCCCGCTGACTTAGTCTAGCATAGAGGTCAACGATATTACCTTTCCTTCATGAATTAAGTGCCCTCACACAACAATAGAGAGTAGCTCCACACACAATAAAATTTAAGAACAATTAGGAACTCAAGATAGAAAGAATTCACTCACTCTAAAAAATAACATTCATGTGCCACAAAAGACGTACCATAAGCTTGCCCGTAGTGTACTACTCTACTAATTGAGCTCATTCAGTCAAGGATAAAGTAGGACTTTAATTGGTTGTAATGCAGGCTGCGGGACGGGTAGGATACATTTAGATATAAGAGTGACTATACCTCCCTAAGAACTTTAATACATATACATTAACAATTCAAAACCTCACACTTATGTCAAATCATAACTCCACCTTCACAACAATATACATTAACTCCCTACTTCTTTAAGCACAATTACATCAAGAATTACCACTATCAAGGAATATTTTTTTTCTTAACGATACAACTAATTTTTTACAATTTCTTTTATTTTCAATTCAAGTGGCTCTTACTTTTTCAAAACATTGCACCTTTCTCCTTATTTCAATATTCCACTCAAAAGCCAAAACAACCACCCCCACACTTCAACTTTTACAAAGTTCATAACAAATTCAAGTGCTCACGAGAGGTAAAAGGTTCAAATAGATGGTCAATTCGAGCAAATAGGTAAGACTTGTAATGTGGTTGCCAAAGAAACAAGATTACAGGCTCAAAAGGGCTAACTACGATACATAACAATTAGGTTGGTAAAAGCATCTAACTGGCTCAACAAAGAAATGCATATATCACTTTCAAAACTGAACAAAACTACTATTTCACTTTGCAAACACACGGGGCAAGTTCTAGACATCAAATGCAATGCACCGAATTACAAAAAATCTCACACATACATGGCACATAACTCACTCAGGATCAGACTCATCATGACACTCTAGTCAAAGCAATTAAGTAAAGTTAAGTTCATACAATTTAAGGTACTTATACAAGAGTCAAAACTGAGCTTAAGCGTCACAACTAAAGCACTCACTATTCTCAAGCCATAATAAAGTCAAGAGATATTTCCTTCCATTCAATTCATAGTATAAGATTTCCTACTACTAACAAAAAATAAAAACTAACTACACCCGGTTTAAATAAAATCCTTGGAAAAGAACCGCGGCACAAAGAAAAATCAAGGGGTAATTATTACACTACCTAACAAAAGAAAATCTTTTTGTCTTTTTTTTTCGACTTTAATCCCTCAAGAAACCTGTTGGTGATATCCATCGCTGGGAAAAATCAAAAATTTTACAATTTTTATGTTTTTTCCCAATTTTTTATATCTCTAACTACTAAAACAAAAACTAAACTAACACATATACATACAACATATAACATATCCCCCACCCCACACTTTAAGTTGCCGCATGTCCCCATGATACACAAATAAAAAGCATAAGGTATAGGAAACATCCCTGAACATCTAGTCGGGGTCTGAATCGAAGTCGAGATCCATTCTTCGCCTCCGAACTAATGTGCACATTCATGCAGACAGCTTCTTCTCCGCCTTTTTGGGGTGCACCCCACACTTATCTTTCTCACTCTCTTCAGCCTTCTCTTTTGAGCCCTTCACTTTCCACTCAACACTTGCAGCCAGCTTCTCCTTTTTCACCCTCGTTTCTACATTCATCTCGAAAGTTACAGTCTCCTCACCCACTCTAAGCATGAGCTTTCTCTCGTGTATATCTAATATTTGTCTACCCGTTGCTAAGAATGGTCTTCCTAAGATGAGGAGGACCTCCTTGTTCTCCTCCATATTCACTACTATAAAATCTATAGAAAATACGAACTTATCTACCCGAACTAAGACATCTTCCACTATCCCCTTGGGTATCAGAGTCATTTGGTCCGCCAGCTGCAAAGATATTGGCACTGACCTTATCTCTCCAATCTCCTTCTCCAGTTTCCTATAAATAGATAGAGGCATTAAGTTAATTGAGGCACCAGAATCACATAAAGATTTATCAAAATTAATAGAGCCTAAAGAGCAAGGTATAGTAAAACTCCATGAATCTCCACACTTTTGTGGGATTTTGTTTTGCAATATCGCACTGCAATGCTCTGTGAGCTTGACCATTGAGGTTTCTTCTATCTTCCTCTTCTTTGTTAGGATCTCCTTCAAGAATTTGACATAAGTTTGAAATTGGGAGAGCACTTCTGTGAATGGCAAATTTACACTAACCTGTTTCAGCATATCCAAAAATCTCTCAAATTCCTTGTCCATCTTTTCTCTATATAGCTTTTGAGGAAAAGGTAGAGCACGCATATGCTTGCTCTTATTAGATTCATCCATTCTCGAAGTTTCCTCCTTTATTTTGTCAACTCCCTTCTTGCATTTCTTCTTCTTATCAATATCATTCTTCAGCTGCTCCCCACTTTCTTTTTCAAGTATTACCTCTTTTTGGATCGGGGTGGGATCTTTTAACACTTGCCCACTTCTCAGAGTTACAACATTCACTGTTTCTTTGAGATTCTTTTCCATGTCAGCGGGGAGAGTGCTTGGGACTCTCTCAGATAATACTGTCACAATCTGTCCCATTTGTATCTCCAAGTTTCGAAAACCAGTGCCCAATTCTTTGATAGTTGCCCCGTGAGCGTCCAGCCTCTCATCTGTCTTGATAATAAAGGTCTTCATTAAATCTTCTAGACCAGGCTGATTGGACTGTTGAGGCTGAAACTGCTGCCTCTGCTGATTTTGGAAGATTGGAGCTCCTTGTCCTTGAGGTCTAGAGTTATTTTGTTGCCACGTATTTGCAGTACCTCCAGGTGAACTCCATGAAAAACTGGGGTGCCTCGCACCCATTGCATTATAATTTCCCACAACATCCACTTCCTCAGTTGAGGCTTGACACTCATGAGTAGGATGTCCTCTTCCACATACATCACATCCTGAATGAGGCTCACTTTGTATTGTATCTAAGGTCAGCTTCCATATTTCTTTGGCCATAGCATCAAGTTATACCTGCATAGATGTGTTAGCATCAACCTGGTGAATACCTGTCAATCTTCTTCTTTCAGCACTCTCTGAAGGCCATTGATTTGCATCTTCAGACAACCCATCAAGAATTATGACTATCTCCTCTGGAGTCTTCTTCATCAAAGGGCCTCAAACTGCATTGCTCAATGTTCTACGTGAGGTAGGTGTCAATCCATCCCAAAAGTCCTGGAGTTGCATCCAGAGTTCAATTCCGCTATGTTGACACTTTCTAACAATCTCCTTAAACCTCTCCCATGCTTTAAACACAGTTTCATTTTCTTTCTCGTAGAAGTTATGGATTTCTCTTCTTGGGAGAAATATTTATCAAGAAATTTTCTGGTCACCTCCTCCCAAGTTCTAATTGATCCTGTGGGAAAGCTCTGAATCCACTGCTTAGCATAATCTTTGAGTGTGAAGGGGAATACCCTTAAGTACACTGCATCTTGTGACACACCATTGTATTTATAACTATCCGACTTATTATTTTGTTAATTAGCATCTTGTTCAGCGACTTAAGGTCTCGAGTAGCTTTGTGATGTGTATTATGACTTACGTGTATGGTCGAGTTTGATTTTCGGAAGATTCAGGATTAAATATAAAGAACAACTCTTATTTTTGAAGCTTAAATAAGAAAAAGTTGACCGGAGTTTGACTTTTGAGCAAACGACCCCGGAATAGGATTTTGATGATGTCAATAGCTTCGTATGGTGATTTCGGACTTAGGCGTATGTCTGTATTTAGATTTGGAAGTCATGTAGGACAATTTAACGCATTTTGGTGAAAGTTGGAAAATGGAAGATTTTTAGAAAGTTTGACCGGGAGTTGACTTTATTGATATAGGGGTCAAAATTTGATTCTGGAAATTGGAACAGCTCCATTATGTCATTTAGGAATCGTGTGCAAAATTTGGGGTCATTCCGGATTGATTTGATATGTTTCGGCATAAGTTATAGAATTTGGAAATTTCATAAACTCATAAGTTTGATTCAAGGTATGATTCGTAGTTTCGGTATTGTTTGATGTGATTTGAGGCCTCGACTAAGTTCGTTTCGTATTTTAGGACTTGTTGGTATATTAGGTTAGGGTCCTGGGGGCCTCGGGTGTGTTTTGGATGTGTTTCGGGTATTATCGGATCATTTTGGGCTACTTTGGATGCTAGTTTTCTGATGTCTGGTGTTGTTCTTTGCGTTCGCGAGGTGCCTCTCACGTTCGCGAAGAAGGATCTGGCTTCTGGGATTTTGTTCTTCGCGTTCGCGAAAAAGGAATTCTTGTTGTCCGTCACCCGACTTCAGAAGCTTATATCTTGCAATCTATAAGGAATTGGGAGATGATCCAAAAATAAAAGTGGTAGCCCTTTGTGTCCAGTTATCAGAAAATCAAACTGTTTGGCATTTGGAGTTGTGTACATAACTTTATGATGGATATACTACAGGCTATCTGGGAAGAGTTTGGAAATCGCGAAGAAGAAATTACTGTTGCACATGGATCACTTTGGAAGCTTATATCTCGAAATTTATAAGTAATTGAGAGATGGGCAAAACATGAAAGTTGTATCCCTTGATGTCTAGCATTCAAAAAGTCAAATCATTTATCATTTGGAGTTTTGTACATAAAGTTATGACCATTATACTAAAGGTTGTCTGAGAAGAGTTCGGAAATGGCTGTCTGATAAGCAATGACCATTATCTCGAACGCTAGGGTAGGGTCGCGAACGTGAAGAACAAATTCCTGGGAAGCAGAATAAAGTCAAAAAATGATACTTCGTATCATTCTTCCATTTTTGGACAAAGGAAGCTCGGGTGAGGCGATTTTTCAAGAGTGTTTCAAGGAAAACATTAGGGTAAGAATTCCTAACTCAATTTTAGTTAAAATACATGAATCTATTGTTGTTTTTATTATGAAATTAGTGAATTGGATTGAAAATGGTAGAAATTTTCTATACCTTAAATAGAGGATTTGGAGGTCGATTCATTATCGAAATTTAATAAAATTGTTATGGTTGAACTCGTATCGGAATGGGTGTTCGGATTTCGTAAAAATTATGTCAGGTTCCGAGAGGCGAGCCCCACGTTGACATTTTAGAATAAAATTTTAAGTTGACATTTTATTATCCGGAATTATTTCCGATAAATTTTAATAAAGTTAGACAATTAATTTGGATAGATTTGAGCTATCCGGAGGTCAATTCAAGCAAGAAGGTTATTTTGGAATATCGACATAACTTCATGTAACGACCCGACCGGTCGTTTTGAGTATTACAGCCTTGTCGCCCTATTTACTACTCAATTTATGCTTTACAGTTGTTATGTGACTCGCCAGTGTGATTGGTTCGGGTTCGGTGAGGTTTTGGAATGAATTGGAACACTTAGTTCCAAGGTTTAAAGCTTAAGTTAAAATAGTGACCGGATGTCCGAAAAATTATTTGGAAGCCCGTAGCTAAATTAGGCTTGAAATGGCTAAAATAGAAATTTAAGTTTAGAAGTTTGACCGGGGAGTTGACTTTTTGATATCGAGGTCGGAATCCAATTCTGAAAATTGGAATACCTCCATTATGCCATTTATGACTTGTTTGCAAAATGTGAGGTCAATCGGACTTGATTTGATAGGTTTCGGCGTCAAATGAAGAAGTTGGAAATTGTGAGTTTCATTAAGCTAGAATTGGGGTATGATTCGTGGTTTCGACCAGGGGCACGCGTTTGTGAAGGGTCGAGGGGTACGGCTACGCGTTCACGGTCGAGGCTTCGCGTTTGCGAAAGGGAAAGCCGGCCTGGAGGAAATTAGTTTTCGCGTTCGCGAAGGAGGAAATCTGGGCAGCAGAAAATGTGCTTCGCGAGCGCGAGGGAGCTGTCGTGTTCGCGAAGAAGAAAGGCCTGGACAGAATGTTTAAGATCTGAAAATGGGATTCCATTTTTGACGGATTGGAACTCGGGAAGAGGCGAGTTTGGGGTAATTTTCAAGGAAAACAACGGGGTAAGTGTTCTCAATATTGGTTAAATTACCCGAATCCATGGTTCTTTTTAACATTTAATTGGTGAATTGAGTTGGAAAATTTAAAAAAACCTTTTGGTTTAATTTGAAGATTTGAGGGTCGAGTTGATGTCGGAATTGGGTAAAATTTATATGGTTGGACTCGTGGTTGAATGGACGTTCATATTTTGTAACTTTTGTCGGGTTTTGAGACGTGGGCCCCACAGGCTAATTTTGGGTGCAATTTCGGATTTTGTTGGAAAAATTAATATTTTCATATGAAATCAATTCCTATAATTAGTATTGACTGAATTGAATTATTTGTGACTAGATTCGAGGCGTTTGGAGACCGATTCCCGAGGCAAAGTCATAGCAGAATAAAGAATTACGCGGTTTGAGGTAAGTAACAGTTCTAAATTTGATTTTGATGGTATGAAACCCCGGACTAAGTGTTATATGATCGGTTTTGAGGTGACGCACATGCTAGGTGATAGGCATGTGGGCGTGCACCGTACGAATTGTGACTTGGTCAAATTTCATGGAACTGTGTAGTTCAATAATCTGTTGTTATCTGTACATCTCCATCTAGTAGAGAAATTGAACCACAAATCATGTTTAGATTATGTGTTGGCACTGTAGGGACCCACAGAGGTCGTGTACATGTTGAATTATCTACTAAATTATTGTTTTGTACTCAGTCACAGTTTACTTGTCTATTTTATCTTAGTCTCTATTGTTCATTATTGATGCATCATATCATTGTTGTTTGGGCTGATTTTCATGATTATTGAGAGCCCGAGAGACTGGAGAGATTTATGACTGAGTGAGGCCGAGGGCCTGATTGTGAGTTGTCCGTGCGGATCCAGATATTGATAATATAGCATGTGAGTTATCCGTGTGGATCCAGATATTGATACTATAGCACGTTAGTTGTCCGTGCAGTACGTGAGTTGTCCGTGCGGATCCAAATATTGATACTATAAAACGCGAGCTGTCCGTGCAGCATGTGAGTTATTCGTGCGGATCCAGATATTGATACTATAGCACGTGAGTTGTCCATGCAGCACATGAGTTGTCCGTACGGATTATCGAGCTTGGGCTAAAGGAGCCTCTCCGGAGTCTGTACACACCCCCAGTGAGCGTAGGTACCTACTGAGTGCGAGTGTTGAGCTAGTGGAAGGGCTGAGTGACTGTGGTCCTGAGAGAATGCATTTGATTTCATTATTGTTGAACTCCAGCTGTCATATATCACTATTTGAAAATTTCTGAGAGATATTATCTTATGTTTCAATTGAACATGAAATGAAATTACTGTTTTGGCCTTAAATGTTGAACTTGAAAGCACGCCTACCTTGTTATGTTAGAAATTACTATAATTTGACTTAGCTATGAAGGTCGTCACTATTTTCAGTTCTTTATTTAGTTTTGTTACTTACTGAGTTAGTTGTACTCATACTACACCCTGCACTTCGTGTACAAATCCAGGTGATCCCGGACACAGTGGGTGTTGATTCCTTCGCAGCGTAGATTTTTTGGAGATTTCGAGGCAGCTGTCATGTTTCGTATACCTTGTCTCTCCTTCCCTATCTCCTTGTTTACTGTATTTGGTCTCAGACTATTATAGACCATGTTTTCCAGACTTGTGATATATAGATGCTCATGTACTCAGTGACACCAGGTTTTAGGAGTGTATTTATATCCAATATTTGTGGGTTTTTCTCTTAAACTTAATTATTATATTTTCCGTATTTAAAAGAAATTATGGGTTATTGATGTTGTCAGCTTGCCTATTATTGAGATTGGCACCATCACGACGGGTGAGATTTCGAGTCGTGACACTTCAAAAAGGTAAGTATCTTGCCTAACCTTGAGTGGGGGGAAATTACCCCTTAGGCATTGAGTCTTATTTGGAAATTGTGTAATTGAAAACCATGTACGTGAGGTGACGAGTACGTACTTTGTTTATATGTACAAATTATATCGGTTAAAATTCGTAGACGCCTTTATGTATTAAATTGGAAATTGTTGGCACTTATTAAATCCTTTATTTGTCATCCCTCATTCTTTTTTTGCCGAGGTTGTTTTTATATGATAATTTGGTGTGATTGCCACTTTGATTTTCATGTAAAATACCGTGGTAAGTTGGGTTGACATTTCTTGGAAATAATCTCATTATGGATTCCTTATCTGTAAATAATTATTAAATAAGTTTAAAATGAGGCACTAATATATATTTATCAAAAATTTAGATTAAAGAAGGCGTTGTCCTATGCTGAGTTAATTTTTTATCTCTGTTGTTGTTTTTGAGGTTTTATATACGTTGGGTGGATCCTTGGACTATTTGCTGTGAAATTAATTGATTTTGTTGTATCTTTGGAGTTGGTTGTGGCCTGTGGGAAAATCGTGATATGAATTGTTGTATTATGTTGTCGTTTAAACACTCTCCTTGATGTTATTTATGCTTCCTACCTTGCTTGTTAATAATATACATGTGCTAGGTAAGGAAGAGTATAAAGCACGAAGGGTGATGTCATGCCATTTCATATACATTATCATGTGAGGGAGAGTGTAAAGCACAAAGGGTGATGTCATGCCATTTCAATTATATTATTATGTGAGGAAAGGTATAAAGTATGAAGGGTGATGTCGTGCCATCCATATACATTAATATGCACGAAGCATAATGTCGTGCCATTTCATATACATTATCATGTGAGATCTCCCGAAGTACCGCCTCGTAGTCCCAAAGTAAATATTCAAGACATGGGGGATCTCCCGAGTAAACGCCTCGTAGTCCCAAAGTAAATATGCAGTAGAGGCGGATCTCTCGAGTAAACACCTCGTAGTCCCAAAGTAAACATGCAGTAAATGGGGATCTCCCGAGGAACTGCCTCGTAGTCCCAAAGTAAATATGCAGTACAGGGGAATCTCCCGAGGAACCGTCTCGCAGTCCCAAAGTAAATATGCAGCAGGTAACTGAAGGAAACAGGAATTTACAACAAGGATCTTACAGTTAAAAATTTAATTCAAATCAAGAAAAACAGGTAATTCAGCTAAGCATGTTGCACAAATTGCAAGTAAGAGTTAAGGCACGTAGGCATGAGATACTAGGCTTAACATGATCACTACATATGCTAAGGCAACTCAGTAAATAAACTTTAAAAGAAGACAACTCAGTTAAGGAAATTCAAAAGATGACAAATCAGCAAGAACCAAATTGAGCCAATGTACGCACTCGTCACCTTGCGTACATGGCGCTCACATAACACAAATGGTTACGACAGTTCCAAAACCTAATGGGATTTCCCCCACACAAGGTTAGACAAGTCACTTACCTCAAATCTCGCTCAATCAGTCAAGTTATATGCCTTTCCCTCGACTTTTCAACTCTGATCGGCTCGAATCTAGCCAAAATAATTTCATACTATAAATATAACTACAAGAAACTAATTTAAATAGTGAAACTACGACTTTAGCATAGAATCAAAAATTCGGCCCAAAATGTTAACCCGGGCCCACGTCTCGAAATCGGGTAAAGGTCACAAAATACGAACACCCACACGACCATGAGTTTATCCATACCAAAATTATCAAAATCCGACACGAAATCGCCACTCAATTCCTCAAATCAACTCTCCAAATCCCTAACCTCAAACTCCCAATTTCCACCTTAAACACACACTAACTAGGTGGGGAAAATCAATGGGGAAACAAGATTATTGATCAAAAGTAAGTACAAGAGACTCATCTCAAGAAACACCTCCAAAAGGATCTCAAAATTCGCCAAGCCCGAGTTCAAAATGTCCAATAATGATAAAAATCATGAACCCTTGCTTTTACGTGTTTTGCCCAGCTTTCTCGCTTTTGCGGTCACATTAGCCGCTTCTAAGGCACTGCTTTTGTGGTCCAGACCTCGCATCTGCGAAGGCCACTAAGCCACCCAACTGCTTCTGCGGTCATAACCCCGCTTCTGTGCAACAAAACCCGCTTCTGCAGACAAGCCTCAAACTCCATCATCTGCTTCTGTGACCCTCCAAGCACAGGTGCGAGTCCGCACATACGAAGCACCCTTCGCATCTACGCTCCACAGCCCCCAGTCCAAACCCTCGCATTTGCAAAACACGGCCCGCACCTACAATCAAAGCTCTGCAGGTACGGTTACACCAGAAGAGTCCTGCTTCAGCCATGCACTAAGTCCATTTTTTGATCTGTTAGCCATCCGGAATCCACCCGAGCCTTTAAATCACATCAAACAATGCTAAAAACACAAATCGCGCATCGATTCAAGCCTAATGAACTTTAAAACTTCAAACTTCTACATCTGATACCGAAACCTATCAAATCAAGTTTGATGGACCTTAAACTTTGCACACAAGTCATAACTGACATTACGGACCAAATCCAACTTCCGGAATCGGAATCTGGCCCCGATATCAAAAATCCCACTCCCGGTCAAACTTCACAAAATTCATCAAATTTTCAACTTTTGCCAATTGACGCTAAAATGACCTACGAACCTCTAATTCAACATCCGAACATGCTCCTAAAACCAAAAACACTATACGGAGCTATAGGAACCATAAAACTCCATTCCGGAGTCGTCTTCTCATAGTTTGAACTACGGTCAATTCCTACAACTTAAACTTCCATTTTAGGGACTATGTGTCCCATTTCAATCCGAAACCAAAAACAAATCCTCCCGGCAAGTTATATAACCACTAAATAAAGTAAAGGGTGCAATAAGTAGGGGTTCAGGGCTACTACTCTTAAAATGACCGGCCGGGTCATTACATCATCCCCCTATTAAAACATACGTTCGCCCTCGAATGAGTATAGAGACATACCTGAAGTGGTGAAAAGATGAGGATAATTGTTGCGCATATCATGCTTGGTCTCCCAAGTCGCATCCTCAACCGGATGACCCCTCCACTAAACTTTCACTGAAGCAATGTTCTTTGACCTCAACTTTCGAACATGTCTGTCCAAAATGGCCACTGGCTCCTCAACATAAGATAGCTCCTTGTCCAACTGGACTGATCTGAAGTCTAACACATGAGACGGATCGCCGTGATACTTCCGGAGCATGGAAATATGGAATACTGGATGAACTGCAGAGAGACTAGGTGGTAGTACAAGTCTGTAAGCCACCTCTCCAACCCTCTCAAGGATCGCAAAAGTCCCGATATACCTAGGGCTCAACTTGCCCTTCTTTCTGAACCTCATAACACCCTTCATGGGCGAAACCCGGAGCAAGACCCGCTCCCCAACCATGAATGCAACATCGCAAACCTTCCGATTCGCATAACTCTTCTGCTTGGACTGGGCAATCCGAAGTCAATCCTGGATCAATTTAACTTTCTCCATGGCATCCTGAACCAAGTCTATACCTAATAGCCTAGCCTCGCCCGGCTCGAACCAACCCACTGGAGACCAGCATCGTCTACCATACAAAGCCTTATACGGCGCCATCTGAATGCTCGATTGATAAATGTTGTTGTAGGAAAACTCCGTAAGTGGCAAGAACCAATCCCAAGCACCCCAAAAATCAATCACACACGCACGAAACATATCCTCCAATATCTGAATAGTGCACTCAGACTGTCTGTCCATCTGAGGGTGAAATGATGTACTCAACTCCACACGAGTACCCAACTCACGTTGTACGGCCCTCCTAAACCGTAATGTAAATTGCGTACCCCGGACAGAGATGATAGATACCGGTACGCCATGAAGCCTGATAATCTCGCAGATGTAAACCTGAGCCAGATGCTCTGAAGAGTAAGTAGTAACCACAGGAATGAAATGAGCTGACTTGGTTAATCTATCCACAATTACCCAAACTGCATCGAACTTCCTCTGAGTCTGTGGGAGCCCAACAACGAAATCCATAGTGATCCGCCCCCATTTCCACTCTAGAATCTCTAACTTCTGAAGTAACCCACCCGGTCACTAATGCTCATACTTCACCTGTAGACAATTTAGGCAACGAGGTACATATTCCACTATGTCCTTCTTCATCCGCCTCCATCAATAGTGCTGTCTCAAATCCTGATACATCTTCATGGCACCTGGGTGAATGGAATACCGTGAACTGTGAGCCTCCTGGAGAATCAACTCATGTAAATCATCTACATTAGGCACACATAGCCTGCCCTACATCCGTAATACACTGTTATCTCCAATAGTGACTTCCTTGGCATCACCGTACTGAACCATGTCCTTAAGGAGAAGCAGATGGGGGTCATCATTCTGACGCTCCCTGATATGATCATAAAGAGAAGACTAAGAAACCACATAAGCCAAAAGTTTGTTCGGCTCGGAAATATCCAATCTGACAAATTGGTTATCCAAGGCCTAAACATCCAAGGCTAAAGACCTCTCTGCTACTGGTAGATATGCTAAAATGCCCAAACTCTTCGCCTTGCAACTCAAGGCATCGGCCACCATATTGGCCTTCCCAGGATGATAGAGAATGGTGATGTCATAATCCTTAAGCAACTCCATCCATCTCCGTTGCTACAAGTTAAGATCCTTATGTTTAAACAGATGTTGTAGACTCCGGTGATTAGTGAAAACCTCACAAGGAACACCATACAAGTAGTGCCGCCAGATCTTCAAGGCATGAACAATAGCTACTAACTCAAGGTCGTGGACAGGATAATTCTTCTCATACACCTTCAGCTGTCTGGATGCGTAGGCAATCACCCTACCATCCTGCATTAACACCGCGCCGAGACCAATGCACGACGCATCACAATACATCATATAGGACCTCGATCTAGTAGGCAACACTCACACTGAGGATGTAGTCAAAGCAGTCTTGAGCTTTTGAAAGCTCTCCTCACACTCCTCGGTCCACCTGAATGGAGCACCCTTCTGGGTCAATCTGGTCATAGGTGATGCAATAGACGAAAAGCCCTCTACAAATCGACGGTAATACCCTGCCAAGCCAAGAAAACTCCAAATCTCCGTAGCTGAGGACGGTCTAGGCCAACTCTGCACTGCTTTAATATTCTTCGGGTCTACCTTGATCCCCTCACTCGATACTACATGACCCAAAAATGCCATTGAATCTAGCCAGAATTCACACTTTGAAAATTTTGCATATAACTTCTTCTCTCTCAAGGTCTGAAGCGCAGTCCTCAGGTGCTTCTCATGATCCTCCCGACTCCGGGAGTAAACCAGAATATTGTCAATGAACACAATGATGAAAGAGTCAAGATAGTGCTGAAATACATTGTTCATCAAGTGCATAAATGTTGTTGGGGCGTTGGTCAGCCCAAAATATATCACAAGGAACTCGTAATGACCATACCGAGCCGTGAAAGCAGTCCTCGGTATATCTGGCTCCTAAATCTTCAACTGATGATAGCCTGAACACAAGTTGATCTTAGAGAACACTCTGGCACCTTGAAGCTGATCAAATAGGTCATCAATACGTGGCAATGGGTACCTGTTCTTCACTGTAACCTTGTTCAACTGGCGATAATCAATACACATCTGCATAGAACTATCCTTCTTCTGTACAAACAAGACAGGAGCACCCCAATGCGACACATTGGGCCGAATGAAGCCCTTATCAAGCAACTCTTGCAACTGTTCCTTTAACTCTTTCAACTCTGCTGGGGCCATCCGATAAGGTGGAATAGAAATAGGATGAGTGCCCGATAACAAATCGATGCCAAAGTCAATATCTCTGTCGGGCAGCATGCCCGGAAGATCTGCTAGAAATAAGTCTGCAAAATCCCTCAGTATCGGAACTCACACGACGGTAGGAGTATCAATACAAACATCTCTCACATAGGCCAGATACGCATCACACCCCTTCTCAACCATTCGCTAAGCTTTAAGAAATGAAACAAACCTGCTAGGAACATGATCCAAGGTACCTCTCCACTCTAGTCATGGTAGACCTAGCATAGCCAATGTCACCATCTTGGAATGACAATCAAGGATATCATGATAGGGCGACAACCAGTCCATGCCCAAAATAACATCGAAATCCACCATACTGAGCAATAATAAATCGGCTCTGGTCTCAAAACCACTAAGAACAATCAAACACGACCGATACACACGGTCAACAATAATGGAATCACCCACAGGTGTAGATACATAAACAGGTAAACTCAGAGAATCACGGGATACACCCAAATACGAAGCAAAATAAGATGACACATAGGAATAAGTAGAGCCTGGATCAAATAAGATTGATGCATCTCTATGACATACCAGAACAATACCTATGATAACAGAATCTAATGTAACTACTTCTGTCCTAGCAGGAAGGGCGTAATATCTAGCCTGGCCTCCCCCTCTAGGGAGACCTCTACCTATCCGACCTCCACCTCTCATTGGCTGTGCAGGTGGGGTGGTAGTTGGTGCTGTAACCATAGCCTGAGGACTCGGTGGAGCACGCGGTGTCTGAGAAATCTGTGGAGGTGCACCCCTCCTGAATCTGGGGCAATCCCTCACCAAATGACGAGTGTCGCCATACTCAAAACAAGCTCTCAGAGGACGTGGCTGCTGCGACTAGCTCGGGCCTGATCGACTGGACTGACCATTGGAAGCACCCAGTACAGGAGGCACACAAGACATTGACGGTGCATAATAAGGATCATTGGGCCTAGTAATGGCCGGCGCATCGATGGCAGATGGAAGTGCTGAATGAATAGGGCGACCCATATAACCTCTGCCATGACGAGCTGTAGCTGGGGCACGAGTACCACTATAAGTGCTAGACTCTCAAGACCTTGGCCTCTCTTTCCTCTCTATCCCAAATCAGCAAACCCTCTAACCTCCTAGCAATCCATACTACCTTCTGGTACATAATATCCATCTCCAACTCTCGGTCCATGCTTAATTTGATGCTGGGGTTGAGCCCCTCAATAAAACGACAAACTCGCTCTCAAACGGTAGCAACCAAGGCTGGTGTATGCCTGACCAAATCACTAAATCAGACCGCATACTCTGACACGGTCATATCACCCTGGCACAACTGCTCAAACTCTACGCGTCAAGCATCTCTGAGACTCCGAGGAACATACTCCCTCAGGAACATATTTGAGAACTGAGTCCAAGTGAGTGAAGCTGTCTCAGCCGGACTATCTAACTCCTATGCATGCCACCACTGATAGGTCTCTCCTCTAAGCTGGAATGTAGTGAAAGAAACCCCACTAGTCTCTGCAACACCCATAGTACGGAGGATACGGTGGCACTCCTCAAAAAAACCCTGGGCATCCTCTGACGCCATGCCACTAAAAGTAGGTGGGTGGTATTTCTTGTACCTCTCGAGTCTGAGCTACTCTACCTCAGAAGTTGCTGCCGTAACCTCAGGTTGAACTGGAGCTACTAGTTGTATCGGTATGATCTCTGGATCCTGGTCTACCTGAACCGGCTGCTCTAGGGTACCGGCGATGGGAGTATGTGCTCCTCCCTCGGCTTACGATGTGGCAGGAGCAAGAAGTATCAATCCTGCCTGAGCCAAGGTGTTGAACATGCTCAGAAGCTGGGCTAGAGTCTCCTAGAGAACTGGTGTAGTAACAGGCGTCTCAGATGCCTGCCCTCTAACTGGAGCTACTAGTGGCTCCTCTGTGCTAGCCCGTGCGGGTGCTCTGGCTGCACCACATGGACGTCCTCGGTCTCTACCCTGGCCCCAGCCTCTCGCGGCTCTAGCAGGGGCGGGGGTGTTTGATCATCTGATCTAGTTGTACGTGTCCTCACCATATGTGAGAGAATAAAAAGACGGAAGTTTAGAGTCCGAAGTTAAAATCTCGCACGATAAGGAATCAAAGAAAGTGAAACTTTTCCTAACAGTTCCATAGCCTCACGAAGATAAGTACAGACGTCCACGTACCGATCCGCGAGACTCTACTAAGCCTGCTTGTGACTCATAAAACCTATGAACCTAGAGCTCTGATACCAACACGTCACGATCCCATTTTCCTCTCCGCAGGACGTCATGATGGCACCTAGTCACTAAGACTAGGTAAGCCTAATAATTTGCGGAATCAATGAATAGTAAACTGAACTCCAATCTCAACACATGTTATATAAATATAAAACTGCCATTCAATAATTACAACTCCCAAAACCCAGTGGGAACAAGTCACAAGCTTCTAAGAGCAAATACTATGTGTCTCTATACATCAGAGTCTAAGGAGAATAAGGAAAAATAACATAGTAAAGATAGAGGGGGACTCCGAGGTCGGCCGACGCTGGAAGATATAACTTGAAGTCTCCACATGCGGTCTAACTCACTAGTATCTGGTCTGGTGGGAAGAACCTAGATCTGCACAAAAGGATGTGGAGAGTGTAGTATGAGTACGCCACAACGGTACCCAGTAAGTGCCAAGCCTAACCTCGGTAGAGTAGTGACGAGGTCAGGTCAGGGCCCTACTAGTTTAAAAGAAAGTAAGGCAGAAGATACAGTAATATTTTGAAATGACTGAGAATTTAAACAATAAGAAGTTTCAGAAAAATATCAACACAGTAAATAGAGGTAAACAATAGGGGCACTCCCGAGGTACCGCCTCGTAGTCCCAAATGTAAATATGCACGACAGGGGGATCTCCCGAGGTACCGACTCGTAGTCCCAAAGTAAATATGTAAAATATGAGGGATCTCCCGAGTAAACGCCTTGTAGTCCCAAAGTAAATATGCAGTACAGGGGGATCTCCTGAGTAAACGCCTCGTAGACCCAAAGTAAATATGCAGTACAGGGGGATCTCCCCAGGAACTGCCTCGTAGTCCCAAAGTAAATATGCAGTACATGGGAATTTCTCTAGGAACCTCCTCGTAGTCCCAAAGTAAATATGCAGTAGGTAATCGAAGGAAACACAAATTTACAGCAAGGATCTTACAGTTAAAGATTTAATTCAAATCAAGGAAAGTAGGTAATTCAGCTAAGCATGTTACACAAATTGCAAGTAAGAGTTAATGTACGTAGACATGCGATGCTAGGCTAAATATGATCAATACATATGCTAAGGCAACTCAGTAAATGAATTTTAAAAGAGGACAACTCAGTTAAGGAAATTCAAAAGATCACAAATCAGCAAGAACTGAATTTTCCATATTCAGCCCGTGTACGCACTCGTTACCTTGCGTACACGGCGCTCACATATCACAAATGGTTATGACAGTTCCAAAACCTATGGGGATTTCCCCCACACAAGGTTAGACAAGTCACTTACCTCAAATCTCGCTCAATCAGTCAAGTAGTATGCCTTTCCCTCGACTTTCCAACTCCGATCGGCTCGAATCTTGCCGAAATAATTTCATACTATAAGTATAACTACAAGAAACTAATTTAAATAATGAAACTACGACTTAATCAAAAAATCGAAAATTCAGCCCAAAATGTTGACACGGGTCCACGTCTCGGAATCGGGTAAAAGTCACAAAATACGAACACCCACTCGACCACGAGTTCACCCATACCAAAATTACCAAACTCCGACACCAAATCGCCACTCAATTTCTCAAATCAACTCTCCAAATCCCTAACCTCAAACTCCCAATTTCAACCTTAAATACACAATAACTAGGTGGGAAAATCAATGGGGAAACAAGATTATTGATCAAAAAGAAGTACAAGAGATTCACCTTAAGAAACCCCTCGAAAATGCTCTCAAACATCTCCAAGCCCGAGCTCAAAATGTCCAATAATGATAAAAATCACGAACCCTTACTCTTAAGTGTTCTGCCCAGCTTTCTCACTTCTGTGGAACCGCTTTTGCTGTCCGGACCTCGCAACTGCAGAGGCCACTAAGCCGCCCAACCGCTTCTGCGGTCATAACCCCGCTTCTGCGGACCAACCTCAAACTCCAGCGTCCGCTTCTACGACCCTCAAAGCACAGGTGCGAGTCCGCACCTGCGGAGCACCCTCCGCATCTTCGCTCAACAGCCCCAAGTCCAAACCTTCGCATCTGCGCAACACGGCCCGTACCTGCGAGCTCGCACCTGCGATCAAAGCTCCGCAGGTTCGGTTACACCAGTAGAGTCCTGCTTCAGCCATGCACCAAGTCCCGTTTTCGATCCGTTAGCTATCCGAAATCCACCCGAGGCCCCCGGGACTTCAACCAAACATACCAACAAGTCCTAAAACATCATACAAACTTAGTCGAGCCTTTAAATAACATCAAACAATGCTAAAAATACAAATCACACATCGATTCAAGCCTAATTAACTTTAAAACTTCAAACTTCTACATCCGATGCCGAAACTTATCAAATCAAGTCTGATTGACCTCAAATTTTGCACACAAGTCATAATTGACATTACGGACCTACTCCAACTTCCAGAATCAGAATCCGATCCCGATATCAAAAAGTCCACTCCTGGTCAAACTTCCCAAAAATCATCAAATTTCCAATTTTCGCCAATTGACGCTAAAATGACCTACGAACCTCCACTTCAACATCCGAACATGCTCCTAAGACCAAAATCACCCTGCGGAGCTATAGGAACCATCAAAACTCTATTTCGGAGTCTTCTTCTCATAGTTCGAACTACGGTCGATTCCTACGACTTAAACTTCTATTTTAGGGCCTATGTGTCCTATTTCACTCCGAAACCAAAAACAAATTCTCCCGGCAAGTTACATAACCACTAAATGAAGTACAGGGAGCAATAAATAGGGGTTCGGGGCTACTACTCTTAAAATGACCGGCTGGGTCGTTATAGAAATCCAGAGAGTTATTTCTGACTGGCAAAAAGAAAATGGGCAACCGCGGCGCCCCATGCACCGCGTTAGTGGGGTTTCTCAAAGTACAGAATTTTCCTTGCTTTAGATATCCAGATGTGGTTCTCGATCCCCAAACATGATCCCGGCGTAATCCCTTGGGCTTTTACTCAGACTTCAAAGCTCCAAATCACTCATATTCATTCCATAACATCTACATAGCTCGGAATCACTCCTACAAGGCATAAAACACACAATAAGTACAAAAACCTAGCTATTAAAGCTCAAACACAATAAAAATACATTAAATTAGAGTGCAATAAGCGACTAAAATATGAGATTATAGCCTACCATCAAATATAATCAAAATCGAGTAGAGAACACTTAACCCAATCTATATGGTGGAAATCCTCTCAATAATCGCTCAAATCCGAGTTCCCTAGCTCCAAAAATATTGAGATGAGCTTATAAAAAATGCCCAATAAAAATACTAAAGTGGTCGCTAAAAGTCCAAGTCTGGTCACAAAAGGTACAAAATTTGGTCGCTAAAGGTGCGCACCAGAACTTGCTTGCACCAACAATTTGTTTTTCACTAAAAAGACTCTAACTCCCTCATACGAATTCGGTATTTGACGATTCTTGCTCCTATGAGTCACACATAATAATACGAACCTAATAGTTCAGTTGAAACTCAATTCGGAGCTCATTTGCTCAATGTGATACCAACTTCGCTCGTTAAATAAATAACTCATGATTCACAATAAAAACCCAACCGCGACTTAATAAAATCAGACCAAACATTCTAGATCATTCCTATAAATCATTATCAAAATCTCAGAGGTCTCGAAATCAAATTCCGATCTCTAGAACTAAAAAATGGACCTTTGGATCATTATATGCTTATGCTCAAAACAATGCCAAAATACCAAACACGTTAAAAACCCATTTGAAACTCACCCGAGCCCTACGGGATTCCAACCAAATATACCAACAAGTCCTAAAATATGATATGAACTTGCTCGAGCGATAAAAACACAAAATCAAAACTACAAATCGCAACGAATTCAAGCTTTATAAAATCAAAACTTTTAATTTTTCAAAAACTATCAGAAAACGTGCCTACGCACCTCGGAATAACTTCGAATTTTGCATACAAGTCATAAATATTTGTTACGAAGCTACTCAAACTCTCAAAATTCAAATCGGGACCCGGTATCCACAAAAATCCAATTATGGCCAAATTTTGGAATTCAAAGCTTTTCAAAGTTAATGCCAAATCACTTTGGGACCTCTAATTTAAGATCTGGGAATACGCCTTAGTCCAGAATCACCATATGAAGCTAACGGAACCATAAACAATCCATTCCGGGGTCAAATACTCAAAAGTCAAACTTGGTCAACTCTTCCAACTTAAAGCATCTTAGTTGAGAATCATTCTTCCAAATAAATTCTGAATCACCTGAAAAACCAAAACCGATACTTCACACAAGTCATAATACATCATACAAAGCTACTCGAGACTTCAAATAGCTGAACAGAGTTAAAATGCTCAAAATAACTGGTCGGGACGTTACACATATATAATGAAATAAACATACACATTGGAGAAAGAAACATCACAAAAATCAGCCAATATTAAAAAAAAGTTGTTTTTTTCTTTTATTTTTGAAGAATATTTATTTGAAGAGTCAATTTGTATAAATGGACATCAAATAAATAACAAAACTTTGGCTATACAATTGCTATCATTAATTTCAATTTAGCACATTCTAGGAATAGAAGGGTATAAGCTGAAACGCCTTCATTTAGTTGTAGTCAAGACAATATTGCAAGGGTATAATATTATTTTTGAATCATTAGATTATGTGAAAGGTTTTTTTTTCTCTTGAACTCAACAAGAGAGACATTAGTTTCTAATTGATAGTTTCTATAGCGATTTTCAAGTGTAACAAAGAGTATATTTTTTAAAAGAAATTGATATGACGTGAAATTTTTTTCTTTTTAAAATGTAAACAAATTATTTCGAAAAAAATCTTTACTTTTTTCTACTTCAAAGATAATAAAAAGATAAGATATTTTTGAACATTAGTAGAAAGTTTTTAAAATTATTATTGCCACGACCCAAAATCCATTAAAGGTCGTGGTGGCGCTGGATACCGCTGTCAGGCAAGCTAAAAATAAATACTTAATTTGGTTCTCATTTTAATATTTTTGAAATCATATTTCCTTCAATTAAATAGTAAAAGATGGAATTTACAGAGTAAATAATAATATTTTTTATAATTTTCAATACAGGGCAACCCATAATCACCCCAAAACCCGGTGTCACAAGTGCATGAGCCTCACTAGGAATGTAAAATAAAATATAACATATGTCCGGAATATAAAATTCGGACAGGAGAAATATAAATACTCTGAAGGAGACTCTGCTGGTTGCGGACTCGTAACGAGGAATGCAGCTCACCTAAGTCCCCGCAATAACCGCGCCTCTGCTCCTACAAGGCCACTAGACATATATGCACCTGCACAAACATGTACAACAAGTGTAGTATGAGTACATAAATCAACGCATACCTAGTAAGTATCCCACCTAAGCTCGAAGAAGTAGTGATGAGGGGTCGACTCCGACACTTACTAAGGGCTAACAATAAAATACCGATATTATAATTAAGCATGGATTGTATGAAATAGCTGTAAACTCAATAACAAGAAGTGAGTGGACAATTCTTTTATTAATAGGAAATTGTTTCCAAACTTATTATCGTCAGTTAACAATTTATATCTCAAGCCAAAGAAGCAATATCAATTATAATTGGTTCCAAAGATTTATCATGCGCAAATTATGCCAAGGTTGTACGGCTCGATCCAACATAATATTTAAACTGTGCACTGCCGAGGGTCGAACGGTACGAACCATAGATGTATCTATCTACTACCGAGGCGTTCGGCCCGCTCCACAAAAGAGAAAACACATTAAACAACCAATTCAAGATTTATTAAAGGGGCAAATATTCCAACAATTTCAAATTCTCATTTAATGGTCAAGTAAATGAAGTTTAACCTTTTTACAATTCTTTTATCGAGTTTCTAAATGTTTTAAGCAATTAAATTAACAAGTAGGGCGTAACCATCGCAAGAACAACATGATATGGGTCCTATACTACCCGTACATAAGCATAATAGTAGCTACGCACAGACTCTCGTCACCTCGTGCGTACGTAGCCCCCACAAATAGGAGCACATAATAACTTGATTCACCTATGGGGTTAATTCCCTCTTTCAAGGTTAGAAAGAAGACTTACCTCGCTCTGAAATTCCATAACCGGCTCCAAAGCCTCTCTAACACCTCAAACCGATTCCCGTCGCTACAAACTAGTCAATTAAGATGCAACCCAATCAAAATGTACTCTAATACTCATAATTTATCAATTTATAAAAATTTCCAACTCCGCTCAAAAAATTGATAATGAAACCCTCGGGCCCACGTGCCCGGATTCCGAAAATATTCGAACACAAACACTACCCATAGCACTGCAAACTCAAATATATAATTTATTCTCAATTTTATGCCCAAATTCATGATCAAAATCCAAGAATACCAATTTCTAGGTTCTTCTTCAAAATCCCAAACTTCTACAACTTTTCATAAATTTTCAAGCCTAAATTCGTATATTTAACTCACAAGTGGTAGAAATCACTTACCTCATTATGGACAATGAAAATGGTGCTCCAAAAATCGTTCCAAGGTCGGGTCCCATAATTGAAATGAAGTGAAAATGAGCCAAACCCTCGTTTTAAAGAAACACACTGCACAGCCCGACCTTTGCACCTACGGTCAAATAGCCTCTTCTGCGGCTCCGCACCAGCGGATATTTCATCACAGGTGCAGCTCCAGCTCGGCCCAACAGTCCCCGCATCTGCGCCCCATGTAGCGCATCTGCGCGTCCGCTTCTGCGCTCGCGCACCTGCGCGTTTATGCCCGCTTCTGCGGCCCAAGCCTTTTGGCCAGCCTCCACTTCTGCGGCTCCGCACCTGCGGCCCTAACCTCGCAGGTGCGGTTACACCAGAAGACAACAACCTCAGCATTTCCCCCAAACATAACTCGATCAACCGTCCGGAATACACCCGAGGCCCCCGGGGCCCCAACCAAATATACCAACAAGTCCTAAGACATCATACGATCTTAATCGAGCCTTTAAATCACATCAAACAATGCTTAAAACATGAATCACCTCCAACTCGAACTTAACAAACTTTGAAACTACAACTTCTACAATCGATGCCGAAACTTATCAAATCACGTCCGATTGACCTCAAATTTTGCACACAAGTCATGATTGACATTAAGGACCTACTCCAACTTCCAGAATCAGAATCCGACCCCGATATCAAAAAGTCTACTCCCGGTCAAACTTCTTAAAAACCTTCAAATTTCCAACTTTCGCCAAATGACCCCGAAATGACCTATGGACCTCCAAATCCACATACGGACATGCTCCCAATAGCATAATCACCATACGGAGCTATTCCCAGACTCGTAATCCCAAACGGACATCGATGATATTAAAATACACTTCAACCCAAATTTATGAAATCCTTCCAAAATACCAACTTTCCACAACAGGTGCCGAAACGCTCCCGGGTCATCCAAAACCCGATTCGGATATACACCCAAGTCCAAAATCATTATACGAACCTGTTGGAACCTTCAAATCCTGATTTCGAGGTTGTTTACTCAAAAATCACACCTTAGTCAATTCCTCCAACTTAAAGCTATCGAAATTAGAATTTTCTTTCCAAATTAACTCTGAACTTTCCCGAAACTCAATTCCGACCACACGTACAAGTCATAATAACTGAAGTGAAGTTGCTCATGGCCTCAAACCGCCGAACGACGCGCTAGAACTCAAAATGACCGGTCAGGTCGTTACATTCTCTTCCACTTAAACATATGTTCATCCTCGAACGTGCTAAGAACTGCTCTGAGTTGTTCGAAATCATTAGTCAACACCTCATGCACCTACCCGTGCTACCACAACCCAGTTGAGCACATTAGCTCGAGCCAATCTGAAGATCTTCCTCTTTATTTAGTAAAGTAAGTCTTAGAGTCAAATTCCAACATCCGGAATTCTCCACCAGGCATGTTTCCAACATACAAACACCATACCAATCACTACACA
Organism: Nicotiana tabacum; assembly: GCF_000715075.1. Classification (NCBI taxonomy): domain Eukaryota; kingdom Viridiplantae; phylum Streptophyta; class Magnoliopsida; order Solanales; family Solanaceae; genus Nicotiana; species Nicotiana tabacum. The sequence continues at coordinate 24,497,377 of NC_134094.1, read as the reverse complement.
CTGCACCAAACACAATTGTACACCCTTACTAAATTCTTACCATGCACCGCATAATTCACATGACCATAATAACATCCTCCGTTAACAATAGCTGAAATTCCACAAATCTGATGCCCACAATACACTTCATGATATGTATAAGTCCTGTTCCAACTCTTGCAATGCTGCCACGACGGAAGAGATGTGAAAAAATTCATAACCAACTGCCGAGTCAACAAATCATTGGGTTTCTTCTCTTGACAAGAACCATTGCCTCATTATGAACCAAATAATGATATTTGCTCTTTAATATGCTTCATATAAATGTAACGACCCAACTTGTCGTTTTGAGTAATTACTCTCCTTTCTACTATTTGAAGTCTTGAATAGCTTCATATGATGTATTATGATGTGTGTGAATCGTCGGTTTTGATTTTCAGGTGTTTCAGAATTAGTTCGGAAGAATGAATTTCATGTTGGAATCTTAAATGAAAAGGGTTGACCGGAGTTTGACTTTTGTGCAAACAATTCCGGAATGAAGTTTTGATAGTTTTAATAGCTCCGTATGGTGATTTCGGACTTAGGAGTATGTCCGAAAAATTACTTGGAAGTCACTAGTTAAATTAGGCTTGAAATGGCTAAAATGAAAATTTAAATTTGAAAGTTTGACCGGGTAGTTGACCTTTTTGATATCGGCATTGGAATCCGATTCTGGAAATTGAAATAGGTATGTTATGTCATTTATGACTTGTGTGCAAAATTTGAGGTCAATCGGACTTAATTTGCTATGTTTCGGCATCGAGCCTAGAATGTTTTGACGTCGATTCTTCAAGAATATGTGGTATCACATTAAGCAAATTAGCTCCAAATTCAGTTTAGATTGAAGTATTAAATCCGTATTGCAATTACGGAGCCATGGCAAAAAGAATCGTTGAATTCGGACATCGTATGAGAGAGTTCTGCCCATTTCCGTGTCGAGAATAATTTCCTATCGCTGTCAACGCCCAGGGTAGCGTGGGGCGCTATCCCTGGCGCTGGGACTTGCTGGAGGTACTGGAAAGGGCGCCATGGGCAGCTCCCCATGCCACTTGTGGCGCCGTAGATGTAAAAACCCTATAAAACGAGGGTTTTTAGCCTTTTTTGACAAAACAAAGTTGGGGAGCTCGGTTTAGGCGATTTTTGGGCGATTTTCACGGATAAACATTGGGGTAAGTGTTCCTTATCCTATATTGATTCTATTTCATGATTCCATATTCATTTACATCATGAATCCGTGAATTTATGGAAGAAAAATCAGATTTTTATAAAATCTTCCAAAAATGTAAAATGAAGATTTGAAGGTCAATCTGATGTCGGAATTTGATAATTTTTGTATGGTTGGACTCGTATCGGAACGGGTGTTCGGATTTTGTAACTTTTTCCGAGTTCCGAGATGTGGGTCCCACGGGCAATGTTTGAGCTAAATTCGAAATTTTTGTAAATTGTTAAATTGTAAGCATTAGCATAAATTGTGATAAAATTGTACGTTGTTTGAATAGATATGAGTCGTTTGACTTGAATTAAGGAGATAGGAAGGTGTATGGAGGTTGATACACGCGGAATGGAAATTCTGAAGTATTGTACAACTTTCTCGGTATTGGATTTGGCTTGTTCGAGGTAAGTAACTCTTCTAATCTTGGAGCTGAGGGTATAAATCCTGAATTATACATGTTATGTGTTTGGTGTTGAGGTGACACACATGCTAGGTGATGGGCGTGTGGGCGTGCACCATGTGAACTGTGATTTCGTTATTCCTATGGTACTGTGTAGTTACCTGAACTTATCTGAAATCATGAAAATCTCTACGTACTAGAGCTATTGAGTTGGGAATCATGTTAAAATCATGTTGAGGCTATATGCCAGTATTATTGAGACCCACAGAGGTCATATTGTTGTTGAATTTGTTTAAATTATAATTTTAAAACCCAGTCATGTTCATTCATTTCATATTATCTCTCAGTCTCTGTTGCTATTTATTGATTCATCATATCATCATTTTGGGGTGATTTTCATGACATTGTGAGCCCGAGAGACTGGAGAGATTGATGACTGAGTGAGGCTGATGGCTTGATTGTGAGGATGATGATGGATCGGGATGCACACCGCAGCAGGCCATATAGGCTTTATATATATTATTATTTATAGGATCGGGCTGCACGTCGTAGCATGAGTGACTGATTTATGCCATGATTGGCTTGTTATAGCACTTGGGCTGAAGGAGCCCCTCCGAAGTCTGTACACACCCCTAGTGAGCGCAGGTACCTACTAAGTGCGACTGCCGAGTGACTTGGGAGGATTGAGTGATAGTGAGGCATGAGTGACTGTGAGGATTGAGTGACTTGGGGGGACTGAGTGACTGTGAGGATTGAGTGACTGGGAGGACTGAGTGATTGAGAGGATTGAGGGACTGGGAGGACTGAGTGAAATGATACTCTGAGAGTATGCATATGATTTTATCACTGAGGTGCATCGCATTGACATGCACACTTGACATACATGTATAGAGATTCATTTTCCTCATGCTGTACGGTATCACGTCATTCATGACTTCTTACACATTGGCATATGGGCATATTGATGCATTTTTCACTGGCTATGTGGAAAGAAAATGAAACATCTTATTTATTGTTGAAAGAAATTTTGGAAAAAATATTGTTTCAAACTTACTCATATTTTTAGCAACTTCGGTAAAAGACTTGAGTTTTCACTCATACACTTGAAAGGCGGAGCTATTTTCAGAAATCATGATTAAGTTGAGCATGTTATTGTTGAATTATTACTTGTGCTACTTTAAATTATATTGTTATGAAATGTTGTTGGCTATTGGTGTTGGACCCCGACTTGTGTTCCAGCTCGTCACTACTTTCAACCTAAGGTTAGGTTTGTTACTTATTGAGTACATGGGGTCGGTTGTACTCATACTACACTACTACACCTTGCGTGCAGATGTTGGCTGCTGATGTTGCTGTGTTCGTTGGGAGCTGAATCTGAAGTTGTACCTGCGTTCCGGTTGTAGCTGCCTCTTGTTCATGGTAGCCTTAGATTTATAACAATCTGTTCATGAACATTTCGAACATATGATGTATTATTTCATACCAAATTTGTAAATTCTATTCTTAGAAGCTCATGATTTATGCTACCAGTCCTTGGGGAGTTTAATAGAGTTAGTTAAATATTATTTGAATCAGCTATTTGTAAATTGGCTTACCTAACGGGTTGGGTTAGGTGCCATCACGGCTAGTTGGATTTTAGGTCGTGACAAGTTAGTATCAGAGCCCTAGGTTCATAGGTTCTACAAGTCATGGGCAAATATATAGTAGAGTCTTGCGGATCGGTATGATGATGTCCATACTTATCTTCGAGAGGCTACAGGGCATTTAGGATAATTTTCCATCTTTCTTTCCTTATCGTGCGGAATTGATTCAGCTTGAAACACAACTCTTTGAATTCCTTCCATGCATTCGTGTGCGCATGTGAGTGCTCAGTATCAGTTGTGCATCGCTAGCTTGTGATTCTATGAACGAGGTTCGAGATGTGTATTATGTGTTTTAGTGATGGGCCTGGAGGACTTGAGGCCAGGTTTAGACCGTAGCTTAGGCTCGGTAGCTTCAGTTGTTACCTGTACATTTGGACTCATATGTCCGGTAATGCCCTTACGAGTGGAATTTGTGGCTCGATAAGCGGTGGAATGGCTTTGTGACGAGTATGATGTAACTGCGGGATGTGTTAAGACGATGTGAATGTGGCGAGAAGTGGTTCCTTGAAGTGTAAAGAAGGCCATTGGGTGCTTGATTTTCATTTTGATGTGACGTACAGTCTCGAGTGTGAATGTTTTGAAAGATCTTTCACGTTGTTAAATTTTGGGATAAATTAAATTCTCATGGCTGGTTAATGAGTTTGGACTTAGAAAGATTAAGTGATTCCATAGTAATTGTAATTGCGAAAGGGTATAACAAGATACCAATTTTAGGCTAAGCAGTTGGGTTATCTCCTGCAGAGCAATGTACGTAGGTGTGTTCCTTATAATGTGAATGGAGAGTTTCTTTGCTACTAGCGGGGCGTATGTGTTGAGATATAAATTTGAATCTGGTTGAGAAAGTTGACTTGAGTGTTAAGAGAATGAATGCAAACTTAGCAGACGATTGAGGTATTTTATGGTTGGTGTTGTATGAGCTTGAAAAGAATTTTTATTGGACCGACTGCAGTATTATGGCAGTAATAAAGTATGGGTATTGTGAGTTATTGTGTGTTTAAATCTATTTCTTTGAGCCAAGCGGGGGAGCCTGCTATTGACAATTCAATTCATGGTTATGTGTCAAATTCCTTTTTTTGGTCCGAGGTATACTTGGGATTCAGTGATAACTTGCGGAGGTGGAGTTCGAGAATGACTCGAGTAAGGAAATTTCTGGACACGAGTTATGGCACTTTAGGAGTATAGGAAAATCATTGGATAAGTGAGTTGTTATTTGTGAATGATGTAGTGCGCACGGAGTATGAATTTGATCAGCGGTGTTAAGGAAGGGTTACCTCTTTAAGTGTTATTTTTCTAATGGGGCACATGTCTTTCAGCCCGTTTGGGCGGTGAAATTGAGATTTGAGGAGAGTGGATAACTCTCGAGTAAGTTCTAATTGATTCAAGATTAATATGTAGCAACTGAGAATTTTTGGAGGATTTGTATATGGCAAGAATCTGAGATTTAAGTTGGATGGTGTCGAGACTTATGACATTTTATTTTTATTTTATTTTATTATATCATTATGGATTTTATATTTCAGTATCAGAAAGGTGATGGAAACAGCTTAAGACTCAAATAAGGTATTTTCAGAGTGGGTATCTCGGTGGTGGTATTTATGGGGGTGCTTAAGAAGAATACAATGGCTTATGGGCCTTAGGGCGGTGTGGTTTTATGTTATGGTGTCTTATAGTATGCTTTGGGTAAGGATCATAGTGTTTTGACAAGGAGAAGTGTCAACTTAAGGATAATTCAGAAGAAACTCGGAGAAAATAGAATGACTAGGTAGTAGACTAGACCAGTATGGTAATGATATGATTGGTTCTTTGGTAATTATGATGTGGTGAGACTTTACAGATGTTTTGGTGTCATGTGTAGCTTGGTAGAGTTAGGGAGATTTAGCTCTAATAGCTTGGTTATGTGAAAATGGATTTCAAAGTGTTCTTGATGGTTTCTACCATGGTTTGAACCAGATGTTTTCTACCGGTGTGGGGGACATGTTGTGTATTGTGATTTCCTCCTGGATGAAAGCAAATGGAAGGTTTCTAACTAACCGGATATGTAAACTGCTAGTGACTTAGAGTTGGCAATGATATTCTTGTGCTTGTCACATGATAGCATGATAGATGTGTTGTGTTGTGCGGGATTTAGATTTACATGTACAAGGTGGCAGTTCATTCTTGAAGAGAAGGTCATGAAGTTTGGACAAAATGGTCAGTTTCAGATATTTAGATGAATGTTGTAACTGCTCGGTAATCTCTGAGAATGGTGTGCATTTCAGAAGGCGCATAATGTTTTGACTTACGGATGTTCATCAGTATTGCTCACCTGGTTGATAGACTGTTGATATTCTAATTATTGCTATGAGGCACGGAAAATTATTGGAAGAATTCCTCGTGGGATGATTGTGCATGAAAGATGTGTTAGTCATTTGAGTGCTAAAGTTGGGACCAGTTATAGTGATTCATGCGTTCTATGAATTTGGAGACTGGGAGTTCTCAGAAGCATATTATTTCAGGGTTATGGCCTATTTTGAGGTGAGTATTTTATTTAAACTCAATGGAGGCATTAGTTGCGTTATTTATTTGTGACAATTATGCGCTACAAGTGCGTATATATGTGAGGTTTGAGCCCATGTGCGGGCATCGGGGCAAGTATTCATACTCGGAAGAATGCTTAGGCTATGATATGCCTAGATTTAACTGTTAAGCATAAAGTTATAACGTTTCTCGTATTCGTACCTTTGTAGAGAGCTATCTGGGCTATACTTTAGGTTACAAAGAGGCTAATTCCCTAAGTAAACTGGTTAGTTACTATTTCTGCGTTAAATTGTCGATTTGAGTTGTGATAGCACACTTTGCACATGCCTACCCTATGGTGTGTTAATTATACCAGTCGAGAAGTAAGAGAATCTTATTTTATGTATCATATACATGTGTACTTAATTGATTGCTCATGTATTATATGCTTCGACCGGAGGCCTATGACCATGCCAGGCGGATTATGTTATTGGCACGTGAGTTGTCCGTGCGAATCCATATATTGATACTATAGCACATGAGTTGTCCGTGCGAATCCATATATTGATACTATAGCACGTGAGTTGTCCGTGCGGATCCATATATTGATACTATAGAATGTGAGTTGTCCGTGCGGATCCATATATTTATACATGTTAATGTGAGCTCTAGGAGAGCTGGTTACCGTTATTAGATTTGTGTGTCTTGGTTCTACTATATATGATGAGCTTATGGCATTGCGGTTGTGGTGATGCTTGTTGAACTTGCAATACAGTTCTCTTCTTTGAGACATTTCCCATTTTTGGGCACACGGATTGCGCAGTTGTGGCTTGAGTTATATTGGTGTGGCGTGTATATGGAGTAGTTGTGTTTGATAATATAAGGTCATCGGACCTAGAATATGTACTATCGGATTGATAATGGTATATTTGGGAGGATGATATCGAAAGTCGACTTAGAACGTGATTATGGTTCTGGTTGGGGCGAGAGAGCTCCATGACTAGTTGGTCTGATAAGTGGTTATGAGATTCCATGTGCTTCTTTAATTATCAGCAGTGTACGAAGGTTTTGGGAATGAGGTTTTGTTTCATATGAGGTTTAATACTAGTACCGGGTTGGTTTTGAGTAGTTACTGTGACCGGCAATGGTGTTGCGACTATGCGAGTTGTGTAGTATGTTATGTGACTATATCTGAGTCCATGGTTATGGCTTGATACAGCTTGTTCAAAATTATATAGTGTGTAGATGTGAGACTCAGGTCTTGTAAGAAATTCTGGATGTTGGAAATTGGGCTCTAAGTTTTACGGACGAAGGTTAGAGTAATGATCTTCAATTGTGTTGTGTTGTCAGGCCTATATGGAATAGGGTAGCTTGGGATCACCCACAGGTATGTGCGTGGTAAAATGGAATAGTGATTTGATGGCTTAGAAAACAACTCTTGGTACGTTCGAGGAAGAACGTATGTTTAAGTAGGGGAGAATATAACGACCCAACTTATCGTTTTGAGTAATTACTCTCCTTTCTACTATTTGAAGTCTTGAATAGCTTAATGATGTATTATGATGTGTGTGAATCGTCGGTTTTGATTTTCAGGTGTTTCAGAATTAGTTCGGAAGAATGAATTTCATGTTGGAATCTTAAATGAAAAGGGTTGACCGGAGTTTGACTTTTGTGCAAACAACTCCGGAATGAAGTTTTGATAGTTCTAATAGCTCCGTATGGTGATTTCGGACTTAGGAGTATGTCCGGAAAATTACTTGGAAGTCACTAGTTAAATTAGGCTTGAAATGGCTAAAATGGAAATTTAAATTTAAAAGTTTGACCGGGTAGTTGACCTTTTTGATATCGGGGTCGGAATCCAATTCTGGAAATTGGAATAGGTATGTTATGTCATTTATGACTTGTGTGCAAAATTTGAGGTCAATCGGACTTAATTTGCTATGTTTCGGCATCGAGCCTAGAATGTTGACGTCGATTCTTCAAGAATATGTGGTATCACATTAAGCAAATTAGCTCCATATTCAGTTTTGATTGAAGTATTAAATCCGTATTGCAATTACGGAGCCATGGCAAAAAGAATCGTTGAATTCGGACATCGTATGAGAGAGTTCTACCCATTTCCGTGTCGAGAATAATTTCCTATCGCTGTCAACGCCCAGGGTAGAGTGGGGCGCTATCCCTGGCGCTGGAACTTGCTGGAGGTAATGGAAAGGGCGCCATGGACAGCTCCCCATGCCACTTGTGGCGCCGTAGATGTAAAAACCCTATAAAACGAGGGTTTTTAGCCATTTTTGACAAAACAAAGTTGGGGAGCTCGGTTTAGGCGATTTTTGGGCGATTTTCACGGATAAACATTGGGGTAAGTGTTCCTTATCCTATATTGATTCTATTTCATGATTCCATATTCATTTACATCATGAATCCGTGAATTTATGGAAGAAAAATCAGATTTTTATAAAATCTTCCAAAAATATAAAATGAAGATTTGAAGGTCAATCCGATGTCAGAATTTGATAATTTTTGTATGGTTGGACTCGTATCGGAACGGGTGTTCGGATTTTGTGAGTTTCGTCGGATTTCGAGATATGGGCCCCACTGTCAATTTTTCGAGCGGAGTTGGGAATTTTTATAAATTGTTAAATTGTAAGCATTAGAGTAAATTGTTATTAAATTGCATGTTGTTTGAATAGATACGAGTCGTTTGGCTTGAATTGAGGAGATAGGAAGGTGTATGGAGGTTGATACATGCGGATTGGAAATTCTGGAGTATTGTACAGCTTGCTCGGTATTGGATTTGGCTTGTTCGAGGTAAGTAACTCTTCTAATCTTGGAGCTGAGGGTATAAACCCTGAATTATACATGTTATGTGTTTGGTGTTGAGGTGACGCACATGCTAGGTGACAGGCGTGTGGGAGTGCACCGTGTGAACTGTGATTTCGTTATTCCTGTGGTACTGTGTAGTTACCTGAACTTATCTGAAATCATGGAAATCTCTACGTACTAGAGCTATTGAGTTGAGAATCATGTTAAAATTATGTTGAGGCTATATGCCAGTATTATTGAAACCCACAGAGGTCATATTGTTGTTGAATTTGTTTAAATTGAAATTTTAAAACCCAGTCATGTTCATTCATTACATATCATCTCTCAGTTTCTGTTGCTATTTATTGATTCATCATATCATCATTTTGGGCTGATGTTCATGACATTGTGAGCCCTAGAGACTGGAGAGATTGATGACTGAGTGAGGCCGATGGCCTGATTGTGAGGATGATTATGGGATCGGGCTGCACGTGCAGCAGGCCATATTGGATTTATATATATTATTATTTATAGGATCGGGCTGCACGTCGTAGCATGAGTGACTGATTTATGCCATGATTGGCTTGTTATAGCGCTTGGGCTGAAGGAGCCCCTCCGGAGTCTGTACACACCCCCAGTGAGTGCAGGTACCTACTGAGTGCAACTGCCGAGCGTGAGTGCCGAGTGACTTAGGAGGATTGAGTGACTGTGAGGCATGAGTGACTGTGAGGATTGAGTGACTGGGAGGACTGAGCGACTGTGAGGATTGAGTGATTGGGAGGACTGAGTGACTGAGAGTCACACATATTGGCATATGGGCATATTGATGCATTTTCCACTGGCTATGTGGAAAGAAAATGAAACATCTTATTTATTATTGAAAGAAATTTTGGAAAAATTACTGTTTCAAACCTACTCATATTTTTGGCAACTTCGGTAAAAGACTTGAGTTTTCACTCATACACTTGAAAGGCAGAGCTATTTTCAGAAATCATGATTAAGTTGAGCATGTTATTGTTGAATTATTACTTGTGCTGCTTTAAATTATATTGTTATGAAATGTTATTGGCTATTGGTGTTGTACCCCGACTTGTGTTCCAGCTAGTCACTACTTTCAACCTAAAGTTAGGTTTGTTACTTATTGAGTACATGGGATCGGTTGTACGCATACTACACTTCTGCACCTTGCGTGCAGCTGTTGGCTGCTGATGTTGCTGTGTTCGTTGGGAGCTAGATCTGAAGATGTACCTGTGTTCCGGTTGTAGCTGCCTCTTGTTAATGGTAGCCTTAGATTTATAACAATTTGTTTATGTACATTTCGAACATATGATGTATTATTTCATACCAGTTTTATAAATGCTATTCTTAGAAGCTCATGATTTGTACTACCAGTCCTTGGGGAGTTTAATAGAGTCAGTTAAATATTATTTGAATCAGCTATTTGTAAATTGACTTACCTAACGGGTTGGGTTAGGTGCCATCACGGCTAGTTGGATTTTGGGTCGTGACAATAAATTTGATCGCACTGATCCCAGGTCCAAAAATCTCGTCTCACCCAGTATAAGTTGTTCCGGAAATAAGCCACTACAAACACTACCAAAGGTCTCATATGATGCCACCATGTGCCAACAATCCACAAACTCACATGTGATACATAAGGAAAAATGAACTCCGGAAAGAACTGCTCAACCCACGTGACTAATTAAACAACCGAAAAGATGTTATAAACCTTCCTTAGAAAATGAGAAGCAAAACACATGAGAATAAGTATAGGGAACTGTACTCAACATCACACTGTTGCGGCGTGCAACCCGATCCAGGCATGCAACCCAATCCAAACAACATCTCCGTGGCGGCGTGCCACCCAATCCACACATAATAATAAATAGGGAAATACCCATCAGGCCAGAAATATTTATACCTACGAAATACCCGAATATCAACCACAAGCACGCGAAGTGCATAATACAAATCCTGGGGAGACGGGTAGCGTCATACGCTATAAAACTCAAGCACAACTAAGGTGCAATAAATGACTTGCATCTCGAGAACCATCATGCTCATATAATACCAAAAACTATACAGGATCTCAATACGAGTGTGAATAATCAAACCGCCTCACAATCCACATGGTACAATAGACACTACACGGAAGGGCCATCCAAGGCCCGAAGTCCCCTCCAAAAATAGCGTTATGCTGAAGTGAACACATCCGGCCTGATATAGAGCCCATATTCACATTTAGATCCATCCATAGACCTCAAGTTGATTATGATCATATCATGCTTGGGCAAATACCCTCTCAAGGATCCACAATGACCTTTTTCCCATGACACACAAGAATAGCCATCAAATCTGGAACAAACTTCCACAATTCACAACCAACTGAATAGAGAGCCTTTCAGGCCTAAACTCTCACATTAGCGATAGTATCAAATATCCATACTTAGTTCCAATATTTAATCAATTAAGTGACTACATGTCACACTTATACAATCTTCCCGTGGGATACGCTCCCACAACCTTCCGCACTAGGTAACAAGTCTGCACATCCATACCATCGGCCACACTAATGTTGTAAACAAATCAAAAAGCCGCAAATCAGTACACAAAGCCTCTTACACAGGACACCGATCTCAGGTGACGCTAAAGACAATACCAGCTTACTCTAAACATCTGAATTCTTCCCTGATCATCCGAGCTCGTGACATTCTTGTCAACACCGAACCGCAACCTTGATCCTCAGCTTCCAATTTCCCATGCCGCTCGCTGCACCTAACATGCCAATATGTGAGAGTACCATAACTCCATAATAACCCCTGATCCACTAATAGAATAAACACTTCATCATATAGAAACCTTTTACTTAGCTCATTTCTGAAGAACCAATGCAACACGCAACTAAATTCCCAAACCGCAGAAAATACAACCTCATATACTGGTCTAAACCACCATGACCCTTCCGGGATCCATCTACACATAACATGCCATAATAACTCGAATGCCTCCAAGTAAAATCAATTACGATGGCCGTCAAGCCTCGCACGTACTGCCACAACCAACTGTAAAACTTAACACGTCGAAGGAACTGATCATTGCCACATCATGCCGATTCAACCATTGCTAACTGATCCGACTTCTTCTAATTTACTCCAGACTTTCCTTAGGAATAATAATAGCTCCATTCAAAACATGACGAACCCAATTCGCACTCAACCAGAAGGACCCTACTTCACGAGACCACGTTGTCTCAAAACCCACAAACCATCTCATACCCTCCTTGTACGCACATTCACATCTTCAACCGGTACACCCATTCTGATATTTCCTTTACGAATCCGATTCTCCCATCTTCCAATACTGTATCACATACCCAATGATAACGTAAACATTCCAAGCCCCTTTTCATAATCCACTGCAAAAGCTCAATACTTAGCCATACTACTGGCTCAAAATCCTTAGTCATCGCGCTTTGAATTTTTGAACCCACTAGAACCATTGTTGAGAGTCACCCACTCTGACTTGTTCCCAATTATGATCAAACTCCAACGCCTTGCTAGCACATGAACACCTTCTCAAAGAAGCACTCGGCTGACTCACTTTCCTTGTACATCACATCTACACGAAGCATAAACTTCGAGTCTTCCCAAAGCCTGAACATGAATCGATAAGGCCAATCATAGCACACATTCCTCAAATCCTTGGCTCAGATCACCACTGATGTTCTATTTCCTTAGTCGTAATAACCCACCAATATGCCGATAACTAGGAACCACACAAGTAGACAACCATGCAATTCAATCGTAGGCGATGGGGCTCTCCTACTTAGCTTGAAGCTACCATTACATGACCCTGAAACCTACCAAGATTCCTTCTTCCTTACTGACATGGCCTCGCACAATCGACCCGCCAAATTCCTCGAAATCTTCCTGTTAACTATTTCATGAACGCTCTGAATCACTAGCCTCATTTATATATTCGACCTCTTACCAGATAGCCAGTATCCTCATAGAAGCTTCATCAACTCCACGCAACAGTTAACCTACTCACCAGAAATAACCCACATGTGGAAATTCCATGCTGACATCTTCCAACAATGCTGCACCGAGTACAATTACCACGAAACCAATAAACCACCCTGAGCCCGTGCTCATTCACCAGTTGTACAAGTCCGTTCACTCCGCATGGACATCAACTAAAGATGCGACAATACATTTCAATCCAAAGTCAGGTTGTATCCTTCTTCATACCATGCAACTCCTTTTTGTCGTATCCAACCCTTCTCCGCATAGCAGCCAATATTCCAAATCAAGTTCGTAGACTTAGTCACTGCCCACCATGAGTTCCAAATCACTCTAAACTTACCTCAACGCGTGTAGCTATCCTACCACAAAACCCATCTGATACTCTGCCACTCTCCCACTTTGGTCAAACCCTCTCCTTTAAGCAACTACTCGACTTATGTTTCTCACACTTGACCTTCTAAAAACTTAACTGTGACAAGACACCTCCCACATGTCTTTCCTCATCCTCCACTGCCCAGCTGTTACCTTAAATCAAAATTCGTCTCTATAGCACTTGAACCAATAGATCGCTACCAACTTTAAACCTCTCCGAAGATTATCCTTCTCGATCCTAAACCACTGCACACCGCGATCTCTAACAGCCGCTTTCCCGATACCATTTCACAATATCATGCCCTAAAGGCGAGTTAAAGAAGACCATAACACCAGCGAACTTAACGCATTCAACAAGGACGACGACACCACATCACAGATGAAAATTCCACTACGCTCAAAAATACCAAGTCCCGTTCCTCCATCAACCCAAACCTGAACATTCTTAGTCCGAATGTCTTTCCTCCATTGGAAATAAAGCATTGAACCCTTGAATCATGCATTGAGAAAAACCTTCTTTCAAATCATTCACTGCCCCTACACATAGACAAGTATCCTACCGTTACTAAAACACTGTGCGATAGCAACGCACAAATCATCATAACAATCAATGCCAAATCTCAAAACCTGAGGTAATACTGCTACTAAGCTGCAACAATAGAACGGCCTTTCGCAAGGCAACGACAATAGCCCAATAAAATACGCAAGGAGAAACATTCTGCACCACATCTGTAATACCAATAAAATTCCTCGATTCCCAATTTATAACAACCGCTTCACGTCGCATAAGACTGAATAGGAAGGGAATGAAGGCATAAGCCTCAAAGGAATCAAATCGCACGATGGGGAATCAAGAAGGGAAGCTCTTCTAACAGTCCTGTAGCCTCTTGAAGATAAGTACAGACGTCTCCGTACCCATCCGCAAGACTCTACCAGACTTGCTCATGACTCATGAGACCTAAGTGAACCTAGTGCTCTGATACTATATTGTCACGACCCAAAATCCATTAAAGGTCGTGATGTCGCCGGACACCGCTGTCAGGCAAGCCAAAAATAAATACTTAATTTGGTTCTCATTTTAATATTTTTGAAATCATATTTTCTTCAATTAAATAGTAAAAGATGGAATTTATAGAGTAAATAATAATATTTTTAACAATTTTCAATATAGGACAACCCATAATCACTCCAAAACCCGTCACAAGTTCATGAGCCTCACTAGGAATGTAAAATAAAATACAACATATGTCCGGAATACAAATTCGGACAAGAGAAATATAAATACTCTGAAGGAGACTCTGCAGGCTGCGGACTCATAACGTGGAATGCAGCTCACCTAATTCCCCGCAATAACCACGCCTCTACGCCCACAAGGCCACTAGACATATAGGCACCTGCACAAAAATGTGCAGCAAGTGTAATATGAGTACATAAATCAATGCATACCCAGTAAGTATCCCGCCTAACCTCGAAGAAGTAGTGATGAGGGATCGACTCCGACGCTTACTTAGGGCTAACAATAAAATACCGATATTATAATTAAGCATGGATTGTATGAAATAGTTGTAAACTCAATAACAAGAAGTGAGTGGACAATTCTTTTATTAATAGGAAATTTTTCAAACTTATTCTCGTCATTTAACAATTTATATCTCAAGCCAAAGAAAGAATATCAATTATAACTGGTTCCAAAGATTTATCACGCGCAAATTATGTCGAGGTCGTACGACACGATCCAACATAATATTTAAATTATGCATTGTCGAGGATCGAATGGCACGAACCATAGATGCATCTATCTGCTACCGAGGCGTTTGGCCCGCTCCATAAAAGAGAAAACACATTAAACAACTAATTCAAGATTTATTAAAGGGGCAAATATTCCAAGAATTTCAAATTCTCATTTAACGGTCAAGTAAATGAAGTTTAACATTTTTACAATTCCTTTATCGAGTTTTTAAATGTTTTAAGTAATTAAATTAACAAGTAGGGTGCAAACATCTCAAGTACAACATGATATGGGTCCTATACTACCCGGACATAAGCATAATAGTAGCTACGCACGAACTCTCATCACCTCGTGCGTACGTAGCCCCCACAAATAGGAGCACACAATAACTTGATTCACCTATAGGGTTAATTCCATCTTACAAGGTTAGAAAGGAGACTTACATTGCTCTGAAATTCCATAACCAGCTCCAAAGCCTCTCTAACACCACAAACTGATGCTCGTCGCTCCAAACTAGTCAATTAAGATGCAACCCAATCAAAATGTACTCTAATACTCATAATTTGTCAATATATAAAAAATTTCAACTCCGCTCGAAAAATCGATAACGAAACCCTCGGGCCCACGTGCCCGGATTCCAAAACTTTTCGAAGACAAACAATACCCATAGCACTACGAACTCAAATATATAATTTATTCTCAATTTCATGCCCAAATTGGTGATCAAAATCCAAGAATACCAATTTCTAGGTTCTTCTTCAAAATCCCAAATTTCTATAAATTTTCAAGCCTAAATTCATATATTTAACTCACAAGTGGTAGAAATCACTTACCTCATTATGGACAGTGAAAATGGTGCTCCAAAAATCATTCCAAGGTCGGCTCCCATGAATGAAATGAAGTGAAAATGAGCCAAACCCTCGTTTTAAAGAAACACACTGCCCAGCCCGACCTTCGCACATGCGGTCAAATAACTGCTTCTGCGGCTCCGCACCTGCGAAAATTCCATCGCAGGTGCGGCTCCAGCTCGGCCCAACAGTCCCCGCATCTGCGCCCCATGTAGTGCATCTGCGCTTCCGCTTCTGCGGTCACCAAGCGCTTCTGTGCTCGGGCACCTACGCGTTTATGCCCGCTTATGCAGCCCAGGACTTATGGCCAGCCTCCGCTTCTGTGACTCTCATGGACGCTTCTGCAGCTCCGCACCTACGACCCTAACCTCAAAGATGTGGTTACACTAGAAGACAGCAGCCTCAGCATTTCCCCCAAACACAACTCGATCTGTTAATCGTCCGGAATCCACCCGAAGCCCCCGGAGCCCCAACCAAATATACCAACAAGTCCTAAGACATCACACGAACTTAGTCGAGTCTTTAAATCACATCAAACAATGCTTAAAACACGAATCACCCTCCAACTCGAACTTAACAAACTTTGAAACTTCAACTTCTACAATCGATACCGAAACTTATCAAATCACGTCCGATTGACCTCAAATTTTGCACACAAGTCATTATTGACATTACGGGCCTACTCCAACCTCCGGAATCGGAATCCGACACCGATATCAAAAAGTCTACTCCCAGTCAAACTTATTAAAAACCTTCAAATTTCCAACTTTCGCCAAATGACCCCGAAATGACTTACGGATCTCCAAATCCATATCCGGACGCGCTCCCAATACCAGAATCACCATACGGAACTATTCCTAGACTCTTAATCCCAAACGGATATCGATGACATTAAAATACACTTCAACCCAAATTTATGAAATCCTTCCAAAATACCAACTTTCCACAACAGGTGCCGAAATGCTCCCGGGTCATCCAAAACCCGATCGGGATATACGCCCAAGTCCAAAATTATCATACGAACCTTTTGGAACCTTCAAATCCTGATTCTGAGGTCGTTTACTCAAAAATCACACCTTAGTCAATTCCTCCAACTTAAAGCTTCCGAAAATAGAATTTTCTTTCCAAATTAACTCCGAACTTTCTCAAAACACAATTTCGTCCACAATACAAGTCATAATACCTGAAGTGAAGCTGATCATGGCCTCAAACCGCCGAACGACGCGCTAGAGCTCAAAACGACCAGTCGGGTCATTACAATTATAATAAAAGTCATATCATGGATAAACTCAAAAAATCGAAATCTTATGGAATATTTACAAAAATATTCAGCCAGATTTATTATTTACTTTTTATAGCTAATATAAATAGATGTTATACCGACAACACACGATTATAGACATATTATAAATGGATTATATATAAATTAAATATCCTTCAATCTATATATATATATATATATATATATATATATATATATGAGGTAGCACCTCTCTTAGACCAGCATTGGTATTTATCTTTTTTGTCAATATTTTGGCCTTTTTCTCTAATATTCCCCTCAAAATATTTGCTGAAAATGAAGTCTCTCTATCAATTAATGTCTACATTCATTGTTCAACTAGAAGGGAAAGACATTTAAGAATATTGAGTCTCTCAATTTTCCAATTCTTGCATTTCCGCAGAACTGTTCATTTCCACAATTTCAGTTTCTATTAATATTTATAACTCTCATACCTCTCATATTCATAACATCCAAAATTTAATGTGTTATGTAATGACATTATTATTCCTCTATCTATGTTTATACAACGTAATATAAGTCCCATAGCCACAGTTCCATGAAATATCATGTTAGCACTATCTTCCATGGCATATTTATCTGCAAAGTTGTAAAATCAGAAAACCCTGTTGAATCAACTGGTAAATTTACTCTTGCATGTAGATTTTTGTTGACTGACTTACTTTTTTTTTGTTCTTATTTTGCTAGGTTTTGCAGTTTCTTCTCCATATGTGACTGAGAAATTTGGCAATTGTGCCTATTGGAATTATTGATCCCTTAGGTGTTTTGACAAAGAAATTTCGCAAGAGCTAAAAATTATGAAGGTATGCACAATCATAATAGCATGCTGACTTAATATAATTTTGTGCCTTTTTTTACAAATGACTTCTTCGGTTCCGCCTATAGTTTATGTCACGACCCAAAATCCGTTAAAGGTCGAGATGGCTTCGGATTCCACTGTCATGCAATCCAACACTATATAGTTAATTAAATCCTCATTTTAATATTTTTGAAATCGTAAATTTACTTCAATTTAACTAGTAAAAGATGAATTTTATAGAATAATTAACAATATTTTCCAAATTTCAATGTTGAACACCCCATACTCATCCCAGAACCCGGTATCATAAATGCATGAGCATTTTCTAGGAATTTAAAATAAAATACAATAAATGTCCGGAATACAACTTTGGACAGGAAGACAATACAATACTCTGAAGGAGACTCTGTTGGCTGCGGGTCGTACATAGGCTGTAGCTCACCTAAGTCCCCGTAACGACCGCGCCTCTGCGCCCACAAGGCCACTAGTCATATATTTACCTGCACAAAACGTGCAGTAAGTATAGTATGAGTACGTAAATCGACGCGTACCCAGTAAGTATCCCGTTTAACCTCGAAGAAGTAGTGACGAGGGGTCGACTCGGATACTTACTATGGGCGATAATCAATATACCAATGGTATGATAAATTATGGATTTTTATGAAGCAGCGGTAAACACAATAACATGAGACAGGTAAATAGTTCTCTTGTTAATAGGGGATTTCTAAATTTATTTTTATCTTTTAACAAATTTATATCTTCGGCCAATGAGGCCATATCAATTTATCAATTTATCTCAGACCAGGGAGGCAACATCGTTATTTATAAATTTCAAGGCAAGAAATACAAGCATACGCAAATCATGTCGAGGTCGTACAGCCCGATCCAACTAATATTTAAATCGTGCACCGGGTGAGGGTTGAATGACGCGAACCATAGATGCATCTATTTACTACCGAGGCGCTCGGCCCAATCCACAAATAACAATTATTTTCAAGAAAATACAAGTTTCTCATTTACAGTCAAATATGTTATACAAACCTTCAAGTAAGTGAATTTAACTTTATACAATTCTTTTATCAATTTCTATCATGACTAAGTAATTATATTAGCAAGTAAGGGCACAAACATTCCAAGTATAGCATGATACGGGTCCTAAACTACCCGGACAATAGCATAATAGTATTTATGTACGGACTCTCGTCACCTCGTACGTACGTAGCCCCCATAATTAGATACAAACCTTTGTTTAATTCACCTATGGGGTTAATTCCCTCTTACAAGGTTAGAAAGGAGACTTACCTCGCTCCGAAGTTCATAACCGACTCCCAAGCCATTCAATCAACTCAAATAGATGCCCAACGCTCTAAAACTAGTCAATAAATGAGCAAATACATAAATATATACTCTAATACTCATTATAATCAAATTTATAACAATTCCCAACTTCGTTCGAAAAGACGATAAAAACCACCCTCGGGCCCACGTGCCCGAATTTCGGTAATTTTCGAAGATAAACTTTACCCATAACCCCACGAACGCAAATATATAATTTATTCTCTATTTCATGCCCAGTTTCGTGATCAAAATCCAAGAATACCAATTTCTAGGTTTCCTACCAAAACCCCACAATTTCTACAAATTTCCATGTCTAAATCCATATATAAACCATGCATTTAACTCACAATGTGCGGGAATTACTTACCTCATAATAGATGATGAAATCTCCTCTTCAAAAGGTCCACAAATCGCCCTACCAAAATGAAATGTGGAGGAAAATGGCCAAATCCCATATATAAAACTTCACTGCCCAGGTCCGCCCTTCTTCGAGATCGCAGAAAGACCATCACGATCGCGAAGGCCAAAGACACATTGTCCCCAAATTTCATCTACGCGTTCGCGTTCCTCACGACGCGTTCTCAAAGCTTTCCACCCTCACTGCTTTGCGTTCGCATACCCAGCCTCACGTTCACGTAGGCCAAACATCCTCAGGTCCAGTCCAAATTTCTTCTACGCGTTTGCGACTCCCCACTCGCGTTCGCGTAGGTTCCTCAAGTTTTTCACCGCGTTCGCGTCCTCAAGAACACGTTCGCATAAGGCAAAAATCCATGGTCCATCAGTTCTTTCTTCGCGATCGCGCACATCCACCTACGATCGCGATGCACAATACAAGACGCCCCAAACAACTCTACGCGATCGTGGACTTCCTATTGTGATCGCGTATAAGGAAACCAGCAACAACCATGACAGCAACTTCAGCAGATCCCCCGAGTCGAATTTCAATCCGTTAACCATCCGAAATCCACCCGAGGCCCTCGGGACCCCAACCAATCATAACAACCAGTCCCATAACACATTATAAACTTGCTCGAGCCTTCAAATCACATCAAACAATACCAAAATTATAAATCGCACCCCAATTCAAACTTTTACAATCGATGTCGAAACCTACCAAATCAGGTCCGATTGACCTCAAATTTTGCACACAAGTCACATTTGACATTACGGACCTACTCCAACTTCCAGAATCGGATTACGACCCTGATATCAAAAAGTTCACTTCCGATCAAACTTCTCAAAAACCTTCAAATTTCTGGCTTTAGCCAAATGACTCCAAAATGACCTCCGGACCTCCGAATCCACTTCCGGATGCGCTCCCAATACCAGAATCATCATACAGAGCTATTCCCGATCTCGGAATCCCAAATGGACATCGATAACATTGAATTGCACCTCAACCCAAATTTATGAAATTCTTCCAAAACGCCAACTTCCACAATAGGCGTCGAAACGCTCCCGGGTCATTCAAAACCCGATCCGGACATACGCCCAAGTCCGAATTCATCATACGAACCTGTTGGAACCTTCAAATCCCGATTCTGAGATCGTTTACTCAAAAGTCCAACCTTAGTCAATTCTTCCAACTTAAAGCTTCCAAAATGAGAATTTTCTTTTCAAATCAACTCTGAACTTCCAAAATTTCACTTTCGATCACGCGTACCAGTAATAATACCTGAAGTGAAGTTATTCATGGCCTCAAACTGCTGAACGACGCACTAGATATCAAAACGACTAGTCGGGTCGTTACATTCTCTCCCACTTAACCATGCGTTCGTCATCGAATGTGCTAAGAACTGCTCTGGGGTTGTCTGAAATCACTGTTTAATACCTCGTGCACCTACCCCTGCTACCATAACTCAGTTGAGCACATTAGCTCAATCAAATCTGAAGATATTCTCTTTTATTTAGGCAAATAAGCCTTAGAGCCCAGTTCCAACATCTGGAATTCTCTGCCAGCCCGACTTCCCACATACGAACACCATATCAATCACCACACGATGTACCAGAACATGACTGCATACCTTTGCTGAATTCACACCATGCACTGCAACATTCACATGACCATAATAATATTCTCTGATCATAATAGCTGAAATGTCACGAATCTGATGCTTATAATACACCTCATGACATATATAAGCCTTGTTTCAACTCTGGCAATACCGCCACGACGGAAGAGATGTGTAGAAATTCATAACCAACTGCCAAGTCAACAAACCATTGAACCTCTCCTCTTGACTAGAATCATCACCTCATTATGAACCAAATAATGGTATTTGCTCTTTAATATACTTCATATAATCTGATCGCACTGATCCCAGATCCAAAAATCTTGTCTCACCCAGTATAAGCTGCTCAGGCAACAAGCCACCTCAGACACAATCAAAAGTCTCATGTGATGCCACAATGGGCCAACAAGCTACCCACTCGAATGTGATACATAAGGAAAATGAACTCTAGAAGGGATTACTCAACCCACGCAACTAATTAGACAACCGAAAAGGTGTTATGAACCTTCCCCAGAAAATGGAAAACCAAACGCACGAAAATAGATATAGGGGACTGTAATCAACATCCCACTGTTGCGGCGCATAACCCGATCCAAACAACATACCCGTGGCGGCATGCCACCCAATCCGCACAAAACGAATCTATAGGGAAATACTTACCGAGCTAGAATGCTCATTACTACAAAATATCCGAATATCGGACACAAGCACGCTAAGTGCATCATACCATCCCTGGGAGGACCGATAGCGCCATACGCTACAAAACTCAAGCACAACTAAGGTGCGATATATGATTTGAATCTCGAGAGCCATCCTGCTCACATAACACCATCGCTATGCGGAACCTCAACACATAAAAAAATTTACCAAGTCATTTCATAACTCACACAGCACAATATAGTATTACATGAAATAGCCGACGATGAAACGGCATCCAACGTCCGAATACTCCTCCATAAGGAGCATTATGCTGAAATGAACACATTCAGCTTGATACAGAGCCCATATTCATATTTAAATCCTTTCATGGAACTCAAGCCGATTCTGATCGCACCGCACTAGGCTAATAACCTTTCAAGGATCCATAAATACCCCTTTTTTCCCATAACACACAAGAACAACCATCATATCCGGAACAAACCTCCACAGTCCACAATCAAATGAACCGAGTGCCCTCCAAGCATAAATTCTCACATGAACAATAGTACCGCAATCTCCATACTTGGTTCCAATCTTCGATCAATCAAGTGACTACATGTCACACTTATACAATCTCCCTATGGGACGTGCTCCCACGACCTTCCGCACCAGATAACAAGTTTGTACATCCATACCACCGGTCGCACAATTGCTGTAAAGAAAATCAAAAATCTAAAATCACTACTCAAAGCCTCTTACACAGGACACCGATCTCAGGTGACGCTAAAGACAATACCAGCTTACTCTAACCATCTGAATCATTTCCCGCTCATCCGAGCTCTTGACATTCTTGTCGACACAAAACTGCAACCTTGATCCTCAACTTCCGAATGTCATACCGATCACTACACTTAATCATGCCAATGCGCAAGAGTGCAAGAATTTCATCTTAACTTCCAAATTATTAATAGGGTAAACACTTCATCACATAAAAACCTTTTACTTAACTCATTCTAAGAGAACCATCGCAACACGCGACTGAATCCTCATATCCACAAAAAATACCAACCTCGGGTAGTGGTCTAAACCACCATAACCCCTCCGGGATCCATCTGCACATAATAGGCCATAATACTCGAAAGCCTCCAAATAAGTTCAGTTACAACGACCGTCAAACCTCTCACGTACCGTCACAAATCACATGAATAACCCAACACACTGAAGGAGCTGATCATTGCCATCATTATGCCAATTCAACCATTGTTAGTCGACCCGTCCTTTCCCAATTTATTCTTAACTTGCCTTAGAAATAATAATAGCTCCAATCATTACATCACGAACCTACTTCTGCACTCATCCCGAGTGACCTTATTTCACGAGACCACGCTGTCTCAAATCCCACGAACTATCTTATACCCTCCTTGTGTGCATGTTCGCATCTTCAACTGGTACACCTATTCTGGAAAATCCATCTATGAATCCAAGTTATTTCCTTCCATTCCTCCAATGCTACACCACAACCCAAAGATAACGTAGAACACTCCAAGCTCCTTTATCATAATCCACTACAGAAGCTCAATATTCAACCATACTACAAGCTTGAAATCCTTAGGCACCCCACCTTAACTATTGAATCCACTAGGACCGTTATTGAGATTCACCTGTTCTGACTTGGTCCTTAATATAATCAACTCCAAGGCTCTACTAGCACATGAGTACCCTCTCAAGGAAGCACCTGGCCGAATCATCTTCCTTGTAACTCGCCTTTACATGAAGCATAAATCCTAAATCTTCCTAAAGACTGAGCATGAATCGATAAGGCCAACTATAGCACATATTCCTCAAATCGCTTGCTCAGATTACCACTGATGTTCTCTTTCCTTAGTCGTAATAACCCATCAATATGCCGATAACCAGAAATCTTACAAATAGATGACCATGAAATCCAACTGTAGGCGGTAGGACTCTCCCACTTAGCTTGAAGATACCATTGCATAACTCTAGAACCCACCAAGATTATTTCTTCATCGTTGAACTAATCTTGCACAACCAACTCGCCTAATTCCTCGAAATCCTTCCATTTGACCTTTCATGAACACTCTGAATCACTAACAACATTCACATATTCGACCTCTGCCAGATAACCAGTAGAATTCTTTCGTGACAGCCCCATCAACACCACGCAACCGCTAACCTACTCACCAGAGATAACCCACCAATGGAAATTCCATGTCGACATCATCCAATACTGCTGCATTAGGTACAATAACTACGAAATCAGTAACTCATCCTGAGCCCGTTCTCATTCACCAGTTGTACAGGTCTGTTCACTCCTCATTAACATCAACTAAAGTTGCGACAAGACATTCCAATCTAAAGTCATGTTGTATCCTTCTTCATATCAAGCAACTCCCTCCTGTCACACCCAATCTTCCTCAATATAGCAGCCAATATTCCAAATTAAGTCCGTAGACCTAGTCACGGTCCACCATGAATCCCAAATCACTCTAAACTTTCTCAAGGCGTGCAGTCATCCTACCAAAGAACCCGCATGCTACTCTGCCACTCTCCCACTTTGGTCAAACCCTCTCCTTTAAGTAACTACTCGACTTCTGTTTCTCACACTTGGCCTTCTAGGAACTTAACCACCACAAGACACCTCCCATATGTCCTTCCTCATCCTTCGCTGCCCAGTTGTTGCCTTAAATCAAAATCTACCTCTGTATCACTTGAACCGATAGACCGCTACCAACTTTAAACCCTTCCGAAAATCATCTTTCTCGAGCCATCAATATCGGGAATGCCGATTCAATCCTGAACCATTGCACACTGTGACCTCTGACAGCCGCTTTCTCGGTACCATTTATAATACTCTGCCCCAAGGTGAATTGAAGGGAACCATAACACCGACGAACTTAACACATCATAACCAATCGAGGACGATGACACCACATCACAGGCGAAGATTCCACCATGCTCAAAAATATCGAGTCCCGCTACTCCATCAACCCAAGTCTGAACATTCTTAGTTCGATTGCCTTTCCTTCGTCGGAAATAAAATACTGGATCTCTGAATTATGCACTGAGTAAACCTTCTTTCAAGTCATTCACTGCTTCGACGCATAGACAAGCATCCTTCTATTACACAAACACGGTGCGATAGCAACGAATCGTCATACCAATTGGCGCATAGCCCCAAAACCATCACAAATACAGCTACTAAGCTGAGATGATAGAACATCCTTCCACAAGGCGATGACGTTAGCCCCCAATCGACGCGTACCCAGTAAGTATCCCGCCTAACCTCGAAGAAGCAGTGACGAGGGGTCGACTCGGACACTTACTATGGGCTATAATCAATATACCAATGGTATGATAAATTATGGATTTTTATGAAGCAGCGGTAAAAACAATAACATGAGACAGGTAAATAGTTCTCTTGTTAATATGGGATTTCCAAATTTATTTTCATCTTTTAACAAATTTATATCTTCGGCCAATGAGGCCATATAAATTTATCAATTTATCTCAGACCAGGGAGGCAACATCATTATTTATAAATTTCAAAGCAAGCATGCGCAAATCATGCCGAGATCGCACGGCCCGATCCAACTAATATTTAAACTGTGCACTGCTAGATGGTCGAATGGCACGAACCATAGATGCATCTATTTACTACCAAGGTGCTCGGCCCGATCCACAAATAACAATTATTTTCAAGAAAATACAAGTTTCTCATTTACAGTCAAGTATCTTATACAAACCTTCAAGTAAGTGAATTTAACTTTATACAATTCTTTTATCAATTTCTATCATGACTAAGTGATTATATTAGCAAGTAAGGGCACAAACATTCCAAGTATAGCATGATACGGGTCCTAAACTACCCGGACAATAGCATAATAGTATCTACGTACGGTCTCTCATCACCTCGTACGTATGTAGCCCCCACAATTAGATACAAACCTTTTTTTAATTCACCTATGGGGTTAATTCCCTCTTACAAGGTTAGAAAGGAGACTTACCTCGCTCCGAAGTTCAAAACCGGCTCCCAAGCCATTCAATCAACTTAAATCGATGTCCAACGCTCCAAAACTAGTCAATAAATGAGCAAAATCCATAAATATATACTCTAATACTTATTATAATCCAATTTATAACAATTCCCAACTTCGTTCAAAAAGTCGATAAAAACCACCCTTGGGGCCACGTGACCGGATTCCGAAAATTTTTGAAGATAAACTTTACCCACGAACTCAAATATATAATTTATTCTCCATTTCATGCCCAATTTCGTGATCAAAATCAGAGAATACCAATTTCTAGGTTTCCTACCAAAACCCCACAATTTCTACAATTTGCCATGTCTAAATCCATATATAAACCATGTATTTAACTCACAATGTGCGGGAATTACTTACCTCATAATAGATGATGAAATCTCCTCTTCAAAAGCTTCAAATATTGCCCAACCAAAATGAAATGTGGAGGAAAATGGCTAGATCCCTTATATAAAACTTCATTGCCCAGGTCCACCCTTCTTCGCGATCGCGGAAAGACCATCGCGATCGCGAAGGCCAAAGACACATTGTCCCCAAATTTCCTCTACGCGTTCGTGTTCCTCACGACGCGTTCGCGAAGCTTTCTGCCCTCACTGCTTCGTGTTCGCATACCCAGCCTCGCGTTCACGTAGTCCAAACATCCTCAGGTCCAGTCCAAATTTCTTCTACGCGTTCGCGACTCCCCACTCGCGTTCGCATAGGTTCCTCAAGTTCTTCACCGCGTTCGCGTCCTCAAGAACGCATTCGCATAAGGCAAAATCCATGGTCCATCAGTTCTTTCTTCATGATCGAGTACATCCACCCGCGATTGCGATGCACAACACCAGACGCCCCAAACAACTCTACACGATCTCAGACTTCCTATCGCGATCGCGTATAAGGAAACCAGCGACAGCCATGACAGCAACTTCAGCAGATCCCCCGAGTCGAATTTCAATCTGTTAACCATCCAAAATCCACCTGAGGCCCTCGGGACCCCAACCAATCATACCAACCAGCGCCATAACACATTATGAACTTTCTCGAGCCTTCAAATCACATCAAACAACACCAAAATTATGAATCGCATCCCAATTCAAACTTAATAAACTTTGAAACTTCAAACTTCTGCAATCGATGCCGAAACCTACCAAATCACGTCCGATTGACCTCAAACTTAGCACACAAGTCACATTTGACATTACGGACCTACTCCAACTTCCAGAATCGGATTCTGACCCCAATATCAAAAAATCTACTTCCGGTCAAACTTCTCAAAAATCTTCAAATTTCTAGCTTTAGCCAAATGACTCCAAAATGACCTCCGGACCTCCGAATCCACTTCCGGACGTGCTCCCAAAACCAGAATCGCCATACGGAGCTATTCCCAGGCTCGGAATCCCTAACGGACATCGATAACATTGAATTGTACCTCAATCCAACTTTATGAAATTCTTCCAAAATGCCAACTTCCACAATAGGCGTTGAAATGCTCCCGGGTCATCCAAAATCCGATCCGGACATACGCCCAAGTCCAAATTTATCATACTAACCTGTTGGAACCTTTAAATTCCGATTCCGAGATTGTTTACTCAAAAGTCCAACCTTAGTCAATTCTTCCAACTTAAAGCTTGCGAAATGAGAATTTTCTTTTCAAATCAACTCTAAACTTCCGAAATTTCACTTCCGACCACGCGTACGAGTCAAAATACCTAAAGTGAAGTTGCTCATGGCCTCAAACTGTTGAACGACGTGCTAGAGCGCAAAACGACCGGTCGGATCGTTACAGTTTAATTTTCATTATTACTTTTTAAATTATTTTTGTTCTTAGATAACAAAACATTAGCAGCTTACTTTGGTCTTGGGGAGCAAAAACACATGTTAGATTAGAAGGCATAAAATTTATGGTCTAAAATCAAAATTATCCAAGTTATTTGTCATGAATGAGGAGTTAAGATGATGTCCGGATGGATTTGGAAGTCTTAAAACATTATGCAACAATTCTATTTCTTGTATATTCATAAGTCTATATTATCTTGGCAAAACTTTCCAGGTTTACTTATATTTTTTTAATGTGGTACACTTCTCCTGTTAATTAGGAATCAAGTCTTCGATTTGGCCAATGAAATTGGTAAGGTACTTCTAGCATTGCTACGAAAAGTAGAAATTTGTTTCAAGAAAAACAACTATGCATTTTGTGAATCATTTAATCGAATGATATTGTATTTCCTTTCTATCAGTTGAATTAAATAGTTCCAAATCATCGTATACTTAATTATAATAAAAAGTTTAGAATCAATTGCAAAAAATTAAAGAGTGCGTAAATTAATAATATTTCTGTGAAAAGGGTGAAGGAACAATACAATGAATTTTGAAAGCAACAACAATACGTTTGGGAAAGGATGTATTACTACTCACTAAGACTTATATGAGCATATAAGATTTCTCATGTTAAGAAATTAATGGGGGAAATCTATGCAATGGCAATCGTCCTTGACATGATAAATGCCATTTTTCTATATAAGGGTTTAATGAAATTAATATTAGTTGTTTCTTTTTTATAGTCAAAGAAAGCTTAGTGGTGGATGGGTTTATATTGACATATTTTCAAGTCTAAATGTTTGGTTTCCGTAAAAAATGAAGTTCAAAATCAACTTTCAAACACTAATTATTTTTTTAGGATAAATAAATTAGTTTTTGTCACGACCCAAAATCCATTAAGGCCGTAATGGCGTCGGACACCACTGTCAGGCAAGCCAACCATAATCAATTAACTTAATTACCTATTTTAGTATTTTTGAAATCAAAATTTCTTCAATAAAATAATAAAAATAGAACTCATAGAGTAAATGATAAATATTTTTAGCAACTAAATTTCTAAACAATTCACAACCATTCCCAAAACCCGGTGTCACAAGTGCATGAGCATTTACTAGGGAATTAAAATTTAAAATACAGTATCTGTCCAGAATATAAATTAGACAGGGAAATATAATATCTCTGAAGGAGACTCTGTTGGTTGCGGATCGTAATACAGAATGCAGCTCACCTATGTCCCCACAATTATTAACCACACCTCTGCACCCATAAGGCCGTTAGACATATATGTACCTGCACAATAAAATGTGCAGCAAGTGAAGTATGAGTATGAAAACAACGTGTACCCAGTAAGTATCAAGCCTAATCTCGAAGAGGTAGAGACGAGATGGCCGACTTTGACACTCACTATGGATCAATAATATTAAGTAATCATGAAAATGGAAATAATTATATCAGCGTGATTCACAGAGTTAACAATAATTTTATTGAACCAACAGAAATAATTAAATTCCAATAAATTTTCAATTTATCAATTAGCCTCATTTACAGAAATAATAATAATTTCCTTAACAAGCAGACATAAATAAATTCTTTAAATTCCAATAATTTCCAAATTTCAATTAGCTTCACAAGCTGAAATAAACTATCAAAGTATCGTGTAATTATTATTATTAAGCACGATTTCTGCCGAGGTCGTACGGCCCGATCCAGAGTTTCGTGTACACTGCCGAGGGACGTGCGGCACGATTCATAGATGCATCTATCCTGCCGAGGCGTTCGGCCCGCTCCACAAGAAAGGAGGACATTTTCTTATGTACCTCCGGAAGGAGAGTATATTTATTATAAGATAAATTCGGGAGGAAGAATAATTTCTCTTAACAATTAATTAAATTAAACGGATTATTATTATTATTATTATTATTATTATTATTATTATTATTATATATATATATATATATATATATATATATATATATATATATATATATATATATATATATCAAATAATATTAATTAAACAAGGAATGCAATTTACACAAGAAATTCATGCTTTGAGTCCTAAACTACCCGAATTTTAGCATTAATAGTAGCTACGCACGGACTCTCGTCACCTCGTGCGTACGTAACCCCCGCAATTAGCAACAATTATTCAATTTAATCCCTATGGGGTTAGACAAGAGACTTACCTCGTCTCAAAGTCCACTTTTCGATTACCACGTCGCGTTAAATTCATAATTCGATACCGATAAATACGAAGCTATCCAAATATTATACAAAATAATTAATACATGTTCAATAATTCTAATTTAGGCAATTGAATAAATTACCCTAACCAAAATACTAAAAATCCTAAAATTTACCCCGGGCCCACATGTCCGTATTTCGGAAATTTTCGAATGAAAATGATACCCATAATCTCAAGAACTCAAATATATAATTTCTACCCAATTCCATAACCATTTTCATGCTTAAAATCTCGTTTGTTTTTATAAAATCTAGGTTTTTCATCTAAACCTTTGATTTCTAAGATTTATTAGTTATAATCTACCCATAATCTATGTATTTAACTCAAAGTGTGTAGAATTAACTTACCTTCAAGTTGCTAGTTGAAATCCCCTCTCAAAAAGCTCCAAAATCGCCCAAGGAAGGAAGAAATGAGGTTAAAAATGGTGGAATCCCCTTTTTAAAACGTTCTGTCCAGTCCAGGTTCCCCCTTCTTCGCGATCGCGAAGGCTAAGCACACGAACTCCGTATTTTTCCTCTACGCGACCGCACACAAGCCCACGCGAACGCGAAGTTTTGTAACCCAACACTTCGTGATCGCAAGTCCATTATCGCGACCGCATAGAACATTTCACAGCCCCCCTCAAACAACTCCACGCGAACGCATAGCCCCACTCGCGAACGCGATGGTCCAGTCCAGGAAAGTTGTCACGACCCCAAATTCCCTCTGTAGGATTTCGTGATGGCACCTAGTCTCTAAGACTAGGTAAGCATATCAATGCGAAATAATAGTAAATATCTAAAATAATTAAACTATAATTCAAACAATTTCAACTCCCAGCACCTAGTCTCTAAGACTAGGTAAGCCTATCAATGCGGAATAATAATAAATATCTGAAAATAAGGAAGCAACATAACAAGAATAGAAGGGGACTCCGGAGTCTGCGGGCGTTGGCAGATATACCTCGAAATCTCCTCGTACAGCTAGTTTACTGATGCGTGGTCTGATAAGATGTACCTGGATCTGCACAAAAAGATGTGCAGAAGCGTAGTATGAGTACACCACAGCGGTACCCAGTAAGTGCCAAGCCTAACCTCGGTAGAGTAGTGACGAGGTCAGGTCAGGCCCTACTGGAGAATAAATAATGGCATGGTAAAATGTTTAAACAATATTATAAGATAAAATGACAATGGAAATGAATCAAGTAGTATGTCACATTTAATTACATCAAATAATGGCAAATAAATACCTCGTGAAAACAAAACAGAATTCTTTTCAACTTTAAGAAAATCACACAATAATCAAAGGCAACTGCGGCCATAAATCAATATCAACAAGGACACTCCCGAGATACCGCCTCGTAGTCCCAAATCATAAACAAATTCACAATATCTCATTTTCTTATACCACTGCGGGAGCCTTCACAATTTATTTAAAGAAAGCATTTTTTCCCGAAATAGCATCCCGCATTTTAGCCACCTTTATCACACTGCATGACTTCTAGTAGTCACCCCTACTAGCCACGCATATCAAGCCACCCTTATCTCACCGCATGCGTTTCAACACCCAGACCTTATACCACCGCATGCGTATCAATATCACAATATATCACAATTTGCACCTCAAGTGCCCAATATTTTAATTTTCCACAAAATATAAACAACAATATTTTTCAATAATAAAGAGCTCACGGCTCATGCCAGAATAATCCAAAAACAATCTTATGAAAATATTCAAGAATAAATAATTCAGGAAAATAATATTTCAAATTTTTAATACGTTGCTTCAATATCAAATTTTAAAATGTCAAATACTTCATATTAATAATATTTAATTTAAAGAAAATCAACCTTTAATAATACACAGTATAAAAGAAACCAAGTTTCAATTAAACAGGTAAAATAATTAGCACGAAAAAGGTAAACAAATTTAAAATATATATCACAGATCAATGATGAAGAATATAACAAGATAAAATAATTTACTAACTGCGCAACAATGATCTACACAATTTAAAAATATAATATTTCACATTTAGCCCGTGTACAAACTCGTCACCTCATGTACACGACTTTCAACACATTTCAATAATCACATTAATATCAATTCTAGGGAAAATTTCCCCCACACAAGGTTAGACAAGTCACTTACCTCGACTTGCTCCAATTTAATCAAGTATTATGCTTTTTCTTCGATTTTCCGATTCCGATCGACTCGTATCTAGTCATAATTAATTCGATACAGTCAACAAAATTTATAGAAATCAATTTCATAAGAAAATATTATATATTTTTTCAATAAAATCCGAAATTAGCTCAAAATTTGCCCGTGGGGCCCACATCTCAGAATCCGGCGAAAGTTACGAAATATGAACGCCCATTCAACAATAACCATATCAAAATGACTAAATTCCAATAACGATTCGAGCCTCAAATCCACAAATCTATCCAAGAGAGTTTTCAAATTTTTCCAACTTAAATCACCAATTAAATGTTAAAAACAGTGATGGATTCGGGTAATCTAACCAAGATTGAGTTAAGAACACTTACCCCAATGTTTTTCCTTGAAGATATATCAAAAATCGCCTCTCCTCAAGCTCCAAGTTGTTAAAAATGGCGAATGGGACGAAACCCTCCTGTTTTTATAACTTACGGATCTGTCCAGGCTGACCTCGATCGTGGAGTCTGATCCTGGACCTCGATCATGAGAGTCCGATCCTGGACCTCGATCATGGGAGTCTGATCATGGCCCTCGACCCTGGGGATCGATCACAGCCGTCGATCCTGGCTATCGATTATGGCTTCGATCCTTATGGCCTTCGATCACTGGCCTTGGTCATAACCCTTGATCCTGGGCCTTCGATCATGGATATCGAGCCTGCCTTCGATCCTCGGCTCGATTTCTGGGAGCTCGATTGCATAGCAGAAGAGAATTTGCAGCAGCTGTTTAAGTCCTATTTTTGATCCGTTAACCATCCGAAACTCACCCGAGGCCCTCGGGACCTCAACCCAATACACCAACAAGTCCTAAAACATCATACGAACTTATTTGAAACCTCAAATCAAATCAAACAATGCTAAAATCACGAATCACACATAGATTCAAGCCTAATGAACTTTGAAATTTTTAATTTCTACAAATAACACCGGAACCTATCAAATCAAGTCCGATTGACCTCAAATTTTGCACGCGAGTCATAAATGAAATAACCGAGCTATGAAAATTTTCAGAATCGGATTTCGACCCCGATATCAAAAAGTCAACCCCTTGGTCAAACTTCCCAAAAATTCAACTTTCGGCATTTCAAGCCTAATTCCACTACGGACTTCCAAATAAAATTCCGATCACGCTCCTAAGTCCAAAATCACCATACGGAGCTGTTGGAATCATCAAAACTCTATTCCGAGGTCATTTGCACATAATTCGACATCCGTTCACTATTTGAACTTAAACTTTAAATTTTTCATCAAAATTCCATATCTCGGGCTAGGGACCTTGGAATTTGATTCCGGGCATACGCCCAAGTCCCAATTCACGATACGGACCTATCGGAACTGTCAAAACACTGATCCGAGTCTGTTTACTCAAAATATTGACCAAAGTCAACTCAGTTGAGTTTTAAACCTCTAATTCACATTTTAATCCATTTTTCACCTGAAAAATTTCCGGAATATTTTACAGACTGCGTACGCAAGTTGAGGAATGATAAATAATGCTTTTCAAGGTCTTAGAACACAAAATTAATTATTAAATTTAAAGATATCATTTTGGGTCATCACATTCTCCACCTCTAAAACAAACGTTCATCCTCGAACGGAGTTAGAACAAGTACCTGAGCTGGTGAATAAGTGTGGATAACGGCTGCGTGTATCAAGCTCGGTCTCCCAAGTCGCCTCCTCAACCGGATGACCCCTCCACTGAACCTTCATGGAAGAAATGTTCCTTGACCTCAGCTTTCAAACCTACCTATCTAAAATAGCCACTGGTTCCTCAACATAAGATAGATCCTTGTCCACCTGAACCGAACTGAAGTCTAACACATGAGACGGATCGCCGTGATATTTCCGAACCATGAAGTCTTGGAATACCGGATGAACTGCAGAGAGACTAGGTGGTAGTGCAAGTTTGTAAGCCACCTCTCCAACTCTCTCAAAAATCTCAAAAGGCCTAATATACGTAGGGCTCAAATTGCCCTTCTTCCCGAACCTCATCACACCCTTCATAGGCGAAAGCCGGAGCAATACCCGCTCACCAACCATGAATGCAACATCACGAACATTCCGATTCACATAACTCTTCTGTCTAGATTGGGCTGTACGAAGGCAATCCTGAATCAACATAACCTTTTCCAAGGCATCCTGAACCAAGTCTATACCCAAAAGTCTAGCCTCGCCTGGTTCGAACCAACCCACTGGAGACTGGCACCGGCTACCATACAAAGCCTCATACAGAGTCATCTGAATGCTTGACTGGTAACTGTTGTTGTAAGAAAACTCCGCAAGTGGTAAGAACTGATCCCAAGCACCCCCAAAATCTATCACACACGCACGAAGCATATCCTCCAGTATCTGAATAGTGCTTTCGGACTGCCCGTCCGTCTGAGGGTGAAATGCTGTACTCAACTCTACCCGAGTACCCAACTCACGTTGTACTGTCCTCCAAAATTGTGAGGTAAACTGTGTACCCCGGTCAGAGATGATAGATACCGGTACACCGTGAAGTCTGATAATCTCGTGAATATATACCTGAGCTAGCTATTCTGAAGAGTAAGTAGTAATCACAGGAATGAAATGAGCTGATTTGGTCAGCCTATCCACAATCATCCAAACTGCATCAAACTTCTGCTGAGTCTGTGGGAGCCCAAAAACGAAATCCATAGTGATCCGCTTCCATTTCCATTCTGGAATCTCTAACTTCTGAAGTAATCCACCCGGTCGCTGATGCTCATATTTCACTTGTTGACAATTTAGACACCGAGATACATACTCTACTATGTCTTTCTTCATCCGCCTCCACCAATAGTGCTGTCTCAAATCCTGATACACTTTTGCAGCACCCGGATGAATGGAATATTGCAAACTGTGAGCCTCCTGGAAAATCAAGTCGCACAAACCATCTACATTTGGCACACATAGCCTGCCCTGCATCCGTAATACATCTTCATCTCTAATAGTGACTTCCTTGGCATCGCTGTGCTGAACTGTGTCCTTGAGGACAAGCAGATGGGGGTCATCATACTGACGTTCCCAGATACGGTCATAAAGAGAAGACTGAGAAACCACATAAGTCAAAACTCGACTCGGCTCGGAAACATCCAATCTGACAAACTGGTTGGCCAAGGCCTGAACATCCAAGGCTAAAGGCCTCTCTACTACCGGTAAATATGCTAAGCTGCCCAAACTTTCTGCCTTAGGACTCAAGGCATCGGCCACTACATTGGCCTTCCTAGGATGATAGAGAATGGTGATATCATAATCCTTAAGCAACTCCAACCACATCTGCTACCGCAAATTAAGATCATTCTGTTTAAATAGATGTTATAGACTTCGGTGATCGGTGTAGACCTCACAGTGGACACCGTACTAATAATGCCGCCAAATCTTCAAGGCATGAACAATAGCTGCTAACTCAAGGTCATGGACCGGATAATTCTTCTCATGTACCTTTAATTGTCGGGACGTGTAGGCAATCACTCTACCGTCTTACATCAACATTGCGTCGAGACCAATACGCGACACATCACAATACACGGTATAAGACCCTGAACCTGTAGGTAATACAAACATTGGGGCTATAGTCAAAGTTGTCTTGAGCTTTTGGAAGCTCTCCTCACATTCCTCGGTCCATCTGAACGGAGCACCCTTCTGGGTCAATCTGGTCTTAATAGTTGTTCATAATCAATTACAGAATCGTCATTTAACTTCATGTTAACAAAAATCTCATTTCAAACTTTCACAATACTAATAACGAGACACGAGGCATGAAGACCTCAAAATTATTTACCCGAATTAATGAGTCACATTTAACGTCACCTGGGCAGGAACCTATCTCGTAGGTTAAAACTCAATAATTACAACACAAATTTGGCAAGTATGCACAAAGGATTTCATATAAGTATTTTCAAATAAGCCTAACAGGCATGACTCCCTATTAGTACTATAGTACAAATTGGATCTCACAAGGGAGAACTTAAACACAAGATTTTTCCTCACAAGGATCTCGTCCTTATACAATTTCCACCGCAGCTCGTAGCCCGATTTAATCATATCAGTTTATTTTAAAAATGCGAGGATCTCGTCCTCAGTTCTGAATCACAAGTAATATGCACATTGTGCCAATCGAAACTTTCCATTTGCTCCTTCTAAATAATTTCCGTTAAATAAAATCACAACACATAATGAACCCCACACCGGTAGGGCATATAATTCACAATTTGTAATTAATTATTCAGAACTTACATCAAAACTTACCGAAATGAGTAACATAAAGCCACATTTATCCTCACAGCTCTTATTAGTGACCAACATGGAATGATAGGCGTAGTTATCTCCATAGAATCTCCCAACAGGAGTAAACACATAAGTAGATTATAGAATTACGAAGCTCACTCATAAGTGGAGCACCATAGAAGGACTCGTTCCGATACTGAGAATCGAATCAAAATAAGGAAATTATTCCTTTATATTATATCAAGGTCGTATCTGTAATGACACCAACTGATGTAGCGACCTCCGCCATACCATAAAAATATATCAACGGCTGGGCCTCCACCTCTAGGACGCCTTCTACCCACCTGTCCTCCACCCATAACTGGTCGTGTGGGTGGTGTAGTAACTGCAATGGGGCACGTAGCTTGAGTGATTTGATGAAATAAGTCTCTCCCAAGTTTGGGACAATTTTCTCATGATGTGCCTAGTATCACCGTATTCATAACAACCCCTTTGCGGGTTAGGCTTCTCATATTGAGTCTGTGCCAGATAAATGGAATAACCATTGTACGAACTCATATCGGTGGTGCATTAAAAGAACTTACTAGAGCACCCCGAGTAATCCGATGTGCGGACTGGGCTAGCCGACTGCCTGAGCCCCCGCCATAATGATTTATACTTGTAAAATAGAATCCACTGAATCTCCCAGAACCTCCAGAGGTCTTGGTCTCCTTAGTTTCCTTTTTCCTCACCCCGAACACATTCTAATATCTTGGCAATTTGTACAACTAGCAGAAATGAAGTATCAGCTTGTAGCTCCCGAGTCGTACAAAATTTTATGATCATAATTGAGTTCTTTAATGAGTCTGTGGACTCGCCCTCTGGCTGTAGTAAGCAAAGTAGGAGTATGACGGGCTAACTTATTGAACTTGATAGCATATTCTGACACCATCAATGGTGACCTAATGCAACCGTTCATACCCTATGCGCCACGCATTATGGAGAGTCCGGGAAACAAACTCTTTCAAAAGCATTTTTGAGAACTGATCCAAGTGGGCGGTGTTGCATTGGCTAGTCTGCCCTCTTCATTGGCTTTCCACGAACATCGGTGGAGAATTATCTCTCCCAAGGCAAATTTCTTCTTTTGTTATGTTGACTCAACACTTTTGAGCTAACCCATTTCTTAACATACTCTTCGATCTGTGGGGTAACCCTTACCCCTATTTATACACAACGATCACAAAAGTAGAGCTCCATACAGACAAATCTTGTCATGAACCACATAGTCCAGACTCTCGTCAACAAGTGTACTTCCTCCGAAGCACCCCAAAATCCGCAACAGTGACGTCCACGCTGAGTAGACCTTCTACAAATTTAGAGTTGTTTCTATAACTCCTTTGGTATTGAAGTATAGGATTATTAAGGAGGCGGACATACCGCAAGTCCCAACCTTATCCTCTACAAAATCTCAGGCCTTAAACATGTGTAAATTTTAGGGAACCTTTCAGTACCACATATATACATTTCAGGCCAAAATTGATATAACACATGACCCCGCAATCCACCCATTGATAGTGGACTCCCCCCACTCGGTGCGAAGTCATAGGTCACAACGTCCGATGATCCACAGTAATAACCTTCACATCTCGTATAAATCAACCATACGCCAACGTCCGTTGCACCCCCACATGATTCACTAGGTGATCTCTCAATACGCCCACATCTTCAATCGGAACAACACGTTGAGGTAATGTTTGAGCATCTCTGGCTCCCTCATAGTCCATCTGCGGCATCACGAACCGTCGACGCACAACTGATACCAAGTGTGCAATGTTACACATGAGTGGATACAAAGGAATATAAGATATATGTTTCAAGCTAAATCAATGCCACACGATAAGGAATCAAAGAAGTGAATATTTCCTAATAGTTCCAAAGCCTTTTAAAGATAAGTACAGACGTCTCCGTACCGATCCGCAAGACTCTACTAAACCTGCTTGTGACTCATAACACCTATGAACCTAGTGCTTTGATACCAACTTGTCACGACCCCAAAATTCCTCCGTAGGATGTCGTGATGGCACCTAGTCTCTAAGACTAGGTAAGCCTATCAATGCGGAATAATAGTAAATATCTGAAATAATTAAACTATAACTCAAACAATTTCAACTCCCAAAACCCGGTAGAAATAAGTCACAAGCTTCTAAGAATTTATTCTCAATGTCTCTATATATCAAGGTCTAAATAAAATATAAGGAAGCAACATAACAAGAATAGAAGGGGACTCCGGAGTCTGCGGGCGTTGGCAGATATACCTCGAAGTCTCCCCGTACAGCTAGTTTACTGATGCGTGGTCTGATAAAATGTACCTGGATCTGCACAAAAAGATGTGCAGAAGCGGAGTATGAGTACACCACAGCGGTACCCAGTAAGTGTCAAGCCTAACCTCGGTAGAGTAGTGATGAGGTCAGGTCAGGCCCTACTGGAGAATAAATAATGGCATAGTAAAATGTTTAAAATAATATTATAAGATAAAAAGACAATGAAAATGAATCAAGTAGTATGCCACATTTAATTACATCAAATAATGGCAAATAAATACATCGTGTAAACAAAACAGAATTCTTTTCAACTTTAAGAAAATCACACAATAATCAAAGGCAACTGCGGCCATAAATCAATATCAACAAGGACACTCCCGAGGTTCCGCCTCGTAGCCCCAAATCATAAACAAATTCACAATATCTCATTTCCTTATACCACCGCGGGAGCCTTTACAATTTATTTAAAGAAAATATTTTTTTCCCGAAATAACATCCCGTATTTTAGCCACCCTTATCACACCGCATGACTTCTAGTAGTCACTCCTACTAGCCACGCGTATCAAGCCACCCTTATCTTACCGCATGCTTTTCAACACCCAGATCTTATACCACCGCATGCGTATCAATATCACAATATATCACAATTTGCACCTCAAGTGCCCAACATTTCAATTTTCCACAAAAAATCAACAACAATATTTTTCAATAATAAAGAGCTCACGGCTCATGCCAGAATAATCCAAAAAAAGTCTTACGAAAATATTCAAGAATAAATAATTCAGAAAAATAATATTTTAAATTTTTAATACGTTGCTTCAATATCAAATTTAAAAATATCAAATACTTCATATTAATAATATTTAATTTAAAGAAAATCAACCTTCAATAATGCACAGTATAAAAGAAACCAAGTTTCAATTAAACAGGTAAAATAATTAGCAGAAAAAAGGTAAACAAATTTAAAATATATATCACAGATCAATGATGAAAAATATAACAAGATAAAATAATTTAATAACTGCGCAACAATGATCTACACAATTTAAAAATATAATCTTTCATATTTAGCCCGTGTACAGACTCGTCACCTCGTGTACACGACTTTCAACACATTTTAATAATCAAATTAATATCAATTCTAGGGGAAATTTCCCCTACACAAGGTTAGACAAGTCACTTACCTCGACTTGCTCCAATTTAATCAAGTATTATGCTTTTTTATCGATTTTCCAACTTCGATCGACTCGTATCTAGTCATAATTAATTCGATACAGTCAACAAAAATTATAGAAATCAATTTCATAAGAAAATATTACATTTTTTTCAATAAAATCCGAAATTAGCTCAAAACATCTCGAAATCCGGCGAAAGTTACGAAATATGAACGCCCATTCAACCACGAGTCTAACCATACCAAAATGACTAAATTCCAATAACGATTCGACCCTCAAATCCACAAATCTATCCAAGAGGGTTTCCAAATTATTCCAACTTAAATCACCAATTAAATGTTAAAAACAGTGATGGATTTGGGTAATCTAACCAAGATTGAGTTAAGAAAACTTACCCCAATGTTTTTCCTTGAAGATATATCAAAATTCGCCTCTTCTCAAACTCCAAGTTGTTAAAAATGGCGAATGGGACGAAACCCCCCCTGTTTTTATAACTTACGGATCTGTCCAGGCTGACCTCGATCGTGGAGTCTGATCCTGGACCTCGATCATGAGAGTCTGATCCTAGACCTCGATCATGGGAGTCCGATCATGGCCCTCGACCCTGGGGATCGATCACAACCGTCGATCCTGGCTATCGATCATGGCTTCGATCCTTATGGCCTTCGATCACTGGCCTTGGTCATAACCCTCGATCCTCGGCCTTCGATCATGGATCTCGAGCCTGCCTTCGATCATAGATCTCGAGCCTGCCTTTGATCCTCGGCTCGATTTCTGGGGGCTCGATTGCACAGCAGAAGAGAATTTGCAGCAGCTTTTGCAGCAGCTGTTTAAGTCCTATTTTTGATCTGTTAACCATCCGAAACTCACCCGAGGCCTTCGGGACCTCAACCCAATACACCAACAAGTCCTAAAACATCATACAAACTTATTTGAAACCTCAAATCACATCAAACAACGCTAAAATCACGAATCACACATAGATTCAAGCCTAATAAACTTTGAAACTTTCAATTTCTACAAACAACACCGGAACCTATCAAATCAAGTTCGATTAACCTCAAATTTTGCACATGAGTCGTAAATGGCATAACCGAGATATGAAAATTTTCAGAATCGGATTTCGACCCCGATATCAAAAAGTCAACCCCTCGGTCAAACTTCCCAAAAATTAAACTTTCGGCATTTCAAGCCTAATTCCACTACGGACTTCCAGATAAAATTCTGATCACGCTCCTAAGTCCAGAATCACCATACGGAGCTGTTGGAATCATCAAAACTATATTCCGAGGTCATTTGCACATAATTCGACATCCGGTCATTATTTGAACTTAAACTTTAAATTTTTCGTCAAAATTCCATATCTCGGGCTAGGGACCTTGGAATTTGATTCCGGGCATACGCCCAAGTCCCAATTCACGATACGGACCTACCGGAACTGTCAAAACACTGATCCGAGTCTGTTTGCTCAAAATGTTGACCAAAGTCAACTCAGTTAAGTTTTAAACCTCTAATTCACATTTTAATCCATTTTTCACCTAAAAACTTTTCGGAAAATTTTACGGACTGTGCACGCAAGTCGAGGAATGATAAATAGTGCTTTTCTAAGTCTTAGAACACAAAATTAGTTATTAAATTTAAAGATGACATTTTGGGTCTTCACAAAACTATGCGATGGTCCAGGAAAGTACGCGAACGCATAGCCCCCGAAACACACCCGGGGCCCCGTCCAATCACACCAACCAGTCCCATAACATAACACGGACCTTCTCGAGGCCTCAACTTACATCAAACAACACTAAAACTATGAATTGCGCATCGATTCAAGCCTAATAAACTATTGAACTTCTAACTCCCACATCCGATGCCATAGCCTATCAAATCAAGTTTGATTGACCTCAAATTTTGCACACAAGTCATAATTGACATTACAGACCTACTCAAACTTCCGAAATCAGATTTTGACCCCGATATCAAAAAGTCTACTCCCCGGTCAAACTTCCAAACTTAAATTACTATTTTAGCCATTTCAAGCCTAATTTAACTACGGACTTCCAAATAAAATTCCAAACACGCTCCTAAGACCAGAATCACAATACGGAGCTACTCCCAGGCTCGGAATTTCAAACGAGCCTCGATTACTCCAAAACCTACTCCAAACCAAATTTAAAGAACTTTAAACCTTCAAATAGTTGATTTTCACTATTAAGCACCAAAACGCTCTCGGGTCATCCAAAACCCGATTCAAACATACTCCCAAGTTCGAAATCATCATACGAACCTATTGGA
The DNA here is from genome assembly GCF_000715075.1 of Nicotiana tabacum. NCBI lineage: Eukaryota > Viridiplantae > Streptophyta > Magnoliopsida > Solanales > Solanaceae > Nicotiana > Nicotiana tabacum. Next base: position 24,455,445 of record NC_134094.1, on the reverse strand, counting down.
ACCGTCAAATCCCGATTCCGGGGTCATTTTCTCAAAATGTTGACCGAAGTCAAACTTGGCCTTTTAAGGCTAACTTAAGGAACCAAGTGTTCCGATTTTAATCCAAACACTTCCAAATCCCGAACCAATCATCCCCGCAAGTCATAAATCATTAAAAGACATACTGGAAGTCTTATTTAGGGGAACGGGGTTCTATCAGTCAAAACGACCGATTGGGTCGTTACATTCTCTCCCACTTAAATATACGCTCGTTCTCGAACGTGCTAAGGACTGTTCTGTAGTTGTCCAAAATCACAGTTTAACACTCCGAGCTCCTACCTGTGCTACCTCACCCAATTGAGCACATTAGTTCGAGCAAATCTAAAGATTCTCCCCTTTATTTAAGAAATTAAGCCTTAGAGCCAAATTCTAACATCCAGAATTTTCCACTATGCCTGTTTCCAACCTATGAATACCGTATCAATCACTACACGATGCACCAGTACAGGATTGCATACCTTTGTTGAATCTAGACCATGTACCGCACCATTCACATGCCCATAATAACATCCCCGATAACAATAGTCAAGATTCCACGAATCTGATATCCACAACACATCTCATGATACCTATAAGTCCTGTTCCAACTCTTGCAATGCTTCCACGAGGGAAGAAATGTGTAGAAATTCATAACCAACTGCCGAGTCAACAAATTTTTGAGTTTCTCCTTCTGACAAGAACCATTTCCTCATTATGGACCAAATAATGATATTTGCTCTTTATTATACTTCATATAATCCGATCAAACTGATCCCGGATCCAATAACCTCGTCTCACCTAGTATAAGCGGCTCAGGTAATAAGCCACAGACATGACAAAAGTCTCATATGACGCCACAATGAGCTAATAAGCTACGGACTCGATTGCGATACATAAGGAAAACAAATTATGGAAAAGATTATTCAACCCACATGACTAATTAAACAACTAAAAGGTGTCATGAACCTTTCTCAGAAAATGGGACACAAAACACACAAAATAGAATATAGGGGACTGTACTCAACATTACACTGTTGCGGCGTGCAACCCGATCCACACATGATACCGTTACGGCATGCAACCCGATCCAAACAACATACCCATGGCGGCATGCCACCCGATCCGCACAAAAAGAACCTATAAGAACATACTTACCAAGCTAGAATGCTCACTATTGCAAAATATCCGAATATCGGACACAAGCACGCTAAGTGCATGATACCAACTCGAGAGCCATCTTGCTCACATAATACCATCGCTACGCGGAACCTCAACACATAAGAAATTTATCAAGCTTTCATAACTCACACGGCACAATAATATTAATTAAACAAGGAATGCAATTTACACAAGAAATTCATGCTTTGAGTCCTAAACTACTCGGACTTTAGCATTAATAATAACTACGCACGGACTCTCGTCACCTCGTGTGTACGTAGCCCCTGCAATTAGCAATAATTATTCAATTTAATCCCTATGGGGTAATTTTCCCCTCACAAGATTAGAAAAGAGACTTACCTCATCTCAAAGTCCACTTTTCGATTACCACGTCGCGTTAAATTCACAATTCGATGCCAATAAATCCGAAGCTATCCAAATATTATACAAAATAATTAATACATGTTCAATAATTCTAATTTAGGCAATTGAATAAATTACCCTAACCAAAATAGTAAAATTCTTAAATTCACCCCGGGCCCACGTGTCCGGGTTTCGGAAATATTTGTATGAAAACATTACCCATAATCTCAAGAACTTAAATATATAATTTCTACCCAATTCCATAACCATTTTCATGGTTAAAATCTCATTTTTTAAATATAAAATCTAGGTTTTTCATCTAAACCTTTGATTTTTAAGATTTACTAGTTATAATCTACCCATAATCTATGTATTTAACTCAAAATATGTAGAATTAACTTACCTTCAAGTTGCTAGTTGAAATTCCCTCTCAAAAAGCTCCAAATTCGCCCAAGAATGGAAGAAATGAGGTTAAAGATGGTGGAATCCCATTTTTAAAACGTTTTGTCCAGTCCAGGTTCCCCCTTCTTTGCGATCGCGGGAGTGCCTTCGCGATCGCGAAGGCTAAGCACACTGCCTCCGTATTTTTCCTCTACGCGACCGCACACAAGCCCACGCGAACGCGACGTTCTGTAACCCAACACTTCGCGATCGCAAGTCCATTATCGCGACCGCATAAAACATTTCAAGACCCCCCTCAAACAACTCTACGCGAATGCATAGCCCCACTCGCGAACGCGATGGTCCAGTCCAGTAAAGTACGTGATCGCCTACCTATGACCGCGAACGCGAAGAACAATTCGTTACTCGCTCTACTTACCTTATGCGATCGCGTATGCCTCTTCGCGATCGTAGTGCATGCCACAGACACCAGAAACCAGCAGTCATGAAACCAAGGAAAATGGCCCGAAACCATCCCGAAACACACCCGGGGCCTCGTCCAATCACACCAACCAGTCCCATAACATAACATGGACCTGCTCGAGGCCTCAACTCACATCAAACAATACTAAAACCATGAATGGCTTATCGATTCAAGCCTAATAAACTATTGAACTTCTAACTCCCACAACCGATGCCATAGCCTATCAAATCAAGTCTGATTGACCTCAAATTTTGCACACAAGTCAATTGATATTACGGACCTACTCAAACTTCTAGAATCATATTCCGACCCCGATATCAAAAAGTCCACTCCCCGGTCAAACTTCCAAGCTTAAATTACTATTTTAGCAATTTCAAACCTAATTTAACTACGGACTTCCAAATAAAATTCCGAACACGCTCCTAAGACCAGAATCATGATACGGAGGTAGTCCCAGGCTAGGAATTTCAAACGGACCTCGATTATTCCAAAACCAACTCCAAACTAAATTTAAAGAACTTTAAACCTTCAAATAGTTGATTTTCACTATTAAGCACCAAAACGCTCTCGGGTCATCCAAAACCCGATTCGAACATATGCCCAAGTCCAAAATTATCATACAAACCTTTTGGAACAGTCAAATCCTGATCCCGGTGTCATTTTTTCAAAATGTTGACCGAAGTCAAACTAGGCCTTTTAAGGCTAACTTAAGGAACTGTAACGATCCGACCGATCGTTTTGAGCATTTACGCCCCTTTCAACTATTTGAAATCTTGAATAACTTCCTACGAGATATTATGACTTGTGTAAATTATCGATTTTGGTTTTAAGATATTTCAGAGTTAGCTTGAAAGAATGAACTTTCATGTTGGAAGCTTAAGTTAAAATAGTTGACCGAATATTGACTTATATGTAAACGACCTCGGATTTGAATTTTTTTATTCCAATAGCTCCATATGGTGATTTTGGACTTAGGAGCGTGTCCAAAAAATTATTTGGAGGTCCGTAGTGGAATTAAGCTTGAAATGCCGAAAGTTGAATTTTTGGAAGTTTAACCGGGGGGTTGACTTTTTGATATTGAGGCTAGGTTTAGACCGCAGCTTAGGCTCGGTAGCTTCAGTTGTAACATGTACATTTGGACTCATATGTCCGGTAATGTGCCTACGAGTGGAATTTTTGGTTAAATTACCCGAATCCATGGTTGTTTCTATCATTTAATTGGTGAATTAAGTTGGAAAAGTTTGAAAACCCTCTTGGTTTAAATTGAAGATTTGAGGGTCGAGTTGGGGTCGGATTTTGGTAAACTTAGTACGGTTAGACTCGTGGTTGAATGGGCTTCCAGATTTTGTAATTTTTGTCGGGTTTCCTAGATGTGGGCCCCACGGGCGATTTTTGGGTGAAATTTCGGATTTTGATGGAAAATTTGTATTTTTTATGAAATTAATTCCTATCATTTTTATTGACGGAAACAAATTATTTGTGGCTAGATTCGAGGCGTTTGGAGGCCAATTCAAGAGGCAAAGGCATAGCGGAGTAAAGAATTACACAGTTTGAGTTAAGTAACACTTCTAAACTTGGTTCTGAGGGTATAAATCTCCGAATTTGGTATGATATGAATTGTTTGGAGGTGACTCACACGATAGGTGACGAACATGTAGACGTGCACCACAGAAAGTGTGCCTTGAATAAATCATGTGAAGTAGTAAAATTAAAGAATCATGTTATTATCTAAACATATGGCACGTGTTAGAGGAATTAAGCTGAGGCTAGTAATAAAGATCATGTTTAGGCTATGTGCCGATATTTTAGGACCCATGGGGTCGTGATGCTGTTGAATTAATTGTTCTAAAATATACGTTTCACCCTTAGTAATAATTGTCCATTGTGAGGATATTTATGGGATTGAGTTGCGCAACGCAGCAGGCCATTTGGCTTTATATAAGTTATTATTAAATGGATCGGGGTTGCCCGCCTATAGCAGGCCATAATGGCTTTATACATTATTATTGTTCATGATCGGGGCTGCTCGCCTGCAGCAGGCCTTATTGGCTTTACTATTTTATGGATCGGGGCTGCCCGCCTGCAGCAGGCCTTATAGGCTTTGTTATTATACGGATCGGGACTGCCCGCCTGCAGTAGGCGATATTGGCTTTGTATTACGCTTGGGCTGAAGGAGCCCCTCCGGAGTCTGTACACACCCCCAGTGAGCGTAGATGATCATCGATATTCGGGATGGACTTCCCAGGGCATGGACTTGCCTTACTTACTGCTTATATATATATTTGCATGGACTTGCCTTACTTACTGCTTATATATATATTTGGGATGGATTCTCCCAGGGCATGGACTTGCCTTACTTATTTGTATTGTAATGAGTTATGTGGACATGGATCTTGTCAGTATCATTTATATTTAGGGATAAATTATCCCAGGGCTGGATTGGCCTTATAAAGTACTGGGTGACTGATTGTCAGTCGATGTGCATATATATACGGGTTGGAACACCCCTGGGCTGGATTGGCCATAAACAGTACCAAGTGACCGGATAATTTGTGACCAGTATTTACTTGAGGTCTTTCAACTGAGATGTCATATGCCTCATATCATGCAGTATTGATCTATTTCACTTGTACCGATTTTACTGTTGAACTTGAAAGCATGCCTATATTTCTGTACCATTATTTAAACTGGACTGTACCTGCGAAGCTCATCATTTCTTTCAGCCCAGAGGTTAGTCTTGTTACTTTTTGAGTTAGTTGTACTCATACTACACTCTGCACCTCGTGTGCAGATCCAGATGCTTTTGGACATGGAGATTGTTAGATTTCAGAGTACTATCAGTTAGAGACTATCAAGGTAGCTGTTTGGCATCCGCTGACCTTGTCTCTCTTTCCTTCAGTTATTGTACTATTCTATACTTTCAGACAGTGGCTTTTTATCAGTCAGACATTGTATTTATATTAGATGCTCATGCACTCAGTGACACCGGGTTTTGGGAGTGATATATTTGAAATTTTGAGATTTCTTCCGCTGAATTAATTATTTTGTTTTCAAATTTAAAAGAAATGGTGGTTTATTAGGATTTTTGGCTTGCCTAGTATTGAGATAGGCGCCATCACGACAAGTGAGATTTTAGGTCGTGACAAGTTGGTATCAAAGCTCTAGGTAACATAGGTCTCACGAGTCATGAGCAAGTTTAGTAGAGTCTTGCGGATCGGTACAGAGACATCTGTACTTATCTTCAAGAGGCTGCCGAAACCTTAGGAAAAAATTTTTACTTTCTTGTATTCTATCGTGCGGAATTGATTCGGCTTGAAACATAACTCTTTGAATTCCTTCCACGCATTTCGTATGCACATATGAGCGCTCGGTATAAGTTGTGCATCGCCGGCTTGTGATTCTATGAACGAGGTTCAAGATGTGTATTCTGTGTTTTGGTGATGGGCCAGTCTAGAGGACTTGAGGCCAGGTTTAGACCGCAGCTTAGGGTCGGTAGATTCAGTTGTAACATGTACATTTGGACTCATATGTCCGGTAATGTGCCTACGAGTGGAATTTTTGGTTAAATGAGCGGTAGAATGGCTTTATGATGAGAATGATGTAACTTCGGAATATGTTAAAATGATTTGAATGTGACGAGAAGTATTTCTTTGAAATGTAAAAAGGGCCATTAGGTGCTTGATTTTCGTTTTGATATGACGTACAGGCCCGAGTATGAATGTTCTGAAGGATCTTTCAGTTAATTTGTGGGACAAATTAAATTCTCATGTCTTGTTAATGAGTTTAGACTCAGAAAGATTAAGCGATTGCGTAGTAATTGTGGTTGCGAAAGGGTATAACAGGATGCCAATTAGAGACTAAGCGGGTGGGTTATATTTTGCGGAATAATCTATGTAGGTGTGTTCCTTACGATATAAATAGAGAGTTTCTTTTCTGCCAGCGGGGCGTATGTATTGAGACTTGAATTTGAATCTGGTTGAGAAATTTGACTTGATTGTCGCGAGAATAAATGTGAACTTAACGGATGATTGAGGTAGTTTATGGTGGGTGTTGCATAAGCTTGAGAAGAATTTTCGTTGAACTAACTGCAGTATTATGGAAGTAATAAAGTATGGGTATTATGAATTATCGAGTGTTTTGTTCTATGGCTTTGAGCCAAGTGGGGGAGTCTGCTATTGATAATTCAATTCATGGTTATATGTTTAAAATTTAGTTTTGGTCTGAGACATATTTGTGGGTTAGTTATGACTTGCAGAGGTTGAGATCGAGGGTGACTCGAATAAGGAAATTCCTGGATATAAGTTATATTGCACTTATGAATATATGAAAATCATGGAATGAGTGAGTTGTTATTTGTGAAAGAAGTAGTGCGCATGGAGTATGAATTTGATTGGTGGTGTTAAGGCTGGGGTAATTCTTTGAGTGTTGTTGTTCTAATGGGGCATGCGTCTTTCGACCCGTTTGGGCGGTGCAATTGATATTTGAGCAGAGTGGATGACTCCTAAGAAAGTTCCAATGGATTCAAGATTAATATGTAACAATTGAGAATTTTTGGCGGATTTGTTTATGGCTAAAATATGAGAGATTTAATTTGGATGGTGTCGAGACTTGTGCCATTTTTGTATATCATTAGGGATTCTATATTTTGGTATCAAGAAGGTGAACGAAACGGCCTTAGACTCAAATAAGGTACTTTCAGAGTGGGTGTTTCGGTTGTAGAATTTATAAGGGTAATTATGATGTGGAGAAACTCTACAGATATTTTAGTGGCAATATTCTTGGGTTTTGGTGACCTACGTGGTTTGGTCGAGTTAGAGGAATTTAGTTCTAATAGCTTACTTATGTGCAAATGGATTTTAAAGTGTTCTTGACGGTTTGAACCGGATATTTTCTACTGGTGTAGGGAACGTGTTGTGTATTATGAATTCCTCCTGGAAGGAAGAAAGATGAAGGTTACTGAATGACCGAGTATGTAATTTGTTGGTTACCCATAGTTGATAATGAGATTCTCGTGCTTGTCACATGATGGCATGATAGATGTGGTGTATGGCGCGGGATTAAGATTTACATGTACAAGGTGGCAGTACATTCTTGAAAGGAAGATCATGAATTTTAGACAGAATGGTCAATTTCAGATAATTAGATGAATGTTATAACTGCTCGATAATCCCTGAGAAGGGTGCGCATTTCAAAAGGCGCATTGTGTTTTGACTTATGGATGTTCATTGGTTGTAGTACTAACCCGGGTTATAGACTGTAAATATTCAAATTATTTCTATGTGGCACGAAAGAATTATGAAAGTATTCCTCATGGGAAGATCGTGAAAGGAAGACGTGTTAGTCATTCTATTGCTGGAGTTGGGATCAGTTACGGTGATTCATGTGTTTGATGAATTTGGAGACAGGGAGTTCTCAGAATTATATTATTTCAGGTTGCGGCCTGTTTGAGGTGAGTATTTTATTTTTACTCAGTGGAGGCACTAGTTGCGTTAATTATTTGTGATAGCTACGCGCTGTAAGTGTGCATATATGTGAGGTTTGAGCCAATGTGCGGACATCAGGGCAAGTACTCATACTCGAAAGAATGCTTAGGCTATGATATGCCTAGAGTTGACTGTTAAGCGTAAAGTTATAACGTTTCTCGTGTTCGTACCTTTGTTGAGAACTATCCGAGCTACATTTGAGGTTTCAAAGAGGTTATTTCCCCTGAATAAATGGGGTAGTTACTATTTTTGCGTTAACTTGCCAATTTGAAGTGTGACACCAGACTTTGCACATGCTTACGCTATGGCGTGTTTATACCAGTCCAGGAGCATGTGAATCTTATTTTATTTATCACATACGTGTGTACTTATTTGATTGCTCCTCTATGATATGCTTGGACTAGAGGCCTGTGACCATGCCTGGCGGATTACGTTATTGGCATGTGAGTTGTCCGTGCGGATCCATATACTGATAGTTTTGGCACGTGAGTTGTCCGTGTGGGTTCAGATATTGATACGATACCACGCACGTACCCGGGTTCAGATATATAGAATAGGGTGACGTGAGATCACCCCCGGGTACGTGCGTGGTAAGATGGAATAGTGATGTGGTGGCTTGGAAACAACTCATGGCACATTCGAGGACGAACGTATGTTTAAGTGGGGGAGATTGTAACGACCCGGCCAGTCGTTTTGAGCATTCACGCTCCTTTCAACTATTTGAAGTCTTGAATAACTTCCTACGAGGTATTATGACTTATGTAAATTATCGGTTTTGGTTTTAAGGTATTTCAGAGTTAGCTTGGAAGAATGAACTTTCATGTTGGAAGCTTAAGTTGAAATAGTTGACCGGATATTGACTTATGTGTAAACGACCTCGGATTTGAATTTTTATGATTCCAATAGCTCCGTATGGTGATTTTGGACTTAGGAGCGTGTCCGAAAAATTAATTAGAGGTCCGTAGTAGAATTAGGCTTGAAATGCCGAAAGTTGAATTTTTAGAAGTTTGACAGGGGGGTTGACTTTTTGATATCGAGATCGGAATCAAATTCTGAAAATTTGAATACCTCTGTTATGTCATTTATGACTTGTGTACAAAATTTGAGGTCAATCGGACGTGATTTGATAGGTCCCGGAGTCGTTTGTAGAAATTAGAAATTTCAATGTTTATTAGGCTTGAATTGGGGTGTAATTCATGGTTTTAGCGTTGTTTTAGGTGATTTGGGGGTTCGACTAAGTTCGTATGATGTTTTAGGACTTGTTGGTATAATTGGTTGAGGTCTCGAGGGGCTCGGGTGAGTTTCGGATGGTTAACGGGTTGGATTATGGACTAGGAACTATGCTGGAATTTTTCTAATGCACCATCTAGTTTCCTTCATCGCGTTCGCGAGTGGAGCCTCACGTTCGCGAAGAGGAACTGAGAGGCTGGCAATATTTTCTCTTCGCGTTCGCGAAGAGAAGAATACGTTCACGAAGGATGGACTGGGTGTGCATCGCGAATGCGAGAGGTGTTACGCGTTCGCGAAGAAGAGAGGAAGCAGCTGAGGACCCCAGGCATTTGGTCTATGCGTTCGCGTAGGGGGTGTCGCGTTCACGTAGTGATGGGAAAATGAAGCATCGCGTTCGCGATGGGTTTAACGCGTTCGCGTAGAAGGCATTGAGGCAGAGGTATTTTGTGCTTCGCGAACGTGAGGGTGATGTCGCGTTCACGAAGAAGGAACTTGGACGGGAACTATTTTGTGCTTCGCGAACGCGAGGCACTGACCGCGTTCGCAAAGAAGAAAAGCCTGGGCAGTGAGAAAAGCCTGATTGAGGTGATTTTCGGGAGTTTTTCAAGGAAAATAATGGGATAAGTGTTCTTAACTCAATATTGGTTAAATTACCCGAATCCATGATTGTTTTTATGATTTAATTGGTGAATTAAGTTGGAAAAGTTTGAAAACCCTCTTGGTTTAAATTGTAGATTTGAGGGTCGAGTTGGGGTCGAATTTAGGTAAACTTAGTATGGTTAGACTCGTGGTTGAATGGGCTTCCAGATTTTGTAATTTTTGTCGGGTTTCCTAGATGTGGGCCCCACAGGCAATTTTTGGGTGAAATTTCGGATTTTGATGGAAAATTTGTATTTTCTTATGGAATTAATTCCTATTAGTTTTATTGACTGAAACGAATTATTTGTGGCTAGATTCGAGGCTTTCGGAGGCAAATTCAAGAGGCAAAGGCATAGCGGAGTAAAGAATTACACGGTTTGAGGTAAGTAACACTTCTAAACTTGGTTCTAAGGGTATGAATCCCCGAATTTGGTATGATATGAATTGTTTGGAGGTGACACACACGATAGGTGACGAACATGTAGACGTGCACCACAGAAAGTGTGTCTTGAATAAATCCTGTGAAGTAGTAAAATTAAAGAATCATGTTATTATCAGAACATATGGTACGTGTTAGAGGAATTAAGCTGAGGCTAGTAATAAAGATCATATTTAGGCTATGTGCTGATATTTTAGGACCCATGGTGTCGTGATGTTGTTGAATTAATTATTCTAAAATATACATTTCACTCTCAGTAATAATTATCCATTGTGAGGATATTTATGGGATTGAGCTGCGCAACGCAGCAGGTCATTTGGCTTTATATATGTTATTATTAAATGGATAGGGGTTGCCCACCTGCAGCAGGCCATAATGGCTTTATACATTATTATTGTTCTGGATCAGGGGTGCCCGCCTGCAGCAGGCCTTATTGGCTTTATTATTAAATGGATCGGGGTTGCCCGCCTGCAGCAGGCCTTATTGGCTTTACTATTTTATGGATCGGGGCTGCCCGCCTGCAGCAGGCCTTATAGGCTTTGTTATTATACGGATCGGGACTGCCCGCCTGCAGTAGGCCATATTGGCTTTGTATTACGCTTGGGCTGAAGGAGCCCCTCCGGAGTCTGTACACACCCCCAGTGAGTCTGTACACACCCCCAGTGAGCGTAGATGATCATCAATATTCGGGATGGGCTTCCCAGGGCATGGACTTGCCTTACTTGCTGCTTATATATATATTTGGGATGGACTTCCCAGGGCATGGACTTGCCTTACTTATTTGTATTATAATGAGTTATGTGGACATGGATCTTGTCAGTATCATTTATATTTAGGGATAAATTATCCCAGGGCTGGATTGGCCTTATACGGTACTGGGTGACTGATTGTCAGTCGATGTGCATATATATATGGGTTGGAACACCCCTGGGCTGGATTGGCCATAAACAGTACCAAGTGACCGGATAACTTGTGACCAGTATTTACTTGAGGTCTTTCAACTGAGATGTCATATGCCTCATATCATGCAGTATTGATCTATTTCACTTGTACCAAGTTTACTGTTGAACTTGAAAGCATGCCTATATTTCTTTACCATTATTTTTACTAAACTGTACCTGCGGAGCTCATCATTTCTTTCAGCCCAGAGGTTAGTCTTGTTACTTATTGAGTTAGTTGTACTCATACTACACTCTGTACCTCGTGTGCAAATCCAGATGCTTTCGGATACGGAGATTGTTAGATTTCACAGTACTATCAGTTGGAGACTATCAAGGTAGTTGTTTGGCGTCCGCTGACCTTGTCTCTCTTTCCTTCAGTTATTGTACTGTTCTATACTTTCATACAGTGGCTTTTTATCAGTCAGACATTGTATTCATATTAGATGCTCATGCACTCAGTGACACCGGATTTTGGGAGTGATATATTTGAAATTTTGAGATTTCTTCCGCTGAATTAATTATTTCATTTTCAAATTTAAAAGAAATGGTGGTTTATTAGGATTTTTGGCTTGCCTAGTATTGATATAGGCGCCATCACGACAACTGAGATTTTGGGTCGTGACAGGAACCAAGTGTTCCGATTTCAATCCAAACACTTCCAAATCCCGAACCAATCATCCCCGCAAGTCATAAATCATTAAAAGCACATACTGGAAGTCTTATTTAGAGGAACGGGGTTCTAACAGTCAAAATAACTGGTTGGGTCGTTACAGCTTTGGAATTGACGATATGATTATCTATAATTATTTAGAATGCTTAAATTTTAAGGTTATTTACATATATGTCAAATAACCCAGATATTTAACATGGTTAATGTCAAATATCAAAATAGAGTCATACTGGAAAAAATAATTCACTGGCTAAAGAATTTTTAAAATTTTTAGATAACCAACTAAAATGAGTTTTGAACTAAGGATAATATTTTCACTTACATTATTATAAAAATAGTTATTATTAAAAAATAAAGTTTTAGAAACTGAATTTTTAAAAAATAAATATTTTTAAGAGATATCAACACACCAAATAAGAGTTCAAGTAGTAGTAAAAGAGTCAAGTCGTATCCAAAGAGTCATTCATAGTCTCAACATTTGATTGTTATGCCATAAATATGAGTTATTATTTTGCTTCCTGCCTATTTTTAGGATCCAACCATAAATATGAGTTATTATTTGGCTTCCTGCCTATTTTTAGGATCCAATGATACCGGCGAGAATGGTATCAAAAAAACAATTAGAAGAAATGGTTAATTATTTTCATATAGTATTTTTTTTATTAATATCCAATGATTATCTATATTTACCAAGAAAATTTAAATTTTAAGATTATTTACATATAATCCAAATAACTTAAATATTTGACATCATTAGTGTAATGATCTGACCGGTCGTTTTGAGACCTAGCGTATCGTTCGGCAGTTTGAGGCCATGAGTAGCTTCACTTCAGGTATTATGACTTGTACGTGTGGCCGGAATTGAGTTTCGGGATGTTCGGAATCGATTTGGAAAGAAAATTCTAAATTCGAAAGCTTTAAGTTGGAGGAATTGTCTAATGTTTGACTTATATGTAAACAACCTCGGATTGGAATTTTGATAATTCTGTTAGCTCCATTGGGTGATTCTGGACCTAGGAGCATGTCCGGATTGTGATTTGGAGGTTGGGAGTAGAAATAGGCTTGAAATGGCGAAAGTTAGAATTTTGGAAAGTTTGACCGGGAGTGGACTTTTTGATATCGGGGTCGGATTAGATTTTCGGAAGTTGGAGTAGGTTCGTGGTGCAATTTATGACTTGTGTCCAAAATTTGAGGTTAATCGGACGAGATTTGGTAGGTTTCGGCGTCGTTTGTAGAATTTGGAAATTTCGAAGCTCATTAGGCTTGAATCCGTGTATAATTGGTGTTTTGAGGTTGTTTGAGGTGATTTGAGGATTTAACTAAGTTCGTATTGGGTTATAAGACTTGTTGGTATATTTGGTTGAGGTCCCGGGGGCCTCGGGTTGATTTCGGGAGGTTAACGGATCAAGGTTGGAAGTTGAAGCATTGCTGAAGGTTTGCAACTACTGGTGTAATCGCATCTACGGATTGGGAACTGCAGATGCGAGAAAGGGACCGCAGAAGCGGCCAGGAAGGCTTTGAACAGGGGCCACAAATGCGGACTTTTGGGCGCAGAAGCAGGCGGACGGACGCAGATGCGGGCAGGCGCGCAGGTGCGATGGAATTTTCCGCACCTGCAATTGCGCAGATGCGGTCCAAGGCTTGCAGAAGCGGTGGCAGCTGGGCTAAGTGACTTTCGCAGATGCAGAATCTTCACCGCAGAAGCGGGACCGCGGATGCGGAAGAATGGCCGCAGGTGCCAAAAGGATCTGGGCAGAATGTTTAAAAATGAGAGTTTCGTGATTTTGGCTTCATTTCATCATTTTTGAGCTCGGATTTTGGAGATTTTATGTCACGACCCAAAATCCACTAGTCGTGATGGCACCTAACCCAACCCGCTAGGTAAGCCAACTAATAACTATCCAATTTCAATTAACTTTTTAATAAGACAATTAAAGAAAGAAATTATCTGAATCTTATACATTCCCCAAGGACTGGTAGTACAAATCATGAACTCCTAAGAATAGAGTTTACAAAGCTGATATGAACTAAATACACTTTCTGTTTGAAAAGTACATAAATAGAGTTTTAAAATCTAAGGCTACCATAAACAAGAGGCAGCTACAATAGGGACGCAGGTACATCTTCCAATCCAGCTCCCATCAAACACAGCAACATCGGCATCCGAAATCTGCACGCAATGTGCAGGAAGTGTAGTATGAGTACAACCGGCCCCACTCAATATGTAACAAACCTAACCTTAGGTTGAAAGTAGTGACGAGCTGGAATATGGTCGGGTCCAACACCAATAGCCAACAACTATTTATAACAATGTAGAGCATATAAATAAGGAAGCAATTCAAAAATAAAATGCTTAGATTTATCATAATTTCCCGAAAATAGTTTCGCTTTTCAAGAATAACAGTGAAAACCCAAATCCTTTACCGAAATCGTCGAAAAGTATGAGATAGTTTGAAAACTGTAAATTTTTCCAAAAATCCTTTCCAAAATAAGTAAGATGTTTCATTTCCTTTCTAGATAGCAAGTGTGACATACCTATCTATGCTCACATATCAATGTGTGTAAAAGTCATGAATGACGTGATACCGTACAGTATGAGAAAAATGCGTCTCTATGCATGTATGTCATGTATGTATGCCATTTCTATGTATCTTAGAGATGAATCATGTACTCACACTCTCAGAATACTCAATCTCACTACTTCTCACTTTCCACTCATCATGCTCAACCGTTCAGTACTGTATATGGTCCATACGGCCCAGGGAAATCCATCCCGGAACATATACAACACTGACTATAAGTCACCCAATACCGAGGAAAAGGGGCAATCCAACCCTGTGGAGAAATCCATCTCTAGGTAGTAAGTACTTCGGACAAATCCATGTTCATGGAAATCCATCCCTCAATAGTATCATCCGCGCTCACTGGGGGTGTGTTACAGACTCCGGAGAGGCTCCTACGGCCCAAGCGCTATCATAATCATCAATATAATCGTTGTGGCGTGCAGCCCGATCCCATAACCATCACTTATAATCAGGCTCTCGGCCTCACTCAGTCATCAATCTCTCCAGTCTCACCTACGGGTTCACAATGTCATAAAAACTAACCCGTAACAATGATATGATGTATCAATAAGTAAAAACTGAGACTGAGATATGATATGAATGAATGAATATGACTGAGCACGAAATATCAATGAAATCAGTGAGATGACAGCAAGCAACGACCTCTATGGGTCCTAACAATATCAGCATAAAGCCTAAACATGATATCTAGCATAATTGACAGCTCAATTACTTTATCACATGGTGAAAATACGGATATCAACAAAAATAGGGCCACTATTCAGTGCCATGGAAACAATGGAATCACAATTCACAAGATGCATACCCACACGCCCATCAGCTAGCATGTGCGTCACCTCAATACCAATCACACAACACATAATTTGGGGTTTCATACCCTCAGCACTAAGTTTAGAAGAGTTACTTATCTTGAACAAGCCAATTCCAACACCGAGCAAGCCAAGCGATGCTCCAAAAATGCCATCACACATGTAGCGACCTCCGAACGGCTCAAAACTAGCCAAAAGCAACTCAAATACATCAAATAAAGCCTAAGGGAGCAATTACAAATGATAAAGATCAAATTCTACATCAAATCCCAAATCCGGCCAAAAATCACATCGGGGCCCATGCCTCGAAACTCAACAAAACTCACAAAATCCGACAACCCATTCAATTACGAGCCCAACCATACTAGTTTCACTCAAATCCAACTCCAAATCAGTGTTCAAAACTCAAAAATTCATATTATGAAACTTTAGGCACAAACCCCCAATTTCCTCTTTAAAATTCATCAACCAATTGATAAAATCGAAGATAGATTCATAGAATATAATCCAAACTGAGTAGAGAACACTTACCCCAATCCTTGTGATGAAATTTGCTTCAAAAATTACCTCAATCAGAGTCCCACATCTCAAAATATGAAGAAAGAACCAAAACCTCAATTTTTATAACTCTGCCCAGCTATTCCGTATTTGCGGTCAAATTGTCGCACCTGCTACCACCGCTACTGCGGTAATTCCTCACTTCTGTGAAACAGCCTCACTCAGCAAAACCTCGCACATGCGGTCCTTAAGTCGCTTCTACAATCGCGCTTCTGCGCACTTGAACTGCATATGCGGTTGCGCAGGTGCGTCCAAGCACCCGCACCTGTGATCCTCACGTCTCGCTCCCTTTCTCGCTTCTTTGATGGCACTGCCGCTTTTGCGGCTCCACACCTGCGCTCAACACTCCGCAGGTGTGGTCATACCAAAACCAAAAAAATCTTCAGCAATGCAACATGGAATGAAAATGATCCAAACCTCGTCCGAAACTCACCCGAGCCACTCGGGACACCGTCCAAATATACCAATAAGTCCCATAACATAACACGGACCTACTCGAGGCCTCAAAACACACATAACAACATTGAAAC
Source organism: Nicotiana tabacum (assembly GCF_000715075.1). Taxonomy (NCBI): domain Eukaryota; kingdom Viridiplantae; phylum Streptophyta; class Magnoliopsida; order Solanales; family Solanaceae; genus Nicotiana; species Nicotiana tabacum. The sequence continues at coordinate 24,439,157 of NC_134094.1, read as the reverse complement.
GATGAATCACACCTCAATTCAAAATCATTGAACTTTGAAACTTCAACTTCCACAACCGATGCCGAAACCTATCAAATCACGTCCGATTGACTCAAATTTTACACGCAAGTCATATTTGACATTATGGACCTACTCCAACTTCTGGAATCATTCCTCCAAATCAATTTTGAATAACCTGAAAGCCAAAACCGACGATTCACATAAGTCATAATACATCCTACGGAGCTACTCATGCCCTCAAACAACCAAGCGAAGTGCAACTGCTCAAAACGCCCGGTCGGGTCGTTTGTTGTTGAGGTAAGATCATTTCAAGTGGAATTCTTGAGGTAAGATCCTTGTATCCATGTTTCTTCAATAATTATGTTTCCCCACTGATTTTACACCTAGTTTGTGAGTTTTTGAGGTGAAATTTGGGGGTTTAGGGCTAGAGAATTGGAGAGTGAATTTTAGAGATTTGGATGACCAAATGGTGTTGGATTTTGATAAATTTGGTATGGTTAGACTCGTGAGTGAATGGGCTTTCAGGTTTTGTGACTTTTTTTGGATTTCGAGACGTGGGTCCGGGGCCGGTTTAAGCCAATTTCGGATTTTAGCTTATAATTTCGTCTTTTTCTTATGAAATTGATTCGTTTAGCCTATATTAATTGTATTTTACTGCTTGTGGCTAGATTCGGGGCGTTTGGAGACCGATTCGAGAGGCAAAGGCACTTTGGAGTAGAGTTTTACGCAGTTTGAGGTAAGTAACAGTTTTAAATCTGGTCCTGAGGGTATGAAACCCCAGATTATTGTATTATGTGAGTATTTTGGAGGTGACGCACATGCTAGGTGATGGGCGTGTGAGCGTGCACCGTAGGAATTGGGACTTGGTCCATTCCATGAAATTGGAAAGTTGAATAAGCTTGTTATTAGCTATGTGCCCTTTCTGTGCTATAGAAATTTGATAGTGAATCATGTTAAAAATCATGCTTAGGCTATGTGTTGGTGCTGTAAAGACCCCCAGCGGCCGTGATACCTGTTGAACCTTCCTGCTTATTGTTACTTGTACTCAGTCACAGTTTACTTGTTTATTTTATCTCAGTCTTTATCGTTCATTATTGATGCATCATATCATTGTTGTTTGGGCCGATTTTATGATTATTGAGATCCCGAGAGACTGGAGAGACTTATGACTGAGTGAGGCCGAGGGCCTGATTGTGAGATATTATATTATAGCACGTGCGTTGTCCGTGCAGCACGTGAGTTATCTGTGAGGATCCATATATTATACTATAGCACGTGAGTTGTCCGTGCGAATTCAGATATTGATACTATAGCACGTGAGTTGTCCGTGAAGCACGTGAGTTGTCCGTGCAGCACGTAAGTTGTCCGTACGGATTATAGCACTTAGGCTGTAGGAGCCCCTCCGGAGTCTGTACACCCCTAGTGAGCGCCAGGTACCTATTGAGTGCGAGTGTTGAGGGCTGAGAGCCGAGTGTTTGAGCTATTGAGAGAGGCTAAGTGATTGTTGCCCTGAGAGGCTGTACTTGCTTTCATTTGTTGTTGCACTTAGCTGCTATATGTCACTGTTTGAAATTTTTGGAAAATATTGTATCCGATTTTACCTGAACTTGGTAATGTGTAACTGACTTGACTTAAATTGCCGGAATTGAAACATGTCTACTTTCATTGCTGAAATTACTGAAATGAACTGTATTTGTATAGCTCGTCACTACCTTTCAGTTCCTTAATTATTATTGTTACTTACTGAGTTGGTTGTACTCACGCTATACCCTGCACTTCATGTGCAGATCCAGGTATTTTCGGTCATGGAGGACGTTGATCTCGTGCGTGGTTGAGTGTCAGAGATTCACGAGGTAGTTGCCGGCGTTCGCAAGCCTTGTCTCTCCTTCCTTGTTATCATTTCTTTTCTGAATTGGTATTTTGACACACTCTTGTAGAAATTGTTTCTTAGACTGGTTGTTTAGATGCTCATGACTTGGTGACACCCAATTTTTGGGGCTATTTTTCGCATTATATTTTGAGTTTAACTCCTGTTTTTACGAAAACTCTGTCATGTAAAAGCTTTTGACTTATCTTTTTATGAAACATTGGAAGTATTTTTTTGAGAATCAGCTTGCCTAGTACCATCGATAGAAGCCATCACGATAGATTAGAATTTTGGGTCGTGCCAATTAGTGTCCGCGCATCTGCGCGGATGCTAATACTAGTTAAAGATTAAGGAAATGGTTTTACTGGAAGAGGCAAAAGAGAGCAAACCTGCAGGGTTATAGATCGAAGGAGCTTATATCTAAATTGGGCTAAAGTTTCGAGTTAAAAAAATCAAGTTTTCGAAATTGGATTCGGTTTCAATTGGACGTTGTGGCAAACAATTTTAAAAATACTTTAAAGTTTATACGTAAATTTTGGGTAATTTGGCAAAGATTTCGAGCGGATTTAATAGAATACAATCCTAGATCAAAGGAGGAAGAAGAACTTGCTGCAATTTGACTAAATTGTATATATTTTATAAAAAAATTATATCTGCTTCTGAAACTGCAAAAACTTAGCTAAAATCGTGTATGTATGAATATATTTTTTCATATATATATATATATATATATATACTAACGTTAAATCGGCTTCATGGATCAAACTCATATGTGTGTGAAAAAAAATCCCCTGTTAAAATAGATTAGCCTAATCCAACCAAACCGAACTGTTCACATGAAAGGACCTTCATAATGCTACACAAACCATATTATAGACACGCTATACTAACGTTAAATCGGCTTCATGGATCAAACTCATATGTGTGTGAAAAAAAATCCCCTGTTAAAATAGATTAGCCTAATCCAACCAAACCGACTGTTCACATGAAAGGACCTTCATAATGCAACAAACCATATTATAGACAGGCTATACTTATGTTAAATCGGCTTCATGGATCAAACTCATTTTGATAATAGTAAAATAGCAAAATATATTAAAATCCCCTTAAATTGGGCACAAATTATTGGTTACACCCTTAAACTATTCATAGTCTTTAATTATCCCCCTGTACTTGGTTATTCGATAGTTATTATCCCCTTAGACAATCTCATCCTAGGAAAGTGGCATGTACTCGCATGCCACGTGGATTTTTCCTGTCCATGTGGCATTTTTGAATAATAATTTTTTTTTTTTTTACCTTTTTAAGTGTATTACTTTTTAAAATAATCTTTATTGAATTAAATTTGTAATAAAACTTGGATATAACTTCTTTATCTATGCTAAATTTTTTTATTTAGCTAAAAATGATGAAGTTTTTGTTATTTTTTTAGATTTGATCTGAAAAAGAACAAATATACAGTTAAAATAAATAGCTATACAACAACAACAACAATAACATACCCAGTATTATCCTACACCGTGGGATCTGGGGAGGGTAGTGTGTACACAGACCTTACCCCTACCTTGTGAGGATAGAGAGGTTGTTTCCAATAGACTCTCGGCTCAAGAAAGTAGAAGCACCACATTAATAAAAATATAGACAAGAAGGGACAGCACCAAAAAGCCATATAAAAGCAGAATAAAAATAACAAGATAGTAATGTATCAACAATGAAAGAAAACAACGGTTAGTCATAAAAACCTACTACCAACAGAAAGCGAGACTGCGTGCCAATACTATTATTATGAACACTCTAGACTACCTACTCTATTACCCTAATCCTCGTCTTCCATACCTTCCTATCAAGGGTCATGTCCTCGGTCAGCTGAAATTGCGCTATGTCTTGCCTAATCACCTCTGCCCACCTCTTCTTTGGCCTACCTCTACCTCTCTGTAGACCCTCCAATGTCAACCTCTCACACCTCCTCACCGGGGCATCTGTGCTCCTCCTCCTCCTCATATGACCAAATCACCTAAGCCGCGCTTCCAGCATCTTGTCCTCAATATAGGCCACACCCACCTTGTCGCGAATAACTTCATTTCTAATCCTATCTAGCTTGGTGTGCCTGCACATCCATCTCAACATCCTCATCTCTACTACCTTCATCTTCTGGACATGAGCGATCTTGAGTGGCCAACTATCACGACCCAAAATTCCAACCTTAGGGACCGTGATGACGCCTAACATTTCACTTGCACGGCAAACCAATGTTAAAATAATTTTAACCATTTTTAACAATTCAATTTAATGAATAATAAAGAAACCAAATAACTAAAATAAAATCTGAACTAAAGTGAATAAACCAAAATAATGGTGATGTCTAAATACTATCCCAGAACTGGTGTCACAAGTGCACGAGCTTTTAGAATAATACAAATAAGGGTCTGAATAAAAATAAAGATGTCTGAAAGAAAATACACAGCTAAGATAAAATAGAAGGGGACTTCAGAGCTGCGAACATCGTGCAGCTATACCTCAAGTCTCCTCTGGTAGCTGAATCCTAGCAAATCTACGGTACGCCGCTGGGACCAACTCCGGTATTTGCACAAAAAGTGCAGAGTGTAGTATGAGTACAACCGACCCCATGTACTCTGTAAGTGCCGAGCCTAACCTCGACGAAGTAGTGACGAGGCTAAGGCAGATCACTTATCCGATCCTATAATAATAATAATAATAATAATAATAATAATAATAATAATAATAATAATAATAATAATAATAATAATAATAATAATAATAATAATAATAATAATAATAATAATAATAATAATAATAATAATAATAATAATAATAATAATAATAATAATAATAATAATAATAATAATAATAATAATAATAATAATAATAATAATAATAATAATAATAATAATAATAATAATAATAATAATAATAATAATAATAATAATAATAATAATAATAATAATAATAATAATAATAATAATAATAATAATAATAATAATAATAATAATAATAATAATAATAATAATATGTACAGCCCGATCCCACGATATAAACTTTCAATTAATTATGTTGCTGTGTGCAACCCGATCCCACTCTATAAACTTTCAATTAATTCTGTTGTGGCGTGCAACCCGATCCCACTCTATAAACTTTTAATTAATTCTGTTGTGGCATGCAACCCGATCCCACAATATAAACTTTTAATTAATTTTATTGTGGCGTGCAACCCGCTCCTCAACAATATCAATTAACAACACTTATACATAAGACTACTTCAATAAATGCCACAATTAATATGCAACTATAAGGCAACAAGGTATACAACAATTATGTTTTATGCAGGAAACAAATAGGGACAAGTAATAAAAAAATGTAGAATCAGGGAGAACATAGGCAATTTAATATATAAAATGCTAAATGTCAAGTAGCAATTATGACACAAAAGTCAGATAAGCATGTAGCAATTAAGGCATGAAATCAAGGCATAATAGTAGGCAATGAAAATAAGAGAATCAATTAATATAACAATTATTCATGAAATAAGGCAATTGGTAAAATACATAAAAACATGGAAACAAGCAATTTTACGACGTATAGACACTCGTCACCTCGTCTATACGTCGCTACACATGAAATTCACATAACACATAGTTCAAGGGTTCTGTTCCCTCAAGTCAAGGTTAACCACGACACTTACCTTGCTTCGCAATTCAAGTGATCACTCGACCACGGCTTTTCCTTTTGAATTAGTCTCCAAACCAATCAAACCTAGCAATTTATTTATAAACAATTCAATTAGAGCTTTAAAAATTATTCACAATTCGAAAGAGACTTAATTTAAATTATTTTCGGAAAAGTCAACCAAAAGTTAACGTGGGGACTACTTTTCGGAACTCGACAAAAAATTACGAAATCCGAACACACGTTTCGATACGAGTTCAACCATGCAAAAATTATCGAATTCCGACATCGGATCGCCTTTCAAATATTCATTTTTTATTTTTGGAAGATTTTACAAAAACCCCATTTTCTTCAATTCAATTCACTGATTAATGATGTAAATAAGTATGGAATCATGAAATATAATCAATTTAGGATAAAGAACACTTACCCAGTTTGAACTCGTGAAAAATCCCTTTGAAATCGCCCAAATCCGAGACTTGAAACTCAAAAATGAGCAAAAACGTTGAACTCCCGAATTTTAAGCAATCTGCCCGGCAAGTTGCATCTCTCAAATGCGACTTGTCTCATTATTTCCTAGCAAACATTTGCAGTACCTGCCATCAGTAAATCGATCATACCTTTCGGTACAAATGTCCAAATTATGAATAGTTTACCTTTCTGGAAACTGAATTCAAAGGGCTACAACTTTCATGTTTTGATCATCTCCAAATTCCTTTCAGATTACGAGATATAAGCTTCCAAAGACAGACCTATGCAACAGAAATTTCTGCGATGCACACTGCCAGGCAAAATAACTGCAGTACCAGGCTTCAGTTAATCGATCATAATATTCTGTACAAATGTCCAAATGATAAATGGTTTACATTTCTGGAAACTAGACCCAAAAGACTATAACTTTTATTTTTTGGATCATCTCCAAATTCCTTACAGATTACGAGATATAAGCTTCCAAAGTCAGCCCTGTGCAACAGAAATTTCTGCGATGCACACTGCCAGGCAAAAAAATTACAGTACCAGGCTTCAGTTAATTGATCATAACTTTCTGTACAAATGTCCAAATTATAACTGGTTTACATTTCTGGAAACTAGACTCAAAGGGCTACAACTTTTATTTTTGAATCATCTCCAAATTTCTTACAAATTACGAGATATAAGTATCCAAAGTCAGCCTTGTGCAACAGAAATTTCTGCGATGCACACTGTTGTAGCCAAAAATTAATAGTTAAAAATGGCCTAGAAATGGTCCGAAACCACTCTGAAACTCACCCGATCCCCTCGGGACCCCGTCCGAACATACCAACAAGTCTCAAAACATATTATGGACCTACTCGATGTCACAACCCGAAATTCCCACCTTCGGGGCCTATTATTATTGCGTACACATTAATATAAGTGACCTGCCTTAGCCTCGTCACTACTTTGTCGAGGTTAGGCTCGACACTTACTGGGTACATGGGGTCGGTTGTACTCATACTACACTCTGCACTTCTTTTGCAGATACCAGAGTTGGTCCCAGTGGCGTACAGTAGATTTGCTCGGATTCAGTTTTTCGCAGGAGACTTGAGGTATAACTGCATGGCGTTCGCAGTTTTGAAGTCCCATTCCACTTTATCGTAGCTGTGTATTTCTTTCAGACAGCTTCATTTTCATTCAGACCTTTATTTGTATTATTCTAGTAGCTCGTGCACTTATGACACCGGTTCTGGGATGGATTTAGACATCGGTATCATTGTGGATTATTCACTTTATTTCAGACTTTATTTCCGTATTTGTTTCTTTGTTATTAATTAATTTAAAAATTATTTTAAAAATGGATAATATTATTCTAACGTTGGCTTGACTAGCAAGTGAAATTTTAGGCACCATCCATAATAGAAATACAACAGGTAACTCATTTCAACAGTTTAAGCCAACTCGACAGTCATAACCAATTATTATTTCAATCAATTTTCGTTGCGGCGTGCAACCCGATCCCACAATATATTCATATTCAATTCTGTTGCGGCGTGCAACCCGATTCTCAATATATCCTTTTAATCAATTTTGTTGCGGCGTGCAACCCGCTCCTCCAATATATTCATTTCAATCAATTCTGTTGCAGCGTGCAACCCGCTCCTCCAATATATAATTTACCAATTCTTATCAAAGAAATTACTCCAATAAGTGCAACAATTAATATGAAATTATAAGACAACAAGCATACAATAATTATGATTTATTTAGGAATAAGTAATGACAAGTAGCAATTAATTGTGGAAATTAAGGTAAAAATAGTAAATTTAATAATTAGTATGCTAAATGTCAAGTAGCAATTAAGTCACACAAATCAAATAAGCATGTAGCAATAATAGCATGGATTCAAGGCATAATATTGAGCAAGGAATATGAGAAAAACAAATAATATAATAATTAATTAATGATTTAAAATAATTTATGATTTTTAAATAATTATGCAAACAATTAATTTGACGACGTATAGACACTCGCCACCTCGCCTATACGTCGTTCACATGAATTTCACATAACAAATAATTCAAGGATTCTATTCCCTCAAGTCAAGGTTAACCACGACACTTACCTCGCTTCGCAACCAATTTCAAGATTCCAATAAACTTTTGCCTCGCGAATTCGTGTCCGAAAACTTCAAATCTAGTCACAAACAATTCAATATACTCAACACGAATCGTAGGAATTAATTCCATATGAATTTACTAATTTGCCGGATTAAAATTCAAATTTATTTTAAAAATCGATAGTGGGACCCACATCTCGAATCCCAAAAAATCTCATGAAATCCGAACACACGTTCCGATACAAGTTCAACCATACAAATATTATCGAATTCCGACATCGGATTGACCTTCAAATCTTCATTTTATATTTTGGAAGATTTTATAAAAATCTGATTTTCCTTCAATAAATTCACGGATTCATGATGTAAATAAGTATGGAATCATGAAATATAATCAATATAGGATAAGGAACACTTACCCTAATGTTTTCCCGTGAAAATCGCTCAAAAATCGCCCTATCCGTGCTCAAAATCGTGAATAATAAAAAATGGGACGAAATCCCATTTCGAGAACTTAAGTTGTGTTGTCGATGGATTTCTTCTTCGCGAACACGACAGCACCCTTGCGTTCGCGAAGTACAAAATTGTGCTGCCCGGATTTCTTTCTTCGTGAACGCGAGCCTTTTCTCATCAACGCAAAGACCAATTTCCCCCCAGGCTGGCTTTTCCCTTTGCGAACGCGAAGCTTTGTCCTAGACCCTTCGCGAACGCGTACCCTCGGTCGTGAACACGAAGCACAAAATGGGCCAGTCTAATTTTTCTCTTCGCGAACGCGATGAAGAAAACCAGATACAGGCATCAGAAAATTCCAGTAGCTGTTTAAGTCCAAATTTCGATCCGTTAACCATCCGAAACTCAACCGAGGCTCCCAAGACCTCAACCAAATACACCAACAAGTCCTAAAACATCATAGAACATAGTCAAAACCTCAAATCACATCAAACAACGCTAAAACGACGACTCATACCACAATTCAAGCTTAAGGAACTTAAGAATTTTCAACTTCTACATTCGATGCCGAAACCTATCAAATCAAGTCCGATTGTCCTCAAAATTTGCACACAAGTCATAAATGACATAACGGACCTATGAAAATTTTCAGAACTGCATTTTGACCCCGATATCAATAAAAGTCAATTTGTGGTCAAACTTTGAAATCTTTAAGCCTTTAAGCTTCTAGTTTTCGTCAACTGGCAATAATTCAAGCTAGGGACCTCCAAATTAAATTCCGGACATACGCCTAGGTCTCAAATCACGATACGGACTTACTGGAGCTGTTAAAATACTGATTTGAGTCAGTTTGCTCAAAATATTGACCGAAGTCAACTCAGTTGAGTTTTAAAGCTCTATTTCACATTTTAATCAATTTTTCAAATAAAAACTTTTTAGAAAATTTTACGGACTTCTCACGCAAGTCGAGGAATGATGAATAGTGCTATTCGAGGTCATAGAATACAGAAATTAATATTTAAATTAAAGATGACATTTTGGGTCATCATATTCTCGACTTCTAAAACAAACGTTCGTCCTCAAACGGAATTAGAAAATTTACCTGAGCTGGTAAAAAGGTGTGGATATTTACTTCGCATGTCCAATTTAGACTCCCAGGTAGATGCTTCTATCGGCTGACCTCTCCATTGTACCCGAACTGAAGGATAAATCTTAGACCTCAATTGTCGGACCTGTCGGGCTAAAATAGCTACCGACTCCTCTTCATAAGTCAAATCTTTGTCCAATTGGACTGAGCTGGAATCCAATACATGGAACGGATCACCATGATATTTTCGGAGCATAGAAACATGGAACACTGGATGAACTGCTGATAAACTAGGTGGTAGTACAAGCCTATAGGCTACTTCACCCACCCTTTCAAGAATTTCAAAAGATCTAATATACCTAGGGCTCAACTTGACCTTCTTTCCGAATATCATTACACCTTTCATAGGTGAAACCCGGAGCAATACTCTTTCTCCTGCCATGAATGCAACGCCACAAACTTTACGGTCGGCATAACTCTTTTGCCTAGACTGAGCTGTGCGAAGTCGATCCTGAATAATCTTGACCTTATCTAAAGCATCCTGTACCAAATTGGTACCCAACAACCGAGCCTCTCCCGGTTCAAACCAGCCAACTGGCGAACGACATCGCTTCCCATATAATGCTTCATATGGAGCCATCTGAATGCTCGAATGGTAATTTTTATTATAGGCAAACTCCGCAAGTGGCAAGAACTAATCCCAAGAATCTCCAAAGTCTAATAACACAAGCGTGAAACATATCTTCCAATATCTGAATAGTGCGCTCTGACTGTCCGTCTGTCTGTGGATGAAATAATGTACTAAACTCAACCCGCGTGCCTAACTCACGCTGTACAGCCCTCTAGAAGTTCGAGGTGAACTACGTACCTTGATCAGAAATGATAGACACGGGCACACCGTGGAGGCGGACAATCTCGCGGATGTAAATCTCAGCTAACCGCTCTGAAGAATGGATAACTGCTATTGGAATGAAATGTGCTGACTTGGTCAACCTGTCCATAATTATCCATACTGCATCGAACTTCCTCTGAGTCCGTGGGAACCCAACAACAAAATTCATAGTGATGCGCTCCCACTTCCACTCTGGAATTTCTAATTTCTGAAGCAAACCAACAGGTCTCTGATGCTCGTACTTAACTTGCTAACAATTCAGACACCGAGCTACATATGCAACTATATCCTTCTTCATTCTTCTCCACCAATAATGTTGCCGCAAATCTTGATACATTTTGGCGGTACTTGGATGAATAGAATACCGGAAACTGTGGGCTTCCTCAAGAATATTCATGAAGCCCATTCACATTAGGCACAAAAATACGACCCTGCATCCGCAGAACTCCATCTCCCCCTACAGTATCTGTTTGGCATATGGTTGTCCAACGGGATGGGACGGAACAAAATTAACGGGACGGAACAGGACAAACGGGATAAAACGGTAGGCCCATCTCATCCCTCTAACAAACGGGACAGGACGGTAGGCCTATCCCGTCCCGCTAACAAACGGGATGGGACGGGACTGGTTCGCGGGCCTTAAGTGCCATTTAAAAAAAAAAATTATTTAAGCATTGAATTTGGCAACCGCTATTCTTTTGACGATGACTAAGTTTTTAAAGTTTGCAACAGCTAGTTTTTTGACTTATTTAATAAACTTAAAAATTAAACAAAAATTAGGAAACTAAGTAAAGAATTATAAAATATTAAAACAAAAGACTTGTAATGAAATATTCTAGTAATTATAAATTTATAATAGAGTTATAATTTATTTAATATAATTTCAAGCCATCAAGTAACTAAGTAAGAGTGTAAGACAATTCATAAAAAGAATTCAACACTTAGATCCTTTTATTTTACTAATAGAACTTTCAAATCTTACATACAAATATAATTCTTTTGAAGAGCACCTAATCCACGCAGCCACCTTCTAGGAAGGGTTCTGTTTGAACTAGGCCTCTTAGTAGCCAATTACAAATTATCATACTAATATTTGTAAGCTCCTATATAATTTCGTTGTAACTTATCTATAATTTCTCTCGGACATTGTTCTAGAATTGGCAATGTTGATTGATGTTCCATGAGTTCCATGACGTCATAACTCCCAGTGCTAAGTATCTCATTGTATTCTTCTTCTTCTTCCCTAGTTTCACCACCTGTTATTTCCATAGATTTATATTTATCAAACATTGATCTAACATAAGAATATATGTTAGCTTGGCAGTCTTCGAGAGATGGTTGTTCATTTTCTTGAATCGCTAAATTCTCATAAATTTTACGAACAAGTCCATTTCCACCTCTTAATTTTAAAGATGGGTTAAGTATAGTAAAAATTAAATAAACTTGGGGAATAGGGAAAAATACTTTTTAAATTTTGCAATCATTTCATTAATGGCCGGTGCATAAGTTGAATTAATTTTGCAATTATTTCATTAAGCTAGTTGTTGCAGTTGTGTTAGCACTTAGCAGAAGCATTATCTAAGGTGATAGTTAAAACTTTATCAATGAGTCCATAAAAATCAACAATTTATAGAACAGTAGTTGCAATATATGCTCCAGTGTGTTTTGAATCAACAAATTTATAACCAATAATACGTTTTTGCATGTTCCAGTGATGATCAACCCAATGACATGTAACAGTTAAATAATCACAACCATTAGGACTACGACCTATATCAGATGTGATAGACACTTTACAATCTAAGTGAAACAATACACAACGAATATACTGAAGATATTCGGTTTGATATTTAAAAACATCATTTTTAACCGTGGTCTTAGGAAAACCTTGAAAAGCAGGATGGGACGGGACGGGACAGGACAGGACGGGACGGGACAGGCGGGACGGGACGGGACGGAACGGGATGGGACGAAACGGGACGGGACAAACGGGATGAAATGGCCATTCCATCCCATCTTGTGTCCCATTTAGAAAGCCCATCCACATTAGGAACACATATACGACCCTATATCCGCAAAACTCCATCATCTCCCACAGCAACCTGTTTGGCACCACCGCACCGCACCGTGTCCTTAAGGATAAGCAAATGCGGATTGTCATACTGTCGCTCTCTGATACGCTCATACAAGGAAGACCGAGCGACTGTGCAAGCTAGAATCCGACTAGACTCTGAAACATCTAACCTCACGAACTGATTAGCCAAAATCTGAACATCTGCAGCTAACGGCCTTTCATTAATAGGAATATACGCAAGGCTTCCCATACTCATAACCTTTTCTACTCAAAGCATAGGCCACCACATTGGCCTTTCTCGGGTTATACAAAATGGTGATATCATAGTCTTTCAACCGCTCCCACCATCTTCTCTGCCTCAAATTCAAATCTTTTTGTTTGAACAGATATTGTAGACTACGATGATCAGTGAATACCTCACACGAGACACCATAAAGGTAATGTCTCCAAATCTTCAGCATATGAACAATGGCTGCCAATTCTAAGTCATGAACAGGATAATTCTTCTCATGAAGTTTTAACTGCCGTGATGCATATGCAATCACCCTGTCATCTTGCATCAATACTGCACCAAGCCCAATGCGAGATGCATCGCAATACACCGTATAAAATCCTAAACCTATGGATAATACCAACATTGGCGCCGTAGTCAAAGCAGTCTTGAGCTTCTAAAAGCTCAACTCACACTCGTCTGACCATCTGAATGGAACACCTTTCTGGGTCAATTTGGTCAACGGGCTTGCTATAGATGAAAACCCTTCCATGAACCGATGATAATAACCTGCCAAACCTAGAAAACTTCGTATCTCTGTAACTGAAGTAGGTCTAGGCCAGTTCTGAACTGCCTCAATCTTCTTTGGATCCACCTTTATGCCTTTTGTCGATACTACATGCCACAAAAAGACAATTGAGTTTAACCAAAACTCGCATTTTAAAAATTTGGCATATAACTGACTATTCTTCAAAGTTTGAAGTACAATCTGAAGATGTTGTTCATGCTCTTCTCGACTGCTAGAGTAAATCAAGATGTCATCAATGAATACAACCACAAAGGAATCCAGATAGGGCTTGAACACCCGGTTCATCAAATCCATAAATGCTATTGGGGCATTTGTCAGCCCAAATGACATCACTAGAAATTTATAATGCCCATACCGAGTCCAAAAAGTTGTCTTAGGGACATCAGATGCCCTAATATTCAACTGATGATGGCCAGACCTCAAGTCAATCTTCAAAAATACATTGGAACCCTGAAGCTGATCAAATAAGTCATCAATTCTTGGCAACAGATACTTTTTATTGATAGTAGCCTTGTTCAACTGCCGATAATCTATACATATCTGCATTGAAGCATCTTTCTTCTTCATAAACAACACTGGTGCACCCCAGGGTGAGATGCTAGGTCTAATGAATCCCTGGTCAAGCAAGTCTTGTAACTGTTCCTTCAATTTCTTTAGCTACGGCGGGGCCATACGGTATGGTAAAAGAGAAATGGACTGGGTTCCCAGAGCCAAATCAATACATAAATCAATATCCCTGTCGGGTGGCATCCCCGGCAAATCCACAAGAAATACATCTGGAAACTCATGGACAACTGGAACTGAATCCATAGAAGTAACATCCGTACTGGGATCGCGAATTTAAGCCAAATAAGCTAGACACCCCTTCTCAACCATACGCCGAGCTTTCACGTAAGAGATAATCTTGCCGGTGGAATGGCCAAGAGTCCCTTTCCACTCTATTCGAGGTAACCCTGGCATGGCTAAGGTCATTGTCTTGGCGTGACAATCCAATACAGCATGATAAAGTGACAACCAATCCATTCCCAAGATAACATCAAAATCTACCATATTCAAAAGTAGAAGATCCACGCTAGTCTCAAGACTCCCAATAGTAACAACACACGAACGATTGACATGATCTACATCGATAGAATCTCCCAGCGGTATGGACACACACATAGAAGCACTCAGAAAATCACGAGGCACAACCAAATATGAAGCAAAGTAGGAGGACACATAGGAATAAGTAGATCCTGGATCAAATAGAACTAAAGCATCTCTATAGAAAACTGGAACAATACCTGTGATCATGACATCGGATGACTCGACCTCAGGCCTAGCTAGAAAAGCATAAAATTGGGACTGGGCCCCACCAGTATGAACTACATCTCTGGGATAGGCCATAGCTCGCTGGCCTCCACCTCTAATAGTCTGACATCCACCTCTAGAAGTCTGACCCCTGCCCCTAGCTGGTCGGGTGGGTGGTGGAGTAACCGGTGCTGGTATGGCATGAGAATTCTACTTAAATCTATTGCTCAACAACTTAGAGAAATGCCTCCTAATGTGACCAATGTTCCGACACTCATAACACCCATCCTGCTGTCGTGGTTGCTGAAGCTGAAGCTGACCCGAACGGGTCGGATAGCCGCCATAGTGACTCTGGAGTAGTGGTGCACTGATAGGAGCTGGATGTGCACCAAATGTTGGCTTCCCAGAGTAAGGCATAATAGGACCATGACTCCCTGAAACACCGTGAGATGCCTGAAGTGCTGAAAAAAAAATAGTCTGGGAGGATGACCCCTACCATAAATACTCCAGCCTCCAAATGAGGCGCCTCTGAAATTACCGGAATGACAGGGCTTCTTATCTGACACTGGCCCTCTCCCCTGAGAAAGAACCATCTCGATCCACCTGGCGACATTAGCAGCGGTCTGAAAATAAATCTCACTCCCAATCTCCTTGGTCATCTGTATCTTGATAGGCTGAATGAGTCCATCAATGAACCTCCTCACCCTCTCTCTCGGTAGGAAGCAGAAGAAGAGCATGACGGGATAGATCCACAAAACGGGACTCATACTGAGTGACTGACATACTGCCTTGCTGGAGACGCTCAAACTGCTTGCGGTAATTCTCCCTCAGTGTGATAGGAAGGAACTTCTCCAGAAATAACTGCGAGAACTGCTCCGAGGTAAGTGTATGTGAACCAACTGGTCTAGTAAATACATAATCTTTCCACCACCTCATAGAGGAACCAGTCATCTGAAACACAACAAAATCAACCCTATTACTTTCGACTATCCCCATGTTCTGCAATACTTCATAGCAATGGTCAAGAAAATCATGTGGGTCCTTAGAAGGTGTACCACTGAAATGGATTGGAAATAACTTGGTAAACTTGTCCAACCTTAGCAAAGCCTCAGAAGACAAAGCAGGCCTATCACCGGCCTGTGCTGCAACAACTGGTTGAACTACCCTAACTGGATGGGCTACTGGAACCTGATACTAGGGAGCTGTTTGCCTAGGAGCGGGAGTAGTGGGAGTTTGTGCTCCTCCCCCAGCCTGTGAGACGATTGGTGCCACTAGAAATGTACCATTTTGGGCTACACCCTCCATAAGGCTTACCAAACGGACTAGAGCATCCTAAAGCACTGGAGTATCTATGAATCCTTCCGGGACCTGAACTGGTCCAACAGGTACTGTCTGACTGGAACCTTTGCTTCGAAATCCACCCGAGGCTCCACAAACAAGTGTTGCTGCTCGAGCTCGAGGCTGGGCTCTGCCCCTGCCTCTGCCTGGACCTCTGGCACGACCTCGGCCTTGGTCTCTACCCCTGGTCATAGTTGCCACAGGGGGCTCTGGTCCCTATCCGTCGGTAGATGTATTACGTGTCCTCACCATCTGCGAGAGGATAAGAATAGAATGGTTCAATCATCAATGATAGAATAAAATCGCACGACAGAGTATAATAGAAGTGAAATTATTCCTAAACTCTATAGCCTCTGGAAGATAAGTACAGACGTCTCTGTATCGATCCTTCAGACTCTACTAAGCTTGCTCGTGACTCATGAGACCTATGTAACCTAGTGCTCTGATACCAACTTGTCACGACCCGAAATTTCCACCTTCGGGACCATGATGGAGCCTAACATTTCACTTGCTAGGCAAGACAACGCAAGAATAATATTAGCCATTTTTAAAAATAATTTTTAAATTAATTAATAACAAAGAAACAAATACAGAAATAAAGTCTGAAATAAAGTGAATAATCCATAATGATAGCGATGTCTAAATACCATCCCAGAACTGGTGTCACAAGAGCACGAACTACTAGAATAATACAAATAAAGGTCTGAATGAAAATGAAGCTGTCTGAAAGAAATACACATCTACGATAAAGTGGAAGGGGACTTCAGAACTGCGAACGCCATGCAGTTATACCTCAAGTCTCCTACGAATAGCTGAGTCCGAGCAAATCTACTGTACGCCACAGGGACCAACTCCTGTATCTGCACAAGAATTGCAGAGTATAGTGTGAGTACAACCGACCCCATGTACCCAGTAAGTACCGAGCTTAACTTCGACGAAGAAGTGACGAGGCTAAGGTAGGTCACTTACATTTATCTGTACGCAATAATAATAGTAACAACAATAATAGAAATACAACAGGTAACTTATTTCAACAATTGAAGCCAACTCAACAGTCATAATCAATTATTATTTCAATCAATTTCTATTGCGGCGTGCAACCCGATCCCACAATATATTCATATTCAATTCCGTTGTAGCGTGCAACCCGATTCTCAATATATCCTTTCAATCAATTCTGTTGCGGCGTGCAACCCGCTCCTTCAATATATTCATTTCAATCAATTCTGTTACGGCGTGCAACCCGCTCCTCCAATATATAATTTACCAGTTCTTATAAAAGAAATTACTCCAATAAGTGCAACAATTAATATAAAATTATCAGACAATAAGCATAGAATAATTATGATTTATTTAGGAATAAGTGATGACAAGTAGCAATTAATTGTGGAAATTAAGGAGGAAATAGGCAATTTAATAATTAGTATGCTAAATGTCAAGTAAAAACTAAGTCACATAAATTAAATAAGCATGTAGCAATTATAGGATGGATTCAAGGCATAATATTGAGCAACAAATATGAGAGAAACAATTAATATAATAATTAATTCATGATTTAAAATAATTTATGATTTTTAAATAATTATGCAAACAATTAATTTGACGGCGTATAGACATTCGTCACCTCGCCTATACGTCGTTCACATGAATTTCACATAACAAATAATTCAAGGGTTCTATTTCCTCAAGTCAAGGTTAACCACGACACTTATCTCGCTTCGCAACCAATTTCAAGATTCCAATAAACCTTTGCCTCATAAATTCGTGTCTCAAAGCTTCAAATCTAGTCACAAACAATTCGATATACTCAACACGAATCGTAGGAATTAATTTCATATGAATTTACTAATTTTTCGGATTAAAATCTGAAATTCATTTTACAAATCGATAGTGGGACGCAACTCTTGAATCCCGGAAGAATTCATGAAATTCGAACACCCGTTCCGATACGAGTTCAACCATATAAAAATTATCGAATTCCGACATCGGATTGACCTTCAAATCTTCATTTTATATTTTTGGAAGATTTTATAAAAATCTGATTTTTCTTCCATAAATTCACGGATTCATGATATAAATGAGTATGGAATCATAAAATATAATCAATATAGGATAAGGAACACTTACCCCAATATTTTTCCGTGAAAATTGCCCAAAAATTGCCTTACCCGAGCTCAAAATTGTGAATAATGAAAAATGGGACGAAATCCCATTTCGAGAACTTAAGTTTTGCTGTCCAGGGATTTCTTCTTCACGAATGCGACAGCACCCTCGCGTTCGCGAAGCAAAAAATTGTGCTGCCCGGATTTTCTCCTTCGCGAACGCGAGCCTGGTCTCGTGAACGCGAAGACCAATTTCCCCCCAGGTCGGCTTTTCCCTTCACTAACGCCAGGCCTCGATCGTGAATGCTAAGCTTTGCCCTCGACCCTTCGCGAATGCATGCCCCCGGTCGCGAACGCGAAGCACAAAACAGGCCAGTCCAACTTTCCTCTTCGCGAACGCGAGGCACTCCTCGCGAACGCGATGAAGGAAACCAGATACAGGCATCAGAAAATTCCAGCAGCTGTTTAAGTCCAAATTTCGATCCATTAACCATCCAAAACTCACTCGAGGTCCCCGGGACCTCAACCAAATACACCAATAAGTCCTAAAACATCATACGAACTTAGTCGAAACCTCAAATCATATCAAACGATGCTAAAATCACGAATCATACCACAATTCAAGCCTAAGAAACTTAAGAATTTTCAACTTCTACATTCGATACCGAAACCCATCAAATCAAGTCCGATTGACCTCAAATTTTGCACACAAGTCATAAATGACATAACGGACCTATAAAATTTTTCAGAACTGGATTCTGACCCCGATATCAATAAAAGTCAATTTGTGGTCAAACTTTGAAATCTTTAAGCCTTTAAGCTTCTAGTTTTCGTCAACTGGCGATAATTCAAGTTAGGGACCTCCAAATTAAATTCCGGGCATACGCCCAAGTCCTAAATCACGATATGGACCTATCGGAACTGTCAAAATACTGATCCGGGTTCGTTTGCTCAAAATATTGACCAAAGTCAACTCAATTAAGCTTTAAATTTCTATTTCATATTCTAATCAATTTTTCATATAAAAACTTTTCGGAAAATTTTACGGATTGCGCACGCAAGTCGAGGAATGGTGAATAGTGCTATTCGAGGTCATAGAACACAGAAGTGAATGTTTAAATAATAGATGACATTTTGGGTCATCACACTCGAGGTCTCAAATCACACATAATAACGGCGAAACTACAAACCGCGCGTCGATTCAGACTTATGAATTTATGAAATTTTCAATTCTATAACTCGCGCCGAAACATATCAAATCAATTTGGAATGAACTTAAATTTTGCGTACAAGTCCCAAACGACATAACAAAGCTACTGAAATTTACGGAACCATAATCCGAACCCGATATTATCAAAGTTAACTCTTGGTCAAACTTATAAATATTTCAAAACTTCAACTTTCCAAATTTTCGCCAAAATGCGCCGAATTGTCCTACGGATTTCCAATTCCAAATCCGGACATACGCCTAAGTCCGAAATTACCATACGAAGCTATTGGAACCCTCAAAATACTATTCCGGAGTCGTTTACACAAAAGTCAAATCTCTGGTCAAACTTTAGAAATTCAAGCTTTATAAAATCAAACCTTTTATTTTTTTCAAAAACTAACGGAAAACGTGCCTACGCACCTCAGAATAACTTCAAATTTTGTACACAAGTCATAAATATTGTTACGAAGATGACCGAACTCTCGGAATCCAAATTGGGACCTGATATCAACAAAAATCCAATTATGGCCAATTTAGGAATTCTTCAAACCTTTAAATTTCTAATTTTCGTCAAATGGCGATAATTCGAGCTAGGGACTTCCGAATTCAATTTCGGGCATACTCCCAAGTCCCAAATCAAGATACGGACCTACCGGGATCGTCTAAATACTAATCCAGGTTCGTTTGCTCAAAACATTGATTGAAGTCAACTTAAATGAGTTTTGAAGTACTATTTCACATTTTAATCAATTTTTCACATAAAAGTTTTTTGAATAAATATACAGACTGTGCACGCAAGTCGAGGAATGCTGAATGGTGTTATTCGAGGTTTCGTAGTACAAAATTAAATATTAAATTTAAAGATGACCTATCGGGTCATCACACCAACACTCAACCCCATACAACACCGTCGGTCTGACCACCACTCTGTAGAACTTACCTTTAAATTTCAGTGGCACCTTTTTGTTATACAAACCACCAAAAACGAGTCTCTATTTCATCCATCCCACCCCATTATGATATGTGACATCTTCATCAATCTCCCCATTCCCCTGAATAATAGATCCAAGGTACTTAAAACTTCCTCTCCTAGGGATGACCTGCGAGTCCAGCGTCACCTCCCCTCTCCCCCTTGAGTCTCACCACTGAACTTACACTCCAAGTATTATGTCTTGGTCCTGCTCAACTTAAAAATCTTTAGACTCCAGGGTCTGCCTCCATACCTCTAACTGCGCGTTCACATTGCCTCATATCTCGTCAATCAATACAATATCATCTACAAATAGCATGCACCACGTCACCTCCCCTTGGATATGGTGCGTCAGTACGTCCATCGCCAAGGCAAACAAAAAAGGGTTGAGTGCCGACCCCTGATGCAACCCCATCATAATCGAAAAATGGTCCGAGTCCCCACCCACCGTCCTCACTCGGGTCTTTGTTCCATCATACATATCCTTAATCATCTTAACGTAGGCAACATGTACACCTCTAGCCTCCAAACATCTCCATAAAACCTCCCTCGGAACTTTATCGTACGTCTTTTCTAAGTCGATGAACACCATATGCAAGTCCTTCTTCCTCTACCTATGCTGCTCCATCAATCTCCTTACAAGGTGGATGAGTTAAAAAAAGACTTTTGAATATGTGGTGTAAAATAAGGCACATATATTTTGTGTGTCTATATATCATTGCATAAAGGTAAATTATTTCCAAATATAAAAAGGGATCATTCTTTTTGGCACGGACTTAAAAATAAATATGTTCACATAATTTGAAATGGAGTATAAAAACACATAGATTAAACTTCATTATTTTGGCTAAAAATTTTTATTTAGCTAAAGATTATGGAGCCCGAAGCAAGTATTGTTCACATATTTTGCTCTAAAGGAAAATACACAGTTGAAATAAAATAGCAATTGCATCTAAAGAAGAAATAAAATTGCAAGTTCATTATTTTGGCGATACTTTCTGTATGTGGTAAAAAATAATTGAGCTATAATCAATTTGTTTTACTGATTTGACTCGAAAAAATTATGCAATTCACATAAATAACCATTATATCTAAAGAAAAACAACAAGAAATACACAACTAGTACTCTATTCTTTTAGATAGAAGTTTAGTTGGCTAAAATAATAGAGTTCCACTCAAAATTTTCATAAATTTCGTCGGAAAAAGATGAAATACGCAAATGAAACAAATAGACATTAAATATGTGGAAGAAATTAAAAAGAATATAAGTTAGGGTAAAATACATATTTTATATTAAGATAGCAAGAAAATAAATATAATTATAATAAATAAATTATTATATATGATAATGTGACAATTAACGGTCAAAAAACAATCCACTTGAAAGTTAATTTTTTAATTTTTTTTTATTCCCACGTGCTTGAAAGAGAGTGTATCTATACTCTTTGTCACATCAACGTCCATGGGGCAATGAAAATCAAATAGACAAGTTTATAGAATAATTAAGACCACAAATAGTTTAGGGGCATAACTAATCCGTGCCAAGGTATTCCGCCTAAAAAAAAAAAAGCAAAAAAATAAAAAATAAAAGGACAAAATTTCTATAAGGTGGGACCGGGGAATGCAACCCAGCAACCGACACGCAACATCTTCACAAATTAAACTTTAGTATTATATGAATCTCTCACGAAAAATGATGCAAATTATAAAAACGCTCGTCTCTCGGTGCATATTTTTGGATCTGAAACCAATTCCCAAATCTAAACGCATTTCCCTTTCGTCTTCTCTTCTCTTCTCCCTCCCATTTTCATCACCATGGGAAGAGCAGCTCGTAGATCTCTTCTGATTTGCGCTATTTCTCTTCTTCTTACCTTCCACAATGCCTTCTCTTTCTACCTCCCCGGTGTTGCTCCTGAAGATTTCCAAAAGGTTCCCCATTTTTCACTCTCTTTCTCTCATTATATATATATATATATATATATATATATATATATATATATATATATATTTTGTGTGTGTGTGTGTGAGATTGATGATTGCAAAATAAGTTGATATCTCGGATATCAAGAAGAAATTTGACTAAAGTTTGAAGCTAGATCGGCTTATATTATAAGAATGTAAATATTCAATCTCTTTCTCTATATTTCTTCATGTGTATGTGTGTGCTCACAAAAATACAAAATGTCTTGTTATTGTTGTTGTTGTTGTCGGATATCAAGAGGCAATTTGATTAAAGTTTGAAGATAGATCGGCTAGACTAATATTTCTAATAAAAATTTAGATATTCTGAAGCTACATTTCCAGAAGGTCCACATTTTTTACCCTCTTTCTCAATATTTCTTCATGTAAATGCCTGTGGACAAAAATAAAATTGTATATACTCCAAAAATAATCCAAAAGGAAAAATGCGTTGTTGGATATTGAGAGGCAATTTGACTACAATTTGAAGCTAGATCGACTAGATTAATGTCATTTATTTGAAATATAAAAAATGTATATATTCCAAAAAATAATCCAAAAGGTGCGCTTTTTCACTCTCTTTCTCAAATTTTCTTCATGTGTACGTATGTGCGGGCAAATATGCAAAATGCATTGTTATTTTCGGGTATTGAGAGGAAATTTTACTAAAGCTTGAAGCTAGATCGGCTAGATTAATATCAATTTACATTAAATGGAAAAAATGTAGATATTCTGAAGCTAAATTTCCAAAAGGTTCCACATCTTTCACTCTCTTTCTCCACATTTTTTCATTACATGTGTGTGTGCGCGGACAAAAATGGAAATTCGTTGTTATTTTTGTTATTGTTGTTGTTATTTTTGGATATTAAGAGGCAATTTGACTAATGCTTGAAATTAGATCGGCTAAATTAATCACTTTTTTTAAAAAAGAAGTATATATTCACTCTCTTTCTCTATCTTTCTTCATGTGTACGTATCTGTATGGACAAATTTAGAAATGCATTTTTTTTGGTGCTATTTTTGGATATCAAGAGGCATTTTGACTAAAGTTTGAAGCTAGATTGCCCAGCTTAATATCACTTTTTTCATAAAATTTAAAAATTTTGTGATTCTGAAGCTACACAAAATAAGTCACGATTCTTCACATATCATATGGTGAAAATGATACTTCATTTTAAAATGCTGTTGAAAGTTTACTTTTGTTTGAATATCGTTGCACAAAAGATGAAAATGCTTTGTTATTTTGGTTGTTGTTTTTCTTTTTGATGAAGTTGGTTGTTGTTGTTATTTTCGGATATCAAGAGGCAATTTAACTTAAGTTTTAAGCTAGATCGCCTAGATTAATATCACTTCTTTTGAAAAATAAAAATGTAGTTAGTCCGAAGCTACCCATGAGTTACTAGATACGATGCAATTCTGCTTGTATCAAAATGGAAAAAATGATACGTTTAAAAATGTTGGCGAAAGTTTATGTAGCGAAAATTGTCAAATATTTTGATGTTAATAGCTCTGTTTGAATATCCTGTCTAAGTGATGTGTGTATTAGATACTTTGTTTGCTTATTTACAGTTTAATTTGTGTTCGATTCACAGATCTGTGTTTGGCGGGGTATGGGTTTGTGCTTAATTTCATCATTTTGCTGCTTTGATCTGTCTCTGTATGACATGGGCTCGGTTGGGGAATCCAGTTGGTTTTGATTGTATGTATCTACTTTGATTTGTGAGATCGTTGAATTCAAAACCATCTGAATTCACCAACAGCATGAATATTTAAAAACTATTGCGAGGAAGCTGAGAATGAGTACAAATGGCATTGAGGCGTAGTTGTGCCAATGCTGCTTAAAAGCAATGATGCAGCAGAATTGGTAAAACGTGCAATTTTTTGGTTAAGAAAAAAGGAAGCTTATGGTAGGACACTTGTATTTTTGCAGGGAAGCATACAGTAAAATGTATGTGGGTATGGACTATGGTGAACATGTATGTATGTTTTTCCCGATAACATTTGTGTCAGGGCTTACTTGTTCGCATCTCACCTAATCCACAGGATACCTTTGCTTACCACATGAGAAGTATCGGATAACTCTGTCTTTGCCTCTACTGGGAACCCTGTTCTCCCGTGGTCCGCTCTAGCTTCATTCTATGCTAGACTACACTCATGGTCTTGTGTGCTATTTGTATATATTATTTGTATACAAATATGTATGTATGTGTATTTACTTTATAGGATGCTGAATTATTACTTGATTAAATAGCAAGAAAAAGGGTTTGTTCTGTTGAAAGTCAATTAAAAGTTTCCCTCCAGCGTTATTGTACAATGCCATATTTCTTTTACTTTGCGACGCCCTTAACGACTTTCACTCCGGCAACATATGCAATCTGACAATGTCCCCTGAAACACAAGTCAATATTGCTCAATCAGTTGGCAGGCTTTATGTCATGAAGGCAGCTAGTAAATTTTGGTCTACGTGATCTGTATAGTCAGGTTATTTTGGGAGACCCCTCTCATGATTCTGACTAGATGCTTCCCTTTTTTACTTCCTTTCAGTTGTCCAAATTGATATTGATGAGCTTCAAAATAAGTTCCATTATATATTGTATTATGAACAGGAACTTCTGTAGAAGTGTGTTTTCTAGCATGCGTGTTTATTATGGAATGGTTTGTATGGTGAAAAGTGCCAATTTAATTCCCTTGGAAGAATGTGTTTTAGTATATAAGCAGATCATATAGACTTGTGGTCACCTCACAAAATCTGGGTCAAATTACGCCCAAAAGTAAATTAAACATACCTCTTTGGTTCATCGGCAGGTAACGCGAGCTGGGATTGTATATGGATTTTGTTTTGTAGGAAAGATCTTTAACAAGTTGTTGCACAGGGTGGTGGGGGGTTATGAGTTTTTTTTTAAATAATCGTAGTGAGATTCTACTTAACCCTAAAAGAAGGAAATACATAAATTTTTCTGACTCCTGGATGGTGATGATGTTTGTTGCAGGGAGATCCTCTGTCTGTGAAAGTGAACAAGCTGACTTCTACAAAGACTCAGCTTCCTTACTCGTTCTACTCTGTTCCTTTCTGTCGTCCAGAAAATATAGTGGATAGCAGAGAAAATCTTGGAGAAGTGCTTCGTGGTGATCGAATTGAGAACTCCCCTTATTCGGTCAGCAAATCTACTTTACCACTTGATTTTTTTTAATTTTTTTAAAAATCTTATGGCAACTGACTTCTTTTAGCTGTATGTTCCTATTGCAGTTCAAAATGAGGGAACCAGAGATGTGCCATGTTGTTTGTAGGCTTGTACTTGATAACAAGACTGCTAAGGAATTTAAAGAAAAAATTGAAGATGAATATCGTGTCAACATGTAGGTCAATTATTTGCTTGAGGAAACAGTCATTTTCCTAACTTTTGGATTGTACTCTTCTAACTACTCTTCCTAACAATATTCTGGATTCATGTGTTAGGATCCTAGATAATCTGCCTTTAGTTGTTCCAGTTCGGAGGTTAGAGCAAGAAGCCCCTCCTGCCTATCAACAGGGAGTTTATATTGGTGTAAAAGGACAATATGCTGGGGTAAGGATATTTTCCATAACACTAGAGAACTGATGTTCTATGTAGAAGTGCTAAAATTTGTATTCATGTACTCATTTATTGTGTGTGACTGCCTGTAGAGCAAGGATGAGAAGCATTTCATCCATAACCACTTGACATTCACTGTTAAGTACCATAAAGATTTGCAGACAGATTCAGCCAGAATTGTGGGATTTGAAGTCATGCCATTCAGGTTTGTTTTCAAGGTTACCCATATCTCCATCAGCACTCAGTCACTCACTGGCTGAGGCATAGCAAAATGTGTATGATTTTGTTTGCTTTTGTTCTTTAATCTATTGGTGCATAAGAACTAACATGGCTCATTATATTTCCAGTGTTAAGCATGAATATGATGGAAAATGGAGTGAGAATACTCGTTTAACAACATGTGATCCACATGCAAAGCGGACTGTATCTAATTCGAATTCTCCTCAAGAGGTTGAGACTAACCAAGAAATCATATTTACATATGATGTTGAATTCCAGGTAACCTACTTTTTGAATCTTGTTAGATATGGCCACTCAATTTGATCATTGCTAGTCCTTTTTATAACTTTATATGTTATGACTTCTGAGTTCAACCTTTTGAGATTTACTATAGGAGTTTGGTATTATATAAAACTAATTTTATATGATTCTTTGGTTTGTATCGCAGGAGAGTGATGTCAAGTGGGCGTCGAGATGGGATGCCTATCTTCTGATGGCTGATGATCAGATCCACTGGTTCTCGATAGTAAATTCTTTAATGATTGTGCTGTTCCTATCAGGCATGGTGGCGATGATAATGCTGAGAACACTTTATCGCGACATTTCCAAGTACAATGAACTGGAGACCCAGGAGGAGGCACAAGAAGAAACCGGATGGAAACTAGTCCATGCAGATGTTTTCAGGCCTCCAAGTAACACAGATTTGCTTTGTGTCTATGTTGGAACTGGTGTACAGTTTTTCGGTATGATGGTGGTGACCATGATGTTTGCTGTCCTTGGGTTCCTCTCCCCTTCGAATCGGGGTGGGCTAATGACTGCTATGCTCTTGCTCTGGGTTTTCATGGGACTCTTTGCGGGCTACTCTGCTTCCCGTCTCTATAAGTTGTTTAAAGGTACAGAATGGAAGAGAATTGCACTCAGGACAGCATTTCTGTTTCCAGCTACTGTCTTTGCCATCTTCTTCGTCTTGAATGCACTCATCTGGGGTCAAAAATCATCTGGGGCTGTGCCATTTGGAACAATGTTTGCTTTGGTGTTCTTATGGTTTGGAATTTCAGTCCCTCTCGTCTTTGTGGGCAGTTATGTTGGTTTTAGAAAGCCAGCCATTGAGGATCCTGTGAAGACGAATAAAATACCCAGGCAGATCCCGGAGCAGGCTTGGTACATGAACCCCATCTTCTCTGTCCTAATCGGAGGCATACTTCCATTTGGAGCTGTTTTCATTGAGCTCTTTTTCATTCTTACCTCAATCTGGCTGAACCAATTTTACTACCTCTTCGGCTTCCTCTTCATCGTGTTTGTCATTCTGATAGTCACCTGTGCCGAGATAACCGTCGTCCTATGCTATTTTCAGTTATGCAGTGAGGACTACTTGTGGTGGTGGAGATCCTACCTGACATCAGGCTCGTCCGCACTTTACCTCTTCCTTTATGCTACCTTCTACTTCTTCACTAAGCTTGATATCACTAAGCCTGTTTCTGGGATCTTGTACTTTGGTTACATGTTGATTGCTTCATATGCATTTTTCGTTCTGACCGGTACCATCGGTTTCTATGCATGCTTCTGGTTCACAAGACTTATTTACTCGTCTGTGAAGATCGACTGATGAGACCCAGATTCTCCAGTTCCACTGCCCTTACTGGTTGTTAACAAGAATGCTGTAGAAGATCATTACACTTGAATTTGAATATCCAAGTACTTGTTTTCCTATAGAAGTCATCTTAATTTGTCCGCCAATTTTTGAACATAAGATTATTATAATATTTTTGGTAAAATTTTCCAGTGGTAGTTCAGATCAAAAACTGTCTTTTTTGTTTGATAGAGGTCTCCAGAAGTCATGTAATATCTTACAACTTGTGAAGTATTTCTTTACAACTTGGTTAAGTAGATGTTCCTCTGCTACAATATTTAGCCTTTGGTTTTTCTCAACAAGACGGCCTTAGTCCCTTGTTATTTTGATAGGGACAAGATGCACCCTTGGACTACAAGTCAGTGGGAATAAATAGGGATGTCAATTTAACATGCACTAACAAACTTTGATTTCTTAGTCTTCAAGGACTAAATTTACAATATACAAAATGTGAAGAAAAAGTAAAACCAAAATTATACAAATTGGTTTAGTTTTTGATTTGAAATGCGTTCTTTTACAATGAAAGGTTTGGAGTTGTATCAAAGTCCGTAGAAATTGAAAGACTTCCAAACATTCTTCCACAAGTCATTGCTTTCTGACATGTAGAATCTATTGTAAATTCAAACAAAAGATGTAGCTGAATAAAGATAATAAACTATCATTGTAATTTTCGCAAAAGTTCACTGTTAATGTCAAGCAAATGAATATGTATGTTTCTCTTTGTGGAAAGTGGAAACAAATGCTTATAACTTATAAGTTCCAGTGATTTCCAAAATAAGACTCAATTATTTCAGTAGAATAACTACGTTTATTTGTAGGATTTAAGATATATACAAATGATAGTGCAAAAAACTTTTAACACAAACAATGTTGTTTTAACCTATAATAAGTTCATAAAATGTTAATTCTCCTACTATTTTTATGAAGTAACCAGCTAATACTTATAATAGAGATCTACACTAACAATGCACAGAACTTAAACGCTCCGTAAGTTAACCTAAAACGACTTTTTCAATAGGACTTTTTCTTTGATTTGAACGTAATTTTCCTAGTTAAGGTCAAAAGTAAAATCACACAAGAGACCTTGTTGCTTTTATAAGGATCTTCTTTAGTCTTATCTTAGAACATTAAGACAAGGGTGCTGTAAGTATGGCAAATGGCACAAAAACAATGAATAAGCTCTTCCACCACATTCTCCTATCCACTCCTAAACAAAACCAATTCCCTCTAAAAGAGGCGCAATTGAATTCTCCCCACAAAAACCAAGTCCTCTCATTTCAATATAAAAAATCATCAACACAACACTTTGGAACTACCATCAAACACTATTTTATATCCAAATGAATAATTTTAACACTTCTCTACTATTCTTTTTCTTCCTCAATATTTTATGCCATGCCAAGGCATTCAACATTACCAATCTTCTTAATCAATACTCATCTTTCAGCAATTTCAACAATTACCTAACACAAACCGGAGTTGCTTCCGCAATCAACTCCCGGCAAACGATCACTGTCCTAGTAGTCGAAAACAGCAACTTGTCACCCCTCTCGGGGAAGTCACAAGACGTGCTCGCCAACATCATGCGCGTGCACGTCTTGCTCGACTATTATGATGTGCAAAAGCTCCAAAAATTACCTAATAAAACCATGAAGGCTCCGACTCTGTTTCAAACCACTGGCCAGGCTAATAGTGATCAAGGATATTTGAATGTGACAGATTTGGGTAGTGGTAGTGTTGCATTAGGCTCAGCTGCAAAAGGTTCAACACTTGGATCAAATTTGGTCAAGTCCATTGCATCACAACCTTATAACATTTCAATCCTGCAAATTAGCAATGTTATTATTCCATTGGGGATTGATTCATCTACTAATTCCCCGTCTTCATCGCCTAATCGTGCTCCTTCACCTAGCACAAGTGATAATTCCTCCGGGCCATCACCGGGCTCTGCTCCTTTGCCCAATAAAACTTCTACCCCTACACCCTCACCTTCTGCAGCCCCCGGCTCTGGCTCACCACCTGAGCCAGAACCACCGGCTGCAGATACCCCTGCAGAGCCTTCCCCTTCACCGACTTCACACGCGCCTGGTTCCCCACCTAAGCCTGATGCACCAACTGCAGACACTCCTATTGCTGCTGATGCACCAACAGAGGATCACTCTCCCAGTGCTACCTCAGTTTTAGATATTAGCTTAATTTTCGTTGCAATATCAAATCTCTTTTTTGTATTAGTGATTTGATAGGGGAGATGGATGATTTTTATCCATTTAGGTTATTATACAACAAAGACAGATCCAGGATTTGAACTTTATGTCTTCCAACGTCTATTTTGGTACTTATTTAGTATAATTTTTAACACATAAAAGGTTTGAGCCAGTCTTTAGTAAAGTGGAAATCGTTTTGATTTTGGATCACAAATCCAGTGTTACTGTATCACATTTTGGTACAGTGAATAACAAATTAAGCATAACTAACATTGTAAGCCAAGAAACACAGCTCAAGAGGGTTGACAATAGTGGCGGGCCCAAAATTTTCGCTAAATAAGATAGGCTTTCATACAACAAAACCCTTGATATAATATTCCCTTTGGTCCATAATAAGTGATCTTTCTGCCTTTTTATTTTGGTTCAAAATAAGTGTCATTTTTACATATTCGAGAATGAATTAACTTTAGTGTTTTAAATTTGTCCTTATTTACATATCCCAATGTGTCAATGTCACGATCTGGAATTCCCACCCTCGGGACCGTGATGACGCCTAACATTTCACTTGCTAGGCAAGCCAACGTTAGAATAGTTTTAACCATTTTTAACAATTCAAATTAAATAACAACCAAGAAACCGAATAAACTGAAATAGAGTAAGAAACCATAACAACAACGATATCTAGATACAATCCTAGAACTGGTGTCACAAGTGCACGAACGACTAGAATAATACAAATAATTATCTAAATGAAAGTATAACTGTCTGAAATGAAATAAACAACTAGAATAAGGTAGAAGGGGACTTTAGGGCTGCGAATGCCGAACACCTGTACCTCAAGTCTCCGTCAAGCAATCAATCCGAGCAATCTACTGACCGCCGCTAAGACCGACTACAAAATCTGCACAAGAAGTGCAGAGTATAGTATGAGTACAACCGACCCCATGTACTCTGTAAGTGCCAAACCTAACCTCGACGAAGTAGTGACGAGGCTAAGTCGGGTCACTTACAATAACATGTACGCAGTATAATAATAATAGCAGGAAAGGTACACATGAAAAGTAAGGTAGTTAACTTATGAAAATAAACTCAATCCTCAAAATCAATAAAACCAAAAACATAAGTCCTCAGAATCTCGAATGAAAATACTGAACGCTAACACAATGCAACAATGAATACATAACACACAATCGCGCGCAACCTGATCCCACCGTATAAACACAATCCTCCCTTATTTCACCATATAAATATCAAGAATAACATGTAAAATCCGTTGCGACACATAACCCGATCCCAGCATATAATCAGAATCAATATCATAATCCTCCCTTAGTTCAACATATCAAAATAACATTTGAAAATCCGTTGCGGCGTGCAACCCGATCCCACCATATCAATATCAATCCTCCTTTATTTCACCTGTTACGGCGTGCAACCCGATCCACAACAAAATCAATAAGTGTAATCAATTCAACAACTCAATTCAGAAGAATTTCTACGACTAAAGAATATGAAAGCAAAGCAATAAGGAACCCCATACCAAATTAAAGAATGCTACAATTAATACAAAGCAACAAGCCAAGCCAAATATATGACAGTTAAAGTGTACAAGTAAGACAATTAAGGCAAGTAGCAACTAATTATGGGAGCATAGGAGAAACTAACATTTTAATACGAGAATAATAAGTGACAAGTAGCAAGTTAAAGCATTGAAAGCAATTAAAGCATGTAACACTTAAGACATGGAATAAAATAATTAATGGAATACGGGAAAGCATGTAAACAATTATTTTGACGGCATATATACACTCGCCATTTTGCATATACGCCGCTACACATGTAATTCACATAACACATAGTTCAAGGGTTCCTATTCCCTCAAATCAAGGTTAGTCCCAACATTTACCTCGCTCCGCAAGCAAATCAAAGCTCAACCGGGGCCTTTCCTCTAAAATCCGCCTCCAAACCAATCGAGTCTAACCAAAATTGACTCAATAACATCAAACAATGATAGAAAAATCAATTACAATACATAAAGTTAAGATCTTTATACTTTATCTAAAAAGTCAACAAAAGTCAAGCCCGGGCCTGCTTGGTCAAAACCCAAGATTCAGACCAAAACCCAATTACCCATTCACCTTCGAGCCCGATTATGTGATTAGTTTCGAAATCCGACCTCAATTTGAGATCTAAATCTCAATTTTACAAAAACCCCAATTCTTCCCAAATCCCTAATTTTCTACCATGAAAGAACATAGAAGGTTAGAAATTAATGGGTGTTGATGGAAATGGAAGAAAACGAGTTAAAGTATACTAACCTATGAAATGGTGATGAAATTTCTCTTCAAATCGCCTCTAGACTGAGCTCTAATGAGAATATGGTGAAAAATGGGTGAAATCCCGTGTTTGGGATATTTTAATGTCTGGGCGTCAGGTGTTCATCGCGTTCGCGAGACACCTGACGCGATCACGAAGCAGCAGCAGCCAAAGGCCTACGCGTTCGTGAGAGGATGCACGCGTTCGTGATGGTCAGTCCCCCTGGCCATCGCGTTCGTGAGCCGTTCGCGTAGAACAAACCCCAGATCCCCCTCATAGGCCCCTTACTCTTCGCGTTCGCGTAGTGCTGGTCGCGTTCGCGAAGGGTGATCCCTCCATAGCTTCGCGTTCGCGCACACAACCTCACGTTCGCATAGACGAAAAACCTCCCCAGCCTAGATTATTCTTCGCGATCGAGGGAGTATCTTCGCGATCGCGAAGAAGAACACACCAGATATCAGTAGTAGCCCAAAACCAACATATTCTTTTAAGTTCAAATGGTCTGTAGCCTATCCGAAACTCACCCGAGCCCCTCGGCCTCCAAACCAAACATGCACACAAGTGTAATAACATTATACGAACTCGCTCGCGTGATCAAAATATCAAAATAACACCTAGAACCACGAATCAGATACCAAAACAATTGAAATTTTCAAAGAAACTCAAGAACATAAAATTTTACAACCGGACATCCGAATCACGTCAAATCAACTCCGTTTTGTACCAAATTTTGGAGACAAGTCATAAATACTGAAATGAACCTATACCAATTCCGGAATTAAAATCTGAATACGGTAGCAATAAAGTTAACTTATGGTCAAACTTAGGAATTCTTTAAACCTTTAAATTGCTAGTTTTCAACAAATTACGTTAAATCAAGTTAGGGACTTCTGAATTCGATGCCGGGCATACGCCCAAGTCCCAAATTACGATACGGATCCATCGGGACCGTCAAAATACTAATCCGGATCTGTTTACTTAAAACGTTGACCGTAGTCAACTCAAATGAATTTTAAGGCAAAATTTTACATTTTCATCAATTTTTCACATAAAAATTTCCCGAAAAAAGACATAGACTGCTCATGTAAATCGAAGAAGGCTAAACGGAGCTATTCGAGGTCTCAGAACACAGAAATGAAGGTTAAAAATAAAATTGACCTATCGGGTCATCACAGTCAAGTTAACAATATACAAATTAAAATTAAGAATAATTTAGTCAAAATACTTATTTTTTTTCTAGGAGTTAGTATTTTTTTATGGGGTGTGACAAAGGTCAAAATGTCAGTTATTGTGAACCGGAGGGAGTAATATTTTGGGGCCAAAATTCTTTTAATACAGTTGGACGGAAAAAATTAACCAAAAAATCTGTTTCCGTTAACATGGTATTTCTATAATAAAATTTCTGTTTACTTTAAGAAATTTAACAATATCAAACTTCAACAAATTTTACTTTAACCAAAAATCTATTTAGCACCCATAAATTTTGGCTAATTTGTTTTTTTAAAACTTTTAAAAATAATGTTTGTTCATGGAATATGATCAGTTTTTTTTAAAAAAATTGAAAAACGTTTTCGTTTTCGAAAATTATTTTTCAACACAACTTTAAAAACTTATTTTTCAAGTCTCAACCAAATCTATATCCACACGTTAGCTTAGTCTATTTAAAAATTTGCTGAACTTTAATAAAGTCAGTACTTGCAAACAAAAAGCAGTAGTAAGGTAGTTATAAAATAAACTGAATTAAGAAAGTAAATAACATCTTCAACGTTATAACCTAAACTAAAGAGACACAAAGAATAAAAAAAGAGAGTTTATAATCGTAAATTGCAACGCTGCCCTCAGACTCCTCAGTGTCACAAATGCGACACATTAATCACAAATGTAAAGCCAGTCTTCATCGCAAATACGAGTAAAGCTTCGCAGATGAGAAGCTACCCAATCCCATCCCAGTTCGCGAGTGTGAGCTAGCACTTCGCAAATGCGAGACCTGCAATCCAGTTACACCAGCAAATACATGTTAAGCCAAAATCAGTCTGCAACCTATTCGGAACTCTCTCGAGTCCATCGGACTCTAATTCGAACACCCACACAAGTGTAACAACATCATACAAACTCGCTCGCATGCACTAATCATCAAAATAACATCAAAATCAAGAATCGATCATTAAAATTCAAGATTTTTCAAAGTTAAACTCAATTTTCTTACTTTCCACATAAAGCAGCCCAACAACACCAGCACCTCTACAGCTATTCCAAAACAGTCTGCAACCTATCCGAAACTCACCTGAGCCCCTCGGGCTCCAATCCGAATATTCACACAAGTATATTAATCTCAAAAGAGCTCGCTCTTAGGCACAAATCATCACAATAACATCTAGAATCAAGAATCGATCACCAAAACTCAAGATGTTTCAAAGTTCAAACTTAAAATTTTATCTTTCTACATAAAGCGCCAAGACGACCTCTGGTCACCCGGGACCCTAACCAAATATGCGTATAAGTACAAAATCATCATTCGAACCTACCGGAATCGTCAAAGACAGATCCGAGGCTGTTTACCAAAAATATTGATCGTGATCAACTCTAGCCACTTTCTAAGTCAAAAATTATATATTTTAAAAAAAATTCACATTTAGACTTTTCGAAAATCGACAAGAACCACACACGCAAGTCATAAATCATCATATAGAGTTACGAGAGATCTCAAATCATAAAAGGAAAGCTAGAACTCAAAAACGATCTATCAGGTCGTCACAACGTTAAAGGATCCATATAAGATTTTATTTTAATAACACGAGTTTTCCATTTGTCAGTAACTTTTTGATGAGTTGGATGCTATGCTTCTTGACATAATTTGCTCACTCATGTACAAAATGTATGAAAGCAAGTATAAAGATGTTTACGAGTATATAAAGGTTACAAGTTAATCCAAGGGTTACATAGTCTATGATTTGGATTACATAATCTGTTCACTTATCTTGAGTATTAGGATTAGGTTTTACGAGGGAAAATATTTCTCTCCGGAGTATCTAAAGCATTGATCATGAAGAGTTTATTTTGTAAAAGTTCCAAATTATTCACTAGTTACCTCAAGATTTTTAATCCAAACGCTCAAATATTTTCATACTTTAATATGTGTAAGAGAATAGATATTTTCACATTGTTTAAGGCGTATGATGGATGATTTTTGTAACGATCCGACCGATCGTTTTGAGTGTTTCTGTGATGACCCGATAGGTTATTTTTTAATTTTAACCTTCATTTATATATTCCGAGATGTCGAATAGCTCATTCAACCTTCCTCGATTTGCTTGCGCAATCCGTATTTTTTTTTCGAATTTTTTATATGTGAAAATAAAATAAAGAAAATGTAAAATTTTACCCTTAAAACTCATTTGAGTTGACTTCGGCCAATGTGTTGAGCATACGGACCCGGATTAGTATTTTAACGGTTCCGGTGGATCCATATCGTAATTTGGGACTTGGGCGTATACCCGAAATCAAATTTGAAAGTACCTAGCTTGAATTATCGCCATTTGACGGAAATTGGAAATTTAAAGGTTTAAAGAATTCCTAAATTTGGCCATAAGTGGATTTTTGTTGATACCTGGTCCCGATTTGGATTCTGAGAGTTTGATAAGCTTCGTAATAATATTTATGACTTATGTACAAAATTTGAAGTTATTCCGAGGTGCGTAGGCACGTTTTTCCTTAGTTTTTGAGAAAAATAAAATAATATAAGGTTTGATTTTATAAAGCTTGAGTTTCTAAAGTTTGACTGAAGATTTAACTTTTGAGCAAACGACTCTGGAATAGAATTTTGATGATTTCAATAGCTTTGTATAGTGATTTCGGACTTAGGCGCTGTGATGACCCAAAATGTCATCTTTAAATTTAATAATTAATTTTATGTTTTAAGATCTCGAAAATCACTATTTATTATTTCTCGACTTGCGTGCGCAGTCCGTATAATTTTCCGAAAAGTTTTTATGTGAAAAAATAAAATAGAGCTTTAAAACTCAAGCGAGTTGACTTTGGTCAACAGTTTGAGCAAGAGGACTCAGATAAGTGTTTCTACAGCTTCGGTAGGTCCCTATCGTGATTTGGGACTTGGGCGTACACCTGGAATCAAATTCCGAGGTCCCTAGCCCGAGATATGGAATTTTGATGAAAATTTAAAAGTTTGAAAGTTTGATGATTTTAAGAATTGACCGATGTTTGGTCTTGTTGATACTGGGTCCGTATTGTGGTTCCGGAGCCCGGTATAGGTCCACTATAATATTTATGACTTGTCTGTCGAATTTGGTGAAAAACGGAATTGATTTGACGTGATTCAGACGTCCGGTTGTGAAAATATAAGTTTTAAAGTTTTCTGGAAAATTTCCTTTGATTTGATGTCCGATTCGTAGTTCTAGGTGTTATTTTTCCGATTTGATTGCACGAGCAAGTTCGTATGAGGTTTTTGGACTTGTCTGCATATTTGGTTTGGAGCCCCGAGGGCTCGGGTGAGTTTCGGATAGCCTACAGACTATTTGAACTTTGAGAAAAATCTGGTTTTTAGCTTATGCTGTCATCTGGTACGTTGTGCTTCGCAATCGCGAAGAGGAAAGTTGGACTGACACATTTTGTGCTTCGCGTTCGCGACCGAGGGCACGCGTTCGCGAAGGGTCGAAGTGCAAAGCTTCGCGTTCGCAATCGAAGCCTTGCGTTCGCGAAGAGGAAATGAGGCAGAAGCTGAGACACTCAAATTAGTTCTTCGCGTTCGCATGAAGCGGCCCGCGATCGCGTAGGTCTATGGGGTTATGCTTCGCGTTCGTGTATGGGATGTTACGTTCGCGTATGGGATGTCGCATTCGCGTAGTGCAAATTGGCAGCCTGTGCAAATTGTGCTTCGCGATCGCGAAGCCATATCCGCGATCGCGAAGAGTAAAATAGACCTGGGCAAAAGTTGTTCTACGCGATTATTAACGAATTTCCGCGATCGCGATGAGTAAAAATCTGAAAAACAGAACGTAAGTTCTGGAAATGGGATTTCGCCCCCTTTTTCAACCATTTTCTATTTTTGAGCTCGGGTAAAGAGATGCTTGGGCGATTTTCACGGGAAAACATTGGGGTAAGTGTTCCTTATCCTATATTGATTATATTTCATGATTCCATACTCATTTATATCATAAATCCGTGAAATTTTGGGAGAAAAATCAGATTTTTATAAAATCTTCCAAAAACGAAAATTTAAGATTTGAAGGTCCATTTGACATTGGAATTTGATAATTTTTGTATGGCTGGACTCGTCTCGGAATGGGTATTTGAATTTCGTAAGTTTTTCCGAGATTTGAGATGTGGGCTCCATTGTCAATTTTTAAAGTAAATTTCAGATTTTTATCCGAAAAATTAGTAAATTCATATGGAATTAATTTCTATGATTCGCATTGAGTATATTGAATTGTTTGTGAATATATTTGAATCTTTTGGAGTTAAATTTAAAAGAAAAAGCTGTGGTCGAGTAATTGATTGAAATTACAAAGCGAGGTAAGTGCCGTGGTTAACCTTGACTTGAGGGAATAGAACCCTTAAACTATTTGTTATGTGAAATTCATGTGAACGACGTGAAATTCATGTGAATGACGTGAAATTCATGTGAATGACGTATAAGCGAGGTGACGAGTGCCTATACGTCATCAAATTAATTGTTTGCATAATTACTTGAAAAATCATAAATCGTTTTAACTCATGAATTAATTGTTATAATAATTATTTCTCTCCTATTCTTTGTCAAATATTAATTCTTGAATTCCCGCAATAATTATTACATGCTATTTGATTTATGTGTCTTAATTGTTATTTGACATTTAGCATACTAAATATTAACTACCTATTTTCTCCACGATTTTCATAATTAATTGCTAATTGCCATTGTTTATTTATAAATAAATTATAATTATTGTGTGCCTTGATGCTTAATAGTTTCTCATTGGATGTGGTATTTATTGGAGTAATTTTTATTACATTTATGAGTTGTTTAAAGTTATATTAGGGGATCGGATTGCACGCCGCAACAGACTTATTTAAAAGTCTATATTGGGGGATTGGATTGCACTTCGCAACAAACTTATTTAAAAATCTATATATATATTTGATTAAAATAAATATATTGGAGGATTAAAAATGAATATATTGTGGGAGCGGTTTGCACGCTGCAACGGAAATTGATTGAAATAATAATTGGTTATGACTGCTGAGTTGGCTTCAACTATTAAAATGAGTTACCTGATTTATTTCTATTATTGCGTACAGGTTAATGTAAGTGACCCGCCTTAGCCTCGTCATTACTTCGGCGAAGTTAGGCTTGACACTTACCAATACATGGGGTCAGTTGTACTGATACTATATTTTACACTTCTTGTGCAGATTTCGGAGTTGGTCCCAGCGACGTACCATAGACTTGCTCGGATTTCAGCTATTCAGAGGAGACTTGAGGTATAACTGCACAGCATCCGCAGTTCTGAAGTCTCCGTCTACCTTATTTTAGCTGTGTGTTTGCTTCTAGACAACTTTATTTTATTCAGACCTGTATTTGTATTATTCTAGAAGCTCGTGCACTTGTGACACCAATTCTGGGATGGTATTTAGACATTGCTATTTTTATGGATTAATCACTACATTTCAAACTTTACTTCCTCATTGGTTTCTTTGTTATTAATTAATTTAAAATTATTTAAAAATGGCTAATATTATTCTAACGTTGGCTTGCCTAGTAAGTGAAATGTTAGGCGCCATCATGGTCTCGAAGGTGGGAATTTCAGGTCGTGACCGTTGGTATCAGAGCACTAGGTTACATAGGTCTCACGAGTCACGAGCAAGCTTAGTAGAGTCTGAAGGATCGGTACAGAGATGTCTGTACTTATCTCTCAGAGGCTATGAAGTTTAGGAACAATATCACTTCTTTCTTATTCTGTCGTGCGAATTTATTCTATTCTATCATCGATGATTGAACCATTCTACTCTTATTCTCTCGCAGATGGTGAGAACACATAATACATCTACCGATGGACAGGGACCAGAACCCCCAGTGGCAACTATGGCCAGGGGTAGAGGTCGAGGCCGAGGTCGTGCTAGAGGCAGAGGCAGAGGTAGAGCTTAGTCCAGAGCTCGAGCAGCTGCACCTGTTGTAATACCTCAGGTGGATCTTCAGGAGGACGTTCCAGTTCAGAATGTACCAGTTGGACCAGTTCAGGTCCCGGAAGGATTCATAGCTACTCTAGTGCTTCAGGATGCTCTAGTCTGTTTGGTGAGTCTTATAGAGGGCGTGGCCTAGAATGGTACATTTCCAGTGGCACCAGTCGTCTCACAGGCTAGGGAAGGAGCACAAACTCCCACTACTCTCGCTCCGGAGCAGATGGCTCCCCAGAATCAGGCTCCAGCAGCCCCACCAGTTGGGGTAGTTCAGCTAGTTATTGTGGCACAAACCGGTGATAGGCCTGCCATGTCTTTTGAGGCCTTATTGCGACTGGATAAGTTTACTAAGCTCTTTCCAGTTCACTTCAGTGGTGCACCTCCTGAGGACCCACTGGATTAGCTTGACAACTTCCATGAGGTGCTGCGGAACATGGGTATACTTGAGACCAATGGGGTTGATTTTGTTGTATTTCAGATGACGGGTTTCGTCAAGAGATGGTGGAGAGATTATACATTGACTAGAACAGTTGGATCGCCTGCACTTACCTGGGAGCAATTCTCTCAGCTATTTCTGGAGAAATTCCTTCCTATCACACTGAGAGAGGTTTACCGCAAGCAATTTGAGCGTTTACATTAGGGCAGTATAACTGTTACTCAGTATGAGTCCCGTTTTGTGGATTTGGCTTGTCATGCTCTCCTTTTACTACCTACTAAGGGAGAGAGAGTGAGGAGGTTTATTGAGGGAATCACTTACCCTATCAGACTTCAGATGGCCAAGGAGACCGGAAGTGAGATTTCTTTTCAGGTGGCTGCTAATGTCGCAAGGAGGATCGAGATGGTTCTTGCACAGGAGAGAGGGCAGAGGTCCGATAAGAGGCCTTGTCAGTTCGGTGGTTTCAGTGGTGCCTCGTCTAGAGGCAGGGGTAATTTTGGTAGGGGTCATCCTCCCAGACAGTTTCATTCAGCATTTCATGCATCTCCCAGTGCTTCAGGGAGTCACGGTCCTATTATGCCTTACTCTGGGCAGCCAGCATTTAGTGCACACATTCAACTCCTATCAGTGCACTACCACTCCAGAGTTACTACAACGGCTATCCGGCCCATTCGGGTTAGCTTCAGCTTCAGCAGCCACGACATCAGGATGGGTGTTATGAGTGTGGGAACATTGGTCACATCAAGAGGTATTGCCCTAGGTTGGCGAGTAACAGATCTTGACAGGATTATCGTGCCATCATACCAGCACCGGTTGCTTCACCGCCTGCTCAGCCAGTTAGAGGTAGGGGTCAGACAGCTAGAGGTGGAGGTCAGGCCATTAGAGGTGGAGGTCAGACCGTTAGAGGTGGAGGCCAACCAGTTAGAACCCATCCCAGAGACGCAGTTCAGAGTGGTGGGGCTCAACCTCGATTTTATGCTTTTCCAGCTAGGCTTGAGGCCGAGTCATCTGGTGCTGTGATCACAGGTATTATTCCAGTTTTTCATAGAGATGCTTCAGTTCTATTTGATCCAGGATCTACTTATTCCTATGTGTCCTCCTATTTTGCTTCATATTTGGTTGTGTCTTGTGATTCTCTGAGTGCTTCTGTGTATGTATCTACACCGGTGGGAGACTCTGTTGTAGTAGATCATGTCTATCGTTCATGTGTGGTTACTATCGGTAGTCTTGAGACTAGTGTGGATCTTCTGCTTCTTGATATGGTAGATTTTGATGTCATCTTGGGTATGGATTGGCTGTCACCTTATCATGCTATATTGGATTGTCATGCCAAGACAGTGACCCTAGACATGTTGGGGTTACCTCGGTTATAGTGGAAAGGAACTCCTGGTCATTCTGTCAGTAGGGTTATTTCTTATATGAAAGCTCGGCGTATGGTAGAGAAAGGGTGTCTAGCCTATTTGGCTTATATTCGCGATCCCAGTGCGGATGTTTCTTCTATAGACTCAGTACCAGTTGTTCATGAATTTCTAGAAGTATTTCCTGCAGATTTGCCGGGAATGTCACCCGACATAGATATTGACTTCTGTATTAATTTGGCTCCGGACACTCAGCCCATTTCTATCCAACCATACCGTATGGCCCCACCGGAGTTGAAAGAATTGAAGGAACAATTACAAGACCTACTTGATCAGGGATTCATTATACCAGTGTCTCGCCCTGGGGTGCACCAATATTATTTGTAAAGAAGAAAGATGGCTCTATGCGGATGTGTATAGATTATCGGCAGTTGAACAAAGCTACTATTAAAAAAAAATATCTGCTGCCAAGAATTGATGACTTATTTGATCAGCTTCAGGATGCCAAGGTATTTTTGAAGATCGATTTGAGGTCTGGTTACCATCAGTTGAAGATCAGGGCATCTGATGTCCCTAAAACAGCTTTTCAGACTCGGTATGGGCATTACGAATTCCTAGTGATGTCATTTGGGTTGACAAATGCCCCAGCAACATTTATGAATTTGATGAATCGGGTGTTCAAGCCCTATTTGAATTCTTTTGTAGTTGTATTCATTGATGATATCTTGATTTACTCCAACAGTCGAGAGGAGCATGAGCAGCTTCTTCGGAGTGTGCTTCATACCTTGAAGAATAATCAGTTATATGCCAAATTTTAAGTGTGAGTTTTGGTTAGACTCCGTTGACTTTTTGGGACATATGGTATCGGCAGAAGGCATAAAGATCGGCAAAAGGCATAAAGATGGATCCTAAGAAGATAAAGGCTGTTCAGAACTGGCATAGACCTACTTCAGTTATAGAGCCGGAATTTCCTGGGTTTAGCAGGTTACTATCGTCGGTTCGTGGAAGGGTTTTCATCTATAGTAAGCCCATTGACCAGACTGACCCAAAAAGGTGTCCCATTCAGATGGTCAGACGAGTGTGAGTTGAGATTTTATAAGTTCAAGACTGCTTTGACTACGACGCCAGTGTTGGTTTTACCCACAGGTCCAGGATTGTATACGGTATATTGTGAGGAATCTCACATTGGGCTTGGTGCAGTATTAATGCAAGATGGCAGGGTGATTGCATATGCGTCGCGGCAGTTGAAAGTTCACGAGAAGAATTATCCTGGTCATGACTTAGAATTGGCAGCCATTGTTCATACGCTGAAGATTTGGAGGCATTACCTCTACGGTGTCTTGCGTGAGGTATTTACTGATCATCGTAGCCTTCAGTATCTGTTAAAAAAAAAGATCTTAATTTGAGCAGAGAAGATGGTTGGAGTTGTTGAAAGACTATGATATCACCATATTTGTATCACCCCGTAAAGGCCAATGTGGTGGCCGATGCTTTGAATAGAAAGGCTGTGAGTATGGGCAGTCTTGCCTATATTCCGGTTGGTGAGTGGCCGTTAGCTGTAGATATTCAGACGTTGGCTAATCAGTTCGTGAGGCTAGATGTTTCGGAACCCAGTCGGGTTCTAGCTTGCACAGTCGCTTGATCTTCTTTATATGAGCGCATCAGAGAGCGGCAATATGATGATCCTCATTTGCTGTCCTTAAGGACACGGTGCAGCACGGTGATGCCAAACAGGTTGTTGTGGGGGAAGATGGAGTTCTGTGAATGTAGGGTCATATTTGTGTGCCTAATGTTGACGGGCTTCGTGAATTAATTCTTGAAGAGGCACATAGTTCCAGGTATTCTATTCATCCAGGAGCCGCCAAAATATATCAAGATTTACGACAACATTACTGGTGAAGGAGAATGAAGAATGATATAGTTGCATATGTAGCTCAGTGTCTAAATTGTCAGCAAGTCAAGTACGAGCATCAAAGACCTGGTAGTTTGCTTCAGAAGTTAGAAATTCCTGAGTGGAAGTGGGAGCGTATCACTATGGATTTTGTTGTTGGGATCCCACAGACTCAGAGAATATTTGACGCAGTTTGGGTCATTGTGGACAGGTTGACCAAGTCAGCACATTTCATTCCAATGGAAGTTACCTATTCTTCAGAGCGGTTAGCTGAAATTTACATTCGTGAGATTGTCCGCCTACACGGTGTGCCCGTGTCTATTATTTCAGATCGAGGTATGCAATTTACCTCACACTTTTGGAGGGCTGTACATCGTGAATTAGGCACGCGGGTTAACTTGAGTACAAGATTTCATC
Source organism: Nicotiana tabacum (assembly GCF_000715075.1). NCBI lineage: Eukaryota > Viridiplantae > Streptophyta > Magnoliopsida > Solanales > Solanaceae > Nicotiana > Nicotiana tabacum. Next base: position 24,395,643 of record NC_134094.1, on the reverse strand, counting down.
CACAGACAGACGGACAGTCAGAGCGCACTATTCAGATATTGGAAGATTTGCTTCGCGCTTGTGTTATAGACTTTGGAGGTTCTTGGGATCAGTTCTTGCCACTTGCAGAGTTTGCTTATAATAATAGCTACCAGTCGAGCATTCATATGGCTCCATATGAGGCATTATACGGAAGGCGATGCCGTTCGCCAGTTGGCTGGTTTGAACCGGGAGAGGTTTGGTTGTTGGGTACCGATTTGGTACAGGATGCCTTGGATAAGGTCAAGATTATTCAGGATCGACTTCGCACAGCTCAGTCTAGGCAAAAGAGTTATGCCGACCGTAAAGTTCGTGATATTGCATTCATGGTTGGGGAAAGAATATTACTCCGGGTTTCACCTATGAAAGGTGTAATGAGGTTCGGAAAGAAGGACAAGCCCTAGGTATATTGGACCCTTTCAAATTCTTGAAAGGGTGGGTGAAGTAGCCTACAGGCTTGCATTACCACCTAGTTTATCAGCGGTTCATCCGGTGTTCCAGGTGTCTATGCTCAGGAAATATCATGGTGATCCGTCCCATGTAGATTTCAGCTCAGTTCAATTGAATAAAGATTTGACTTACGAGGAGGAGCTAGTGGCTATTCTAGCCCGGCAGGTCCGACAGTTAAGGTCTAAGAGTTATCCTTCAGTTCAGGTGCAATGGAGAGGTCAGCTAGTAGAGGCATCTACCTGGGAGTCCGAGTCAGACATGCGGAGTAAATATCCACACTTATTCACCAGCTCAGGTACTTTTTTCTAACTTCGTTTGAGGACGAACGTTTGTTTTAGAGGTGGAGAATGTGATGACCCAAAATGCTATCTTTAAATTTAATAATTAATTCTGTGTTCTAAGACCTCGAAAAGTACTATTTATCATTCCTCGACTTGCGTGCATAATCCGTATAATTTTCTCGAAAGTTTTTGTGTGAAAAATGGATTAAAATGTGAAATAGAGCTTTAAAACTCAACTGAGTTGACTTTGGTCAACATTTTGAGCAAACAGACTCGGATCAGTGTTTCAACAGTTCTGGTAGGTCCGTATCGTTATTTGAGACTTGGACGCATGCCCAGAATCAAATTCCGAGGTCCCTTGCCCGAGATATGGAATTTTGATGAAAAATTAAAAGTTTGAAAGTTTGATGATTTTAAGAATTGACCGATGTTTGGTCTTGTTGATACTGAGTCCGTATTGTGATTTCGAAGCCTGGTATAGGTCCACTATAATATTTATAACTTGTCTGCTGAATTTGGTGAGAAGAGGAGTTGATTTGACGCGATTCACACGTCCGGTTGTGAAAATATAAGTTTTAAAGCTTTCTTGAAAATTTTCTTTGATTTGGTGTACGATTCGTAGTTGTAGGTGTTATTTTGGCGATTTGATGGCGCAAGCAAGTTCGTATGAGATTTTTGCACCTGTGTGCATGTTTGGTTTGGAGTCCCGAAGGTTCGGGTGAGTTTCAGATAGCCTATGAACCATTTGAACTTTGAAAAAAATCTGGTTTTTAGCTTCTGCTATCATCTGGTACGTTGTGCTTCGCGAACACGAAGACATTCCTGCGATCGCGAAGAGGAAAATTGGACTGACACATTTTGTTCTTCGCGTTCGCGACAGAGGGCATGCGTTCGCGAAGGGTCGAAGTGCAAAGCTTCGCGTTCGCGAAGAGGAAATGAGGCAGAAGCTGGGGCACTCAAATTTGTTCTTCGCGTTCGCATGAAACGGCCCGCGATCGCGTAATTCTACGGGATTATGCTTCGCGTTCGCGTATGGGATGTCGCGTTCGCGTAGTGCAAATTGGCAGCCTGTGCAAATTATGCTTCGCGATCGCGAAGAGTAAAATAGACCTGGGCAAAAATTGTTCTACGCGATCGCGAACGAATTTCCGCGATCGCGATGAGTAAAAATCTGAAAAACAGAACTTAAGTTCTGGAAATGGGATTTCGTCCCATTTTCGACCATTTTCCATTTTTGAGCTCGGGTAAGGCGATTCTTGGGCGATTTTTACGGGAAAATATTGGGGTAAGTGTTCCTTATCCTATATTGATTATATTTCATGATTCCATACTCATTTATATCATAAATCCGTGAAATGTTGGGAGAAAAATCAGATTTTTATAAAATCTTCCAAAAATTAAAATTTAAGATTTGAAGGTCCATTTGACATTGGAATTTGATAATTTTTGTATGGATGGACTTGTCTCGGAATGGGTGTTCAGATTTCGTAAGTGTTTCTGAGATTTGAAACATAGGCCCCACAATCAATATTTTAAGTGAATTTTAGATTCTTATCCGGAAAATTAGTAAAAATTCATATGATTCGTATTGAGTATATCAAATTGTTTGTGAATAGATTTGAAGCTTTTAGAGTCAAATTTAAAAGGAAAAACTGTGGTCGAGTAATTAATTAAAATTGCAAAGCGAGATAAGGGTCGTGGTTAACCTTGACTTAAGGGAATAGAACCCTCAAACTATTTATTATGTGAAATGCATGTGAACGACATATAGGCAAGGTGACGAGTGTCTATACGTCGTCAAATTAATTGTTTGTATAATTACTTGAAAAATCATAAATCAGTTTAACTCATGAATTAATTGTTATAATAATTATTTCTTTCCTATTCTTTGTCAAATATTAATTCTTGAATTCCTGCAATAATTGTTACATGCTATTTGAATTATGTGTCTTAATTGTTATTTGACATTTAGCATACTAAATATTAACTGCCTATTTTCTCCACGATTTTATAATTAATTGCTAATTGCCATTGTTTGTTCATAAATAAATTATAATTATTGTGTGCCTTGATGCTTAATAGTTTCTCATTGGACGTGGTATTTATTGGAGTAATTTTTATTACATTTATGAGTTGTTTAAAGTTATATTGGGGGAACGGGTTGCACGCCACAACGAAAATGAAGGTGTATATATATATATATATGTATATATATATATATATATATATATATATATATATATATATATATATATATATATATATATATATATATATATATATATATATATATATATATATATAGTATATATATTGGGGGATCGGATTGCACGCCGCAACAGACTTTGGATTGCACGCCGCAACAAACTTATTTAAAAGTCTATATTGGAGCATCGGATTGTACGCCGCAACAGACTTATTTAAAAGTATATATATATATATATATATATATATATATATATATATATATATTGGAGGATTGAAAATGAATATATTGTGGGAGCGATTTGCACGCTGCAACAGAAATTGATTGAAATAATAATTGGTTATGACTGCTGAGTTGGCTTCAACTATTAAAATGAGTTACTTGATTTATTTCTATTATTGTGGTTATTATTATTATTGCATACAGGTTAATGTAAGTGACCCGCCTTAGCCTCGTTACTATTTCGTCGAGGTTAGGCTCGGCACTTACCAGTGCATGGGGTCGGTTGTACTGATACTACACTCTGCACTTCTTGTGCAGATTTCGGAGTTGGTCCCAGCGGCGTACAATAGACTTGCTTGGATTTCAGCTATTCAGAGGAGATTTGAGGTATAACTGCACAACGTCCGCAGTTCTGAAGTCCCTTTCTACCTTATTTTAGCTGTGCGTTTGCTTCTAGACAGTTTTATTTTATTTAGACCTGTATTTGTATTATTCTAGAAGCTCTTGCACTTGTGACACCAATTCTGGGATGGTATTTAGACATCGCTATTTTTATGGATTAATCACTACACTTCAAACTTTACTTTCGTATTGATTTTTTTGTTATTAATTAATTTAAAATTATTTAAAAATGGCAAATATTATTCTGACGTTGGCTTGCCTAGGAAGTAAAATGTTAGGCATCATCACGGTCCCGAAGGTGGGAATTTCGGGTCGTGACAGGCGCATATCCGAATTTGGGTTTGGAAGTCCGTAGGACAATTCAGCGCATTTTGGCGAAAGTTGGAAAATAAAGATTTTTGGAAAGTTTGACTTGGGTTGACATTATTGAGATCGGGGTCGGAATTCGATTTTGAAAATTGGAACAACTCCATTATGTCATTTATGCCTTGCATGCAAATTTTGGGATCATTACGGATTGATTTGATAGGTTTCGACATCGAATGTAGAATTTGGAATTCGTTAGTTTTTATTAAGCTTGAATTGGAGTGTGATTCGTATTTTTAGCATTGTTTGATGTGATTTAAGGCCTCAATGAAGTCCATAATATGTTTTGAGACTTGTTGGTGTGTTTGGACGGGGTCCCGAGGGGCTCAGGTGAGTTTCGGAGTAGTTTCAGATCATTTTTAATTGCTGGTTTTTGATAGCAGTGTGCGGAATTTCTAATGCGCAGAGCTGAGATTGAAAGCATATATCTCAAACTCTATAGGGAGTCTGTGAATTATCAAAACATAAAAGTTGTAGACCTTTGATTTTAGTTTTCAGAATGATAAACCATTCATCATTTGGACATTTGTACAGAATATTATGGTTGACTGACTGAAGGCTGGTATTGCAGAGTTTGGCTACAGTAGTGTGCATCGCCAGAAATTTAAGATACGCAGAGCTGACTTTGGAAGTTTATATCTAGAAATCTATAAAGAATATGGAAATTATCAAAGCATGAAAGTTTTAGCCCTTTGATTCTAGTTTCTATATTGATAAAGCATTTATTATTTGGATATTTGTATAGAAAGTTATGATCGATTGACTGAAAGCTGGTACTGCAGATTTTGGCTATAGCAGTGTGCATCGCCAGAAATGTCTGCTGCACATGGCTGAATTTGGGAGCTTATATCTAGCAATATATAAGGAATTAAGAGATGATAAAAACATAAAAGTTGTAGTCCTTAGTGTCTAGTTTCTATAAAGTTAAACCATTCATCATTTGGATATTTGTACATAAAGTTATGATTTATTTACTGAAGCGTGGTAATACAGTTTTCACTGCAATTTCTGGTTGAAAATAAGTTGAAGTAGGTCGCATTTGAAAGATGCGACCTACCTGGGCAGAAGCTATATTTTGGGGTTTCGGCCATTTTAACATATTTGGAGCTATGGAGCTTGGATTGAAGTTGGAAAATAGAGATTTTTGGAAAGTTTGACTTGGGTTGACATTATTGAGATCGAGGTCAGAATTCGATTTTGAAAATTGGAACAACTCCATTATGTCATTTATGACTTGCATGCAAAATTTGGGATCATTCCGGATTGATTTGATAGGTTTCGATTTCGAATGTAGAATTTGAAATTCATTAGTTTTTATTAAGCTTGAATTGGGGTGTGATTCGTGTTTTTAGCATTGTTTGATGTGATTTAAGGCCTCAATGAAGTCTATAATATGTTTTGAGACTTGTTGGTGTGTTCGGACGGGGTCCCGAGGGGCTCAGGTGAGTTTCGGAGTGGTTTCAGATCATTTTTAATTGCTGGTTTTTGACAGCAGTGTACGAAATTTCTAATGCGCACAACTGATATTGAAAGCTAATATCTCAAACTCTATATGGAATCTGTGAATTATCAAAACATAAAAGTTGTAGACCTTTGATTCTAGTTTCCAGAATAATAAACCATTCAGCATTTGGACATTTGTACAGAATATTATGGTTGACTGACTGAAGGCTGGTACTGCAGAGTTTTGCTACAGCAGTGTGCATCGCCAGAAATTTAAGATACGCAGAGCTGACTTTGGAAGTTTATATCTAGAAATCCATAAAGAATATAGAAATTATCAAAGCATGAAAGTTTTAGCCCTTTGATTCTAGTTTCTATAATGATAAACTATTTATTATTTGGATATTTGTACAGAAAGTTATGATCAATTGACTGAAAGCTGGTACTGCAGATTTTGGCTATAGCAGAGTGCATTGCAAGAAATGTCTGCTGCACAGGGCTGACTTTGGGAGCTTATATCTAGCAATCTATAAGGAATTAAGAGATGATAAAAACATGAAAATTGTAGTCCTTGGTGTCTAGTTTCTATAAATTTAAACCATTCATTATTTGGATATTTGTACAGAAAGATATGATCGATTTACTGAAGCTTAGTACTGCAGTTTTCACTGCAATTTCTGGTTGGAAATAAGTTGAAGTAAGTCGCATTTTAAAGATGCGACCTACATGGGCAGAAGCTATATTTTGGGGTTTCGGCCATTTTAACATATTTGGAGCTATGGAGCTCGGATTGAAGCGATTTTTGAGGCGATTTTCATCATATGGATTGGGGTAATTGTTGTATATGCAAAAGTGATTATACTTTATGATTCCATGGTTATTTTCATCAATTATTAGTGAATCAAATAGAAGAAATTGTAAAACTTTTCAAAAACAAAAATTTAAGATTTGGAGGTCGATTCGTTATCGGAATTTGATAATATTGGTATGGTTGAACTCGTATCGCAATGGGTATTCGAATTTCGTCAATTTTTGTCAGGTTTCGAGATGCGGGCCCCGGGGCTAACTTTTAGAATAAAAATTAAAAATTGACATATTATTATCTGGAATTATTTTCTATGAATTGTAATTATTTTATAAAAATATTTTGACTAGATTGGAGTCGCCCAAATATCGTTTCGCACAAGATGGCTATTTTGGGATATTGGTCCAACTTCGTTAAGATAAGTGTCTTGTCTAACTTTGTGTGGGAGAAACCATCCCTTAGAATTTTAGATGATTGTGTCATTCGTGTTAGGTGAAGTTCGTGTACGCGAGGTGACGAGTGGGTACATGACCTATATGTGGTATTTGACGGGTTTGGACCGTTAGGCTCCTTTTATACAATTGATTGTAAATATTGCTTCATGATTATATCTTTTGTTATTAGAATTATTTGTACGTGCTTTACTGGGAATTGTTAGTACATGTTCCGTCCTTGTTGTCAAGTTCACCCCTATATGCTAATTGTTGATTGTAATCACTTGTTGAATTCGTGCTTTATATGCTACATGCCTTAATGGTTAATTAATGCTCATAAATTGTGCCTTGGTTTGTGGATTGACTTTTCCCTGCTATTTGATTTCTTGAGCCATTATGTATCCATTTCATTAGTTGTGACTTCTTTGTGTAGCCTTGTTATTTCTTTTGATTTTTGTGGTATACCATAGTCGGTTGTAAATTAGTTGCTTAATTTGTGTTGTTTGAGAGGGATCAGGTTGCACGCCGCAACAGATATAAATTACTCCCTCCGTTCCAATTTATGTGAACATGTTTGACTGGGCACAGAGTTTAAGAAAAAATGAAGACTTTTGGAATTTGTGATCCTAAACAATTCAAAAAGGGCCCTAGAGTATTTATGTGGTTATAAAAGCTTCTCATTAAGGGTAGAATTGTAAGTTTAAGCAAAATTATTTCCAAATTTAGATAGGGGTCATTCTTTTTGGAACGGACCAAAAAGGAAATAGGTTCATATAAACTGGAACATAGGGAGTATTATTGAGAGGGATCGGGTTGCACGCCGCAACATATATGAATTATTATTGAGAGGGATCGGGTTGCACGCCGCAACAAATATAATTTATTATTGAGAGGGATCAGGTTGCACGCCACAACATATATGACTTAATATTGAGAGGGATCAGGTTGCATGCCGCAGCAGATATGAATTATCATTGAGAGGGATATATGAAATAATTGTGAAATTAAGGTCAATTCCCATTGTGATTCTCATGATGCATTTCATGTTAGGACGGTTATTGCGATTTCTTAAATCACTTCATTGTATTTTGATCATAATTAATTAACCGTCAATATATTAAAAATGGAATAATATGAACTTTTTGTGTGAGTCATGCACCCTATGTGATATGTTAAGTTGATCCCAAATTTAGTAAAGGTATATGAAAGAATTTTCAAGTTGTTTCACCGTTGTGTCTTTCAAAGATAAAACTTATATCTTATTAAGAGATTTACTATTTAATTGGTGATTATATTTTACTCTAATTGATACTTCACCTTTCTCATTATCTTATTGTCGCGTAATTTGCGTGAAAAATTATTATTTTATTCTACTCTAATAAATTCCATATTTATCTCGTTATAACTTGATTGAATGTCTTATTTTGCATAAATACAATATTTTACTGGGTCTTATATATTTCTAAACTAAATTAAATTGATATTCTATTTGCACAACCACTCCACTATTTTACCTTATTTGAATCCTAAACTGGCTTAATAAATCATTTGATGCTTCATTGTATTAAATTTGGAAATTGTAATTAATTGTGTTTTAAATTATTCATTGGTCATCTTGGTGGATATTGATACGGGAACTATACCCATGGTAGCATGAGGAATTTGTCGTGCAAAAGTGATTCGGAAAGATGTGGGCACAAGATGCCACATGTGTATGAATTGGAAGTTGTAAATCGAGATTTTAGATTTCCGAGGAATGATACCTCAGGCAATTTATGTTGAAATACATGCATTTTAAATAATTTAATGGATTGATTTATCATATGATTTCTTACTTGAACCCATTCATATGTAAATTGTACTCTGGTTATGTTGTTGCGTAATTACTTGATTGTCTTCTCGTTGTCATCCGCGTTCTCATTGTTCTCATTGTTGATTTGAATTGGAAATTTTTAGGTTATTGGCCTTACATTGATATTCCTTCCTTGTTAGATTTATGTAATATTTTGTACCGGTTTATATGTTCGGTAGGTATCTTGATCTGGCCTCATCATTACTCTACTGATGTTAGGCTTGATACTTACTGGGTACCACTGTGGTGTACTCATGCTACCTTTCTGCATATTTTTGTGCAGAGCGAGGTATTGGAGATATCAGACTCGGACATAGTTAGAGTGTGATCGTAATGGTTCAAGGTAGAGCTGCTTAGTCGTCGTAGTCCCTTGGAGTCTTTCCATTTTATCGTACTGTCAATTATTATTTGAACAATCTTGTATATTCGATTTCCTTGAGATCATTTCATATATTCAGTTAGAGTTCTTGACTCAGTATTACCAGTCTTGGGAGGTTATATCATTATTTCCGTTGTTGGTTTCGATTATCTATATAAAAAAATAAAAAATGGCTTGAATTGTTGTTATGATCGGCTTACTTAGTCTTAGAGACTAAGTGCCATCACGACGCCTATGAGTGGAATTTTAGGTTGTGATAGTTTCACCCCCGATTTATTGCCTCCCCTATGTTATATTTTGGTTATGTAACTTGACAGGGTTTTTGATTCTAGTTTCGGGTGTGTTTCGGAGTGATATAGGACACAAAGTCCCTAAGTTAGAGTCCTAAGTTGTTAGAGTTGACCGTAGTTTGACTTTTGTGAAGACGACTCCGTAATGGAGTTTTGACGGTTCCAATAGTTTTGTATGGTGATTTTGGACTTAGGAGCATGTCCGGATGTTGATTCGGAGGTCCGTAGGTCGTTTCGGCGAGAATTGGCGAAAGTTGAAGGTTGGAAAGTATGACCGGGAATTGACTTAATTGATATCGCAGTCGGAATCCGATTCCAGAAATTGGAATAGGTCCATCATGTCAATTATGACTTGTGTGCAAAATTTGAAGTCAATCTAAGTTGTTTTGGTATGAGTCAACATTAGTTTTGGAATTCGGAAGTTCATAAGTTCCTTAGGCTTGAATCGATGCGGGATTCATATTCTAGTGTTGTTTGATATGATTTGATGCTTCGAGCATGTTCGTATGATATTTTAGGAATTATTGGTATATTTGGTTGAGGTCCCGGGGGCCTCGGGTGTAATTCAAACCCTATTCAGCGTATTGCGGAGCCTCAAGGATTACTCAAGTTCTGGTTTTTCTACACGTCTGGTTTCCTTCTACGCATTCGTGAAGGTTTTCCCGCGTTCGCGTAGAGTCTTCAGGGATTGCTGGAGATTTACCCTTTGCGTTCATGAAGGGTCAGTGAGTTTGTGTGCTGCGATCACGGACAGGGAGCTGCGTTCGCGAAGAGGAAAGGTAGGCTGGGGGGGGGGAGGGCTCATGCATTTGGTTTACGCATTCGCGAGTGAGGCTTCGTGATCGCGAGTGGGTTCTCGTGTTTGTGTAAGAGGAAATTTGGGAAGAAATATTTTTGTGCTTCGCAAACGCGAGGCATTTTCCGCGTTCGCGAAGAAGAAATCACTAGCAGTAGAACTTAAATTGCAAAACGAGGGTTCTATGTCATACTTAATAATTTGGACCTAGAGAGCTCAGTGTGATGCGATATTTCGAGAGAATTTCAAAAAAATCGTTGGGGTAAGTGATTCTAACCCAGATTGGGCTATATTTCATGAATCTATTACTATTTTCATCATCTAATTAGGGATTTGAGTTGGAAATTTGGGGGAAAATGGTAGAAACTTCCTAGACTAAATTTTTGAGTTTTGAAAGGCGATTTGAGGTCGAATTTGAGTAATTATTATATGATTGGACTCGTTATCGAATGGGTGTTCGAATTTTGTAAATTTGGTCGGGTTCCGAGATACGGGTCCGGGTTGACTTTTTGAGTTGACTTTTATTTCTTTGCAAAGATCGTAACTTTATTATTCAAATTAGCTTCCTATAGTTTATATTTAGGGTATGAAGTTGTTTTGGCTAGATTCGAGCCGTTCGAAGTTGGATAATCAAGGGAAAGGCCTTCTAGTGGATTGAGTTGGCGTAATTTGAGGTAAGTGACTTGTTTAACCTTGTGTGGGGGAATTTTCCCTTAGGATTGGTGTTGCTTTAATAATTGTGATGTGTGTAAGCCGTGTACGCAAGGTGACGAGTGTGTACACAGGCTAAATATGAAAATTACCGGTTTTAGCTATGTAGATTCCTTTCATGCCTTAGTTGAGTTAACTTAACATGTTGTATTCATCATTATTGGTATATTTTCACATGTCTACTTGTCTTACTCTCTTACATGCTAATTGCCATACATGTTTGGGTAGCAACATTTTTGTGTTTCACGAACGCGAGGCATTTTCCGCGTTCGCGAAGAACAAATCACTAGCAGCAGAACTTAAATTGCAAAACGAGGGTTCTATCTCATTTTTCATAATTTGGACCTAGAGAGCTCGGTATGAGGCGATATTTTGAGGGATTTTCAAGAAAATCGTTGGCGTAAGTGATTCTAACCCGTATTGGTCTATATTTCATGAATCTATTACTATTTTTATAGATTTATCATCTATAAAACTATTTTTATCATCTAATTAGGGATTTTTGTTGGAAATTTGGGAAAATGGTATAAACTTCCTAGACTAAATTTTTGAGTTTTGAAAGGTTGGACTCATTATCAAATGAGTGTTCGAATTTTGTAAATTTGGTCGGGTTTCATGACTCGGGCTTGGGTTGACTTTTTGAGTTGACTTTTTATTTCTTTGCAAAGATCGTAACTTTATTATTCGAATTAGCTTTCTATAGTTTATATTTATGGTATGAAGTTGTTTTGACTAGACTCGAGTGGTTCAGAGTTAGATAATCGAGGGAAGGGCCTAATAGTGGATTGAGTTGGCTTGATTTGAGGTAAGTGACTTGCCTAACCTTATAGGGGGGAATTTTCCCTTAGGATTGGTGTTGTTTGTGATAATTTTGATGTGTGTAAGCCGTGCACTCAAGGTGACGAGTGTGTACACGGGGTAAATTTAAAAATTATCGGTTTTAGCTATTTAGATTCCTTTCATGCCTTAATTGAGTTATCCTAATATGTTATATTCATCATTATTGGTTTATTTTTACATGTCTACTTATCTTACTCTCTTACATGATAATTGCCCTACATGTTTAGTTGAGGTCCCTGTTTCCTTTATTCTGTATTCATTACTTAATTGTTGAACTCTTTACTTGAAATTGTTAAATCGTGGAATATCTTGTTGTTAAAATTGGAATTGACATATAAAGGTCGTGATTCACATTGAGGCAAAGTAGTTGTTCATTTCGGTTGTTATTGTTAAGACTGCTGTATACTTTGTGGTTGAGCCATAGGCTCTTTACTATGAAAATATTGTTATTGTTTGATTTCTCTAGCAAGTTGTTATATTGGGCACTTGAGGTGCGATTTGTGATACATTGTGATATTGATACGCATGCAGTGGTATAAGGTTTGGGGGTTGAAACGCATGTGGTGAGATAAGGTGGGCTTGATACGCGTGGCTAGTAGGTGAACTACTAGAAGTCATGCGGCGTGATAAGGTGGGCTAAAACGCGGGATGCTTTTTCGGAAAAATGATTTTCAAAACTAAATATAAAGGCTCCCGCGGTAATATAAGGAAAGATTGTGATTTATTCTTGTGATTTGAGACTACGAGGTTGTACCTCGATAGTGACTTTTGTTGGCATTTCTCTATTTTTGCACTTGTCTTTGGTTGTTGTTGTTTCTTTAGCATATTGTTTATTGTTTTCTTTGTGTTGTACTAATTTCTTTAGTTCAGTATAGCTAACCTTGATATGCTATTTGTTGTTTCAATTTCATTACTGTCATTATTATACTGCCTTACACTTGTTCAGTCTTTTATTTATTCTAGTAGGGCCTTGACCTGATCTCGTAACTACTCTACCGAGGTTAGGATTGGCACTTATTGGGTACCGTTTTGGTGTACTTATACTACGCTTCTACACATATTTTGGTACAGATCCAGGTACCTCTTACCAGTCCAGGCATTAGTGATTTGAGTCCGAGCGTGGAGACTTCAAGGTATACCTGCCAGCGTCCGCAGGCCTCAGAGTCCCCTTCTACCTTGATTTCCATATTTCATTACCCTTTTATAGACATTGATGTATAGGATTATTCAATACTATTACGTAGAGCTTGTGAGTTATATTTCGTCGGGTTTTGGGAGTTGTACATGTTGAGTTGCAGATTTTATTTTATATAGTGGTTGAAATTTTGAGACTTTAAATTATTGCTGCAGTTATTTCTGCATGACTGTTAGGCTTACCTAGTCTTAGAGACTAGATGCCATCACGATATCCTACGGAATGAAATTGGGGTTGCGACAAATTGGTATCTGAGCTCTAGATTTATAGGTGTTATGAGTCAAAAGCAAGTTTAGTAGATTCTCGCGGATCGGTATAGAGACATCTATACTTATCTTCGGGAGGCTATGGAACTGTTAAGAAAAGTTTCACTTCTTTGATTCCTTATCGTACGAATTTGTTGACTTCAAAATTCTAAATCTCTGTCTTTCTATTCTCTAATAGATTGTGAGGACATGCATAACTTGATCTGATGATCAAACACCCGCGCCTCCTACTAGAGCCACGAGAGGCCGGGGTCGAGGATGGGGCAGAGCCCAAGGACGGGCATGTGGTGCAGCTAGAGCACCTACCCGAGCTGCGACAGAGGATCCACCAGTAGCTACAGTCGGGGGTTAGACACTTGAGGCAATATTGCCGCCCTCGCACTTCAGGAGACCCTCGCACAGTTCATGAGTATGTTCAGCACTTTAGCTCAGGTGGGGTTGAACCCACTTGCACCAGCCACATCTCAGGCTGGGGGAGGAGCACAGACTCCCGCGGCCTGTACCCTAGAGCAGTGGATCCAGGTTGACCAGGTACTAGAGGTCATACTAGTACAACCAGTTGTTCCAGTTCAACCCGAGGTTAGGGCGACAACTTCTGAGAGGGAGTATCTCAAGCTCGAGAGGTACAAAAAGTACCACCCTCCTACTTTCAGTGGTTTAGCTTCAGAGGATGCCCAGGGTTTTCTTGAGGAGTGCCACCGTATCCTCTGTACTATGGGTATATGGATTCGAGTGGAGTTGCTTTCACTACGTTCCAGCTTAAGGGAGCGGCTTATCAGTGGTGGCGGGCATATGAGTTGGGTAGCCCGACCGATGCAGCTTCACTCACCTGGTCTCAGCTCTCAAAGATGTACATAAGGGAGTTTGTTCCCCAGAGTCTTAGGGATGCATGGCGCGCAGAGTTTGAGCAGTTGCGCCAGGGTTCTATGACCATATCAGAGTATGCAGTCTGGTTCAGTGATTTGTCCAGGCATGCACCAGCCTTGGTTGTTACTGTTAGAGAGTGAGTTTGTCAATTTATCGAGGGGATCAACCCCGGTATCAGATTCAGCATGGCCCGAGGGCTGGAGATGGACATCCCATACCAACAGGTAGTGGAGATCGCGCGAAGATTGGAGAGTATGTGGGCTCGAGAAAGAGAGGAGAGGGAAGACATGAGGCCTCGAGATTCTGGCACATATAATGGTGCATGTGCCCCAGTTGCAGCCCGTCATGGTAGGGGATATGTGAGCCGCCCTGTTCATTTATAACTTCCAGCTTCCAGCAGTATTCCGGCCACTCTCAGGCCTTAGGTTGCCCATTATCCACCTCTACTGTCGAGTGCACCTCCTGCACGGGGTGCTTTCAGCGATCAATCCAGCCAACCAGGCCCGAGTCAGTCTTAGTAGCCACGTCTTCTGAGAGCTTGTTTTGAGTGGTGATACTCGTCATATGGTGAGGGACTTCCCTAGACTTAGGAGGGGTGCACCTCAACAGACTACTCAGGCTCCGCACATTCCATCGAGTCCTCAGGCTTCTCAAGTCGTGGTTACTGCACCAGTTTCCACTCCACCTATTCAACCGGCTAGAGGTGGAGGTCGGGCAGGTAAAGGTCGCCCTAAAGAGGGAGGCCAGGCCATATATTATGCTCTTCCTACTAGGACGGAGGCAGTTGCATCCAACTCAATTATCACAGGCATTGTTCCAGTTTGTCATAGAGATGCATCAGTTTTATTTGATCCAGTCTCCACCTATTCCTATGTATCGTCTTATTTTACTCCGTATTTGGGTATATCCCATGATTCTTTGAGTTCTCCTGTCTATGTGTCCATGTATGTGGGAGATATCATTGTTGTTGACCATGTGTATCGGTCATGTTTAGTTGTTCTTGGTGATTTTGAGACCAGAGCCAATCTATTATTGCTCAGTATGATAGATTTTGATGTTATTTTGGGCATGGACTAGTTGTCGCCCTATCATGCTATCCTTGATTGTTACGCCAATATGGTGATATTGGCTATGCCAGGTTTGCTGCGGTTAGAGTAGAGAGGTACTTTAGATTATGTTCCTAGAAGGGTGGTATCTTTCCTTAAGGCACATAGGATGGTTGGAAAGAGGTGTGATACGTATCTAGCATATGTGAGAGATGCTAGTGTTGATACTCCTATCGTTGAGTCAGTTCCGGTAGTGAGGGATTATCCAGATGTATTTCCGGCGGATCTTCCAAGCATGTCGTCCGATAGGGATATCGATTTTGGTATTGATTTATTATCTGGCACTCAACCCATTTTTATTCCACCATATTGTGTGGCCCCAGTCGAGTTGAATGATTTAAAGGAACAGTTGCAAGAGTTGCTTGATAAGGGTTTTATTCGGCCTAGTGTATCACCAAGGGGTGCTCCGGTCTTGTCTGTAAAGAAGAAGGATGGTTCCATACGCATGTGTATTGATTATCTCTAGTTGAACAAGGTTACAGTGAAGAACAGGTATCCATTGCCACATATTGATGACCTATTTGATCAGCTATAGGGTGCTAGAGTATTTTCAAAGATTGACTTATGGTCGGGTTATCATCAGTTGAAGATTCGGGAGACGGATATCCCGAAGACTGCCTTCAGGACTTGGTAGGGTCATTACGAGTTCCTTGTGATGTCATTTGGGTTGACCAACGCCCCAATAACATTCATGTACTTTATGAACAATGTATTCCAGCCCTATCTTGACTCATTCATCATTGTGTTTATTGATGACATTCTAGTGTACTCCCAAAGCCGGGAGGATCTTGAGCAGCACTTGAGGACCGTGCTCTAGACCTTGAGAGAAAAGAAGTTGTATGTAAAATTTTCAAAGTGTGAATTCTAGCTTAATTCAGTGGAACTTTTGGGTCATTTAGTGTCGAGCGAGGGGATTAAGGTAGATCCAAAGAAGATTGAAGCAGTGTAGAGTTATCCCAGACTGTCTTTAGCTACGGAGATCCGGAGTTTTCTTAGTTTGGCAGGGTATTACCATCGATTCGTAAAGGGTTTCTCATCTATTGTTGTACCTATGACCAGATTGACCCAGAAGGGTTCTCCGTTCAGGTGGACCGAGGAGTGTAAGGAGAGCTTTCAAAAGCTCAAGACAGCCTTGACTACGGCCCCAGTGTTGGTGTTGCCTACAGGTTCGAGGCCTTATATTGTGTACTGTGATGCGTCGCGTATTGGTCTCGACACGATGTTGATGTAGGATGGTAGGGTGATTGCCTACTCATCTAGACAGCTGAAGGTGCATGAGAAGAATTATCCTGTCCACGACCTTGAGTTAGCAACTATTGTTCATGCCTTGAAGATTTGGCAGCACTATTTGTACGGTGTCCCTTGTGAGATCTATACCGACCACCGAAGTCTACAACATATGTTCAAACAGAAGGATCTTAACTTGAGGCAGTGGAGGTGGTTAGAGTTGCTTAAGGATTATGATATCACCATTCTATATCATCCTGGGAAGGCCAATGTGGAGGCCAATGCCTTGAGTCAAAAGCCGAAGAGCTTTGGCAGTTTAGCATATCTACTGGCAGCGGAGAGGCCATTAGCATTGGATGTTCAGGTCTTGGCCAACAAATTTGTTAAATTGGATATTTCAGAGCCGAGTCGAGTTTTGGCTTGTGTGGTTTCTCGGTCTTCTCCATATGATCGTATTAGAGAGCGTCAGTATGACGACCCCCATCTGATTTTCCTTAAAGAGACGGTTCAGCACGACGATGCCAAGGAGGTCACTATTGGGGATGCCGGTGTGTTGCGGATGCAAGGCTGGGTTTGTGTGCCCAATGTCGATGATTTGCGTGAGTTGATTCTTTAGGAGGCCTACAGTTCATGGGACTCCATTCATTCGGGTGCCGCCAAGATGTATCAGGACTTGAGGTAGTACTACTGATGGAGGAGAATGAATAAGGACATAGTGGAGTATGTAGCTCGGTGCCTAAATTGCGAGAAAGTGAAGTATAAGAATCAATGACCACACGAATTGCTTCAGAGGCTAGAGATTCCAGAGTGGAAATAGGAGCGGGTTACTATAGATTTCGTTGTTAGGCTACCATGGACTCAGAGGAAGTTCGATGCAGTTTGGGTGATTGTGGATAGGTTGACCAAGTCGGCTAATTTCATTCCAATGGTTACTACTTATTCTTTAGAGCAGCTGGCTCAAATTTATATTCGCGAGATCATCCGACTTCATGGCGTGCCGGTATCCATCATCTCTGACCAGGGTACACAGTTTACATCGCGGTTTTGGAGGGCCGTACAATGTGAGTTAGGCATGCGGGTTGAGCTGAGTACAACATTTCACCCTCAGACGAACGGATAGTCCGAGCGCACTATTTAGATTCCTGAGGATATGCTTCATCCATGTGCGATGAAATTTGGGGGTTCTTGGGATCAGTTCTTGCCGCTTACGGAGTTTGCCTACAACAACAGCTACCACTCGAGCTTTCAGATGGATCAGTATAAGGCTTTATATGGGAGGCGGTGTCGGTCTCCGGTGGGTTGGTTTGAGCTGAGTGAGGCTAGGCTATTGGGTACAGACTTGGTTCAGGATGCTTTGGAAAAGGTTAAATTGATTCAGGATCAGCTTCGCACAACCCAATCTAGACAGAAGAGTTATGTGGATTGGAAGGTTCACGACGTCGCATTCATGGTTGGGGAGTGTGTCTTGCTCAGGGTTTCGCCCATAAAGGGTGTTATGAGGTTCATAAAGAAGGACAAGTTGAGCCCTTAGTTGCTTCAGTGAAGGTTCGGTGGAGGGGTCAGATAGTCGAGGAGGCAACTTCGAAGACCGAGCATGATATACGTAGCCGTTATCCTCATCTTTTCACCACTTCAGGTATGCCTCTATACTCGTTCGAGGACGAACGTTTATTTTAAGAGGGGGAGGATGTAACGACCCGACCGGTTGTTTTGAGTGTTTGAGCCTCGATCCCCTATTTATTACCTCCCCTATGTTATATTGTGGTTTTGTAACTTGTCGGGGTGTTTGGTTTTGGTTTCGGGTGAGTTTCAGAGTAAAATGGGACACATAGTCCCTAAGTTGCAGTCCTAAGTTGTTTGAGTTAACCGTAGTTTGACTTTTATAAATATAACCCCGAAAAGGAGTTTTGACGGTTCCAATAGCTCTGTATGGTAATTTTAGACTTAGTAGCGTGTCCGTATGTTGATTTGGAGGTTCGTAGGTCATTTCGGCGAGAATTGGCAAAAATTGGAAAGTCGAAGGTTTGGAAGGTTGGAAAGTTTGACTGAGAGTTGACTTTATTGATATCGGGGTCAGACTCCAATTCCGAAAGTTGGAATAGGTCCGTCATTTCAATTATGACTTGTGTGCGAAATTTGAAGTCAATCAGAGTTATTTTGGTATGAGTCGACATTAGTTTTGGAATTCGAAAGTTTATAAGTTCCTTAGGATTCAATCGATGCGCGATTCATGATTCTAGTGTTGTTTGATATGATTTGACACTTCGAGCCTGTTCGTAAGATATTTTAGAACTTTTTTGTATGTTTGGTTGAGGTCCCCGGGGCCTCGGGTGTAATTCGGACCATGTCTAGCGTATTGCGGAACCTTAAAGATTGCTGAAGTTCTGGTTTTACTATAGGCCTGGTTATATTTCCCGCATTTGCATAGAGTCTTTAGGGATGGCTGGGGATATACCCTTCGCATTCGCGAAGAAAGGCCACGCATTCATGAAGGGTCAGTGAGTTTGTGCACTGCGATTGCGGACAGGGAGCCGCGTTCGCGAAGAAGAAAGGCAGGCTGGGGGGGGGGGGCTCACGCGTTTGGTTTACACGTTCGCTAGTGAGGCTTCACGATCGCAGAGCTTGGGAGCTTTGGTCATTGCGTTTGTGAGTGGGTTCTCGCATTCGCGTAAGAGGAAATTTGGGCAACAACATTTTTGTGCTTCGCGAATGCGAGGCATTTTCCGCGTTCGCGAAGAACAAATCACTGGCAACAGAACTTAAATTGCAAAACGAGTGTTCTATATCATATTTCATAATTTGGATCTAGAGAGCTCGATGTGAGGCGATATTTTGAGGGATTTTCAAGAAAATCGATGGGGTAAGTGATTCTAACCCGGATTGGTCTATATTTTATAAATCTATTACTATTTTCATCATCTAATTAGGGATTTTAGTTGGAAATTTGGGAAGAAATGGTAGAAACTTCCTAGACTCAATTTTTGAGTTTTGAAAGGTTGGACTCGATATCGAATAAGTGTTCGGATTTTATAAATTTGGTCGAGTTCCAAGACGGGGGCCCGGGTTGACTTTTTGAGTGGACTTTTTATTTCTTTGCAAAGATCGTAACTTTATTATTTGAATTAGCTTCCTATAGTTTATATTTATGGTATGAAGTTGTTTTGGCTAGATTCGAGGCGTTCGGAGTTAGATAATCGAGGGAAGGGCCTTATACTAGATTGAGTTGGCGTGATTTGAGGTAAGTGACTTGCCTAACCTTGCGTGAGGGAATTTTCCCATAAGATTGGTGTTGTTTGTCATAATTTTGATGTGTTTAAGCCGTGTTCGCAAGATGACGAGTGTGTACACGGATTAAATGTAGAAATTACCGGTTTTAGCTACTTAGATTCCTTTCATGCCTTAATTTAGTTATCTTAATATGTTATATTCATCATTATTGGTCTATTTTTACATGTCTACTTGTCTTACTCTCTTAGATGCTAATTTCCCTACATGTTTAGCTGAAGTCCTTGTTTCCTTTATTCCGTATTCATTACTTAATTGTTGAACTCTTTACTTGAAGTTGTTAAATCGTGGAATATCTTATTGTTAAAATTGATATTGAGATATAAATGTCGTGATTCACATTGAGGCAAAGTAGTTGTTCATTCCGGTTGTTATTGTTGAGATTCTTGTATACTTTGTGGTTGAGCCACGGGCTCTTTATTGTGAAAATACTGTTATTGTTTGATTTCTCTAGCAAGTTGTTATATTGGGTACTTGAGGTGCGATTTGTGATATTGATACGCATGCAGTCGTATAAGGTTTTGGGGTTGAAACACATGTGGTGAGATAAGCTAAGTTGGGCTTGATACGTGTGGCTAGTAGGAGAACTACTAGAAGTCATGCGGTGTGCTAAGGTGGGCTAAAACGCGAGATGCTATTTCGGGAAAATAATTTTCAAAACTAAATGTAAAGGCTACCGCGGTGATATAAGGAAAGATTGTGATTTATTCTTGTGGTTTGAGATTACGAGGCAGTACCTCAATAGTGACTCTTGTTGGCATTTCTCCATTTTTGTACTTGTCTTTGGTTGTTGTTTCCTTAGCATATTTTTTATTATTTTCTCCATGCTGCACTAATTGCTTTAGTTCAGTGTAGCTAACCTTGATATGCTATTTCTTGTTTCAATTTCATTACTGTCATTATTACGCTGCCTTACACTTGTTCAGTCTTTTATTTATTCCAGTAGGGCCTTGACCTGACCTCGTCACTACTCTACCGAGGTTAGGCTTGGCATTTACTGCGTACCGTTGTGGTGTACTCATGCTACGCTTCTGCACATCTTTTTGTGCAGATCCAGGTACCTCCTACCAGTCCAGGCATCAGTGATTTGAGTTCGAGTGTGGAGACTTTAAGGTATACCTGCCAGCGTCCGCAGGCCTCGAAATCCCCTTCTACCTTGTTTTCCTATTTCATAATCCTTTATAGACATTGATGTATAAGATTAATCTGGTCGAGCATTAAGGTTGTAGGTTAGGAGGTTGTTAAGTTCATTTAGTCTATCAGTGTGAGGCTAGGCTGATTGGATTTAGTCTTAGACTGCTAGTAGCCGGTGTTGTGTTTTCACTACTCTTCCGTTATTTACTGATTATTATTTCTGCTTTCCATTTATTCACTGATTCTTGCGATGTCATGATTATTTACATATTTTTATTGATGGTACTGATATATTGTCTCTTTTCATCTTTTCGTCTTCTTGAGCCGAGGATCTTTCAGAAACATCCTCTCTACCACATCGGGGTAGAGGTAAGGTCTGCGTATACACTACCCTCCCTAGACCCCACTTGTGGGACTATACTGGGTCGTTGTTGTTGATGTATTAGATTAATCAGTACTATTACGTAGAGCTTGTGAGTTATATTTCGTCAGGTTTTGGGAGTTGTACATGTTGAGTTGCAAATTTTATATTATATAGTTGTTGAAGTTTTGAGACTTTAAATTATTACTTCAGTCATCTCTGCATGAATGTTAGGCTTACCTAGTCTTAGAGACTAGGTGCCATCACGATATTCTATTGAGAAAAATTGAGGTCGTGACAATTTTTCTAAGTAAGAGTGCAGGACTAAGAAAATATCCATAGAATTAGACCAAATTTATAATCATAGTAATGAACTACACGAAATATCTTTTTCACCTCATTATTACCATCATTTTAATAAGTTCATATGTAAAATGGTGGTAATTATGAAGTAAAAATATATTTTCTATGGTGGTTTAATTTACTAATTATTCTAAATTTTGGTCTATTCCTATGGATATTTTCTTGTTAGTCTTGCTTCGCAAATGACCTTCTATCATAAATTAGATAGTGCGAAAGTATCTATTCTCTTACTCATATTAAGTATGAAAATAGTTGAGCATTTCGATTTAAAATCTTAAAGTAATTAGTGAGTAATTTAAAAATTTTACAAAAATAAAATCCTCATGATCGATGGTTTAGATACTTCTGAGAGAAATATTATATAATTCTACTGCCCGACTTCCCTCGTAAAACCTAATCCTAATACTCACGACAAGTGAAAGAATATTGTAATAAAAAAATTAAACTTTATCGTGGAATAAATTATAACTTTTATAAATTCAAACGCCTTCTTACACTTGATGTGACACATTGTGTGTATGTCTCTATATATATATATATATATATATATATATATATATATATATATATATATATATATATATATATATATATATATATTTTTTATAACTTTACTGATAAATTGGTCGATTACTTTAGAAAACATTACTGACAAATGCAAATTGAAAAAGTCGTATTTTTACAATAAAAGGTTATACTGGTCAATTAATATATTCTTTTTTAATACGTTTCTTCAACTTGTTCTTAAATTATTAAATGGTGTTCAAATGCTAATAAATAACATAATTTTTAATTAAGAAAAATATGTAATGTCTAATTATGATCATTAAGGACTAGCGCTGTCTAGATAAAGAAACGATGAATGAAGGCCAAATGGGTTTGGTTCAAATCCTTCAAAAAAAGAAAGAACATAAGTTTCTAGATTCCGAGGTTATTTGAATTCATTTTCCTCAAACAATTACTTAAACGACATATTAGCAAAATAAAAGGTTATATTGATAATTTAATATTTTCTTTTTAAAACTATATTTAACTTGTTTCCAAATACAATTGTGGTCAAGTGCAATCCAATAACATAATTCAAATTAAGAAAAATATGTATTGTCTAATTATGATCATTTAAAACTAGCGCTGGTGAGACAAAGAAACAAAGAATGGAGGCAAAATGGGTTTGGTTCAAATCCTTCAAAAAAAGAAAGAACATAAGTTTCTAGATTCCGAGGTTATTTGAAGTCATTTTCCTAAAACAATTACCTAAACGACATATTAGCAAAATAAAAGGTTATATTGATCATTTAATATTTTCTTTTTACAACTATATTTAACTTGTTCCCAAATAAAATTGTGGTCAAGTGCAATCCAATAACATAATTCAAATTAAGATAAATATGTATTGTCTAATTATGATCATTTAAAACTAGCGCTGGTGAGACAAAGAAACAAAGAATGGAGGCAAAATGGGTTTGGTTCAAATCCTTCAAAAAAATAAAGAACATAAGTTTCTAGATTGCGAAGTTATTTGAATTCATTTTCCTAAAACAATGAAAATGAGAATGTAAAATCACAATATCTTATATAAAGTTCTCGGTTTTGAGACTTAAAAATCACCAATTCTTTGTTTCTCAATCGAGTGTTTAATCAGCCATGGGTAAAAGGAGTAAGGGTCGCCAAAAGGTTGACATGGTGAAGATGCAAAACCAGAGTAACTTACAAGTGACTTTCTCTAAACGTCGTGCTGGTCTCTTCAAGAAGGCTAGTGAACTTTGTACACTATGTGGTGCTGAAGTTGCCCTTGTGGTATTTTCCCCGGGCAAGAAAGTTTACTCATTTGGCCACCCGTGTGTGGATTCAGTGGTAGATAGGTTTCTCACGAGGAACTATCCACCAAATAATGGGCATAACCAGCTCATTATGGCTCATCGAAATGCTAATGTTCGTGATCTCAATATGGAGCTCACGAATATTGAGGGGATTCTCCAAATGGAAAAAAATCGCGGAGAAGCCCTACATGCAAGGAAGAGAGATAATGGTCATTGGTGGGAAGCTCCAATTGAAGAACTTAACTTATTTCAACTGCAACAATTGAAGGAGGCAATGGAAAGAATAAAGAAGAACGTTGAAAGAAAGGCACATAACCAACAAATGGTGACTAGTAATGCGTTCCCATTTCTCACCTTTGGAAGTGCCTTGGAACCTATTGGTGCTAGGGCAAGATCTTCATATGGTTCCTATGGCTCTTTTCCATTTCAAAATATTGTTTCGGGACTCACCTTTGGTGCCTCTTCTGCTAACAGTGCCAGTGGATCTGCTTCTTCAGTAGTTCCTGTTATTCCGGAAAATCCTGAGACTTCAAGACCTAGCATGCGTAATTGAATTTTTGGAAATAACAAGCTTAAATATCCTATGCATGTGTCTTTTGTGTCACGTATAATGGTCATTAGTTATGTTTCATATTACTAGGAGTTCAAGAGTTGAAACAATAGCTATATAAGTGATCAGTCCAATGTATTGGAGTTGTTTTTATAATATTATTACCGTGTTTTATGTTTGTCTCGCTATTCCATCCTTTTTGTGCCTTATAAGTTTTTTCTTTTAAATATATTTTTGAATGGTGTTACTCATTTCTTTAACTTACAATAAAGTGGTAGAGTGCCCTAGTTTAAATTCCAACAAGAATCAATCATATAGTCATAGTAGTTTTGTTTAAGTATCTGAGGTTATTTTATTATATATACGGAGATAATTACATTTAGATTTTATCCTCATTGCTAGTGATAGTTCAGTGTGGGTAAATATTAACTATTAAGTTTGTAGTATCTATAATATTGATTTTCTTTCTCAGTATGTAAGTAAGGTGGAATGCACGAGCCATATTTATACCATTTGTTTACTTCGGTTAATCATTCATTGATGTGGAAATTGATAGTTACCGAGTTACCGAGTTATCGTGTCTCCACTATATCATATTATCGCAAGTAGTATTTCTTCTCAAGAACGTGTCACGACTCAATTTCACCTATAGGTCGTGATGGTGCCTAACGTCACCGCTAGGCAAGCCAACTAATGAATTAAACATATATTTCCTCTTTTAATAAGTTTTCGAGTAATTAAACTTTCCTTATTTGCAAGATTTAAGAAAATAAAAGGTTTAAATAAATAAAACCAAGCAATAGTTCAAAAACACAATTCTACTAGCGTGTGTGCCAAAACCTGGTGTCACAAGTGTATGAACATCTAGTAGATTATACAAAACTCAACTACTGTCTGAATATAAAATAGACATAATACAAATACAAAGGAGAGGCTCTAGGAACTACAGAATGGCTCAGAAAGTAGCTCAACACTAAGCCTCGGGATATCTGGGATGCGCGCCGGTAGGACCGCCTAATACACCTGTCTCAGATCCTGTACAAAAAGTGCAGCAAGTGTAGCATGAGTACGTAAACAACGTGTACCCAGTAAGTATCAAGTCTAATCTCTAAGAAGTAGTGACGAGAGGTCGACTTCGACACTTACTATGGGTCAATAATATTAAGATAGGAATATTTAAATAAACACGATTTATGGGAATAATAACAAATTTCCTTAACAAGCAGGAATAAATAATTCTTTCACAATTTAATACATTCCAATAAGTCATTTATCTTTACAAGCTCCAATAATAATGTCAAGACACCGTGTAATTGTTATTATTAAGCACGATTTATGCCGAGGTCGTACGGCCCGATCCGAAATAATATGTACACTGCCGAGGGTCGAGCGACATGAACCATAGATGCATCTATCTACTGCCGAGGTGTTCGGCCCGCTCCACAAGAAGAGAAGGATATTTTATAAGCATTTGACTTAAACATTTTTGAGGTTTTATACAAAAATAATACCAATTTCACTAGCGATCTTTCACAATTTCCCCAACAAATACCAATATAATTTAGGCATTTTAAACTATTAAGTATGATGCAAAAATTCCAAATAGTTCATGAATTGGGTCCTAAACTACCCGGACAATAGCATAATAGTAGCTACGCATGGACTCTCATCACCTCGTACGTACGTAGCCCCCACAATTAGGAATAATTATTTATTTAAAATACCTATGGGGTAGATTTCCTCATACAAGGTTAGACAAAAAATTTATCTCGTCTCAAAGCTCACTTTCCGATCACAATTTCGCGTTATAGCCTCAGTTTGGTGCCGAAAAATCCAAAACTAGTCAAACATTACATAATTTAATCAATAAATACTCAAAATTTTATAATTTATCTATTAGAGTAATTACCCAACCCAAATTGGTAAAATTTCTAAAATTTACCCCGGGCCCACATGCCCGGATTCCGGAAATATTCGGAGGAAATCGTCACCCATAACCTTAAGAGCTCAAATATACAGTTTTTATTCCATTCCATAACCATTTTCGTGGTTAAAATCTCATTTTTATCAAAATCTAGGTTTTTCATCTAAACCCTTAATTTTCACAATTTATAAGTTATAATCTACCCATAATCTATGTATCTAACTCACAATAGGTAGAATTAACCTACCTCCAAGTTACTAGGTGAACACCCCTTTCAAGAAGCTCCAAAATTGCCAAAGAATGGAAAAATGGGCTCAAA
Organism: Nicotiana tabacum; assembly: GCF_000715075.1. Lineage (NCBI taxonomy): Eukaryota > Viridiplantae > Streptophyta > Magnoliopsida > Solanales > Solanaceae > Nicotiana > Nicotiana tabacum. Next base: position 24,369,731 of record NC_134094.1, on the reverse strand, counting down.
AATGGGTGAGCCCCGTTTTTAAGACATTTTGCCCAATAGGTTTTTCGCACCTACACTTCCGCTTCTGCGGGAAAATCCTCGCAGGTGCGGTCCTCCCCAGCTGGCCCAAAATTCCTGTAATGACCCCGCCGGTCGTTTTGAATATTATAACCTCGTTTTCCCATTTACTGCTCAATTTATGTCTTGTAATTGATTATTGACTTATCGGGTTAGTTGGTTCGGGTCCGGAAGGAATTCAGAATGAAATGAGACACTTAGTCTCATAATTAAAAATTTAAGTTAGAAAAGTGGACCGGATATGGACCTATGTGTAAACGACTTCGGATTTGAATTTGATGATTCCAATAGCTCCGTATGGTGATTTTGGACCTAGTAGCATGTCCGGAAAAAATTTTGGAGGTCCGTAGAGGAATTAGGCTTGAAATGCCGAAAGTTAAATTTTTGGAAAGTTTTATCGAGGGGTTGAATTTTTAATATCGGGGTCGAAATCCGATTTTGAAAATTTTAATATGTATGTTATGTCATTTAAGACTTGTGTGCAAAATTTGAGATCAATCGGATGTGATTTGATAGGTTTCAGTGTTGTTTGTAGAAATGGAAAGTTTCAAAATTTATTAGGCTTGAATCTATGTATGATTCGTATTTTTAGTGTTGTGGGATGTGATTTGAAGACTCGACTAAGTTCGTATGATGTTTTAGGACTTGTTGGTATATTTGGTTGAGGTCCCGAGGGTCTCGAGTGAGTTTCGGATGGTTAACGGATCAAAAATTGAACTACAATAGCTGCTGCAATTTCCGTCTGTTGGAAATTTCTTCTGCCAGAATCGAGCCCAGAATCGAGCCCAAATAAATCAAGCCCAGAATCGAGGGCCACGATCGAGCCCAGGGTCTAGGGCCACGATCGAAGGCAGGGTCAAGGATCAGGATCGAAGCCACGATCGAGCCGAGGGTCGAGGGCCACGATCGAAGGCAGGGTCGAAGACATGATCGAAGGCCAGGGTCGACGGCCATGATCGAGCCCAGGATCAAGGATCTCGATCGAAGCCCAAGATTGAGGCAGAACCGAGGCAGGCTGGGCAGAATTATAAAGCAGGGACTTTGTCCCATTCGCCATTTTTGAAAAATTGAAGCTTGAGGAGAGGCTATTTTTGATAGATTTTCAAGGAAAACTTGAGGTAAGTCCCTTGTAATCATTTCTACTCCATAATATTGTATTATCATCCAGTGTTTTAAAAGGTGTGGGCGTAAGGAGGGCATTTTACATATTTCTCAGCGGGGCGTAAGCCCCATAGGTATTTAATTTTTAATATTTTATAAAATAATATAATGACAATTAATATTTACAAACAGGTAAAATTGCATAAAAATTGAAGAAAACTATATATTTGTGTGCTCCATCCCCACAAAATAACTAATCAAAACAATCTATTATACGTTACTTACAAGCACAAGTAATTTGAGTCTAAAAGAATAAAGTTTTCTATATGGAGGAACAAAAAGGATGATTAACCTGCAATTTTAACTTTGAATTTGCTGCTATGAAGAAAAATGTAGTTCTCTTTGTATTTGTAAAAAAAATTAAATATTCGTTGCTTTTTGGAGATATTAGCAGACTAGAGGACAAAATAAAAATTTGAAAAAATCATGAATTAGGGCTTAAATCAATAAAAAAGGTCTTTACTTTTAAATTTAATACTTTTGAGTTTCTTTTTAAACCTTTTGAGTAATAACCAAACTCACTTTGGAGAATTTGAGTATTATATGAAGGACTAATTCAACAAATTTTATTTTAATTTAAAAAAGTGTCTGGGGCTTACTCCTTACAAAAAAGAAACGCGCCCCGAACCCCCGGGCGTACGCCCCGAACGCCCGGGCGTACTCCTCGAACGCCCGGGCGTACCCCCAAATTGCGGGGCATACGCCTCTTGAGACTTTTGCCCCACACCATCGCCCCAGGGCATTTTTGATACGACTCGCCCCAGGGCTCGCCCCAGAAACGCCTTTTAAAACAGAGTTATCATTGAATAATCCGACTAGATTACATCATTTTGAGGTGTAAATCGGAGATTGGAACTTAGAAATTTGGAAATAAGATTCGTAGATTTGAGGGTTGAGTTGAGGTCGGATTTTGGTAAAATTGGTATGCTTAGACTCGTGGTTGAATGAGCTTTCAGATTTTGTAATTTTTGTCAGATTCCGAGGCGTGGGCCCCACGGGCGATTTTTGAGCTAAATTTATGATTTTTATGGAAAACTAGTATTTTCTTATGGAATTAATTCCAATAAATTTTATTGACCGAAAAGAATTATTTGTGACTAGATTCGAGGCATTCAGAGGCCGATTTGCGAGGCAAAAGCATAGCAGAGTAAAGAATTGCACGTTTGAGGTAAGTAACAATTATAAATCTGGTCCTGAGGGTATGAAACCCCGGATTTTGTGTCATGCGATTATTTTGGAGGTGACACATATGCTAGGTGACGGGCGTGTGGGCGTGCACCGAGGGAATTAGGACTTGGTCCGTTCCGTGGAAACTGTATAGTTGAATAATTTATTGTTAGCTATATGCTCTCTATGTGTTGAAGAAATTTGACTGTAAATCATATCAGAAATCATTCTTAGGCTATGTGATAGTACTGTTGAATACCACAGAGGTCACGTACTTATTGAATTATTTGCTAATTTCTATCTTATGCTCAGTCATGATTTTACTTTCATGTGATACCTCAGTCTTTCTTGATAGTTGTTAATGCATTATGTTATCTTTGTTTGGGATGATCTTTGTGATTTCTATGAGTCCGAGAGACCAGAGAGGTTAAGGACTGAATAAGGCCGAAGGCCTGTCGGTGAGATAAGGATATTATAGCACTCTCGTGCAGGATATTATAGCACGCGAGTTGTCCGTGCAGCACTTGAGTTGTCCGTGCAGATTAAGGCGCTTGGGCTGTAGGAGCCCCTCCGGAGTCTGTACACACCCCCAGTGAGCGCGAGTACCCATTGAGTGTGAGTGCTGAGGGATGAGAGCCGAGTGGTTGAGTGGTGGTGACGAGTTGAGTGATTGTTGCCTGAGAGGTTGTACTTGCTTTTATTTGTTAGTGCACTTAATTGCTATCTGTCACTGTTGTGAAATTCTGTGAAAGATTTTTTATCCGGATTACATGAAATTAAACTGTATAAAAATTGATTTGACTTAAACTACCAGATTTGAAAGCATGTCTATTCTTTGCTGGAATTACTGAAAGTGAACTAAAACTGTGTAGCTCGTCATTATCTTCAGTTTCTTAAATATTATTGTTACTTACTGAGTTGGTTGTACTCATACTACACCCTGCACTTTGGGTGCAGATCCAGGTGTTTTCGGACATAGCGGGTGTTGATCATTTCGCGTAGTTGATTTTTCAGGAGATTTTGAGGTAGCTGCCGTGTTCCGCAGACCTTATCTCTCCTTCCCTATCTCCTTATTACTATATTTTGGTCTTAGACTATTATAAACCGTGCTTTTTCAGACTTGTATTCATATTAGATGCTCATGTACTCAGTGACACCAGGTTTTGGGGAGTGTTCATATCAGTATTTGTTATATTTTATACTGTATTTAATAATTGTATTTTCAAACTTGAGAGAAAATATGATTTATCTAGATTATCGGCTTGCCTAGTATCAAGATAGGCACCATCACGACAGGTTGGGATTTTGGGTCGTGACAATTCTACACCTGCGGACCAGTGGTTCGCTTCTACGCATCCGCTGGTGCGACCAGCCTTCCGCACCTGCAGCCCTCGTCGCGCCTGCGGTCCCTTCCTTGGCACCTGCGCGCTCGCAGGTGTGCCAAATCCTCTGCGCCTGCGGTCACTGGGCTGCCCTCATTGGTTCGCTTTTGAGGCTCATGGCTCTCACCTGCGAGCTAGCACCTGTGGCTGGCCAAGTGCAGGTGCGATTTTACCAGAAGCTGAAAGCTTCAGCTGTTGCTCATAAGTCCAAACTTGGTCCGAGCCTCATCCGATTAACACCCGATGCCCCCGGGGCCCGTCTGAACATACCAACAAGTTTGAAATCATAAAATGGACTCGCTCGAACTCTCGGAACGCATAAAACAACATCAAAACTAAGAATAATATCCCAAACGAAATTGATTCAACTTAGAAACTTCAAGTTCTTCAAGCTTACTCTGAACGTGCTGAAACATACTTAAACTATTCGGAATGACATCAAATTTTGCGTGCAAGTCTTAAATCACCATACAGAACTATTCAGCGGACATCGATTACTCCAAAACCTACTCCAAACAAAATTTGAAGAACTTTAAACCTTTAAATAGCTAATTTTCACTATTAAGCGCCGAAACGCTCCTTGGTTGTCCAAAACCCGATTCGAGCATACGCCCAAGTCCAAAATCATCATACGATCCTATTGGAACCGTCAAATCCTGATTCCGAGGTCGTTTACTCAAAACATTGACCGAAGTCAAACGTACCTTTTTCAAGCCAAACTAAGGAACCAAGTGTTCCGTTTTCAACCCGAACCCTTCAAATTCCTAAACTAACTACCCCTGCAAGTCATAAAACAGTAAAAACACATACAGGGAGCCTTAATTAGAGGAACGGGGTTCTAGAAAGCAAAACGACCGGTTGAGTCGTTACATTCTCCACCTCTTAAACAAACGTTCTTCCTCGAACGGGTTTAGAATCATACCTGGAGTGCTGAATAAGTGTGGATATCTTCTCCGCTTGTCCTCCTCGGTCTCCCAAGTCACTTCCTCGACTGGTTGTCCCCTCCACTGAACCTTTACCCCTGGAAATCTTCTTGGACCTCAATTGGAAACCCTGCCTATCAACAATGGCAACTGGCTCCTCCTCATAACCCAAGCTCTCATATAACTGAACCGTGCTGAAGTCTAACACATGCGACATGTTGGCATGATACTTCCGGATCGTAGTTACATGGAAAATTGGATGAACTCCTGATAAACTAGGAGTCAAGGAAAGCTCGTAAACAACCTCCCCAACTTATCTCAACACCTCAAATGGGCCTATAAACCTTGGACTCAACTTGCCCTTCTTTCCGAACCTCGTGATTCCCTTAATCGGCGAAACCTTCAAGAGAACATTCTCGCCCACCATAAATGATAAATCACGCGTAATCTGATCCACGTAACTCTTCTGTCTAGATTGTGTTGTACGAAGTCGCTCCTGAATCAACTTTACCTTTTCCAAGGCATCCTTCACCAAATAAGTACCATATAACTTAGCCTCGCCGGGCTCAAACCATCCAATGGGCGAACGACATTGCCGACCATATAAAGCCTCAAATGGAGCCATTTCGATGCTGGATTGGTAATTGTTGTTATAAGAAAACTCGGTCAAAGGCAAGAAATGATCCCACTGACCTCCAAAGTCAATCACACATGCCCTGAGCATATCCTCCAAGATCTGAACTGTCCGCTTTGACTGCCCGTCGGTCTGCGGATGAAAGGCTATGCTAAGCACTACACGAGTCCCAATTCACTCTGTACTACTCTCCAGAAATGTGAAGTAAAGTGAGGGCCTCTATCTGATATGATGGAAATTGGCACACCATGAAACCGAACTATCTTCTGAATATAAATTTGGGCCAACCTCTCTGAAGTATACATAGTCACAACCGGAATGAAGTGTGCCGACTTGGTCAACCTGTCGACAATGACCCAAACTGCATCAAACTTCCGCAAGGTCCGCGACAACTCAACTATGAAGTACATAGTAATGTGCTCCCATTTCCACTCCGGTATAGTCATTTTCTGAAGTAGGCCACCAGGCCTCTGGTGCTTATACTTAACTTGCTGGCAATTTAGGCACTTGGCTACATACTCAACTATGTCTTTCTTCATCCGCTGCCACCAATAATGCTGCCTCATGTCGCAATATATCTTTATAGCACCTGAATGAATAGAATACCGAGAACTGTGTGCTTCTTCTAGGATCTTTTCCCTCAGCCCATCCACATTAGATACACATAGACGATCCTGGAGTCGCAGAACACCATATTCGCCGATAGTAACCTCCTTGGAACTACCCCGTAGTATGGTATCTCGGAGAACCAACAAGTGTGGATCATCAAACTGGCGAACCTTGATCCACTCAAATAGTGAAGATTGGGCAACAACACATACAACAACTCGACTGGGCTCTGAAATATCCAGCCTTACAAGTCTGTTAGACAAGGACTGAATGTCCAAAGCTAATGGCCTCTCCTCTGCTGAAATGAAGGTCAAACTATCCATACTCTCTGCCTTTCTGCTCAAGGCATCTGCAACTACGTTTGCGTTGCCCGGATGATAAAGGATAGTAATATCATAATCTTTTAGTAACTTAAGCCACATGCGCTGTCTCAAATTTAGATCCTTCTATTTGACCAAATGCTGCAAGCTGCGATGATCAGTGTAAACCTCACATGACACCCCATAAAGATAATGCCTCCAGATCTTAAGAGCATGAACTATCGTAGCCAATTCTAAATCATGTACTGGGTAATTCTTCTCATGGGGCTTCAACTGACGTGAAACATATGCAATAACTTGCCCTTCCTACACCAATACACAACCTAGGCTAACACGTGAAGCGCCGCAATACATTGTATACATCCCTAAACCAGAAGGCAACACTAACACTGATGCTGAAGTCAATGCGATCTTGAACTTCTGAAAGCTCACCTCACAATCATCGGACCATCGGAACGGAGCACCCTTCTGGGTCAATTTTGTTAAAGGTGCTGCAATAGATGAAAATCCCTCCACAAACCGATGATAATAACCTGCTAACATCAGAAAACTCCTGATCTCAGTCACCGAGGTAGGACAATGCCAATTCTGAACTGCCTCGATCTTTCTGGGATCAACTTTAATACCCTCGCCAGATACAATATGTCCTAAAAAAGCTACAGAGTCTAGCCAAAATTCATACTTGGAGAACTTAGCATATAGCTTTTGTCCCCTCAAGGTCTAAAGCACCAATCTCAAATGTTGCTCGTGTTCCTCTATGCTACGCGAATAGATCAAAATGTCATCAATGAAAACGATGACAAACGAGTCGATATACAGCCTGAACACCCGGTTCATCAGATCCATAAATGCCATCGGGGCGTTAGTCAGACCGAAGGAGATTACCAGAAACTCATAATGGCCATATCTAGTCCGGAAAGCAGTCTTCGGAACATCCGAATCTCTAATCTTCAACTGATGGTACCTCGATCTCAAGTCGATCTTAGAGAACACTCTGGCACCCTACAACTGGTCAAATAAATCATTAATACACGGCAACAAGTGCTTGTTCTTAATAGTAACTTTGTTCAATTGGCGATAATCAATACACATACGCACAGTCCCATCTTTCTTCTTCACAAATAATACCGGTGCGCCCCAAGGCGACACACTCGGCCTGACGAACCCCTTTGCTAACAACTCCTCAAGCTGTTCCTTCAACTCTTTTAGAACCATATGGTACGGTGGGATAGATATAGACTGGGTACCTGGGGCTAAATCAATATAGAAATCAATATCACGATCTGCTGGCATGCCTGGAAGATCCAGAGGAAACACATCGGAGAACTCTCGGACTACGGGCACCAAATCAATGGCTGAAGTCTTTGCCGTAGTGTCCCGAACATAGGCCAAATAAGCCAAACAACCCTTCTCGACCATGTGTCGAGACTTCATAAAGGAAATAACCTAACTAGATGCACTGAGAAACGAACCCATCCATTCCAATCTAGGCAACTCTGGCATTGCCAAGGGACCAGTCCTGGCATGACAGTCTAGGATGGCATGATATGGAGATAACTAGCCCATGCCCAGGATGATCTCAAAGTCGGTCATATCAAGCAGCAGAAGATTTGCTCTAGTTTCGTAACCACATAATGTAACAATGCAGGACCGGTAGATCCGATCCATAACAACAGAATCGCCCAAAAGAGTGGACACATAAATAAGAGTACCCAAGGACTCACGAGAAACACCCAGGAAATGAGAAAACAAAGATGACACATATGAAAACGTAGACCCTGGATCAAATAATACTGAGGCATCTTTACCGCAGACAAAAATAATACATGTGATCACGGCATCTGAGGCCACTACATCTGGTCTAGCCAGAAATGCATAGAACCTAGCTGGAGCACCACCTGACTGGCCTCCACCTCTAGGAGGACCCCTACCCACATGCTCTCCACCTCTGGGCGGCCGAACGACTGGTGGAACAATTGGCACTGTAATCATAGGCTGCTGACCCTGCTGCACTGCCTTGCTCCAAAGCCTGGGGCAGATTCTCCGTACATGACCGAAATCTCCGCATTCGAAACAACTCTTCAGTACGGTGGACTGGTGACCTGAAGTCTGGCCTTGATGGTTTGAACACCCACTGGAGGAACCCTAGATAGCTGATGGGCGGTAAGTACTCTCTCGCATAGCACTGAAATAAGGTGGCACAGAAGCACTTCGAGGAGGTGGCAGTGCTGGATAAGGGGTTTGCTAGACTGACCCCTCACGAACTGACCTCTGCCCCTAACCGGGGCACCACTGAACTCTTTCGAATATCGAAACCGCTTGTCCCTCGCCGCCTGCTCCCGGCTTCGCTGACCGACACCCTTGATCCTTCGAGCTATCTCCACAACTAGCCCGTAAGAAGTCTCTATCTCCACCTCTCGAGCCATGGTGGCCTAAATACCATAGTGCAATCCGGCGAAAAAACTCTGCACTCTCTCTACCTCGGTAGGTAGTATCAGAAGCGCATGGCGAGACAACTTAGAGAACCTTGTCTCATAGTCAGTCACTGACATCTGACCCTGCTGGAGCTGCTCGAACTAGAATCGCAACTCTTCCTTTTGAGAGGGTGGAATGTATCTGTCCAAGAAGAGGTGTGTGAACTGTTCCCAAGTCATAGGAGGGGAACCTGCTAGTCTGCCAAGAAGATGTGAGTGCCACCACCTACATACCCTTCCCTCAAGCTAAAAAGTAGTGAAGTCCACCCCATCAGACTCTAGTATCATCATGTTGTGCAGTCTCTCCCTACACAGATCAATAAAATCCTCGGGGTCCTCGTGTCGCTCACCTCCAAAAGTAGGAGGATGAAGCTTGGTCTATCTGTCTAATAGCTTGTGCGGATCAATGGCCGCAGTTGGTATGGGCTCCGGTGTAGCTGCTGCAACTTGCTGAGCTCCACCCATGGGTAGTGCACCCTGGGTCTGATATACCACAGCTGCATGCCCATGAGCCTGCGCGGTAGGGGTCTGTGCTCCCCCTCCCACTTGATATGTGGGTGGGTTTGTCATAAAATAAATCGGCCTGAGTCATGGTATCCATAAACCGCAGCATACGACCCATGACCTCCTGAAATCCCGAAGCGGTTGTGAAATCCACTTTAGCTGGCTGTGCCGCAGGCACCTCGCCCTGCTCCTCAATAATAGGATCCTCTACTTGTAGCATAGCTGGAGCAACTCTGGGACGTCCTCATCCCCTACCACGGGCTGGAGCCCTCCCCCGACCTCTTCCTCAGCCTCTAGCAACAAGGGGAAGCTCTTCCCTGGTCTGGAACCTCCGTAGAGCGCGTTCTCACCATCTGTGAGAGAATAAGGGAAAGATACTTAGTATTACATCAACTTCACGATAGGATATGAAGAAAGGTAGTTTCCTAACACCCTATAGCCTCTTGAAGATAAGTACAGATGTCTCCATACCGATCCGCAAGACTCTAGTGGTGGTCAAATGGGTATTTCTTATAAATTACCTAGAGCCTATATTTGTCACGACCCAATTTCACCTATAGGTCGTGATGGCGCCCAACGTCACCGCTAGGCAAGCCAACTAATGAATTAAACATATATTTCCTCTTTTAATAAATTTTCGAGTAATTAACTTTCCTTAGTTGCAAGATTTAAGAAAATAAAAGGTTGAAATAAATAAAACCAAGTAATAGTTCAAAACCACAATTCTACTAACGTGTGTGCCAAGACCTGGTGTCACAAGTGTATGAGCATCTAGTAGATTATACAAAATCCTAAATACCGTATGAACATGAAATAGATAGAATACAAATACAAAGGAGAGACTCTAGGAACTACATAACGGCTTAGAATGCAGCTCACCACTAAGCCTCGGGATATCTGGGATGCACGCCTGTAGGATTGCCTGATGCACTGTCTCAGATCCTGCACAAAAAAGTGCAGCAAGTGTAGCATGAGTACGTAAACAACGTATACCAGGTAAGTATTAAGTCTAATCTCGAAGAAGTAGTGATGAGAGTTCGACTTCGACACTTACTATGGGTCAATAATATTAAGATAGGAATATTTAAATAAATACAGTTTATGGGAATAATAACAAATTTCCTTAACAAACAGGAATAAATAATTCTTTCACAATTTAATAATTTCTAATAGGTCATTTATCTTCACAAGATGCAATAATAATGTCAAGACACCGTGTAATTGTTATTATTAAGCACGATTTATACCGTGGTCGTACGGCTCGATCTGAAATAATGTGTACACTACCGAAGGTCGAGCGACACCAACCATAGATGTATCTATCTACTGCCGAGGCGTTCGGCCCGCTCCACAAGAAGAGAAGGATATTTTATAAGCATTTGACTAAAACATTTTTGAGGTTTTATACAAAAATAATACCAATTTCACTAGCGATCTTTCACAATTTCTCCAACAAATACTAATATAATTTAGGCATTTTAAACTATCAAGTATGATGCAAAAATTCCAAATAGTTCATGAATTGGGTACTAAACTACCCGGACAATAGCATAATAGTAGCTACGCACAGACTCTTGTCACCTCGTACGTACGTAGTCCCCACAATTAGGACCAATTATTTATTTAAAACACCTATGGGATAAATTACCTCTTACAAGGTTAGACATGAGACTTACCTCATCTCAAAGCTCACTTCCCGATCACAATTTCACGTTATAGCCTCGGTTTGGTGCCGAAAAATCCAAAACTAGTCAAACATTACATAATTCAATCAATAAATACTAAAAATTCCATAATTTATCTATTAGAGTAATTACCCAACCCAAATTGGTAAAATTCCTAAACTTTAGCCCGGGCCCACGTGCCCGGATTCTGGAAATATTTGGAGGGAATTGTCACCCATAACCTTAAGAACTCAAATATATAATTTTTATCCCATTTCATAACCATTTTCGTGGTTAAAATCTCATTTTTATTAAAACCGAGGTTTTTTATCTAAACCCTTGATTTTCACAATTTACATGTTATAATCTACCTATAATCTATGTATCTAACTCACAATAGGTAGAATTAACTTACCTCCAAGTTGCTAGGTGAACACCCCTCTCAAGAAGCTCCAAAATCGCCCAAGAATGGAGAAAATGGGCTCAAAATGGTTGAGCCCCGTTTTTAAGACATTCTGCCCAGTAGGTTTTTCACACATGCGCTTCCGCTTCTGCGGAAAAATCCTCGCAGGTGCGGTCCTGTAATGTCCCGACTTGTCATTTTAAGAATTTACGCCCCGTTGAGTGACTTAAGGTCTCGAGCAGCCTCACAATATGTATTATGACCCGCGTATGTGGTCGAGTTTGATTTACGGATGATTCGGAGTGATTTGGGACACTTAGTCCCTAAGATAGAAGCTTAAGTCTTAGGATTTTTACTGTAGTCAGAAGTGTATGAAGACGACTCCGAAATAGAGTTTTGTCGGTTCCATTAGCTCCGGTGGGTGATTTTGGACTTAGGAGCGTGTCCGGACTGTGAATCTGAGGTCTGTAGCCAATTTAGGCTTGAAATGGCGAAAGTCGAATTTTTGAAAAGTTTGACCGAGGGTTGACTTTTTGATATCGGGGTCGGAATGCGATTTCGAAAGTTGAAACAACTCCGTTATGTAATTTGAGACGTGCCTGCAAAATTTGACATCATTCCGGGTTGTTTTGATAGGTTTCGGCACGAGTTTTAGAAGTTTGAAAGTTTTGGAAGTTCATAAGTTCGATTCATGATGCGATTTGTATTTTCGGCCTTATTTGATGTGATTTGAGACCTCGAGCGAGTCCGTGTTAGGTTGTGGAACTTGTTGGTATGTTTAGACGGGGTCCCGAGGGCCTCGGGTGTATTTCGGGGTGGTTTCGGACCAAACTGGAGCTGTTTGGACTGCTGTTGCTGAAGTCTTGTTTCTTTCTTCGTGAACGCGAAGGGAGTTGTTCGCGAAGAGGAATTTCAGGGGCTGATGGTTTAGCCTTCGCGAACGTGAAGATGTGGACGCGAACGCGAAGAAGGAGCAGGGCAAGCCTTCGCGAACGCGGCCGAGGCAATGCGAACGCGAAGAAGAAAGGAAGGGTTGGGGCAGAGGTCGTGTGACCTTCGCGAACGCGAAGCGCGGAACGCGAACACGAAAGAGTTGGTCAGCTGGTCATCGCGAACGCGACGAGGAGGTCGCGAACACGAAGAGGAAATGATGGGACAGGAACAGTTGGCCTTCACGAACGCGACTCTGGTCACGCGAACGTGACTCTGGTCACGCGAACACAAAGAAGGATTTGAGGCAGCTGGGTTTTGGCCTTCGCGAACGTGAAGAAGGTGTATCTGGGCAGAATTAAAAGTCCCAAAAATGGGGGTTTGAGTTCATAACTCAAAAATCAAATTGGGAGCTCGGTAGAAGGCGATTTTTGGAGAGATTCTTGCGTGGGTGTTTGGGGTAAGTGATTCTTATCCAATTATGATTAATTTTCATGATTATGTCTTTGAATCCATCATTTAATTCGGATTTAATAGAGGAAAATCAAGATTTTTGTAAAATCTTTCAAAAATGATAATTTAAGATTTGGAGGCCGAGTTGTTATTGGAATTCGATAAAATTGGTATGGTTGAACTCGTATCGGAATGGGTGTTCGAATTTCATGAAAATTATGTCGGGATCCGAGAGGCAAGTCCCGCGTTGACTTTTGTTGACTTTTTGGAATAAATTTTTAAGTCGATGTGTTATTATCCAGAATTATTTCCGATGAATTTTAATGAAATTATACAATTGAATTGGATAGATTTGAGCTGTCCGGATGTCAAATTCAAGCAAGAAAGCTATTTTGGAATATCGACATAACTTCAATAAGGTAAGTGTCTTGCTTAACCTCGAGTAGGGGAATTACCCCTTAGGCATTGAGTCTTATGTGACGTTTGTGAAATGTAAAAAGTCGTGTACGCGAGGTGACGAGTACGTACTCAGGCTTATACGTGCAAAATTCATTGAATTAAAGTCTTAGGCATTATTGTGTAGTAAATTGGAAAATTGTGGAAAATTATTAAATCATCTGTTTGCCATGCCTAAATCCTTATTGTTGAATTTGTTTTTATATGATAATTTGATGTGATTGTTACTTGAAATATTTATGAAATTTCGTGAGTATTGTTGGTTTAATATTTCTTGGAAATTAATTCCAATATGAATTTTCTTATGCAAATAATTAATTTAAGCGAGCTTAAGAATAAGTATTAATATAATTATCTAAATTTGCATTAATGAAGGCTTTGCTTTATGCTGAGTAATTTCTATCTCTATTGATTGTTTTTGGGTGTTATATACATTTTTTGTGGAGCCTTGGATTATTTGTTGTGAAATTAATTGATTTCGTTATATCTTTGGAATTTGGTTGTGGCCATTGGGCAAATTGTGATATGAATTAATTTTGTTATGTTGTTGTGATAATTTCCCGTGTGAATTGTTGTGTTGTGTGAATTATTATTTTGGGGAGATAAGGGTGGCATTTCACCGTTGATTTTATGGGGTTATAAGGGTGATATTTCACTGTTGTGTTTGTTGGGATATTGTCTGGGCGGAGCGATAAGGGTGGTAATAGGAGCGATAAGGGTGTCTATTGTCAGGGACGATATGTGATAACATGGAGTTGTGGTGTTGATGATTTTCATGTGATGTTGTGATTTTCTTGTGTTTATTTTTATACCTTGTACAATTTGTCTTGTTGTCGGTAAATTGATGATAATCTCATTTATGTTGAAATTGAGAGCCTGTGGCTATGGCCAGGCGGATTATAAAAAGAAATGTGGGCACGAGGTTCCGTGAGTAAATAATGAGGATATTTGGCACGTGAATTGTCCGTGCAGTTGAGATATAAAATATGGGCACGAGGTGCTGTGATGAAATGATAATGATATTTGGCACGTGAGTAGTCCGTGCAGTTGTGATATGAAATGAGGGCACGAGGTGCCAAGGAAATATGATGATTTAATTCTGGGTACGAGGTGCCGTGAAAACATGAAAAATGGGCTAAAACCCGTGTTTATGAAAAATATAAAAATAGGCTGACACCCGTATTTTTATGATTATGAAAAGAGGTGTCACATGGTGACTTTTTAATTTAAAGAATTATATTCAAAATATTTATTTGGAAGGATTTTTACTTAGAAAGTATTATATGAAAGAATTGTATTTGAAAGATATTTATTTGAGAAAATTATATTTGAAAAGATTTATTGAAAGAATTATATTTGAAAAATAATTATTTGAGAAAATTATTTTTGAAAGAGAATTATTTGGAAGCATTATATGTGAAAGACATTTATTTGAAGGACTTGATTTAATTGGGTGTAATTATACTTATTAATCGTTGAGCGATATTAATGGTATTCTTGTTGTCTGCTGTGCATATCACTGGTTGTTTCATGTTGCCCTATGGTTATTGTTTTCTATTATTTTGTATATTATATCGCACAGGTTATTAGACTAGTGAGTGTCTTGACTGTACCTCGTCTCTACTCCATTGAGGTTAGTCTTGATACTTACTGGGTACCGACCATGGCGTACTCATACTACACTTCTGCATATTTTTATCCAGAGCCAGGTATTAAAGATAACGGACTTGAGCACAGTTAAAACGGGATCGTAAGGATTCAAGGTAGAGCTGATTGGTGGTCGCAGTCCCTTGGAGTCTTTTCATTTCATTGTACTGTTAACTTGTAATCAAACAGTATTTTATATTCGGTCCTCGTGATCATTCTATGTATTCAGTTAGAGTTCGTGACTCAGTAATACCAGTCTTGGGAGGTTGTGTATTGTAATTATTTCTGATGTTAGTTTTCAAAAAAAAAAAATGGCTTCAAAAGGTAATTTAAATCGGCTTACCTAGTCTTAGAGACTAGGTGCCATCACGACGCCTGTGGTGGGATTTTGGGTCGTGACAAGTTGGTATCAGAGCTCTAGGTTCATAGGTTCTATGAGTCACGAACGAGTCTAGTAAAGTTGTGGATCGGTACGGAGACGTCTGTACTTATCTTCGAGAGACTACAGAACTGTTAGGAAATTTCCATTTCTTTCATTTATGTCGTTCAGAATTTGTTGAATTTGGAATTTGAACCTTTGTATCTCCATTCTCTCACAGATGGTGAGGACATGTGCTACTGGGTTAGCTGAGCAGACATCCACACATACTGCTAGGGTTGCAAGAGGCCGGGGCCGAGGTAGAGGCCGAGGAAGGGCTCGTGCTACGACTAGAACACCTGTCAGAACAACAGTTGAGGAACCACCAGTAGCTCCAGTTAGGGGACAGGTACCAGAAGCACCTGTTGTTACCCTCGGACTTCAGGAGACTTTGGCACAGTTCCTGAGTATGTTTGGTATATTAACTCAAGCGGGATTGATCTCTGTTGCACCAAACATTCCGCAGATTGGGGGAGTAGCTCAGACTCCTACCACAACTCCAGAGCAACGAGTTCACATTGGTCAGGTTCCAGGTGTAGTACCGGCAAAACCTGTTATTCCGGTTCGGCCTGAGGTCATGCCCGAGGCATCAGAAGAAGAACAAAAGAGATTTGAAAGGTTTAAGAGGTATAGTCCACCAACTTTCACTGGCACAACTACAGAGGATGCCCAAGAATTTCTAGAAAATTGTCACTATATTCTCCGCACCATGGGTATTGTGGAGGTGAGCGAAGTTGTATTTACTACATTTCAACTATTAGGCGCAGCGTATCGGTGGTGGAAAATCTATGAAGAAGGTAGACCAGCCGATGCCACACCACCAACTTAGGCTCAATTTTCAGAAATATTCGTGAAAGAGTTTGTTCCCCAGACTCTCAGAGATGCGTGGCGCACAAAGTTTGAATGGTTGCGTCAGGGCACTATGGCAGTGTCAGAATATGCTATCAGGTTCAGTGAGTTAGCCCGTCATGCACCTATCTTAGTTCCTACAATCAGAGAACAGGTCCGCAAATTTATTGAGGGGCTCGATTATGATATTAAAATATGCATGGCTCGAGAGTTGCAAACTGATACTCCATTTCAACAAGTAGTGGAGAATGCAAGGAAGATTGAGGGTGTTTTAGGCGAGGAAAGGGAGTCTAAGGAGGCCAAAAGGTCTCAAAAATCTGGAGGGTTCAGTAGATTTTACTCTTCAGCTAGAACCCATTATAGCGGAGGCTCGAGCAGTCGATCAGCTCAGTCCGCACATCAGAATACTCGGAGTGCTCCAGTTTACAGTGCACCACCGACACGAGATTCTTACAGTGGTTATTCCAGTTATCCGACACAAACTCAGTACGAGCAGCCGCAACCTCAGAGGGGTTGTTATGAGTGTGATGATACTAGGCATATCATGAGAGATTGTCCCAGACTTGGGAGGGGTGTATTTAATCAGAACACTCCAGCTACAAGCTTTATTCCAGTTGGTACTCCACGTGCACAGTCAGCTAGACCTGGAGGACAGGCGGGTAGTGGGCTCCTAAGAGGTGGAGGCCCAACCCGTTGATTTAATCACTATGATTTGGCTGAGACCAATACACCAGATGGTGTCGTTACAAGTACGATCCTGATTTTTATTATAAAAGGATATTTTCCTTAATTTGATTCGGTTCTGAATATTGAGGTGAATCCTCTAATTATGCTCCACTTATGGGTGAGCTTCATAAATTTGTGACCCACTTATATGTGTATCCCTGTTGGGAGATTTAAAGATGTGAGTCTGTGTCTATCATTTTATTTTTGTGCACCATTGAGGGGTATAAGTCCAAAAGTAAAAATTTATTATTCAATACAATAGGTTTAATGTGTTTTAGAATAATTGATTCCAATATTTATGAATCATACGCCCTACCGGTGTGAAGTTCATTATATGTTGTGAAAATTATTTATGAAATATATTGAAAAGAAGAAAGAAAGGAAATTGAAAATTTCAATTGGCACTATGTGCAACAAAATTGTGATTCGGATTTGAGGACGAGATCCTAGCATTTTTACATGATGTGAAATATTTAAACTGGGTTGCAAGCCGCGGTGGAAGTTATGTCCCTTCCTTCGCACCTGCGCGCTCGCAGGTGAGCCAAATCCTCCGCGTCTGCGATCACTAGGCTGCCCTCATTAGTTCGCTTCTGTGGCTCGTGGCTCGCACCTGCGGCTGGCCAAGCGCATGTGCGATTGCACCAGAGGCTGAAAGCTTCATCTGTTGCTCATAAGTCCAAACTTGGTCCGTGCCTCATCCGATTAACACCCGAGGACCCCGGGGTCCCATCCGAACATACCAACAAGTTTGAAATCATAAAACGGACTCGCTCGAACTCTCGGAATGCATAAAACAATATCAAAACTAAGAATCATATCCCAAACCAAATTGATTCAACTTAGAAACTTCAAGTTCTTCAAGCTTACTCCGAATGTGCCGAAATATACTTAACCTACTCGGAATGACATCAAATTTTGTGTGCACGTCTTAAATCACCATACGGAACTATTCTCAGGCTCAGAATTTCAAACGGACCTCGATTAATCCAAAACCCACTCCAAACCAAATTTGAAGAACTTTAAACCTTCAAACATCCAATTTTCACTATTAAGCGCGGAAACACTGCCGGGTTGTCCAAAACCCGATTCGAGCATACGCCCAAGTCCAAAATCATCATACAAACCTATTGGAACTGTCAAATCCCGATTTCGAGGAAATTTACTCAAAACGTTGACCGAAGTCAAATTTACCTTTTTAAAGCCAAACTAAGAAACCAAGTGTTCCGTTTTCAACCTGAACCCTTTAAATTCCTGAACTAATCACCCTCGCAAGTCATAAAACAGTAAAAGCACATATGGAGAGTCTTATTTAGGGAAACAGGGTTGTAGAAGGCGAAACGATCGGTTGGGTCGTTACATAACGAAGGGACCTCTTAATTAAGATCGTAAAGTTTGTAAGAGCTGATAATTAATTATATATTTATATATCATAAAACAAGACATTAGAAACAATCTCGTAGAAGAAAAAATCACAGTGTTCCTGCATATATAATTATCATGCCGTGTGCTAGATTCTTATATGGCTGCAAGACGTGATTGATTTAATCTGTACATGAAATAATCATCTTTTTTTTAAGAATTAACTGTATATTACATTGTAAGCACATGTTATTATTGTTTTATTTTGCCTTGTACTTTGCTTTAAATCTAAGCCCTGATTATATTTTCCACGGAAACAAGGTCATTTTAGGTCTAATTTTCCTCCACGGCACTCCCCCCCAAACCCCCCTCCCCCAAACCCCCCCCCCCCCCAAAAAAAAAAAGGAAGAGTTCTAACTGTACGAGGGCTAACACACAACATATAACTTTCTATCTGATATGCTGAGGCTCATTTCTTCAAATTCAATGTTGTTTTAGTAGGAGTGTTGATCTTACATCACATCTTATTAAAATGACGTATAACTTTCTATGGTTCTAATAAGCACATTAGGAAAGAGATAGATAATTAAAAAGAAACTGATAAGATATTTAGATAAGCATAACCTACATGTTCTTTCCAACTTTCCTGCAAGTATGCATTTGCCATATTAATTGGTATTTTGAACAAATAGCAGTCAACTTTACTATTTTTTTTTTTGGTATATATAAATTATTTACTGATTATATATGATTTGACATATATTATACATGAAACACACACACATATTTTTGCCTACTATTTTTAATTTAAGTGATTGCGCGTGAGCGGCTATTTAGGCTAATTCTTCTTTATCAAATAAATTATTCCAGCATCAGTAAAAAATAATTTAAATCCAAACTTATATTCTATAAAGCCCTAGCAATCTGACTGATAACGAAGGTGTTTATAGGACTTATTATTATTATGACATGGATACATCAAGAAACCACAAATAGTATGATTCCAAAGGTTGTTAAGTTTTTTTTTTTAAAGTAGTACTTGCTAATTGATAAGAAAGTTTTTTTTTTTCTAATTGCAACACCCACATGGAACACTTGCTTTTGGTAAAAAAAGGAATATATGAAAATCTATTGGTTGTTTGCATACTATTTCGCAGGTTTAAATAACAAAATTTTAAGTTCTGTTACAGTTTGAATCATCTCAATTTATTTAATAATAATGGTGTCCGAATTACCTTACGCACGTGACTATTCCCATTTTTTGGATTGTTTTAGTATACTATTTCTTTAAGTGTGAATATTGACATGATTTTATATTTTTTTATCTGTATATGTTTAAAGCATCTAAATCTTATAAAGTCTAATAAGCTTTTCGTGATGGTGGGGAGTTGAATAAGTATCTAGGTCTTATATTAGCGTTAGTAGATACTTAAGAGACTAGAGCATATTTAGCAGAATGGGAAAAGAACAGAAATAACTTTATCCAATGAGTTTCAAACTATACGTCGTCATTGACTTTTGGGGATTTCTCCATTATCAGAGAAAGAAAAAAGAAAGAAATGTATAATACCTGCTTTCATGAAACAATATTTCTAATTATGCCAATTCTTAAGAGAAAATAACTTAATTATATATCCAAATATTGATGCTTGTATCGAATCACATCTATTTGTATGGTTAAATAATAAATTAAGTTAATTATATATATATATTAATTAACTATATTTACGTGATTAAACTGTATGTAAAAGATAACTGACATATAACCTTCACTGATTTGATGTAAATATTAAAACATATCCTAATCCTCCGCGACAGCTCGAATATTACCAAAAATAGGAAAATAACAAAAAAGAGAATATAAATAAAAGCAACGGTAAACGGAAGTAGGAGTATTGAAACATGTCCAAATCTTCCACGACAACTCGAATATTATCAAAAATTGAAATAATAAAAAAGAGAATATATATAAAAATATGCCATAATTTTCAGCGGCAACTCGAAAAATTACCAAAAATTAGAAATAGTAAAAAAAAAAGAGTAAAAATAAAAATAATGGTAAACTAAACTGGAATACTTATTCATTCATTTGCAAATTAAGGGATATTATTAAGAGAGTATCAAATACTAATAATCTTAGAATATCAAATCACTACTGGTCTGGGCTGGGCCTGAAAATTGACTTGACCGTCACAATATTGTAGAGGTAATTTTGAAATTCTTTTGAAAAATGGAGAGTACAGTCATCACTATAATTAAATATCTAAATTTACTTGCCTCATAACATGTGAACACTAAAGAAAATAAACTGGATTCATCTCTATGAACTACCAAAGCTGAAAAACCAAAGATGTTGGAAAAAATCTATAAATACTAGGCTTCTGCATTACAAAGTTCATATCATAGAGTAACTTTTAGTAATAAATACTCCCTCTGTTTCAATTTATGTGAACCTATTTCCTTTTTAGTCCGTGTCAAAAAGAATGACATCTTTCCTTATTTGGAAACAATTTACCTTTATGCAATGATTTATAGCCACACAAAATATATGTGCTTCATTCTACACCACAAGTTCAAAAGTCTTCTCTCTTTTCTTAAACTCTGTGCCCAGTCAAATGGGTTCACATAAATTAAAACAGAGGGAGTACAAGTTATATCATTATCATCCTGGAGAATGAGTACTAGGTTTATTAAGGATCGCAAAAGTGTTTTTCTTGCGAAGATAGAAAATCAGAATAATCGACAAGTGACCTCAATGCTGAAATGGTGTCTTCAAGAAAGCAAACGAGCTTGCTGCTATGAATGGTGCTGAAGATGGCATCATCATTTTTTCACCAGGTAACAAACCTTAAGTTTTTTTTGGTTATCTAGATATACATAATATATAACATCAACAAATATATGTAAATGTACATGCGGTTCATAATTAAACATGCAAATCCAAGAGTTTGAACATGATACTTAATCTCAAGTAAAATTAAAGCATCATATATAAAAATAATTCATGACACGGGAGACGTTATAACTGTAGATAAATTGATTTCTCTCCTCTTGCCATATTTTCTATTACTGATTTCTCTCCTCTAACCCTATAGGTAGCAAGCCTTACTCTTTTGGTCATCCAAATGTAAATGAAACCATTAACAAATATGTTGGGGAAGAAAATCCTCCATCACCATTATCATCAGGCATTGATGACAAGTATGTGCAGACGTTCCTAAAAGTCAATTCTAGAAAACTTAACGCACAACTCAATACTCTACAAGACCAGCTGGATTTTGCGTTAAACTTGAAAAATAAACTCAAGGAGATGAATAAGAATGTGGAGAGCCAACAAGAGTGGTCCAGGGGCCCTATAGAGAAGATGAACTACACAAAGGCTTCAATATTAAAAGAGGAGTTGGAAGATCTTCTCTTGAAGGTAAAGAACTATGGTATTGAACGTGGGTATGGTTACAAAATGAAAAGTGGAAGGCTGAATAAAAGCAACTACTAGTTTGTTACGATCAAACAATCGAAGCAATTTACAGAGAGAATAAATCAGAACATTAGTTCTGAGAGAAAGAGAAAAGGGGGAATTTTTATTGAACGTGATAAAGTGAGTTCTCTGATCTTTACACACCAGACTACTACAATATATATATATATATATATATATATATATATATATATATATATATATATATATATATATAAAGTAAATAGAGACTAGTATAAAAGAATGGCTACTACTAAAACAAGGTTACAACTATAAATATGACTAAGGGTCTTCCGAGTTGTCTTCATTATGGACCAGTGGGCCTGTGTCTTTAAGCTGGGCTGAAGTGGATATAGGAGAATATTGCGGATAGAAGAACGATTGTCACAAACCACTGGAACAGGGGTGAGGGAAGAAATGCCAAACTCACCCAGCAACATGACCATCCATACAATTTTAGCAACTAAATGTCTCAGAGCCCTGTACTCAGCCTCTGCTGAAGAGAGTGAAATAGTAGCCTGCTTCTTGGACTTCCAGAAAACAGGACACCCACCTAATAGTAATACAAAACCACTAACAAACTTTCTGGAAATAGAACAGCTGGCCCAATCAGAGTCACAGAAGCCAGTTAAGGAAAAGGAAGAGGAGTTGTTGAATAGCAAACCCAACTCAGGTGTATCCACTAAATATCTCAACACATGCAACCCAGCTTCAAAATGAGAAACTCTGGGTTGGGACATAAACTGACTAAGATGTTGAACACTGTAAGAAGTTTCAGGTCGAGTATGTTAAAGAAAATTTAACTTGCCAACTAATTTTCTATACAAAGAAGGGTCTGGAAGCAAGTCTCCAGAATCAGCATCCAACTTAGAATGTATGTCCAAAGGTGAAACAACAGAACTAACATGGGGGCAACAGAATTCAGAAAGTAAATACATATTAAACTTATGTTGAGTGACTACCAGACCTTGAGGATACTTAATAATTTGCAAACCTAAGAAATAGTGGGCTTCCCCCAAATCTTTGATCCGGAATTGAGCATCCAAAAAATGTTTTAAGGTAAAAATTTCAGCATGATCATCACCAGTCAACAAAATGTCATCCACATAAACAGCTACAATAGTAAGGGAGCAACCAACCAATTTAGTAAACAAGGAATAACCATTTTTGTTAGGAATTTACCCCTTTGACTGAAGAGCTGAGGAGAGCTTTGCATACCACTGCCTTGAAACTTGTCTAAGGCCATACAAAGATTTGTTAAGTTTACAAACTAGAGGAATAAAAGGATCAGGGGAAACAACCTGTAGGCCAAGAGGTATCTTCATATACACCTCTTCATCTAAATCGCCATGTAAAAAGGAATTATTCACATCCAATTGAAAAATAGTCCAATATTTCTTAATAACAATACTAAGCAAGCATCTAATAGTGGTAAGTTTGACAACAGGAGAAAATATTTCAGTAAAATCAATCCCCTCTTGTTGAGTATCCTCCTTAATGACAAACCTAGCTTTGTATCTTTCTATACTACCATCTGCCTTTTGTTTAACCTTATAAACTCATTTAGAAGAAATAGCGTTCTTACAAGAAAGTAAAGGAACTATTGCCCAAGTATTATTTGCCTCTAAGGCTTGAAATTCAGCCAACATAGTAGCCTGCCAAGCAGGGTTAGACACAGCCTGATGGTAGAATTGTGGTTCAAACAAGCAAGCATCAGAAGTAGAATTAGATTCCTTAGAAATAGACACACTTGTGCAAACATAATCTTTTAGGTGTGGAGGAGGGTTATGTGGCCTGGATGACCTCTTTAGAGAAACAGAAGAATCACCAGAAGAGGAAGTAGAAGAAGGAGAGATATTAGGAGAAACAAGATAATCAGCAGGATTAGACATACAAGAAGGAAAGAAAACAGGGGGAGAAGAAGCAGAATAAGGAAAGACAGACTCTTGGAATGTAACATCTCTGGAAAAAAAATACATTATGCTTGGTCAAATTGAGCAACTTATATGCTTTCTTAGTCATAATATATCCAAGAAATACACAACTAATAGTTCTTGATTGAAACTTGTCCCTATAAGGCTTAGGAACAATAGCAAAACATAAACAACTAAAAACTTTAAGGTGAGAATAAGAGGGAGGCTGATCATACAACAGTTCATAAGGTATTTTATGATGGAGCAAGGGTGATGGAAACCTATTAATAAGGTAAGTATCAGTGAGAAGACACTCCCCCAGTACTTTAGAGGCAACTTAGATTGAAACAGTAGAGATCTAGCAGTTTCTAACATGTGTTTGTGCTTCCTTTCCACAACTCTCTTTTGTCGTGGAGTGTGTGGAAAAGAAGTCTGATGTATAATACCCTAGGAGGAGAAAAATGAAACAGCTTCAGCACTAGACCCTAACTCAAATGCATTGTCATACCTAAGTGTCTTAACAGAAAAACTGAATTGATTTTGAACTAAAAATATGAAAGATTTCAAAAGGGTGAAGGCATTTGACTTAGTAGAAAGAAAATGAGTCCAAGTGCCCCTTGAAAAATCATCTACAATGGTAAGAAAATATCTAAAACCATTATAGGTTTGAGTATGATAAGGGCCCCATAAATCTACATGAACAAGTTGAAAAGGACCGGTGATTTTAATAAAACTATTAGGGAAAGAAAGCCTTTGCTGCCTAGCCATAGGACAAATATTACAAATAAAAGACTGTTTCTTGGATAACTTATCTTTAATATGAGAAATTAATTTTATTTTATTAAAAGGCATATGACCAAGTCTGGGATACCAAAACATATCAAAATCAAAGGCAGAAGGAACAGGATGTACACCAGTAGTGACTGTTTTATTTGCTTCAGTGGTATTTATAGTGTTTGTGGAAATTGAATCAGATAGACAAGAAACAAAATTAGCAAAAACAGTGGAAACAACATCACCAACTGAAGTAGTATAAATGGAAGGTAGGAAAGAATCTGCCTGGAAGAGGTAGAGTCCATTGGAGATTTTACCAAGAACCAGAGGCCTCTTCAGAGAAGGGCCCTGTAAAACACAATCATAAGATGAAAAAAGAGCTTTACAAGCCAGTTATAAAAGAAGTTGATGCAAGGAAATCACGTTATATTGAAATGAAGGTACAAACAAGACATTATGCAGAATTATATGAGCAGATAGAGGTAAGGACCTTGAACAAGTCACCTTAACTCTATAACCATTTGGCAGGATCACTAAGTAAGGAATTACTAGAGGTTTTAGATTGATTAAGAGAGATTTGTTAGGTGTCATATGATTTGTTGCACCAGAATCTATTATCCAAGGATCACCTTCTAATCTAGACACATTGCAAGTAAAAACATAACAGTTTCTAACATCAAGACAGTGCACCAAACCTGCAAAGTTGGCAGATCCAGAAATGGCAGTGTCTTGTGGTGAGACCTTGGTCTGGTAGAACAGGTTCAACAAATGTTCATATTGCTCCTTTGTAAAACCATAGTTATTTTTGGTAGACTGCTCAGAATGATTATTAGGAATAGAAGTATCAAAAGTAACTACACTCTGAGAATCTGCTACATGAGCATAGGTTGTAGTCTTCTTGAATTTGTTTGGCTGAGAATTGTTAGGAGGACCACTATTAGGATAACCATGTAGTTTATAGTATTTTTCTATGGTGTGGCCTGGTTTTCTGCAATACTTGCATATCTAATTGGGCCTCTTAGATTCAAAAACAACCTTCTGTTGAAAGGGCCTCTGCATTCCAGCAGTAACAGGCAGGACCAGGATATGATTTTTGAACATTTGTTGAGAAGAAGGCAGTCTCAGGATATGTTGAAGATTGAGCCTCACACTAACTTTCATCATTGAGCAACATAGAATATGCAGTGTCAATGTCTGGAAGAGGCTTCATTGCTAGAATATTCCTTCTAATGATGGTGTAAGTATCATTTAACCCCATTAAAAATTGGTGCAACTTCTAATCTTCTTCCAATTTATGAATTGCTTCTTTACACCCACACACACAATTAGGATAGGTGATGGAGTAGGCTAATTCATCCCACAACTTTTTGATTCTAGAGAAATTGGCAGCAATGTTTGAGTTTCCTTGAGAAATTGAAGACAGACTTGCGAATTTGATAAACTTTGGATCCATTAGGTTGAACATAATGTTTTTCTATATTCTTCCACAGCTTAGCAGCTGACTCAGTGTACATTACACTCTCTCGAATTTGAGCTTCTAAACTATTCAAAATCCATGCAATCGCCATGTCATTGCATCGACACCAAGCCTCAAACAGTGGTGAAGTGGAATTAGGTTTGCTAATCGTTTCATTTATTATTCCTAGCTTATTTTTACATGACAACACAATCAACATTCCTCGATGCCAACTACCATAACCCATTCCATTGAATCTATCAACAACAATAACAGTTCCAGGATTATCAGTTGGATAGAGGTATAGTTGATGAGAAGGTTCGACAGTATTTGCATTAGAGCCAGTCGTAACAGAGGTAGAAGAATCAGTATTCAACATGTTGAAATTAGGGTTTATAGAAAAATTAGGGCACACAGTAGTGAAATGCAAAATTGAAAGAGAATACCAATCTTCTTCAGCAACTTGAAGAAGCAAAAGTCTTCATTATGGGCCAGTAGGCCTGTGTCTTTAAGCTGGGCTGAAGTGGATGTAGGAGAATATTGTGGTCCAACATAGTTTTCTTTTATAATCGTTCTTGTTATTTATTTTTAAAGGTGAACTTTGGAGCAACCATAAAAGTTGTCGCCGTGTGACTAGGATGTCACAGGTTTAAAGCACAAAAATAATATGTTGGTTCTACAAAAGACCCAATATGGTTTGTCTCTTCCTCTGGTCGTATTCCTGCACATAACGGGAGTTTAGTACAAGAAATGTTCTAGTTAATCATTTTTCGTTTTTTTTGGTTGTGGGTATTATGTGATGTTTTGATGATATCTGCTATGTATGTTCAATCAATGAAAACTTTATGTTTTATAAGTGTGATCTTTCTATCGTTTAATAGGACATCCCGATCTAATTATAAGATGAAATAATTAAACATTGATTCAATTGAGCTTAAATATTCGTAATAATGAAAAATTGATAAGCAAAGATGTGCGTGTTTCAGCAAATCCAATATTACACAATTGTGACGTTTGAGATTCGAGTTGTTGTATTTGTCCAGTATGTTTTAATTTTTAAAGAATCCTTGAACCTTGTGTCGAAAGATATATATATATATATATATATATATATATATATATATATATATATATATATATAACGTAACTAATATTTTAAATGATTTGTTTACATGATAATCTACATTCAAGAAAAAGGACTCCATCATTATCGGAGCCTAAGATACTAATTTGGTTGGTATTCACTTCAAGAATTAAGTGTTTTTTTTTTTAACTAAATCGAAGCCATTTATTTTTGACAGAAGCTAAAAGAGTGTTATTATATTACAAAGATTTAAGTGATTTACTAAGTGTAAATCTCAAAATAACAAAAATCTTGATTAAAATCGTAATTTTTTTGGAAGAATTGTGTGCATGTCATCAATCCAATGTTACGTGTTTATGAGATTTGAGTTGTAATCTAATGAGTGTAATTGCGTTTTGCATAACTCAACGGCGGTTTTGAATTTTCAAGGAATATTTTCCTCTTCTATCTTCAATTCTTACTATTCAAATTCTTAGATTTTTTTTTTGAAAGAGAATAAAAGAAAAGAGAGAAGAAAATGTTATGTGATTATGATTTCAAATGAACTTTTTACACTAATAAGTTCTACTTTCAAGAGGAAGGATTTGATAACAAACGAAACCTAAAGATATTAATTTGATTGAGATTCCCTTCATGATTTAAGGGGCCAGTTTCCGATATAATCTACAATACAGCCCACTTAAATTATTGACGTGCAAAAAAATAAATTTATTATAAGAAAAAAGAAATTCTTTATTTGATCCAATTCCTATCCCATTTGATCGTTTTGCTCAGTTACTCAAATTTCATTAGTTATATCTTTAGAAAAACTAGTCTTACGGTACGCGCGTGTATCTTATCTAAGTAAATTATTTAAAAAAAATAACTAAATCATCACGCCAAGTAAACTAAATAGTCCAAAAATATTTTATTTTGGTGTGTGTGGGGGGTTGATAATTCCTATATATTTTTTATTTTTTAAATATTAAACTTTAAATATTAGCTAGCATTAAAATGTCTTTTCATGAAAAACTAAAATATTTAAATTAATTATAAATACAATTTTGTTTGAAATGGAGTATATTTTCAAAGCATAAAAAGTTGATCAATATTTTTATAGGGATTTGTGCTTTAAAATAGTATAGCTTAGATAGATATAAGAAATTGATAAATATAGAAAGTTGTTTGTTGATTAATTTATTTTTAAAAATATCTAATTGAATTGTTGATCACACCCAAATCTAGTCCTAAAAAGGATAAGCAGTCGCTGCAAATATTACCTGGCTTATAAGTCCAGGGTCGAATCCCACAGAGAATAAAGGCCTAGCTATAGCTATTTAATATCACTAAGAAAGCAAGTTCAAACAATTTTCGAGTGATAAAGATTAAAATTTTTGCTTTAAACTGCTTAACAAAAAAATACTAAAGTAATAAGATTACCAACTAAAGAGAAATATGTGAATTGAAGAGAAAAAAAGCCTAGGATTACGATTTTCTCAATTATGAGGATAAATTTTTAACGTGTTCAATATAATCACACCGATTTATTCTTCATTTATTGTCACGACCCGAAATTCCCACCTTCGGGACCGTGATGACGCCTAACATTTTACTTGCTAGGCAAGCCAACGTTAGAATAATCTTAACCATTTTTAAACGAATCAAATTAAACGGAATTCAATTACTGAAATAAAGTGTAAAAGACCGTAACTACCGAATCATCAAAATACATCCTCGAATCTGGTGTCACAAGTGCACGAGCTACTAGAATAATACAAAAAAAGGTCTCAATCAAATTCAAACTGTTTGAAAGATAATACACAGCTAAGATAAGATAGAAGGGGACTTCAAAATTGCGGACACTGTGCAGTTATACCTCAACTCTCCTCTGGATAGCTGAATCCGAGTAAGTCTATGGTACGCCGCTGGGACCAGCTCCAAAATCTGCACAAGAAGTGCAGAGTGTAGTATGAGTACAACTGACCCTCTGTACTCCGTAAGTGTCGAGCCTAACCTCGACAAAGTAGTGACGAGGCTATGACAAGACACGTACGTAAACAACCTGTACAAACATATACAAATACGAAGCAACAATAACACAATAATTAATAATTATAAATTTGAGAGGGAACATGCGAAGGGGGATGATATAATAATTTCAGTAGGAGAAGTGTCACGTAGCAGCGAATTAATTCATCAATAATAAAATGCGCAGCTGATAATATGAGAATGGCACGGCACCACCCTTGGTGCTTTTACTCTCATTCTTCCCATAAATTGATAAATAAATAATAATAATTGGCACGGCATCACCCTTCGTATTTTAACTCTCTTCTGGCACGACATCACCCTTCGTGCTTTAACTCTCTTTGAAAATGGCACGGCATCACCCTTCGTGCTTTTACACTCTTTCTCACCATGGCAAGGATAATATAAATAATATAAATGGCACGGCATCACCCTTCGTGCTTTTACACTCTTCCTTACCATAAAAATAATAATATAAATTCGGAAGAATATTTAAATACGGGGATATATATACTTATCAATCAATTCAATACCAGAATACCGACCTCACCTTCCAAAATATTCAACAATAATTAAACTAACAATAGTCTCATGAAAAATGATCAAATAAACAATAATAATCTTAAGCAGGAATATCTTAATTAAATAGTTAATTATTCACAATAAAAAAATTTCACCCGTATGCTTTGACTCAACCACAACGCATAAGTATTTGTCACCTCACATATACGTTGTACCCGTACATTAAATCACATAGCAAATAGACAAATAAGTCCTACTTTCTCAAGTCAAGGTTAACCACGACGCTTACCTTGATTTGCAACCAACTCAAGATTTCAATACACATTTGCCTCGCGAATTAGTGTCCGAAAGCTTCAAATCTAATCACAAATAATTCAATATACTCAACACGATTCGTAGGAATTAATTCCACATGAAATTTCTAATTTTCTCAATTAAATTCCGAATTTCATCTCAAAAACCAATAGTGGGACCCACTCTCGAATCTCGAAAAAACTTACGAAATCCGAACACCCGTTCCGAGAAGAGTCCAACCATACAAAAATTATTAAATTCCGATGTCAAATGGACCTTCAAATACTAAATTTTCGTTTTTGGAAAGTTGTATAAAAATTCTAATTTCTTCCATCTAAATCTGAAATAAACGATGAATATAAAAATGGATTTATGAAATATAATCACTTTCGGGTATAGAACACTTACCCAAGTCAAAATCGTGAAAAACTATTTTGGAATCGCCCAAATCCGAGACTCGAAACTCAAAAATGAGTAAAAATGGCTAAATCCCGATTTTATGGGTTCTGCCCAGGCTTTTTTGCATCTACGGGCACAAGTGCCGCATCTGCGAGCTCGCATTTGCGAGAATAATCTCACATCTGTGAAATGGCTTGCCAGGTTGGTGTCCGCATCTGCAGAAATTGGGCCGCATTTTCGGCTGCGTAGAAGCGCATGAAGGAGCCGCAGAAGCGGTACCTTCCGCATTTGCGATCGTCAAGCCGCAGAAGCGGTGGTCGCATCTGCGACCATTTTCTCACAGAAGCGAGTAGGCTTCCTAGGCTCCAAATTCGCAGGAGCGACGAGATTCACCGCAGAAGCAGGGCCGCACTTGCGCTCCTAAAGTCGTAGGTGCGAAATACCAGAACCAGACCTGTAAAATTTTACAAAAATGATCTGAAACACGTCTGAAACTCTCCCGAGCCCCTCAGGACCTTGTCCAAATATTCTAATAAATACTATAACATAATATGAACTTACTCGGGGTCTCATATCACGTCAAACAATGCTAAAATTACAATTCACACCTCGATTCGGACTTATGAGTTTCAAACTTTTAAATTTACAAAACTCGTGCCGAAACGTATTAAACGAATCCAGAATGAATTCAAATTTGGCACACAAGTCATAAATGATATAACAGAACTATTATAATTTTCAGAATCGAAATCCGAACCCGATATCAATAAAAATCAATTTGTGGTCATACTTTGAAATCTTTAAGCCTTTAAGCTTCTAGTTTTCGTCAAATGGCGATAATTCAATCTAGAGACTTCCGAATTAAATTCCGTGCATACGCCCAAGTGTCAAATCACGATATGAACCTACCGGAGCTGTCAAAATACGGATCCGGGTCCATTTCCTCAAAACGTTGATCGAAGTCAACTTAAATGAGTTTTGAAGTACTATTTCACATTTAATCAATTATTTTCACATAAAAACTTTCCGAAAAAATTTACGGATTACGTACGCAAGTCGAGAAATGCTGAAAGGTGCTATTCGAGGTCTCAGAACACAGAAATGAATGTTAAATTTAAAGATGAACTTTCGGGTCATCATATTCTCCACCTCTAAAACAAACGTTCGTTCTCGAATGGAATTAGAAAATTACCTGAGCTGGTGAAAAGGTGTGGATATCTACTCCTTATGTCTGACTCGGACTCCCAGGTAGCTGCCTCAATCGACTGACCTCTCCATTGCACCCGAACTGAAGGATAACTCTTAGACCTCAATTGTCGGACCTGTCAGGCTCTAATAGCTATCGGCTCCTCCTCATAAGTCAAATCCTTGTCCAACTAGACTGAGCTGAAATCTAACACATGGGACAGATCACCAAGATGTTTTCGGAGCATAGACACATGGAACACCGGATGAACTGTTGATAAACTAGGTGGTAATGCAAGCATGTAGGCTACTTCACCTACCCTTTCAAGAATTTCAAAGGGTCCGATATACCTAAGGCTCAACTTGCCCTTATTTCCGAACCTTATTACACCCTTCATAGGTAAAACCCGAAGTAATACTCTTTCTCCAACCATGAATGCAACATCACGAACTTTACGGTCAGCATAACTCTTTTTCCTAGACTGAGCTATGCGAAGTCGATCTTGATTAACCTTGACCTTATCCAAGGAATCTTGTACCAATTCGGTACCCAACAATCGAGCCTCTCCCGGTTCAAACCAGCCAACGGGAGAGCGACATCGCCTCCTGTATAATGCTTCATATGGAGCCTTCTTAATGCTCGACTGGTAGCTATTATTATAGGCAAACTTTACAAGTGGCAAAAACTGATCCCAAAAACCTCCAAAGTCTATAACACAAGCGCGAAGCATATCTTCCAATACCTGAATAATACGCTCGGACTGTTCGTTTGACTGTGGATGAAATATTGTACTCAACTCAACCCGCGTGCCTAACTCATATTGTACAGCCTTCCAGAAGAGCGAGGTAAACTGCATACCTCGATCAGAAATGATAAACACGGGCATATCGTGAAGGCGTACAATCTCGCAGATGTAAATCTCCGCTAACCGCTCTGAAGAATAGGTAACTTCTATTGCAATGAAATGTGCTGACTTGTTCAACCTGTCCACAATGACCCATACTACATCGAACTTCCTCTGAGTCCGTGGAAGACGAATAACAAAATCCATAGTGATACGCTCCCACTTCCACTCAGGAATTTCTAACTTCTGAAGCAAACCACTAGGTCTCTGATGCTCGTACTTGACTTGCTGACAATTTAGACACCGAACTACATATGGCACTATATCCTTCTTCATTCTCCTCCACCAATAATGTTGTCGCAAATCTTGATACATTTTGGCGGCACCTGGATGAATGGAATACCGGGAACTATGGGCCTCTTCCGGAATTAATTCACGAAGCTCATCCACATTAGGCACACAAATATGACCCTGCATCCGCAGAACTCCATCATCCCCTACAGAAACCCATTTGGCACCACTGTGCCGTACCATGTCCTTAAGGATAAGCAAATGAGGATCGTCATACTGTCGATCTCTGATACGCTCATATAAAGAAGACCAAGCAACTGTGCAAACTAGAACCCGACTGGGCTCTGAAATATCTAACCTCACGAACTGATTGGCCAAAGTTTGAACATATGGATCTAACGGCCTCTCACTAACCGGAATATACGCAAGGCTGCCCATACTCACCGCCTTTCTACTCAAAGCATCGGCCACCACATTAGTCTTTTCGGGGTAATACAAAATGGTAATATCATAGTCTTTCAACAGCTCCAACCATCTTCGCTACCTCAAATTGAGATCTTTTTGTTTGAACAGATATTATAGGCTACGATGATCAGTAAATACCTCACACGAGACACCGTAAAGGTAATGCCTCCAAATTGTCAGCGCATAAACAATGGCTGCCAATTCTAAGTCATGTACAGGGTAATTCTTTTCATGAACCTTCAACTGTTGTGACAAATATGCAATCACTCTACCATCTTGCATTAATACTGCACCAAGCCCAATGCGAGATGTATTACAATACACCGTATAAGATCCTAAACTTGTGGGCAATACCAACACTGGCGTCGTAGTCAAAGCGGTCTTGAGCTTTTGAAAGCTCAACTCACACTCGTCTGACCATCTGAATGGGGCACCCTTCTGGGTCAATTTGGTCAATGGAGATGCTATAGATGAAAACCCCTCCACAAACCGGCGATAATAACCTGCCAAACCCAGGAAACTCCGGATCTCTAAAGCTGAAGTAGGTCTAGTCCTATTCTGAACGGCCTCAATCTTCTTAGGATGCACTCTTATGCCTTCTCCCGATACAACGTTCCCCAAGAAGGCAACTGAGTCTAACCAAAATTCACATTTTGAAAATTTGGCATATAACTGATTATTTTTCAAAGTCTGAAGCACACTCCGATGATGCTACTCATGCTCCTCTCAACTGCTGGAGTAAATCAAGATATCATCAATGAATACATCCACAAAAGAATACAAATAGGGCTTGAATACCCGGTTCATCAAATCTATAAATGCTGCTGGGGCATTTGTCAGCCCAAATGACATCACTAGGAATTCGTAATGCCCATACCGAGTCCGAAAAGCCGTCTTAGGGATATCGGATGCCCTAATCTTCAACTAATGGTAACTAGACCTCAAATTAATCTTTGAAAACACCTTGGCACCCTGAAGCTGATCGAATAAGTCATCAATTCTTGGCAGCGGATACTTGTTCTTGATAGTAGCCTTGTTCAACTGCCGATAATCTATACACATCCGCATTAAACCATATTTCTTCTTTACAAATAACACTGGTGCACCCCAAGGTGAGACACTAGGGCTAATGAATCCCTGATCAAGCAAGTCTTGTAATTGCTCCTTCAATTCCTTTAGCTCCGGCGGGGCTATACGGTATGGTGGAATAGAAATGGGTTGGGTGCCCGAAGCCAAATCAATACAGAAGTCAATATCTTTGTCGGGTGGCATCCCCGGCAAATCTGCAGGAAATACATCTGGAAATTCATGGACAACTGGGACTGAATCCATAGAAGGAACATCCGTACTAGAATCGCGAATATGAGCCAAATAAGCTAGACAGCCCTTCTCGACCATACGTCGAGCTCTCACATAAGAGATAACCCTGCTAGTAGAATGGCCAGGAATCCCTTTCCACTATAAGTGAGGCAACCCCGGCATAGCTAAGGTCACCATTTTGGTGTGACAATCCAATATAACATGATAAGGTGACAGCCAATCCATACCCAAGATGACATCAAAATCTACCATATCAAGAAGTAGAAGATCCACGCTAGTCTCAAGACTCCCAATAGTAACCACACATGAATGATAGACATGATCTACCACAACAGAACCTTCCACCGGTATGGACACACACACAAAAGCACTCAGAGAATCATGAGGCACAACCAGATATAAAGCAAAATAGGAGGAAACATAGGAATAAGTAGATCATGGATCATATAGAACTGAAGCATCTCTATGGAAAACTAAAACAATATATGTGATCACGGCATCAAAAGACTCGGCCTCAGGCTTAGCTGGAAAAGCATAAAATCAGGGCTGGGCCCCACCACTCTGAACTACGTCTATGGGACGGCCTCTAACTGGCTGGCCTCTACCTCTGACCTCCACCTCTAATGGTTTGACCTCCACCTCTAGCTGGCTGACCCCTGCCTCTTGCTGGCTGAGTAGGCGGCGAAGCAACTGGTGACGGGACCATGGTACGAGAAACCTGCTGTTGTGAGCTGCCCGGTGCCCGAGGGAAAAATCTAGCAATGTGCCTCGGATCACCACACGTGTAACAGGACCTCGATTGCTATGACTGATGACCATGTCGACCTGAGAAACCACCCTGAAAACTCTGGATAGGAGGTACACTAATATGAGCTGGTGGTGCACTGCAAGCTAGCTGGTCGGGATGAGACACATGAGGGCCGCGACCACCTGAAGCACTGTGGGATGCCCGGACCGCTGAATGAAACGGCCTGGGAGGATGACCCCTACCAAAATTACCCTTGCCTCCATACGAGGCACTACTGAACCCACCGAACTGACGAAGCCTCTTATCATAGCCCTGCCCTCTCTCTTGTGCAAGAACCATCTCGATCCTCCTAGCAACATTAGCAGCCACCTGAAAGGAAATCTCACTTCCGGTCTCCTTGGCCATCTGAAACCTGATAGGGTGAGTGAGTCCAATAATAAACCTCCCCATTCTCTCTCCCTTAGGAGGAAGTATAAGGAGAGCATGCCGGGCTAGATCCACAAAATGGGTCTCGTATTGAGTAACAATCATACTGCCCTATTGGAGATGCTCAAATTGCATGCGATAATCCTCTCTCAATATGATAGGGAGGAACTTCTCTAAAAATAACCGTGAGAACTGCTCCCAAGTCAATGCAGGGGACCCAACTGTTCTGGTCAACATATAATCTCTCCACCACCTCTTGGCAGAACCCGTCATCTGAAATACTACAAAATCGACCCCATTGTTCTCAACTATACCCTTGTTCCAAAACACCTCATGGCAGCAGTCAAGATAATCCTGTGGGTCCTCAGAAGGTGTACCACTAAAGTGAACCGGAATGAGCTTAGTAAACTAGTCCAACCTCAATAAAGCCTCAGAAGACATGGCGGGCCTATCACCGGCCTGTGCCGCAACAACTGGCTAAACTACCCCAACTAGCGGGGCTGCTGGAACCTGATACTGGGGAGCCATCTGCTCCGGAGCGGGAGTAGTGGCAGTTTGTGCTCCTCCCCCAGCCTGTGAGACGGCTGGTGCCACTGAAAATGTACCATTCTGGGCCACGCCCTCCATAAGACTCACCAAACGGACTAAAGCGTCCTGAAGCACTGGAGTAGCTATGAATCCTTCCGGGACTTGAACTGGTCCAACGGGTACAGTCTAAACTGGAACCTCCTCCTGAAGATCCACCTGATGCTTCACTATAGGTACTACTGCTCGAGCTCTAGCTTGAACTATGCCTCTGCCTCTACCTCGGTCTCTGGCACGACCACGGCCTCGACCTCTGCCCCTGGTCATAGTTGCCAACGTGGGCTCTAGTCCCTGTTCGTCGGTAGATGTATTACGTGTTCTCGCCATCTGCGAGAGAATAAGAATAGAATTGTTCAACCATCGATGATAGAATAAAATTGCACGACTTAATAAGAAAGAAGTGTTATAGTTCCTAATCTTCATAACCTCTGGAAGATAAGTATAGATGTCTCCGTACCGATCCTTTAGACTCTACTAAGCTTGCTCATGACTCGTGAGACCTAAGTAACCTAGTGCTCTGATACCAACTTGTCACGACCCGAAATTCCCACCTTCGGGACCGTGATGACGCCTAACATTTCACTTGCTAGGCAAGCCAACGTTAGAATAATCTTAACTATTTTTAAACGAATTAAATTAAATGGAAGTCAATTACAGAAATAAAGTGAGGAAGACCGTAACTACTGAATCATCAAAATACATCTCCGATTCTAGTGTCACAAGTACACGAGCTACTAGAATAATACAAATAAAGGTCTGAGTCAAATTAAAGCTATTTGAAATATAATAAACAGCTAAGATAAGATAGAAGGGGACTTCAGAATTGTGGACGCTGTGCAGTTATACCTATAGTCTCATCTAGATAGCTGAATTCGAGCAAGTCTATGGTACGCCTCTGGGACCAACTCCAAAATCTGCACAAGAAGTGCAGAGTGTAGTATGAGTAAAACCGACCCCATGTACTCCGTATGTGTCGAGCCTAACCTCGGCGAAGTAGTGACGAGGCTATGACAAGACACGTACGTAAACAACCTGTACAAACATATACAAATACGAAGCAACAATAACACAATAATTAACAGTTATAAATTTGGGAGGGAACATGCGAAGGGGGATGATATAATAATTTCAGCAAGAGAAGTGTCACGTAGCAGCCAATTAATTCATCAACAATAAAATGGGCAACTGATAATATGAGAATGGCACAGCACCACCCTTGGTGCTTTTACTCTCATTCTTCCCATAAATTGATTAATAAATAATAATAATAATTGGCACGGCATCACCCTTCGTGTTTTAACTCTCTTCTGGCACGGCATCACCATTTGTGCTTTAACTCTCTTTAAATATGGCACGACATCACCCTTCGTGTTTTTACACTCTTTCTCACCATGGCAAGGATAATATAAATAATATAAATGGCACAGCATCACCCTTCGAACTTTTACACTCTTCCTTACTATGAAAAAAATAATATAAATTCGAAAGAGAATTTAAATGCGGGGATATATATACTTATCAATCAATTCAATACCAGAATATCGACCTCACCTTCCAAAATATTCAACAATAATTAATGTAACAATAATCTCATGAAAATGATCAAATAAATAATAATAATCTTAAGCAGGAATATCTTAATTAAATAGGCAATTATTCACAATAAACAAATTCCACCTGCATGCTTTGACTCAACCACAACGCATAAATACTCTTCACCTCATATATACGTTGTACCAGCACATTAAATCACATAGCAAATAGACAAATAAGTTCTACTTCCTCAAGTCAAGGTTAACCACGACACTTACCTCGATTTGCAATCAACTAAAGATTCCAATACACATTTGCCTCGCGAATTAGTGTCCGAAATCTTCAAATGTAGTCACAAACAATTCAATATACTCAACATGATTCGTAGGAATTAATTCCACATGGAATTTCTAATTTTCTCAATTAAATTCCGGATTTCATCTCAAAAACCAAAAGTGGGACCCACTCTCGAATCTCGAAAAAACTTATAAAATCCGAACACCCGTTCCGAGATGAGTCCAACCATACAAAAATTATTAAATTCCGATGTCAAATGGACCTTCAAATACTAAATTTTCGTTTTTGGAAAGTTGTATAAAAATTCTAATTTCTTCCATCTAAATCTGAAATAAACGATGAATATAAAAATGGATTTATGAAATATAATCACTTTCGGGTATAGAACACTTACCCAAGTCAAATTCGTGAAAAACTATTTTGGAATCGCCCAAATCCGAGACTCAAAACTCAAAAATGAGTAAAAATGGCTAAATCCTGATTTTATGGGTTCAGCCCAGGCTTTTTTGCATCTGCGAGCTCGCATTTGCGAGAATAATCTCACATCTACGAAATGGCTTACCAGGCTGGTGTTCGCATCTGCGGCTGCGCAGAAGTGGTACCTTCTGCATTTGCGATCGTCAAGCCGCAGAAGCGGTAGTCGCATCTGCGACCATTTTCTCACAGAAGCGAGTAGGCTGCCAGGCTCCAAATTCGCAGGAGCGACGAGACTCACCGCATAAGTGGGGCTACACTTGCGCTCCTAAAGTTGCAGGTGCGAACCACCAGAACCAGACTTGTAAAGTTTTACAAAAATGATCTGAAACACGTCCGAAACTCACCCCGAGCTTCTCGGGATCTCATCCAAATATTCCCACATGTACCATAACATAATACGAACTTACTCGGGGTCTCATATCACGTCAAACAATGCTAAAATTATAATTCATATCTCAATTCGGATTTATGAGTTTCAAACTTTTAAATTTACAAAACTCGTGCCGAAACGTATTAAACGAATCCAGAATGACTTAAAATTTGGCACACAAGTCATAAATGATATAACTGAACTATTACAACTTTCAGAATCAAAATTCGAGCCTGATATCAATAAAAATCAATTTGTGGTCATACTTTGAAATCTTTAAGCCTTTAAGCTTCTAGTTTTCATCAAATGGCGATAATTCAAGCTAGGGACTTCCGAATTAAATTCCATGCATACGCCCAAGTGTCAAATCATGATACGAACCTACCGAAACTGTCAAAATACGGATCCGGGTCCATTTTCTCAAAACGTTGACCGAAGTCAACTTAAATGAGTTTTGAAGTAGTATTTCACATTTAATCAATTGTTTTCACATAAAAACTTTCCGAAAAAAATTACGGAATGCGCACACAAGTCGAGGAAAGCTGAAAGGTACTATTCGAGGTCTCAGAACACAGAAATGAATATTAAATTTAAAGATGACCTTTCGGGTCATCACATTAATCGTGAGTTCTCCTGTTACCACAATTATCTCTCGATCAAAGATAGTAATTGTCACGACCCGAAATTCTCACCTTCCGGTTCGTGATGACGCCTAACATTTCACCTGTTAGGCAAGCCAACGTTAGAATAATTTTAGTCATTTTTAACAATTCAGTTTAAATGGTAATAAAGAAACCAATTATGTGGAATAATCTGGAATAGAAATTTTCTACAATCCCAAAACTGGTAGTACAAGTCACAAGCTCTATAGTGTTTACTAGAAAATCTCTAATTACAACCGTTCTAGAATAGAATCATGCAGTGCGAAGAAAATATCTGAAGGTAACTCTGAAGCCTGCGAACGCGGCAGCAGGTATACCTTGAGTCTCCACAACAATGCTCGATCAACAAACAAGAATATCAATAACTCTGGGGGTACCTGGATCTGCACAAAAAGATGTGCAGAAGCGTAGCATGAGTACATCACAATGGTACCCAGTAAGTATCAAGCCTAACCTCAATAGAGTAGTGACGAGGCCAGGTCAAGACACCTACTAGGATACAAAATAGGCAGTATGAAAAGTGGCATGAAGCTGACAAGGAAAGAGTATCAATGTAAGGCCAATAATAGAAGAATTTCCAATACAAATCAACAATGAAAATAATGAGAACACGGATGACATCGAGCAAACAATCAAGCAATTGAGCAACCACACAGTCAAAGTACAAATAATATAAAAATGGCACGGCATCACCCTTCGTACTTTTATTCTCGTCCTTACCATGAGATGATGAATAATTTAAACACGATTCAAGACAATTCCAACAACATAGTAAAGCGTCAAATGAGTTATTAAGCCAATTTAGGATTTAAATAAGGTAAAATAGTGGAGAGGTTGTGCAAATAGAATATCAATTGAGTTTAGTCTAGAAATATATGAGATCCAATATAACATTGTATTTATACAATTTAAGAAATTCAATCAAATATTTAAAGCGATAAATATGAGATTTATTAAAGTAAAACGTAATAACAATTTTTTCACATAAATTACACGACAATAAGATAATGAGGAAGTCGAGGTATCAATTAGACTAAAAATATAATCACCATTTAAATTAGTATATCTTCGAATAAGATATGAGTTTTATTTTTGAAAGACACACAAGTGGAACAACTTGAAAATTCTTTCGTTTATATCTGCTAAATTTTTAGCAACTTAACATATCACATAAAATGCATGATTCACACAAGAAGCCCATATTATTCCATATTTAATATATTGATGGTTAATTAATTATGCTCAAAGTATAATGAAGTGATTTAAGAAACCATAATAACCGACCTAGCATGGAATGCATCATGAGAATCACAACCGGAATTAACCTTAATATCACAATAATTTAATATTTATTCTTTTGTTGCGGCGTGCAACCCGTTCCCAAAATATAATCCTTAAATTAAATTCTGTTGCGGCGTGTGACCTGATCCATCAATATAAACTGAAGATAAAATTTGTTGCAGAATGCAACCCGATCCCACAATATAATCCTTCAAATAAATTCCGTTGCGGCGTGCAACCCGATCCAATAATATAATCTTTCAAATAAATTCCGTTGTGGCGTGCAACCCGTTCCAACAATATAATCTTTCAAATATATTACGTTGCGGTGTGCAACCCTATCCTCAAACAACACCAATAAAGCAACCAATTTACAACCAACTACGGTATACCACAAAATCAAAAGGGATAACGAGGCTATACAAAGAAGTCACAACTAATGAAAAAGGCTGCACGATAGCTCACGAAATCAAATAGCAAGGAAGTGACAATCCATAAGCCAAGGCACAATTTATGATCATTAATTGACAATTAAGGCATGTAGCAAGTAAAGCATGAGTTCAACCAGTGATTACAATCAATAATTAGCATATAAGGGTGAACTTGATAACAAGGATGGAACTTGTGTTAACAATTTCAAGTAAAGCACGTACAAACAATTCTAAAAATAAAAGATATAATCATGAAACGATATTTTGCAATCAATTGTATAAAAGGAGCTTAACGGTTCAAACCGGTCAAATACCACATATAGGCCGTGTACCCACTCGTCACCTCGCGTACACAACCTTCACATAACACGAATGACACAATCATCTCAAATTTTAAGGAGTAGTTTCTCCCACACAAAGTTAGACAAGACACTTACGTTAATGAATTTAGGCCGATATTCCAAAATAGCCTTCTTGCGCGAAACGACCTTCGGATGGCTCCAATCTAGTCAAAATATTTTTGTAAAATAATTACAATTCATAGAAAATAATTCCGGATAATACTACGTCGATTTCTAATTTTTATTCTAAAAGTCAGCCCTGGGGCTCGCATCTCGGAACCCGACAAAAATTGAGGAAATTCGAATACCCATTCCGATACGAGTTCAACCATACCAATTTTATCAAATTTCGATAACGAACCGACCTCCAAATCTTAAATTTTCGTTTTTGAAAAGTTTTACAAATTTCTCCATTTTGTTCCATTTGATTCACTAATAATTGATGAAAATAACCATGGAATCATGAAGTATAATCACTTTTGGATATAGAACACTCACCCCAATCTATATGGTAAACATTGCCTCACAAATCGCTTCAATCCGAGCTCCATAGCTCCAAATATGTTAAAATGGCCGAAACCCAGTAATATAGCTTCTGCCCAGGTAGGTCGCATCTTTAAAATGCGACCTATTTCAACTTATTTCCAACCAGAAACTGCAGTTACAGTCTCTAGCAAATCGATCATAACTTTCAATAGAAATATCCAAATGATGAATGATTTAACTTTCTGGAAACTAGACACCGAGAGCTATAACTTTTATATTTTTTTTATCTCCCATTCCTTATAGATGTTGATATATAAGATCCCAAAACTATCCCTCTACAACAAAACTTTCTTCTTTGCGATTTCAAAACTATTCCCAGACAGCATGTAGTATATCAACCATAAATTCTTGTACATAGCTCCAAATGCCAAATGATTGCATTTCTGAAAACTAGACACAAAGAGAAACAACTTTCATTTTTGGATTATCTCCAACTTCCTTATAGATTGCGAGATATAA
Organism: Nicotiana tabacum; assembly: GCF_000715075.1. Taxonomy (NCBI): domain Eukaryota; kingdom Viridiplantae; phylum Streptophyta; class Magnoliopsida; order Solanales; family Solanaceae; genus Nicotiana; species Nicotiana tabacum. The sequence continues at coordinate 24,327,406 of NC_134094.1, read as the reverse complement.
GCTTCTAAAGTCAGCTATGTGCAACAGAAATATCTGTGATGCACACTGCCACGCAAAACAACTACAGTACCAGGCTTCGTTTAACCGATCATATCTTTCTGTACAAATTTCCAAATGATAAATGATTTATGTTTCTGGAAACTAGACTCAAAGGGATACAACTTTTATTTTTGGATTATCTCAAATTCCTTACCAATTACGAGATATAGCTTCCAAATTTAGCCCTGCGCAGCAGAAATTCCTTCTTCGCGATTTCAAAACTCTTCCCAGACAGCTTGTAGTGTATCAACCATAACTTCTTGTACACAACTCTAATGCCAAATGGTTTGCATTTCTGAAAACTAGACACAAAGGGTTACAACTTTAATTTTTGTAATATCTCAAACTTCCTTATAGATTGCGAGATATAAGCTTCCAACGTCAGCCATGTGCAGCAGAAATTTCTTCGATGCACACTACCAGGCAAAACAATTGCAATACTAGGCTTTGGTTAATCGATCATAATTTTCTGTAAAAATGTCCAAATGATGAATTGTTTATATTTTTGGAAACTAGACTCAAAGAGCTATGACTTTCGTGTTTGGATCATCTTCCTTACCGATTACGAGATATAAGCTTCCAAAGTTAGCCCTGCGCAGCAGAAATTTCTGCGATGCACACTGTTGTAGCCAACCAGCAGTTAACAATGGCCTAGAAATGGTGCGAAACCACTCTGAATCTCACTCGAGCCCCTCGGAACCCCGTCTGAACATACAAATAAGTCTCAAAATATATTACGGACTTAGTCGAGGCCTCAAATCACATCAAACAACACTCAAACATGAATCACACCCTAATTCAAGCTTAATAAAAATTAACGAATTCCAAATTCTACATTTGATACCGAAACCTATCAAATCAATCCGGAATGACCCCGAATTTTGCACACGAGTCCTAAATGACATAATGGAGCTGTTCTAATTTTTGGAATTGAATTTCAACCACGATATCAATAAAGTCAACTCCTGGTCAAACTTTCTAAAAATCTTCCATTTTTCAACTTTCGCCAAAATGCGTAAAATTGTCCTACGGACTTCCAAATTCAAATCCGGACATACGCCTAAGTCCGAAATTATCATACGAAGCTATTGGAATCATCAAAATTCTATTCCAGAGTCGTTTGCTCAAAAGTCAAATCTCTTGTCAAACTTTAGAAATTCAAGCTTTATAAAATCAAACATTTTATTTATATTGTTTTTGTTTTTCAAAAACTAACGGAAAAACGTACCTACACACCTTGGAATAGCTTCAAATTTTGTACATAGGTCATAAATTTTGTTACGGGGCTTATCAAACTCTCGGAATCTAAATCGGGACCCGGTATCAAGAAAAATCCAATTATGGCCCAATTTAACAATTCTTTAAACCTTTAAATTTTTAGTATCCGTCAAATGGTGATAATTCAAGCTAGGGACATCCAAATTTGATTTCGGGCATACGCCCAAGTCCCAAATCACGATACGGACCCACCGAAATCGTTAAAACACTAATCCAGGTCCATTTGCTCAAAATATTGATCGAAGTCAACTCAAATGAGTTTTAAAGGCAAAATTTCACATTTTCTTTGGTTTTTCACATAAAAAATTTTCGAAAAATGATACAGCTTGTGCACGTAAATCGTGGAAGGCTGAATCGAGCTATTCGAGGTCTCGGAATACATAAATGAAGGTTAAAATTAAAAATGACCTATCGGGACATCACATTCTCCACCTCTAAAACAAACGTTCGTCCTCGAACGTGGCTAGAATTATTCTGAGGTTATCAAATTGCAGATTGTTCTGTTACACATATACTCACGGGTGATTCTACATCACCGCAATCGACATGCGTCTGACAACACCATCTCAAACATTTTCAAGAAGTCCGATTTTCATATCAACGTACAGTATTAGTCTCAACCGGCGGTAGCAACTCGTGCCTACGCACACATCATACATATGCCCATAACCACATCACTAGTCTTAATAGCTGTTCATAATCAATTACAGCATCGTCAATTAACCTCATGTTAACAAAAACCTCGTTTCAAACCTTCACCTTACTAACAACGAGACACGAGGCATGAAGACCTCATAATTATTTATCCGAATTAACGAGTCACATTTAACGCCACCTGGGCACCCACATCATAGGTTAAAATTCAATAATTACAACACGAATATGGTTAAATATGCACAGAGAAATACATACAAGTATTATCAAATAAGCCTAACACGCATGACTCCCTATTAGTGCTATAGTTCAAATTTAATTTCACAAGGGAGAATTTAAATACATAAAGTTTCATCACAAGGATCTCGTCCTTATATAACTTCCACCACGACTTGTAGTCCAGTTTAGACATATCAAATCATATTAAAATGCGAGGATCCCGTCCTCAACTCTGAATCACAAGTAATATGCACATCGTGCCAATCGAAATCTTTCCATTTTCTTCTTTACAATAATTTCCGTTAAACAAGGCCACAACACATAATGAACTCCCATACCGGTAGGGCATATAATTCACAATTTATAATTAATTATCCCAAAATTACATCAAAACCCACTGTAGTGAGTAACAGAAAGTCACTTTTGGACTCATAGCCCTCAATAGTGTACAAAACAAAAATGATAGACACGGGCTAATACCATCAAATCTCCCAATAGGGATAAACATGGGAGTAGAGTACAAATTCACAAATTCAACATATAAGGAGCATGAAAGGAGATCTCACCTCGATAATCGGAATAGAATCAAAATAAGAATAGTCCTACTCTATTATGAATCAAAATGATACCTGTAACGACACCATCTGGTGTAACGGTCTCGGCCAATTCATAGCAATTATATCAATGGGTCAGGCCTCCACCTCTAGGACGACCTCTACCCGCATGTCCTCTACCCCTAACGAAATATGTAGGTAGAGTAGCAACTGAAATGGAGCATGTGGCTTGTGTGCTCTGATGTAATATGTCTCTCCTAAGTCTGGGATAATTTTTCATGATGTGCCTAGTATCATCACACTCATAACAGCCCTTTTGCGAGTTCTGCTGCTCATACTGAGTCTGTGCCGGATAACTGAAATAACCATTATAGGAATCTCGTGTCGGTGGTGCAATAAAAGAACTTACTGGTGCACCCCGAGTAATCTGATGCGCGGACTTAGCCGACCCATTTCTTCACATACTCCTCGATTCTTCCTTTGGGGTAACTGTCACGTCCCGAACTCGGGGAGTGTGACCGGCGCTCAATCGAGTGAACCTGGTCAAGCAAGCCAATTAGATACTTTCTACCCAGATCACTTATGAATACAGAGAATACATATTTCCATTAATTATACGATACGGAGACCGTGTATACAATACCAATTCATTACCAAAGGTTACTTCATTTTAAAGTCTCAAATTACACACATTTTCATGGTCCAAAGTGGAACCAGTAATTCAAACACAACATAACTAGTTTGACTTCCCTAGCACTGATATACAATCCACACTATGTGTACGGAGCCTCTAATAGATACATAAGAGTATTATGATAGTGCCGGCAACAAGGCCGCATCTATACCTCAAACACAATACACAAAGAACAAAAGATACATGACCCCGGAATGAAGTGGGGCTCACCAAGTCAGCTGGGAAGAGGATGTACCACTATCACTAATCAATGTCTCCTACTGTGGAACCACCTGCATCCATTGAAGATGCAACGCCCCCGGAAAAATGGACGTTAGTACATATGGAATAGTACTAGTATGAATGACACAACACCCTCTCAATAGAATGATAAATACTACAAGCAAGAACAATCATAATATCAGTGGAAGCCACAAACAACATCAAACCTCAAATTAGGATCAAGATAATGTTCAAATTAATTTCCATATCTTAAGTAGGGAGATTTTTAGTACCAATATGCCAACGTTCACAATACCAATACCACCGTACTTTTAGCACAGATTTCGATCATGACCCGATCGGCTAGGCCGTCTCATTCGAGAAATCAACCACAATCACAATTTCCAGCACAATCACGACCATGTGTGCGGCATGGTGTCCTATCAAGACCCGGTCGGCTAGGCCGTCTCATTCGAGTCATCATCCTTTTTTATACCAATCATCTCATTTCATACTTCTTTCACATCTTTTCATTTCATTGGCACTAGTGGCCACAATTATAAAATCATTCTTGGCATGTTAGCCGTATTTAGTATTTCATGCTCACCTTTTTCACTTTCAAATATCATCATCATCAACAACAATAAGACATTTCAAATCAAGATTTTAGGTACACATATGAGCAATAGGAGTTTTAGATGCATGGAGTATTCTTTCCAAGTTATGCATAATGGACTTTCATTTGAAACACGACTCAAAGCCATAACATTTTAATACACATATCATTCTTGAACACATTCCCGAAGGTTAACATAATGTGATAGGAACATTCAGAACACATTTTGAATACATAATCCTCGACACTTTCTTACTTGGGACTATCAAATTTATTGGGAACAACTCGAAACATGGGAATAAGGGACTTGAGCCAACAATACTTGAAACTTACGGGAACATCGTGGGTTTCAATTCTAAAAGAGGAGTTTAGCCAACATACCTAAAATTCATCCCTTAATTATACCACAATTCTCCACTACACTAAACAACTTCAATCTATAATAACAACATCCAATGGAACCAATATTAGTAACAAATTCCATAGTTTAGGCCATTTAGGCATTTTATCGAACACCTAGTAGACATGAATCTCTACATCTCTTAACCATAGAATTAGTTCATCCAACTACTACCATTTACCAAATATTTATCCCACCATCATTCTTAAACAATTCATAACTTCCAACATCACATACATGACCATCCATCCACACCCAACCAACAAAACTCCATCAAATAATCATTGTTCAATCTCTACATGGTTATGTATTTAAATTGGAAACTTATGGCTTCCAATCACCATACCATAAGTTCCAACACTTAATTTATACTCATATTTCCATAATATATCCATACATGTAAGTCTATGGGTGTAGGATTACCTTTTGGAAGAAATATTGCAAAACCCTCCTTTGAGTTCTTGAAGAAATTTCTTGAAGATCTATGTATTTTATGGAGGATTGAGTTAGTTTTAGGGGGGAATTGATGGAATGAAACACCAAATCAGTATGGATTACTCACCTTTCGGGCGCCACAGGTGGCGTGGGGTGCTGGTTCCAGAACTTCAAGATTCCCAGCGCCAGGGATATCGCCCCACGCTACCCTGGGCGTTGGTGATGGGAAATCATTTCTATTTCCCCCGAAAATGGGGATAACTCTCTCATACGATGTCCAAATTCGACTATTCTTTTTGTTATTGCTCCGTAATTTTCATACGGATCTAATGCTTTAATCAAAACTGAATTTGTAGCTCATTAGCTTAATGGGATGCCACTTATACTCGAAGTCACAATGTGGATACATCCTAGAAATATCCAAATTAAATTTCAGGCATACACCCGGGTCCAAAATCATGATCCGGACCTAACGGAATCATCACAACTCCATAATACATCATATGAAGCTACTTAAGACTTCAAATAGTTGAAAGGAGTGTAAATGTTCAAAACGACAAGTCGGATCGTTACATTCTGCCCCACTTAAGATCATTCGTCCTCGAATGAGGGTTACATCTATGCCTATCTACACTAATAATTCATGAATCAATCCCAATCTCTGAGTTAACTCATTAGCATTCAATGTGGCCCAACTGCTAATTCACACACACTAGCTGTTTCAAAATTTTGGCTTGCTCCCTAAACTTCCAAAAATCTCGCCAGAGTCTCCCCTTTAACTGGGCCTATTCACCTGTCAGAGAATCTCGGAAACCAATCCTAACAATATATACCTAATCCGATGACACAATATAACATGAAAACAACACCAATCGTGGTCTCATAAGCATAAAATATTACTAGAAAAGGAACACCCTTAGCATAAGCTGTACAAATGATATGTAATTCATAGGGAACAATTTCATAGAACGATTACATAGCTATTCAAACAAATAAGGGTACTTCTCCTTCATTTCTTCCTCGGTCTCCCAAGTAGCCTCTTCAACCTATTGGTTTCGCCATAACACTTTCATAGAGGCAATTTCTTTATTTCTCAACTTTCGGACTTGCCGATCAGTAATAGAAACTCGAATCTCTTCATAAGTCAATTCCTCATTAACCTCAATAGTCTCAACCGGAACAATGAGTGTCGGGTCTCCAACTACTTTCTTCAACATAGACACATGAAACACCGGGTGCACTAATGACATCTCAGGTGGTAGCTCAAGCTTGTACGCCACCTCACCGATCCTCTGAATGATTTTGTACAGTCCGACATACCTCAGACTCAATTTCCCTTTTTTACCAAATCGCATTACACCCTTCATGGGGAAAACCTTCAAGAATACCCAATCATCTTCTTTGAACTCCAAATCCCTACGACGAATATCTGAATAGGACTTCTGACGACTCTGAGCAGTCTTCAACTAGTCCTTAATGATCTTAACTTTTTCTAGAGCCTGATGCACGAGGTCTGGCCCTATCAACTCTGCTTCCCCAATTTCGAACTACCCAATGGGAGATCTACATCTCCTACCATATAAGGCCTCGAATGGTGCCATCTGAATGGTAGCATGTTAACTATTATTGTAGGAAAATTCTATGAGTGGAAATTGGTCATCCCAGCTACCTTTAAAGTCTAGAACACAAGTGCGCAACATATCCTCAAGCGTCTGAATAGTCTGATTTGCCTGTCCGTCAGTCTGTGGGTGAAAGGCTGTACTGAGATTCACCTGAGTACACAAACCTTGCTGAAATTTCTTCCAAAACTTAGCAGTGAATTGTGCTCTCCGATCAGAAATGATGGAAACTGGAGTGCCATACAACCCGACTATTTCTTTGATATACAACTGAGCATATTGTTCCATTGTATCGGTAGCCTTAACCGGCAAAAGGTGGGCTGATTTCATGAGTCGATCAATAATCATCTAAATCGAGTCAAACTTACGAAGAGTGCGAGGTAGTCCTACCACAATGCCAATATTAATCATTTCCCACTTCCACATTGGAATTTCTATGTTCTGTGCCAACCCACTGGGCCTTTGGTGTTTGGTCTTCCATTTGGTGCTTGGCCTCCCTCTCAACCCTCTCCTGGCTGGGAACCATCTCAATCTGACTAGCAATGTCGACAAACTCATCAAAAGTAGCACCAGACACTCTCTCTTTGGTCATAAGCAATCACAGCTGAAAAGTGAGGCCATCTATGAACCTCCTGATCCTCTCCCTGTCTATGGGAACCAACCATATAGCATGACGGGCCAACTCAGAATATCTCATCTCATATTGCCTCACGGACATATCACCCTGACGAAGTTGTTCGAACTGCCTGCGCAGCTCCTATCTGCGGGATTGAGGCACGAACCTCTTCACGAATAGACCGGAGAACTTCTACCAGGTAAGGGGTGCTGCGCCGACCGGCCTACGCCTCTCGTAAGCCTCCCACCAACTGAAGGTAGCCCTAGAGAATTGAAAAAGTAGTGAACGAGACCCCAATAGTCTCTAGAATACCTGTTGTACGGAGTATCCTCTGACACCTGTGCAAGAAGCCCTGTGCATCCTCTCCCTTGGTACCACTGAAAGATAGAGGCTGGAGTCTCCCAAACCTCTCCAATAAACACTGCTTATCATCGGGCATGACAGGAACCACATAGTCCTGAACAGCTGCAGCCGTTTGGGCTAGTGGTGCTCCCGGTGTTTGGAGTCCCTGTACCACCTGCTCTGGTGTGCGGGCGGCAGGAGTCTGAGCACCTCCTCCGGCCTGAGAAGTGGCTACTGTGGCCGGAACAGAGACCGCCTGAGCAATACTGGTGCACATGGTTAGAATATGAGCTAAGGCCTCCTGAAGGCCTGGAATCACAATGGGCACAGGTGGTGCCTGAGCTGGTCCCACAGGCTCATCCACAACTGGAGTCTGCTCCTAAACTGAGGCAACTGGTGGAACTGCAGGTGTTGCCCTAGCTGTTGTGCGAGCTGCACCCCTGCCCCTACCGTGGCCTCTACCGTGACCTCGACTTCTCGCGGCCCTGACTGGTGGTACTGGTGGCTATCCATCCTTCCCTGTAGCATGCGTCCTCACCATATCTGAGAGAATAGAACAACAAAAATTCAGTTACCAGAATCAAACGATTCGCACGATAAGAATTCAAGAATGTGAAATTTCCTAAGGGTTCGGCAGCCTTTCGAAGATAAGTACAGACATCTCCGTACCAATCCGCAAGACTCTACTAAACCTGCTCATGAATCGTGAGACCTATGTAACCTAGGCTCTGATACCAACTTGTCACGACCCCAAACCCTAATCTGTCGTGATGGCGTCTATCGATGGTACTAGGCAAGCCGAGTTTTCAAAATACTTTAATTATTTCACAAAAATAAACCAAAAGCTTGATATGACAGACTTTTCATAAAGACATGAGTTAAACTCAAAATACAACGCAGAAAATAGCCCCAAATATCGGGGTGTTACCAAGTCATGAGCATCTAAACAACCAGTCTAAGAAACAGTGTCCATAAGAGTCTGTGTCTAAATGCCAATACAGAAAAGAAAGATAACAAGAAAGGAGAGACAAGGACTGCGAACGTGGGTAGCTACCTCGTGAATCTCTGATACTCAACCACTCACGAGATCAACGTCCTCCGTGACCGGATATACCTGGATCTGCACATGAATTGCAGGGTGTAGCGTGAGTACAACCAACTCAGTAAGTAACAAAAATAAATAAGGAGCTGAGAAGTAGTGACGAGCTATACAATTACCGTTCACTTCAGAAATTTCAGCAATGAAAGTAGACATGATTCAATTCCGGCAAATATAAGTTCAGTCAGTTGTATATTTACTAAGTTCAGATAAACCGGATACAATATTTTCCAGAAGTTTAGAACAATGACATAATTCAGCTAAGTGCGGCAACAAAGAAAAACAAATGCAACCTCTCAGGGTAACAATCACTCAAGCTCTCAATAGCTCAACACTCGGCTCTCGGCCCTCAATAATCACACTCAATAGGTACCTGCGCTCATTGGGGGTGTACAGACTCCGGAGGGGCTCCTTTAGCCCAAGCACTATATCGTTGCGGCGTGCAGCCCGATCCAATCATATAAGTAGCCATAAGGCTCGTTGCGGCGTGCAACCCGATCCACAATCCATAAATAGCCATAAGGTTCGTTACGGCGTGCAACCCGATCCATATACATTCAGCCCCCAGGCTCGTTGCGGCGTGCAACCCGATCCATATACCTCCCATAGCTCACAGCTTGGCACTCAGGCCCTATCTCAGTCACAAACCTCTCCAACCTCTAGGGCTCTCAGAAATCATAAAAATCATCCCAAAAGAGATGATAACAAGTATCAACAAGAAAACAAGAGGAAACGGAGATATGACACGCAAGTAAAACAGTGACTGAGTACAAGACAGCAAATAGTAGCTAATTCAACAAGTACTCGACCGCTGCGGGTCCCAACAGTGATATCATATGGCCTAAGCATGGTTTCTAACATGAATGGTAGTCAAATTTCTAGAAGACAGAGGGAACATGTAATTAATAGTAAGTTATTCGACTTTACAGTCTCACAGGACGGACCAAGTCACAATCCCCAACGGTGCACGCCCACACGCCCGTCACCTAACATGTGCGTCACCTCCAAAATAATCACATCATACCAAAATCCGGGGTTTCATACCCTCAGGACCAGATTTAAGACTGTTATTTACCTCAATTCGGGCAAAACTCTACTCCAATATGCCTTTGCCTCACGAATCGGCCTCCGAACTTCTCGAATCTAGCCACAAGCAGTATAATACAATCAATACGGACTAAAGGAATCAATTCCACAAGAAAAATACAAAATTACAAGCCAAAATCCAAAATAGGTCAAAAGCCGGCCCCGGGCCCACATCTCGAAATCCGACAAAAGTCACAAAACCAGAAATCCCGTTCACTCACGATTTCACTCGTACCAAAATTATCCAAATCTGATATCAAAATCTCAATCAAAACTCAAAATCTTAGTTGAAGAACTTCTTCCCATTTTTCCCAAATTTTCCAGCCAAATGCAAAATTAAAAGATGAAATTAGTGATAGATTAGTGGGATATAACCAAAATCAAGTGAAGATGGCCAAACCCTCGCGTTCGCATATATCAAAATCCTATTCACCAAATTTCTCCTTCGCGAATGCGAGGGACCTTTCGCGAACGCGTACCTTTCACTTCCTAATGCTTCCCGAATGCAACACCCATTATGCGAACGCGTAGAGCAAATCTTTGGGGTTCCCAGCTGCTCCCCTTCCTTTAGCGAACGCGATGTCCTTCTCGCGTTGGCAATGCACTAATCCTCAAACCTTCACGAACACGTTCCCATGTTCGCGAATGCGAAGAAAAACTCCAATTGGCCTCTTAAGTGCCTTACGCGATTGCGAGACCTCTCTCGCGAACGTGATGAACAAAAGTCTGCAACAAAAATACCAGAAAATCTGCTATCTCTCCAAAGTTCAAAATGATCCGTTAACCATCCAAAATTAACCCGAGGCCCCCGAGGCCTCAATCAAACATACCTACAAGTCCTAAAGCACCATACGAACTTAGTCGAGCCTTCAAATCACATCAAACAACGCTAAAAACACGAATTACCCTCCAATTCAAACTTCTACAACCGATGCCGAAACATATCAAACCGCGTTCGATTAACCTCAAATTTTGCTCACAAGTCATATTCAACATTACGGACCTAGTCCAACTTCCAGAATTGAAATCCGATTGCGATATCAAAAAGACCGCTTCCAGTCAAAATCTCCAAAAATTCTACTTTCGCCATTTCAATCCTAATTCTACCACGGACCTCCAAATCACATTCTGGACGCGCTCCTAAGTCCAAAATCACCCAACGGAGCTAACGAAGTCGACGAAACTCCATTCCGGAGTTGTCTTCACACAGTTCTGGCTACGGTCAAAATCCTAATACTTAAACTTCCGTTTTAGGAACTAAGTGTCCCAAATCACTCTGAAACCACAAACAAACCTCCCAGCAAGTCTCATAAGCAGAAAAAGATATGGGAGAAGCAGTAAATAGGGGATCAGGGCTACAATTCTCGAGATGACCAGTCGGGTTGTCACATTTATATGTAGATTTTATCAATACTAGCGTAGAAATGATGGAATTTCATACCAAGATAATAGGGATTGCTTACCTTGAAGAAGAGAGAAGTTGGTGGTCTTGAGTGAGTAGAGAAGAGCTCCAAAATTTGTCCAAATGAAGTGGGGAAAATGAACCCCGAGATTGTATCTATAGGCCCAGATTTCGGGGTTTCGGATGCTGCCCCGGATGCTATGGCAGCACTTCACTGCCAGCCCTTCTTTCGGATGCTACCCCGAATGCTTCGCATCCGCAGTTTGCTTCTCTGCCAGCATTTGGTAAATTTGTTATAACGTCTTGTAGAAATATCCAAATGATGAACGGTTTAAAGCGTTAGAAACCTGACTCGAAGATCTTTCATTTGATAGGTTGTCCATCACAAAACTCTTTACATATATGTAGATTAATCTCATCCTAAGTTAGGTATCATGCCAAAACATAATAAATTAATCCGGAATGACCTCAAATTTTGCACACAAGTCGTAAATGGCATAACGAAGCTATTCAAATTTTCAGAATCGAAGTTCAAGCCTGATACATCAAGGTCAACTCTCGGTCAACACTTTTCTTTTAAGCTTCTTAAATATGGATTGTTCTTCCAACTCTCGAGACCTTAAGTTGTTGAACGGAACATTTATTCTCAAAACGACAAGTCGGGTCATTACATTCTCTCCCTCTTAAACATACGTTCGTCCTCGAACGTATCAAGAATTATTCTGAGGACATTAAATTACTGAGTGTATTCTTACACACATAGTCGCGGGTGATTCTACATCACTGCAAATTTAACATGGGTCCGACAATACCATCTTAGTTGAGATTATTTCTTTTATCCACATTTATAAACTTTAAAGACAATTTCTTACACTCCTATAAATTTCCAAAGGTTCGCTTCATATCAACACATTGTGTTAGTCTCAACCGGTGGTAGTAATGTCGTGCCTACGCACACATTATACGTATGCTCATAACCATATCTTTGGTCATAATAGTTGTTCATAATTAATTCCAGCATCCTCAATTAACCTCATATTAATCAAACCCTCGTTTCAAATTTTCACAATACTGACAGCGAATCGCGAGGCATGAAAACCATATAATTATTTACTCGAATTAACGAGTCACATTTAACGCCACTTGGGCACTCACCTCGTAGGCTAAAACTCAATAATTACAGCACGAATATGGCTAAGAATGCATAAAAACACATAAAGGAATTATCAAATAAGTCTAACAGGCATGACTCCCTATTAGTACTATAGTACAAATTAAATTTCACAAAGGGAGAGTTTAAAACACATGAATTTAACCACAAGGATCTCATCCTGATATAATTTCCACCTCGGCATATAGCCTGGGTTAAACATATCAAATCACATTAAACCGTGAGGATCCCATCCTCAACTCTGAATCACAAGTACTTTCCACATTGTGCCAACTGAAATTTTTTTTTTTTTTTTTATTAATTCCGTGAAACGATTTCACAACACATAATGAACCCCGATACCGGTAGGGCATATAATTCCTAAAATTGTAATCAATTATTCCGAAATTACATCAAAACCCACTGTAGTGAGTAACAGAAAGTCACTTTTGGACTCATAGCCCTCAATAGTGTGCAAAACAACAAGATAGACACATGCTAACACCATCAAATCTCCCAATAGGGATAAATACGTGAGTGGAGTACAAATTCACAAACTCACCATATAAGAAGCATGAAAGGAGCTTTCACCTCGATAAGCAGAGTTGAATCAAAATAAGAATAATGCTCCTCTATTATAAATTAAATCATACTTGTAACGACACTAACTGGTGTATCGGCCTCATCTAAATCATAGCAATTATATCAACGGGCCAGGCCTCCCCCTCCTGGGCGCCCTCTACTCGCCTATCCTCCACCCTTAACTGGTTGTGCACGTGGAGTATTAACTGGAATAAAGCCCGTAGCCTGAGTGTTCTGATGAAATCCACCCCTATCAAGTTTGGGACAATTCCTCATGAAGTGCCTAGTATCACCACACTCATAACAACCCCTCTGTGGGCGCGGCTGCTCATACTGAGTCTGTGCCGGATAACTGGAATAACCACTGTAAGAACCCCGTGCTGGTGGTGCACTAAAAGTATTAACTGGAGCACTACCAGTATTCTGAATTGTGGGCTGGGCTGACCGACTACCCGAGCCTCCGACATGATGAGTGATAGCTACAGAGTGGAATCCACTGAATTCTCCAAAATTCTGAGACCTCTTGGCCTCCTTAGACTCATTTTCTTCATTTCGAACGCGTTCTAACATCATGGAAATCTCTACTACTTGATGAAATGAGATATCAGTCTGCAACTCTCGAGCCATGCATATTTTAAGATCATAATCGAGCCCTTCAATAAATCTGCGGACTCTTTCTTTGACTACAAGAACTAAAATAGGCGTATGATAGGCTAGCTCACTAAACCTGGTGGCATATTCTGATACCGTCATGGTGCCCTGACACAACCGTTCAAACTCCGTGCGCCATGAACCCCGGCCATGAACCCCGGAGAGTGTGGGGAACAAACTCTTTCAAAAATATTTTCAAAAACTGAGCCCAAGTTGATGGTGTTGCATCAGCTGGTCGTCCCTCTTCATAAGCTTGACACTATTGATACGCTGCTCCTGATAGCTGAAATGTAGTAAAGGCAACTCCGCTCACTTCTACAATACTAATGGTACGTAGAATACAGTGACAATTTTTTAGAAATCCCTAGGCATCGTCGGTAGCTGTGCCACTGAAAGTAGGTGGACTATACCTTTTAAATCTCTCAAGTCTCTTTTGTTCTTCTTCTGATGCCTCTGGCTTGACCTCAGGCCGAACCAGAATAACAGGTTGTACCGGCACCACACCCGGAACCTGACCAATGTGAACATGTTGCTCTAGAGTACGGGCGGTAGGAGTCTGAGCTCCTCCCCTTATCTATGAAATATTTGGTGAAACAGAGATCAATCCTGACTGAGTTAATGTACCAAATATGTTTAGGAACAGTGCTAAAGTCTCTTGAAGTCTGGGGGCAACAACAGGTGCTTCCGGTACCTATCCCCCAAACGGAGCTACTAGCGGCTCCTCAATTGTTACTCTGACAGGTGCTCTAGCTGCAACACGTGCCTGTCATTGGCCTCTACCACGGCCCCGACATCTTGCGGCCCTAGAAGTATGCGTAGGTGTTTTCTCAACTGACCCGGTAGCACGTGTCATCACCATTTGTGAGAGAATAGAGATACAAAGACTCAAATTCCAAAATCAACAAATCTGCACGATATGAATGAAAGAAGTGGAAATTTCCTAACAATTCGGTAGCTTTTCGAAGATAAGTACAGACGTCTCCGTACCGATCCGCATGACTCTACTAAACTCGTTCGTAACTCGTAAAACCTATGAACCTAGAGCTCTGATACCAACTTGTCACGACCCAAAATTCCATTATAGGCATCGTGATGGCACTTAGTCTCTAAGACTAGATAAGCCGATTACAATTACATTTCGAGCCATTTTTTTTAAAATAGATAATTTAATACAAGTGTCGAAACCAAAAGCGGAAACAAATATAACAACCTCCCAAGACTAGTAATACTGAGTCACGAACTCTAACAGGATACATGTAATGATCTCAAGGATCGAATATACAATATTGTTCGAACAAGAGTTGACAGTACAATAAAATGGAAAGACTCGAAGGGGCGGTGACGACCAAGAAGCTCTATCTTAAATCCTTGCGATCACACTCTAACCTCTGTCCGAATCCGATATCTCCAATACGTGGCTCTGCACAAAAATATGCAGAAGTATAATATGAATACACCACAGTCGGTATCCAATAAGTATCAAGACTAACCTCGGTGGAGTAGTGATGAGGTACAGTTAAGACACTCACTAGTCAAATAACCTGTGCAATATAGCAGTATACAATAGTACTGAAAAACAACTAGCAGTGATAGCAACAAAAATCAACCAGTGATATAAACAACAAGGCAACATGAACACTATAATTATTGCTCAAACGAATACGGAACACAAGTATAACCAATTAATTAAGTCCTTCAAATATAAATCTTTCACATATAATTCTTTTGAATAAATACCTTCCAAATATACTTCTTTCAAATAAATATCTTTCGAATATAAAATTCTTTCAAATAAATATCTTTCGAATATACTTCTTTTAAATAAATATCTTTCGAATATAAATTCTTTCAAATAAAAAGTCACTATGTGACACCTCATTTCATAATCATAAAACACGGGTCTCGGCCCACTTTCATATTTTCGTAACACGGGTCTCAACCCACTTTCATGTTTCCACGGCACCTCATGCCCATAATTCTATCAAAACCGCACGGACAACTCACGTGCCAATAATAAAAATTATCATATTTTCCCTGGCACCTCGTGCCCACATTTCATATTTGTTGCGGCATGCAACACAATCCCATATAACATTAATCATACCTGTTACGGCGTGCAACCCGATCCCATATAACATAATCCGCTCGGTACTAGCCAGAGGCTCATAATTGCAACATAGATCAGACTATTATCAAGTTTACCGAAACAACAAGACAAGTTGCACAAGATATAAAATAAACACAAGAAAAATCACAACATCACATGAAAATTACCAACGCAATAACCACACATCATCACATAAAAATTACCAACACAATAACCCGACATCATCACATATCATCCCTGACAATAACCACCTTATCTATCCTATAGCCACCCTTATCACTCCTATAATAGCCTACCTTATCCCTCCGTCCTGACAATATCAATAGCCACCCTTATCGCTCCTATATCCGCCATTATAGCTCCTATAGCCACCTTTATTGCTCCTATAATAGCCTCCCTTATCTCTCCGTTTAATAGACTCACTTATCACTCCGCCCAGACAATATTCTAACACACATAACAATAGTGAAATGCCACCCTTATGCCCGTATAATGTCAACAATGGAATGCCACCCTTATACGCGCATAACAGTAACTCAAATCACACAACAATTCACACAGAATATTATCACAACAGCACATCATTATCAACTCGTATTTACAAATTGCCCATAAGGCCATAACCATTCCAAAGGTACAACAAAGTCAATTAATTTCACAACAGATATTCCACGGCTCAACACAATGTATATAAAATCTCAAAAATAACCACATGGATGGAAAAATAACTCATCATAGGATAACGCCTTCTTTAATCCAAATTTTAGATAAATATATAAACGCCTCAATTTAAACTTATTTAATTAATTATTTACAGATGAAAAATCCATAATGTGATTATTTCTAAGAAATATCAAATCAACAAACACATAGAATTCACATAAAAATCCAAGTGACATTCACACCAAATTATCATATAAAATACAAACTCAACCAACAAGGAATGAGGCATAACAAATCAAGGATTTACTAATTCCAACATTTTTTCAATTTAATACATAAGGGCGTCTACGAATTTCAATCGATATAATTTGTACTTATAAACCAAGCACGTACTTGTCACCTCGCGTACATGATTTTCAATTATACAATTTCCACATAAGACTCAATGCCAAAGGGGTAATTCCCCCACTCAAGGTTAGGCAAGTGTCACGATCCAATTTCCCCCCGTTGGGTGTCGTGATGGCACCCAGTCTTAGGGAATAGGTAAGCCTAACATTAGCCGAATAACAATAATAATTAAATAACATCTAACAATTTTTGAAATAGAAAATCTCCATATAATTTACAATCCCAAAACCAGTAGTACAAGTCATAAGCTCTACAGAGTTTGCTAGAAAACCTCTAAATACATCTGTTCTGAAATAGGAGTAAACAGTGTAAATACAAAAAAAACTAGAAGGTTGACTCCGAAACCTATGAACGCAGCAGCAGGTTTACCTTGAGTCTCCACCGCAAGATCTGAACAACTAGCTAAAGATCGACTGACTCCGCAATACCTGGATTTGCACAAAAATATGCAAAAGTATAGTATGAGTACACCACAGCGGTACCCAGCAAGTATTAAGACTAACCTCGGTGGAGTAGTGACGAGGGATAGTCAAGACACCTACTGGACTAAATAACCTGAACAAGTATAAGTGTATGACTAACAGGAATACGATATCTCTATAAAGCTATGCATAATGGCAATGATAATATGGTACTTGCAATAAGAAATAGAAACAACAATTAGCAGCGGAACACAACAAGTAACAACACAGTAGGGTAAGTTGGGCACAGTCTAAACCCGGAGAACACAACTAAAAGAAGGACATGTATCAACTAGATGAAAATAACCGTTTTCACATCAGGTTTTATCCAATAATCACCACATGGCACCAAACCTCAAAATATTCATAATTCACGGGTTCCAATTTGTGAACCCTAAACACTTGGCATCATGTCCCTTCGTTACAAACAATAACTGCATGAACGACTCACGTGCCAATAGAACCAGACGAGGATGTGTATCAATACTCAACAATATCAAGATCCATCCTATTAACCGATAAGAGTGATTAATTATGTGTAGGTTTGTGCAAGTGTTCTAACATAGTTCATGCCAGCTAGTAAGTATAGAGAAAATGGACAGCACGTAAAATGTTTTCCCATAATTTTTCACAAGATAAAACTCGCACAGGTAAGTGCACCACTACATAAATATCAACAACAAGAATGCCCCTAGGCCATCACAAGTCACCACAAATCAATCCCTGACATAGACCACCTTGTCTCGCCACGTGTGCAATTAGTAAAGTAAATGCCCGCCTTGTCTTGCCACACATGCATAATAATGTTCCCACCTTGTCTCGCCACATACGAAACCCACATATATATATCCCACCTTGTCACGCCGCATGTGCAAATATCAATATTAATAATAGCACGGCAGAAACCTCGTTCAACCCAATAACACTTGCACGGCAGAAATTCCGTGCATGAAAATAACAACAACCGCACGGCAGAAACTTTGTGCATCACAACAACTTCAAATCACATCAAACAATGCTAAAATCACGAATCATACCCTAATTCAAACTTAATGAAACTAAGAAATTTTAACTTCTACATTCGACGACGAAACCTATCAAATCAAGTCCGATTGACCTCAAATTTTGCACACAAGTCATAAATGACATAACAGACCTATGAAAATTTTCAAAACTGGATTCCGACCCCGATATCAAAAAGTCAACTCTCCGGTCAAACTTCCAACTCAAACTTCCTATTTTCGCCATTTCAAACCTAATTTAACTACGGGCTTCCAAATACTTTTCCGGACACACTCGTAAGTCCAAAATCACCATACGAAACTATTGGAATAATCAAAACTCTATTCCTGGGTCTTTTACTCAAAAGTTCAATTTTGGTCAACTTTTTTTATTTAAGCTTCAAAAATGAGAATTGTTCTTTCAATTTAATCCCGAATCA
Source organism: Nicotiana tabacum (assembly GCF_000715075.1). Lineage (NCBI taxonomy): Eukaryota > Viridiplantae > Streptophyta > Magnoliopsida > Solanales > Solanaceae > Nicotiana > Nicotiana tabacum. The sequence goes on along the minus strand of NC_134094.1, from coordinate 24,308,689 downwards.
TCTGAAAACCAAACTCGACCACACACGCAAGTCATAATACACATCACAAAGTTGCTCATGATCTTAAGTCATTGAATGAGACGCTAATCCTTAAAACGACAAGCCGGGTCATTACAACGTTAGTACTGTCGAATAGTACTAGTATGTATAGCTAAACACCATCTCAATAGAATGAATAATAATACAAGAGGAACAGTCAAGAATTTAATAAGAGCCTCAAAGAATATTAAAACATCAAGTTAAGGATCATATAGATTTTCAAGTCGATTTTCACGTTATTAGGTAGGATGGTTCTTTTTACCAATATGCCACAATCCACAATACCACCGTATTCTTACTCGGAGTCCGATCTCGGCCCGATCATCTAGGCCATCTCATTTGAGACATCAACCATATTCACAATTTCATCCACAATACTATCGTGTTCTTACACGGAGTCCGATCTCGGCCCGATCGGCTAAGCCATCCCATTTGAGACATCACCCTTTTTCAATCAGTCATCTCAATTCATATTTCTTTCACATCTTTTCAATACAATGGCACGAGTGGCCCCAATTATAAAGTTATTATTGGCGCTTGGCCGTATTTCATAATTCAAATTCTTTTCCACATTCCAACATTACTATTATCATCAATAACCACACGATTTTTCATTCAAGGCTTATGATTCCTCATGTAAGCAATTTAGAATCTAAGGCACATAGAGGCTTTTCACACAATTTGGCATAATAGTTTTTAATCAAATTTGACTTGAAGTCTAAGCATTTTTAGCACATTTTCTAATCTTTGAACATTTTCTCAGATGACGAGATAACATGATGAAAGCATGGGAATACATATTACATATATATTTTCAAAACAAACACATTCGGGATAGAAATTTCTAGGACGTCAATTTGGGACTTGCATCGATTTCATGAATACCTCAATTGAGCCTCTTAAAACTCTAAGATGTTCTGGAATATTAGCAACTTCAATCTAATTTAGCAATATAGAAAAATTGAACCAAAAATTAGGAAAACGATCATGATTCTAGCTCACTTGAGCATTTTATCAAACACTATGTGTGTATTAAGGTTTCATGGCCCTTTCTATGAAAGACTCTACCAACCCGCACCCCATTTTTTTCTATCTTTAACTCACAACCTCCCCACACACCTTAGGAACACATGCATGCAAGGTAAGCACTCCCATCCCCATCAACTATAGCATTGGCATATGTAAATTCAAAATTGAGTGTATGAACTGTGTAATACCCAATCTCTCCCAATGTAGCAATACATTTGGACATGTTAATAGAATGTGAGTTAAATTCTCATTTTGTGAATAACAAAGGAGACAAGAGGCATCAGTGTGATAAGGCTAATATGATGTAAATAACTTCTAGTGGGTAATCTATTGTGGCTTATTAACCAAATAAAGTATTGTATTTTTGATGGAATAGGTAACCTCCATATCCATTTGTAATTTTAGTTTTTGTGAGCCCCAGATTGTGCAATCCGTATTATTGGTGTATTGTGAGATATGTATATTCCGGATACTGTGTTTTATCGATATAGGCAGTTCAAAAGGAAAGGATTGCCAATCCCATGTATGGAAGTTGCGATAGCAGCTTATTTTTGTGTTTTGGTGATTATCAGGTAGTGGTCCTGTAATTTGAAATCTCAAATTTTTGTTTACTCCAATCCAAGGGTCTTCCCAAAATTTTATATGTGTACCAATTCCAACTTTTCATTGTAAACCCCGTTGACAATTTGTCCAACCCTGTAAAACGTTCTTCCATATGTGAGAGGTATTATTAGAGGTGGACTTGTGGATATATTTATGAAATAAAGTTGAAGTCCAAAGGGTGGAGGGTGAATGAAATAGGCGCCAGGAGAGACTTGATATTAGGGATTGATTTTTAGCTTATAATTTTTGGATGCATAGGCCTCCTGTTTCCTATAGAGTAGTAACTATTTTCCAACTAAGAAGGTGTCACGACCTGAAATCTCACCTGTCGTGATGGCACATATCTCAATACTAGGCAAGCCGACAACATCAGTAACCCATAATTTCTTTTAAATACGAAAAAATAATAATTAAGTTTAAGAGAAAATCCCACAAATACTGGATATATACATTTCAAGTCTGGAAAACACGATATATAATAGCATCTATATATTTCAAGTCTGCAAAATACGATATATAATAGTCTGAGACCAAATACAGTAAACAAGGAGATAGGGAATGAGAGACAAGGTCTGCAAAATACTACAACTACCTATGAATCTTCGAAAAATCAACTGTGCGAAAGAATCAACACCCTGTGTGTCCGGGATCATCTCGATATGCACACAAAGTGCAAGGTGTAGTATGAGTACAACCAACTCAGTAAGTAATAATAATAAATAAGAACTGAAAGTAGTGACGATCTTCACAGCTAAATTCCCTAAATACAGTAAGTTTTCAACATAAAAGGGTAGGCATGCTCTCAAGTTTAACATTTAAAATTCCACAGTAATATCATATCAACTTCGACTGAAACAGAAGATAATGTCTTTCAGAAATTTCCAAAACAGTGATATATGATAGTTGAAATGAAGCAATAATGAAATCAATACATCCTCTCAGAGTAAACAGTCACTCAGTCCTCCCATTCACTCCAACCTCACAGTCACTCTTTCATCACAGTCACTCATTCTTGATAGTCACTCATTCCTCTCAATCACTTAACACTCGGCACTCCCACTCAGTAGGTACTTGCGCTCACTAGGGGTGTGTACAGACTCCGGAGGGGCTCCTTCAGCCCAAGCACTATAACAAGCTAATCATGGCATAAATTAATGAAAAATGCTGCGGCGTGCAGCCCGATCCCATAAATATCCTCACAATTAGGCCCTCGACCTCACTCAGTCATCAATCTCTCCAGTCTCTCGGGCTTTCAGAAATCATGATAAGCATCCCAAACAATAATGATATGATGCATCAATAATGAACAATAGAGACTGAGATGTAATGTGCAAGTAAAATTATCGCTGAGTATAAAATAGAAATTTAGCAGATAATTCAACATGTACACAACCTCTGTGGGTTCCTACAGTGTCAACACATGGTTTAAACATGATTTGTAGTTCGATTTCTCTAATACGTGGAAAATGTACAGATATCAACAGATTATTCAACTACACAGTTTCATTTACCAAGTTACAATTCCTACGGTGCACTCCCACACGTCCGTCACCTAGCATGTGCATCAACTCATAACCAATCACATATCATAAAATCCGGGGTTTCATACCCTCAGAACCAAATATAGAACTGTTATTTACCTCAAACCGTAAAATTCTTTATTCTGCTATGCCTTTGCCTAGCGAATCGGCCTCTGAACGCCTCGAATCTAGTCATTAATAATTTAATTTAGTCAATACAAATTATAGGATAATATTCCATATGAAAATAATGATTTTCCAATAAAATTAGAAATTTGCACCCAAATATTGCCCGTGGGGCCCACGTCTCGGAACCCGACAAAAGTTATAAAATCCGAAAGCTCATTCAACCACGAGTCTAACCATACCAATTTTACCTAATTTCTACTTCAACTCGACCCTCAATTCTTCAAATTAAACCAAGAGGATTTTCTAAACTTTCCAACTTAATTCACCCATTAAATGTTAAAAACAGCCATGGATTCGGGTAATTTGACCAATAATGAGTTAAGAACACTTACCTTGTTGCTTTCCTTGAAAATCTCCCAAAAACACCTCTTCCCGAGCTCCAATCCGTCAAAAATGAAAAATGGATTTTCAGAACTTAAACATTCTGTCCAGACATTCTTTCTCCGCGAATGCGACAGGTCCCTCGCGTTCGCGAAGCACAAAATTGTGCTGTTCCAGACATTTCCCTTCGCGAATGCGAGTCACAACTTTCGAACGCGATGCTTTACCGGGCCAACCTTCGAGAACACGAGCTTCCCTTCACGAACGGGAAGGCAAAAATCCTCACCAGTTATTTTCCCTTTAGCGAACGCGATGAACAACCTCGCCTGCCCCCAGATCCTCTTCGCGAACACGAGACCCCTCTCGCTAACGCGAAGAGCAAATCTTGCATGCCTAAAGTTCCCCTTCGTGAGCACGAGAAACCACTCGCGAACGCGAAGAAGGAAACCACACATACACATCAGAAAATTCCAGCCAAGTTCCAAGTTCCAAATTCATTTCGTTAACCATCCGAGACTCACCCGAGGCCTCCGGGACCTCAACCAAACATACCATCAAGTCCCTAAACATCATACGAACTTAGTCGAACCCTTAAATCACCTCAAACAATGCTAAAACCATGAATCATACCCCAATTCAAGCTTAATGAAACTATAAATTTTCAACTTCTACATTTGACGACGAAACCTATCAAATCAAGTCTGATTGACCTCAAATTTTACACACAAGTCATAAATGACATAACAGACTTGTTCCAATTTTCAGAATCGGATTTCGGCCCTGATATCAAAAAGTCAACTCCCTGGTCAAACTTTTAAACTTAAATTTCTATTTTTGCCATTTCAAGCCTAATTAAGCTACGGGCTTCCAAATAATTTTTCGGACACGCTCCTAAGTTCAAAATCACCATACGGAGCTATTGGAATTATCAAAACTCTATTCCGGGGTCATTTACACATAAGTCAACATCTGATTACTATTTGAACTTAAGCTTTAAACCTTGGAACTAAGTGTTCCAATTCATTCCAAAATCTTACCGGACCCGAACCAATCACCCCGACAAGTCACATAACAACTGTAAAGCATAAAGTGAGCAGTAAATGGGGGAATGGGGTTGTAATACTCAAAACTACCGACCGGGTCATTATATTCTCCCCTTCTTAATAAAACTTTTGTCCTTAGACGGGTTTAGGATTATACATGGAGCCTCAAATAAGTGTGGATATTTGCTCCGCATCTCCCGCTCAGTCTCCCAAGTAGCTTCTCCGACTGATGGCCTCTCCACTGCACTTTCACTGAAGCTATATTCTTTGATCTCAACTTTCAAACCTGTCAGTCTAAAATGGCCACCGACTCCACATCATAAGTCAAATTACCATCCAACTGCACTGTGCTGAAATCCAAAACATGCGACGGATCCCCGACATACTTCCGGAGCATAGATATATGAAACACTAGATGAACACTCGATAGACTAGGCGGCAATACAAGTTCATAAGCCACCTCTCCAATCTTCTTAAGCACCTCAAACTGCCCAATATACCAAGGGCTCAACTTGCCCTTCTTCCCGAACCTCAACACACATTTCATGGGTGAAATCTTGACCAGAACCTTCCCCCCAACCATGTAAGCTACATCACGAACCTTCCGGTCGGCATAACTCTTCTGTCTAGACTGCGCCGTGCGAAACCGCTCCTGAATCAATTAAACCTTCTCCAAAGTATCCCAAACCAAATAAGTACCCAATAGCCTAGTCTCACCGGCTCAAACCAACCCACCGGAGACAGACATTGTCTCCCATATAAAGACTCACACGGAGCTATCTGAATGCTTGATTGGTAGCTGTTATTGTAAGCAAACTCTGCCAGTGGCAGAAATTGATCCAAAGAACCCCCAAACTTAATGACACAAGCGAGTAGCATATCCTCCAATATATGAATAGTGCTCTTGGACTGACCGTCCATTTGAGGGTAAAATGTTGTATTCAGTTCAAACTGTGTACCTAATTCTCGCTGTACTGCCCTCCAAAACAGAAATGTAAACTGCGTACCCCAATCTGAAATGATAGACACTGGCACACCGTGTAGGCGAACAATCTCGCGAATATACATCTCAGCCAACCGCTCTGAAGAATAATTAGTACCAACTAGAATAAAATGCGCGGATTTGGTCAATCGATCTACAATTACCCAAACAACATCAAACTTCCTCAAGGTCTGTGGGAGCCCAACTACGAAATCCATGGTAATACGCTCCCATTTCCACTTCAGAATTTCAAGTATCTGAAGCAATCCTCCCGGTATCTGATGCTCGTACTTTACATGTTGACAATTTAAACACCGAGCTACAAACCCAACTATATCTTTCTTCATTCGCCTCCACCAATAGTGCTGCCTCAAATCCCGATACATCTTCGCGACACATGGGTGAATAGAGTATCGCGAACTGTGAGCCTCCTGGAGAATCAATTCACGCAAACCATCTACATTAGGCACACATAGCCTTCCTTGCATCAGTAATACACTGTCATCCCCAATAGTAACTTCCTTGGCATCACTGTGCCGAACCGTGTCCTTAAGGACAAGCAGACGAGGATCATCATACTGACGTTCTCTTATATGATCATAAAGATAAGATTGAGAAACCACACAAGCCAAAATTCGGCTTGGCTTGGAAACATCCAATCTGACAAACTGGTTGGCCAAGGCCTGAACATCCAAGGCTAAAGGCCTCTCTGCTACCGGTAAGTATGCTAAGTTACCCAAACTCTCTGCCTTACGACTCAAGGCATCGACCACCACATTGGCCTTTTCGGGATGATAGAGAATGGTGATATCATAATCCTTAAGCAACTCCAACCACCTCCGCTGCCACAAATTAATATCCTTCTATTTAAACAGATGTTGTAGACTCCAGTGATCGGTATAAACCTCATAATGGACACCATACAAATAATGCCGCCAAATCTTCAAGGCATGAACTATAGTTGCTAACTCAAGGCCGTGGACTGGATAATTCTTCTCATGTACCTTTAACTGTCTGGACGCATAGGCAATCACCCCACCGTCTTTCATCAGCAGTGCACCGAGGCCAATAAGCGACGCATCACAATACACAGTATAAGACCCTGAACCTGTAGGTAACACTAATACTGGGCTGTAGTCAAAGCTGTCTCGAGTATTTGCACTTTGCTCGGTAGTTTACGGGTGTGAGTAGCTCCGTATGAGGTATTTTAACTTGTGTGAATCATCGATTTTGGTTTTCATATTATTCGGGACTGATTTGGAAGAATGATTCTAAACTAGGGAGCTTTAAATTCGAAAGAATTGACCAAGTTTGACTTTTTAGTATTTGATCTTGGATTGGAATTTTGATGGTTTCGTTAGCTCTGTTGGGTATTTTGGACTTAGGAGCGCGTTCGGATTTTGATTTGGATGTTCGTGGTCGAATTTGGCTCGAAATGGTGAAAGTTAAAATTTTGGAAAGTTTGACCGGGAGTGGAATTTTTGATATCGGGGTCGGATTCCAATTCTGAAAGTTGCACGTCCGTAATGTCGAATGTGAATTGTGTGATTTCGATTTGAGGTGTGATTCGTTGTTTTTATGCTGTTATGTGTGTTTTGAGACCTCGAGTAGGTCCGTGTTACGTTACAGAACTTGTTGGTATATTCGGACGGGGTCTCGAGTGGCTCAGATGAGTTTTGGACGAGGTTCGAATTATTTTTACTTCATGTTGCATTGCTAAAGGCTGCTGGTTCTGGTATGATCGCACCTGCAGTTGGTTTGCGTAGGTGCGATGGTCGCAAAAGTGACAAAGGCGTCATATATGCGATATGAGAGCTAGATGAGGAGGCACGCATAAGCGGAGAAAAGGGCGCAGGTGCGGATGCGCAGGTACGCCGAGTGGAAGCGCAGGTGCGACTGTCTTCGCAGATGCGGAGTTTGATACCCCAGGAGCGGGGGTTACTAGGCAAGGCCATTTTTCGCAGATGCAATGTTTTTCTGCAAAAGCGGTGGTCGCAGTTGCGACGAATTGTCCGCAAATGCGGAATCGCTGGGCAGAAGCTATATTATTGAGGGTTTTGGTTCTTCCTTCATTTTGGAAGCTATAAAGCTCGTATTGAGGCGATTATTGAAGTAATTTTCACCATATGAATTGAGGTTCGTATTCTCTACCCAATTTTTGTTATATTCATGAATGTACCTTCGTTTTTGGTAATTGGATTATGAATTTTATAGAGGAAATTGGGGGTTTTGGCCTAAAGTTTCATAATATGATTTGAGTTTTGAACATCGAATTGGAGTCGGATTTGAGTGAAACTAATATGGTTGGACTCGTAATTGAATGGGTTGTTGGATTTTATAAATTTTGTCGGGTTTCAAGGTGCGGGTCCGGGTTGGACTTTTGGCCGAATTTGGACTTTTGATTCAAGATTTGATCTTTTTCGATTGGTATTGGTTCCTTTAGCATTGTTCGATGCAATCGAGTTATTTTTGGTTAGTTTCGAGCCGTTTGGAGGTCGGAGCGCGCGAGATGGCATTAATTGTCTTATTAATATTATTGGAATTGGATAGTTATTAAAAGGCTTACCTAGCGGGTTGTGTTGGGTGCCATCACGACTAGTTGGATTTTGGATCGTGACAAGGTGGTATCAGAGCTCTAGGTTCATAGGTTCTATAAGTCATGAGTAAGTGTCTAGTAGAGTCTTGCCGATCGGTATGATGACATCCATACTTATATTCGAGAGGCTACATGACATTTAGGATGTACTTCCCATTTTTCTTTCCTTATCGCGGGACATTAATTCAGCCTGAAGCGTAACTCTTTGAATTCCTTCCACATATTTATATGCGCACATGAGCACTCGGTATCAGCTGTGCATCGACGACTTGTGATTCCATGGTTGAGGTGCGAGATGTGATTTTGGCGTGCTGATGATGGGCTAGTCTGGAGGACTTGAGGCCGGGTTTTGACTGTAGCTTGAGCACGGAGATTTCGATTGTGTGAGCACGTGCTTTTCGGACTTATATGTCCGGTGGTGCCCCTATTAGTGCAATTTGTGATTGGATGACTATGTGGTGAGTATGATGAGACTGCGAGATGTGTTCGGATATGACGAGAAGAGTTTTCTTGAGATGTAGAAAGGACTATGGGGTATCTGATTTTGTTTTTCTTTGGCGTATGGTCTCGAGTTATGGGTGAATTGAGGGATCTCTTATATTGTTTAGTAGTGGAGTGAAGTAGATTTTCATGTCTTGTTGATGAGTTCAGAATCGAGAAGATTAAGTGATTGTGTAGTAGTCGTGACCATGGAAGGGTGTAGAGAGATGTTAGTTTGAGGCAAAGCAGGTGGGTTATTCCCTGCGAGGTGTCCTGAGATTGTGTGATCCCTAAGATATTTTGTAGAGAGTTCTCTTTTACCAGTGAATGATATATGTTACAATTTGAGTTTGGAACCAAATATTGAAGTAAGGCTTGTACTTGTTATTCTATCTCCTTGTTGTTAATTGTTCATTGCATTATAGTAAGGGAGAGTGTTAATGCACGAAGGGTGATGCCATGCCATATTGTGAGTGTTAATGCACGAAGGGTGATGTCGTGCCATATTGTGAGTGTTCATGCATGACGGGTGATGCAGTACCATATTGTGAGTGTTAATGCACGAAGGGTGATGCCGTTTCATATCGTGAGTGTTAATGCACGAAAGGTGATATCGTGCCATGATATGAGAGTTAATGCACGAAGGGTGATGCCGTACCGTTTCTATTGATTTTATGGTGAGGTTGAGAGTAAAAGCACGAAGGGTGATGCCGTGTAATTTTTCTTTTACTGTACTCACCGTTCCTGCTGATTCATAGTATATTGGTTGTTCCAGTTATAATTCTGCTGTAGTTCTTTATCTCGTATTTCCCCCAGCATGTTTCTCCCTCCCGATATTTCCTGTTTAACTCTCCATTGTTGTTATTTGTATATACACTATTGAATTGTACAGGTTGATTCGTAGGTGTCTTGTCTTAGCCTCGTCACTACTTCATCGAGGTTAGGCTCGACACTTACCAGTACATGGGGTCTGTTGTACTGATACTGCACTCTGCACTTTCGTTGCAGATTTTGGTACCGACTTGGGTTAATCGAGATTTTAGCTATTGGACCAACAGATTGATTTTAGTTTAAGCTTTAAACCTTGAAATTAAGTGTTCCAATTCATTCCAAAACATCACCGAACCCGAACCAATCACCCCGACGAGTCACATAACAATTGTAAAGCATAAATTGAGCAGTAAATGGGGGAACGGGATTGTAATACTCAAAACGACCGGTTGGATCATTGCAGAAGGTGTAGTTTTTTCTTATGCATAGTAGTGCTCCAGAGGAAGTTTCGTTAGTAGCGTTCCATTTTATGGATAATGTTTGCTGGAAGCGATATGTATTGCGTGACATGGTTTGGTAGAGTGTTTAGGGTGGAGTTTATTAATATTGTGCGTCCAGCGCTCTCTAATAGCATCCACACTTCACTATAACTTCTTCGAGAACTAATGTGTTCAACTTTAGCATAAACTATGTGAATTGATAATAAAAACTTTCATGCCGTGAATTGTTCTATTCTTGTTAGATTGATTCCTGTAGTTAATTAAGAATTACATTGGAAAGTGTTAACCATCTAATAAGAAAAGTGGGTTAATGAATGAATTTCTTCAATAGCAAAAATGGAAGAGATTAATTAAAATATTGATAGATTTTTTATAAAAATAATAAAATGCTTATCTCTTTATACTTTTGATGAATTCAAAATTATAATTTAGTAAAAATAATATTAAATTATTTAAATTTTCAGTAAACTACAAAATGAGAAAACTAATCAAATATTACAGTAAAAAAGAATGTATGAAAGAGAGGGATAAAGATAATTTTATGATATTTATATTTTGAATTGATTAAAAAATAAAATATTAATAAATAACACTCACAAAAATTTATCAATAAATTTAGATAATTGAAGAATTTTGAACAGTATAACATAAGTTTAAAAAATAATTTTATTTCAAAGAGTAAGAAAATAATCTATGTTATATTAAAAAATAAGTAAAATATATATCTATGTTATATTAAAATAGAAGTAGTATCAAACTATTAAGCCAATTGACAAGTTAATAAAAAATTATATTAGTAAATGTATAGTATTAAATACTTGCTAATTTGACTATAAGAATAAATAAGGAACACACAATTTATTTTTTACTATATGATGTGTATCCTTTAAGTTTGTATAGATTTTGTTATATTTCTGCATACTATATTAAATAATAAAATATAACTAATATTTATTAAAATAATATGATATTTTAGATCATAATTTTATAAGATTAATAATTTTTTAAATTATCCGCGCATCGCTCGAATTCTAATAGTAATATAGTAAAATAGATGCTGAAAGTCCAGCAAGACTAAATCACTAATAAAAGAAATTCAGAGAAACTTTATCTAATTAATTAATCACGATTCCCATATCTTCGAAATAGTAGTTGGATTAGCCCGGGCCCAATTACCAAGTTGAACATTACTGTCCGTAAAAAACTGCCAGAAATGTGGAAATCGGCTTTGCAGAAGGAAATAAAAAGTTGATCCAGCATTTTTTTACCATATCAAGTGTTCTACTCAAATGTCAAATTTCAGAACAGTTAAGCCTCCCATGGACAAAACAAACTAACAAGACAAATCGAAGTACATTGTACCATAATCAACATTAGGAACTTCACTTCAGAGATGCATGGAAATTCACTTTTAAATTGTCAAATTAATCAACTTCAACATTTCAACTGGACACCGATTTAATTATTTTCTAAAAATAAAAGTTTAGAGATTCAGAAACTGCGTAGTAGATACATGATGGTGGTGTCATTTCAAAATGATACAAAAAGGCTAAGAAAACACAGAAATATATTTATTTGCTTAATCATAAACTGTTACGCCGCTACATAATTCGAGGACAAAGAAGAGACCATAGTCTGTCAGAAAAGGAACTTGATCTATAATTGATAGCCCCCTTTAAATTTTCATTTCTAAAACTGCTATTCCACCAATTTCATCCAAGCAAAAAGTCTAAAACACTTGAAACCATGGCAAAGCATGCCATCAAACAAATGAGAAGTGCAATTAAGAGCCAAGTACAAGATACTTTCTTGATATATAGCAGCAGATCAAGCAAGAACTTCACAAAATCCTTGTGAGAGCTCCAAGATGCCTTGAAACAATCCTGCGTGCAGACAAGAAGCATTATCAAGCTAGTGTGTAGAAAGATATCTTTTTCTTTTTGGTTCACAACTGTAGATAATTTTTCAAATTCCACTTTATTTTGGTCTCTCAGATAGATAGTTGCGGTCCTCATAACTTTTTGTCTATTAGCTGCAATTTTATAATGTCCTTCATTATTCCAGTTTCCACCACTGAACCTAAATTTTTGACATTGAACAACTTATGCAGATAAGCAATCTAGTTTGCAATGTGCCAAATAGTCGTGTTACAAAAAATTCTGCAAACATAGCATTAAAGGTGCAGAGGTTATGCACACATCAAATCTTTAAGAAGCAGCGAGTATACTATTATCCCTCCTGCCTTATATCACAAAAACTATACCGAACTTATATATTCTATGTACAAGTTGTTACCAAAAAAAGAAAAAATTCCCTACAGATTGATGGTTTCAGCTATGATATAAGTTATACATATCAGTAATCCCAAAATTAAGCTTCAGCTCGATTAATGAAAGATGGAGAAGATAGTTCAGTAAGAGAATGGTCGTAGCTACAAATAAAGAGAATGATCATAGGTACAAACCAGAAAGCAGCCCCTTCACGAGGAAGTTTTAGCTCCTCGCACTTTGGACACCTTCGAATAGTACAAAAAATAATTAGCAGAGAAATTAAAGTACAGAAACACTTCAGTGAAAGTAACAATAAAAGGCCAACTATTGGCAGTATAACTACAAAAGCAAATGAAAGATCACCCATAGCAATTGCCAACAGGTGTTGGATGCATTAAATTTCCAACTCCAAGGATGATCAACAAATGTCCCAAAAAGTAAGTTTATGATACCATCACAAATACAGTACGTCAAAATGGAATTCTATATGATTTATAAAAATCAACAAAAATTATACAAGGCAACACAGCGAGGAAACGAAACAAGGAATGAAATAAGCTGACCAAAGCATAAAATGGAGACACCAGCATCATAATTACTTTGTCCCACTTTTTTATGCAACAAACAAGGAATTTTCAGAATATCCATCTCTCCATTTCATATAAAATACTCTATTATCTCCGGACATCTTCAGAATTTTCAGCCACTCAGCTTTAAATAACAATAGATCAATCACAAACACTTAAAAAATAGAGAAGACAGAATATGCGTAAGAAATTTAACAGATATGGTAATTCATTGAAGAATTTTCTCAAACACCTAGAGAACAAAAGTCGTAACAGAAATGGTAATTCATCGAAGAATTTTCTCAAACACCTAGACAACAAAATCCATTGATATTCCTCAAGAGAAATATAGATAGAGATGAATCAAAGAGATGGTAGAAGAGATACCCACCAGAAAATAGGATTGACAGAAAGAAACACATTGAAGTGCAAACTTGACAACAAGACATAAACGGAGAGAGCAAATATTCTGGATTTTTCTTAGTCGGAGATGGCGTTACTTCTCAACGGTTGTTCGAGATTTAATCGAGAAACCAGCTGTGCTTCCACGTGTTAAAATTGTAACTCCTCGTGTTAGCTGTGAAAGCTTTGAAATGACAGAAGTATCCTTAGATTAACTTTTAATTCCATAGAAGCACACATATTGACCAAGAGGTGTTTGCTATTCCCTCTTATTTATTAGTAAATAGTAATAGCGGTAAGAAGCTATTGCTGTAATCTCCTCCGCATGAAATTACTAAGTACTGAGACCAGCCCACAATGATTTGATGATGCTTGAAAAACAAAATAAATTCAGCCCAAAAAGCAAGCAAGCAATACTTTCCTATTTTCATGAAAATTTCATTTGAAGAAGTCCAAAGAATTAATTCAAATAGTTGTTCACCTAATTATTTAAACGAAAATAATTGATAAATATTTAATATATGTACATCAGTTATAAAAAATAAATAATGAATACAACCGGTTAAAAAATATTCCACTACTAAGTTAACCCGAACCTTGAAAAATATCAAAATAATTATTATTTTTAAAAACGTTTTTGCCTTACCAAGCGAATATCCAATAAGCAAGAATAGAAAATACTCCAACAAATAAAAGAAATTGAAAACAGAAGACAAAAAATTAGGAGTCATCAGCCAAACACTAGAATTGGACACATGTTTAGTGTACATCACTCTTATTTCTGTTTTATAACCAGGTGTCATCATTTAACGTTCCATCCCCCTTCCCAAAATTTTTCCCACCGCCCTAATAAAACCATGCAAATTAAAGTGAAAGCCCTATTTCAAAGAACAACCCCCAAAAAAGCAACCCTGCTACACTAGAAAACTCTGTTAGAAACCAGAGTGAGATCAGAAAACAAAACAACAAAAGGAAATGGCAGGAAATGAAGAATGGAGAAAAATGGCGGATACAACCAAGATGAGTCCTGAGGAAGTGAAAAATGCTGGAGTTGAGGCTTCTATGAGACCACCAGGCCATAATCCAGGTACCTAGACTAGAGTGCGTGCGATTTAATTTAACTCATTATTTTTATAAATAGTACTATACATGTGTGTGTGTGTCATAATACTCCCCCGTGTTATTTCAAAATTTGAAGTTTATAGATTTTTATAGTGAAATACAAAAATTGAATCTATTATATTTAAATCTTGGATTCGTCACTGTAGGTACTGTACTACATCAAAGAGGGCGGTTGCCTTATAGTATTACGACCATGGCACTTGTTGGTTTTGCTATCACAGGTGCTATTTGGTACGGCACTATGTATGCAATGAAGAAACCCGAAGCCACTGCAGTTGACGTAGCCAAAGTTGCCACTGGAGTTGCTGGCCCTGAAGATACTCGTCCTCGCAAGTAGTTAATAAAAATTACATTTAATTGTCTCCACTCTAATTTTAGCTGCAATAGCCCTTTGCCTTTATAAATTACTTGTCACTTTTTATTTTGAATATTAATACTCTTTTTTTTTTTTCGGCTTCTAATTCGTATCTAAAAAGGCTCTCTCCAATCTTTGCATATAGTCTCTGGGTGATTCGTTTTTTGGGCCACTATTAAAGTTATGTCCCTATTGTATAAAATTTGTAAATTTACCCACTTTGGAACACATTTTAGGAATTTGCATTTGATCAGGTTCCGAATCGAGTTGGAAGTTTTTCTATATTTTCACAACTTAAAGAAAATCGGTTTTTGTAGTTTTGTCTTCAATGCAACTTTAAAATCGACTTTGAATTTTTTTTTTATTTTTTCAATGCAAATTTATCAAAAATATGCAACTTCTGAATCTTTAAGTTCTGAAATATAATTTGTCCTTATTCAACGTTCAAATGTACTTACAACATACACCTTTCTCATGCGAAATTAGTCGATGGTTACTAACCTGTATTTGTATTGAAATATTTATTAAATCTATATAAATATATATTGCCGAACTCAGTAACAAAAGGGGTATTGGTTTAATGATAAGGTTGTGGGTTCGCTGGGAAAGATTGGGGTTTGATTTTCACTGAAAACAGTGTTTTATTTTAAAATTTAGAACCCAGACATTTCAAATCCTAGCTCCGCCTCTGATGTGATTTGTATACTAGTGAAGCATGTGCAATTTAATACATAATGCATCTTCTACGATACACACCCTTCTCATGTGAAAGTGCTAGACTGCTAGCATTCTCTAGAACATGCGAAATCTCTTATGCTGTCTAGCACACATGATTTCTCGCAACTTTATCCATGCAATCTTAATCCCCCACGGTCACCGCATCTATCATGCCACAATTCAAAGTAACAATGAGAGCTAATGAATTGAGTATGATAAATAATGGTTCTTCGGTATTGCCAACTACTTCAACGTAACTATGAATAATAATATTTCTAGATTTTGGGGATGGGATAAATTCTTGAATCAGGATGCTATCGACTATTGTTCTTAGATTGTTCCTTGCCAATTCAATCACCCGAGAGATGACCAATGCTGAAGGGATTATTAATCATTAGTTGAGTATTAATTAAGAAGTAGCATGTTTTACCTTTCTAATTTCCTTTCTCTTGTTTACGAGAAGTGGCACATCGTGTTCTTTTTGTTATACTTATATATAACGAAACGGAGAAGCTGTTGTTTTTGCATTAATAATCTCTACTATCTTCTTCCTTGTGTCAATGTATAAGTTAATTTCTCAAATGACAACTAATTAGTCTTACTACATTAATTAAAAAAATTAGTGATGAAAGAATTCGTTGTTGCAGAATCATTTACAAAAGATTTCAATTTGAACAATTATATTTCTGTTGGTATTATTATTAGGCTAATGCCAATCTCAATTTTCTTATGCAACAAATTTAAGTGTGGAATAGTAATTTCGCTCTAGTAATTTAAATGATTGGTGTTAAATCTTGATTACATTTGTTAATTTACAACATAGCATTTTATTTTTCTTTTTGACCTTCTGGTTTCTAACAAGTTGAGTTGCGTTAAATGTTATGGTCTTATGGACATGAAAGTCTGCCAAAATTCTTTCAAAACACTGGCATTAGTAAGCTCGTACAATTAAAATTTTAGGGGACTTGTCCATATTTGTACAATTTCGTACCAGTTAGTACATCAGTAGGACTTGCCCATATTGTCTCAGGCAAGGCAACTCGACAGGACTATTCTTAGACCCATTTGTTCATAGAATTATTTTAATTTTTCTTCTTTTTTTTTTCAAAAAAGAATCTTGAACATTGTTTGGCTATAGTTTGGGATGATCTTTTTAATATGAGTTTCAAGTTTTTCAAGTAGATAATTGTGTTGGTCACAAAATTGTAATATCTTTTCAAGTGATTAATGTATATCCAAACACAATTTGGCACTTGTTTGCCAACAAGTCTCAATTGGAAAACTTTTTTTGGTTTGAAGAATTAATCTAACTAGTTATCCACCCAACAAAAAAAAATTATATATATATATATATATATATATATATATATATATATATATATATATATATATGTATGTATGTATGAGGGGCGGCTCTAAGGCTTTGGACAGTGAGGCCATTGCCTTAGGCCCTCAAAATTTGGAGGACCCAAATTTATTTTAAATTCTTCTTATTATTATTACTATATACTAATGTCACGACCCAAAATTTTAACCTGTCGTGATGGTGCCTATCTCGATACTAGGCAAGCCGACAACCTCGATAAACCATAATTTCTTTTAAGTTTGAAAATATAATATTTAAACACAATCCAAAAAAATAAATCTCGCAATTACCAATACAAACACTCCCAAAACCTAGTGTCACTGAGTACATGAGCATCTATATATTACAAGTCTGGAAAATATGGTCTTTAATAATATGAGACCAAATACAATAAACAAAAGGATATGGAAGGAGAGACAAGGTCTGCGAAACATGGCAGCTACCTTATATCTCCGAAAAATCGACTGTGTCAAAGAATCAACACCCACTGTATCCGGGATCAACTAGATCTGCACACGAAGTGCATGGTGTAGTATGAGTACAACCAACTCAGTAAGTAACAATAATAAATAAAAAACTGAAAGTAGTCACGAGCTTCTCAGCTAAGTCCAATTACAGTACTTTCCAACATAAAAAGAGTAGGCATGCTTTCAAGTTCAACATTTAATATTTCACAGAAATTTCATATCAAATTTGTCTGACACATAAAATAATATTTTTTTAAATTTCCAAAATAGTGATATATGACAGCTGAAATACAGCAAATAATGCAATCAATGCATCCTCTCAGAGTAACAATCACTCAATCCTTCCATTCACTCCAACCTCACAGTCACTCTTTTCTCATAGTCACTCATTCCTCACAGTCACTCAGCACTCGGCACTCGCACTCATTAGGTACCTGCGCTCACTGGGGGTGTGTACAGACTCCGTAGGGGCTCCTTAAGCCCAAGCGCTATATCAAGCCAATCATGGCATATAACAGTGAAACATGCTGCGCGCGTGTAGCCCGATCCCATAAATATCCTCACAATTAGGCCCTCTGCCTCACTCAGTCATCAACCTCTCTAGTCTCTCGGGCTCAAGATATCATGAAAATCAGCCCAAAAATGATAATATGATGCATCAATATATAGCAATAAAGACTGAGATATGATATGAAATGAATGAACATGACTGAGTGTGAAATTACAATTTGAACATATAATTCAACCACAGAAATGAACCGAGTGGATGCCAATAATAACAACATATGCCTAAGCATGATTTTTAATACGAGTCTTAGCTCAATTTTCTCTAACACGTAGAGAATGTACGGATATCAACAGATTATTCAACTATACAGTCCCATGGAATTTTACCAAGTCACAATTCCTATGGTGCACGCCCACCCGCCCGTCACCTAGCATATGCGTCACCTCAAAACCAATCACATAACTCATAATCCGGGGTTTCATACCCTCATGACCAAATTTAGAACTGTTACTTACCTCAAATCGTGTAATTCTTTATTCCGCTATGCCCTTGCCACGAGAATTGATCTCCGAAAACCTCGTATCTAGCCACAACTAATTCGATTAAGTCAATACCAATTATTGTAATTAATTCCATAAGACAATACTAATTTTTCAATAAAAATCCGAAATTATCTCAAAAATTGCCTGTGGGGCCCACGTCTCGGAACCCGACAAAAGTTATAAAATATGAACGCCCATCCAACCACGAGTCTAACCATATAAATTTCACAAAATTCTGACATCAACTCGGCCCTCAAATCTTCAATTAAAGTCTATGAAGAGTTTTACCATTTTCAACTCAATCTTTATCCATTTGAACTCAACAATCTTTTCACAAATCTTATTGGTATGTGTATGTATAAATAATATTCTAACACCCAAGAATCATACTATTAATCACCCATCCTTTACTCCAAACCCGAAATTGAAGAATTGGGGAAAGAAATTCTTACCTCTTTGAAGCCCTAGCAAGATCCTTGTGAAATCTTTAAACCTTGAACAAGAATTGATGGATAAATGACTAAGTCTTCACTTTTTCTCTCTAAAATGCTCTCACCTCTCTCTAAAATGTCATATGAAACCCTTCAAAATGACCCCCAATAGTGTTTTATAGGAATGGGGTCGGGTTTATAAAACCAGAAAAATTAAGCCCCGAAACACTCTGCGGTCACATATGCGACCGCATAATGCTTCTGTGGCTCGTGAAATGGCCGCGAAATGTGGCCTCCGGAACTAGGCAAGGCTGCCTCAGTATGCGGTCGTTATGCGGTCCGCAAACCTATTCTGTGGTCGCATAATGCACAACATAACTGATCTGTGGTCGCATAATACACCGCAAACTTTCCTCCAAAATTGCCCCACTCTTGATTCACTCTGCGGCCATTATGCGGTCCGCAGAGTGATTTCTATAACCTTTGTACTAATTGATATACTTCGGTACCACAAAACCTTAATTTTCTTAGCAAAAATTCTCTAGGGTCGTTACAAATAAGTCCACATCCGGTCAACCTTTTCAACTTAAATTCTAGACCTTGGAACTAAGTGTTCTAAATCATTACAAAACCTCACCGGACCCGAACCAATTACCCCTGGCAAGCCAAATAACAACCGTAAATTACAATTTGAACAGTAAATAGGGGAACGGGGTTGTAATACTCAAAATGATCGGCCGGGTCATTACATTCTCCCCCTCTTAAACAAACGTTCGTCCTCAAACGGGTTTAGAATTATACCTAGACTCTCAAACAAGTATGGATATTTGCTCTGTATCCCCGCTCAGTCTCCCAAGTAGCTTCTTCGATTGGCTAGCCTCTCCACTACCCCTTCACTGAAGCTATGTCCTTTGATCTCAACTTTCAAACCTGCCGGTCTAAAATAGCCATCGACTCCACATCATAAGTTAAATTACCGTCCAGCTGCACTGTACTGAAATTCAAAATATGAGACGGATCCCCGACATACTTTCGGAGCATGGATACATAGAACACTGGATGAACACCTGATAGACTAGGTGAGAAAGCAAGTTCATAAGCCACTTCTCCAATTTTCTTATGTATCTCAAAAGGCCCAATATACCGAGGGCTCAACTTGCCCTTTTTCCGAACCTCAGCACACCCTTCATGGGTGAAATCTTGAGCAGAACCTTTTTCCCAACCATGTAAGCAACATCACGGACCTTCCAATCGGCATAACTCTTCTGTCTAGACTGTGTCGTGCGAAGCCGCTCCTGAATCAATTTAACCTTCTCCAAAGCATCCTGAACCAAATCAGTACCCAATTGCCTAGCCTCACTCAGTTCAAACCAACCCACCGGAGACTGACACCACCTCCCATGTAAAGCCTCATACGGAGCCATCTGAATGCTCGATTGGTAGCTGTTATTGTAAGCAAACTCTGCAAGTGGCAGAATTTTATCCCAAAAACCTCCAAAATCAATGACACAAGTGCGTAGCATATCCTCCAATATCTGAATAGTGTGCTCGGACTGTCCATATGTCTGAGGGTGAAATGTTGTACTCAACTGAATATGTGTACCTAATTCTCGCTTCACTACTCTCCAAAACTGTGATGTAAACCGCGTGCCCCGATCTGAAATCATGGACACTGGCACACTGTGTAGGCGAACAATCTCACAGATATAAATCTCAGCCTACTGCTCTGAAGAATAATTAGTACCAACTGGAATAAAATACGCAGATTTGGTCAACCGATCCACAATCACCCAAACCGCATCAAACTTCCTCAATGTCCGTAGGAGTCCAACTATGAAGTCCATGGTAATGCGCTCTCATTTTCACTCCGGAATTTCAAGTCTCTGAAGTAATCCTCCCGGTCTCTGATGCTCGTACTTTACCTGTTGACAATTTAAACACCAAGCTACAAATACAACTATATCTTTCTTCATTCGCCTCCACCAATAATGCTGCCTCAAATCCTGATACATCTTCGCGGCACCTGGATGAATGGAGTACCGCGAACTATGAGCTTCGTGGAGAATCAACTCATGCAAACCATTTACATTAGGCACACATATCCTGCCCTGCATCCGTAATACACCGTCATCTCCAATAGTGACTTCCTTGGCATCACCGTGCTGAACCGTGTCCTTAAGGACAAGCAGATGAGGATCATCATACTGGCACTCTCTGATGTGATCATATAAAGAAGACCGAGAAACCACACAAGCCAAAACTTGATTCGGCTCGGAAACATCCAATCTAACAAACTGGTTGGCCAAGGCCTGAATATCCAAGGCTAAAGGCATCAGCCACCACATTGGCCTTTCTGGGATGATAGAGAATGGTGATATCATAATCCTTAAGCAACTCCAACCACATTCGATGCCGCAAATTAAGATCATGTTGTTTAAACAGATATTATAGACTCTGGTGATCGGTATAAACGTCACAATGGACACCGTACAAATAATGTCGCCAAATATTCAAGGCATGAACAATAGATGTTAACTCAAGGTCATGGACCGGATAATTCTTCTCATGTACCTTTAACTATCTGGATGAAAAGGCAATCACCCTATCGTCTTGCATCAGCACTGCGCCAAGACCAATACGCGACGCGCCACAATACACAGTATAAGACCCTGAACCTGTAGGAAACACCAATACTGGAGCTATAGTCAAATCTGTCTTGAGCTTCTGGAAGCTCTCTTCACATTCATCCGACCACCTGAACGTAGCACCTTTCTGGGTCAATTTAGTCATAGGCGATGCAATAGACGAGAAACCCTCCACGAAGCGACGATAATAACCGGCCAAGCCGAGAAAACTGGCTTGGGCCAACTCTGAACTGCCTATATTTTCTTCGGATCCACCTTAATCTATTCACTCGACATTATGTGTCCCAAAAATGCTACCGAACTAAGCCAGAACTCACACTTAGAGAATTTGGCATAAAGTTTCTCCTCTCTCAGCCTCTGTAGTACAATACTCAAGTGTCGTGCATGCTCCTCCTGGCTACATGAGTACACCAGGATATCATCAATAAATACTACGACAAATGAGTCAAGATATGATTGGAATACACTATTCATCAAGTGCATGAATGCTGTTGGGGCATTTGTTAGCCCAAACGACATCACAAGAAATTCATAGTGACTATAACAAGTCCTGAATGCCGCCTTTAGAATATACGAATCCCGAATTTTCAACTGGTGATACCCCGAACTCAAATCAATTTTGGAGAACACCCTCGCTCCCTGAAGCTGGTAAAAAAAGTCATCAATACGCGGCAAAGGATATTTATTCTTAATTGTAACTTTGTTCAACTGCCTGTAATCGATGCACATCCGTATAGTACCATATTTCTTTTTCACAAACAAAATCGGTGCACCCCAAGGTGATACACTAGGCCTAATAAACCCCTTTTCAAGGAGTTCCTGAAGTTGCTCTTTCAATTCTTTCAATTCAGTCGGTGCCATACGATATGGAGGAATAGAAATGGGCTGAGTGCCCTACACCAAGTCAATACCAAAATCAATATTCCTGTCGGGCGGCATACCCGGTAGGTCTGCAGGGAATACATCCAGAAAGTCTCTCACTACCGGTACTGAATCAATAATAGGAGTATCTGCATCAACATCTCTCATAAAAGCCAAATACGACAAACACCCCTTCCACACCATACGTTGGGCCTTCAAATAAGAAATTACCCTACTGGGAACATAATCTAGAGACCCTCTCCATTCGACCTTTGGCAACCCCGGCATTGCCAACATCACAGTTTTTGCATGATAGTCTAGAAGAGCATGACATGGGGACAACCAATCCATACCCAGAATTACATCGAAATCAACCATATTGAGCAATAAAAGATCCACTCTAGTCTTCATTCCTCCAATAGTTACCACACACGACCAATACACACGGTCCATAGTAATAGTATCACCCACCGACGTAGATACACAAACAGGTGAAACTAAGGACTCACTGGGCATATCCAGATAATGAGTAAAGAACGATGACACATACGAATAAGTAGAACTAGGGTCAAATAATATAGAAGTTTCCATATGGCACATTGAGATAATACCTGTGATCACTGCATCTGAGGCAACGACATCTGGCCTGGCAGGAAAAGCATAGAATCGTGCCTGACCACCACCTGATCGGCCTCCCCCTCTTGGGCGACCCCTAGCTGACTGACCCCCACCCCGTGCTGGCTGGGCGGGTGGTGAAGCAACTGGTGCTGAAGTCATAGTATGACTCCTCTGCTGCACTGGACCTCCCGAGCGATGAGGACACTGTCTCCACATATGCCCAAATTCTCAGCACTCAAAGCAGCTCCCCGGTATTGGTGGTGGTGCGTACTGAATCGGGGCCCGAGAACCAGAATAACTTCTAGAAGCACCCGGTGCAAATGAACCCTGAAATGAAGGGGCACAAGACAAACTCTGGCCTGGAAGGGCATTGAGAGATGACTGGCCCTGATGAGAACTATATGGACCCTGGCCGGATAATGCATCACGATGAACTGGATGACCCATCTGAGTGTGTCTGTAAGGACGACCCCTACCGCGGTAAAACTGACCCCCTGAGGGAACACCGCTGAAATCACCTTGTCCACGAGGCCTTTTGGCCTCCCTCTCTCCACGTTCCTGACTACGGACCATCTCTATCTGCCGAGCAATGTCAACTACCTCATCAAAAGTAGCACCAGATACTCTCTCTCAAATCATAAGTAACAGCAGTTGATATGTGAGGCCATCAATGAACCTCCTAATCCTCTCCCTATCAGTGGGAACTAACCAAACTGCGTGACAAGCCAACTTAGAAAATCTCATCTAGTACTGCATCACAGACATGCCATCCTTACATAACTGTTCAAACTATCTGCGCAGCTCCTCTCTGCGAGACTCAGCACGAATTTCTCCAAAACGAAAATAGAGAATTCCTGCCATGTAAGTGGTACTGCACCGATTGGCCTACGCCTCTCATAAGCCTCCCACCATCTGAAGGCAGCCCCAAAAAACTGAAAAGTAGTGAATGAGACCCCACTAGTCTCCAGAATGCCTTCTGTCCGAAGCATCCGCTGGCACTTATCCAGAAAACCCTGAGCATCCTCTAACTCAGCACCACTAAATGATGGAGGTCAAAGACTCTCAAACCTCTCAAGTCTCCTCTGCTCATCATCTGCCATAATGGGGACTATCAGGGCCTGAGCAGCTGCAGCCGGCTGGGCTGGTAGAGCCCCCGATATCAGAAGTCCCTGCACTACCTGCTCTGGAGCACGGGAAATAGGGGTATGAGTACCTCCCCCGGCCTGAGAAGTGGCTGGTACGGCCTGAGACGAAACCACCTGACCAAGGCCACTACAAACTGTCAATATCTGAGTCAAGGCCTCCTATAGACCTGGAATCTCAATGGGCACAGCTGGTGCCTGAGCAGGTCTTGCCGGCTCAACTACATCCGGAATCTGCTCCTGAGCTGGAGCAACTGGTGGTGCTACAAGTGCTGGTCCAACTGTTGTACGAGCGACACCTCGACGTCTACCTTGGCCCCGGCCTCTACCACGGCCCCGGCCTCTCGCGGCCCCAACTGGTGGCACTAGTGGCTGACTGTTCGATCCAGTAGTACGTGTTCTCACCATCTGTGAGAGAATAGAATAATAAAATTTTAGTTTTTTCGGAATCAACAAGTTCGCATGATAGAATACAAGAAAGTGAAATGTTCCTAAGGGTTCGGCAGCCTATCGAGGATAAGCACAGACGTCTCCGTACCGATCCGCAAGATTTTACTAAACCTGCTCATGACTCGTGAGACCTATGTAACCTAGGCTCTGATACCAACTTGTCATGACCCAAAATTTCAACTTGTCGTGATGGCGCCTATCTCGATACTAGGCAAGCCGACAACCTCGATAAACCACAATTTCTTTTAAGTTTGAAAATATAATATTTAAATACAATCCAAAAACAAATCTTGAAATTACCGATACAAACACTCCCAAAACCTGGTGTCACTGAGTACATGAACATGTATACATTAAAAGTTTGTAAAACGTGGTCTATAATAATCTGAGACCAAATATAATAAACAAAAGGATAGGGAAGGAAAGACAAGGTCTGCGAAACATGGCAGCTACCTCTAAATCTCTGAAAAATCGACTGTGTGAAAGAATCAACACCCACTGTATCCAGGATTACCTGGATCTGCACACGAAGTGCAGGGTGTAGTATGAGTACAACCAACTCAGTAAGTAACAATAATAAATAAAGAACTGAAAGTAGTAACGAGCTTCTCAGCTAAGTCCAATTACAGTACTTTCCAACATAAAATAGTAGGCATGCTTTCAAGTTCAACATTTAATACTTCACAGAAATTTCATATGAAATTTGACTGACACAGAAAATAATGTTTTCCCGAATTTCCAAAATAGTGATATATGACAGCTGAAATGCATCAAATAATGCAATAAATGCATCCTCTCAGAGTAACAATCACTCAATCCTCCCATTCACTCCAACCTCACAGTCACTCTTTCCTCACAGTCACTCATTCCTTACAGTCACTCAGCACTCGGCACTCGCACTCAGTAGGTACCTGCGCTCACTGGGGGTGTGTACAGACTCCGGAGGGGCTCCTTCAGCCCAAGCGCTATATCAAGCCAATCATGGCATATAATAGTGAAACATGCTGCGGCGTGCTACCCGATCCCATAAATATCCTCACAATTAGGCCCTCGGCCTCACTCAACCATCAACATCTCTAGTCTCTCGGGCTCAAGATATCATGAAAATCAGCCCATAAATGATAATATGATGCATCAATATATAGCAACAGAGACTGAGATATGATATGAAATGAATGAACAAGACTGAGTGTGAAATTATAATTTGAACATATAATTCAACCATAGAAATGACCCAGTAGGTACCAACAATAACAACATATGCCTAAGCATGACTTTTAATATGAGTCTCAGTTCAATTTTCTCTAACACGTAGCGAATGTACGGATATCACCAGATTATTACCCTATACAGTCCCATGGAATTTGACCAAGTCATAATTCCTACGGTGCACGTCCACACGCCCGTCACCTAGCATGAAATGGCCGCGAAATCCAGGATTTCATACCCTCAGGACCAAATTTAGAACTGTTACTCACCTCAAACAGTGTAATTGTTTATTCCGCTATGTCCTTGCCACGAGAATTGGTCTCCGAAAGCCTCGTATCTAGCCACAATTAATTCGATTCAGTCAATACCAATTATTGTAATTAATTCCATAAGGTCTATGAACCCGACAAAAGTTACAAAATATGAACGCCCATCCAACCACGAGTCCAACCATATAAATTTCGCAAAATTCCGACATCAACTCGGCCCTCAAATCTTCAATTAAAGTCTATGAAGATTTTTACCATTTTCAACTCAATCCTTACCCATTTGAACTCAACAATCTTTTCACAAATCTTATTGGTATGTATATGTATAAATAATACTCTAACACCCAAGAATCATACTCTTAATCACCCATCTTTTACTCCAAACTTGAAACTGAAGAATTGGGGAAAGAAATTCTTACCTCTTTGAAGCCCTAGCAAGATCCTTGTGAAATCTTCAAACCTTGAACAAGAATTGACGGATAAATTACTAAGTCTTCACTTTTTCTCTCTAAAATGATCTCACCTCTCTCTAAAATGTCAGATGAAACCCTTCAAAAAGACCCCCAATAGTGTTTTATAGGAATGGGGTCGGGTTTATAAAACCAGAAAAATTAAGCCCCAAAACACACTCTTCGGTAGCATATGCGACCGCATAATGCTTCTGTGGCTCGTGAAATGGCCACGAAATATGGCCTTCGGAACTAGGCAAGGTTGCCTCAGTATACGGTCATTGGTCCGCAAACCTGTTCTGTGGTCGCATAATGCACAACATAACTGATATGTGGTCGCATAATGCGCCGCAAACTTTCCTCCACATTGCCCCACTCTTGATTCACTCTGCGGCCATTATGCGGTCCGCAGAGTGATTTCTATAACCTTTGTACTAATTGATATACTTCGGTACCACAAAACCTTAATTTCCTTAGCAAAATATCTCCGGGGTCGTTACACATAAGTCCACATCCGGTCAACCTTTTCAACTTAAATTCTAATCCTTGGAACTAAGTGTTCCAAATTATTACAAAATCTCACCGGACCCGAACCAATTACCCCCGACAAGCCAAATAACAACCGTAAATCACAATTTGAGCAGTAAATAGGGGAACGGGGTTGTAATACTCAAAATGATTGGCCGGGTCATTATATTCTCCCCCTCTTAAACAAACGTTCGTCCTCGAACGGGTTTAGAATTATACCTGGAGTCTCAAACAAGTGTGGATATTTGCTCCGTATCTCCCGTTCAGTCTCCCAAGTAGCTTCTTCGACTTGCTGACCTCTCCCAAGATGCCAGCAGATCTACCTCGAGTCTCCAAATAAGCTAATCCGAGCCGATGCACCTCACGGACAGCTGGGACCAGTACCAAAATCTACACAAGAAGTGCAGAGTGTAGTATGAGTACTACCGACCCAATGTACTCCGTAAGTGTCGAGCCTAACCTCGACGAGATAGTGACGAGGCTATGACAAGACACCCATGTAATTAAACCTGTACAGACAAAAATATACGCACAACATAACAACAAATAAGGATTTAACATGTACTATTAGGAGGGGACATGCAAAAAGGGTTACAAAATACGGTAACTACAACAGGGATTGACAACATGAAACAGTCAATAAACCTTCAGCCAATGAAACGGATAAACATAATGAATATAAACTGCACGACATCACCCTTCGTGCTTTTACCCTCAACCTCACCATGAAACAGTAATAA
Organism: Nicotiana tabacum; assembly: GCF_000715075.1. Lineage (NCBI taxonomy): Eukaryota > Viridiplantae > Streptophyta > Magnoliopsida > Solanales > Solanaceae > Nicotiana > Nicotiana tabacum. The sequence goes on along the minus strand of NC_134094.1, from coordinate 24,280,959 downwards.
TGGCACGGCATCACCCTTCGTACTTTTACTCTCAATTTCATCATGAAATGATAAATACGGCACGACATCACCCTTCGTGCTTTAACTCTCTTCCTTACTATATATAAATCAACAATAATCGGCACGACATCACCCTTCGTGCATTAACACTCTCCCTTACCATGAAGCAATAAATATAAATTAAACATTTAGGAGAAAGAATAATCAAGAATAAACCTTACGTCAACAATGTTTCCACAATACCGAGCCTCAACTTCCAATAATATTCAATTATCACGAATAATTCATAAATGCGGGAAGAATGATCAATTAAGTAATAAACTAGTCTAGACATGGATATCATAATCAAAGAAGGAAATAAATCACGAGAAACAAGTTTCAACCACATGCTTTAACCAAACAACAACGCATAAGTACTCGTCACCTCACATATACATTGTATCCAACATTTAAACACATAGCAAATAGGCAAACAAGTCCTAATCCCTCAAGTCAAGATTAACCATGACACTTACCTCGCTCCAAAAATAAACTCAAAGCTCAACCACGGCTTTGCCTTTCGAACAAGCCTCCGAGCCAACTAAATCTATCAAATTAGTAACCAACGATTCAAAATAAGCCTTAAGAACTACCCACGAATGAGAAAGGTTCAATTTAGGTCATTATTGAAAAAGTTAACTCCCGGGCCCGCTTGGTCCAAACCCGAAATTCAGACCAAAACCCGATTACCCATTCACCCCGAGACCGGTTATGCATTTTGTTTCAAAATCCGACCTCAATTTGAGGTCTAAATTCCAATTTTACACAAATCCCTAATTCTACCCAAATCCCCAATTTCTACCACGAAAATCCTAGATTTTGGGTTGAAAATCTTATGAAATGCAATGGGTAATTAAAAGAAAATAGGTTAGAAGCACTTACCGACGAATTGGGGAGGAACATCTCTTGAAAAAATCGCCTCTAAGGTTTCTAGGTTTAAAAATTTGAAAGAATGAACAAAATCCCGTCTAACTTAGCTTAAGTCCAGGTGTAGATGTCACAATTGCGACCTGGGTTTCGCAATTGCGAAGAACCCCTCGCAAATGTGAAGGTCTCACACTTTTGCTGTCATCGCAAATGCGAACTTGGGATGGTTTCTTCGCATTTGCGAACTTGAACTCATAGCAATCGCGATCATTTTGATCGCAAATGCGAACAGTACTCCCCCAGCCCACTTCGCAATTGCGAACCATTGGTGCCCAACTATTTTTCACAAATGCAAGGAAATAGCTCGCAAATGCAAATCTGACAGGAAGTCTGCCATATCGCAAATACGAAGCCAGACCTCGCAATTGCGAGGTCTAAGGCGTGTACCAGAAACAGTAGAACACCAGCTATGATCCTAAGTCCAAAATTATTTCGTAGCGTATCCGAAACTAACCCGAGCCCTCAGGGCTCCAATCCAAACATGCACACAAGTCTAAAAACCTCATACGAACTTGCTCGCACGATCAAATCGCCAAAATAACACCTAGGACTACGAATCGGACACCAAATCAAATGAAAATTTTAATGAAACTTTAGAATTCCTATTTTAACAACTGGACGTCCGAATCACGTCAAACCAACTCCGTTTTTCACCAAATTTTGCAGACAAGTCATAAATATAGTAATGAATATATACCAAGCTCCGAAACTAAAATTCGGGCCTGGTAGCAATAATGTCAAACCTTGGTCAAATATTTAAATTCATTAAACCTTTAAACTTTAAATTTTCGACAAAATGTGATAACTTGAGCTAGTGACCTCCGAATTCGATTACGGGCATACGCCTAGGTCCCAAATCACGATACGGACCCACCGAAATTGTCAAAATATGGATCCAGATTCATTTGCTCAAAACGTTGACCGAAGTCAACTCAAATGGCTCTTAAAGGCAAAATTTTAAAATTTATCAATTTTTAACATAAAAGCCTCCCGAAAAAAGACATGGACTGCGTACGCAAATCGAGGAAGGTTAAAATTAGATAATTGAGGTCTCGAAACACAGAATTAAGGTCTAAAACTCTAGATGACCTATCGGGTCATCATAATTTTATACCAATAGATTTATAAATTATGATAATTTTTCCCCTCATTAATTAGTATATTTGCTTTACTCTTCAATTTTAATTTTTTTCTTTTTATATAGGAATTAAATTATATATATCAATAATATAATTAATTTCTTTTAAAATATACTTTGAAATTGCTTGAACACAAAAGTATTCATGCACCGATTTTCTATTAGTGTAATTCGACATATTATGTTAGGTTATTTATAATTTATTTTAGATATTCACTAAAAAGTGCTACTTAATATAATGAACTACAATTATCGTTTATATTGATTAGAATGAGTAAATATTTTGACACCGTCAATGCTGGAAACTTAAGCTATTACGTTATGTACGTTTTTTTTTTTTTTTTTTATTTATGATGATAGCCAAATCAAATTTTCACTTTGAGTTATGGACCTCAACATCCGATAGTCGTCCACTTTATTTTTTGTGCTCTTCTTCCTTTTTTTCTTTTTAAAATTCGCTTTTTTGTCTTAAATGATTAATTTGTTATTTAAAAAGTAAATTTTGTTGTTAATGTAAATATTTTGTAGAATAAATTTAAGTGCTTCTCAATATGGTTTCGCCTTAGGCCACGATTATATATATATATATATATATATATATATATATATATATATATAGTCTATGTATATCGGCCGAAAAAAACTAATAGGCTATTTGTGTAAAGGATCTTTTTCTCACTCAATGTTACCAACATTCAGGCCTCGACTACTTCAGTTGCACGCGCGTAAGGCCCATTAAAGAGAAGGATTCTTTTTATTCTCCGGTTGGCAACTCAAGCCGTAATGAAGAAGAAGCAGAAGTTAGACACCTTGTCCGCCACCACCACTGATTTGAAAGCCTTAATCGGTGAGCAGAGAGTCTTCTTCGACAACAGGGACGGATGCAGAGTTTGGCCATCGGATTCATCTGAACCCAGTACTTTCGATGCGGAGCATAAATTTATGTGTAAAAATTCATTAAAATTATAACAAATGGCAGGTCTGAACCATAACTTTAAAATTACAAAGTGTTCAATGTTAAAAGACTTAAAAGTTGAACTCATAGAATCTAAAATCTTAGATCCGTCTCTGTTCAACCAGCAGATTGACCTAATTCTACCCAAACAGTACCTCCCTGATGATGACTCTCACAGCAAATCGCAGTACCAAGGCAGCAGCAGAAAAGAAGGCACAATAGTCCTGCCAAAGTCAAGGTGAAGAAAGTGAGAAACAATGCCAAAAGGGAGAAAAAGCTCATGAAACCTGACTACATTGCTCAGGATAAAAGCTAAGCTAAGATGCTTCTTATTTTTATTTCATTATTAGAGTTTGAACTGTGGTTTCACATAGTTTTTTTTTTTTTTTTTTTTTTTTTAACGTTCCGCACCTTTATTAACAATGAGGTTAACCTTGATGCCACTTCTTTTGAATTTCTTTCATTCGCTTTCTAAAGGTTTAATCTCATTCTTTTATTTCTTAAGTATAAGTATATGACCATATTAACAACCGTATGTTCTATTATTTTTCATATAAGAATTAAAAATGTATCCATCTTTCCAAGGGCGTATTATATGTTGGAGCAGGGGCAAGTGAACCTAGGATCCTCTCTTTGTATCATGTATAATAATATTATTTTTCTTAAAAATTCTTTAAATATACATGTATTTACCCAAGCTCAAATAGTCTTGTTTACCCTCAAAATCAGATAACAATTAAATTTATAAGTAGTTTTAAGGATACGAGGATTAACTTGATACAAAGCGGTAAATTAAATTACTATCGAGCAAATAAAGATAAGATAAATTCAAACCACACGAGTTGGATAGTTCCAGCCTTAGTGAAATGGTCACTCTCGATTCGGGTTCACCACGGCCAACACCAATGAAAAGGAGTTTTAAGGATCGGCTTCGGGGTTGCGCTCGGAGGGAAGGGTTTCTAAACAAACTTCATAGAGTCTAGGCCTTTAAATATCGGTGGTGCTCTGGGGATTTGGTCGACCCTGGAGTTTTATGTCTCCACCTTCTCGTCGTTAGATTTGATTTTCTTTTCTCTCATTTCCACCCGTTTTTTCAATTCCTTGATCATCTTTATTATTTTGGGGTTGGTTCCGGGTTCAACTTCATTTGGCCTATCTGCGACTGGTTCATTTCTGTGAGCATTTTTCCGGGATGGTTCGGGCTCAACTCTACTGGGAGCGCCGCTTCGGTTCTGCAGTTGGCTATCGCTGCCTGCTGAGCCTGCAGTATTGCGAAGATCACCCGCAAGCCGATCCCATCTCCCTCACCATCACGAGCATTTTGCACTACCGATCGGACTCCCCCGCGGATGTTGTTCTCAGGATCAGTGGACAAATTTGTGTCGATGGCCACATGTGAGTTGGCGTCGATCGGGTCCGTGACCGGAATTCCGTTGGGATCGGTAGGGGACACCTCATTACCGGGTGCTATATATTTGTTCTCGCCATAGTGTCCAGACTCAACATCCGTGTTTAGAGGGACAGATTGAGAGTTTGACATTTTAACGCAGACCTAAAATCAAAGGCACTTCAAAGAACAAGTGTGAAGTAGGGTGTGTTACGGAAATTTGTATCAAATTGCCGCTATTATCCTTAGCTCCACGATGGGAGCCAAATTTTTTACCTTCAAAATTGGATAATAATAAAATTTGTTAGTGGTTTTAAGGGTAAGAGGATTAATTTGATACAAAGCGGTAAATTAAATTACTATTGAACAAACAAAGATAAGATAAATTCAAACCACACGAGTTGGATAGTTCCAGCCTTATCAGACCCCTTTTATATAGTAGGGGAGCCCTACTTTAGGTACAACTCTATAAAAGATAAAAAAAATCTTTTGATTAACTGACTGTCGATTCCTTATCGATACTTGCCGAGATCCCCGCCGTGATATCTGGTCGGTCACGGATATTTCGGCCTTCTGTCGGCTATGCTTGGTTGTCCGACAGTGTTGTTCGAAGTTGTTTGAGGCTAGGACCGATTCCGGAATCATGACCTCGACATTCTTGAGGGCAGGTGTCATGTCCCCGGATTCTGGCTCGGTGGGACCTTTGGCTCGATCTTAGTCCCTTGCCACCATGTCTCGAGCCTGGCTTATCTTGTCGGAGGCCGGGATGCACAATGAGCTCGATTTCAACCGTATACAAGTCTTATGGTACAATGATTATTGGGTGCACCTTATCTTGTGTTTTAATCAAATATTTTTTATTTTTCTTTATTTTTTTATTTGGCTTATTCATTCAAAATCCACAAATCTAACAAATTAAAATTCTTGATCTCCTTTATCATCGCAAAATTTTATATAATTAAATCTAATAGCAGTGGATGATGTAGCATCAATGATTTCAGCATTTTTGTTCTGGAACATAGGTATATATATTAAAAATCACTAAATTGCAAGAAAAAAAATTAAATTTTAACCTTTAATTTCTAAATTATAATGGATTTATGGTAAGAAAATGTGATGACCCAAAAGGTCATTTTATGTTTTAGAACTCGAATCTGCGCTCTTAAGCCTTAAAAATCTCACTTTTACCCTCCTCAATTTGCGTGCACAGTCCGGGCAGGTTTCCGGAAAGCTTTTATGTTGAAAACTAATAAAAATAAGAATTTTTGCCTTAAAAGTTGATTTTAGTTGACTTCGGTCAACAGTTTTTGTAAACAGGCCCGAATCCGTGCTTTGACGGTTCCGGTTGGTCCGTATAGAATTATGGGACCTGGGCATATGCTCGGAATCGAATTTGGAGGTACCTAGTTTGAGTTATAAATTTTTGATAAAAAATAAAAGTTTGGAAATTATTTGTTTTTAACAATTGATTGATATTTGGCATTGTTAGTATTGGGTCCGTATTTTGGTTCCGGATCCCAGTACTGGTTCATTATGATATTTAAGACGTGTCTGTGAAATTTGGTGATAAACGGAGTTGATTTGACGTGATTCGGACGTCCAGTTGAGAAGATAAAATTTTTAAAGTGTTCTTGAGAATTTTATTTGATTTGGTGCTAAATTCGTAGTTCTAGGTGTTATTTTAGCGATTTGATACCGCGAGCAAGTCCGTATGATATTTTTAGACTTGCGTGCATGTTTGGCTTAGAGCCCAGAGGGCTCGGGTGCCATTCGGGCGATGCGCGAGTTGAGTTCAAACCTCAACAAGGCTGCTGGTACACCAAATCTGGTGTGCCCACACCTGCGAGCCGATGGTCGCAGGTGTGAGCGATAGCCCCGCAGGTGCGACCCAAGCCTGGACTTCATTTTTCCGCAGATGCAGACTTTTCTCCGCATGAGCGGGACCGCAGAAACGGAACCCTTTCCGCAGGTGCGGCCCCAGTTGGCCCAGTCCTTTTTCGCAGAAGCGCACATCCTGTCCGCATATGCGGATGCGCAGGTGCGACCAAATCATCGCAGGTGCGAAGGTCGCTGGGCAGTGAGTTCATTTAATTCGGTGTCTAGCCATTTTTCTTCTCATTTTCAAAAGGATAGGAGGCCTAGGGCGATTTTTCAAAGACATTTTCTTCCCCAAATCATAGGTAAGTATTCCCTAACTCGTTTCTTTCAATCTTTTACTTCATTTTACTAGAATTCAACCTAAAATCTAGAGTGTTCACGGTAGAATTAGGGGTTAGAGTAGAAACTAGGGCTTTCAGGAATTTGGGGATTTAGACCTCGATTTGAGGTCGGATTCCAAAACTAATTACATATTCGGGCTTGGGGGTGAATGGGTAAAAGGATTTTGGTCCGAACCTCGAGTTTTGTCCAAGCGAGCCCGGGGTTGATTCTTTTTTGACTTTTTGGAGGAAACTTTGGGAAATTTAATTTATGAAATATAATTTATTCCTTTAGCAATATTTGATATTATTGAGTCATTTTTGAATAGATACGAGTGGTTTAGTGGTGAATTCCAAAGTAAAAGCTGTGATTGAGAATTAAGAGGCCTTCGGAGCGAGATAAGTACCGTGTCTAACTTTGGCTTGAGGGAATAAGTATTATGTGTTCATTTGCTACGTGATTGGTTGTTAGATGTGATGTAAAGGTGAGGTGACGAGCATCTATGCGTCGTTGTAGATTCATAGCATGCGAGTGAAATTCTATTCTTGTCTATTTTGTAGCCTTAAATTCTACTATCCATGTTTAGCGGGATATTTAAAATGTTGGGTGACTCATATTTGGTTTCACTGAGATTTGGTAGCCTTAGAATATTGATTTGAGGTTGAGATTACATTTTGCTATTGATTATGGGAAAAATACTTGTTTCTTTGTGATACTTTTATCTATCCAGTGTTATTGATTCTGTGATTTATGAGGAGGAGTGTAAAGCACGAAGGGTGATGCCGTGCATGCATTATTATATTATGAGGAAGAGTGTAAAGCACGAAGGGTGATGCCGTGTATATTATGAGAGGTTTAAAAGCACGAAAGGTGATGTCGTGCCGTTCTATTTATTTATTTGGTGAGATTGAGAGTAAAAGCACGAAAGGTGATGTCATGCTGTTTTCCTTTGCTATTTTAATTGCTCAATTCGTTTACAGATTTTCTATTTAATTCTGTCTTTTCATTATTCTAACTCTTTATGTTGTATTCCCTTACTGTATGTCCCATTCCCATTATTTCTGCGTTATTGCTTTACTTACTATTGTTTCCACTAGCATGATTATACTGTTCGGGTTTTATTTGTTAGTCTTGTCCTAGTCTCGTCACTATTTTGCCGAGGTTAGGCTCGACACTTACCAGTACATGGGATCGGTTGTACTGATGCCGAACTCTGTACTGTTTGTGCAGAATTTGATACCGGCTCAGGTTGATTGAGATTTACTACTACTCCGCTGTCTGGAGAATCAAGGTAGATCTGTCGGCGTTTACAGACCTTGAAGTCCCCGTCTATCTTTTATGTCCTACTGTTTTTTTCATTCAAACAGTTGTATTTCTTTTACACTATTACTTGTAGTAAATTCTAGAATGCTCGTGAATTGTGACTCCAGATCCGGGTGGTAGTAATTAATATAATTTTAAGATATTCCAAACTTATTATATTTCATCTTAGTTAATTACTGTTATTTACTGAATGGATATAAGAAATTGGTTTAACGATTTTCTAACGTTGGCTTGCCTGGCAAAGGAAATGTTAGGCGCCATTCACGGTCCCGTCGGTTTGAAATTTTGGGTCGTGACAGTTAGTATCAGAGCACTAGGTTGCTTAGGTCTCACGATTCACGAGCAAGCTTAGTTGAATTTGGAGGATCGGCACGGAGACTTCTGTACTTATCTTCTAGAGGCTATGAAGTTTAGGAACAAGTTTCACTTCTATCCTTCTCTGTTGTGCGATTTTGCTTTCTCAATACTAATTGAACTCTTCTACTCTTATTCTATCACAGATGGCGAGAACACGTACCACTTTCTCAGCTGAGCAGCAGCCAGAGCCTCCAGTGATAGCTCTTACGCGGGGCAAAGGTCGAGGCCGAGGCAGGGGCAGGGCTCAGCCTAGGGCCCGAGCAGCATCCCAAACAGTGGAGCCTCAGATAGAGCTTGACAAGGAGGTTCCAGCACAGACTGTTCCTGCCAAACCAGCTCAGGTTCCGAAGGGGTTCATTGCTACCCCAGTACTTCAGGACGCTTTGGTCCGTTTGGTGGGCCTTATAGAGAGTGTGGCCCAGACTAGCGCATTTCCTATGGCATCAGCAGTATCTCAGGCTGTAGGAGGAGCCCAGACTCCCACCACTCCCCCTCCGGAGCAGATAGCTCCCCAGTATCAGGCTCCATCAGCTCAGCCAGTCGGATTAGTTCAGCCGATTATGCGGCACAGGTCGGAGATGGGCCAGCTATGTCTTCTGAGGCTTTATAGAGATTAGATAGGTTTATCAAGCTCTTTCCTATTCACTTCAGTGGTGCTCCTTCAGAGGATCCCTAGGAGTATCTTGACAGCTGTCACGAGGTTCTACGGAACATAGGTATAGTGGAGATCAATGGGGTCGATTTTGCTGCATTTTAGATGACTGGTTCCGCCAAGAAATGGTGGAGAGATTACTTGTTGACCAGACCAGCTGGGTCGCCTGCTCTTACTTGGGACCAGTTCTCTCAGCTCTTCATAGAGAAGTTTCTGCCTATCACATTGAGAGAGGAGCGTCGCCGTCAGTTTGAGCGTCTCCAGCAGAGCGGTATAACTGTTACTCAGTGTGAGACCCGCTTTGTGGATTTGGCCAGTCATGCTATTCTTCTGCTTCCCACCGAGAGAGAGAGAGAGAGAGAGAGAGAGAGAGAGAGAGAGAGAGAGAGAGAGAGAGAGAGAGAGAGAGAGAGGGGTGAGGAGGTTCATTGATGGACTTGCTCATCCTATCAGATTGCAGATGGCTAAGGAGACTGGGAGTGAGATTTCCTTTCAGGCGGCTGCTAATGTCGCCAAACGAGTCGAACTGGTTCTTACTCAGGGAGGTCAGGGGTCTGACAAGAGACCTCGTCATTCCGGTGAGTTCAGCGGTGCCTCATCTAGATGCAGGAGTACTTTTGGTAGAGGCCATCCTCCCAAGCCGTTTCATTCAGCGCTCCAGGCATCCCACAGTGCCTCAGGTGGTCGTGGCCCTCACACGCATTATTCCGACCAGCTAGCCTACAGTGCACCACCAGCTCCTATTAGTGCACCTCCACTCCAGAGTTATTAGGGTGGTTATTGAGGTCGATAGGGTCAGTTTCAGGGCCAGCAGTCACAACAGCCAAAGTTATGTTATACTTGTGGTGATCCGAGGCACATTGTTAGATTTTTCCCTCGGGCAATGGGCAACTCACAGCATCAGAGTTCTCGTGCCATGGTTCTGGCACCAGTTGCTGCACCACCTGCTCAGCCAGCCAGAGGCAGGGGTCAGGCAGCCAGAGGTAGAGGCCAGATTGTTAGAGGTGGAGGTCAGGCTGTTAGAGGTGGACACCAGCCAGTGAAAGGTCGTCCCAGGGACGTAGTTCAGGGTGGTGGGGCCCAGCTACGGTGTTATGCTTTTCCAGCCAGGCCTGAGACTGAGTCATCTGACGCTGTTATCACATGTACTATTTTAGTTTGCAGTAGAGATGATTTAGTTCTGTTTGATCCGGGATCTACTTACTCCTATGTATCATCCTATTTTGCTTCCTATTTGGTTGGGCCCCGTGATTCTTTGAGTGCTCTTGTGTGTGTGTCCACACCAGTGGGAGATGCTATTGTTGTAGATTGTGTTTATCGTTCATGTGTGGTCACCATTGGGAGTCTTGAGACTCATGTAGATCTCCTACTTCTCGACATGGTTGAATTTGATGTCATACTGGGTATGGATTGGCTGTCACCTTATCATGATATATTAGATTGTCATGCCAAGATAATGACCTTAGCCTTGTAGGGGTTGCCTCGATTAGAGTAGAGAGGGAATCTTGGCCATTCTGCCAGCAGAGTTATCTCTTATGTGAAGGCTCGGCATATGGTCGAGAAGGGGTGTCTATCTTATTTGGCTTATGTCCGTGATTCTAGTGCAGAGGTTTCTTCCATATATTCGGTGCCGGTTGTTCGTGAGTTTCCAGAGGTGTTTCCTGCAGACCTACCGAGGATGCTACCCGATAGGGATATTGATTTCTGCATTGATTTGGCTCCGGGCACTCAACCTATTTCCATTCCGCCATATCGCATGGCCCCACCAGAGTTGAAAGAATTGAAGGAGCAGTTGCAAGATTTACTTGATAAGGGCTTTATTAGACCTAGTGTCTCGCCTTGGGGTGCACCTGTGTAGTTTGTGAAGAAGAAAGATGGATCGATGAGGATGTGTATTGATTATCAGCAGTTGAACAAAGCCACCATCAAGAACAAATATCCATTGCCGAGGATTGATGATTTATTTGATGAGCTTCAAGGTGCCAAGGTGTTTTCAAAGATTTATTTGAGATCTGGCTACCATCAGTTGAGGATTAGGGCATCCGATGTTCCTAAGACAGTTTTTCAGACTCGGTATGGGCATTATGAGTTTCTAGTGATTTCATTTGGGCTGACAAATGCCCTAGCACCATTTATGGATTTGATGAACCGGGTGTTCAAACCCTACCTGGATTCCTTTGTGGTTGTGTTTATTGATGATATCCTGATCTACTCCAACAGTCAAGAGGAGCATGAGCAGCACCTTCGGATCGTTCTTCAGACTCTGAAAGACAGCCAGTTATATGCTAAGTTCTCAAAATGCAAGTTTTGTTGAGTTCAGTTGCTTTCTTAGGTCACGTTGTATCAACAGAGGGTATTCAGGTGGATCCTAAGACATTTGAGGCAGTCCAGAACTGGCCTAGACCCACATCAGCTACAGATATCTGTAGTTTCCTAGGTTTGGCGGGCTATTACCGTCGATTTGTGGAGGGGTTTTCATCCATAGTAGCCCTGTTGACCAGATTGACCCAAAAGGGTGCCCCATTCAGGTGGTCAGACGAGTGTGAAGTGAGCTTTCAAAAGCTCAAGACAACTTTGACTATAGCATCGGTATTGGTGTTACCCACAGGTTCAGGATCTTATACAGTATATTGTGACGTGTCCCGTATTGGTCTGGGTGCAGTATTGATGCAGGGTGGCAAGGTTAGTGCATATGCTTCCCGGTAACTGAAGGTTTATGAGAAGAATTACCATGTTCATGATCTAGAGCTGGCAGCCATTGTTCTCGCGCTGAAGATTTGGAGGCACTATCTTTACGACGTGCCATGTGAGGTATTCACTAATCATCGGAGCTTGCAGTATTTGTTCAAGCAGAAGGAACTCAATTTGAGGCAGAGGAGGTGGCTGGAGCTATTGAAAGACTATGATATCACCATATTGTGTCATCCCGGGAAGGCTAACGTGGTGGCCGACGCTTTGAGTAGGAAGTCAGTCAGTATGGGTAGCCTTGCATATATTCCAGTTGGGGAGAGACCACTTGCATTGGATGTTCAGGCCTTGGCCAACCAATTTGTGAGGTTAGATGTTTCTGAGCCCAACCGTGTTCTAGCTTGTACAGTTGCTCGATCTTCTTTGTTTGAGTGCATCAGAGATCGGTAGGATGGCGATCCTCATTTACTTGTCCTTAGACACACAGTGCGGCACGGGGGTGCCAAGCAGGTTACTGTTGGAGATGATAGAGTTTTGAGGATGCATGATTGTATTTGTGTGCCTAATGTGGATGGACTTCGTGAGTTGATTCTTGAGGAGTCCCACAGTTCTCGGTATTCAATTCATCCGGGCTCCGCCAAGATGTATCAGAACTTGAGGCAGCATTATTTGTGGAGGCGAATGAAGAAGTACATAGTTGCCTATGTAGCTCGGTGCCTAAATTTCTAGCAGGTAAAGTGTGAGCATCAGAGACCTGGTGGTTTACTTCAGAGGTTAGATATTCCTGAGTGGAAGTGGGAGCGTATCACTATGGATTTTATTATTGGACTTCCACGGACTTAGAGGAAGTTCGATGCAATTTGGGTTATTGTGGACAGGCTGACTAAGTCAGCGCACTTCATTCCTGTGGCAGTTACCTATTCCTCGAAGCGGTTAGCAGAGATTTATATTCGGGAGATCGTCCATCTTCACACTGTGCCCGTGTCTATCATTTCTGATCGAGGTACGCAGTTTACCTCGTACTTTTGGAGGGTAGTTCAGCATGAGTTGGGTATGCGGGTTGAGTTGAGCACATCATTCCATCCTCAGACGGACGGGCAGTCCGAGCGTATTATTCAGATCTTGGAGGATATGCTCCGCGCTTGTGTTATAGACTTCGGAGGATCGTGGGAACAATTCTTTCTCCTTGCATAGTTCGCCTACATCAACAGCAACCAGTCGAGCATTCAGATGGCTCCCTATGAGGCATTATATGGTAGGCGGTGTCGGTCACCAGTTGGGTGGTTCGAGCCGGGAGAGGCTCGGTTATTGGGTACAGATTTTGTTCAGGAGTCCTTGGATAAGGTCAAGATTATTCAGGATCAACTTCGCACAGCTCAGTCCAGGCAGAAGAGTTATGCCGACCGTAGAGTTCGTGATGTTGCATTCATGGTGAGAGAGAGAGTGTTACTTCGGGTATCACCCATTAGGGGTGTAATGAGGTTCGGAAAGAAGGGCAAGTTGAGCCCTAGGTATATCAGACCTTTTGAAATTTTGGAAAGAGTGGGAGAGGTGGCTTACAGGCCTGCGTTGCCACCTAGTTTAGCAGCTGTTCATCCGGTATTCCATGTGTCTATGCTTCGACAGTATCACGACGATCCGTCCCATGTGTTAGATTTCAGCTCTGTCCAGTTGGACAAAGATTTGACTTACGAGGAGGAGCCGGTGACAATTCTAGCCCGCCAAGTTCGCCAGTTGAGATCAAATAGTTACCCTTCAGTTCGAGTGCAGTGGAGAGTCAGCCTATTGAGGCAGCTACTTGGGAGTCTGAGTCCGATATGCGGAGTAGATATCCCCACCTTTTCACCAGCCCAGGTACTTTTCTATGTCCGTTCGAGAACGAACGATTGTTTTAAATGTGGAGAATATGATGACCCAAAAGGTCATCTTATATTTTAGAACTCGAATCTGCGCTTTTAAGCTTTAAAAATCTCACTTTTACCCTTCTCGATTTGCGTGCGCAGTCCAGGCAGATTTCCGGAAAGCTTTTATGTTGAAAACTAATAAAAATAAGAATTTTGCCTTAAAAGTTAATTTTAGTTGACTTCGATCAACATTTTTGGTAAATGGGTCCGGATCCATGCTTTGATGGTCCCGGTTAGTCCGTATCAAGTTATGGGACATGGGCGTATGCCCGGAATCGAATTTGGAGGTCCTAGCTTGAGTTATGAGTTTTTGATGAAAATTAAAAGTTTGGAAATTATTTGTTTTTAAGAATTGATTGATACTTGGCATTGTTAGTATCAGGTTCGTATTTTGGTTTCGGAGCCCGGTACAGGTTCATTATGATATTAAAGACTGGTCTGTGAAATTTGGTGAGAAATAGAGTTGATTTGACGTGATTCGGACGTCCAGTTGAGAAGATAGAAAAATTAAAGTGTTCTTGAGAATTTTATTTGATTTGGTGCTCAATTCGTAATTCTAGGTGTTATTTTAGCGATTCGATATCGCGAGCAAGTCCGTATGATGTTTGTAGACTTGCGTGCATGTTTGGCTTGGAGCCCCGAGGGCTCGGGTGCCATTCGGGCGATGCGCAAGTTGAGTTCAAACCTCAACAAGGCTGTTGGTGCACCAAATCTGGTGTGCCCACACATGCCAGACTTTGGTCGCAGGTGCGAGCGATAGCCCCGCAGGTGCGACCCAGGCCTGGACTTCATTTTTCCGCAGATGCGGACTTTTCTCCTAGGAGCGGGACCGCAGAAGCGAAACTCTGTCCGCAGGTGCGGCCCCAGTTGGCCCAGTCCTTTTCCGCAGAAGCGCACATCCTCTCCGCACATGCGGATGTGCAGGTGCGACCAAAGCACAGCAGGTGCGAAGGTCGCTGGGCAGTGAGTTCATTTAATTCGGACTCCAGTCATTTTTCTTCTCGTTTTCACAAGGATAGGAGGCCTAGGGCAATTTTTCAAAGACATTTTCTTTCCCAAATCATAGGTAAGTGTTCCTTAACTCGTTTCTTGCAATCTTTTACTTCATTTTACTAGAATTCAACCTAAAATCTAGAGTCTTCATGGTAGAATTAGGGGTTAGGGTAGAAACTAGGAATTTCGAGAATTTGGGGATTTAGACCTCGATTTGAGGTCGGATTCCAAAACTAATTACATATTCGGGCTTGGGGGTGAATGCGTAAAAGGATTTTGGTCCGAACCTCGGGTTTTGACCAAGCGGGCCAGGGTCGATTTTTTCGACTTTTTGGAGGAAAATTTGGGAAATTTAATTTATGAAATATAATTGATTCCTTTAGAAATATTTGATAATATTGAGTCATTTTTGAATAGATACGAGAGGTTTAGAGGTGAATTCCAAAGGAAAAGTTGTGATTGAGAATTAAGTGGCCTTCAGAGCGAGGTAAGTTCCGTGTCTAACTTTGGCTTGAGGGAATAGGTATTATGTGTTCATTTGCTACGTGATTGGTTGTTAAATGCGATATATAGGTGAGGTGACGAGTATCTATGCGTCGTTGTAAAGTCATAGCATGCGAGTGAAATTCTATTCTTGTCTATTTTGTAGCCTTAAATTCTACTATCCATGCTTAACGGGTTATTTGAAATGTTGGGTGACTCATATTTGGTTTCACTGAGATTTGGTAACCTTAGAATATTGATTCGAGGTTAAGATTACATTGTGCTATTGATTTTGGGAAAAATACTGGTTTCTTTGTGATACTCTTATCTATCCGGTGTTATTGATTCTGTGATTTATGAGGAGGAGTGTAAAGCACGAAGGGTGATGCCGTGCATGCATTATTTATATTGTGAGGAAGAGTGTAAAGCACGAAGGGTGATGCCGTGTATATTATGAGAGGTTTAAAAGCACGAAGGGTGATGTCGTGCCATTCTATTTATTTATTTGGTGAGATTGAGAGTAAAAGCACGAAGGGTGATGCCGTGCAGTTTTCCTTTGCTGTTTTAATTGCTCAATTCGTTTACGGATTTTCTGTTTAATTCTGTCTTTTCATTATTCTCACTCTTTATGTTGTATTCCCCCACTGTATGTCCCATTCCCATTTTTTCTGCGTTATTGCTTTACTTATTGTTCTTGCCACTAGCATGATTATACTGTTCAGGTTATTTGTGGGAGTCTTGTCTTAGCCTCGTCACTACTTCGCCGAGGTTAGGCTCGACACTTACCAGTACATGGGGTCGGTTGTACTGATGCTGCAATCTGCACCTTTTGTGCAGAATTTGATACCGGCTCAGGTTGATCGAGATTTGCTACTGGTCTATTGTCCGGAGACTCAAGGTAGATCTGTCGGTGTTCACAGACCTTGAAGTCCCTGGCTATCTTTTATGTCCTACTGTTATTTTTTCATTCAAACAGTTGTATTTCTTTCTGACTATTACTTGTAGTAAATTCTAGAATGCTCGTGAATTGTGACTCCAGATTCGAGTGGTAGTAATTAATACAGTTTTATGATATTCCGCACTTATTATATTTCATCTTAGTTAATTATTGTTATTTACTGAATGGAAATTAGGAATTGGTTTAACGATTTTCTAACGTTGGCTTGCCTAGCAAGTGAAATGTTAGGAGCCATCAGAGTCCCGCCGGTGGGAAATTTCGGGTCGTGACAGAACCTAAAGGTTGAACACGTTAAATATAAATTTTAGATTAACCTCTTTATAACAGTATACCCATCTTTTTGGAATACTGGATCTGCTGTGAGGATCAATTGTTGAATCAGGACGCTATCAACTTTTGTTCTTTGATTGTTCCTTACCAATTCAGCCACCTAGGAGATAGCCAATTCTGTGATGACCTAAAGTGTCATCTTTCAATTTAATACGTAATTATGTGTTCTAAGACCTCGAAAAGCACCATTTATCATTCCTTGACTTGCGTGCACAATTCGTACAATTTTTTGAAAAGCTTTTATGTGAAAAATAGACTAAAATGTGAAATAGAGCTTTAAAAACTCAAATGAGTTGACTTTAGTCAATATTTTGAGCAAACGGACCCGGATCAGTATTTTGACAATTTCGGTAGGTCCATATCGTGATTTGGGACTTGGGCGTATGCCCGGAATCGAATTTCGATGAAAAAGTAAAAGCTTCAAAGCTTAATAATTTTTAAGAGTTTACTGATGTTGGATTTATTGACACCGGGTTCGTATTTTGGTTTCGGAGCCCGGTATAGGTCCACTATAATATTTATGACTTGTCTGCCGAATTTGGTGAGAATCAGAGTTGATTTGATGTGATTCGGACGTCCGGTTGTAAAACTATAAGTTTTAAAGTTTTCTTGAAAATTTCCTTTGATTTGGTGTCCGATTCTTAGTTCTAGGTGTTATTTTGGCGATTTGATCGAGCGAGCAAGTTTGTATGAGCACTGGCACGCGAACGCGAAGGCCAAGGGGAAAAAGCCTTCGTTAACACGAAAGAGGACTCGCGAACGCGAAAGCCACGGGCTGCTACTCATCGCGAACGCGACAGGCCCTTCGCGAACGCGAAGAAGGCCTGACCCCTGTGACTTAAAACAGAATCAAAACGGGAATTTTTCTATTTTTCACAAACCCTCAATTATAACTCGGGTTAGGGGTAATTTCAAAGGAGTTTTCACGATTTCGAACTGGGTATGCGTTCTTTATCATATAATGATTGTATTTCATAAATCTAAGTCTATATTCATCATTTATTTCGGATTTAGATGGAAGAAATTGGAATTTTATAAAATCTTCCAAAAACGAAAATTTAAAATTTGAAGGTCCATTTGACATCGGAATTTGATAATTTTTGTATGGTTGGACTCATATCGGAACGGGTATTTGGATTTCGTAAGTTTTTCCGAGATTTGAAACATGGGTCCCACTGTCGAATATTTTAATGAATTTCGGATTTTTATCCGAAAAATTAGTAAATTCATATAGAATTAATTTCTATTATTCGTATTGAATATATAGAATTGTTTGTGAATAGATTTGAAGCTTTTGGAGATAAATTTAAAAGGAAAAGTTGTAGTAGAGTAATTGATTGAAATTTGCAAAGCGAGGTAAGTGTCGTGGTTAACCTTGACTTGAGGAAATAGAACCCTTAAATTATTTGTTATGTGAATTGTATGTTAACGACGTATAGGTGAGGTGACGAGTGTCTATACGTCATTAAATTAATTGTTTGCCTGCTTACTTGAAAAATCATAAATTATTTTAAATCATGAATTAATTATTATAATAATTGTTTCTCTCCTATTCTTTGTCAAATATTAATTCTTGAATTCTTGCATTAATCATTACATGCTATTTGAATTATGTGCCTTAAGTGTTATTTGACATTTAGCATATTAAATATTAAACTGCATATTTTCTCTCTGATTTCTATAATAACTTGCTATTTGCCTTTGTTTGTTTCATAATTAATTCATAATTATTGTATGCTTGTTGTCTTATAATTTTATATTAATTATTATATTTATTGGAAAAATTTCTTCTATAAGATTTGGTAAATGAATATGTTGGAGGAGCGGGTTGCACGCCGCAAGATGATTGATTATAATGAATATATTGGAGGATCAGTTTGCACGCCACAACAGAATTAATTATAATGAATATATTGGAGGATCGGGTTGCACGCCGCAACAGACTTATTAAAAGTCCATATTGAAGGATCGGGTTGCACGCCGCAACAGAATTATTTAAAAGTCGACATACATATATATATATTGGGGGATCGGGTTGCACGCTGCAACAGACTTGATTAAAATGAATATTTTGGAGGAGCGGGCTGCACGTCGCAACAGAACCGAATGTGAATATATTGTGAGAGCGGGTTGCACGCTGCAACAGAATTGATGGAAATGATAATTGGTTATGACTGTTGAGTTGGCTTCAATTATTATAAATGAGTTACCTGAATTATTTCTATTATTATTGTTGTTACTAATATTGCGTACAGGTAATGTAAGTGACCCGCCTTAGCCTCGTCACTACTTCGTCGAGGTTAGGCTCAGCACTTACCAGTACATGAGGTCGGTTGTACTGATACTACACTCTGCACTTCTTGTGCAGATTTTGGAGTTGGTCCCAGCGGCGTACCATAAACTTGCTCGGATTTCAGCTACCAGAGGAGACTTGAGGTATAACTGCATGGCGTCCGCAGTTCTGAAGTCCCCTTCTATTTTACTTCAGCTGTGTGTTTATTTCTAGACAGCCTTATTTTATTCAGACCTTTATTTGCATTTATTCTAGAAGGCTCGTGCATTTGTGACACTAATTCTGGGATGGTATTTAGATATCGTTGCATTTTTGGATTATTTCACTATATTTCAAACTTTGCTTCCGCTTTTGTTTCCTTGATTATTAATAATGTAAAAATTATTTAAAAATTGGTTAATATTATTCTAACGTTGGCTTGCCTAGCAAGTGAAATGTTAGGCGCCATCATGCTCCGAAGGTGGGAATTTTGGGTCGTGACAAATTCTGAAGGGATTATTATGATTAGTTGGGTATTAATTAAGAAGTAGCATGTTTTACCTTTCTAATTTCCTTTCTCTTGTTTATGAGAAGTGGCAAGTCGTGTTTTTTTTGGTTATATATAACGAAGCTGTTGTTTTTGCATTAATAATCTCTACTATCTTCTTCCTTGTGTCGATGAATAAGTTAGTCAATGGATATAATATACACACGCGCGTACACACATACGCACGCGTATATACTATATATATATATATATATATATATATAGTATACATAAATTATACAGAGCTATATATAAATATAATAAACATATATATATATATATATATATATATATATATATATATATATATATATATATAGCTCTGTATAATCTATGTATACTATCTAAAAAAAATAACCGACTATTTGTGTAAAGAATTTTTTTCTCACTCAATATTCAATACCAACATTCGGGACACCACTACTTTAGTTGCATGCGCATAAGGCCCATTAAAGATAAAAGCTTTCCGAGCATGACTTTTTTCATTCTCCAGTTGGCAACTCAAGCCGCAATGAAGAAGAAGCATAAGGTAGACACCATGTTCGCCTTCTATATGCACCCAATTCGCTCAAATAGTTCTATAGTACAATAATTATTTGGTGCACCTTTACAAGCAAAGTTAGAGGTTCAAATCGTATCTCATGAACTAGGGTTCAAATCCCCTCTTGTATTTTTATCAAGTATTTTTTCTTTTTCTTTTTTTATTTATTTTTATTTGGCTTATTCATTCAAAATTCCCAAATCTAACACATTAAAATTCTTGATATCCTTTGTCGTCGCAAAATTTTATATAATTAAAACTAATAGGAGCGGATGATGTAGCATGATTCAATGATTTCAAAATTTTTGTTCTGGAGCATAGGTATATATATATATTAAAAATCACTAAAATTTCAAGAAATATTTTTAAATTTTAACCTATAATTTCTGAATGATAATGGTTTATGGTAAGAACCTATAGGTTGAACCCGCCAAATGTAAATTTTTGATTCACCTCTTTGTAATAGTACACTCATCTTTTTGGTATCCTAGATCCGCCTGTACATCTTTCCTGTCACGCCCCGAACATGGGCTTGGATATAACACGACATCCGGTACCTGACCACATATGACCGAGCGAACCAACTAGCTGGCTGAATCAACATGTGATATCATAACATACTAAATGCAGAAGATAAACTAACAAATAGTGATATATTGAAAGTCTGAATGATATAAAATCAAGTGCGAAAACGCTAATATAGAACACAGAGTGTTTGTAAATACTCAAAGACTGTAAAGTAATGATAATGCCCCGAAAGAACTGGGAATGCACCTCACTCTCCGTATTGATTCTATAACCAATATTTCCACCCATGCTCATCCCGATAGGACTTCACATGTCTAAAATATCATATCAATACCTATTTAACACGTCCACAACTAATCCATATTTACGGAGTGTTACATTTCCCCCATAATTCATTTTACATGGTAAAAATTCTTGATATAAATTATGTTCCGGATAATACCATGATAATAGCATATAAAAGGATTGCAAGGAGTATTTGCTATTAATAAAATATTGATTTATAAGGGCAACCATTTGTTACTTAGAGGCAATAAGTACACAGAATGAGAACTTGAAAAACTCCGAGCAAATTAAGGCTAGCTAGTGAAGTACTCTGTTGGCTTTAATTGATCAAAAGAAAGGAGAACCAAAAGTTCCAGCTGAATGAAAACCAAAGTTATGGTTGTGAAGATTATTTGAAGCAACCAAGTTTCGAGCTGACTTGATATCATAGTTGTCATAGATCCCATTACCATTAATATCAAAATATGGAGAAGAATTAGAAATCTCAACCATAAACTTGCTTGCCTGATTTGTCGCATTCTTTTTTAAATCCTCTATTGAATCCTTTAATTGTTGAAGTTCATGCAAAGCAAGTTGCATTATAGGAGCTTCCCACCAATATTGACTTTGACTAGTTTTCCTCATTTGATCAAGTGATTCTCCTTTTTTCTTCTCAACTTCAAGCTCAGAAATAATTTGAGTTAATTGCAAATTGAGCTCATGAATACTAGCATTTCGATGTGCCTCAACAAGATGAAGTGATGAATTAGAAATTGGATTATGATTTCTCGAGAGGAATCTATCGACAATGGACTCAACATTAGGATGACCAAAAGAAAAAACTTTTCTTGCCGGTGAAAAAACTATGATAGCAATTTCAACCCCACAAAGGGTGCATAGTTCACTAGCTTTCTTGAAAAGACCAGAACGACGTTTTGAGAAGGTAACTTGGAGATGATTCTTGACCTCTATTTTGGAAATTTTGATCTTTTGACGACCCATTCTAGGTTTCTTTACCATGGCTGAAACTAAAGAATATTAGAGATAATTCTTGTGGTTTTCGAGTTTGCATTCAGAGTAAAAAATATGGGCTATTTAAAGGTGCTTTGGAGTATTCTCAAGCTTGCTGTCTTTATAATGTTTTTACTATTGTTTCTATGTAATGAGCTGATTTGGGAGTTAGAAAATCTTAACCTATTAATGGATTGATAATGTGAGACTCAATGCACCTTAGTTGGCATTATTAAAATGATAGGGCATATATATATATATATATATATATATATATATATATATATATATACTTGTGAAAGTCAACTATTTTTTTGATAAATCCCTTAATAAATACTCCCTCCGATCCACTTTAATTATTTTTTTAGTCTTTTTTTTGTGTTATCCACAATATTTGATTTTTTCCCGATATCAACAAGAAATTAACTTCTTTTTTTAAGTTGCCCTTGTAGTAAAGAGTCTTGAAGTATCTATTATATTTTCAATGAACAAATTAGGGTTAATATAGTGAATTTTATTGTTAATCAATGCAAAAAGGTGAATTCTTTCATATGTGTGAAAACATCCAAAAAAATCAATTAAAGTGGACCAGAGAAAGTAATGACTTAATTGTTTGTTACAATTGTCAACCCCTCAATCTATTAATTGGTTTTTATACAGCTAGCTAGCAGGAATAAACACTAATTAATTAGTAGAGTAAGATTATTTTTTTTAAAAATGATTGTGAGTGAGAAAAGGAGATATCTCCCGACCTTAGAGATACTATACGTAATTTTTATGGGGAAAAAACATAACTGTCCAAAATTTTAGAAAATTTTATAAAATCTTAGCAGCATTAATCAATTTACAAACGTAGCAGTAAATATTTTACATTCCATAATAGAATCCCAACTGGACCCAATTAAATCTCAACCGAGATTCTCTCCATAAATATATCAATCCCAAAAATTTCTTATTACCATAAAGTACTATTAAATATATTATTCCTTATTTTTCACCCAAAATTATAGTTATTCCATTATACACAACATTACAAATAATATGTAATTATGTATAAAAGTATATATACATAGTATAATGATGATATTTAATATTATTGTAAATAATAATGGTATTCTAGTATACTAATATTATATTTATCCTATATTTCAGATTGCATGTGTATTAATGTTAGTAAATAGTGGATAATTAAATATATACATGGAATACATATATACTCCTATAAACTATAAAGTATTATAGTAGTTTATAATTATGTGTAAATATACATATACACGGTATAATGATGAATAATGCATAAATTAACAATGATATTATATTTAAATATACATATACACGGTATATTATGGATATACAATGTATATAATATATTAAGTGTATTATATAAGTGAAAAGGCAGAAAATTCGATCAATTAATAGTAAATCAATCTTCACAATTTACAATTGTAAAGCATAAAAGAGAATCTCAATCTAGGAATACAAGAAAAACAACAAAAAAAAAGGGATCTCGGCCAAAAAAATATTTAAAAGAATTGAATAAATATTGACATCACCATTATTGGCATATTAAAAAGTTCTTTACTTCAGGTAGAAATTTCACACAAAGAGGTGCCCAACTTATTGGTTGATTAATTTGGCGTTATAGGGAGGTGCTTTTGTGAAGGTGAATAACTGGTGCAGAGGCAATAGAGAGAAGAAGAGAAGAGGAGAAGAGTTGAGCTTTGGACAGCTGTAGGTTGAAGGGGGCGAGAAAGGGGGATTTAATCCTAAATTACTGGGATTTTAACTTATTAATTAATGGGATATTAGATACAAGCATTTATTGAGATATGCTATGAATGTAATTTAAACTGTTTGTTCTAAAATAATTTGAAAGGCCTGTTGTTTATGCTAATAGTTCCTTAAAAAAGACCTATCATGTAAAAATCTCTTTTTTTTTTTTTTTTTTTTTTTTTTTGCTGTTTGAGTTGTAACATAAAAATAATCATGTTTTGCATTTACTTTTGAGTTGTAACCTAAGGAGAAGCCAATTATGATAATAGTTGGATAATAATAGTGTCTTATCTTAAGAAATTAGGTGGTCATAATTAAGTTTAGATATTGATGAGTTATGAATCATAAAAGTTAAATAACATATATAGATTATAAGATATGAAAATGCAAAAATTGTGTCGGAATATGGGAATTTTCTTAATACTTTTTAATTTTCTTAATGATTTTGTGTTGATTTTAGTTAAGGACTATAGATGCCAACTCTAGCATTAATACATTTTCATCAAAACATTAACTTGATTTCAAGACAGATAATCATATATTACGATTATTTTCGTATATTTTCTCTTATCTACTGCAAAGTTTAGTTTTTGTCCTAGTAACTGAGTGTACACTGGGAGTTTTTCTTATATGACATCTTTAAACCTAAAAGGTTTAAAACCCCTCTGTTATTGCATTTACCCTCTTTTTAGTTTGTAAGAGATTTTGTCTTTCCCGATGATCGATGCCTTTATTTTATTTTAACAAGAATCAGTCAAAAGTAATTCGTTACATTGCATTATAAGATTAAAAATAGTTTGTTTGGCGAAAAAATTAAACTTATTTTGAGAAATATTTTTTTTTCAAAAGTGCTTTTTTTTTTTGCGTTTGGCTAATTAATTTAAAAAATACTTATAAACATTAATTAGTGTTTGATCAAATTTTTAAAAAGTGCTTTTAAGTGTATTTTTCTCAAAAGTGCTTCCGAAAAGAAGCTACTTTTTTTATTTTCTAAAACTGTTTCTGCTTCTATTCAAAAATAATTTTTTTCTCCTAAAAGCTTGGCCAAACACTTCAACTTTGAAAAAAAAAATACATCTATCTATATTATATTAAAAGTGAAAGCCCTTAAGACAAAAGTTAAATTACTAAGATACCCTTCTAATTAAGTAACTTAAATACCCTATTAATAAAAAATTAAAAACAACTAAGGGCAAATAACCTAAGTACTCCTTCATGAAGGGTTACAAGCCACAACTATTAGATGCATACCCCCTTTTAAATGCAATGTTAAAATATCCTTTTTCGAATCATCAATCTACCTTCCAGATGGTTGCCGTTTCGAATATTATAGGTAATCATTTCAATTTAATTTTTTTTTTCATATATATATATATATTTCAATCTGACTTTATAGATTTTCCTTTCAAAAGTTTTTTTCCGTTATACCATAGATAAAACATGAGTGCTCTTGACCAATAATGCTTCCTTTTTTGTAATATTTCGTTTCAGCTTTTTTTGATGTATTTTTTATTTTTTCTCACCTATGTTACATATCCTTCTCTTTTAACATTAAAACCTAGAATGATATGATTTGTCCACAAAAATTTTGACGTCGACGTAATAAATATTTTTTTCTGCAGGAGGATAGATTATCCTCTAAAGTTTATTATTTTTCCTCTCATCTATTAGTTTTAAAACACAACACAAACACACACACTATTATACTCCTACAACTTTTATTTTAGCTTAATTTTCCTCTAAAGTAAAGTTTATTATTTAATGAATTTCATGTTAATAACCATTTATATTTTGATACATAAAATCATTACGCATATTGGAACTTAAAATATTTTAGTATTACTTTGAATTTAAGCACAATTTTTGGTGTGTACTATGTCAAAAATGAACGTGCTACAAAAATTGTTTGCTGTTTAATCACTCAATGAGTCAATGCAATTCAAAGCCGAAAGTAATTTTCACCAGTAAGCTTTCCTCTTATATAGAAGGACCTATAATAATATTATAAAGATGATAATGCTTTCTTTTGTAAAAGACCTAAAAAAAAAATTATTTTTTTTGTCACGACCCAAAATCTAACTAGCCGTGATGACACCTAACCTCACCCGCTAGGTAAGCCCAATAACAATAATCTAATTCAATTAATATTTAACTGACTCTAATTCACTCCCCAAGGATTGGTAGTACAAATCATGAGCTTCTAAAATTAGAAATTACAAAGCTGGTATGAAATAAATACATCATCTGTTCGAAATATACATAAACAGATTTTTATAGATCTAAGGCTACCATTAAGAAGAGGCAGCTACAACCAGAACGCAGGTAAGTCAATACACATAATACGAAGCTGCTCAGAGCCTTATGCCACCGGGCGAAACTTACATTCTAAAAACGACCGGCCGGGTTGTTACATCCTTCCCCTTTTAAACAAACATTCGTCCTCGAACGTACTAAGAATCGCCTCGAAGTCTTCAAATCACTGAAAGTACATATCCAACATACACCCACGGGGGACCCCACGTCACCCCATCCACATAAGATTGATGACACCATCCCAACTGTAATTTATCCTTTATATCAACACCGATAAGCCTTAGAGTCAAAATTCTCACCTTCCATTTATCTTCAAAAGACCCGATTCTAAATCCATAACTGGTATCCGTCTCAACCAACTGTAACAACTTATGCCTACACCCACAAGGTACGACCACACAACAAGACGCACCATACATAGGCCTATAATAACATTTCTGATCACAATAGCTGCCTGTAATCAAAACCAGCACTGGCAATTAGCCTCATATCCGTTAGAACCCTATTAAAACCTCCACAACACTGACAACGATGCAAGAAACATGAAGACCTCTTAACTATACATCCGAATCAATAAGTCACAACTAACACCACCGGGCACACACCCCGCAAGCTAAAACTCGAGAAGCACAAAATGAAAATGACTGAATATGTAAAGAGAAACACATAAGGGAAATATCAAACAAGCCCGACAAGCACAACTCTTTAACAGTACCATACTACGAATCAGTTCAAAAGGAAAAATCAAAGTACATGAACAAATCATAAGGATCTCATCCTTGTATAACCTTCCACCGCGGCACACAGCCCGGCTCAAACATATCAAATCACATGGAATCGCGAGGGTCTCACCCTCAACTCTGAATCACAAGCCGAATACACATCATACCAATTGAAATCTCCCACTAACTCAATTCTGCCAATAAAATCACAACACTTACTAAACTCTCACCCCGGTAGAGTATCAAATCACAAATCGTAACCAAATTACTTAGGAATCATATTAAACCTGCCATAATAAACAATATGAATTCACTTATAGTCTCAAAACTCTCAATAATGAATATAAACAAATGATATACACAGGCTACCACTCATAGAGTCTCCCAACAGGGGTAAACACCTAAATATAATACTAAGTCATGAACTCACCCAACAAATAGGGGACCACGCCCCGATAAGCAAAACCGAATCCAAATACGAATGGTGCCCCTCTGTAACAAATCAAAAGCATATCTATATGACATCATCTGGCGCAATGGCCTCAAGCCTACTATATGAAACACATCAATGATTCGGGACTTCCCCTCTTGGGCACCCTCTACTCGCTTGAATACTCCGCTATGACACACCTATTTGGAGTCTAGTACAATCTCTCACCATGTGGATGGTATCTCCACACTCGAAGCAACCTCTATGCTGGCGTGGCTGTGAGAACTGTGCGGTACGGGGTACTCTGAGACCCATGAGCACCTGAAACATTTGGCGATCCTGAAGTGCAAACTGCACTGGCAGACCCACGAAACCTCTACCATGTCGAACCCTGCCTCCAAAATAAGGACCAGTAGATCTCTCCGGTCTACGAGGCCTCTTCGCCTCCCTGTCCTCTCTCTCCTAATCTCGCATGTACTCTCTCTCACGGCCCCACCTGTCCTCTCTCTCCTGATCCCACATGCCCTTTACACGTCGAGCGATCCTTACCACATGCTAAAACGAAACATCTGACTCTAACTCCCGAGCCATGCTGAACTGAATATCATGCCTGAGTCCCTTAATGAATCTGCGAACACGCTCTCTAACTGTGGCGACCAAAGCAGGTGCATGCCTGGCCAAATCACTGAATCTCACGGCATACTCTGATACTGACATAGTGCCCTGGTGCAGCTGCTCAAACTCCGCGTGCCATGCATCTCAAAGGGACTGAGGTACAAACTCTCTCAGGAATATTTCTGAAAAATGAACCCATGTAAGTAAAGCTAACTCGGCTGGGCTACCGAACTCATATACCCGCCACCACTGATAAGACGCTCCCCTGAGCTGGAACGTAGTAAAAGCAACCCCACTCGTCTCAACAATACCCATAGTGCGGAGAATGCGATGGCACTCCTCCAGAAAATCGTGCACTCTTTGAAGCCAAACCACTGAATGTAGGAGGGTCATATTTCTTGAACCTTGCAAGTCTAAGCTCCTCCTCCTCAGATGTTGCTGCCCTGACCACAGGCTGAACTGGATCCACAGTCTGTGTCGCCATGACACTTGGAACCTGACCAACATTAATTCGCTGCTCGGGGGTGTGGGCGGCGGGAGTCTGGGTTCCTCCCCCGGTCTGTGAAGTAGCTTGTGCAACCAGAATCAACCCTACTCTAGCTAATGTACCAAACATGCTCAGGAATTGTGCTAAGGTCTCCTGATGTCCGGGGGTAACAGCAAGTGCTTCCAGTACCTGCTCCCCAACTAGAACTACTAGCGGCTCCTCAACTACTGCTCTGGTAAGTGCTCTGGCTGCGGCACTTACTCCTCATCGGCCTCTGCCTCTGCCTCTAGCGATACATGCTCCAGGAGCAGCATCGTTGATAACTGCAGCTCGTTTCCTCACCATCTGTGAGAGAATAGAAATGATAAAAGTTCAAACTCTGATATCAATAAACTCGCACGATAGGAATGAAAGAAATCAGATTGTCCTAATAGTTTCGTAGCCTATCAAAGATAAGTACAGACGTCTACGTACCGATCCGCAAGACTCTACTAAACTCGCTTATGACTCGTAGCACCTATGAACCTAGAGCTTTGATACCAACTTGTCACGACCCAATTTCCCCTCTGTTTGGGTATCGTGATGGCACCTAGTCTTAGGGACTAGATAAACCTAACAATAATTGAAACAACAACATTATTGAAATAGAATCTCTTACAATTCCCAAAATCGGTAGTACAAGTCATAATCTCTATAGAGTATTTGCTAGAAAGCCTCTAAATAAAACTGTCCAGAAATAGGAATAAATAGTGCAAAATGAAAACTTGAAGGTGACTCTGAAGCCTGCGAATGCAGCAATAGGTTTACCTTAAGTCTCCACGGCAACAATCCACACAACTAACTAACGAACAAGTACCTGGATCTGCACAAAAATATGCATAAATGTAGAATGAGCACACCACAGCGGTTCCCAGTAAGTATCAAGACTAACCTCGGTAGAGTAGTGACAAGGAACAGTCAAGACACCCACTGGTCTAATAAACTGAACATGTATAAGTATATGAACAACAAAAGTATGATGTCTACATAAAGACTATGCAATATGGCTCACAATATAGTAATGAAAATAAGGAAGGAAACAACAAGTATCAGCAGAATATCATGAAAATGACACAGACAAAGTGAATGGAATACAACCTAAATCTGAAATCACAAATACAACAAGGGCAAGCAATTACTCAGCAACTACAACCGCTTTTACATCAGGTTTTGGTCAACAACTCCATGAGGTACCGAACCGCGGAAAAATCACAACTCATGGGTCTCAATACCTGAACCCTAACACTTGGCATCCTGTGCCCTCGTGACACCTCATAACCGCATTGACGACTCACGTACCAATAGAGTCATTCTCACATAGAAGGCAAGTAGACAAGGGTGAGCATCTATGCTCAACAATATCAATAACACCTCTTATCCGATAAGAGTGCTTAACTACGTGTATGCTTGTGCAAGTGTACTACCATAGTCCATATCAGCAATTAAGCATAAGGAAAAAGAACAGACAACACGTAGAATATTTCCTCACAGCTTTCACAAGATAAAGCTGACACAGGTACATATACCACTATACAAATATCAATAACAAGAATGCCCCCATGCCACAAATCATTAAAACTCAATCCCTAACACAACCCACCTTGTCTCGCCACGTGTGCAATAGTAATATAAATGCCTGCCTTGTCTCGCCACACATGCATAATAATGCTCCCACCTTGTCTCGCCACATGCGCAACCTACATATATACATATTTTGCCTTGTCATGCCGCATGTGCAAATATCAATAGTAACAATTGCACAACAGAAACCTCGTGCAACCTCATAACAACAACCACACGACAAAAATATCGTGCATCACAATAATAACAACCGCACGATAGAAACCTCGTGCATCACCATAACAAGTACAACAACAACAATGACAATAATACAAAGTACGATAAGTAAATAAACTCAAGAACTTTAATTCATAAAGAAACGGTAGAACCAATTCACATGGAATAACCATAGTAAAGGATATTAGGTGTAAAGAGAACAACTCAACAAGGGAAAACTAATATGTAGCAATGATCCCACAATATACATTTCAACAACAGGGAAGCTAATACGAGTCAAATAATTCCAAATAAAACAAGTCGACTAAGATGTAGGATATCTAACTTCTTTTAAGGTTGAGAAATTACGAAGGATATTCAATAATTCAATTAAAGATAAGCAGTGAAAAGATAATCATAACCTCAATTAAGACTGAACGATTATAGGATGAGATAACAATAATTTCAAATAAAGATAAGCAGTTATGGAAAAGATAGCAGGAAAATAGAAGAGGTAAAATCTCCAGTTAAGTCAAATAAGAGTCAAATAGGCAATAAGAGTGAATCCTGAAGTAATTAATTTGAATTAAAGCATGTAGAGGTGAAATCTTTAAGGTAAGTATCTTGCCTAACTTCGTGTGGAGGAACTACCCCTTATGATTTGAGTCTTCCATGCTAATTGTAGTCCGTGTATGCAAGGTGACGAGTACGTGCTCAGACTTATTTGTGGAAAATTGGCCTTTTAGAGTTCTTAGGCCCTTGTGTTCACTGAATATGCAGTTGTCCTTGTTATGATTATGCTTCTTAATTACTAGTTTCACCTCTACCTGCTTAATTAGAATTAATTGTTTCATGATTCACTCTTATTGCTTATTTGATTCATATGTGCCTTAATTGAAATTGTTACATTTCTATTGCAATATTATTCTTTCCATAACTACTTATCTTTATTTGAAATTATTATTATCTCTTCTCTAATTATTTAGCCTTAATTGAGGTTATGATTATCTTTCCGCTGCTGCTTCTTCTTAGCTGAATTTGTTGTATCTCTTTCCTAATTGCCCGACCTTAAAAGAAATTTAGATATCTTATATCTTAGTTGACTTGTCCTTATTTGGAATCATTTGACTTGTGTTAGCTCCCTCGTTGCCAAACTGTATATTGCGGATCGTTGTTACATAGTATTTCCTTTCTTGTTGAGTTGATCTTATTATGACTAGCATTCCGATTGTGGCTACTCCTTGTGAATTAGTTCCTCCATTTCTTTGAGTTCAGGAATCTCTGAGTTGACTTATTTATCGTACCCTTGTATTATTGTCATTGTTGCTGTTGTACTGTCCCGAGTGGCTCAGGTGAGTTTCGTGGTGGTTTCGGACCATTTTTAAGCCATTTTTAGTTGCTGGTTTTTGGTCACATAGGCATGCATCGCGATTGCGGACAAATGGTCGCGAACGCGAAGAGCAATTTTGTTGTTTGGACACTGTGAATCGCGATCGCGGAAGCCTTTTTATGATCGCGTATAGGAAAATCTTGTTGCACAGGACCCGACATTGGAAGCTTATAACTCGCAATCTATAAGAAATTTGGAGATGGTCCAAAAATAAAAGTTGTAGCCCTTTGTGTCTAATTTTCAAAAAATCAAACCATTTGGCATTTGGAGTTGTGTACGAAACGTTATAATTGATATACAATAGGCTATCTGGGAAGAGTTTGAAAATCACTAAGAAGAAATTTGTGTTGCAAAGGGCTAACTTTGGCAGCTTATATCTTGCAATATAT
The DNA here is from genome assembly GCF_000715075.1 of Nicotiana tabacum. Classification (NCBI taxonomy): domain Eukaryota; kingdom Viridiplantae; phylum Streptophyta; class Magnoliopsida; order Solanales; family Solanaceae; genus Nicotiana; species Nicotiana tabacum. Next base: position 24,249,529 of record NC_134094.1, on the reverse strand, counting down.
AAGGAACTGGGAGATGAGAATAACATTAAAGTTTTAGTCCTTGGTGTCTAGTTTTTAGAAAGTTAAACCATTTACAATTTGGAATTTTATACAAAAAGTTATGACTATTATACTAGAGGTTATCTAGAAGAGCTGGGCACTTGTTCTTCGCTATCGCGAAAGGCAAATTTTGGGCTGACAAAAGTTGTGCTTTGCGATCGCGAAGAGTAAATACCTAGGCGGTAGCTATATTTTGAGATTTCAGCCATTTTTAACATATTTGGAGCTATGGAGCTCGGATTGAGGCGATTTTTGAGGCGATTTTTACCATATGAATTGGGGTAAGTGTTCTATATCCTAAAGTGTTTATATTTCATGCATATATGATTATATTCATCGTTTAATTCGGATTTTAATGGAAGAAATCAAGATTTTGGCAAAATCTTTCAAAAATAAAAATTTATGATTTGGAGGTCTAGTTGTTATCGGAATTTGATAATATTGGTATGGTTGAACTCGTATCGGAATGAGTGTTCGGATTTCATGAAAATTATGGAGGGTTCCAAGAGGCGGGCCCCGTGTTGACTTGTGTTGACTTTTTGGAATAAATTTTTATGTCGACGTATTATTATCCGGAATTATTTCCGATGAACTTTAATGAAGTGGTACAATTAATTTGCATAGATTTGAGCTGTTCGGAGGTCAATTCAAGCAAGAATACAATTTTGGAATATCGGCATAACTTCAAAATAGGTAAATATCTTGCTTAACCTTGAGTGGGGGAATTACCCCTTAGGCATCGAGTCTTATGTGCCATTTGTGAAATGTGAAAAGTCGCGTACGCAAGGTGACGAGTACGTACTCGGGCTTATATGTACAAAATATATTGGGTTAAAATCTTAGGCATATTGTGTAGTAAATTGAATAATTGTGGGCATTTATTAAATCATCTATTTGCCATGTCTCAATTTGGGTTTGTTGAATTTGTTTTTTTTATATGACAATCTGATGAAATTATTATTTGTATATTTATGTGAATTCTGTGAGTTTGGTTGTTTGATATTTCTTGAAATTTAATTTCATTATGGATTTTCCCTCTGCAAATAATTAATTAAGTAAGCTTAAGAAGAAGTGTTAATATAATTTTCAAATTTTGGATTAATGAAGGCGTTGCCCTATGCTGATTATTTTCTATCTCACTTGATTATTTTTGTAGTTTTATACATATTGTGTGGAGCCTTGGGCTATTTGTTGTGATATTATTTGATTATGTTATATCTTTGGAATTGGTTGTGGCCATTGGGCAATTTGTGAGATGAATTGATTTTGTTATGTTATCGTGATAATATTCCGTGTAAATTATTGTGTTGTGTGAGTTATTATTTTGACGATGTAAGGGTGGCATTCCACTGTTGATATAAAGTGGGTATAAGGGTGGCATTTTACTATTGTTATGTATATTGGGATATTGTCTAAGTAGAGTGATAAGGGTGGCTATAGGAGAGATAAGAGTGGCTATAGGAGAGATAAAGATGGTTATAGGAGAGATAAGGGTGGCTATAGGAGAGTTAAGGGTGGCTATTGTCAGGGATGATATGTGATGATGTGGAGTTATTGTGTTGGTAATTTTCATGTGATGTTGGGATTTTCCTTGTGTTTATTAAAATCTTGTGCAAATTGTCTTGTTGTTTCGATAAACTTGATGATAGCCTGTTCTATGTTGAAATTGTGAGCCTGTGGCTATTGCCGGGCAGGTAATGTTATATGGGATCGGGTTGCACGCCGCAACAGATATGAAACGTCGGCACGAAGTGCGGGATAAAATATGATGATTTAATTATGGGCACGGAGTGCCGTGAAAATATGAAAGTGGGTTGAGACCTCTGTTTACGAAAAATATGAAAGGGCGCTGAGACCCGTATTTTATGATTATGAAATGAGGTGTCACATGGTGACTTTTAATTGAAAGAATTATATTCAAAATATTCATTTGGAAGGATTTTTGTTCAAAAAGATTTATTTGAAAGAATTATATTCGAAAGATATTTATTTGAAGTAATTATATTTGAAAGAGATTTATTGAAATAATTATATTTGAAAGATATTTAATTGAAGAGAGTATATTCGAAATATATTTATTGGAATGTATTATATCCTGGAGATTATTATTTGAGGAGCATATAGGCGAAATATTTATATTTGAAAGATTTGATTTAATTGGTTGTACTTGTGTTCACTATTTGTTGAGCAATATTAATGGTTCTCTTGTTGCCCTGCTGTGCATATCACTGGTTGGTTTGTGTTGCCTTTAATGTTATTTGTTTTCTATAATTTTGTATACTACATTGCACAGGTTATTAGACTAGTGAGTGTCTTGACTGTTCCTCGTCACTACTCCGCTGAGGTTAGTCTTGATACTTACTGGGTACCGACCGTGGTGTACTCATACTACACTTTTGCACATTTTTGTGCAGAGCCAAGTATTGAAGATATCGGACTCGGACAGATTTAGAGTGAGATCGCAAGGATTCAAGGTAGAGCTGTTTGGTCGTCGCAGATCCTTGGAGTCTTTCTATTTTATTGTACTGTTAATTATTACTCAAACAGTATTGAGTATTCGATCCTTGAGATCATTTCATGTATTCAGTTAGAGTTCATGACTCAGTATTTCCAATCTTGGGAGGTTTTCATATTTGTTTCCGCTGTTGGTTTTGATTACCTATTTAATTAATATTAAAAAAATGGCTTGAAATATAATTGTAATTGGCTTACCTAATCTTAGAAATGGTGAAATTTTGGGTCGTGACAAACATCCCTTTTGCCGGGGGCCTGCATCTTTGAATGTATGTAGATGGTTACATAGCAGACAATGCTGATCAAAAATAGTGCTGCATCCTCTTGTCAGCGGACTCGGTGAGCCCCATTTCATTCCGGGGTCATGTATTGTACCTTTTGTTTATATTGTGGTCACTTTTGCATTGTAGCTGGGGTCTTGTTGCCGGCATCTTCTTTACACTCTTTTGTATCTTTAGAGGCTCCGTAGACACTATGTAGGTTGTATATAAGTGTTGGGAATGTTAAGCAAGTTGTGTTGTGTTTGATCACTTGTTCCACTTAGACTATAAGAATTTGTGTATTTTGGGACTTAATAGTGGGGTAACTAATGAAACGATTTAATATTGTATGAATAAACTTCCTATTGTCTAATTAATGAAATCACGTCTTTTCTTGATCATAGGTGAGTTGGATAGAAAGTATCTAACAGGCTTGTTTGGACGGGTTTAATCGGTTGAGCGTCGGTCACGCTTCCTGAGGTTGGGGCGTGACACGTAAACCCCCAAAACTCATAAAAATGTTAAATGGGAACCACTACCACAAAACCACTACAAGCTGAACACGGACAGGGCAGCTTCCATACGCCCAGGAAAATCTGGAATATGGGGTGTCATTCGAAATCATACAGGAGCGTGGGTTATTGTCTATAGTGGCAGTATACCACACACTTCAAGCATACATGCGGAGCTGAAAACTTTACTTCAAGGGCTCAAGTTAGCTGTTCAAAGGAACCTTAAACCAATTCACATAAACGTGGATGTTGCGGAGATACTCACAACACTGAAAAATGATAATGCTGTATATACTAATATTGCATCCGATTGCAGGAAGCTTCTCCACCAGCTACATGACGCGAAAGTCACTCGCACGTACAGAGAGCAGAATTTTGTAGCAGATATACTAGCAAAAGGAGGCAGTAAAATGGAATGCTCTGCAGAGCCAACTATTTTTAACGTGCCACCATTTTTTGTTACTGATCAGTTCCGTGCAGATCTACTTGGAACAGCCTTTTCAAGATAATTCCCACAAGGCGTACTTATGATTGCAAACAACACACAAACAAACACCAGGGCAACAATGCAGACAAAACATCAGCTGGAAGCTGGATTAACGCCTACTAGGGATCCATCTTTTTGCACGGAAACAGGACAGGGACCTATCCCTAATGTACTTCATACTGAAATTTCTAGTAGTAATCACTGTAGTAGTTGTAATCTGATGATGCCTCACCATCATCCTTCTCTGTACGCATGTTTTACAATAGTTAATGCAAACTTTATCTTTCCTACAAAAAATAAAGAATTACTAACTCCACAAATTTATATTTAAGTGGGCTCAGGCATATTCAAATATTAGCAAAAGCATACCTGTTATGGTGCACTTTGTCCTCCATAATGAGATAGTATACAAAATTTAAACAACTTGCCAAGAGTGCATGCCAAAGTAGAGCCGGCAACCCGAGCACCAAGCCACCAATAATAGTGATATTTGTATGTTCGTCATATGTTTCTCTAGAAATTCCATAATTAATGGATAAGTTAGTTTATTTTTGTTTCTTTCGTGTTCGCGAGTTTGAATAGCAGATGGGAAACCATTAGATTTGATATTCTCCATAAGAACATTATAAGAAATATTCTTAAGATTGTTGTAAAAATTAATTATAGACAATAAGAGTTAGCTTAATTAGTATAGCCAAGCTGGTTTGGTTACAGAATGCCAGCTCAGTATATAGTCGGTGATAGTTGAATATAAAGAAAGTATAGGTCAACTATCACCTGATCATAAGTAGGGGTGTCAAGTGAGATGTTTGGGTTGTATTTAGGCTGATTAAGATGGTTTGATTTATTAAACGGGTCATGTAACCCTACCCAAAGTTTACTTGACCTAAGATAGATTGGGTCAAGAAGGACTAAACAATGGGTTATAATCCAACCCGTTCAAATTGACCTAAATATTTATAATATTCTCAACTTTTAAACAAGTATAAATAAAATAATTTCACATATATAACAATAATTTTTATATTTATTTTTCGTAAATATTATTCTAGAATGGTTTATGATGATAAATTTTTTTTTTCTTTTTTTCATATTGCTTCTTGTCTTATATTTTGGAATAAATATCAAATTATGCCTAATAATCTCTTTCCTCAATTTTTTCCCATCCTACCCGAACCCTCCACCCCACCCTAAACAGAAGTATTATTTAGAGTACTTTCTTCATGTCGTAGATAGAGTATTTACTTTTTCATTTCAACAAAATGAGTATTTTCTTCTCATGTTGTAGAAATAGTACTTTTGTTTTATTTCAACAAGAAAAAGAGTTTTTTTTCAATTATGAAGCTCAAATTTCAATATTGTTCTTGTGTGAAAAAGTACAACAACACATTAATTCCTTTGTGTTTGTATGATTTTTTAAAAAAAATAATTGAATTCTTGAAGAAAATAAAGTCCTGAAAATATTGAATTATTGGGGAGAGGGCTCGGGGGTGGTAGCATGGGAACACATGGGGATTTGAGTGGAGGGGTTGAGAAGAGTAGCATAGAAAATTATTTTGCTAAAAAATATTTTCGATTCTCTGACCAAACACAAGAAAATATTTTTTGATTTTTTTTAAAAATATTTTCCTTCATACCTAACACACTTTTAGAAGCTTTAAAGGACAATTACTATTCATGGGTCAGTTTGGGCGGATTTGATCTACCGAAAATAAATTAGTTTAATTAGATTGTGCCCTAACTTAATCCATTATTAAAGTAACTAAACACATTCTCACATCAATGTCATGGATTAATTTTATCACTTAACCATATAAACTATGCTTTTTTGTAAATTGTTGTACGGCTGTGGCAAGAGTTTTTTCTAGTGCTAATAATCGTATATATATCTCGTTTGGTTATTTTCTAGAGGCAAGCATCTATTCTGGTGAAATAATTAAAGCATCCCTCCTTTTTCCTCTTGTGAATTGTCACACTTAATGACATGAAAAAACTTCCGGTGCGAGCTTAATTGTTGTTGTCATCAATATGACAGGTTTAATAATGTGTGTTTCAAAATATTACACATTTTATACATGCTAGCTCTGAAATTATCGGTTCTTACACTAGCAAAACTGACTGGCCGATTAGTACATATTCTTGTTTTTTTTCCCAGAAATAGAATAGAAAAAGTGAGCAACCTTTTTTCAGATATCGAATAGAAAATAGAAAAATTAAGAATTGAGTATCGGATTACTCTATCAATTGGTCAATTATTTGTGATCAATTAATTCAAATTCTTATTTTAAAAAGAAAAAAAATTAGTATAGTAAAATGAACATCCATACTTCTATAGAATGTCTTTTTTACGACATAAACGAACTACTGATAATAGCATAAGAATTTTTAATACATCGATTTGTCATTTGAACGATACAATACTGATCGTTTTTGTATAGTAATAAAATATTAAACTTGTATTTTTAATTGATATATTAAATGCAACTTAAAAATTACTATTTGCAAATTTGGACTACTTCCACTTCTCAACGGACCAAGCACGCCATATCTCCGATTTTATGTTTCGTTCCATCACCGAATAAGGCAAATTTTAATAAAACAAAAATCATAAAGCAAAATTATACAGTAGAATTTTTGTTCGGACACTTGCTAAGCCGGCCGATGTAGGTCGCGCATATTAGTTAATTCAGCAAGGGAGTTATTACACACACTGAGAATTGGTACATACTCTTTATCGGATTTCGACCACCGTCCTGAATTCTTTCTTACAATACAGTAATGTGAAAATACAAAGGAAATATTGACTGATATGAAAATATGATACTTCTAAGTTTTTGCCAGAAACACACACCAGGAAAGAAAAAAAAAAAGAGGAAAAGGAAGGAAAAAGTTAACTAGAGTTTACATGCCTAAATTATCTACTTACGAGTATCCTCAGGACGTACAATACCACTGGCAAACTTAGTAGCATCTCTAGCAGCATCTTCTGGTTTCTTCTTGATGTACATCATGTAGTACCAAATTCCGCCAACGACGACGGCGCCGCCGACCGCTATAGTGCCTTGGCTATAAGGTAAACTTCGCAACCGATTCATAACACCACCAGCCATTTCTTTTCTTCTATTGAGAAGAGATAAACCCTAATAAGGTTTTGTTTTTTTTACTTGATGTTTGAGTACGTAAAGAGGTGGAGCTGAGGATAAAGCTGTGGGGAGTAGACACGTTCTCTCTTTTGTGTCACGTTACGAGAAGTTGCATGTATATTCTCAAGTATGAAGTATGGACGTAGCGGCGGTAAAGGATAAGTGCTGGTACGTGGTGACTCACCAGGCAACGTGCTTAAAGGTTAAGAAACCTTAGCTTATATTTTCGTTTGGTGATTAACTTACATAGCAGTGTACACATTTTTCTAACATAATTAAAGAGGTTAAGTTTATCTAAGATAATAGGTTTTGTAGTAGTACTTTACATAATTTTAAAAATACAAAAATAACTTGTTATAATCAGTCAGAATATATTAATAATTATAAAATATTATATTATTTCTGTAAATAACGTTTGTATAATTAGTTAAATCCTTTTTATTTATTGTCTTTTGGCTCTTCTGATTTTTCACAACAAGTGTTCGGCTAGTGGTTACCAGGTTAAAACAGAGTTATCGAAACGACGAAGTTTCAGATTTAAATTTAATTACAACCAAAGCGAATATGCTTCCATTGTAAATGACATCCCGCTATATGACAAAATTTTAAAAAAAGGAAGTAGTAATTTTAGTCCTTGAGTTATAGCCTTATTCCAGTTTGATCCCAGTATATTTGATTGAGCGAATTTGACTTTCAATTAATATAAATGTGAAATTTTGATCCCTCAAACTAACAGAGTTAAAAACTTCACGGAACATCACTAGATCTAAATGGATTTAGATGAAATTATAAAAGACTCATGAGGCTACGCGTTAACGGAGTTCGACTTTTGTTTTGAAGTTTGACCATTATGGCTCAACTTTGACTTTTGTTTGGATTTGACATAACCTTAAATTGTGGGGGTTAATTTTTATGAATTTGTTTAACCTCGTTGAGGATATAGGCATATAAGCTTTGGCGATTCTTGACCATCCGTCCTCGATTATCGGGACTCTTCAGACCATATATCTTAATGGATTAATCCCAAGTAAAGTAAAGATAACGGATAAAAGCCCAAATAATTTTTGACCGTTTCAAACCCTTAATCTTGTACTCCTACTTTTTATCTAACGGCTAGTTTTGTTGTTTCTTTAGCTGCATTACTCTAACGGCTAGTTTTTCTCCTCCCCTATATATATACATAGAAAGAAAAAATTACCATACAAATCTCTCTTGCTCCATTAACTTCTATTTATAAAAACTAGTGTAGCTGTTGAAGAAAAACTTCTTTTTCTTTTGAGCATATCGGTTCATACTAAATGGCTGGTTTTTCAAGAAATGTGCTTTCTTCTTCACTAGTAGCTGTTCTCTTCTTCCTCCTCTTGAGCTTCTCAGAAGCCAGAGACCATTTGGTAGGGGGGAAAACTGATTCTTGGAAAATCCCATCTTCTGAATCAGATTCTCTCAATCGATGGGCTGAAAAATCTCGCTTCCTCATTGGAGATTCTCTTGGTATGGTTATAATTATCTGAACTTTATCTCCAATTTTATTATTAGCTCAGACATACGTGTAAAAGAGTTTTTATACAAGTCACCTAAAAATAACTATATGTCATTATTGCTCACAGTAAGTGGAACTAATTACCTCAAAAAACTAAAATAAGCAACGTCTTATATGTAAAAAAAAAAAAAAGTAGTAGGGGCGAAGTTTCACCTTCGCCGGAAAAATACTCTAAGTACTTAACTAAAATATTAGGTTTTAGAGGTATATAATATATATTGAACATCCTTTGTTTGAAATTATTTTTTACTTCTTTTAATTCGAACACTCTTAGAAAAATTTCTGACTTCGTCATTATTATGGGTGTATACAACATAAACACATGAACATACCAATTTTATTTTTTAATTTTTTCTTTTGGCAGTGTGGAAGTATGATGGGAAAAAAGACTCAGTTTTAGAAGTGAGCAAGAGGGATTATGTGACATGCAACACGTCAAGTCCAATAGCAGTGCACAATGATGGGAATACAAAGATAGAGCTAACAAATTCAGGAGCTTACTATTTCATAAGTGGAGCAAAAGGGCATTGTGAGCAAGGCCAGAAACTGATAGTAGTGACCTTATCTGAGAACAACATGAGGAGATTCATGGGTGCACCTGCACCTTCTCCGACAGAATTTGATGGTCCAGCTATGGCTCCTACTAGCAATTCTGCTACATTGAAGGCTGGTTTATTTATGGGTTTTGGGGTTTTAATTGGATTCTTGTTTTGAAGTGAGGGATATTATTCTCATTGATTTTATTTTTATTTTTTTGAAATTTTAGATGAGAGGGAGAGGATGAGAGATGGTGATCTTCTTAAATATTCTTTGATTCAATTTCTTCTTTAATAACTTTGGGCAACCTAAGCTTTGTTTGGAAGGAAAATGAAAAAGCTTTATTATTGATATTATTCTCTCCATACCAAATCTTTTTTTTTTCAAGGTTAAAAAGAAAGAAATAATTGAATATAAAAAGTAGTAGTAATAATTGTTATGGTACAATGGTATTTTTGGTAGCCTATGAGCAAAAGCTATAAAAACTATGTATTCACTCCAAACTAAATAGTCAAATAATCAACTCCTTGGCTAGAGGTCCAAATTATGGCACTAGGATGCTTACGAAAAACTCAAAAATCGAACGGATGTGCTTAGATGTTGTTCCAAATTAATGGTTTTTCTTCATTAATTTCATAGAAGAAGTTGTTATGAATTTCACTCTGGTGATAGTAGACAATGAATCTCACATTCATTTACTGCTAAATTTGATTCTGGTGAAAGAATCTTCAGATTTCAGGGATGTATGTCATTATTCAAAAAAAATAAAAATATTTTTTTTATTTAATTAACCGTTTTCCTTCCTTTACTGACATTACTCTTTTTTATGTGTTATAGAAATTGTAAAACATTACTCTTTTTTATGTGTTATAGAAATTGTAAAATGATTTAATTGATAAAATTGATGGTTAGTCAATTGCTGGCATGGAAATGGTTGTTGGATGAAGAAAATATCATTGAAGAAAGTTGTAGAGAAAGTGCAAGGTGCCATTAGGTGTTTGATAAAAAATGCCTTAATGACCTAAAAATATGGAAATTCTTACTATTGATTGGTCCAATTGAATTGTGTTGAACGGTTGATGTGTAGATTGATTGAAGTTGTGTAAGAGTAGTGAAACCATTATAGGAATAAGGCGTTAATTTAAGATATGTTTGACTAAAAAATCACATTGAGTCTCTTAAGCTGGGTCAATCCAATTTTGATTAATCTCTAATGGAAAGCAAGTGTGAGGATGCTAAGAAAAGGAAAAAGAAGTCCACGCCCAAATTATGGTGTCTCTAATGGCTAAAACAAGACTCCATGACCGAGAAAGTTAGAGATGAAGAAGACGAGACAAGGAAAGAGAAATTGGAGATTTGGTCTGCACGAAGTAAACCTTGGTCACATTGACCAAAACTTTTTATCTCCTTTTGATACAAAGCAGCTGTCCATTTTGTCCACATTGTCCACTTTTCACTTTAGTGCATGTGAGCACGTGACCCACAAATAAGGATAGGACATTTATTGAATAAAGTAGCTGTTTTTATATTCTTTTGTATACTATGTAAATAAGAATGTAAAGGCACGGGTGAAAAAGGCAGAAACTTCTTTCCATCACTATCTTTTCCTTTTCAATATTCTTAAATGGTATCAAAGCAGTGAAAGCTCGATCCATCAATCGTCTTCCTCATCAATTGTAAACAATGTCGGATAACACTACAAACACAGTGGCTCTGAACACCACTGGAGGAATCCCTACCATCGACTCAAACTATGCATATTTTCTTCATTCTTCTGATGCACCGGGAATGTCTCTTGTCAACACAGCTTTTGATGGAAAAGGATTCCAAGGATGGAGAAGGTCTGCACTATCTGCTAAAAACAAAATATGATTCATCAATGGTGCTTGCCCTGCTCCGGCTCTCACTTCCAGAGACTATCAGCCTTGGAGCAGGTGTAATAGTAACATCCTGGTTGCTCAACTCATTGTCCAAAGACATAGGAGACAGTGTCATTTTACTCTAAATCTACTAAAGATCTCTGAACCAGCCTTGAATATGTTTGGTCAGTCAAATGGAGCTAAGCTCTATCACCTGAGGAAGGAATTATCAAGGTTAGTACAGGGAACTAGTGACATAGCAAGCTACTTTACAAAACTCCAACGTTTATGGGATGAATTGGATTCACTTAATTGTGATGTGAAGTGCAGTTGTTTATGTGTCTGTGAAGGGAAGCAAAAATTAGAAAAGTCACTAGATGATGAAAAGCTTATTCAGTTTCTTATGGGTTTAAATGATAGTTATGGCCAAGCAAGGGGAACCATCCTAATGATGAACCCCCTACCAAGCATAAACCATGCATATTCCCTAAGCAAAATGAAAGCCAGAAAGAAGTTTTTTCTATCCCACTCATTTCTCCAGATTCTTCATCTTTCATGGCAACAAATCAAAACGACTTTGCACAAAGGAGTGCAAGGCAGATGCAAAGGAACCAAATGCAACATCAAAAGTTTGGGAACAACATCCAAAAAGTGACTAACTCTACTCAAAGAAACACAACTTTCAAGGGAAAGAAAAGTAACATGCAGTCATTGCAAGAAAGTAGGTCATACTGTCAGTGATTGATATTGAATTATAGGTTTCCCAGAAGACTAATTCACAAAGGGAAATCAAGTTCACGCCAGAAGCAATGGAGCATTTCAAATTGAAGAATCAGATCAGAACAACAGCAATCAAAATGAAGTACTCAATCAATACCTCTCACATGATCAATTTTCACAGCTGGTACAACTAATCAAGCAGGTTAAAGGTGCAGATTCAGGAAATTCTGAAACAAATATCAATGCAAATGCTGTGGCTGGTACTATTGCTAGATATTCTGGAACTTGTCTTTCAGTTTTTAATTCTAGTTCATGGATTATTGATTTTGGAGCATCTGAACACATGTGTTTTGACTCAAATACCTTTATTTCCTTGACACCTCTCCCAGTTCCATTAAACATAAATCTGCCTAATTTTTTCAAAGTCATTGTCAATCACATATTCTTCCTGATTTCATTTTAGAAAATGTATTAGATGTACCTAGTTTCAGATACAATCTATTATCTGTTAACAGGTTTTGTTTATAATTTCATTCTATCCTCTTTTTTTACCTCTAGTAACTGTATGTTGCAGGGGCTTCTAGTGAAGAGGGCAAAAGTTTTTGGTAAGGCAAGGGATGGGCTCTACCTTTTGGAATCAAGTGGAGTTAGAAATAGCACAAGTCTGGTACCACTTTCAGTTTTAAATCAAAATGTCTTTAGTCAATTATCAGTCTTATCTGCAAGCTCAGTTTCAGATATAAGCCTTTGGCACATTAGGTTAGGGCATTTGCCCTTTTCAGCAATGAAACATCTCAGTTTTGTTTCTTTACCTTCTAACTCTGATTGTTTCTGTCAAATTTGTCCTAAAGCTAGGCAAACCAGAATTCCTTTTCCATTAAGTCAAATTAAATCAACAAAGGCGTTTGAGTTAATCCATGTAGATGTTTGGGGACCTTACAAGGAGTCAACTTACAATGGTTTTAAGTATTTCTTGACACTGTAGATGATTATAGTAGGGCAGTTTGGACTTTCCTTATGAGCATCAAAAGCAATGCTTTTGGACTCCTTAAAAATTTTCTCACAATGGTGGAAAGACAATTTGGTGTAAAGGTACAAAAAATAAGAACAAATAATGCTTTCGAACTTGGGAAAGGTTCTCAGGAGGCAGCATTTTTAGCCTCTCAAGGAGTGCTACATCAAACATAGTGTGTGGCAACCCCTCAACAGAATAGAGTGGTTGAGAGGAAGCACTGGCATCTTCTGGAAATTGCAAGGGCTTTGTTGTTTCAATCTAAGCTTCCTCTTTCTTATTGGGGAGAATGTGTACTAACTGCAACATATTTGATCAATAGGTTACCTTCTAGAGTGCTTAAAGGAAGGACACCTTATTTTGTTCTATTCAAACAAAAACCCTCTTATGAACTATTGAAGTGTTTTGGTTGTCTTTGCTTTGTATCTACTTTGACTAGCGGAAGAGGTAAGTTTGACCCAAGGGCAAAGCATTGTGTGTTCTTAGGTTATCCCTTGGGGTAGAAAGGTTATAAAGTTCTAGAGTTGGATACAAGAAGAGTAAGTGTATCTAGAGATATATACTTCTATGAAAATCAGTACACTTTTGCCTCTACTACTACACCTACAAATTCCTTTTTTCCTATTACATCATCCCTAGAACATAGTGTAGACTCATCATCAGAACACATAAAGGATGAGCCCATTATTCCTAGCTCACCCTTATCTTCACTGCCTACCTTTTCAAACCCAAGCAACTCTAGCACTCTTCCTTCAACCTCAGGTACAAGTTCTATTTCCCAACCTAGATTATTTCCTTATTCACCCTTACCTATATCCCTTCCTGAAGTCAGGAAATCTACTAGAACACATAATCCACCCTCATATCTCCAGGAATATGTGTACAACTCAGTCTTTCTCACAGACCTCACAAACTCTTGCTTCACTGCACCAATCCAGCCCATGGTTCTACCCTTCATAGCTCGTTCTCCTATCAATCAGTCTACACTTAATTCCACTTCCTACCTTGTTGAACCTACTTCTTACTCACAGGCATCTTTACACCCAGGGTGGCAGGAAGCAATGGAAAAAGAATTAGAAGCTCTAGAACTTAACAAAACCTGAGAGGTTATGCCTTTACCTAGTGGAAAGAAAGCTCTTCCTTGCAAATGGGTCTACAAAGTGAAATACAAGTCTGATGGATATTTGGAAAGATTCAAAGCTCGTTTGGTTATTAGGGGAAATATTCAAAGAGAAGGGATAAACTTTACTGAGACTTTTTTCCTAGTTGTAAAAATGACAACAATTAGGTGCTTACTTGTTATTGCAGTGAAAAAGGGATGGAAGGTGTCACAACTAGATGTGAATAATGCCTTCTTGCATGGGAATTTGCAAGAAGAGGTGTTTATGAAATTTCCAGTAGGGACAACACCACCTTTACCCAATCATGTCTATCTTTTGAAAAAATCACTATATGGACTACGGCAAGCCTCAAGGCAGTGGTATGCAAGGCTCACTGCAACCCTAAATTTTAAAGGATATTCACATTCTTTAAATGATTATTCCTTGTTTTTTAAACAATCAGCAGGAAGGATTACCATAGTTGCAGTTTACGTTGATGATATTCTAATCACAGGGGATAACTCTACTGAGCAGGCAGACCTCAAATCTTTCCTTCACTCTGAATTTAAAATAAAGGACCTAGGGGATGCACATTATTTTTTGGGATTTGAGATTATAAGGGAAGCACATGGAATAATTTTGACTCAAAGGCATTTTACCTTAGATCTCTTGTCTGAATTTGATTGCATGAGCATGCGCCCAGTTTCTTCTCCCTTGAATCCTACTCAGAAATTGCGAGCAGAGGCAGGGACTTTGCTCCAAGATCCCACTTATTATCGTCGGTTGTTAGGAAAGTTAAATTTCCTAACACACACCAGGCCGGACTTATCCTTTTCGGTGCAACATCTTAGCCAATTCATGCAAACACCCCGTCAACTCCATTTAGATGCTGCATTTCATTGCCTCAGGTATCTCCTCAAGGACCCAGAATTAGGGCTTTTTTCTGAATTCAAAGCCTAATTATCAGCTCCTTGCTTTCTGTGATTCCGATTGGGGATCTTGTCCTCAATCTCGCAAGTCCATTAGCGGGTTCTTCATCAGCTTTGGGGGTTCTCCCGTCTCCTGGAAATCAAAGAAATAAACCTCAGTGTCATTATCCTCTACTGAAGCAGAGTATAGATCTATGCGGAGAGTCACAATAGAGGTTACCTGGTTAGTTCGTCTATTAACTGATCTTTCGATTTCCCCTCCATTGCCAATAGATCTCTTCTTCGACAGTCAGGCCGCCATTCACATCGCGAAAAACCCAATTTTTCTTGAGCGTACCAAGCATGTGGAGTTAGATTGTCACTTTGTCCAACAACAATTTCTTGCCGGAATCATCTCTCTTTCTTACATTCCTTCACGTTCTCAGGTGGCTGACATTTTTACTAAACCCTTAACAGGACCGGCACACAACTCCATTATTGGCAAGTTGGGTGTGGTTACATCCCCCTCCAACTTGAGGGGGGGATGTTGGAGCTGGTTGTTTGAAACAAGACTCCATGACCGAGAAAGTTGGAGATGAAGAAGAAGAGACAAGGAAAGCGAAATTGGAGCTTTGGTCTGCACGAAGTAAACCTTGGTCACATTGACCAAAACTCTTTATCTCCTTTTGATACAAAGCAACTGTCCATTTTGTTCACATTGTCCACTTTTTACTTTAGTGCATGTGAGCACGTGACCCACAAATAAGGATAGGACATTTATTGAATAAAGTAGCTATTTTTATATTCTTTTATATACTTTGTAAATAAGAATGTAAAGGCACGAGTGAAAAAGGCAGAAACTTCTTTCCATCACTATCTTTTTCTTTTCAATATTCTTACAGGTAATCTGGTTGCCTAATAGAAAAAACCAGGCACAAAACTCTCGGTATTCTGGTATGACCCCCAAATTAATCTTAATATTAAGAAATGAGAGCACAATAGAACAATATACTAATGGAGACAAAATATATATGAGGGAGAATGACTTTGTTATTTCCTATTTATAAAGGTACAAAAGTTCAAAAGTTCCCTATTTGTACAAATACATTCAAAGGTTAAGTTAATGTCTTCTTAATTGAGTATATGAAAACAAAATACGTTAAATGGACAGATAAATGCATTCCTCTCACTCACATGCATTCATCTCATTTATAACACTCCCTCTTGGATGTCCATTTAAAAGATAATGTCTCGTTAAAACCTTACTAGGAAAATCCAGTGAGAAAAAGCCTAGTGAAGGAAAAAAAGTACACATATCTTGTAATACGCATTGAGTGTTGCCTCATTAAAAACCTTACCAGGAAAACCCAATTGGGACAAAACCTTAAGGGAAAAAGAGTACAACGCGTATTATACTCCCCCTTGGTGAAGCTTTATTTGATATCTCGGAGACGAGGCATTCAAATCTTATGTCTCAGCTTCTCAAATGTTGATGTTGGCAATGCCTTAGTGAATAAATCTGCTAGATTGTCACTTGAACGGATTTGTTGAATATCTATCTCACCATTTTGCTGAAGATCGTGTGTGAAAAAGAACTTTGGTGAAATGTGCTTTGTTATGTTTCCTTTGATATATCCTCCTTTAAGTTGAGCTATGCAAGCAGCATTGCCTTCATACAATATCGTTGGAATCTTCGTTTTTAAAGAAAGACCACACAATTGTTGAATATGTTGAGTCACTGATCTCAACCATACACATTCTCGACTAGCTTCATGAATAGCTATTATCTTTCCATGATTGGAAGATGTAGCATCTAAAGTTTGTTTTGTTGAACGCCATGAAATGGTTGTACCCCCACAAGTAAATAGATAGCCTATTTGAGATAAGGCTTTATGTGGATCAGACAAATAACCTGCATCTGCATAACCAATCAACTGTGAATCAGATTCATAAGAATAAAATAATCCCATATCAATAGTCCCTCGGAGGTATCGAAAAATATGCTTACCTCCATTCCAGTGTCTTGTTGTTGGAAAGGAACTAAATCTTGCTAACTTACTGCAAAAGTTATATCTGGTCGAGTATTATTTGCAAGATACATTAGTGCCCCAATTGCACTAAGATATGGAGTTTCATCACCAAGAAGCTCTCCATCATTTTCATGAAGTCGAAATGGATCTTTATTTATATCAAGTGATCTCACAACCATCGGGGTACTCAATAGATGTGCTTTATCCATATAAAAACGCTTTAAGATCTTTTCGGTATAAGTTGATTGATGGACAAAAATTCCATCTTTCATATGCTCAATTTGTAGACCAAGACAAAATTTTATCTTTCCAAGATCTTTCATTTCAAACTCTTTCTTCAAACAGTCTACTGATTTTGGAAGTTACCCAGGAGTTTCAATTATATTTAGATCATCAACATACACATCGATTATAACAAATTCAGATCCAGACCTTCTTATAAATACACAAGGACAAATTGGATCATTGTTATACCCTTCTTTTAGCAAATACTCACTCAGGCAATTATACCACATTCACTCTTATTGTTTCAATCCATATAAGGATTTTTGAAGCTTTATTGAACAAGTTTTCCGAAAACTTTTATTAGTTTCAGGAACTTTGAGCCCTTCAGGGATTTTCATATAAATTTCGTTGTCTAATGTGCCATACAAATAGGTTGTGACAACATCCATTAGACGCATATCAAGTTTTTCATGAACTGCCAAATTTATAAGATTCATGAAAGTGATTGCATCCACCACATGAGAATATATCTCCATATAATCAATGCCAGGTTTTTGCAAATATCCTTGGCCACAAGTCGTGCTTTATATCTAACGACTTCATTTTTATCATTTCGTCTTCGCACAAAAACCCATTTGTATCCCACTGGCTTTATTCCTTCAGGTGTTCGGACTATACGTCAGAATACTTCACGTTTTTCAAGTGACGCTAATTCTGCTTGGATAGCGTCTTTCTATTTTTGCCAATCATTTCTCTGTCTACATTCATCGACAGATCTTGGTACAAGATCCTCATCTTGTTGCATTATTTCAACAGCAATATTATAAGCAAAAATATTGTCGACAATAATATTATTTCGGTTCCACCTTTTTGCCGTAGAGACATAACTTATTAAGATCTCTTCATTCTTATTATTTTCAGGTACCTGGACCTCCTCTGAGGTCTTATCATTTTTTATGTCATAGGGCTCTTTTTGAGCAATTACCTTCATATTATGATCTCCTAGATCATTTGCTTCTTCTCACTTTCGAGGATTTTTATCTTTGGAACCAATTGGTCTACCACGTTTCAAGCGTGGCTTAGACTCATTTGCATTTATAGATTGTGCAACAGGGATATCAATTCAAATAGGAGCATTAGCAGCTGGAATATGTGACTTAGTCACCCTTGGTAGGTTAGTGAATGCATCAAATAGTTGATTTGCAATATTTTGCAAATAAACTATCTTTTGAACCTCGTGTTCACATTGATTTGTTCGAGGATCTAAATGAGATAGTGATAATGCATTCCAATCTATTTCCTTTTGCAGCTGTTTATTTTCTCCCCCTAATATTGGGTATACTGATTCATCAAAATGACAATTAGCAAATTTTGCCGTAAATAAATCTCCAGTTATAGGTTCCAAATCTTTTATAATAGAAGGAGATTCATACCCAATATATATCCCCAATCTTCTTTGGGGTCCCATCTTTTTGCTGTGGTGGAGCAATTGGAACATATACTGCACATCCAAATATTCTAAGATGAAAAATAGTTGGCTCCTGATCAAAAGCCAATTGTATTGAGGAAACTTTATGATAACTTGTGGGTCTGATCCGTACAAGAGCTGTTGCATGCAAAATAGCATGGCCCTATGCCGAAATGGGAAGTTTTGTTCTCATAAGTATTGGTCTAGCAATTAATTGGAGGCGTTTGATCAATGATTCCGCTAGACCATTTTGAGTATGAACATGAGCAACTGGATGCTCAATTGTTATCCCAGATGATATGCAATAATCATTAAAAGGCCTGGGATGTAAATTTACCAGCATTATCAAGACGAAGTGTCTTAATTGCGTAATCTGGAAACTGTGCTCTTAATCTTATTAATTGAGCTAGAAACCTCGCAAAGGCCAAATTGCGGGTTGATAACAGGCACACATGTGACCATCTTGTAGATGCATCTATCAAAACCATATAATATCTGAATGGTCTACATGGAGGGTGTATGGGCCCACATATATCACCTTGTATACATTCCAAAAATGCAGGAGATTCAACTCCAACTTTAATTACTGATGGTCTAATAATCAGTTTTCCTTGAGAACATGCAGCACAAGAGAATTCTTTAGTTTGAAGAATCTTCTGGTTCTTCAATGAATGACCATGTGAATTCTCAATTATTTTGCGCATCATATTATAATCGGGATGGAACAACCGATCATGCCAAATAATAAAATCATTAGTAAACTCCTTGTTTACTATGTCATGTGATTCAACTACACTAATATTAGTGTAGTATAATCCGGAGGAAAATACGGGAAGCTTTTCAAGCACATACTTCTTTTCCCTTTTTATTGTAGTAATATAAAGGTATTCAACATTTCCTTCATTGGTGGTCTCAATATGATAGCAATTTTGGCAAATATCTTTGAAACTCAACAAGTTTCTTTGAGACCTACTACAATATAATGCATCATTAACAGCCAATATAGTTCCTCCTGGTAGTAATACAGTCGCTCTTCCAGAGCCCTCAATTAATTTTGTACTGCAGATATTGTTATGATATTGGCTTCTTTCATAATTAAATAAGAGAAATATCTCTTATCTTTTAATATGGTGTGCGTCGTAGCACTATCCAGAAGACATATTTCTTCTTTATTATTCATACGGCCAACTGAAGACTAGGAAGTTTTCATATTCTTCAAGAAGAAGAAAAAATACATCATAAGTTATATTTTAAAATTTTTAGAACAAAAGAAACTACAATTATGAAAATAAATACTGACAACATAAAAAATTTTATTCAAAATATGAACTTCATAAAAAGAAATACATTAATTCTTATAATTTTTCCCAATAATAAGTCTTCAGTTATGATGCTCAAAGAAGTCTCCAGCTTTTAAATGAGTAATATATGCAAGGCCTTCAAAAATATAATCTTTATAGGCAATGTTTGCTTCAACTTTATCATGATTATTCATAGGGCCCGCCTCAACATCATTTTGAAAAGTCAAGTGAGTCTCAACTTTATTTTGTTTCCCTTTTATAGATGCTTGATAAAGTTTGACAAAATATTTAGGTGTACGACAAATTCGTTCCCAATGATTTTTCATACCACGTCGGTGGCAAACATTACCTTTGCCTTTTGAAGGATTATTTTGAGAACCCTTATTGTTCTCTTGTTTATAACGACCACCACCATGGCGCTTATTATTTTTCCCCTTGCCACGCCCACGTATATTTATACAACCACGATAATTATTTTGTCTTTTTTTAGACTTTGGATCTATCGTTCCCAGATTCGCTTATGGAAATGGAGCTGATCCAGTGGGGGCGGGCTTCATGATTTTTCATTAAAAGGGCATTATGTTGTTCAGCCACCAAAAGGCATGAAATTAACTCAGAATATTTCTTAAAGCCCTTTTCACGATATTGCTGCTGTAACACCATATTTGAGGCATGAAAAGTGGAAAAAGTCTTTTCCAGCATGTCCTCACCATTCATAGGTTCCCCACATAATTATCCACTCATGACGAGTTCTTGGCAATACCGTGGCCTTTAGATGGTCATATCGTTCCTTCAAACTAGTCCATAATTGAAATGGATCTTTCAAGGTTAAATATTTACTTTTTAATCCTTCATCAAGATGATGGCGAAGGAAAATCATGGCTTTTGCCATATCCTGACTTGATGCTTTATTTCCTTCTTTAATAGTGTCACCAAGACCTTTAGCGTCAAGGTGAATTTCAGCATCAAGTCCCATGGCAAATAGTTATTTCCAAAGATGTCAAGTGCCATAAATTCAAGCGTTGACAAATTAGACATAGTGATAACTATCATAGAAATAAGTGAATTAGAATGACAAAAATTATTATCAATTTAGTGTAGTACATAATCGTGTATTAATATTCTATATGTAAAATTATCAAACTAACAATTATGTACAGTGCGATGATAAATTAATATTTAATATTATCCACAAAAACTTTAGACATGTAAGTATATTTCCATAAAATAAATAAGTTGAATTAATATGTACTAGTGTAATTTTGTTCTACTTAGAATATATTTTAATAAGCTAAGTAGGCATAAAACTAGATGATATCAATTCTGACAAGTTTCAACATTCAATATGATTCATCTAATAGTTCAGTCGTTAATTTTAAAGTCATTAATTAGTTTGTGCACTTAGATGATAAATTTATTGGAGACACATTTAAACCTTTTGAAAATTTTGCAAGAATTCCTTCTAAATGCATATTATGTTAGAATATTTTGGATGTGGGCTTAATTAGACTTAATTATTGTAATTCAATTTTAATTATTTATTTATTTATATGTGGGATTAAACTTCTTCGTAGTTTATATAATGAAATAACAATTTAACCGAAACTTATTGGTTTCATACCAATGCAATTATTATAATCATATTCAAAATAAGTTATGCATATGGTAATTAAATTGTAGGTTAAAGAAGATCCTAATAGAAATATTATAAATATAGGAATGTATACCTGAATCGGAAAAGAAGTTAACTACCTATTTTAGGAAGAAGATAAAAT
Source organism: Nicotiana tabacum (assembly GCF_000715075.1). NCBI lineage: Eukaryota > Viridiplantae > Streptophyta > Magnoliopsida > Solanales > Solanaceae > Nicotiana > Nicotiana tabacum. Next base: position 24,228,099 of record NC_134094.1, on the reverse strand, counting down.
TCGGATGAAGTAGATAACCTCAGTTGGTTAGAACCTCGTCCTGATAACGTATTAAGAAATGAGAGCACAATAGAACAATATACTAATGGAGACAAAATATATATGTGGGAGAATGATTTTGTTATTTCTTTTCTTGGTGTGTTCTTCATAGGGTCAAAAGTTCCCTATTTATAAAGGTACAAATACATTCAAAGGTTATAAGTTAATGTACTTCTTAATTGAGTACATGAATACAAAATACGTTAAATGGACAGACAAATGCATTCCTCTCACTCACATGCATTCATCTTATTTATAACACTTAAAGATTTGTTGAATAAGAAAATTTTGATAAAATTAATTGATTAGAAGAGTTTAAAAGGGTATATTAGTGTCACGACCCAACCTAAGCTCTGTCGTGATGGCGCCTATCGTGGAACTAGGCAAGCCGACTCATTTCCAAAACAAACCAATATTTTCATTTTAAAGATAATTCAAGGTTATTTAACATAAAACCTCCATTTAAAGAGTTCAAATCAAAGAAAAATAGAAGTGCGGAAAAGAAAAGCCTGTCATCGGGGTATCACTAGTCATGATAATATACTACAATCTATCTAAAAATATCAAGGCTAACTCAGCCCGAAAAATAGCTAAATACAACTAGAGGAAGATAAGAGGGAGAAGATCAGGGACTGCGATCGCCAAACAGCTACCTTGCTATCTCCAAAACAATCTGCAACCAGAACACTCAATAACCGCTACCGTGTCCAGCTACACCTGAATCTGCACATAAGGTGCAGGGAGTAACGTGAGTACGCCAAATCAGTAAGTAACAACAATAAATAAAGACTGAGTAGTAGTGACGAGCAATAGAGCATATAACATTCATATCATGAAATCTCAGTAAAGTACAATATGCTTTAAAATCAGTGTTTGAATCAAATCATCTTGTTTAAACCCGGTTCCAGTAAAAATCATTTAAAGACATTTTTCCAACAGTTTTTCAAACAAAGGCTCAATGAAAAGGTGAGCAAAAATGATGAAATCATAAACAGTCCCTTGGGCAAAACATCACTCATATACAGCCCCTCGGGAAAACCTCATAGTCACTCGTGCCACTTGGGCATACCTCACAATCACTCTTGCCACTCGGGCATACCTCACAATCGCTCATGCCTCGCAGTCACTCAGCACTCGGCACTCGCACTCAGTAGGTACCTGCGCTCACTGGGGTGTGTACAGACTCCGGGGGGGCTCCTTCAGCCCAAGCGCTATAATATGCACGGACAACTCACGTGCGATAATAATAAAGTATGCTGCAGGTGGGCAGCCCCGATCCACACTCATCCTTACCAATCAGGCCCTCGGCCTCACTCAGTCATAAGTATGTTGCAGGCGGGCAGCCCCGATCCACACTCATCCTCACCAATCAGGCCATCGGTCTCACTCAGTCATAAGTATGCTGCAGCCGGGCAGCCCCGATCCACACTCATCCTCACCAATCAGGCCCTCGGCCTCACTCAGTCATAACTATCTCAAGCCACTCAGGCATTTCAGTAAAACAGGGCATTCGGCCCAAAACATTTATATGCATCAAAATAGAGTCATAAAAACTGAGTTATGTAGTAAACAAGTATAAACATGGCCTGAGTATAGATTTTCAATCAAAAGCAATGAGAGGATAGTAAGAAACAGCCCCTAAGGGTCCAAACAGCATTGGCGCAAGGCCTAAACATGGCATTTCCCAATTTACAGAAATTCTTTCTAAAACATATAAGTATCAAATGGTTTCAACAAAGTATGCAACTTTACAGTTGCAACGGGACAGACCAAGTCACAAATTCCCAACAGTGCACGCACACACGCCCGTCACCTAGCATGTGCGTCACTTCAAAATAGTAGAATGATACGAAATCCGGGGTTTCATACCCTCAGGACTAGATTTACAATCGTTACTTATCTCAAAACGTGAAACTTTTTACTCCGCTATGCCTTTGCCTCGCAAATCGGCCTCTGAATGCCTCGAATCTAGTCACAAATAATTCGTTTCAGTCAATAAAATTTATTGGAAGTAATTCCATAAGAAAATACTAATTTTTCATAAAAAATCCGAAATTTAGCTCAAAAATCGCCTGTGGGGCCCACGTCTCGGAACCCGACGAAAGTTATAAAATTCGAAAGCTCATTCAACCACGAGTCTACCCATACCAATTTTACCAAAATCCGACCTCAATTCGACCCTCAAATCTACAAATCTTATTTCCAAATTTCTAAGTTCCAATCTCCGATTTACACCTCAAAATCATGTAATCTAGTCGGATTATTCGATGCTAATTCAATATTATGGAGTAGAAAGGATCACAAGGGACTTACCTCAAGTTTTCCTTGAAAATATATCAAAAATCACCTCTCCTCAAGCTTCAATTTGTCAAAAATGGCAAATGGGACGAAGTCCCTGTTTTTATAATTCTGCCCAGACAACCTCGGTTCTGCCTCGATCTTGGCCTTCGATCGAGGTCCTCGATCCTGGCCCTCGATCCTGGTTCTCGATCCGAGGCTTTCGATCATGTCTTCGACCCGGCCTTCGACCGTGACCCTCGACCCTGGGATCGATCATGGCCCTCGACTTTGGGCTCGATCATGCCTTCGACCGTGACCCTCGACTCTGGGCTCGATCATGGCTTCGATCGTGGCCCTCGACTCTGGGCTCGATCATGCCTTCGACCGTGACCCTCGACTCTGGGCTCGATCATGGCTTCGATCGTGGCCCTCGACCCTGGGCTCGATTTCTGGGCTCACATCTGGGCTCGATTTCTGGGCTCGATTCTGAGAGATTTCTGGGCTCGAATCTGGCAGAAAAAATTCCCAACAGAAGGAAATTGCAGCAGCTGTTGTAGTTTAATTTTTGATCTGTTAACCATCCAAAACTCACCCGAGGCCCTCAAGACTTCAACCAAATATACCAACAAGTCCTAAAACATCATACGAACTTAGTCGAATCCTCAAATCACCTCAAACAACGCTAAAACCATGAATTACGCCTCAATTCAAGCCTAATGAACTTTGAAATTTTTAATTTCTACAAACAACTCCGGAACCTAACAAATCACATCCGATTGACCTCAAATTTTTCACACAAGTCCTAAATGACATAACAGAGGTATTCCAATTTTCAGAATCGGATTCCGACCCCGATATCAAAAAGTCAACCCCCCGGTCAAACTTCTCAAAAATAAAACTTTCGGCATTTCAAGCCTAATTCCTCTACGGACTTCCAAATAATATTCCGGACACCCTCCTAAGCCCATAATCACCATACAGAGCTATTGGAATCATCAAATTCAAATCCGGGGTCGTTTACACATAGGTCCATATCCGGTCCTCTTTTCTAACTTAAAATTTTTAATTATGAGACTAAGTGTCTCATTTCACTCCGAGTTCCTTCTGGACTCGAACCAACTAATTCGATATAATATAATATAGCTAAATAACACAAAAAGAGGTAGGAATGGGAAAAACAGGGTTATAACTCTCAAAACGACCGCCCGAGTCGTTACAATTAGTCAAATTCTAATTCGTCTATGTTAATGACAAATAAGTAAAAAACAATTACAAGAAAATAAAAATGGAGGTAATTGTAATATCGTAAAGCATGAGGGAAGTCAGTTAGGGTTGTGCATAATATGGTAAATACTGAATCATTCCCAAAATCAAAAAATTTAGTATTTAATATTCGATATTTTGGCATTTAAATAGTATTTTATTTAAGATTTTAAAATATTTGGTATTATGTATGGTATTTGGTATTTAAGAAATAATACTGAAATACCGACACCGTACCAAAATATATATTAAATTATGCAATACGCATATAATCAATTATAACATACTAAGTTACATATATTTTTCTTTGGCATTCGTATTGAGGTTGGCAATAAAGTTAGGAAAAATGGAGGAACAAGGTAGGCTACAAATTCTGACTCTTTTCTCTAGGTTGCAAAGCAATTTAACATAAATATTTCTAAGATTTTGGGGTATTCTTTCTCTGTTACTCGTGTATTACTGTTGCATTTGTTGGATCTAATCCTTGTTGTTGTCACGACCCCAAATCCCCTTCGTAGGATGTCATGACGACACCTAGTTTCTAAGCTGCATAGACTATAAGCTACATACAATTTCCCAAAACTCGGTGAGATATAAGTCACAAGCTCTAGATACAATGCTGAACAATCCTATACATCATTGTCTATAAAAAAATGTAAGGAAATAAGGAAACACAAGGTAAAAGGTGACTCCGAGGCCTGTGGACACGGGCAGGTGTACCTTGAAGTCTCCAAGCAGCAATACATCGCATTAATACCGAGGCTGATAGGATGTACCTGGATCTGCAAAACAATATGTGCAGAAGCGTAGTATGAAAATACCACAACGGTACCCAGTAAGTGCCAAGTTTAACCTCGGTAGAGAAGTGACGAGGTCGGGTCAAGGCCCTACTATAATAATAAGAAACATGACAGATAATATGATATAATAAAAATGTCAGGGAAGTGAACAATAAAGAATTTACGAAAAATAACAACACGGAATCAAGGAAAGCTAATACGACACGAAAGGAAAACAATGAATTTTTCATGTTAAGGAAAACAAGAACAAAATAATACAACAAATAATGAATATCAACAGGGCACTCCCGAGTTACTGCCTTGTAGTCCCAAATCGTAAAATCAAATCATAGTCTTTCCTTATATCATCGAGGGAGCCTTTATATTTAGTTTTTGAAAATTATTTTCCCGAAATAGCATCCCACGTTTTAGCCCACCTTATCACACCACATGGCTTCTAGTAGTTCCCCTATTAGCCACGCGTATGAAGCCCACCTTATCTCACCGCATGCTTTTCAACACCCAGTCCTTATACCATCGCATGCGTATCAATAATCATAACGGCACGGCAGAAATCTCGTACAACAATAACAACCGCACGCCAGAAACCTCATGCAACAATAACAACAGCACGGCAGAAACCTCGTGCAAATAACCAAACAATCACCTCAACAATAACACGAAATTCAAAACACAACAACTGAATAATAATATTCCAAGGATAGAAAATTCAAGTAAAGAATTCTCACAGTTAAGTAATGAATACGGAAATCAAGAGTAATTCAACTAAACATATGATGCAAGTTTCAAATAGAAGATAAGACAAGTAGACATGTGAAATTAGGCTAAACACGATGACTATAAAGTGCTAAAGTAACTCAATTAAGGCATGAAAAGGAAACTACGTAAGAAAAATCGAAATTTCAACTTTTAGCCCGTGTACGTACTCATCACCTTGCGTACATGGCCTTCACATATCACAATTTATCACCAAAATACCAAATCACAAGGAGAATTTCCCTCACCCAAGGTTAGACAAGTCACTTATCTCAAACTACGCTCAATCAATCAATTAGAAGTTCTTTCCCTCGATTTTCCAACTTCGAACGGCTCGAATCTAGCCAAAAAAATTTCATACTATAAATATAACTATATGCAACTAATTTAAATAATGAAATAATGATCTTAGCTAAGAATTAAAAAATCGCTCCAAAAAGTCGACCCGGGACCACATCTTGGAACCTGACCAAAATCATAAAATCCGAACACTCATTCGATATCGAGTCCAACCATACAAGAATTATTCAAATCCGACACCAAATCGCCACTCAAATCCCAATTTAAACTCTCCAAATCTCTAGCCTCAAACTCCAAAATTACACCTTAATACCACACAATCTAGGTGGGAAAATCAACGTGAAAACATAATTATTGAATAAAAATAACCACAAGTGACTTACCTCAAGGATCCCTTCGAAATCCCTCTAAACGATCGCCTAATCCCGAGCTTGAAATGTCCGAAATGATGAAACAAATCATGGAACCCTTGATTTTAATACACTGCCCAGACTTTCTGCACCTGCGATAACTTACCCACACCTGCGGCTTCGCGGGTGCGACCAATACATCCGCTCCTGTGATTGGCTTCGCGCCTGTGGACTCGCGTTGGCGAGCACACTGCCGCTTCTGCGGAGCCAACTCCCTTTCCTATTTCTGCTGCTGCGTTCATCACTTCGCACCTGCGACCTCGCAGGTGCGGGCAAGCTCTTCGCACCTACAAGCACTGCCCATTTCCACTCCTGGCTGCTTCTGCGATGGCTGGTGCGCACATGCGGCTTCGTACATGCGATCAAAACCTTCGCAGGTGCGATTACACCAGACCTGGTGCTTCAACAATCTCCCAAACTCCAAATTCGATCCGTTAACCATCCGAAACCACCTCGAGACCTCCGGGACCTCAACCAAATATACCAACAAGTCCCAAAAGACATAACAGACTTAATCGAGGCCTCAAATCACCTCAAGCAATATCAAAAATACGAGTCGCATCCCAATTCAACCCTAATGAACTTATAGACTTTTAACTTCTACTTTCGATGCCGAACCCTATCAAATCAAGTCCGATTGACCTCAAATTTTGTACACAAGTCATAAATAACATTATGGACGTACTCCAACTTTCGAAATCGGAATCCGACCCCGATATCAAAAAATTCACTCCCGGTCAAACTTTCCAAAATCTTCCAACGTTCGCGAATTAACACCGAAATGACCTACGGACCTCCAAATCAACATCCGGACATGCTTCTAAGACCAAAATTACCCTACGGAACTATTGTAACTGTCAAAACTCCATTTCGGAGTCGTCTCCATACAAGTTAATCTACGGTCAACTCCTACGACTTAAACTTTCACTTTAGGGATTATGTGTCCCATTTCACTCCGAAACCAAAAATCAAACCTTCAGCAAGTCACGTAACCACAGTATAATACAGAAAAATTAATAAATAGGGGGCCGGGGCTAATACAATCAAAACGATCGATCGGATCGTTATAATTGTATTCTCTAATTAGTTCAGCAATTAACCCCAAGAAAGTAATAAGGCATTGGAAATAATCAAATTTATTTATTTATGTATCTTTTTTCTCTCTATGGGTTAGCCCTCGGTGGTTTTGGACAAAAAATTTATCAACGGTCAGGTGAGCTTAGAATATTGTACTTTAATTAAGAATATTACAGTTTATGCACTAGTTAATATTCAAGCTGAACGAACCGAAGTTATGAGATGGAATAAATCGAACCAAAAGGAGACAAGGAGAACCATAACTAATTTAATTAGATATGGTATTGAGATAGCATTTTAAGAAATGAAATATCGAAAATACCAAACAGAAATGACTAAATACCATACCGACCGACTAATACATGTGAGTTAGTGTGTTGAAGTGAAACTTGGAGGGAGGTCTCTCAAATTGACCGTATTATAGAAGTGTAAAGTTCCGTAGGGAAATATCGTTCGTCCTTTTTACCCTTTAAACATTAATTTTACACCAGACAATAATTATTTAATTAGTTACCTAATATTTTAGGAATTAACATTTGATTACTTACCTAATATCTATAACTTCTTTCCATTCTTTTAGGTTTTTAAATCATTTCTAAGTTTGGTAGCATACTAATTCCTTAAAAAATAGAAATTATAAATAAATGTTTCTCTTATGATATCGATTCAGTGTCAAAGCAAGCCCGTTGAATGACCTTCTTCAGTTCTCTGTCATTGCAAATTTCAGGTTCTATCTTTGACTTTCAATTTTATAATAAAATTATATCTCTTTTGTTATCATTAAATCGTTAATATCTAGTGTTTTAATTTGATCTTTGTATATGAAAAATAGGCTGCTGGAGTTTTTATTCAACAACTCTATGAATTGCATTACTAGTTGGCTGAACAAAATCATTGACTAGGTCAACTTCTTTCTTTAATTCTATTTTAAGCAATACATTAATTAATTCAGAGTCCGATTCTATTATTCCATGATCTACATGTATGAACAATTGTATAGTTTAATTCAATTCTAGAAATCCTACCATTTTTTACGGGCATCCCGTACAAAATCATCAAAATTGTCTTACAATTCCCGATGTTATTTAGACAGAAGTTGATCCGTCGAAAATTATAGACAGAAGAACACTATCGTGTCCCATATATGAATTCAAATTATCTACGGCGTCCGTCGCAATGCCAGTCGGATTTCATTTCTAAATTAGCATGCTAGCGCCCAATATTTCACCCCATATTTCCGACGAAATGCGCGAAAAATTAAAACATAAATTAACTTAATTAATTTATTAATTTTTGAGAATTCGTCGAAAAATTAAAATAATTTTTTTAATTTTTTTTTTCTTCAATTGCTTCGGTCGAAAACTTACTCTCTTTATTTTTTTTGGCTTTTCTAATGGTATCCGTTGAAAAACAAAATAGCTGGTGTTTCCGCAAAGATTGACGACGAAAAATATATCGAAAGTGTCAAAACAAATAAAAGAATATAGATATTCTATGCTCCCTCGGAAGGTTATCAAAAATATAATCGGAGTTCCGCAAAAAAAAAAACTAGTCAGTGAAATTTTGCTATTTACAAAGGAAAAATGCATAATTACCCCTCAATCTATGTCCAAAGTTCTAACTACACCCATTTCCTTTTTGAGGGTCCTGTTACCCCCGAACTATCTCAATTTAGAATTATTAACTCCTTAAATGGTGAGGTGGCAAAGAGAGTGAGTTCTCTCTTAAAAGCATGTGAAGCACGAAAAATAAGATGAAAACAAACAAATATGTGCAACAGTCATTTTTAATTGGATACCAAATTAATTTATATTTAATTAATTATCATTATCCCTTAAACCTTTTATTATTTTTTTATTTTTTCGAAAATCAAGTCACCTCTCCAAGAACAACACACTCTCTGTTATAACCCTAAACACTCTTCTTCCAAGGCTCCCCTTACAAACCTTAAAGCAAATAAAAGAAATATATTAAAAATATATTACTTCAAAGTGAAAATTATGATGCAATTATTATTAAAGCATTACTTTGATGGATATATTAATGTGACATGAATTATTTTGCGCGAATCTGCTATTGTCTAGGTTGGATGAAGTTATCGGAACACCATTATTTCTCCCGACTAACCAAAAGAAAAGATAAAACAAAAGAAAAGAAGAAGGAAAAGAAACAAGAAAAGAAATGAAAGGAATAGAATAAATAAAAGAAAAAAAAGATAAAAAGCATTTCGACAAAATTATCGGAGAAAGAAAAGGAAAAAAGTTGGTGACGGCCGGATGGAAGAAAAATTATCGAAATTCGCAGTCATATGCATGACAAAGAATGGGAATGAAAAAGAAAAAGGAAAATATTTGGAATATATTAAGAAAACAATGAAAAGAATAACAAAAAAGTACAAAAAAGGAGATATATACACGTGTCAGGCGAATGTGTTTCACATTCTAAGAAAAATCTGGTTATGACACTTCAAAGAGATATCTATTCCACTTTAGAATAGTTCAAGGGGGTAATAAGACTCCCGAACGGAAAAAGTGTGTAGTTGGAGCTTTGGTTATAGGTTGTTGGGGTACTTATGCATTTTTCCATTTACAAAATGAGAAATATAATGTATTCTTTTTCTAATCCTATTAGAAATAATTCATATAGTATTTCGTATTGATTAAAAAAATAGAACAGTTAAAAATTATTTTCTATCGAGGGGCGGATGTAGCCTTTCAACTATGGGTTCAACTGAACTCATAACTTTCGACACAGAATATGAATTTATATATAAAAAGCTACTAAAATATCAACAAGTATTAGGTTTGAATTCATAATTTTAAAAGTACAATGAGTTCAATACTAAAAGTCTTAAAACTGAACCCATTAAATTTAAATCATGAATCCGCCTTTGCGTCTATCAGTTTGCTAATTGTGCTTGTGTCTTATAGAATGAACACGAGAATACCAAAAAATATTATTTTTTTTAAAATCTTTATAGTTTATGTGTGATTGCTGAAACTGAAAAGAAAACATGATAACTTGTGAAAATGGACTGATGAACTTATAAAACAGAAAAATGATTTAGTTGAATATGCTGACGGATGAGTTAGGTGTATAGGATCCACATTCACCGGTACATCTTTATTTTATAACTCAAATACAATATTTATGCGATTATTTAAAATTCTTTTTCTTTTTATTAGTTGCGCACATATGACTAGTTTGATACTATGACTAGTTTGATACTTATCCAATTCGTTTTTGCACTTGCCTCACTCTGGGGAACTTTGAACGAATCAACAAACTTTTTTTTTTTCAAAGAAAAGAAAACAATATACGAAGAGAAGTCCTTAGGACCCATTTGTCCATAGATTTGTTTTTGAATTTTTGTTTTTCAAAAACGTGTTTGTCCATAAAAATTATAAATTTTTTGGAAAAGAGTTTTTTTCAAGTGTTTCTGAAAAAAAATTCCCTCAGTCACAAAAATACAATATTTTTTCTAAGTGAAATGCATGTTCAAATATAATTTTAAATTTCAAATACTATTTTGTTTTTAAAAATCGCAATATTTATGTCCAAACGCCTACTAAAATGCATAGTGTTGTTGACATGAACTATATAGTTATCTAATCTTCTTTCTGAGGCATGATCTTCTTTTCTCCTACAAAACTTCAGATGATAGTTTTTTGTCAAGGCTCCTCTAAAATGGAAGAAGATAGGTAAGTATTCTTGATCTCAGATCATTCTGGTTCATTCTACTTCTTATTTTGTTGTTTTTCTGTTTGAATACTTATTTCTTGCTTCAAGTCCTTCTCCTGGCGTTCTTGGTAAACTTTTGTTGTACTTTTCCGTTTATATATAATGGACTTGTTATAAACACAAGGAGTATATCCAATGTTCATTTATTATAGTTACTTATTCGTGTTTCTAGTTGTACTGAAAACCTAAATATAATACGCCCTCCGTCTCATATTAATAGTAGTGGTTACTAAAAATAGTTATCTTAAATTATTTGTTAATTTAGAAGTTCAAGACAAAATTGATTATCTTTTTCCTTTTTACTCTTAGTAATAATTATCCTTGAAGACTACAAACACCTAACTTTGTTCAAATACCAATGAAGAAAGATTAAATATTAAGACATAAATAAGAGTAAAGTAGTCAAAATCCCATCATAATTAATTTTTCTTAAGGAACGTGTACAACATGACAGATAATATTAGACAGAGGGAGTAAATACCGTACTATTTACATCTCCTTGTCATTAATTAACTTTTTTTTTTTGTGCTTGCTATATCTATCAGTGTTGGACCATCATACTATACTAATACGAACATATTACATTATTTTTTACGAAAGCATCTTCATTTTATAAGCTTGATATAGTAATATAGTTGCTAGTCTAAATATTTATCAGTTAGTACAGTTATCAAAAAGTATTTGTCTGTTAGTGTTCTTTTAGCTGTGTGGAGTGTACTATCTGAAAGTGAAACTATATCTTGATGATTGATTTGTTGAATTTCTGTCTGATTGTATTCCTTTTGATGTTAATTTGTCTGATGTCAAAAGCAACAACAACAAAGAAGAGCAGTTAAGAGAAGAAGCATGTTCAAAAAAGAAAGAAAAACTTCAAGACTGTTTATTGTCAGCAAGATCATGGCGTGATCTGCCTTCAGAACTTTTAAGTGATATAGCAAACAACTTGGGAATTTTTGATCTTCTTGGTTTTCGTGGAGTCTGCAGTGGCTGGCGCTCTTCTTCGATCACAGCTTCTGCAGCCATAGAATCTGCTCCTGACAATCATCCTTATTTTCTACTCCACAGCGATAGCGATGAGAAATGCATCCTCTTTAATCCAACCACCAACAAGCAGTACAATATCAATATCCCCGAATTGAACGAAACTACTTGCCTTGCTTCAAGTCATGGTTGGTTACTGTTATCCCAAAAAGGTCTCATTTTCTTCTTCTGCCCTTTGTCTCGTGCAAGAATTGACCTCCCCTCATTTCAAGAATCAAAAATATTTGAAGGGGCTGCTGCGTTTACTTCTCCTCCTTTGTCAATTGATTGTGCTACGGCTATCATTTGTCGAAAAAATTATCGTATTTTGGAAGTAAATGTGCTGGAACGTGGAGTTAGCTCGTGGGTGAAGTATGAATTTGATCTTGGAGATAGATTTTTTGGGATGGTTAGGGGTGCTACTTTTGCTGATGGGTGTTTTCATATCTTGGATGACGAGGATGGGCTAGTGACATTCGACCTGAAAAATAACCATTTTAAGATTTACAAAGTAGTTATTAAAGGAGGTGGTAATTATCCAAGTGCGGAAAGCCTGCAATTTTTGTACAAGGAGAAATATTTCAGAAGGAATGGTTTCAGGAAAAGGATGAAACTTGGGAAAGATGTTACCATTTCTGCTTGTGCTGCCTCTTACGCTGGAAGTGATGATTCTGTAATTCTTATCAAGAATGAAGAGATTAAGGCCAAGGAAGAATTTGGAACTCGCGATTTCAAAGGAATTTGGATTCAGCCAAGATTCTTTCAACTCCCTCCAAATTACTGTTGGGAAAAAACAAATACAAGCAATATATACGACAAGGTAACAACGAAATAATACTCAAGTCTATTTTTTTTTTCAATCTATTTGAATCAAGAAAAGATAATAAACTATAACACAAATTGAATATGGGCAGCAATGTATCAACCGATAAAATATGGCAAGGTTGGAATGTAGACACAGAAATTTTCATGTCTACATTGATCGCGAAACAAGAAAATTTAATTTCTAAAATTGATTATTTTCTTTGCTTACTCTTGATCATGTGTGATGGATGATATGAAAGAACCTCCGATATTTGTCATGAATACAAATTATATTTTTATATCGATTACCACTCACTTTTAGTGCTTTTTGTGCGGTTTAACTGTTAAAATATCCATTTTCTCTAACTATTAATTTTTTATGTTTAGGAAGCCAACAATGTGAAAGGAAGCAAGCTAGGGAGATTTTTGACTAAATTTTAAAGAAACTGAAGATGTCCAGGGCTTATGCACGCAGGTCAAAATTTCAGGCTTATAAGCTAAGGGCTAATTTTGTCCACATGATGATTTTGAGTGTAACTTTTGCTTGGAAAAGAAGAGTTCTTATTGTAGAGGCAGAGGCAAGTTCGGAAGAATGTTTGAATTCTGCTTTTCTTGCTATATTGAGGAGTTTTTCATAAATATTCTTCTTTTATAGATTCTACCTTGTTCTCTATTTAATATTTTGTTGAGTTTTTCATAAATATTCTTCTTTTATGAATTCTACCTTGTTCTCTATTTAATATTTTGTTCGTAGAATATTTTTTTATCAAACTGCAACAAATATGACGATAATAATTTTTTTTATCCAAAACATAAAATGCTAGGAATATAACATGAGAAAACAAAATTTTAACCATATTTTCCACATTCCCGTTATTGCATCTTTAAACAAAAAGTCATTCTTAACTCATGCTTACTTTTAACGCATGATGAGTTTTACTATTAACTCTGCCCACTTTTAACGCAATACTCCATTTTTAATCCTGCTCACTTTTACTATGGTTGTTGATCACGTCCAACCATGCATAATAAAAACACTAGCGATTGCTGCAAATATAATTCAGTTTAAGAGCCCGGAGTTGAATCTCATAAGGAACTAACCTATCAATCACAACTATTCTAACGATATGGATTCAAGCAAATTATCACGACCCAAAATCTAACTAGTCGCGGTGATACCTAACTCAACTCGCTAGGTAAGCCAAGTAACATTTAACACAAACTCATGTGAGAATAATAAGGGTAAATGAGTAAAATAACCGAATTTCTATACAACTCCCAAGGATTGGTAGTATAAGTCATGAGTTTCTAAGACTTAGAATTTACAAAACTGGTATGAAATAAATACATCATCTGTTCGAAATATACATAAATAAATTTGCAAATCTAAAGCTACCAAGGACAAGTCATAACTATATCCGGAATGCAGGCACATCTTCAATGGCAGTTCCTGCCATATACAGTAATATCAGCTCCAACATCTACACGCAAGGTGCAGAAGTGTAGTATGAGTACAACCGACCCAATGTACTCAATAAGTAACAAACCTAACCTCAGGTTGAAAACAGTGACGAGCTCGGAAGAAGGTTAGTATCCAACATCAATAGCCAATAACAGTTCATAACAGTATAGTGAAGACAGTAAAGGTATATATAACTCAGGAGATGTAATGCTCATCTCGTTCACAGATACGAAAAAGTAGACATGCTTTTCAAGTATAATAGTCCAACTCTAAATCTTACCACTGAAATCAATTTGACATGAGTTTATGAAAAGAACTGTGTTTTTTCCAATTTACAACATCAAATAAGACTTTTCATTTATCGGTAGTATGAAGAAAATGCATCTCTATGCCTACATGTCAAGTAATCAGATGTCATGTCACTGTCTAGCATGCAGAAGGTACATCTCTATGCCTACATGTCAGATATGCATGTCAAGTAATAAAATGGCATATCACTGTCTGGCATGAGGGAGGTACATTTTCACGACCCAAAATTCCAACCCTTCATGATGACGCCTAATACAATTACTAGGCAAGCCGAATATAACAATAAAAAACTAAAATAATGGAATTTACATAAACAACATAAGTCCGAAACCTCAATATAGCCAAATACAGCTAGTACATGATAAATCCCCCAGAAACTGTTAAATACAAAGTCATGAGCTCTAATATGGAAATACAAATTTGAAATGACCAAGTACAATACTGTCTGAAATAAAAATAACAATACATAAGAAAAGAGACGCCAAGACTGCGGTCAAGAATGCAGTTATACCTAGTCTCTCAGCAATCAACTTTGCTACTAGCCTCGGCTACTAATGATTGGGTTCGATACCTAGATAAGCACAATTAAGTGTAGAGTGTAACATGAGTACAACCGATCTGAATATACTCATCAAGTATCATAACTAACCTCGGTGAGATAAAATAAGTAAGAATTATAAATGATACTTACTGTAACTTGTATAGTTTCATAAATTCGACAAGTACAGAACAATAATGTGATCTAGTATAAAGAATAGGAAAGAACTATTTGTGTACGTGTGTACAATTTCTCAAGTACTCTGCTCAGTCAATGATACATCATATAAAGATGATATGCAAATAAATCAGTTAATTAACCATAGAAATTGCAAGTAAAGTTAAAAGACAAAATCCAAAACAAGCACTGGCCAGAATTTCCTCAATATTTCCATATCCATACCAAATCACTGATAAGTTTTTTTCAAATCCGCGTGTATGCCATCAAGAGAGAAACATGAGAGGGTGACAATGGGGGGATGGATCCATATCCACATGCTGCACAGACAACTCACGTACTAATAATATCAACCGCATGGACAACTCACATGTTGCACGGATAACTCACGTGCTAATAATATTAATATTTGGATTCACACTGACAACTCACGTGCTAACAATCACAATCCACCCGGTGTGGTCACAAGCTACCTGCTAGATCATAGCTCACAGAAAGCAAATATACGAGAATACATGTGCACGATCAATGATTATCAAGTTTCATACTCCTGGACTGGTATAACTAACATGCTATAGTGTAGGCATGTGTAGTGTATGCTATCACAGCTAGAACAAATAATTTCATCATGAAATAGTAGTTTATCAGGTTTAATCGGGAGAATAACTTGAAGAAAATCTCAAATGTGGTACAAATAGCTCACATAGGGGTACAAATATGAAAAACATCACAACTTCAAGCTTAACAGTTAATTCAAGGCATATTATAGCCTAAGCACTATCCTGAGCATGATAATAGTACCCCGATGCATGCATATAGGCTCAAGCCCACACATATACGCTACTCATAGCACATAGATATCACAAATAATTCAGGCAACTAGTGCCTCAACCAAATTTAGGTAAGATACTTACCTCAAGTAAGCCAAATCACTCCTCTAACAAGCCCTTCCCGCGCGTATCAAGCTTTGGACGGCTCGAATCTAGCCAAAATAACTTAATACCATCAATAATAGTTATAGGAAATAATTCCAAATGATAAAGCTAAGGTCTTTAATCAAAATGAAAAACTCAACCCAAAAAGTCAACCCCGAGCCTCCACCTCAAAACCCGATAAAATTTACAAATTTTGAACACTCATTCAATTACTAGTCCAACCATACCAAAATCATTCAATTCCAACCACAAATCGATCCTCAAATCGTCAAATCTCACTCTCCAATAACATAGACTAAAATTTCCCAAATTTCACATCAAATACACATAAACTAGGTGCAATAATCAATGGGTAATCAATATCTATTATCAAAATTCAATAAACTTAACTTACCTCTTTAATTATAGTGAAAAGCCACTCCAAATATTGCCTTATAACGAGCTCCAAAATCCCAAAAATAAGAAGAAAAGACCAATCCCTCGATTTATAATCATGTCCAGCAATTCCGCACATGCGACGCCGCACTTGCGAAAAAAATAATCACAGGTGCGGAAATTCATTTATTCCCCACCTACGCGCACATGTGGTCCATAATCCGCACCTACGGGACCGATGCTGCGGTCACACCCCCGCTCATGTGAATCCTCATCTGTAGATCTCGTCCACATCTGCGACTCAAGCCTGTCCAGTCAAACTCTGCTTCTACGTAATATTCCTCGCAGAAACACATTCGCTTCTACAGAACTCCATGCTCATCTGCGACCTCACCCCAGCCTAGACAACCCCCACACCTGCACTACTAAGGCTGCACATGAGGCTCCGCATCTGTGGCCATACCCACCGCAGGTGCGTAAACACCAGAAGCCAGAATCCCTTCACCAATGCTCTAAGTCCATAAATTGATCTGTTAACCATCCGAAACAGATCCGAGGCCCCCGGGACCCTATCCAAACATACCAGCAAGTCCTAAAATACATTACGCACTTACTTGAAGCCTCAAATCTCATCAAACAATATCAAAATTACGAATTGCACCCCATATCAAGCCTAATGAAACTGATAAACTTCCAACTTTTAAAACTAATGCCGAACCATATCAAATCAACTCCTAATGACCTCAAATTTTGCACACTAGTCTCAAATGGCACAACGGACCTATTCCAACTCCTGAAACTAAAATCTAAACTTGATATCAACAAAGTCAACTCTCGGTCAAACCTCTCAACCTTCCAACTTTCGCCAAAAAGATTCAAACCAACCTACGGACCTCCAAATCAACATCCGGACATACGACTGAGTCCAAAATCTCCATACGAAGCTATCGGAACCATCAAAACTTCATTCCATAGTCGTCTACATAAAAGTCACACTTCGGTCAACTTTTTTAACTTAAGCTTCTAACCTTGGGTCTGAGTGTCCCAATTCACTCTGAAACATCCATGAAACCAAGCCAACAATCCTGGCAAGTCACATAACCATAAATGAATATAGGAGAAGTAGTAAATATGGGAACAAGGCTACAATACGCATAATGACCGGCCGGGTTGTTACATATATTTCTATGCCTACTTGTCAAATATACATGTCAAGAACTCAGTTTCACAGAGAACTCATCAAGTACACACAATCTTAACACACTCCAGGTGCTTGGCTCAAATGCCCCGCTTTATCACCATGGATCCATAAAAAAAAATCAAACTTAGCACTATATGGGTGCCTAACATAACTGCCTATCAGCGAGCACGTGTATATAACACTGTGCCTGCGTGCACTACTGTCATGTCAGACTCTGGAGGTGTGGATCCTACCCAAGCGATAATCATTATCACATAGCCTAATTAGTGGGTCTTGGTGCACGCATAGCCTCAATTCAGTACAGCTTAGCCCAATGTGGGGCCTGACATACGCGTCACCTCAATATCAATATATTTGTTGCGGCGTGAAACCCGATCCAAATATACATATCAATACAGCTTTATGGCCCACATCAGTCAACAATCCGCTCAGGTCTCAATATGGAAATATCTCACAAAAACACAATCCAGTTATATAATACAGAATAACACAATATGTGCCAAATATAGTTCAAACTCGTATCACGTACAGTGACACCAATAACATGTGAGACAACATATCAAAAATGCATAGTGACCGAGGTATAACATGCATATGTAACTATCATGACTGTACAGTATGACTACGATTAGGGAAAATAGCTCAAGATGGCAAGAATAGCCCTATCATGTCTCAAACAATTGAACGGGTAGCCTAGGCATATAATAGCCTAAGAAATACCCATATCATGAATACCTCGGTGCACGCACCCACGTCCATCACCTAGTATGTGCGTTACCCCCAACCCATCTCAAATATCATAGTTCTTAGGGATATTTACCCTCAAATCCAAGTTTAGATATATTACTTACCTCAATCAAGCCAAATCAAATATCGAGCAAGACAACCGATACTCTAGAGACGCCATCCCATGCAAATCAATGTCTAAACGGCTCGAAACTAGCCAAAAGCAACTTAAAATTATCAAATAATGCCAAAAAATAAACCCAAATAATAAAGGTCGAATCTTTAATCAAAAACTCAAAATCAACCAAAAAGTCAAACTCGGGCCCGCACCTCGAAACTCGACAAAACTCACAACTTCCGGCAACCCATTCACTTATGAGTTCAATCATACTAATTCCACTCAAATCCGACTCTGTATCGATGATCAAATCTCAAATATTCACTTTGGAAAATTTTAGACAAAATTCCCCAATTTCTCATTGAAAATCATCAATCAAATGCCAAAATCAAAGATGGAATCATGGATACTTACCCAATCCATGTGGTGAAAATTCTCTCCAAAATTACCCAAATCCGAGCTCCATAACTCAAAATGTGATAAAATAACTCAAAGGTCTGAAATAGAGTACTTATAGTTCTGCTCCAGATATACTCTTTGTGAACGCGGAAGAACCCTTGCGTTCACAATGAACAAAAACTCATCGTCATAAAATAACTCTATGCGTTCGCGGCATAGTCCTCGCGAACGTGATGAACAGTTGATCCAGAACTTTGCGAACCCGGCGTAGACCACGCGAAAGCAAAGATAATTACCTCAATTCCTAACTCAACACTACATGAACGTGATGCCTCCGACACGAACGCAATGCTTAAACCCCCACAACTTACACGAATGCGATCATGAAGTCGCAAACGCGAAGAAGAAAATACCAGCTACAGAATTCCTCTACGCGATCACGAGCTTAGCTCCTCGATCGCGATGCTCTACAGGCACACCAGAAATCAGCAATACAAAATCCATCTGAAATGATCCGAACCATGCCTGAAACTCACCTAAGTCCCTCGGGACCCCGTCCGAACATACTAAAAGTCCAAAAACTGTAACGACTCGGTCGGTTGTTTTGAGTATTGTAGACTTGTTCCCCCATTTATTGCTTATTATATGTTCATTTATGGCTATGTTACTTGGCGGGGTGGTTGATTTGGTCCCGGGTATGTTTCTAAATGAATTGGGACACTTAGTCCCACGGTTGGTAGCTTAAATTGAAAGAGTTGACTGAATGTTGAATTATGTGTAAATGGCTCTAGATTGGAGTTTTAATATTTCTGATAGCTCCTTATGGTTATTTTGGACTTAGGAGTATGTCCAGATATTTATTTGGAGGTCCGCAGGTCATTTTGGCTTGAATTGGCGAAGGTTGGAAAGTTGAAGATTTGGAAGGTTGAGAAGTTTGGCCGAGAGTTGACTTTGTTGATACCAGGTTCGAGTTTTGGTTCCGAAAGTTGGAATGGATCTGTTGTGTCATGTATGACTTGTGTGCAAAATTTGAGGTCAATCAGAGTTGATTTGATAGGTTTTGGCATTAGTTTTAGAAGTTGGAAATCCATTAGTTTAAATAGGCTTGAATTGGGGTGCAATTCGTGTTTTTGATGTTATATGATGTGCTTTAAGGCTTCGACTAATTTTGTATCATATTTTAAGAGGTGTTGGTATGTTTTGATTGGGCCCCGGGGGCCTCGGGTTTGATTCGGATTGAATTCGAGTTGCGAAGTGGACTTCGGAAAAATGCTGGAGCTTCTCTTCTGGTGCAATCACACTTGTGAGGGATTTTCCACAGGTGCGACACTGCAGAAGCAGCCTAGGGGGTGCAGATGCATGTTTGGCTAGGCTACTGGTGGGTCACAGGTCCGAGGCTTATGCCGCATCTGCGAGCTTGTATATGCGTGTTTGTTTTCGCAAAAGCGGATATAGGTGTGCAGAAGCGCGTCCGCAGGTGCGGTGGATGGTTCGCAGAAGCTAAAGGCGACTAGAGAGCAAGGGTCGCAGAAGCGGAGAAGTTTCGCAGGTGCAGTCCCGCATGTGCGGGCTTTGGATAGAAGATGTAGTGGGGAGGAGTTTAAGTGAAGTCCGCAGATGCGGAAATTGGACTGCAGAAGAGGTTCCGTAGAAGCGAAAGGTAGCTCGTAGATGCAAAAAGCCTGGTAGTGTTATATTCCGAAGGGTTTCGAGTTTTCTCTCATTTTTGGACCTGAGGAGCTCGGCTAGGGATAATTTTTGAGAGGGATTTCACTACAGAAGTAAGTGACTTTTGATCACTTTTGTCCATAAATATTGAATACCTACTGATTGTTACACCTAGATTATGTGTGTTGAGATGAAATTTGGGGGATTTTGGACTAGGTATTGGAGAGTAGGATTTGGGGATTTGATGGTCGATTTGTGGTTAGAATTGGATGATTTTGGTATGGTTAGACTCGTAGTTGAATGGGTGTTCAAATTTTTTAAATTTTGTCGGGTTCCGAGGCGTGGTCCTTGGGTTACCATTTTGAGTTGACTTTTTGAATTTAGTTAAAGATCTTAGCTTTATCGTATAGAATTGATTCCTATAGTTTGTATTGATTATATTAAGTTGTTGTGACTAGATTCGAGTCGTTCGGAGGCCGATTCATGAGGCAAGGGTTTGTTGGAGCATTGAGTCGCTCACTTTAAGGTAAGTAATACTTCTAAACTTGGAACTGAGGGTTTAAATCCCTAGAAAACGTGTTATATGGTTTGTGTTGGGGCGACACACATGCTAGGTGATGGGTGTGTAGGCGTGTACTATGGTAATCATGATTTAATTGTTTATTTTGGATTGTGTTGTTATCAAGTCTTGTTCTATCCGTGAAATCCTTACTTGTTAGAGTAAATGAACTGTAATTCATGTTAGAAAACATGGTTAGGCTATGTGCTTATTCTGTTGAGGCCCAGTGAGGTTATTTATGCTATTTTGAGTTATCTACGTTAACTGCAATTATGTGCTCAGTCATGACCCTTCATTTGCATACCATATCCCAGTCTCTGTTATCATTTTCTGTTACACTACACGTTCTTATTGTTTGGGCTAAGTAGTATGAGATTGTGAGCCCTTGAGACTTGAGAGATTGATGATTGAGTTGGGCCTGGGAACTGAGTTTAGAGTATTATTGTGGATTGTGTTGCATGCCGCAACATGCCTTATTGGTTTATTTATTATTGTGGATCGAGTTGTACGTCGCAGCAGGCCTTATAGGTTTTATATTAGCTCTTGGGCAAGATCCGCCCCTCCGGAGTCTGACATACCAGTAGTGAGCGAAGGCACAGTGAGTTATATACACGTGCTTTTGGTAAGGGGCATTGATGCCAGGCACCAATACAATGCTGAGTGATTGTGTGTGTGATGAGTGGGAATTTGAGATAGGCAGATTGAGTACTCTCAGAGTGTGAGTACCTGGAAATATCACTGTGATACCTTATTTCTGATATGCATATCTGACATATAGGCATAGAGATGCACCATTCCTCATGCTAGCTATACTTGACATGTTCTTATCAGTGTCGGTCTTAAATTGTGAACTTGAAAGCATGCCTAAATTTCTTTACTGTGAACGAGCTGAATATGAAAGTTTTCTCTGGGTTATTACTGTTATTCTCATTATTATATCTGTGTTTTTATTATATTGGTTCAGACTGTATCCTTCTAAGCTCGTCACTGCTTTCAGCCCAAGGTTGGTTCTTTTAGAAGGTTTTGGTGCTAATTGGTGAAACTTGGCAATTTGAAGGTTTGAAAAGTTCAAAGGTTTGACCGGGAGTTGATTTTGATGATATCAGGTACAAATTGTTATTTCGGGAGTTGGAATAAGTTCGTTATGTCATTTGGAACTTGTGTGTAAAATTTAAACTCATTCCGAGTTGATTTGATGAGGTTCTACATTAGTTTTGGAAGTTGAAAGTTCAAAAGTTCATCAAATTTGAGTTGAGATGCGATTCGTCGTTTCGATGTTGTTATGTGTAATTTGAGGCCTCGAATAGGTCTGTATTATGGTTTTGTCACAACCCAAAATCCCAATCTATCGTGACTGTGCTTAACACATTTACTATGCAAGCCGACAATCACATACCAACTAAGCATTTGAATTAAAATATGATTTAATAAGCTCTACAGCGGAAAATCTCAAACAACCATAACTCTACTACAACCATCCCAAAACCTAGTGTCATCGAGTATATGAGCACTACAATATCTTAACATAAAACAAACTCTTGTACAATTGTCTGAATAATACAATAGTACAGAAAAGCATGAAAGGAAGGAGAGTTAAGGTCTACGGATGTCATAGCAGCTACCTTGAAGTCTCCAAGCAAATAGTGACAACGATCTAGCAATCACCGCATCCAGATGTACCGAGATCTACACACGAAGTGCAGATGTAGTATGAGTACAACCGACTAAATGCACTAAATAAGTCACAGAACAAACCTTGGGCTCAAAGCAGTGATGAGATTAGAAGGATACAGTCCGAACAAATATAATGACAACACAGATATAATAATGAGAATGACAGTAATAACCCAGAGAAAACTTCCAAATTTAGCTCGTTCACAGTACAGAAATTTAGGCATGCTTTCAAGTTCACAATTTAAGACTAACACTGATAAGAACATTTCAAGTATAACTAGCACGAGGAATGGTGCATCTCTATGCTGACATGTCAAATATGCATGTCAGAAGTAAATCCGAACATACGTCCAAGTCTTAAATCACCATACCGAAACCATCAAAACTCCGTTCCGAGGTCAATTACACAAAAGTCAAACTTCGTCAACTCTTTCAACTTAAAGCTTCCAAAATGAGAATAATTCTTCCAAATATATTTCGAATCACCCGAAAACCAAAACCAACGATGCACTCAAGTCATAATACACTATATGAAGATATTCATGACCTCAAACCATCGATCTGAATGCAAATACTCGAAACGATCAGTCGGGTCATTACATAAACCAACTTTTTGAATTAACAATTAATGATGTTACGACCCAATTTTCACCATAGGTCGTGATGGCGCCCAACGATGTTGTTAGGCAAACCAACGGTGAACTTCCAACTGAATTATCCATTCTTAACTTTTAAAATTAAGAATTTCATTAAGTAAATGGAAGTAAATTTATAATAAACATGGAAAACATATGTTTCTTCTTACCAAGTCACAGAGTGCGAATAAAATACA
This sequence comes from Nicotiana tabacum, assembly GCF_000715075.1. Lineage (NCBI taxonomy): Eukaryota > Viridiplantae > Streptophyta > Magnoliopsida > Solanales > Solanaceae > Nicotiana > Nicotiana tabacum. The sequence goes on along the minus strand of NC_134094.1, from coordinate 24,204,636 downwards.
AGCGAAGTAACAATAATGATATCAGGTACAACCGTGATCATCTACTATAACCCCCAAAATCTAGTGTCAGAAGTGCATGAGCAATCTAGTAAAATATACAAAACCACTATTGCTACTATCTGAAATAAAATAGATAGAAATGATAAACATGAAAATAAGAAAACTCTTGGTGCTGCAAATCGAAGCAAGGAGAGCAATTCACCACTAAGTCTCCAGGGTAGTGTGTCTACGCGCCCAAATGACCACCTAAAGTACCTGTTTCAGTACTTGCACAATTAGTGCAAAAGTGAAGTAAGAGTATGTAAATTAACGCATATCCAATATGTATCTAGTCTATCCTCAAAGAAGTAGTAACGAGGGGTCGACTTTGACACTTACTAGTGGTCAAACAATAAAGTACATAAAGTAGACAGGTATGGAACACAACAAGTAGCAACAAGACAGATAACTATCAATAATACTGCCGAGACAATTGGCCCGATCCTATCAGACCATAACCTGCCTCGAAGGTAAAAAATTAATTGATACCAATACCAAATCAAATCTCAAGTATACGCACGTGTCTGGTAAGGCAAATGATCCGATACAATAAGAATAGTGTTACATGATACTGTCGAGGCAAATGACTGGATCCCATAAAAGTAATTCACGACATTGCCGAGGCGAACAACCCGATCCCATAGGAGTAATTAACGATACTGCCGAGGCGATCGGCCCGATCCCATAAGAGTGAATCACGATACTACGGAGGTAACCCTGTAGTCATAGAACACCATCATCTTCGATAGTAACCTCCTTGGCATCACCTCGTAGACCGTCTCTCTAAGGACCAACAAGTACGGATCATCATACTGACGAGCCTTGATTGGCTCGAATAAAGAAGACTGAGCCACAACACATGCACGAACCCGGTTGGGCTATGAAATATCCAACCTCACAAGTCAGTTATGTAAGGACTGAATGTCCAAAGCCAATGGCCTCTCCTCTGCCGAAATGAATGCCAAACTACCCATACTCTCGGCCTTTCTACTCAAGCCATCCGCGACCACATTCGCCTTTCCCGGATAATAGAGGATGGTAATATCATAATCCTTCAGTAACTCAAGTCACATGCGCTACCTCAAATTAAGATCCCTCTACTTAAACAAATTCTACAAATTGCGGTGATTAGTGTAGACCACGCGCGACACTCCATAAAGATAATGCCTCAATATCTTAAGAACATGCACTATCACAGCCAACTCCAAATCGTGCACATGATAATTCTTCTCGTGGGGCTTTAACTAACGTTAAGCATATGCAATAACTCGCCCCTCATGCATCAATACATAACCAAACCAATGCGTGAAACGTCACAATACGCAGTAGACATTGTTGAACCGGAGGGCAAAACCAATAGTGGTGTTGTAATCAATGCAGTTTTGTGTTTCTGAAAGTGCGCCTCACAATCATCGGACCATATGAACTGAGCACCCTTCTGGGTAAATCTAGTCAAAGGAGCTTCAATAGACGAGAAACCCTCCACAAACTGACAATAATAACCTGCTAGCCCCAAGAAATTTCTGTTCTTGATCGTTGTGGTAGGACAAGGCCAACTCTGAACTACCTCAATCATCCTGGGGTCCATCTTAATATCCTCACCTGATACAACATGCCCCAAGAAAGCCAAATAATCTATCTAGAACTCGCACTTGGAGAACTTAGCATATAGCTTTTGTAAGGTCTGAAGCACTATCCTCAAATGCTGCTTGTTCTCCTCCATACTACACGAGTAGATCAATATGTCATCAATAAAAACAATGACAAATGAATCAAGATATGGCCTGAACACTTTGATTCATCAAATCATAAATGCCGCAAGGGCATTAGTTAAACCGAATGACATCACTAGGAACTCATAGTACCCATATCTAGTCCGGAAAGCCATCTTCGAAATATCTGAAGCACGAATCCTTAGCTAATGATATCCAGATGTCAAATCAATCTTCGAAAACACTCTAACACCCTGTAGCTGATCAAACAAATCATCAATGCGCGATAATAGGTACTTATTCTTGATGGCGACTTTGTTTAGCTGGCGGTAATCAATGCACATCCGCATACTCCCATCCTTCTTCTTCATAAATAATACCGGTGTACCCCAAGGCGACACACTCGACCTGGTGAATACCTTCTAGAGCAACTCCTGAAGCTTCTCCTTCAACTCTCTCAACTCCACTGGAGCTATGAGATAAGGCAAAATAGAGATAGGCTGAGTATCTCGTGTCAAATCAATGCCGAAATCGATGTCATGATTGGTGGCATTCCTGGTAAGTCAGCAAGAAATACAACGGAGACCTCCCGCACCATTGACACCGAATCTATCATGGGAGTCTGCATAATAGTAACTCGAACAAAGGCCAAATAGGCCATATAACCCTTCTCGGCCATATGTCGAGCCTTCAAGAAAGAAATAACTCGACTGGATGTACAATAGATGAACCTTCGAAAATGGCATGGTACGAAGACAACCAGTCCATGCCCAGGATAACATCGTAGTCAATCATATCGAGCAATAGAAGATTCTATCTGGTCTCATATCCAAAAATAGTCACTACATAGGACCGGTAAACCCGATCCACAATAACAGAATCACATGATATCATGGACAGATATATAGGAATACCCAAGGACTCACAAGATATATACAGATAAGGAGCATATAGATAAGAGACATAGGAATAGGTAGACCCTAGATCAAATAGTATCGAAGCATCTCTACGACAGATATAAATAATACATGTGATCCCTGTGTCAGAGGCGGCTGCCTCTGGTATGGATGGGAAGGCATAGATCGCCACCTGACTTGCCTCAACCTCTAGGGCGATCCCTACCCACCTTTCATCCGCCTCTGGACGGACGGATGGGCAGTGCGGTAATCATGGGATGGTGGTCATGTTGCACTGCCTTACACCGAAGTCTGGGAAAAAACCACTTCATGTGGCCCAATTCCCTTACTCAAAACAACCTCTCTGAGTGGGAAACTGTTGACTCATAGTTTGACCCTGATAACCTGAATACCCACTGGAGGAACCCTAAATAGCTGGCGGATGTTCTGTACTCTTTGGAATAACCCTGAAGTAGTAACGCATTGGTGCACCCCGAGTAGGCTGTGGTGCTGAATGCATGGGCCTGCTAGGATGGCCCCTCATGATCTGACCCCTACCCCTAGACGGGGCACCATTGAATCTACCAAAATGCGGAGGCCGCTTATCCCTTGACATGAACTCTTTGCTTTAGTTGCGAATAATATCGATCCTCTGAACTATCTCCATAACTTGGACTAATAGAGTCCCCATCTCTACCTTTTGGGCTATAGAAACCAGAATCTCAGGGTATAAACCTTTAATAAACCTCTGCACTCTCTCCGCATCTGCGGGGAGTATGATAGCTGCATGAAGAGATAAGTTAGTGAATCTCGTCTCGTAGTTGGTCACAGACATCTGACCCTGTCAGAGCTGCTCAAACTGACCTCGTATCTCCCCCTTTATGAAGGTGGAATATACTTCTCCAAAAATAGGTATGTGAACTGATCCCAAGTTAAGGGAGATGAACCGGCTGGCCTGCTCTAGAGATAAGACCGCCACCATCTACAGGCCTTCCATTGTAGCTGAAATATGGTGAAGTCTACCCCGTTGGACTCCACGATCCCCATATTATGCAGCCTCTCCCGACAACGGTCTATGAAATCCCGGGGGTCCTCTAATTTCTCCACTGCTAAAGACATGAGTATGAAGCCTAGTCTATTTGTCCAGTCGCTTCAGCTCCTCAATGGTCGCGGTTGATCTGGTCTCTTCCTGAACCGCTACAACCGGCTGAGCGCCGCCCCCAGGCAGTGCACCTAGGGTCTAATAAACGACAGCAGCGTCCCCGGAAGCATGAGCAGTAGGGGTCTATGCTCCCTCTCCCGCCTGAGATGTGGCCGAATCTGTTGGGAATAGTCCAGCCTGAGTCATATAATCCATGAACCGCGACATATGACCCATGACCTCCTGAAAGCCCGGTGCAGTCATAAAATCTATTGGGACCGGCTCAGCTACAGGTACCTCATCCTACTCCTCAATAATAGGATCCTCCACCAGATCCACTTGTGGTACTACTAGGACAACTTGATAAGTATATATTATGTATGTTTTTAGGTATATATTATATTAAATAAATAAATACTTTATTTATAGATATGACTTTTTGTTCAATAACTGTACAAATTATTAATAAATATTGCAGGAAAAGAAAATAAAAGAAAAAGAGAAGAAAGAAGAGTGTTCAAGCAAAGACATCAAAAAGGCCATGAATGGCATCCCCAATCCAAGGATGTCATCCTCAATTCTAAGAATGTCATCCGTGGAAAGAGTTGAGAAGTGGAAGAAATTAATTCAAGAGCTAGGGATGTCATCCCCAATCCAAGGATGACAAGCATGACTTTTCAGTGGAAAAAACCATTCATGCGCAGAGAACACCAACTTTAATATTGGCTTTGTTTTATCCTTAAAAATTATTTCTTTTATCGTAGGAATAGTACTTTTCTTGTTTATCTTTTCTCCATAATGGAGTAATTTTCTTTGGTTGGGATACTAGATGAAGCTATAAAAGTGTTATAATAATTATCTTAATTTTATTATCTTCATATGTTGAGATGTTCTCTTTATCATCTTTATACACCAAGGTATTTGATATTGATTATATCTATTATCTGATATAATTATATACACTTACCAAAATCTTTATCTTGTTAATTATTTCTTACTTGGGAGAAGAGAAAGATTTAAACAAGTTTATAGATTTAGAAAAGGCTAATCGAAAGAGGCTTTTTTCTCACTTGGTGCACTCAACTAAAATAATTCTTGCTTGAAGCTATTACTTTAATTGGTTAACTACACTAATCGAAAGAGGTGTTATTAGTCAATTATTATTTAATATCACTAACTGTCAATAAATTGATAACACTAAGCACGAGCGATGCTATTTGATCTTATTATAATGGTTTTATCTTGCTAATTCAAAGTATTCCAACCTCTATTTTTATTTTCAAAAAAACCAAAAATATTTATTGCTTTTATTTTACATTCTTAAGAACAACTCCTTTCACCAATTTAATTCTCTCAAATATTGATAAAGACAATACAAATCTGTAGCCTAGGTGGTTCAATCTCTGTGGGACGATATCGTAAACTTTACTATAATTTGACAGAGTACGAACAGAAAAAGCATATACGCCCAGAGCTCGTTAAATTTTTGGTGTCGTTGCCGGGGATTGGTAAACATCTACTTCAGATTAATTGTCTTACTACTACTTTGAGATTTATTTTTCTTTAGCTTCAAGTCTTTTGTTTTCTAGTGCCTGACAAGTACTAGGGAGCAATACCATACCAAAAAAAAAGGACCCTGAAGGTCAACTCATTCCTCGTACTTTCAAATAAATTTCGATCAATCAAGTAAACTGCTTGTTGAGTTGGTAGAAGAATACTGTTAGAAGGCCATCGTATGTGACTATTGTGGAGGCAACCACCAAAGCTTTGAATTCCAAACAAGTAACACATTCTCCTATGCGGATTCTAGGAGAATGAATGACCTTGAACAATTAATAAATAAAATCAGTCAAAGGTCCATTACTTGTGAATATTGTGGTGGAAGTTACCTTACTCATGAATGCCAACTCGGCAATTCCTATTCTTTTGCTTTATCGAATGAACAATCTAATATTGTTTCTAGTTTTTGCATGCTTACTGATTCTAGTGAATATGACTGCAATCCGGAGTGCAATCAATATTCACAAAAGAATCAAAATATTGAGAGTCAATCGCCTCAAGAGGAGAATGTAAACTTGAAAAAAGCTGTGCATAATTTCATAGAAAATACCGATAAAAAATATACACAGAATCATAAAGCCATTACGGATCTAACAATGAAAGTAAATCAATTAGTAAGTATGGCAATCTCCTTGAATTTTTGTGGTGAGCTTTTAAATGAAACTGCATCTTGTGAGGATAGACCAATTGATCAAAAAATTGAGCTTTGTGAGAAAGTACCTACCACTCATGGTGAATATCCTGATCCAATCGAGAAGGCTGGCAATAAATGTTTGGTTGAAAATAATTCAATAGGCGATGAGTTCTTACTCCAATTTTCTTATTCACTTATTTTTCAGAGAGGTTAGCTGAAATTTACATTCATGAGATTCTCCGTGTAATGACCTAACCGGTCATTTTAACTTTTAGAAACCCGTTTCCTAAAATAAAATTCACCGAACATGATTATATTAATTTATAACTTGCGGGGATGGTTGGTTCGGGATTTGGAAGTGTTTGAGTTGAAACCGGAACACTTGGTTCCTTAAGTTAGCTTTAAATGGACAAGTTTGACTTCGGTCAACATTTTGAGAAAACGACCTCGGAATCGGGATTTGACGGTTCCAATATATTCGTATGATGATTTTGGACTTGGGAGTATGTACGAATCGGGTTTTGGATAACCTGGGAGCGTTTTGACGCTTATTAGTAAAAATCAACTATTTGAAGGTTTAAAATTCTTTAAATTTGGTTTGGGGTAGCCTATGCTTACTGGACCAGTTGCTCCACCAGTAGTCCGACCACCAAGGGGTGGAGGGCAGATGGGTAGGGGTCGTCCTAGAGGTGGAGGTCAGCCAGGCAGAGGCCTGCCAGTTGGCGCTCCAGCTCGATTCTATGCTTTTTCGGCTAGACCAGATGCAAAGGCCTCAGATGCTGTGATTACAGGTATTATTTTTGTTTGCGGAAAAGATGCCTCAGTATTATTTGATCCATATTCCACGTATTCATGTGTGTCGTCTCTATTTGCTCCATTCCTGGGTATTTCTTGTGAGTCCTTGTGTACTCCTGTTTATGTGTCCACTCCTGTAGGCGATTCTATTATTGTGAATCGGGTCGACCGGTCTTGTATTATTACATTCTGTGGTTATGAAACTAGAGCAGATCTCTTATTGCTCGAGATGATCGATTTTGAAATTATTCTGGGTATGGACTGGTTATCTCCATATCATGTTATTCTAGATTGTCATGCCAAAACTATTACCTTGGCTATTCCATCTTGGCCTAGGCTGGAGTGGAAGGGTTCGTCGGTTAGTTCATTTAATCGGGTTATTTCTTTTATAGAGGCTCAACACATGGTTGAGAAGGGTTGTTTGGCTTATCTAGCTTATGTTCGGGATACTACTGCAGAGACTCCGGCTATTGATTCAGTGCCGGTAGTTCGGGAGTTCTCCGATGTATTTTCTTCAGATCTTCCAGGTATGCCACCTGATCGTGATATTGATATTTGTATTGACTTGGCTCCAGATACCCAGCCTATATCTATCCCACCGTATCGCATGGCTCCAAAAGAATTGAAAGAACAACTTGAAGAGTTACTAGCCAAAGGGTTCGTCAGATCGAGTGTATCGCCTTGGGGTGCACCAGTATTATTTGTGAAAAAGAAGGATGGAATAATGCGGATGCGTATTGATTATCGCCAATTGAACAAAGTCACTATTAAGAACAAGTACCTATTGCCGCGTATTGATGACCTATTTGGCCAGTTGCAGGGTGCTAGGGTATTCTGTAAGATCGACTTGAGGTCGGGGTATCATCAGTTGAAGATTCGAGATTCGGATGTTCCGAAAATTGCTTTCCGTACTAGATATGGTCATTATGAGTTTCTGGTAATGTCTTTCGATTTAACTAATGCCCCGACATCGTTTATGGATCTGATGAACAGGGTATTCAGGCCATATATTGATTCGTTTGTCATTGTCTTCATTGATGACATTTTGATCTACTCGCGCAACAAGGAGGAACATGAGCAGCATATGAAAGTAGTGCTTCAAACATTGCAGGAACAAAGCTATATGCTAAGTTCTCTAAATGTGAGTTTTGGCTAGAGTATGTAGCATTTTTGGGACATATTGTGACGGGTGAAGGTATTAAAGTTGATCCCAAAAAGATTGAGGCAGTTCAGAATTGGCATCGTCCCACTTCGGTGACTGAGATCAGGAGTTTTCTGGGTTTAGCAGGTTATTATCGTCGGCTCGTGGAGGGAGTTTTATCTATTGCAGCACCTTTGACCAAATTAAACCAGAAGGGTGCTCCGTTCCGATGGTCTAATGATTGTGAGGTGAGATTTCAGAAGCTCAAGACAACATTGACTACAACACCAGTGTTAGTGTTACCTTCTGGTTCGGAGATGTATACAGTGTACTACGACACTTCACGCGTTGGTTTGGGTTGTGTATTGATGCAGGAGGGATGAGTTATTGCATATGCTTCACGTCAATTAAAAATCCACGAGCAGAATTATCCGATACATGATTTGGAGTTAGCTGCGATTGTTCATGCCCTTAAGATTTGGAGGCATTATCTTTATGGGGTGTCCTGTGAAGTTTATACTGATCATCACAGTTTGCAGCATTTGTCCAAGCAGAGGTACCTAAATTTGAGGCAGCACAGATGGCTGGAATTATTAAAAGATTATGATATTACTATCCTATATCATCCAAGTAAAGCAAATGTAGTTGCAGATGCCTTAAGTAGAAAGGCCGAGAGCATGGGTAGTTTGGCTTTCATTTCAGCAGAAGAAAGGCCATTAGCTTTGGATATCCAGTCCTTGGCCAACAGACTTGTGCGGTTAGATATTTCAGAGCCCAGCCGAGTTCTTGCATGTGTCGTAGCTCAATCTTCACTATTTGAGCAGATCAAGGCTCGCCAGTATGATGATCCACACTTAATGGTTCTTCGAGAAACGGTACTACGAGGTGGTGCCAAGGAAGTTACTATTGGTGCAGATGGTGTTCTGCGACTCCAGGATCGTCTGTGTGCTCCTAATGTGGATGAACTAAGGAAAACGATCCTGGAGGACATAGTTGAGTATGTAGCTAGGTGTCTAAATTGCCAGCAAGTTAAATATGAGCACCAGAGGCCAGATGGCCTACTTCAACAGATGACTATACCATAGTGGAAATGGGAACGAATTACTATGAACTTTGTAGTTGGGTTGCCGCGGACCTTGAGGAAGTTTGATGCAGTTTGGGTGATTGTTGACAGGTTGACCAAGTCGGCACATTTTATTCCTGTTATGACTACGTATACTTCAGAGAGGTTGGCCCAGATTTATATTCAGGAGATAGTTCGGTTGCACGGTGTGCCAATTTCCATCATATTAGATAGAGGCCCTCAGTTTACTTCACATTTCTGGAGAGCAGTGCAGCGTGAGTTGGGGACCCGTGTAGAGCTCAGCACAGCCTTTCATCCGCAGACCGACGAGCAATCAGAGCGGACAGTTCAGATTTTGGAGGATATGCTCAGGGCATGTGTGATTGACTTTGGAGGTCAGTGGGATCGTTTTCTGCCTTTGGCCAAGTTTGCTTATAATAACAGTTACCAATCCAGCATCGAGATGGCTCCATTTGAGGCTTTATATGGTCGTCGATGTCGTTCACCTATCGGATGGTTTGAGCCCGGTGAGACTAAGTTATATGGTACTGATTTGGTAATGGATGCCTTGGAAAAGGTAAAGTTGATTCAGGAGCGACTTCGTACAGCACAGTCCAGACAGAAGAGTTACGCGGATCAGAAAGCGCGTGATTTATCCTTTATGGTAGGTGAAAAAGTTCTCTTGAAGGTTTCGCCGATGAAGGGAATTATGAGATTCGGGAAGAAGGGCAAGTTGAGCCCAAGGTTTATAGGCCCATTTGAGGTGTTGAGATGAGTTGGGGAAGTTGATTATGAGCTTGCATTGCCTCCCAGTCTATCGGGAGTTCATCCGATTTTTCATGTATCTATGCTCCGAGAGTATCATGCTGACCTATCACATGTGTTGGACTTCAGCACAATTCAGCTAGATAAGAGTTTGGGTTATGAAGAAGAGCCATTTTCCATTGTTTATAAAAAAGTTCGTCAATTGAGGTCGAAGAGGATATCTACAGTAAAAGTCCAATGGAGGGGCCAACCAGTCGAGGAAGCAACTTGGGAAGTCGAGGAGGACATGCGGACACTTATTTAACACTCCAGGTATTATTCTAAACCCGTTCGAGGACGAACGTTTGTTTAAGAGGTGGAGAATGTAATAACCCAACCGGTCATTTTAACTTTTAGAAACGCGTTCCCTAAAATAAAACTCTCCGAACATGCTTTTATTAATTTATGACTTGCGGGGATGGTTGGTTCGGGATTTGGAAGTGTTTGGGTTGAAACTGGAACACTTGGTTCCTTAAGTTAGCTTTAAATGGACAAGTTTGACTTCGGTCAACATTTTGAGAAAACGACTCTGGAATCGGGATTTGACGGTTCCAATATGTTCGTATGATAATTTTGGACTTGGGCGTATGTCCGAATCGAGTTTTGGATAACCCGGGAGCGTTTTGACGCTTAATAGTAAAAATCAACTATTTGAAGGTTTAAAATTCTTTAAATTTGGTTTGGGGTAGGTTTTTGAGTAATTGAAGTCCGTTTGGAATTCCGAGTTCGGGAATAGTTCCGTAGAGTGATTTAAGACTTGCACATAAAATTTCGTGTCATTCCGAGTAGTTTAAGTATATTTCGGCGCATTGGAAGTAAATTGAAGAACTTGGAATTCTTAAGTTTGAATCAATTTGGTTTGAGGTGTGATTCATAGATTTGATGTTGTTTTATGCGTTTCGTGAGTTCGAGCGAGTCCGTTTTATGATTTCAACCCTGTTGGTATGTTCGGGCGGGGCTCCGGGGACCCCGAGTGTTAACTGAACGAGGCTCGGATCAATTTTGGAATTTTGAAGAAGAGCTAAAGCTTCCAGTTTCTAGTATGATCGCACCTGCACATGGTCAGCCGCAGGTGCGAGCCACCAGCCGCAGGTGCGAAGGGGAGGATTTGCTCGGCCATCGCAGATGCGAAGAAATGGGCACAGAAGCGGATGCGCAGGTGCGGTCCTTTGGGCGTAGGTGCGGAGCCAGTCCAAGAGGAGAAATCTCGCTCCTGCGAGGCTTTTCCGCAGGTGCGAAAGCTGTAGGTGCGAACACCTTCCGCAGGTGCGAAAAATCTGTCTGGGCAGAAACTTAAAACGGACGAAGCTCAGTCCATTTTTATTCGTTTTTCTTCCATGTTTGGGCGATTTCAGAGCTTTTTAAGAGGAGATTTCAACTAGCAATTTGGAGGTAAGTTAATTATACACCCCTTGAGTTAAATACATAGATTATGAGTAGATTATAACTAGTAAATCTTAGAAATCAAGGGTTAGGTGAAAAACCTAGATTTTTATAGAAATGAGATTTTAACCACGAAAATAGTTATGGAATTGGGTAGAAATTATATATTTGAGTTCTTGAGATTATGGGTAACGTTTTCATCCAAAAATTTTCAAAATCCGGGCACGTGGGCCTAGGGTGAATTTTAGGAATTTTACCATTTTGAATAGGGTAATTTATTTAATAGAAGAATTTCGAATTATTGAACATATATTAATCATTTTATATAACTTTTGGATAGTTTCAGATTTTTCGGCATTGAATCGAGAATTTTACGCGATGCGATAATCGAAAAGTGGACTTCGAGACGAGGTAAGTCTGTTGTCTAATCTTGTGAGGGGAAAATTACCCCATAGGGATTAAATTAAATAATTTTTGATAATTGCGGAGGTTACGTACGCACGAGGTGACGAGAGTCCGTGCGTAGCTACTATTAATGCTAAAGTCCGGGTAGTTTAGGACTCAAAGCATGAATTACTTGTGTAAATTGTATTCCTTATTTAATTAATATTATTTGATATATTTATATTTATATTGTAAATTGTTAGATAAAGATATTAAAGGATGGAAATATCAAAATATTAAAGGATGGAAAATTTATATGTTTGATTTTCTGTTTAAATCAATTAATTGTTAAAAGAAATTATTCTTTCTCCCTAATTTATCTCATAATAATTATACTCTCCTTTTGGAGGTACATAAGAAAATGTCCTCCTTTCTTGTGGAGCGTGCCGAACGCCTCGGCAGGATAGATGCATCTATGGATCGCACCGCACGTCCCTCGGCAGTGGACACGACATTCTTGATCGGGCCGTACGTCCTAGGCAGAAATCGTGCTTAATAATAATAATAATTACACGATACTTTAATAGCTTATTTCAGCTTGTGAAGCTAACTGATAAATTGGAAAATCCTTGAAATTTAATGAATTATTGTTCTTGCTTGTTAAATAATTAATTGTTATTCCTGAAAATGATATTTAATTCATAAATTGGAAATTATTCGAATTTAAGGAATTTAATTAATATATTGGGACTTGTTGCATTTGAAGAATTTTGATTATTTCCGTTGATTAAATAAATTATTATAAATTCTGTAAATTATGTTGATTTATATATCCTAGTTGTATTTCAATTATTATTATTGCCCATAGTGAGTGTCAAAGTCGGTCATCTCGTCTCTACCACTACGAGGTTAGGCTTGATACTTACTGGGTAGACGTTGTTTACGTACTCATACTACACTTGCTGCACTTTTTGTGCAGGAACTGAGGCAAGTACTAGTGGGGGGCCTATCGTCTTACACCCACGTTATCCAGGGTCAGCTGTTTCTCTGATCCGTTCTGCAGCTACTAGTGGCTCTCTTGTATTTTAATTCTGTCTATTTTTATTTCGGACAACATTTGAAGTTTTGTATAATCTACTAGATGCTCATACACTTGTGACAACAGGTCTTGGCACACACATTGGTAGAGTTTGGGTTTTATTATATTTTTCTTGATTTTAAATTTTATCAATGTATACTTAATTTATTAGTTGGGCGCCATCACGACTTATAGGTGAAATTGGGTCGTGACATCACCAATCACCACGAACGCGCAAACATTCCCGCGAACGCAATGCTCAAATCTCTATGAAAAAATTCCTTATACGCGAACGTGATATCCCCATCGCGAACGCGGAGATTAACCAGCCCCACTGACAATTTACACATCGCGATCGCGTTTACTCTCCCGCGATCGCATAACACAAATGAAACACCAGAAAACATCATGCCCAATATGGTCCGAAATCTGTCCAAAACTTACCCGAACCCCTTGGGACCCCGTCCGAGCATACCAACAAGTTTCAAAATATAATATGGACATACTCGAGGCCTCAAATCACACATAACAACATCAAAACTATGAATTGCACCTCAAATCCGACTTAATAAACTTTTGAACTTTCAACTTCTAAAACTCATGCCGAACCATATTAAATCAACTTGGAATGACCTCAAATTTTGGGATAGTACCGGAATGACCTTAATATTACCCTATTAAATCAACTCGGAATGAACTTAATATTACCCCATTAAGTAGATGGGGTAATATTAACATCTTCCTATGAACTATTTTCAAGAAAGTAAAAGCAAAACACACAAAATAAGCATAAGAAGTTACATCTCGTTACAGAACCGTTGTGGCGCGCAACCCGAACCAATCATATCAATCCACATAGGGGTACTCATTGAGCTATAATGCTCGGACTCACTGATCACATGTGCGTCAACATCAAATACGATTGAGTGCACCAATATAACTATGGGAAGATGATTAGGCACAAACAATATTGAGAAAGACAAGTACAACTGTGGTGCATTAAGAAAGTCATCATCACGAGGGCCATCTCGCCCGTAATGCCATAAGGCCTTAATGGAATTACAATATGCGTCCGAGTAATTATGTAACCCTCATAACCCATCATAGCATAAGAGATAAACACATAACATACATCAAGGTGTGAATAACATCTATTCCACCCGATGATATACCTATGCTAACAGCTGCGCAAGAGCAAGCTAATCCGATCTGATACAGAATACACATTCTCATTAGGCTCACAAATAATCCCTAAACCAAATTCCGATCAATCCCAAACAGGTAAATAACCTTCCAAAAGTCCATAGAAACCTTTCATAACACATTCCATCAATTATCCAATCCTCTACATTTCTTCACAATTCGCAACCAAGGAATAGTCTACCTACAAGGACATCCAGTATCTAAACCTCATGAATACCAGAATCTCCATATCCGATCTCAACACCGTTACTCAAATGGCTGATGCGTCACTCATACTCCATCGTCTTACAGCAAAATACCCATAAGTCAGCACACAATGCACCTGCTAATATGTGCACGCTCCTTTGGTGATATCAAATTGTGCCAACATCCTCTTAAACATATGAAATCGTCCGTGTCATCAAGAACTTATATCATTCCCTTCAAAACTAAACCTCAACCTTATACTTGCAACTTTCAACCCCACACGGCGCACTGCCACTAACATGCTGACTCGTGGAAATACGAAAATCTCACAATCAACTCTGAACCACAAGCAAGTTGAACACTTCATCAACCGAGAACCTTTCATTTAACTCAATCTAGGAGAACATTGCCACACACAATATATCTTCTATACCTGTGGAAAATATAAACTTCGAGCCGTGATTATAACCATGGTGAATTATTTGAAACTCATTAACACATAATCGAGTCATCAAAACTGATCTCCTTTAACTCAACCGAGTCTATAACGACCCGACCGGTTGTTTTGGGCATTTATGCTCATTTCTACTATTTGAACTCTTGAATAGCTTCATATGATATATTATGACTTGTGTGAATCGTCGGTTTTGGTTTTCAAGTGTTTCAGAATTAGTTCGTAAGAATGAATTACATGTTTGGAAGCTTTAAGCTAGAAGAGCTGACCAAGTATGACTTTTTAGTATTTGACCTCGAAATGAAGTTTTGATGGTTCTGTTAGGTTTGTATGGTGATTTCGGACTTAGGAGTGTGTCTCGATGTTTATTTTGAAGTCCGTAGTTGAATTTGGCTTGAAATGGCAAAAGTAAGAAATTGAAGGTTTGGAAGTTTGACCGAAAGTTGACTTTTATAATATCGAGTACAGATTGTGATTTCGGAAATTTCAGTAGCTTCGTTATGTCATTTATGACTTGTACGTAAAATTTGAGTTCATTCTAGGTTGATTTGATATGTTTCGGCGCGAATTGTGGAAGTTGAAAGTTCATTCTAGTTCGAATTGAGGTGCGATTCGCCGTTTCGATGTTGTTTTGTGTTATTTGAAGCCTCAAGTAGGTCCGTGTTATGTTATGAACCTTGTTTCTATATTCAGGCGGGGTCCCGGGTGGCCATGGTGAGTTTCGGATGAAAAACCGATCATCTTTGTTTCATGTTGCATTGTTGTAGGTATGCTGGTTCTGGTGTTTCCGTATCTACGAAAGAATGGGCACAGATGTGAGTCCGCAGATGCGGATAGTTGATCGCAGAAGTGCAAGTAGGCTTCATCGGGGAAGATCATAGAAGCAAAAATTGGAGCGCATCTGCGGCCCCGCTGAAGTGAGATTCTTGGGCATAAAAGCGAGATGGAGCGCAGAAGCGCATTTGGCTTCGCACATGCGGTTTCGCAGAAGCGGATGGAGATACATATGTGCGAAGGGTCGATTGGCTAGTGGAGTCCGCAGAAGCGGAGCTCGTGTCGCAGAAGCGGCTCTTGTGTCCGCAAAAGCCAAACCACTGGATAGATTACAAAACAGAGGGGTTCCGATATTTTTGTCATTTTTGACCTTTCAAGCACGATTTGGGACGATTTTACAGAGGGAATTCACGAGAAACTTGATGTAAGTTGATAGTAGGCTATAACTATGTAGTTTGGCCACTATTTGCACTCATTGGCTGCACTTCACTGATGTTTGAGCATTGAATGATAGTAAATTGCTCTGATTGAGTATTTTTATGCTTTGCAGGAGCAATTCTGGGCAACAATGAAGTTAAGGAGTGTTTTGAGATCATATGGAGCGTTGAAGGCCAAGTAAAGGCTTGTGGAGTAAATTGAGAGTTTGCTCGAGGATCGAAGGAGGTTAGGGCATTTAAAAAGAACAAAGAAGAGTGCAGAAAATCGCCAGGTGCGCGGCCGTGCACTGGGCCGCGCAAGTCAAGCAAAAACTGGCCAAAGTACGTGGCCAGATGCGTGGTCACCTGCCCAGGTGCGCGGCCGTGCACGTCCTTCCAGGAAAAATCATCCAGGGCTAAATTTATTATTTCAAAGGCAACTGCCCTTGACCTATATGAAGCCCAGATCACCCAAAAAGAGGGTATCTTGGGTTTTAGGAGAATTTTGAAGGCAAGAACAGGCAAGGAGCAAGACGGAAGATTCGAAAATGAGTTTTTATCTTTCTTTCTCCCTTTTTTATCATTGATGATGAATTCTTATGTTGTGATTGTTAAAACAATTATGAGTAGCTAAACTCTTTATTCTAGGGTTTGATGGAACATTTTGGAGGATGAAACTTTGTTCCGTTTAATATAAATTTGCCATTAAATTTTCCCTACGTGTTCAACTATGTGATTATTGTGGTTGATTGAAGGGCCCTCAATCGGCTATACCTATTTAGTGTGTATTACTTGAAAAAAGGGTACATATTTAGGTAGTTGTTGAACAACATCACTCCTAGCGTATATGAGGGATCAATACAGAGGGTTTAAAGGTGGGTTTTGGAATAACGAAACATTGGTGCGATTGTAGTGAGCGGTAAACGAGTGCTAGCTAGTGTAGTTCAGAAAAATACGTTTAGTAAATTGTTGTATTTGCTCGGAAGAGAATTACGACACCTAAAGTGCTCATGATTGGTAGAGAGTATCTAGGCGAATTTGTAGCAGCCGTAGCAGTGAGGATTCCGATAAGAGGGGAAATCGTAACTCTAGATCTTCCTAATCTTGTCTACAACAGTTGCTTTGTTAGTAATAAAATTATAGTTTTTAATTACCTTGTTAATTGTTAGTAAACACTCAAGTCATTATTCAATCTTGTTGGAAGTTGATTATTTGGATTCTTGCTGAACTAAAAGTTATGATTAGTACGTTAATTCCCTGTGGGATTCGACTCCGGACTTGTAAACCGGATTATATTTGTAACGACCACTTAGTCCTTTTTATAAGGCATAGTTGGGCGTGATCAATTTTTTGCGCCGTTGCCGGGGGATTTAACGGTGTTATTAATTGTAGCAAAAAGAAGTTATAGAATTCTTAGTGTAGTCAATTTTCTTCATCTTAAACTAAATACATTGAATTTCTAACATTTGTAGTCTTGGGTGTTATAGGTGCATGCCTATAAACTCCTCAAGAACTGGTGAATTGTTTGACGCATTATCGGATCCTGAGAAAGCTTTCAAGGCATTGAATCGTGCGAACAAGAAAGACAAACAACAACATAATTCAATAGAACAAATCGAATCAGAAATGGATGATGGAATAGAAAATCCAAACAACAACAAAAACAATGCGAATAAACCAAACAATCAGGGTGTGGTGCCTTCTGTACCAGAAGAAGCCATATATGATTGGGCATAACCCACCGCAAAAAATCTGGCAACCCCAATTGCAGTCCCTCAGATACAAGCGGAGTCATTCCAAATCACGAACAACATGCTACATTTGTTGCAGAACAAGGGGTTGTTCTCAGGGTCTTACATTGAAGATCCTCAGTAGCATTTGAAAATTTTCCTCTCGATATATGTCACGCAAAGGCAACCAAATGTGACACCGGAAATAATAAGGCTGTTGTTGTTTCCATTCTCGGTGACTGGAGAGGCTCAGACTTGGCTCAATTCACTCCCCATAAATTCCATCACTACTTGGGAGGAATTAGTCAAGTAATTTTTGAACAAGTTCTACCTACCTAATAAGACTGCCAAACAAGTTGACGAGATATTGCGCTTAAGACAGAGACCAGCAGAGACACTACAAGAAACGTGGGAGAGGTTTAAAGGTATGCTAGTTAAGTGTCCTCATCATGGCATTCCAGATCAGATGTTGGGGCAAAGGTTCTACATGATATTGGAAGACAGCTTGAAGGCCAATGTTGATGCTTCAGCAGGAGGAGCATTTTTTAGCAAATCATTCAGAGAATGCAAGATTTTACTTGATAAAATGGCTCAGAACTCAGAATGGATGACAAGAGACTCTACGATGACTCATGTTGTTCACTCAGTGGCTTTGGATCCAAACAACTGCATAGCTGAAAATATGGCCACTCTTATGATGCAAATGAGTATCCTCACCAAAACGATTGATGAATCAGGCCAGAAGCAGCAAGTACACATAGTTGACACGAGTAATGGGGGTTTATGTACACCAATCATCAACCAACCATATGTATGCTCGTGGAGTGCGGAAGGTGACAACTAGAACTATCAGGAGAATATGAACTATGTGGCCAACTATGGAGGACAACGACAAGGTGGTCAGAATTGGGGGCAGCAGAATCAGCAGTATAGACCAGCACAACAACAGTATAATAATGGTAACAATCCTGGAGCTATGAGACCACAGGGTCAAGTTGTGCCTTACCAAAGGCAACAGGGCTACAATCAGCAAAATCAGCAACTAGCTTATCAACAGCCTCAACAATAACAGATAGTGAGACAAGATGATGGGTTGTCCGAAATTAAAGGAATTCCGCAACAACTGATTCGGTCCAATGGAAAAATGCAAGAGAAGGTCGAAGCACATGACTTAGCGATAAAAGGCATTGAGATTCAATTAGGGCAGTTATCCATGGCTCTGAATATTCGTCCTCAAGGGACGTTGCCCGCAGACACGCATGTCAACCCAAAAGAGCAGGGCCCGAAGCAGCTTATGGCGGTGAGTCTAAGAAATGGTAGAGATCTTGATCTAGAGCAAGAAATTTCTCGCAAAATCCAACCAACCGAAACACTTGTGCCAATACCAATTGATGTAGATGATTCAATAGGGTTGATAGAGGTGACGGTACAACATGTACCAGCTGAATCAAGCAAAGAAAAAGAGGTTGGGAAGGAAACTGAGTTAGTGCAAGAGAAGGCAATAGAAACAGTGCTTGAACAAGTTCAAACTTAAATGACAGGAAAGAAGCGGCCTCCAGCACCATTCCCCTAGAGATTGGCCAAATATCAGAAAGATGAGCAGTATAAGAAATTCATGGAGATGTTGAAGCAAATCCAAGTGAACATTCCATTGATTGACGCCTTGAAGGAAATGCCTGGTTATGCTAAAATGATGAAGGACTTGATGTCTCGTAAGTTTGACTTTCAAGACCTGGCCACGGTTACACTGACCCAGACATGTAGCGCGGTTGTGACGAAACCCATAGATGAGAAGCTGTCTAACCAGGGAATTTCAAAATTCCATGCACAATAGGCAACTATGCTTTTGCTAAGGCACTTTGTGATTTTGGGGCGAGCATAAACCTGATGCCCCTGGCTATTTATAAAAGGTTAGGCATTGGAAGAGCAAGATCCACATCTATGTTACTACAGCTAGCCGATCGAACAGTGAAGAGGCCCTATGGTATACTTGATGATGTGCTGGTGCAGGTTGGAAAGTTCGTGTTTCCGGCAGATTTTGTCATTCTAGACTGTCGGGTTGAGGAGGAAATTCCCATAATTTTGGGAAGGACATTCTTGGCCAATGGGAGATCTCTAATTGATTGTGAAACGGGGGAGCTAAATATGAGACTGAACGATGAAGAGATAGCATTCAATGTGCAAAAATATATGCGGCGACCCAGTGAGTTTGCTAACTGCTCTCTGATAGAGGCTGTGGATGTGATTTTGGAGGAGGGAGATGAAACTCTGAACGCAAAAGACCCTCTAGCAGCCTGCCTCATGAACTTAGAAGAAATGGATGGTGAGGACTTGGCAGAGTGGGTTTTGGCACTTGAAGGGCCAGGGTACTGGAAAAGAGAGCTCGAATTCGAGCCCTTACACTTAGAAGAAAGAAAAACACCTCCATCTAAGCCATCAATTGAGGAGCCACCACAGTTGGAGCTAAAACCGTTACCGTCTCACCTTAGGTATGCCTTCTTGGGACCTAAATCCACTTTACATGTTATTATCTCATCCAGTTTGTTAGATGTGCAGGCAGAACAACTTTTGCAGGTGTTAATGGAATGCAAGACTGCAATTGGCTGGACCATTGCAGATATCAAGGGGATCAGCCTGGCATTTTGTATGCATGAGATTCTACTGGAATATGGGCACAAACTTTCCAGAGAACATCAAAGAAGGTTGAACCCTAACATGAAAGAAGTGGTGAAGAAAGAAGTGATCAAGTGGTTAGATACAGGAATCATCTTCCCCATCTCTGATAGTAACTGGGTCAGTCCAGTTCAGTGTGTGCCAAAGAAGGGTGGAATGACTGTAGTGCAAAATGAGAATAATGAGTTGATCTCAACTCGTACAGTCACGGGTTGGCGAATTTGCATGGATTACAGAAAACTGAACACGGCCACCCGGAAAGACCATTTTCCCCTGCCATTCATTGACCAAATGTAGGATAGATTGGCAGGGAGGTCTCACTTCTTCTTTTTGGATGGATATTCTGGGTACAATCATATTTCAATAGCCCCTGAGGATAGAGAGAAAACGTCATTTACTTGTTCGTATGGCATCTTTGCCTTTTGGAGGATGCCGTTTGGCCTATGCAATGCACCGTCCACCTTTCAGAGATGTATGTTAGCCATTTTCACTGATATGGTTGAAGTTATTATGGAAGTCTTTATGGATGATTTTTCAGTGGTGGGGGATTCATTCGAAGACTGGGAGAAGTGCCATTTTATGGTACAAAAAGGTATATTGTTGGGACATCGAGTGTCAAGTAAGGGTATTGAGGTCGACCATGCTAAGGTTGACGTGATTGAGAAGTTTCCATCACCCACTTCGGTCAAGGAAGTAAGAGGTTTCTTTGGGCACGCCGGTTTCTACAGGCGATTTATAAAGGATTTCTCTAAAATTGCTAACCCATTATGTAAAATCCTTGAAAAGGATCACTCCTTTGTGTTTTTTGATGACTGCAGGTTAGCATTTGAGGAACTAAAGAAGAGACTGGTGACTGCACCAATCATCGTTTCACCCAACTATGAGCAACTGTTCGAGCTCAAGTGTGATACGAGTGACTATGCTATAGGAGCAGTTCTGGGGCAGCTAAAGGACAAAATGGTGCACCCAATTTATTATGCAAGCAGAACGCTAAGCGGTGCAGAACTCAATTATTCTGTGACTGAGAAAGAGATGTTGGTTGTGGTATTTGCATTCGACAAATTCAGGTCTTATTTGATTGGTTCAAAAGTGATTGTTTATACTGACCATGCAACACTTAGGTACCTGATAGCAAAGAAGGAGTCAAAGCCACGTTTGATCTGTTGGGTTCTTTTGCTACAAGAATTTGATTTGGAGATCCGCGATAGGAAAGGGTCAGAGAACCAAGTGACAGACCAACTTTCAAGGTTGGAGGGAGCTGAAAAGAAAGTAGAGGTAGAAGATATAACTGAGATATTCCTGGATGAACAATTACTAGCAGTGGCAATAGAGGAGGTGCCATGGTATGCAGACATTGCAAACTACCTGGCGAGCGGTATTGTCCCCTATGACCTTTCCTCTATCCAAAAGAAAAAGTTCTTTCATGACTTTCACATGTATTATTGGGATGAGCCTTATCTGTTCATGATTTGTGTTGATAACATGATCCGGAGATGTATCCCCGAGATAGACCAATCTTCTATTTTGTAGGCTTGTCACGCGTCACCATATGGTGGCCATTTCGGGGGAGTAAGGAAAACTGCGAAAGTGCTGGAGTCGGGCTTCTACTGGCCAACATTGTTCAAAGATGCACACTTATGGGTGAAGGGTTGTGATGAATGCCAACGAACCGGGAATATTTCCCGCCGACATGAGATGCCTATGAACCCAATTCAGGAAGTAGAAGTGTTTGACGTATGGGGAATCGATTTCATGGGGCCTTTCGTCATCTCATATGGCAACAAGTATATACTCGTAGCGGTGGACTACGTGTCAAAATGGGTGGAGGCTGCAAAGCTCCCTACAAATGATGCAAATGGGGTAATTGATTTTTTGAGAAAGAATATATTCACCCAATTTGGCACCCAAGGGCAATAATTAGTGATGGAGGCACTCACTTCTGTAATCACGCCTTTGCCAAGTTGTTAGAAAAGTATGGTGTACGCCACAAGGTTTCCACCTCATATCATCCACAAATGAGTGGGCAAGTGGGAGTTTCGAATAGAGAGATAAAGAACATTTTGACAAAGACTATGAATGCTACACGAACAGATTGCGCGAGAAAGTTAGATGATGCACTCTAGGCATAACATATCGCTTTCAAAACTCCGATTGGCATGTCACCGTACAAATTGGTGTTTGGGAAAGCGTGTCACTTACCAGTGGAGTTAGAGCATAGAGCCTTGTGGGCATTGAGGCAGTTGAATCTTGACATAGAAGAGGCGGGTACAAGTAGAGTCACTGAGTTGCACGAGTTTGATGAGTTTTGCTACCGGGCTTTTGAGAGCACAAGACTATATAAGGAGAGAATGAAGATGATGCACGACAAAAATATTATTGAGCAGAACTTTAAACCTGGAGATATGATATTGCTGTACAATTCAAGATTGAGGTTGTTTCCAGGCAAGTTGAAGTCAAGATGGTCGGGACCATTTCGTGTGGTAAAGACACATCCAACTGGAGCCGTCGAGATTACATCGAAAGATGGCTCCCGTAAGTTCAAAGTTAATGGACAAAGGCTAAAACATTACGAGGGCATGGTTGAGGAAGACAAAATGATCTCGACCGTGAACTTGAAAGATCCCTGATAAGGGATAACCCGTGCGACGTTAAATCAGGCGCTTCTTATGAGGCAACCCATGGGTTAGTTGTAATTTGTCGTGCCACGATGTTAAATCAAGCTCTACTAGGGAGGCAACCCAATATTTGTTTTTATGGGTTTTCGTTAATTTTCATGTTTGATTTTGAATTGTGGAAGTATTGACAAGTTTATCAATGTGCAGGGATGAATGTGTGCAGGCTGGAATGATTCCGGTGAAGAAATCAATTTGAAGAGGGGATAAAAGTGGCATAAGTCGAGAAGTTGATGCTTCAAACGTGCGCGGACGCGCACTGACCGAGCATATGGCCGCGCATATTTGGACCTTAACTACCACACATGCGCGGCCGTGCACTGACTGCGCATCTGGCCGCGCATTTTTGGACCTTCACTTCCACACGCGCCATGTTGTAGGGTATTTAATTAGTTTATTTTATTTTATATTATTTTTTCTTTTCTTTCTTCTTTCTTTGTTTTTCTTTTAATATACACGACCCCCCCCCCCATTTTCCTCTCCTAAATCTGAACCCCATCCCTCTAAACACAAGAAACAAAATGCCCAAACCCTATAGCATTCCCCTCATCTCTCTTATTCCATCACTTCCCAACCCAAATCCTCACAAGTTCTCTCAGGTAAGTGTCATGTTTATGTTTCCCTCTTAATTTAGTTCTTTTTTTTATTTTCTTTTCTTTTCTTTGTATTGTAGTAGAATTCATTGTTGTTCTTTTCTTTTCTTTGTATTGCTAGTATACTTGTTTGTATGTGAGGTGATAGTTGAATTTCACCTTGTTGGGTTGGATTAGACTTTGATATATTTTAGGTGTTTGGGGAGTTTGGGTGAACATGTTCATCAAGTGTTTGTATAAATGCCACAATGAG
The DNA here is from genome assembly GCF_000715075.1 of Nicotiana tabacum. Taxonomy (NCBI): domain Eukaryota; kingdom Viridiplantae; phylum Streptophyta; class Magnoliopsida; order Solanales; family Solanaceae; genus Nicotiana; species Nicotiana tabacum. Next base: position 24,181,052 of record NC_134094.1, on the reverse strand, counting down.
TTCGAGAATGTAATTTTGTGACCAAGTGTGCTGGTGAAGTCTGCGTAACCGCTCTTGGTTCACACATCGTGCCTTTTACTGATAGTGGTATTTGTTTTAGGTAGTATGATGCCCTCCAAGAAATAAAGAACCACAAGTGCCTCTTCTAGTGGTCACACAGGCTCATCCCGGCCGCGGGCCTTGACCAATACGCCCCAGTATGATAGTACAAAGTTCGTATCAAGCGCGGCCCAGAAATGTTTTGGTCATAAGGCTCCCAAGAAACCCATACCGGAGAGGGGAATTGATATGGGGTCCCTCCAAAATGACTGTCCCAATATGTATCGTGGTTCGACGTGGGCTGGGTATATTCTTTGAAGAACCTGATGAAGCCAATTTAATGATTGTGCGGGAGTTTTACGCAAACTGCCCGGAACATGTGAACCATGTCTGCACGGTACGACAGAAGAGTGTGGATGCATCCATCGAGGCCATTGGGAGGGCTTACCTGTTGCCAGTGTTTGGGATAAATCCTGAAGCGGAGGACTATTATGACACCTATAGCAGAGAACCAACCTCGTGGAATTTGTTCTTTAGAACAATATGTGTGTCCAACAAGGATGTAGAGTAGATTAAGCATGGGCAGAAGTTTCATTCGGCATTGCTCACCTTTGAAGGGAAGTGTTGGCTCTATATCATCAATAGCCGCCTGCTGCCTTCTTCTAACACCACTGAAGTGAATGGTCCCCGGGCTGCATTGATCTGGTGCTTTATCAATGGCCACGATTTTGATGTGGCTAAGGTTATTCACGATGAAATATTCATTCGTTGTCCAGTGCAAAGGTATGTGTTCTTCTTTCCTTGCTTAATCACTAGATTATGCCGTGCAACACGTGTACCGGAAAATAAGAACTTGGATGGGAAAGTAAAAAAAGAATAGAAGTTCCGGGCTGATAAAATAGTAATTGGGAAGGACCCTGCTGCACCCGTTGAGGCAAATAACGATGAGTCTGATGCTCCAAATGAGGGTAATGAAGGGCAAGCTGAGGATGTGGCTGCTTCGCCCCCGCACGAGCAGGTTGCTGAGGGAACATTGGTTGTCAGATGGGACACGAGAATGACGGACTTAGAGCAGGAAATGGCAGGGTTGCGTACATCTGTCACGAACGTGGGAGCTAGAATGGATGTCCTTGCTACCCAAAATGCAAAATCTGAGAGGAGGGTCATGGCATGGCTACGTGCACTTGGCAGGGCTTGCCATCTCGACCCCGGCACTGTCTCTGACTAGGACTGACTCTATCAGGGAAGTCCTTTACCTTGCATTTTTTCTTTGTATGACATGTGGACATGCCGCCATTTGAAGTGTGGGGTGGGGGGGATATCTTGTATTTATGTTGTATATATATAGTAATGTAGATTAGTGTTAGTTTCTTTGGTTAGTTAAATTTAAAAAATAATGAGTGAAAATTTCAAAAGTTTCGACTTTTCCCGGCGATGGATATCATTCGACGGGTTTCTTGAGGGATTAAAGTAGAGAAAAAAAAGATAAAAAGATTTTCTTTTGTTGGTAGTGTATCAATTCCCCCTTGGTTTTTCTTTGGGCCGCGGTTCTTTTTCAAGGGTTTCATTTGAACCGGGTGTAGTTATTTTTATTTTTTTTAGAAGTAGGAACCCGTGGGCTATGGGCTGAAATGAAAACAGGGTCTCTTAACTTTGCTATGCCTTGAGAATAGCGAGTGTGGTAGTGTGACGCTTAGGCTCAGTTGTTGACTCTTGTACATGTGCCTTAAATTGTATGTTCTTAACTTGTATTAAGTGCTTTGACTAGAGTGTTTTGATGATCCAATCTGGAGTAAGTCATGTGCCATGTGTGTGTGAGGTTTGTTGTATTCTGTGTATTGCATTTGATGTCTAGAACTTGCCCCGTTTGTTTGCAAAGCGAAATAGTATTTTTGTTCAGTCTTGAAAGTAATATAGGTGTTTCTTTGTTGAGCCAAATATGTATATTTTACCAGCCTAATTTTTATGTATCGTAGTTAAACCCTTTGAGCCTGTAATCCTGTTTATTTGGCAACCACATTACAAGCCTTACCCCTTTGTTTGAATTAACCATATATTTGAACCTTTTAACCTCTAATGAGAACTTGAATTGTTATGAACTTTGTAAAAGTTAAAGTGTGGGGTGGTTGGTTTGGCTTTTGAGTGGAACTAATTAAAAAAGGAGAAAGGTGCACTGTTTTGAAAAAAAAGTAAGAGCCACTTGAATTGAAAAAGAAAGAAAAGAAAACAAAATAGTTATATTGCTGTGGAAAAAAAATTAAATAAATGTTCCCTAATAAGTGGTGACTCTTGATGTAATTGTGCTTAAATAATTGGGAGTTAATGTATATTGATGTGAAGGCAGAGTATGGTTTGACATAAGTGTGGCGTTCCGACTGCTAAAGGGTATGTATTAAAGTGCTTAGGGAGGTGTAGTTACTCTTATATCTAAATGTATCCTACCCGTCCCGCAGCCTACATTACAACCAGTTAAAAGTCCTACTTGATTCTTGACTGAATGAACTCAATTAGTAGAGTAGTACACTACGGGCAAGCCTATGGTGCATCTTTTGTGGCACATGAATTTCGTTTCTGAGAGTGAGTGAATTCTGTCTATCTTGAAGTTCCTAATTGTTCATGAATTTTATTAATTGTGGAACGATTTTCTTATATTGTGGGAGGGCACTTGATTCATGAAGGAAAGGTAATTCTTGACCTCTGTGCTAGAGTAAGTGAGTAAGTTGTGAATAATGCGCGATGCTTGTGAGTCAATTCTTGAGGTGAAGATGTTACACTACTGTGATTGGTCTATTTGAAATATTCTTGGTATAATGAGTTAGGAAAGTCGCTTAGTGAGGTTATGTCTATGTAAAGTGTGGTTTATTTTCTCGGGGACGAGCAATGGTTTAAGTTTAGGGTATTGATTGTAGGCTATAACTATGTAGTTTGGCCACTATTTGCACTCTAAATTGGCTGCACTTCATTGATGTTTGTGCATTGAATGATAGTAAATTGCTCTGATTGAGTATTTTTATGCTTTGCAGGAGCAATTCCGGGCTACAATGAGGTTAGGGAGTGTTTTGAGATCATATGGAGCGTTGAAGGCCAATTAAAGGCTTATGGAGTAAATTGAGAGTTTGTTCGAGGATCGAAGGATGTTAGCGCATTTAAAAAGAAAAACAAAAAAGAGTGCAGAAAATTGCCCAGGTGCGCGGCCGCACACTAACCGCGCACTGGGCTGCGCAAGTGAGGCAAAAACTGGCCAAAGTGCGTGGCCAGATGCGCAGCCACGCACGTTCTTCCGAAAAAAATTAGTCCAGAGCTAAAATTGTAATTTTAGAGGCGATTGTCCTTGACTTGTATGAAGCCCAGCTCACCCAAAAAGAGGGTATCTTGGTTTTTAGCAGAATTTGGAAGGCAAGAACAGGCAAGGAGCAAGACGGAAGATTCAGAAATGAGTTTTTATCTTTTTTTCTCCCTTTTTTATCATTGTCTATGAATTCTTATGTTGTGATTGTTAAAACAATTATGAGTAGCTAAACTCTTTATTCTAGGGTTTGATGGAACCTCTTAGAGGATGAATCTTTGTTGCGTTTAATATAAATTTGCCATTGAATTTTCCCTACGTGTTCAACTACGTGATTATTGTGGTTGATTGAAGGGCCCTCAATCGGCTATGCCTATTTAGTGTGTATTACTCGGAAAAGGGTATACGTTTAGGTAGTTGTTGAATAACATCACTCCTAACGTATATGAGGGATCAATACAGAGGGTTTAAAGGTGGGTTTAGGAATAACAAAACCTTGGTGCGATTGTAGTGAGCGGTAAACTAGTGCTAGCTAGCGTAGTTCGGAAGAATACGTTTAGTAAATTGTTGTATTTTCTTGGAAGAGAATTACGACACTTAAAGTGCTCACGATCGGTAGAGTATCTAGGCGAATTTGTAGCAGACGTAGCAGGGAGGATTCCGATAAGAGGGGAAATCGTAACTCTAGATCTTCCTAATCTTGTATGCAACAGTTGCTTTGTTAGTAATAAAATTATAGTTTTTAATTACCTTGTTAATTGTTAGTAAACACTCAAGTCATTATTCAATCTTGTTGAACTAAAAGTTGTGATTAGTACGTTAATTCCATGTGGGACTCGATTCCGGACTTGTAAACCGGATTATATTTGCAACGACTGCTTAGTCCTTTTTATAAGGCATAGTTGGTCATGATCATAAGTCACTTGTGACCATTGTTAGTCAATAATATTGAATTATCATTGAGTATTTCGACTAGATTACTTGTTGTTGAGGTGAAATTCGAAGATTTGGACCTAGGGATTTGAAAATAAGATTTGAGGATTTGAAGGTCGAGTTGATGTTAGAATTTGATAAATTTTGTATGGTTGGACTTGTGGTTGAATGGGCGTTCATATTTTGTAAATTTTTTCGGGTTCCGATATGTGGGTCCCATTGACGATTTTTGAGTTAAATTTCAGATTTTAGTTTGGAAAGATTATTATTTTCATATGGAATTAATTTCTATAATTTGTGTTCATTCATTTCATATCATATCTCAATCTCTGTTTCTATATATATATTGACACATCATATCATCATTTTTGTGCTAGTTTCATGGCATTGTGGCCCCGGGAGACTGGAGAGATTGATGACTGAGTGAGGCCGATGGCCTGATTGTGAGATTATTGATACTATAGCATGTGAGTTGTCCGTGCAACACGTGAGTTATCCTTGTGGATCCAGATATTGATATTATAGCACATGATTTGTCCATGCAACACGCAAGTTGTCAGTGCGGATTATAGCTCTTGGGCTGAAGGATCCCCTCCGGAGTCTGCACACACACCCAGTGAGCGCAGGTAGCTATTGAGTGCAAGTGTCAAGTGATTGGGACGACTAAGTGAATTGATACTCTGAGAGTATGCATATGGTTGTTCACTTTGTTGTACTGCATTGACATACACACTTGACATACAAGCATAGAGACGCATTTTTCCTCATGTTGTGCAGTATTACGACATTCATGACTTCTCATACACATTGACATGTAGGCATAGAGATGTACTTTTCCTCATGCCATTTGATAATGAAACATTTACCTGTTGAAAAGTTTTGGAAGGAAGAATCACGATTTTACAAACTTACTAATATTTTGGTGTTTTCGATAAAAGATTTGGGTTCTCACTGCTATACTTGAAAAGCATGTCTATTTTTCTGGAATTGTGAACGAGCTGAACATCTTATTTCTGAGTTATTTCCCGTACCACTTTCATTATATTGTTATGAGTTGTTGTTGGCTATTGGTGTTGGACTTTGACTTGTGTTCCAGCTCGTCACTACTTTCAACCTAAGGTTAGGTTTGTTACTTATTGAGTACATGTGGTCGGTTGTACTCATACTATACCTTGCGTGCAGATATTGGATGTTGATGTTGCTGTGATCGACGGGAGCGGGATTTGAAGACGTACCTGCGTTCTAGTTGTAGCTTCCTCTTGTTCATGGTAGCCTTAAATTTAGAAAAATCTATATGTGTACATTTCAAATAGATGATGTACTTATTTCACACCAGCTTTTTAAATTCTAATCTTAGATGCTCATGATTTGTACTACCAGTCCTTGGGAATTCTTGTATAAGAGCAGTTTCCTTTCTTTTCTTAATAAATCTCATCTAAATTGGATAGTTGTTAATTGGCTTACCTGACGGGTTGGGTTTGGTTCCATCACGACTAGGTAAATTTTGGGTTGTGACAAGTTGGTATTAGAGCTCTAGGTTCATAGGTTCTACAAGCCATGTGCAAGTGTCTAGTAGAGTCGTGCGGATCAGTATGATGATGTCTATACTTATTTTCGAGAGGCTACATGACATTTAGGATAATTTCACATCTTTCTTTCTTTATCATGCGGAATTGATGCAGCTTGAAACCTAACTCTTTGCATTCCTTCCACACATTCGTGTGCGCGTGTGAGTGCTCGGTATCAACTGTGCATCGCCGGCTTGTGATTCCATGAATGATGTTCGAGATGTGTATTTTGTGTTTTGGTGATGGGACAGTCTAGAGGACTTGAGGCCAGGTTTAGACCGCAGCTTAGGTTTGGTAGCTTTAGTTGTGTGAACTTGTACATTTGGACTCACATGTCCGGTAATGTCCCTATGAGTGGAATTTGTGGCTCGATGAGTAGTTGAATGATATATGATAAGTATGATGTGACGTATGGTCTTGAGTTGTGAGTTTGTTGAAGGATATGTCATGTTGTTTAATTTTGGCTGTGAAATGGCGTAGAGAGATGCCAGTTTGAGGCTAAGCAGGCGGGTTATCACCTGCGAGGTAGGTTATAGAGGTGTGATCCTTATAACATTGTACGAAGGGTTTTTTTCTACCAATGGGTTATAAGTATTGTGATTTGAGTTTGAATTCATCAGGAAAGTTGACTTGGCCATCACGAGGATGGAGGCGAGCCCAACAGATGATTTGAGGCACTGTACGGGTTGTGTTGCATGAGCTTGTGAAGAATTTAATTGAATCTCACTGCAGTATTATGGCAGTAATAGGGTATGGGTATTGTGAATTACTGAATGTTTTGATCTATGGCTTTGAGCCAAGTGGGGGAGCCTGCTATTGACGGTTTGATTTCTTGGTTATATGTTAAATTTTAGTTTTAGTCTGAGACATACGCGTGGATCAGTTATGACTGCGGAGTTTAAGATCGAGGATGACTCGAGTAAGGAATTCTTGAATACGGGTTACATTGCACTTTATGAAAATATGAAAATCATGGAATGATTAAGTTGTTATTCTAAAGGATGTAGTACGCACGGAGTATGAATTTGATTGGTAGTTTTAGAGTAGGGTTACTTATATGAGTGTTGTTGTACTAATGGGGCATGTGTCTCTCGGCTCGTTCGAGCAGTGCAATTTGGATTTGAGCAAAGTGGGTGACTCTCAAGAAAGTTCTAATGGGTTCAAAAATTATATATAACAGTTGAGATTTTTTTTTCCGGACTTGTGTATGGATAAAATCTGAGAATTGCATTTGAAGGTGCCGAGACTTGTGGTAATTCTGTATGACTATGGATTCTACATTCCAGTATAAGAAAGGTAAAATAAAAATTTTAATTTCACATAAGGTATTTTCAGAGTTAGCATTTCGGTTGTGGTACTTATAGGGGTGCTTAAGAAGAATACAATGGATTATGAGCCTTAGGGCATTGTCGTTTTATGTTAGGATGTCTTGTAGTGAGCTTTGGGTAAGGATCGTAGTGTTCCGACAAGGAGAAGTGTCAACTTGAGGGTAATTCAGAAGAAACTCAGAGAAAATAGGACAACTTGGTAGTAGGCTAGACCAGTATGGTAATGGTATGCTCGGTTCTTTTGGGTAATTACGATGTGGTGAGACTTTACAGATGGTTTGGTGGCAATATTCTTGAGTTTGGTGACATGCGTGGCTTGGTCGAGTTAGAGGAATTCAGTTGTGATAGCTTTGTTATGTGCAAATTGATTTCAAAGTGTTCTTGATAGTTTCTACCATGGTTTGAACCGGATATTTTCTATTGGTGTGAGAAACATGTTGTGTATTGTGATTTCCTCCTGTATGGGAGCAAGAGAAAGGTTTCTAACTAACCGGGTATGTAATTTACTAGTGACTCAGATTTGATAATGAGATTCTCGTGTTTTTCACATGATGGCATGATAGAAGTGGTGTGTTGTGCAGGATTAAGATTTACATGTACAAGGTGGAAGTTCAGTCTTGAAGGGAAGATCACGAATTTCGAATATCGTGGCCAATTTCGTATATTTAGATGAATGTTATAATTACTCAGTAATTCTTGAGAATGGTGCATATTTCAGAAGGCGCATTGTGTTTTGATTTACGGATGTTCATCGATATTGCAGTACTCCCATGGTTGGTAGAATGCTGATATTCGAATTTTGCTATGTGGCACAGAAATATTATGGAAGTATTCCTAGTGGGATGATCGTGCATGAAGGATGTGATAGTCATTCGAGTGCTGGAGTTGTGATCAGTTATGGTGATTTGTGCGTTCTATGTATTTAGAGACCGGGAATTCTCAGAAGCAGATCATTTCGTAGTTGCTGGCTTATAGGATGTGGCTAAAGCTAGCTAGATGACGGTATGTGAAATGGTTAGGTCATTGTGGACCTTCAGAGGGAATTTATCTATTTGTGGATGACCAGAGTTGATTTGGGACCCAATTGGTAAACCCAATAAGGATATGTATTCTACACTGGGTCGGATTGGTTGACTCCGTACTGCTATTGTTGAGGGATGTGCCAGTCGGTTAGAGTTGAGCTTGTTCGTGTTCTGATATATTCTATGAGTTACTCTTCTATGCTACGAGTGGTCGCGATTTGTTGGTTATATGCACATATAGTGCGGTCCTCTTTGGGCCTTATAGAGGAATTTGAGCAAGATGGATATTATGGTGTTGAATGATTGATTGCGCATTTGGTTATGTTCTCTCCGGACTGTGGTATATTGTGCTATTTACTTCTCCGTGGTTATGGTCATGCACCTTGAGTACTTGATGTCAAATTGCGCGCGGTTGTTGGTTTTGAGCATGGTAGCTGGAGGTATTTCATATGGACCAATGTTTAGGTGGGGTCACGCATTGCATATGGGATATGTCGGGATATGATCCTTTATTTTAGATTTCTGTGTTTTGGTTCTACTATGTATGATGGGTTTGTAGCATTGCGGCTGTGGTGGTACTTGTTAAAGTTGCGGGATGGTTCTCTCGTTTGAGTCATTTTCTATGTTTGAGTACACTTGAATTGTTGCATATTGGTGCACGGATTGCATGTTTTGTGGCCTTGGGTAGTGTTGGTGTGGCATGTCAGTAGAGTAGCTTGTATTGGATAAGATAAGGTCGTCGAGCCTAGAATAAGTGTTATCTAATTTGATTGCGGTATATTTGAAAGGATAATGTCACTGACCGGCTTAAAAATTGGCTATAGTTCTTGTCTAAGGAGAGGAAGCTCCACGACTTGTTGATCTGATAAGTGGTTATGAGATTCCACGTGTTTCTTTCATTATCGGCATTGTATGAAGGTTTTGGAACAAGGTTTTATTTTATATGGGGTTCAATACTAGTACTGGGTTGGTTTGAGTAGTTACTATGATCGAGAATGGTGCTGCGAATATGCGAGTTGTGTAGTATGTTACGTGATTATATCTAGGGTTATGGTTATGGCTTGATACAGCTTGTTCAAACTTATACAGTATGTAGATGTGAGGTTTTGGTCTTGTAAGAAATTCTGGATGTTGGAAATTCGGTTCTAAGTTTTATGGACTAAGGTTAAGGTAATGATCTTCAATTATATTGTGATTGTCAGGCCTATATAGAATAGGGTGGCGTGGGATCACCCCCCAGGTACGTACGTGGTGAGATGTCATAGTAATTTGAAGGCTTAGGAACAACTCTTGGCACGTTCGAGGACGAATGTATGTTTAAGTGGGGGAGAATGTAACGACCCGACCGGTCGTTTTGGGTATTTACACTCGTTTCTACTATTTGAAATCTTGAATAGATTCATATGATATATTATAACTGTGTGAATCATCGGTTTTGGTTTTTAGGTGTTTCGAAATTAGTTCGGAAGAATGAATTACATGTTTGGAAGCTTTAATCTGGAAGAGTTGATCAAGTGTGACTTTCAAGTATTTGATCTCGAAACGAAGTTTTGATGGTTTTGTTAGGTCCGTATGGTAATTTCGAACTTGGGAGTGTGTCTGGATGTTTATTTTGAAGTCCATAGTTGAATTTGGCTTGAAATGACGAAAGTAAGAAATTGAAGATTTGAAAGTTTGACCGAATGTTGACTATGATATCGAGTCTGAATTGTGATTTCGGAAATTTTGAGTATCTTCGTTATGTCATTTATGACTTGTACGCAAATTTTGAGTTCATTCCGGGTTGATTTGATATGTTTCATCGCGAATTATGGAAGTTGAAAGTTCAAAGTTCATTCTAGTTCGAATTGAGGTCTGATTCGTCGTTTCGATGTTGTTATGTGTGATTTGAGGCCTCAAGTAGGTCCGTGTTATGTTATGATACTTGTTGGTATATTCGGACGGGGTCCCGGGTGGCCCGGGTGAAATTCTGACGAGGTTCAGATCATTTTCATTTCATGTTGCATTGTTGTAGGTATACTGGTTCTGGTGTTTCCGCATCTGCGGAAGAATGGGCGCATGCGAGTCCGTAGATGCAGACAGCTGATCGTAAAAGCGAAAGTAGGCTTGGCTGGGGAAGATCGCAGAAGCGGAAATTGGAGCGCTTCTGCGGCCCCGTAGAAGCGAGAGCCTTGGGCGCAGAAGCGAGATGGAGCGCAGAAGCGCATTTTGCTTTGCACCTGCGGTTGTGCAGAAGCGGATGGAGATCCACAAGTGTGAGGGGTCGATTGGCTAGTGGATTACGCAGAAGCGGAGCTCGTGTCGCAGAAGCAGCTCTTGTGTCCACAGAAGCAAAACCACTGGACAGATTACAAAACAGAGGGGTCCCGACATTTTTATCATTTTGGACCTTTCAAGCACGGTTTGAGGCGATTTTTCAGAGGGAATTCACGGGAAAACTTGAGGTAAGTCACTTGTGATCATTGTTAGTCAATAGTATTGAATTATCAATGAGTATTTCTACTAGATTATGAGTTGTTTAGGTGAAATTCGAAGATTTGGACCTAGGGATTTGAAAATAAGATTTGAGGATTTGAAGGTCGAGTTGATGTCGGAATTTGGTAAATTTGGTATGGTTGGACTCGTGGTTGAATGGGCGTTTATATTTTGTAACTTTTGTCGGGTTCCGAGATGTGGGCTCCATTGATGACTTTTGAGTTAAATTTCAGATTTTGGTTTAGAAAGATTAGTGTTTTCATATGGAATTAATTCCTATAATTTGTGTTGACTGTATTGAATTAATTGTGACTAGATTTGAGGCGTTTGGAGGCTGATTCGCGAGGCAGAGGCATATTGGAATAAAGGATTACATGGTTTGAGGTAAGTAACACTTCTACACTTAGTGCTGAGGGTATGAAATCCCAAATTTCGTGTTATGTGTTTGTTATTGAGGTGACGCACATACTAGGTGACGGGCGTGTGGGCATGCACCGTGTGAATTGTAACTCCATTATTTCTGTGGTTCTGTGTAGTTAACTAAACTTATCTCTAATAATGAAATCTCTACGTACTAGAGTTATTGAGCTGTGATCCATGTTAGAAATCATGTCTAGGCTACATGCTTATTCTGTTGGGACCCACTAAGGTCATTACTATTGCTGAGTTATTTGCTTACATTGAAATTTCTTACTCAGTCATATTCATTCATTTCAGATCATATCTCAGTCTCTGTTGCTATATATATTGACACATCATATCATCATTTTTGGGCTAGTTTTATGGCATTGTGGGCCCGAGAGACTGGAGAGATTGATCATGAGTGAGGCCGAGGGCCTGATTGTGAGGTTATTGATACTATAGCATGTAAGTTGTCTGTGCAGCACGTGAGTTCTCCATGAGGATCCAGATATTGATACTATAGCACGTGAGTTGTCCGTGCAACACGTGAGTTGTCCGTGCGGATCCAGATATTTATATTATAGCACGTGAGTTGTCCGTGCAACACGCAAGTTGTCAGTGCGGATTATAGCTCTTGGGCTGAAGGATCCCCTCCGGAGTCTGCACACACACCCAGTGAGCGCAGGTAGCTATTGAGTGCAAGTGTCGAGTGATTGGGACGACTAAGTGAATTGATACTCTGAGAGTATGCATATGGTTGTTCACTTTGTTGTACTGCATTGACATGCACACTTGACATACAAACATAGAGATGCATTTTTCCTCATGTTGTGCAGCATTACGACATTCATGACTTCTCATACATATTGACATGTAGGCATAGAGATGTAATTTTCCTTATGCCATTTGATAATGAAACATTTACCTATTGAAAAGTTTTGGAAGGAAGAATCACGATTTTACAAACTTACTAATATTTTGGTGTTTTCGGTAAAAGATTTGGGTTCTCACTGCTATACTTGAAAAGCATGTCTATTTTTCTGGAACTGTGAACGAGCTGAACATCTTATTTCTAAGTTATTTCCCGTACCACTTTCATTATATTGTTATGAGTTGTTGTTGGCTATTGGTGTTGGACTTTGACATGTGTTCCAGCTCGTCACTACTTTCAACCTAAGGTTAGGTTTGTTGCTTATTGAGTACATGTGGTCGGTTGTACTCATATTATACCTTGCGTGCAGATATTGGATGTTGATATTGCTGTGATCGACGGGAGCAGGATTTGAAGACGTACTTGCGTTCTAGTTGTAGCTTCCTCTTGTTCATGGTAGCCTTAAATTTATAAAAATCTATTTATGTACATTTCAAATAGATGATGTACTTATTTCACACCAGCTTTTTAAATTCTAATCTTAGAAGCTCATGATTTGTACTACCAATCCTTGGGAATTCTTGTATAAGAGCAGTTTCCTTTCTTTTCTTAATAAATCTCATCTAAATTGGATAGTTGTTAATTGGCTTACCTGACGGGTTGGGTTAGGTGCCATCACGACTAGGTGGATTTTGGGTCGTGACAGAGTCACACAGACTGCCAACCTGAAAGTAACTTTATCTGATATGCTCGCTCTAAAGAAACCTTCTATGAATCCGAAGTTGTTTCTTGCATTTCCCTGATATTGCCATGTATAATCATTCTTGACATAGAAATACCGTAGAGCCGGTTACCATTCACTACCGATCTCAAGCCATATTCATTTACAAATTCAGAAGTCCTTAAATGCCACCTATAATCTGGAACTCAGCATAACCTTCTCGATAACCACTCACCTTACTCTAATCTTCAATACACAGCTAATACGCACCGAGCAACCCGCATTTCACCAGCACATGACTATTTAAAGAAACAACGAAGCAATCCCTCAGCCCAAAAACTGATATAACACATGATCCTACAATCTGATCGTCAATAAAGGATTCCCCCACTTAGCTCGAAGCAATAGAATGCATCATCGGTAATCTAAAGTATCATATCTTCATAGATTCCCCAATCCCACACAGATATTTAGCTGAATATTTCAAAAACTCATGCAATACTGGTCATAGAACATTCTGAAGGCTCTGCCAAGCGCACACACATCATTGCAATAGCCAAGCAAACTTCTCCCAAATGCCCTGAAATAATAATAAATGCATTCCTTCAAATGGAAGCCTCATACAAAATGCATGATCCATACCCACCATAATCACAACAACTAGGCCACCGGCCAGCCTTTCTAAGTTTGTGCTTACTAACCAGATACAATAATCCGTTTCGTACTACAAATGAACGATTAAAAGATCTATCACTACATCCGCTCACAAGACTAGACCGCACATCATGATGATGATCAAGCATTCATAGCTTTCGTAATCCATCCGCAACATCATAAACTGGCGACGTATAGCGATTACCGAGTGCGCAACATTGCATGCGAATGAATAAGAAGAATCAAAATCGTAGGTTTTAAGCTTAAACAAGGCCGCACGATGAGGAAAGGAAGAAGGGAATGTTTTTCCTAAATGTCTTGTAGCCTCTCAAAGATAGGAAATGATGTCATCATACCGATCCGCAAGACTTTACTAAACACTTGCTCTTGACTCGTAGAACCTACGAACCTAGTAATCTGATACCAACTTGTCACGACCCAAAATCCACAAGTCGTGATGGCACCTAACCCAACTCGCTAGGTTAGCCAATTAACAGTAAACACAATTCTAATAATATAAAAATGATCAAGAAATGATATATCTGGATTCCATACAACATCCCAAGGACTGGTAATACTCTCAAGTCCCAAACTACCCCCTAGACGTGACTGGCACCCGGCTAACACTACCTGCTAGGAGAACTAATTTCTCATACACTTAATCATTCATTCTCAACATTTAATAAAGTGAATTAATAAACTTGAGAAATTAATTTATTTAATTATGAAAATTCAATCACAAAACCAAGCGAATAACATTGTAGCTCAAATCCCATACTAGACCATAGAGCATCTAAAAAGAGTTACACAAGTTTAATAATGGGTGTGAAAACACCAAAAGAAATGAATGAGAAGGACTCTATCTAAACCTCCACGAATAATGTGGCGGCTGACCTCAGCACGAGATCACTTCTAGCAAACTCTTCGGCCACTAGCTTCATCATCAACACTAATATCTGCATGGATATGTAGGTAAGGAGTGAGTTAATTGTGAATATAGCCCAGTAAGATCCTCGACCCGCTACTTTGAATACCTCTGGAACAAGTGTTAGAAAATACAAACACATCACAACAAGAAGAATATAATAAACATGAAAATTATATAACTACGCAGTATATATGTATCAACAGGGTTAATAAGAATTTACCAACAAGGGTACACATATTTTAATACAGTACACACTAAGGACTTGTCATAAATGTAGAAAAAGAAATTAACCAACACCTCTACGAGTCCACAATGGCACCACAATGCCTCAAATATGTGACGGAGCATACACAATGCCCCAAATATATCAAGAAACATACACAATGCTCGGGTGATGTACAAAGGCATACACAATGCCCCAACAGGCGTGATACGACTGTGAGCCATGATGTTGAGTTTGATAGTTTGATACAGGCCATCAAACAACTTATAAAATAATTTTTTTATATTTTTCATAAAATAATATATTTGCGGCTAGTCTAAGACCACATAGACCAGGCAGAGAAAACACATTTTTAAAACGAGTTTTACAAAAGCAAGTATCAAAACTTAAAGTCTGAGTTACCTCGCTAACGACAATTCCTCAACCTTGCGACGTCCAAAACACCAACCAAGCACCTTCAATGGCATCAGTCTCGTTCGTGATACACCTGAAACATTCAAATAAGTCGACTTTGATTTCTTTCTGAATCCTTAGCAAAAAAAGCAATACTTTTATCTCTTTCACCAAAAAATAATTATCACCCAATGATTGCACTACCCAAGAGGCCAGATAGAATTACGTGTTCTCTCTCAATTCTGCCGACACCGTAACCTTTCCTTCCTGTAGCATTTTTTTCTATTGCTTTTCTTAATAGTTGAACTAACTAATAAGAATTAACCTACTACTTATATACTTGTTTATCCAAAAAACGGATAGAATTGAATTTATACGTAGTTCTAAGGATACGTGGTATAACTTAGTACAAATTGGAAAAATAAGTAAAGATATATCAAATATTAACTGTAAAAAAGAATGAATACAAACCCAAATTGAGTAGAGAATGATTGATAAATGAACATGATAGATCAATATCAATAGCCAAAAAAGTATAATATTTGCTAGATGTTATGTAAATCTCAATAAAATCTGAATGTGAGAATGTATGAATGTATGAATCAATCACTGCCTTTTACAAATGATAGCCACTCTTAATATAGTGGAGGAATCTTACTTTGGATATATTTAAAAATACATAGTAGGGATCCCATGATAAATTAATTAATAGGTTTTTACTTGATTCAAGCCGTGATTTCAGCCGAGATTCTCTCCCCAAATGCGGCTATAATGGTTTTTTTGTTCCTTGGCTCAGTCTCGATCTTGGACGGTCTCGGTATTGATCGGTCTCTGGGACTCGAGCTCGACCTTGACTCGATCTCGGTATTGATCGGTCTCTGGGTCTCGAGCTCAACCTTGACTCGATCTCGGTACTGATAGATCTTTGGGTCTCGAGCTTCACCTTCCAACTTCACATCACAACTCGATATTATAATGACGAACCTCGGTCCATCAAGCTCCAATCTAGATTAGTCAGACGAAGGGCAAACTCGGTTTTGACCGTATACACGAAGCGCAAACTCTCCAAGCTCTTGAACCAGAATTGTTATGGATGGGCTTGGCCCACTTCCCCATGAATTGTTATCGTAGTTTTGCCCCACTTAATTAACTAATTTATACTCACTTCAAAGCTACTTAGATGATCCAATTAATGTTTTACATCCTTTTTGTATAGGTATGAGCAAATATAAGTGTATCTATGTCACGACCCAAACTAACCTCTGTCGTGATGGCGCCTATCGTGGAACTAGGCAAGCCGACTCATTTCCAAAACAAACCAAAATTTTTATTTCAAAGATAATTTCAAGGTTATTTAACATAAAACCTCCATTTAAAGAGTTCAAATCAAAGAAAAACAGAAGTGCGGAAAAGAAAAGTCTGACTTCGGGGTATCACTAGTCATGAGCATATACTACTATCTATCTAACAATATCAAGGCTAACTCAGCCCGAAAAATAGCTAAATACAACTAGAGGAAGATAAGAGGGAGAAGAGTACGGGCTGCGATCGCCAAACAACTACCTTGCTATTTCCAAGGAAATCTGCAACCAGAACACTCAATAACTGCTACCGTGTCTAGCTACACCTTGATCTGCACACAAGGTGCATGAAGTAACGTGAGTACGCCAACTCAGTTAGTAACAACAGTAAATAAAGACTGGGCAGTAGTGACGAGCAATAAAGCATATAACGTTCATATCAGCAAATCTCAGTAAAATACCACATGCTCTTAAAAAAAATCAGGATTTGAATCAAACATCTCGTTTAAACCCAGTTCCAGTAAAAATTATTTAAAGACATTTTTCCAACGGTTTTTAAAACAAAGGCTCAATGCAAAGGTGAGAAAAAATGATGAAATCATAAACAGCCCCTCGGGCAAAACATCACTCATATACTGCCCCTCGGGCAAACCTCACAGTCACTCGTGCCACTCGGGCATACCTCACAATCACTCTTGCCACTCGGGCATACCTCACAATAACTTTTGCCACTCGGGCATACCTCACAATCACTCTTGCCACTCGGGCATACCTCACAATCACTCTTGCCTCCCAGTCACTCAGCACTCTGCACTCGCACTCAGTAGGTACCTGCGCTCACTGGGGGTGTGTACAGACTCCGGAGGGGCTCATTCAGCCCAAGCGCTATAATCTGCATGGACAACTCACGTGCGATAATAATAAAGTATGCTACAGGCGGGCAGCCCCGATCCACACTCATCCTCACAAATCAGGCCCTCGGCCTCACTCAGTCATAAAGTATGATGCAGGCGGGCAGCCCCGATCCACACTCATCCTCCCAAATCAGGCCACTCGGGCATTTCAGTAAAATAGGGCATTCGGCCCAAAACATTTATATGCATCAAAATAGAGTCATAAAAACTGCTTTATGCGGTAAACAAGTATAAACATGACTGAGTATAGATTTCCAATCGAAAACAATGAGAGGATGGTAAGAAACAGCCCCTAAGGGTCCAAACAGCATTGGTGCAAGGCCCAAACCTGGCATTTAGCCCAATTTACAGAAAATCTTTCTAAAACATGTAAGTATCAATGGTTTAACAAAGTATGCAACTTTACAGTTGCTACGGGACGGACCAAGTCGCAAATCCCCAACAGTGCACGCTCACACGCCCGTCACCTAGAATGCGCGTCACTTCAAAATAGTAGAATGATACGAAATCCGGGGTTTCATACCCTGAGGACCAGAATTACAATCGTTACTTACCTCAAATCGCGAAATTCTTATTCTGCAATGCCCTTTCCTCGTGAATTGGTCTCCAAATGCCTCGAATCTGGTCATAAATAATTCGTTTCAGTCAATAAAATTCATTGGAATTAATTCAACAAGATAATAATGATTTCTCCATAAATATTCAAAAATTAGCTCAAATCTACAAATCTTATTTCCAAATTTCTAAGTTCCAATCTCCGATTTACACCTCAAAATCATGTAATCTAGTCGGATTATTCAATGATAATTCAATATTATGGAGTAAAAATGATCACAAGGGACTTACCTCAAGTTTTCCTTGAAAATATATCAAAAATATCGCCTCTCCTCAAGCTCCAATTTGTCAAAAATGGCAAATGGGACGAAGTCCCTGTTTCTATAATTCTGCCCAGACATCCTCGATTCTGCCTCGATCTTGGCCTTCGATCGGGGTCCTCGATCCTGGTCCTCGGTTCTAGTTCTCGATCCTGGTTCTCGATCCTGGCCCTCGATTATGTCTTCGACCTGGCCTTCGATCGTGACCCTCGACCCTAGGCTTGATCATGCCTTCGATCGTGGCCCTCGACTCTAGGCTCGATCATGGTTTCGATCGTGGCCCTCGACCCTGTGCTCGATCTGTGATTTGATCATGGCACTCGACCCTAAGCTCGATCTCGGCTCACATCAGGGCTCGATTTTTGGGCAGAAGCAATTTCTAACAGAAGAAAATTGCAGCAGCTGTTCTAGTTCAATGTTTTATCCGATAACCATCCGAAACTCACCCGAGGCCCTCGGGACCTCAACCAAATATACCAACAAGTCCTAAAACATCATACGAACTTAGTCGAATCCTCAAATCACCTCAAACAATGCTAAAACCATGAATTACACCCCAATTCAAGCCTAATGAACTTTGAAATTTCTAATTTCTATAAACAACTCCGGAACCTATCAAATCACGTCCGATTGACCTCAAATTTTTCACACAAGTCCTAAATGACATAACAGAGGTATTCCAATTTTCAGAATCGGATTCCGACCCCGATATCAAAAAGTCAACCCCCCAGTCAAACTTCTCAAAAATAAAACTTTCGGCATTTCAAGCTTAATTCCTCTACAGACTTCCAAATAATATTTCGGACACGCTCCTACGCCCAAAATCACCAGACGGAGCTATTAGAATCATCAAAATTCAAATCCGAGGTCGTTTACACATAGATCCATATCCGGTCCATTTTTCTAACTCAATTTTTCAATTATGAGACTAAGTGTCTCATTTCACTCCGAGTTCCTGGAGTCTCAAATAGGCGTGGATATCTGCTCCGCATCTCCTGATCGGTTTCCCAGGTAGCCTCCTCCACAGGCTGACCTCTCAATTGCACCTTCACTGAAGCTATATCCTTTGACCTCAACCTTCGAACCTGCCGATCCAAAATAGCCACCGGCTCCACATCATAAGTCATATCACCCTCCAACTGAACCGTGCTGAAATCCAAAACATGGGACGGATCTCCAATATACTTCCGGAGCATGGAAACATGAAACACTGGATGCACACTCGACAAGCTGGGTGGCAAGGCAAGCTTATAAGCCACCTCTCCTATCCTCTGAAGCACCTCAAAAGGCCCAATGAACCGGGGGCTCAACTTGCCCCTCTTCCCAAACCTCATAACACCCTTCACGGGTGATACCTTCAGCAAAACCTTCTCCCCAACCATAAAAGACACATCACGAACCTTCCTATCCGCGTAGCTCTTCTGCCTGGACTGCGCAGTGCGAAGCTGCTCCTGAATCAATTTCACCTTATCTAATGCGTCCTGGACCAAGTCTGTACCTAAGAGCCTAGCCTCACCCGGATCAAACCATCCAACCGGAGATCTACACCTCCTCCCATACAAAGACTCATACGGAGCCATCTGAATACTCGACTGATAACTGTTGTTATATGCAAACTCCGCGAGTGGCAGAAACTGGTCCCATGAACCCCTAAAGTCGATGACATAAGCACACAACATATTCTCCAGTATCTGAATAGTGCGCTCGGACTGCCCGTCCGTCTGAGGGTGAAAAGTTGTGCTTAATTCAACCTGAGTACCCAACTCTCGCTGCACGGCCCTAAAAAACTGCGATGTGAACTGAGTACCCCTATCTGAAATGATGGAAACTGGGACACCATGGAGGCGAACGATCTCTCGGATGTAAATTTCAGCCAACCGCTCTGAAGAGTAAGTAGTACCAAATGGAATGAAGTGTGTGGACTTGGTCAGCCGATCCACAATAACCCAAATAGCGTCGAACTTCCTCGGAGTCCGTGGGAGACCAATTACAAAGTCCATAGTGATCCGCTCCCACTTCCACTCTGGGATCTCTAACCTCTGAAGCAAGCCACCCGGTCTCTGATGCTCATACTTAACCTGCTGACAGTTTAGACACCGAGCCACAAACCCAACTATATCCTTCTTCATCCGCCTCCACCAATAGTGTTGCCTCAAATGCTGGTACATCTTTGCAGCACCCGGATGGATGGAATACCGCGAGCTGTGGGCCTCCTCAAGAATCAGCTCTCGAAGCCCATCTACATTAGGCACACATATCCGGCCCTGCATTCTCAGCACCCCGTCATCACCAAAAGTCACATCCCTAGCATCACCTCTCTGAACCTTGTCTTGAAGAACGAGCAAGTGAGGGTCATCATACTGACGCTCCCTGATACGGTCATAAAGAGAAGACCTGGAGACCACACAAGCCAATACCCGACAAGGCTTCGAAATATCCAATCTGACAAGCTGGCCTGCTAAGGTCTGAACATATAATGCCAAAGGTCTCTTTGCTGCTGGAAGATATGCTAAACTCCCCAAACTCTCTGCCCGACGACTCAAAGCATCGGCCACCACATTGGCCTTCCCCAGATGGTACAAAATATTGATATCATAGTCCTTAAGAATCTCCAACCATCTCCGCTGACGCAAATTAAGATCCTTCTACTTTAACAGATACTGCAAACTCCGGTGATCTGTATAGATCTCACAATGAACCCCATACAAATAATGATGCCAAATCTTCAAGGCGTGAACAATGGCTGTTAACTCAAGATCATGGACAGGATAATTATTCTCATGGGTCTTCAACTGGCGCGAGGCATAGGCAATCACCCTACCCTCCTGCATAAAAACACAACCAATGCCTATCATCGAGGCATCATAATACACGGTGTAAAAACCTGAAGCTGATGGCAGAACTAACACTGGAGCTGTGGTCAAAGCAGTCTTGAGCTTCTAAAAGCTCTCCTCACATTCATCCGACCACCTGAATGGAACACCCTTTTGGATCAGTTTGGTCAAGAGCGGTGCAATAGATGAAAATCCCTCCATAAAGCGACGGTAGTAACCCGCCAAACCAAGAAAGCTCCTAATCTCCGTGGCTGAGGACGGTCTGGGCCAACTCTGCACCGCCTTTATCTTCTTTGGATCCACCTGAATACCCTCACTGGACACCACGTGCCTCAAGAATGCTACTGAACTGAGCCAAAACTCACATTTAGAGAACTTTGCATAAAGTTTCTCCTCCCTCAATCTCTGCAATACAACCCTCAAATGCTGAACGTGCTCTTCCTGGCTACGAGAGTACACCAGGATGTCATCAATGAATACAACGACGAATGAGTCCAAATAGGGCAGGAATACACTGTTCATCAGATGTATGAACGTTGTTGGGGCATTGGTCAGCCCAAAAGACATCACCAAGAACTCATAATGGCCATATCGGGTTCTAAAAGTTGTCTTGAGAATATCTGAATCCCGAATCTTCAGCTGGTGATAACCGGACCTCAAATAAATCTTGGAGAACACCCTCGCTCCCTGAAGCTGGTCGAATAAATCATCAATGCGAGGCAAAGGATACTTATTCTTGACTGTGACCTTGTTCAACTGCCTGTAATCAATACACATTCTCATGGAACCATCCTTCTTTTTCACAAATAGAACCGGTGCACCCCAAGGTGACACACTAGGCCGAATAAACCCCTTATCAAGGAGTTCCTGAAGTTGTTCTTTCAATTCCTTCAACTCCGTCGGTGCCATACGATACGGTGGAATAGAAATGGGCTGAGTGCCTGGCACCAAATCAATACCAAAGTCAATATCCCTGTCAGGCGGCATGCCTGGTAGGCCTACAGGAAACACATCCGAAAAATCACGTACCACTGGAACAGAATAAATGACAAGAATCTATGCACTAACATCCCTCACAAAAGCCAAATAAGATAGGCAACCCTTCTCAACCATGCGCTGAGCCTTCAAATATGAAATCACCCTACTTGGTACATAATCTACAGAACCGCTCCACTCAACCCTTGAAATTCCTAGCATAGCCAACATCACCATCTTAGCATGACAATCTAGAACAGCATGACATGGAGATAACCAATCCATACCCAATATCATATCAAAGTCAACCATACTGAGCAACAATAGATCTACTCGGGTATCCAGACCCCCAATAGTCACCACACATGACCGATATACGCGGTCCACAATAATAATATCGCCCACAGGAGTAGATACATGTACATATAAAAATAAGGACTCACGAGGCATATCCATAAAAATGGGCGAAATACGAGGAAACATATAAATACGTGGAACCAGGGTCAAATAATACTGAGGCATCTCTGTGGCAAACTGAGACAATACCTGTAATTACAGCATCTGAAGCAATAGCATCTAGTCTAGCAGGGAGAGCATAGAAACGGGCCTGAACACCCCCAATCTGCCTCCCCCTCTAGGGCGACCCCTAGCTGACTGACCTCCACCTCGAGCTAACTGGGGGGGTGGTGAGGTAGCTGGTGCTGTAGTCGGAGGCTGACTCCTCTGCTGAGATAGACCTCCATGACGACAAGGACACTGCCTCTACATACGCCCAAGCTCCCCACACTCAAAATACCTCCCTGGTGCTGGCGGTGGGAAACTGAAGGGAACTCCTAGCATTGGGATGACTGATAGAAGAACCTAGCATGGAAGAGCCCTGAACAGGTGGAGGACGGGACAAACTCTAAACTGGAAGGGCACTAAGTGATGAGTGTCCCTGATGAGAACTGTGAGAACCATGGCCAGATGATGCACCCCGATGAAATGGCCGAGTTGACTGAGCCTGTCTGAAATGACAAACTCTACCGTGCTGGAACTGACTCCCAAAAGGAGCACCGCTGAATCCACCCTGACCACGAGGCCTCTTGGCCTCTCACTCAACCCTCTCCTGACCGCGAACCATCTCAATCTACCGAGCAATGTCAACAACCTCATCAAAGGTAGCACCCAAAACCCGCTCCCTGGTCATGAGCAACTGTAGCTGATAAGTGAGGCCATCAATAAACCTCATGATCCTCTCTCTGTCCGTGGGAACCAACCAGATAGCATGACGGGCCAACTCGGAGAACCGCATCTCATACTGCATCACAGACATATCACCCTAGCGGAGCCGCTCAAATTGTCTATGAAGCTCCTCTCTGCGGGATCGAGGAACGAACTTCTCCAAAAAGACCACGGAGAACTGCTACCAAGTAAGGGGTGCTGCGCCAATAGGCCTACGCCTCTCGTAAGTCTCCCACCATCTGAGTGCAGCCCCAGAAAACTGAAAGGTAATGAATGAGACCCCACAAGTCTCCAAAATACCAGCAGTACGGAGTATCCTCTGACACCTATCCAAAAGGTCCTGAGCATCCTCTCTCTCTATGCCACTGAAAGGTGGTGGCTGAAGTCTCCCAAACCTCTCCAACCTGCGCTGATCATCCTCAGGCATAGCAGGAACCACATAATCCTGAGCAACAGCAACTGGCTGGGCTGGTGGTAGCTCTGGTGTCTGAAGTCCCTGAATAACCTGCTCGGGTGTGCGAGCGACAAGAGTCTGAGTGCCTCCCCTGGCCTGAGAAGTGGTTGCGGCCGTCGAAATAGAGATCGCCTGAGCAAGGCCAATACACGCGGTCAGAATCTGAGCTAGGGCCTCCTGAAGGCCTAGAATCACAATAGACACAGGTGGTGCCTGAGCTGGTGCATCAACAACTAGAACTTTGTCCTGATCTGGGACAACCGATGGATCTGTAGGTACTATCCCAACTGTTGTACGGGCTGCACCTCTGCCCCTACCACGGCCTCTACCGCGGCCTCGGCCTCTCACGGCCCTGGCTGGTGGTACTGGTAGCTGTCCCTCCTGACCGGTAGCACGAGTCCTCACCATCTGTGAGAGAATGAAACAACAAATGTATAGTTACTAGAATCAATAGATTCGCACGACAAGAATTCAAGAATGTGGAGTTTCCTAAAGGTTCTGCAGCCTCCTGAAGATAAGTACAGACGTCTCCGTACCGATCCGCAAGACTCTACTAAACCCGCTCATGACTCATGAGACATATGTAACCTAGGCTCTGTTTCCAATCTGTCACGACCCAAACTAACCTCTGTCGTGATGGCGCATATCGTGAAACTAGGCAAGCTGACTTATTTCCAAAACAAACCGAAATTCTCATTTGAAAGATAATTTCAAGGTTATTTAACATAAAACCTCCATTTAAAGAGTTCAAATCAAAGAAAAATAGAAGTGCGGAAAATAAAAGTCCGACATCGGGGTGTCACTAGTCATGAGCATATACTACTATCTGTCTAACATTATCAAGGCTAACTCAGCCCGAAAAATAGCTAAATACAACTAGAGGAAGATAAGAGGGAGAATAGCAGGGGTTGCGATCCCCAAACAACTACCTTGCTATATCCAAGGAAATCTGCAACCAAAACACTCAATAACCGCTACCGTGTCTAGCTACACCTGGATCTACACACAAGGTGTAGGGAGTAACATGAGTACGCCAACTCAGTTAGTAACAACAATAAATAAAGACTGAGCAGTAATGACGAGCAATAAAGCATATAACGTTCATATCAAGAAATCTCAGTAAAATACCACATGCTCTTAAAAATAAATCAGGATTTGAATCAAACATCTCGTTTAAACCCAGTTCCAGTAAAAATCATTTAAAGACGTTTTTCCAACAGTTTTTAAAACAAAGGCTCAATGCAAAGGTGAGAAAAAAAATGATGAAATCATAAACAGCCCCTCGGGCAAAACATCACTCATATACTGCCCCTCGGGCAAACCTCACAGTCACTCGTGCCAATCGGGCATACCTCATAATCACTTTTGCCACTCGGGCATACCTCACAATCACTCTTGCCACTCGGGCATACCTCACAATCACTCTTGCCTCCCAGTACTCAGCACTCGGCACTCGCACTCAGTAGGTACTTGCGCTCACTGGGGGTGTGTACAGACTCCGGAGGGGCTCCTTCAGCCCAAGCGCTATAATCTGCACGGACAACTCACGTGCGATAATAATAAAGTATGCTGCAGGCGGGCAGCCCCGATCCACACTCATCCTCACAAATCAGGCCCTCGGCCTCACTCAGTCATAAAGTATGCTGCAGGCGGGCAGCCCCGATCCACACTCATCCTCACAAATCAGGCCACTCGGGCATTTCAGTAAAACAGGGTTCGGCCCAAAACATTTATATGCATCAAAATAGAGTCATAAAAACTGCGCTATGCGGTAAACAAGTATAAACATGACTGAGTATAGATTTCCAATCGAAAACAATGAGAGGATGGTAAGAAACAGCCCCTAAGGGTCCAAACAGCATTGGTGCAAGGCCCAAACCTGGCATTCAGTCCAATTTACAGAAAATCTTTCTAAAACATGTAAGTATCAATGGTTTAACAAAGTATGCAACTTTACAGTTGCTACGGGATGGACCAAGTCGCAAATCCCCAATAGTGCACGCTCACACGCCCGTCACCTAGCATGTGCGTCACTTCAAAATAGTAGAATGATACGAAATCCGGGGTTTCATACCCTCAGGACCAGATTTACAATCGTTACTTACCTCAAATCGCGAAATTCTTATTCTGCAATGCCCTTTCCTCGTGAATTGGTCTCCAAACGCCTCGAATCTGGTCATAATTAATTCGTTTCAGTCATTAAAATTCATTGGAATTAATTCCACAAGATAATAATGATTTCTCCATAAAAATCCAAAAATTAGCTCAAAAACCGCCTGTGGGGCCCACATCTTGGAACTCGACAAAAGTTACAAAATACGAAAGCCCATTCAACAATGAGTCTACACATACCAATTTTACCAAAATCCGACCTCAACTCGACCCTCAAATCTACAAATCTTATTTCCAAATTTCTAAGTTCCAATCTCTGATTTACACCTCAAAATCATGTAATCTAGTCAGATTATTCGATGATAATTCAATATTATAGAGTAAAAATGATCACAAGGGACTTACCTCAAGTTTTCCTTGAAAATATATCAAAACTATCGCCTCTCCTCAAGCTCCAATTTGTCAAAAATGGCAAATGGGACGAAGTCCCTGTTTTTATAATTCTGCCCGGACATCCTTGGTTCTGCCTCGATCTTGGCCTTCGATCTTGGCCTTCGATCGGGGTCCTCGATCCTAGTCCTCGGTCCTGGTCCTCAATCCTGGTTCTCGATCCTGGCCCTCGATTATGTCTTCGACCGTGACCCTCGACCCTGGGCTCGATCATGCCTTCGATCGTGGCCCTCGACTCTAGGCTCGATCATGGCTTCAATCGTGGCCCTCAACCCTGAGCTCAATCTGGGCTTCGATCATGGCCCTCGACCTTGAGCTCGATCTGGGCTCACATCTGGGCTCGATTTCTGGGTAGAAGCAATTTCCAACAAAAGGAAATTGGAGCAGTTGTTCTAGTTTAATTTTTTATCCGATAACCATCTGAAACTCACCCGAGGCCCTCGGGACCTCAACCAAATATACCAACAAGTCCTAAAATATCATACGAACTTAGTCGAATCCTCAAATCACCTCAAACAACGCTAAAACCATGAATTACACCCCAATTCAAGCCTATGAACTTTGAAATTTCTAATTTCTACAAACAACTCCGGAACCTATCAAATCACGCCTGATCAACCTCAAATTTTGCACACAAGTCCTAAATGACATAACAAAGATATTCCAATTTTCAGAATCGGATTCCGAACCTGATATCAAAAAGTCAACTCCCGGTCAAACTTCTCAAAAATAAAACTTTCGGCATTTCAAGCCTAATTCCTCTACGGACTTCCAAATAATATTCCGGACACGCTCCTAAGCCCAAAATCACCATACGGAGCTATTGGAATCATCAAAATTCAAATCTGAGGTCGTTTACACATAGGTCCATATCCGGTCCACTTTTCTAACTCAATTTTTCAATTATGAGACTAAGTGTCTCATTTCACTCCGAGTTCCTTCCGGACTCGAACCAATTAACCTGATATAACATAATATAGCTTAATAACATAAAAAGAAGTAGGAATGGGGAAAGCGGGGTTATAACTCTAGAAACGACCGGCCGGGTCGTTACAATTTATATACAATATGAAAATATATTAAATAAGTACTCATGGCTATAGATATGATTCTCTCTCTCTCTCTCTCTCTCTCTCTCTCTCTCTATATATATATATATATATATATATATATATATATATATATATATATATATATATATATATATATATATATATATGATCATATATATTAATTTAAATATGAAAACTATTACATCTAAAAATAATCAAAGCTTTTCAAAAAACAAATCAGGTTGTTACAAATACAAATCATGAGCTTTTAAGACTTAGAATTTATAAAAGTTGGTACGAAATAAATACATCATCTGTTCGAAGTCGACATAAAGAAATTAGAAAAATCTAAAGCTACCAAGGACAAGTGGCAACTATAGCCGGAACGCAGATACATCTTCGATGCCAGCTCCCACCCTACACAGCAACTCCAACTCTAAAATCTGTACACAAGGTACAGAAGTGTAGTATGAGTACAACCGACCCTATGTACCCAGTAAATATCTTGTCTAACCTCGGTGAAATAGTGACGAGGATTTTTAGTTAAAAGATACTTACTGATATAACATGTGTAGTAGACTAGCAATGGAACAATACTAGAAGATAATAGAAAAGAGTACAAGAAACAAATAGGCGAAGCAGTAAATGATTACTAGAAGAATTCACAGTCAATATTTCTCAATGTCATGACTAATCCTTTCCTTAAAGTGATAACCAACAAACCACTGTAGTAAATTCATAACTTTCATAGTGTGAGAAATGTACTCAAGATATCAAATCAATTGGCACGGCAACACCCTTCATGCATTTATCTCTTTCTCACCGAGCATACGTATGATAGTGCCAACTAGGTGAAAGAAATAATAATAACGATAAAGTGGGAGATACACAGGTAGCAATAACGAACAACACAGTGTATCTAGGCAACAATAACAGACTAGATAGGAGACATAGAAGTAATGATAGCATTTAAGATAGAGGAACATAAATTTCACTAGCTAACGTGGTAGAAGGCTTAGATGTAGATATAACAACCATGAAGGAAAACATGATCTTTATAAGCTAAACAAATAGAAGGCATGAATAAATAACATGGTAGAAAGCTTAGATATAGATATAACAAACATGAAGGAAAGTATGATCCTTATAAGCTAAATGAATAGAAGGCATGAATAACTAACATGGTAAAGCTTATACGAAAGTGCAACAAATGATAAACGGCATAGATATAGATATGACAAACAAGAAGGAAAGCATGATATTTGCAAGTTTAACAGATAGAAGGCATGGACAACACAACAACAATTGAGATAGGGGATAAATACAGAACAACAACGACAAGTCACATAGAAAATATAAGTGCAACAGTAACAACTCAAGATAAAGGCATGAATGTATACACATGGAAAGGATATCACAACATAATGCATGTCTCCCGTTCTCGCCTTCACGGAACACCCTTCGTGCCATGAACACATGATAATATAAGAACAATGGCACGACATCACTCTTCGTGCTTTTACTCTCCTCCTCACATGATAATGTAAATGAAATGGTACGGCATCACCCTTAGTGTTAAATATGAAACATGATTACACATGATGATTTAACTTGACATGATATATGGAAAGAATGCAAATCACAAAATCCCTAAATTTGCCTAAAATGATTTATTTGAATTTTGTCTAGTTTTGGCGATCATAAATTTTATGATCTCTGATTGACCTAAAATTTGGTGGGTTTATAGTAAATGACCCGATAAGGACTCATTATTGTGCACTGAATCACGTCGCATTTCGATAGTTCATAGTTGTTTAAATGAATTTTTGGCAGTTTGTCGATTAAAACGCGATTTAAATATGACAAGGCATTCTTTAGTGTCAGTTTTATTTATGATAAATCTGAAGCATGACGACACAATAACATAAATTGATATATGATAAGATTGTATGTCATATTTTTAAATTCTTAAAAATGCTTAAAATAGTTACTTCCCGAATTTGGTCGCAATTTTGGAGATCATGACTTTGACGGTCTCCAATTGACCTAAAATTTAGTAGGTCTATTGGAAAAAATTGAATGAGTAATATTCACTAATATGTAGTGACTAATGTTATTTTTAGCATTTCAGGGCTTTTAGATGGACTTTTGGGTATTTGTTTTGAATTTTAAAAACTAAGTTCTCAGAGAAACTTACATGGTTGTGATCGAATAGTGATAAGAATTAATCCCTATGGTCATCACTATTATTTAAAGGTGAGATAATAAATTTACACATTGACTTTAGGCAGAGTAGGGTCTAGAATTTTTAAAATATGGGTACACCACTAAAGAAAGAATAAGAAAATATTTAGTGAGAATCAATCCTTGTTCCTTTGGGTAAATAACTTAGTATTCAATCAAGTGTATCATCCAAGCTTTTTGGAGTA
The DNA here is from genome assembly GCF_000715075.1 of Nicotiana tabacum. Lineage (NCBI taxonomy): Eukaryota > Viridiplantae > Streptophyta > Magnoliopsida > Solanales > Solanaceae > Nicotiana > Nicotiana tabacum. The sequence continues at coordinate 24,151,589 of NC_134094.1, read as the reverse complement.
TATGGGCCAACAGATAATATTAGATCAATTCTAAAAAATATATGCATAAAATACCTAGTATAACGGAGAGGCCATTGGTTGACGTGCCCCATAATCTAGGCTATAAATTTTTCCTTGACTTTAGGTCTTTTTCTATATCGGATAAATTTATTAGAATCTCACTAAGTATAATTACTAGTTATTGATAACCTATGTTGGCTTTCAATCCGAGATTTACACAATGAATTGATTTTGTAGTTATATTAAATGGTGATGAAAATAAATTTCTATGGTCTCCTATTATTAATTTCAAATGAGTAATATATGTACACGTTGATTTTAGGTCTCATATAAATTTATCATAAGGTCGCTATGTGAAATTATTAGAAATTGATAACATATACTTACTCACCATCTGAGTTTACATGCAGAATCAACAGAACTAGAACTATTAATAATGATATTCACTTGACTTTAAATAACTATACAAAATTTAATTCTAACTTTACAGCAATTGTGTAATGACCCGGCCGGTCGTTTTGAGTATTTTAGCCCCGATCTCCTATTTATTGCCTTCTCTATGTTGTATTATGGTTACGTATCTTGCCGGGGTGTTTGGTTTTTGTTTCGGGTGAGTTTCGGAGTGAAATGGGACATATAGTCCCTAAGTTGGAGCTTTAAGTTGAAAGAGTTGACTCTAGTTTGACTTTGGTGTAGACAACTCCGAAATGGAGTTTTGACGATTCCAATAGCTCTGTAAGGTGATTTTAGACTTAGTATCGTGTTCGGATGTTGATTTAGAGGTCTGTAGGTTGTTTTGGCCTGAATTAGCGAAAGTTAGAAAGTTGATGGTTTGGTAGGTTGGAAGGTTTGACCGGAGGTTGACTTTATTGATATCAGGGTCAGATACCGATTTCGGATATTGTAATAGGTCTTTCATGTCATTTATGACTTGTGTGCGAAATTTGAAGTCAATTGGAGTTGTTTTGGTATGAATCGGCATTAGTTTGGAATTCGAAAGTTCATATTTTCCATAGGCTTGAATTGGATTGCGATCCATAGAATTGATGTTGTTTAATGTGATTTTTGACCTCGAGTAGGTCCGTTATGAGTTTTGAAACTTGTTGGTATATTCGGACGGGGTCGTGGGGACTCCGGGTGTGATTCAGATGGAATCCGAAACAAGTTTGGACTTTGTGTGATTGCTGAAGGTTGTTGTGTCTGGGGCAATCGCACCTGCACATTTCTGGGTCGCATGTGCGACACCGCAGGAGCGGCCCTTGTGCCGCAGAAGCAGATTTTTGCATGCCCAGCTAGGACCGCCGGTGCGGTCCATATTCCGCAGAAGTGGAAGCGCAGGAGCAGAAGGGGCATCGCATGAGCGGAGTTGAGTGAGCAGGAGAAGGAATGTATATACGGGCTCGCAAAATCGAGCCATAGGTCGCAGAAGCATTAGCGCAGGTGCGCTTTGGTGTCTGCAGATTCGCATTCTCAGAACTTAAGTCATGGCCGCACCTGTGATGGAATTTCCGCAGGTACGGAGTCGCAGATACGGTTGTGGGTTCGCAGGTGCGAATTCCCTAGGCAGAAAAAGACTTAAGTCGGGGGTTTGCTTTCATAATCCATTTTTGGACCTAGTGAGCTCTGTTTGTGGCGATATTTGGAGAGATTTTCAAGAAAAACATTGGGGTAAGAAATCCTAACTCGATTTTGGTAAATTACACGAATCTATTGTTAATTTCATCATTTAATTAGTGATTTGAGTAGGAAATATGAGGAAACTTTGTGAAAACTTATTAGGCTAAGATTTGGGGATTTGAAAGGCGATTTGAGGTTAGATTTGAGTAACTCTTGTATGGTTGGACTCCTTATCGAATGGGTGTTCGGATTTTATAATTTTGGTCAGGTTCCGAAATACGGGCCCAGGTTCATTTTTGGAGTTGACTTTTTATTTCTTTGCAAAGATCATAATTTTATTGTTCGGAATAGTTTCCTATAATTTATATTTATAGTATGAATTTGTGTTGGCTAGATTCGAGTCGTTCGGAGTTGGATAATCGAGGGAAAGGCCTACTAGTGGATTGAGTAGCGTATTTTGAGGTAAGTGTCTTGCCTAACTTTGTGTGAGGGAATTACCTCTTAAGATTGGTGTTGTTTTGTGATAAATGTGATGTGTGGAAGCCGTGTACGCAAGGTGACGAGTGTGTACATGGGCTAAATGTGAAAATTTACCGGTTTTAGCTATGTAGATTCTTTTCATGCCTTAATCGAGTTATCTTAACATGTTATCTTCATCATCATTAGTCTATTTTTATATGCTCTACTTGTCTTACCTCTTACTTGTTGATTGCTCTACATGTTTAGTTGAAGTTCTTGTTTTCTTTATTCCATATTCATTATTTGACCGTTGAATTCTTTACTTGAAGTCGTTATTCTTGGAATATCTTGTTGATGAAATTGGTATTGAGTTATAAAGGTCGTGATTCACATTGAGGCAAAGTATTAAGATGTGAAATACTATTCTGTTGATTTATTCACTTCCGGTTGTTATTGTTGAGACTCTTGTGTACATTGTGGCTGAGCCATGGGCTCTTTATTGTGAAAACACTGTTATTGTTGCTTTTTTGGCAAGTTGTGATATTGGGCACTTGAGGTGCGATTTGTGATACGTTGTGATATTGATACGCATGCGGTGGTATAATATTTTGGGGTTGAAACGCATGTGGTGAGATAAGGTGGGAGTGATATGCGTGGCTAGTAAGGGAACTACTAGAATCCACGCGGTGTAATAAGGTGGGCTAAAACGCGGGAAGCTATTTCGGGAAAAATGATTTTTAAAACTAAAATGCAATGCTCCCGTGGTGATATAAGGAAAGATTGTGAATTATTTTGTGATTTGAGACTACGAGGCGGTACCTCGGTAGTGACTCTTGTTGATACTTCTCTTTTACTTCACTTGTGTTTTGTTGTTTCATTTTCTTGGTATAACCTCCCTTGTGTTCTTCGTGATGCATCATTTGTCATAGTCAGTGTAGTTAATCTTGGCGTATTCCATACTTGTTTTATTTCCATTGTTATTATTATTACACTGTTAATTACTCATTTTGTTTCTTATATATTCCAGTAGGGCCCTAACCTGACCTCGTCACTACTCTACTGAGGTTAGGCTTGGCACTTACTGGGTACCATTGTGGTGTACTCATGCTCCGCTTTTGCACATCATTTTGCGCAGATCCAGGTACCTCCTACCAGTCCAGGCATCAGTAAGCTGAGTTCGTACATGAAGATTTCAAGGTACACCTGCCAGCGTCCGCAAGTCTCGGAGTCACCCTCTATGTACTTTATATTTTCCTTCTTTTACTAGATACAGTTATATAGGGATGACTAGGATACCGCTGTAGAGCTTGTGACTCAATATCACCGGGTTTTGGGAAAATTGTATATGTTTAGTTATGGAGTTTTTCTTTATTATAAATCGTTGAGTATTTGGGAGTTTATTTTTTATTTCAGTTATATTCCGCATGTTTGTTAGGCTTACCTAGTCTTAGAGACTAGGTGCCATCACGACATCATATAGAGGAAAATTGGGGTCGTGACAATCGGTCAAGGAGCACAACGAGATGATTGAGCATATCACATGAGTTCTACCATTTATCAAGGGCATCAACATAAACAACTACTCTCAGCAGCCGCGGAAGCCGAGTGCGGCCATACTATCGAACCCGGGACTCACATGATCATGTCATAACTTATATGACTGGAATAAAAGGGAACAATATCACAAAGAAAGAAATCAAGTTAGTACTTGTCAAGAAGTTCGGAGATACTCTGACTGAAAGAGCTCTAACTTGGTAAAAACTCCATTAATTCCCTTGGTGAACTTGCAGAAACTTTTATCAAAGTATACTCTGTATAACAAAAAGTGGAGAAATGGAATACATTTTCAAAATTCAATAAGGAGACACGGAGCTGATCCGGGATTTCATAGATTGGTTCCAGAGAGAAAGGATGTTGCTTCCTACTGTGTCAGACAACTGGGGAACCATGGTATTTACCCTCAAAATCGGATAACAATTGCATTTGTATGTGATTTTAAGAATATACGGATTCACTTGATACAAAATGATAAATTGAGTTTCAATTGAAATAAATAATGATAAAGTAAATCCAAACCACACGAATTGGATAATTTCAGTCTTGGAAGACCAATCACCCTCTAACCGGATGTACTTCGATCGGTCTTACGATGCAGATGAATAAGAGCTTAAAGAGAAAAAAATAATATATTTCTTTTTGGAATGCATTACCATGTGTTTTATGAATTATAAGACCCCATTTATATAGTAAAGGAGTCCTACTTTAGGTACAATTCTATAAATGGTAAATAAATCTCTTGATTTACTAATTAAAGATCCCTTATCGATACGTGTCGTGATTCCCGTTGTAATATCCAACCGGTCACGAATATTTTTGCCTTCATTTGGATATGCTATCAATGTTTCTTCGAACTCGTTCGAGGCTAGGATCGATTCCGAGATCACTATTTCAATATTCTTCGAAGGCAGGCGTTTTTCCCTCGGGTTCTAACTCGGTGGGACTTGGGTCAATCTTCAGGTATTTATTGCCAAGTTTCGAGCCTGATCTACCATATTGCAAGCGAACTCGATTTTGGTCATATACAGATAGTCCCCTCATTTTTTGAAGAGTAGACGACGAGAAAACGACATGAGCTTCCGATCCTTACTTCGATATCCTGTGACGAAAATGACAAAACAAACGAAATGTCTCGTCAGTCAAGTCTTAATGGCATTCAATGCTTGTCAGTCGCCGATCGTCCATCCCTAGATGTGAACCGCCGCTGAAGAACTATAAAAACCTCTTCGTTTATTCATTTAAACTTTACATCCAAGCCATCTACCCTCATACCTTAGAAACCTCAATACTTTCTGGCATTTATATCTCGGTTATTTGAGACCTTTTGTAAGAACTCTTGTTCGTCTTTATCTCAAGTCATCAAGTGCATTCCTTTAACTTCCTCATTTTTCCTCTATTTTTCAAAGAAATGGCGAAGACTTCAAAAACCGTACCCCAAATAAAAACTGATTCCTCCCCGCGGCCGGCCGCCGAGGCCAAGGGGACCGCTTCGCGTACTGCCATCGAGGAACCAGTACCGGAACCTCCTATGAAAATGTTCATCCCCGGGGGGTGTCCGGTCAATGTTGATTTTAAGGTTGAAAACCTTTCCTCCATACAAGGCCGGTGCGAGGAGTTCTCGAGGTACCTCTGCTCGATCACTGAGGATGTTCTCCCCACGGTCAAAAAGGATTATAATTGGGTTGACAAGCACGTAGTGGTTCCTGACCCAGATGAAGCCATCACCACCCATGTCGAGGGATACTTAAGTGTCTACACTTATCCCTTTACACTGGGCCTATTGGATCCGGTCATCATCGACTTCTACAAAAGATACGAGGTATGCCTCGGTCAAATTCATCCTTCACTCTGGAGGATCGTGATCCTTATCCGATTCTTCTTGAGCAAGATCGATGGATGCTCGATCACCGTCGACCACCTTATGCGCTTATACAGTCCCCAAATCTTCCGGGGGGACTAATACAACTTGTGCGTCGGGCTAGCAAAGCCCCGTTCTCAAGTATTGATGAAGACCGAGATCGAGGCTGGCAAGGCTATTTCGTCCGAGTGAGGACTTCAGATCTGATCCCAACTGAGTATATGCCATTTTCCAAGAAGTGATATATATCACGTAATTATAATTTTTCTTTCAAAATTTGATTTTGTGCTTTTCTTCCTTCCTTCTTATCGGTGCTTTTGTGGTGGTGCAACTGTTGCTCGGGTCCCGAACGCAATCCCTCGACTCAAGGAGTGGGTCGAGGGCATCATATCACAAATGCCCTATTATGAGCACTCATGGAGTGAGCTTTTGAAGGGCCGTTGGGAGGCCCATTCTTATGGTGAGACTCCTTTCCTGAGCAAGTAATTTTTGGGTTCCTCTCGTGTCATTAAGTTCTCACTTGTTTTATTTCTTTTCGTAGGTTTATCCAAGGATGTCAAACTGAGGCCTCCAGCCAGTAGCAAGGACCTACCTATCGACTCCCCTGCTCCGAGATAGGCTGAAGAGAAGAGAAGACAGAGGGCTCCGAGTTCTTTGAGCTCCGAGAAGAAGAAAACAAGAAGAAGACTGGTGCGCAAGTCTAAAGAAAGCACCAACACTCGAGCACCATCTTTGGATTCACTCTATCGGTTGAGGGACGAATCCGAAGAAGAATGTGAAGCCTTCAATATGATGACCCACCTTCCACTACAACTCGAAGGGCAAGGGGCTTCCGAACCGGATAGAGGCGAGGCCGATCTGCCTCGGGTTAGGATGTCCGACAAGGAGGTTAGGGCTGAGGCTTCCCGGGATGCAGGCAATGCCCCGAAGGACGTACATGGTGTGATAGACATCACTGAGTCGCCCTCGTTCACCAGTCCATGTATAACAAAGCTCTAACGGTGAAAGAGCGTCCCAACGAGGGGGACCATGGAGAGGACAACCCCCTTTGCTTCTTTTTTTATGGAGTGGATTCTACCGCCATTGAGGACATCACCGGATTGGGTGACTTAGAGGTGCTGAAGAAGAGTCCATCTTCAGGAACAAGCGGGACTTCCTCAAGCCCGAAACTGATCAACCGGCTCACGGCTCCAAGCGTGGATCCTGACCGAAAGCCATCTATCATCATCTATATTTCGGACGATGCCCGAGGTCCTCTCCGCCCCCGTAGGGGTAACTAGCTACCTTCGGTGTCTGGTGACCGAGGAAGGCCAGGCCAAGATGAATGAGGTAGATGCGCCCTACCTATTCAATGAAGCACAACAAGTGCTAAACCGAGTAAGTTCAGATACTTCTTGATGACTTTAACTTATACTGAGACTAATTTGTAGATAACCCTAATATTTGTCTTTGTGTCTGTAGGCCTCAGTGCTTCATCATAAAACTTTTCTTCAATATCGGGACGAGCTGAACCAGCTTGAGGCCGAGGTCTAAGGGCTTACTAAGAATAGAGATATTTACAAAATTCTCAGCGAGCACCGTAAAGGGGAGGCTAAGAGCCTCTAAGCTGAGCTGGAGGTGGCTCGGAAGGAGCATGCCGACCTGGTCGAATAGGTGAAAATATTTGAAGTTAGTGACGATGAGCTAGACTCGGTGATTAATGGTCAGAATCAGCAGGACCAACAGAAGATCGATCGGATCGACCAACTCCGAGCTGAGTTGGATGTAGTCAAGGCCTAGGCCGAAGAATGAAGAGGTAGGATGGACCGCCTGGCCTTGGAAAAGTAGAATGCTCGAGCGCAGCTGACTTCGGCTGAGGTCCAGCTTCGAGCGGCAAAGGAAAACATCGAGGCGCGGGTCCAAAAGGTTGAGGAGCTTCAGTCTCAGTTATGCTCGGCCGTCTCTAATTGAGAAACTCTCGCCAAGGAACTCAAAATGGCCAAGTCGGTGGTTGTGGTGGTCAAAGTAGATGCCGATGAGATGGTGGCCCAATATAAGGCCAACGCCGAGGCGGCCCAAGATCAACTAAAGGATATCGTCGAGCACATGAAGTGGCAATCCCGAAGGGAGGCCCTTGAGGAAATTCATGCTCGAGATTTTGAACTATCAGTTGAAATTAAGAGTGCCAAGGGGCTCGAATCCGAGGCCAAGAAGTTGGCATATCCCGAGGAGGAAAAAGACTCAGAGGGTTCGAGCGGATCCGAGGGTGGAGGAGACTGCGAAGACCCTGGCGACGAGGCAGGTTCCGGTGAAGAAAAGGTTGTTTAAGTGCCGTGTACATTTTCCTTTATTTTTTGTATTTTTGTACTTTTGTACTTTTTGTCAAGGACGTTTAGCCTTTGTAAAGACTATATGTGTATATAATTTAAGGCTCATTTTTTCCCTTCGACAAATTTTGAGTTCGTTTTCCTTTGCTTTATTCTTTATGTTTGCAAATATCAAAATGTCTTAGCATGAAATAGTTAGGTCATGTTTGGAAGTTCGAACAGGACTTGCCTTCGACATTATTTTATTTAAGGCATCGTGGGGGTTTGGTATGACCGAAAACTTTTCCCCAAAGTACTTATAATTGTTTAGATTATAGTTTGCTGAGGGTAGCTTTTAGAACCGGTTTAGAAATTTTGAAGGCCTTGTTTTTTGTTATGGGTCTCGGACGTCTATGAGCCGTTTTAGTATGGTCGTAGCTGTTTTATTATAGTCATAGCTTTTTCAGTTCGGGTGTTGCCCAGTGGGCTTTTTTCCCCGAGATATCGGAGCTTGCCTAAGATAACAGTCCCCTAGTGAGGATGGCCGTAGCCTTTAAAGTTCGGGTGTTGCCCAGTGGGATTTTTGCCCCTAGTTATTCGGACTTGCCTAAGACAACAATCCTCGAGTGGGGATGACCGTAGCCTTTAAAGTTTGGGTGCTACCTACTAGGTCTTGTGCCCTCAGGCTCTTATAGCCCGGGGCCGTCCAAATTTGTCTTTGGACGGCAGTCCCCAAGTGAGAGCGATCCTTTGAACCCGGATAGAGGCGACACTTGGGCTCGATACCTTTGGGGGATCGAATGTAGTAAATTCTTTAAGAGAAAAAAAATAAAAGAAAATTTTTAAGTGACAAGATATTTATCTGCAAAGGTAAAGACTTTTTTATTTCTGTGTGTAATACATATGGTTACACATGTGTACAAGCTTTATGTCAGGGCTCGAGTAGCCTATGTGAGCAGGTTCATTCGACCATTTGGCCATTACAGTAAATCCTATCGATCGAGCCGAGACTATTCGGTCACAAAGTTTCTTTCCTTGCTAAAGTCATTGTCCGAGGGTGATGCCCCCCAGTGTTCAAGGCCGATCATAAGGAAGCCTTGAATACTATTGTTGTGTTCTTTAACACTGGTTTGTAACATGCCTTCAATTCTAAGTTAGCACGATTTACTGTTGCCTCGTTAAAAACCTTGCCGGAAAACCCATTAGGGACAAAACCGATCCAAGGGAAAAAGAGTGCAACGTATGCTTTCAGGCCTACGAATTCTATCACTTTTTGACGGTTTCCTGCAAGTGTTAGTTCGAAATGCAAATAATTAAAAGGAATGAATTGGGTCATACCTTAGCAGTACTATCGCTTTAAGTGAGTTACGTTCTAGTTGTTCGGTAGCCGTTCACTGTTCATTGCTCCGAGTTTGTACGATCTGTTTCCAGTGATCTCAATAATTTGATATGGCCCTTCCCAGTTTGGCCCCAGCTTCCCTTCATTCGGGTTCCAGGTGCTTAGTGTGACCTTCCTTACCACTAAGTCCCCAACATTGAAGTATCGAAGGTTGGACCTTCGATTGTAATATCTCTTAATTCACTATTTTTCGGCAGCCAATATGACAAGGGCGGCTTCGCGCCTTTCATCTAATAGCTCTAGGCTCATGTTCATGGCCTCGTCGTTTAATTCCTTGGTTGCACATAGGTACCTGGGACTTGGTTCTCCAACTTCAACCGGTATTAGAGCTTCGGTGTCGTAAACTAGCAAGAACGGGGTGGCCCCGGTACTGGACTTCGAGGTCGTATGGTATGCCCATAGGACTTCAGGCATGATTTCCTTCCATTTTCCTTTGGCGTCGGTTAACCTCTTTTTGAGCTTTTGGATTATGGTTTTGTTGGTCGATTCTGCTTGTCTATTCCCACTAGGGTGGTAGGGCATTGATAGTATCCTTTTGATCTTATGGTCTTCGAGAAACTTGCTTACTTTGCTGCCAATGAATTGTTTCCCGTTGTCGCACACGATCTCGGCCGGCATTCCGAACCGACATATGATGTAGTCCTAAATGAAATCGATGACTTCTTTCTCTCTGACTTTCTCATATATATGGGCTTCCACCCACTTAGAAAAATAGTCAGTCATAAACAATATAAATTGAGCTTTACTGGGTGCCCATGGAAGGGGGACAACAATTTTCATTCCCTATTTCATGAACGGCCATGGTGACAAAACCGAATGAAACAACTCCCCGGGTTGATGAATCATTGGAGCATTTCTTTGACATTCATCACATTTTCATACGAACTCCTTCGCGTCCTTTTCCATGTCAATCCAGTAGTAGCTAGCTCTGATTATCTTTCGAACCAATGATTCAGCACCTGAATGATTTCGCAGGTGCCTTCGTGAATTTCCCTCAGAACGTACTCGGTATCTCCTGATCCTAGACATATCGCGAGTGGGCCATCGAATGTTCTTCTGAACAGGGTTCCATCTTTGGACAAGCTGAACTGGGTTGCCTTCGTATGCAGGGCCCTCGATTCTTTTGGATCCGAGGGCAGTTTTCCGGTCTTCAGATATTCTATATATTTATTTCTCCAGTCCCAATTCATGCTAGTTGAGTTTATTTCGGTGCGGCCTTCCTCTACTACCGATCTCATGAGTTGTACAACCACCCCCGAGTTGAACTCATCGTCCTCGACCGACGATCCCAGGTTAGCAAGGGCATCAGCCTCACTGTTTTGATCCCAAGGCACGTGTTGTAAAGTCCACTCCTTGAATCGATGTAATGTTACCTGCAACTTATCCAGGTACCTTTGCACTCGTTCTTCTCTGACCTCGAACATCACATTAACTTGGTTCACCACAAGAAGGGAGTCACACTTAGCTTCGATAACCTACGCCCCCAAGCTTTTGGCTAGTTCGAGACCTGTAATCATGGCCTCATATTTGGCCTCGTTGTTAGTCAACTTTATAGTCCTAATAGATTGTCTAACTATATTGCATGCCGGTGGCTTCAATTCGATGCTAGGTCCGAACCCTTTTGCGTTCGAGGCGTCGTCCGTAAAGAGGGTCCAGATCCCCGAAGAAGTCCTCGAATTCAACAATAACTCTCTTTCGACCTCGGGTATTAGGGCCGGCGTAAAGTCGACCACAAAGTCTGCCAAAATTTGAGATTTAATGGCAGTACGGAGTCGATATTTAATATCGTACCCACTGATTTCCACGGCCCATTTGGCCAACCATCCCGAGAGCTCGGGCTTATGAATTATATTCCTCAATGGGTAAGTGGTCACAACACATATGGGGTGACATTGAAAGTACGGTTTCAGCTTTCTAGAGGCGCTTAGCAAAGCTAGCGCCAATTTCTCCAGGTGAGGGTATTTAATTTCGGCCTCACCTAAAGTATCGCTAACATAGTAAATTGGGAAGTGCGCACCTTTCTCTTCCTAGACCAGGACTCCACTTACCGCTACTTCTGATACTGCTAAGTACAAGTATAGCTGCTCGTCCGTCTTTGGAGTATGAAGTAGAGGTGGGCTCGATAGATACCGCTTGAGTTCGTCCAAGGCCCGTTGGCATTCTGGTGTCCATGTAAAGTTATTCTTCTTCTTCAATAGTGAGAAGAATCGGTGGCTTTTGTCAGAGGACCTCCAGATGAATCGTCCCAGGGTAGCTATGCATCCGGTTAATCTTTGCACGGTCTTCACGTTGTCCACAACCGTGATATCTTCAATGGCTTTGATCTTGTCAGCATTAATCTTGATTCCCCGGTTAGACATCATGAATCCGAGGAATTTACCGGATCCAACTCCAAATGCACATTTCTCCGGGTTCAGCTTCATATTGTACTTCTTCAATATGCTGAAGGTTTCCTGCAAATACTTCAAATGGTCTTATGCTCACAGGGACTTAACCAACATATTGTCAATGTAAACCTCCATTGGTTTTCCTATTTGTTCCTCAAACATCCGGTTTACTAGGCGTTGCTTAGTGGCACCGGCATTTTTTAATCCAAATGGCATCATGTTATAGCAGTAAGTGTTGTACTTAGTGATGAATGAGGTTTTTTCCTGATCGTCTGGGTTCATCCGTATTTGGTTGTACCCGGAGTAGGCGTCAAGAAAACTGAGAATCTCGTGGCCGGCCATGGCATCAATCATGGGATCGATGTTGGGCAAAGGGAAGGAGTCTTTGGGACATGCCTTATTAAAATCCTTATAGTCTGCACACATTCTTGACTTATTCCCTTTTTTAGGGACTACCACTACATTAGCTAGCCAATCCGGGCATTTAACCTCCCGAATGGACCCTATTTTAAGAAGTTTAGATACCTCATCCTTGATGAAAGCATGTTTGACCTCGGACTGGGTCTCCTCTTCTGCTTGACCGGGTGGAAATTCAGGTCCAAGCTAAGTTTGTGAGTGGTTATTTCCGGCGGGATCCCTATCATATCAAGGTGGGACCAAGCGAAATAATCTTCGTTAGCTATAAGAAATTGAATGAGTTTATTCCTGAGCTCGGGGTTTAACCCCGTGCCTGGGTATACCTTTCGATCGGGCAAGCATTGAATTAGTATGACTTGCTCTAGTTCCTCGACCGTTGATTTTGTAGCATCGGAATCGTCAGGGCTATGAAAGATCTGGGACTCCATAGTTGTCGTTCTCATCTACCCCTCGTTCCTCCAATTCTGTCGAGACTGGTATCAGTGATTGCTATATGGCCCCGTCTTTGACCATCCAATTCGGGTCCTCTGATGTCAAGAATGTGGATGCCGGGATCACCTCATTGATCGTGAAAATCTCGTTGGCGGCCGGTTGTTCCCCATGAATTATTTTGATTCCTCCGGGTGTTAGGAATTTTAGCACCTGGTGTAGTGTCGACGGTATTGCTCTCATGTTATGAATTCATGCCCTCCCTAACAAAGCGTTGTATCCTATATCCTCTTCGAAAACATAGAACTTGGCTTCCAGTATGGTTGTAGCGACGTTCACCGGTAATGTTATCTCTCCTTTAGTGGTCTCGCATGCCATGTTGAACCCGTTCAGGACTTGGGCCGCAGGTACGATCCAATCTTGTAGGCCGAGTTATTCCACGACCCTCGATCTGATGATGTTGGCTGAGCTACCTGGATCAACTAACACACGCTTAATCCGAGATTTATTTATGAGTACAATATTACCAGTGCATCATTGTGGGGATGCACTATCCTCTCGGCGTCTTCGTCATTGAAAGAAAAGGTTCCTTCCGGCACGTAATCCCGAGTCCATTTATCCCTTGTGATGGATACTCTAGTGCGCTTCAGCATCGGCCCCTGGGGAATGTCGACCCCACTGATGATTATGTTAATGACGTGCTGAGGTTCCTCCTTCTCGGCCTGCTTATTAGAATCCCTGTTCCTGAAGTGGTTCTTGGGACGGTCACTCAGGAACTCTCGGAGATGTCCATTGTTGAACAGTCGGACCACCTCTTCTCTTAATTGTTGGCAGACTTCTCTTCTGTAGCCATGAGTGTCGTTATATTTGCACATTAGGTTGGGATCCCTTTGGGCTGGATCGGATTGTAAAGGTCTAGGCCATTTGGTATCTTTGATGCGTCCAATGGCAGATATGATAGCGGCGGCATCGACGTTGAAGTTGTACTCTGATAATCTTGGCGCTTCTTTAGGTCCAACAGGCCTGTTGAAGCTGTTTTTACTCATGAGTCCCCAGTTGCTCTGACCTCGGTCATTTCTCCTTTCATTTCTCATAGTGTTCCGCCCGGACCCACAACTTTTTCGGTCTCCATTGTATGGTTGATACCGATCCCTATTGATCTTGGTTCACGATCGATGTCTCTCTTGACTCTATCGATGGTTCTGAAGGGATACACGAACCCGGAAGGGGACCCAAGCTGATCATCTTCGACCCTAATTTTTGATTGATACCGGTTATGGACATCGGCCCAAGTGACAGCCGGATATTCTAAAATTTTTGTTTCAACTGTTGTGAAGACAATGAGCTCTGAATGTTGAGTCCTTGGCTGAAAGCCTGAACAGCCCAATCATCAGTGACCGGTGGCAGGTCCATCCGTTCCATTTGAAACCGGGACACGAATTCTCTGAGCATCTCATTATCCTTCTATTTTACTTTGAAAATGTCTGACTTCCTGGTCTCGACCTTAATAGCCCCAGCGTGTGCTTTTACGAAGGAATCTGCAAGCATAGCGAACGAGTCAATAGAATTAGGAGGCAAGTTATGATGCCATATCATAGCTCCCTTCGATAGGGTTTCCTCGAACTTTTTTAACAAGACAAACTCGATCTTATCATCCTCCAAGTCATTTCCTTTGATGGCACACGTGTAGGAGGTCACATGCTTATTTGAGTCGGTCATTCTGTTGTACTTAGGAATCTCGGGCATGCAGAACTTCTTAGGGATCGGCTTTGCAGCCGCGCTCGGAGGAAAAGCTTTTTGAACGAACTTCTTGGAATCCAGGCCTTTCAATATCGGCGGTGCTCCTGGGATTTGGTCAACCCTGGAATTGTAGGTTTCCACCTTTTTGTCATTAGCTTCCATTTTATCTTCCCCTAATTCTATCTGTTTTGTCATTTCCTCTAGCATCTTTATGATCTTGGGGTTTGTCCCCGATTTACTTTCATTCGGCCTCTCTGTGACCGGTTCATTTATGCAGGTGGCTTCCCGAGATGGATCGGGCTCAATTCTGCTCGGCGCACGATTTTGATTTTGCAACTGAGCTATCGCCGCCTGCTGAGTCTTCATAACGTTATACTCAATTTTTACCTACACTCAAGGTAGCCTGTAGGCTTAGTAGTCGAGTGAGTGATTCGAACTTGAAGTAATGTAGCCCGTAGGCATAGTAGTCAAGTGAGTGCTTCGAACTCGAAGTAATATAGCCAGTAGGCTTAGTAGTCAAGTGAGTGATTCGAACTCGAAGTAATGTAGCCCGTAGTCTTAGTAGTCGAGTGAGTGATTCGAACTCGAGGTAATGTAGCCCATAGGCTTAGTAGTCGAGTGAGTGATTCGAACTCGAAGTAATGTAGCCCATCGGCTTAGTAGTCGAGTGAGTGATTCAAACTCGAAGTAATGTAGCCCGTAGGCTTAGTAGTCGAGTGAGTGATTCGAACTCGAAGTATTGTAGCTCGTAGGCTTAGTGGCCTAGTGAGTGATTCGAACTCGAAGTTATGAAGCTCGTAGGCTTAGTAATCGAGTGAGTGATTCGAACTCGAAGTAATGTAGCCCGTAGGTTTAGTAGTCGAGTTAGTGATTCGAACTCGAAGTAATGTAGCCCGTAGGCTTAGTAGTTGAGTGAGTGATTCGAACTCGAAATAATGTAGCCTATAGGCTTAGTAGTCGAGTAAGTGATTCGAACTCGAAGTAAGGTAGCCCGTAGGCTTAGTAGTCGAGTGAGTGATTCGAACTCGTAGTAATGTAGCCCATAGGCTTAGTAGTCGAGTGAGTGATTCGAACTCGAAGTAATGTAGCCCATAGGCTTAGTAGTCGAGTGAGTGATTCGAACTCAAAGTAAAATGTATCCCGTAGGCTTAGTAGATAGTCCCCGAATGAGAATGGTTGCTTGAACTTGTTGATTTTTCGGTTAGCAGTCCCCGATTCATGGGGTAATGGTCGGCCCTTAAACTTGTTTGCATAATAGATCTCGAAATAGAGGAATTTTTCTTGGATATAAGATATCGGTAAAGAAGAAATATTTCTTTGTAAGTCGTTATACATGTGTTCATGTTTTGTGTCAGGGCTCGGGCCAACTATATGGGCATGGCTTGTTTGACCATTTGGCCTTTATAATTTTTCCTGTCGAGACCCTGTTGCCATGAAATAACGAAGTAAATTCATTTGCATCGTACTTGATGATTATCGTTGATATGTTCGATGACAATGGTATGCCCCCCAATATTCGAGATTGATTGTAAGGAGGCCTCGAATACTGTTGAATTGTTCTGAGTTAGAACGATCAATGGTTGCCTCATTACAAAACCTTGCCGAAAAACCCATTTGGGACAAAACCGGTCTAAGGGAAAGAGAGTGCAACACATGCTTTCAGACCTAAGGCTTCGTGCTGAATAATCCATCTTTGTTCCTGATCGAATTCATTAACCTTTGTCTTTGGTTGAACACCTGCAAGGGTTAGTTTTGAAATATAATTGAACAAGGGAGGGGGGGTCGTACCTTAGAAGTAGTATCGTTTTAGCCGTTTATCACACCAAGCTCGTAAGATTTCCATTATACGACCAGATATCGATCCTTGTTTGCCCTTGGTTCTCGGTTGATATCCCTTTTAGTATCGGATCCAGAACCCAACTAGTCGTCTTCGACTCTTATTTTGGATTGATACCGATTGTGCACATCGGCCCAAGTAATAGCTGGGTACTCGATCAAGTTATGCTTCAGCCGCCATGAAGCCATCGAGCTTCGTTCGTTTAGACCTTGAGTGAAAGCTTGAACAGCCCAATCGTCCGTGACTGGTGGTAGATCCATTCGTTCCATTTGAAAATGAGATACGAACTCTCTCAACATTTCGTTATCCTTTTGTCTTACCTTGAACAGGTCCGGCTTCCTGGTCTCGACCTTTATGGCCCAAGCGTGCGCTTTTACGAAGGAATCTACAAGCATAGCAAAAGAATCGATAGAATTAGATGGTAAATTATGATACCGTGACATTGCTCCGTTTGACAGGGTTTCACCGAATTTCTTCAATAACACGGATTCGATTTCATCGTCCTCTAGGTCGTTCCCTTTAATGGAACATGTGTAAGAGGTGACATGTTCGTTGGGGTCAGTCATTCCGTTATACTTAGGAATCTCGAGCATGCGGAATTTCTTTGGGATCGGTTTGGGAGCCGCGCTTGGGGGGAAAGGCCTTTGTACGAATTTTTTGGAATCTAAGCTCTTCAATATCGGGGGTGCCCCCGGGATCAGATCAACCCTGGAGTTGTATGTTTCCATCTTTTTTTTGTTTTCTTCGATCCTTTTTTCTCCTGATTCTATTCGTTTTGTCAGTTCTTCGAACATCTTAACAATTTCGGGATTAATCCCCGATTCTTGCTCATTTGACCTTACTACAACTGGCTCCATTCTGTGGGTGATTTCTCGGGGTGGGCTGGGCTCCGGTCTGCTCGGTACTTGTGTCTGACTCTGCAACTGAGCTATCTCTACCTGTTGAGCTTGCAATATTTCGAAAATCATACGCAAGTTGATTCTGTTTTCCTCAATATTATGGGTGTCTCGAGGTGCAGATCGAGTACCACCATGAATGCTATTTTCAGGCTCAGAACGATGGTTTTCCTCAATAGCCATATGCGAATTATCGTCTAATGGTACTTCGACTCGGGCCCCAACGGCATCGACAAGCGGCCTTTCGGCCTTAGTTGTCAAGCTGTTGTTTTCTCCTTGAAGTCCAGCTTCGTTGTCGATAGGTAAGGTCATTAATTGACACTTCATTATTGCTAATTCGAAATCAAAGATACTTTCAACAACAAGTGCAAGAGGGTGCGTTTAGCAGATTCGTACCGAATAACCACTGTTATCCTTAGCCCCACGGTGGGCGCCAAACTGTTTACCCGAAAAAACGGATAGAGTTGAATTTGTACGTAGTTCTAAGGATACGTGGTATAACTTAACACAAATCGTAAGGATAAATAGAAATTATCAAATACGGATTGTAAAGAATGAAAAATACACAAGGTTGGAAAGAAGATGATTTAAGGACTAAGCAAGATGAATCAATCTATGAAGCCAAAAAGAATAATCCTTTGATATAGGAGTGTATGGTATTTTTGTTACAATATAAGATAAAAAACTGCCCTTTACAGAAATGTAGCTATCCTCTTTATAGTGGAGGATCCTACCTTAGATATAATTAAAAATACATAGTGGGGAACCCATGAAAAATTAGTTTTTCCATAATTCCCGCCGAGATTCTCTCCCTTAGTGCAGTTGCAACGACTCTTGTCTGTGAGCTCGAGCTTGATCGGACTCGGTGATGGTCAGTATTGTTTTTAGAGCTCGATGCGGACTTGAGCTCGATGCCGACTCGGGATCTGGTAATGACTCGGGCTCGGTATCGGTTGGCCTTTGCCCCTTAAGCTCGATTCTATAACATCTCATCATAGTTCGATTCGGACCCGAGCTCGATAATGACTTCGAACTCGGTGTTTGACCTATACCTGAAATCTGAAGCTCGTTCGTACCATCTTCGGAACCCATCTCGATTTTACGAAGTTTTTCTTTAGTCCATTATGATCCCATCTCGATCAATCGTACGAAGGCCGAAATCAATTTCGACCATATACAGTATCACATGTATAACGGGAAGCTCCGAATAGAAGAAGAAATTTCAACACTTCCCGAATTTGGAAATAGGGAGGCGAAGGTATACAGCCATCGACAGTAAAACAGTAGAGAGGACCCAAAACACCGAGATTCCAGAGTTCGGTACGAGCCCTATTCAGGGCCCCTCAAATGAACGGTTGGTCGGAGTTGGACGAATCTTCACCAAAGGTAGACTTTGTTTTTTGCTGACCCGTTTCAAAACTTTTTGCAGTCCAAATTTCGTAAACACGAGCTGAAACCACATTTTTTTTTAGTTGAGTTAAATCAATTATTAGAATTAATTGGTCTTCAAATTGTCCATTTCAAAATATCAAAACCCTTGATTAACTTTTGCAAGGCTATTTGGAGGTTTTGCCACCATTCCTATTTTTCAAAATTTGGTTCGTCTAATGGTGCTAGTCCTAAAGTAAAAATAGCACGGGCTAGTCAGTTTTTGAACTGGTAAAATTAAAAATAGTCATCGTTTGTAAAGTCATTGAAAAATAGCTTTTATTTTGCTGCAACACGGACCGGTCCAGCATAATATACTGGAGATTGGTGCACCTGTGTATGAACTTCCAGCATATTATGCTGGAACTCCAACACGCGGAAAGTTCCAGCATAATATACTGGAGATTGGAGCACCTGTGTATTAACTTCCAGCATATTATGCTGGACCGGTATATTATACTGGAACTCCTGTATATTATGTTGGAATATTTTTCAAATTTTGAACAGTGTTTTCGTTCAGATTTATCTTTACATGAAAAGTGGCTAAATTTCGATTACTTTTGAAACTGTGGCTATTTTTCAATTACCGCTTGTAAATTTGGCTATTTTTGAATTTCTCCCGGTTTAGTTTGTGGGCTGCAAATATGTGATGAACAAGGCCCAACACACAACTTTGCTCCTTGGACCTTTGTGAATTATTTTAAAAAGTTTTAACCGTTGTTAACGTTAAAGCCAAAAATTACAGATTTCTAGGATAGCAAACCTTTGGCTGCTTTATTCTAACGCCTAGTTTTCTTGCTTCACCCACGTCTCCCACCTTACCTCGTCACTATATACAAAGAATCTGCTATATAATTCTAACCTCATTCCTTCCTTCCACTTCTCTTCAAAATACCAGCAAAGAATCTGTTTAAAATCAAAGAAAAACTTTTTTGAGCTTATTCACATCAAAATGGATGGTTTTTCAAGAAATGTGCTTTCTTCTTCTCTAGTAGCTGTTCTCTTCTTCTTCCTCCTCTTGAGCTTCTCAGAAGCCAGAGACCATTTGGTAGGGGGGAAAACTGATTCTTGGAAAATCCCATCTTCAGAATCAGATTCCCTCAATCGATGGGCTGAAAAATCTCGCTTCCTCATTGGAGATTCTCTTGGTATATTATAAATCTGAATTTATCTACAAATTTTCACACTGGGGGGTTAATCGAATCTCCTTTTTCTAAAAATTTTACTATCTAGATAGGGTAAAAATAAAATTTTATGTATATGTAAGAGATATTGAATCCCCTAGATATAAGAAAAGTATCTAGTTGAATGACATATGTGACTTTAGTGCTTCAATTGTTCAAATTCTAAATGTAGTATTTCTTATGTTATTTTGAATTCCTTAGAACTCGACTTTTAATTAACAAAATCACTTGAAACTACAAAAAAATAATGTTCTCTTTTTTGTGTACATATAGTGAATATTTCTTGATATTGTTACATCTGATTAATTTTTTTATATACTTTTTATCTTTTGGCAGTGTGGAAGTATGATGGGAAAAAAGACTCAGTTTTACAAGTGAACAAGAGGGATTATGTGACATGCAACAGTTCAAGTCCAATAGCAGTGCACAATGATGGGAATACAAAGATAGAGCTAACAAATTCAGGAGCTTACTATTTCATAAGTGGAGCAAAAGGGCATTGTGAGCAAGGCCAGAAACTGATAGTAGTGACCTTATCTGAGAACAACATGAGGAGATTCATGGGTGCACCTGCACCTTCTCCGACAGAATTTGAAGGTCCAGCTATGGCTCCTACTAGCAATGCTATTAGCTTGAAGGCTAGCTTGGTTATAGCTTTTGGGGTTTTAATGGGGTTTTTTATTTGATGTGAGAGAGAGTTTTGAAGTGATTTTCATGGTAATTTGATTGATAGATAGATAGTCAAATGGTGAGAGGGAAAAGGAGGAAGATGGGGTTCTTAGTCTTTTTCTTTTGGTCAATATTCTTTGATTCAATTTGTTCTTTACTTTTCATTAAGTTATTTCAAGCTTTATTTTATTGTTTGTTCTTTATGGTAAATTGAACTTTTATTTCCGTCCATTCATTAAGTTTTTTATTTATTCCAGTTAATATCCTTGGATGAAAAAACTAATCAAGTGTCATATGCTGGAAACTGAAGCTCGTCTGTGTTCATTTTGAATACAAAATTTGAGAGCAGCATAGTTTTTTCTGTCCAAAAAGCAAATAAGGGCACAAACTGTTTTGCCTGTAAAACTAGAACAAACAAAGGAAAAAGAAAACTGTTTTTTAATGCCAATGCTCTTTTTTTTAGAGTTAAATTCCTTTTACAACCCACATTGGTTTCCTACATCCACAGTGTGTGTGTGATAAGAGAAGCTAAGTGACAATCAAATTTCATCACATGTTGGATGTATACTACTATCAAGGCTTTTTTTTTTTTTGGGGGGGGGGGGGGGGTGCTGCGTGGGGGTGGAGGGTGATTTTGATTTAGGCCACAACCTCAAAAACAGGAGATTGTGGAAGACAATTCAAAAACATATTTCTGGACAAATGAACAACTCTTTCCTTACTCGACTTGCCAACAATCAATTCAAACTAGTAACCAAGTTCCGTACACGTCCAGGATTTTAGGAAAAGGGAAAACTCAAATGACATCTAATGAATGAGCGCGGGCTGCAACAGTGGGCACAATTGGAATTGCGTAGGCAGAATATACATAACCTCGCAAGTGCCGACTGCGGCTGATGCATTGAATGATTTTCACTTGGAAGAAGAAACTTCTACTTCAAAGTCCAACGACGGAAAGGACAAAGCGAGGGAGTGGAAGAAAAATGAAAATAACAATACTAATGAAGACAAGGGGAAGGGAAAGCAAGGAGGCTGGAACTTCCAAGAGCAAAGAGAAAGGTAGATTCAGTGGCTGTTTCCTTTATGATGGGTGCGCCCCATGCTCATGATTTAGTACCATACTCTATGATTTATTACTCATACTACATGGCGAAACATCGCCAAAATGAAGATTTCTGTGCAAGCAGTATTTTAAATTACATTGCACTTACTATTGAATCTGTTTTGCAGACTGTTGGGCATTTGTTTCTGGGTATGTGTAATTAGCATTAACAGTAGTGCAGGGTTCAATAGATGCATCTAGAAAACAAGCGGGAGATAGATTCCAATAAGTCTAGATTCAATATAAAACCTTTCATTGATGCATAAACAAGGACTAAATTCCTAAGCAGAGAGAAGCAACACAAGAAGCAAGATGAAGTCCAAACAGAAGGTTGATGTGAGATGAGTATAAAGAACCAGCCAATCATTTGCTCCTTTTAGCTTTACTGTGTTTACTACAACAAAAGAAAGTCACAGCAAACAAAGGGAAAATCTAAATTGGCAGCTCAAATAATTATAAATGTGTAATACATTCCTCAAAGTCAAACTTAATCGGTAATGGTTAGTAGAACATTACTGTAAAGTTCATAAACAAAACTGGAGCTTCTTTCTGGGAACTCTATTATTTCATTCCTTCACTTAGTCCTGCTGGCATTCCTAAGCTCTGAGCAAGATTGTTCATTCTCTCCTTCATGGCCTGCAATTCAAGACATTATAATTCATGTGTCAAATCGTAGAATCAGGAAAGCGGATACCAGATGATCAAAGGCAACCATACGACAGAGCTGGTTTTGTAGTTTCTCACCAGTACACTTTTCTGGTGTGCGTCCTTGTAGGCCTCTGTTACTAAGAGAGAGAGTTTCTGCATTCAATCAGTGTACAGCAAGCTCAATAAGAACAAGACCAACAAGTTTCATAGGCCACAAAATTTTAACTTAACAGAGTTAGTTTTGACCAGCCCGAATCTTATTTCCTTCCTTTCATTTGATTTGTGGGAAGATGTTACAGAAAGCTTCCGTCTGAAGTAGAATATGATTATTCATACTGGTCGGTTTATTGACAAAACATTCTCCCGAGTAAATAGATAATTTTAAACTAAGTACCTGTTACCTATCCTCTGCTTCTCAGACTCCTTGTTATCACCATTATCAAGGTCCTTCTTGTATGCCAATGTTTATTTCTTTCCTTAATTACTACTCCATATATTTATCTTTGCATGAGTTTTATGGTTCTACACCAATTTGATTTTACAGAACACACCCTGGAGTTCGAACTTCAAGAGTTTTTTTGTGTCTCCAAGTGCCCACATTGATCCTTTAAATTCTCTCTGCGATTGAGACACCAAAAGGAAGTGCAAGGAAGTGCTTGGTACGTATTACAAAAGCATCCCACTTGTATTGTGTAACATAGGAGTATGACAGGAACATGGCCTAAGATTTGGTATTTGTGACATGAGTGGTTGAGCGTAATTTGTTTTGGGTGAAAAGCTACTCCAGCCATTTATTACCCTCAGTTCAGTATTCAATAGATTCAGTTATAAATTGGTTTAGCAAGTCAATGGATTCAGTCTTCAATTCGTTCAGCAAACCGTTAATGGAAATAACGCGCAACAATCTTATTCAAAACGTTTAAATCTCAATGCAAAATCACAACTTGTGTAAAAACAAACAGATAAAAAAGCTAACATTTGATTGGCCAGCCACCTTCCACGAGTGGTTGCCAGCTTCCAGCAGCCATTGGATTAGCCATAGGGTTTCCACTAATTTTGCCACCTCTAGTGCTCAAAACTACTAGTCACAGGCAATAGATTTATTAGTTATATCAAGAGTTTTGGAGTAGCATGGTCAGTGGAGATTCACATAATCGACCCTAACTTGCTTGGGATTGAGGCGCAGTTATTGCTGTTGTATCAAGAGTTTTCAAAATGATTCCAGAACAATATTAAAGGCGTCTAAGGTGAAAAAGGAGGAAGTGATTAAAATGCTCCACATTTACTTGAATCAAGGAATTAATAGTATCAGGAAATATGCTCGCAATATTACTTGTATGATTATTCAGTATTGATCTTTCATCGCTAGAAGTAAGAAAAACATTATAAGGCATCTATTGATAGGTTTGATTGTGCAACAGCTGCCAAGTCTTTAATTTAGAATCAATATAAAGTAAGCAACTGTTAATACTTGCCCATTCTCAAAAAAAATTAAATACAATAAAGTAAGAAACTGTTTACAGTATGTACATATGATAGGAGCAGAAAGCCTAGTCATACAACCTGATGTGCACTCAATGCACTATAGCAGCTTCATGCAGGTGCAAATAGGTCATAAATTATGATTATAAAACGGTGATGAAGTTGTAAGATAGAACATATAAACTTACTTCCGGTCCCAAGTCCATTGCAGCCTCAGTAATTTCAATGCGCACTGGCTGTTGGTTACCAGAAAGCGTTGCCTACAGAACAGCCCACATCAATATGTAAGCAGTCACAAGACATCAAAGAGAAAAATCATTTCAAGCACCATTTTTTACTCTTTGCGGGTGTATTGGTGTCCAAATGAGAGAAATGTGGAGGGATAAGATGAGAAACAAAAAGCTATTTTTGGGAAAATCAACCAATACCTTTATAAGCTCACCTTCACAATAGCCATCGAACTCTGCACTGTAAAGTAAACAGAAAATTAACACATATTCTTAGAGCAAAGAGTAATGGAAGAGAGGCTGAAAATCATAAAATGGGTACGGAAAAATTTATCAGGAGCACCTACACTGCAAGTTCTTTTTGCACACGAACTGCCTCGACTTGAACAACCATTTGTGCCTTCTTTACTGTTTCATATAGATTTTGCATGTTTCCAAGTATTCCAGCCTGGATTCAAGTCAGATCGATCATGACAAAGAAACATGATGATTTTGATATCACCTGAGACCACTAATTACCAGACTACGCTTAGTCTTTGAAGGAAAGTGACTATACATGAGCAGGAAGCTAGATACAAAAACATAAGAACAGAAAAATCTACCAACGGTCAGTAACTAGCATACATTCCGCAGGAATGTGATATAGAGATAGTGGAGAGACTGTACATAACTGCTACATGAAGTAACATCTTTCAAATGCATGAAATCCATGTAGAAGTAAAGAGATATATAAGCTATGCCCAAAACTATGAAAGAGTGGAGGCATGGGAACACTTATGAATAGAGAAGGACTCTCCCTGCTAAATGGAGCACCTTTTTCCTCATTCTCGTCAAGCTTTGCAGCAAGTATTCTTCTGAGTATTAAATACAATAAAGTAGTAGACAGTAGTAGTATTGGGGAACACTTATGTTTAAGTTAATTTATAAGATATCCTTTTGAGTAAATTGAAGTATCATCTCTAATTATGTACCATGGAAATTTCTGTGTAAGTAAATTCGAGAGATATTCTCTAGAGTAAATTGGAGTGTCATCTCTAATTTTGTACTCTCTGGTTTACATTTCTGATATAGTGGAATTCCTCCTCCTCGTTGCTGGACGTAAGCATTATTGGAGAACCATATAATCTATAAGTCCCTATCTATCTGCTATTGGTGTCATTATCAAATTTTGTTGTCCCCTTCAAATCAAAAGTACAAGTTCCTTCTAACACTACTTAAGGCCTTCTTAAGTATTCTCAAGTAGAAATGACTGCAACTTATAATAAGTATTCAATTTTAGCATTGAAGTCCTGGATGATGCTGTTTAGCATTTTTGGTGAATCATGCACAACTCTTTTCAGGGCATCATCGATTTGCACTTTGCTCTAACAAGAGAGAGTAAACTCTCAACATGTCCGCAATGCTTGTTGTCTATGATTATCCCGCTTAAGAATTTTTCGTTGTGCTCTTATTATTTTGATAATGAAATCTTACACTTACTTCAAAGTAATGCTTCAAAGATTGATGAGTTTGCTAGCATTATTTTGTTAATATCATATTTTGCGGACATCTTGTCCTCCCCATTGCCACGTTCTTTTGTTCCTCACTGAAAAGTATCAAACTTGAACAAGATCAGTCAAAGCAAGCCGAAATCAACTTGAATCTGAACACTCGGCGAACAGTTTGCCATTTCATTTTTGTCCCAGGAAACTTTGGATTGTTTTCCAGCTCTGTATCATCAGAATCTATCATAAACTGATACTTGAAGGTGATACATATTATACAATGAACATAACGAATCAGTTTACCATTTTATGCTTGTCACTTAATGATCTACACAGCTTAACTCGAAACAAAACCTACAGCATCCTTCATTCCATCAGCCTCAGCCCATTGTACTATCCTCAGCACATGCACTTTCTAACCTATTTCAGCCTATGGTAATCTGTAACCCCCCCCCCCCCCAAACCCAAAAAAAAAACCTTCTTCTCTGAATGTCTTTGTAGGAACTGATATTGCAGATGTTATGCTTTTCAGATGTTCTGCTTACATGGGCCATACACTTCAGAAATTGTTCTTTTCATGTTTCTGATCTTCAGATGTGATTATTTATAATTAGGATTCTTCTTTGCATCTTGATGCATCAGATTCTTTTTCCCTTTCTAGGGTTGGCAATGGAACGAGGGATTTTTTTTTTTTTTTTTTTTTTGTAGTGGTGTCCGGGCCAGCTTGTGCGCACTTCAACTACTTCACCCGGTACCTGCTATCTGTCACTAGCAAAACTACTGGGTAACTCTGTCCACCAAGGCCTAGCACAAGTATTGGGCAACTCTGTCTACCAAGGCTTAGGCAGAAGGGATGAAATCACTTGGGATATTTTGTCTAAGTTGGGATTTGAACCTGATACCTCATGGTTCTCCTCCTACTTCATTTACCATTAAGCCACACCCTTGGGTGCACGAGGGATTTAATTTTTCACTTTATAGTTATGCTATTTAGGATGTCAGAAATTGAAAAGGGGCAACATTGCTTAGTGTACGTGTAACACCCCGGAAATATTTCTAAGTGTTTTAAGACCATTAAGAAGTTTGACGGGTACTAATTATATCAATTCGGGTATGAACAAGACTGGTAATTTGAATGATATCAATTGATCATGATAATATATGTATGAGATGTATTAAAAATGGTTTAGGTCTAAGAAGAGCCCTAAGGCTAAGTCGAGTTGAAAATTATATGATGGGATAAAGTTTCAAGTGAGTTTGCACAAGATCTAACTTCAAACAAGCATAACTCCCAAGATATGAAGAGTTATATGGTGTATAACCTATCAAATTAAAGCCATTTGAGTCTAGTTTCCAACGCATCAAACCGTTCGTCATTTGGAGATTTCTACAAGAAGTTATGACTTTTTTACTAAAGGGTGACAGAACAGCTACGCGAGTCTTGCGTAGCCTACGCACCATTGCGTAGGCAAAATCACCATGGAAGTGAAGGGGAGGGTTAAGCTGCGTAGGCTACGCAGCTCATTTTCTATAAAACAGGGGAGGTTTGGGGAGAGAGAAAAATATAACATTTTTGGCTAAGTTTTGGGTTCTAGAGAGAAGGTGGAGCATCCTCAACCCAAATATACATCAAAGGTGAGTTTTATGATATTTTTATAATGGATTAACACTAGTTAATGGTAGTATTAACATCTACATGGATTGAAATTCATAGGGATTTCTCTAATCTTCAAGAATCATTCAAAAGGGTTCAAGTTAGGGTTTGAGCTACAAGAGGTAAATTCTCCACCCTATACTTAAATACAACTATGGATTAAGTATTTGGAATGTATTGTGAAGTAGAAAGTACCAATTGGTTGAAGAATTATGCTAGTCCTTGAAATGGGTATTGTGAGTTAGGATTCTTGAATGGAGAAGAAGATGAATAGTAAATTTTTTAATCTTGTTAGGATGGTTGGTGATTCTAGTGCTTCAATAGCTTAATAATGATTAAATATTGAATCATATAACCTAGATTGGGGCTTAAAGGCCAATGATGAAATCTATTAAGGATAAAAGGGATATGTATGGGTGAATTTGGATTGTTGAAGACTTTAATTGAAGATTTGAGGGTCGAGTTGATGTCGGAATTTGGTGAAATTTGTATGGTTGGACTCGTGGTTGGATGGACGTTTATATTTTGTAACTTTTGTCGGGTTACGAGACATGGGCCCCACGGCCGATTTTTGGATGAAATTTCGGATTTTTATGGAAAAATTGTATTTTCATATGGAATTAATTCCTACAATTTTTATTGACTGAATCGAATTATTTGTGGCTAGATTCGAGGCGTTTGGAGGCCAATTCACGAGACAAAGGCATAGCGGAATAAGAAATTACACGGTTTGAGGTAAGTAACAGTTTTAAATTTGGTCCTGAGGGTATGAAACCCCGGATCATGTGTTATGTGATTGGTTTTGAGGTGACGCACATACTAGGTGACGGGCGTGTGGGCGTGCACCGTAGGAATTGTGACTTGGTCAAATTCCATGGAACTGTGTAGTTGAATTATCTGTTGATATCCGTACATTCTCTACGTGTTAGGGAAAATTGAGTTAAGACTCGTATTAAAAATCACGCTTAGACATATGCTGTTATTATTGGTACCCACTGGGGTCATTTATGTGGTTGAATTATATGTTCAATTTGTAATTTCACACTCAGTCATGTTTATTCATTTCATATCATATCTCAGTCTCTGTTGCTATTTATTAAAATATCGTATTATCAATTTTGGGCTGATTATCATGATTTCTGAGAGCTCGAGAGACTGGAGAGGTTGATGACTGAGTGAGGCCGAGGGCCTAATTGTGAGGATATTTATGGATCGGGATGCACGCCACAGCATGTTTTATTGATTTATGCCATGATTGGCTTGATATAGCGCTTGGGCTGAAGGAGCCCCTCCGAAATCTGTACACACCCCCATTGAGCGTAGGTACCTACTGAGTGCGAGTGCCGAGTGCGAGTGTCGACTGCGAGTACTGAGTGCGAGTGCCGAGTGATGAGTGACTGTGAGAAATGAGTGACTGTGAGGTTGGAGTGAATGGGAGGACTGAGTGACTGTTACTCTGAGAGGATGCATTGATTTCATTATTTGCTGCATTTCAGCTGTCATATATCATTATTTTGAAAATTTCGGAAAAACATTATTTTTTGTTTCGGTCAAACTTGTTATGAAATTTCATTGAAATCTTAAATGTTGAACTTGAGAGCATGCCTACCCTTTTATGTTGGAAGGTACTGTATTTGGACTTAGCTGAGAAGCTCGTCACTACTTTCAGTTCCTTATTTATTATTGTTACTTGCTGAGTTAGTTGTACTCGTACTACACCCTGCACTTCGTGTGCAGATCCAGGTGATCCCGGACACAGTGGGTGTTGATTATTTCACACAGTTGATTTTCCGGAGATTCGGAGGTAGCTGCTATGTTTCGCAGACCTTGTCTCTCCTTCCCTACCCTTTTGTTTATTGTATTTGGTCTCGGATTATTATAGATCGGGTTTCCCAGACTTGTAATGTATAGATGCTCATGTACTCAGTGACACCAGGTTTTGGGAGTGCATTTATATCAGTATGTGTGGGGTTTTCTCTTAAATTAATTATTATATTTTCCGCATTTAAAAGAAATTGTGGTTTATGGAGGTTGTCGGCTTGCCTAGTATTAAGATAGGCGCCATCATGACAGGTGTGATTTTTGGGTCGTGACAGTACGATATCCCATCCTTAATCACTTTAGTGGTGAAACTTCATAGCTGGTCATAGTCAAAACCTGATGGCGTAAAGATACCTCACAATTCGGAGTTTCTCGACTCCTTATTGTTAAACTTGCCATTTTGGCAGTTCTTTAGCTCATTTTACACTTCTATTGCGCAATTTGTTTATCATATGCACGTGATGCAGCTCCAGGCCAAAATGATGCAGCAGAAAAGCAGATAATAAACAAGGAAACAACATGTCACCTCCTAACCAATTAGCTAAACAAAGTATATGTAAGCCACATCCTAGCTCTTATAATCCCAAGTTAACCCAGTTTAAACTTAAAAGTATGAAACACGATTAACTGACCAGCTTTAGATACTGAGAGAAAATCCTAACATCCTAAAGTGCAAAACATTGTCCAACCGCATCGCTTATTTCTATAGATACACCGTTTAACTTTTACTCAGCAAATTTATATTTCTTATGAGAATTAAAATGTTTGCACTCAAAATAATGGTAATCATATTTCCCTCAACTGGCTCTGGACGGTACAACTACTTGTTGGATTTAAAGAGCCACTTTAAACAATTAAAGATCAAATGTACTCACAAGAAGAAAATTTTAAATGTGACTTTTGCAACTAAAGATGCACGAAAGACACAAACATCCATAGAAATTACATCTAAAACTTTCATTTATAGGGGTTGCACAAATTCCTTGACATGTAAGCCAAAAGGGATTAACCAAAATATTATCAGCCAATGGACTAATTATCGAACAAAGAGGCAAAGGAAATTGCAATACTGCGCCGACTCGTGTAATCATAAAGCTATCTAAGAATTCATAACCATGATGGGAGACCTCAAGTCCAAAACGACTAAAATCCTGCTAAGGATAGCATGGAGATCACATTCAGGGTTGTCCAAAATATGGTTTAACTCATAATTTAGATAAGAATCAAGTAGATTGCACCACAAATTTTGCACAAATTATGTTTTATCAATTAAAGAAGAAACTATTCTGCACCTTTGAGGAATTATCATCACTGTTACTATCCTTTTTGCCACCAAATAAGCCTTGAATATGGAAGGATCTCCTAGCTTTCTGTCCATCTCGTGACGATATACTTAAAGGACCAATAGGTAGAGTACTTGAGTTTGATTTACCTAAAACACGATGAAGTTAGGGCACATTAGAATCATTCCATGAATTAATCAGAAGCCGTTAAATTGCAATAAACATCACAGAACAGTTTAGAAACTAAATGGATTTGCAAGGAAGAAAGGCAAGTAAACACGAACAATAAAAGACAACTGAAATAGACTAATATATTCTGCCTAATCTAATAAAACATTCTCCTAGGTAGCTGGTTAACCCTGGTAAAAAGTAAAGACCAAGCTTTTCGCCTATCAGAATGATTTGGATCAGAACATGTAAAAGGACAAGCACCAAGCTCGCGCGGGGTCCGGAAAAGGGCCGGACCACAAGAAGGTCTATTGTACGCAGCCTTACGCTGCATTTCTGCTGGATCAGAACAAGTAACATTAAAAAATCACTTTCATTGAACTTGGTAAAATCAAATGGTGAAATAGCTCAAAATTGAGACTTTTTTAGGTACAGAGGTTGAATACCCATTGAATTTCTGGTAATAAATCCATAATTACAAAGGTATTTGTAAATTTAAAAAAGAATCAAAGAACCCAAAAGAAAAAGAAAAATTCCCAAGCTGTACAATTGTAAGCACTAACACATCAAATTTAAAAAAAGCAATAAAGCAACCAAAAAGATAGGATTCCATACAAGTTAACCCATATAAAAAAAATATATTTGCTAATTCAATGAATTACACGTAATATTCTTCAAATTTGCTAAAAAAAGATAGGGACATGAAATTACAGAAAGAGAATGAAGAGGAGGGGGGGAATTTATGGTCAATTGATATTCTGTGACAATTGGGGAATTGAGCTGTTAAGTTTGCACTTGCAGAAATCGCCATTACTAAACAACGAACTAAAAAACTTAAGCTTTGGGGACTATTACTTTTCAGCTGTGCCCTCGTGGTGGTTTTAGAGTGGGTCAGATTTTTTTTTTTTCTCCATCTTGTTTTTTTTGGCTAATATGGCAGAGAAAAAGTACATCCATTACTGCATGTAGTACAATACAGATATTGCACTGGGAAAATCATATAGGAATATCTCTTTTCTATTTCTTTTCAGATGGCATGGCAATTCCATATATCTGGATAGTAATAATATTAATATCCATTCTAGCTCTGTGCTGGGGCGAGTCCCAAAAGGTATTTATTGAAGAAATAGATACGTGAGAAGCACATGGGTTATTAGTTAGTTATAACTAATTTACAGAAGGATTAGTTAGAAGTTAGTTAGCTCACCTTCCTCTTAGTGTTTTAACTTAATGATGTAGCAGTAGATCTCAGATGTATATATACATAGCTAGGCTTGTAATCAGATCAATTTTCTAGAATAAAAAAATCTGTTATTTCTCTCTTCCATATATTGAGAGCTTTCTTCTAGAAACTCCAATTCCACCGTTAGAGCTCAAGCTAGAGCTCAACTCTGATCTTCATTATGGTATCAGAGCAGGAGATCTAAACAGCAGTAAGCTAAGGACATCAATTCCAGTTGCTGCAATTTCTCGTTCATCTGGAGAATCGAAGACATTTCTAGTTCGAGCTAGGGTTCAATAGCTTCTGAAATCAATTTGTAATCTTCTTCTGTTTTTAGAATATAAGTGAAGGAGTAGCGATTCATTCAAATCTCAACATTCATGGCGATTGACGAAAAAACTTCTGGAAGCAGTACAGGAATCACCATTGATCATCATCATCCTGTATTCTTACAACCATGTGATACACCAGGTAGCTCGTTAATCTCTATTCAACTCAAAGGTACTGAGAACTACGCGCTATGGAGTAGATCAATGAAAATTGGATTAATTGGTAAAAGTAAATTAGGTTTTGTGGACGGGAGATGCATAAAAGATAAATTTGATAGATCCCTACATGAATTATGAAAAAAATGCAATGCTATAGTGCTATCTTGGATCATGAATGCTGTGAGTAGTGAGTTGTTTAGTGGAATCGTGTACAAGTCTAGCGCACACAAAGTTTGGACAGATTTGAAAGATAAATATGATAAGGTTGATGGATCTAGAATTTTTTACCTGCACAAAGAAATAGCTACACTGTCTCAAGGGATTTCTTCAGTGTCAGCACACTTTGCTAAGTTGACAGATCTTTGGGAAGAATATGATGCTCTCACGCCCTATCCAGGATGTGATTGTCCAGAATCAAAAAGTTATGCTGAGCATTTTGAATACTAGAGACTGCTGCAGTTTCTGATGGGCCTAAATGAATCCTATAGTCAGCCTAGAAGCCAGATATTAATGATGACTCCAGTTCCAAGTGTTAACAAGGCATACTCCATGGTGATATCAGAAGAGAGACAGAGGTCTTTGGGAAAATTCACACAAGCTGTTGATCTATCTGATAGAGTTGCACTATTTAGCAACAAGGGAAGTGTGAATTCAGGAAACAATTTTAGACCTAGGAGAAACAATTTGTATTGTGATTTCTGTAATTACAAAGGGCACACCAGGCACAATTGCTACAAAATACATGGCTATCCCTCAGATTTCAAGATGAGGAAGAAGGTTAGTGGATATCAACAAAGACCTATGGCAAACTTGACAGCACATGAGATACAGCATACACAGGGGAAGCAGTCAGCTAATGCAGTAATACAGGAGGAGCAGCAGGGAATGAATCAGCCTACAACAACCACAGTGCAGGGACAAGGCATAGTATTCACTCAGGAGCAGTATGATCAGATTTTGAAGCTAATCAACAAAGACAACTCTGGTAATCACATGAAGGAATTTGCAGGTATTGTCAATATTTTTGTTGTGAATGACACAGTAAAGAATAAAGATAAAGAAAAGGACACAAATTGGATAGTGGATTTTAGAGCAACCAATCATATGGTTCATAATAAGAAATTACTAAGCAACGTTAATAGTAATAGCACCAGTATAGATACAAAAGTGTATTTGCCAAATGAAAAGTCCTTGGACATAGCCTGCACAGGTGAATGCAGAATTGGTGAAGAAGAAGTCTTTAAAAATGTACTATATGTACCAGGTTTCAAATATAATTTGTTATCAGTTTCAAAACTGACCAAGGATCTAAGATGCTTTGTGTCCTTTTATCCTGATTTTTGGATAATGCAGGACCTTCACACTAGGAAGGTGAAGGGGATTGGTAAGGAACTAGAAGGACTGTACAATCTGCAGCAGAAGATGATTAAGGCAAATACTGCAGATGTGCAAGTAGCAAATGGTCATGGAAAAGAAGAGGATCTGGGAATTTGGCATGGGAGACTTGGACATGCTCCTGATAGAGTTGTGAAACAGATTTCAAACTTGAATTTCAAGACAAGCAGTAGTAGAATAAAGGAATGTACAATCTATCATTTAGCTAGACAAGGCAGGTTGCCATTTCCTAAGAGCTTATCCAGTACTGATAAACCTTTTCATTTGATGCATGTAGATGTAGGGGGTCCTTACATGATACCTACTCATGATGGTTTTAGATTCTTCCTTACTATTGTTGATGACTATAATAGGATGGTTTGGATTTACTTGCTTAGACTCAAAAATGATGTGATCGTATGCTTGAGACAATTCCTTATTCTAATAAAGACACCGTTTGATGCTTCAGTAAAGATTTTAAGAAGTGATAATGGGACTGAGTTCTTTAACTCTGAGTGTAGAAGTCTTTTTCAATCCCTTGGTATAGTCCACCAGAGTTCATGTGTACACACCCCACAACAAAATGGGGTAGTTGAACGAAAGCACAGATACATCCTAGAGGTGGCTAGAGCAATAAAACTTCAAGTCCATCTACCCTTGAAGTTTTGGGGAGAATGTGTTCATGCTGCTGTTTACATAATCAACAGACTCCCTTTATCAGCATTGGGAGGAAAATCTTCCTTTGAGGTTCTGTATGGAAGATCACCATCTTTACAACACATGAGAACTATAGGTTGCTTATGTTTTTCCAGCAAAATAGGTGGAGGTGATAAGTTTGCAGCCAGATCTACAGCAGTTGTCTTGATGGGATACTCTTCTACACAGAAGGGATATAGACTCTATAATATTTTAACTATCCAATTTTTTGTTAGCAGGAATGTTACTTTTACAGAGCACATATTTCCTTTTCAGTTACTGAAAGAAGGGAGGCTACAGGTTTACCCAAATGGTGTGATATCACACACTGATTTTCCCAGCCAAGAGATGTCACTTGAGGAGCAAACACAAACTGCAGCCATACAGGAAGGAGTGATACCACCTCCTGCAACTTCACCTTCAGCAGAATCATAACAATACATGCCATCAGTTGATACACATGCCAATGATCAAAGCCATCCAGTCCTTTATTCAACAGATTCTGAGCTTCCTAGAGGTGAAGGACAATTGAGAAAATCAACCAGAACTGTGAAAGAACCCATATGGATGCAGGATTATATATTAAGAGGGACCTCTACAAGACATTCAGCCAAGGCAGTTTGCAAATATCCTTTGGAAGAGTACCTTAGCCATCAAGCTCTTTCAGCCAGTTACCAGACTTATCTATCCAAATTCACTGCCACTAAAGAACCTCACAGTTATGAGGAAGCAATGCAAGACCCTAGGTGGATAGAAGCAATGGACCAAGAGCTAAATGCACTCAAGGAAAATAGTACTTGGTCACTAGTAGATCTACCACAAGTCAAGGTACCTATTGGATGCAAATGGGTATTCAAAATAAAGTACAAAGAAAATGTTGAGATAGAGAGATTCAAAGTAAGGCTAGTGGCAAAAGGATACAACTAGATAGAAGGATTAGATTACCAAGAAACCTTTTCCCCAGTGGTTAAAATGGTAACAGTTAGAGCTGTCCTGGCATTAGCTGCAGCACACAACTGGAAATTAGATCAAATGGATGTTTATAATGCATTTCTTCAAGGGGACATGACTGAGGAGATATACATGTGCTTGCCACAGGGATTTCCTAGCCAGGGGGAGAAAGTATGTAGGCTGCACAAATCCCTGTATGGCTTGAAACAAGCATCTCGACAGTGGAACTTGAAGTTGACTGAATCACTCATCAACTCAGGTTTCACACAAAGTCACTTTGATTACTCACTGTTTATAAAAAGAAGGGGCACATGAATGGTGATCATTTTAGTGTATGTAGATGATCTTCTTATTACTGGGAATGATCAACAAATGATTTCAGAGGCAAAAGATATACTGCAACATAGCTTCAAAATCAAAGACTTGGGAGAATTGAGGTTCTTTCTTGGAATTGAGATAGCAAGGTCAAAGCAAGGAATCTTGATGAATCAAAGAAAGTTTGCGCTGGAATTGATTAGTGAGCTTGGACTGACAGGATCAAAGCCAGCAAGCACACCAATGGAGTGCAATCAGACATTCACTACAACTGAATATGACAAGTAGAACAATTATGAAGGAGATAAAAAGCTGGGAGATGCAGGACCCTATCAAAGATTGGTTGGAAAACTGTTGTATCTCACAATGACAAGGCCAGACATATGTTATGCAGTACATGTGCTCAGTCAATTTATGCACTGTCCTAAAAGATCACACATGGATGCGGCAATTAGAGTAGTGAAATACATAAAGGGTGCTCCAGAACAAGGATTGTTAATGAGCTCAAAATAGTCGACAAAGCTAACTGTATTTTGTGATGCAGATTGGGCATCTTGTCCAGTCTCTAGAAGATCAGTAATAGGATATGTGATGAAGCTAGGAGACTCCTTAGTGTCATGGAAATCAAAGAAGCAGTGCACAATATCGTGAAGCTCAGCAGAAGCTGAGTACAGAAGCATGGCAGTTGGTGTCTCAGAAATCCTATGGTTGACTGGACTTTGCAGAGAATTGGGTGCCGAAGTTGATCTACCAGTCGAGCTGAATTGTGAAAGCAAAGCAGCAATTCAAATTGCTGCAAATCCCATATTCCATGAGCACACAAAACATATAGAGATAGACCTACATTTCATCAGAGAAAAACTTCAACAAGGAATTGTGAAGATTAGATATGTGATGTCAAAGGATCAAGAGGCAGACTTGTTTACCAAAGCTTTGGGCAAATCACAACACATATCTGATGAACAAGCTAGGGATGCTCAACCTGTTTGCACCATCTAGCTTGAGGGGGAGTATTGAAGGAATAGACACGTGAGAAGCACATGTGTTGTTAGTTAGTTATAACTAATTTACAGAAGGATTAGTTAGAAGTTAGTTAGCTCACCTTCCTCTTAGTGTTTTAACTTAATGATGTAGCAGTAGTGTGTGTGTGTGTGTGTGTGTGTGTATATATATATATATATATATATATATATATATATATATATATATATATATATATATATATATATATATATAGAGAGAGAGAGAGAGATCAATTTTCTAGAATAAAAAAATCTGTTATTTCTCTCTTCCATAGATTGAGAGCTTTCTTCTAGAAACTTCAATTCTGCCATTAGAGCTCAAGCTAGAGCTCAACTCTGATCTTTATTAGTATTATTTGGGGCTCGACTAATCTGGATTGTAATGTGTATCGATAGTCTCACTTTAAGGGGTAAAGCGCTCCTTACCAATGATGATTCCATACTCGCGGACTCATGGTTTGAATTCGAGATTTTTTATTAAGGATGAATGAGCACTTATTTATGCAATATTTATTTGTTAGATTAAATCATCATTTAGAATATTGAATTGCCTTATATTTAAAACGGATCATGAATTTTAATTGAGATTTGTTGTCGATCTTTTTAGTTGTTATCTCTTTTAGAAAGTCACTAAGCTATCATATAATTTGACTACCCCAAGGCAATTTCCTTTCTTATGTATCTCCTAATAAGTAATGCTAAGTGCAAAAGAAAAGATTGACAACTTTATAAAGCTTTAAACTAGAATTAAACGAAATAATATCATTAGAATGTAGATCGATCGTATACTACGACGGTTGCGGTTCATAACTGATGAGTTTGATTTGAGCTGTCTGGAGGTCAATTCAAACAAGAAAGCTATTTTGGAATATTGGCCTAACTTCAAAAATGTAAGTATCTTGTGGATCTAAGTCATATGTACTAAATAGGGTAAGATTTTATGCAATTTATCATTATATAGTTGTGATGACCCAAAATGTCATCTTTAAATTTAATAAGTAATTCTGTATTTTAAGACCTCAAAAAGCATCATTTTTCATTCCTCGACTTGCGTGCGCAGTCCGAAAATTTTTACGGGAAGTTTTCATGTGAAAATGGATTAAAATGTGAAATAGAGCTTTAAAACTCAACTGAGTTGACTTTAGTCAACATTTTTAGTAAACGGACCCGGATCAGTATTTTGACAATTCCTATAGGTCCTCATCGTGATTTGGGACTTGGGCGTATGCCCAGAATCGAATTCCGAGGTCCCTAGCTCGAGATATGGAATTTTGATGAAAAATTAAAAGCTTGAAAGCTTAATGATTTTTAAGAATTTACTGATGTTGGATTTATTGACAGCGGGTCCGTATTTTAGTTCCGGAGCCCGGTATAGGTTCACTATAATATTTATGACTTGTCTGCCGAATTTGGTGAGAATCAGAGTTAATTTGACGTGATTCGGACGTCCGGTTGTAAGAATATAAGTTTTAAAGTTTTCTTGACAACTTCCTTTGTTTTGGTATCCGATTCGTAGTTCTAGGTGTTATTTTGGTAATTTGATCGCGCGAGCAAGTTTGTATGATGTTTTAGAACTTGTGTGCATGTTTGGTTTGGAGCCCCGAGGACTCGGGTGAGTTTCGGATAGACTACAGGATGATTTTGGACTTAGGAAATCTGATTTCTGCAGACTTTGGGCTTCTGGTATTTCCTTCATCGCGTTCGCGAATGTACTCTCGCGAACGCGAAGAGCAAACTGAGCTGGCCGAATTTTCCTTTTTCGCGAACACGAAGATTGGACCGCGAACGCGAAGCTATGGGGACTTTACCCTTTGCGAACGTGACCAGCTCAACGAGAACGCGAAGCTTTAGAGGCCTGGGGGAGGGGTCAGTTGTCCTTATACGCGAACGCGAGCACTGGCACGCGAACGCGAAGGCCAGGGGGGAAAAAGCCTTCGCGAACGCAAAGGAGGAATCACGAACGCGAAAGCCACGGGCTGCTACTCATCGCGAACGCGACAGGCCCTTCGCGAAAGCGAAGAAGGCCTGACCCTTGTGTCTTAAAACAGAACCAAAATGGGATTTTTCTCATTTTTCACAAACTCTCAATTATAACTCGGCTTAGGGGCGATTTCAAATGAGTTTTTCACGATTTCGAACTGGGTAAATGTTCTTTATCATATAGTGATTGTATTTCATAAATCTAAGCCTATATTCATCATTTATTTCGGATTTAGATGGAAGAAATTGGATTTTTTGTAAAACTTTCCAAAAATAAAAAATTTAGATTTGAAGGTCCATTTGACATCGGAATTGGATAATTTCTGTATGGTTGGACTCGTCTCGGAAAGGGTGTTCGGATTTCGTAAGTTTTTTTTTTAGATTTGAGATGTGGGTCTCACTGCCGAATATTTTAATGAATTTCGGATTTTTATTCGAAAAATTTATAAATTCATATGGAATTAATTCCTATGATTCGTATTGAGTATATGAATTGTTTGTGAATAGATTTGAAGCTTTCGGAGACAAATTTAAAAGGAAAAGCTATGGTTGAATAATTGATTGGAAATTACAAAGTGAGGTAAGTGCCGTGGTTAACCTTGGCTTGAGGGAATAGAACCCTTAAATTATTTGTTATGTGAAATGCATGTGAACGATATATAGGCGAGGTGACGAGTGTCTATACGTCGTCAAATTAATTGTTTGCATATTCACTTGAAAAAAATCATAAATTATTTTAAATTATGAATTAATTATTATAATAATTGTTTCTCTACTATTCTTTTGTAAAATATTAATTCTTGAATTCCTGCATTAATTGTTACATGTTATTTGAATTATGTACCTTAATTGTTATTTGACATTTAGCATATTAAATATTAAACTGCATATTTTCTCTTTGATTTCTATAATAACTTACTATTTGCCTTTGTTTGTTTCGCAATTAAATCATAATTATTGTATGCTTGTTGTCTTCTAATTTTATATTAATTGTTGCATTTATTAGGGAAATTCTTCTATAAGAATTGGTAAATGAATATGTTGGAGGAGCGGGTTGCACGCCGCAACAAAATTAATTATAATGAATATATTGGAGGATCGGGTTGCACGCCGCAACAGACTTATTAGAAGTATATATTGAGGGGATCGGGTTGCACGCCGCAACAGACTTATTAAAATTCCATATTGGAGGATCGGGTTGCACGCTGCAACATACTTATTAAAAGTCCATATTGTAGGATCGGGTTGCACGCCGCAACAGACTTATTAAAAGTCCATATTGGAGGATCGGGTTGCACGCCGCAACAGACTTATTAAAAGTCCATATTGGAGGATCGAGTTGCACGCCGCAACAGGCTTATTTAAAAGTCGACATACATATATATATATTGGGGGATCGGGTTGTACGTCGCAACAGACTTGATTAAAATGAATATATTGTGAGAGCGGGTTGCACGCTGCAACCGAACTGAATGTGAATATATTGTGAGAGCGGATTGCACGCTGTAACAGAACTGAGTGTGAATATATTGTGAGAGCGGGTTGCACGCTGTAACAGAATTGACGAAAATGATAATTGGTTATGACTGCTGAGTTGGCTTAAATCATTATAAATGAGTTACCTGATTTATTTCTATTATTGTTGTTGTTACTAATATTGCGTACAGATTAATGTAAGTGAACCGCCTTAGCCTCGTCACTACTTCATCGAGGTTAGGCTCAGCACTTACCAGTACATGGGGTCGGTTGTACTGATACTACACTCTGCACTTCTTGTGCAGAATTAGAGTTGGTCCCAGCGGCGTACCATAGACTTGCTCGGATTTCAGCTACTCAGAGGAGACTTGAGGTATAACTGCATGGCGTCCGCAGTTCTGAAGTCCCCGTCTATTTTACTTTAGCTATGTGTTTATTTTCAGACAGCTTCATTTTATTTAGATCTGTATTTGTATTATTCTAGAAGCTCGTGCACTTGTGACACCAATTCTGGGATGGTATTTAGACACCGTTATTTTTATGGATTATTTTACTATATTTCAAACTTTGCTTCCGCTTTTGTTTCCTTGATTATTAATAATTTATAAATTGGTTAATATTATTCTAACGTTGGCTTGCCTAGCAAGTGAAATGTTATGCGCCATCACGGTCCGAAGGAGGGAATTTCGGGTCGTGACAATAGTACGTTAATTATTATTTTTATTAGGTTACTAATTAATACTATATTTTATAAAAATTTACTTACTATTATCTTATAATAATCTGATTGTACAAATACTTTTTACATATTAAACTAATTTCTTTTTCTGTTATGTTATAAAAGGACAACATGAGGAATCCCAAGAGCAGAAATGTTTTTGCCATGATCTAGCGAAGGAGATTTATTGCAAGAATTAAAGTTTTTTCTCCTTTCTCTAATCCTGAAAACGAGAACTATAAATAAAATAAACTGTTCATTGTTTAACGCACAATCGGTATACATAATAATACATCTCCACTTGAATTTTGGTGGTTGCAAATTCAAATCTCACAAGCTATACTTTTTTGCTCTCTGATTTGAACAAGAGAAAGAAGCATAAGAGTATCGCTTGTCAGACCTGAATTTGTAGACCAGAATGTGGTCTATTAAGAAAAGATAAACCCAATATAGACCAGATATTAAGAAAAGATATAGACCAGAATGGAATCAAACAGACTCCTTTTTTAAAAAAACTTTTTCACTCTGTTCATCTCTTCTCTCCAATTTTTTAAAAATCTATATCTTTTCTTAATATTTGCTCTGATACCATTTTTCGTTGTTTTCTTTCTTCAGTTTTCCTTCCTTTTATAGCCGAACCTTTGAGCGGATTTAAGAACGGACTTCAAACTACGATCTTCAAACTCTTTTCAGCCTTGTCGAGTACTTCATTGGGGCCCATCGTCACATGGCTTGAACATAAATGATTCTTCTTTATTTATCGTTTTGCAATTATTTTCTCCACTCGTAGACTCCAAAGTTTGTTGCAAGTCTTTTTCAGCTGTTGCCAGTCTTTTCTTCTGTTTTCATATGTCTTTTTTTCAGTTGTTGCCAGTCTTTTCTTCTTTTTTCACATGTCTCCGTATTACTGTTTTATGCTATTATGGTATCTCTTGTATGAGATAGCAATTCTTCATTATTTGTTTCTTGTGCCATAATGATTCTTCACTGTTGTCTTATATTTTGTCTTGTTTTTCTATGTATCAAGATTGTGTAATGCTACTGAATCAAAACTCATCTCTGAATCGTCGTTTGGATCTTGAGCATCTTGATAATAGTTTTCATCTTCGTAATTACCATCTTCTCCTGATCTTTGGGACATTTCTGGACTATGGTTTATTTCTGGACTGGGACTTAGACTGTTTCTTTTTGGACTAGGATTTTTAATAATATGTTTGTCTTGCTTATCTTTGTCTTGAAAAAACTTCTCCAGTGTTTGTTTAACAATAATTTCTATTTTTTTATTTTTTTCTTTTTTGAAGCTATTCCCTTCTTTCTTAATATTTCTTCTTGTATCAATATTTTTTTTTTAACTTTTTCACTTTGTTCATCTCTTCTCTCTAATTTTTTAAAGATCTATATCTTTTCTTAATATCTCTTTCTTTAACCTCACCCTAGCCACAGTTCAACACATTTGCCCATTTTAACACCTTTTGTGGCAATATTTTGGGATATTTTTAACCGGTGTCGCCTAGAAATTTACAGGTTAATCCATTAGATTTATTAAGAGATTGAAAAGATAACCATATACTTAGAGTAAATTTTTTTATTATTTACAAAACTAACAATTAAGAATTTAAACATATAATATAAAATTTGAAGACATAAAAACTTAAAGACATAAAAATAGATCGGGGTAATAAACGGTAACATAATTACTAATAAAAACAGTAACTTACATGTTTACAGGAGAGAGATTTCCCTTTCGGTAAACCCGAAAGAGTTTTACTAGACTTGAAATTAAACACTTGCACTCTTGAACATAGGATTTATTTATCTTACAGTCTTGACATAGAAAATATTATAGCATACATAAAGAAAATATTTTACAGAGAATGGGTTTTTTGGATGGAAGATGTTTGATAAGGGTAATGGAAGAGGGAGTAGGTAATGGAAGAGGGAGTATTTTTTCTGCTGATTGCTCTCTTTTTTCGTTGTTTTCTTTCTTCAGTCTTCCTTCCTTTTATAGCCGAATCTTTGAGCGGATTTAAGAACAGACTTCAAGCTACGGACTTCAAACTCTTTTCAGCCTTGTCGGGTACTTTATTGGGCCCCATCGTCATATGGCTTGAACAGAAATGATTCTTCTTTATTTGTCGTTTTGCAATTATTTTCTCCACTCTTAGATTCCAAAGTTTGTTGCAAGTCTTTTTTAGCTGTTGCCAGTCTTTTCTTCTTTTTTCATATGTTTCTTTTTCAGCTGTTGCCAGTCTTTTCTTCTTTTTTCACATGTCTCTGTATTACTTCTTTATGTCATTATTGTATCTCTTGTATCAGATAGCAATTCTTCATTATTTGTTTCTTGTGCTATAATGATTCTTCACTGTTGTCTTATCTTTTGTCTTGTTTTTCTATGTATCAAGATTGTGTAATACTACTGAATCAAAACTCATCTTTGAATCGTCGTTTGGATCTTGAGCATCTTGATAATAGTTTTCGTCTTCGTAATGACCATCTTCTCCTGATCTTTGGGACATTTCTGGACTATGATTTATTTCTGGACTGGGACTTAGACTGTTTCTTTCTGGACTAGGATTTTTAATAATATGTTTGTCTTGCTTATCTTTGTCTTGAAAAAAACTTCTCCAGTGTTTGTTTAACAATAATTTCTATTTTTTCATTTTTTTTCTTTTTTGAAGCTATTCCCTTCTTTCTTAATATTTTACCTTGTATCAATGTTTTTGGTAGTCTTTTTCTTAACTGGCTTGATGATCCTTCTTCTACACTTTTTGGTAAAGTGACAGCCATAAACGGATTTGATAAGTCTTTACCGGCTGCCGTTTGAATCGGACTAGCTGTATCTTCATCTGATACAGTGGATTTTATTACATTCAGTGGGGAATGCACACCCTTCTCATCCATTTTGTTTTGAGATGGAGAACTCAATTGAGGGACTTCTTGAGTTTGAGA
The DNA here is from genome assembly GCF_000715075.1 of Nicotiana tabacum. Lineage (NCBI taxonomy): Eukaryota > Viridiplantae > Streptophyta > Magnoliopsida > Solanales > Solanaceae > Nicotiana > Nicotiana tabacum. The sequence continues at coordinate 24,108,367 of NC_134094.1, read as the reverse complement.
TTGCACTAGCTCAAACTTTACTGCTTGGAGTCTCTGTTTTAATACTTTTCTCTGTTCCATCAGTCTTGATTTTTCTTGTTCTAGAGATTCATTCTTTTGCTTGAGTCTTTTGAAAGCTTCAGTCATTGAAGAACAATGGTCACAAAAAATTATTTTGTCTGTGTCTTTTTGGATATTGTATTGGAGAGTTTTTTCTAGATTTTGTCTAAGTGCTGGGGAAATATAGTAATTTGGTCCTAATATTCCTCGTGCATAGTCTAATGCTTCAGTAAAGTCATTGAAACGTTTGAATAAGGGTTTTTCAAAATCCTTAATGAAATCTAATACTTCTAACCATATTTGAAAATATCAATTTTCTTGCCATGTATAACTACATAATATTTAAATCTTTTTTTTTTGGTTTTTGTTTGTGAAAAATTGTCTTAAACCATTAAGAGCTGTTATAAAGTATTTAGTGTCTTTTGTATTATAAGCTATCCATAAATTATCTATTAAACACCTTTGTGGTCTGTCTATGACACATTCTGGTAATATTCTAAAGGACATATTTGAAGGTGGAAAAAATATTAGATTATGTTTTTCAAAATATATTCTATCTATACTAGTCTGTTCTACTGATGCTTGTGGTTTAAATAAAAGATTACCTAATATTGTCTGAGAATATGTGTCTGTGGATGAGGCGTTGATGCCTTTTCCCTTGTCTCCAGTCTTGGGAACTGTTGGTCTCATTCTGTAAATAAAATATATTTATTAATTAACAGTAATCTTTAATCTACTTAACTGGTCTGCTAAATTATTATCCTTTCCTTTAATATGCTCAAAGCCTAGGCTATATATAGATATAGTATCAACAAAATTTAACCATCTTCGCCTGCTACTATTTTTCTCATTTATTTTTTGGTGAAATCTAACTATAGCCTCGTTGTAACGACCCAATCAGTCCTTTTAACTTTTAGAACCCCATTTCTTAAAATAAAATTTTTCGTATGTGATTTTAATGATTTATGACTTGCGGAGATGGTTGGTTGGGGATTTGGAAGTGTTTGGGTTGAAATCGGAACACTTGGTTCCTTAAGTTGGCTTTAAAAGGCCAAGTTTGACTTTGGTCAATATTTATAAGAAAATGACCCCGGAATAGAATTTTGACGATTCCAATAGCTCCGTATGGTGATTTTGGACTTAGGAGTGTGATCGAAATTTTATTTGTAAGTCCGTAGTGAAATTAGGCTTGAAATGGCTAAAACAAGAATTTAAGTTTGGAAGTTTGACCGGAAAATTGACTTTTTGATACAGGAGTCGGAATCCAATTTTAAAAATTTTCATAGCTCCATTATGTCATTTATGACTTGTGTGCAAAATTTGAGGTCAATCGGACTTGATTTGATAGGTTTCGACATCGAATGTAGAAGTTGGAAATTTTAAGTTTCGTTAAGCTTGAATTGGAGCATAATTTGTGGTTTTAGCATTGTTTTATGTGATTTGAGGTTTCAAATAAGTTCGTATGATGTTTTAGGACTTGTTGGTATATTTGGCTGAGGTCTTGAGGGCCTCAGGTGAGTTTCGGATGGTTAACAGATCAAAAATTGGATTTAAAAAGCTGCTGCAATATTTCCTCTTCTGTTGGATACTCTAGGCTGTGATCGAGCCCAAATATTGAGCCCAGGTATCGAGCCCAGATATCGAGCTAGGTATCGAGCCCAGAGTTGACGAGGCTCAGGCTTGAGCTTGTGATCGAAGCCACGATCGAAGGTCCAGCTCGAGGGCCAGGATCGAGACCCAAGATCGAGGGCCACAATCGAAGGCATAGGCTCGATGCCATGATCGAGCCCATGACCGGCGTCCCAAGCTCGAGGCCATGATTGAGGCCATGACCGAAGCCCAGGCTCGAGGTCCACGATTGAGGCCCAATTCCGAAGGCTGCCTAGGCAGTTTATAAAAGAGGGCATTCGTCCTATTTGCCATTTTTGATGAACCTGAGCTTGAGCAGAGACGACTTTTGACAGATTTTCAAGGGAAAAACTTTGGGGTAAGTGATTCTAACTTGAATTTGATCTACATATACAAGTATATTATTATTTTCACCATAAATTAGTGTTTTGAGATTTAAATTTGGGAAACTTTAAGAAATCTCATAGAAACGAATTTTTGAGATTTCGGTATCGATTCAGAGTCGGATTTGAGTGAAACTGGTATGGTTGGACTCGTAATTGAATGGGTTATCAAATTTTATAACTTTCATCGGATTCCGAAATGTGGGCCCCAGAGACGAATTTTTAATTAATTTCGGGATTTTATTGAAAATATAGTATTTTCTTATAGAGTTGATTCCTATAAATTTTAGTGATTGTATCGAACTATTTTTGGTTAAATTCGAGCCAATCAAAGTTGGATAATCAAGGAAAAGGCCTACTAGTGGATTAAATTAGAGCAAGACGAGGTAAGTCTCTTGTCTAATCTTGTGAGGAAGAAATTATCTCATAGGTGATTAAATTAAATAATTATTGCTAATTGTGGCGGCTACGTACGCACGAGGTGACGAGAGTCCGTGCGTAACTACTATTAATGTTAAGTCCAGGTAGTTTAGGACTCAAAAGCATGAATTGCTTGGGTAAATTATAGTCTTTACTTAATTAAATTATTTGATATATTTATATATATGTTGTGAATTGTTAGATAAAAATATTAAAGGATGGAAATCTCATATGCTTTAACTTCTGTTTAAATTAATTAATTGTTAAGAGAAATTATTCTTCCTCCTGAATTTATCTTATAATAAATATACTCTTATTCCGGAGGTACTTAAGAAAATATCCTCCTTTCTTGTGGAGCGGGCCGAACGCCTCGGCAGGATAGATGCATCTATAGATCGTGCCGCACGTCCCTCGGCAGTGTACACGAAACTCTGGATCTGGCCGTACGACCTCGATAGAAATCATGCTTAATAATAATAATAATTACACGATACTTGGACAGTTTATTATAGTTTGTAAAAGCTATTTGATAAATTGGAAATTTATTGAAAATGAATTGCAGCTTGTAAAGCTATTTGATAAATTGGAATTTTTATTGAAATTGAAGGATTTAATTAATAGATTAGAAATTATTTGAATTGAAGGAATTTAATTAATATTAATTAATAGATTGGAAATTGTTGCATTTGAAGGATTTTTATTATTTTTGCTAATTGAATAAAATTATTGTTAACTCTATGAATCATGTTGACTTGAATAATTATAATTTATTTCATTTATTATTGATGACCCTTAGTGAGTGTCAAAGTCGGCCATCTCGTCTCTACCACTTCGAGATTAGGCTTGATACTTACTGGGTACACGTTGTTTACGTACTCATGCTACACTTGCTACACTTTTTGTGCAGGACCTGAGGAAAGTACTAGTGGGGAACCTATCGTCTTACACCTACGTTATCCATGGGCATAGTGGTGAGCTGCCTTTCTGAGCCGTTCTGCAGCTACTAGTGTCTCTCCTTGTATTTTTCATTCTGCCTATTTTTATTTCAGACAGTATTTGAGGTTTTGTATAATCTACTAGATGCTCATACACTTGTGACACCAGGTCTTGGCACACACATTGGTAGAATTTGGTATCTTATTATTTTTCTTAGATTTAAGTTTTATCGATATATGTTTAATGTATTAGTTGGCTTGCTATAGTTTTGGGTGCCATCACAACCTATAGGTGAAATTGGGTCGTGACAACATGGTATCAGAGTAATAGGTTCACGTAGGTCTCACATGTTATGAGCAAACCTAATAGAGTCTTGCGGATCGGTACAGAGACGTTTGTACTTATTTTCGAGAGGCTATAGGGTTTTAGGAAACTACCTTTCTTTATATTCCATCGTGCAATTAATGTAGTACTAAATATCCTTCTTTTATTCTCTCACAAATAGTGAGAACACGCTCTAATGAGGTTCTAGATCAGGGAAGAGCTACTCCCCCAGTTGCTAGAGGCAGAGGCAGAGGCAGAGGGAGGGCTCCAGCCCGTGGTAGAGGGCGAGGACATCTTAGGACTGTTCCAGTTATGCCGCTAGTGGGTCCAGTAGAGAACCCCATTATTGAGAAACAGGATGAGGTGCCTGTGGCAGAGCCAGCTCCGGTGTATTTTACATCTGCACTGGGATTTCAGGATGTCATGGGTCATATGCTGCGGTTCATGGACAATATGACTCAGACCGGTTTATTTCCGGCAGACCCAACCACATCTCAGGCGGGCGGGGGAGCACAGACCCCTACCGCACAGACTCATGGACAGGCAACTACTGTATATCAGACCCAGGGTGCACTACCCATGGGTGGAGCCCAGCCAGTGGCAGCAGCTACACCTGAGCCCAGGCCAGCTGTAGCCGTTGATCCGCAGAAACTATTGGACAGATGGACTAGACTACATCCTCTTATTTTTGGGGGTGAGCGACATGAGGATCCCCAGGATTTCATTGATCGGTGCAAGGATAGACTGTACAACATGAGGATATTAGAGACTCACGGGGTAGACTTTGCTACTTTTCAGCTAGAGGGCAGAGCCCGTAGATGGTGGCAGTCATATGTTCTTGGTAGACCAGCAGATTCTCCTCCCATAACTTGGGACAGGTTCACCCGTATCTTCCTGGACAAGTATATTCCACCCTCCCAGAGGGAAGAGTTGAGGTTTTAGTTTGAGCAGCTCCAGTAGGGTCAGATGTCAGTGACCGATTATGAGGCAAGGTTTTCTAAGTTATCTCGACATGCACTTATGATACTCCCTATTGAGGCGGAGAGAGTGCAGAGGTTTGTTACGGGTTTACATACTGGCATTCAGGCCACTATGGCTCGAGAGGTTGAGATGGGTACTTCTTATGAGCTAGTCATGGAGAAAGCCCGCAGGATTGAGAGTGTACGTCAGCGGAGCCGAGAGCAGGTTATGAGAGATAAGCGGTTCAAGTATTCTGGAGAGTTCAGAGGTGCTCCGTCTGGGGGCAGAGGTCAGTTCGTGAGAGGGCAGTCCAATAGGCCCCCATATCCAGCACCACCGCCTCCTCGGGGTGCTCCAGTGTGACCTTATTTCAGTGCTATACCAGAGAGTTCTTATCGACCACCAGCTATTCAGGGTCCTCCCAGTGGGTATTCGGTTCCCCAGAGCCAGACTCTTAGTCAGCAGCCCATCGCACCGAAGAGTTGTTATGAATGCGGGGACCCTAGTCACATACAGAGATTTTGCCCCAGGCTGCGGGGTAGACCAGTGCCGCAGGGTTAGCAGCCTATGCTTACCGGACCAGTTGCTCCACCAGTAGTCTGACCGCCAAGAGGTGGAGGACAGGTGGGTAGGGGCCGTCCTAGAGGTGGAGGTCAGCCAGGCGGAGCCCAGCCAATTGGTGCTGTAGCTCGGTTCTATGCTTTTCTAGCCAGACCAGATGCAGAGGCCTCAGATGCCGTGATTACAGGTATTTTTTCTGTTTGCGGCAAAGATGCCTCAGTATGATTTGATCCAGGATCTACGTATTCATATGTGTCATCTCTATTTGCTCCATTCCTGGGTGTTTCTCGTGAGTCCTTGAGTACTCCTGTTTATGTGTCCACTCCTGTGGGCGATTATGTTGTTGTGACCGGATCTACCGGTCCTGTATTATTACATTCTGTGGTTATGAAACTAGAGCAGATCTCCTATTACTTGAGATGACCGATTTTGAAATTATTCTAGGCATGGACTGGTTATCTCCATATCATGCTATTCTGGATTGTCATGCCAAGACTGTTACCTTGGCTATTCCAGTATTGCCTAAGCTGGAGCGGAAGGATTCATCTGTTAGTTCATTTAATCGAGTTATTTCTTGTATAAAGGCTCAACACATGGTTGAAAAGGGTTGTTTGGCTTATCTAGCCTATGTTCGGGATACAACTGCAGAGACTCCGGCTATTGATTCAGTGCCTGTAGTTCGGGAGTTCTCCGATGTATTTCCTTCAGATCTTCCAGTTATGCCACCTGATCGTGATATTGATTTCTGTATTGACTTGGCTCCAGATACCCAGCCTATATCTATCCCACCGTATCGCATGGCTCTGAAAGAATTGAAAGAACAACTTGAGGAGTTACTAGACAAAGGGTTAGTCAGACCGAGTGTATCGCCTTGGGGTGAACCGGTATTATTTATGAAGAAGAAGGATGGAACAATGCGGATGTGTATTGATTACCGCCAATTGAACAAAGTCACTATTAAGAACAAGTACTCCTTGCCGCGTATTGATGATCTATTTGACCAGTTGCAGGGTGCGAGGGTGTTCTCTAAGATCGACTTGAGGTCAGGGTACCATCCGTTGAAGATTCGGGATTCGGATGTTTCGAAGACTGCTTTCTGGACTAGATATGGTCATTATGAGTTTCTGGTGATGTCCTTCGGCTTAACTAATTCCCCGACATCGTTTATGGATTTGATGAACAGGGTATTCAGACCATATATTGATTCATTTTTCATTATCTTCATTGATGACATTTTGATCTACTCGCGCAGTAAGGAGGAGCATGAGCAGCATATGAGAGTAGTGCTTCAGACGTTGTGGGAACAAAAGCTATATGCTAAGTTCTCTAAATGTGAGTTCATGCTTGAGTCTGTAGCATTTTTTGGGCATATTATATTGGGCGAGGGTATTAAAATTGATCCCAAAAAGATTGAGGCAGTTTAGAATTGGCATCATCCCACTACGACGGCTGAGATCAGGAGTTTTCTGGGTTTAGCAGGTTATTATTGTCGGTTCGTGGAGGGCTTTTCGTCTATTGCAGCACCTTTGACCAAATTAAACTAGAAGGGTTCTCCATTTCGATGGTCCGATGATTTTGAGGTGAGCTTTGAGAAGCTCAAGACAGCATTGACTACAACACTAGTGTTAGTGTTGCCTTCCGGTTCGGGGATGTATACAGTGTATTGTGATGCTTCACACGTTGGCTTGGGTTGTGTATTGATGCAAGACAGGCGAGTTATTGCATATGCTTCACGCCAGCTGAAGTACCACGAAAAGAATTATCCAGTACAAGATTTGGAGTTAGCTGTAATTTTTCACGCTCTTAAGATTTGGAGGCATTATCTTTACGGGGTGTCTTGTGAAGTTTACACTGATCATCACAGTTTGCAGCATTTGTTCAAGTAGAAAGACCTAAATTTGAGACAGTGCAGATGGCTTGAGTTACTAAAAGACTATGATATCACTATCCTGTGTCATCCGGGAAAAGCAAATATGGTTGCAGACGCCTTGAGTAGAAAGGCAGAGAGTATGGGTAGTTTGGCTTTTCTTTTCAGCAAAGGAGAGGCCATTGGCTTCAGATATTCAGTCCCTAGCCAACAGACTTATGCGGATGGATATTTCAGAGCCCAGCCGAGTTCTTGCATGTGTTGTAGCTCAGTCTTCACTATTTGAACAGATCAAAGCTCTCCAGTATGATAATCCACACTTAATGGTTCTTCGAGTAACGGTACTACGAGGTAGTGCCAAGGAAGTTACTATTGGCGCGGATGGTGTTGTGCGACTCCAGGATCGTCTATGTGTTCCTAATATGGATGGACTGAGGAAAAAGATCCTAGAGGAAGCACACAGTTCTCAGTATTCTATTCATCCAGGTGCTACGAAGATGTATCATGATTTGAGGCAACATTATTGGTGGAGGCGAAAGAAAAAGGACATAGTTGAGTATGTAGTTAGGTGTCTAAATTGCCAGCAAGTTAAATATGAGCACCAGAGGCTAGGTGGCTTACTTCAGCAGATGACTATACCAGAGTGGAAATGGGAACGCATCACTATGGACTTTGTAGTTGGGTTGCCGCGGACCTTGCAGAAGTTTGATGCAGTTTGGGTCATTGTTGACAGGCTAACCAAGTCGGCACATTTTATTCCTGTTGTGACTACAGATACTTCAGAGAGGTTGGACCAGATATATATCCAGGAGATAGTTCAGTTGCACGATGTGCCAATTTCTATCATATCAGATAGAGGCCCTCAGTTTACTTCACATTTCTGGAGAGCAGTACAGAGTGAATTGGGGACCCGTGTAGAGATCAGCACAGCCTTTCATCCACAGACCGACGGGCAGTTAGAGCGGACAATTCAGATTTTGGAGGATATGCTCAGGGCATGTGTGATTGACTTTGGAGGTCAGTGGGATCATTTCTTGCCTTTGGCCGAGTTTGCATATAATAACAGTTACCAATCCAGCATCGAGATGGCTCCATTTTGAGGCTTTATATGGTCGGCGATGTCGTTCGCCCATCGGATGGTTTGAGCCCGGTGAGGCTAAGTTATATGGTATTGATTTGGTGAAGGATGCCTTGGGAAAGGTAAAGTTGATTTAGGAGCGACTTCATACAGTGCAGTCTAGACAGAAGAGTTACGCAGATCAGAAAGCGCGTGATTTATCATTTATGATGGGTGGAAAAGTTTTCTTGAAAGTTTCGCCGATGAAGGGAATCATGAGATTTGGGGAAAAGGGTAATTGAGCCCAAGGTTTATAGGCCCATTTGAGGTGTTGAGACGAGTTGGGAAGGTTGCTTATGAGCTTGCATTGCCTCCCAGCTTATCGGGAGTTCATCCGATTTTTCATGTATCTATGCTCCGTAAGTATCATGCCGACCTATCACATGTGTTAGAATTCAGCACAGTTCAGCTAGATAATAGCTTGGGTTATGAAGAGGAGCCAGTTGCCATTGTTGATAAACAGGTTCGCCAGTTGAGGTCCAAAAGGATTTCTGCAGTAAAAGTCCAGTGGAGAGGCCAACCAGTTGAGGAAGCGACTTGGGAGACCGAGGAAAATATGAGGAGCAGATATCCACACTTATTCGGCACTCCAGGTACAATTTTAAACCCGTTCAAGGACGAACGTTTGTTTAAGAGGTGGAGAATGTAATGACCTAAACGGTCGTTTTAATTTTTCGAACCCCGTTCCTTAAAATAAAATTTCTCGTATGTGCTTTTAATGATTTAAGACTTGCGTGTATGGTTGGTTCGGGATTTGGAAGTGTTTGGGTTGAAATCAGAACACTTGGTTCCTTAAGCTGGCTTTAAAAGGCCAAGTTTGACTTCGATCAACATTTTTGAGAAAATGACCCCGGAATAGAATTTTGACGATTCCAATAGCTCCGTATGGTGATTTTGGACTTAGGAGCGTGATCGGAATTTTATTGGAAGTCCGTAGTGAAATTAGGCTTGGAATGGCTAAAACACGAATTTAAGTTTGGAAGTTTGACCGGGGAGTTAACTTTTTGATACCAGAGTCGGAATCTAGTTATGAAAATTTTCATAGCTCCGTTATGTCATTTATGACTTGTGTGCAAAATTTGAGGTCAATCGGACTTGATTTGATAGGTTTCGACATCAAATGTAGAAGTTAGAAATTTTAAGTATCGTTAAGCTTGAATTGGAGCATAATTTGTGGGTTTAGCATCGTTTTATGTGAGTGGAGGTTTCAAATAAGTTCGTATGATGTTTTAGGACTTGTTGGTATATTTGGTTGAGGTCCCGAGGGCCTCGGGTGAGTTTCGGATGGTTAACGGGTCAAAAGTTGGACTTAAAAAGCTGCTGTAATGTTTCCTCTTCTGTTGTATATTCTGAGCTGTGATTGAGCCTAGATATCGAGCCCAGGTATCGAGCCCAAATATCGAGCTAGGTATCGAGCCCAGAGTTGATGAGGCTCAGGCTCGAACTTGTGATCGAAGCCACGATCGAAGATCCAGCTCGAGGGCCATGATCGAGACCCAAGATCGAGGGTCACAATCGAAGGCACATGCTCGATATCATGATCAAGCCCATGACTGGAGTCCCAAGCTCGAGGCCATGATCGAGGCCATGACCGAAGCCCAGGCTCGAGGGCCACGATCGAAACCATGATCGAGGCCCAATTCTGAAGGCTGCCTGGGCAGTTTATAAAAGAGGGCATTCGTCCCATTTGCCATTTTTGATGAACTTGAGCTTGAGCAGAGGGGACTTTTGTCAGATTTCCAAGGAAAAAATATAAGGGTAAGTGATTCTAACTCGGATTTGGTCTACATATACAAGTATATCATTGTTTTCACCATAAATTAGTGTTTTGAGATTTAAATTTGGGAAAATTTTAGAAATCTCATAGAAACGAATTTTTGAGATTTCGGTATCGATTCAGAGTCGGATTTGAGTGAAACTGGTATGGTTGGAATCGTAATTGAATGGGTTGTCGGATTTCGTAACTTTTGCCGGATTCCGAGATGTGGGCCCCACAGACGAATTTTTAATTAATTTCGAGATTTTATTGAAACTGTAGTATTTTCTTATAGAATTGATTCCTATAAATTTTAGTGATTGTATCAAACTATTTTTGGTTAGATTCGAGCCAATCGAAGTTGGATAATCGAGGAAAAGACCTACTAGTGGATTAAATTGGAGCAAGACGAGGTAAGTCTCTTGTTTAATTTTGTGAGGGGGAAATTACCCGATAGGTGATTAAATTAAATAAGTGTTGCTAATTGTGGGGGCTACGTACGCACGAGGTGATGAGAGTCCGTGCGTAGCTACTATTAATGTTAAGTCCGGGTAGTTTAGGACTCAAAAGCATGAATTACTTGTGTAAATTATAGTCTTTACTTAATTAAATTATTTGATATATTTATATATATGTTGTGAATTGTTAGATAAAAATATTAAAGGATGGAAATCTCATATGATTGAATTTCTGTTTAAATTAATTAATTTTTAAGAGAAATTATTCTTCCTCCTGAATTTATCTTATAATAAATATACTCTCATTCCGGAGGTACATAAGAAAATGTCCTCCTTTCTTGTGGAGCGGGCCGAACGCTTCGGCGGGATAGATGCATCTATGGATCATGTCGCACGTCCCTCGACAGTGTACATGAAACTCTGGATCGGGTCGTACGACCTCGATAGAAATCGTGCTTAATAATAATAATAATTACACGATACTTGGATAGTTTATTGTAGCTTGTAAAGCTATTTGATAAATTGTAAATTTATTTAAATTGAATTGTAGCTTGTAAAGCTATTTGATAAATCGAAATTTTTATTGAAATCGAAGGATTTAATTAATAGATTGGAAATTGTTGCATTTGAAAGATTTTTATTATTTCTGCTAATTGAATAAAATTATTGTTAACTCTTTGAATCATACTGATTTGAATAATTATAATTTATTCCATTTATTATTTATGACCCTTAGTGAGTGTCAAAGGCGGCCATCTCGTCTCTACCACTACGAGATTAGGCTTGATACTCACTGGGTACATGTTGTTTACGTACTCATGCTATACTTGCTGTACTTTTTGTGTAGGGCCTGAGGCAAGTCCTAGTGGGGAACCTATCGTCTTACACCTACGTTATCCATGGGCATAGTGGTGAGCTGCCTTTCTGAGCCGTTCTGCAGCTACTAGTGTCTCTCCTTGTATTTTTCATTCTGCCTATTTTTATTTCAGACAGTATTTGAGGTTTTGTATAATCTACTAGATGCTCATACACTTGTGACACCAGGTCTTGGCATACACATTGGTAGAATTTGGTGTCTTATTATTTTTCTTGGATTTAAATTTTATCGATATATGTTTAGTGCACGCCCACACGTCCGTGACCTAGCATGTGCGTCACCTCCCAATGATTTACATAATACATATATTCAGGGTTCATACCCTCAGTTCCAAGATTAGAAGAGTTACTTACCTCGAACAAGCCAAATCCAATGTCGAGCAAGCTAAGCAATGCTCTAGAAATTCCATTATGCGCGTATCAACTTTCAAACGGCTCGAATCTAGTCACAATTAATTTGATTCAGCTCACAAAAATTATAGGAATTAATTCCATATCAAATTACTAATATTTTCCAAAAATCCAAAATTACGTCCCAAAAAATCACCCTTGGGGCCCACGTCTCGGAATATGATAAAACTCACAAAATCCAAACCCCCATTCAACCACGAGTCCAACCATACCAAAATTACTCAAATCCGACCATAACTCGGCCTTCAAATCCTCAATTAATGTCTATCATTGTTTCTACTATTTTCAACCCAAAACACTAATTTATTGATAAAACATTAATAGATTTATGTAATTTAACAAAAACCGAGTTAGAATCACTTACCCCAATCCATATGGTGAAAATTGCCTCAAAAATCGCTTCAATCCGAGCTCCATAGCTCCAAATGTGTTAAAATGGCCGAAACCTCAAAATATATCTTCTGTCCAGGCATTTACTCTTCGCGATCGCGGAAAATGCTTCGCGATTGCGAAGCACAAATTTTTCAGCCCCAAAATTGCTCTTCGCGATCGTGGAAAATGCTTCGCGATCGCGAAGAACAAACTCCCCAACTCTTCCAGACAGCCTTTGGTATAATAGTCATAACCTTTTGTACAAAACTCCATATTACAAATGGTTTAACTTTCTGAAAACTAGACACCAAGGGCTATAACTTTTATATGTTATTCATCTCCCAATTCCTAATAGATTGCTAGATATAAGCTTCCAAAGTTAGCCATTTGCAACAGAGATTTCCAAACTCTTCCCAGACAGCCTATAGTGTATCCAATTCATTCCAAAACCTCACCGGACCCGAGCCAATTGCCCCGACAAGTCACACAATAAATGTAAAGCCCAATTTGAGCAGTAAATGGGGAAACGGGGTTGTAATACTCAAAACGATCGGTCGGGTCGTTACACTTTCTGAGCCGTTCTGCAGCTACCAGTGTCTCTCCTTGTATTTTTCATTTTGCTTATTTTTATTTCAGACAGTATTTGAGGTTTTGTATAATCTACTAGATGCTCATACACTTGTGACACCAGGTCTTGGCACACACATTGGTAGAATTTGGTGTCTTATTATTTTTCTTGGATTTAAATTTTATCGATATATGTTTAATGTATTAGTTGGCTTGCCTAGCTATAGTGTTGGGCGTCATCACGACCTATAGGTGAAATTGGGTCATGACACTCGAAGTCAGTTCTAATTAATACTTCTGATTTATTTAATATATATAATCTAAAACTATTTAATCCATAGATTACAGCTAATAATTCTGTATCTATACTAATATTTCCTTTTTCTTTATATTTACCACTTTCCATGGGCACATATTTTTTCTTCATTTTTATCTTTATATTTATTGGTTTTTGCCTTTAATACTGCTCCCCATCCTTCAAAGCTTCCATCTGTTTCTATAATTAAGTAGTCTGTTTCTAACGGCATGTTTAGGTCAGGAATATTTTTTATTTTATTTTTAATTTTTTGTACTAACTTTATATCTTCTGAATTAAAATATTTTTGTCCTGTAGAGCCTGTCTTAGCATATAACGGTCCTGCTATTTTTCCTAAATCTTTTATGAAACTTCTTGCATAATTTACTATTCCTAAAAATTTCTGTAATTCTTTAATATTATCTAATTTATCTGGCATTTCTAAAGCTTTTTAGCTATGTGGGGTTGTAATTTAATTTTTCCATTTCCTAATACTACTCTTAAGAAATTTATATAATTTTTACATAATTCCATCTTCTTTTTACTAATTATTATTCCATTATCTACGAATAATCTAAAAACTGTTTGTAAATGTCCTAAATGTTCTTTAATGTCTTTGCTAAATACTAATATATCATCTACGTATACTAAAACAAATCTTTTATATTCTCCAAATATACTATCCATTTTTCTTTGAAAAATAGGTGGATTTGTCTCTAATCCAAATGGCATTACTAGCCATTCAAAATGTCCTTCAGGGCAAGTGAATGCTGTCCATTCTATACTTTCTTCATGCATTTTTACTTGCCAGTATCCTGATTTACAATCGAATTTACTAAATATCTTTTTTCCTTGTATTCTATTTATTAGTTCTGTTTTATCGGGTAATTTATATCCATCTGTTTTAGTATTATCATTAAGTCTTTTATAATTTATTACCATTCTTGCTTTTTCTCTTACTATTTTACTATGGTTTTTTACCATAAATGCAAGTAACCTATGTTTAGATTTAGATCTCCTAATTACACCTAGATTCATAAGTTCCTTTATCTGTATTTTAAAATCTTCAAGATCTTGATTTGTGGCTTCTATTGAAGCTATCGTAATTATATATTCTGGGTTTATTATATCTAATTTACACATTACTTTATTATTTTTCCAATGTTTTAAAGGTTTTTCTCCTATTATTTCTATCTCGTCTAATATTTTTATTATGTTATCTAAATCTTTTTGATTTTTTATTATTCCTATTTTTTCTATTCCTGATCTAAAGTTATATAAATCTGTTTCAACATCTATTAAAGTATAATCTTTTTCTAATATATCTTGATTATCTTCTAATAGTAGATCTTTAGATTCTTCTTCTATCTTACAACATGTATTTTTGTCTTTACATTCTTTGCAACACTCTTTTTTGTTTTTCTTGTAGATTTTTCTAATATGCTTTTAGTCTTGGTCTTATTTTAGTTCCTGTATTTATTGTTTGTACTGGGGTATGGGTAATATTATTAAAAAATATTACACCATCTCTTCTAATTAAACAACTACCATTATTCTGTAGTATAAAACTTAGTCCTAATACAAAGTCTGCATTTATATTTAAGTCTCTTACCCATATTTTATCTGACTTATAACTAGGCTTATAGAAATCTAAACATGTATTTTCAAAACTAATTTGTGATTTATCTATATAATGTCTATATATATTATGTGTCCCATCCATTTGTATTGCTGCGACTGGTTTGTCTAAAGTTTTAATTAATTCTTGTGGAATTATTCTTTTATTTATTATATATCTCGTACATCTAGAATCTACTATTGCCATTGTTTCTATCTCATAGTCTTCTATTTTAATTCTTGCATGTATTTTTATTGTACTTAATTTTTTATCTTCATTACATATTAATACACCGTGATCTTCTACACTCATTAGTTCTTGATCATGTTGTTCTTGATCCTGTCTTTCAATTTCTTCTAATGTTTTCTTCCCCTTTTCTAATTTTTGTATTCTTTTTTCTAATTCATTTATCCTTATTTCTAATTGTCACGACCCAAAATCCCAACCTGTCGTGATGGCGCCTATCTTGATATTAGGCAAGCCGATAATCTCAATAAAACACATTTTCTCTCAAATTTGAAAATACAATTATTAAATACAATACAAAATTTCACAAATACTGATATGAACACTCATCAAAACCTGGTGTCACTGAGTACATGAGCATCTAATATGAATACAAGTCTGTAAAATATGGTCTATAATAGTCTGAGACCAAATACAGTAAACAAGGAGATAGAGAAGGAGAGATAAGGTCTGCGGAATACGGCAGCTACATCAAATTCTCCTGAAAATAAACTACACGAAATGATCAGCACCTGTTATGTTCGGGAACACTTGGATCTGCACACGAAGTGCAGGGTGTAGTATGAGTACAACCAACTCATCAAGTAACAATCACTCAACTCATCACCACAACTCAACCACTCGGCTCTCAGCCCTCAGCACTCACACTCAATGGGTACCCACGCTCACTGGGTGTGTACAGACTTCGGAGGGGCTCCTACAGCCTAAGCGCCATAATCTGCACGGACAACTCACATGCTGCACGGACAACTCACGTGCTATAATATCCTATACGGATAACTCACATGCCATAATATCCTTACCTCACCGACAGGCCTTCGGCCTTACTCAGTCCTTAACTTCTCTAGTCTCTCGGGCTCTTAGAAATCACAAAGATCAACCCAAACAAAGATAACATAATGCATCAACAAATATCAAGAAAGACTGAGGTATGATATGCAAGTAAAATCATGACTTAGCATAAGATAGAAATTAGCAAATAATTCAATAATTACGTGACCTCTGTGGTTCCCAACAGTACTATCACATAGCCTAAGCATGATTTCTAACATGATTTACAGTCAAATTTCTTCAACACATAGAGAGCATATAGCTAACAATAAATTATTCAACTATACAGTTTTCCGCGGGACGGACCAAGTCACAATCCCTTCGGTGCACGCCCATACGGCCATCACCTAGCATGTGCGTCACCTCCAAAATAATCATATGACACAAAAATTCGGGGTTCATACCCTCAGGACCAGATTTAAAACTGTTACTTACCTCAAGCCGTGAAATTCTTATTTTGCAATGTTCTTTTCTCGTGAATTGGCCTCCAAACGCCTCGAATCTATCCATAAATAATTCGTTTCAGTCAATAAAATTCATTGGAATTAATTCAATAAGAAAATGCTAATTTTCCATAAAAATCCGAATTTTAGCTCAAAAATCGCCCGTGGTGCCCACGTCTCGGAACTCGACATAAGTTACAAAATCTGAAAGCCCATTCAACCACGAGTCTACCCATACCAATTTTATTAAAATCCGACCTCAACTCAACCCTCAAATCTACAAATCTTATTTCCAAATTTCCAAGTTTCAATCTCCGATTTACTCCTCAAAATCATGTAATCTAGTTGGATTATTCAATGATAAATCAATATTATCGAGTAGAAATGATCACAAGGGACTTACCTCAAGTGTTTCTTGAAAATCTATCAAAAATCGCCTCTCCTCAAGCTCCAATTTGTCAAAAATAGCGAATAGGACGAAGCCCCTGCTTTATAATTCTGCCCAGACTGCCTCTGTTTTGCCTCGATCGAGGCCCTCGATCCTGGGCCTCGATTCTAACCCTTGATCCTGGCCCTCGATCATTGCTCTCGACCCTGGCCCTCGATCATATTTCGACCCTGCCTTCGATCGTGGCCATCGACCCTTGGCTCGATCGTGGCTTCGATCCTGATCCTCGAACCTACCTTCGATCGTGGCCCTCGACCCTGGGCTCGATCGTCCTTGATTCTAGGGTCGATTCTGGGCTCAATTTTCTGGGCTCGATTTATTGGGGCTCGATTCTGGCAGAAGAAATTTCCAACAGAAGGAAATTGTAGCAGCTGTTGTAGTTCAAATTTTGATCCGTTAACCATCTGAAAGTCACCCGAGGCCCTCAGGACCTTAACCAAATATACCAACAAGTCCTAAAACATCATACAAACTTAGTCGAATCCTCAAATCACCTCAAACAATGCTAAACCCATGAATTACACCACAATTCAAGCCTAATAAACTTTGAAATTTCTAATTTCTACAAATGACTCCAGAACCTATCAAATCACGTCCGATTGACCTCAAATTTTTCAAACAAGTCATAAATAACATAACAGAGGTATTCCAATTTTCAGAATCGGATTTCGACCCCGATATCAAAAAGTCAACCCCCCGGTAAAACTTCCCAAAAATTTAACTTTCGGCATTTCAAGTCTAATTCCACTACGGACCTCCAAATAAATTTTCGGGCACGCTCCTAAGTCCAAAATCACAATACGGAGCTATTGGGATCATCAAAATTAAAATTCGAGGTCGTTTACACATAGGTCCATATCCGGTCCACTTTTCTAACTTAAATTTTCAATTATGAGACTAAGTGTCTCATTTTACTCCGAATTCCTTCCGGACCCAAACCCACTAACCCGATAAGTCATAAAACAACTATAAAGAATAAATTGAGTAGTAAATGGGGGAACGGGGTTATAATACTCAAAACGACCAGCCGGTTCGTTACATTCTCTCCCTTTTAACAAACGTTCGTCCTCGAACGGGTTTAGAATAATACCTGGAGTCTCAAATAAGTGTGGATATTTGCTCTGCATCTCCTGCTCAATCTCCCAAGTAGCTTCTCCGGCTGGCTGGCCTCTCCACTGCACCTTCACTGATGTTATGTTCTTTGACCTCAGCTTTCGAACCTGCCGGTCTAAAATAGCCACCGGCTCCACATCATAAGTCAAATTACCGTCCAGCTGTACTGTACTGAAATCCAGTATGTGAGACGGATTCCCGACATACTTTCGGAGCATGGATACATGGAACACTGGATGAACACCTGATAGACTAGGTGGCAAAGCAAGTTCATAAGCCACATGTCACGACCCAAAACTAACCCCCTGTCGTGATGGCGCCTATCGTGGAACTAGGCAAGCCGACTCATTTCCAAAACAAAACGATATTTTCATTTCAAAGATAATTTCAAGGTTATTTAACATAAAAACCTCCATTTAAGAGTTCAAATCAAAGAAAAACAGAAGTGCGGAAAAGAAAAGCCCGACATCGGGGTGTCACTAGTCATGAGCATCTACTACGATCTGTCTAACAATGTCAAGGCTAACTCAGCCTGGAAAATAGCTAAATACAACTAGAGGAAGACAAGAGGGAGAAGAGCAGGGGCTACGATCGCCAAACAACTACCTTGCTATCTCCAAGAAAATCTACAACCAGAACACTCAATAATCGCTACCGTGTCCAGCCACACCTGGATCTGCATACAAGGTGCAGGGAGTAACGTGAGTACGCCCACTCAGTAAGTAACAACAATAAATAAAGACTGAGCAGTAGTGACGAGCAATAAAGCATATAACGTTCATGTCAGGAAATCTCAGTAAAATACCAAATGCTTTTAAAAATCAGGATTTGAATGAAATATCTCGTTTAAACCCAGTTCCAGTAAAAAGAAAATCATTTAAAAACATCTTTCCAACAGTTTTTCAAACAAAGGCTCAATGCAAGGTGAGCAAAATGATAAAATCATAAACAGCCACTCGGGCAGACCTCACAGTCACTCGTGCCACTCGGGCATACCTCACAATCACTCTTGCCACTCGGGCATACCTCACAATCACTCTTGCCTCCCAGTCACTCAGCACTCGACACTCGCACTCAGTAGGTTCCTGCGCTCACTGGGGGTGTGTACAGACTCCGGAGGGGCTCCTTCAGCCCAAGCGCTATAATCTGCATGGACAACTCACGTGCGATAATAATAAAGTATGCTGCAGGCGGGCAGCTCCGATCCACACTCATCCTCACCAATCAGGCCTTCGGCCTCACTCAGTCACAAGTATGCTGCAGGCGGGCAGCCCCGATCCACACTCATCCTCATAAATCAGGCCCTCGGCCTCACTCAGTCATAAGTAACTCAAGCCTCTCAGGCAGTTCAGTAAAACAGGGCATTCGGCCCAAAACATTCATATACATCAAAATAGAGTCATAAAACTGAGTTATGCGGTAAACAAGTATAAACATGACTGAGTATAGATTTTCAATCGAAAACAATGAGAGGATGGTAAGAAACAGCCCCTAAGGGTCCAAACAGCATTGGCGCAAGGCCCAAACATGGCATTCAGCCCAATTTACATAAAATCTTTCTAAATCATATAAGTATCAATGGTTTCAACAAAGTATGCAACTTTACAGTTGCTACGGGGTGGACCAAGTCACAAATCCCCAACAGTGCACGCCCACACACCCGTCACCTAGCATGTGCGTCACTAAAAATAGTAGAATGATACAAAATCCTGGGTTTCATACCCTCAGGACTAGATTTACAATCGTTACTTACTTCAAACCGGTCAAATCTTTACCCCACAATGCTCTTGCCTCTGGACTCGGCCTCCAAATGCTCCAAATCTATTCACAATCAGTATAATACCATCATTATACGATAATGGAATGAATTCCACAAGAAAAGCTTCAAAATTAGACCAAAACCCGAAATTGGCTAAAATATTACCTGTGGGACCCACGTCTCGGAACCCAACAAAAGTTATAAAATCCGAAAGCCCATTCAACCACGAGTCTACCCATACCAATTTTACCAAAATCTGACCTTAACTCGACCCTCAAATATACAAATCAAATTTCTAAATTTCTATGCTTCAATCTCTGATTTACACCTCAAAATCATGTAATCTAGTCGGATTACTCGATGATAATTCACTATTATGGAGTAGAAATGATCACAAGGGACTTACCTCAAGTTTTCCTTGAAAATATAACAAAAATCGCCTCTCCCCAAGCTCCAATTTGTCAAAAATGGCAAATGGGATGAAGCCCCCGTTTTTATAATTTTGCCAAGACATCCTCGGTTCTGCCTCGATCTTGGTCTTCTATCGAGATCCTCGATCCTGGTTCTCAGTCCTGGACCTCGATTATGACTCTCGACCCTGGGCTCGATCATGCCTTCGATCGTGATCCTCGACCCTGGGCTCGATCATGCCTTCGATCATGACCCTCGACCTTGGGCTCGATCATGCCTTCGATCGTGACCCTCGACCCTGGGCTCAATTATGCCTTCGATCGTGATCCTCGACCCTAGGCTCGATCATGCCTTCGATCATGACCCTCGACCCTGGGCTCGATCTGGGCTTCGATCATGGCCATCGACCCTGAGCTCGATCTGGGCTCGATTCTGGGCAGAAGCAATTTCCAATTGAAGGAAATTGCAGCAGTTGTTCTAGCTCAATTTTTGATTCGTTAACCATCCGAAACTCACCTGAGGCCCTCAAATCACCTCAAACAACGCTAAAACCATGAATTACACCCCAATTCAATCCTAATGAACTTTGAAATTTCTAATTTCTACAAACAACTCCGGAACCTATCAAATCACGTCCGATTGACCTCAAATTTTGCACACAAGTCCTAAATGACATAACATGGGTTTTCCAATTTTTAGAATCAGATTTTGACCCCGATATCAAAAAGTCAACCCCCGGTCAAACTTCTCAAAAATAAAACTTTCGGTATTTCAAGCCTAATTCCTCCAAGGACTTTCAAATAATATTCCGGACACACTCCTAAGCCCGAAATCACCATACGGAGCTATTGGAATCATCAAAATTTAAATCCGAGGTCGTTTACATATAGGTCCATATCCGGTTCACTTTTCTAACTTAAAATTTTCAATTATGAGACTAAGTGTCTCATTTCACCCCGAGTTCCTTCAGGACTCGAACCAACTAACCCGATATAACATAATATAGCTGAATAACACAAAAAGAAGTAGGAATGGGGAAAACAGGGTTATAACTCTCGAAACGACCGGCTGGGTCGTTATATCCTCCCCCTCTTAAACATCCGTTCATTCTCGAACGATTCTAGAAACATACCTGGAGTCTCGATTAAGCGTGGATATCTGCTTCGCATCTCCTGCTCAGTCTCCCAAGTGGCCTCCTCCACAGGCTGACCTCTCCATTGCACCTTCACTGAAGCTATATCCTTTGACCTCAACCTTTGAAGCTGCCGATCCAAAATAGCCACCAGCTCCATATCATAAGTCATATCACCCTCTAACTGAACCGTGCTGAAATCCAAAATATGGGACGGATCTCCAATATACTTCCGGAGCATGGAAACATAAAACACTGGATGCACACTTGACAAGATGGGTGGCAAGGCAAGCTTATAAGCCACCTCTCCTATCCTCTGAAGCACCTCAAAAGGCCCAATGAAGCGGGGGCTCAACTTGCCCCTCTTCCCAAACCTCATAACACCCTTCATGGGTGATACCTTCAGCAAAACCTTCTCCCCAACCATAAAAGACACATCATGGACCTTCCTATCCGCGTAGCTCTTCTACTTAGACTGCACCGTGCGAAGCCGCTCCTGAATCAATTTCACCTTATCTAATGCGTCCTGGACCAAGTCTGTACCTAAGAGCCTAGCCTCACCCGACTCAAACCATCCAATCGGAGATCTATACCTCCTCCCATATAAAGCCTCGTACGGAGCCATCTGAATACTCGACTGATAACTGTTATTATATGCAAACTCCGCGAGTGGCAGAAACTGGTCCCATGAACCCCCAAAATCAATGACACAAGCACGCAACATGTCCTCCAATATCTGAATAGTGCGTTCTGACTGCCCGTCTGTCTGAGGGTGAAAAGCTGTGCTTAACTCAACCTAAGTACCCAACTCTCGCTGCACGGCCCTCCAAAACTACGATGTGAACTGAGTACCCCTATCTGAAATGATGGAAACTGGGACACCATGCAGGTGAACGATCTCTCGGATGTAAATTTCAGCCAACCGCTCTGAAGAGTAAGTAGTACCAATTGGAATGAAGTGTGCGGACTTGGTCAGCCGATCCACAATAACCCAAATAGCGTTGAACTTCCTCGAAGTCCGTGGGAGCCCAACTACAAAGTCCATAGTGATCCGCTCCCACTTCCACTCTGGGATCTCTAATCTCTGAAGCAAGCCACCTGGTCTCTGATGCTCATACTTAACCTGCTGACAGTTTAGACACCGATCCACAAACCCAACTATATCCTTCTTCATCCGCCTCCACCAATAGTGCTGCCTCAAATCCTGGTACATCTTTGCGGCACCCGGATGGATGGAATACCGCGAGCTGTGGGCCTCTTCAAGAATCAACTCTCGAAGCCCATCTACATTAGGCACACATATCCGGCCCTGCATTCTCAGCACCCCATCATCACCAATAGTCACATCCCTAGCATCACCTCTCCGAACCCTGTCCTGAAGAACGAGCAAGTGAGGGTCATCATACTGACGCTCCCTGATACGGTAATAAAGAGAAGACCTGGAGACCACACAAGCCAATACTCGACTAGGCTCCGAAATATCCAATCTGACAAGCTGGCCTGCCAGGTCTGGACGTCTAATGCCAAAGGTCTCTCTGCTGCTGGAAGATAGGCTAAACTCCCCAAACTCTCTGCCCGGCGACTCAAAGCATCAGCCACCACATTGGCCTTCCCCGGATGGTACAAGATAGTGATATCATAGTCATTAAGAAGCTCCAACCATCTTCGCTGACGCAAATTAAGATCCTTCTGCTTTAACATATACTGCAGACTCTGGTGATCTGTATAGATCTCACAATGAACCCCATACAAATAATGACGCAAAATCTTCAAGGCGTGAACAATGGCTGCTAACTCAAGATCATGGATAGGATAGTTCTTCTCATGGGTTTTCAACTGGCGTGAGGCATAGGCAATCACCCTACCCTTCTGTATCAAAACACAACCAATGCCTATCCTCGAGGCATCACAATACACGGTGTAGGAACCTGAAGCTGATGGCAAAACTAACACTGGAGCTGTGGTCAAAGAAGTCTTGAGCTTCTGAAAGCTCTCCTCACATTCATCCGACCACCTGAATGGAGCACCCTTTTGGGTCATTTTGGTCAAGGGCGATGTAATAGATGAAAATCCCTCCACAAAGCGACGGTAGTAACCCGCCAAACCAAGAAAGCTCCTAATCTCCGTGGCTGAGGACGGTCTGGGCCAACTCTGCACCGCCTATATCTTCTTCGGATCCACCTGAATACCCTCACTGGACACCACGTGCCCGAAGAATGCTACTGAACTGAGCCAAAACTCATATTTAGAGAAATTTGCATAAAGCTTCTCCTCCTTCAATCTCTGCAATACAACCCTCAAATGCTGAGAGTGCTCTTCCTGGCTACGAGAGTACATCAGGATGTCGTCAATGAATACAACGATGAATGAGTCCAAATAGGGCTGGAATACACTATTTCTGAAAGATCTCTTCACATTCATCCGACCACTTGAACGGAGCACCTTTCTGGGTCAATTTAGTCATAGGTGATGTAATAGACGAGAAACTCTCCACGAAACGACGATAATAACCGGCCAAACCGAGGAAACTCCGAATCTCAGTAACTGAGGATGGTCTGGGCCAATTCTGAACTGCCTCTATTTTATTTGGATCCACCTTAATTCCATCACTGGACAATATATGTCCCAAGAATGCTACCGAACTAAGCCAGAACTCACACTTAGAGAATTTTTCGTAAAGTTTCTCATCTCTCAGCCTCTGTAATACAATACCTAAGTGTTGTGCATGCTCCTCCTGGCTACGTGAGTATACCAGAATATCATCAATAAATACTACGACAAATAAATCAAGATATGGCTGAAATACACTATTCATCAAATGCATAAATGCTGTTGGGGCATTGGTTAGCCCAAAAGATATCACAAGAAATTCATAGTGGCCATAACGAGTTTTGAATGCCGTCTTCAGAATATCTGAATTTCGATTTTTCAACTGGTGATACCTAGATCTCAAATCAATTTTTGAGAACACCCTCGCTCCCTGAAGCTGCAAAGGATATTTATTCTTGATCGTCACTTTGTTCAACTACCTATAATCAATGCACATCCGCATAGTACCATCTTTCTTTTTCACAAACAGAACCGGTGCACCCCAATGTGACACACTAGGCCTAATAAACCACTTTTCAAGGAGTTCCTGAAGTTGATCTTTCAATTCTTTTAACTCAGCTGGTGCCATACGATACATAGGAATAGAAATAGGCTGAGTGCCCTGCACCAAGTCAATACCGAAATCAATATCCCTGTCGGGTGGCATACCTGACAGGTCTGCAGGAAATACATCCGGAAAGTCTCGCACGACCGGTACTGAATCAATAATAGGAGTATCAGCATCAACATATCTCACAAAGGCCAAATATGACAGAAATCCCTTTCCAACCATATGTTGGACCTTCAAATAAGAAATTACCCTGCAAGGAACAAAATCTAGAGAACCTCTCCATTCAACCTTTGGCAACCCCGGCCTCGTCAAAGTCACGATCTTTGCGTGACAGTCCAGAATAGCATGATATGGAGACAACCAATCCATACCTAGGATTACATCGAAATCCATCATACCGAGTAATAAGAGATCAACTCTAGTCTCCAGTTACCCAGTAGTTACCACACACGACCGATACATACGATCCACATTAATAATATCGCCCACAGGTGTAGATACACAAACAGGTAAAACTAAGGACTCACAGGGCATATCTAGGTAATGAGCAAAATACGATGATACATATGAATAAGTGGAACCAGGGTCAAATAATATAGAAGCCTCCATGTGGCACACTGAAACAATACCTGTGATCACTGCGTCTGAGGCAACAACATCTTCCCTGGAAGGAAAAGCATAGCCTGCCTGCCACCTGATCGGCCTCCCCCTCTTGGGCGACCCCTAGCTACCTGACCCCCCACCTCGAGCTGGCTGGGCGGGTGATGTAACTGCTGGAGCTGGTGCCGTTGGTCGAGAACTCTATTGTGGAGCCCCATTCAACAACCAAGGACAATCTCTCTTGAAATGACCCAATTTTTCGCGCTCAAAACAACCCCTCCTCTGACGAAACTGCTGCTCCTGATAACCCGAAGAATTACCTGTAGAAGCCTGAGCATATGAGGCATGATGTGAAATCTGCGCTGGTAGTGCTCTGAATAAAGACTGGCCTGAGTGAGTACTGTAAGAACTGTGGATAGCTGATGCACCACGATGAGCTGGATGACTCGCCTGAGCGTGTCTGTAAGAATGGCCCTTACCGCAGTAAAACTGACCCCCTGAAGGTACACCGCTGAAATCACCGAAACTACAAGGCCTCTTAGCCTCCCTCTCAATCCGCTCCTGGATATGAACCATCTCAATCTGACGAGCAATGTCGACAACCTCATCGAAAGTAGCACCAAACACACTCTCTCTAGTCATGAGTAATCGCAGCTAAAAAGTGAGGCCATCTATGAATCTCCTGATCCTTTCCCTGTCTGTGGGAATCAACCAGATAGCATGATGGGCCAATTCTGAAAATTTCATCTCATATTGTGTCACGGACATATCACCCTGACGAAGCTACTCAAACTGCCTGCACAACTCCTCTATGCGGGACTGAGGCACGAACTTCTCTAGGAATAGACCGGAGAACTGCTGCCATGTAAGGGGTGCTGCACCGACCGGCCTACATCTCTCGTAAGACTCCCACCATCTGAAGGCAGCCCCAGAAAACTGAAAAGTAGTGAATGAGACCCTACTGGTCTGTAAAATATCCGTTGTCCGAAGCATCCACTGACACTTATCCAGAAAACCCTGGGCATCCTCTGACTCAGCACCGCTAAAAGGTGGAGGTTGAAGCCTCTCAAATCTCTCAAATCTCCTCTGCTCATCATCTGCCATAACAGGAACTACCGGGGCCTGAGCGGCTGCAACCAGCTGGGCTGGTAGTGCCCCCGGTATCTGAAGTCCCTGTACTACCTAGTCTGGAGTACGTGCAACAGGGGTATGAGTACCTCTCCCGGCCTGAGAAGTGGCAGGTGAGGCCTGAGCCGAAACCACCTGAGCCAGACCAGTGCAGGCTGCCAATATCTGGGTCAAAGTCTCTTGAAGGCCTGGAATCTCAATGGGCACAGCTGGTGCCTGAGCTGATCCTGTCGGCTCAGCTATATCCGGAATCTGCTCCTGAGATGGAACAACTTGTGGTACTACATGAGCTGGTCCAATTGTGGTACGAGCTACACCTCGACCTCTACCTCGGCCCCGCCCTCTACCACGACCCCAACCTCTCACGGCCCTAACTGGTGGCACTGGTGGCTGACCGTTTGATCCGGTAGTATGTGTCCTCACCATCTGTGAGAGAATAGAATAGCAGAAATTTAGTTTCCAGAATCAACAAATTTGCACGACAGAATACAAGAAAGTGAAATTTTCCTAAGGGTTCTGCAGCCTCTCGAAGATAAGTACAGACGTCTCCGTACTGATCCACAAGACTCTACTAAACCTACTCATGACTCGTGAGACCTAAGTAACCTAGGCTTTGATACCAACTAGTCACGACCCAAAATCCCAACCTATCGTGATGACGCCTATCTTGATACTAGGCAAGCCGATAATCTCGATAAAACACATTTTCTCTCAAGTTTGAAAATACAATAATTAAATACAATACAAAATTCCACAAATATTGATATGAACACTCCCCAAAACCTGGTGTCACTGAGTACATGAGCATCTAATATGAATACAAGTCTGGAAAATACAGTCTATAATAGTCTGAGACCAAATACAGTAAACAAGAAGATAGAGAAGGAGAGATAAGGTCTGCGGAACACGGCAGCTACCTCAAATTCTCCTGAAAATCAACTGCGCGAAATGATCAGCACCCGCTATGTTCGGGAACACCTGGATCTGCACACGAAGTATAGGGTGTAGTATGAGTACAACCAACTCAGCAAGTAACAATCACTCAACTCATCACCTGTCACGACCCGGAATTCACTAATCGTGATGGCACCTAACCCAACTCGCTAGGTAACCCAATTAATGATTTCCCATATTCAATTAATTTAATAACACAATTTAACAAAGGAGTTATCTAAGTCTTATACACTCCCAAGGACTGGTAGTACAAATCATGAGCTTCTAAGAATAGAATTTACAAGCTGATATGAAGTAAATACATCTTCTGTTTGAAAAATACATAAACAGAGTTTTTATAAATCTAGGGCTACCATGAACAAGAGGCAGCTATAACAGGAACGCAGGTACATCTTCAATCCCGAAAACCATAGAACATAACAACAACAACCACCAATATCTGCACACAATGTGCAGAAGTGTAGTATCAGTACAACCGACCCCATGTACTGAGTGAGTATCTTGTCTAACCTCATCGAAGTAGTGATGAGGCTTTGGTTAAAAGATGCTCATTGATAAAACCTGTAATGTAAACTAACAATAGAACTATACTACAGTACAACAGAGTAGAGCACACAAAACGATTATACAAAGCAATAATGGAGTACTAAAAGAAAACACAATTCAACAGGTATCAATATCTCACCCAATCCTTTCTTGAGAATGAAGCCAATAAATCACAACAATTACCTCAAAGCTTTTATAATGTGAGAAATATACTCAATACATCAAATCCAACTGCACTGCAACACTTTTCGTGAATTTATCTCATCCTCACCAATTATGCGTGAAACATTACCAACCAATTCACAGAAATGCCGATAATAGAAATGACAGAGTGGGAAATACGCAAATAGCTATGGAGGATGAAAATATACATGAGAACATCCGTAATAGACTAAACAGAAAGCATAGAGATAATGACAATGATTAGGAAAAAGAAATGTAACTTCCACTAACTAGCAAGGTGAAGGCATGAAGACAAATATGACAAATAAGGAAGCAGTCACATGATCTTTATAAGTTAGCAAGTAGGGACATAAACGACTAGTATGGAAGAAGACCTACACTTTAGTGCAACAAAACAGATGACATGGATGAAATCACAATAGCAGGAAATAGGCATGATATTAGCAAGTTTAAATAACTAGAAGGCATAATAGTATGACAACAAAGGTGATAGAGGATAGAGTCAGAATAGTATTGGCATATCACATAAGAACCATGAACATGACAATAATAATTCCAGGTAAAGACATGAAGATATCCGCAAGAAAGAAATATCACAACATAATGCATGTCTCTCGTCCTCACTTGCACAGAAACACCCTTCGTGCCATGAACTCACCAAAACATGAAAGCGTAATAATATAAATACAATGGCACGACATCACCCTTCGTGCTTTTACTCACAATGATATGGCACGACATCACCCTTCGTGCTTTTACTTTCAATAATATGGCACAACATCACCCTTTGTGCTTTTACTCTCAATAATATGACACGGCATCACCCTTCGTGCTTTTACTCTCAATAATATGGCACGACATCACCCTTCGTGCTTTACACTCTCCCTCACATGATAATGTATAAACAAAGGCATGACATCACCCTTCGTGCTTTACACTATTCCTTACCAAGCATATGAATATCAATGACAAAAAAGGCAAGGAGCATAAATAACGTCAAGGAGAGTGTTTAAACGGATATTTCAAATGAATACCAATCACAACTTTCCAATCCAACAATAGTTCAATAAACCCACAAGAACCTTATTATTCAAGGATTCCAACAAAATTTCATAAATGATCTACAACACAAGTATAGAATCTAGTATCTCAAGAATATCGGCCGTAGCATTGTACTAATGATTATGCATATTGATGACCGAATTAAACACACCCATGTATTCTCAGAATTTCCATCAAATTTGATCAAGTTATAATAAGCTAAGTCTTAGTTTCTAATATTTAATACTATATTCTTAGTATCTAGGAGCCAAGTAAGGCATGAGGCAAGAAGATCACGTGATTCTACAAGACACAGTTTATAACATATTTTTTTACCCCCAAGCATGGTTACCCTGGCACATGCATATATGCTCGTCACCTCATATATGTATCACCCCCACATGTCGCAAACAATGTCAAATAGTAGGACAAATTCCCTCAACAAAGTTAGGCAAAACACTTACCTCAAAGAGGGCAATCCGATACTGAAAATGAACTCCTTGTGTGATATGACCTCCGGGCGGGTCAAATCTAATCAAAATAACTTCAAAGCAGAAATAAACTCGTAAGAGACTATTCCGGATCATAAAGTCTCAATCTTTAACAAAGTCTAAAAATTGACCCAAAATTTGACCTCCGGGTCCGCACCTCGGAACCTGACAAATTTCACAAAATACGGCCACCCATTCAAGTACGAGTCCAACCATACTAGTTTCATTCAAATCCGACTCCAATTCGATGTTCAAAACTCAAAAATTCATATTATGAACTTTAGGCCAAAACCTCCAATTTACTCTATAAAATTCATAATCCAATTATCAAAAACGAGGTAGATTCGTGATATAAGATCAAAAATGAGTAGAGAACACTTACCCTAGTCCACAAGATGAAAATTGCTCAAGAAATCGCCTTAATCCGGGCTTGGAAATGTTAAAATGAAGTCAAAATTGCGATTTTTAAAAGAACACTGCCCAAGTCTTTTATGCATCGCGAACGCGGAAGAACTATCACGTTCGCGAAGAAGAAAACAAAAGCTGCCCAGAATACTCTTCGCAAACGTGAGAAACGGGACACGAACGCGATGAACAAGGGACAAGACTTACGTGAACGCGAAGAGGAAAATGATCACCAGTGCCTGGGGCCTGGTTTGCACTATGCGAACGCGACATATGGAATACGAATGCGTAGAAGGAGGTGGCAGAACTTCACGAACGCGAGAGGGTGGCTGCAAACGCGAAGAGGAAATATTCCACCCTCCAAAATAACACTACGTGAACGCGAGTGCAAGGACACGAACTCGATGAAGGAAAACCAGATGACATATTCAGCAGTTCAAAATTAGAGGAAAATGACCCGTAGCCCATCCGGAACACACCCGAGGCCCCCGGGACCCCGTCCAAACATATCAACAAGTCCTATAACATAACACGGACCTACTCGAGGCCTAAATATACACAAAACAACATCGGAACGACGAATCACACCTCAATTCGAATTCAATGAACTTGAAATTTCAAACTTCCACAAAAGATGCCGAAACCTATCAAATCACGTCCGATTGACCTCAAATTTTGCACACAAGTCACATTTGACATTACAGACCTGCTCCAACTTCCGAAATCGGATTCTGACCCCGATATCAAAAAGTCCACTTCCGGTCAAACTTGTCAAAAACCTTCAATTTTCTAACTTTTGCCAAACGACTCCAAAATGACCTACGGACCTCCAAATCCATTTTCGGATGCGCTCCCAATACCAAAATCACCATACGGAGCTATGCTTAGACTCGGAAACCCAAACGGACATCGATAACATTGAAATGCACTTCAACCCAAATATGATGAATTTCTTCCAAAATGCTAACTTCCACAATAGGCGCCAAAATGCTCCCGGGTTATCCAAAACCCAATCCGAACATACGCTCAAGTCCGAAATCATCATACGAATCTGCTGGAACCTTAAAATCCCAATTTCGAGATCGTTTACCCAAAAATCCACCTTAGTCAATTCTTCCAACTTAGAGCTTGAATCTTGAAGTTCATCCTTCCAAATTGATTCCGGATAACTTGAAAGCCAACACCGACGATTTACGTAAGTCATAAAACATCATACGGAGATGCTCGAGCTCTCAAAACTCCGAGTGAAGTGCAGATTCTCAAAACGACATGTCGGGTCATTACATCCTCCACCACTTAAACACACATTCGTCCTCGAACGTGCCAGAAGTCATTCTAAAGCTATCAAATCACGGTATAATCTTATTATGCATAAAACCGGGGGTGATCCCATGTCACCCTGATCCACATAAGCCCGCCAACACAACATAACTAGAGATCCTTATTTTGACCTTGGTCCTTAAACCTTAGAACCCAATCTCTATCATCCAGAATTCATTACAAGACCCGAATCCCACATCTACACACTGTATAAGTCTGAACAAACCGTATCAAGTCATACCCATAACCCAAGATGTAATCACATGATATACCCCATCACTTCGACACTCACAGTAGGGACTGCTGACCACCATTACTGCCCAAAAACAAATCTGGTGCCGGTAGCAAACCTCGTATCGATTAGAACCTCGTTCAAAACCCTCATACCCTACCGATGATGAAAGAAACACGCATAACCGCTTAACCACTCATCTGATCAAAAAGCCAAGAAACTCACTCGTCCGACCAGGGCCATTGTCCAAATCCTCAGCAAAAATACAGTTTTATTCTTCCAAACCTTCCTCATCCCAATACAACAGTGCCATTCTCAAGTTTAGAAACCTCATCTCAGCCAATACAAGCATCCCCACCGACAAGTATCAACAGTAATCATTTGGAGCCCCATACAACCCGATTCCGTACACTAACAAGTAATAATTCAGACATGACAGATAACAGTAAGAAAACTAAATAAGAAGACTACTAAGCAAGTTAAGCAGGCAGGGAAATTTTAGCATTTTACTATGAACTATTTTCAACTAGGTGAAAGCAAAATACACGAAATAGGAATAAGGAGTCACATTTCATCACTGTACCATTGTGGCGTGCAACCCAATCCCATCATATCAATCCACATAGGGTACCTACCGAGCCATAATACTCGGGCTCACTGATCACATGTGCGTCAAAATCAAGCACAACAGAGTGAACGAAAATATAACTGTGGGAAATTATTAGGAACAAACAATACTGAGAATGAAAAGCACAACTATGGTGCAATAAGCAAATCAACATCACGAAGGTCACCTCGTCCATAGTGCCATGAGGCCTAAACTGTACCACAATATGCATGTGAAGAATCATGTAACCCTTACAACCTGTCACAGTATAAGAGAGAAACATATAACATAAACCAAGGTGCGAATAACATCCATTTCACCCGATGATATACATGTGGTAACAACTGCACAAGAACAAACAAATCCGATCCGATACAGAATACACATTCTCATTAGGCTCAAAAGCAGCCCCCAAACCAATTTTCGATCATCCCCAAACATGTAATTAACCTTCCAAAAATCCATAGCAACCTTTCCATAACACCTACCATCAATCGTCCAATCCTCAACATTTCTTCACGACTCACAGTCAAGGAATAGTCTGCCACGAGAACATCCAATCTCTAAACCTCGCAATTACCAGAATCTCGTATCCAATTTTAACACCGCTACTCAAATGGCTGATGTGTCACCCACACTCCATCATTCTATGGAAAAATATATATAAGTCAACACACAATGCACCTGCCAACATGTGAACTCTCCTGCGGTGGGAACAA
Source organism: Nicotiana tabacum (assembly GCF_000715075.1). NCBI lineage: Eukaryota > Viridiplantae > Streptophyta > Magnoliopsida > Solanales > Solanaceae > Nicotiana > Nicotiana tabacum. The sequence goes on along the minus strand of NC_134094.1, from coordinate 24,076,009 downwards.
ATAGTGCCAGCAAAGCCTTAGACACCCGAAGTCATCCATGTCATCAAGAACTCATATCCCTCCCTCCAAAACTAAACCGTAACCTCGCACATGCAAATTTTCAACCCCATACGGCGCATCGCCCCTAACATGCTAACTCGCGACACTACGAAAATCTCATAGTCAACTCTGAACCATAAGCAAATTGAATACCTCATCAACCGAGAATCTTTCATTTAGCTCAATCCAAGAGAACACCACCATACACAATATAGCTTCTATACCTGTGGTAAACACCAACTCCGGCCTTGGTCATAACCATGATAAATTCTTCGGAACTCAGTAACACCTAATCGAGTAATCAGAACTAATTGCCTCTAACTCAATCGTGTCACGCATACTGCCAACCCGAAAGTAACTCAATCTGATATGACCGCCCTGAGGGAACTTCCTGGGAATCTGAAGCCATTTTTTGCATCACTCAAACATTGACATATAGACCTTTCTTTACAAGGAAGTACCGCAGATCTGGTTACCATTCGCTACCTTTTTCAAGCCCACCCGTAGACAAATTCAAACATCCTTAAAGGCTACATAAGACTTGGAACTCGCCAGAACCTTCTTGATAGCCGCTCATCTTATTCTAATCTTCATTACACGACTAATACGCATCGAGCAACCCGTGATTCACCAGCATATGCCCATTCAAAGAAATAACCAAGCAGTCTCTCGGTCCGGAAACTGATACGGCCCATGATCCTACAATCCGATCGTCATTAGAAGACTCCACCACTTAGCTCGAAGCCATAGAACACCTCATCAGCAACCTAAAGTACCATATCTTCACAGCATGCCCCGATCCCTCACGATTATTTAGCTGAATACTTTCAAAAATTCATGCAATACTGATCATAGAACACCCCGAAGACTCTGGCCAACGCTTACCCATCATGGCAATAGTCAAACAATTTCCCCAAATGTTCTGAAATGACAACATATGCACTCCACCGAATGGCAACCTCATATGAGACACATGATCCAAACTCATCACGCAGGAGATGGCCCACCGGTTATACTCAAATCGACACCTTGCCATGAACCCACCTTAATCACAATAGCCTGGCCACCAGACAATCTTTCCAAATCTGTGCTTACCAACCAGACATATGAACCTACCTCATGCCACAAATGAACGACTAGAAGATTTAACACTTCATCTGCTTCTGATGCTAACACATCGCGATGATAATCAAGCATCCATAGCCCATCATAATCTATCTGCAACATCATCGATCATCGGTGCATAGCGAATACTGAGTGCACAACATCACATATGAATGATTGGGAAGAGTCAAAGTCATCGATTTCAAGCTGAAACAAGGCCGCACGATAAGGAAAGAAGAAAAGGGAATTTTTCATAAATGCCTTGTAGCCTCCCGAAGATAGGTATGTACGTCATCATACCGATCCGCAGGACTATACTAAACACTTGCTCATGACTCGTAGAACCTACGAACCTAGTGCTCTGATACCATCTGTCACGCCCCGGAATTCACTAGTCGTGATGGCACCTAACCCAACCCGCTAAGTAAGCCAATTAACGATTTCCCATATTCAATTAATTTAATAACACAATTTAACAAAGGAGTTATCTAAGTCTTATACATCCCCAAGGACTGGTAGTACAAATCATGAGCTTCTAAGAATAGAATTTACAAGATGATATGAAGTAAATACATCTTCTGTTTGAAAAATACATAAACAGAGTTTTTATAAATCTAGGGCTACCATGAACAAGAGTCAGCTATAATAGGAACTCAGGTACATCTTCAATCCCAGCAACCATAGAATACAACAACACCAACAACCAATATCCGCACACAATGTGCAGAAGTGTAGTATCAGTACAACCGACTCCATGTATTGAGTAAGTATCTTGTCTAACCTCTTCGAAGTAATGATGAGGCTTTGGTTAAAATATGCTCATTGATAAAACCGGTAATGTAAACTAACAATAGAACTATACTACAGTACAACAGAGTAGAGCACACGAAACGATTATACAAAGCTATAATGGAGTACAAACAGAAAACACAATTTAACAGGTATCAATATCTCACCCAATCCTTTCCTGAGAACAAAACCAATAAATCACAACAATTACCTCAAAGCTTTTATAATGTGAGAAATATACTCAATACATCAAAATCCAATGGCACGGCAACACCCTTCGTGCATTTATCTCATCCTCACCAATTATGCGTAAAACAGTACCAACCAAATGACAGAAATGCCGATAATAGAAATGACAGAGTGGGAAATATGCAAATAGCTATGGAGGATGAAAATATACATGAGAACATCCGTAACAGACTAAACAGAAAGCATAAAGATAATGACAATGATTAGGAAAAAGGAATGTAACTTCGACTAACTAGCAAGGTGAAGGCATGGAGACAAATATGACAAATAAGGAAGCGGTCACATGATCTTTATAAGTTAGCAAGTAGGGACATAAACGACTAGTATGGAAGAAGACCTACAATTAAGTGCAACAAAATAGATGACATGGATGAAATCACAACAGCAGGAAATAGGCATGATATTAGCAAGTTTAAATAGCTGGAAGCCATGATAGTATGACAACAAAGGTGATAGAGGATAAAGACAAATCAGTAACGACATATCACATAGGAACCATGAAAACGACAATAACAATTCCAGGTAAAGACATGAAGGTATCTGCAAGAAAGAAATATCACAACATAATGCATGTCTCTCGTCCTCACTTGCACAGAAACACCCTTCGTGCCATGAACTCACCAAAACATGAAAGCGTAATAATATAAATACAATGGCACGACATCACCCTTCGTGCTTTTACTCACAATGATATGGCACGACATCACCCTTCGTGCTTTTACTCTCAATAATATGGCACAACATCACCCTTTGTGCTTTTACTATCAATAATATGACACGGCATCACCCTCCGTGCTTTTACTCTCAATAATATGACACGAGATCACCCTTCGTGCTTTACACTCTCCCTCACATGATAATGTATAAAGAAAGGCATGACATCACCCTTCGTGCTTTACACTCTTCCTTACCAAGCATATGAATATCAATGACAAACATGGCAAGGAGCATAATAACGTCAAGGAAAGTGTTTAAACGGATATTTCAAATGAATATCAATCACAACTTTCCAAGCCAACAATAGTTCAATAAACCCACAAGAACCTTATTATTCAAGTATTCCAACAAAATTTCATAAATGATCTACAACACAAGTATAGAATCTAGTATCTCAAGAATATCGGACGTAGCATTGTACTAATGATTATGCATATTGATGACCGAATTAAACACACCCATGTATTCTCAGAATTTCCATCAAATTTGATCAAGTTATAATAAGCTAAGTCTTAGTTTCTAATATTTAATACTATATTCTTAGTATCTAGGAGCCAAGTAAGGCATGAGGCAAGAAGGTCACGTAATTCTACAAGGCACAGTTTATAACATATTTTTTTTACCCCCGAGCATGGTTACCCTGGCATATGCATATATGCTCGTCACCTCATATATGTATCACCCCTGTATGTAGCAAACAATGTCAAATAGTAGGAAAAATTCCCTCAATAAAGTTAGGCAAAACACTTACCTCAAAGAAGGCAAACCGATACTCAAAATGAACTCCTCGGGTGATATGACCTCCGGGCGGCTCAAATCTAATCAAAATAACTTCAAAGCACAAATAAAACTCGTAAGAGACTATTCCGGATCATAAAGTCTCAATCTTTAACAAAGTCTAAAAATTGACCCAAAAGTCGTCCCCAGGGCCGCACCTCAGAACCCGACAAATTTCACAAAATACGGCCACCCATTCAAGTACGAGTCCAACCATACTAGTTTCATTCAAATCCGACTCCAATTCGATGTTCAAAACTCAAAAATTCATATTATGAACTTTAGGCCATAACCTCCAATTTCCTCTATAAAATTCATAATCCATTTGCCAAAAACGAGGGTAGATTCGTGATATAAGATAAAAATGAGTAGTGAACACTTACCTTAGTCCACAAGATGAAAATTACTCCAAGAATCGCCTCAATCCGGGCTTAGAAATGTTAAAATGAAGTCAAAATCGCGATTTTTAAAAGAACACTGCCCAAGTCTTTTATGCATCGCGAACGCGGAAGAACTATCTCGTTCGCGAAGAAGAAAACAAAAGCTGCCCAGAATACCCTTCACGAACGCGAGAAACAGGACGCGAACGCGATGAACAAGGGACAAGACTTACGCAAACGCATAAGAGACACACGAACGCGAAGAGGAAAATGATCACCAGTGCCCGGGGCCTGGTTTGCACTACGCGAACGCGACATATGGAATGCGAACGCGTAATAGGAGGTGGCAGAACTTTGCGAATGCGAGAGGGTAGCTGCATACGCGAAGAGGAAATATTCCACCCTCCAAAATAACACTACGCGAACGCAATGAAGGAAAACCCGATGACAGATTCAGGAGTTCAAAATAGGAGGAAAATGACCAGTAGCCCACCCGGAACACACCCGAGGCCCCCGGGACTGTGTCCAAACATACCAACAAGTCCCATAACATAACACGGACCTACTCGAGGCCTCAAAATACACATAACAACATCGGAACGATGAATCACACCTCAATTCTAATTTAATAAACTTGAAACTTGAAACTTCCACAACCGATGCCGAAACCTATCAAATCACGTCCGATTGACCTCAAATTTTGCACACAAGTGACATTTGACATTACGGACCTGCTCCAACTTCCGAAATCGGATTCTGACCCCGATATCAAAAAGTCCACTTCTGGTCAAACTTCTCAAAAACCTTCAAATTTCTAACTTTTGCCAAACGACTCCAAAATGACCTACGGACCTCCAAATCCATTTTCGGACGCGCTCCCAATACCAAAATCACCATACAGAGCTATTCTCAAACTCGGAATCCCAAACGGACATCAATAACATTGAAATGCATTTCGGCCCAAATATGATGAATTTCTTCCAAAATGCTAACTTTCACAATAGGCGCCAAAATGCTCCCGGGTTATCCAAAATCCAATCCGAACAAATGCCCAAGTCCGAAATCATCATACGAACCTGCTGGAACTTTCAAATCCCGATTTCGAGATTCTTCCAACTTAGAGATTGAATCTTGAAGTTCATCCTTCCAAATCGATTCCGGATAACTTGAAAACCAACACCGACGATTTACGCAAGTCATAACACATCAGGCGGAGATGCTCGATCTCTTAAAACTCCGAGCGAAATGTAGATTCTCAAAACGACATGTTGGGTCGTTACATCACCACAACTTAACCACTCGGCTCTCAGCCTTCAGCACTCACACTCAATGGGTACCCGCGCTCACTGGGGGTGTACAGACTCCGGAGGGGCTCTTACAGCCCAAGCGCCATAATCTGGACGGACAACTCAAGTGCTGCACGGACAACTCACGTGCTATAATATCCTGCACGGACAACTCACGTGCCATAATATCCTTACCTCACCGACAAGCCTTCGGCCTTACTCAGTCCTTAACCTCTCTAGTCTCTCGGGCTCTTAGAAATCACAAAGATCAACCCAAACAAAGATAACATAATGCATCAAAATATCATGAAAGACTGAGGTATGATACGCAAGTAAAATCATGACTGTGCATAAGATAGAAATTAGCAAATAATTCAATAAGTACGTGACCTCTGTGGTTCCCATCAGTACTATCACATAGCCTAAGCATGATTTCTAACATGATTTACAGTCAAATTTCTTCAACACATAGAGAACATATAGCGAACAATAAATTATTCAACTATACATTTTTCCACGGGACAGACCAAGTCACAATCCCTTCGGTGCACGCCCACACGCCCGTCACCTAGCATGTGCGTCACCTCCAAAATAATCACATGACACAAAAATCCGGGGTCTCATACCCTCAGGACCAGATTTAAAACTGTTACTTACCTCAAGCCGTGAAATTCTTATTCTGCAATGTCCTTTCCTCGTGAATTGGCCTCCAAATGCCTCGAATCTAGCCATAAATAATTCATTTCAGTCAATAAAATTCATTGGAATTAATTCCATAAGAAAATGCTAATTTTCCATAAAAATCGAATTTTAGCTCAAAAATCGCCCGTGGGGCCCACATCTCGGAACTCGACAAAAGTTACAAACTCTGAAAGCCCATTCAACCACGAGTCTACCCATACCAATTTTACCAAAATCCGACCTCAACTCAACCCTCAAATCTACAAATCTTATTTCCAAATTTCTAAGTTCCAATCTCCGATTTACACCTCAAAATCATGTAATCTAGTTGGATTATTCAATGATAAATCAATATTATGAAGTAGAAATGATCACAAGGGACTTACCTCAAGTTTTCCTTGAAAATCTATCAAAAATCGCCTTTTCTCAAGCTTCAATTTGTCAAAAATAGCGAATGGGATGAAGTCCCTGCTTTATAATTCTGCCCAAACTGCCTCGGTTTTGCCTCGATCTTGGCCTTCGATTTTGGCCTTCGATCGAGGTCTTCGATCCTGGGCCTCGATTTTGACCCTCGATCCTGGTCCTCAATCATGGCTCTCGACCCTGGCCCTCGATCATGTCTTCGACCCTGCCTTCGATCGTGGCTTCGATCCTGATCCTCGACCCTACCTTCGATCGTGGCCTTCGACCCTGGGCTCGATCGTCCTTGATTTTGGGCTCGATTTTCTGGGCTCGATTTATTTGGGCTCGATTCTGGCAGAAGAAATTTCCAATAGAAGGAAATTGCAGCAGCTGTTGTAGTTTAAATTTTGATATGTTAACCATCCGAGGCCCTCGGTACCTCAACCAAATATACCAACAAGTCCTAAAACATCATACGAACTTAGTCGAATCCTCAAATCACCTCAAACAATGCTAAACCCATGAATTACACCACAATTCAAGCCTAATAAACTTTGAAATTTCTAATTTCTACAAATGACTCCAGAACCTATCAAATCACGTCCGATTGACCTCAAATTTTGCACACAAGTCATAAATGACATAACGGAGGTATTCCAATTTTCATAATCGGATTCCGACCCCGATATAAAAATTTCAACCCCCGGTAAAACTTTCCAAAAATTTAACTTTCGGCATTTCAAGCCTAATTCCACTACGGACCTCCAAATAATTTTTCGGACATGCTCCTAAGTCCAAAATCACCATACAGAGCTATTGGGATCATCAAAATTAAAATCTGAGGTTGTTACACAAGGTCCATATCCGGTCCACTTTTCTAACTTAAATTTTCAATTATGAGATTAAGTGTCTCATTTCACTCTGAATTCCTTCCGGACCCAAACCCACTATCCCGGTAAGTCATAAAACAACTATAAAGCATAAATTGAGCAGTAAATGGGGGAACAGGGTTATAATAATCAAAATGACCGACCGGGTCGTTACACTAATGTCATTATTCTCAGATTAAATGTAGAATCTAAGTTAGGATTACCTATTTCTTTATCTTTCTTTTCTAATTTTATTTTATATTCTTTTTCTATGCATATGATACATCCTTCTAAATAACATAGTCTACACTTAGCTCTTTTACTTTTACTAGGGTACCATTTACATATACAACATTGATTACTATCTAATCCTTTATTCCCTTCAAACTCATGATTACCTTCTAGTTTATTTTTATAATTTCTTTCTTTTCTATATTTTCTAACATGTCTATTTTTATCTAGATAGGGTTTCCTTGCTGATGATTTTCTAAGATAATAGCCCTTTATATTATATCCTTTATTATATTGAGGCCTATATTTTCAATATTTCTTCTTTTTATACTTATCTTTATCATAACTTTGAGTTGTATTGTCACGACCCAAAATCCCACCACAGGCGTCGTGATGGCACCTAGTCTCTAAGACTAGGTAAGTTGATTTCAATTACATTTTTGGAGCCATTTTTTTAAATTTAAATAAATAATCAAAACTGACAGCGAAACAAATATGAATATGCAACTTTCCAAGACTGGTAGTACTGAGTCACGAACTTTAACTGAATACATGGAATGATCACGAGGACCGAATATATAATACTATTTGATTACAAATTAACAGTACAATGAAATGAAAAGACTCCAAGGGACTGCGATGACCAAGCAGCTCTACCTTGAATCCTTGCAATCACAATTTAACTATGTCCGAGTTTGATAGCTCCAATACCTGGCTCTGCACAAAAATGTGCAAAAGTGTAGTATGAGTACACCACGGTCGGTACCCAGTAAGTATCAAAACTAACCACAGTGGAGTAGAGACGAGGTACAATCAAGACACTCACTAGTCTAATAACCTGTGCAATATAATATACAAATAATAGAAAACAAATAACAATAAGGGCAACATATAACAACTAGTGAGCTACACAGTAAGTCAATACAATCACCATTAATATCGCTCAAAAATTAATAAATACAATTACACCTAGTTAAATCAAGTTCTTCAATCAAATATCTTTCACATATAATTCTTACTAATAAAACTCTTTTTCAAATAAATATTTTGAATATAATTCTTTCAATTAAAAAGTCACCAGGTGACACCTCATTTCATAATTATAAAAATACGGGTCTCAGCCCATTTTCATATTTTTCGTAAATACGGGTCTCAGCCAATTTTCATATTTTCACGGCACTTCGTGCCCATAATTAAATCATCATATTTTTCCGGCACCTCGTGCCCACTTTTTATATAACAACTGCACGGACAGTACACGTGCCAATATTATTATCATTTAATCACAACACATCGTGCCAACATTTCATATCACAACTGCACGGACAATTCACGTGCCAATATCTTCATTATTTACTCACGGCACCCCGTGCCCACATTTCATTTATAATCTGCCTGGCAATAGTCACATGCTCTCAATTTCAACAAAATCAGATTGTTATCAATTTACCAACAACAAGACAAATTGCACAAGGTATAAAATAAACACAAGAAAATCACAAACATCACATGAAAATCACCAACACCACAACTCCACATCATCACATATCGTCCCTGACAATAGCCACCCTTATCGCTCCTATTGCCGCCCTTATCGCTCCTATAGCCACCCTTATCGCTCCGCCCAAAAAATATAAATAGCCACCCTTATCGCTCCTATTGCCATGCTTATCGCTGCTATAGCCACCCTTATCGCTCCTATGCCACCCTTATCGCTCCGCCCGGACAATATTCCAACAAACACAACGACAGTGAAATGCCACCCTTATACCCACATAATATCAACAGTGAAATGCCACCCTTATATCCTCAAAATAATAGCAGTGAAATGCCACCTTTATATCCTCAAAATAACAACTCACACAACACAACAATTTATACGGAAAATTATCACGACAACATAACAAAATCAATTCATATCACAATTTGCCCAATGGCCACAACCAAATTCCAAATATACAACCAAATCAATAAATTTCATAACAAATAGCCGAAGGCTCCCCACAATGTGTATAACACCACAAAAACAATCAACAAAGATAGAAATTATTCAGCATAAATCAAAGCCTTCATTAATCCAAATTTAGATAATTATATTAACGCTTTTTCTTAAACTTACTTAATTAATTATTTGCATACGCAAAATTCAAAATGAAATTAAATTCCCAGAATTATCAAACCAACAAACTCACGGAATTACATAAATATTCAAATAACAATCACATCAAATTGTTAAATAAAAACAAGTTCAACCAACAAGGATTTAGGCATGGCAAATAGATGATTAAATAAATTCCAACAATTATCCAATCTACTACACAATATGCTTAAGACTTAAACCCAATATATTTTGCACATACAAGCCCGAGTACGTACTCGTCACCTTGCGTACACGGCTTTTCACATTTCACAAATGACACATAAGACTCGATGCCTAAGGGGTAATTCCCCCACTCGAGGTTAGGCAAGATACTTACCTTTTTGAAGTTAGGCCGATATTCCATAATAGCCTTCTTGCTTGAATTGACCTCCGAACAGCTCAAATCTATCCAAATTAATTGTACAACTTCATAAAAATTCATCGAAAATAATTCCGGATAATAATATGTCGACTTAAAATTTTATTCCAAAAAGTCAACAAAAGTCAACGCGGGACTCGCCTCTCTGAACCCGACATAATTTTCATGAAATCCGAACACCCATTCCGATACGAGTTCAACCATACCAATTTTATCGAATTCTAATAACAAATCGACCTCCAAATCTTAAATTTAAACCAAGAGGGTTTTCTAAATTTTTCAACCCAATTCACTAATTTAGCAATAAAAACAACAATAGATTCATGTAATTTAACCAAAATCAAGTTAGGAATTCTTACCCTAATGTTTTCCTTGAAAAAATCTCGAAAAATCGCTTCACCCGAGCTTCCTTGGTCCAAAAATGGAAGAATGACACGAATTTGGACTTTATTCTGCAGCCCAGGGGTTTGTTCTTTGTGTTCGCGAGACTCCCCTCGCGTTCACGATGAACAAATTCTTCAAAAGTTATTTTCAAATGGTCATAACGTTTTGTACAAAATTCCGAATGATAAATGGTTTAACTTTCTGAAAACTAGACTCCAAGGTCTATAACTTCTATTTGTTGCTCATCTCCCAATTCCTTACAGATTACGAGATATAAGCTTCCAAATTCAGCCCTGTGCAACAGATATTTCCAAACGCTTCCTGGACAGCCTATAGTCTATCTACCATAACTTTTTGTACAAAACTCCAAATGACAAACATTTTACCTTTCTGAAAACTAGACATAAAGAGCTATAACTTTAATATTTGGATCATCTCCAAATTCCTTATAGATTGCGAGATATGAGCCTCTAAATTCAGACAACGAACAACAAAATTTCCTACTTCACGAACGCGAGAACCTCTTCGCGAACGCGAAGAACAAAGTCCCAACAGCAAAATCCTTCTTCGCGAACGCGAGAGGCTCCTCGCAAACTCGAAGAACAGCAGCAGAACAAGCAACCAGCAGCATCAAAACACCCAAACTTGGTCCGGAACCACCCTGAATCAAACCTGAGGCCCCTGGGACTCCGTCCAATCGTACCAACCAGTCCCAATACATTACACGAACCTGCTCGAGGCCTCGAATCACATCAAACAACATCGAAGCCATGAATCATACCAAAATTCAAGCCTAATAAACTTTGAAATTTCAAATTCTATATCTTGTGCCGAAACACATCAAATCAATCTGGAATGACTTCAAATTTTGCACACAAGTCATAATTGACATAACAAAGCTATTCCAATTTCCAGAATCGGATTCCGGCCCTGATATAAAAAAGTCACCCCTGGATCAAACTTCCCAAAAATTCATCTTTCGCCATTTCAAGACAAATTCCTCTATAGACCTCCAAATAATTTTCCGGACACACTCTTAAGTCCATAATCACCATACAGAGCTATTCACATCATCAAAATTCCATTCCGGAGTCGTCTTGACACAGTTCCGACTACGATAAAAATCCTAAGACTTAAGCTTCCATTTTGGGGACCAAGTGTCCCAAATCACTCCAAATCATCTGATAACTGAATTCAACCACGTACGCAAGTCAATACACATAATAAGAAGTTGCTTTGGGCCTTATGCCGCCAGCCGGGGCTTAATTCTTTAAACGACAAGTCATGTCGTTACATTCTCCACCTCTTAAACAAACGTTCATCCTCGAACGTGCTAATAATTATTCTGAGGTTACCGAATTGATGATTTTTACTTTTACACGTATACTCATGGTTGGCCCCACGTTACTGCATTGGAGGTAAGTCTGGCAACATCATCTCATTTGAGATTATTTCTTTTATCCATATTTGTGAACCTTAAGATCAATTTCTTACACTCCAAACATTTTCAGAAAGTCTGATTTTTCATCAACGCACGATATTAGTCTCAAATGCCTGTAGCAACTCGTGCCTACGCACACATCAACTTTCTTGATAGTGTTGAAGTACTTTAAAATTTTTCTGGGGTGTTACATTCTTCCCCGCTTAGGATCATTCGTCCTCAAACAGATAACATAATTTATCTCTTCTTTCACACATATCAATCTCCCAAATTGTTTTTTAACTCCCAAAATTTTCAGAAAATTTCGGCAGAGTCTCCCATGTAAATGGGCCTATCCACCTGCCAAAGTAACACCAAAATGACTCCTAACAACACATCCATAAGTACATCATATGTATGCTCATCACCACATCTCGGTTCTTAAAAGCTGTTCATAATTAATTCCAGCATCATCAATTAATCTCATATTAACCAGTACCTCGTTTCAATTTTTTTCACAACACTGACAACATAATGTGAGGCATAAAGACCTCATAACTATTTTTCCAATTTAATGAGTCACATTTAACGCCACCCGGACACTCATCTTATAGGTTAAAACTCAATGTTTACAGCACAAAAATGGCTGAATATGCACAAAAAATATACAAGAATTATCAGATAAGCCTAACAGGTATGACTCCCTATTAATATTATTGTACAAATTACATTTCACAAAGGGAGAATTTTAAACTCATAAATATCTCACCACAAGGATCTCGTCCTTATATAACTTTCACCGTGGCTTGTAGCCCGGTTTAAATATTTCACATCATGTAAAAATGCGAGGATCTCGTCCTCAACTCCAATCACAAGTATTTTGCACATTGTGCCAACTGAATTTCAATTTTCTTTCTTTCTTGTTTTCAATAAATTTCATAAACATTTTTCATAACACATAACGAACCCTCATACCGGTAGGGCATATAATTTATAAAAACTGAAATCAATTATTCCGAAATCACATCAAAACCCATTGTATTGAATAATAAAATTTTGCTTTTGGACTTATAGCCCTCAATAGTGCACAAAAATAAAATGACAGACATAGGCTCACATCTTTAAATCTCCCAACAAGGATACACATATAAGTGGGTCACAAATTTATGAAGCTCACCCATAAGTGGAGCATAATAGGAGGATTCACCTCAATATTCAGAACCGAATCAAATTAAGGGAAAATATCCTTTTATAATAAAAATCAGGATCGTACCTGTAACGACACCATCTGTTGTATCGGCCTCAGCCAAATCATAGCGATAATATTAACGGGTCGGGCCTCCACCTCTTAGGCACCCTCTACCCGGCTGTCCTCTACCTCTAGCTGACTGTGCACGTGGAGTATCAACTGGAATAACGCTTGTAGCTGGAGTGTTCTGATGAAATCCACCCCTCTCAAGTCTGGGACAATCTCTCATGATATGTCTAGTATCACCATACTCATAACAACCCCTCTGAGGTCGCGACTTCTTATACTGAGTCTGTGCCGGATAACTGGAATAACCACTGTAAGAGTCTCGTGGCGGTGGTGCACTATAAACTGGAGCACCCCGAGTAATCTGATGTGCGGACTGAACTGGCCGACTGCTCGAGCCTCCGCTATAATGGGTCTTAGCTGAAGAGTAAAATCCACTGAATCCTCTAGATCTTTGAGACCTTTTGACCTCCTTAGACTCCCTTTCCTCGCCTAAAACACCCTCAATCTTCCTTGCAATCTCCACTACTTGTTGGAATGGAGTATCAATTTGCAACTCTCGAGCCATCCATATTTTAATTTTATAATTGAGCCCCTCAATGAATCTACGGACCCGCTCTCTAATTGTAGGGACCAAGATAGGTGCATGGCAGGCTAACTAACTGAACCTAATAGCATATTCTGATACTGTCATAGTGCCCTGACGCAACCGTTCAAACTCTGTGTGCCACGCATCTCGGAGGGTCTGGGGAACAAACTCTTTCAAGAACATTTTCGAAAATTGAGCACAAGTTAGTGGTGTTGCATCGGCTGGTCTACCTTCTTCATATATTTGCCACCACCGATACACTGCGCCTGACAGTTGAAATGTAGTAATGGCAACTCCGCTCACTTACACAATACCCATGGTGCGGAGAATACGGTGACAATTTTCTAGAAATCCTTGGGCATCCTCTGTAGCTGTGCCACTGTAAGTAGGTGGACTATACCTCTTAAACCTTTCAAGTCTCTTTTGTTCTTCTTCTAATGCCTCTGGACTGACCTCAGGCCGAACCAGAATAACAGGTTGTACCGGTACTGCGCCCGGAACCTGACCAATGTGAACATGCTGCTCTGTCATTGTGGTGTAACAGAGATCAATCCCACCTGAGTCAATGTACCAAACATACTCAGGAACTGTGACAAAGTCTCCTGAAGTCCGAGAGTAACAACAGGTGCTTTTGGTACCTGTCCCCCAACTGGAGCTACTGGCGGCTCCTCAACTGTTGTTCTGATAGGTGCTCTAGTCACGACACGTGCCCTTCCTCGACCTCTGTATCGGCCTCTACCTCGGCTCTCACCTCTTGCAGCCCTAGCAGTATGTGCGGATGCCTGCTCAGCTAACCAAGTAGCACGTGTCCTCACCATCTGTGAGAGAATGGAGATACAAAGGTTCAAATTCCAAATTCAACAAATTCCGCACGAAAGGAATGAATGAAATGGAAATTTCCTAACAGTTCTGTAGCCTCTTGAAGATAAGTACATGCATCTCCGTATTGATCCACAAGACTTTACTAAACTTGTTCGTGACTCTAGAACCTATGAACCTAGAGTTCTGATACCAACTTGTCACGACCCAAAATCCCACCACAGGCGTCTTGATGGAACCTAGTCTCTAAGACTAGGTAAGCCGATTTCAATTACATTTTCGGAGCCATTTTTTTTATTTAAATAAATAATCAAAACTGACAGCGAAACAAATATGAATATACAACTTTCCAAGACTGGTAGTACTGAGTCACGAACTTTAACTGAATACATGGAATGATCATGAGGACCGAATATACAACACTGTTTGATTACAAATTAACAGTACAATGAAATGAAAAGATTCCAAGGGACTGCGACGACCAAGCAGCTCTACCTTGAATCCTTGCGATCACACTTTAACTATGTCCGAGTTTGATAGCTCCAATACCTGGCTCTACACAAAAATGTGCAGAAGTGTAGTATGAGTACACCATGGTCGGTACCCTGTAAGTATCAAAACTAACTTCAGTGGAGTAGAGACGAGGCACAGTCAAGACACTCACTAGTCTAATAACATGTGCAATATAATATACAAATAATAGGCAAAAAATAACAATAAGGGCAACATATAACAACCAGTGATATACACAGTAAGTCAATACAATCACCATTAATATCGCTCAACAATTAATAAATACAATTACACAACGACAGTGAAATGCCACCCTTATACCTACATAATATCAACAATGAAATGCCACCCTTATATCCTTAAAATAACAGCAGTGAAATGCCACCCTTATATCCTCAAAATAACAACTCACACAACACAATAATTTATACGGAAAATTATCACGACAACATAACAAAATCAATTCATATCACAATTTGCCCAATGGCCACAACCAAATTCCAAAGATACAACCAAATCAATAAATTTCACAACAAATAGCCGAAGGCTCTACACAATGTGTATAACACCACAAAAACAATCAACAGAGATAAAAATTATTCAGCATAAATCAAAGCCTTCATTAATCCAAATTTAGATAATTATATTAACGAATCTTCTTAAACTTGCTTAATTAATTATTTGCATAGGCAAAATTCAAAATGAAATTAAATTCCCAGAATTATCAAACCAACAAACTCACGGAATAACATAAATATTCAAATAACAATCACATCAAATTGTTATATAAAAACAAGTTCAAACAACAAGGATTTAGGCATGGCAAATAGATGATTAAATAAATACCAACAATTATCCAATTTACTACACAATATGCTTAAGACTTAAACCCAATATATTTTGCACATACAAGCCCGAGTACGGACTCGTCACCTCGCGTACAAGGCTTTTCACATTTCACAAACGACACATAAGACTCGATGCCTAAGGGGTAATTCCCCCACTCGAGGTTAGGCAAGACACTTACTTTTTTGAAATTACCACTCGAGGTTAGGCAAGACACTTACTTTTTTGAAATTAGGCTAATATTCCAAAATAGCCTTCTTGCTTGAATTGACCTTCGGACAGCTCAAATCTATCCAAATTAATTGTACAACTTCATTAAAATTCATCGAAAATAATTCCGGATAATTATACGTCGACTTAAAATTTTATTCCAAAAAGTCAACAAAAGTCAACGCGGGACACGCCTCTCAGAACCTGACATAATTTTCACGAAATTCGAACACCCATTCCGATACGAGCTTAACCATATCAATTTTATCGAATTCTAATAACAAATCGACCTCCAAATCTTAAATTTAAACCAAGAGGGTTTTCTAAAATTTTCAACCCAATTCACTAATTTAGTGATAAAACAACATTAGATTCATGTAATTTAACCAAAATCAAGTTAGGAATTCTTACCCCCAATGTTTTCCTTGAAATACTCTCGAAATATCGCTTCACCTGAGCTTCCTTGGTCCAAAAATGGAAGAATGACACGAATTTGGACTTTATTCTGCTGCCCAGCGGTTTGTTCTTCACGTTCGCGAGACTCTCCTCGCATTCGCGATGAACAAATTCTTCAAAAGTTATTTTCAAACTCTTCTCAGATAGTCTCTAGTATAATGGTCATAACATTTTGTACATACCTCCAAATGATGAATGGTTTAACTTTCTGACAACTAGACTCCAAGGACTATAACTTTCATTTGTTGCTCATCTCCCAATTCCTTATAGATTACGAGATATAAGCTTCCAAAGTTAGCCTTGTGCAACAGAGATTTCCAAACTCTTCCCGGACAGCCTATAGTCTATTGACCATAACGTTTTGTACACAACTCCAAATGAAAAATGGTTTATCTTTATGAAAACTAGATACAAAGGGATACAACTTTAATTTTTGGATCATCTCCAAATTCCTTATAGATTGCGAGATATGAGCCTCTAAAGTCAGACAACAAACAACAAAATTTCATTCTTCGTGAACACGAGAACCTCTTTGCGAACGCGAAGAACAAAGTCCCAATAGCAAAATCCTTCTTCGTGAATGCAAGAGGCTCCTCGCGAACGCGAAGAACAACACCAGAACCAGCAACCAGCAACATCAAAACAACCAAACTTGGTCCGGAACCACCCCGGATCAAACCCTAGGCCCCCGGGACCCCGTCCAATCGTACCAACCAGTCCCAATACATAACATGAACTTGCTCGAGGCCTCAAATCACATCAAACAACATCAAAACTATGAATCATATCCCAATTCAAGCCTAATGAACTTTGAAAATTTAAATTCTATATCTTGTGCCGAAACACATCAAATCAATCTGGAATGACTTCAAATTTTGCACACAAGTCATAATTGACATAACGAAGCTATTCCAATTTCCAGAATCGTATTCCGGCCTCAATATCAAAAAGTCAACCCCCCGGTCAAACTTTCCAAAAATTCATCTTTCGCCATTTCAAGCCAAATTCCTCTACAGACCTCCAAATAATTTTTCGGACACGCTCCTAAGTTCATTATCACCATACGGAGCTATTGACATCATCAAAATTCTATTCCAAAGTCATCTTCACATAGTTCTGACTACGGTAAAAATCCTAAGACTTAAGCTTCCATTTTAGGGACCAAGTGTCCCAAATCACTCCAAATCATCCGGTAACTGAATTTAACCACGCACGCAAGTCAATACACATAATAAGAAGCTGTTTAGGACCTTATGCCGCTAGACGGGGCTTAAATTCTTAAAACAACAAGTCGGGTCGTTACATGTATATATAACATTTTTACAAAAACCCATGTTATTTTGTTTTAATTATTTTTGTATTTGTATATGCGTATATTTTTCTTGTACTATTTCCATTATATGTTGTATTTTATGTCCTATGGACCATTTTGCATTTGGATTTTGTATTACTCCATCTCTTTTATACCATCTATCTTCTATTTCTCTACCTAAAACTCCTGGTAATTTATTGAATAATTTTTTACCTAAGTCTTGGTCAAACGCATTTCCACTAATAGTACAATAATAGAAATATTCATTTAAGAATTTCTTTATATGATGCCAATTACTTATACTTAATTGTTCTTGTTTTATTAGTGCATTCTTTTGTAATATAACTAATCCACTATTTGGATCTTCTCCTATTATTAAACTATGTATTTTATTTGTAAAATTGTAAGGGTTTGGTCCCATTGCTATTAAATCTTGAAAATCTTGTTGAAATTCTGACTTATAAGCTTCCCATAATCCTTTTGTTGATTCTCCTAAAAAGGTTTCCATGTATTTATACATTATTTTCGCATCTGTCTCATTATATGTTTTTAGATAGTCTGCTACTACTATTCCTTTCCAAAGGTCTAATACTGAATTCCACATTTGTGGATCATGATCTGCTATATTTTAAATTTTACCTTTACTACCTCCTTCTTGTAATTGGATAGGTTCTTTTATAGGCATTCTTTTCCCTACTGGTTTTACATTTTTTCTTAATATCTCTTTCTTTAACTGTAATGGCCCGACTTGTCATTTTAAGAATTAGCACCCCGTTCATTGACTTAAGGTCTCGAGCAGCCTTGCAATATATATTATGACCTGCGTGTGTGGTCGAGTTTGATTTACGGATGATTCAGAGTGATTTGGGACACTTAGTCCCTAAGACAGAAGCTTAAGTCCTAGGATTTTGACTGTAGTCAGAACTGTGTAATGACGACTCTGGAATGGAGTTTCATCAGTTCCGTTAGCTCCGTTGGGTGTTTTTGGCCTTAAGTGCGTGTTCGGACTGTGAATCTGAGGTTTGTTAGCCAATTTAGGTTGAAATGGCAAAAGTCAAATTTTTGGAGAATTAGACCGGAAGTGGACTTTTTGATATCGGGGTCGGAATCCAATTTTTGAAGTTGGAGTAGGTCCATAATGTCAATTATGACTTGTGTGCAAAATTTGAAGTCATTCCGGATGGATTTGATGTGTTTCGGCACAAGTTATAGAATTTGAAAGTTCAAAGTTCATAGATTTTGATTTAGGGTGCAATTCGTTGTTTTGATGTTGTTTGAGGTGATTTGAGAATTCGACTAAGTTCGTATGATGTTTTAGGACTTGTTGGTGTATTTGGTTGAGGTCCCGGGGGCCTCGGGTGTGTTTCGGGCTGGTTTCGGATCATTTCGGGCTGTTTCGGAACTACTGTATCTCGTATCTAACTTCCTTCTTCGCGAACACAAAGAGAGTCACGCATACGCCAAGAGGAGTTTTGAGACTGCTGGGAATTGGCCTTCGCAAACACGAAGGAGGGCTCGTGAATTATAACGACCCAACCGGTTGTTTTAAGAGTAATAGCCCCGATCCCCTATTTATTGTTTTCCCCGTACTTTTTTCTGCTTAGGTGACTTGCCAGGAGGTTTTGTTTTTGGTTTCAGAGTGTTTTGGGACACTTAGTCCTTAAATGGAGGTTTAAGCCTTAGGATTTGGACCGTAGTCGGAACTATGTGAAGACGACTCCGGAATGGAATTCAGTCAGTTCCGTTAGCTCCGTTAGGTAATTTTAGGTTTATGGGCGTATCCGTATTGTGTTTTGGAGGTCCGTAGTTCATTTTGGCTTGAAATGGCGAAAGTCGAATTTTTAGAGTTTTGGGCCGGTAGTGGAATTTTTGATATCGGGGTCGGATTCCGATTCCGAAAGTTGGAGTAGGTCTGTAATGTTGATTATGACTTGTACGCAAAATTTGAGGTCATACAGACGCTATTTGATAGGTTTCAACATCCGTTGTAAACTTTTGAAGTTTCAAGTTCTTTAAGTTTGAATTGGAGGGTGATTCGTGATTTTAGCATTGTTTGATGTGATTTGAGAGCTCGACTAAGTTCGTATGGTGGTTTATGATTGGTTGGTATATTTGGTCGAGGTCCCGGTGGCCTCGGGTGAGTTTCGAGTGCTTAACGGACTAGTTTTTGGACTTGAAGATAGCAGATTTCTGTTATTTTTGTTGCAGACAATCCTTCATCGCCTTCGCGAGAGAGGTCTTGCGTTCGCATACAGCATCTGGGAAAGGCAGCTGAGTTGTTCTTCGCATTCGCGACTTCGTTCCCGTATTCGCGAAGATATGTAACACTAAGGCTACGCGTTTGCGATAAGAACCTCGCGTTCGCGTAGAGTCAACGGTCAGATAGGGTTCCAGTCATGATAGCCTACGCGTTCGCGATGGATGTCCCGTGTTCGCGTAGGTTCAGACTAGTTGAGCTACACATTCGCGACTAGTGCATTGCGTTCACCGTGAGTATATTTTGGTTTGAAGCAGCTGTTGCTTCGCGAACGCGAGGCTTTGACCGCGTTCGCGAAGAAAGGCATACCTGGGCAGTGCTTAAACATTTCCAAAAACGGGGGTTTTGCCTTTTTATCAAAAACTTGAGTTGCGAGCTCGGATTTGGACGAGATTTTGAGAGGGTTTCAGAGATATCGATGGGATAATGATTCTACACTTCATTTCGGTTACATTCCACTAATCTATCAATAATTTCCTTTTTAATTTCGGATTTTGGGGTTGAAATTGGGAGAAAAATGGAAGAACTTCTTCAACAAAGATTTCGAGTTTTGAAAGGGGATTTGTGGTCGGATTTGAGTAATTTTATATGGTTAGACTCGTGGGTGAATGGGTATTCGTATTTTATGACTTTTACCCAATTCCGAGATGTGGGCCCCACAGACGATTTTTGAGTTAATTTCAGAATTTTCGTTAAAGTATTGATTTCATTAATTAGATGAGTCTATTATGGTTGTATTCATGATATGTAATTGCTTTTGGCTATATTCGAGCCATTCGGAGTCGGATATTCATGGAAAAGGCATTGTTACCGATTGATTGAACTTGGTTCGAGGTAAGTGGCTTGCCTAACTTTGTGTGGGGGAAATTTCCTTAAGATTTGGAATTATTTGATATGTTAGTGTCGTTTACGTGAGGTGACGAGTACGTACACAGGCTAGTTGTGGTAAAACCCGATTTTCTTACTAAGCAGCAACATGTTTTCTTGTTATTTTGAGTTATACCATTTTAATGAGTACTAATCTATTTTCATTCTTAATTGAGTTATTCCAATATGTGTAGCTATCATGTTTAGTCTAATACAACATGTCTACGTGTCTTAATTGTTTATGTGAATTCTGTGCAACATGCTTAGTGAATTTCCTGTTTCTTCCCTAACTGGTACTTAGTCTAAATCGTAAGAATTTCGTGATGTAGTGGTATTTCTATCGTTTGCGCTGCATATTTACTGTTGGACTATGGAACGGTATTCCGGGAGATTCCCCTGTACTGCATATTTACTTTGGGACTACGGAACTGTATTCCAGGAGATCCCCCTGTACTGCATATTTACTTTGGGACTACGAAACTGTATTCCGGGAGATCCTCCTGTACTGCATATTTACTTTGGGACTATGGAACAGTATTCCAGGAGATCCCCCTATACTGCATATTAATTTTGGGACTACAGAACGGTATTCTGGGAGATCCCCCTATCTTGCATATTTGCTTTGGGACTACGGAACAGTATTCCGGGAGACCCCCTTGCACATTTACTTTGGGACTACGGAACAGTATTCCGGGAGATCCCCCTATACATTTACTTTGGGACTATGGAACGGTATTCCGGGAGATCCTCCTGCACATTTACGTTTGGGACTACGAGACGGTATCTCGGGAGATCCCTTGTTGTGTTTCTGTGTACTGAGCTGTTATCTTCAATGATTTCATTGTTGTTAAATCTCCGCCTTTATTTTATTGCGGTATTACACTCTATATTATTTTTATTATATATTTACTAGTAGGGCCCTGACCTGACCTCGTCACTACTCGATCGAGGTTAGGCTTGGCACTTACTGGGTACCAATTGTGGTATACTCATGCTACTCTCTGCACATGTTTTTCGTGTGCAGATCCAGGTGCACGCCGCACTATCAGTGAGCAGGGACAGCTTTGGAGACTTCAAGGTATATCTGCCGCGTCCACAGACCTCGGAGTCCCCTTCTACTCTTTCTCATGTCCATTATCTTTTGTATTTTTCCTTGTTAGACTCTGATGTATAGAGACACTAGATTTTTCCTTCTGTAGTTTGTGATTCACGATGTTCCGGGTTTTGGGATTTGTTGTGTATTTTTGAATAGTCGGTTAAATTTATATTTTTATTTCATTATTCCGCAAAATGTTAGGCTTACCTAATTGTAGAGACTAGGTGCCGTCACGACGTCACACAGAGGGGAAATTGGGTCGTGACAAGTTGGTATCAGAGCTCTAGGTTCGTTGGTGTCGTGAGTCACAAACCAGTTTAGTAGAGTCTCGCAGATCGGTACGGAGACGTCTGTACTTATCTTCGGGAGGCTATGGAACTGTTAGGAAAATTTCACTACTTTGATTCCTTATCGTGCAAAAATTGTTGACTTCAAAGATTCTAAACTTCTATATTCTATTCTCTCACAGATGGTGAGGATACGTGCAAGAGGATCTGATGACCAAGCACTCGTGCCCCTACTAGAGCCGCGAGAGGCTGGGGCCGGGGTAGAGGCTGAGGACGTCCACATGGTGCAGCCAGGGCACCTGCACGAGCTGCTACAGAGGAGCCCCCAGTAGCTCCAGCTGAAGGGCAGACACCTGAGGTACCTGTTTCTGCACCAACCCTCCTGGAGACTCTAGTTTAGTTTATGATCATGTCTAGAAACTTAGCTCAGGATGGTTTGATTCCACTTGCTCCGGCCACATCTCAGGTCGGGGAGGAGCACAGACTCCCGTTGCCGGTACTCCAGAGTAGCGGGTTCAGGTCGACCAGGTTCCAGAGGTTGTACCAATGCAACCGGTAGCTCCAGCTTAGCTCGAGGTTAGGGCAGCAACTTCTAAGGTGGAGCAGCTCAGACTTGAGAGTTACAATAAGTACCACCCAACTACCTTCAGTGGATTGGCTACAGATGATGCTCAGGGTTTTTTGGAGGAGTGTCATCGTATTCTCCGTACTATGGGCGTAGCGGAGATAAGCGAGGTTTCTTATACTATATTCCAGCTTAGAGGAGCAGCCTATCAGTGGTGGCGTGCTTATGAGTTGAGTAGTCCGGCTGAGGCAGCTTCACTTACATGGACTCAGTTCTCGGACATATTTTTGAGAGAGTATGTCCCTCAGAGCCTCAGGGACTCATGGCGCGCGGAGTTTGAGCAGTTGTGCCAAGGTGCTATGACTGTGTCAGAGTATGGAGTCCGCTTCAGAGATTTGGCCCGACATGCACCGGCCTTAGTTTCCACAGTTCGAGAGAGGGTTCGACGATTTATTGAGGGACTCCATCCCAGCATCTAGATTAGTATGGCCAGGGAGTTGGAGATGGTTATTTCTTATCAGCAGGTTATGAGTATTGCCAGGAGATTTGAGGGCATGTTTGCCCGGGATAGAGAGGAGAGAGAGGCTAAGAGGTCTCGAGAGACTAGTTATTATTCTGGAGCTCGTGTCCCATCAGCTCACCATGGTAGAGGTTATGTGAGTCGCCCCGTTCATTCAGCTCTTCCAGCCTCCAGTGGTGTTCCAGCTCCTTCTAGGCCCCGGGAGCCTTATTATGCACCACCAATATCTAGTGTGCCTCCTGCACGGGGTGTTCCCAGCGGCCAGTCCAGCAGACCTGCCCCGATCCAGTCACAGCAGTCACACCCTCCCAAAGCTTGTTTTGAGTGTGGCGACACTCGCCATATGGTGAGTGATTGCCCCAGATTTAGGAGGGGTGCACCTCCACAGACTTCTCAGCCACAATGTGCTTCACCGGGTCCTCAAGCTATGATTACAGCACCAGCTGCCACCCCACCTGCTCAACCATCCTGAGGTGGAGGTCGGGGAGGTAGAGGTCGCCCTAGAGGGGGAGGCCAGGCCGGATATTATTCCCTTCCTGCTCGTACATAGGCAGTTGCTTCTGATTCTGTCATTACAGGTATTGTTCGAGTCTGTCATAGAGATGCGTCGGTATTATTTGACCCAGGCTCTACATATTCCTATGTGTCCTCTTATTTTGCCTCGTATTTGGGCGTATCTCAAGATTCTTTGAGTTCCCCTATTTATATGTCTACTCCTGTGGGAGATTCTCTTGTTGTGGACCGCATGTATCAGTCGTGTTTGATTACTCTTAGTGGTTTTGAGACCAGAGCCGATTTATTATTGCTCAGCATGGTGGACTTTGATATTATTTTGGGCATGGACTGGCTGTCTCCCTATTATGCTATTCTTGATTGTCAAGCTAAGACCGTGACGCTAGCTATGCCAGGTTTACCGCGATTAGAGTGGAGAGGTACCTTAGAGTATACTCCCAGCAAAGTTATTTCTTTTCTTAAAGCTCAATGAATGGTTGAGAAGGGGTGTGACGCGTATCTAGCTTATGTGAGAGATGTCAGTATTGATACCCCTATAGTTGAGTCAGTTCCAGTAGTGAGGGACTTTCCAGATGTGTTTCCACCTGATCTTTCCGGCATGCCACCCGACAAAGATATTGATTTTAGCATTGATTTGTTGCCGGGCACTCAGCCCATCTCTATTCCTCCATATCGTATGGCTCCTCCTGAGTTGAAGGAGTTGAAGGAGCAGTTACAGGAGTTTCTTGATAAGGGTTTCATTCAGCCCAGTATGTCACCTTGGGGTGCTCCTGTCTTATTTGTGAAGAAAAGGGATGGTTCTATGCGGATGTGTATTGATTACCGCCAGTTGAACAAAGTCACAGTGAAGAACAAGTATCCATTGCCTCGTTTTGATGAATTATTTGATCTGTTACAGGGTGCCAGAGTGTTTTCCAAGATTGACTTATGTTCAGGATATCATCAGTTGAAGATTCAGGAACCAGATATCCCGAGGACTGCTTTCAGGACTAGATATGGTCACTAGGAGTTTCTTGTGATGTCTTTTGGGCTGACCAATGCCCCAACAACTTTTATGCACTTGATGCACAGTGTGTTCCGGCCTTATCTTGACTCGTTCGTCATTGTGTTTATTGACGAAATTCTAGTATACTCCCGGAGTCGGGAGGATCATAAGTAGCACCTGAGGACTGCACTTCAGACCTTGAGAGAAAAGAAGTTATATGCAAACTTTTCAAAGTGTGTGTTTTGGCTAGACTTAGTGGCATTCTTGGGTCATATTGTATCGAGTGAGGGGATCCAGGTGGATTTGAAGAAGATTGAAGCAGTGCAGAGTTGGCCCAGACCGTCCTCAGCTACCGAGATCCGGAGTTTTCTTAGTTTGACAGGGTATTACCGTCGATTTGTAGAGGGTTTCTTGTCTATTGCAGCACCTATGACCAGGCTGACCTAGAAGGGTGCTCCGTTCAGGTGGACAGAGGAATGTGAGGAGAGCTTTCAGAAGCTCAAGACACCTTTGACTATAGCCCCAGTATTGGTATTACCTACAGGTTCGGGGTCTTATACTGTATATTGTGATGCATCGCGGATTGGTCTCGGCGCGGTGTTGATGCATGACGGTAGGGTGATCGCCTACGCATCCAGAGATGAAGGTGCACGAAAAGAACTATGTTGTCCATGACCTTGAATTAGAAGCTTTTGTTCATGCCTTGAAGATATGGCGACATTATTTATACGGTGTTCCTTGTGAGATCTACACCAATCATCAGAGTTTGCAACATCTGTTCAAGCAGAAAGATCTTAACTTAGGTCAGCGGAGGTGGTTGGAGCTGCTTAAGGATTATGATATCACTATTTTATACCACTTTGGGAAGGCCAATGTGGTAGCCGATGCTTTGAGTCACCGAGCAGAGAGTTTGGGGAGTTTAGCATATCTACCAGCAGCTGAGAGGCCATTGGCATTGGATGTTCAGGCCTTAGCCAGCCAGTTTGTGAGATTGGATATTTCTGAGCCGAGTCGAGTATTGGCTTGTATGGTCTCTCGGTCTTCACTTTATGATCGTATCAGGGAGCGTCAGTACGATGACCCCCATCTGCTTGTCCTTAAGGACATGGTCCAGCACGGTGATGCTAAGGAGGTCACTATTGGAGATGATGGTGCATAGAGGATGCAGGGCAGGCTATGTGTGCCCAATGTAGATGGTTTGCGTGAGTTGATTCTCTAGGAGGCTCACAGTTCATGATACTCTATTCATCCGGGTGCCGCAAAGATGTATCAGGACTTGAAATAACATTACTGGTGGAGGAGAATGAAGAAAAACATAGTAGAGTATGTGGCCCGATGTCTGAATTGCCAGCAGGTAAAATATGAGCATCAACGACTAGGTGGATTGCTTTAGACGTTAGAGATTCCGGAGTGGAAATATGAGCGGATCACTATGGATTTCGTTGTTGGACTCCCACGGACTCAGCGGAGGTTTGATGCAGTTTGGGTGATTGTGGATAGGCTGACCAAGTCGGCTCATTTCATTCCTGTGATGAATACCTATTCTTCCAAGCAGTTGGCTCGAATTTACATCCGTAAGATCGTCAGGCTTCATGGCGTACCAGTATCTATTATCTCTGACCGGGGTACGCAGTTTACATCACGGTTTTGGAGAGCTGTACAGTATGAGTTAGGTACTCGGGTTGAGTTGAGCACAACATTTCACCCTCAAACGGATGGGCAGTCCGAGCGCACTATTCATATATTAGAGGATATGCTCCGTGCGTGTGTGCTAGATTTTGGGGGTGCTTGGGACCAGTTCTTGCCACTTGCGGAGTTTGCTTACAACAATAGTTATCAGTCCAACATTCAGATGGCACCATATGAGGCTCTGTATGGTAGGCGGTGTCGGTCCCCAGTTGGTTGGTTCGAGCCCAGCGAGGCCAAATTATTGGGTACGGACTTGGTTCAAGATGCCTTGGAAAAAGTGAAGGTGATTCAGGATAGACCGACACAGCCCAGTCCAGACAGAAGAGTTATGCGGACCGGATGGTTCGTGATGTGGCATTCATGGTTGGAGAGCGATTCTTGCTCCGAGTTTCGCCTATGAAGGGCGTTATGAGGTTTGGAAAGAAGGGCAAGCTGAGCCCAAGGTTCATTGGTCCATTTGAGGTGTTGCGTCGAGTTGGGGAGGTTGCTTATGAGCTTGCCTTGCCTCCCAGTCTAGCAGGAGATCATCCGGTATTCCATATTTCTATGCTCCGAAAGTATCACAGTGATCCGTCCCATGTGTTGGATTTTAGCTCAGTTCAATTGGACAAGGATCTATCTTATGTTTAGGAGCCAGTGGCTATTTTAGACAGGCAGGTCAGAAAGCTAAGATCAAAGAACATTGCTTCCGTGAAGGTTTATTGGAGGGGACAACCGGTCGAGGAGGTGACTTGGGAGACCAAGCAGTATATGCGCAGCCGTTATCCTCATCTTTTCACTAGTTCAGGTATGTCTCTATGCTCGTTCGAGGACGAACGTTTGTTTTAAGAGGGGGAGGATGTAACAACCCGACAGTTCGTTTTGAGAGTAATAGCCCCGATCCCCTATTTATTGTTTTCCCCATACCTTTTTTTGCTTAGGTGACTTGCCGGGAGGTTTTATTTTTGGTTTCGGAGTGTTTTGGGACAGTTAGTCCCTAAATGAAGGTTTAAGCCTTAGGATTTGGACTGTAGTCGGAACTGTGTGAAGACAACTCCGGAATAGAATTTCGTCGGTTCCGTTAGCTCCGTCAGGTAATTTTGGGTTTAGGAGTGTGTCCGGATTGTGTTTTGGAGATCCGTAGCTCATTTAGGCTTGAAATTGCGAAAGTCAAATTTTTGGAGTTATTGGCCGGTTGTGGAATTTTTGATATCGAGGTCGGATTCCGATTCCGAAAGTTGGAGTAGGTTCGTAATGTTGATTATGACTTGTGCGCAAAATTTGAGGTCAATTGGATGTGATTTGGTAGGTTTTGGCATCGGTTGTAGAATTTTGAAGTTTCAAGTTCTTTAAGTTGGAATTGGAGGGTGATTCATGATTTTAGCGTTGTTTAATGTGATTTGAGAGCTTGACTAAGTTCTTATGGTGTTTTAGGATTGGTTGGTATGTTTGGTCGAGGTCCCGGAGGCCTCGGGTGAGTTTTTGGGTGCTTAACGGACTAGTTTTTGGACTTGAAAAATAGCAGATTTCTGGTATTTTTGTTGCAGACAATCCTTCACCGCGTTCGCGAGAGAGGTCTCGCGTTCTTGTAGAGCATCTGGGAAAGGCAGCTGAGTTGTTCTTCACGTTCGCGACTTCGTTCCCGTATTCACGAAGATATGTAACACTAAGGCTACACGTTTCCGATAAGGACCTCGCGTTCGCGTAGAGTCAACAGTCAGATGGGTTCCAGGCATGATAGCCTACGCGTTCGCGATGGATGTCCCGCGTTCGCGTAGGGTCAGACTAGTTGATCTTTGCGTTTGCAACCAGTGCATTGCGTTCGCGGTGAGTATATTTTGTTCTGAAGCAGCTGTTGCTTCGTGAACGCGAGGCTTTGACTGCGTTCGCGAAGAAGGGCATACCTGGGCGGTGCTTAAACATTTCCAAAAATGGGGTTTTGCCTTTTTATCAAAAACTTGAGTCGGGAGCTCGGATTTGGACGAGATTTTGATGGAGTTTCAGAGATATCGATTGGGTAATGATTCTCCTCTCCATTTTGGTTATATTCCACTAATCTATCATTAATTTCCTTTTTAATTTCGGATTTTGGGGTTGAAATTGGGAGAAAAATGGAAGAACTTCTTCAACAAAGATTTCGAGTTTTGAAAGGGGATTTGTGGTCGGATTTGAGTAATTTTTATATGGTTAGACTCGTGGGTGAATGGGTGTTCGTATTTTGTCACTTTTACCCGATTCCGAGATATGGGCCCCACTGGCAATGTTTTAGTTAATTTCAGAATTTTCGTTAAAGTATTGATTTCATTAATTAGATGAGTCTATTATGGTTGTATTTATGATATGTAATTGCTTTTGGCTAGATTTGATCCATTCGGAGTCGGATATTCGTGGAAAAATCATTCTTACCGATTGATTGAACTTGGTTCGAGGTAAGTGGCTTGCCTAACTTTGTGTGGGGGAAATTCCCTTAAGATTTGGAACTATTGTGATATGTTAGGGCTGTGTACGTGAGGTGACAAGTAGGTACACGGGCTAGTTATGGTAAAACCTGATTTTCTTACTGAGCAGCAACATGTTTTCCTGTTATTTTGAGTTATATCATTTTAATGAGTACTAATATATTTTTATTATTAATTGAGTTATTCTAATATGTGTAGCTATCATGTTTAGTTCTAATGCAACATGTCTACGTATCTTAATTGTTTATGTGAATTATGTGCAACATACTTAGTGAATTTCCTGCTACTTCCCTGACTGGTTCTTAGTCTAAATCGTAAGAATTTTGTGATGTAGTGGTATTTCTATTGTTCGCGCTGCATATTTACTTTGGGACTACAGAACAGTATTCCAGGAGATCTTTCGTTGCATATTTACTTTAGGTCTACAGAACGGTATTTCGGGAGATCCCCATGTACTGCATATTTACTTTGGGACTACAAAACAGTATTTCGGGAGATCCCCTTGTACTACATATTTACTTTGGGACTACAGAACTGTATTCCAGGAGATCCCCCTGTCTTGCATATTTGCTTTGGGACTACAGAACGGTATTCCGGGAGATCCCCCTACATATTTACTTTGGGACTACGGAACGGTATTCCGTTAGATCCTCCTGCACATTTACGTTTGGGACTACGAGACGGTATCTCGGGAGATCCGCTGTTGTGTTTCGGTGTACTGAGTTGTTATCTTCTATGATTTCATTGTTGTTAAATCTCAGCCTTTATTTTATTGCGGTATTACACTCAATATTGTTTTATTATATATTTACCAGTAGGGCCCTGACCTGACCTCGTCACTACTCGACCGAGGTTAGGCTTGGCACTTACTGGGTACTGATTGTGGTGTACTCATGCAACTCTCTACACATATTTTTCGTGTGCAGATCCAGGTGCACCTTATCAGCCGCACTATTAGTGAGTCGGGACAGCTTTGGAGACTTCTACGTATATCTGCCGCATCCGTAGACCTCAGAGTCCCCTTCTACTCTTTCTCATGTCCATTATCTTCTGTATTTTCCCTTGTTAGACTCTGATGTATAGAGATACTAGATTTTTCCATTAGTAGTTTGTGATTCACGATGTTCCG
This sequence comes from Nicotiana tabacum, assembly GCF_000715075.1. Taxonomy (NCBI): domain Eukaryota; kingdom Viridiplantae; phylum Streptophyta; class Magnoliopsida; order Solanales; family Solanaceae; genus Nicotiana; species Nicotiana tabacum. The sequence continues at coordinate 24,045,816 of NC_134094.1, read as the reverse complement.
GGTTTTGGGATTTGTTGTGTATTTTTGAATAGTCGGTTAAATTTATATTTTTATTTTATTATTCCGCAAAAAGTTAGGCTTACCTAGTTATAGAGACTAGGTGCCGTCACGACGTCACACGGAGGGAAAATTGGGTCATGACACAAATGCGAAGGTATGCCTGAAGAACCTACGCAAACACAAGGGTCCAATCACGAACGCGTAGAAGGAAGGAGGGGACTGGGCCTGGAGACATCAGCCTTCGCGAACGCGAAGTTTTAATCGCAACCGCGAAGCAGTAGGACTTGAGTGCATCGCGAATGCGAGATCTTGAACGCGAACGCGAATGCGAATGCGAGCGCGAAGAAGAATTTGAGGTAGCGAGTTTTTGGCCTTCGCGAACGCGAGACAGAGGTCGCGAACGCGAAGAAGGCCAATCTGGGCAGAATTAAAAGTTCCAAAAATGGGGGTTTGAGTTCATAACTCAAAATCTAATTAGGAGCTCGGTAGAAGGAGATTTTTGGAGAGATTCTTGCGTGGGTATTTGGGGTAAGTGATTCTTATCCAGTTTTGATTAATTTTCATGATTATGTCTTTGAATCCATCATTTAATGCGGATTTAATGGAGGAAAATCAAGATTTTTGTAAAATCTTCCAAAAACAAAAATTTAAGATTTAGAAGTCGAGTTGTTATTGGAATTCGATAAAATTGGTATGATTGAACTCGTATCAGAATAGGTGTTAGGATTTCATGAAAATTATGTCGGGTTCCGAGAGGCGGGCCCCGAATTGACTTTTGTTGACTTTTTTGGAATAAATTTTTAAGTTGACGTATTATTATCCGAAATTTGTTTCCGATGAATTTTAATGAAGTTATACAATTAATTTGGATAGATTTGAGCTGTCCGGAGGTCAATTCAAGCAAGAAGGCTATTTTGAAAAATATCGGCCTAACTTCAAAAAAAGTAAGTGTCTTGCTTAACCTTGAGTGGGAGAATTACCCCTTAGGCATTGAGTCTTATGTGCCATTTGTGAAATGTGAAAAGATGTGTACGCGAGGTGACGAGTACGTACTCGGGCTTATACGTGCAAAATTCATTGAATTAAAGTCTTAGGCATTACTGTATAGTAAAGTGAAAAATTATTAAATCATCTGTTTGCCATGCCTAAATCATTATTGTTGAATTTGTTTTTATATGATAATTTAATGTGATTGTTACTTGAAATATTTATGAAATTTCGTGAGTATTGTTGGTTTAATATTTCTTGGAAATTGATTCCAATATGAATTTTCTTATGCAAATAATTAATTTAAGCGAGCTTAAGAAAAAGTGTTAATATAATTATCTAAATTTGCATTAATGAAGATTTTTCTTTATGCTGAGTAATTTATATCTCTATTAATTTTTTTGGGGTGTTATATACATTGTGTGGAGCCTTGGGCTATTTGTTGTGAAATTAATTGATTTTGTTATATCTTCGGAATTTGGTTGTGACCATTGGAAAAATTGTGATATGAATTGATTTTATTATATTGTCGTCTTAATTTTCCGTATAAATTGTTGTGTTGTGTGAGTTATTCTTTTGGCGAGATAAGGGTGACATTTCACCATTGATATTATGTGGGTATAAGGGTGGCATTTCACTGTTGTTGTGTTTGTTGGAATATTGTCTGGGCGGAGCGATAAGGGTGGCTATAGGAGCGATAAGGGTGGCAATATGAGCGATAAGGGTGGCTATTGATATTGTCTGTCAGAGCAATAAGGGTGGCTATAAGAGTGATAAGGGTGGCAATAGGAGCAATAAGGGTGGCTATTGTCAGGGACGATATGTGATGATGTGGGGTTGATGATTTTCATGTGATACTGTGATTTGCTTGTGTTTATTTTTATACCTTGTGCAATTTGTCTTGTTGTTGGTAAATTGATAATAATCTGATTTATGTTGAAATTGGGAGCCTGTGGCTATTGCCAGGCGGTTTATAAAATGAAATGTGGACACGAGGTGCCGTGAATTGTGATATGAAATGTGGGATATTGGCACGTGAATTGTTCGTACAGTTGTGATATGAAATGTGGACACGAGGTGCTGTGATGAAATGATAATGATATTTGGCACGTGCAGTTGTGATATGAAATGAGGGTACCAGGTGCCAGAGAAATATGATGATTTAGTTATGGGCACGAGGTACCGTGGAAATATTAAAAATGGGTTGAGACCCGTGTTTACGAAAAATATGAAATGGGCTGAGATCCGTATTTTTATGATTATGAAATGAGTTGTCACATGGTGACTTTTTAATTGAAAGAATTATATTTAAAATATTTATTTGGAAGGATTTTTATTTAAAATGAATTATATGAAAGAATTGTATTTGAAAAATAATTATTTGAGAAAACTACATTTGAAAGAGAGTTAGTTGGAAGAATTATATGTGAAGGATATTTATTTGAAAAAAAACTTGAATTAATTGGGCGTACATGTATTTATTAATTATTGAGTGATATTTATGGTATTCTTGTTGTCTTGCTGCGCATACCACTGGTTGTTTTATCCTGCTCTTATTGCTATCTTTTTCCTAGTATTTTGTATACTATATTGCACAGGTTAATAGACTAGTGAGTGTCTTGACTGTACCTCGTCTCTACTCCATTGAGATTAGTCTTGATACTTACTAGGTACTGACCGTGGTGTACTCATACTACACTTCTGCATATTTTTGTGTAGAGTCATGTATTGGAGATATCTGACTTGAGCAGAGCTAAAGCGGGATCGTAAGGATTCGTGGTAGAGCTGCTTGGCGGTCGCAACACCTTGGAGTCTTTTCATTTCACTGTACTGTTAAATTGTAATCAAACAGTATTATATATTTGGTCCTTGTGATCACTCCATGTATTCAGTTAGAGTTAGTGACTCTATACTACCAGTCTTGGGAGGTTGTGTATTGTAATTATTTTCGCTGTTAGTTTTTATATATAAAAAAAAGGCTTCAAAAGGTAATTTAAATCGTCTTACCTAGTCTTAGAGACTAGGTGCCATCACGATGCATGTGGTGGGATTTTGGGTCGTGACATTAACCTCACCCTGGCCACAGTTAAACATATTTGCCTATTTTAACACCTTTTGTGGAAATATTTTGGGCTATTTTAATCGGTCTCTCCTAGGAATTTACAGGTTAATCCATTAGATTTATTAAGAGATTGGAAAGATAACCATATACTTAGAGTGAATTTTTTAATTATTTACAAAACTAACAATTAAGAATTTAAACATATAATATAAAATTTGAAGACATAAAAACTTAAAGACATAAAAATAGACCGGGGTAATAAACAGTAACATAATTACTAAAAAAAACAGTAACTTACATGTTTACAGGAGAGAGATTTCCCTTTCGGTAAACCCGAAAGAGTTTTACTAGACTTGAAATTAAACACTTGCACTCTTGAACATAGGATTTATTTATCTTACAGTCTTGACATAGAAAATATTATAGCATACATAAGGAAAATATTTTACAGAGAATGGGTTTTTTTGGATGGAAGATGTTTGATAAGGGTAATGGAAGAGGGAGTATTTTTTCTGCTGATTGCTCTCTTTTTTCGTTGTTTTCTTTCTTCAGTCTTCCTTCCTTTTATAGCCGAACCTTTGAGCGGATTTAAGAACAAACTTCAAACTACGGACTTCAAATTCTTTTCAGCCTTGTCGGGTACTTCATTGGACCCCATCACCACATGGCTTGAACAGAAATGATTCTTCTTTATTTGTCGTTTTGTAATTATTTTCTCCACTCGTAGATTCCAAAGTTTGTTGCAAGTCTTTTTCAGCTGTTGCCAGTCGTTTCTTCTTTTTTCACATGTCTCTTTTTCAGCTGTTGCCAGTCTTTTCTTCTTTTTTCACATGTCTCTGTATTACTGCTTTATGTCATTATTTTATCTCTTGTATCATATAGCAATTCTTCATTATTTGTTTCTTGTGCCATAATGATTCTTCATTGTTGTCTTATCTTTTGTCTTGTTTTTCTATGTATCAAGATTGTTTATGCTACTGAATCAAAACTCATCTCTGAATCATCGTTTGGATCTTGAACATCTTGATAATAGTTTTCATCTTCGTAATTACCATCTTCTCCTGATATGTGGGACATTTCTGGACTATGGTTTATTTCTACACTGGGATTTAGACTGTTTCTGTCTGGACTAGGATTTTTAATAATATGTTTGTCTTGCTTATCTTTGTCTTGAAAAAACTTCTCCAGTGTTTGTTTAACAATAATTTCTATTTTTTCATTTTTTTCTTTTTTGAAGCTATTCCCTTCTTTCTTAATATTTTTTCTTGTATCAATATTTTTGGTAGTCTTCTTTTTAACTGGCTTGATGATCCTTCTTCTTCACTTTTTGGCAAAGTGACAGCCATAAACGGATTTGATAAGTCTTTACCGGCTGTCGTTTGAACCGGACTAGTTGTATCTTCATCCGATACAGTGAATTTTATTGCATTCAGTGTGGAATGTACACCTTTCTCATCCATTTTGTTTTGAGATGGAGAACTCAATTGAGGGACTTCTTGAGTTTGAGATTGTACTAGCTCAAACTTTATTGCATGTAGTCTCTGTTCTAATACTCTTATCTGTTCCATTAGTCTTGATTTTTCTTGTTCTAGAGATTCATTCTTTTGGTTGAGTCTTTTGAAAGCTTCAGTTATTGAAGAACAATGGTCACAAAAAATTATTTTTTCTGCGTCTTTTTGGATATTGTATTGGAGGGTTTTTTCTGAATTTTGTCTAAGTGCTGGGAAAATATAGTAATTTAGTCCTAATATTCCTCTTGCATAGTCTAATGGTTCAGTAAAGTCATTGAAACCTTTGAATAAGGGTTTTTAAAAACTCTTAATGGAATCTAATACTTCTAACCATGTTTGAAAAATACCATGTTTCTTGCCATGTATAACTACATAATATTTAAATCTTTTTTTTTTGGTTTTTTTCTGTGAAAAATTATCCTAAAGCATTAAGAGCTGCTATAAAGTATTTAGTATCTTTTTTATTATAATCTATTCCTAAATTATCTATTAAACACCTTTGTGGTCTGTCTATGTCACATTCTGATAATATTCTAAAGGACATATTTGAAGGCAGAAAAAATATTAGATTATGTTTTCCAAAATATATTCTATCTATATTAGTCTGTTCTACATATTCTTGTGGTTTAAATAAAAGATTACCTAATATTGTCTGAGAATACGTGTCTGTGGGTGAGGCGTTGATGCCTTTTCCCTTGTCTCCGGTCTTGGGAACTGCTGGTCTCATGCTGTAAATAAAATATATTTATTAATTAACAGTAATCTTTAATCTACTTAACTGGTGTGCTAAATTATTATCCTTTCCTTTAATATGCTCAAAGACTAGGTTATATATTGATATAGTATCAAACAAATTTTACCATCTTCGTCTGCTACTATTTTTCTCATTTATTGTTTGGTGAAATCTAACTATAGGTGCCCAGTCAGTTCTAATTAATACTTCTGATTTATTTAACATATATAATCTAAAACTATTTAATCCATAGATTACAGCTAATATTTCTGTATTTATACTACTCATATTTCCTTTTTCTTTATATTTACCACTTTGATAGGCACATATTTTTTCTTCATTTTTATCTTTATATTTATTGGTTTTTTCCTTTAATACTGCTCCCCGTCCTTCAAAGCTTCCATCTATTTCTATAATTAAGTAGTTTGTTTCTAACAACATGTTTATGTCAGGAATATTTTTTATTTTTTCTTTAATATTTTGTACCATCTTTATATCTTCTGAATTAAAATGTTTTTGTCTTGTAGAGTCTGTCTTAGCATATAACGGTCCTGCTATTTTTCCTAAATCTTTTATGAAACTTCTTGCATAATTTACTATTCCTAAAAATTTCTATAATTCTTTCCATAATTCCATCTTCTTTTTACTAATTATTATTCCATTATCTACGAATAATCTAAAGATTGTTTGTAAATGTCCTAAATGTTTTTAATGTATTTGCTAAACACTAATATATCATCTACGTATACTAAAACAAATCTTTTATATTCTCCAAATATACTATCCATTCTTTTTTGAAAAATAGGTGGAGCTGTCTTTAGTCCAAATAGCATTACTAGCCATTCAAAATGTCCTTCAGGGCAAGTGAATGTTGTCCATTCTATACTTTCTTCATGTATTTCTACTTGCCAGTATCCTGATTTACAAGTGAATTTACTAAATATCTTTTTTCCTTGTATTCTATTTATTAGGTTTGTTTTATCGGGTAATTTATATCCATCCGTTTTAGTATTATCATTAAGTCTTTTATAATATATTACAATTCTTTCTTTTTCTCTTACTATTTCACTATGGTTTCTTACCATAAATGCAACTGACCTATATTTATGTGATGACCCAAAAATATCATCTTTAAAGTTAATAATTAATTCTATATTCTAAGACCTTAAAAAGTACTATTTATCATTACTCGACTTGCGTGCGCAGTCCGTAAAATTTTTCGGAAAGTTTTTATGTGAATTAGAGCTTTAAAATTTAATTGAGTTGACTTTGGTCAACATTTTGAGTAAACAGACTCAGATAAGTGTTTTGACAGTTTTGGTAGGTCCGTATCGTGATTTGGGACTTGAGCGTATGCCCGAAATCAAATTCCAAGGTCCCTAGTCCGAGATATGGAATTTTGATAAAAAATTAAAAGTTTAAGTTCAAATAGTGACCGGATATCGAATTATGTGCAAACTACCCCGAAATAGAATTTTGATGATTCCAACAGCTCCATATGGTAATTTTGGACTTAGGAGCATGATCGGAATTTTATTTGGAAGTATGTAGTGAAATTAGGCTTGAAATGGCTAAAATAGGAATTTAAAGTTTGGGAGTTGACTTTTTGATATCGGGGTCGGAATCCAGTTCTAAAAATTTTCATAGGTCATTTATGTTTTTTATGACTTGTGTGCAAAATTTGAGATCAATCGGACTTGATTTGAGAGGTTTCGACATCGAATGTAGAAGTTGGAAATTCTAAGTTTCATTAAGCTTGAATTGGAGCATGATTCGTGATTTTTGCGTCGTTTTAAGTGATTTGAGGTTTCAAATAAGTTCGTATGATATTTTAGGACTTGTTGGTGTATTTGGTTGAGGTTCCGAGGGCCTCGGGTGAGTTTCGGATGGTTAACGGATCAAAAATAGGACTTAAACAGCTGCTGCAAATATTTCTTCTGCTGAGCAGTCGAGCCCAAAAATCGAAGGCCAGAATTCGAGCCCAGAAATCGAGCCGAGGATCGAAGTCAAGGCTAGAGCCATAATCAAAGGCAGGCTCGAGAGCCATGATCGAAGGCAAGGCTCGAGGGCCATGATCAAAGCCCACTTATCGAAGGCTCAAGATCGATGCCATGATCGAGGCCATGATCGAAGGCCCATGCTCGATGCCATGATCGAAGGCCCAGGCTTGATGCCAGGATCGAGGCCATAATCGAAGGACCATGCTCGATGCCATGACTGAAGGCCCAGGCTCGAGCCCGTGATCGAAGCCACGATCGAGGCCCAGTTCCGAAGGTTGCCTGGGCAGATTTATAAAAGAGGGGATTTCGTCCCATTTGTCATTTTTGACGAACTTGAGCTTGAGCAGAAGCGATTTTTGATAGATTTTTACGGAAAAACATTTGGGTAAGTGATTCTAACTCAGATTTGGTCAATATACACGAATATATCATTGTTTTCACCATTTAATTAGTGTATTGAGATTGAAATTTGGGAAATTCTTGAAATCTCATAGAAACGAATTTTTGAGATTTCGGTATCGATTCAGAGTCGGATTTGAGTGAAACTAGTATGGTTGGACTCGTAATTGAATGGGTTCTCGGATTTTATGAGCTTATCCGGATTCCAAGATGTGGGCCCCAAGGGTAATTTTTGAGCTAATTTCGGATTTTATTGCAAAATATAGTATTTTCTTATGAAATGATTCCTATAATTTTTGTTGACTGTATTGAATTAATTATGACTAGATACGAGTCGATCGGAGTCGAAAAATCGAGGAAAAAACATACTACTTGGTTAAATTGGAGCAAGTCAAGGTAAGTGACTTGTCTAACCTCGTGTGGGGGAAATTTCCCCTAGGATTGGTATTAATTGTAATGTGATGAAAGTCGTGTACACTAGGTGACAAGTGTGTACACGGGTTAGATGTGAAGGATTATGTTTTTAAATTGTGTAGATCATTATTGCATATTAATTAAATTATTAAATCTCGTTCTATTCTCCATCATTGATTTATATACTTTAAATTTGCTTGGCCTTTTCCTCCCAATTGTTTTACCTGTTTAGTTGGAACTTGGTTTCTTTTATTGTGTGCATTATTTGAAGGTTGATTATCTTTAAGTATTTGATATTTTAAATTTGGTATTGAAGCAACGTATTAAAGATTTTTAAATATTATTTTGCTAAATTATTTATTCCTGAATATTTTTGTAAGATTTTCGTACTCATTGTGATGGAGCCGTGAGCTCTTTATTGTGAAAAAATATTATTGATGATTTATTTTGGTATGAGCCATGAGCTCTTTATTATGGAAAACATTGTTGTTGAATTATTTTGGCAAATTAAATTATTTGAGCACTTGAGGTGCAAATTGTGATAATATTGTGATATTGATACGTATGCGGTGGTATAAGGTCTGGGTATTGAAAGGCATGCGGTGAGATAAAGGTGGCTTGATACGCGTGGCTAGTAGGGGGAACTACTAGAAGTCATGCGGTGTGATAAGGATGGCTAAAACGCGGGATGCTATTTCGGAAAAAAAAATATTTTCTTTAAAATAAAATGTGAAGGTTCTCGCGGTGAGATAAGAAAATGAGATATATTGAATTTATTTATGATTTGGGACTACGAGGCGGTACCTCGGGAGTGCCCTTGTTGATGTTGATTTATGGCCGTAGTTGCCTTTGATTTGTTTGTGATTTTTCTTAAAGTTGAAAAGAAATTTTGTTTTGTTCCACGAGGTATTATTTGCCATTATTTGTGTTATTAAATGGTGACCTACTACTTGATTCATTTCCATTGTCATTTTATTTTATTATATTGTGAAACATTTTACCATGCCATCTATTATTATTTTCCAGTAGGGCCTGACCTGACCTCGTCATTGCTCTACCGAGGTTAGGCTTGGCACTTACTTCGAAATTTGATAGTGTACTCCTACTATGCTTCTGCTCATCGTTTTGTGTAGATCCAGGTACACCTTATCAGACCAGGCATTAGTAAACTAGCTGTAGGAGGAGACTTCAAGGTATATCTGCCAGACTCTGATGTATAGAGACATAGAAAATAAATTCTTAGAAGCTTGTGACTTATTTCTACCGGGTTTTGGGAGTTGTAATTATTTGAATTATAGTTTATTTATTTTAGATATTTATGATTATTCCGCATTGATAGGCTTACCTAGTCTTAAAGACTAGGTGCCATCACGACCTCCTATAGAGGAAATTTGGGGTCGTGACAAGTTAGCATCAGAGCACTAGGTTCATAGATGTTATGAGTCACAAGCAGGTTTAGTAGAGTCTTGCGGATCGGTACGGAGACGGTTGTACTTATCTTCGAGAGGCTATAGATCTGTTAGGAAATAATCAATTCTTTGATTCCTTATCGTGCGCCTTTGTTGATTTCAAAGTTCTAAACAATTGTCTTTCTACTCTCTCACAGATGGTGAGGACACGCACAACTGGATCCGATGATCAGACACTCGCACCCCCTGTTGAAGACACAAGAGGCCGGGGTCGGGGCAGAGGCCGAGGAAGACCACGTGGTGCAGCCAGAGCACCTGCACGAGCTGCTGCAATAGAGCCACCAGTAGCTCCAGTTGGAGAGCAGGCACCTGAGACGCCTGTTACTACTCCTGTACTTCAGGAGACTCTTGCCCAGTTTTTGAGCATGTTTGGCACTCTAGCTCAGGCAGGGTTAATTCCACTTGCTCCTGCCACATCTCAGGAAAGGGGAGAAGCACAGACTCCCGCCGCCCGTACTCCAGAACCACATGCCCAAGTTGACCATGCCCCAGAGGTTATACCAGTGCAGCCAGTTGTCCCAGTTCGGCCTGAGATTAGGACAACAGTCTTAGAGGGGGAGCAACTTCAGAGGATGCTCAGGGTTTAGCTTCAGAGGATGCTCAGGGTTTAGCTTCAGAGGATGCTCAGGGTTTAGCTTCAGAGAAGTACCACCCTCCCATTTTCAGCGGTTTAGCTTCAGAGGATGCTCAGGGTTTTCTGGAGGAATGTCACTGTATCCTTCGTACTATGGGTATTGTGGATTACAGTGGGGTTTCTTTCACGACATTATAGTTTAGAGGAGCAGCCTACCAGTGGTGGCGGGCATATGAGTTGGATAGTCCCGCTGAGGCATCTTCACTCACTTGGACTCAATTTTCAGATATGTTCTTAAGGGAGTATGTTCCTTAGAGTCTTAGAGATGCATGGCGCGCAGAGTTTGAGCAGCTGCGCCAGGGTTCTATGACCGTGTCAGAGTATGCAGTCTAATTCAGTGATTTGGCTAGGCATGCACCAGCCTTAGTTGCTACTGTTCAAGAGCGGGTTCGTAGATTTATTGAGGGTCTCCACCCTAGTATCAGATACAGCATGGCCCGAGAGTTAGAGATGGACATCACATACCATCAAGTGGTGTCAATTTCTAAGAGATTGGAAGGTATGCGGACTCGGGAGAAGGAAGAGAGGGAAGCTAAGAGACCCTGAGATTCTGGCACATGTAATAATTCTCGTGCCCCAGTTGCAGCCCGTCATGGTAGAGGTTATGTGAGCCGTCCTATTCATTCAGTACTTCCAGCTTCCAGTGGTATTCCGGCTACTCCCAGACCTCAGGTTCCATATTATGCACCACCAGTGTCTACTATACCTCCTGTATGGGGTGCTTTCAGCGGACAGTCTAGTCAATCAGGCCCGAACCATTCCCAGCAGCCATATCCTCCGAGGGCTTGTTTTGAGTGTGGTGACACTCATCATATCATGAGGGATTGCCCCAGACTTAGGAGGGGTGTACCTTCACGAATTTCTCAGGCCCCACCTATTCCACAGGCTCCTCAGGCTTCTCAGGCAATGGTTACTGCACCAGTTGCCACTCCACCTGCACAACCAGCTAGAGGTGGAGGTCGGACAGGTAAAGGTTGCCCTAGAGAGGGAGGCCAAGCCAGATATTATGCCCTTCCTGCTAGGACAGATGCTGTTGTATCCAATTCTGTTATCACAGGTATTATTCCGGTCTGTCATAGATATGCATCAGTCTTATTTGATCTAGGCTCCACTTATTCTTATGTGTCATCTTATTTTGCCCCGTATTTGGGCATATTACGTAATTCCTTGAGTTCTTCTGTTTATGAATCTACACCCGTGGGTGAATCTATTATTGTGGACCGTGTGTATCGGTCGTGTTTAGTTATTATCAGTGGTTTTGAGGACCAGGGCCGATTTATTATTGCTTAGTATGGTGGATTTCAATATTATTTTGGGCATGGACTGGTTGTCACCCTATCATGCTATTCTTGATTGTTACGCCAAGACTGTGATGTTGGCTATGCCAGGTCTACCGCGGCTAGAGTGGAGAGGTACCTTAGATCATGTTCCTAGCAGGGTTGTTTCATTTCTTAAAGCTCAACGAATGGTTGAGAAGGAGTGTGATGCGTATATGGCCTATGTAAGAGATGTTGGTATTGATACTCTTACCGTGGAGTCAGTTCCTATAGTAAGGGATTTTCCTGATGTATTTCTAGCAGATCTTCCGAGTATGCCACCCGACAGGGATATTGATTTGTTATCGGGCACTCAGCCCATTTCTATTCCACCATATCGTATGGCCCCAACAGAGTTGAAAGAATTAAAAGAGCAATTATAGGAATTGTTGGATAAGGGCGTCATTCGGCCCAATGTATCGCCTTGGGGTGCTCCTATCTTATTTGTAAAGAAGAAGGATGGTTCTATGCGGATGTGTATTGATTACCGCCAGCTGAACAAGGTTACAATGAAGAACATGTATCCATTGCCACATATTGATGACCTATTTGATCAGCTTCAGGGTGCCCGAGTGTTCTCTAAGATCGACTTGAGTTCATGCTATCATCAGTTGAAGATTCGGGAGCCAGATATTCCGAAGACTGCTTTCAGGACTCGGTACAGTCATTACGAGTTCCTTGTGATGTATTTTGGGCTGACCAACGCCCCATCAGCATTTATTCACTTAATGAATAGTGTACTTCAGCCCTATCTTGATTCTTTCGTCATTGTGTTTATTGACAACATTCTAGTGTATTTCCGGAGTCGGGAAGATCATGAACAACACCTGAGGACTGTGCTTCAGACTTTGAGAGAAAAGAAGTTATATTTAAGATTTTCAAAGTGTGAATTTTGACTTGATTCAGTGGGATTTTTGGGCCATATAGTTTCGTGCGAGGGGATCAAGGTAGATCCGAAGAAGATTGAAGCAGTGCAGAGTTGGTCCAGACCGTCCTCAGTAACGGAAATCCGGAGTTTCCTTGGGTTAGCAGGGTATTATTGCCGATTTGTAAAGGGTTTCTCTTTTATTGCTGCATCTATGACCAAATTGACCTAGAAGGGTGCTCCGTTCAGGTGGACCGAGGAATGTGAGGAGAGCTTCCAAAAGCTCAAGACAGCTTTGACTACAGCCCCGATATTGGTATTACCAATAGGTACAATGTCACGATCCAAAAATCCCACCACAGGCATTGTGATGGCACCTAATCTCTAAGACTAGGTAAGCCAATTTTAATTACATTTTTGGAGCAATATTTTTTTATATAAGTAACCAAAACTAACAGCGGAACAAATATAAATGTACAACCACCCAAGACTGGTAGTACTAAGTCACGAACTCTAACTGAATACATGGAATGATCACGAGGACCGAATATACAATACTGTTTTATTAAATATTAACAGTACAATAAAATTAAAAGACTCCAAGGGACTGCGACGACCAAGCAGCTCTACATTGAATCCTTACGATCCCGCTTTAACTCTTCTCAAGTCCGATATCTCCAATACCTGGCTCTACAAACAAATGTGCAGAATTGTAGTATGAGTACACCATGGTCGGTACCCAGTAAGTATCAAGACTAACCTCAGTGGAGTAGAGACGAGGTACAGTCAAGACACTCACTAGTCTAATAACATGTGCAATATAATATATAAAATAATAGGAAGCAGATAACAATAAGGGCAACATAAAACAACCAGTAATAAATATCGCTCAACAATTAATAAATACAATTACACACAATAAATCAAATCCTTCAAATAAATGTCTTTCACATATAATTCTTTCAAATAACTCTCTTTCAAATATAATTTTCTCAAATAATTACCTTTCAAATATAATTCTTTCATATAATACCTTCTACATAAAAATCCTTTCAAATAAATATTTTGAATATAATTCTTTCAAATAAAAGTCATCATGTGACACCTCGTTTCAAAATCATAAAAATACGGGTCTCAGCCCATTTCCATATTTTTCGTAAACACGGGTCTCAACCCATTTTTTATATTTCCACGGCACCACATGCCCATAATTAAATCATCATATTTTCCCGGCACCTCGTGCCCTCATTTCATATCACAACTGCACGAACAATTCACGTGCCAAATATCATTATCATTTAATCACATCACCTCGTGCCCATATTTCATATCACAACTGCACGGACAATTCACGTACCAATATCCTCATTATTTACTCACGGCATCTCGTGCCCACATTTTATTTTATAATCCGCCCGGTAATAGCCACATGCTCTCAATTTCAATATAAATCAGATTTTCATCAATTTACCAACAACAAAAAAAATTGCACAAGGTATAAAACTAAACACAAGAATATCACAACATCACATGAAAATCATCAACCCCACATCATCAAATATCGTCCTTAACAATAGTCACCCTTATCGCTCCTATTGCCACCCTTATCACTCCTATAGCTACCCTTATCGCTCCGCGCAGACAATATCAATAGTCACCCTTATCGCTCCTATTGCCACCCTTAACGCTCCGCCCATACAATATTCCAACAAACACAACCACAATGAATTGAGACCCTAATACTCACATAATATCAATGGTGAAATACCACCCTTATATCTTCAAAATAATAATTAATACAACACAACAATTTACACGAGAAGTTATCACGGCAACATAACAAAATCAATTCATATCAAAATTTTCCCAATGACTACAACCAAAATTCCAAATATACAACCAAGTCAACTAATTTCACAACAATTAGCCGAAGGCTCCACACAATGTGTACAATACCCAAAAATAATCAACAGAGATAGAAACTACTCAACATAAAGCAAAGTCTTCATTAACTCCAAATTTTTAATAATTATAGAAACATTTCTTATTAAGCTCATTTAATTAATTATTTGCAGAGGAAAAAATCTAAAATGAAATTAAATTCCAATAATTATCAAACCAGTAAATTCACGGAATTTCATAAATAATCAAATAACCATCGCATCAAATTGTCATATAACAACAGATTCAACAACAAGGATTTAGGCACGACAAATAGATGATTAAATATATACCAATAATTATCTAATTTACTACACGATATGCCCAAGACTTTAACTCAATAAAATTTGCACATATAAACCAAGCACTCGTCACCTCGCGTACATGGTTTTCAATTACACAAATTGCACATAAGACTCAATGCCTAAGGGGAAATTCCCCCACTCGAGGTTAAGCAAGACACTAACCTTTAAGAAGTTAGGCCGATATTCCAAAATAGCCTTCTTTCTTGAATTGACCTCCGAACAGCTCAAATCTATCCAAATTAATTGTATAACTCCATTAAAATTCATCGGAAATAATTTCGGATAATAATACGTCGACTTAAAAATTTATTCCAAAACGTCAACAAAAGTCAACGCAGGGCTCGCCCCTCGGAACCCGACATAATATTTATGAAATCCAAACACCAATTCTGATACGAGTTCAACCATACAAATATTATCGAATTCCAATAAAAACTCGACCTCCAAATCTTAAATTTTTATTTTTGGAAGATTTTTTAAAAATCTTGATTTCTTACAGTGAAATCTGAATTAAATGATGAATATAATCATGGATTCATAAAATATAAACACTTTAGGATATAGAAAACTTACCCCAACCAAGCATATAAGGAAATCCTTAAAATCGCCCAAGAACCGAGCTCCAACAATCCAAAATCGAAAATGAAGAAATGACCATTTTTGGTCCTTATGATTCTGTCCAGATTCCGCTTCTGTAGACTATCTATCGCTTTTGCGAGGAAATTCTCGCTTCTGCGATTGGAGGCCTTCTATGTGAGTTTGTCTACAAACATAAACCAACATGTGATCTGTGCATAGTTGCTTGTTCTTCCCATAAAACATGGACAATCTCACAACATGATTCTTTGTATATTATATTTATAAATGGATATAATAAGTTAATTTTGACTGGCCCTTTGACCCCCGAAAGATCATTCTTTTGGAATCATTTCTCCAACAGTCAATTCACATTAATTATGTTTGGTTCTCTTTTATTGACATCATCAAAATTTCATTCCGGGGTCGTTTGCTCAAAAGTCAACTCTCCGGTCAATTCTATCCATTTAAGCTTCTAAATAAGAATTGTTCTTTCAATTTAATTCCACATCTTCTGAAAACCGAACTCGACCATACCCGCGGGTCATAATGCATACTACGAAGCTGCTCGTGACCTTTAGTCGCTGAACAGGGCGTAAATTCTGAAAATGACAAGTCGGGTCGTTACATTCTCCACCTCTTAAACATATGTACGTCCTCGAACGTGCCAAGAATCTTTCTGAGGACATTAAATTACTGAGTTTATTCTTACACACATACTCGCGGATGATTCTACGTTCCGCTATTTAACATGGGTCCGACAACACCATCTCAGTTGAGATTATTTCTTTTATTCATACTTATAAAATTTAAAACCAATTTGTTTTACACTCCAAACATTTTCAAAAAGTACGATTTTCACATCAACGCACAATATTAGTCTCAACAGGCTATAGCAACTCGTGCCTATGCACACATCAACTTATCAGAAATTTTGGCAGAGTCTCCCCTGTAATTGGGCCTATCCACCTGCCAGAGTAACACCAAAACAACTCCTAACAACACATCCACAACCCCACAAAGCACCACAATGTATATATCAATAACACTAACCTCAGCATTACAAGCACTACATTATCATAATGATATCAGGACATGAAGCATATCATATATATGCCCCACCACATCTCTGGTCTTAATAGTTGTTCATAATCGATTACAACATCGCCAATTAACCTCATATTAACCAAAACCACATTTCGAATTTTCACAACACTGATAGCAAAATGTGAGGCATGAAGACCTCATTACTATTTACCTGACTTAACGAGTCACATTTAACACCACCTGGGTAGTCACCTCGTAGGCTAAATCTCAATAATTACAGCACAATTATGGCACAGAAACATATAAAAGAATTATCAGATAAGCCTATCAGGCATAACTCCCTATTAGTACTATATTACAAATTAAACTTTACAAAGGGAGAATTTAAACTCATAAATATTTCACCACAAGGACCTCGTCCTTATATAACTTCCACTGCGGCTTGTAGCCTGGTTTCAATATTTTACATCATATAAAAATGCGAGGATCTCGTCCTCCACTCCGAATCACAAGTATTTTGCACATTGTGCCTACTGAAATTTCAATTTCCTTTCTTTCTTCTTTTCAATAAATTTCGTAAATATTTTTCATAACACATAATGAACCTTCATACTGGTAGGGCATATAATTCATAAAATTGGAATCAATTATTCCGAAATATATCAAACCCACTATAATAAAAAATAAAAATTACTTTTGGACTTATAGCCCTCAATGGTGCCCAAAAAAAAAATGACAGATACGGGATCACATCTTCAAATCTTCCAACAGGGATAAACATATAAGTGGGTCACAAAATTACGAAGCTCACCCATAAACAGAGCATAATAGGAGGACTCACCTCAATATTTAGATCCGAATCAAATTAAGGGAAAATATTCTTTTATAACAAATCGGGATCGTACCTGTAACGACACCATCTGGTGTATCAGCCTCAGCCAAATCATAGCAATTATATCAACGGGTCGAGCCTCCACCTCTTAGGCGCCCTCTACTCGCCTGTCCTCCACCCTTAACTGGCTGTGCACATGGGGTAGTAGCTGCACTGGGCCCATAGTCTGAGTGTTCTGATAAAATTCACCCCTCCTAAGTCTCGGACAATCTCTCATAATGTACCTAGTATCACCACATTCATAACAACCCATATGAGGCCGCGGTTGCTCGTATTGAGTCTGTGCCGGTTAACTGGAATAACCATTTTAGGAATCCCGTGCCGATGGTGCATTGTATGATCTTACTGGAGCACTCCGATTAATCTGATGTGTAGACTAAGCTGGCCGACTGCTCCAGCCTCCGCTATATGGGTCCTAGATGGAGAGTAAAATCCACTGAACCCTCCATATCTTCGAGACCTTTTGGCCTCCTTAGACTCCCTTTCCTTGCCTAAAACACCCTCAATCTTTCTCGCAATCTCCACTACTTGTTGAAATGGAGTATCAGTTTGAAATTCTTGAGCCATGCATATTTTAATATCATATTCGAGCCCCTCAATGAATCTGTGAACCCGCTCTCTGATTGTAGGAACCAAGATAGGTGCATGACGGGCTAACTCACTCAACCTGATAGCATATTCTGACACTGTCATAGTGCCTTGACGCAACCGTTCAAACTCTGTGCGCCACACATCTCAGAGAGTTTGGGGAACAAATTCTTTCAAGAACATTTCCGAAAATTAAGCCCAAGTTGGTGGTGTTGCATCGGCTGGTCTACCTTCTTCATAGATTTGCCACCACCGATATGCTGCGCCGGACAGTTGAAATGTAGTAAAGGCAACTCCGCTCACCTCCACAATACCCATGGTGCGGAGAATACGGTGACAATTTTCTAGAAATCCTTGGGCATCCTCTGTAGCTATGCCACTGAAAGTAAGTGGATCATATTTCTTAAACCTTTCAAGTCTCTTTTGTTTTTCTTCTGATGCCTATGGCCTGACCTCAAGCCAAACCGGAATAATAGGTAGTACTGGAACTACACCCAGAACCTGACCAACGTGAACCTGCTTCTCTGGAGTTATGGTAGGAGTTTGAGTTACTCCCCCAATCTGCGAAATATTTGGTGCAACAGAGATCAATCCCGCATGAGTTAATGTACCAAACATACTTAGGAACTGTGCCAAAGTCTCCTAAAGTCCGGGAGTAACAACAGGTGCTTCTGGTACCTGTCCCCCAACTGGAGCTACTGGCGACTCCTCAACTGTTGTTTTGACAGGTGCTCTAGTCGCGGCACGTGCCTTTCCTCGACCTCTACCTCGGCCTCTACCTTGGCCCTGGCCTGTTGCAGCCCTAGCACTATGTGCGGATGCCTGCTCAGCTAACATGGTAGTATGTGTTCTAACCATCTGTGAGAAAATAGAGATACAAAAGCTCAAATTCCACAATCAACAAATCCGCATGATAGGAATGAAAGAAGTGGAAATTTCCTAACAGTTCCGTAGCCTCTCGAAGATAAGCAGAGACGTCTCCATACCGATATGCAAGATTCTACTAGACTCGTTCGTGACTTGTAGAACCTATGACCCTAGAGCTCTGATACCAACTTGTCACGACCCAAAAATCCCTCCACAGTCGTCGTGATGGCACATACTCTCTAAGACTAGGTAAACCGATTTCAATTACATTTTTGGAGCCATTTATTTTATATAAGTAACCAAAACTAACAGCGGAATAAATATAATTGTACAACCTCCCAAGAATGGTAGTACCGAGTCACGAACTCTAACTGAATACATGGAATAATCACGAGGACCGAATATATAATATTGTTTGATTAAAAATTAGCAGTGCAATGAAATGAAAAGACTCCAAGGGACTGCGATGACCAAGCAGCTCTACATTGAATCCTTACGATCCCGCTTTTAACTCTTCTCAAGTCCGATATCTCCAATACCTGGCTCTGCACAAAAATGTGCAGAAGTGTAGTATGAGTACACCACGGCCCGTACCCAGTAAATATCAAGACTAACCATAGTGGAGTAGAGACGAGGTACAGTCAAGACACTCACTAGTCTAATAGCCTGTGCAATATAATATATAAAATAATAGGAAGCAGATAACAATAAGGGCAACGTAAAACAATCAGTAATATGCACAACATACAACAAGAATACCATTTATATCGCTCAACAATTAATAAATACAATTACACACAATAAATCAAATCCTTCAAATAAATGTCTTTCACATATAATTCTTTCAAATAACTCTCTTTCAAATATAATTTTCTCAAATAATTACCTTTCAAATACAATTCTTTCATATAATACCTTCTACATAAAAATCCTTTTAAATAAATATTTTGAATATAATTCTTTCAATTAAAAAGTCAATATGTGACACCTCATTTCAAAATCTTAAAAACACGGGTCTCAGCCCATTTCCATATTTTTCGTAAACACGGGTCTCAGCCCATTTTTCATATTTCCACGGCACCTCGTGCCCATAATTAAATCATCATATTTCCCCGGCACCTCGTGCCCTCATTTCATATCATAACTGCATGGACAAATCATGTGCCAAATATCATTATCATTTAATCACAGCACCTCGTGCCCATATTTCATATCACAACTGCACGGACAATTCACGTTCCAATATCCTCATTATTTACTCACGGCATCTCGTTCCCATATTTCATTTTATAATCCGCCTGGTAATAGCCACATGCTCTCAATTTCTACATAAATCAGATTGTCATCAATTTACCAACAACAAGAAAAATTGCACGAGGTATAAAAATAAATACAAGAAAATCACAACATCACATGAAAATCATCAATCCCACAACCCCACATCATCACATATCGTCCCTGACAATAGCCACCCTTATCGCTCCTATTTCCACCCTTATCACTCATATAGCCACCCTTATTGCTTCACCCAGACAATATGAATAGCAACCCTTATCGCTTCTATTGCCATCCTTATCGCTCCTATTGCCACCCTTATCGCTCCGCCCAAATAATATTCCAACAAACACAACTACAGTGAATTGCCACCCTTATACCCACATAATATCAATAGTGAAATGCCACCCTTATATCTTCAAAATAATAATTAACACAAAATAATAATTTACACAAAAAATTATCACGGCAACATAACAAAATCAATTCATGTCACAATTTGCCCAATGACTACAACAAAAATTCCAAATATACAACCAAGTCAATTAATTTCATAACAATTAGCCGAAGGCTCCACACAATGTTTACAATACCCAAAAACAATCAACAAAGGTAGAAACTACTCAACATAAAGCAAAGTCTTCATTAACTCCAAATTTTCAATAATTATAGAAATACCTTTTATTAAGCTCATTTAATTAATTATTTGCAGAGGGAAAAATCTAAAATGAAATTAAATTCCAATAATTATCAAACCAGCAAATTCACAGAATTTCATAAATAATCAAATAACCATCACATCAAATTGTCATATAATAACAGATTCAAGAACAAGGATTTAGGCACGACAAATAGATGATTAAATAGATGCTAACAATTATCCAATTTACTACACAATATGCTCAAGACTTGAACTCAATAAAATTTGCACATATAAACCAAGTACGTACTCGTTACCTCGCGTACATGATTTTCAATTACACAAATTACACATAAGACTCAATGCCTAAGGGGAAATTCCCCCACTCGAGGTTAAGCAAGACACTTACATTTTTGAAGTTAGGCCGATATTTCAAAATAGCCTTCTTGCTTGAATTGACCTCCGAACAGCTCAAATCTATCCAAATTAATTGTATAACTCTATTAAAATTCATCGGAAATAATTTCGGATAATAATACGTCGACTTAAAAATCTATTCCAAAAAGTCAACAAAAGTCAACGCGGGGCTCGACCCTCGGAACCCAAAATAATTTTCATGAAATCCGAACACCAATTTCGATACGAGTTCAACCATACCAATTTTATTGAATTCCAATAACAACTCGACCTCCAAATCTTAAATTTTTATTTTTGGAAGATTTTGTAAAAATTTTGATTTCTTACAGTGAAATCCGAATTAAATAATGAATATAATCATGGATTCATGAAATATAAATACTTTAGGATATAGAACACTTACCCCAACAAAGCTTATGAGGAAATCCTCAAAATCGCCCAAGAACCGAACTCCAACAATCCAAAATCGAAAATGAAGAAATGACCATTTTTGGTCCTTATGATTCTGTCCAGATTCCGCTTCTGCAGACTATCTATCGCTTTTGCGAGAAAATTCTCGCTTCTGCGATTGGAGGCCTTCTATGTGAGTTTGTCTACAAACATAAACCAACATGTGATCTGTGCAGAGTTGCTTGTTCTTCCCGTAAAACATGGACAATCTCACAACATGATTCTTTGTATATTATATTTATAAATGGATATAATAAGTTAATTTTGACTGGCCCTTTGACCACCGAAAGATCATTCTTTTGGAATCATTTATCCAACAGTCAATTCACATTAATTAAGTTTGGTTCTCTTTTATTAACATCATCAAAATTCCATTCCGGGGTCGTTTGCTCAAAAGTCAACTCTCCGGTCAATTCTTTTCATTTAAGCTTCTAAATAAGAATTGTTCTTTCAATTTAATTCCACATCTTCCGAAAACCGAACTCGACCACACCCGCGGGTCATAATGCATACTACGAAGCTGCTCGTGACCTTTAGTCGCTGAACGGGGCGTAAATTCTTGAAACGACAAGTCGGGTCGTTACATTCTCCACCTCTTAAACATACGTTCGTCCTCGAACGTGCCAAGAATCCTTCTAAGGACTTTAAATTACTGAGTGTATTCTTACACACATACTCGCGGGTGATTCTACGTTCCGCAATTTAACATGGGTCTGACAACACCATCTCAGTTGAGATTATTTCTTTTATCCATACTTATAAACTTTAAAACCAATTTGTTTTACACTCCAAACATTTTCAAAATGTCTGATTTTCACATCAACGCACAATATTAGTCTCAACTGGCTATAGGAACTCGTGCCTACGCACACATCAACTTATCAGAAATTTTGGCAGAGTCTTCCTTGTAATTGGGCCTATCCACCTGCCAGAGTAACACCAAAACAACTCCTAACAACACATCCACAACCCCACAAAGCACCACAATGTATATATAAATAACACTAATCTTAGCATTACAAGCACTACATTATCATAATGATATCAGGACATGAAACATATCATATGTATGCCCATCACCACATCTCTGGTCTTAATAGTTGTTCATAATCGATTACAACATCGCCAATTAACCTCATATTAACCAAAACCTCGTTTCGAATTTTCACAACACTGATAGCAAAATGTGAGGCATGAAGACCTCATAACTATTTACCCGACTTAACGAGTCACATTTAATGCCACCTGGGCACTCTCCTCGTAGGCTAAAACTCAATAATTACAGCACAATTATGGCACAGAAACACATAAAAGAATTATCATATAAGTCTATCAGACATAACTCCCTATTAGTACTATATTACAAATTAAACTTTACAAAGGGAGAATTTAAACTCATAAATATTTCACCACAAGGACCTCGTCCTTATATAACTTCCACTGCGGCTTGTAGCCTGGTTTCAATATTTCACATCATATAAAAATGCGAGGATCTTGTCCTCCACTCCGAATCACAAGTATTTTGCACATTGTGCCAACTGAAATTTCAATTTCATTTCTTTCTTCTTTTCAATAAATTTCGTAAACATTTTTCATAACACATAATGAACCTTCATACTGGTAGGGCATATAATTCATAAAATTGGAATCAATTATTCCAAAACACATCAAACCCACTGTAATGAATAATAAAAGTTACTTAGGGACTAGGTAAGCCTAACATTTATCGAAACAACAACATTATTTAAATAGCATCTAACAATTTGAAATAGAAATCTCCTAAAATTTACAATTCCCAAAACCGGTAGTACAAGTCATAAGCTCTACAGAGTGTTTGCTAGAAAACTTCTAAATACAGCCGTCCAGAAATAAGAATATATAGTGTAAAACGAAAACTTGAAGGTGACTCCGAATCCTGCAAACGCAGTAGAAGGTTTACCTTGAGTCTCCACAGTAACGACCAGCACGGTTACTAAAGAACAAATACCTGGATCTGCACATAAGTGTAGAATGAGCACACCACAGCGGTCCCCAGTAAGTATCAAGACTAACCTCGGTGGAGTAGTGATGAGGAACAGTCAAGACACCCACTGGTCTAATAAATTGAACAGGTATAAGTATATGAATAGCAAAAATATGATGTCTACATAAAGACTATGCAATATGGCTCACAATACCGAAATGGCAATAAGAAAGGAAACAACAAGTAGCAGCGGAATACCATAAAAATGACATAGAAAAATGAATGGCACACAACCTAAATCCGAAATAACAAATACAACAAGGACAAGTAATTACTCAGCAACTACAACCGCTTTTACATCAGGTTTTAGTCAACAACTCCACGAGGTACCGAACCTCGGACAAATCACAACTCACGGGTCTCGATACCTGAACCCTAACACTTGGCATCATGTGCCCTCATAACATCTCATAACTGCACTGACGACTCGCGTGCCAATAGAGTGATTCTCCCATAGAAGGCAAGTAAACAAGGGTGAGCATCTATGCTCAACAATATCAAGAATAACTACTATCCGATAAGAGTGCTTAACTATGTGTATGCTTGTGCAAGTGTCCTAACATAGTCCATACCAGCAAATAGGCAT
This sequence comes from Nicotiana tabacum, assembly GCF_000715075.1. NCBI lineage: Eukaryota > Viridiplantae > Streptophyta > Magnoliopsida > Solanales > Solanaceae > Nicotiana > Nicotiana tabacum. The sequence continues at coordinate 24,021,819 of NC_134094.1, read as the reverse complement.
AAGGAAAAAGAACGGACAACACGTAAAATATTTTCTCACAGCTTTCACATGATAAAACTCACACAGGCAAGCGTACCACTACACAATATCAACAACAAGAATGCCCCCAGGCCATCATAAATCTATCCCTGACACATCCCACCTTGTCTTTTCATGTGTGCAATACTAAAGTAAGTGCCCGCCTTGTCTCGCCACACGTGCATAACAATGTTCCCACCTTGTCTCGCCACATGCGCAACCCATATATATATATATATATATCCCACCTTGTCACGCCGTATGTGCAAATATCAATGGTAACAATAGCATGGTAGAAACCTCATGCAACCCCATAACAACAACCACACGACAGAAACCTCATGCATCACAATGATAACAACCGCATGGCAAAAACCTCGTGCATCACCACAACAAATACAACAACAACAACAACAATGGCAATAATACAAAGTACGACAAGTAAATCAACTCAAGAACCAATTCACAAGGAATAACCGCAGTCTGGAATGCTAGGCGTAAAGAGAACAACTCAACAAGGGAAACTAATGTGTAGCAACGATCCCACAATATAAACCTCAATAACAGGGAAGCTAACACGAGTCAAATAATTCTAAATAAAACAAGTCGACTGAGATATAAGATATCTAAACTTCTTTTAAGGTTGAAAAAATTACGAAGGATATTCAACAATTCAATTAAGGATAAACAGCGAAAAAATAATCATAACCTCAATTAAGACTGAATAATTATAAGATGAAATAATATTAATTCCAAATAAAGATAAGCTGTTATGAAAAGATAGCATGACAACAGAGGAGGTAAAATCTTCAGTTAAGCAAATAAGAGTCAAATAGGCAATAAGAGTGAATCCTAAAGCAATTAATGCTAATTAAAGCATGTAGATGTGAAACTAGTAAATAAGGACTTAATCACATCAAGAACAACTTCATACTCGGTGAATGTAAGGACCTAAGAAATAATAAAAGGCCAACTTTCCACAAATAAGTCTGAGCACGTACTCGTCACCTCGCGTACATGGACTACAATCAACATAGAAGACTCAAATCCCAAGGGGAAATCCTCCACACAAGGTTAGGCAAGATACTTACCTCAAAGAAGACAGACCGATACTCAAAAATGAACTCATAAGAGACTATTCCCGATTATAAAGTCTCAACCTTTATCAAAATCTAAAAATCGGTCCAAAAGTCGACCTCCGGGCCCGCACCTCGGAACCCGATAAATTTTACAAAACCCAAACACTCATTCCGATATGAGTCCAACCATAAAAAAATTGTCAAATTCTGATACCATTTCGTCCCTCTTAACTATACACCCGAATCAACAAGTCACAACTAACACCACCGGGCACACACCCCGTAAGCTAAAACTCGAGAAGCACAGAATTAAAATGACTGAATATGTAAAGAGAAACACATAAGGGAAATATCAAACAAGCCCGACAGACACAACTCTCTAACAGTATCATACTACGAATCAATTAAAAAAGAAAAATCAAAGTACATGAACAAATCATAAGGATCTCATCCTGGTATAACCTTCCACCACGACACGCAGCCCGGCTCAAACATATCAAATCACATGGAATCGCGAGGGTCTCACCCTCAACTCTGAATCACAAGTCGAATACACATCATACCAATGAAAATATTTCACTAATTCAATTCTCCCAATAAAATCACAACACTTACTAAACCCTCACCTCGGTAGAGTATCAAATCACAAATCGTAACCAATTTACTCAAGAATCACATCAAACATGCCATAATGGACAACATGAATTCACTTCTAGTCTCGTAGCTTTCAATAATGAATAGAATCAAATTATAGACATGGGCTACCACTTATAGAGTCTCCCAACAGGGGTAAACACCTAAGCATAATACTAAGTCATGAACTCACCCATAGGTGAGACAACAAATAGGGAAACTCGCCTGATAAGCAGAACCGAATCAAAATACGAATGGTGCCCCTCTATCACAAATCAAAAGCATACATGTATGACATCATCTGGCACAGTGGCCTCAAGCCTACTATATGAAACACATCAACGGGCCGGGCCTTCCCCTCTTGGGTGCCCTCTACTCGCCTGAATACTCTGTTGTGACACATATGTCCAGAGTCTAGGATAATCTCTCATCCTGTGGCTGGTATCTCCACACTCGAAGCAACCTCTCTGCTGACGTGGCTATGGGAACTATGCGGTACGGGTACTTTGAAACCCGTGAGTACCTGAAACACTGTGCGAAGCTCGAAGTGCAAACTGAACTGGCTGACCCACAAAACCTCTACCATGTCGTACCCTGCCTCTAAAATAAGGACCAGTAGATCTGTTCGGTCTATGAGGCCTCCTCACCTCCCTGTCCTCTCTCTCCTGATCTCGCCTGTACTCTCTCTCGTGGCCCTGCATGTCCTCTCTCTCTCCTGATCCCACATGCCCTCTACACGGCGAGCGATTCCTACCACCTGCTAAAATGAAACATCTGACTCTAACTCCCGAGCCATGCTGAACCGAATATCATGCATGAGTCCCTCAATGAATCTACGGACACGCTCTCTAACTATGGCGACCAAAGCAGGTGCATGCCTGGCCAAATCACTGAATCTCATGGCATACTCTGACATTGACATAGTGTCCTGGCGCAGCTGCTCAAACTCTGCGCGCCATGCATCTCGAAAGGACAGAGGTAGAAACTCTCTCAGGAACATCTCTGAAAACTGAACCCATGTAAGTGAAGCTAACTCGGCTAGGCTACCCAACTCATATGCCCGCCACCACTGATAAGCCGCTCCCTTGAGCTGGAATGTAGTAAAAGCAACCGCGCTCGTCTCCACAATACCCATAGTACAGAGAATGCAGTGACACTCCTCCAGAAAACCCTGTGCACTCTCTGAAGCCAAACCACTGAATGTAGGAGGGTCATATTTCTTGATCTTTGCAAGTCCAAGCTGCTCTTCCTCAGATGTTGTTGCCCTGACCACGGGCTGAACTGGAACCCCTGGAACCTGAGCAATATGAACTCACTACTCTGGGGTATGGGCTACGGGAGTCTGTGTTCTTCCCCTGGTCTGTGAAGTAGCAGGTGCAACCGGAATCAACACCGCCTGAGCCAATGTACCAAAGTACCAAACATGCTCAAGAACTGTGCTAAGGTCTCCTGATGTCCGGGGGTAGCGGCATGCGCCTCCGGTACTTGCTCCCCAACTGGAACTACTAGCGGCTCCTCAACTGTTGCTCTGGTAGGTGCTGTAGCTGCGTCACGTACTCCTCGTCGGCCTCTGCCTCTTCCTCTGCCTAGCGACATCTACTCCGGGGGTAATGTTATTAGCAACTGCAGCTCGTGTCCTCACCATATGTGAGAGACTGGAATGATAAAAGTTCAAACTTTGAGATCAATGAACTCGTACGATAGAAATGAAAGAAGTGAGATTGTCCTAATAGTTCTGTAGCCTCTAGAAGATAAGTACTTACGTCTCCATATCGATCCGCAAGACTCTACTAAACTCGCTTATGACTCGTAGCACCTATGAACCTAGATCTTTGATACCAACTTGTCACGACCCAATTTTTCCTCCGTTTTGGCATCATGATGACACCTAGTCTTAGGGACTAGGTAAGCCTAACATTTATCAAAACAACAACATTATTTAAATGGCATCTAACAATTTGAAATAGAAACTCCTAAAATTTACAATTTCCAAAATCGGTAGTACAAGTCATAAGCTCTACAGAGTATTTGCTAGAAAACTTCTAAATACAACTGTCCAGAAATAAGAATAAATAGTGTAAAATTAAAACTTGAAGGTAACTCTGAAGCCTGCAAACGCAGGAACAGGTTTACCTTGAGTCTCCACAGCAACGACCAGCACGGTTACTAACGAACAAATACTTGGATCTGCACAAAACAAATGTGCAGAAGTGTAGAATAAGCACACCACAGCGGTGCCCAGTAAGTATCAAGACTAACCTCGGTGGAGTAGTGACGAGGAACAGTCAAGACACCCACTGGTCTAATAAACTGAACAGGTATAAGTATATGAATAGCAGAAATATGATGTCTACATAAAGACTATGCAATATGGCTCACAATACCGAAATTGCAATAAGAAGGGAAACAACAAGTATCAGTGGAATACCAAAAAAATGACATAGAAATGTGAATGGCACACAACCTAAATTCGTAATCACAAATACAGCAAGTACATTTAATAACTCAACAACTACAACCGCTTTTACATCAGGTTTTAGTCAACAACTCCACTAGGTACCGAACCTCGGACAAATCATAACTCACGGGTCTCGATACCTGAACCCTAACACTTGGCATCCTGTGCCCTCATAACATCTCATAACTGTACTGATAACTCACGTGCCATTAGAGTCATTCTCCCATAGAAGGGAAGTAAACAAGGGTGAGCATCTATGCTCAACAATATCAAGAATACCTCTTATCCGATAAGAGTGCTTAACTATGTGTATGATTGTGCAAGTGTCCTAACATAGTCCATACTAGGAAATAGACATAAGAAAAAAGAACGGACAACACGTAGAATATTTTCTCACAGCTTTCACACGATAAAGCTCACATAGTGTAAGGACCCGGCCGGTCGTCTTGAGTATTATAACCTCGTTTCCCCATTTACTTCTCAAATTATACTTTACAGTTGTTGTGTGAAATGCCGGGGTAATTGGTTTGGTCCATTGAGGTTTTGGAAGGAATTGGAACACTTAGTTCCAAGGTTTAAAGCTTAAGTTAAAATAGTGACTGGATGCGTACTTATGGGTAAACGACCTCAGATTCAAATTTTGATGATTTCAATAGCTCCGTATGGTGATTTTGGACTTTCTGGGGTAAATGACCGGGGGTTGACTTTCTGATATCGAGGTCGGAATCCGATTTAGGAAATTTGAATAGGTCTATAATGTGAAATGTGACTTGTGTACAAAATTTGAGGTCAATCGGATGTGATTTGATAGGTTTCGGCATCGTTTATAGAATTTGGAAATTTTGAAATTTATTAAGCTTGAATATGTGTGTAGTTCATATTTTTGAGGTTGTTAGGTATGATTTGAGGCCTCGAGTGGGTCCGTGTTATGTTATGGAACTTGTTAGTATGTTCGGACGGGTACCCGAGGGCCTCGGGTGAGTTTCAGAATTGATTTTTGAATTTGGAAAACTGCTGAAATTGAAGCCTTCTGGTGTAATCACACCTGCGGAAAAGTAGTCGCAGGTGCGAGCAGGGGTGCACTGAAGCGAGGTGCGCAGGTGAGGAAAATGCTTCGCAGGTGCGGAATCTCACCTGCGCCACAAGGAGCGCAGATACGGGTAGAGGGCTATGAGGCATTGGTCTCAGGTGCGAGAGAAAATTCCGCACCTCTTGAGCGCAAATGCAGACGGATGAGCGCAGAAGTGGAAATTGGGCAGGCGAGTGGAGTCCGCAAATGCGATGTTTTGCTCACACAAGCGGATGTGCAGGTGCGCAAATTTTGTCCGCAGATGCGGAAATCGCTGGGGGCAGAACCTTAAAATTCGAGGGTTCAACATTTTCACCCATTTTCGGATTTTGGAGCTCGGGTTGGGCAATTTTGGAGAGGAAATTTTCCACACAACTTGGGGTAAGTGTTCTTAATTCCCTTTTGATTATATTCCATAAATTAATCTTCATTTTTGGTGTAAGATTATTGAATCTTCAAGAGAAATAGAAGGAAATTTCAATAATGTCACAAAATGATTTTTTCAAGTTTGAATACCGATTTGGAGTCAGATTTGAGTGAAATTAGTATGGTTGAACTTGTAATTGGATGGGTTGTCGTATTTTGTGAGTTTCATCGGATTTTGAGATGTGAGCCCCACAGGTTATTTTTGGGGTGTAATTTCGGATTTTTGTGGAAAATATTAGCATTTTGATATGGAATTAATTCCTATAAATTGTGTGGAATGAATCAAATTAATTGTTACTAGATTCGAGTCGTTCGGGTGTTGATACGTGCATAATGGGATTTTTGGAGCATTGTTTAGCTTGCTCGACATTGGATTCGGCTTGTTCGAGGTAAGTAACTTTTCTAATCTTGGAGTTGAGGGCATGAACCCTGAATATATGTATTTCGTGAATTGTTGGGAGGTAATGTACATGCTAGGTGATGGGCGTGTGGGCGTGCACTATAGAAATTGTGACATAATTATTTTTGTGGAATTTTAGAGTTAAATAATCTTGGCATTTTTCATGCGTTTTTATGTGTTAAAGAAATTGAGCTGAAAAGCGCATTAAAAATCATGTTGAGGCTATGTGGCAGTATTATTGGGACCCACAGAGGTCATATTGCTGTGAATTATTTGTTTAAATTGAAAATTCATACTCAGTCATATTCATTTCATTGCATATCATATCTCAGTCTCTGTTGTTATTTATTGATACATCATATCATCATTTTTGGGCTATTTTTCATGACATGGTGAGCCCGAGAGACTGGAGAGATTGATGATTGAGTGAGGCCGAGGGCCTGATTTGTGAGGATATTTATGGGATCGGGCTACACGCCACATCATGTTGCATATTTATGGGATCGGGCTGCACGCCGCAACATGTTTGATATCGGCCGAGGGACTGATTGTGAGGATGAGTGTGGATCGGGACTGCCCGCCTGCAGTATACTTTATTATTATAGCACGTGAGTTATCCGTGCAGATTATAGCGCTTGGGCTAAAGGAGCCCCTCCGGAGTCTGTACACACCCCCAGTGAGCGCAGGTACCTACTGAGTGCGAGTGCCGAGTGCTGAGTGACCGAGTGGCAAGAGTGATTGTGAGGTATGCCCGAGTGGCAAGAGTGATTGTGAGGTATGCCCGAGTGGCACGAGTGACTGTGAGGTTTGTCCGAGGGGCTGTATATGAGTGATGTTCTGCCCGAGGGGATGTTTATGATTTTTATCATTGAGTTGCATCGCATTGGCATGCACACATGACATACAAGCATAGAGATGTATTTTTTTCCCTCATGTTGTACTGCATCACATCATTCATGATTTTTACACATTTTTGACAGATAGGCATAGTGATGCATTTGTTTTTACACGGGTTATCCGGAAAGAAAATGAAACATCTTATTTATTATTGAAAAGATTTTGGGAGAAATTATTGTTTTCAAACTATTCATATTTTTGGCAACTTCGGCAAACGATTTGGGTTTTCACTGATGCATTTGAAAGGAAGAACTATTATTTTTGAAATCATGATTTGGCTGAGCATTTTATCTCTGAGTTACTTCTGGTATTATTTGCTTTATGTTGTTATGGGCTGTGGTGGACTATTGGTTATGGACCAGACCTTGGTAGAAGCTCGTCACTACTTTCAACCTATGACTAGGTTTGTTACTTACTCAGTACATGGGGTCGGTTGTACTGATACTACACTTCTGCACATTGCATGCAGATGTTGGCTGCTGTGGTTGCTGTGCTCGATGGTTGCGGGATTTGAATATGTATCTGCGTTCCTCTTGTAGCTCCCTCTTGTTCATGGTAGCCTTAGATTTATAAAAGCTCTGTTTATGTATTATTCAAACAGACTATGTATTTATTTCATTTCCGCTTTGTATACTCTATTCTTAGAAGCTCATGATTTGTACTACGAGTTCTTGGGGATTGTATAAGATTAAGACCTTTAATTACTTAAATTGCTTTAATAATTATTATTGGAATTGGATAGTTGGTAATTGGCTTACCTAACGGGTTGGGTTAGGTGCCATCATGACTAGTTGGATTTTGGGTCGTGACATTTAGGTCATAGGTGCAGAAATAGCTGAGAAACCCTCTACGAAATGACGATAATACCATGTCAAACCAAGAAAACTCTGGATCTCAGTGGTTAAAGATGGTCTAGGCCAACTCTACACTGCTTTAATCTTCTTCAAATCTACCTTGATCCCCTCACTCGACACCACATGACCCAAAAACGCCACCAAATCTACCTTGCATACAACTTCCTTTCTCTAGAGGTTTGAAGCACAATCCTCAAACAACCCCATAACAACAACCGCACGGCAGAAACCTCATGCATCACAATGATAACAACTGCACGGCAGAAACCTCATGCATCACCACAACAAATACAACAACAAAAATGGAAATAATACAAAGTACGACAAGTAAATCAACTCAAGAACATTTAAATCACAAGAAAATGTAGAACCAATTCACAAGGAATAACCACAGTCTGGAATGCTAGGCGTAAAGAGAATAGCTCAACAAGGGAAACTAATGTGTAGCAACGATCCCACAATATACACCTCAACAACAGGGAAGCTAACACGAGTCAAATAATTCCAAATAAAACAAGTCGACTGAGATATAGGATATCTAAACTTCTTTTAAGGTTGAGAAAATTGATATTCAACAATTCAATTAAGGATAAACAGCGGAAAAATAATCACAACAAATACAACAACAAAAATGGCAATAATACAAAGTACGACAAGTAAATCAACTCAAGAACTTTTAAATCACAAGAAAATGTAGAACCAATTCACAAGGAATAACCACAGTCTGGAATGCTAGGCGTAAAGAGAATAGCTCAACAAGGGAAACTAATGTGTAGCAACGATCCCACAATATACACCTCAACAACAGGGAAGCTAACACGAGTCAAATAATTTCAAATAAAATAAGTCGACTAAGATATATGATATCTAAACTTTTTTTAAGTTTGAGAAAATTACGAAGGATATTCAACAATTCAATTAAGGATAAACAGTGGAAAAATAATCACAACAAATACAACAACAAAAATGGCACTAATACAAAGTACGAAAAGTAAATCAACTCAAGAACTTTTAAATCACAAGAAAATGTAGAACCAATTCACAAGGAATAACCACAGTCTGGAATGCTAGGCGTAAAGAGAACAGCTCAACAAGGAAAACTAGTGTGTACCAACGATCCCACAATATACACCTCAACAACAGGGAAGCTAACACGAGTCAAATAATTCCAAATAAAACAAGTCGACTGAGATATAGCATATCTTAACTTCTTTTAAGGTTGAGAAAATTACGAAGGATATTCAACAATTCAATTAAAGATAAACAGTGGAAAAATAATCATAACCTCAATTAAGACTGAAATATTATATGATGAAATAATATTAATTCCAAATAAAGATAAGCAGTTATGAAAAGATAGCATGACAACAGAGGAGGTAAAATCTTCAGTTAAGTCAAATAAGAGTCAAATAGGCAATAAGAGTGAATCCTGAAGCAATTAATGCTAATTAAAGCATGTAGAGGTGAAACTAGTAAATAGGGACTTAATCACATCAAGAACAACTTCTTACTCGGTGAATGTAAGGACCTAAGAAATCCTAAAAGGCCAACTTTCCACAAATAAGTCTGAGCACGTACTCGTCACCTCACGTACATGGACTATAATCAACATAGAAGACTCAAATCCTAAGGGAAAATACCCCACACAAGGTTAGGCAAGATACTTACCTCAAAGAAGACAGACCGATACTCAAAAATGAACTTCTCGGGTGAAATGACCTCCGGACGGCTCAAATCTAATCAAAATAACTTCAAAGCACAAATAAAACTCATAAGAGACTATTCCCGATTATAAAGTCTCAATCTTTATCAAAATCTAAAAATCGATCCAAAAGTCGACCCCAAGGCCCGCACCTCGGAACCCGACAAATTTTACAAAACCCGAACACTCATTCCGATATGAGTCCAACCATACAAAATTATCAAATTCCGATACCATTTCGTCCCTCAAATCATGATTTTTTATTTTGGAAATTTTCTTCAAAAACCAACATTTTCCTCAACTCAAAACACAAATTAAATGATAAAAACAAAGATAAAATCACGAAATATAATAAATTCTAGGTGAAGAACACTTACCCAATCGATTTGCTTGACAAACCCACAAAGAATCGCTCAAAACCGATCTCTAGAACTCCAAATATTGTGAAAATGGCAAACCCTCGGAAGAGAGGACTTTATATTCTGCCCCAGGTGTTTTGTGCATCGCGAACGTGGAGAAAGGGACGTGTTCGCAAAGAAGAAAAACAAAAGTTGCCCAGTTGTTCTTCGCGAATGCGACAACACGTTCGCGAATGCGGAGAGGAAAAAATATGATGGCCCAACGACTGCTCTTCGCGAACACGTGAAGCAGTACGCGAATGCGAAGAGTGTAATGGAATAGCTACGCGAACGCATAAGAGACACGCGAACGCGAAGAGGAAAATAATCACCAGTGTCGAGGGCTTGGTTTGCACTTCGCGAACGCGAGATAGGGAATGCGAACACGAAGAAGGGGGTTGTAGAACTTCGCGAACGTGAGAGGGTGACTACGAACGCGAAGAGGAAATATTTCACCCTCCAAGATAACCCTACGCGAATGCAAAGGCAAGGAAGCAAACGCGATGAAGGAAACCAGATGACAGATAACATCAGTTCAAAATAGGGGGAAATGACCCGTAGCCCATCCGAAACTCACCCGAAGCCCCCGGGACCCCGTCTAAACATACCAACAAGTCCCATAACCGAACGCGGACTCGCTCGAGGTCTCAAATCACATCAGACAATACCGAAAATACAAATCGCACCACGAATCAAACTTATGAACTTCCAAAAGTCCCAACTTTGAAAACTCGTGCCGAAACCAATCTAACCAACCTAGAATGATGTCAAGGTTAGCAGGCAAGTCCCAAATAACATAATAGAGTTGTTCCAACTCTCAGAATCGCATTCCGACCCCGATATAAAAAAGTTCACTTCCGGTCAAAATCTCCAAAAATTTAACTTTTGCCATTTCAAGCCTAATTCAGCTACAGACCTCAAATTCACAGTTCGGACACGCTCCTAAGTCCAAAATCACCCAACGGAGCTAATGGAACCGACAAAACTCCATTCCAGAGTTGTCTTCACATAGTTCCGACTACGGTCAAAATCCTAAGACTTAAGCTTCCGTTTGAGGGAGTAAGTGTCCCAAATCACTCCGAATCATCCGGTAACTGAATTCAACCACGTATGCAAGTCAATACAAATAATACGAAACTGTTCAAGACCTTATGCCACCGAATGGAGCTTAAATTCTCAAAACAACCGGCTGGGTCGTTACATCAATGACCGGGTGGATTGCTTCAGATGTTGGAAATTCCAAAATGGAAATGGGAACGGATCACTATGGATTTCGTTGTTGGACTCCCATGGACATAGAGGAAATTTGATGCAGTTTGGGTGATTATGGATAGATTAACCAAGTCAGCTCATTTCATTCTTGTGATTACTACTTACTCTTCAGAGCAGCTGGCTCAAGTATATATTTGCGAGATATTCAAACTTCACGGTGTACCGGTATCTATCATCTCTGTCCGGGGTACACAGTTTACCTCACTTTTTTGGAGGGCTGTACATTGAGGGTTGGGTACTCGTGTGGAGTTGAGTACAATATTTCACCCTCAGACGGACGGATAGTCCGAACGCACTATTCATATACTGGAGGATATGCTTCGTGCGTGTGTGATAGATTTTAGGGGTGCTTGGGACCATTTCTTACCATTTGCTGAGTTTTGCTTACAACAACAGTTACCAGTCAAGCATTCATATGGCTCTGTATGAGGCCTTGTATGGTATGCGGTGCCGGTCTCCAGTGGGTTGGTTCGAACCAGGCGAGGCTAGACTTTTGGGTACAGACTTGGTTCAGGATGCCTTGGAAAAGGTTAAGTTGATTCAGGATCGACTTCGTACAGCCCAATCTAGACAGAAGAGTTATGCGGATCGAAAGGTTCATGATGTTGCATTCATGGTTGGTGAGCGGGTCCTGCTCCGGGTTTCGCCTATGAAGGGGTTGATGAGGTTTGGGAAGAAGGGCAAGTTGAGCCCTAGGTATATTGGATCTTTTGAGATTCTTGAGAGAGTTGGAGAGGTGGCTTACAGACTTGCACTGCCACCTAGCATCTCTGCGGTTCATCCGGTATTCGATGTTTCTATGCTTCGAAAATATCACATCGATCCGTCTCATGTGTTAGATTTCAGTTCGGTTCAGTTGGACAAGGATCTATCTTATGTTGAGGAACCAATGGCCATTTTAGATAGGCAGGTTCGAAAGCTGAGGTCAAAGAACATTGCTTCCTTGAAGGTTCAGTGGAGGGGTCATCCAGTCGAGGAGGCGACTTGGGAAACCGAGCATGATATGCGCAGCTGTTATTCACACTTATTTACCAACTCAGGTACTTTTTCTAACTCCATTCGAGGACGAACGCTTGTTTTAGAGGTGGAGAATGTGATGACCCAAAAATGTCATCTTTATAGATAATATTTAATTATGTATTCTAAGACCTTGAAAAGCACTATTTATCATTACTCAACTTGCGTGCGCAGTCCGTAAAATTTTCCGGAAAGTTTTTATATGAAAAATATATTAAAATGTGAATTAGAGATTTAAAACTTAACTGAGTGGACTTTGGTCAACATTTTGAGCAAACGGACTCGGATCAGTGTTTTGACAGTTCCGGTAGGTCCGTATCGTGATTTGGGACTTGGGCGTATGTCCGGAATCAAATTCCGATATATGGAATTTTGATAAAAAATTAAAAGTTTAAGTTCAAATGGTGACCAGATGTTGAATTATGTGCAAACGACCCCGAAATAGAATTTTGATGATTCCAACAGCTCCGTATGGTGATTTTGGACTTAGGAGTGTGAACGAAATTTTATTTGGAAGTCCGTATTGAAATTAGGCTTGAAATGGCTAAAATAGGAATTTAAAGTTTGGAAGTTTGACCGGGGAGTTGACTTTTTGATATCAGGGTCGGAATCCAGTTCCAAAAGTTTTCATAGCTCCATTATGCCATTTATGACTTGTGTGCAAAATTTGAGGTCAATCGGACTTGATTTGATAGGTTTCGACATCGAATGTAGAAGTTGGAAATTCTAAATTTCATTAAGCTTGAATTGGAGCATGATTCGTGATTTTTGCGTCGTTTTAAGTGATTTGAGGTTTCAAATAAGTTCGTATGATGTTGTAGGACTTGTTGGTATATTTGGTTGAGGTTCCTAGGGCCTTGGGACTTAAACAGCTGCAGAAAAAACTGCTGCAAAGTTTTCTTCTGCTGAGCAGTCGAGCCCAAAAATCGAAGGCCAGAAATCGAGCCCAGAAATCAAGCCCAAAAATCGAGCCGAGGATCTAAGGCAAGGCTCAAGAGCCATAATCGAAGGCAGGCTCGACAGCCATGATCGAAGGAAAGGCTCGAAGGCCATGATCGAAGGCCACTGATCGAAGGATCAAGATCGAGGCCATGATCGAAGGCCCAGGCTCGATGCCATGATCGAGGCCATGATCGAAGGCTCAGGCTTGATGCCAGGATCGAAGCCATGATCGAAGGACCAGGCTCGATGCCATGACCGAAGGCCCAGGCTTGAGCCTGTGATCGAAGCCACGATCGAGGCCAAGTTCCGAAGGTTGCATGGGCAGATTTATAAAAGAAGGGATTTCGTCCCATTTGCCATTTTTGACGAACTTGAGCTTGAGCAGAAGCGATTTTTGACAGATTTTCAAGGAAAAACATTCGGGTAAGTGATTCTAACTCGGATTTGGTCAATATACACGAATATGTCATTGTTTTCACCATTTAATAATTGTATTGAGATTAAAATTTGGGAAATTCTTGAAATCTCATAGAAACGAATTTTCAAGATTTCGGTATCGATTCGGAGTCGAATTTGAGTGATACCGGTATGGTTAGACTCGTAATTGAATGGGCTATTGGATTTTATGATTTTGTCGGATTCCAAGACGTGGGCCCCACATGCGATGTTTGAGCTAATTTTCGATTTAATTAAACAATGTAGTATTTTCTTATGAAACTGATTCCTATAATTTTTGTTGACAATATCGAATTAATTAAAACTAGATACGAGTCGATCGGAGTCGGAAAATCGAGGAAAAAACATACTACTTGGTTAAATTGGAGCAAGTCGAGGTAAGTGACTTGTCTAACCTTGTGTGGGGGAAATTTTTCCTAGGATTGGTATTAATTGTAATGTGATGAAAGTTGTGTACACGAGGTGACGAGTGTGTACACGGGTGAAATATGAAGGATTATATTTTTAAATTGTATAGATCACTGTTGCATATTAATTAAATTATTAAATCTCGTTATATTCTCCATCATTGATTTGATTTATATACTTTAAATTTGCTTGGCCTTTTTCATGCTAATTGTTTTACCTGTTTAGTTGGAACTTGGTTTCTTTTATTTTGTGCATTATTTGAAGGTTGATTTTCTTTAAAATAAATATTATTAATATGAAGTATTTGACGTTTTAAATTTTGTATTGAAGCAACGTATTAAAGATTTTTAAATATTATTTTGTTGAATTATTTATTCCTGAATATTTTTGTAAGATTTTCATACTCATTGTGATGGAGTCGTAAGCTCTTTATTATGGAAAAATATTATTAATGATTTATTTTGGCATGAGCCGTGAGCTCTTTACTGTAGAAAACATTGTTGTTGAATTATTTTGGCAAGTTAAATTATTTGAGCATTTGAGGTGCAAATTGTGATATATTGTGATATTGATACGCATGCAGTGGTATAATGTCTGGGTATTGAAACACATGCGGATAAGGGTGGCTTGATACGCGTGGCTAGTATGGGGAACTACTAGAAGTCATGCGGTGTGATAAGGATGGTTAAAACCCGGAATGCTATTTCGAGAATTTTTTTTTTCTTTAAAATAAATTGTGAAGGCTCCCGCAGTGAGATAAGGAAATGAGATATTGTGAATTTATTTATGACTTGGGACTATGAGGCGGTACCTCGGGAGTGCCCTTGTTGATGTTGATTTATGGCTGTAGTTGCTTTTGATTTGTTTGTGATTTTTCTTAAAGTTGAAAAGAAATTTTGTTTTTGTTCCACGAGGTATTATTTGTCATTATTTGTGTAATTAAATGGTGACCTACTACTTGATTCATTTCCATTGTCATTTTATTTTATTATATTGTGAAACATTTTACCATGCCATCTATTATTATATTCCAGTAGGGCCTGACCTGACCTTGTCACTACTCTACCGAGGTTAGGCTTGGCACTTACTGGGTACCGCTGTGGTGTACTCATACTACGCTTCTGCACATCTTTTTGTACAGATCCAGGTACACCTTATCAAACCTGGGATAAGTAAACTAGCTGTACGAGGAGACTTTGAGGTATATCTGCCAGCGACCGCAGACTCTGTAGTCCTCTTCTATCTTACTATGTTGTCTTCCTTATTTGCTTTAGTCTCTGATGTATGTATAGAGACATAGAGAATAAATTCTTAGAAACTTGTGACTTATTTCTACCGGATTTTGGGAGTTGTAATTATTTGAATTGTAGTTTATTTTTTTCAGATATTTATGATTATTCCGCATCGATAGGCTTACCTAGTCTTAGAGAGTAGGTGCCATCACGACCTCCTACAGAGGGAATTTAGGGTCGTGACAGTTTAGATTTAGATCTCCTAATTACACCTAGATTCATAAGTTCCTTTATTTGTATTTTTTAATCTTCAAGATCTTGATTTGTGGCTTCTATTGAAGCTGTCTTAATTATATATTCTGGGTTTATTCTATCTAAATTACACATTACTTTATTATTTTCCCAATGTTTTAAAGGTTTTTCTCCTATTATTTCTATCTCGTCTAATATTTTTATTATGTTATCTAAATCTTTTTGATTTTATATTATTCCTATTTTTTCTATTCCTGATCTAAAGTTATATAAATCTGATTCAACATCTATTAAAGTATAATCTTTTTCTAAAATATCTTGATTATCTTCTAATAGTAGATCTTTAGATTCTTCTTCTATCTTACACCATGTATTTTTGTCTTTACATTCTTTGCATTATTCTTTTTGTTTTTCTTGTAGATATTTTTGATATGCTTTTAGTCTTGTTCTTATTTTAGTTTCTGTATTTATTGTTTGTACTGGGGTATTGTCACGACCCAAAATCCCACCACAGGCGTCGTGATGGCACCTAATCTCTAAGACTAGGTAAGCCATTTTCAATTGCATTTTGAAGCCATTTATTTTTTTGAAACTAAGTAATAAAAACTAACAGCGGAATAAATATGAATATACAACCTCCCAAGACTGGTAGTACTGACTCACAAACTCTAACTAAATATATGGAATGATCACGAGGACCGAATATACAATACTGTTTGATTACAAATTAACAGTACAATGAAATGAAAAGACTCCAAGGGACTGCGACGACCAAGTAGCTCTACCTTGAATCCTTACGATCCCGCTTTAAGTCTGCTCAAGTCCGATATTTCCAATACCTGGCTCTGCACAAAAATGTGCAGAAGTGTAGTATGAGTACACCACGGTCGGTACCCAGTAAGTATCAAGACTAACCTCAGTGGAGTAGAGACGAGGTACAGTCAAGACACTCACTAATCTAATAACCTGTGCAATATATATTATACAAACAAATAACAATAAGGGTAGGATAAAACAACCAGTGATATGCACAACAGACAACAAGAGTACCATTAATATCACTCAATAATTAATAAACACAACTACACCTAATTAAATCAAGTCCTTCAAATAACTGTCTTTCACATATAATTTTTCCAGATAACTCTCTTTCAAATATAATTTTCTCAAATAAATATCTTTCAAATACAATTCTTTCATATAATTATTTTTGAATAAAAATCCTTCCAAATAAATATTTGGAATATGATTTTTTTTCAATTAAAAATTCACCATATGACACCTCATTTCATAATCATAAAAATACGGGTCTTAGCCCAGTTTCATATTTCCACGGCATCTCGTGCCCATAGTTTAATCATCATATTTCCCCGGCACCTCGTGCCATCATTTCATATCACAACTTCACGGACAATTCACGTGCCAATTATCATTATCATTTCATCACAGCACCTCCTGCCCACTTTTCATATCACAACTGCACGGACAATTCACGTGCCTAATATCCTCATTATTTATTCACGGCATCTCATGCCCATATTTCATTTTATAATCTGTCTAGCAATAGCCACAGGCTCTCAATTTTAACATAAATCAGATTGTTATCAATTTACCAACAACAAGACAAAATGGCACAAAGTGTAAAAATAAACACAAAAAATGCCAACATCACATGAAAATCATCAACACCACAACCCCACATCATCACATATCGTCCCTGACAATAGCCACCCTTATCGCTCTTATTGCCGCCCTTATCGCTCCTATAGCCAACCTTATCGCTCCACCTAGAAAATATCAATAGCCAACCTTATCGCTCCTATTGCCACCCTTATCACTCCTATAGCCACCCTTATCGCTACGCCCAGACAATATTCCAACAAACACAACGACAGTGAAATGCCACCCTTATACCCACATATTATCAACAGTGAAATGCCACCCTTATATCCTCAAAATAACAACTGACACAACACAACAATTTATACGGAAAATTATCACGACAACATAACAAAATCAATTCAAATCACAATTTGCCCAATGGCCACAACCAAATTCCAAATATACAACCAAATCAATAAATTTCACAACAAATAGCTGAAGGATCCATACAATGTGTATAACACAACAAAAATAATCAACAAAGATAGAAATTATTCAGCATAAATCAAAGTCTTCATTAATCCAAATTTAGATAACTATATTAACGCTTCTTCTTAAACTTGCTTAATTAATTATTTGCATAGGAAAAATTCAAAATGAAATTAAATTCCCAGAATTATCAAACCAACAAACTCATGAAATTACATAAATTTTAAAATAACAATCATATCAAATTGTTATATAAAAACAAGTTCAACCAACAAGGATTTAGGCATGGCAAATAGATGATTAAATAAATGCCAACAATTATTCAATTTACTACACAATATGCCTAAGACTTAAACCCAATATATTTTGCACATACAAGCCCGAGTACGTACTCGTCACCTCGCATACACGGCTTTTCACTAATTTAGTGATAAAAACAACAATAGATTCATGTAATTTAACCAAAATTAAGTTAGGAATTCTTACCCCCAATTTTTCCTTGAAAAACTCTCGAACAATCTCCTCACCCGAGCTTCCTTGGTCCAAAAATGGAAGAATGACACGAATTTGGACTTTATTCTTGTAACGACCCGACCGGTCGTTTCGAGAGTTATAGCCCCGTTTTCCCCATTCCTACTTCTTTTTGTGTTATTTAGCTATATTATGTTATATCGGGTTAGTTGGTTCGAGTCCGGAAGGAACTCGGAGTGAAATGAGACACTTAGTCTCATAATTGAAAAGTTTAGTAAGAAAAGTGGACCGGATATGGACCTATGTGTAAACGACCTCGGATTTGAATTTTAATGATTCCAATAGCTCCGTATGGTAATTTTGGGCTTAGGAGCATGTCCGTAATATTATTTGGAAGTCCGTAGAGGAATTAGGCTTGAAATGCCGAAAGTTTTATTTTTGAGAAGTTTGACCGGGTGGTTGACTTTTTGATATCGGGGTCGGAATTCGATTCTAAAAATTGGAATACATCTGTTATGTCATTTAGGACTTTTGTGCAAAATTTAAGGTCAATCGAACGTGATTTGATAGATTCTGGAGTTGTTTGTAGAAATTAGAAATTTCAAAGTTCATTAGGCTTGAATTGGGGTATAATTCATGGTTTTAGCGTTGTTTGAGGTGATTTGAGGATTCGACTAAGTTTGTATGATATTTTAGGACTTATTGTTATATTTGGGTGAGGTCCCGAGGGCCTCGGGTGAGTTTCGGATGGTTAACGGATAAAAAATTAAACTAGAACAGCTGCTGCAATTTCCTTCTGTTGGAAATTGCTTCTGCCTAGATCGAGCTCAGGGTCGAGGGCCACGATTGAAGCCATGATCGAGCCCAGAGTCGAGGGCCATGATCGAAGCCATGATCGAGCCCAGGGTCGAGGGTCAAGGTCGAAAGCCGGGTCGAAGACATAATCGAGGGCCAGGATCGATAATCAAGATCGAGGGCCAGGATCGAGGACCAGGATAGAGAACCAGGATCGAGGACCTCGATCGAAGGCCAATATCGAAGGCCATGATCGAGGCAGAACCGAGGATGTCTGGGCAGAATTATAAAAATAGGGACTTCGTCCCATTTGCCATTTTTGAGAAATTGGAGCTTGAAGAGAGGTGATTTTTGATATATTTTCAAGGAAAACTTGAGGTAAGTCCCTTGTGATCATTTCTACTCCATAATATTGAATTATCATCGAATAATCCGACTAGATTACATGATTTTAAGGTGTAAATCGAAGATTGGAATTTAGAAATTTGGAAATAAGATTTGTAGATTTGAGGGTCGAGTTGAGGTCGGATTTTGGTAAAATTGGTATGGGCAGACTCGTGGTTGAATGGGCTTTCGGATTTTATAACTTTTGTCGGGTTCTGAGACGTGGGCCCCATAGATAAATTTTGAGCCAATTTCGGGGTTTGGTCTAATTTTGTAGTTTTTCTTGTGGAATTTATCCCATTGGCGCGTATTGATAGTATTGTACTGATTGTGAATAGATTTGGAGCATTTGGAGGCCGAGTCCAGAGGCAAGATCATTGCGGGTTAGAGATTTGATCGGTTTAAGGTAAGTAACGATTGTAAATCTAGTCCTGAGGGTATGAAACCCCGGATTTTGTATCATTCTACTATTTTTAGTGATGCACATGTTAGGTGATGGGCGTGTGGGCGTGCACTGTTGGGGAATTGTGACTTGGTCCACCCCGTAGCAACTGTAAAGTTGCATACTTTGTTGAAACCATTTGATACTTATATGTTTTAGAAAGAATTTCTGTAAATTGGGCTAAATGCCATGTTTGGGCCTTGCGCCAATGCTGTTTAGACCCTTAGAGGCTGTTTCTTACCATCCTCTCATTGTTTTCGATTGAAAATCTAAACTCGGTCATGTTTATATTTGTTTACCGCATAACTTTGTTTTATGACTCTATTTTGATGCATATAAATGTTTTGGGCCAAATGCCCTGTTTTACTGAAGTGCCCGAGTGGCTTGAGAGGTTTATGACTGAGTGAGGCCGAGGGCCTGATTTGTGAGGATGAGTGTGGATCGAGGCTGCCCGCCTACAGCATATTTATGACTGAGTGAGGCCGAGGGCCTGATTTGTGAGGATGAGTGTGGATCAGGACTGCCCGCCTGCAGCATACTTTATTATTTTGGCACATGAGTTTTCCGTGCAGATTATATCGCTTGGGCTGAAAGAGCCCCTCCAGAGTCTGTACACACCCCCAGTGAGCGCATGTACCTACTGAGTGCGACTTCCGAGTGCCGAGTGCTGAGTGACTGGGAGGCAAGAGTGATTGTGAGGTATGCCCGAGTGGCAAGAGTGATTGTGAGGTATGCCTGAGTGGCACGAGTGACTGTGAGGTTTGCCCGAGGGGCTGTATATGAGTGATGTTTTGCCCGAGGGGCTGTTTATGATTTCATCATTTTTGCTCACCTTTGCATTGAGCCTTTGTTTGAAAAACTATTGGAAAAATGTCTTTAAATGATTTTTATTGGAACTGGGTTTAAACGAGATGTTTGATTCAAATCCTAATTTTTAAGAGCATGTGGTAATTTACTAAGATTTTCTGATATGAACGTTATATGCTTTATTGCTCGTCACTACTGCTCAGTCTTTATTTATTGTTGTTACTTACTGAGTTGGCGTACTCACGTTACTCCCTGCACCTTGTGTGCAGATTCAGATGTAGCTGGACACGGTAGCGATTATTGAGTGTTTTGGTTGCAGATTTTTCTTGGAGATAGCAAGGTAGCTGTTTGGCGATCGCAGTCCCTGCTCTTCTCTCTCTTATCTTCCTCTACTTGTATTTATCTATTTTTCGGGCTGAGTTAGCCTTGATATTGTTAGACATATAGTAGTATGTGCTCATGACTAGTGACACCCTGATATCGGGCTTTTCTTTTCCGCACTTCTGTTTTCTTTGATTTGAACTCTTTAAATGAAGGTTTATGTTAAATAACCTTGAAATTATCTTTAAAATGAAAATATCGATTTGTTTTGGAAATGAGTCAGCTTGCCTAGTTCCACGATAGGCGCCATCACGACATAGGTTAGTTTTGGGTCGTGACAGATTGGTATCAGAGCCTAGGTTACATAGGTCTCATGAGTCATGAGCCGGTTTAGTAGAGTCTTGCGGATCGGTACGGAGACGTCTGTACTTATCTTCAGGAGGTTGCAGAACCCTTAGGAAAATTTCACATTCCTATATTCTATCGTGCGAAAATGATTTAGCTTGAGACATAACTCTTTGAATTCCTTCCACGCATCTCGTATGTGCACATAAGCGTTGCGTATCTGTTGTGCATCGCCGGTTTGTGATTCTATGAACGAGGTTCGAGATGTGTATTATGTGTTTTGGTGATGGGCTAGTCTGGAGGACTTGAGGCCAGGTTTAAACCGTAGTTTTGGCTTGGTAGCTTCAGTTGTAACCTATGCATTTGGACTCATATGTCCGCTAATGTCCCTACGAGTTCAATTGTGGCTCGATGAGCAGTGGAATGGCTTTGTGGTGAGTATGACGTAACTGCGTGAAGTGTTAAGACTATGTGATCGTGACGAGAAGTGTTTTCTTTAAATGTAAAGGAAGGCCATTGAGTGCTTGATTTTCATTTTGATGCGATATACCGTCTCGAGTGTGAATGTTTTGAAGGATCTTTCACATTGTTAAATTTTGGGGCAAATTAGATTCTCATGTCTGTCAATGAGTTGAACTCAAGAAGAGTAAGTGGTTGTATAGTAATTGTGGTTGCGAATGGGTATTTTGATGTTGATGGCTCGGGAAAGATAATCTTTGAAGAGACTTAGAGTCGGTAACATTTTATTGGTTCAGGTGTGAAATAAATACATTTCGATTTGATGCAGCAGTTGGGTAGCAAAGTATGAGGGAAGACATGACGGGAAGTGTTTCGCGGTGGTTGAAGTACTAGCAGGTCAAGTAGAAGAAGTAGAGGTTGAGAAGTTTCTTAAAGGAGATGATTTAACCGAAGTAAGAGTGGCAGATTAGCATATGAATTCACTAGTAGGGTAGTCGTGCGCCTTAAGAAAGTGTAGAATGGTTTGGAATCGCGTTACTATATGAACCAGCCTGCATACTCTATTTGGAGTGATGGTTAGTGTACAAAGTGTGTTTGAAATGAATAGAGGCGTGAAGATCTGATTATTGTGTCAGGTGCAATATGACTTGAGTTCGGAAGGTATTGTTGACATACAGTTGATGCCAATAGGGAAATAAATTAACAAGTAGAGTGCAAACAATACAAGTATTTC
The DNA here is from genome assembly GCF_000715075.1 of Nicotiana tabacum. NCBI lineage: Eukaryota > Viridiplantae > Streptophyta > Magnoliopsida > Solanales > Solanaceae > Nicotiana > Nicotiana tabacum. The sequence goes on along the minus strand of NC_134094.1, from coordinate 23,999,458 downwards.
ATGATAGGGTCCAAAAAGTACCCGAACATAAACATGATTTGCAGCTACGCACAAACTCTCGTCACTGCGTGCGTACGTAGTACCCATAATTAGAAGAAAATAGTAATTTAAAATACCTATGGGGTAAATTCCCTCTTACAAGGTTAGGCAAGAGACTTGTATCTATTTGATTGTGTATAATCTTTGAAGTATATGTAATAAACGAGGACATATCAAATTTTTGGTGTATTACTTTTTAAGTGTCGTGGTGATGAAAACAATATTTATTTTTGTTCAAATATTTTGTCCTATTTAGGTTTATTTTTTTAATGAGAAACTTTCGTCAATTTATTAATTATTATAACTTATGATTATATGCTTATAATAAAATAAATTATATTTATCATAAAAATTATCTTATTTAATCACAGTTGTATTTAAAATAAAATGACAAATAGAATATTTTTTATTTGAATCGCTCTGGAAATCTAAAATTTTGAAGAAATTACGCCCTTATAAGTGTAAGCAGTTCTAAGGTTATTTAAGTTATTTTAACCAAAAAAAGAGCTTATCAGCATTTTTTTATCAAATACTGCAGCAACGTATTATCAATTTCAGCACTTGTATCCAAATACGTAACTGTTTATTTATTAAATCAGTTTCAGCACTTAAAAGTACTTTTCAGAACCTAATGCTTATCAGCTATATCAAATCAGCTAATCCAAACGGGCTCTTAGAATTTTTGGTTTTTGGAAGTTTGTTGTCACCTGATGCTTTGTTGTAACGACCCGACCGTTCATTTTGAGCATTTGCACTTCGTTCGGTTGTTTGAGGGCATGAGTAGCTCCGTAGGATGTATTATGACTTATGTGAATCGTTATTTTTGGCTTTCAGGTTATTCAGAATTGATTTGGATGAATGATTCTCAGCTAGAAGCTTTAAATTTGAAAGGTTTGACCAAGTTTTGAGTTTTTAGTATTTGACCTCGGATTGGATTTTCCGATGGTTTCGTTAGCTCCGTTGGGTGATTTTGGACTTAGGAGCGTGTCCAGATTGTGGTTTGGAGGTCCGTTGTAGAATTTGGCTTGAAATGGTAAAAGTTAGAATTTTGAAAAGTTTAACTGGGAGTGGACTTTTTGATATCGGGGTCGGATTTCAATTCCGTAAGTTGGAGCAGGTCCGTAATGTCAAATGTGACTTGTGTGCAAAATTTGAGGTCAATCGGACATGACTTGACAGGTTTCAGCATCGGTTGTGGAAGTTGAAGTTTCAAAGTTCAATGATTTCGAATTGAGGTGTCATTTGTCGTTTCGATGTTGTTATGTGTGTTTTGAGGCCTTTAGTAGGTCTGTGTTATGTTATGGGACTTGTTGGTATATTTGGATGGGGTCTCGAGTGGCTCGGGTGAATTTCGGACGAGGTTCAGATCATTTTCATTCCATGTTGCATTGCTGAAGATTTTCTGGTTCTAGTATGACCGCACCTGCGGAGTGTTGAGCGCAGGTGCGGAGCAGCAAAAGCGGCAGTGCCATCGCAGAAGCGAGAAAGGGAGTTGGGCATGAGAATCGCAAGTGCGGGTGCTTGGACGCACCTGCACAACCGCAAATGTGGTTTAAGTTCGCAAAAGCGCGATCACAGAAGCGACTTAAGGACCGCAGGTGCGAGGTTTTGCTGAGTGAGGCTGTTTTTCAAAAGCGAGGAATTACCGCAGAACCGGTGGTCGCAGATGCGACAATTTGACCACAAATGCAGAATAGCTGGGCAGAGTTATAAAAATCGAGGTTTTGGTTCTTTCTTCATATTTTGAGATGTGGGACTCTGATTGAGGCGATGTTTGAAGCAAATTTCATCACAAGGATTAGGGTAAGTGTTCTCTACTCAGTTTTGATTATATTCCATGAATCTATCTTTGATTTTAGCAATTGGTTGATGAACTTTAATAATATGAATTTTTGAGTTTTGAACACCAATTTGGAGTCGGATTTGAGTGAAACTAGTACGGTTGGAATCGTCATTGAATAGGTTGTCGGATTTTGTGAGTTTTGTCGAGTTTTAAGGCGTGGGCCTCGGTGTGATTTTTGGCTAGATTTGGGATTTGATGTAGAATTTGATCTTTATCATTTGGGCCTCGGTGTGATTTTTGGCCGGATTTGGGCCTTGGGCTTATTCTGATGTATCTGAGTTGCTTTTGGCTAGTTTTGAGCCGTTCAGAGGTCGCTACGCATGGGATGGCATTTTTTGAGCATCGCTTGGCTTTTTTGGTGTTGGAGTTGGCTTGTTTAAGACAAGTAACTCTTCAAAACTTAGTGTTGAGGGTATGAAACCCCAAATTACGTGTTGTGTGATTGGTATTGAGGTGACGCACATGCTAGGTGACGGGCGTGTAGGCGTGCACCCTATAAATTGTGCTTCCGTTGTTTCCATGGCACTGTATAGTGGCCCTATTTTCGTTGATATCTGTGTTTTCACCATGTGATAAAGTAACTGAGCTGTCAATCATGCTAGATATCATGTGTTAGGCTTTATGCTGATTTTGTTAGGACCCATAGAGGTCGTTGCTTGCTGTCATCTCACTGATTTTATTGATATTTCGTACTCAGTCATATTCATGCATTCATATCATATCCCAGTCTCAGTTGTTACTTATTGATACATCATATCATTGTTCCGGGTTAGTTTTCATGACATTGTGAGACCGTGGGTAAGACTGGAGAGATTGATGACTGAGTGAGGCCGAGAGCCTGACTAAGAGTGACAGTTATCGGATCGGGTTGCACGCCACAACAGTTATATTGATGATTATGATAGCGCTTGGGCTGCAGGAGCCCTTCCAGAGTCTGTAACACACCCCCAGTGAGCGCGGATTATACTGTTGAGGGATGGATTTCCCTGGACATGGAGTTGTCCAAAGTACTTACTACCTGGAGATGGATTTCTCCACAGGGTTGGATTGCCCTTTTTCCTCGAACTGGGTGACTTATAGTCAGTGTTGTATATGTTCCGGGATGGATTTCCCTGGGCCGTATGGGCCATATACAGTACCGAGTGGTTGAGCATGATGAGTGGAAAGTGCGAAGCAGTGAGATTGAGTACTCTGAGAGTGTGAGTACATGATTCATCTCTGAGATACATGGCATTGGCATGCACACATGACATACATGCATAGAGATGCATTTTTCCTCATGTTGTACGGTATCACGCCTTTCATGACTTTTACACACATTGATATATAAGCATAGAGAGGTATTTCACACTTGCTATCTGGAAAGGAAATGAAACATCTTACTTATTTTGGAAAGCATTTTCGGAAAGATTTACAGTTTTCAAAGTATCTCATACTTTTCAATGATTTCGGTAAAGCATTTGGATTTTCACTGTTATTCTTAAAAAGCGAAACTATTTTTGGGAAATTGTGATAAAGCTGAGCATTTTATTTCTGAATTGCTTCCTTATTTATATGCTCTACATTGTTATAAATAGTTGTTGGCTATTGGTGTTGGACCCGACCATATTCCAGCTCGTCACTACTTTCAACCTAAAGTTAGGATGGTTACTTATTGAGTACATGGGTCGGTTGTACTCATACTACACTTCCTGCACATTGTGTGTAGATTTCGGATGATGATGTTGTTGTGTTCGATGGGAGCTGGATTGGAAGATGTACCTGCGTCCCTGTTGTAGCTGCCTCTTGTTCATGGTAGCCTTAAATTTTAAAACACTGTTTATGTACTTTTCAAACAGAAAGTGTATTTAGTTCATATCAGCTTTGTAAACTTTATTCTTAGAAGCTCATGATTTGTACTACCAGTCCTTGGGGAATGTATAAGATTCAGATAATTCCTTTGTTTAATTGTCTTATTAAAAAGTTAATTGAAATTAGATAGATGTTAGTTGGATGACCTAGCAGGTTGGGTTAGGTGCCATCACGACTAGTAGATTTTGGGTCGTTACAGATTGGTATCAGAGCTCTAGGTTCATAGGTTCTACAAGTCATGAGCAAGTGTCTAGTAGAGTCTTGCTGATCGGTACGATAACGTCCATACCTATCTTCGAGAGGCTACAGGACATTAAGGATATACTTCCCATCTTTCTTTCATTTTCATGCGGCATTGATTCAGCTTGAGGCGTAATACTTCAAATTCCTTTCACACATTCGTATGCGCACGTGAGTGCTCGGTATCGACTGTGCATCGATGACTTATGATTTCCTGGATGAGGGCGAGATGTGATTTTTGTGTGTTGATAATGGACCAGTCTGGGGGAATTGAGGTTGGGTTTTGACTGTAGCTGGAGTACTGAGGTGTTGACTGTGTGAGCACGTGATTTTGGATTTATATATCTAGTAGTGTCCCTATTAGTGGAATTGGTGGCTGGATGGCTACGTGATGAGTATGATGTAACTGCGAGATGTGTTCATATGATTTGAATGTGACGAGAAGGATTTTCTTGAGGTGTAGAAAGAACTATTTGGTGCTTGATTTCCATCTTGATTTGACGTATAGTCTCGAGTTATGGGTGTGTTGAAGGATCCTTTTCATGTTTTTTAGTTGAGGAGTGGAGTAGATTTTCATGTCGTGATATAAGTTCAGACTTAGGAAGATTAAGTGGTTGCGTAATAGTTATGACTGTGGAAGGGTACAAAAAGATGGCAGTTTGAGGCTAAGCAGGTGGGTTATCTCCTGCGGGATGTCTTGAGGTTGTGTGATCCCTATATTGTTTTGTTGAGAGTTCTCTTTTACCAGTAAATTATATGTAGTGCAATTTGAGTTTGGATCGCTTGTGGAAGTTGTCTTGACTATTACGAGGATGAATGCGAAATTGCAAATAATTTGAGGTATTATGTGGTTTGTGTTACATGAGCTTAGGAAGGGTTTAGTTGAATCTTATTGTGGTCTTATGCCAGTATGGGGGTGGCTATTGTAAGTTATCAAATACTTTATTCCTTGGCCTTGATCTAAGTGGGGGAGTCTGCTATCGACGGGTTGATTGCGTGATTATGTGTTGTATTGGTTTCAGTTTGAGTTATACTGGTAAATAAGTTATGGCTTATAGAGGTTGAGATCGAGGGTGACTCGAGTAAAGGAAATTTTGGATAAGGGTTGTGTTATGCTTTATGGGTATATGAGAAACATTGGATGATTGAGTTGTTATTTGTAAAGGATGTAGTGTGCATGGGGTAGGGATTCACTCGGTTGCTTAGAAGAGTGGATTACTTCCTTGGGTGTTGTTGTGTTAATGGGGCACAGGTCATTCGGTTCGTTTGGTCAATTTAATTGAGACCTGAGTAGAGTGGATGACTCTCAAGAATGGTTCTAATGGATGCAAGATTTAAATGTGGCAGTTGAGAATTTTGCGGATTTGTGCATGGCTAAAATTGGAGGGTTACACTGGATGGTGTCGAGACTCGCAGTATTTCTACATCATTGTGGATTCTACATTTCAGTATCAAGAAAGTAAGATGAACAACTTGAAATTCACAGAAGGTCTCTTCAGAGTGGGTATCTCGATTGTGGTACTTTTGTGGTGCTTAAGAGAGCATTCAGCGGCTTATGAGCCTTAGCTTGGTGTGGTTTTATGCTAGGGTCTCGTGTGGTGAGTCTTGGGTTGAGGATTGAAGTATTATGTCAAGGAGGAGTATCAATTTGAAGGTAATTCAGAAGAACTCAGAGAATTTAGACAGTTTAGTAACGGGTTGGATCAGTATGGTAATGGATGTGATTGGCTCTTTTGGTGCTTATGATGTAGTGAGTTTCTATAGGTGTTTTGTGGCAATAAATTTGGGTTTTGATGGCCTGCGTAGCCTTGTTGAGTTAGGGGGGTTCAGTCCTGACGGTTTAGTTTTGTGCAAATAGGATTCGGGGAGTTCTTGATGGTTTCTACCACGATTAAAGAGGTATATTTCCTACTGGCGTGAGGAGCATGTGATGTATAGTGATTTTCTCCTGGATGGGATCAAATGGTAAGTTCTTGGCTAATTAAGTATGCAGTTGCTTGTGACTCGGAGTGGATTAAAGAAGCTCTAGTATTTTTTGTATGATGGCATGGTATGTGCGGTGTGTTGTGTAGGATTGAGAATTGCATGTGTAAGGTCACGGTTCAATTTTGAAGGGAAGGTCATGAGTCCGTAGGCAGCATGGATAGTTTCGGACGACTAGGTAAATGATATTACTATCTGGTATGGCTTGATGAGAGTATGCATTTCAGAAGGGGCAATGTGTTTTGATTTATGGATACTTCATTGGTATTGCGGCACTCTCTTGTTTGATCGACTGCTGATTTTCAAATTTTGCTTTGTGGCACAGAAGAATTATAGAAGTATTCCTCGTGGGATGATCGTGTATTGGAGAAGTGTTAGACATTCAGGCGGTTGAGTTGAGATCAGATATGGTGATTCGGGTGTTCTATGGATTTGGACACTAGGAGTTCTCATGAGTAGATTATTTCGTGGTTATGGACTGTGAAAATGTAGTCAAGGTTAGTCAGAAGATAGTATGTGTCTTGATCCAGTTATTGTGAACTTTCGGAGGGTTATTTATCTATTGTGGGTAACGAGAGTTTATTTGGGGTTCATTGGTAGGCCCAATATGGATGTGTGTTCTGCACCGAGTCAGATTGGTTGGCTCCATACTGCCATTATTGAGGGATGTTCCATTCGGTTGTTATTAAGCTTATTCATGTTGTGAAATGATTTGTGAATTACTCTTCTATGCCACGAGGAGTTGTGATTCGTTGGTTACACGCATATATGGTGCGGTTCTATTTGAGCTTTATAGCGGAATTTGAGCGAGATGAGTATTTGGGTATTACATGATTGATTGCGCGTTTGCTATGTTCTTTCCGAATTATGGTATTGTGTTATTTGCTCTCCGTGGTTATGGTAATGCACTTTGGGTACTTGATGTCGAATTTCGCGTGGTTATTGATTTTGAGCAAGGTGGCTCGAGGTATATAATATGAACCAGCGTTTGGATGGGGTCACGCATTGCAACGGAGTTATGTTGAGATATGATCCTTTGTGTTGGATTCGTGTGTTTTGGTTCTACGGTGTGTGCTAGGCTCTTAGCATGGTGTTGTGATGGTACTTGTTAAGGTGGTGGGACAGTCCTCTCGTTTGAGGCATTTTCAGGATTGAGTACATTTGGAATGTTGCTATTTGGTGCACGGGTTGTGTCTTTAAGCTGTATTGATATGCCATGTCACTCGAGTGATTATGTTAGATGGGATGAGGTCATCGTACTAGAATGGGTGCTATCGGATCTGATTGCGGTATATTTGGAAGGATATTGATGTTGATCGGCTTAGAAATTTTCTATCATTCCTATCGAAGGAGAGGGAGTTCCACAACTTGTTGATCTGGGGAATGGTTATGAGTTTCTACGTGTTTCGTTCATCGTTGGCAGTATATGAAGGTGTTAGAACGAGGCTTTGTTTGATAAGAGGTTTATTACCAACATTGGGTTATTTTGAGCAGCTACTGTGATTAGAAATTATAGCTATGAGTGTTTGAGTTATGTGGTATATCATGTGATTTTATCTTGAGTTATGGCTATGACTGGATTCAACTTGTTCAGACTTATACAGATGTAGATGCGAGATTCTGATCTTATAGAAAATTTCGGATGTGGAAATTGGATTCTAATGCTTATATGCTAGGTTGGATTAAGAAATTTCAGTCATGTTGTGTTATCAGACCTATATGGGATAGGGTGATATGGGATCACCCCCGGGTATGTGCATGGAAAGGTTACACGGCGATTTGATGGCTTTTGGAATAATTTTGGGCACGTTTGAGGACGAACGTATGTCTAAGTGGGGGAGAATGTAACGACCCGACCGGTCGTTTTGAGTATTTGCACTTCGCTCGGTTATTTGAGGGCATGAGTAGCTCCGTAGGATGTATTATGAGTTATGTGAATCATCGGTTTTGGCTTTCAGGTTATTCAGAATTGATTTGGAGGAATGATTCTCAACTAGAAGCTTTAAATTTGAAAGGGTTGACCAAGTGTTGACTTTTTAGTATTTGACCTCGGATTGGATTTTCTGATGGTACCGTTAGCCCCGTTGGGTGATTTTGGACTTAGGAGCGCATCCGTATTGTGGTTTGGAGGTCCGTAGTAGAATTTGGCTTGAAATGGCAAAAGTTGAAATTTTGAAAAGTTTGACCGGGAGTGGACTTTTTGATATCGGGGTCGGATTCTAATTCCGGAAGTTGGAGCGGGTCCGTAATGTCAAATGTGACTTGTGTGCAAAATTTGAGGTCAATCGGACGTGATTTGATATGTTTCGATATCGGTTGTGGAAGTTGAAGTTTCAAAGTTCAATGATTTCGAATTGAGGTGTGATTCGTCATTTCGATGTTGTTATGTGTGTTTTGAGGCCTCGAGAAGGTCTGTATTATGTTATGGGACTTGTTGGTATATTTGGACGAGGTCCCGAGTGGCTCGGGTGAGTTTCGGACGAGGTTCAGATCATTTGCATTCCATGTTGCATTGCTGAAGATTTTCTGGTTCTGGTATGACCACACCTGCAGAGTGTTGAGCGCTGGTGCGGAGCCGCAAAAGCGGCAGTGTCATCGCAGAAGCGAGAAAGGGAGCTGGGCATGAGAATCGCAGGTGCGGGTGCTTGGACGTACCTGCACAACTGCAAATACGGTTCAAGTGCGCAAATGCGCGATCGCAGAAGCGGCTTAAAGACCGCAGGTGCGAGGTTTTGCTGAGTAAGGCTGTTTTGCAGAAGCGAGGAATTACCGCAGAAGCGGTGGTCGCAGATGCCACAATTTGACCGCAAATGCGGAATAGCTAGGCAGAGTTATAAAAATCAAGGTTTTGGTTCTTTCTTCATATTTTGAGATGTGGGACTCTGATTGAGGCGATTTTTGAAGCAAATTTCATCACAAGGATTAGGGTAAGTGTTCTCTACTCGGTTTTGATTATATTCCATGAATCTATCTTCGATTTTAGCAATTGGTTGATGAATTTTAAAGAGGAAATTGTGGGTTTTGGCCTAGAGTTTCATAATATGATTTTTTGAGTTTTGAACACCGATCTGGAGTCGGATTTGAGTGAAACTAGTATGGTTGGACTCGTAATTGAATGGGTTATCGAATTTTATGAGTTTTGTCGAGGTTCGAGGCATGGGCCCCGATGTGATATTTGGCCGGATTTGGGATTTGATGTAGAATTTGATCTTTAACATTTGTAATTGCTCCCTTGGGCTTATTCTGTTGTATCTAAGTTGTTTTAGGCTAGTTTTGAGTCGTTCGGAGGTTGCTACGCACGTGATGGCATTTTTGGAGCATTGCTTGGCTTGCTCGGTGTTGGAATTGGCTTGTTCAAGATAAGTAACTCTTCTAAACTTAGTGTTGAGGGTATGAAACCCCAAATTACGTGTTGTGTGATTGGTATTGAGGTGACGCACATGCTAGGTGACGGGCGTGTGGGCGTGCACCCTATGAATTGTGATTCCATTGTTTCCATGGCACTGTATAGTGGCCCTATTTTTGTTGATATTTATGTTTTCAGCATGTGATAAAGTAACTGAGCTGTCAATCATGCTAGATATCATGTTTAGGCTTTATGCTGATATTGTTAGGACCCATAGAGGTCGTTGCTTGCTGTAATCTCACTGATTTCATTGATATTTCGTACTTAGTCATATTCATGCATTCATATCATATCTCAGTCTCAGTTGTTACTTATTGATACATCATATCATTGTTCTGGGTCAGTTTTTATGACATTGTGAGCCCGTGGGTGAGACTGGAGAGATTGATGACTGAGTGAGGCCGAGAGCCTGATTACCAGTGAAAGTTATGAGATTGGGCTGCACGCCGCAACAGTTATATTGATGATTATGATAGCGCTTGAGCTGCAGGAGCCCATTTGGAGTCTGTAACACACCCCCAGTGAGCGCGGATGATACTAATGAGGGATGGATTTTCCTGGACATGGATTTGTCCGAAGTACTTACTACCTGTAGATGGATTTCTCCACAGGGTTAGATTGCCCTTTTTCCTCGGTACTGGGTGACTTATAGTCAGTGTTGTGTATGTTCTGGGATGGATTTCCCTGGGCCGTATAGGCCATATACAGTACCGAGTAGTTGAGCATGATGAGTGGAAAGTGCGATGCAGTGAGATTGAAAACTCTGAGAGTGTGAGTACATGATTCATCTCTGAGATACATGGTATTGGCATGCACACATGACATACATGCATAGAGATGCATTTTTCCTCATGTTGTACGGTATCACGTCATTCATGACTTTTACACACATTGATATGTGAGCATAGAGAGGTATTTCACACTTGCTATCTGGAAAGGAAATGGAACATCTTACTTATTTTGGAAAGGAATTTTGGAAAGATTTACAGTTTTCAAACTATCTCATACTTTTAAACGATTTCGGTAAAGGATTTGGGTTTTCACTGTTATTCTTGAAAAGCGAAACTATTTTCAGGAAATTGTGATAAAGCTGAGCATTTTATTTTTGAATTGCTTCCTTATTTATATGCTCTAAATTGTTATAAATAGTTGTTGGCTATTGGTGTTGGACTCGACCATATTCCAGCTCGTCACTACTTTCAACCTAAAGTTAGGTTCGTTACTTATTGAGTACATGGGGTCGATTATACTCATACTAAACTTCCTGCACATTGCGTGCAGATTTGGGATGCCGATGTTGCTGTGTTCGATGAGAGCTGGATTGGAAGATGTATCTGCATCCCTGTTGTAGTTGCCTCTTGTTTATAGTAACCTTATATTTTAAAACTCTGTTTATGTACTTTTCAAACAGAAAGTGTATTTAGTTCATATCAGCTTTGTAAACTTTATTCTTAGAAACTCATAATTTATACTACCAGTCCTTGGGGAATGTATAAGATTCAGATAATTCCTTTGTTTAATTGTCTTATAAAAAAGTTAATTGAAATTGGATAGTTATTAGTTGGCTTACCTAGCGGGTTGGGTTAGGTTCCATCACGACTAGTGGATTTTGGGTCGTGACATTTGTACTAAACGATCGCGAAGCCACTCTCGCGATCGCGAAGGGGAAACTGGGTTTGGGGTGTTTTTCTTCATCGCGAACAAGATAGCTGGGTCACGAGCATGGAGCATTGGGGGATTTTCCCTTTGCGAATGCAACCAGCCTCTCGCGAATGCGTAGAGTTATCGACCTAGGAGGGGGTATGGGGCTAGTGTACTACGCGGACGTGACCATTGGGTCGCAAACGCGATGGCTAGGGGAAAGAGCCATCACGAATGCAAAGAACATCTCGCGAACGCGAAGGCCAATTGGGCCGTTGTGCATTGCGAAAGCGGCAGGCCCTTCGCGAACGCGAAGAAGGTCTGACGCTCAGACCTTAAAATATTTCAAACACGGGATTTTACCCATTTTTCACCATTTTTTCATTAGAGCTCTCCTAGAGGCGATTTTGAAGAAAAATTTAATCACCCTTTCATAGGTTAGTGTGCTTTAACTTGCTTTCTTCCATTTCCATCAACACCCATTAATTTCTAACCTTAATTTATGGTTTTTGATGGTAGAAAATTAGGGATTTTGGAAGAATTGGGGTGTTTTTGTAAAATAAAGATTTAGACCTCAAATTGAGGTTAGATTTCGAAACCAATTACATAATCGGGCTCGGGGGTGAATGGGTAATTGGGTATTGGTCCGAATCTCGAATTTTGACCAAGCGGGACTGGGGTTGACTTTTGTTGACTTTTAGGAAAAAGTGTAAAGATCTTAACTTTATGTCTTGTAATTGATTTCCCTAACATTATTTGATGTTGTTGAGTCGATTTTGGTAAGATTCGATTGGTTTGGAGGCGAATTTTAGAGGAAAGTCCCTGATTGAGCTTTGATTTGCTTGAGAAGCGAGGTAAGTGTTGGGTATAACCTTGATTTGAGGGAATTAGGAACCCTTGAGCTCTGTGCTATGTGAATTACATGTGTAGCGGCGTATATGCGAGGCGATGAGTGTATATACGCCGTCAAAATACTTATTTCCATGCTTTCCCGCATTTCATTATTATTTTATTCCATGTCTTAACTGCTACATGCTTTAATTGTTTTCTATGCTTAACTTTCTACTTGTCACTTATTTCTCTCATATTAAAATGTTCGGTTCTCCCATGTTTTCATAATTAATTGTTACTTGCCTTAATTGTCTTACTTGTACACTTTAGTTGTCATATATTTGACTTGTCTTATTGCTTTGTATTAATTGTAGCATTCTTGATTTGGTACGAGGTCCTTTATGGCTTGCTTTTCATATTCTTTAATCATATAGACTCTTGTGAATTGGGTTGTTGAATTATTTACATTTATTAATTTTATTTATGGATCGGGTTTCACGCCACAACGGGTGGAATAAGGGAGGATTGATATTGATATGGTGGGATCGGGTTGCACGCCGCAACGGATTTTATATGTGATTTTGATATGGTGAAATAAGGTAGGAATATGATATTGATTCTGATTATATGGTGGAATCGGGTTACACGCCGCAACAAACTTTACATGTTATTATTGATATTGATATGGTGAAATAAGAGAGGATTGTGTTTGCATGGTGGGATCGGGTTGCACGCCGCAATGGGTGAGATAAGGGAGGATTGGGTTTATACAATGGAATCGGTTTGCATGCCGCAACGTTTTGTGTGTTTTGTAGTCATTGTTGTACCGTGTTAGATTTCGGTGCTTTCATACGAGATTCTGAGTACTGGTATGGCTCGCTTTACTGATGTCAAGGGTTGAGTTTATTTGCATTAGTTAACTGCCTTACTTTTCCCGCGTTTCTCTCCTGTCATTATTATTATACTGCGTACAGGTTATTATAAGTGACTCGCCTTAGCCTCGTCACTACTTAGTCGAGGTTAGGCTTGACACTTACAGAGTGCATGGGGTTGGTTGTACTCATACTACACTCTGCACATCTTGTGCAAATTTTGGAGTCAATCCCAATGGCGGTTAGTAGATTGCTTGGATTGACCATCAGACGGAGACTTGAGGTACAACTTCTCGGTGTTCGCAACCCTAAAGTCCCCTTCTACCTTATCCTAGTTGTAGTTTTCTTTTCAGACAGTTTTACTTTCATTCAGACCATTATCTGTATTATTCTAGTCGCTCGTGAACTTGTGACACCAGGTCTGGGGTTGTATCTAGATACATTATCTGTATTATCTTTATTTCAGTTCTATTTTAGTTATTTCAGTTTCATTGGTATCAGTTAATTTATTTTGTTAAAAATGGCTAAAAACTATTCTAACGTTGGCTTGTCTAGCAAGTAAAATATTAGGCACCATCACGGTCCCGAGGGTAGGGATTCCGGGTAGTAACAAGTTGTTATCAGAGCACTAGGTTGCCTAGGTCTCGCGAGTTACGAGCAAGCATAGTAGAATTTGGAGGATCGGTACAGAGATGTTTGTACTTATCTTCCAGAGACTATGGAGTTTAGGAAAAATGTCACTTCTTTCTTACTCTGTCGTGCTATTTATATTCTATCATTGATGATTGAATCCTTCTATCCTTGTTCTCTCGCAGATGGCGAGAACACAGACTGCATCTATAATCGGACAGGAGCTAGAGTCCCCTGTGGCAGCTACGACTAGGGGAAAAGGTCGAGGCCGAGGTCACGCTAGAGGCCGAGGCATAGGCAGAGCTCAGCCTAGAGCTCGAGCAGTAGCACCCGTAGTGGAGCCTCAGGTGGATTTTGAGGAGGAGGTTCTAGCTCAGACTGTTCCTGTCGGACAAGCTCAGGTTCCGTAGGGGTCCATAGCCACTCCAGTGCTTCGGGATGCTCTAGTCCGTTTGGTGGGTTTTTTAGAGAGTGTGGCCTGGACCGACACATTCCTGGTGGCACCAGCCATCTCTCGGGTTGGGGGAGGAGTACAGACTCCCGTTACTCACACCCCGGAGCAGGTGGCTCTCCGGTATCAGACTCCGGTAGCCCCCCCAGTTGGGGTAGTTCAGTGGGTTGTTACGGCACATGCCGGTGATAGGCTCGTGTTGTCTTCTAAGGCTATGTTGAGGTAGTATAAGTTTACCAAGCTCTTTTCTGTTCATTTTAGTGGTGCATCTTCTGAGGACCCATAGGATTTTCTGGACTGTTGCCACGAGGTATTGCGCAATATGGGTATAGTTGAGATCAATGGGGTTGATTTTGCAGCATTTTAGTTTACTGGTTCCGCCCGGATGTGATGACCCAAAAATGTCATCTTTAATTTAAACGTTCTTTTAGTGTTCTATTAAGAGGTTGAGAGATTACCTCCTATGAGTTACGTATCACCTGAATAGTTGATGTTAATGGCGTTCTTTTTCTAGTAATATATTGCTTATTATGCAACTGTTAGTATTTTTTTCATGTTGTGTTACGTTGATTGGATTATGTATGTATTGTTAGGATTCGGTTGTAGGATTCTCTAGCAGGTGGATAGGCCCAGATACAAAGGAAACTCTGGCAAAATTTCTAAACAATTTGGGAGTTAGTCAAATTTGGGAGCCTGAGATGTGTGAGAGAAGAGATGTGTTATGTTAGGTGTTTGGGGCAGACTCTAATTATCATTCGAGAACGAATGATCCTATGCGGGGGATGTAATGCCCCGTAAACTTTCGCCAAGAAATTTAAGGTTTCGTGGTGCCAAGGTAGGCTAATGTATTGTATTTTCGAACTTATTGGGTTGAACAATGCGTTGGGGAGTTGAATCATTTCGACCTCGCGAAGCCAGTTCTGTAGCGCGCTAGACCATGTTATATCCCTCACGAAGCCAGTTCTGTAGCGCGCTAGACCGTGCTATATCCCTCGCGAAGCCTGGTATTTAGCTCGCTATATCCCTCGCGAAGCCTGGTATTTAGCTCGCTATAGAGCTCGCGAAGCCTGGTATTTAGCTCGCTACAGAGCTCGGGAAGCCTGGTATTTAGCTCGCTATAGAGCTCGCGAAGCCTGGTCTGTAGCTCGCTACAGAACGTGCCTAGCCTGGTCTGTAGCCTGGTCCAAAATTTGGAGAGTTTTTATAACCCGACCCCCATTTCATTTAACTCATTTAGGGGTTCATATTTTGGGTATTTTCTGGTATTTTAGAGAGAGGAGAGAGCGATTCTAGTGAGAGGAAAGGAAGGACTAAGGATTTCACTACTCTACCTTGAATGAAACCTTGAAATCGCATCAAAGGGTTGCTAGAGCTTCAAAGAGGTAATAATTTCTTTCCCCAATCCTTCAATTTCGAAATCCAGCTAGAAATAGGTAATTAGTAAGATGATTCTTGGATGTGAGAGTATTAGTTATACATGCTTCTATCAATAAGGTTTGTGGGAAGATTGTTGAGTTCAAATGGGTAAAGATTGGGTTGAAAATGGTAGAAATCTTTAAAGACATTAATTGAGGAATTTAAAGGCAATCCGATGTCAGAATTTGATAAATTTTGTATGGTTGAACTCGTATCCGAATGGGTGTTCGGATTTCGTAAATCTTTTCGGAATTCGAGATGTGGGTCCCACTGTCGATTTTTGAGATAAATTTCGGATTTTAATCCGAAAAATTAGTAAATTCATATGGAATTTCCTATAATTTGTATTGAGTATATTGAATTATTTATGACTAGATTTGAGGATTTCGGACACGAATTCATGAGGCAGGGGTTTATTGGAATCTTGAATTTGGTTGCAAAGCAAGGTAAGTGTCGTGGTTAACCTTGACTTGAGGGAATAGAACCCTTGAATTATCTGCTACGTGAATTTCATGTGTAATGATGTATAGGCAAGGTGACGAGTGCCTATACTTTGTAAAATTAATTGTTTGCATAATTACTTAAAAACAAAATCATAAATTGTTTTAAGACACAAATTAATTATTGTAATGATTGTTTCTCTCATATTCGTTGTCAATTATTAATTCTTGAATTCATGCAATAATTTTTACATGCTTATTTGATTTATATGTCTTAATTGCTACTTGATATTTAGCATATTAAATATTAAATTACCTATTTTCTCCCTGATTTTTACCATTAATTGCTACTTGTCATTATTTGTTTCCTAAATAAATCATAATTTTTGTATGCCTTGTTGCCTAATAATTTTTTATTAAATGTGGTATTTATTGGAGTATTTTTACATTTAAGAATTGTTAAATTATATTGTTGAAGCGGGTTGCACGCTGCAACGGATTTATGTTAAGTTTATATTGTTGGAGTGGGTTGCATGCCGCAACGAAATTAAATTGAAATATTATATTGTTGGATCGGGTTACACGCCGCAACGGATTATATTTTAAGTTTATATTGTTGGAGCGGGTTGCATGCCGCAACAGAAATTTATTGAAGAATTATGTTGTTGGAGCGGGTTGCACGCCGCAACGGAAATTGATTGAAATAGTAATTGGTTATGGCTACCGAGTTGGTTTCAACTGTTGAAATTAGCTACATGTTTTATTTCTATTATTGTTGTTACTACTATTATTACGTACAGGTTAATGTAAGTAACCTGCCTTAGCCTCGTCACTACTTCGTCGAGGTTAGGCTCGGCACTTACAGAGTACATGGGGTCGGTTGTACTCATACTAAACTCTGCACTTCTTGTGCAGATACCGGAGTTGGTCCCAACAGCGTATAATAAATTTGCTCGGATTCAGCTATTCGCAGGAGACTTGGGGTATAATTGCATGGCGTTCGTAGTTCCGAAGTCCCCTTCTACTTTATTTTTAGTTGTGTGCTTTCTTTCAAACCGCTTTATATTTTTATTCAGACCATTATTTGTATTATTCTAGAAGCTCGTGCACTTGTGACTCCAGTTTTGGGATGGTATTTAGACATCGCTATTACTATGGAGTATTCACTTTATTTCAGGGTTTATTTTCGCATTTGTTTTTTTGTTATTAATTAATTTAAAAATTGTGCTAACATGGATAATATTATTCTAACATTGGCTTGCCTAGCAAGTGAAATGTTAGGCACATCACTGTCCCGAAGGTGGGAATTTCGAGCCGTGACAAGTTGGTATCATAGCACTAGGTTACATAGGTCTCACGAGTCACGAGCAAGCTTATTAGAGTCTGAAGGATCGGTACGGAGACGTTTGTACTTATCTTCCAGAGGCTACAGAGTTTAGGAATAATTCGATTTCTTTCATTCCTTATCGTGCGACATTGATTTAGCTTGAAACATATATCTCATATTCCTTTGTATCCACTCGTGTATGACATTGCGCGCTCGGTATCAATTGTGCGTCGATGGTTCGTGATGCCGCAAATGGACCACGAGGGAGCTAGAGATGCTCAAACATTGCCTCAACGTGTGGTTCCGACTGAAGATACAGACGTGTTGAGAGATCACCCAGTGAATCATGTGGGGGGGTGGGTGCAACGGACCTTGGCATCTGGTTGATTTATACGAGATGTGAAAGTTAATATTATGGATCATCGGACGTTGTGACCTATGACTTCGCGTCGAGTGGGGGAGTCCACTATCAATGGATGGATTGCGGGGTCATGTGTTATATCAGTTTTGGCCTGAAATGTATATATGTGGTACTGAAAGGTTCCCCAAAATTTACACATGTTTAAGGCCTGAGATTTTGTAGAGGATAAGGTTGGTACTTGCGGTATGTCCGCCTCCTTAATAATCCTATACTTCAGTACCAAAGGAGTTAGAGAAACAACTTTAAATTTACAGAAGGACTACTCAGCATGGATGTCACGATTGCGGATTTTGGGGTGCTTCGGAGGAAGTACAGTGGTTGACGAGATTCTGGACTATGTGGTTCGTGCCAAGATTTTTCTGTATGGAGCTCTACTTTTGTGATCATTGTGTATAAATAGGGGTAAGGGTTACCCCAAAGAAGAATCGAAAAGTATGTTAAGAAATGGGTAATCTCAGAGAAATGTTGAGTCAGTGTAACAAAAGAAGAAATTGGCCTTGGGAGAGATAATTCTCCACAGGTATTCGTGGCAAGCCTATGAAGAGGGCATACCAGCCAATGCAACACCGCCCACTTGGCTCAGTTCTCAGAAACGCTTTTGAAAGATTTTGTTTCTCGGACTCTCCGTAATGCGTGGAGCATAGGATTTGAACGGTTGCATCAGGTCACCATGACGGTGTCAGAATATGCCATCAGGTTCAATAAGTTAGCCTATCATACTCCTAATTTGCTTCCTACATCCAGAGAGCGAGTCCACAGACTCATTAAAGGACTCGATTATGATTGTAAAATTTCGTATGACTCGGGAGCTACATGCTGATACTTCATTTTTTCTAGTGGTAGAAATTACCAAGATATTAGAATGTGTTCGGGGTGAGGAAAAAGGAAACTAAGGAGACCAAGAGGTTTCGAGGTTCTGGAGGATTCAGTGGATTCTACTCTGCAAGTATAAATCATTATGGTGGGGGCTCGGGCAGTCGGCTAGCCCAATTCGCACATCGGATTACTCGGGGTGCTCCAGTAAGTTCTTTTAATGCACCACCGATATGAGTTTCCTATAATGGTTATTCCAGTTATCTGGCACAAACTCAGTATGGGCAGCCAAACCCACAAAGGGGTTGTTATTAATGCGGTGATACTAGGAACATCATGAGAAAATTGTCCTAGACTTGGGAGAGACATATTTCATCAACGCACTCAGGCTACGTTCCCTATTGCAGTTACTACACTACCTACACGGTCAGTTAGAGGTGGAGGACCGGCGGGTAGAGGGCGTCCTAGGGGTGGAGGCCCAGCCATTGATATATATTTTTATGGTATGGCCGAGGTCGCTACATCAGATGGTATCATTACAGGTACGACCCCGATTTAATATAAAGTAATAATTTCCTTAACTTGATTCGGTTCTGAGTATCGAGACGAGTCCTCCTATTGTGCTCCACTTATGAGTGAGTTTCGTAATTCTATCATCTACTTATGTGTTTACTCTTGTTGGGAGATTCTATGGAGATAACTACGCCTATCATTTTGTGTTGGTCATTTATAAGAGCTGTGAGGCTAAAGGTGGCTTTCTGTTACTCATTTCGGTAAATTTTGACGTAATTTCCTAATAATTAATTACAAATTGTGAATTATATGCCCTACCGGTGTGGGTTTTATTATGTGTTGTGATTTTGTTTAACATAAATTATTTAAAAGGAGAAAATGGAAAGTTTCGATTGGCACGATATGCATATTACTTGTGATTTAGAACTGAGGACGAGATCCTCACATTTTAATATAAATTTATATGTTTAAACTGGGCTACGAGCTGCGGTAGAAGTTATATATAGACGAGATCCTTGTGATAAAAACAATTCAATATACGCAATACAAATCGTAGGAATTAATTCCATATGAATTCACTAATTTTCCAAATTAAAATCCGAAATTCATCTCAAATATCGATAGTGGGACCCACATCTCGAATCCTGGAAAAATTCACGAAATCCGAATACCCATTCTGATACGAGTTCAACCATACAAAAATTATCGAATTCTGACATCGGATTTCCTTTCAAATCCTCAATTAAAGTCTTTGAAGATTTCTGCCATTTTCAACTCAATCTTTACCCATTTGAACTCAACAATCTTCCCACAAACCTTATTGGTACAAGCATGTATAACTAATACTCTCACATCCAGAAATCATCTTACTAATTAAATATTTCTAGTTGGATTTCGAAATTGAAGGATTGGGGAAAGAAATTCATACCTCTTTGAAGCTCTAGCAACCCTTTGATTGCGATTTCAAGGTTTGATTCAAGGTAGAGTAGTGAAATCCTTAGTCCTTCCTCTCCTCTCTCTAGAATCGCTCTCCCATCTCATCATAATCTCCACCTCTAAAACAAACGTTCGTCCTCGAACGGAATTAGAAAAGTACCTGAGCTGGTGAAGAGGTGTGGATATTTACTCCGCATGTCCGACTCGGACTCCCAGGTAGATGCTTCTACCAGCTGGCCTCTCCATTGCACCCAAACTGAAGGATAACTCTTAGACCTCAACTGTCGGACCTGCTGTGCTAGAATAGCTACCGGTTCCTCTTCATAAGTAAAATCTTTGTCCAACTGGACTGAGCTGAAATCTAGTACATGGGACGGATCACCATGATATTTCTGGGGCATAGACACATGGAACACCAAATAAACTACTGATAAACTAGGTGGTAGTGCAAGCCTGTAGGCTACTTCACCCACCCTTTCAAGAATTTCAAAGGGTCCAATATACCTAGGGCTCAACCTGCCCTTCTTTCCGAATCTCATTACACCTTTCATAGGTGAAACTAGGAGCAATACTCTTTCTCCAACCATGAATGCAATGTCACGAACTTTACGGTCGGCATAACTCTTTTGCCTAGACTGAGTTGTGCGAAGTCGATACTAAATAATCTTGACCTTATCCAAGACATCCTCTACCAAAACGGTACCCAACAACCAAGCTTCTTCCGGTTCAAACCAGCCAACTGGCGAAAGACACTTTCTTCCGTATAATGCTTTATATGGAGCCATATGAATGCTCGACTGGTAGCTATTATTATAGGTAAACTCTGCAAGTGGAAAGAGCTGATCCCAAGAACCTCCAAAGTCTATCACACAAGTGCGAAGCATATATTCCAATATATGTATAGTGCGCTCTGACTGTCCGTCTGTCTGTGGATTAAATAATGTACTCAACTCAACCCGCGTGCCTAACTCACGATGTACATCCCTCCAAAAGTGTGAGGTAAATTGCGTACCTCGATCTGAAATAATAGATACAGGCACATCGTGAAGGCAGACAATCTCACGAATGTAAATTTCAGCTAACCGCTATGAAGAATAGGTAACTGCCACTGGAATGAAATGTGCTGACTTTGTCAACTTGTCCACAATGATCCATACTGTGTCGAACTTTCTCTGAGTCTGTGTTAGCCCAACAACAAAATCCATACTGATACGCTCCCACTTCCACTCAGGAATTTCTAACCTCTAAAGCAAACCACCAGGTCTCTGATGCTCGCACTTGACTTGTTGACAATTTAGACACCGAGCTACATATGGCACTATATCCTTTTTTCATTCTCCTCCACCAATAATGTTGCCGCAAATCTTGATACATTTTGGCGGCACTTGGATGAATAGAATACCTGGAACTGTGTGCCTCTTCAAGAATTAATTCATGAAGCCCATCCATATTAGGCACACAAATACGACCCTGCATCCGCAGAACTCCATCCTCCCCACAACAACCTGTTTGGCATCACCGTACCGCATCGTGTCCTTAAGGACAAGCAAATGAGGATCATCATACTGTCGCTCTTTGATATGCTTATATAAAGAAGACCGAGCGACTGTATAAGCTAGAACCCGACTGGGCTCTGAAACATCCAACCTCACAAACTGATTGGCCAACGTTTGAACATCTGCAGCTAGCAGCCTCTCACCAACTAGAATATACACAAGGCTGCCCATACTCACAACCTTTCTACTCAAAGCATCGGCCACCACATTGGCCTTTCTAGGGTGATACAAAATGGTGATATCATAGTCTTTTAACAACTCCAACCATCTTCTCTGCCTCAAATTAAGATATTTTTGTCTGAATAGATACTGTAGACTACGATGATCTGTGAATACTTCACATGACACGCCGTAGAGGTAGTGTCTCCAAATCTTCAGCGCATGAACAATGGCTGCCAATTCTAAGTCATGAATAGGATAACTCTTCTCATGGACTTTCAACTGCCGCAACGCATAAGCAATCACTCTGCCATCTTGCATTAATACTGCACCAAGTTCAATACGAGATTCATCACAATACACTATGTAAGACCCCGAACTTGTAAGTAATACCAATACTAGGGCTGTAGTCAAAGCTGTCTTGAGCTTTTGATAGCTCTCCTCACACTCTTCGGTTCACCTGAACGGAGCACCCTTCTAGGTCAATCTGTTCTTAATAGTTATTCATAATCAATTATAGAATCGTCAATTAACTTCATGTTAACAAAAATCTCGTTTCAAACCTTCACAATACTAATAACGAGATGCGAGGCATGAAGACCTTATAATTATTTACCCGAATTAACGAGTCACATTTAATGCTACCTGGGCGGGAACCTACCTCGTAGGTTAAAACTCAATAATTACAACACGAATTTGGCAAGTATGCACAGAGAATTTCATACAAGAATTTTCAAATAAGCCTAACAAGCATGACTCCCTATTAGTACTATAGTACAAATTTAATTTCACAAGGGAGAACTTAAACACAAGAAGGTACTAATACCAAGTCTACGCCTTGTCCACAATGTCAATTAGACAGGGCAAAAAGAAAGTTAATACTTATATTGCTGCTTCTGCTATTTCCGCACCTGAGGAAGAAAGGGCCGCAAGTGCGAGGCCGCTGGTGCGTGTGGGGAGTGCACAGGTGCGAGCGACGCTGGTGCGCATGGGGAGTGCGCAGGTGCGGACGACGCTGGGCCAAGGCTGGGAACGCAAGTGCGAAGAATTGGCCGCATCTGCGAGCCCGCAGGTGCGAGGCCTTGAGCACAGATGTGGAGATGAGGATTTTGGGCTGGTTTCGCAGATGCGCACCAGGGACCGCAGATGCGAGTCCGCAGGTGCGGAAGCTGGGTGATTAAGTGAGTTGTGCAGGTGTGGATTCTTGGACCGCAGGTGCGGTTGTGTGGGTGCGAGAAAATGGCCGCAGGTGCGAAAAACCTGGGCAGAAACCATAAATAGAGCCTTTCGCGAATTTGGTTCATTTCCACCATTTCTATTCGGTTTATTTGGAGATTTTGGGAGAGTTTTGAAGAGTGAATCAAGGGGGTTTCATTGAGGTAAGTTACTTGAGCCCTAATACTTGTATATATGGTGATTTTCTGTTATTTAATCATGGTAATTAGTAAAAATGAGGGGTTAGAGGCTTGGAATATTTGAAAAATAATTTAAGGATTTGAAGGACCAAACGATGTCGGATTTTGATGAATTTGCTATGGTTAGACTCGTGAGTGAATGAGCTTTCTAGTTTTGTAAATTTTGTTAGATTTCGAGATGTGGTCCCGGGGGCCGGGTTTGAGCCAATTTCGGATTTTGGTCTAATTTTGTAGTGTTTCTTGTGGAATTCATTCCATTAGCGCGTATTGAAGGTATTGTAGTGATTGTGAATAGATTCGGAGAATTTGGAGGCCGAGTCTAGAGGCAAAATCATTGCGGGTTAGAGATTTGACCGGTTTGAGGTAAGTAACGATTGTAAATCTAGTCCTGAGGGTATGAAACCCCGGATTTTGTATCATTCTACTATTTTTAGTGACGCACATGCTAGGTGACGGGCGTGTGGGCGTGCACTGTTGGGGATTTGTGACTTGGTCCGTCCCGTAGCAACTGTAAAGTTGCATACTTTGTTGAAACCATATGATACTTATATGTTTTAGAAAGAATTTCTGTAAATTAGGCTGAATGCCATGTTTGGGCCTTGCACCAAAGCTGTTTGGACCCTTAGGGGTTGTTTCCTGCCATCCTCTCATTGTTTTCGATTGAAAATCTATACCCAGTCATGTTTATACTTGTTTACCGCATAACTCAGTTTTATGACTCTATTTTGTTGAATATAAATGTTTTGGGCCGAATGCCCTATTTTACTAAATGCCCGAGTGGCTTGAGAGGTTTATGACTGAGTGAGGCCGAGGGCCTGATTTGTGAGGATGAGTGTGGATCGGGGCTTTTCGCCTGTTGCATATTTATGACTGAGTGAGGCCGAGGGCCTGATTTATGAGGATGAGTGTGGATCGGGGCTGTCCGCCTGCAACATACTTTATTATTATAGCACGTGAGTTGTCCGTGCAGCACGTGAGTTGTCCGTGCAGATTATAGTGCTTGGGCTGAAGGAGCCCCTCCGGAGTCTATACACACCCCTAGTGAGCGCAGGTACCTACTGAGTGCGAGTGCCGAGTTCTGAGTGACAGGGAGGCATGAGTGATTGTGAGGTATGCCCGAGTGGCAAGAGTGACTGTGAGGTTTGCCCGAGGGGCTGTATATGAGTGATGTTTTACCCGAGGGGCTGTTTATGATTTCATCATTTTTTCTCACCTTTGCATTGAGCCTTTGTTTTAAAAACTGTTGGAAAAATATCTTTAAATGATTTTTACTGGAACTGGGTTTAAACGAGATGTTTGATTCAAATCCTGATTTTAAAAGCATGTGGTATTTTATTGAGATTTCCTGATATGAACATTATATGCTTTATTGCTCGTCACTACTGCTCAGTCTTTATTTATTGTTGTTACTTACTGAGTTGGCATACTCACGTTACTCTCTACACCTTGTGTGCAGATTCAGGTGTAGCTGGACACGGTAGTAGTTATTTAGTGTTCTGATTGTAGATTTTCTTGGAGATAGCAAGGTAGTTATTTGGCAATCGCAGCCCCTGCTCTTCTCCCTCTTATCTTCCTCTAGTTGTATTTAGTTATTTTTCTGGCTGGGTTAGCCTTGATATTGTTAGACAGATTGTAGTAGATGCTCATGACTAGTGACACCCCGATATCGGGCTTTTCTTTTCTGCACTTTTGTTTTCTTTGATTTGAACTCCTTAAATGAAGGTTTTATGTTAACTAGTATTGAAATTATCTTTGAAATAAAAAATATCGGTTTGTTTGGAAATGAGTCGGCTTGCCTAGTTTCTCGATAAGTGCCATCACGACAGATTAGGTTTTTGGGTCGTGACATAAGCCCGAACACGTACTCGTCATCTCACGTACAGGACCTTCACGTGACACAATTAGTACAAATGACTCAAATCCTAAGGGGTAGTTTCCCCACACATAGTTAGGCAAGATACTTACCTCAAAGAAGCTAGACCGATACTCTAAAATGACCTTCTCAAGTGAAACAACCTACGGATAGCTCAAATCTAGCCAAAATAACTTCAAATTATAAATAAAACTCATAGGAAACCAATCCGTATAATAAATCTTCGATCTTTAATTAACACTAAAAAGTCAACCCAAAAGTTAACCCCTGAGCCCGCATCTCGGAACCCGATAAAATTTACAAAACCCGAACACCCATTCCGATACGAGTTCAACCACACCAAAATTATCAATCTCCGACATCAATTTGTCCTTCAAATCATCGTTTTACATTTTTGAAAGTTTTTCTCATTATCCCTAACTCAAACTACTAATTAAATGATAAAAATAAAGATAAAATCATGAAATACAATAAATATCGGATAAAGAACACTTACCCCAATCGAACACATGAAGAACCCCTCAAAATACGCTCAAATCCGAGGTCTCTAGCTCAGAAGAAGAAAAATGGACAAAACCAATGATTTTGGAATTATATTTTGTTGCCCAGGTAACATGAATCGCGATCGCGAACATCAATATGCGGTCGCGAAGAAGAAAATTACCAGCTGCCAAGAATGCAATACGCGATCGCGAATAAGGTGATGCGAATGCGGTTCAAGACTGCCTGAAAATACGCGATCGCGAAGGTAGACATGCGAACGCGAAGGAATAAAGTGGACTCCCTAGCATGGCCAACTATATGTGAACGTGGAAGAGAGAATGCGAACGCGATGCAGAAGAATTTACACGTTCACGATCACGAACCATACACTGCGAACGCGAATAAGGAAAATGGGTCACTCAACAAACAACCTACGCGATTGCGTCTGTATCTTCGTGATCGTGTGATCGCGTAGAAGGACATCAGACACCGGAACTTCGGCATTTGAAAACATAAGAAAACGACCCATTGCCCATTCGAAACACACCTGAGGCCCTTCGGACCCCGTCGAAACATGCCAACAAGTTTCATAGCATAACACGGAGCTACTTGAGGCCTTAAATCACATCAAATAATGTCGAAACTACGAATCGCACCTGGAATCAAACTTATGAATTTCCAAATCTTCCAACTTCCAAAACTCGTGCCGAAACATATCAACTCAACCCGGAATAACGTTAAATTTTGCATGCAAGTCTCAAATGACATAACAGATCTAATCCAACTCTTGGAATCTTAATCCAAGCCTGATATCGACAAAAGTCAATTTCCGGTCAAACCTCTAAACATTCTAAAACTTCAACTTTCCAATATTCGCCAAAATACTTCAAATTATCCTACAGACCTCTAAATCCAAATCTGGAAGCATGCCTAGGTCCAAATTCACCATACGAAGCTATTGGGATCGTCAAAATGACATTTCAGAGTCGTCTATACCAAAGTCAAATTCCGGTCAACTCTTACCGCTTAAGCTTCTAAAACAAGAATCCTTCTTCCAAATTGACCCTGAGTCATCTGAAAACTGAACTTGACCACACACGCAAGTCATAAAACATAATACGAAGCTGTTCGAGACCTTAAGCCTCCAAACGGGTCGTTAATTCTCAAAACTACTGGTCGGGTCGTTACAAACCTTCAATGGAGGAGAAGCCTAATCCTTCAATGGAGGAGGAGCCTAATCTTGAGTGACAAAGGTTTTATGATTTTCTACATCCCGCTGATGCAAATTTATACCCTGATTCTTCCCTCTCTCAACTCGCAGTAATTTTTAGGATGCTAAATATTAAAATGGAGAACACTTTATCACAAAAAGGCTATAACCAAATGATGCAACTGTTGAAAGAGGCTTTACCAGAAGATAATACGGTGCTTAATAACTATTATGAGACAACGAAGCTAGTGTGTAGCTTAGGTTTGCCAGTTGAAAAGATTGATTGTTGTAATTTTGGATGTATGTTGTATTGGGGTGAAGATGAGGACCTCGCATTTTGCAAATTTTGTGGCCACCAGAGGTACAAACGTCGTGTCTGTTCTCGTAAGAGGAAATTAATCTCTTACAAGAAAATGTACGAGTGGAAGCGGAGTTGCCACTGGGACTCACACGGGTGGCTCTATATATGTTGGGGAGCATCTCAAGAGACTTGTAAGTGTATTTAAAATATCTGAAAATTTCATTTAAGTTTGCACTAATTCGAATCTGATAATGTTATTTAAAATCAGTTGCCTGAAGTTGTGGGTTGCGGATTGTCTCTTGTTCTGCTTTTAATATTCAGTACTTGGAATTATTGTTTGAGAATTTCTTTTGGAAAATTCTGGCTTGTCATGTGTGCTGAAATTGAAGTTAGCAGCTAGATAAAGGAATTTTAGGTGTTGATTTCTTTCTTGCTAGCTGTTGAGCTTTTTGTTTTCAAGAGTGCACCTTTCTTAACAATTGAAAAGACATTTGTTAAAGGAATTGGCCAAATAGTACTATTAACTGTCAGATGAATTTCTACATCCGTTACAGCCATTCAATCTTTCTATTTTTTATTTCATGGCGAATGATATGAAACAAAAAAAAGTAGTAAGGTTCATTTCACCAAACACGCATCCTTGTGACACTGTTGGAAGTTTGACCCCTTTGTATTTTATATTCCTTTGTTGTTATTATCATAAGCTTAGTAGAAAGTGGCATACAAACCAAGAATAGACAGATTTTGGCACCAAAGAAAAAAGTTCTCATGTCTTTTAAGTTATCTTATTCTAAATACTTTGCCCACATAAAATCTGTGTTGTAGTTAACATCCCTAGCTGTTTTAGCATAAATTGAAAATAAATTAGGTACTTCCTTTAGATTGTGTATGACCCCCTACCTGGTGCGCGCCAAACACAAACATGTGTGTATAGCATCGATAGAAAATGTTTGGTGTTACCCCGTAACTGATACTATGAACGATGTAGGAACTTTCTCGTGTGGAAACGAACTTTCAACTTACCCTTTTTCACATAAAAGCAATAAATAGTAACTTTTTTAGTCAATCTGAACTTTAAATGATCTAAATTTGGTCGAATTGATGTATAGCCAATACAAATTTTCTTTCTGTTGTGTTCTAGAAAGAAACATCGCTAAGCGCACTTGATAAATTTATAAATTTTGCCCTCCCAATCCAAGATTTATAGATTTAGTGGAGTGGAGAAAAGTTCCAGTGAATTCAATAATCAAGATTCCTGTGGTTATCTCCTTAAACTAACAAGATTTTGAAGGTGGGAACTCGTTTAGTTTTTAGTTTCTTTGTTCTACTTAAGTTGCTTCCTTTTTCTATGTTATTTTTCAATCTCATTTTTATACAAATACTTTTTGTCAATCTGTTGAATTGAATATATTTTGTATAGGCTGTTAAAAAGGGTTGAGATCCAACACCAAGTGAGATATATTTGCACGTCCATACACATGGTAATGATGAAAAATCTTTTGTTGGTGAGAAATCTTGAATCGTACATGTAAGTCAACTTTTTAAATAATTTTATTGACTTTACTTTCATATCTTTTTTCATTTTGTAAATTGAACACTCAGTATTCTTTAATGTTTCAATTTCACTAATTATTAACTCTTCTACATGAAAAATATCAGAAAATATTACAACAACAAACACATAGTCAATCTGACATTGATCAGTGTAAAACATATTACGAAACTGCGGGAGGAGAAAAGAAAATAAGAGTGGTCTTGGATCTCAAGCAAAATGCTACTACAAGCCGAATCTTCGTGACTCTTTTGGATCTGATGCAACATCCTCAGCAACACCTTCAAATACTCAATCAACACTGATAGAGAATCTGGATGAGTTAGTGACACGATTGATTCCTGTACTGACAGATCATACAGTTCATGTAATCATTGAGCGGGTACGCGAATTAGTTTCTTTACTCTCGCATCAGCCAAATATTGATCTTACCAAATACCCATCAGATGTGGCACCTACAGTTCCTACCTCTTTTACTGCTGCTAACATTGATGAGGTTCATGCATTGGGTTCTGATAATGACTATGACTCTCCAACTTCACATAGTTAGCCTATTTTGTTTAGATTTTATTGTTGGTGTTTGTGGATGGTTTGTACTTAATTAGAAAGATATATACATTATACTATATATTTTGGACCTTATTGAATATTAATTTATATTAATATCAGTCACTTTTAATTAAGTATATTTAATAGCATTTATGTAATATGCTTGAATAAGGTAAATTTAAAATAATAAATAAATAATTAAAACAATTAGCGACAGATATTTTTCGTAGCTAAAATTAACACATAAAATTAAATCTTGCAACAGATTGGCGACAAAAGATTTTTATCACTAAAAGCAGGAAGAACTAGCGACAGATTCTTTCGTTGCTAATAAGAACAAACGACGAATTTTGTTATGAATTGTAGCGACAAAATTAGTCCAAATAGCGACGAAACCAAGCAAAATAGCGACGGTTTTTTCAGTCGCTACACTTTGCTACAGATATATTGCATCGCTAATCCTTCGCTAGATCTGCGACGATTTTGTATTTTTCGTCGTTATGAGCTTAGCTACGAGAATTTTAGAGACCAATTTGAATCCGCCGCTAAACTGGTTTAGCGATGGAAATAAGATGTTTAGCGACGGGATATGTCCGTCGCTAAATGCTATTTTTTTGTAGTGGATAAATCAGACAATGAAAAAATTATACTAAAAAAGTATATTTAATATTGTTTGGTCATTAGTCTACACCAATCTACTAATCTAAATACTCCTCATAAACAAGACTCTCGTAAAGACTACATTATGAATTCAATAGTTATGTGAAGGAGGAATTCTTAATTTATAGAGGTCAAAATATTTTCCTCCAAAAAAGAGATATGTCAAATATGGAAGAGATCTATATTTTCCTTTAAAAAAAAAGTACAATTAATTATGGTAAATAATTTACCCTTCCTTCAAATAATAGGTGAATCCAAATATGATAAGAAAATTAGGACAAGTCATAAAATAGAACTTGTGTTGGCTCACCATCTTTAGTTTTGGCAACAAAAGTAAAATGATCCCTTAAAACAACAATCAGCATCAGTGTAGATATAATTGCATTTCCGGTTTTCCCAAGTATGGTCGTAAATCCCACCACAGAGCAGTGGCGCGGCCAAAATTTGAATTTTATGGGTTCAGAATTCTAGACATTTTAAGTTACTGAATTCCAAATTAATAATTTGTACATACTATTAATTAAATTTCTTAAGATAAATAGAGAATTTGAACTAAAGTTATTGGGTTCAGCCAAACCCACACCTCGATCTCTAGCTCAACTAGCCATTGCATCCAACTATGTGAAGCCTCGGCTACTTCCATTGATTGTTTTTCTTCTTCAGGTCTAATGTTAGCTAGGTTTATGTAAATCTAAGTAGGGTAATTTTCATGCGCATATCATCAAGTTTGGGAGACTATATAGTTAGAGAAGAAGAGATCAAATTAGGTTTTATTCCTCAATGAGATAAACTTGTTTCCTAAGGAACTCAAGAATTTAATAGGTAATGGAGTTGTTATGTAAAAAAGGTTTGTTTTGTTACACCTAAGTTTGAATAATGACAATAGTGAAAATATAATTGTATCTATTTGATTGGAGGAAATTAGGATGGTAGTGCTCAATCAAAGGAAGTCAATATGTCAAGGATATCAGAAAGGAAACAAGATCAAGTACATCAAGGACAATGCTAAATCAAAGGATGTCAAGGCCATAAAAAAGAAAACATATCAGATGCAATCGCTATAAGAAGACAGTCCTTACTTCATGGATTGATTTGGAATCTAGAGATTCCGAAGATTGATCGATCAAGTCAAACCACTAATCACTCACTTGATTATGAATACGAAAAGAAATGAAGAAAATGAATCCAGCCAATCTCTTGAACATGATTCTGAGACACCCATTGGGTGAAAACTCTTAGAATATTTTGTGCCTCAATCAAGGGTCAATCTGCAACGGCTACTCAAGATTCTCGTATAAGAAGACTGGTAGACTCAAGAATTCAATCAAGCAACTTACCACTGTTTCTATGCCTTTCTAGTTCTTAGCTCAAACACTGTATTCCCGAGTTTACTAGTGTCTCAATAGATAGGAAGTGTTAGAAAACAAAACAAGAGTCATGTCAAGTTTGTAAAATATCGTTGCTGAAAATCATTGGTGGTAAATGATCCAAAAACCCACTGCTACTGTAACAAATTATTGAAGATCTAAGAGAACCCTTGTGACCCAAGGGAACTAGATGTAGGTACCACACCGGTATTGAACCAGTATAAAACCTTTGTGTTCTCAGCTTTTAAATTTCTTACAATTTATTTTCATCGTCAATCAAACCTGCTAATAAAGTTAAGTTGACTAATTCTTTTCTGAGTCAACTAAGTTTTTAATTTAGTTAAAATTCACCCCTTTGTAATTTTAATTGGTATGAGGGCAAGGACTCACAATATTGCCTAACATCAAGTGAGGAAAAGATCATGACGTCAAACACAGTTGTTGGAGCTTTATTTTAAGAAGGGACTTTTCAAGTAAGACCACCATACTTCAATGGCCAACACTTTTCACACTGAAAAGTACATATGGAAACCTATATAATGTCATACGACATCAAAATATGGTGTGTGATAAAAAAGGAAAATTTTCTAATTTTTCCAAAGAAGGATACAGATGATGAGATCATAATATCACCTGATCCTCTGGACTTAGATGAATACACCGAAGAACAAGCAATTGTTATCGAAGTGAATGCTAAGGCTAAAAATCTTTTATACAATGCCATTAGTGGTGAAGAGTATGAAAAGATATCAAGCTGTGAAACTGCTAAAGAAATATGGGACAAGTTAGAAGTCACATATAAAGGAACCAACAAAATAAATGAGACAAGAATTAATCTTCTTGTATGTGACTATGAACTATTTCAAATGAAAGACGGAGAATCTGTTGAAGAAATGTTCTCTCGATTCAGCAAAATTCTTGGAGACTTGAAATCTTTGGTAAACCAACCAGAAGCGGAGAACAAGTCATAATATTCCTAAGAAGTCTACCCACTATTTGGAAACCCAAAGTTATTGCTCTTGAATGTCATATGATGAACTCAGAGGTGACTTTATTGCTTTTGAGAAAACACACTTAGACAGGCAAGTTCATCAAGAGAAAAGAAAAATAATCATTTTAAAAGAAATTGTGGCTGAATTAGAAATTGAAGAAGAAGAAGGAGGAGGAGGAGGAGAACAAGATAAAAACATTGCTATGCTCTCCAAAGTCGTGACAAGCATGATGAGGAGAAACATGAACAATAGAAGAGGCAAGCTAAACTTCAAAAAAGGTAAGATGGGAAATGAAAACGACAAAAATGATGGAAAATGCTATGAATATGGAAAACACATACACATTCAAGTAGAGTGCCCAGAACTGAAAAAAAGACTCAGTAGAAACCTTCAAAAGAAAAGGTCTTTTGGAGCTTGGAGTGAAGAAGAAAAATTTGATCATGAAGAAATTGCCATCATGTATTTCATGGCTATGAATGATGACAGTGATGAAGACTCAAGTGAACTTAGTCACATGGCAAATGAAGGAACCAGTGAGGTACGTTCTACCATGTGTCCCAAATGTAATGAACTTCAAGAATTTATTGATATTGCACTTATTGACATTGAGAAGGTCCTAAATTAGTTTCGAAAGATTTAACGAGAAAAGAAAGGCTGGGATATGAAACTTGAAGTATGTGAAATAGAAAAAAGACATGCTTCAAGAAGAAGTTCATGAACTTCAACTTCAACTGAATGGATTGAGAAAATCCACCAGTCAAAGTTTCATTAGATCTAACTAGTCAAATTCTCATACTAATTCATTTAGGGGAAGAACTTACACCGCATGCATTCATTGTGGCAAAATAGACATAAATCTAACCATTGCAGGTTCAAAGATAAGACTTCTGAAAGTCCTATCAATCCATCTTGTTTTTGTTACGGAAAATCTGGCCATACCTCTAATTATTGCAGGTTAAAGAATAACAAAGGATGGGTTTGGCGACCCAAGGCCTCTAACCAAGCTAACAATGAGAACACTAACCGTCCAGGACCAGCATGCTTAGGTACCTAAAATCAAGTAATTTGTTTTTTGCAGGAACACCGCAAGAAGAATCGAAAAGGAAAATAGTATCTCGTTAGCGCGTGTTCCAGACATATGACAGGTGATAAATAATTATTCAAATTTGTCACTAATTTTGATGGTGGATTTGTCACTTTCGGAGACAAATCAAAAGGAAATGTAATTGGAGTACGAAGAGTTCCCCTTAGCTCATCATGTGATGTAGATGAGGTATACTTAATAGACGAACTTGGTTACAATCTGCTCAGCATCAGTCAACTATGTGACTGTGACTATGAGGTTCGTTTAAAAAAATATGGTTGATTCATTGAAGATGAATCAGGTAAAATTATTCTATCTAAAAGTAGAGATAGAAATGTCTATACTCTTAGCAATATTGACAGTCTAGGGAATCAAATTTTCTTAGCTACAATGATTGATGATCACTGGTTATGTCATAAAAAGCTTGGACATGATAGCATTCATACTATTCAAAAACTTTCCAAATGTGATCTTGTCATTGTC
The DNA here is from genome assembly GCF_000715075.1 of Nicotiana tabacum. Taxonomy (NCBI): domain Eukaryota; kingdom Viridiplantae; phylum Streptophyta; class Magnoliopsida; order Solanales; family Solanaceae; genus Nicotiana; species Nicotiana tabacum. The sequence continues at coordinate 23,966,121 of NC_134094.1, read as the reverse complement.
CTTCCAAAACTAGATTTTTCAAAAGATCAAATTTGTGATGCATGTCAATTAGGAAAATAAACTCGTTCATATTTTAAACAAAAAATATTATTTCTACTACAAAACTTCTTCAACTTTTGCATATGGATATTTTTGGTCCAACTACTAGCATTGGTGGTAGAAAATATGCCTTTGTTATTGTAGATGATTTTTCCCGTTTTACCTGGGTTATTTTTCTGAGCCATAAAAGATGTTGGTCGAATTTAGAGCTCTCTCAGGAGAGGTTTTCACCTATCACTTTGAGGTAAGTTATTTCTATACAATATGAGTTTAAATCATGCATTATGGGTAGATTTTAACATAGAAATGGTAAAAATTTTAGAAGATTATTGGAAAACCTAGGTTTTAATAAAAATGGGATTAGACCATGAAAATGGTTATGGAATCGAGTAGAAATTATATATTTTAGTTTGTGAGGTTATGGGTAACATTTATCTTCAAATATTTCTGGAATCCAGGCACGTGGGCTCGAGGTAAATTTTTAGGAATCTTCCCATTCGGGTTGGGTAATCACTATAATAGCTAAGTTATGAACTTTTGAGTATATATTGATTAATTTATGCAATATTTGGCTAGTTTCGGTTTGTTCTGCATCAACTTGAGGACTTTGATAAAATTTGTGGACCGAAAGTGAGCTTGAGAATGAGGTAAGTCTCTTGCCTAACCTTGTAAGAGGGAATTTACCCCATAAGTATTTTAAATTACTATTTGCTTCTAATTATGGGTGTGTCACGACCCAATTTCTCCTCCGTTTGGGTATCGTGATGGCACCTAGTCCTTGCCTAACAATAATTAAAATAACAATATTATTTAAATAGAATCTCTTATAGTTCCCAAAACCGGTAGTACAAGTAATAAGCTTTATAGAGTGTTTGATAGAAAACTTCTAAATACAACTGTCCAGAAATAAGAATAAACAGTGCAAAACGAAAAGTTGAAAGTGACTCCGAAGCCTGCGAACGCAGCGACAGGTTTACCTTGAGTCTCCGCAACAACAATCCACACAGCTAGCTAACGAACAATTACCTGGATCTGCACAAAACAATGTGTAGAAGAGTAGCATGAGCACATCACAACGGTACCCTGTAAGTATCAAGACTAACCTCGGTGAAGTAGTGACGGGGACTAGTCAAGACACCCACAGGTCTAATAAACTAAACAAGCATAAGTATAGGGATGACAGAACATGACATCTATCTAAGAAACCCCCGCGATATGGCTAAAGACATAGCAACTGCAATAAGGAAGGAAACAGGAAGTAACAGCGGAACACCAGAATAAGACACAGAAGAATGAACGAAAACACAACCCAAATCCAGAAATCACAATACAGTAAAGGCAAGGCAAGTAGTAACTCAACAACTGCAATAGTTTTCACATCAGGTCTCAGCCAACAACCCCAATAAATTAGTCAAATCCTTCAAGTGTAAACTTTCACCCGTAAGTTTTTAAATTGAGGTCTTTAGAATATAATCCTTTCGAATAAGAAATTATTGAAATATACTTCATTCAAATAAATATCTTTTAAACATAATTCTTTCAAGATAAAACCTTTCAAATATAAAGTTTTCAAATAATTAGCCTTCAAACATAGTTCTTTCAAGATAAATACTTTTCAAGTATAACCTTTTCAAATAAATATCTTCAAACATAGTTCCTTCAAGATAAATACTTTTCAAAATATAAACTCTTCAAGTAATATCCTTAGAGTATAAGTCACCCTGTGACACCTAAGCATGGAAGATTAGCAACTCCGAATACAGATATAACCACAGGGAAAATCAACCGGGATATCATCCCATAGTCCCGAATTAATTATGCAAGACAGGGGGATCTCCCGAAATATGTCCGTAGTCCTAATTTAAATATACAGTGTTGGGGGATCTCCCAGAATACGTCTGTAGTCCTAATTTAAATATGCAGTACTGGGGGATCTCCCGGAATACGTCCGTAGTCCCAAAATAAATATGCAGTACTGGGGGATCTCCCGGAATACGTCTGTAGTCCCAATTTAAATATGCAGTGCTGGGGGATCTCCCGGAATACGTTTGTAGTCCCAATTTAAATATGCAGCGCAAACAATTGAGATAATAACTATAACACGACAGAAACCTCATACATCACCACAACGAGTACAAAAGCAACAATGACAGAAATGCAAGGTACGACGAGCAAATCAACTCAAGAATTTAAATCACAAGAATGGTAGAACTCATTCACAAGGAATAACCACAGTAAAGAATGCTAGGCACAAGTAGAACAGCTTAACAAGGGAAAACAAAACAAAAATGTAGCAACAATTCCACAATATTCAAGTCAACAATAAGAAGCCAACACGAGTCAAATAGTTCCAAATAATGGCAAGTCAACTAAGATATAGGTTATCTAAACTCCTTTTGAGGTTGAGCAATTACGAGAAAAATTCAACAATTCAAGTAAGGATAAGCAGCGAAAGATAATCATAACTCCAATTAAGACTAAACAATTATAGGATGAGAAAATAATGATTTCAATAAAAGATAAGCAGTTATGAAAAATATAGCACGCCGATAGAAGAGGTAAAATCTTTGGTTAAGTCAAATAAGGGTCAAATAGATAGTAAGAGTGAATCCTAAAGGAATTATCTCTAATCAAAGCATGTAGAGGTGAAACTAGCAAATAGGAATTCAAACGTATCAAAAACAACATCATACATAGTGAATATAAGGACATAAGAACCCTAAAAGGACAACTTTCCACAAATAAGTCCAAGCACGCACTCGTCACCTCGCGTACACAGAATACAATCAACATAGATGACTCAAATCCTAAGGGGTAGTTCGCCCACACAAGGTTAGGCAAGATGCTTACCTCGAGTCAAGCTCAATTAATCCGTAAGAATGCCCTTTCCACAAATATCTGGCTCTGAATGGCCCAAATCTAGCCAAAAGCAATTACATATCATATTTACAATCATAACAGACTCATCTAATTAATTAAATCAATACTTAAATAAAAATTCCGAAATTCGCCCTAAAAGTCGACACGGGTCCACGTCTCGGAATCGGGTAAAAGTCATAAAATACGAAATCTCATTCACTCACGAGTCTAACCATATCAAATTTACTAAAATCCGACACCAAAATCTCGATCAAAATCCCAAAATTCGGCCTAAGAACCTTTCTCAAATTTTCACCCCAAATCTGAATTTAAACGATGAATTCTAGCATAGATTAGTGGAATATAACCATAAGGGAGTTAAGAATGATTACCCAAAAACTTTCTTAGAAAATCTCTCCAAATTTCGCCTTCTACCGAGCTCTCAATCAAATTTGTGAAGTGAACTTCAAACCCTCTTTTCTGCCCCTTTTCTGCCCTGTTATTCCGCATCTGTGGACCTTGGGTCGCGCCTGCGACGCCGCACCTGCAGAATTTCCTTCGCAGGTGTGGAAACGACTTAAGAGGGTTGGGTCCGCTTCTGCAGAAAAAGGGCCGCACCTGCGAGTGCGCGCCTGCAGACTATTGTCTGCTTCTACGATCTCCTCCGCACCTGCGTGACCCTAACGCATCTGCGGGCATCGCATATGCGGAATTCACCTCGCACTTGTGACCCCTGACACTCTTCTATTTTTCCGCTTCTGCGCTTGCCTCCCTGAATGTGTGATCACGGACCTGCGGTCTCTCCACCGCAGGTGCTAAAATGACAGATGCCTGAAGACTTCAGCAGCAACACAAATCCAACTCTTGATCCGTTAAGCACTCGAAACTCACCCGAGCCCCCCCGAGACCTCAACCAAATATACCAACCAGTCCTAAAACACCATACAAACTTAGTCGAGCCCTCAAATCACATCAACTAATGCTAAAATCACGAATCACCTTCCAATTCAAATTTAAAGAACTTGAAACTTTAAATTCCTACAACCGATGCTGAAACCTATCAAACCACGCCCGAATGACCTCAAATTTTGCACACAGATAAAAAATGACACTAAAAACCCACAACCACTTTCAGAAATCCATTCCGATCTCGATATCAAAATTTCCACTATCAACCGAAATCGCCGAGAATCTAACTTTCGACAATTCAAGCCTAAATCTACTACAGACCTCCAAAACACATTCTGGACGCGCTACTAAGCTCAATGTCACTCAACGGAGCTAACAGAGTCAACATAATTCCATTCCGGATCCGTCTTCACATAGTTCCGACTACGATCTAAATTCTAAGACTTAAGCTCTCATTTAGGGACTAAGTATCCCAAATCACTTCGAATCACCCGATAATTGAATTTAACCATGCACGCAAGTCAAGGCACATAATACGAAGCTGCTCAGGGTCTTATGCCGGCAGACACGACTTAAATTCTCAAAACGACCGGCCGGGTCGTTACATCCTTCCCCTCTTAAACAAACGTTCGTCCTCGAACGTGCTAAGAATCGCCTCGAAGTCTTCAATCACCGATAGCACATATTCAACTTACACCCGTGGGGGGACCCTACGTCACCCCAATCCATATAAGACTAACGACACCATCCCAACTGTAATTTATCCTTTCTATCAACACCGCTAAGCCTTAGAGTCAAAAATTCTCACCTTCCATTTGTCTTCAAAAGACCCGATTCTAAATCCATAACCGATATCAGTCTCAACCAGCTGTAACAACTCTTGCCTACACCCACAAGGTACAACTGCACAACAAGACACACCACACATAGGCCCATAATAACATTTCTGATCACTATAGCTACCCGAAATCAAAACCATCACCGGCAATTAGCCTTATATCCATTAGAACCATGTTTCAACCTCCATAACACTGACAACGATGCAAAAAAATACGAAGATCTCTTAACTATACACCCGAATCAATAAGTCACAACTAACACCACCGGTCACACACCCCACAAGCAAAAACTCAAGAAGCACATAACGAGAATGACTGAATACGTAAAGAGAAAAACATAAGAGAAATATCAAACAAGCACGACATGCACAACTCTCTAACAGTACCATACTACGAATCAATTTTAAATAGGAAAAATCAAAGTATATGAACAAATCACAAGAATCTCATCTTGATATAACTTCCACCGCGGCATGCAACCCGGCTCAAACATATCAAATCACCTAGAATCGCGAGGGTCTCACCCTCAACTCTGAATCACAAGTCGAATACACATCATACCAATGTAAATCTTTCACTAATTCAATTCTGCCAATAAAATCACAACACTTACTAAACCCTCACCCCGATAGAGTATCAAATTACAAATCGTAACCAATTTACTCAAGAATCACATCAAACCTACCATAATGGACAACATGAATTCACTTTTAGTCTCGAAACTTTCGATAATGAATAGAAACAAATGATAGACACGGGCTACCACTCATAGAGTCTCCTAACAGGGGTAAACACCTAAACAAAATACTAAGTCGTGAACTTACCCATAGGTGGGACAACAAATAGGGAAACTTGCCCCGATAAGCACAACCGAATCAAAATACGAATGGTGCCCCTATACAACAAATCAAAAGCATACTTGTAAGACATCATCTGGCGCAGTAGCCTCAAGCCTATTATATGAATACATCAATGGGTCGGGCTTTCCCCTCTTGGGTGCCCTCTACTCTCCCGAATACTCCACTGTGACACACCTGTCCGTAATCTAGGACAATCTCTCACCCTGTGGCTGGTATCTCCACACTCGAAGCAACCTCTATGCTGACGTGGTTGTAGGAACTGTGCGGTACGGGTACTCTGAGACCCATGAGCACCTGACACATTGTGCGAAGCCTGAAGTGCAAACCGAACTGGCTGACCCACAAAACCTCTACCATGTCGTACCCTGCCTCCAAAATAAAGACCAGTAGATCTCTCCAGTCTACGAGGCCTCCTCACCTCCTTGTCCTCTCTCTCCTGATCTCACCTGTACTCTCTCTCATGGCCCCGCATGTCCTCTATACGTCGAGCGATCCCTACCACCTGCTGAAACGAAACATCTGACTCTAACTCCCGAGCCATACTGAACCGAATATCATGCCTGAGTCCCTCAATGAATCTACGGACACACTCTCTAACTGTGGCGACCAAAACAGGTGCATGCCTAGCCAAATCACTAAATCTCACGACATACTCTACATTGACAAAGTGCCCTGGTGCAGCTTCTCAAACTCCACGCGCCATGCATCTCGATGGGACTGAGGTACAAACTCTCTCAGGAACATCTATGAAAACTGAACCCATGTAAGTAAAGCTAACTCGACTGGGCTACCCATCTCATATGCCCGCCACCACTGATAAGCCTCTCCCTTAAGCTGGAACGTAGTGAAAGAAACCCCACTTGTCTCAACAATATCAATAGTGCGGAGGATGTTATGGCACTCCTCCAGAAAACCCTGTGCACTCTCTGAAGCCAAACCGCTAAATGTAGGAGGGTTATACCTCTTGAACCTTGCAAATCTAGGCTTCCCTTCCTCGGATGCTGCTGCTCTGACCATAAGCTAAACTGGAACCACGCCCTGTGTTACCATGACACCTGGAACTTGACCAACGTGAACTCGCAACTCTGGAGTGTGGGCGGCGGGAGCCTGGGATCCTCCCCCGGTCTGTGAAGTAACTGGTGCAACCAGAATAGCCCCGCTTAAGCCAATATACCAAACATGCTCAGGAACTGTGCTAAAGCCTCCTGAAGTCAGGCGGTAATAGCAGGCGCCTTCGGTTCTTGCCCCCAACTGGAACTACTGGCAGCCCCCCAACTGCTCCTCTGTTAGGTGCCCTAGCTGCAGCACGTGCTCCTCGTCGGCCTGTGCCTCTGACCATAGCGACATCTACTCCGGGGGTAACATCATCAGGAACCGCAACTCGTGTCCTCACCATTTGTGAGAGAATGGAATTGTAAATTTCAAACTTCAAGATCAATGAACTCGCACGATAGGAATGAAGGAAGAGAAATTGTCCTAATAGTTCCATAGCCTCTCGAAGATAAGTATAGACGTCTCCGTACCAATCTGCAAGACTCTACTAAACTCGCTTATGACTCGTAGCACCTATGAACCTAGGGATCTGATACCAACTTGTCACAACCTAATTTCCCCTACGTTTGGTATCGTGATGGCACCTAGTCTTAAGGACTAGGTAAGCCTAACAATAATTAAAACAACAATATTATTTAAATAGAATCTCTTATAGTTCCCATAACCGGTAGTACAAGTCATAAGCTCTATAAAGTGTTTGCTAGAAAACTTCTAAATACAATTGTCCAAAAATAAGAATAAACAATGCAAAACGAAAAGTTGAAGGTGACTCCGAAGCCTGCGAACGCAGCGGCAGGTTTACCTTGAGTCTCCGCAATAATAGTCCACACAGCTAGCTAACGAACAATTACCTGGATCTGCACAAAACAATGTGTAGAAGAGTAGCATGAGCACACCACATCGGTGTCCAGTAAGTATCAAGACTAACCTCGGTGAAGTAGTGACGAGGACTAGTCAACACACCCACTGGTCTAATAAACTGAACAAGCATAAGCATAGGGATGACAGAACATGGCATCTATCTAAGGACCCCCGCGATATGGCTAACGACATAGCAACTGCAATAAGGAAGGAAAAACAGGAAGTAACAGCGAAACACCAAAATAAGACATAGAAGAATGAACGAAAACACAACCCAAATCCAGAAATCACAATACAGTAAAGGCAAGTAGTAACTCAGCAGCTGCAATAGTTTTCACATTAGGTCTCAGCCAACAACCCCAATAAATTAGTCAAATCCTTCAAGTGTAAACTTTCACCCGTAAGTTTTTAAATTGAGGTCTTTAGAATATAATCCTTTTCAATAAAAAATTATTGAAATATACTTCCTTCAAATAAATATCTTTCAAACATAATTCTTTCAAGATAAAACCTTTCAAATATAAATTTTTCAAATAATTAGCCTTCAAACATAGTTCTTTCAAGATAAATACTTTTCAAGTATAACCCTTTCAAATAAATATCTTCAAACATAGTTCCTTCAAGATAAATACTTTTCAAAATATAAACTCTTCAAGTAATATCCTTCGAGTATAAGTCACCCTGTGACACCTAAGCATGGAAGATTAGCAGCTCCGAATATAGATATAACCACAAGGGAAATCTACCGGGATACCGTCCCGTAGTCCCGAATTAATTATGCAAGACAGGGGGATCTCCCAGAATATGTCCGTAGTCCCAATTTAAATATGCAGTATTGGGGGATCTCCCGTAATGTGTCCGTAGTCCCAATTTAAATATGCAGTACTGGGGGATCTCCCGGAATACGTCTGTAGTCCCAAAATAAATATGCAGTACTGGGGGATCTCCCGGAATACGTCGGTAGTCCCAATTTAAATATGCAGCACAAACAACAGAGATAGCAACTATAACACGATACGAGTACAAAAGCAACAATGACAGAAATGCAAGGTACGACGAGCAAATCAACTCAAGAATTTAAATCACAAGAACGGTAGAACTCATTCACAAGGAATAACCACAGTAAAGAATGCTAGGCACACGGAGAACATCTTAACAAGGGAAAACAAAACAAAAATGTAGCAACAATTCCACAATATTCAAGTCAACAATAAGAAGCCAACACGAGTCAAGTAGTTCCAAATAATGGCAAGTCAACTAAGATATAGGTTATCTAAACTCCTTTTGAGGTTGAGCAATTACGAGGAAAATTCAACAATTCAAGTAAGGATAAGCAGCGAAAGATAATCATAACTCCAATTAAGACTAAATAATTATAAGATGAGAAAATAATAATTTCAATTAAAGATAAGCAGTTATGAAAAATATAGCACGACGATAGAAGAGGTAAAATCTTTGGTTAAGTCGAATAAGGGTCAAATAGATAGTAAGAGTGAATTCTAAAGCAATTATCTCTAATCAAAGCATGTAGAGGTAAAACTAGCAAATAGGAATTCAAACGTATCAAAAACAACATCATACATAGTGAATATAAGGACATAAGAACCCTAAAAGGCTAACTTTCCACAAATAAGTCCGAGCACGCACTCGTCACCTCGCGTACACAGAATACAATCAAAATAGATGACTCAAATCCTAAGGGGTAGTTCCCCCACACAAGGTTAGGCAAGATGCTTACCTCGAGTCAAGCTAATCAATCCGTAAGAATGCCCTTTCCACGAATATCTGTCTCTGAATGGCCCAAATCTAGCCAAAAGCAATTACATATCATATTTACAATCATAATAGACTCATCAAATTAATTAAATCAATACTTAAACAAAAATTCCGAAATTCGCCCTAAAAGTCGATACGGGCCCACATCTCGAAATCGGGTAAAAGTTATAAAATATGAAAGCTCATTCACTCACGAGTCTAACCATATCGAATTTACTAAAATCCAACACCAAAATCTCGATCAAAACCCCCAATTTTGGCCTAAGAAATTTTCTCAAATTTTCACCCCAAATCTGAATTTAAACGATGAATTCTAGCATAGATTAGTGGAATATAAGCATAAGGGAGTTAAGAATTATTACCCAAAAGCTTTCTCAGAAAATCTCTCCAAATTTCGCCTTCTACCGAGCTCTCAATCAAATTTGTGAAGTGAACTTCAAACCCTCGAATCTGCCCCTTTTCTGCCCTATTATTCCGCATCTGCGGACCTTGGGTCATACCTGCTACGCCGCACCTGCGGAATTTCCTTCGCAGGTGCGGAAACGATTTAATAGGGCTGGGTCCGCTTCTGCCGAAAAAAGGCCACACCTGCGAGTGCGCGCCTGTGGACTATTGTCTGCTTCTGTGATCTCCTCCGCGCCTGCGTGACCCTAACGCATCTGCGGGCATCGCAAATGCGGAATTTACCTCGCACCTGCGACCCCTAGCACTCTTCCATTTTTCCGCTTCTGCGCTTGCTTCCCCGCATGTGCGATCAGGCACCTACGGTCTCTCCACCGCAAGTGCGAAAATGACAGATGCCTGAAGACTTCAGCAGCAACACAAATCCAACTTTTGATCCGTTAAGCACTCGAAACTCACCCGAGCCTCCCGGGACCTCAACCAAACATACCAACCAATCCTAAAATACCATACGAACTTAGTCGAGCCCTCAAATCATATCAACTAATGCTAAAATCATGAATCACCTTCCAATTCAAACTTAAAAAAATTAAAACTTTAAATTCCTACAACCGATGCCGAAACCTATCAAACCACGTCCGAATGACCTAACATTTTGTACACAGGTCAAAAATGACACTACAAACCCACAACCACTTTCGGAAATCCATTCCGAGCTCGATATCAAAATTTCCACTATCAGCCGAAATCGCCGAAAATCTAACTTTCGCCAATTCAAGCCTAAATCTACTACAGACCTCCAAAACACATTCCGGACGCGCTCCTAAGCTCAAAATCACTCAACGGAGCTAACAGAGTCGACATAATTCCATTCCGGATTCATCTTCACACAGTTCCGACTACGGTCCAAATTCTAAGACTTAAGCTCTCATTTACGTATTAAGTGTCCCAAATCACTTCGAATCACCTGATAATTGAATTCAACAATGCACGCAAGTCAATACACATAATACGAAGCTGCTCAAGGCTTTACGCCGTCGTACGGGACTTAAATTCTCAAAACGACCGGCCGGGTCGTTATAGGGTGCTACATACGCACGAAGTGATGAGAGTCTGTGCGTAGCTACAAATCATGCTTATGTCCGGGGTAGTTTTAGGACCCTATCATGACATACTTGTATTGTTTTCACTCTACTTGTTAATTTAAATGCTTAAATTATATTGAAACTTGATAAAAGATTCGTAAAGACCGAACTTCAGTTACTTTGAGTTTTGGCGAGTTACTTGACCACTGATAGAAATTTTGCCTCCTTGTGTATTAGTCTTGTGATAACCGTTAAATCGGATATTCGTTGAGTATTCTCTTTTTTTTTGTGGAGCAGGCATAACACCTCGACAGTATAATAGATGCATGTATGGTTCGTGCCGGTCGACCCTCGGCAGTGTACACATTATTCTGGATCGGGTCGTACGATCTCGGCATAAATCATGCGTGATAATGCTCGGAGTCTGATTACACTTGATATTACCTTCATGACTTGAGAAATTATAACTTACTTGATGGACCGTATTTGTTGAAGTTAGTATGTGCTACTTGGAGATTATAAATTGATTTTTAGTTAAAGAATCACTTATTCACTGTTTGTTATTATATTATTATTATTATTATTGACGTATTCCATGCCTATTTAGGATTTTTGTATTTTATCTATTGGCCCATAGTAAGTGTCGATGTCGATCCCTCGTCACTAGTTCTTCGAGGTTAGACTAGATACTTACTGGGTACATGTTGTTTATGTACTCACGCAACACTTCTTCATTAATCGTGCAGGATCTGAGGCAGGTGCATCTGCCAGTCATTCAAGCGTGCACCCCCGTTACCCCGAGGCATAGTGGTGAGTTGCTATCTATGTCCGTTCTGCAGCACCCGCAGTCTCTCTTTTGTATTTATTTTATGTCTATCTTATTCGAGACAATAGCATAGGTGATTTTGTATATTCTACTAGTTGCTCATACACATGTGACCCGGGTTTTGGGAACATTCTTGTAGACACTTTATGGTTTTGAGTATTAGATTCACTGTATTTATTCTCTCATTATTTATGCTTTACTATACTATAATTTTTCACTAATCACTTTCTCAATAAATAAAAAAATCAACTACTTTGAAATTATTAAAAATAACAAATACATGACTAGTTCACCATTGACTTGCCTAGCGGCGACGTTGGGCGCCATCATGGACTATAGGAAAAATTGGGTCGTGACAATTTCTCTTATATTTATCATATATTAGCTTATTTTAACTCTTATTACTCGTCTAGCTTCACTTTTAGAATAATCAATAGTACTCGATCCAAAAATAAAGAGAAAAATAAATAGTAGTAGTTCTTTTCGTTAAAAATAAATAGTAGTACTACTTCAATTTTTAGGGTTCATAATAAAATAACTATTTTATTCAATGTGAACTCTAATTTAAAGGTGTAATAGCACGTGTATCCCATATTTACACAATTTTAAAAAATTATGTAAATATTATTAATTTATATATTTGAGTTATAAATAATTAAAAAAAGAACATAAATCCGTAAAAATTAGGAATGTTAATCTAATTAGTTAGCTTAATAACACATATATCAGATGCCTTATTGTGATGTCATGCCTTGCCTCGAATTACTAAAGTTATTCAATTCTCTTCTTTTCTGTTGGATCAATTAGCATAATATACTTGATATAAATAAATTAATGATAAAATTATTATAATAATTTATTTATTGTCTCTAAAATTATATTTTGAACTTGACATGAAATTGTTATGTGTCATTTCGTAGGCATTTCTAAAAGATTTGTTTTTTAAAAAAAGAAATTAACTCCCGTAATCATATCAAGTTGGCATATGTTATATACGAATCCAATGGTTGAATTATTATTTTTTATTGAGATATATTTACTTGAACCTATGTGCTAACATATAATAAAAATACTAACAGTAAAAGAAAAGAAATAGTACGCGTGGGCAAATAGAATTCAAAAAGGATATAACTTTTATAATAATTCTAGTAAGGCAAACTTCATAATTAAAAATCTTATTATCTTCAAAAGAAAAAAAAATCTTCATAACTCAATCATGTTGTAATAGTTTAGCATCCTGTCACTTCTATCTCGTTAAAGAAAGCTTCAAAAACAAAGTCTAGGAAGGAAAAGATTTATTTTACCTAAAAAGGAAGGAAAAGATTCTATATGGTTTTAAAGTATTAAATATTAAGATTTTTTTATATAATTGAAATAAGGAAAGATTTAATAAGTAACATTTTAGTTGGTTTTAAATTAAAGTCCTAAATCTTAAAAAAATAATTAAATTATAATTTTATCCATTGTTAAATCTATTTTTAGAGGGTAAAAAACGCGAACGACATTTTGCTAAGAGCCTTCGTGCTTTTAATATAAACTAGTTTATACGTACGCGCATTGCGCGTGTACCTTTTTTTAAAAAACAAATTCATAAATATAATATTAAAGTTAAGTTTTTGCGTTATAAAATAAAAATGTATGTACCTGATGATTATTGATCCTATATAGTTAACTTAATAATGAATAAAACTGCCTTGTAGAAGTTTTCGATCATCAGTAGATGTATTTATATTTCTTTTTACTATGTCATTTTCACGTACACATGGTAAGTGATTTAATAGTACTTAGGTTTTTTCTCTTATTTGTTCTCGTAATTTAAAAAGTATCTAGTTCCAAATTCAAATATATATTCTAATTAAAGAAAAAAGCATGCAAACCAAAAACATGGAGTGTATTTTGAATGAATTAGCTTTAAAATTCTAATTTCAGTCATAATTCTACCAACAAATAAATTAGGTTACTTTTTAATTAATATGAATTCCATTAAACTCTAATACCTTCCATTGAATTCTAATTTCTTTTATGTCTAGAACACATTGAAGAAAGTTTTAATTTATTCGTCGAACTTGTTAGAATAATTCTATCCAACTTAGAGTGTAACTTACCAAAGTTAAAAGAATATCAAAGTAACAAATTCATAACTAATAAAGTCCAAATTTTAATCTTACCAAAAATAAATGATTAAATATAATTATAGTTTTATACACTTATAAAAGCTAAAAAGGTGGATCAACACTTAATGTTGAGCTTATAGATGTAAATAGAGATGAATGGAAGGAAATGAGCTGACGGAGGACTTATGACTCAAAGAAATAAAACTTAATAAATTACATAGGAGATCAGATTATATGAATATACATATATGTAGATCATGAAATTAAAGAATCACGACCTCGAATTAGTTTTTGTGTAAAAACATTTACATTAAGATGCGAAGACTTTTTAAAACGCAACTCGGTCGGTGCTGTTATGATCCAAAATATCATCTTTAAATTTAATAATTAATTCTGTGTTCTAAGATCTCAAAAAGCACTATTTATCATTCCTCGACTTGCGTGTGCAATGTGTAAAATTTTCTGCAAGTTTTTATGTGAAAAATAGATTAAAATATGAATTAGAGCTTTAAAACTCAACTGAGTTGACTTTGGTCAACATTTTGAGCAAACACACTCGGATCAGTATTTTGACAATTCCGATAGGTCTGGATCGTGAATTGGGACTTGGGCGTATGCCCGGAATCAAATTCCGAGGTCCCTAGCCCGAGATATGGAATTTTGATGAAAAATTAAAAGTTTAAGTTTAAATAGTGACCGGTTGTCGAATTATGTGCAAACGACCCTGGAGTAGAATTTTGATGATTTCAACAACTCAGTATGGTAATTTTGGACTTAGGAGCGTGATCGAAATTTTATTTGGAAGTCCGTAGTGGAATTAGGCTTGAAATGCCGAAAGTTGAATTTTTGGGAAGTTTGACCGAGGGGTTGACTTTATGATATCGGGGTCAAAATCCAATTCTGAAAATTTGAGTACCTCCGTTATATCATTTATGACTTGTGCGCAAAATTCGAGGTAAATCGGACGTGATTTGATAGGTTCCGGAGTCATATGTAAAAATTAAAAATTTCAAAGTTGATTAGGCTTGAATCTATGTGTGATTCGTGTTTTAGTATTGTTGGATGTGATTTGAAGGCTCGACTAAGTTCGTATGATGTTTTAGACTTGTTGGTATATTTGGTTGAGGTCCCGGGGGCCTCGGGTTAGTTTCGGATGGTTAACGGATCAAATTCGGACTTAGAAGAAATAGCTGAAGTTTCTGCCCTCTGCTGCATTCGCACCTGCGGAAATTCTATCGCAGGTGCGAGCTCGCAGAAGCGAGCCTGGCAAGCACAGATGCGCAAATGGACTATAGGGCAATGGTCGCAGGTGCGAGGGAAATTCCGCACCTGCGTGAGCACAAATGCGGAGGGATGCGCACAGAAGCGGCTTGCGCAGGAGCGCAAACAGGCGCGCAGATGCGGGCAAAGGCACAGATGCAGGACTTTTTCCTCACATGCGGTTGGCGCAGAAGCGACCAAGTTGCCGCAAATGCGAAAATCCCTGGACAGTACAAAAACAGAGGGGTTCAAGCTCGGGTAGGGCAATTTTGGGCATTTCAAGCTCGGGTAGGGCAATTTTGAGCAAGGTTTTCACGGAAAACCTTGAGGTAAGTCCCTTGTGATCATTTTTACTCCATAATATTGAATTATCATCAAATAATCCGACTAGATTACATGTTTTTGAGGTGTGAATCGGGGGTTGGAACTTAGGGATTTGAAAATAAGATTTGAAGCTTTGAGGGTCGAGTTAGGGTCGGATTTTGATAAAATTGGTATGGTTAGACTCGTGAGATTTTGGATTTTGTAACTTTGGTCAGATTATGTTTAGTATTTTCTTATAGAATTAATTCTATAATTTTTGTTGACTGTATTGAATTAATTATGACTAGATACAAGTCAATCGAAATCGGAAAATTGAGGAAAAAGCATACTACTTGGTTAAATTGGAGCAAGTCGAGGTAAGTGACTTATCTAACCTTGTGTGTGAGAAATTTCCCCTAGGATTGGTATTAATTGTAATGTGATGAAAGTCGTATACACGAGGTGACGAGTGTGTACACAGACTAAATGTGAAGGATTATGTTTTTTAAATTATGAAGATCACTGTTGCATAATAATTAATTTATTAAATCTTGTTATATTCTCCATCATTGATTTGATTTGTATACTTTAAATTTGCTTGACCTTTTTTTGCTAATTATTTTACCTGTTTGGTTGAAACTTGGTTTCTTTTATTCTGTGCATTATTTAAAATTAATTTTTTTTAAATTAAATATTATTAATATGAAGTATTTGACATTTTAAATTTGGTATTGAAGCAACGTGTTAAAGATTTTGAAATATTATTTTGCTAAATTATTTATTCCTGAATATTTTTGTAAGATTTTTGTACTCATTGTGATGGAGCCGTGGGCTCTTTATTGTGAAAAAATATTATTGATGATTTATGTTGGCATGAACCGTGAGCTCTTTATTGTGGAAAATATCATTGATTTAGTTTTGCGAATTGAAATATTTGGGCACTTGAGGTGAAAATTATGATATATTGTGATATTGATACGCATGCGGTGGTATAAGGTCTTGGTATTGAAACGCATGCGGTGAGATAAGGGTGGCTTGATACGCGTAGCTAGTAGGGGGAACTACTAGAAGTCATGCGGTGTGATAAGGATGGCTAAAACGCGGGATGCTATTTTGGGAAAAATGTTTTCTTTAAAATAAATTGTGAAGGCTCCCGCGGTGAGATAAGGAAATGAGATATTGTGAATTTATTTATGATTTGGGACTACGAGGCGGTACCTCAGTAGTGCCCTTGTTGATATTGATTTATGGCCATAGTTGCCTTCGATTAATTGTTGTGATTTTCATAAAGTTGAAAGGAATTCTGTTTTGATTCCACGAGATATTATTTGCAATTATTTGGTGTCATTAAATATGACATACTATTTGATTCATTTTCATAGTCATTTTATCTTATTAAATTGTTTAAATATTTTTTCATGTCATTATCTATTCTCCAGTAGGGCCTGACCTGACCTCGTCACTACTCTACTGAGGTTAGGCTTGACACTTACTGGGTACCGTTGTGGTGTACTCATATTACGCTTCTGCACATCTTTTTGTGCAGATCCAGGTACATCTTACCAGTCTAGACGTTAGTGAGTTACCTACGCACGGAGATTTCGAGATATATCTGCCAGCGTCCGTAGACTCCGGAGTCCCCTTCTATCATTTTACGTTGCTTCCTTATTTTTCTTTAGACTTGATACATAGAAACATTGAGAATAAACTTTTAGAAGCTTGTGACTTATTTTTACCAGGTTTTGGGAGTTATAATTATTAGAACTGTAGTTTATTTATTTCAGATATTTATGATTATTTCGCATCGATAGGCTTACCTAGTCTTAGAGACTAGGTGTCATCACGACCTCCTACGGAGGAAATTTGGGGTCGTGACAAGTGCCTTATCCAACCACTTATTTTACGCATAGCCTGCATAATTATTAATTAAAGCTCAACAACCTGTTTTCTATGCAAGATTAAACCTAAAATATGATCAGACCATATTATATATACCATAAGCAAGAAACAAGAAGCAAATTGGATTTGTTTTTTAATAAAAAGAGCTTAAAGAGAATGCATGAGATCTCACATTTTGGAGATATAGAACATCAACTATAAGAAGAAGAAGAAAAGTTAATATTGATCATCAGATGTGTCCAAACGGATACTAACAATTCAATTATGTTCAACAAAGAGACAATTTCACCATGAAATTTTGAAAGTTAAAGTTATAAAAGTTTCAAACCTAGCTTGTAATGACGGAGAGGCTCTATTTTCGGTTAAGAATTTATTATACTACCAAATGTAAAAGAAGAGCTCAAATTTAATTGGAAGGAATTGTCGTAACAAACAATTCTGAAACTGTCACGACCCAAAATTCAACTAGTTATGATGACATCTAACCTCACCCGCTAGGTAAGCCAAATAACAACAATCCGATTCAATTAATATTTAACTGACTCTAATACACTCCCCAAGGACTGGTAGTACAAATCATGAGTTTCTAATATTAGAATTTACAAAACTGGAGTGAAATAAAAATACGTCATCTGTCTGAAATATACACGAACAGATTAAAAATTTCAAAGCTACCATGAACAAGAGGAAGTTGTGACTAGATCGCAAGTATATTTTCAAATCCAACTCCCGCCGTATGCAACAACATCAACATCAACATCAGAAATCTGCACGCAAGGTGCAGAAGTATAGTATGAGTATAACCGACCCCATGTACTCAATAAGTAACAAACCTAACCTTAGGTTGAAAGTAGTGACGAGCTTGTACTAAGGTCAGAATCCACTCCAATAACCAATAACATCTCATAACAATACAATTTAAAGCAGCATAAGTAATAACTCAATAATAGAATGCTCAACTCGTATATAATTCCGAAAAATAAATATTTTCTTTTCAAGTATAATAGTAAAACTCAAATCCTTTGCCGAAAATCACCAAAAATATGAGTAAGTCTTAAATCAGTGATTTTTCTCAAAAACTTTAATGACATATAAGAAATTTCATTATCAGATGGCATGAGAAAAATACTTCTTTATGCCTACATATCGAGTATGTATGTCTAATGCAATGCATATAAGAAAATCAGTAAGTCTTAAATCAGTGATTTTTCTCAAAAACTTTAATGACATATAAGAAATTTCATTATCAGATGGCATGAGAAAAATACTTCTTTATGCCTACATATCAAGTATGTATGTCTAATGCAATGCAACACAGTGATAAACTCATGTACTCACACTCTCCGAGTACTCAATCACTCAATACTGTATATGGCCAATCCAGCCCAGAGAAGATCCATCCCATATATATACATAAAAACTGACATTCAGTCACTTAGTAATGTATCGGGCCAATCCAGCCCTGGGGTCACGGCCCAAAATCCTTTAAAGGTCGTGATGGCGCCTAACACCGCTGTCAGGCAAGCCAACGATAATTAATTAACTTAATTACTCATTTTAGTATTTTCAAATCGTAATTTCCTTCAATTAAATAGTAAAGGATAGGACTTACGGAGTAAATGATAATATTTTCGCAACTAAAATACTGAACAACCCATAACCACTCCCAAAACCCGGTGTCACAAGTGCATGCGCATTAACTAGGGAGTGAAATAAATTATAGCATCTATCCGAAATACAAATATGACATGAAAGATATAAATAACGCTGAAGGAGACTCTGCTGGCTGCAGATCGTAGTATAGAATGCATCTCGCCTAAGTCCTCGCAATAACCGCGCCTCTGAACCCACAAGGCCACTAGACATATATATACCTACACAAAAATGTGTAGCAAGTGTTGTATGAGTACGTAAATGAACACGTACCCAGTAAGTATCTAGTCTAACCTCAAAGAAGTAGTGATGAGAGGTCGACTCTGACACTTACTATGGGCTAACAATAAGTATGTCAAAATTTTAATTAAGCAGGGATTACATGAATAATACTAAAAACCCAATAATAGGAAACAGTAAATAATCCCTTCACCAATATTAAGTCCCAAATTTATTTTTCATCATTTAACAATTTATATCTCAAGCCAAAGAAGCAATATCAATTATAATTGATTCCAAAGATTTATCATGCGCAAATTATGCCGAGGTCGTACAGTCCGATCAAATATAATATTTAAACTGTACACTGCCGAGGCTCGAACGACACGAACCATAGATGCATCTATCTGCTACCGAGGCGTTCGACACACTCCACAAATAAAAAATATTTTAAGGAAAATACAAATTCTCAATAACAGTCAAGTATTCCATTCACAACTTCAAGCAAGTGAAATTTAATTCTTTTATCCGGTTTCAAAAGACTTAAGCAATTAAGTTAACAAGTAGGGTACAAATATTGTAAGTATAGTATGATATGGGTCCTAGACTACCTGGACAATAGCATAATTAGTAGCTACGTATGGACTTTCATCACCTCGTGCATACGTAGCCCCCACAAATCGATGCACATTTTACTTCAATTCACCGATAGGGTTAGTTCCCTCTTACAAGGTTAAAAAAGAGACTTACCTCGCTCCGAAGTTCTATAACCGGCTCCAAAGCTTTTCCAACAACTTAAAGCGATGCACATCGCTCCAAAACTAGTCAATAAATGTGCAAAACCATAAATATATACTCTAATACTCATTATAATTCAATTTACAATAATTCCCAACTCTACTCGAAAAGTCGATAAAAATCACCCTCGGACCCACGTGCCCGGATTTCGAAAATTTTCGAAGATAACAATTACCCATAAACTCACGAACTCAAATATATAATTTATTTCCAATCTCATGCCTAAATTCGTGGTCAAAAACCAAAAATATAAATTCTAGGTTTTCCTTCAAAATCTCAAATATTTATGAATCTTCATGCTTGAATCCATATAAAAATCATGTATTTATCTTGCAATGGATGGGAATAACTTACCTTGGCATAGATGATGAAAAGCCCTCACTTGAAGCTCTCCAAAAATGGCCCAACCAAGAGAGAATGGAAGAAAATGGGCCAAATCCCCGTTCTTAAAGAAACACAATGCCCAGTGACTTCTCGCACATGCGGTCACTTGACCACTTCTACGGTCCCGCAGGTGCGGCCAAAATACCGCTTCTGCAGTCCTCCTTCAGGCCCCTCAACTCCGCAGCGCAGGTGCGGTTCCTCTTCTGCGGAACTCGACCGTATTTTCCATCCCAACCTTCCCCAGCCAGAACCGCTCCTGCGACCCTCATGGTTGCTTCTACGCCTCCGCACCTGTGGCCATAACTCACAGGTGCGGTTACACTAGGAGACAACAGCCTCATCATATCTTCCAAGTCCAAATTCGATTCGTTAACCATCCAGAATCCACCCGAGGCCCTCGGGACCTCAATCAAATATACCAAAACGTCCCAAAACACATTACGAACTTTGTTGAGGCCTCAAATCACGCCAAACAAAGTCGAAACTACGAATCACCCTCCAATTCAAACTTAATAAACTTTGAAGCTTCAAACTTCTACAATCGATGTCGAGACCTATAAAATCACGTCCGATTGACCTCAAATTTTGCACACAAGTCATAATTGATATTACGGACCTACTCCAACTTCCGGAATCGGAATCAGACCCCGATATCAAAAAGTCCACTCCCGGTCAAACTTCTCAAAAACCCTTCAAATTTCTAACTTTTTCCAAATGACCCCAAAATGACCTACGGACCTCCAAATCCACATCTGGACATGCTCCCAATAGCAGATTCACCATACGGAGCTATTCCCAGACTCGGAATCCTAAAAGGACATCAATAACATTAAAATGCACTTCAACCCAAATTTATGAAATTCTTCCAAAATGCCAACTTTCCACAATAGGCGCCAAAACGCTCTCGGTTCATCCAAAACTGGATCCGGACATACGCCCAAGTCTAAAATCATCATACGAACCTTTTGGAACCTTCAAATCCTGATTCCGAGGTCATTTTATCAAGAATCAAACCTTAGTCAATTCTTCCAACTTAAAGCTTCCGAAATGAGAGTCTTCTTTCCAAATCAACTCCGAACTTCTCGAAATTCAATTCCGGCCATACGTACAAGTCATAATACCTAAAGTGAAGTTACTCATGGCCTCAAACTGCTGAACGACATGCTAGGGCTCAAAATGATCGATCGGGTCGTTACAGGGAACTTCATCCCAAATATAATAAATGATTTGGGCTAGATACATGCCCAGGAAAATTATAAATAAATAAGGCAACTCCATGCCTTGGGATGTCCATCCCAAATATAAATAAATAAGGAAACTCCATGCCTGGGAAGTCCATCCCAAATAAGTGCTATATAAAGCCGATATGGCCTACTACGACGTGTAGTCCGATCTCATAATAATAATAAAGCCTATAAGGCCTGCTGCAGGCGGGCAACCCCGATTCATATAGTAATAAAGCCTATAAGGCCTGTTGCGGTGTGCAACCCGATCCTATAATAATAATAATAATATATATGGCATGCTGTGGCGTGTAGCTCGATCCCATAAATATCCTCACAAATGGATGCACATGACTGAGTATGAAATTTACATTTTAAAAATTCAATAGCAACATGACCCTGTGGGTCCCAAAATATCGGCACGTAGCCTAAACATGATCTTTAATACGATCCTCAGCTCAATTATTCTAACAGGTGGGGAACATGTGAATAATGACATGATTCTTTGATTATGAAACTCTACGAAATTTATTTAAGTTACAATTTCTATGGTGCACGCCCACACGTCCATCACTTAGCATGTGCATCACCTCCAAACAATTCATATAACATGTAATGCAGGGATTCATACCCTCAACTCCAAGTTTAGAAATGTTACTGATAAGTGGGGATTTTAACTACTTATTTGCGCCTTTTGACTTTCGTTTTAGTTCAAAAATGCTTAAAGGTATTCCCGAAAATTGATGAAATATGCTTACTTGCAGGAGTATTGGAAAATGAGCCAAAGTAATGAAATTCAACACAAGAAGGAGTGAGTTTGAAATCAAGCAAAAAGGGCTAAAGTGCGGACCGTAGAATTCTGTCTGCGGCCACAGAACAAGAAGCAAATTTGATAGTGCTGCAATGCAAAGTGCGGACCGCACAATAATTATGCGGCTGCAGAAGTCAAGGTTCAGAGATTTGGTAATTCAAGACAATCAAGATCTGCGGACTGCACTATAATTGTGCGACTGCAGAAATCAAATGTGCGGTCGCACCCAGAATTCTGCGGTCCGCAGAACTCAAGATGTGCGGCCGCACCCAGAATTGTGCGGTTCGCAGAACTCAAGAAGTGCGGCTGTAGTTCAGAATTTTGCAATCATAGAAACCACTCCTGTAAAGAGCTGCAGCAAAGTGCGGACCGCACGCAGAATTGTGCGTCCGCAGAACCTCCTTAAGAGCAATTTTGTCCGAAAACAGCTTTGTATAAATAGACTACTTTCACGAAATTAGGTCAAGTTTTGAATATCTGAAAGTTGGTAGCCGTTTTTATTTATTTTTTTAGGAAACTTTATCAGAGCTTGTCAATTTTACATTGTGTTTTCATCTATTTATCACTAAATATGAGTTTAATCATCTTTTCTTCTCTATTTTATTCATCACCCACTATGAGTAGCTAAATTTCTAGCTAGGGTTGTGACCCAACCCTAGTGTGGGTACCCAATGGGTGTTTGATTTAGGGATTGTTTATGGTTGGGTGTGTAATATTTTACCTAGTTCTTGCTATAATTGTAGAATTAATGGTTACAAACATTGATTCAAGCCTATTTGACTTAGTCTCTACTTGAGAAAGAGAGACTTAGTCTAGGAAAACTTGGCTAACAAGAAATTGGGATGAACTCAAGAAATTGATAGTCCCAATTAAAGGCTTGAATCTAGAGATAGTAAAACCCGACTTGAGCATCTATCAACTATTTTGTGCATTACCCATTTGGACTTGAGAAAGATAAATTGGGCAAAATGACTTTATTACCGAGAGGTATTGAATGGGTAACTATGTGCTTATTTCTATAATACACCCCGACTAACAAAATCCGCTCTAAAGCCCACAACCCGTTAGGCAAACACCTAGGTGGAAGTCACAGTCCTAGATCTTTTACATATTTGAAAAACAACACCAAAAATATTATTCTCTAGCTTTACATTTGCAAACCGTAGCATAATTTAGAAGTAGAATCAAAACAAAGTTTGTGGAAGTGCATCTTAGACACTTTACATGCTTAATCCGAATATATACCTAATCCCATCTGCTCTCCCTGTGGATATGATCCCGACTCCTAGTTGGGTATTATTATTGTAATCGACCGCTTCAAAACCCCAAATTGAAGTGTGATTTGGGCAAGATCAATTTTTGGCTCCGTTGTCGGGGAGCTAAAAAACAGATTTAGTTATATATTTGGTTTTGTGTGTGACTTGTCTTCCTTTCCTTCCGCGTTACTAATTTGTTTGGTGTAACAATTGTAGGTACAAAAAAATGGCTCTCAACAACAATGATCCTCTCAGAAACATGCCATTGGGGAGGATGTGAATGATGACCAAGTTGACGAGGTTCCTCTTAAACCTCAAGGAAATAGACGAGGTTTACCGCCTCATGACAATGTTCTCGTCCCTCCCCCACCTCCACCAAGAGCGGCTCCACATCGGGTGTTGCCAAACGAAATATATGCAAGTTCCATAGTCCGGACCTGCATTAGGGTGGGCAACTTCCAAATCACTAATGTTATGCTCACATTGCTAGAGCAACGAGGATTCTTCACCGGGGCTCCGAATCAAAATGCATACAAACACTTGAAAGGATTCGTGGATTCTTACTGGGGGAGTAAACAAACCAACGTCTCCAAGGATGCTCTAAGGTTGAGGCTATTTCCCTTCTCTCTACGGGGGAAAGCCTTGGATTGGTTAGAAAGATTTCCAAATCATTCCATCCATACATGGGATGAATTGGCGGAGAAATTTATTTCAAAGTTCTTTTCTCCCGGGCATATGGCTACTCTTAGAGATGAGATTCTAGCATTCAAATAAGAACCCAATGAGCCGTTGAATGAGATATGGGAGAGGTACCGAACTATGGTGAAAGAGTGCCCGAACAATGATATGACGGAGGCTATGATTCAACAAACTTTTTATAGGGGGGTTAATACTACCAATCAATGCGTGGTCAACCAACTTGCCGGTGGAAATTTCATGACAACACCATATGCCGAAGCTTGTGAGATCTTAGATGAAATGGCGGATACTTCATCGGCATGGCAAAGTAGATAAAATATTCCTCAAGTTGATCCAAATATGATTCACCTACATAAAGAATTGCATGATCATGGGCAAGCAATTGCCGAGTTGACCACTACAATGAATCAATTAGCCAAAGCTCAACTTCAGTAAGTTCAAGGTCCTACACAAGTAAATGCAATGGAGGGTGTCAATATGATGGTAAACAAGAGAAGGCAAAAGGGTCAACAAGTGAAAAACCATGCGGAACAATATGTGCAAGAAGATAGTGGGTTTGACCAAGATGAATCTTACAATGAACAAGAGGAGGAATTACAATATGTAAACAACTTCCAAGGGAAAAGAAACAACTCTCAAGGCCCGAATCAACAACAATGGCGATCTCAAGGTAATCAAGGGAATTGGAACTCAAACAACCAAGGCAATTGGAGTGGTGGTAACAACCAAGGTAATTGAAACAATAAAAATAATCAAGGAAATTGGAATGGTCAAAACAACCCAAGAAATTAGGGTGGCAATAGTCAAGGATATTGGGGAGGAAACAACCAAGGGGGATGGAACAATAATCAAGGAATCGCGGGTCGGGGTTTCAAAGCCCCCCGATGTATCAACAACCAAGCAACCTGCCTCTTTATCCTTCCCATGGTCCTAGCTCTTCCAACAATGAGATGGGGCAAATTTAGAACATGTTTAAACAAACGATGAAGAAGAATGCCAACTTTGATGTTCAACTAGCCTCTCACAACACTTCAATTCGCAATTTGGAAGTTCAATTGGGGCAAATCTCGCGAGCTTTGAACACTCATCCTAAGGGGGAACTACCAAGTGACACGGTGGTGAAACCGAAGGGTGGGAACAACACGGGACATGCCATGGCCGTGACTATAAGGAGTGAAAAAGGTGGGGATGCAACCACCTCAAGTAAAAGAAAAATTGGGGATGATGAACAAGTCATTCAAGAAGATGAGATTCCAAACAATGTGGTGCAAGAAAATGAAGAAGTGAGAATTGATATTGATGAAAATGTGGAGGATACTCAAAAAAAAGGTGAACCCATCTAGGGAACACATTGTTGACATACCAGAACTGGTCGTGCCAAAGCTCAGGCACCAATGCCAAGGCCTCCTCCTCCATACCCTCAAAGGATTGCCAAGCAAAATGGCAGGAACCAATTCAAAAAGTTCATTGACATGATGAAGAGCTTATCTATTAATGTGCCATTAGTTAAGCCTTTGGAGCAAATGCCCGGATATGCAAAGTTCATGAAGGATATGGTGACAAAGAAGAGGTCGATGAATTGTGAGACTATAAAGATGACACATCAAGTGAGCGCAATTGTACACTCAATGGATCCTAATTTTGATGATCCCGACACTTTCACAATCCCTTGCACCATTAGAAGCACTGACTTTGCCAAAGCTCTTTGTGATCTAGGGGCGAGTATCAACTTGATGCCCTACTTGGTTTTTAAAACATTGGGGATTGGGAAACTAAGACCCACTTCTATGAGGCTACAAATGGCGGATCATACTATGAAGAGACCATTGGGTATTATTGATGATGTGTTGGTTCGAGTTGATAAGTTCATCCTCCCATCGGACTTTGTGATTCTTGATTGTGAAGTAGACTATGAGGTGTCTATTATTTTGGGTAGACCTTTCCTTGCGATGAGGAATGCACTTGTTAATGTGGAAATTGGCGAGCTCACCTTCCGGGTGGGAGATGAAAAGGTGATTTTCCATGTGTGCAAATCTATGAGGCAACCGAATAGCAATGAAGTTTGTTCGTTTGTGGATTTAGTAACCGAGGTGATTGTTGATGATGCTAGTGCCATGATGAAGTTTGACGATACTTTCGAGGCTGTATTGCTTAATCATGATGATGATGAGAAGGATGGCTATGTGGAATGTGTGAATTCATTTCAAGGAATGGGGTCGTACACTTATGAACCCCACAAATTGTCCTTAGATCTTGAAAATCGGAAGACTCCTCCGACAAAGCCCTCGATCGAGGAGCCTCCCAGTTTGGAGTTAAAGCCATTGCCTCTACATCTCAGGTATGAATTCCTTGGCCCGCGTTCTACTTTACCGGTTATTCTTTCCTCTTATTTGACTAACGTGCAGGTAGACTCTACTTTGGCGGTGCTACAAAAGAGGTAGAAAACTACCGGATGGACATTGGCAGATATTCGGGATATAAGCCCCGCCTTTTGCATGCACAATATTATTTTGGATGAGGATGTCAAACCCTTCATTAAACATCAAAGAAGACTAAATGAAGCAATGCAAGAGGTGGTGAAGAAGAAGATCATAAAGTGGTTGGATACCGGGGTTGTTTACCCCATTTCCGATAGCTCGTGGACCTCTCCGGTGCAATGTATCCCAAAGAAAGGGGGCATGACTGTGGTCACCAATGACAAGAACGAGTTGATTCCTACAAGAATTGTGACCAGGTGGAGAGTGTGTATGGACTATCAGAAGCTCAACAAAGTCACAAGGAAAGATCATTTTCCACTTCCATTCCTTGATCAAATGCTTGATAGGTTGGCAGACCGTGCTTTCTATTGTTTCCTTTATGGATATTCCGGCTATAATCAAATTCTTATTGCTCCGGAGGACCAAAAGAAAACTACTTTCGCATATTCCTATGGTACTTTCGCATTCTCGCAAATGCCATTTGGGTTATGCAATGCACCGGCGATTTTTCAACGGTGTATGATGGCTATCTTCACCGACATGGTGGAGGATTTTCTTGAGGTCTTCATGAATGATTTTTCTGTGGTTGGGAATTCCTTTGATGATTTCTTGAAAAACTTAGATAAGGTCTTGGCAAGATGTGAGGAGACAAACTTGGTGCTCAATTGGGAGAAGTGTCACTTCATGGTCGAGGAAGGCATTGTTCTTGGACACAAAATTTCAAAGAATGGTATTGAGGTCGACAAGGCCAAAATAGAAATGATTTATAAACTCCCACCCCTACATCCGTGAAGGGAGTCAGGAGCTTCTTGGGTCATGCAGGGTTCTATCGTCGTTTCATCAAGGACTTTTCCAAAGTGGTGAACCCCTTGTATAAGCTTTTGGAGAAGGATGCCAAATTTCATTTCCACGAGGATTGCATAAAGGCATTCGAATTGCTCAAGTTCAAATTGACTACTACTCATATTATCACCGCACTGGATTGGATCTTGCCTTTTGAGCTCATGTGTGATGCAAGTGATGTGGCGATCGAAGCAGTTTTGGGGTAACGTAGCAACAAAATCTTCCATATGGTCTACTATGCTAGTAAGACCATGGATGATGCCCAAGTCAATTATACGGTGACCGAAAAAGAGCTCCTTGCTATTGTCTTTTCTATGGAGAAGTTCCTCCTGTGCTTGATGGGTACAAAGGTGATTGTCCCCACCGATCATGCGGCGCTTCGGTACTTAATAAGCAAAAAAGATTCAAAAGCGAGGTTAATGTGGTGGTTGCTTTTATTGCAAGAGTTCGATCTCAAAATCCAAGACCGCAAAGGCAGTGATAACCAAGTGGCGGACCACTTGTCTCGCTTGGAGGAGGATGGGAGGCCACATGACGGCCTTGAGATTAATGACTCCTTCCCTGACGAGAAACTTCTAGCCATTTCAATGACCGAGATGCCATGGTTCACCGACTTAGAAAATTATCTTTTGAACAGTATTGTACCGAATGAGTTCTCTTCAAACCAAATGAAGAAGCTCAAACGGGATTGCCTTGACTATTATTGGGATGAATCGTATCTCTTCCAAATTTGTACCGATGGTGTGATTCGATGATGTGTGCCGGACTAAGAAAAAGTGGAAATTCTTGAAGCTTTCCACTCTTCATCATATGGTAGTCACCATGGTGGAGCGAGAACGGCAGCAAAAGTGTTGAGTTGTGGATTCCATGCCTACCCTCTACAAGGACGCTAGTGATCTAGTCAAGCTTTGTGATGAATGTCGAAGGGCCAGTGGGATTTCTAAGAAAAATGAGATACCACTCACCACCATCTTGGAAATTGACATTTTTGATGTGTGGGGCATTGATTTCATGGAACCGTTCGTAAGCTCTTGTGGGAACACATACATTTTGGTGGCTGTGGATTATGTGTCAAAGTGGGTTGAGGCCGTTTCTCTACCCAACAATGAAGCTCGAAGTGTGGTGGCATTTTTGAAAAAGAATATCTTTACAAGATTTGGCACTCCAAGGGCCATTATAAGTGATGGGGTATCGCACTTTTGCAACAAATCTTTTGATACTTTACTCACCAATTATGGTGTCACTCACAAAGTCTCAACCCCCTATCATCCTCAAGCAAGGGGACAAGTGGAAGTCTCCAACCGGGAGATCAAGAGTATTTTGTCAAAGACCGTGAATGCCAACCGGGCGGGTTGGTTGAATAAACTTGATGATACTCTATGGGCTTATATGACGGCTTACAAAACACCGATTGGGATATATCCATATTGGTTGGTATTCGGGAAAGCTTGTCACCTTCCGGTGGAACTTGAGCACAAGGCTATGTGGGCATTAAAAAAGCTAAATCTTGAGTGGGATGTTGCTGCCAACTTAAGGGTGGCACAATTGAATGAGCTTGATGAATTCTGGTACCATGCATATAAAAGTTCTTCCTTATATAAGGAGAAGATGAAGTACCTCCATGACAAATACATTCGGAACAAGGAGTTCAAAGAAGGTGATCTTGTGTTATTGTTCAATTCTCGGTTACGGATATCTTCAGGAAAGTTGAAGTCTAAGTGAAGTGGTCCATTTGAGGTTGTGAATGTGACACCCTTTAGTGCATTAGACTTGAAGAATAAAAATGATGAAGTGTTTAGAGTCAATGGTCACAAGGTGAAGAATTATCTTGGAAAAGTTGATGATGGACACATTGTGGCATTAATTCATTTCAAGTGATTGATGGTAATCTGTGTCGTGCCGCGACGTTAAATCAGACGCTTTTTGGGAGGCAACCCATGTTTTCTTTAATTCTTCTTTTTCTTCTCTTTAGATAGGTTTTGGTATGTGCTAACTGGTTTGAAGTTAATTGCAGGAATGAGTGTGCTTTGCAGGAACTATGCTCGAAAAAATGTTAAGTGTTGAAATAGTGCGGACCGCACAATCTTGCACGCCACAGCAGACAGGAGTCTGCAGCCACACAATTCTTTGTGCGGCTGCACAACTGAAGACCCAAAAATGCAAATTCTCTGAAGTTTGCAATTGCAGAGAAATGGCCAATCTGAGGTCGCACTTGGAATTGTGCGGCCCACACGAATATCTGTGGCCGTACCCAATTTTGTGCGTACCACAGATCTTCAGAAGGACCAGGTACAAAGTGCGGACCGCACACAAAATTGTGCGGCCGCACTTAGCTGCACATTTTCAACCTATAAATAGGCCTTCCTCTCACTGTTCCAAACTTTAAATACTTTGAACTCTTGGCACCTAAGCAAGCACAGTGCACAAAAATTATTTCAAACATCACACTCATTTCATCGTCCTAGATTCTCCCATTCATCCTTCATCACTGGTATGCTCAATTCGTCTTTAGATTTTTCCAATTTTTCTTAGTTTTTGTTCTTAATTAGTATAGTTATTTTTAGACCTAAATGTTAGATGATTCATCATGTATGCTTATAATTGTGTGGTTAATTTCATATGTACTCATTGGGGGTTGGGTAAATCATGTATCATGTTTAATTTGCCAATACCATGTCTAAATTGTGCAAAAGATTGAAAAAACCTAAGTTCAGTGTCGTCTAATTTTGAATTGTGCGGCCGCACATGAAATTGTGCAGTCCATAGATCCTTAGTTTTAGGGCAAGTCTGTGCATTCAATGAGCAGACCGCACTCAAAATTGTGCGGTTCGTAGAAAATGATCTACGGCCGCAGAAAATTTTGTGCGACCGCATATCCAAACTTCAGAGAACTGGTATTACTGGGCCTGTAATTGTGCGCCCGCACTCACAACTGTGTGGTCCGCACTGCAATTGTGCGGCTGCACTTCAAAATTGTGCAGTACGCACAAGGCATTCTGCGGCCATACTTCAAAATTGTGCGGTCCGCACAAGGCAGTCTGCGGCCGCACTCAGAATTGTGTGGACCGCACTTTCACATTTGTATACTGTTTTGTCTTCAACTTTTTACAGCATAGTTCTTTTCTTGAACTGACTCATGTTGCTTTGTGTTGCAGACAATGGTTCGATCAAAAGGTCGAGGTGATACTTCCAAAGGGAGGGGTGAACCCTTCCGAGGCCGAGGCACGGGTACCCTACCACTCTCTGTGCAAAAAGTGATTGGTAAGAAGGCAATAATAGGCCGAGATAGACAACCATAGCCCTCCGAATCAAGTTCATATGCACGTCTAGGGAAGCATCGGAGAGTACTTCTAAGGGATCGGAAGGAAACAGTCAGGCTACGGAGCCCTCATCTACTCATGACCCCGCCACACCAGTCACAGTTGATGATGATGATGATATTCCGGATGACGGCCTAGGGGGTGATACTAGAGTTGTAGGCCTGGAGAGGTCAAAGAAGAAAGAAGTTTCAGAAGATAGGTTTGTGGGCCTGACTACATTCAATAGGTTCCGAAAGTGGTGGCCGCAGAGATCGCTCACTCTTGAGCGGTAGTTTGTGTTGAAGGATCTGGATAGATACAACCCGAGTATGTTAAGACAATTTCGGGAAAGAAAAGGGTTGAAATGGTTCACGAAAAGCGTATTGGATACCAAGGGGCACTTAGTCTGGGAGTTCTACGCCAATATGGCGCACATTAAGAAGGGGACTAATGTGACTAAGGTGCGAAACTTGAAAGCACGATTTGATCAGAGCACCCTGAACACTTATTTAGGGTTCGAGGATATGGAGTCGGTTCAGTATTTATAGAAGTTCGCACTTGGTGACGCAGCTTGCCCTTGGCTAGCTCAGATACTGGCAGCTCCAGGACCACCACCACCATGGATCACAACATGGGTTCCTATTCTACGAAATACCCTCAACTTTGAAGTAAAAGGGTGGCAAACATTTGTATGCAGTCACATAGACCCAAGTCAGAATGATAACAACCTTCCAATCCCCCAGGAAGTCTTAGTTTCATCTATTATGGCCGGGTACCCAATTAATATTGGTGCCATCATGTCGGCCAAGATGTCTCTGGTTATCAGACAGGGTGAAAGCTCTTATCCATATCCCAACACTATCACGGAGTATCTCACGGATGCAGGGGTGGAGCCCAAGAGCTTTGATACGAAGGTAAGGGCTAAGCAGCCCTTCTCCTGGTACTCTCTGAAGGACCCAAGTAACCCAAAAAACAAGTGTAAGTCTACTACTACCGTAGGCTAGTCTGATGAGCCATCGGTGGTAGTTGCAGATTCTACTGCTATGCCTTCTACAACTTTCATGCCTTCCATAGCAGCCAGTCCTTCCACCGACACAGCTAACATGCCACCACCTCTATCTTCTAGACCATCAGCTTCAGTATTAGTGCCTTCCTCCTCCACATATCCACTCACTGCGTTGTGAGTCTCCCAGACATTGGCGAGTCTCAACAACTGGATGTAGACAGCAACTGCAAAGTTGTCTGACATATCTAGTACCGTTGCAGCTCAGTCTTCTACCCCAGCAGCACTACAAGTTCCTCCGTCAGTGGAGGAAACATTGAAGAAGATCTTGGACAATTATAAGACCATCATGGATACATTGGTGGCATATGGGGGAGCTATTGAGGAGTTGGGTAAACAGGTGAAGAAGATGAGGAAATCACAGGCCTCAAGAAAATCAGTGGACAAGTTGAGAAAATAGGTGACCAAGATAGCAGCAGCTGGTGATCTTCCATTTGACTTAATGATGGAGACAGATCCATCACTACCATCAGACCCAGCAACACCAGTGGCACCGGCTGGCCAGTCTGACGAGCCAGACCTTGCTGCCCATACTGCTGAGGAGGTGCTTCTGATGTTCACCAACCCTGTTCCTCCCCGAGAAGAGGATGATGAGATCCAGTTGGAGGAGCCTGAGGGTGGTGATGCTGCCATGCACACTGAGACCACATAGGGAGTTCTCTTTACTCTCTTCCCTCCCTTATTTTGATTTTTGTTAAGCATTGAGGACAATGCTTATTTTTATTCAGGGGGGGGGGTGGGTGGGGAGGGGGGAGTCTATTTTGATTTGATTTGACATCGACCTGTAATAACTATAATACTCACTTTTTATATTTATTTTCTTTTTCATTATGTATATATTCCTCCCTCTCTATTGATGTATAAATTCTCTTTCCCATTC
The DNA here is from genome assembly GCF_000715075.1 of Nicotiana tabacum. Lineage (NCBI taxonomy): Eukaryota > Viridiplantae > Streptophyta > Magnoliopsida > Solanales > Solanaceae > Nicotiana > Nicotiana tabacum. The sequence continues at coordinate 23,933,431 of NC_134094.1, read as the reverse complement.
TTGGCTTGTATATTTATTTTTGCTTCCAGTAGTTACTTCATAGTTTCTTTATTTTGTTTCTTAGTAGTTTAGCTTCTTATTTACTTTAATAGTTTCTTGTTGATTTGGTATCTTCTTTTTATGTTTAAGTGATAAATAAGCCTTTGGTTTTCTTAATGCCACGGTTCTTTCTAAAGGTGGTTTTGTGTGAACCGGGTGGCTCTTCCCAACGATGGATGGCGTGACAACCTTCTTAATGGATTGAGTCCATTTTTTATGATTAGGTAAAAACAATAGTAATAATGAATAAAAGGGTCAAGCATGCTTAACTTGGTACCAATACACTTAACTACACGCTTATGGTTAAAAATAAGTTTTTGGAAAGAAATGGCTCAAGTTAGTGACCTTGTGACTCTTGTGTTGACTTAGGCAATCATCGAGTGGTTTAGTTGAACCATTAGCGATTTTCAAACTTGAATACGGTTATTGTGGGCCCTTGCCTCTATCCTGTTTAACAATCCAGCTGTGTGAGAGGTGAGATGTTTTGTTACAAGTCCAAGTACTCGTGTGAATGGTCTAGAACTTGCCCCGAATATGTTTCTAGGCGAAATTCTAAGTTTTGCTTGGCTTGAGAAGTGATTGTAGGCTCTCCTTGGCCCATTTTGAAATTTTCCATGACTCACCAATGATGTTATCCCTAGTCAACCCTTTTAAGCCTAAAGCCTTTCTCATTTGATAACCATGTTACAAGAATTTAACCGTTTTGTAGTGACGCTCTCTTGGCACCCGAGCTTTCCTTAACACTCATGAGAAGCAAATTGGCGAAAGCATAAGTTTGGGGGAGAGACAAAGAGTTTGAAAGTGGTATCAAGGTACAAAAGAAAGGAGAAAATAAATGAAGAAAAAGAAAGAACAAAAGAAAAACACAAAAAGAAAGTGAATAAATTGAAGAGCTGAAGGGATTCAAAGAAAATCAAAATTGCAAAGCATGGAGAAAACAAAGAAGGAGAAAATGAATATCATGACAAAGAATGAGTGATGTCAAGTCTCTCTAGTTCCCCTAAGGAAAAAGAAAATGACTCAAAAAGAAAATGACTCAAACAATTATCCTCTTCATGTCGTTCCACCAGTATAGCTGCGGAAGATCGTGATACATCTTGGTTAGTCCCGGATGAACATAATACTGGGACTGATGAATCTCTGTCATGATCTGCTCTTAGAGTCCCCCGACATCGGGTACACATAATCGATCCTTGTATCTTAGAACTCCGTCCTCGGATAACTAAGACTCTTGCTTATTTTGAAAGGGAATGCATTCTCTTATTTCTACTAAGGCTGGGTCATCAAATTGTTGTGCCTTTACTTCTGCCACCGATGAGGACTCAGTAGTGTTTTGAACTACGGCTCCTCCATCTCCAATGTTGAGCAATCGTATTCTTAGATCGGTCAGCTGGTACAAGTATTTAGTCATCTCCAATTTATTCTTCTCCACATGTCGTAGACTACCCATGGATTTCTGACTTAATGCATCAGTCACAACGTTTGCCTTTCTAGGGTGGTATAGATTATCAACATCATAATTATTTAACAATTCAATCCATCTCAGGTGTCTCAGGTTCAATTCTTTTTCCTTGAATATATATTGAAAGCTCTTGTGGTCAGTGAATATGTAAATATGAACCCCATACAAGTAGTGATGCTATATTTTTAAAGCAAATACAACAGCTGCTAGCTCCAAGTCATAAGTATGGTAATTCTGCTCGTGTTTCCTTAGTTGTCTCGAAGCATAAGCAACAACTTTCCCATGTTGCATTAAGACACTACCCAATCCCACTCTAGAGGAATCACAATATATAACATACCCCTCGGGTCCTTCGGGAAGAGTTAGAACTGGGGCCGAGGTTAACCTATCCTTTAACTCTTGGATGTTCTTTTCACAAACATCGGTCCACCGGAAATTTGCTGCCTCATGCGTCAACTTCATTAAAGGAGCAGCTATGGAGGAGAAATTCTCCACAAATCTTCGGTAGTAACTGGCTAAGCCCAAGTAGCTGCGTACCTCGGTAGGAGTTGTGGGCCTCGACTAGTTCTCAACCACTTCAACCTTTTGTCCATCAACCTTGATACCTTCTCCTGATACTATATGACCAAGAAATGCCACCGAGTTTAGCCAGAATTTGAACTAGGAGAACTTGGCATATTGATGACGTCCATAACACACCTCAATAAGAGATATTATACGGTCGTATGCAATAATAATTACCCAACTATGAGTCGGGGTCGAATCCAGTGGGAGTTATAAGGGGTATCAGGAGTATATATTTGAAACAAGTGAATGGACTACCTAAATTGCACTTCCACAATAGAGTTTTGATTTCTACTTCTACTATAACTCTAATGATTGTAAGTTAAGGTAAATAAACTAGAGATGAATGTTTTTGATGTTTTTCCAAATAGTTTAAAGGCCTAAGTCTGTGACCATAACCTAGGTGTTTGCCTAATGGGATAAAGACGTTAACACTTATTTTATTAATTGAGGTATATTATAGCTCTCAACTCTACGTTACCGTCTCAATACCTCTCGGTCAGAGAGTGATTTTTCCCAATATGGCTTTCTCAAGTCCAAATGGTTATCAAACAAAATATTTGATATGAGTTCAAGTCGAGTTCTTACTATCTATAGTTTGAACCCTTTAATTAGGATAATCAATCTCTCAATTAACTCAATTCCTTGTTAGCCAAGTTATTCTAGACTAGGTCTCTCTTTCTCAAGTAGAGACTAAGTCAAATAGGCATGAATAAATATTTGCAACCATTAATTCTAAAATTGAAGCATGAACTAAGCTAAATAATAAACATCCAATCATAAACAATTATTAAATTAATCACACATAATATTTATACACTAGGGTTGGGTCACAACCCTAATGAAAATCTAGCTACTCATAATGGGTATTGAAGAGAATAAAAAAAAGCTAAATAAACCCATAATGGAAGATTAAAATGATGAAATTTAATGTTAATACACCAAAATAATGTAAAACTTCCTAAAGTAGTAAAAAGAAACGGTCTGCAGATTTCTTCAGTTGGCAGGAAGGAGGATTTTGCAGCCTCACATTTCTGGATTGCGACGCAAAGCAACTTCTGTCGCCGCACATTTCTTGTGTGGTCTGCACTTCACAAAGGCTTCAGGACTTGGTCTTCTTGCATATTCTCTGAACTTTGAAGCTTTGTCAGTGAAAGCCCAGTTCTGCAGCTGCACAATTCATATGCGGTTCGGACATTGCTGAAAATCCTGTTAGGGTCTGCTGCTTGGGTTGCGGCCACAGATGGAATTCTGCGGTTCACAATTTTTTCTGCGGCTGCAAAATTCCTTCTCTGGACTACACATCTTTGCTTCTATGCCCTTTATTACCTTGTGCTTCGAAACACTCTTTTTGAATTCGAATTTCAGACTAAAACAAACGCTAAAAGGTGCTAATAAGCCGTCAAAATCCCCACTTATCAACTCCCCCAAACTTAAGTCTTTGCTTGTCCTCAAGCAAATAAATTAGTTCCCACCTCCTAAAGTTTGGATCATTTTAGCGAGTCAAAGGTGAGCCATTCACATATCAATTGGGACCAACAATTATCCACACTACTCATGCATTATCAACAAGGCAACAAGTTAAGCATTCATGCACATATAGTTCTACTGTGACATTTGATCTTGAAGAATTGACTTTACTCATCAAGGACTGTTGCTCTATCATCTAGGCCATGGTGGACTCCAAACTCTTCCTCCTCTACTTTCCATTTGCCAAGCTCACTTATGAAATTTAGCACTCAATCCAAAGATTTATGAAAGGTTCACTCATCTCTCTCAATAGAATGTCACAAGTACGGCTTCGCCACTAATGTAAGCTCACTCGGTTTGAAATCAATTAGGACTTCTTTCAGGATGTAATGAAGGCTTTTGGGTTAGGGTAGAATACTGTATGGGTAAGTGGTTACACCTTTCCCTAAGCACTCCATCTTTCATTTCCCGGTTCACACTTTGCCAATTCTTAGAGGCACTTTCTTTTCATTGGGGACTAGAGAGATTTAGCATCACTCTTTCTTGATTATTTTATTCTTTATCTCCCTTTTTTGATTTCTCCATGTTTGGGATCATTAGCTCTTTTTGAATCCATTCAACCCTTCCACTTATTCACTTTTTGCATTTTTCTTTTTGTTCTTTTCTTTTCTTGACTTCACTTCTTATAAAGATCATTTCTTTTCTCTTTTTGTTCCTTGATACCTTTTTCAAGTTCCTCATATCTCCCCCAAACTTACGTTTTAAGTCATTTGGTTCATAAGAGTGTTAAGGAGAGTTCGGGTGCCACGAGAGGGTCACGACAAAATGGGTAAAGGCTTGTAACATGGTTATCAAATGAGAAAGGCTAGAGGCTCAAATGGGTTGACTAGGTATAATGACATTTGTTGGAAATAGAAAACTCAAATGGGCCAAGGAGAGCCTACAATCACTTCTCAAACCAAGCAAAACTTAAGATTTTGCCTTGAAACACATTCGGGGCAAGTTCTAGACCCTTCGCACGGATACTTAGACTAGCAACAATTCATCTCACCTCTCACGCAACCAGATGTCGAGGGCCCACTACGACCACATTCAAGTTTAAAGATCACTATGGTCCAATTAAACCAGTCGATGATTGCCAAAGTCAACACAAGAGTCACAAAGTCACTAACTAGAGCTATTTTTTTCAAAAATCTTGCCTCTAACCATAAGCATGCAGTTAAGTGTGTTGGTTCCAATTGAAGAATGGTTCACTCTTCGAGCATCACCTAATTAGGTCTTTTTATTCATTACTACTACTATTATTACCTAAACACAAAAACAGACTTATTTCCTTAAGAAAGTTGTCATGCCATCCATCGTAGGGACAAGTCACCCAGTTCACACTAAAACTACCTTTTGAAGAACCGTGGAATTAAGAAAACCAAAGGTTTATTATCTACTAAAACATAAAAAGAATCTACGAAACAAAACAAGAGCTAATACACTACTAAAATATAAAAAAAACTAATAAGCAAAAACAGAGATAAAGAAGCTAATGAACAAAACTACTAAGGATAGAATGATATACATAGTAAGAGAGAGAGATGATATATACATACAAATAAGAAAAGAGATAATATCATCAAATTATTACAGGCCAAATTTATCAAAGTACCAAATGTGTCAATAAACTCCATCCCCCCCCCCCCCCCCCCGAATAAAAGCAAGCATTGTCCCCAATGCTTAGCAAAATAAGAGTAAAAGAGGGAAGAGTGAAGAAAATTCCCTATGGCTCCTTGGACATCTCTGTATCCCTATCACTGTAATAACCCTCAGGATTAGCCAACTGAATCTCATCATCCTCAACTCTAGGTGTGGCTGGGTTGGCGAACATCTGACACACTGCCTCAGTAGTGTCGGCATCAAGGTCTTGCTCTTTAGACTGGCCAGCTAGTGCCACCGGTGCAGATGGTGTTGTAGGATCTGGGACGGAATGGTATGGGTCAAGCAGTATGTCAAAGGGGAGATCTCCAGCTATAGCAATCTTGGTCACCACTCTCTGGATCTTGTCCACTGACTTCTTGCTGGCCTGGGACTTTCTCATCTTCTTTACTTCCTTTCCCAACTCTTAAATCACCGACCCATGTTGTACCAAGGTGTCCATAATATTCTTCTGATTCTCTAGAATTTTCTTCAATGTTTCCTCAATGTTAGAAGGAATCTTAGATGCCTATGAGGTGGACTATGCTGCAACAATACTAAACAAGTCAGACATCTTTACAGTGGCTATCTGCATCCAGTTGTTGAGATTCGCTAGTGTATGGGAGACTCGCAATGCAGATAGTGGATGAGGAGGCACGAGCACTGGCTTCAGAGCCGAGGTGGGAGCTATGGCAGGAGCTGCAGTGGGGACTGTGGATGATGGCAGAGGCATAACTGTGGAACTGGAGAAAGGTTCGACTGAAGTGGATGGAACATCAACTACCTCAACAACTACCATAATCCCTCGAGTCTACCCTTACATCCATGAGATATTCTGTAATAGTGTTGGGATACGAGTAGGACGAGTTATCTTGCCGATAAATCACTGAGATGTTGGCAGACATCACGGTACCCACATTGATAGGGTACTCGGCCATAATAGAAGCAACCAAAACTGACTGAGGAATCGGAATGTGAGTCTTATTTTGGCTCGGTCCAGTCTGCTGCAGACAAAGGTTGGCCACCCCTTCGCCTCCAAACTCAGAGTGCTCCAGTGGATAGGAACCCCAGTGGTAATCCATGGTGGTGGTGGCCCTGATGCTGCTAGAATCTCCACTAATCAAGGGCGGACTGCGTCTCCCAGTGCACACTTCTCCAAATACTCTTTCGGCTCAACATCTTCAAAGCCCAAGTACGTGTTGAGTGTATGCTGATCAAACCTCACTTTGAGGTTACACACATTGGTCACATTTGTACTCTTTTTGATATGCACCATATTGGCATAGAATTCACGGACAAGGTACTCTTTGGCATCTACTACACTCTGAGTGAACCACATCCACCCCATGCGTTCCCTGAACTACCTCAAAACGGTTAGATTGTACCTTTCCAAACCTTTCAATAGAAACTGTCGCTCAAGGGTTAGCAACCTTGATGGCCACTATGTACGAAATCTGGTGAAGGCAGCGAAGCTAACAAATCAGTCCTCCCAAACCTCTTTCTTCTTTGATCTTTCAAGACTGGAAGTTGTAGCATCTCCCCCTCTGCCATCATCTGGGATATCCTGAACTGGTGCATTCTGTGCCTCAGGGACTGGTGTAGCCGATGGCTCTGAAGCCTGACTAGCACTCTTCGATCCCTCGAAAGTGATATGAGATGAGGACAACTCGTCCCTGAGTTGGTATCTCCCTTGCGACCTTGACTGTACGTACAACTGCTCCTGAACAGAGGTTGAGTTGCCCTCTGATGATTCCCTAGACGGGACATAAGAGCTCGTCTCGGGGAGATCTTCATCTCTCCCTCTGCCGGCTGTAGCTTTCTTTGTAATTGACTTTTGTTGGCCAAGGGGTAAGGCACTCTTACCTCGACCTCGAGAAGGTTCACCTCTTCCTTTAGATTTTTTATCGCATCCTCTAGATCGAACCATTGTCTGCATCAAGCAAAGGCGATTGTTACTTGCAATTCAATGCTAAGACATACACAGGAGATATACAAGTAAGTTATAAATATGAAGACACAGTGAGGGTACACAGTTAGAACATGTTTGCAAGGAAATGATCTGCGGTTCGCATAATATTTCTCGCGGCCGCAAATGAGGACTTGCAGACTGTACAATTTGGTTGTGCGACCGCGAAAGTGAAGTGTGGTCCGCACAATTTCACTTACGGCTGCACCTCTGAAACACAAAAGATGCCAAATCTCTCATGACAGAAATATTGTTGATGTGCGGCCGCAACATGATTTCTACGATCCGCACAATTATACATGCGGCCGCACATTAGAGTCAAAAAGTATAGACTCTCAGATGACATTGAAAATGCTATTCTGCAGCTGCGATGGGAATTCTGCGATCCACACATTTTATCTTGCAGTCACAGATCCCTTCTTCACTAATGCTTCCCTAAAATCAATTTCTGTAGACCGCACAAATTCAAGTGCGGCCGCAAAATTCAAAAATCACATACAAATAAATTTTTTCTATCTAGGTTTTTCAATTTCGTGCACAATTTGATATGGAAATATCATAGAATCATGAAAATATATTGTCCCAGTCCCCATAGAGTATGCTTTAGTTAACCTATTATAGATTTACCCACACATTGATCAACAATTGAGTTCTAATGACAAATGGCCTAAAAATAACTAAAAAGCTACAAATTAAACTAAAATAAATTAACATGGAATTGAAGCATACCAGATGAATGAGTGTAATGAGTGAATTATCAAAGTTGTTGGGCATGTGGACAGATGAAATCCCCAAGAAACGTTCAACAAAGGATTATTTTTATGCTTAGAGAGTGAATTGTGGCCCTAATCCTCTATTTATATGACTTAGGTTGCAAAGGGAAAGAAGGGCGAGTGCGGCCGCACATTTTCATGTGCGGTCCGCACTCTGTTACCTGAAGACATCCTCTCAACATTTCATCTGCGGTCCGCACAATTTTGTGTGCGGCCGCAGATTTCATGTTGCGGTCGCAGATTTCATGTGCAATCGCACATCGACCTTTTCTCTGATAGACTAAACTTCAGAGAGTTGACATTTTCAACCTCTCATATGTGCGGTCCTCAAGCTAATTGTGCGTCCGCAATGTTCTTTTTCTATGACACCCAAATATGTGCGGTCCACACAAATCAACTGCGATTCGCAATTCTTGCAACACTTAGCGAGATTTCTGTCCACAATTCCTGTAAGTCATACTCCACAATGAGGACCAATCCATCTGATTAGCATTCACCATTTTGGACAAGATACTCTTTATCTCCCGATTGGAGACTTCCACTTGCCCACTAGCTTGTGGGTGATAAAGAGTCGTGACTTTGTGAGTAACATCATACTTGCTAAGCAAAATATCAAAAGCCTTGTTGCAAAAATGTGACCCCACATCGCTTATAATAGCACGTGGAGTACCAAACCTTGTAAAAATATTCTTCTTCAAGAAAACCACCACACTTCTCGCCTCATTGTTGAGTAAAGCAACGACCTCAACCCATTTGGACACATAATCAACTACGACCAAAATGTAAGTGTTTCCACAAGAACTCACAAAATAGACCATGAAGTTAGTACCCCACACATCGAAAATGTCAATCTAAAAAATGGTTATGAGAGGCATTTCATTCTTTTTTGAGATTCCATCGGCCCGTTGACATTCATCACATATTTTCACTTGCTCACTTGCATCCTTGTAAAGAGTGGGCGAGTAGAAGCCGCAACTAAGCACTTTCGCCGCCATTCTTTATCCACCACGATGACCACCGTATGGCGACGAATGACAAGTCCCAAGAATTTCACCTTGCTCTTCTTCCGGTACACATCTTCTAATTACCTCATCCGTACAACAACAACAACAACATACCCAGTATTATTCCACACCATGGGGTCTGTGGAGGGTAGTGTGTATGCAAACCTTACCCCTACCTTATGAGGATAGAGAGGATGTTTCCAATAGATCCTTGGCTCAAGAAAGCATAAGCACCACATTAATAAAAATATATACAAGAAGGGAAAGTACCAAAAAGCCATAAAAACAGAATAAAAACAACAAGACAGTAATGTAATCAATAATGAAAGAAAACAACGGTTAGTCATACAAACCTACTACCAACAGAAAGTAATACCATGTTCCAATACTATTGTTATGCACACTCTAGACTACCTACTCTACTACCCTAATCCTCAGCCTCCAAACCTTCCTATCAAGGGTTATGTCCTTGGTTAGCTGAAGTTGTGCCATATCTTGCCTAATCACCTTTCCCCATCTCTTCTTTGGCCTACCTCTACCTCTCTGTAGGCCCTCCAATGTCAACCTCTCACACCTTCTCACCGGGATGTCTGTGTTCCTCCTCCTCACATGAGCAAACCACCTAAGCCGCGCGTCCCGCATCTTGTCCTCAATAAGGGCCACACCCACCTTGTCGTGAATAACCTCATTTCTGATCTTATCTAACCTGGTGTGACCACACATCTCAATATTCTCATCTCTGCTACCTTCATCTTCTGTACATGAGCGATCTTGACTGGCCAACACTCAGCCCCATACAACATCGTTGGTCTGACCACCACTCTATAGAACTTGCCCTTAAGTTTCGCTGGCACCTTCTTGTCATATAAAACACTGGAAGCGAGTCTCCATTTCATCCATCCCTCCTAATACGATGTGTGACATATTCATCGGTCTCCCTATCCCCCTGAATAATAGACCCAAGGTATCGAAAACTCCCTCTCCTCGGGATGACCTGCGAGTCCAGCCTCACTTCCCCTTCCCCTCCTTGAGTCTCGCCACTAAAATTACACTCCAAGTATTCTATCTTGGTCCTGCTTAACTTGAAACCTTTAGATTCCAGGGTCTGCCTCCATACCTCCAATTATGCATTCACGTCGTCTCGTATCTCGTCAATCAATACAATATCATCTGCAAATAGCATGCACCACAGCACATCCCCTTGGATGTGGCGCGTCAGTATGTTCATCACCAAAGCAAACAAAAAGGGGTTGAGTGCTGATCCCTGATGCAACCCCATCATAACCGGAAAATGGTCTGAATCTCCACCAACCATCCCCACTCGGGTGTTTGATCCATCATACATGTCCTTAATCAACCCAACGTAGGTAATAGGTACACCTCTAGCCTCCAAACATCTCCACAAAACCTCCCTCGAGACTTTATCGTACGCCTTTTCTAAGTCAATGAGCACCATATGCAAGTCCTTCTTTCTCTCCCATACTACTCCATCAATCTCCTAACAATGTGGATGACTTCTGTAGTTGAAAGCCCCAACATAAACCCAAACTGGTTCTCAGAAATAGACACAATCCTCCTTACCCTTAGTTGTACCACTCTCTCCCAGACTTTCATAGTATGGCTAATAGCCTATTTGGCTAAGCTCTTTTTAGGGCCAAAAGTGGGTTTTGGCCAAAAGTACTTTTGGCCAAAAATTGAGGTGTATTTTGGAAGGAAAAAGTGCTTTTGAGGAGAAGCAGAAGCAACTTTTGGGAAGCAGAAAAAAGTAGTTTCTCTCCAAGTTTGAGAAAACTACACTTAGAAGCAGTTTTCAAAAGTTTGGCCACACACTAATTACTGCTCAAAATTGATTTTCAAATTAATTAGCCAAACACAAACTGCTTCTCACCAAAAACACTTTTTTAAAAAGTACTTTTGAGAAAAGCACTTCTCAAAATAAGCTGATTTTAGAAGCTTGGCCAAACAGGCTATAAGCAGCTTGATACCCCGATAATTATTACAATTTTGTATATCACCCTTGTTCTTGTATATAGGAACCATCGTGCTCCACCTCCACTCTCTGGGCGTTTTCTTCGTTCTAAACATGACATTAGATAACCTAGTGAGCCACTCCAAGCTTGCCTTGCCCGCACTCTTCTAAAACTCCACCGGGATTTCATCCGGCCCGGTCGCTTTGCCCCTGCTCATCTTACGTATAGCCTCCTCAACTTCATCAATTCTAATCCTCCTACAATACCCAAAGTCACAACGACTCCCGGAGAGTTCCAAATCACCCAGTACAATGCTCATGTCCCTTTCCTCATTCAAGAGACTATGGAAATAGGTCTGTATCTCCGACGGATAAGCCCCTCATCCAACAAAACTCTACCTTCTTCGTCCTTGATGCACTTCACTTGGTTTAAGTCACACGCCTTCCTTTATCGTGCCTTGGCTAACCTGAACAACCTCTTATCCCCACCTTGGCCCTCGAATTCCTCATACAAATGACTAAAAGTTGCAGTCTTGGCCGCCGTAACTGCTAGCTTTGCCTTTTTCTTAGCCAACTTATAATGCTCCCTATTCGCCATCTTCTCCTCCTCGTCTACACTTTCCACTAGCTTCAGATACGCTGCTTTCTTGGTTTCCACTTTTCCTTGTACCTCTCCATTCCACCACCAGTCTCCCTTGTGACCACCAGAGTTACCCTTTGAGACCCCTAATACCTCTCGCGCAACTTCCCTAATGCACAATGCAGACATGGTCAACATAGAGTTTGCGTCCCCACTACTCATCCAAGCCCCCACAGTCACCAGCTTGACCCCTAAATCCTATGCTTTAGCTTCCGTCAAGGCTACCCTCTTTATCCTATGTTGGCTATACATCACCATCTTCCTCCTCTTCCTCGTGATCTCAAGGTCCATGACCAGGAGCCTATGAAATGTCGAGAGGTTCTCACTCGGGATGACTTTGCAATCTGTGCAAAGACCTCAACTCGAGTTTGCTATATCCAAATCAAATGCTCTAGCTAAGTCCAGAAGAGACGTTCCTCCTCTGTTTCTATCTCCAAAACCAAAGCCACCATGCAAATCATCATACCCACAGACATCGCTCCAATGTGGCCGTTGAAATATCCTCATATGGAAAGATTCTAGGTATGCAGGATATCATACACCATCTCATCCAAATCCTCCTAGAAATGCCTTTTGACTTCCTCATCCAAGCGTACTTGGGGTGCGTACACACTGATTATGTTCAAAGTAAAACCTCCAACAACTAGCTTAATAGTCATCAGCCTATCATTCACCCTCCTAACCTCCACCACTAGTTCACGGAGGTCCTTATCAATCAAGATACCTACCTTGTTCCTTCCCCTACCCTCCCATAATACCAAAGCTTGAAACTACCCACATCTCGCGCCTTATCTCCGAACCACCTAGTTTCCTGTACACAAGCTATATTGATCTTCCTTTTCTCGAGAATCTTCGCTAACTCCACAGATTTTCCAGTCAAAGTTTCTATGTTCCAAGACCCCACTCTCAGCCTAGTAGCTCCCTTAGCCCTCTTACCCTCTTACTCCCCTTACCCCATCCCCCGCGCTGACACCCCCGAGGACAAGATCTTTCCCTATCATCGCTTACCAAAGCCACTATAATCTAGGAGTCACTACGCAAGCACTATCCCGAAAACAAGCGACAAAAATAAAATAAATTACCGAAATATAATCTACCACTAAAGGTCGCAAAACAGGTGAAGAAATAAAATAATGAAACTAACGGGAACTATAATCTACAACTAAAGGTTAGAAAAACAGGTGAAGAAATAAAATAAAGAAACTAATGAGAGCTATTATCTACAACTAAATGTCAGAAAAACAGGTAAAGAAATAAAACAAAGCAACCAAAGGAGCTATAATCTACAATTAAAGGATAGAAAAACAGGTGAAGAAATAAAATAAAGGAACTAAAGGAATTATAATCTATAACTAAAGGATAGAAAAATTGGGGAAGAAATACAATACAAGAGCTAAAGGGGCTATAATCTACAACTACATATCACAAAGAAAACGTGCAAAACTAGAGCAGAACTACTAGGGGATATTTGAAATAAAGATTCAAAATAAATATGGAAATGGGTAGATAACAATATAAACAAGTAGGTAAAGCTATCACTAATACAATTAATTTGAGAATGCTAGGGCAAATACTAACTAAATATTCAAGAACAAAATAGGCAGGCAAGGAGATACAATTACGCTAAAATATCAAACTATTAAAATATCAGGACGAGAGAAGAACAATAGAACCTGGATTGCAATTCCGAAGAACTGAGTTCAGAAATTCCGAATGACAACTTATCGAATTCAGTTTTCAATGGACACCAATATGTACCTTCATCTTCAAATAGCTTAAGAATAAAACCTATCGAATCAGTTTTATGTGATTCAATTTGTTCAAATAATCCTCAAATCATAAGACCTAATTTCTTCATGTTCTTCGATTTTGATTCCAAAAATTTCAACCAAAACCCAAGAAATTCAGCCCCAAATTCACTTAATCTTCTTATTCGAGTCCATAATCAAGAACGAGATTAATTCAAATATGTACCAAAGTGCAAATTTGAATTGTAAGTATTGCTGGCTAGAAAACCTTTTTCTAAAAGATCTAAACTGAAGAATTTCTTGTGTTCTTGGTAACCAAGACCAAATTATGAATTTTGTCCGATCTTATTCGTTGAAACTAGATCCTCTATAACTGGAAATAAAGGACTAATAGTTCTGGCAATTAGGATGAATAGAACTCAGAGATTCTAGTCCACTGCCGGCGAGATTTAACGGCAAAAGAATGGTCAGCGAGATTTAACGGCAAAAAAATAGTAGGTGAGAAATCAATGACAATATAATTTAAAAATGTATCAATGACTAAAGATTAGATTCTTTTTTTAATTATGTTTTGACAATTAATATCCATTTTTTTAATATCAATTAATATCGTTTGACAATTCGGAAAAGGTATGGTTTATCCCAATAATAATCTTGACAATCCCGTTTGAGCTTCTTCCTTTGGTTAGAGGAGAACTCATCCGGAATGATTCCACACACAAGAAAAGTTGCTAGATCCGCGAACCATGGCAGCTATTTCATTGAAATAGCAAAGAGTTGCTCATCGGGGAAGGATTCATTGACTTCAAGGCCATCATGCGGCCTCCCCTCATCCTCCAAATGAGACCAGTGGTCCGCCACTTGGTTTTCACTCCCTTTTCTATCTTGGATGTCAATATAAAACTCTTGCAACAAAAGAACCCATCTCATCAACCAAGCTTGGCGTCCTTCTTACTCATAAGATAATGAAGCACCACATGATCCGTGTGGATAGTGACTTTCGCACCCACCAAGTACGGGTAGAACTTCTCAATTGCAAACATAATGGCAAGGAGCTCTTTCTCCGTAACGGTATAGTTGACTTGGGCACTATTCATGGTCTTACTAGCATATTAGACCGGATGAAATGTTTTGTTGATGCGTTTCCCCAAAACAACCCCAACCTCTTTGTTACTTGCATCACACATGAGTTCAAAAGGGACACTCCAATTTGGAGCTTTGATGATGGGAGAAGTTTTCAACTTGAACTTCAACAATTCAAAAAACCTTATGCAATCATGATTGAAGTTTAACTTAGCATCATTTTCAAGACACTTGCACAACGGGTTCACCACCTTCAAAAAATCTTTGATGAAATGCCGGTTAAACCCCACATGGCCTAAGAAACTCCACACACCCTTCACCGAAGTTGGAGATAAAAGTTTAGAAATCACCTCAATTTTTGCCTTGTCAACTTCAATTCCATGCTTTGAGATTTTGTGGCCAAGTACAATGCCTTCCTTTACCATGAAATGGCATCTCTCTTAATTAAGCACCAAATTTGCTTCTTCACATCTAGCCAACACTTTATCCAAATTTGCAAGACAATCATCAAAAGAAACTCCAACCACCGAGAAGTCATCCATGAAAACTTCAAGGTAGACCTCCACCATGTCTGTGAAGATAGCTAACATACACCTTTAAAAAGTTTCTGGTGCATTGCATAAACCAAATGACATTCGCTTGAAGGCGAAAGTACCATAGGGACATGTAAAGGTTGTTTTCTCTTGATCTTTCGGAGCAATAAGAATTTGGTTGTAGCCCGAATACCCAACAAGAAAGCACGACCGACCAATATATCGAGCATTTGATCTAAAAAAGGAAGTGAAAAATGATCCTTCTTTGTAACTTTGTTGAGCTTACGATAGTCCATACACACCCTCCATCCGGTCACCGTTCTTGTAGGAATCAACTCATGCTTGTCATTGGTGACAACCGTCATGCCCCATTCTTTGGGACACACTGAACTGGAGAAGTCCACGAACTATCAGAGATGGGGTAGACAACCACGACATCTAACCACTTGATAATCTCCTTCTTGAAAACTTCTTGCATAGACTCATTGAGCCTCCTTTGATGTTCAATACATGGTTTGGTTCCATCCTCCTAATTGATCTTATGTATGCAAAAGGCAGGGCATATCCCCCGAATTTCCGCCAATGTCCACCCAATAGCTTTCTTCCTCTTTGTAGCACCGCCTATGTGGAATCTACCTGCACTTTAGTCAAAAAAGAGGAAAGAATAACCGGTAAAGTAGAACAAGGGCCAGGAAATTCATACTGAAGATGTGGAGGCAATGGCTTCAACTCCAAGTTAGGAGGCTCTTCAATAGAAGGCTTTGTAGGACAAGTTGTCCTATTTTCAAGATCCAAATATAATTTTTGGGGTGCATAATTGTACGACCCCATTCCTTGCAAAGAGTTCACACATTCCATGAAACCATATATCTCGTCATCATCAAAGTTGAGCAAGACAACCTTCAATATATCACCAACATTAATTGTAGCACTTGTTTCATCAACAATGACATCAGTCACCAAGTCCATAAAAGAACACACCTCATTGCTATTTGGTTGCCGCATGGTCTTGCACACATGGAATACCACATTTTCATCACCAACTCGGAATGTAAGTTCTTTGGCTTCAACATCACAAAGAGCCTTCCCTGTATTAAGGAAAGGTCTCCCAAGAATAATCGACACTTCATAATCAACCTCACAATCTAGAATGACAAAATTCGCCGGAAGAATGAATTTATCAACACGAATCAAGACATTTTCATTCACTCCCAAAGGCCTCTACATAGTACGATCGGCCATTTGAATTCTAATAGAGGTGGGTCTTGGTTGCCTATTCCCTAACGTTTTGAAAACCTAATATGGCATCAAATTGATACTTGCTCCAAGATCACAAAGAGCTTTAGAAAACTCGGCACTTCCAATTGTACAAGGAATCATGAAAGAATCGGGATCCTCCAACTTAGAAGCCATTGAATGTACAATTTCACTCACTTGATGAGTGACTTTGATAGTTTCAAAATCCATTGACCGCTTCTTTGACACGAGATCCTTCATAAACTTGGTATAACCGGGCATCTATTCCAAAGCTTCAACTAATGGCACATTGATTGAGAAACTCTTCATCATTTGAATGAACTTCTTGAATTGATTCTCACCATTTTGCTTGGCAAGTCATTGAGGGTATGGAGGTGGAGGTGGAGGCTTAGGCAATGGTGCCTTAGCCTTTTGTACTACCGGCTCCGGTATGTCAATAATGTGATCCCTAAATGGGTTCACCTCCTCTTGCGTCTCTTCTACACTATCATCAATATCAATCTGAAATTCATCATTAGGTTGCACCACTTTGTTCGGGATCTCCTCTTCTTGCACCACTTGATCATCATCCACAAGTTGCCTTTGACTTGAGGTGGGTGCATTCCCACCTCTTCCACTTCTTGTAGTAACGGCCATGGCATGACCCGTGTTGTTTTCACCCTTTGGATTTATTACCGTGTCACTTGGTAGTGCCCTCTTAGGACGAGAATTTAGAGCTTGCGAGATTTGCCCCATTTGAACTTCTAAGTTACGAATTGATGTGTTGTGTGAGGCAAGTTGGGCATCCGAATCGGCATTTTTTCCATCATTTGCTTGAACATATTTTCAATATGCCCCATCTCATTGTTTGAAGAACTTGAACCATGGGAAGGATAAGGAAGAAGGTTGCTCAGTTGTTGATACATCGGGGGCCTTTGAAAACCCGACCCCCGGTTTCCTTGATTGTTGTGCCATATGCCTTGATTGTTACCCCCCCCCCCCAATTTCTTTGATTGTTGTTGTTATGGCAATTCCTTTGATTGTTTTTTCAATTCCAATTGCCTTGGTTGTTAGAATTCCAATTGCCTTGATTGTTTTGAGGTCGCCATTGTTGTTGGTTTGGGCCTTGGAAATTGTTTCTTTTCCCTTTAAAGTTGTTCACATATTGCACTTCTTCCTCTTGTTCATTGCAGGAATCATCTTGCTCAAAACCACTATCTTCTTGCACATAGTTCTCCACTCGATTTTGCACTTGTGGAACTTTAGTCCTCCTCTTGTTCACCATCATATTCACTCCCTCCATGGAATTGACTTTCTTGGGATTTTGCACTTGATTTAGTTGGGCCTTTGCTAGTTTCGTCATGGTGGCTGTCAATTCGGCAATGGCTTGCCCATCGTCTTGTAATTCTTTATGAAGGTGAATCATGTTTGGGTCACCTTATGGAACACTGGCCCGAGATTTCCAAGTCGATGACATTTCTTCCATCTCATCCAAAATATCGCTCGCCTCCTCATAAGGCGTAGTCATGAAGTTCCCACTGGCAAGTTGATTCACTACACATTGGTTGGTTGTGTTAATCCCACGATAGAAAGTTTGTTGAATCATGTTCTCTGTCATATCGTTATTGGGACGTTCCTTAACCATTTTTCTATAGCATTCCCCTATCTCGTGTAGTGGTTCATTAGGCTCTCGCTTGAATGCCAAAATCTCACCTCGAAGTGTAGCCATGTGCCCCGGAGAGAAGAACATAGAAATAAACTTTTCTGCCAACTCATCCCAAGTGTGAATAGAATGGTTCGGCAATCGTTCCAACCAATCTAAAGCTTTTCCCCGTTGAGAGAAGGGAAAAAGCCTTAGCCTCAATGCATCATATGATACATTTGTTTGTTTTCTCCCCCAACAAGTATCCACAAACCCTTTCAAATGTTTGTATGCATTTTGAGTTGGAGCACCGGTGAAGAAACCCCGTTGCTCAAGCAAAGTGAGCATCATATTGGTGATTTGAAAGTTTCCTGCCCTAATACGGGGAGGGACTATTGCACTTACATATACTTCATTGGGTAATATCCGGTGTGGAGCCGCTCGTGGTAGATGTGGGGGTGGAGCGGGGAAATTTTCATGAGGCACTCGACCTCTTCTATTGGCTTGAGGTTCAAGAGGAATTTCATTGACTTGATCATCCTCGACGTCCACATCCCCCAAAGGTAAATTTCTGAGCTCATTGTTCGTCATGGTTGTACCTATAATTTCTCGCACAAATTAGTAACACTGAAGGAAAAGAAGATATTCCATAAACAAACCCAAATATATAGCTAACACCATTTTAACTCCCCGACAACGATGCCAAAAATTGATGACGTCCACAACACACCTCAATAAGAGATATGATACGGTCGTATGCAACAATAATTACCCAACTATGAGTCAGGGTCGAATCCACTGGGAGTTATAAGGGGTGTCAGGAGTATATATTTGAAGCAAGTGAATGTACTACCTACATTGCACTTCCACAATAGAGTTTTGATTTCTACTTCTACTATAACTCTAATGATTGTAAGCTAAGGTAAATAAACTAGAGATGAATGTTTTTGATGTTTTTCCAAATAATTTAAAGACCTAGGGTTGCGACCATAACCTAGGTGTTTGCCTAATGGGATAAAGACGTTAACACTTATTTTATTGATTGGGGTGTATTATAGTTCCCAACTCTACGTTACCCACTCAATACCTCTCGGTCAGATAGTGATTTTGCCCAGTTTGGCTTTCTCAAGTCCAAATGGGTGTCAAATAAAATAGTTGATATGAGCTCAAGTCAGGTTCTTACTATCTCTAGTTTGAACCCTTTAATTAGGCTAATCAATCTCTCAATTAACCCAATTCCTTGTTATCTAAGTTATCCTAGACTAGGTCTCTCTTTCTCAAGTAGAGACTAAGTCAAATAGGCATGAATCAATATTTGCAACCATTAATTTTAAAAGTGAAGCATGAACTAAGCTAAATAATCAACACTCAATCATAAACAAGCATTAAATTAATCACCCATAAGGTTTACACACTAGGTTGGGTCACAACCCTAGTAAAAATCTAGCTACTCATAATGGGTATTGAAGAGAATGAAGAAGAAAAGATAATTAAACCCATAATGGAAGATTAAAATGATGAAATCTAATATTTAAACACCAAAATAATGTAAAACCTCCTAAAGTAGTAAAGAGAAACGGCTACAGCAGTTTTTAATGTTCAAACTTGACCTAATTTTGTGAAACTCGTCTATTTATACAAGGCCAAAAATCGCGGACAGAAATGCTCCTCGGGAGGTACTGCGGTCGCACAATTCCATGTGCGGTCTGCAATTTTCTTCAGTTGGCAGGAAGGAGGATTTTGCGGCCGCACATTTCTGGACTGTGGCCACAAGGCAACTTCTGCGACCACAAATTTCTTGTGCAGTACGCACTTCACAAAGGCTTTAGGACTTGGTCTTCTTGTATATTCTATGAACTTTGAATCTTTGTCAATGAACGCCCAGTTCTGCGGCCGCACAATTCATATGCAGTCCGCACATTGCTGAAAAGCCTGTTGGGGTTTGCTGTATGGGTTGCGGCCGCAAATGGAATTTTGTGGTCCGCAATTTCTTCTGCGGCAGCAGAATTCTGCGGACTGCTCATCTTTTCTTCTACGCCCTTTATTGCCTTGTGCTTCAAAAAACTCCTTTTTTTAGTCGGATTTCATCATTGGAGACCAAACTTCCAGCGTTCCTGCAATTTGCATAATTTTATTAGTTTTAGGAACATAATTCGATACTTTCGGACTAAAACAAAAGCTAAAAGGTGCTAATAAGCAGTCAAAATCCCCACTTATCACATATAACCCGTGATCCCGGAGTGTGCGCAGGACCTTTCGCAAATGCTCCGCATGCTTTACCTCCGATCGAGAGTACACCAAAATATCGTCAATGAACATGATCACAAATATATCCAAGAATGGGCTGAATACTTGATTCATCAGATCTATGAAGGTCGCTAGTGCATTGGTTATGCCAAAGGACATAACAAGAAATTCGTAATGGCCATATCTGGTCTGAAAGGCTATTTTCAAAATATCTTTTTCCCTAATCCTTAACTGATGATACCCAGATCGTAGGTCAATCTTCGAGAAATACTTAGCACCTTGCAATTAGTCAAACAAATCATCGATTTTTTGAAGCAGATACTTATTCTTGATGGTTACCTTATTCTTGATGGTTACCTTCTTCAATGAACCATCATTCTTTCAAACAAATAGCATTGGGGCTCCCCACAGGGAAGTACTGGGAAGCCCTTATCAAGAAGGTCCTTCAACTGATCTTTTTGTTCCTTCAACTCGGCGGGAGCCATTGTGTATAGAGAAATTGATTTTGGTTGCGTATCGGAGAAATTGATGGAATACTCGGGAGCTCATTAGGGAACACATCGGGAAATTCACTAATGACCGAAATTGGCTGAAGGGTTGGAGGTTTCGCCTCCTCGTCCTGCACCCATACCAAATGATAGAATCATCCTTTCGTGATCATCTTTCGAGCCTTAAGGTAAAAAAATAAACTTCCCTTTTAGCGCTGCAACATCACCCTTCCATTCGACAACGAACCCTCTTGGAAAATTAAAGCGAAAGATTTTCTCCCGATAATCCACCGTAGCATAACAAGAGGCCAGCCAATCCATTCCCATGATAATATCAAATTCCACCATTTCCAATTCATTCAAATTAGCCAAAGTGTGGTGATCACGAATCATCACGTCACAACTTTGGTATACCCGCCTAACTACCACGGACTTGCCCACGAGCGTGGACACTTCAAACGATTTCATAAAAAATCATGTTGTTTTTCACATTTACTCACAACAAATGGGAAAATGTATGACAAGATGGAACCTGAATCTATCAAAGCATACATATTAATGGAGAATACGGGTAGTATACCTGTAACCACGTCTGGTGATGACTCTACGTTCTGTCGTCCTGATAGTTGTTGATACTCAATTTTGCCCTCATATTTTTATAAAGTATTTCTAGATAATTTTTCAAATATTAGCTTTCATACTTTTTGCCAAATTGTTTTTACAAGAGTTTCATACAATGATTTTATTTCATCTTTTATAAGCTTTCTAAATTAATTAGGTATTATAATTGGTAAATATTCATTAATTACTCTCTTAAATTATTTTTAAGTGATTAACTATTTAAATTAATTATCTACATGTTAGGCATATTTTATAGCATTTTACGTAATTTATATACAATTGTATTTGCATTTTACATTATTTGCAATATAGCCTATATTCTAAAATAATTGCATTTGTTGCATTATATAGTCAAAAGTAGCATTTTATGTTTTATAATCTTCAGTCACTTTGAAAGTATTAAATTGTATAAATAATATTTCAAATATTTATTAGCTATTTTATTAATTTATTTTCCTTTAATTTTTACTTGTTTTAATTCAGGCCCAAAATTAAGCCAATTGTCGGATCAAACAAGCCCAAAAACACCATGTCCAACCCCTGACCCACCTACCGATGCAAGCCAAACAATCCCTTTATTCACAACCTGATCAGGAGGCGGATTATCCCCCTCCCCCCACCTTCTTAAGATCAACGGCCCATAATAAACCTCTATTTTCTCCTTATACTCCCATAACCCAAACCCTAATCCCATTTTCCTCCACCAGCCACCTTCAAAACCTCTCAACCCCTTTCCCTTTCTTCTGTGAAACCCTAGCCATATCACCACTCAACCACTCTCTGAATCCTGCTAACAATGGGATCCTCCCATGATTTGGTTATCTTATTTGTATTATCTCGCTATTGGTCATGCGTTTGTGAAATTACTTAGGTACTTGCCTATTTTGGCAAGTACTATCTTCTAAGATCGGACCAAGTTGACTTCAATCTATGAGATTTGAATGATATTTCATCTATATACATGAGAAAGGAAACGATTCTTGCATTCACCCACTGATTTAAGACCAAGGAACCTAACTAGGGTTTGAAATCAATTTCTTTCCTTTCCTGGTTGTTTAACTATTTGCATACGATATTTCTTTTCCTTGTTAATGTTTGTGTGATTTCTTTCCTTATTTGCTAGCCTGATTAAACTCTCTATAAACCCCTTCCTCCAATTCCCTTGAACGGACCTTAATCACGGCTCTCTTTTTCACTCACTCACTCAATCTATTACACTCAAATATTCTTTGAAATCATTAGATTCTTTGCCGGCTAAAAGCCAAGGCCACTATAATGTCATTTAACGACCTCCTCTAGTGTACTACTCGGGGCTCTTCTTGAGGCTCTTGTAAACTTTGAAGCACTGGAGATTTTGGGTCTACTATCCTCTTTCAATTACTGTTACTGAATCGCTTCTAAGATTCATAGTTTCTCACTTTTTTGCTAGTTTATCTTTGAAACTGGTTAGTGTTCTCAACCTTTACAATTTAAATTACTTCCCTCCTACATGATTATGTCTATGTGAATTTTGTATGCCATTGTCGTTTGAATCTTCATGAAAAGTATGACTCAG
Organism: Nicotiana tabacum; assembly: GCF_000715075.1. Taxonomy (NCBI): domain Eukaryota; kingdom Viridiplantae; phylum Streptophyta; class Magnoliopsida; order Solanales; family Solanaceae; genus Nicotiana; species Nicotiana tabacum. The sequence goes on along the minus strand of NC_134094.1, from coordinate 23,910,708 downwards.
TTTTCCTGTTATTTATGAATTCCCAATGTCGTGCTGCTATAACATGTTTCAATATTATTTCATGGTTTAAGTAATGTTCTGCAGTTCTTTGTTTACTAGTCTCAAATTTTCTTAAGCCCCAATATGTGTAGTTTTGTTTTACCATATGCAATGACTCGAATGAATTTTGGCCTTCTCACAATAGGGTACTTGCCTGCTAATCTGATTTGCTTGAACTTGACTTCGTATGATCTTAAAGTTATTCCTTGCTTAGATTCTTGTGTCGAAACCTTCTTAGAGAAACTGATACCTTCCTAAAATTATTTTCCTGAACGTGCTTTGTATAGAGTTTCATGCTAAGTTCTTTATATCTAAGTCACTATCTATTGCCTTCCATGAATTGTCTCTTGACCATGCTCCTACTTCAGTTCTCTTTATATAGGCATTTCTGAGAGTTGTTTTCTAGATTGTGTTATGTTTTAGAGCTATCATGTTAGGACTTCCCTACCAAAATTGTTATCTTTCATAGTTAGCTTTTGATTGCGTGGCCTCATATGAGTATCTGAACCAGTTGTTGATTATGTTCCATTTGGATTTCTTGTTGAGTCTGGCCTATATGAACTAATATCCTTTTAGAATGAGAAATCATATTTGGTTATCTTGTAGAGTTGGATCATGACTATGTTTGCCTTGAACCCCTTGATTACTCTTTGTGATTATGTCCTAGTTATGCTATGGTACCCACCCCTGTGATATTGTCACTTTAAACATGTTGAAGCTATCATATGTACCCATTCTATGTGTTCTGCATATCCTTTACATCGTGTATGTCCTTATGTGAAGTTCAAATGTGTGCCTTGTTCTTGGGATGCTTAGAATTCTTGCTCCTGCTAGTTGTAGTGTTAAGGGCCAAATGTGTGTATGCTTCTCTTTAGAATTTGAGTTATCCTAAATGTTTTTGTTTGCATGAATTGTCACTCGTGTCTTCATTGGTTGTAATTGGTAATGGATGGGAAAAGAATTATCTTATTAATTAGGCCTGGACTGCTGGATCTTATTCTTGGTACTGGGGTTTGGAGCACATTGTCTGTGCCTGGAATATGGGCTTGTTCGAGTTGTAAATCGCTGGGGTATTTTTTATTCATGTTTGGGCCTATATTTGTTTCGTTTGGTCTGTAATAACTTAAAAACAAATACTAGGGAAGTAAGTAAAAAAAGGGCTAGGGTACTTTAATTCTTGCATGAATGAGTAGAAAACATGCCTATAGGGTCTAAATATTGTATTTGTTATCTTGTTTATCCATGCTCTATAGGGGTACTTATCGAGCGGATCGGGCAGATAATTACGCTTAACGGTTTGGCTTAACGGTTATCAGATTATAAATATAGTAATCCACTAGCCATCCAATAAGACAACGACGGATTGGTATCGGATTAATAATTATTGGGCGGTTATCGAGCGGCTTATCGGCTAAACCAAATAGAATTTTTTGAACAATCATTCAATCAATAGCAAACAGTTTCAAATCAATACCAATTATTTAATACCATCTAAGATCTAACAAAATGGTATTTTTTAATTGAAGAGTCTTCAAGACTACTAATAATGTCATACACGTATTAACCAAATTTTTAATACCATCAAGACTACTCATACATACATACACGTATTAATCATTAAGATTTTGATTTTTTGACTTCTTAGTTTTCAGTTAAAGAGAGAGACAAGACTGACAACTTCTCTGCCTCTGGTGGCTGTAGACAATTGAGAATTAGAAAATAGAAATTAGGGATTTAGCCATTTAAGATTTCAATAGTACTTTATATACATACGGGTAAAAGTGTAAATATAAAAAAATTTAACGGATTAACGGTTTATCCGATAAGAAAATTGTATAATCTGCCGCCAAACCGTTAAGCTATTAATTATAAAATCTCAATCCATTCACCATCCATTACCCCGATAATCCGATACTAATAATCTATCGGTTCGGTTCGGTTAACGATTTTGGTTCGGTTTTGAACAACCCTAATGCTCTATTCCTGTCAACTATTTGTGCATAGATATCATACTTACATGCCATCAACCTCACATATTCACCTAGAGAACATGATTTAGGGCCTGACTAATTCTAATATCGATCTTGTCGACAAGACTTGCACTATATTTAGCAAGTATGCCTATAGGATTCAAATCAAATTTGTTTGCTACTTGCTTATCGTGTTTTACTTCTATAGACAACATGCCTCTAGGATTCTGGCTGAGACTGTTTACACTAATACCTCCCTCAACTGTATAGATCGCCTAGAAATCATGGCTATAGGATCAATGAAACAAACTTGCGTCTGTCAACAACTTCACACCTGAAATTGCCTAAGTTTTGATCATTTAGAAATCATGCTTATAGGGCTTCATATTGACTGTTTGAAACTGTCTACGATGATGCCCTCTTTAATCGTGTTGCCCGCTAGAAATAATGACTATAGTATTAAATACAATAAGGGTCAGCACTACTCAACTGCTTGGTCTTAAATCATCTAAGTTTAATCGTCTAGAGATCATGCCTACAGGATTTAAACAATGCAGCATGTCCACCAACTGGTCATGTACCAATTCCAGATCTGCTTACTTATAACTGATCATTCACCAACTCACCAAGTAATCTTGCCTTAGGCATAATTAATTGGCATAGCAACTGCTCGCTTACTTGACCACACTGATGTAGTCTAAAATATATGCATATAAGATTTTGTGTGGAGGTAAACTTGAGACCCCTTTGTGCTACTTGCATCATATGTGAAGTCCTACCCATTTTATTTATGTGACGCCTATTTTTCTCATTTTTTGAGTAGCCTAGATTGAGTCTAGAACCACCCGTATAGTAGTCCAAAGCCTTCTGGATTATAGGCATAGGACGGGTAGGCACATATAGGACGCGACTTAGAATTGAACTAGTGCACTTTAGGTAAACAACTTAAAGATAGTAATCGGGTAGCAGGAGACAACTCTTATACTTAAAGGGTTACAAAGTACTATTTATGTTGCACGGGGTGATCCTTTAGGCTAAAAATTTAGGACCCCCCATGTGTAATTATTCCTGGTATACTCGCTTGTTGAGAAACCTAGATTTGACTAAGTTATATCTTGTAACCACCAAAGAGTTATATCAACTAGTTTACTAATGGATGAATTATGCTTCTTTTCAATTGCCTCCTTTAAATTACTTTTGAACGACTTCTGTAGTTAACTCCTTCTTCCCTGATCAGCTAATCAACCATTTAGATTCCTTATTCTCGTATCTTACATGCTCACCTAGAATAATTATTCATAATTCGGTAATCCCCACATAGTTTTAAAATTCGGCCGGGAACCACAGTTGTGGACCTCGAAGAATGCCTAACACCTTTTTTTTCAAGGTAATTTGAGCCCTTACCCGATCTTTGGTAACATGAACTAGCTGAAATAGAGTTATTTGCAAATGGGTATCCTAACGCACCTTAAAAATCATTAGGTAGCGACTATTGTCTTTTAATGCCCATTTAAAAGAGTTGTCACATGTTGAAACCCTCTCTCGCGAGAAAAGGGGGTGCGACAATAGTTCTTCAAATGTGGTTCTTTAGCCCCCCCCCCCCCCGAGCTAGTCACTTCACCTCTTCCTCTACCTCTTCCCATCGGCTGTTGCATATCTTTCTCACGAGGATGTGCTGTTGATGACGAGGTTGCTACTGATCTCGTTGGTAGTGTCATGCCACCCCACATATTTAAATTGACAAAAGTGCATGACGTGGTCGGGCTTCCCACAAGAATACCATAAGTCTGAACCCTGGATGCAATGCCCAAAAGAATTCCTACCACATCGGCCACAATGTGGTACCGAGGACCTCATCATACTAGGGTCTCTACCATATTATGAGCTCTGTCCTCGGGGATTTTGACCCTGACCAGAATAGTTGATCTGATCATGACGCTGACCATGGAACTATGATGTTGCACTAGCCACCGTATGAAATGGATGCTAAGGAAATGAAGGTCTAAACTCACCTCGGGACTCACTCGTATCACTTGTAGATTGTTCCCTCTTATGTTGGCCTCAGTCGTGCTCTCAAGCGGCTCGCTGTTTCCTCTTACAATCCTCCAAGTTCTGCGCATCGGCCTGAATACGAGCAATATCTAAGTTCGGACTCAAAGAAGTAATAGTATATTCATTAATCAAATATGGTCTAAAAATCGATGTACTCGGTCACCCATCTCTGCCATAATTGATGGAGCATACCTAGCAAACGAGTTGAATTTTATGCTATACTCCCAGACACTCATAATATCTCGCTCCAATCGTAAAATTTTATCTTGTCTTTCTCGGTGGAGCTCAATAGGCAAATATTACTGCAAGAATACCTTAGAAAATTCCTTCCATCTTGCTTCTAGGACAAGAGATCCCCTAGACTGTTCCCAAGTCTCATACCAAGTCACAGCTATATCCCATAATTTATAAGAGGCAAACTCCATAAACTCAATATTAGTGGCATACATAACTCGTAATGTCCGCTGCATCTAATCTAGAAAATTCTGGGATCTTCGTTGGGATCTGTTCCTATGAATATCGGGGGGTCCAAATTTATGAAATCTCAAACTCTATACTCACTACTCTATCTGCGGTGATAGGGACTTGTCGTTGGGCCTGGGAGGCCACTAATTTAGTCAACAATTGTACTGCACTTCTCATGTCTAAATCTTGCTCGGTAACAAACGGAGGAGAACAAGAGGTATATTAGTTTCTCTATGATGTTCCGGAGGAGGTGGTGTTGTCCCTGAAACCTGAGTACCAGCGTCATCGTGAGGCCCATGTTGACCCATAGGGGAAGGTGTCACTGGACTGGTACCCGTTCCTGCTTCTTCATTCAACCCCCTTGAACAAGTGTTTGACGCCTCGTGGTAGGCATCGCTATAAACAAAAACAAGATGGGGATCAGAAGCGAATACTTACGACTCAGCTCTATCGCACGATCTAGATCAGAAAGACGGGTATTCATCCTAAATATCCTATAGCCTCCTATTTATAAGCATATTGCACGATATACCCATAAACAAGACTCTACTAGATACGGCTTGCCGACTCCCTAGTACAGACCTGCTCTAATACCAAGTTTGTCACACCCCAACCTTGGGAGGTGCAACCGGCACACGATGCTCGAAGTCCCGTGTGATTCTTACATCTTTTTATTCATAAGACCTAGGTCAACAAGTCCTACGAGTAACAATCACCAAAATCAAAATGTGAACAACTGACTTGCAAAAGAAACCTTAGCATTTTATACATATTCACAACTGAAACGGAGTCATAATCCACCCTTTTACATACAGTCAAACCCTAGCATGCAAGCCTCTAAGAGTACCTAAAGGAGATATACATATGTATAACTTGGTCGGGACATGGCCCCACCATACCCAAAATGTTAAGGCATGAGCTTAAATACCTTTAAACTTCAAACAACTACTCCGAAGGAATGGAGTGCAACAACCGCTCAGTTGGAACAACACCATACTGGGGAGGGACGTCATCGGGTCTATCTGTACTCGTGGGCATGAACACTGCATGAACACAACACCCAAAAGAAAAGAGCGTCAGTACGGATAATGAACTGAGTATGTAAGACTAAGAAAATATGTAAATTAGAGTCATAACGTAAGAGAAATAAGTGAGTGATCCCAACTTGAATACCCACGACAAGCCACCAGGGGCGTAATCGGTGGGAACTATAAACCATGAATCTTGAATGCATGCAAGCCTTTGTAAAACCGAGCTACTTGTTGGGTCCATGCATTAATTATAATGCATATAAGCATACATATATTCAACCATTCTTTGGGTAACATTTCATAACTGCATACCCGGCCTCATAGAAGACTCAGTCGTACCCGGCCATAAAAGGGCTCGGTAACCTCACATCACACATCATTCCATACCCGGCTTCATAGAGGACTCAGTCTTACGCAGCCTTAAGAGGTCTCGGCTATACCCGATCTCAGTAGAACTCGGTGTAATCGGCCTCAAAAAGAATCGGTAACCTCACATCACACATCATCATACCTGGCCACACAAGAGCTCGGTAATATCTCATATCATGTCTCGTCACATCCAACTGATCAGTAGTTGCACAGTAGGTTCTGTACCAGACCGTCTATAGCACGGATCGGTAAAGTAAAATAAATATAGTGCAATGCAGTAGCAGTTTCAAGAGATAACAAGTTTAAACTCAGAATGAATCATACTCCCGACTACAGGATACCAACTGGAAACATTATAGACTTCGGTATAAATGCCACCAACAAGTATGTACAAGAACAGAACACCATCATTGAGAAGGAATCAGAACAGCCAAATTCTTTTAATACAGATTTCCTTTAGAGGGAGAAAGAGAGACTTACATAAACTCATGCCAAGAAAGAAAGTCTCCCTACATACCTTGTTGAAGAACTAACTACACCTCTAGGACGGTAAATCCCGCCTCTAACAAATTTTCGAGAATCGATACAACAAGATAATAAATATATACAGTAATGATTCCCAGATCCTTCACGCTAGATCTTTCTAGATTCAGATTCACCTTCAACTTTGCCTTAAATTATTTGAAAAGTCTAAAGGGGTGTTGAGAGCACTTGGGAGAACTAACATTGGTGATACCTTCTAAAAATGAAAGAGAAAGAGTGTTGCATTGCCTTTTTATATCACACCAAATCTAAGAAACTCCGCCGCTGCTACATGCAAATGGGTCGCCCCGCCCCAATCACTACACCCGATGACAGCTGGCGCAAGTCTAATGAAACGTGTTGCTATCTTCTGCCCTCAAACACGTTGTAGGCTGATTGGTTGTGCTTATATCTGTCAAACGGGCCAGGCTGGGATGGGACGGGGACCAGACTGTGCCGGGTAGATTTTTGGTACCGGTTAAACGGACCGGTACGACCCATTATGGTCAAGTCATATGGGAACCGGTTAACCGGACCGGTTCCATGACTATTTTTTGATTTTATTTTTTTGAATTTTATAAAGTTGACCATTTGTCAACGGACAGCTGCCATTTTGATTATTGCCCAACGGCTAATTTGCAAGAATAGCCTTTTGGGGTATTTTTTTTCAAAGATAACACCTTTATTATTTACTAATTTAGTCTTTTGAAAAACTATAAATAGACCCCCTTCTTCTTCATTTCTTCACTCATCTCTCAATTTTCAATTCAAATTAAATCATACCCCGTGCTTCTAGAGTGCGCTCATATGTTTGGGAATACTTTGATGTGGTAGAAGAAAATGAAGAAGTTCACAAAGTAAAGTGCAAGAACTGTGGTCGAGTCTTAAATTTTCGTCAAAAGTGGGAGGGCACAGGCTGTTTAAGGAGGCATATGAAGAGTTGTCTTGAGCGTCCTCCAAAAATTCGTATTTAAGTTGATTTGAGACAATTTGTGTTATTTTAAAATTATTAGACTTATTTAAGCTTAATGTTTTAGTTTGTTAGATTAATTTGAAGTATTATTATGCAATGAAAATTTGAAATGAAACTATGAAAGTCTTTGAAGTTTGATCCTTACATATCAAGTTATTAACACTCTAGTGTCCAATATAAGACTTATACTATAAGTTATATTTTTTTCATGTTCATTGTATTATCTTAAATTCGTAGTGAATTTTTCAAATATAAGGCTTTTAATGCCTTTGAAATTTATTCAAACATTATTTTTATACGTTAGTTTTTAATGTTTTATATTTTTACTTTATCTTAATATAAATTACGATTGTTATACAAAATACAAAAATAAATAAATAAATAAATAACCCCGCCCGGTCCATTAGGCCCAGAACTGTTCCGGTTAAATTTTGCATCAGGGAAGCCAGGAACCGGTAAACCCGGTAAAAAATAACCGGAATCGGCCCGGTAATGAAATCGGTCGGTTCCCTTTTCCTCTACCCTTGACAGACCTGACCCGGCCCCTTGACACCTATAGCTGTGCTAGAAGCTACACTTATCAAGCTTTATTTAGTTGTGGGGTGTAACATTTACTTGATTTAAACATTTAAATTGCTTAGAAAAAATGCTCAATGTATAAGTGATATATCCAATTCAAAATATTCTGACGTAAGCCCCATTTGGGAGCTTCTGAAGAAAACCCATTAGGGAGCTCATGGAAACAAGCTGTAAATTCTTTTTTTTCTCTAAGAGGAAACTGTATTTTGGGATAAAATTTAGACCTCCTACCTGCCCTGCCCCATTTGAATTTTCCAAAAATAAAGTTCTGCCCTGGCATGTCGTGCCCCGCGCCATTTAGGAGTCCAGAACCCATTTGTGGTTTTTTGCCAAGTAGGACGGAAGTGCGTGTAAAAAAAGAGTTACCTAACTATATATAACGCTCTTTTAAAGAGCGTTATAACTTAACAGGCGTTTTGGACGTTAAGGTATAACGCTCTTTAAAGGAGCGTTATACATATATAACGCCCTTATAAACCACGTTATGCTTGGGCTGATAAGATATCTATGCATAGCGCGGTATATAAAACCGCTATATGTATAGCGCGGTATATTACCGCGCTATACATATATAAAAACGCGCCTTCCCTTCTTCCCCACGATTAAAACTAGTCCCCTTCCCCCTTTTTAAAAAAAATCTGAAGCGCCCCCCTTCCCCCCCCCCCCCCCAAAAAAAAATTATTTCTCCAAAAAAAATACAAGTGGACCCTACCCGTCACACAAAACGATAAGATTGTACGTCCCACATCGTAGCCAAGCCTTCTATTGTTGTGGTTTGCTTGTTTCGGACTCAAATTTTCAATTTATCAACTTTCCAAAAAATATAAATCGAGGTATTCCGAATTAGTTTATGTCAAAACTCGTATAAATAATGCATATTAGTTGTTTTGAATGTGTTTCCATGTTATGATTTATTTATTTTTTTGCGATTAAACTAGTATGTTATTTTTATCCGGACTAAGATATTAGTGTTCTTAAAAAATATATAAAAATTGAGAAATCATTATTATTTGTTAATAAAAATATTTAATAAATTTCTTTTACTGTTTTATATGTATTTTCGTGAATATTTTGTGATTAAATTTATTGTTATTTTTATCTAGTTTAGATTATTTATTTGCTTAAAGACTAGTAATATAGTGTCTTTTTAGCATAGTAAATGTAGAGCCTTTTAGCGTAATATCCATGCAGTTTAAGTATCTCTTATATTGATAGATCAAACACAAACTCTGTCCAATTTACAAAAATTAATTATTTAATTTACAAAACAAACATATAAAATTATGAAACTAATATGTAAAATATTAAAATTGACACACATAAGAATTCAGGATAGCTTGGTGCTACTGGGCCTCAAATATCGAGTTTGGAACCCATAGATATATACTCTGTCCAATTAAATATAGTGTAATTGTAAAAATAAATTATTTAATTTACACAACAAACATACAAAATTATGAAAATAATAAAAATTGACACATACAAGAATTCAGGATAGCTTGGTGCTATTAGGCCTTAAATATCGAACCTGAAACCCATAGAGATATACTCTGTCCAATTAAATATTGTATAATTATAAAAAATAATTACTTAATTTACACAACAAACATACAAAATTATGAAAATAATAAAATTGACACATACAAGAATTCAGGATAGCTTGGTGCTACTGAGCCTCAAATATCGAGCTTGGAACCCATAGATATATACTCTGTCCAATTAAATATTGTATAATTATTTAATTTACACAACAAACATACAAAATTATGAAAATAATAAAATTGACACATACAAGAATTCAAGATAGCTTGGTGCTATTGGGCCTCAAATATCGAGCCTGGAACCCATAGATATATACTCTGTCCAATTAAATATTGTAGAATTATAAAAAATAATTATTTAATTTACAGAATCAAACATACAAAATTATGAAAATAATAAAATTGACACATACAAGAATTCAGGATAGCTTGGTGCTACTAGGCCTCAAATATCGAGCCTGGAACTCATAGATATATACTTTGTCCAATTAAATATTGTATAACTTTAAAAATTAATTATTTAATTTACAAATCAAACATACAATTAATGTTGTTTAATTTACAGTAGACGACATGGACGGTAGCCTATGCATCCCGAACCTTTCTCCGATGAGCTATTAGTGTTACAGGACGATCATAGGTCCGCCCACATATGGGAGGGAGAGTTACTGGCCCAAACTCTCCACGCCAGGAGAGTGGACGACATGTGAGATTTTATGAAGGACAGAGATCTCCATCCCCGTATAGTCCAGCGCCTGCGGGTTACGGGCTTCTACAGGATTTTGGAGATCCGGCGGCTGCTACTCGACTGGTCTTTGGTTACGGCCCTGATAGAGCGGTGGCGACCGAAGACACACACATTCCACCTGCCCATTAGCGAGGCCACCATTACGCTGCAGGACGTGGAGGTTTTATATGGGCTACCCGTTGATGGACTGCCCGTTGCACTGCCTCAGGCCATGGGAGAGATGACGCATGGGCAGTATTTGGACATGCTGTAGCAGCTTACCTTGTTTCAGGCCACAAGATGAGATTGCACACTCAGGGGCCAGTCGCATGAGTTTGATAGCTATTCGACAGAATTTGGAGATATTGCACCCCGACATCACTGGCGAGACAGATGATCTGCATATTCACCGGTATACAAGGTTGCTGCTGCTCCTTATGTTTGGAGGGGTCTTGTTCCCGAACACTTCGGGGAACCTAGTCAGCTTGAGATTTCTTCATCATCTTCAGCGGCTAGATAATTTACCCCAGTACAGCTGGGATGCTGTTGTTCTTGCCTACTTGTACAAGCAGATGTGCCGGGCGAGCATGAGCACCCAACATTACATATGTGGATTTTTGTCGCTGCTACAGGTGACAACATATTCGAATACGCTATTCACTATAACATATCTAGTAAAAATTAATCTTAATTTTACGTCAATTTTGTATGTTAGGTTTGGGCCTGGGAGCGGTTCCTGCAGTTGTAGCCACCTCTACCACCATTACCTCCAGATGTACTACCTCTGTTTCTCCCTCTAGCTAGGAGGTGGGTTATCCGGCGGGGATATGTACATATCTATGAGGCTCGACATAATCTCCCCCTTTGCAGGGATTTGCTGGATATGTTGGAGGGCACACAGGTAAATGTATACCTATGTTTACTTGGTATAGCTTCATATGTGTTGCGCATACTCACGTTTTATATTGTTATTTAATAGTTCATCTGGACGCCATACAACGACGACTTGATAGGTGGCCTGCCCGATTATTGCTGGCCAGCCGACTGATTTGGAGCACTTCTATCCCGCTGATGTACCTCGATATTGTGGAACATCATGCCACGGAGCGGATACTTCGCCAGTTTGACCGTCTGTAACTTGTACCGAGAGGGCCCACTTGGGAGCCCACATATTATCAACGGGATGATCGTTCCAGGGTGGACGACACACATGTGGCATGGCTAGAGGCGTAGGTCGATACTTGGGACCAACGAGCTGACCTGATTCAGCCCCCCCTCATAGAGACGGATGGATACTATTCATGAGTATATACCCTGGTACCGCCGCGTTACTCGACTTTTTACTGGGAATCCCATTCATCGAGCTAGCGGTCAGTACGTTCCATAAGCCGGGCGACATGAGGCCCTAGTATGATTTCTGATATTATTACTTATATAACTACAACATAGTGTTCTATAATTTATATTTTATACGTTGTGCAGGATATTGGCCTACATATAGTCTACCAGATAAGATTGCAGATGCAGCAGCATGCCGGCGAGGGAGCGGCCGCTTTGCACGATTATGGCCGGTAGCTTGCAGAGGTGGCTATCGGACACTGCAACGAGCCCGAGAGGATCAGCGCTTAGGACACGACCCTGCTTATGTGGCGCCAGAGCAGTACCAGCGAGCTAGGGGTGTCCCACAAGGTAGGAGTGCCCCACGAGGTAGGGGTGCCCCATGAGACAGGGTTACCCCATGGGGTCGTGGTGGGCGGCGAGGAGGTGGTCCCCAGTAAGGGGGTGTTGAGGCCCCTGTTGATGATATTGATGCTGATTTGTCGGGTGACCTTTATGAGCCGGACGAGTATCCCAGCAGCATGCCAGCATACAGCCTTGGGCTGTAGCTCACTCCAGGGACTTCCCAGGTGACCCCGTCAGGTCCATTATTGATCACGGGCACAGACATTACCGGAGAGGATTGGGATGCATACTTCCCAGGACCATCGACCGCTGCTGAGGATCGGCCGACCCAAGTGGATAGTGGGCACCGGATGAGTTATGGCTCATCATCGAGGGGTGCTGGGGAGCTTTCACAGGCGCATGTATGTTTTTATTAGTATTTACTTTTTAAAAAAATCTTTTCTAATTTATTTTCCATAAATAACTTTATTATTTTTCTTATTAAGGCTTCATCCTCGCCCGTCACGGAGTCCGCTTTGTGCGATGCTGACCTGGCTGCGACGGATGATTATATTCAGGAGGCCAACGAGATTGTGGTAAGATAATTTAAATTATTGTGACTTAATATCTATTTTCCTATACTGAGCTGACTTATTCTTCTGTAGGTTACTACTGGACCGACGGCCCCTTCTACCGATCCTGCCAGCACTACTGATGATCATGTTGCAGCGCATCCTGCTATAAAAAGACGACGTGATAAGGATGATCCTGATAGCGTAGCCGGGCGGGATGGGATGCGGCTCAGGCCAGCGGCTGCATTGAAGCACACAGGCTGTGGAACACATTGATTTTTATTTTTTTTGTATTTGATGTAAATATTATTTTATGTAAATAATAGCAACAACTTTTATTGTTTTCGTTATATGCGCATTATGTATATATTTCCCGAGTTCTTTGTTATTTTAATACTGCAACACAAACACAAACACAATAACTTAACATAATTTAAATTTGGCACACATAATGAAAGTACATGACATGGAAAGCATAAAGATAAAATACAACACTCAACACATACATTGGTTTGTTTAGTCAACTATTCTCTTCTACAACCACTCAAATTGATCCAACAACTTATTTTTTTCTTCTTCCAACTCTTTTAGTTTCTCCTTCAACGCCGCAATTTCTCGTTTATACATAACCTCATCACGTTCGTATCTTTTGTTCAAATCATGAATATACTGCAAAGTTTGTTTGTAGTATTCCTGCTTACAGGGTTCATCAATCCATACCTCAAAATTTTAAAAAGATTCGTCGGGAATCCAATAAAACTTGTTCACACACATCCAGTATCGGCGCCCAACTTCACCATCATCCCAATAGTCCGCCATCATACATTTTTTGCCGCACTGGCACCTTGGTACATAAAGGCGTTCAAACATTTGTTAAAGTGAAAAAGAAAACACTGCATTTATGGAGAGTTTTACTATTGGTTATTGTTAAGCATAGAAAATAACTAGAATGCACCCGTTATTTATAGGCAAGATAACACACATAACGCAGTATTTAACCGCGCTATGCTTACACATAACGTAGTATTTAACAGCTCTATACTTCGCGTGTTAAAGATTCTTTCGGATACAAAATAGCTTTTTTGCAGGCGGGCAGCTTTTCAGTTTGACAAGACAACACACATAACGTAGTATTTAACCGCGCTATGCTTCGCGTGTTAAATATTCTTTCGGATACAAAATAGTTTTTTCGCAGGCGGGCAGCTTTTTAGTTCAACAAGACAACACACATAACGTAGTATTTAACCGCGCTATATATATTCACATATTTATCAAAAATCTTCCTCCTCTGACATTGTAGTTTTCTAATAATAATTTTAGCGTGAAATTCGAAGGTCTACTAAAAACATTTTCATTTTTTAATCCAATACTATTTTTGATTATATGAACGGGAGGGAGAAATTCATTAATTTACACAAATGAAAAATGGACCATTATCAATAAGATTTAATAACAATGAAAACAAAATTTTATTTGATACATTTTGCAACATAAACAAGTACATACACTTATTACAACTACATTACGAAACCCAGTTACTACTTGTATCTTTGATAGTTGGGCACATTAGAAGAACTCCCACCAGGAGCTGGATTATCACCGCCACCCAAACCAGCCGAAGGACATTTTTGACGGTCATGTCCTGTTTGCGAGCATATACCACATTTGCGCGAATAAACGGTATCGCTAATATCCATTTGGTTCCGTATACGCTTTCTCTTCTGCTCCTGTATTCGACGCAAAAACTCCTTGTTACACACTATTTTAAATGGTTCCGGTGACCAATAATTCTCAGCACCCACTGGCTGCAGCTGCCCACTATAGGTGTTTAAGTATGCAGCGACACTATATTATTTATCAACGTAGTTGGTTGGCCCTAAACCAACATGTTGAAAGCACCTGATGGCATGTGAGAACGGCATGTGGTAGATGGACCATTTCCCACAAGAGCATAACCTTGTAGATTCATTTATGGTATGTACATTATTCCCCCAGTTTTGATGGATAGCGGTGTGAACTTCAAAAATATTTCTGTCGTGATCATACTGTAAAAATGAATTCCAATGTGCGCGCCGCCTCTATTTCTCAAATCTATTCATCGGCAGTGGCATAAATTCAATACCCATTTCCATCAATGACGTTGCAGTTGCAGCCCTTTCAACAAACCTCTCCGCCATCAGCTTGAACGACATGTGCACCATGGCAGTGACAGGCAATTTTTTAGCCGACTTCAATAACCCGTTGAAAGACTCTGACATATTTGTAGTCAGAATTCCCCATCTTCTTCCACTATCCGCATGCAAAGTCCATTTGTCAAACTCATGTTGCATCAACCAACCATAGGCTCTCTCGTCTTCCTTCCTGATAGATTCCATGTACCTCCGAAATTTATGCTCTTGGTGTTCTGTTGCTGCCATCCACATCAAATCATGCAGATCTTTGTTGGGATGTGCCTTCTGGAAATTGGCCTTCAGGTGCCTCACACAGTAATGGTGGTAGGCATAAGGTTCTTGCCATGTAGGCAAATTCTGTACAAAACTTATGATACCACCATGCCGATCATATATTAGACAAATACCTGAATGCTGTTTGACAACGTGCTCTTTCAAATGGTTCAAAAACAACGTCCACGTCTCTTGGCTTTCATTCGCACAAATAGAAAAAGCTAGAGGAAATATTTGTCCATTAGCATCTACTGCAACGACGATCAATAGCTTGATATCATACTTTCCATAGATATGAGTGTCGTCTATGGATATTACTGGCCGGCAATGTGAAAAACCATCAATTGCTGGTTTAAATGCCTAGAACACATAATTGAATATATATTCTGGTCTTCCCGGACTCCTCTCAAGCTTCCATTCAACAACCGTTCTGGGGTTAAAGTACTGCAGTGCGACCATGTACCTGGGTAGAGCTGCAAATGACTTATCCCAGTTACCAAAAATAATTTCAAATGCACGTTTGCGCCCGAGAAATGCCTTTCTTTTGGTAATGGTATGGCCATATTCCCGGTGGACTGATGTAATGCACTCTTTGATTTTATACCTTATGGACGCTTCAATGTGTGGAATAAGGACAAGAGAAATCAAGTAAATATCCAAGTTGTAGTGATTCCCATTGAATGTGTCCATTTCACATCTGTGGGTGGGAATATATTTACCCACTTTCCACAGACCTGTGTTCTTCTTGCTCGCACGTAACATCCAATGACAACCCGTAAACCATCTGCGGCAAACAACCTTGTATACATCCGGACTTGACTTACATACCGTCATCTCACGACACTCTTTTACGCTATACATTTTCATCAGAAAAAAGCATGCCCTTTGCCAGCACCGTTGGTCTAGAATCATCTCACATTGTTGTTCGAATTTTATCAAAATCCCTTGTTAGAGCATCCACATCCGGCATACTTGGCAAATGATCAAGGTAGGGAATCTTCCTTGAATGAAACGGCACTTGGGACTCGTACACTCTTGGTCTAACTAGGGGTGGAGCATGCTCCTTCATCAAATCAGGTCCTTCATTATCTTCCTCCTCATCACCATCCTCACAAGGGAAGGGTGTGTCTTCTCCGGAATCATCGGCATTGTTGTCATAATCACTGTTCTCTTCCTCACTCTATACATATGCCAGATCCCGATTTAATATGTTATCTTCGGGCAATTGAGTCAGGACAGGTGCTTCAACTTGCTCGTTTTCACTGCACAAACAACAAAATAAAAATCATTACTGAAATTAATAAATACTTTTCATATAGCTGTATCACTTCATTTACAAGTCGTAATGTGTTAACATTCCTTGATGGATATTATCCTGTTGGTGGACCACCATGATCCAACACACCATAACTACGCATATTCCAACTGGCCATGGGTTCATAACTTGTAAAAGTCATATCTGGCAGGTACCCCCTGTGGAATATGTGAGCGTTAATACAAATTCAATAAAACAAAAATATACATCGTAACACAAAGGAAAATTGAAGTTTACCACTCGTCTTGTGGATTATGTAAAGCAGGAGAGAAATTATTTCCTCGCTCCTCATTCGCCGGTGTTGATAAGTTTAAATCAGGGCAAACTCTTTCATCCAGAACCTGTACGGCAAAAACTGCTCCAGAATAACCACCCGATGATTGAGGGTTATCCCTACTATGCACAACCCCATTATTGCGAACGTCTACGACCTTGACGTACATTTCCAATATTTTTATCACAAGAAATTCCCAGTATTCATCCGGAGTCCTCAAAAAATACCTCAAAGTTTCATCATCGTCGATGTTAAACTCAGTGTAACAAGCAACCCCTTGCGGAGTGAGGGAATACGGATATCTTTCGATTACTTTAAGGTTCACCGAACGTTTCCTCACACTCATTTTATTACATAAAAACGATACCAATCTATCGTACTCCATTGTAAGTGGCAACTTAACATGATACTGTGGAGATAAACTATAGCTCACAGAGTTATTCTCCACCACAACCTCAACCCTTTCGCTCTTCAGATATTATGAAAAAATGCTTGAGAATTGAGTAAGAGAAAAATTTGAACGGGAGTTAGGAATATTTTTGAATGGATTTTTGTAAAATCCTAACGCCTTTAAATAAGGCAATGCGTAGCTCAGGGGGCTGAATTTTTTTTTAGGTATAGCGCTCTTTTAAAGGGCGCTATACACATTTGAATTATTGTTATGCCACTTAAACGCACGAGACTTATTGGTGGGCCCACAAAACATGTATAGCACTCTTTATAACTGCGCTATACATATATAGCGCTCTTTCTAAAGACGTTATATGTATAACGCTCTTTTAAAGAGCGCTATACCTTAACGTCCAAAATGTCCGTTAAGGTATAACGCTCTTTAAAAGAGCGTTATATAGAATTAGGTAGCTTTTTTTTTCCACGCATTTTCGTTCTTTTTGTCAAAAAGAACCTGGGTTCTGGACTCCGCCATTTAGATACTCCCCTGCCCTACCACACATTTGTCATCCCTAAAAATTTTCAAGTCTAGTGACTTAGACTTGTGATTAACTAGTAGGAGTCAATCAAATCCATTGATTAGACTCGACACTAATTAATTCCGTATTTTTCGTATTCCTTTGTTTCCGGCGAAAATTCCATTGATCACTTTATTCACTTTTTAAGTTTAGTTTTTATCTTTCTTAGGTTTTAGTTCACATCACCCTTTTATAAAGTGTTTGGCTTAGTTAAATTGTTGACAATCTAACAAGATAGGTAAAATAAATACAGTAACAAATTTAACCCGTTACAGCTAAACTTACAGATAATACAGGCAAGATTAGCTCCTCTTGCTAAACTTATAAATAATTTAATAAAATAGGTATAATGAATATGATAACAAGTTCAGCTTGTCACAACTAAACTTGTGAATGATTGAACTATATAGGCAAAGGTTAACGAATAGTAGCAAATAGGGGTGTACATAGGCCTGGTTGGTTCGAATTTTTTAATTACCAAAATAAATCAATTATGTCGGGTTATTAAATCTAAAGACCAAATTAAACCAATAAAGTCGGATTTTTTAATCACGATGTTTTTCAGATTTTCGAATTTTTTGGTTTTTTTTTTCATAAAGTTTTCATAGCACAAGCATAGAATTTGTGTTCCAAATATTTCTTTAATCCTAGTAACACATAACTATATAAGATGTTTTTCAAGAAAATAACATAAAATATGAGATGAGCCATAACATTGTACTAAAATATTTAACAATAAAGATAATAAAATCACATAAAATAAATATTATTAATAAGACATAATGAAAATAAACTTAATCTAAAATTACTAAGTTGTTAAAATAAGTACGACTAATAAGTACTATTATTGACATGACTAAACACTAAAAAAAAATAAGTTATGCATTTGATCTAAACCATAAAAAAACTAAAAAAAAAATATCCAACATTATTGTCAATCCTAGTACAATTGAATTGAATATCTTTTGTTAGTATTGATATTGATTTGATTTTGGTATGGAATTTATTTGAGTTACTAATATTGATGGACTATACAACTTATTGGAGCATTCAAAAATTATAAGTCCAAACTTGAAATAATACGTTAAAGATAAAATTATGAAAAAATTTAAGAAATATTTATACACTACACTACATTACTTTTTTTAATTAAAGCAAAACCACACCAATTTTGGTCTGATTTTTCTTTCCAACACCAAATCATAATCAATTTATTTTTTCTCAATTTAACTCGAATTATCAATTTGGTGTTGTTTGTCGATTTTCTTTGGACGCCCCTAGCTAGCCCGTCACGACTAAAATTGTGAACAAATTTGGTCCGGTATAAAAAAACCCAAAAGGGGAAGAAGAAAGAAAGACAAATACGAATATGGAAAGGAGAGGGAGAAAACCAAGATGTCCTCTAATGTCCTCCAACCACACCCACACACAATATGGGGTTTTATTTAATTTCTTTTTCCTATATTCAGAGCCTCAAAAATATATCTCAATATCCCTTCTGGCTTTCCACATTCTCTCCTTTTTTATCCCTCTTAATAAAACGGACCAATTTTTTCTCTAGCCTCAGCATGTTAATAACAGTGTGTATATATATGGAAAACCTTAAAGATTTAATTTTTTGATGTGGTTATGCGTTTTCTTGAAATTTCTTGGCTGTTTTCATTGGTGGGTATGTGCTACTGAATAGAGATGAAAAGGTCTATAGAGGGTTTCAATCAACTAAATACTGCTGATGAAGTAGCCAAGGCAAAGCTCAAGCAGAAACATCTGTTAAATGAGTTCTTGGAACTGCAAAAGGTTTGCACTTTCTGGATTTTTATAAATAAATTCTAATTAGTTTGACTAGATGATTTCTTTCTATATGCCTAAGCCTAGTGGGCAAAGTGTAGCGGTTGCTCGGTAAAATAGCTGAGATGCGCACAAATTGACTAGGACACCACCATCATAAAAAAAGACTGTCTTTTTGTTTCCACTAGTTCCTTGTTTGTGCTAATTACCATTGTAGACATGTGTAATCTGAGTTTGGCATTTTATTGTTTTGTTTTTGGTTATACTTTTACATCATGTTTGGATGGTTGTTACTTGTTGTATCGTATTGTTACTTTAAATACGATGTTTGTTTTGATTGTTACTTCAATTTTATTGTATCGTATGGTTAATTCTGTCGTTATGTATTATATAACGCCCGATTTGGTGTGGTCGCGTCGTTACTTTGTCTTTTTCTCTCAATCTCACCCTTGAATTATTGTTAAATAATTATATTTTATCATTTATCCTACTTTTTTATATAGTAATTTTACTCTGTATCATAATTTTTCTCTATAATATTGCAAGTTTATCCTTCATATTGCTGGTGTGTGATATCATGAAATGGCGGCAAACGACACAATTTATTCAAACATTGTATTTATCAAACGATACAGTATAATATAATACAATACGATACGATACATTATAAAATGATTTGTAACAACCATCCAAACAAGCTGTTAAGTGTTGTTCAATGTTTATTGGGATTTATAAAGAATTGCTCTTTTTGGTTTCCTGTGGTTATATACTATATTTTAAGATGAAATTGTGTATTTCAGAATGATATTTTTGGATGTTAATTGTGTGATCATGGTCTGGCAATTCGTGTCTAGGAATTTGTCTCCAAGAAGAGGAAGTTGCAGGCTGCAAAGCAGAGGAGAGATATCATTTTGGGTGAAATCCTGTATGATCATAATTTTCTCTATCTGATAGAATAGTTATTTCCCTTATCTGTGTGTCGTTTTCTTATAGGTGAAGGAAAACAATAACTACTACACCTCAATCGCAAACTGGTTCTGGTGTGCTATATGAATCATTTATAACCATTCCGTTCTGCTTCGGTCCATTTCATTCTCATACGCTATATTTCATCGTTTAGACAAATAAGGGGTTTTCAAAAACTAGATATTCTTTAAGTTTCACACTTATATGCATATACAACAACTAACTTAATCAGTATTGCCTATTGTAGGTAGTACTTTGCTTTTCTCTTAAAATGATGTAATTGACAAAAAAAGAAAAGAAAGAAAGAGTAATACCCTAATATTATACTTGTTAAATTTCAGATTTTTAAAGCTAAGGCGTAGGTATTTGTTGAAAAACCAATCTTCCCATGTTGATAGTGAAAGATGTATTCCACATATGAAAAACTTCGATGCTGAGAGTGAAGTCCCTGCTGAAAAACGATCCAACCGTGCCTACGATGCAGCAATAGAAACGGGTCATCCTGCATTTACGTCGAAGTTCAATTCGGTAACATACTATGGTTAAGATATGTCGAATATTTAAACTTAGAGTTGTTGACAAGAGGGGTTGCTCTGATGGTAAGCAACCTCCACTTCCAACCAAGAGGTTGTGAGTTCGAGTCACCCCAAGAGCAAGGTGGGGAGTTTTTGGAGGGAAAGGATGCCGAGGGTCTATTGGAAATAGCTTCTCTACCTCATGGTAGGGGTAAGGTCTGCGTACACTCTAGGAGATGACAAAGTGCTAGCAGGTAGAAATGTGTTGAGATTGGAGTGTGTGACTGTGTGCCAATATTGATGACAATGGAGTTACTTTAAAGGTCTAAAATTTTGAAACATATTACTTTCAGGAGAGTGATCTTCATAAGATTGTGGATAAGTCATTCTTCATCTCATTGAGTAGTTATTTTTTTATTTTCCTCAGTTTTTCCCTGGGTGAAACAGTTGTACCTGTGGATAATTTATCATATGAATTTTGTTTTAGTAATTTGCAGTACTATAGTTTGAGGATAGCAACTGTCTGCCATCCGATGGGGTACCTTTGTTTTATATGCAAGAGGCGGATCCAGGATTTTAATTAATGTGATGAACCTCCTTAACCATTACTCTTGAAACATTACTTGTGTCAAAGGGATTTAATAACATGTGAGTATGCATAATTTTTCGTTTGAACTGCTTTGTTCCTTACTAGATCTGCCCATGTTTATATGTATAGATTTTGCAAGGAATTATAAAGCAATAATTCTATTTTAAATGACTGAACGAAAAGCATTTTAAACTGATAAAGGATATATGTTAAAGCGAATGCAATTGTAATCTTGTGTTGCCTAGAATGATATGCTCATAGCCTTCCTTTCCTCTTGTGTGCTTCAAAGCTTTTGCTGCTTTGTTCCTCTATATTTAATTTCACTCTTCTTAAAATTTATTATTTAAGAATGCAAGAAACAAATCATTTATAATTCTTGAAAGCTGTCAGTACCTGCTTTCATATAATGTTCTAAAAAAAAAAACACTTGTTTACATTGAGCTTAAATTTTATCGAAAATAAGGAAGTTAATCAGGGATCAGGTCACTCTACAGCTAGAAAAAATAGGAAGTTAGTCCAGGATAATTTTAAGTATATATTTACATTAAGTATGATTTAATAACTTGAAAATAAGGATAAGCTTCAAACTTAAATGTTTTCAGATCTAAGCGTTTATAAGTTTTTGCAGTTGAGAAATCAATTTGATCCAAAATCCAATTACTGGTAACTGATAGTGGCAACTGATGACTAATTGCTAGTAAGTGTCTGCGTTAAGTATAAAATTGGTAGCCCCAAATAACAGTAGGTAGCAAACAACTTATTACTGCTATTTACTCCCTCTGTTTTATTTTGTTTGGGTTAATTTTATTATTAGTCCGTTAAAAAAATAATGACATATTTTTATATTTCTTTAGTGAGAATATTTCATAGTCATACAAATACAATGACATGTTTATAACCACAATGTAACGACCCGACCGGTCATTTTGAGCATTTACGTTCCTTTCAACTATTTGAAGTCTTGAATAACTTCCTACGAGATATTATGACTTGTGTGAATTATCGGTTTTGGTTTTAAGGTACTTCGGAGTTAGCTTGGAAGGATGAATTTTCATGTTGGAAGCTTAAGTTGAAATAGTTGACCGGATATTGACTTATGAGTAAACGACCTCGAAATTTAATTTTGATGATTTCAATAGCTCCGTATGGTGATTTCGGACTTAGGAGCGTGTTTGAAAAATTATTTGGAAGTCCGTAGTGGAATTAGGCTTGAAATGTCGAAAATTTAATTTTGGAAAGTTTAACCGGGGGGTTAACTTTTTGATATCGAGGTCGAAATCTGATTCTGGAAATTTAAATAGCTTCGTTATATCATTTATGACTTGTGTGCAAAATTTGAAGTCATTCCGGATTGATTTGATATGTTTCGGCACAAGATATAGAATTTGAAAGTTCAAAGTTCATAGATTTTGATTTGAGGTGCGATTTATCGTTTTGATGTTGTTTGATATGATTTGAGGCCTCGAGTAGGACCATGTTATGTTATGTAACTTGTTGGTATGTTCGGACGGGGTCCCGAGGGTCTCGGGTGAGTTTCAGATGTTTAACGGATCGAATTTGGATTTGGAGGAGGAGCTGAAGCAGCTGGGTTGCTGGTGTGATCGCACCTGCGCGGAAAAAGACCGCGGGTGCGAAAAAAGTCACCGCGGGTGCGAAAATAGTCATCGCAGGTGCGAAGACCGCGGGCGCGAAGAAATTACCGCTGGTGCGAAGAAATCACCGCGGGTGCGAAAATCCTGGACAGAATGTTAAAAATATAGGGGTTCCGAGTTTTTGCCATTTTTGGGCCTTCAATCACGATTTTTGGGGCGATTTTGAGAGAAAATTCAAGGAAAACTTGAGATAAGTCACTTGTGATCATTTCTACTTGATAATATTGAATTATCATCGAATAATCCGACTAGATTACATGTTTTTGAGGTATAAATCGGGGGTTTGAACTTAGGGATTTGAAAATAAGATTTGAAAATTTGGAGGTCGAGTTGAGGTCGGATTTTAATAAAATTAGTATGGTTAGACTCGTGGTTGAATGAGCTTCCGGATTTTATAACTTTTATCGAATTTCGAGACGTGGGCCCCATAGGTGATTTTTGGGGCGTAATTTCGGATTTTTGGAAAATATTAGTATTTTGATATGTAATTAGTTCCTATAATTTTGTGGGCTGAGTAAAATTAATTGTGACTAGATTCTAGATGTTTGGAAGTCGATACGCGCAGAATTGAATTTCTGGAGCATTGCTTAGCTTGCTCGACATTGGATTTTGCTTGTTCGAGGTAAGTAACTCTTCTAATCTTGGAGTTGAGGGTATGAACCCTGAATATATGTATTTAGTGAATTGTTGGGAGGTGACACACATGCTAGGTGACGGGCGTGCACTATAGAAATTGTGACATAATTATTTCTGTGGAATTTTGTAGTTAAATGATCTTGACATTTTTCATGCGTTTTATGAGTTAGAGAAATTAAGCTGAAAAACATATTAAAAAATCATGATTCAGACTATGTGCCAGTATTATTGGGACCCACAGAGGTCATATTACTGTGAATTATTTGTTTTAAATTAAAAATTCATACTCATTCATATTCATTTCATTGCATATCATAACTCAATTTTATGACTCTATTTTAATGCATATAAATATTTAGGGTCGAATGCCCTGTTTTACTGAAATGCCCGAGTGGCTTGAGAGGTTTATGACTGAGTGAGACAGAGGGCCTGATTTGTGAGGATATTTATGAGATCGGGCTGCA
Source organism: Nicotiana tabacum (assembly GCF_000715075.1). Taxonomy (NCBI): domain Eukaryota; kingdom Viridiplantae; phylum Streptophyta; class Magnoliopsida; order Solanales; family Solanaceae; genus Nicotiana; species Nicotiana tabacum. The sequence continues at coordinate 23,886,595 of NC_134094.1, read as the reverse complement.
CGTCGCAGCATGTTTGATATCGGCCGAGGGCCTGATTGTGAGAACGAGGGTGGATCGGGGCTGCCCGCCTGCAGCATACTTTATTATTATAGCACGTGAGTTGTCCGTGCAGATTTTAGCGCTTGGGCTGAAGGAGCCCCTCCGGAGTCTGTACACACCCCTAGTGAGTGCGAGTGCTGAATGACCGGGAGGCATGAGTGATTGTGAGGTATGCCCGAGTGGCAAGAGTGATTATGAGGTATGCCCGAGTGGCACGAGTGACTGTCAGGTTTGACCGAGGGACTGTATATGAGTGATGTTCTGCCCGAGGGGCTGTTTATGATTTTATCACTGAATTGCATCGCATTGGCATGCACACATGACATACATGCATAGAGATGTATTTTTTCTCATGCTGTACAACATCACATCATTTATGATTTCTCACACATTTTTGACAGATGGGCATAGTGATGCATTTGTTTTACACGGGTTATCCTGAAGCAAAACGAAACATATTATTTATTATTGAGAAGATTTTTGGAGAAATTTATTATTTTCAAACTATTCATATTATTGGCAACTTCGGCAAATGATTAGGGTTTTCACTGATGTATTTGAAAGAAAGAACTACTATATTTTTTTGAAATCATTATTTGGCTGAGTATTTTATCCCTGAGTTACTTCTGGTATTATTTGCTTTATGTTGTTATGGATTGTTGTGGACTATTGGTTTTGGATCCGACCTTGGTGGAAGCTCGTCACTACTTTCAACCTACGGCTAGGTTTGTTACTTACTCAGTACATGGGGTCGGTTGTACTGATACTACACTTCTGCATATTGCGTGCAGATGTTGGCTGTTGTTGTTGCTGTGCTCGATGGTTGCGGGACTTGAAGATGTACCTGCGTTCCTGTTGTAGCTGCCTCTTGTTCAGGGTAGCCTTAGATTTATAAAAGCTCTGTTTATGTATTATTCAAACAGACTATGTATTTATTTTATTTTTGCTTTGTATACTCTATTCTTAGAAGCTCATGATTTGTACTACCAGTTCTTTGGGGAGATGTATTGGTTTTAGATATTTTCTTTTAATTAATTTCATTGGAATTGGATAGTTAGAAATTGGCTTACCTAATGGGTTGGGTTAGGTGCCATCACGACTAGTGGGATTTTGGATCGTGACAAGGTGGTATCAGAGCCCTAGGTTCATAGGTTCTACAAGTCATGAGCAAGTGTCTAGTAGAGTCTTGCGGATCGGTATGATGACGTCCATACTTATCTTCGAGAGACTACAGGTCATTTAGGATATATACTTCCCATATTTCTTTCCTTATCGTGCGAGATTGATTCAGCTTAAGACAGAACTCTTTGAATTCCTTCCATGTATTCGTATGCGCACATGAGCGCTCGGTATCAGCTGTGCATCGCCGGCTTGTGATTCCATGAACGAAGTTCGAGATGAGTATTCTATGTTTTGGTGATGGGCAAGTTTGGAGGAATTGAGGCTAGGTTTAGACCGCAGCTTAAGCTCGGTAGCTTTAGTTGTAACTCGTACAATTGGACTTATATGTCCTGTAATGACCCTACAGTGGAATTTGTGGCTCGATGAGCGGTGGAATGGCGGTGTGATGGGTATGATGTAACCGCGGGATGTGTTAAGAAGATTGGAATATAACGAGAAGTGTTTCCTTGAAATGTAAAGGAAAAGGCCATTGGGTGCTTGATTTTCGATTTGATGTGACAAACAGTCTCGAGTAATGAATGTTTTGAAGGATCTATCACATTGTTAAATTTTAGGACAAACCAAACTCTCATGTCTGGTTAATGAGTTTGGACTCAGATAGACTATGTGATTGCATAGTAATTATGACTGTGAAAGGGTATAACAAGATTCCAGTTTGAGGCTAAGTAGGTGGGTTATCCCCTGCGGAGTAATCTACGTAGGTGTATTCCTTATGATGTGAGTAGAGAGTTACTTTTCTGCCGACGGGGTGTATGGGTGGAGATTTGAATCTAAATCTAGTTGAGAAAGTTGACTTGTGTGTTAAGAGGATGAATACGAGCTTAGCGGATGATTGAGGTATTTTTATGGTTGGCGTTGTATGAACTTGGGAAGAAGTTTAATTGGACTGACTGTGGCATTATGGCAGTAAGGGAGTATTGGTATTGTGATTTATGGAATGTTTTAACCTATGGCTTTGAGCCAAGTGGGAGAGTCTGCTATTGACAATTTGATTTCATGGTTAGGTGTTAAATTTTAATTTTGGTCTGAGGCATACTTGTGGGTTAGCTATGACTTACAGAAGTTGAGATCGAGGATGACTCGAATAAGGAAATTCCTGGTTAAGGATTATATTGCACGTATGAGTAAATGAAATTCGCGGGATGAGTGAGTTGTTATTGGTGAATGATGTAGTGCGCACGGAGTATGAATTTGATATGTGGTGTTAAAGTAGAGTTACTTCTTTGAGTGTTGTGGTGCTAATGGGGCACGTGTCTTTTGGCCCATTTGGGCGGTGCAATTAGATTTGAGCAAAGTGGGTGACTCCCAAGAAAGAAACTTTCAGTGGGTTTGAGGACTTGTGTATGGATAAAATCCGAGATTTGTGTTTGATGGTGCCTGGACTTGGCGACCTGCGTGGCTTGGTCGAGTTAGAGGAATTTAGTTTTAAGGGCTTGATTATGTACAAATGGATTCCAAAGTATTCTTGATGGTTTCTACCGGTGTGGAGAACGTGTTGTGTATTGTGGTTTTCTCCTGGAAAGAAGCAAGAGAAATATTTCTAACTAAAATGGTATGTAAATTATTGGTGACTCAAAGTTGATAATAAGATTTTTGTGCTTGTCACATGATGGTATGATAGATGCGGTGTGTTGTGTGGGATTAAGGTTGGCTTGTGCAAGGTCACGGTTTAGCTTTGAAAGGGAGGTCATAAATTCTTAGAGGGCATGAACAGTTTTCGATGTTTAGATGAATGCTATAACTATTTGGTATTACATGAGTAGAGGGTACATTCCAAAAAAAAAGGCGCACTATATTTTGAATTATGGATATTTTATAGGTATTGCAACACTTTCCTGGTTGATCGACTGCTGATTTTAAGACGTTGCTATATGGCACGAAAGAATAGGAGAAATATTCCTCGTAGAATGATCGTGTATGAGCGATGTGTTAGACATTCGGGCGGTGGAGATGGAATCAAATATGGTGATTCGCGTGTTCTATGGATTTGGAGATTGGGAGTTCCCAGGAGCAGATTGTTTCATGGTTGTAGACTGTGAAGTTATGGCCGGAGCTAGCCAGATGATAAAATGTATTATGATTTAGTCATTATGGATTTTCGGAGGGATTTTTATCTATTTGTGGATAACCCGAGTTGATTTGGGGGTCCATAGGCAGGCCCAATTAAGATGTGTATTCTACACCGAGCCGGAATGGTTGGCTCCATACTGCTATTATTGAGGGATGTGTCATTTGGTTGATGTTGAACTTATTCGTGTTCTCAAATGATCTGTGAGTTACTCCTTTATGCTACGAGGAGTTATGATTCATTGGTTATGTGCACATATGGTGCGGTTCTATTTGAGCTTTATAGAGGAATTTGAGTGTGATGAATATTTGGGTATTGCATGATCGATAGTGTAATGGTTATGTCCTTTCAGGTTTTGTGTGGTATTTTTCTCATTTGCCTCTCCGTCGTTATTAATTTGGAGCAGGGTGGCTCGGGGTATATAATATGAACCTCGTGTTAGAATCGGGTGATGATTCTACGGTGTATGATGACTTTATAGCATTTCATTGTGGCGGTACTTGTTAATCTGGCGGGGCAGTTCTCTCATTTTAGTCATTTTCCATGACTGGGTACATTTGAATGTTGCGTATTGGTGCACGGATGGCACGGGTTGTGGCTCCAAGTTATATTGGTGCGGTATGTCTGTGGAACAGTTATGTTTAGTAATATAAAGTCATTGGACCTGGAATGGGTACTATCAGGTTTAATTTCGGTATATTTGGGAGTATAATATTGAAAGTCGGCTCAGAAAGTGATTATGGTTCTAGTTGGGGTGAGAGATCTCCATGACTTGTTGATCTGATAAGGGGCTACGAGATTCTGCATGTTTCTTTTATTATCAACAGTGTACGAAGGTGTGGGGATGAGGTTTTGTTCGATATGGGGTTTGATGCTAGTACTTGGTTGGTTTGAAGTAGTAACTGTGATCATGAATGGTGCTATGAGCGGGCGAGTTGTCTAACATTCTGGGTAAATTGTATCCGTGATTATAGTTATGGCTTGATGTAGCTTGTTCAGACTCATACAGGGTATAAATGTAAGATTCGTGTCTTGAAAAGAAATTCTAAAAGTTCGGAATTGAATTCCAAGGTTTTTGGGCTAAGGTTAAATTAAGGATTTTCAGTTGTATTATGTTGTCAAGCTCATATGGAATAGGGTGACGTGAATTCACCCCCGGGTACGTGCGTGATAAGATGGAATAGTGATTTGGTGGCTTGAAAATAACTCATGGCACGTTCGAGGACGAACGTATATTTAAGTGGGGGAGATTGTAACGACCAGACCGGTCGTTTTGAGCATTTACGCTCCTTTCAACTATTTGAAGTCTTGAATAACTTCCTACGAGGTATTATGACTTGTGTGAATTGTCGGTTTTGATTTTAAGGTACTTCGGAGTTAGCTTGGAAGGATGAATTTTCATATTGGAAGCTTAAGTTGAAATAGTTGACCGGATATTGACTTATGAGTAAACGACCTCAGAATTTAATTTTGATGATTCCAATAGCTCCGTATGGTGATTTCGGACTTAGGAGCGTGTCCGAAAAATTATTTGAAAGTCCGTGGTGAAATTAGGCTTGAAATGCCGAAAATTTAATTTTGGAAAGTTTGACCCGGGGATTGACTTTTTGATATCGAGGTCAAAATCTCATTCCGGAACTTTGAATAGCTTCGTTATGTCATTTATGACTTGTGTGCAAAATTTGAAGTCATTCCGGATTGATTTGATATGTTTCGGCACAAGATATAGAATATGAAAGTTCAAAGTTCATAGACTTTGATTTGAGGTGCGATTCGTCGTTTTGATATTGTTTGATATGATGTGAGGCCTCGAGTAGGTCCATGTTATGTTATGAAACTTGTTGGTATGTTCGGACGGGGTCCCGAGGGCCTCGGGTGAGTTTCGGATGTTTAACGGATCAAATTTGGATTTGGAGGAGGAGCTGAAGCAGCTGGGCTACTGGTGTGATCGCAACAGTGCGAAAAAGACCGCGTGTGCGAAAACAGTCATCGCGGGTACGAAGACCGTGAGTGTGAAGGAATCATCGCGGGTGCGAAAACCGCAGGTGCGAAGAAATCATCGTGGGTACGAAGACCGCATGTGCGAAGAAATCATCGCGGGTGCGAAGACTGCAGGTGCGAAGAAATCACCGCGAGTGCGAAAATCCTGGACAGAATGTTAAAAACATAGGGGTTCCGAGTTTTTGCTATTTTTGGACCTTCACGTACGGCTTTTGGGGCGATGTTTAGAGAGAATTCAAGGGAAACTTGTGGTAAGTTACTTGTAATCATTTCTACTCCATAATATGAATTATCATCGAATAATCCGACTAGATTACATGTTTTTGAGGTGTAAATCAGGGGTTTGAACTTAGAGATTTGAAGATTTGGCGGTCGAGTTGAGGTCGGATTTTGGTAAAATTAGTATGGTTAGATTCGTGGTTGAATGGGCTTCCGGATTTTATAACTTTTATCAGATTCCGAGATGTAGGTCCCACGGATAATTTTTGGGGCGTAATTTTAGAATTTTGGAAAATATTAGTATTTTGATATGAAATTAATTCCTATAATTTTGTGGGCTTAATCAAATTAATTGTGACTAGATTCTAGCTGTTTGGAAGTCGATACGCGCAGAATGGAATTTCTGGAGCACTGCTTAGCTTGCTCGACATTAGATTTTGCTTGTTCGAGGTAAGTAATTCTTATAATCTTGGAGTTGAGGGTATGAACCCTGAATATATGTATTTCATAAATTGTTGGGAGGTGACGTACATGCTAGGTGACAGGCGTGTGGGCGTGCACTATTAAAATTGTGACATAATTGTTTCTATGAAATTTTGTAGTTAAATGATCTTGGCATTTTTCATGCGTTTTATGAGTTAGAGAAATTAAGCTGAAAAACATAATAAAAAAATCATGATTGAGGCTATGTGCCAGTATTATTGGGACCCACAGAGGTCATATTGCTGTGAATTATTTGTTTTAAATTGAAAATTCATACTCATTCATATTCATTTATTGCATATCATAACTCAGTTTTATGACTCTAGTTTGATGCATATAAATATTTTGGGCCAAATGCCCTATTTTACTGAAATGCCCGAGTGGCTTGAGAGGTTTTTGACTTAGTGAGGCCGAGGGCCTGATTTGTGAGGATATTTATGGGATCGGACTGCACGCCGTAGCATGTTGCATATTTAAGGGATCGGGCTACACGTCGCATCATGTTTGATATTGGCCGAGGGCCTGATTGTGAGGATGAGTGTGGATCGGGGCTGCCCGCCTACAACATACTTTATTATTATAGCACGTGAGTTGTCCGTGCAGATTTTAGCTCTTGGGCTGAAGGAGCCCCTCCGGAGTCTGTACACATCCCAGTGAGCGCAGGTATCTACTGAGTGCGAGTGCCGAGTGACTGAGATGCATGAGTGATTGTGAGGTATGCCCGAGTGACAATAGTGATTGTGAGGTATGCCCGAGTGTCAAGAGTGATTGTGAGGTATGCCCGAGTGGCATGAGTGACTGTGAGGTTTGCCCGAGGGGCTGTATATGAGTGATGTTCTGCCCGAGGGGCTGTTTATGATTTTATCACTGAATTGCATCGCATTGGCATGCACACATGACATACAGGCATAGAGATGTATTTTTTCTCATGTTGTACAGCATCACATCATTCATGATTTCTCACACATTTTTGACAGATGGGCATAGTGATGCATTTATTTTACACGGGTTATCCTGAATAAAAATGAAACATATTATTTATTATTGAGAAGATTTTTTGAGAAATTTATTGTTTTCAAACTATTCATATTATTGGCAACTTCGACAAACGATTTGGGTTTTCACTGATGTATTTGAAAGAAAGAACTATTATATTTTTTTGAAATCATTATTTGGCTGAGTATTTTATCCTTGAGTTACTTCTGGTATTATTTGCTTTATGTTGTTATGGATTGTTGTGGACTATTAGTTTTGGACTCGACCTTAATGGAAGCTCGTCACTACTTTCAACCTACGGCTAGGTTTGTTACTTACTCAGTACATGGGGTCGGTTGTACTGATACTACACTTTTACACATTGCGCGGATGTTGGCTGTTGTTGTTGCTGTGCTCGATGGTTGCCGGATCTGAAGATATACACCTGCGTTCCTGTTGTATCTGCCTCTTGTTCAGGGTAGCCTTAGATTTATAAAAGCTCTGTTTATGTATTATTCAAACAGACTATGTATTTATTTTATTTCCGCTTTGTATACTCTATTCTGAAGCTCATGATTTGTACTACTAGTTCTTGGGGAGATGTATTGGTTTTAGATATTTTCTTTTAATTAATTTCATTGGAATTGGATATTTAGAAATTGACTTACCTAACGAGTTGGGTTAGGTGCCATCACGACTAGTGAAATTTTGGGTCGTGACACACAAGTTTCAAATTTTATCATATATTTAAAATCAAACGTTTCAAAAGTCTTTCTTTCTTTTATTATACTTTGTGCCAAAGGACATACACAGTGAAATAAAGGGAATATTTATTATCATAGTTTTTGTAGTAAAGGCAAAATAGAAGAAGTCATCTGCTCACTCTCCAGCAACTTTAAAACTCCGACATCAAAATATTCTAACAATTTACTTCTAATTTTTTCTTTTCGTTTTGCATTTAATTATGGGGCCATTTTAACGTACCTAATAGGAGTATTTACCAACTACCTGTATGTTATTAACTAGACAACATTTTTCCACGGTTGAACATTCACTAGTTTAGACGTGAAAGTTGCAAAAGGTGCCAAGTTTATTGGGTTTTATGTATTATCCCTTTAAATATGAGTTATGAACTTGATGTAATATTGTGTCACACATAATAAAAAGAAATCTAACAGATATGAGCTTTGTAATTATCTATTTATTACCAGTGATCATCATGACATGTACATAGAATCTTGAAAATAACACTAAAATGGAAAAAGTGATGTAAAAAGGACAAAAAATTTAATATTTAATTATTTCATTAATCTAAGAAAGTATTAATAACTAACTAAAAATTGCTAGTTTCTGAATTGGAGTAATCTATTGAGGGAAAATTAGAAGATCTAAGTTGACATGATAAGCAAACTAATCTCCTAGCATTAGGGGTGCTTCTCGGGCGGATAATTACGCTTAATGGTTCGGCTTAACAGTTATCAGATTATAAATATAGTAATCCGCTAGTCATCCAATAAGACAACAGGCGGATTGGTATCGGATTAATAATTATCGGGCGGCTTATCGGCTAAACCAAATAGAAATATTTTGAACAATCATTCAATCAATATCAAACAGTTTCAAATCAATACCAAATTTTTAATACCATCTAAGATCTAACCAAACGATATTTTTTTAATTGAAGAGTCTTCAAGACTACTCATACTGTCATACACGTATTAACCAAATTTTTAATACCATCAAGACTGCTCATACAGACATACACGTATTAATCATTGAGATTTTGATTTTTCGACTTCTCAGTTCCCAGTTCAAGAGAGAGACGAGACTGACGACTTCTCTACCTCTGGTGGCTGCAGTCAATTGAGAATTAAAAAATAGAAGTTAGGGATTTAGCCATTTAGGATTTCAATAGTACTTTATATATATAGGGGTAAAAGTGTAAATATAAAAATTCTTAAGGGGTTAACAGTTTATCCAATAAGAAAATTGAGTAATCTACCCCAAACCGTTAAGCTGTTAATTATAAAATCCCAATCCATTCACCATCCATTACCCCGATAATCCGATATCAATAAGCCAATAAGCCATCGGTTCAGTTCGGTTAACGGTTTCGGTTCGATTTTGAACCGCCCTACCTAGCATACTCTCACAACATAAATAAAGGAGATTTTAATTTGAATAGAAATAAAATGTAACTCGAGTTCCTTCCAAGTCAGAAATAATCATAATATAGTGTTTTGGATTATTGTAAATTCTAAGAAAATTACATATATGTAATTCATTAATAACGTGAAACTAAACATGGAGTAAAAAGATTATTACCGCCTATAAATTAAGCGGATTTTTCTTAGGCTTATTTAATCAATGGCTATGGCTAGGGGTGTACAAACCGAACCGGAAAACCGCACCAAACTGAAAAGTCAAACCAAACCGATTAAAAAACTTGATTAGGTTTGGTATTGAGTAAAACAAATCTGAACCAAACCGATATATAAATATATAATTTTTATGTATATTTTTAAGACTTTTCATAGAATTTTCTGTAAAAAAATGTCTAGAAATATTTGTGATTCTCTTATGGATGTAATATTTAATTAAATATGAAGTGCTCTATTTTTATTAACTTTAACTAATGGGTTGTATGATCACTTTCTTATCAAGTGTCAGTGAAATGCGTCAATCTCTTTGTTCTTTCTGTTTACCCGTAAAATGGGACAGTTGAATTTATACATAGTTTCTAGACAAGTGAATTAATTTGATCCTGAAATAATATAATAATAGAAGAAAAACACAGTACTTAGCCTTGAAATGTAGATGAAATAGCAAAGGTAGCGATTCCGTGAACAAGATTTCCGAACACAGCAATGATGAGATTAAAAAGCAAGAGAGTAAAATTGTATAAAACTTTGTATAAAATATAATATATGTTCTTGTTAGAAATTTCGTGTCCTTTATAATGGTAACTAAGCTCACTATTTATAGTTATGCCTAGGGAAAAAGGTCCTAGGATCATGCCCTCTTTTAATGCCAATTATGAGGGTCATTGATGAAGATGTAACGTTGAGCGTAAATGCCAAATTCCTTCAAACGGACCGTCACTCTTAATGCTGTAGAATATTCCTTAGTAAATGCTACCGGACGCAGAGTATTTAATACACTTTTATGAACATTATCTGTCCCGGTGACATGTGCCGTGAGAGCGTTCGGTCCCCAGCCATTCCATCTTAGATTCCACGTGTCCTCCTTTTAGTCAGTCACGTGGCATATCATATTTTATCCTATACAAATAGTCCCCCTGTTTTTCGGTGACATAACTTTGTGTTACCGGAAAATTGGTAGAAATATCCTTTTGGCAGGAATTACTATAATTCCCTCTAAAGGTCGCTGCCAGTTGATTAGACGCATGTCTCTTCGCATTTAATGCCTCGAACACGCGTCATCCCATGATTCAACACAACTTTTTCCTATTATCGAGGTAGTCATGGCCATGAATTTAGCCGCTAAAATTTTACTTATACACAAATTTCTTTTCATTTGCTTTTCACAATTGCTTGAGCTTCTGATTTGCATCATTATTTTTTATTCTTTTTCTAATTCTCTTCAAACACAAACTCTTTACCTTCTTCTTTTCCAATGGCTTCTTCCTCCAAACGTGGTAGTTCTACAAAGAATAAGAACAAAACCGAGGATTCCTTTCCTGCAACAGTGGATTCCATCATCCCAAGAAGGCTTAGTACTTCAAAGGATTTTGAAGAAAAATTTCCTACTGCTAACCCTCGTACATACGTTGTTAATAGGTACCCTTCTTTCATTCGTCCTTCCAGTATTCCTGCTGTGAAGGAGGACTGCTGCAATGAGTTGGAAATTATCATTCCTGATCTATTAGAGCGAGTGACCCTTTCCAAGGAAGGTTTTACATACTTTTTCACGTATCCTTTTACTTTGGGTGCGTTTTCTTTGAGCGAAGAACTAGATTCCGTGATTGCTGAGTATTGCCTTCGCTACCAAGTATGCTTGGCACAGGTAAGTCCTTCAATGTGGAGGACAATCGCCTGCCTCTGACGCTTGTGCCAAGAAACTGGGAAGGAGCTAACCTTAGCTCATGTGATAAATCTCTATTCCCCCAAAATCTTCCGCGGGGGAATGATAAACCTTTGCAAGCGTGCCCAATATACTCTGTTGTCTATCATGGATGATGACAACGACCGTTGGTGGATGGAACGGTTTGTTGCAGTTGCCACTAACGACATCATTCCGACAATGGCTTCATCCTTTCCGGTTGCTTGGAACCGCACTCGTAAGTTATTTATATAATATTCCTCTTACTAGATATTCTTCTATGGCCGTATCATCTCTTCACCCTTCGCATGTTTTAGCAAGTCGATGACTCCCACCGGTGGTGGAAGGTTTGAACTGGTGGGTTCAGAAGATTTTGGACATCACAACGCCCAAAACTAGTTCATAGAAAGAACTAGACCTTAAATACGGGTGAAAAGCCAAAAATCATGGTAAATATAATTTACTTTACTTCCATTTTGTATATGAAGAACTTGGTTGAAAACTTATAACTTTGTTTATGGAATTAGGTCTACCTGCGGGTTTTGTTGCTGTCTCCGGGGAGGACGTTTTGGCTGATCCTGCTGATGCAGCGAGGCTGCTTCAGGAAGCACTTACTCTAACAGGTATCTCTGGGCATGTTTGTGCAAATAATTCTTTACGGAGTCCCCGGCCGGAGGATAAACAAACAAAGAGAAGACGCTCTTGTGCGATCGGGGTAAAGAGTAAAAGGACAAATGTTGATGCCCCCAAATCATCTCCAATGGCAATGATGACTGGTCCTCCTTCTGGGTCGGTCATAGACACCGTGATGATTGATGGTTAATGAGGAAGCTGTTGATGAGGGATATTCTTTACATAGAAGGCGACGATCCTCATCATCTCAACAGGATGCTCGATTTGTTGAGATAATTACACCAGCTGAAGACGATGTCTCGGCACTTTGGGGAGAATCTGATTTGGTAGAATATTCCAACTCCCATTTTCGGGCCCCAATTGCTACAACCGGTATTGCGGGGCTGAGTACCAGGTCATTACCGTCTTTGGTTGGCGAGCATCAAACAACCAGCACTGCATTTGATGCAGCTGCTTCTCACTCTTCAACTTTATCAACACTAGCAACTACTACATCATTTCCATCTTCGTCTACTCTTCCACCAGTGGTTGCTACACCATCTCCATCGGCCACACATGACCATGAAAAAGGTGTTCCTTTTCCACAGTCCCCAGTTCATGGGAACTTGGGACAAAATTATGCCGCTCCTTCTGTATATCCAAAAAGGAGGAGGAACATCACTCTTTCTGTCTCTACCGGGTGCAACCTGCTATCACGGCCGGTGGATCTTGCTAATTACTTGAAGCCTATGGATTTAGAAAAAGACTGGAAAAAGATTCAGATACTCTCGGGAGAGTGTTTGTTGAACAATGCTATGCATAACACCGCAACGGTACGTTCCTTCCTTCCTCTGTTATTTATTCTACTTTGAACGAATGTATTCTAAATTTTACCTCTTCTTATTTTATAGGCCAACTTCTTGCTTCTGAGGGCCTTCAAAAGTTGATTCGTGAGAAGGATAAACTTACTTCTGAATGGGATCAGCTTTTGGCAGAACGGGACCAGGCTAAGGCCCGAGAGCTTAAGTTGGCTGCAAATATTGGACTCCCTGCGCAGTGTGATGCTCCAGGTTCCTCTAATTCCGGTTCCGAATTTTCAAAAACTGAAGAGGGATCGGAAGGCGATGAGGCCGAAGACCCAAACTGGGGAAAGCGTTGAGCCATCGGCGGAACCACTTACTCTTCCCGGCAATGCAGATACTTCTCTTCCTCCTGGTCCTGGAAGCGATGTAGTTTAGCTTTTCCTTTCTTTTCTCATTTTGTACTTGTAACGCTTTGGCCCGTTCTTGTGAATAAAAACATATTTTTTGTTCAAATATCATTTTAGTCTTACTTTCGTTTGAATATACATGCAAGCTTTTAACTTTTGCATTTGCTCAAGCATTCCGCGCATGTTGTTCAATTAACACTTTACTATGTGTAGTCTCGGATTCCTTTTCTTCGAAGCATTTTGGTTTCGAGTATTATCCTTTTTACGTGAGGGTTTTATGAATATTTGCGCAAGTTTGCTTTTGCGTCCTTTTCATATACGGCTTCGGGTGTATTTTTCCTCGATGGCATTTTGGATTCCGGGCATTGATTCTCCCGGAACCAACCCTTTAACGTGAGGATTTTTATAAGAGAGGGCCCTTTTATGTTTACGGTGTTCTTGAAGAGGACGTTTCCTGTTCATTACGACACTAATATTTGAAGTACTTGTTTAACTTTCAAATGACAAAATCAGTTCATCGCTCATCCAAGAAACAAGATAAAAGCAAAAGGATTTCATTTTATTCCTATTTTCAGAAATTACATAAGCATTTTGCTATGCAGAAAAGTAATTGCCATTACTTGTGGCTATATTGTACCCCTTGTTTCTATGGGGCTGGCTGCGCAGTCTTCGGTCTCGATGATGCCTTTTGTTATTTGGTTTTCATTCCTGGTTGACGTGGCAGTCATTGCTGCCTTATCCTCATATCATTCCTCCCAGTGTTTGAATGTGAAGAATGCAAATTGGAACACTGGAAGTCTTGTATCTTCGAAGGTCCCACCAATCAATTGCTAGGTAGTCCTTCACTCGGCAACATATCTTGTGTCCCCTTAGGAATCCATGATATCGAGCGAAAGAATACCAAACAGTCAACTGACAGTTTGTGCCCGCGAACAGTCGGGTAACCTCTGTTTGGTAGCAAACTTAACTTCTCGGTGGGAATTTGCTATCGAACCAAAGATTATCTAATCGTCCCCGAGTAGGAGCTTGTTCATTTGCCTTGCAGTCAAAGGTCTTAATGCTGCTATCTTGGAAGTTCCAAAGTGAGAGACGTGCGTCGTAACAGCAATCTGTCTGCATCTTCCTCCGTGAAAGTGATATCGTCCTCACGGAGTCTTTTATTGTGAGTTATCGATACTTTAGTCTTCTTTGCCGTCGAAAAGGTGACCCTTTTAATCTCGTTCCCCCCAAAGATCATGTTGATTATTTGGTATGGGGTTTCGTCTTCTGCTTTCGAGAATTCCGTGTTATCTCTGTTGCGACCGTAATTGTTCTTATCTCGATCACTCAAAAGTTCTCAGAGATGACCATTATTCAATAGCGTTGCCACCTCTTCCTGAAGATGTCGGCAATCCCATGTCCGGTGACCGTTCGTCCCATGGTATTCGAACCATAAATTGGGTTCCCTCTGGCTGGAATCAGACCTCATAGGTCTCGAGAATCGTGCTTCTTTAATGTTCCTCATAGCTGACAACAGTTCCACTACACTGACGTTGAAGTTATATTCTAATAACCTGGGTAAGAAAAATCTCGAGACCCCAACGTTTGTTTATCTTGAAGTGATCTATTGCTTTGACCACGATCAATTCCTCCGTAAACGGTGAACCTGTTTGCTACTCAAAAAATTTTGCCACAGCCTTCGGTATGCTCGTAGGGCAAAAACTAACCCCTCGAAGTCTGCCTATCTGTTTCGTAGTCATCCTTTGATTTTTGTATGTTCTTTTCCCGTCCTTTGGCCGATGATGTAGAACCGACCTGGTCATATTCGATCCTTATCTTCGACTCGTACCGGTTTTGTTGTTGCTTGAAACTCAAGCATGCTCTCCTTCAACTTCTGGGAAACGTCCAAACTTCTCGGATTCAATCCTTTGGTGAATGATTCAGCTGCCCATTCATCCGGGACGGTCAGGAGAAACATTCTTTCTTTCTAGAATCGTGTAACAAACTCTCATAATAATTCTGATTCTTCTCGAGTAATTCTGAGTATGTCGGCCTTCCGGGATTGCACCTTTCTAGCCCCGGCATGAGCTTTAATGAAAGAATCCGCAAGCATCTTAAAAGAATCTATGGAATGCTCGGGCAGTAACGAATACCATGTTAGGGCTCCTCTCGTGAGAGTTTTGCCGAATTTCTTTAGCAACACAGATTCAATTTCATGAGGAGCTACATCATTTCCTTTCATTGCCGTTGTGTAGGTGGTAATATGTTCTTGTGGGTCTGAAGTTCCATCATACTTTGGAACTTCGGGCATTTTAAGATGCTTCGGGATTATGGAATGCTCGGGGAGTAACGAATACCATGTTAGGGCTCCTCTCGTGAGAGTTTCGCCTAATTTCTTTAGCAACACAGATTCAATTTCACGAGGAGATAAATCATTTCCTTTTATCGTCGTTGTGTAGGTGGTAATATGTTCTTATGGGTCTGAAGTTCCATCATACTTTAGAACTTCGGGCATTTTAAGACACTTCGGGATTAGTACTAGTGCGGCACATGGCTTGTACGGTAATTGAACATACTTCTTCGAGTTTCGGCCTTTTAATACTGGTGGTGCGCCCTGGATTTGATCTATGCAGGCGTTTATGTAATGACCCGACCGGTCGTTTTGCGTTCTAGCACGTCATTTGACGATTTGAGGTTGTGAGTAGCATCACTTTGGGTATTACGACTTGTACGCGTGGTTGGAATTTAATTTCGGGAAGTTTGGAGTCAATTTGGAAAAGAATTCTAATTTCGGAAGCCTTAAGTTGGAGGAATTAACTAAAATATGATTTTTGAGTAAACGATCTCAGAATCGGGATTTGAAGGTTCCAACAAGTTTGTATGATGATTTTGGACTTGGTCGTATGCCTAGAGCGGGTTTTGGATGACCCGGGAGCATTCTGGCGCCTATTATGGAAGTTGGCATTTTGGAAGAATTTCATAAATTTGGATTGAAGTGTATTTCAATGTTATCGATGTCCGTTTGGGATTCCGAGTCTAGGAATAGCTCCGTATGGTGATTTTGGTATTGGGAGAGTGTCCGGAAGTGGATTTGGAGGTCCGTAGGTTATTTTAGGGTCATTTGGAGTAGGTCCGTAATGTGAATTATGACTTGTTTGCAAAATTTGAGGTCAATCGGACATGATTTGATAGGTTTCGGCATTGATTGTAGAAGTTTGGAATTTCAAAGTTCTTTAAGTTTGAATTGGAGGGTGATTCGGAGTTTCGATGTTGTTTGATGTGATTTGAGGCCTCGAACAGGTTCGTGTTATGTATTGGGACTGGTTGGTACGATTGGATGGGGTCCCGGGGGCCTCGGGTGTGATTCGGGGTGATTCCGGACCAAGTTTAGGTGTTTTGATGCTGCTGGTTGCTGGTTCTAGTAGTATTCTTCGCATTCGCGAAGAAGGATTTTGCTGCTGGGACTTTGTTCTTCGCATTCGCGAAGAGGCTCTCGCATTCGCGGAGAAGGAATTTCTGTTGTCTGTCGTCCGGCTTCGGAAGCTTATATATCATATTCTATAACGAATCTGGAGATGATCCAAAAATGAAAGTTGTAGCCCTACAGACTATCCGGGAAGAGTTTGAAAATCTCTACTGCACAGGGCTGACTTTGGAAGCTTATATCTCGCCGTCGACAAAGAATTTAGAGATGACCAACATATGAAAGTTATAGCCCTTGATGTCTAGTTTTCAGAAAGTCAAATCATTTGTGATTTGGAGTTTTGTACAAAATGTTATGACCATTATACTAGAGGCTATCTGAGAAGAGTTTGAAAATGGCTTTTGAGAATTTTGTTCATCGCGAACGCGATAGGGGGCTCGCGAACACGAAGAAGGGAGTCGGGGCAGTGTTATAAGTCCTTTATTTCAGACCTTTGAGCCATTATTTTGTATTTTCAGTTGGGAACCTCGGGATTTAGCGATTTTGGAGAGGAATTTTACCACAAAACTTGGGGTAAGCATTCTTGACTCATTTGTGATTATATTTCAGGGATTAATCTTCATTTTTGGCGTTAGATTATGGATTTTTCAAGAAGAAATCGGAAGAAATTTCTATAATTTCACAAAACGAATTTTTGAGTTTTGAATAATGATTCGGAGTCAGATTTGAATGAAATTAGTATGGTTGAACTCGTAATTGAATGGGTTGTCGAATTTTGTGAGTTTCGTCGGGTTCCGAGACGTGGGCCCCACTGCCAACTTTTCGAGCAGAGTTGAGAATTTTTATAAATTGTTAAATTTCAAGCATTGGAGTATACATTTTGATTGGTTTGCTCATTGGTTGCATAGTTTTAGATCGACAAGCATCGGTTTGAGGTGTTAGAGTGTCGTTGGAGCCGGCTATGAAACTTCGGAGCGAGGTAAGTTTCACGACCCAAAATTTCCCACCGACGAGACCGTGATGGCGCCTAACATTTCACTTGCCAGGCAAGCCAATATTAGAGAATCATTAAACCAATTTCTTATTTCCATTCAGTAAATAACAATAATTAACTCAAATGAAATATAATAAGTGGGGAATATCATAAAACTGTATTAATTACTACCACCCGGATCTGAAGTCACAATTCACGAGCATTCTAGAATTTACTACAAGTAATAGTCTGAAAGAAATACAAATGTCTGAATGAAAGAAAAGAGTAGGACATAAAAGATAGACGGGGACTTCAAGGTCTGTAAACGCCGACAGATCTACCTTGAGTCTCCGGACAGCAGACCAGTAGCAAATCACGATCAACCTGAGCCGGTATCAAAATCTGCACAGAAAGTGCAGAGTGTAGCATCAGTACAACCGACCCCATGTACTGGTAAGTGTCGAGCCTAACCTCGATGAAGTAGTGACGAGGCTAAGGCAAGGCACCTACAATTCAACCTATACAATTTAACAGTGTATATGCAAATAACAGAAATGAAGAACTAAACAGGAAATGTCGGGAGGGGAAACATACCGAGGGGAATACAAGATAAAGAACTACAACAGAATGATCATCGGAGCAGTCAATATACCATGAATCAACAGGAATAGTGAATACAGTAAGGAAAAATGCACGGCATCACCCTTCGTGCTTTTACTCTCAATCTCACCATAAAATTAATAGAAACGACACGGCATCACCCTTCGTGCATTAACTCTCATATCATGGCACGGCATCACCCTTCGTGCATTAACACTCACAATATGGCACTGCATCACCCTTCGTGCATTAACACTCACAATTTGGCACGGCATCACCCTCCGTGCATTAACACTCACAATATGGCACGACATCACCCTTCGTGCATTAACACTCACAATATGGCATGGCATCACACTTCGTGCATTAACACTCACAATATGGCACGACATCACTCTTTGTGCATTAACACTCTCCCTTACCATAATGCAATGCATAAATAATAACAGGGAGATAGAATAACAAGTACAAACCTTACTTCAATATTTGGTTCCATAATATCAATCTCAACTTTGAAATAAAAACTCAATTATCACTAGAAAATCCGTAAACATGATAAGAACGATAAATTGAACAATCCTAGCATAACACGTAGCAATTTGACATAGGAAAAGACAATATTAAAAAAAAAAAAAAAAAACATGGAAAACACAGGTAAATTTGGCGGCGCATAAGTACTCGTCCCCTCACATATACGCCGCTCACATGGATTTCACTTAGCAAGTAATCTAAGGTTCCTAATTCCCTCAAGTCAGGGTTAGACACAACACTTACCTCGCTCCGAAGGCTACTTAATTCTCAATCACAACTTTTCCTTTGGAATTCACCTCCAAACCACCCGTATCAATTCAAAAATGACTCAATAATATCAAATATTGTTAAAGGAATCAATTATATTGCATAAATTAAATTTCCCAAATTTTTCTCCAAAAAGTCAAAAAATCGACCCCGGGCTCTCTTGGTCAAAACCCGAGGTTCGGACCAAAATCCCTTTACACATTCACCCCCGAGCCCGAATATGTAATTAGTTTTAGAATCCGACCTCAAATCGAGGTCTAAATCCCCAAATTTTCGAAATTCCTAGTTTCTACCCTAACCCCTAATTCTACCATGAAAACTCTAGATATTTGGTTGATAATTCAAGGAATGTAATGGGTAATTGAAAGAATCACTTACCAACACTTTGGGGAAGAAAATGACTCTTGTCTCTACCCGTTTGGTTCTTGAAAAATGTTGAAGAAATGGCTCAAACCCGTGTTTGATTTTGTTTTATGCACTGGGCGATAGTGTGCTTCGCGTTCGCGAGGCCACTGTCGCGTTCGCGAAGGGTACTGACTGCCAAGCCTTCGCGTTCACGAGACCCAGCTCGTGTTCGCGATGGTTACTCCCTCCTAGCCTTCGCATTCGCGAGACGTTGCTCACGCTCGCGATGAAGGAACGACCCCCCCCCCCCAGGTCCCAACATGCTTCGCGTTCGCGTTGAGACGATCGTGTTCGCGAAGGGTAAATTCCTCATCACTTCGTGTTCACGACCAGGCCTTCGCGTTCGCGAAGAAGAAGTCTCAGCCTCATCAGGTTACTCTTCGTGTTCGCGAGAGGACCTTCGCGAACGCGAAGAAGGATATAACAGACCCCAGAATCTGCAGAAAACCAGGTTTTTCCCAAGTCCAAAACATCCCGTGCCCTATCAAAAACTCACCCGAGCCCTCGGGACTCCAAACCAAACATGCACACAAATCTAAAAATATCATATGGACCTGCTTGCGCGATCAAATCGCCAAAATAACACCTAGAACTCTAAATTTAGCACCAAATCAAATGAAATTCTCAAGAACACTTTAAAATTTCTATTTTCTCAACTGGACGTCCGAATCACGTCAAATCAACTCCATTTCTTACCAAATTTCACAGACATATTTTAAATATCATAATGAACCTGTACCGGGCCCCGAAACCAAAATACGAACCCGATACTAACAATTCCAAATATCAATCAATTCTTAAAAACAAATAATGTCCAAATTTTTAATTTTTATCAAAAATTCATAACTTGAGCTAGGGACCTCCGAATTCGATTCTGGGATATGCCCAGGTCCCATAATTTGATACGGACCCGCCGAGACTGTCAAAATATGGATCTGGGCCCGTTTACCAAAAATATTGATCGAAGTCAACTAAAATCAACCTTTAAGGATAAATTCTTATTTTCATTAGTTTTCAACATAAAAACTTTCCGAAAACATGCCTGGACTGTGCACGCAAATCGAGGAGGGTAAAATGAGATTTTTAAGGCTTAAGAGAGCCTATTTGAGTTCTAAATCATAAGATGACCTTTTGGGTCATCACAGTAAGTCACTTGTCTAACCTTGTAAGAGCAAATTTACCCCATAGATGATTTAAATTAATAATTATTGTTAATTATGGGGGCTACGTACGCACGAAGTGACGAGAGTCCGTGCATAGCTACTAATATTGCTAAAGTCCGGGTAGTTTAGGACTCAAATCATGAATTACTTGTGAGAATTGTATCCTTATTTAATTAAAGCAATAGAATTATGTTACAAATTGTTAGAGGAAATGGTAAAAGATTGAAATCTCACATACTTGAAATTTTTTTCAGAATATTTAATTGTTGTAGAAATTTGTGTGTGTGTGTGTGTGTGTGTGTGTGTGTGTGTGTGTATATATATATATATATATATATATATATATATATATATATATATATATATATATATATATATATATATATATATATTTCGGAGGTTCATAAGAAAATATCCTCCTTTCTTGTGGAGCGGGCCGAACGCCTTGGCAGTATAGATGCATCTATGGATCGCGCCGCACGTCCCTCGGTAGTGTACCCGACCCTCTGGATCGGGCCGTATGAGCTCGGTAGAAATCATGCCTAATAATAATAATTACACGATACTTTGATATTTTATTGCAACTTGTGAAGCTAATTGATAAATTAAAAATTATTGGAATTGAAAGAATTAATTATCTCTGCTTGTTAAGGAAATTATTGTTATTCCTATAAATCATATCAATTAAAAATATTCTATTATAATATTATTGACCCTTAGTGAGTGTCAAAGTCAACCTCTCATCACTACTTCTTCGAGATTAGGGTTGATACTTAGTGGGTACACGTTGTTTTCGTACTCATGCTACACTTGCTGCATATTTTTATTATGCAGGTACAAATATGTCTAGCGGCTTTGTGGGCGCAGAGGTGTGGTTAAAATGCGGGGACTTAGAGTCTGCTTCAGAGTTATTTATATTTTTTCTGTCTAATTTATATTCCAGACAGATGCTGTATTTTATTTTAACTCCTTAGTAAATGTTCATGCACTTGTGACACCGGGTTTTGGGAGTGGTTATGGGTTGTTTAGAAATTTAGTTGCCATCACGACCTTTAATGGATTTTGGGTCGTGACAACATGGTATCAGAACACTAAGTTCACGTAGGTCTCACGAGTCATGAGCATGTCTAGTAGAGTCTTGCGGATCGGTACGGAGATGTCTGTACTTATCTTCTAGAGGCTACAGGGCTGTTAGGAGCACTTCCCTTCTTGATTTCTTTATCGTGCAGTTTGATTCCATTAAGGCTTGTGCCTTTATTTCCTTCCTACGCATTCTTACACGATGTTGAGCGCTCGTGTCTATTGGGTATTGAAGAATTATAATGGTACTACAGATGTGGTGCAGGATGTTTCTCCCTGCGTATTTGATTAGGCTACTATCGTCGCCTTGCGGAAGGCCGTTATGTCATTTCAGCTCAATATCGGTAATTTCTACGATTTTGAGGCTATGCACGGTGCTGGTGTTATGGTAGGGTGTCTGTCTATGTGTCAAGCCAATGAATGGCTCGAAAAGAGGATTTCTCAGTGCTTGATTTAGAGGTTCAGTATTTAATACCAACAAAGGAATAATTATCAGACTATGAATGTTCTGGTTTGGGTTGTTGGAGTAACGAGATTTGGTATTTTTGAGTGTGGTGGAAGTTTTATCTGTGACGTGGTGTCATTTTTCTTGTTTGAATGTATTAAGGTTCACACGTGTTACGCTCTTCTTGGGTTTAGCCTTCATGGCAGGGTGTTGTGAAATGGTGCCTGAGAGGTGGTTGCCAGAGATAGCTGTGTACAGCGGTCCAGAATCGAATTGGTATTTCTAATGTGACAACTCGAGTAAGATGACCTTCCAGGAGGCTTAAAGCTAGTAGCAATTTATTGGTTCAGGTGCTACAAAGGTAGATTTTGATTTGATGCAATGTTTGGGCAGCGAAGTATGAGGGATGACATGGCGGGAAGTGTTTTGTAGTAGTTGAAGTACTAGCGGGTCAAGTATGAAAAGCAGATATTGAGAAGTTGCTAAGAAGAGATGGTTTAACCGAATTAAGAGTGACAAATTAGTATATGGATTATGTGGTAGGATAACCATGTGCCTTGGGAAAGTGTAGAACGGTTTGGGAATCGTGATGAAAGGTGATTTGGCCTATGGATATTTATTTGGAGTGATGGTCAATGTGCGAAGAAAGATTAAATATGGCAGAAAGGAGTTTGCTTGAAAGGAATAGTGGTGTAAAGATCTGATTATCATTTAAGATGCAATATGACTTGAGTTGGATGATATTGTTGAACTCCCAGTTTATGTCAATAAGGAATAAACGGACTTGTACAGCTGGTGGACGAGCATAGGCTCAGGAGGTTTACTGAATGCGTGGTAGTTGCACCCAGTGTAACGTCGTTGGAAGATGTCGGCATGGAAGTTCACAGGTGGGTTGCCTCTTGTGAGCAGGATAACGGTTGTGTGATGAAGATGAAGCTTCTATGAAGAATTTTACCTGCTACCCGGTAAGAGGTCGAATATGTGATCGTGGTTGATGGTTCAGAATATTCGGGGAAAGCTTATCAAAAAGAATTTAATTGGTGGTTAACGACGCAGAATCTTGGTAAATGAGGAGGAGGAATAGTTGTGGGTTCTATATTATGTTATGGTATCTTAAAGCTAAGTGGGAGAGCCCCACCGTCTACGATTGAATCGCGTGGTCGTCGGCTTGTGCAACTTCCGATTATCGGCGCGTTGGTGAATTATTTATGACTAATTCGAGCAGAGAAATTGATAAATGTGTGCTATATTTCGTCTTACCGATTCAGGTACAGGTTTTGGGAAGACTCAGAATTATACTTCTTTTGGAGGTAATGTGCAAGGATTTAACCGGTTGCTTCTTTGTGAGGGGATTCATGTACTAGCAGGGCAATGAAGTTTGGTTATATTCGAGACCAGGTCGGTGTGGGTGACTCATAGCAACGGTTCAATGAGTTCAAGAATTTAAGTCCGGTACTTAAAGATTTTGGGTCTGTGGTATGGTTAAGGATCGAGTTCTGCAGTGGATTGCGAACGGGACTTGGAGTGTTCTATGTTATTATCGGGTAAGCGGTGCAGTATTGGAGGAAAGGAAGAAATGGCTTAGGATTTGTGGGAGGTTCTGCATAATGTGTATAACAGTCGAAGATGCTATCGTGCGCTGGAGAAAGGTATGAGGTGATTCATCAGTATTGAGATGATGTAGCTCGTGATTCGGGTCACTCGGGATGAGTGCGGATTGAGTTCGATATGTTGTGAATGGAGCTAACGTTATTTCTAAGGCATGTCAAGGGTAAATTTTAAGAAGTTGGGTCGGTTGTAATGGCTGAATCAGCGTGATTGTGGAAATGATCGGTTCATCCGGTGTGTGAAGTTATTACATGTGATTTGTGGTTATACGTGCAGGCTTGACAGCCACCAATAACCGATTGATTTGGGAGGTAGTTAATTCAAATGGATTTGTTGGGTAAATGGATTCTGGAAGAGTTATGACGGTTTAGATCGCGGTTTGAGGTTGTGTTTTTCTACGATTTGGGAATTCGATTGCGTGTTGCATTGGTCCTTCTGGAATGATGCTAAGTGGAAGGTTTCTAGCTAGTGAAGTGTTTAATTCTACTAGTAGTTCAAGGGTTATGGTGAATACGTGTATTATTGCGTAGCAGCATGATAAGTACGGTGAGTGGTATGAAAATTGGAAGTTGAAGAAGATCAAGGTTGTGATTTGGTTTTGATAAGAATGTCATAAGCTCGGAGGAGCGGGGGAGGATTTTAGATGTCCATTGTATGGTGGCACTATTGCCGGGCAGTCGGAGGATGGTATATGTTGTGTTAGTAGTATTGGGGTATTGAAATGTGGATGCCTAGCTAGTTATGTAGAAATAGCATGGGTGATGGCCATTGATGTTCAGAATTGGCTGCCTGCTGCAGAAGGTTGTGGGAGTGTATTCCATGGGGAAATTGTATAAACGTGATATGTTTGTCACTTGAGTACTAAAGATTTTTAAAAAAAACGCAAGTATGGAGATTTGTTTTTTGGGTACAATCATTGATGTGGGAGTTTGTTCCGGATTGGGACAGCTGCTTGTGTGTGCCATGAATTGGGCCATTGTGAATCCTTGAAAGGTTATTAGCCCAGTATGGTATTATCAGAATCGGTTTGAGGTCCATTGGTGGGACTAATGTGAATGTGTGCTCTGTGTAAGGTCGGATATATCCATTCGTCATAACAATCCATACTAAGGCATCGTCGGGCATTGGATGTTATTTCCGCCATCAGTTATTCCGTGTAGCCTATATTGTGCTACGTGGGTTGTGAGATAGCTTTATTATTCGCATGTGTGTTGAGGCCCGTGTAGCTTGCGGTGTTATATAAGCAGGAAAGCTCTCGAGATACAGGTCATTTGTTTCACCTTAGTTGTGCTTGAGTTTCGTAGCGCGTGACGCTATTCTCCTTCTCAGGATTTGTATTATGCACTAGCGCACTTGTAATCGATATTCGGGTATTTCGTAAGTGTAAGCATTGTGACTTTATGTGTGATTTCTTCTTGATTGTTATGTGAGGATCGGGTGGCACGTTGCCACGTGTATATAATGTTTGGATCGGGTTGCACGCCACAACAATGTCGTGATAAATCGGGTTACACGCCGCAACAGTAAGATGTTGGGTATGGTTCCATATATTTATTTCTGTGTATTTTATTTTTCATTCACTGAAGAGAGTTCATATCATCTGGTCGACCGTTTTATTTGTTACGCGGACTGGGAAGTTCCATTCCAGAGTTCTCTTTTCCCTATGTATCGCATTCAAGTTTGTAGCCTATTGGCACATTATTGGCGTTATACGAGATCTGGGCTAGGGTTTGAGGTAGCTTATTGCCTGTGTAGCTTATACTGGGTGAGGTGAGACTATTGGACTTGAAATCAGTACAATCATATTTATGTAAGGTATAATAAGGAACAAATATCGCTATTCAGTTCAGAAGGAGGTAATGGTCCTTGTCAGGAGGGGCGACTCCATAATTTGATTGATTCAGCAGGTGGTTATGAATTTTTACACATATTCTCTATCATGGCAGTATTGTGAGGATTGAAATCGGGCTTATTTGTATTATGAGGTGTATTGCGAGCATCAGGTTCGTGAAATTCCAGTTATTGTAGTTGGAGGATGTTGCCTTGGGCAAATGAGTTATGCAGTACATGGTGTGATTTTTGCATAGATGCACAATCGTGTTTTAGCACAGTGTGTAGTGATTGATACGGTGTTCATATGTTAGAATAAGGTATTGTAAAGAAATTCAGAGGTTGGAATTGGTTCTAAGGCTTATTGATTGAATAAAAAGGAAGGACCTTCCGTCCGACTTGAGCCGAGGTGCCAAACCGGGATGGTGATGGCACGGGTAGGTGTACCAGGTGTTAAACAGTAATTTTGTACAACTCCGGAACAGTTCTTAGCATGTTCGAGGACGAACGTATGTTTAAATGGGATAGAATGTAACGACCTGACCGGTCTTTTTGAGGTCTAGCACGTCATTCGACGGTTTGAGACCATGAGTAGCTTCACTTCGGGTATTACGACTTGTACGCGTGGTCGGAATGTCTTAGAAAAAATCATAAAAAATGGCAGATAACACTGTTCACGATGCACACGATCCTGAAATTTGAGGTGATCAGCCTCATTTCGAGGACTCAATCAGTGACACCCGCAATGAGGAGAATGACGCCACACTGGTGCATGACAAACGGTACCCTCGATAAGTTCGGGAGACAACTCCTAATGATATTAACGAGGAGCAAGTAGCGGATGCTGTGAGGATCCTGCAAGATCAACAGGCAATCATCCTAGGCCATTTCACACGGCAGGATCAGTTTATGACGGAACTGAAGCAGGCGCTATCAGGTGCTTTAAATAATGCAAACAGGCACGATCCAATTGCTCCCATTGTTCCCGCAGACCAAACAACGCAGAGAGTCGACAACAACACTCCTAGGGGTGAAGTTGGCTCCGATGGAGATGGGGGGAGCAGATAAAGTCTTAACAACGAGAACGATTCATTCAAAGATGAGCTTTTACGGTTCATGAGGGAAGTAAACTGTCACGACCTAAAATCCATTAAAGGCCGTGATGGCGCCTAAAACCGCTGTCAGGCAAGCCAGCCATAATTAATTAACTTAATTACCCATTTTAGTATTTTTGAAATCAAAATTTCTTCAATTAAATAGTAAAAATAGAACTCATAGAGTAAATGATAAATATTTTAGCAACTAAATTTCTAAACAACCCATAACCACTCCCAAAACCCGGTGTCACAAGTGCATGAGCATTTACTACGGAGTTAAAATAAAATACAACATCTGTCTGGAATACAAATTAGACAGAAAAAATATAAATAACTCTGAAGGAGACTCTGTTGGATGCGGATCGTAATATAGAATGCAGCTCACCTAAGTCCCCGCATTTTAACCACACCTCTACGCCCACAAGGCCGCTAGACATATTTGTACCTGCATAATAAAAATATGCAGCAAGTGTAGCATGAGTACGAAAATAACGTGTACCTAGTAAGTATCAAGCCTAATCTCGAAGAAGTAGTGACGAGATATTGACTTTGACACTCACTAAGGGTCAATAATATTATAATAGAATATTTTTAATTGATATGATTTATAGGAATAAAAATAATTTCCTTAACAAGTAGAGATAATTAATTCTTTCAATTTCAATAATTTTCAATTTATCAATTAGCTTCACAAGCTGCAATAAAATATCAAAAAATCGTGTAATTATTATTATTAGGCATGATTTCTGCCGAGGTCGTACGACCCGATCCAGAGTGTCGGGTACACTACCGAGGGGCATGCAGCGCTATCCATAGATGCATCTATACTGCCGAGGCGTTCGGCCCGTTCCACAAGAAAGGAGGACATTTTCTTATGAACCTCCGGAATGAGAAGTTATTATAACTATAACACATAAAGATGTATAATTTATTTAATAATTAATTAATTTATACAAAAATTCAAGTATAAGAGGATGCAATTATTACAAGTATCTCATGATTTGAGTCCTAAATCTTTTACCATTTACTCTAACAATTTGCAACACAATTCTATTGCTTTAATTAAATAAGGATACAATTCTCACAAGTAATTCATGATTTGAGTCCTAAACTACCCGGACTTTAGCAATATTAGTAGCTACGCATGGACTCTCGTCACTTCGTACGTACGTAGCCCCCACAATTAGCAATAATTATTAATTTAAATCACCTATGGGGTAAATTCCCTCTTACAAGGTTAGAGAAGAGACTTACCTCGCGCCGAAGTTCCATAGCCGGATCCAACGATACTCTAACACCTCAAACCGATGCTTGTCAATCTAAAACTATGCAACCAATGTGAAAACCAATC
The DNA here is from genome assembly GCF_000715075.1 of Nicotiana tabacum. NCBI lineage: Eukaryota > Viridiplantae > Streptophyta > Magnoliopsida > Solanales > Solanaceae > Nicotiana > Nicotiana tabacum. The sequence goes on along the minus strand of NC_134094.1, from coordinate 23,858,991 downwards.
AAAATGTATACTCCAATGCTTGAAATTTAACAATTTATAAAAATTCTCAACTCCGCTCGAAAAGTTGGCAGTGGGGCCCACGTCTTGGAACCCGACGAAACTCACAATATCCGATAACCCATTCAATTACGAGTCCAACCGTACTAATTTCATTCAAATCCAACTCTGAATCGGTATTCAAAACACGAAAATTCATTTTGTGAAATTATAGAAATTTCTTCCGATTTCTTCTTGAAAAATCCATAATCTAATGCCGAAAATGAAGATTAATCCAAGAAATATAATCATAAATGAGTCAAGAATGCTTACCCCAAGTTTTGTGGTGAAATTCCTCTCCAAAATTGCTAAATCCCGAGGTTCCCAACTGAAAATACGAAATAATGGCTCAAAGGTCCGAAATAGAGGACTTATAACACTGCCCCGACTCCCTTCTTCGCGTTCGCGATGAACAAAATTCTCAAAAGCCATTTTCAAACTCTTCTCAGACAGCCTCTAGTATAATGGTCATAACTCTTTATACAGAACTCCAAATCCAAAATGGTTTGACTTTCTGGAAACTAGACATCAAGAGTTATAACTTTTAAATGTTGATCATCTCCCAATTCTATGTACATTGCGAGATATAAGCTTCCAAAGTCAGCCCTATGCAGCAGAGATTTCCAAACTCTTCCCAGACAGCCTGTAGTGTATCCACCAAACTAGACATCATGGGCTACAACTTTTATTTTTGGATCAAATCCAGATTCATTATATATTATGAGATATAAGCTTCCGAAGTAGTACGACGGACAACAGAAATTCCTTCTTCGCGAACGCGAGAGCCTCTTCGCGAATGCGAAGAATAAAGTCCCAGTAGCAAAATCCTTCTTCACGAACGCGAAAGGCTCCTCGCGAACGCGAAGAACAACACCAGAACCATCAATCAGCAGCATTAAAACACCCAAACTTGGTCCGGAACCACCCCGAATCACACCCGAGGCCCCCGGGACCCCGTCCAATCGTACCAACCAGTGCCAATACATAACACGAACCTGTTCGAGGCCTCAAATCACATCAAACAATATCGAAACTACGAATCACCCTCCAATTCAAACTTAAGGAACTTTGAAATTCCATTCTTCTACAATCGATGCTGAAACCTATCAAATCACGTCTGATTGACCTCAAATTTTGCACACAAGTCATAATTGACATTACGGACCTACTCCAACTTCCGGAATCGAAATCCGACCCCGATATAAAAAAGTCCACTCCCAGTCAAATGTTTTAAAATTATCCAAATTTCCAACTGTCGCCCAAATGACCCTAAAATAACCTATGGACCTCCAAATCCACTTCCGGACGCGCTCCCAATACCAAAATCACCATACATAGTTATTCCAAGACTCGGAATCCAAACGGACATCGATAACATTGAAATTCACTTCAACCCAAATTTATGAAATTCTTCCAAAATGCCAACTTCCATAATAGGCGTCGGAATGCTCCCGGGTCATCCAAAACCCCCTCCGGGCATACGCCCAAGTCAAAAATCATCATACAAACTTGTTGGAACCTTCAAATCCCGAGTCCGAGGTTGTTTACTCAAAAATCATACTTTAGTCAATTCCTCCAATTTAAGGCTTCCGAAATTAGAATTTTCTTTCCAAATAGACTCCGAACTTCACAAAATTAAAAAATAGTCAAAACTCCTTAGTAAAAAAGGCAAGGATCAATTTAATAACATGACTGTCTAGGCCCCACGGTGGGTGCCAAACTGTTTACCTGAAAAACGGTACAATTGAATTTATACGTAGTTTCTAGACAAGTGAACTAATTTGATCCTAAAATAATATAATAATCGAAGAAAAACACAGTACTTAGCCTTGAAATGTAGATGAAATAGCAAAGGTAGCTATTATGTGAACAAGGTTTCCAAACACAGGAATGATGAGATTAAAAAGTAAGAGAGTGAAATTGTATAAAGCTTTGTATAGAATATAGTATATGTTCTTGCCAGAAATTTTGTATCCTTTACAATGATAACTGAGATCACTATTTATAGCTATGCCCAGGGAAAAATGTCCTAGGATCATGCCCTCCTTTAATGCGAATTATAAGGGTCATTGATGAAGATGTAACGTTGAGAGTAAATGCCAAATTCTTTTGTGATGACCCAAAAGGTCATCTTATATTTTAGAACTTGAATATGTGCTCTTAAGCCTTACAAATCTCATTTTTACCCTTCTTGATTTGGGTGCGCAGTCCGGACAGGTTTCCGCAAAGCTTTTGTGTTGAAAACTAATGAAAATAAGAATTTTTGCCTTAAAAGTTGATTTTAGTTGACTTCGTTTTAGTAAACGGGCCTGGATCCGTGCTTTGACGGTTCTGGTAGGTTCGTATCAAATTATGGAACTTGGGCGTATGCCCAGAATCGAATTCGGAGGTCCCTAGCTTGAGTTATGAATTTTTGATAAAAATTAAAAGTTTGAAAATTATTTATTTTTAAGAATTGATTGATATTTGGCATTGTTAGTATCGGGTCCGTATTTTGGTTTCGGAGTCAGATACAGGTTCATTATCATATTTAAGACTTGTTTGTGAAATTTGGTGAGAAACGGAGTTGATTTGACGTGGTTCGGACGTCCAGTTAAAAAGATAGAAATTTTAAAGTGTTCTTGAGAATTTCATTTGAATTGGTGCTAAATTCGTAGTTCTAGGTGTTATTTTGGCGATTTGATCGCACGAGCAAGTTCGTATGATATTTTTAGACTTGTGTGCATGATTGGTTTGGAGCCCCAAGGGCTCGGGTGCCATTCGGGCGATGCGCGAGTTGAGTTCAAACCTCAACAAGGCTGCTGGTGCACCAAATCTGGTGTGCCCGCACCTGCGAGCCTTTGGTCGTAGGTGCAAGCTCGCATGTGCGAGCGATAGCCCCACAGGTTCGACCCAGGCCTGGATATCATTTTTCTGCAGATGCAAACTTTTCTCCGCAGGAGCCAGAACGCAGAAGCGGAGCCCTGTCCGCAGGTGCGGCCCCAGTTGGCCCAGTCCTTTTCCGCAGAAGCGCACATCCTGTCCGCACGTGCGAATGCGCAGGTGCGAAGGTCGCTGGGCAGTGAGTTCATTTAATTCGGACTCCAGCGATTTTTCTTCTCGTTTTCCAAAGGATAGGAGGCCTAGGGCGATTTTTCAAAGACATTTCCTTTCCCAAATCATAGGTAAGTGTTCCTTAACTCGTTTCTTTCAATATTTTACTTCATTTTACTAGAATTAAACCTAAAACCTAAAGTTTTCATGGTAGAATTAGGGGTTAGGGTAGAAACTAAAGATTTCGGGAATTTGGGGATTTAGACCTCGATTTGAGGTCAGATTCCAAAAATAATTACATATTCGGGCTCGGAGGTGAATGGGTAAAAGAATTTTGGTCCGAACCTCGGGTTTTGACCAAGCGGGCCCGGGGTCAATTTTTTTGACTTTTGGAGGAAAATTTTGGAAATTTAATTTATGAAATATAATTGATTCCTTTAGAAATATTTGATATTATTGAGTCATTTTTGAATAGATGCGAGTGGTTTAGAGGTGAATTCGAAAGGAAAAGCTGTGATTGAGAATTACGTGGCCTTCAAAGTGAGGTAAGTGTCGTGTCTAACTTTGGCTTGAGGGAATATGTACTATATGTTTATTTGCTACATGTTTGGTTGTTAAATACAATGTATAGGTGAGGTGACGAACATCTATGCATCGTTGTCGAGTCACAGCATGCGAGTAAAATTCTATTCTTGTCTATTTTGTAGCCTTAAATTCTACTATCCATGCTTAGCGGGTTATTTGAAATGTTGGGTGACTCCTATCTGGTTCACTGAGATTTGGTAACTTTCGAATATTGATTCAAGGTTGAGATTACATTGTGCTATTGATTATGGGTAAAATACTGGTTTCTTTGTGATACTCTTATCTGTTCGTTGTTATTGATCCTGTGATTTGTGAGGAGGAGTGTAAAAGCACGAAGGGTGATGCCGTGCATGCATTATTTATATTGTGAGGAAGAGTGTAAAGCACGAAGGGTGATGCTGTGTATATTATGAGAGGTTTAATGCACGAAGGGTGATGCCGTGCCGTTCTATTTATTAATTTGGGTGAGGTGGAGAGTAAAAGCATGAAGGGTGATGTCGTGTCGTTCTATTTATTTATTAGGTGAGGTTGAGAGTAAAAGCACGAAGGGTGATGTCGTGCAGTTTTCCTTTGTTGTTTTAATTGCTCAATTCGTTTAAGAATTTTCTGTTTAATTCTGTATTTTCATTATTCTCACTCTTTATGTTGTATTCCCCCCACTGTATGTCCCCTTCCTATTATTTTTGCATTATTCCTTTACTTACTGTTGTTGCCACTAGCATGATTATACTGTTCAGGTTATATATGGGTAGTCTTGTCCTAGCCTCGTCACTACTTCGCCAAGGTTAGGCTCGACACTTACCAGTACATGAGGTCGGTTGTACTGATGCTGCACTCTACACTTTCTGTGCAAATTTTGATACCGGCTCAGGTTGATCGAGATTTGCTATTGGTCTGCTTCCCGGAGACTCAAGGTAGATCTGTCGGCGTGCACAGACCTTGAAGTCCCCGTATATCTTTTATGTCCTACTGTTTTCTTTCATTCAGACAGTTGTATTTCTTTCTGATTATTACTTGTAGTAAATTCTAGAATGCTCGTGAATTGTGACTCCAGATCCAGGTGGTTGTAATTAATACAGTTTTACGATAATCCGCACTTGTTATATTTCATCTTAGTTAGTTATTGTTATTTGCTGAATGGAAATAAGGAATTGGTTTAACGATTTTCTAACGTTGGCTTGCCTAGCAAATAAAATATTAGGCGCCATCACGGTCCCATCGGTGGGAAATATCGGGTCGTGACAGTTGGTATCAGAGCACTAGGTTACATAGGTCTCACGCTTCACGAGAAATCTTAGTAGAGTCTGGAGGATCGGTACGGAGACGTCTGTACTTATCTTCCAGAGGCTATGAAGTTTAGGAACAAGTTTCACTTCTTTTCTTCTCTGTCATGCGATTTTGCTTTCTCAATGCTGATTGAACTCTTCTACTCTTATTCTCTCACAGATGGCGAGAACACGTACTGCTTCCTCAGCTGAGCAGCAGCCAGAGCCTCCAGTGGAAGCTCCTATGTGAGGCAGAGGTCGAGGCTGAGGCCGTGCCAGAGGCCAAAGAAGGGGCAGGGCACAGCCTAGAGCCCGAGCAGCAGCCCCAGCAGTGGAGCCTCAGATAGAGCTTGATGAGGAGGTTCCAGCCCAGACTGTTCTTACCGGACCAGCTCAGGTTCCGGAAGGGTTCATTGCTACCCCAGTACTTCATGATGCTTTGGTCTATTTGGTGGGCCTTATAGAGAGTATGGCCCAGACTGGCGCATTTCCCATGGCACCAGCAGTCTCTCAGGCTAGAAGAGGAGCCCAGACTCCTACCACTCCCGCTCCGGTGCAGATAGCTCCCCAGTATTAGGCTCCAGCAGCTCGGCCAGTTGGATTAGTTTAGTCAGTTATTGCGGCACAGGTCGGAGATGGGTCAGCTATGTTTTCTGAGGCTTTATTGAGATTGGACAGGTTTATCAAGCTCTTACCTGTTCACTTCAGTGGTGCTCCTTCAAGGGATCCCCATGAGTATCTTGACAGCTATCACGAGGTCTTACAGAACATGGATATAATAGAGACCAATGGGGTCGATTTTGCTGCATTTCAGATGACTGATTCCGTCAAGAAATGGTGGAGAGATTACTTGTTGACCAGACCAGCTTAGTCTCCTGCTCTTACTTGGGACCAGTTCTCTCAGCTCTTTATAGAGAAGTTTCTGCCTAACACATTGAGAGAGGAGCGTCACCGTCAGTTTGAGCATCTCCAGCAGGACAGTATGACTGTTACTCAGTATGAGACCCGTTTTGTGGATTTGGCCTGTCATACTATTCTTATGCTCCCTACTGAGAGAGAGAGGGTGAAGAGGTTTATTGATGGACTTGCTCAACCTATCAGATTACAGATGGCCAAGGAGACTGGGAGTGAGATTTCTTTTCAAGCGGCTGCTAATGTCGCCAAACGAGTCGAAATGGTTCTTACTCAGGGAGGTCAGGGGGCTGACAAGAGACCTCATCATTCCGGTGAGTTCAGCGGTGCCTCATCTAGAGGCAGGAGTACTTTTGGTAGAGGCCATCCTCCCAGGTCGTTTCATTCAGCGCTCCAGGAATCCCACGGTGCCTCAGGTGGTCGTGGCCCTCAGATGCATTATTCCGACCAGCTAGCCTACAGTGCACCACCAGCTCCTATTAGTGCACCTCTACTCCAGAGTTATTAGGGTGGTTATTCAGGTCGACAGGGTCAGTTTCAGGGTCAGCAGTCACAACAGCCGAGGTTATGTTATACTTGTGGTGATCCGAGGCACATTGCTAGATTTTTCCCTCGGGAAACAGGCAGCTCACAGCACCAGAGTTCTCGTGCCATGGTTCTGGCACCAGTTGCTGCATCACCTGCTCAGCCAGCCAAAGGCAGGGGTCAGACAGTTAGAGGTAGAGGCCAGACTGTTAGAGGTGGAGGTCAGGTCGTTATAGGTAGAGACCAGCCAGATAGGTGTCGTCCCAGGGACGTAGTTCAGGGTGGTGGGGCCTAGCCCCGGTGTTATGCTTTCCTAGCCAGGCCTGAGGCTGAGTCATCTAACACTATTATCACAGGTACTGTTTCAGTTTGCAATAGAGATGCTTCAGTTCTATTTGATCCGGGATCTACTTACTCCTATGTGTCATCCTATTTTGCTTCCTATTTGGTTGTGCCCCGTGATTCTTTGAGTGCTCCTGTGTATGTGTCCACACCAGTGGGAGATGCTATTATTGTAGATCGTGTTTATCGTTCGTGTGTGGTCACCATTAGGAGTCTTGAGACTCGTGTAGATCTTCTACTTCTCAACATGGTTGATTTTGATGTCATACTGGGTATGGATTGGCTGTCACCTTATTATGCTATATTGGATTGTCATGCCAAGACGGTGACCTTAGCCTTGCAGGGGTTGCCTCGATTAGAGTGGAGAGGAAATCTTGGCCATTCTACCAGCAGGGTTATCTCTTATGTGAAGGCTCGGTATATGGTCAAGAAGGGGTGTCTAGCTTATTTGGCTTATGTCCATGATTCTAGTGCGGAGGTTCCTTCCATAGATTCGGTGTCGGTTGTTCGTGAGTTTCCATAGGTGTTTCTTACAAACCTGCCGGGGATGCCACCAGATAGGGATACTGATTTCTGCTTTGATTTGGCTTCGGGTACTCAGCCTATTTCCATTCCACCATATCGCATGGCCCCGCCAGAGTTAAAAGAATTTAAGGAGCAGTTGCAAGATTTGCTTGATAAGGGCTTCATTAGACCTAGTGTCTCGCCCTAGGGTGCACCTGTGTTGTTTGTGAAGAAGAAAAATGGATCAATGAGGATGTGTATAGATTATCGACAGTTGAACAAAGTCACCATCAAGAACAAGTATCCATTGCTGAGGATTAATGATTTATTTGATCAGCTTCAGGGTGCCAAGGTGTTTTCAAAGATTGATTTGAGATCTGGATACCATCAGTTGAGGATTAGGGCATCTGATGTTCCTAAGACAGCTTTTCGGACTCGATATGGGTATTATGATTTTCTAGTGATGTCATTTGGGCTGACAAATGCCCCAGCAGCATTCATGGATTTGATGAACCGGGTGTTCAAACCCTACTTGGATTCCTTTGTGGTTTTGTTTATTGATGATATCTTGATCTACTCCCACAGTCGAGAGGAGCATGAGCAGCACCTTCGGGTCGTTCTTCAGACTCTGAAAGACAACCAGTTATATGCTAAGTTCTAAAAATGTGAGTTTTGGTTGAGTTCAGTTGCTTTCTTGGGTCACGTTGTATCAGCAGAAGGTATTCAGGTGGATCCTAAGAAGATTGAGGTAGTCCAGAACTAGCCTAGACCCACATCAGCTACAAAGATCCGTAGTTTCCTGGGTTTGGCGGGCTATTACCGTCGATTTGTGGAGAGGTTTTCATCCATAGTGGCCCCATTGACCAGATTGACCCATAAGGGTGCCCCGTTCAGGTGGTTAGACGAGTGTGAAGCGAGCTTTCAGAAGCTCAAGACAACTTTGACTACGGCACCGGTATTGGTGTTACCCATAGGTTCAGGATCTTATACTGTATATTGTGACGCATCTCGTATTGGTTTGGGTGCGGTATTGATGCAGGGTGGCAAGGTTATTGCATATGCTTCACGTCAGCTGGAGGTTCACGAGAAGAATTACCCTATTCATGATCTAGAGCTGGCACCCATTGTTCACGCAATGAAGATTTGGAGGCATTATCTTTACGGCGTGCCATGTGAGGTATTCACTGATCATCGGAGCTTGCAGTATTTTTTCAAGAAGAAGGAACTCAATTTGAGGTAGAGGGGGTGGCTGGAGCTATTGAAAGATTATGATATCACCATATTGTATCATCCCGGGAAGGCTAGTGTGGTGGCCGATGCTTTGAGTAAAAAGTCAGTCAGTATGGGTAGCCTTGCATATATTCCAGTTGGTGAGATACCACTTGCATTGGATGTTCAGGCCTTGGCCAATCAGTTCGTGAGGTTAGATGTTTCTGAACCCAACCGTGTTCTATCTTGTACAGTTGCTCGGTCTTCTTTATTTGAGCGCATCAGAGATCGGCAGGATGACGATCCTCATTTACTTGTCCTTAGAGACACAGTGCGGCACGGTGGTGCCAAGAAGGTTACTGTTGGAGATGATGGAGTTTTGAGGATGCAGGGTCGTATTTGTGTGCCTAATGTGGATGGACTTCGTGAGTTGATCCTTGAGGAGTCCCACAGTTCCCGGTATTCTATTCATCCGGGTGCCGCCAAGATGTATCAGGACTTGAGGCAGCATTATTGGTGGAGGCGAATGAAGAAGGACATAGTTGCCTATATAGCTCGATGCCTAAATTGCCAGCAGGTAAAGTGTGAGCATCAGAGACATGGTGGTTTACTTCAGAGGTTAGATATTCCTGAGTGGAAGTGGGAGAGTATCACTATGGATTTTGTTGTTGGACCCCCACGGACTCAGAGGAAGTTCGATGCAGTTTGGGTTATTGTGGACAGGCTGACTAAGTCAGCGCATTTCATTCCTGTGGCAGTTGCCTATTCCTCAGAGCTGTTGGTAGAGATTTACATTCATGAGATCGTCCGTCTTCACGGTGTGCCTGTGTCTATCATTTCTGATCGAGGTACGCAATTTACCTCGCACTTTTGGAGGGCAGTACAACGTGGGTTGGGTACGCGGGTTGAGTTGATCACAGCATTTCATCCTCAGACGGACGGGCAATCTGAGCGTACTATTCAGATCTTGGAGGATATGCTACGCGCTTGTGTTATAGACTTCGGAGGATCGTGGGATCAGTTCTTGCCCCTTGTAGAGTTTGCCTACAACAACAGCTACCAGTCGAGCCCTCAGATGGCTCCCCGTGAGGCATTATATGGTAGGCGGTGTCGGTCGCCAGTTGGGTGGTTCGAGCCAGGAGAGGCTCGGTTATTGGGCACAAACTTAGTACAGGATGCCTTGGATAAGGTCAAGATTATTCAAGATCGACTTCGCACAGCTCAGTCCAGGCAGAAGAATTATGCCGACCGTAGAGTTCGTGATGTTGCATTCATGGTTGGAGAGAGAGAGTTACATCGGGTATCACCCATGAAGGGTGTAATGAGGTTCGGAAATAAGGGCAAGTTGAGCCCTAGCTATATCGGACCTTTAGAGATTCTGAAGAGAGTGGGAGAAGTGGCTTACAGGCTTGCGTTGCCACCTAGTTTAGCAGTTGTTCATTCGGTATTCCATGTGTCCATGATTCGAAGGTATCACGGCGATCCGTCCCATGTGTTACATTTCAGCTCTGTCCAGTTGGACAAGGATTTGACTTACGAGGAGGAGCCGGTGGCAATTCTAGCCCGGCAAGTTTGCCAGTTGAGATCAAAGAGTTACCCTTCAGTTCGAGTGCAGTGGAGAGGTTAGCCTATTGAGGCAGCTACTTGGGAGTCCGAGTCCGATATGCGGAGTAGATATCCCTACCTTTTCACCAGCCTAGGTACTTTTCTATGTCTGTTCGAGGACGAACGGTTATTTTAGAGGTGGAGAATGTGATGACCCCAAAAGGTCATCTTATGTTTTAAAACTCGAATTTGTGCTCTTAAGCCTTAAAAATCTCATTTTACCCTCCTCGATTTGCGTGCACAGTCCGGACAGGTTTCCGGAAAGCTTTTATGTTGAAAACTAATGAAAATAAGAATTTTTGCGGTAAAAGTTGATTTTAGTTGACTTCGGTCAACATTTTTGGTAAACGGGCTCGAATTAGTGCTTTGACGGTCCTGGTAGGTCCGTATCGCATTATGGGACCTGGGCGTATGCCCGGAATCGAATTCGGAGGTCCCTAGCTTAAGTTATGAATTTTTGATGATAATTAAAAGTTTGGAAATTATTTATTTTTAAGAATTGATTGATATTTGGCATTGTTAGTATCGGGTCCGTATTTTGGTTTCGGAGCTCGGTACAGGTTCATTATGATATTTAAGACCTATCTGTGAAATTTAGTGAGAAACGGAGTTGATTTGACGTGATTCGGACGTCCAGTTGAAAAGATAGGAATTTTAAAGTGTTCTTGAGAATTTCATTTGAATTGGTGCTAAATTCATAGTTGTAGGTGTTATTTTGGCGATTTGATCGCACGAGCAAGTTCGTATGATATTTTTAGGCGTGCGTGCATGTTTGGTTTGGAGCCCCGAGGGCTCCGGTGCCATTCGGGCGATGCGCGAGTTGAGTTCAAACCTCAACAAGGCTGCTGGTGCACCAAATCCGGTGTGCCCGCACCTGTGAGCTCACAGGTGCGAGCGATAGCCCCGCAGGTGCGACCCAGGCCTGGATTTTATTTTTCCGCAGATGCGGACTTTTCTCCGCAGAAGCGGAGCCCTGTCCGCAGGTGCGGCCCCAGTTGGCCTAGTCCTTTTCCACAAAAGCACACATCATGTCCGCACGTGCAGATGCGCAGGTGCGACCAAAGCACCGCATGTGCAAAGGTCGCTGGGCAGTGAGTTCATTTAATTCGGACTCCAGCCATTTTTCTTCTCTTTTTCCAAAGGATAGGAGGCCTAGGGCTATTTTCCAAAGACATTTACTTCCCCAAATCATGGGTAAGTGTTCCTTAACTCGTTTTTCAATCTTTTATTTCATTTTACTAGAATTCAACCTAAAATCTAGAGTTTTCATGGTAGAATTAGGGGTTAGGGTAGAAACTAGGGATTTCGAGAATTTGGGGATTTGCACCTCGATTTGAGGTCGGATTCCAAAACTAATTACATATTCAGGTTCGGGGGTGAATAGGTAAAAGAATTTTGGTCCGAACCTCAGGTTTTGACCAAGCGGGCCCGGGGTCGATTTTTTTAACTTTTTGAAGGAAAATTTTGGAAATTTAATTTATAAAATATAATTGATTCCTTTAGCAATATTTGATATTAATGAGTCATTTTTGAATAGATACGAGTGGCTTAGAGGTGAATTCCAAAAGAAAAGCTGTGATTGAGAATTAAGTGGCCTTTGGAGCGAGGTAAGTGTCGTGTCTAACTTTGGCTTGAGGGAATAGGTACTATGTGTTCATTTGCTACATGTTTGGTTGTTAAATACGATGTATAGGTGAGGTGACGAGCATCTATGCGTCGTTGTCGAGTCATAGCATGCGAGTGAAATTCTATTCTTGTCTATTTTGTAGCCTTAAATTCTACTATCCATGCTTAGCGGGTTATTTGAAATGTTGGGTGACTCCTATCTGGTTTCACTGAGATTTGGTAACTTTCGAATATTGATTCAAGGTTGAGATTACATTGTTCTATTGATTATGGGTAAAATAATGGTTTCTTTGTGATACTCTTATCTATTCGTTGTTATTGATCCTGTGATTTGTGAGGAGGAGTGTAAAAGCACGAAGGGTGATGCCGTGCATGCATTATTTATATTGTGAGGAAGAGTGTAAAGCACGAAGGGTGATGCTGTGCATATTATGAGAGGTTTAATGCACGAAGGGTGATGCCGTGCCGTTCTATTTATTTATTTGAGTGAGGTTGAGAGTAAAAGCACGAAGGGTGATGTCGTGCCATTCTATTTATTTATTTGGTGAGATTGAGAGTAAAAGCACGAAGGGTGATGCCGTGCAATTTTCCTTTGCTGTTTTAATTGCTCAATTCGTTTAAGGATTTTCTGTTTAATTCTGACTTTTCATTATTCTCACTCTTTATGTTGTATTCCCCACACTGTATGTCCCCTTCCCATTATTTCTGCGTTATTGCTTTACTTACTGTTGTTGCCACTAGCATGATTATACTGTTCAGGTTATATATGGGAGTTTTGTCCTAGCCTCGTCACTACTTCGCCGAGGTTAGGCTCGACACTTACCAGTACATGGGGTCGGTTGTACTGATGCTGCACTCTGCACTTTCTGTGCAAATTTTGATACCGGCTCAGGTTGATCGAGATTTGCTATTGGTCCGCTTCCTAGAGACTCAAGGTAGATCTGTCGGCATTCACAGACCTTGAAGTCCCCGTCTATCTTTTATGTCCTACTGTTTTCTTTCATTCAGACAGTTGTATTTCTTTCTGGTTATTACTTGTAGTAAATTCTAGAATGCTCGTGAATTGTGACTTTAGATCCGGGTGGTAGTAATTAATACAGTTTTACGATATTCAGCACTTATTATATTTCATCTTAGTTAGTTATTGTTATTTACTGAATATAAATAAGTAATTAGTTTAATTATTTTCTAACATTGGTTTGCCTAGCAAGTGAAATTTTAGGCGCCATCACGGTCCCATCGGTGGAAAATTTCGGGTCGTGACATCTTTGTAACTGACCGTCACTTTTAATGCTGTAGAATATTCCTTAGTAAATGCTACCGGGCGCAGAGCATTTAATACACTTTTATGAATGTTATTTGTCCCGGTGATAAGTGTCCTGACTCCGTTTGGTCCCCAGCCATTCCATCTTGGATTCCACGTGTCCTCCTTTTAGTCAACCACGTGTTATATCATATTTTACCCTATACACTTCTATATTCATATGTCAAGATCTATTAGATTCTTATATCTTTTTCGAATTTGAAGTGGTATTTCGATAATTTAAAATTAAATAGAACATATCATTATATGGGCGTTCTATTGATTTTTATGTTTAGTTATTAAATTCAGTTATCCTTGAAAGGGTACATCAACGAAACATTATTGTTAGACGACTAAAAAAATAACTATCATATGTTACTAAGAAAATTCTCCCATAAGAATATGTTAATAGATCATATGTTTGTCATTTTTTACTAAATATTTATTTACTTATCAAAAATTTAATAAAGTAAGATTGAAAATATTCATGTAACAAAAAAAGTCGAAAAATCAATCAAAACCGAACCAATCAAAACCGATATAGTTGGTTTGGTTTGGTTTTGATAAAAATCGAACCAACCCGGTCCATGTACACCCCTAGCTATGGCAATAATTCGTGAAATGAATGCATAATTCTACTTATTAGTAGATGGATGATTCTACTTATTAGTAGATGTTGTTGAAGTGTGTGACCATCTCATATAAAAGTCTAAGCTATTAGAGAGAACACATTTTTATTTACTTAATTATCTCTTCAACACGCACCTCACGTTAGGGCTTGATTCTTTTTGATGAGCCAAGCACATGAAAATTCTTTGATATTGGGTGGCGGTGAGGCTCGAATCCAGGACCTTTGTCTATTTTGATATCATGTTGAAGTGTGTGATCATCTCATCTAAAAATTTAAGTTGTTAGAGAGAACACACTTTTATTTAGTTAATTATATTTTGAACATATGTAATTGCTCTTCTAAACAATTGAGCGACTTGTTTGAACTTCTATGAATTGGCAGATTAACTGTAAATTACACTTTTTGCTAATTTAGTGGCTTGTACGTGTTTGTTTTTCTTGCAAGGCAATTAATTTTAGTGAATCAATGTCCAGTAATTAAAGTTGACGTCTTACAAAATTGATTACATTTGAGGACACAAGCTTACCCAAGCATGTAGGAATTGAATGATTGATATCTACCTTGGTTAATAAACCAAACTTAAACAAAAAAGTTATCTTTTTATCTGTCGCTAAATTTTTTTATTGGTTAATTTGCTTACCTATTGGCATAAATGTTTAGATGAGCTAACTTCGATTACATCCATAATTTAAATAGAAATATTTTCATAATTAGACAAGTTTGAAATTCAATTTCTATCCGACTAAATTTTCTATTTCACCTGCTATCTACAAAAATAATATCACAAGATACTAATTTTCCCCCCTCAATACACTGTTAATTCCCTTCCTCCATTATACGTCACTTATCATCCCCATGTCACCCCACCAAAAAAGAAAAAGGTTAAATATGTAAAATCCACCCTCACCATCACTTAGAACCATCACCCACCCCCTACCATCACCACCTAAACTAATCTTATAATTATATATAAATTCATCTCAAATCATAGAAGACCAAAAGCAAAAAACCAAGAGACGAAAAAGAAAATTCATATTTCATATTTTTTATTTTTTATTTTTTTATTTGATTGAAATAGTGTTTCGCATTGTTACGGTGTACTGATTGGTTGTGGCCATATTGTAGATGTTTTACGGTGGTGGTGCAGCGGAGAATGTGTGAAAAATAGATTTTTGAGATAGTATGTATCCGTGTATATCCACTGTATATTTGAATGTATCTTTCCGTATATTATGTATATCTGTGTATCTAAGATATACGCTGATATACATAATATACACATGTGATATACATTGTACACATGATTTTTGCATATAGTATACACATGTGATATACATTGTACACATGATTTTCGCATATATGAATTTTGACTCCATATCATCTTCAAAATCTTCCTCAAATTTTGCACGTAGATTCATCCCGGTGGTTCTTATGCACCCCCTGTTATAAAAATATATTGAAACTAAACTAATGGAGTAAACTCAATCAAAATAATATAATAAGAAATCGAAAACGAGTAGACAAGGCATTTCCAGGAAACTATCTTTAGCATAGTAATTTTTCCCACAAGGTGCAATTGGTTAAAGGAAAATCCATCCCCATGTGTAACGACCTGACCAATCGTTTTGAGTATTACACCCCCGTTCTCCCATTTACTGCTCAATTTATTCTTTACAGTTGTTATATGACTTTTCGGGATAATTAGTTTTGATCCGGTGAGGTTATGAAATGAATTGAGACACTTAGTCTCCAAGATAAAAACTAAAGTTGAAAAGATTGATCGGATGTTGACTTATATGTAAACAAGCCCCGGAATAGAATTTTGATGATTCCAATAGCTTTGTATGGTGATTTCGGACTTAGGAGTGTATCCGGATATTTATTTTGAGGTCCGTAACTAAATTAGGCTTGAAATGGTAAAAATAGGAATTTTAAGTTCGGATGTTTGACCGGGGAGTTTACTTTTTGATATCGGGATCGAAATCTGATTCTAGAAATTAGAATAACTCCGTTATGTTATTTATGACTTATGTGCAAAATTTGAGGTCAAACGGAGTTGATTTGATACGTTTCGGCGCAAAATATAGAATTTGGAAAATTCATAAACTCATAATTCGATTCGAGGTGCGATTCGTAGTTTTTATATTGTTTGATGTGATTTGAGACCTCGAGCAGGCCCGTGTTATGTTACGAGACTTATTGGTATATTTTGACAAGGTCCCAAATGGCTCGGATGAGTTTCGGATGGGGTTCGAATTGTTTGGCGCCTTGTTGAAGCTGCTGGAATTTCTGTTGGCAGAAGCTGTTTTTGGCAGCAACTGGTGCAATCGCATTGGGACTTTGGAAGCTTATATCTCGAAATCTATAAGGAATCTGGAAATTTTTAAAACATAAAATTTGTATTTCTTTGAGTCTAGTTTCCAGATATATAAACCATTTATCATTTGGACATTTGTACAGAAAGTTATGATCTACTAATTGAAGCCTAGTACTGCAGCTACTTTGCTTGACAATGTGCATCGCAGAAATTTCTGCTGCACATGACTGACTTTGGAAGCCTATATTTCTTAATCTATAAGAAATTTGGCGATAATCCAAAAATGAAAGTTGTAGTTCTTGTATCTAATTTTCAGAAATTTAAATCGTTTGGCAGTTGGAGTTAGGTACAAAGAGTTATGGCTGATATACTACATACTATCTCGGAAGAGTTTTGGAAGAGTTTAGTGTTTTGAGCATAAGCATGTAATGATCCAAAGGTCCATTTTTAGCTCTAGAGATCAAAATTCGATTTCGAGACTTCCGGGAGTTTTATAATGAATTATAGGAATGATCTGGAATGTTTGGTCTAATTTCATCAAGTCGAGATTGAGTTTTTAGCGCGAAACATGAGTTAATTGTTTAACGAGCGAAATTGGTATCGCATTGAGCAAATGAGCTCCGAATTGAGTTTTGATTGAATGACTAGGTTCATATTATTACTTGTGACTCATAGGAACAAGAATCGTTGAATTTCGAGTTCGTATGATGGAGTTAGAGGCTTTTTAGTGAAAATAAATAGTGTTGGTGCAACAAGTTCTAGTGCGCACCTTTAGCGACCAGATTTGGCACTTTTAGCGACGGGCGTTGGGCTTTTAGCGACCAGAATAGTGTTTTTATAGTTATGTTTTTAGCTCATTTCAATATTTTTGGACGAAAGAACACGGCTTGGGGCAATTTTGTGAGTAAGAAATCACGAAAAATCTTGAGATAAGTCACTTGTGATTATTTCTACTCCATAATATTGAATTATCATCGAATAATCCGATTAGATTCATGATTTTGAGGTGTAAATAGGGGATTTGGACCAAGGGATTTGAAAAGAAGATTTGAGGATTTGGAGGTTGAGTTGATGTCGGAATTTGGTAAGATTGGTATGGTTAGACTCGTGGTTGAATGGGATTTCGAATTTTGTAACTTCTGTCGGTTTCCGAGATATGGGTCCCACGGGCAATTTTTGATTTAAATTTCGGATTTTGTTGGAAAAATTAGTATTTTTTTATGGAATTAATTCCAATAATTTGCATTGACTGAACAGAATTAATTGTGGCTAGATACAAGGCTTTTGGAGACCAATTCACGAGGCAAGGGCATTGCGGAGTAAGAAATTACACAGTTTGAGGTAAGTAACATTTCTAAACTTGGTTTGTAAGGTATGAATCCCTAAATGTTGTGTTATATTAATTTTTGGAGGTGACGCACATGCTAGGTGACGAGCGTGTGGGCGTGCACCATAGAAATTGTGACTTCAATAAATTTCGTGGAGTTGAAAAATTATAGAACCATGTTATTATCCGTGTATCTTCCACGTGTTAGAGAAATTGAGATGGGGCTCTTATTAAAGATCATGTTTAGGATACGTGCCGATATTTTTGGACCCATGGGGTTGTGTTGATGTTGAATTAATTATTTTAAAAATATACATTTCACACTCAGTCATATTCATCCATTGTGAGGATATTTATGGGATCGAGCTGCGCGCCGCAGCAGGCCATATTGGCTTTATCTATTTTATTATTATATGGATCGGCGCTGCCCGCCTGCAGCAGGCCTTATAGGCTTTATTATTATATGGATTGGGGTTGCCCGCCTGCAGCAGGCCTTTTAGGCTTATTTATTATACGGATCGGGACTGCCCGCCTGCAGTAGGCCATATCGACTTTATATTATGCTTGGGCTGAAGAAGCCCCTCCGGAGTCTATACACACCCCCAGTGAGCGTAGATGATTATATATTCGGGATGGACTTCCCAGGGCATGGACTTGCCTTACTTATTTATATTGTGATGAATTTTCCCTAGACATGGATCTTGTTCGTATCATTTACATTTTGGGATAAATTACCCCAGCGCTGGATTGACCTTACACGGTACTGAGTAACTGGCTGTTAGTCGATGTGTATATATATACGGGATGGAATATCCCTGGGCTGGATTGGCCATAAAAAGTACCGAGTGACCGAATGATTAGTGACCAGTAGTACATGAGGTCTTTCCACTGAGATGTCACATTCCTCATATCATGCATAATTGATCTATTTTGCTAGTACTGAGTTTAACTGTTGAACTTGAAAGTATGCCTACATTTTTGTACCATTATTTATACTGGACTGTACCTGCGGAGCTTGTCACTACTTTCAGCCTAGAGGTTAGTCTTGTTACTTATTGAGTTGGTTGTACTCATACTACACTCTGCACCTCGTGTGCATATCCAGGTGCTTTCAGACATGGTGACTATTAGATCTTAGAGTACTATCCGTTGGAGACTATCAAGGTAGCTACCTGGCGTCCACTGACCTTGACTCTCTCTTTGTCTCAGTTATTGTACTATTCTATACTGTCAGACGGTGTTTTTATCAGTCAGACTTTGTATTCGTATTATATGCTCATGTACTCAGTGACACAGGGGATTTGGGAGTGTTTATATCTATATTTGTGAGATTTCTTCCGCTGAATTTAAATATTATGTTTTCAAATTTTAAAGATATGATATTTTATTGAGATTGTCGGCTTGCCTAGTATTAAGATAAGCGCCATCACGACAGGTGAGATTTTGGGTCATGACAAGTTGGTATTAGAGCCTAGGTTACATAGGTCTCACGAGTCATGAGCAAGTTTAGTAGAGTCTTGCGGATCTGTACGGAGATGTCTGTACTTATCTTGGAGTGGCTGCCGAACCCTTAGGAAAGATTTTATTTTCTTGTATTCTGTCATACGAATTTGTTGATTCCAGAAACTAAATTTTTGTTATTCTGTTCTCTCAAGATGATGAGGACACGTACTACCGGATCAGACGGTTTGCCACCGGTGCCACCATCTAAGGCCGTGAGAGGTTGGGATCGTGGTAAAGGCTGAGGTGTAGATCGTAAAACAATTGGAGCAGCACCTGTAGCACCACTAGTTGCTCCAGCTCAGGAGTAAATTCCAGATATAGCTGAACCGGCGGGGCCAGCTCAGGCACCCTTTGTGCCCATTGTGATTCCATGAATGAGGTTAGAGATGAGTATTCTGTGTGTTGGTGATGGTCCAGTCTAGAGGACTTGAGGCCAGGGTTGGACCGCAGCTTAAGCTCGATAGTTTTGGATGTGAGAACTTGTGTGTTTGGACTTATGCGTCGGTAGTATCCCTATGAATGGAATTTGTGGCTCGATGGGCGGTTGAATAACTATATGATGAGTATGATGTGAATGCGGGATGTGTTCAGGTGGGTTGAATGAGACGAATAGAGTTTACTTGTCACTCAAGAGTCTCTTATTGGGTACTTGATTCCTGTTTTGATGTGACATACAGTCTTGAGTTGTGAGTGCGTTGAGGGATCTGTCATGCTGTTTAATTGTTGAGCGAAGTAGATTTTCATGTCGTGTTGATGAGTTCAAACTCAGAAAGATTAAGTGATTGCATAGTAATTGTGACTGCGAAAAGGTATAACAAGATGCCAATTTGAGGCTAAGCAGGTGGGTTATCCCCTTCGGAGTAATCTACATAGGTGTATTCCTTATAATGTTGAGTGAAGAGTTTCTTTTCTGCCAGTGGGGCGTAGGTGTTGAGACTTGAATATGAAATTAATTGAGAAAGTTGACTTGAGTGTCAAGAGAATGAATGCGAGTTTACCGGATGATTGATATATTTTTATGGTTGGCGTTGCATGAGCTTGAGAAGAATTTTCGTTGAGCTGACTGCGATATTATGGTAGTAATAGAGTATGGGTATTGTGAGTTATCGAGTATTTTAATTTATTGCTTTGAGCCAAGTGGGGGAGCCTGCTATTGACAATTCAATTTCATGGTTATATGTTAAATTTTAGTTTTGGTCTAAGGCATACTTGTGGATTAGTTATGACTTGCAGAGGTTGCGATCGAGGATGACTCGAGTACTAAAATTCCTAAATACGGGTTATATTGCGCTTTGTGAGTATATGAAAATAATGGGATGAGTGAGTTGTTATTTGTGAAGGATGTAATGCGCACGGAGTATGAATTTGATAGGTGGTGTTAAGGTAGGGTTACCTCTTTGAGCGTTGTTGTGCTAATGGGGCACGTCTCTTTCAGCCTGTTTGGGCGGTGCAATTTAGATTTGAGCAAAGTGGGTGACTCCCCAAAAGGTTCTAATGGGTTCGAGATTTATATATAGCAATCGAGAATTTTTTCGGATTTATGTATGGATAGAATCTGAGATTTACGTTTAATGGTGTCGGGACGTGCGGTAATTCTGTTTGACTATAAATTCTACACTTCAGTATAAGAAAGGAAAGATGAACAATTTTAATTTTACATAAAGTCCTTAAGAGTAAGTGTTATGGTTGTGGTATTTGTGGAGGTGCTTAAGAAGAATACAATGGCTTATGGGGCTTAGGGCGGTGTGATTTTATGTTAGGATGTCTTATAGTAAGATTTGGGTAAGGATCGTAGTGTTCTGACAAGGACAAGTGTCAACTTGAGGGTAATTCAGAAGAAACTCAAAAAAAAAATGGACAACTTGGTAGTAGGCTAGACCAGTATGGTAATGGTATGCTCGGTTCTTTTGGGTAATTATGATGTGGTGAGGCTCTACAGATGTTTGGGTGACCTACGTGGCTTGGTAGAGATAGGGAGATTCAGCTCTAATAGCTCGGTTATGTAAAAATGGGTTTTGAAGAGTCCTTGATGGTTTCTATCATGGTTCGAACCAGATATTTTTCTACCGGTGTGGGGAACATGTTGTGTATTGTGTTTTCCTCCTAGAATGAAGCAAGAGAAAGGTTTCTAACTAACCGGGTATGCAATTTGTTGGCAACTCAGAGTTGATAATGGAAGTATTCCTCGTGGGATGATCGTGCATGAAAGATGTGTTAGTCATTCGAATGCTAGAATTGGGATCAGTTATGATGATTCATGTGTCCTATGAATTTGGAGACTGGGAGTTCTCAGAAGCATATTGTTTCAGGGTTGAAGCCTGGTTGAGATATTTAAACTCAGTGGAGGCACTAGTTGCGTTAATTATTTGTGATAGCTACACGCTATGAGTATACACATATGTATGGTTTGAACTCACGTGTGGGCATCGGAGCAAGTATTCATACTCAGAAGAATTCCTAGGCTATGATATGCCTAAAGTTGACTGTTAAGCGCAAAGTTATAATGTTTCTCGTATTCGTACCTTTGTCGAGAACTAACTGGACTACACTTGAGGTTACAAAGAGACTAATTCCCTCAATAAATTGGGTAGTTACTATTTCTGCGTTAACTTGCCGATTTGAGTGGTGATAGCACACTTTGCACATGTTTACTCTATGGCATGTTATTTTTACCAGTCCAATATATATATACTTATTTGATTGCTCATGTATGATATGCTTGGACTGGGGGCCTGTGGCAATGCCATGCGGATTATATTATTTGCACGTAAGTTGTCCGTGCGGATCCATATACTGATATTATTGGCACGTGAGTTGTCCGTGCGGTTCCAGATATTGATACTATAGCACGTGAGTTGTCCGTGCGAGTGATGTTAATGTGAGCTCTAGAAGAGTTGGTTACTGTTATTAAATTTGTGTGTCTTGGTTCTACTATATATAATGAGCTTATAGCATTGTAGTTGTGGTGGTGCTTGTTGAACTCTCAATACGGTCCTCTTCTTTGACACATTTTCCATTTTTGGGTACACGAGTTACGCAGTTGTGGCTTGAGTTATATTGGTGTGGCATGTCTATGGGATATTTGTATTTAAAAATATAAAGTCATTGGGCCTAATTTGTGTGCTATCGGATTTGATTACGGTATATTTGGGAGGATGACATCGAAAGTCGGCTTAGAAAGTGATTATGGTTTGGGTTGGGGGGAGAGAGCTCTATGACTTGTTGATCTAATAATTGGTTATGAGATTCCACGTGTTTCTTTAAATATCAGGAGTGTACGAAGGTTTTGGAACAAGAGTTGACTTGATATGGGGTTTAATACTATTACCGGGTTAGTTTAGAGTAGTTAATGTGATCAGAAATGGTGCTGCGAGCATGCGAGTTGTGCAGTATGTTACGTGATTATATCTGGGGTTATGGTTATGGCTTGATACAGCTTGTTCATACTTATACAATGTGTAGATGTGAGATTCGGGTCTTGGAAAGAAATTCTGAATGTTGGAAATTGAATTCCAAGGTTTATGGGCTAAGTTTGAAGTAATAATCTTCAATTACGTGGTATTGTCAGGCCTATATGGAATAAGGTGGTGTGGGATCACCCCCGGGTACGTGAGTGGTAAGATGGAATAGTGATTTGATGGCTTGGAAATAACCATTGGCACGTTCAAGGACGAACATATGTTTAAGTGGGGGAGAATGTAACGACTCGGCCGGTCGTTTTGAGTATTACAACCCTGTTCCCCTATTTACTGCTCAATTTGTGTTTTACAGTTGTTATATGACTTGCCGGGTTAATTGGTTTGGGTCCGGTGATACTTTGAAATAAATTGAGACACTTAGTCTCCAAGATGAAAATTAAAGTTGAAAAGGTTGACCGGATGTCGACTTATGCGTAAACGACCCCCGAAATAGAATTTTAATGATTCTAATAGCTCCGTATGGTGATTTCAGACTTAGGAGTATGTCCGGATATTTATTTTGAGGTCCGTAGCTAAATTAGATTTGAAATGGCAAAAATAGGAAATTTAAGTTTAGAAGTTTGACCATCGAGTTGACTTTTTGATATCGGGATCGAAATCCGATTCTAAAAATTAGAACAACTCTGTTATGTCATTTATGACTTATGTGCAAAATTTGAGGTCAATCGGAATTGATTTGATACGTTTCGGCAATTGCAGAATTTGGAAAATTCATAAACTCATAATTTGATTCGAGGTGCGATTCGCAGTTTTGATGTTGTTTGATGTGATTTGAGGCCTCGAGCAGGTCCGTGTTATCTTACGGGACTTACTGGTAATTTGGACAAGGTCCCGAATGGCTCGGATGAGTTTCAGATGGGGTTCGGATCTTTTGGCGCCTTGTTGAAGGTGCTGGAATTTCTGTTGGTAGAAGCTGTTTTTGGCAGCAACTGGTGCAATCGCGTTGGGACTCTGGAAGCTTATATCTCGAAATCAATAAGGAATCTGGAAATTTTCAAAATATGAGAGTTGTATCCCTTTGAGTCTAGTTTCCAGATATGTGAACCATTTAACATTTAGACATTTGTATAGAAAGTTATCATCGACTAACCAAAGCCTAGTACTGCAGTTATTTTGCCTGGCAGTGTGCATCGCAGAAATTTCTATTGCATAGGATTGACTTTGGAAGCTTATATCTCGTATTCTATAATACATTTAGCGATGTTCTAAAAATGAAAGTTGTATCCCTTTGTATCTAGTTTTCAGAAATTTAAACCATTTGGCAGTTGGAGTTGGGTACAAAGAGTTATGATTGATATACTATATGCTGTCTAGGAAGAGTTTTGGAAGAGTTTGGTATTTTGAGCATAAGCATGTAATGATCCAAAGGTCTATTTTTAGTTCTAGAGATCAAAATTCGATTTCGAGACTTCCGAAAGTTTGATAATCAATTATAGGAATGATCTGGAATGTTTGGTCTAATTTCATCAAGTCACGATTAGGTTTTTAGCGCGAAACATGAGTTAATTATTTAACGAGCAAAATTGGTATCACATTGAGCAAATGAGATCCGAATTGAATTTTGATTGATGGACTAGGTTCGTATTATTATTTGTGACTCATAGGAACAAGAATCGTCGAATTCCGAGTTCGTATGATGGAGTTAGAGCCCTTTTTAATGAAAATAAATAGTGCTGGTGCAACAGGTTCTGGTGCGCACCTTTAACAGCCAGATGTGGCACTATAAGCGACGGGAATTGGGCTTTTAGCGACTAGAATAGTGTTTTTATAGTTATGTTTTTAGCTCATTTCAACATTTTTGGACGAAAGAACACGGTTGGGGCGATTTTGTGAGCAAGAAATTACGGGAAATCTTGAGGTAAGTCATTTGTAATTATTTCTATTCCATAATATTGAATTATCATCGAATAATTCGACTAAATTACATGATTTTGAGGTGTAAATCGTGGATTTGGACCTAGGGATTTGAAAAAAAGATTTGAGAATTTGGAGGTCAAGCTGATGTCGGAATTTGGTAAAATTGGTATGGTTAGACTCGTGGTTGAATGGGCTTTCGGATTTTATAACTTTTGTCGGTTTTTGAGACATGGGCCCCACAGGCGATTTTTGAGTTAAATTTTGAATTTTATTAGAAATATTAGTATTTTCTTATGGAATTAATTCTAATAATTTGCATTGACTGAATCGAATTAATTATGGTTGGATACGAGGCTTTCGGAGACTAATTCACGAGGCAAGGGCATTGCAGAGTAAGAAATTAAACGGTTTGAGGTAAGTAATATTTCTAAACTTGGTTCGGAAGGTATAAATCCTTAAATGTTGTGTTATATCAATTGTTGGAGGTGACACACATGCTATGTGTGAAATTGTGAATTAAATAAATTTTGTGGAGTTGAAAAATTAAAGAACCATGTTATTATCTGTGTATCTTCCATGTGTTAGAGAAATTGAGATGAGGCTCTTATTAAAGATCATGTTTAGGCTACGTGCCGATATTTTGGGACCCATAGGGTCGTGTTGCTATTGAACTAATTATTTTAAAAATGTACATTTCACACTCAGTCATATTCATCCATTGTGAGGATATTTATGGGATCGAGCTGCGCGCTGCAGCATGTCATATTGGCTTTATATATTTTATTATTATATGGATCGGGGATGCCCGCCTACAGCAGGCCTTATAGGCTTTATTATTATATGGATCGGGGCTACCCGCCTGCAGCAGGCCTTATAGACTTATTTATTATACAGACCGGGATTGCCCGTCTGCAGTAGGCCATATCGACTTTATATTACGTTTGGGCTAAAGTAGCCCCTCCAGAGTCTGTACACACCCCCAGTGAGCGTAGATGATTATATATTCAGGATGGATTTCCCAGGGTATGGACTTGCCTTACTTATTTATATTGTGATAAAGTTTTCCTGGACATGGATCTTGTCTGTATCATTTACATTTGGGGATAAATTACCCCATCGCTGGATTGACCTTATACGATACTAAGTGATTGATTGTTAGTCGATGTATATATATATATATACGGGATAGAATATCCTTGGGCTGGATTGGCCATAAAAAGTACCGAGTGACCGAATGATTAGTGACCAGTAGTACATGAGGTCTTTCTACTGAGATGTCACATTCCTCATATCATGCAGAATTGATCTATTTTGCTAGTATTCAGTTTAACTGTTGATCTTGAAAGCATGTCTATATTTCTGTACCATTATTTATGTACTGGACTGTACCAGCGGAGCTTGTCACTACTTTCAACTCAGAGGTTAGTCTTGTTACTTATTGAGTTGGTTGTACTCATACTACACTCTGCACCTCGTGTGCAGATCCAGATGCTTTCGGACACGGCGACTGTTAGATCTTAGAGTACTATCCGTTGGAGATTATCAATGTAGCTGCCTGGTGTCCGCTGACCTTGACTCTCTCTTTCTTTCAGTTATTGTACTATTCTATATTGTTAAATGGTGTTTTTATCAGTCAAACTTTGTATTCATAATATATGCTCATGTATTCAGTGACACTGGGGATTTGGGAGTGTTTATATCTATATTTGTGAGATTTTTTCCGCTGAATTTAAATATTATGTTTTCAAATTTAGAAGATATGGTATTTTATTGAGATTGTCGGCTTGCCTAGTATTGAGATAGACGCCATCACGATAGGTGAGATTTTGGGTCGTGACACCAGGATGCAATGCCTACTCTAGAAATCTAAGTCGTACTCTGTGATTTTCCAACCACAAGAACTCAACCCAAAAGAACGAAGGATTTGAAAGAAAGTAATTAACGAAGATTTGATTTATATAAATAGATCTAATGATAGACAGAGAGATGTTGTATATAAGATTGCTTAGAAGTTGTTTAAGACTTCTGTAGAATACCCTTTATATCGACAAGATTTATGACCTTTGACAATGGTTGTTTCATTTAAATCTAAACAAGCGGTTAACAAAGAGTTAGTTACTCATAGAAAAACATATCAGTTAGTTTCACGGAAGGCAACGGTTGAATTCAAATTTAAGATAGAATTCTTTTTCCTTTTTTTAATAAAATAAATATTATTATTAAATAATACATATATATTATTTTATATATAACAATTCCCCACTTATTATTTAATAATAATATGCGGACACAAAACAAAGGAAGGATAATATTGGGTATTTGTATAACACATAACTAAAGGTAGCTAACTAGCTTTGAACCTTTAGAATGAATATAAATATAAATCCTTATTCGTATCATACATGAGTTCTTATTTTGCAATGGTGGCGCCTATTAATATGGGCCTTGCGCTCAATCCTGTTTTAGCAAGTACACTAAGATTCACCATTAAATCCATAAAAAGCAGCCTCTCACTTTCTTATACTTGCATAGGCAGCCTCATCAAGAGTGTCCACAATCGCTCTACCACTCCTCTTTAATCTATGAAACTGTTAAGAATAATGTTCACCCTTCTCATTGTGGAAATCAGTGCATATAGTCAAACATGGAACTTTAAAGGAATAGCAATTTATTTGTATTAATCACCCCCACTATTCCTTGAGTATATTTATGCATTGGAAATATAACCACGACGTTAATATTTCTTGGATAATTCTTGACAACTTATCCTTGAACGCTTAGAATATGAATTTCCAGTTAAAACTGACATTCATATGAAAGGGTAGACGTCATTCAAGATTATCTCTATTAAAATGGTGATAGCCCCATGTTTCCCATGACTTTCTCAATTTTCTCACCTGATAAAGGTTTTGTGATAGGATCTGCCAACATCTGATTAGTTGGAAGATATTCAACAGAAATTTTACCTTTCTTCACAAGACTTCTCACATGATTGTATCTCATGCCAATATGCTTGCTATTGCCAGACATCCTTTCGTTCTTTGTATTGTGAATTGCATCTTGATTATCACAATATAAAGTAATAGATCCTTTAGGAATATTAATAAATGGTATGCATTTCATGAATCTCCTAATCCATAGAATATCTCTGCTAGCAAAAGACATATATATAAATTCAGATTCCATAGACGATAGTGCAACGCAAGATTGTTTCTTAGAGGACCAAGCCACTATAGCTTCCCCTACAGTTTAAGGTATGCTTCAAATATCTCATTAATTTGTTAATAGCTTTCTAATGCTCATGACTAGGATTGCTAGTAAATCTACTCAGCATACCAACAACACATGCAATGTCTGGTTTAGTACTATTAACCACATACATTAAACTACCAATTATCTTAGCATAATCTCCATGATTAATAGGTTCATCAGTGCTAGGCGTTAAATTAATATGAGGATCAAGAGGAGTTTTACTAGGTTTACAATTTACAAAATTAAATTTCTTAAACAACTTCTCAATATAATGTGACTGTGTAAGAATAAATTCATCTTCTTTTCTAATTACTCTAATACCTAGTATCACATCTATAGGACCTAAATCTTTGGCATAAGAAATTTTTTGGTTTCATTAAAACATGCTATGTTAAGATCAAATATAAGTAAATCGTCAACATATAAAGTAATAAGAACTTTATGATCGTCATTGCATTTATAAAAAACACAATTTTTTGCTTTACTATATTTAAAGCTAATAGATCTTATCTCCTTTTTTAACTTTTCATACCATTGTCTAGGTGCTTGTTTAAGACCATATAAAAATTTGTTAAGTTTACATACCTTGTGTTCTTCTCCACTCACGACATAACCTTCAGGTTGTTGAATATAATTTTCTTCATCTAACTCACTATTGAGAAATGTTGTTTTGACATCCATCTGATGTACTTTCAAATTATACATGGAAGCAATAGCAAGCATGACTCTAATAGTAGTAGTGTTATTAACCGGAGAAAATGTTTCAAAGTAGTCAAAACCTTCTTTCTGGCTATAACATTTTGCTACTAATCTTGCTTTATAACTATCTATACTTCCATCGGCTTTAAGTTTCTGTTTCAGAACCCATTTAGAACCAATAATCTTAGTATTAGGAGGAAGTTCTGCCAAAGTCCATGTATTATTATTATGAATAGATTTAATTTCATCATCCATAGCCCTTTTTCAAAGTTTAGCATCAGGTAGTGACATAGCTTCTTGATAGGTTCTAGGATCCTCTTCTATTGAATATGTAAACATTCTAGGACCTTGATCTTTTTCTATCCTACGTCTCTTACTTCTCCTTACCTCAGTAAATTCAGGACTAATTGTATTTGCATGTGTGCTAGGAGAAGAGTACCTTACATGCACGAGTAAAGAAGTAGAAGCTACATCATCTCTTGTTTGAACATTTGTTTCTACTTCATTTTGACAAATCTTTCTCTGGTTCTAATGCATCAACATCTTTAATAGTTAAATGCTCAAAATAAATAGCATGAACAGATTCAAACACACTGTTAGTATGCAAATTAAGAAATCTAGATGCCTTACTATGCATGGAATAGCCTAAGAAAATAGATTTAATTGCCTTGCTACCTAACTTGGGTCTTTTTAGTGTTGCATCTAATGCATATGCAATGCATCCCCAAACTTTAAAATAACTGATATTTGGTTTTCTATTTATAAGTAACTCATAAGGTGATTTATCTTGTCCTTTTTGCAAAATTCTATTAGTTATATGACATGCCCAAAAACTATAAGGCAACTTAGAATGTAAAAGCATTGCACTAACCATCTCTAAAAGTGTCCTATTTTTCCTTTCGACAACTCCATTTTGTGGAGGAGAGTTAGGAGCAGAAAATTCTCTTACTATTCCATGTTGTTCACAAAATGAAATAAATTGGGTAGAAATAAATTCACCACCTCTATCATATCTCATCCTTTTAATTTTCTTATTAGTCTTATTTTCTATTTTTTCCTTAAAGATTTTAAATTTTTCAAAAGTCTCATCTTTTGTTTTAAGCAAATAAACATATGTATATTTTGAAAAATTGTCAATGAAAGTCACAAAATATATTTTACCCCCTCTAGTCAAATGATCTTTATTGTCACATAAATCAATGTGCACAAGTTCTAAAAGAGATGTCGCTTTAAAAACTAATTTAAAAGGTGACTTGGTGATTTTTGCTTGTGCACAATATTCACAATTATTGGTAGTATAAATGTGTGAAGATTTAGGAATATATTCATATGAAATCATGCGATTCATTGCATTACTACCTATATGACCTAATCTATAATGCTAAAAAGCATTCACATCATTAACAATATAAGCAGAAGCACTTGAAACTTTATTCATACTTAAAACATACATATTGTCTTTAGCATATCCTTTCCCAATAACAAATGATCCGTTCTTAGAAAATGATCATCAAGTTTTTTAATAGAAACAAGACTCTTCCTAATTCCAGGAATGTGATGAACATTCTTGAAAGTGAGAACTTTTCCAGAAGAAAGCGGAAGTTGCACAGTGCCAATTCCCATAACAGCACAAGTGGTGGAGTTGCCCGTGTAAACTGTTTTTTCACCCTTTACATCTTCATATGTTTTGAAACTACTTTTGAATGGAGTGACATGACAAATTAGTCCAGAATCTAACTACCATTCTTCATTGCTATCCATCATAAGAATTTCAGTAAGAACAACAACCATTTCTTCTTCTTGCTCCATGACATTGGCTTCTTCTTTCTTACCTTTCTTACCTTTGCGAAATTTACAAACTCTAGCTAAATGTCCCATATTACTACACACAAAACAAGGTCCTTTGTTCTTCTTACTAATACTATTCTTGGAATCAAATCTTTTTTTATAATCAGAAGTCTTGTTTCCATTGTGAAACTTGTTAACCTTGTTTTTAGCAGATTTGGAGGATGTGAAATTTTCAACTTTATGCACTTTATCCTTTCTATTGTAAACAAGCAAATCTCTATTTCTAGCCTCATATTCAATTTGAATATGCTGAAGCAATTGATCCAAATTTAGAGACTTAGGCTTGTGCTTTAATTTCATCTGGTAATCTTTTCAAGCAGGAGGAAGTTTATCAATAATAGTGGAAACTTAAAAAGTCTCAGTAATTGGCTCACCCACATCAGCACATTGAGAGGCAATTTCATTTAATTAATTTACTTGATCAATAACAGGTTTGGAATCATCCATCTTAAAATCAATATACTTGTTAATTAAGAAGGATCTATTTCCAGCATCTTCTATTACGTACCTTCGCGAGATGGCAGCCCACAACTCATATGCAGGGTAGCATTTGTGAAACACATTGAAGAGGGCATTAATCATTGCATTCAAGATCATTGAGCGGCACACAAAATCATCTTCAAGCCATTTTTGTTGTGAGTCTGAAAGATGCCCATCTGCTTTTCCATCTTGTGGATATGAATAAGTCAAGACATAGTAGACTTTCGCGATAATCAATTGATACATCATTACTTCAACGCTTGTGGTTCATGCCGTTGAACTTTTCAAGCCTCTCCACATCTTGAAATTGTTTGCCCGACAAAGTAGAGTCCATTGAATCGGAATCTTAATTTCCTAAAATTGTTATAAAATATATTGAAAATAAACCAATGGAGTAAACTCAAGCAAAATAATATAATAAGAAATCGAAAACGAGTAGACAAGGCGTTTCCGGGAAACTATCTTTAGGATAGTAATTTCCCTCACAAGGTGTAAATGGTTAAAGGAAAATCTATCCCCAGGATACAATGCCTACTCTAGAAATCAAAGTCGAACTCTTTGATTTTCCAACAACAAGAACTCAACCCAAAAGAATGAAGGATCTGGAAGAAAGTAATTAACGAAGATTTGATGTATATAAATAGATCTAATAATAGACAGAGAGATATTGTATATAAGATTGCTTAGAAATTGTTTAAGACGTAGAATACCCTTTATATAGACAAGATTTGTGATCTTTGCTGATGGGTGCTTCATTTAAATTTAAACAAGCAGTTAACAAAGAGTTAGTTACTCATAGAAAAACATAACAATTAGTTTCAGAGAAGGCAACGGTTGAATTCAAATTTAAGATAGAATTCTTTTTCCTTTTTAAAAAATAAATAAATATTATTATTAAATAATGCATATATATTATTTTATATATAACACCCCAGCACACCCCGCTAAATCAATGTTTATATGTGATTTCATATCATATTTAACGTGACTTACATCACTTGTTCATAATAAAATTAAAGTAAAAGACATATTTCAATAGGAAAAAATATAATGATAATGAAAAACATAAATTTTCATTACATATAGTTTTCTCTTGTGCCGTTTAATTGGAACAATATTTAACTTCATAAATTTGTATAGTTCACCAAATAGTTCATAGTTCATCAAACTTAGCGGCTCTTCATTAGCTTTTTGTTCTTTACTGTTTAAATATTCAAATATATATATATATATATATATATATATATATATATATATATATATATATATATATGCTATTTTAAGTTCATTCTAGATATAAAACTTACGTTTAAAAGAAATAAAAATCTAATCAAACAAGAAATAAGTATTAATATAAAGGAAAAGATGAGGATTTCGAAGAGTTAAGATGTCTTTCAAATTGAATTGTTCAAAACTAACAGAAGAGAGACTTTTTTTTCTTCATTTTTTAGCTATAATGGAGGTCCTCGAATTATAGTAAGTATGAGAGTATGATCATCCCATTGATATTAAACAATATACACTATTGTTTCATCTTTAATTTACTTGTAAAGAAAAAAAGAATTAAAATTCTATATATTTGGGATAAAAGTAATTATTTCTTAAATCGAATATAAAAATAAGAGCAATATTTATGATGGTTGTTGCTCCCGAACGCACACGCAAGTATACATGGTCGACAAGTAATATAGGATTGTAAGTCCAGATATCGTACCCACAGGGACTTGTGATTAACTATTTACTAAATTCAACTAAGACAATTAATCTATTCAAGCGATTTTCTAAAGTGTGATTAATTAACTACAACTAATCTAGAGTAGCAAACAAAGAGATTAAAGCAAACAAAGAGATTAAAGGAGACAAGTCTACAATCTTAGAGATGAATTCAATGGGAGGAACTATTCCAGAGCTATGGGTTAGCTAACAATCCCATTGAGTTTTTCACTTAAATTGTCTAATTAATTTATCTGGTTTATTGGTTGATAGGGTTAATATTGCTCGTAGCCTTCTCCTGGAGTACTACTCGCCTATTCAAGCTAACATAACACTTATATTCCTATGCAATTAGGATTAACAAGAACGCATTAATAATTCCCGTATAATAACCAAGCAAGGCGATTAGGTATATCCCTATCTTAACCGCAAATCTATTCCCCGTTAATCAGATTCAAGATCTCTCTCTACTCAATCTTATATGCAATCTAAAATTCTCTCTCCCGAGTTCAATCCTAGATTCGTAGATAGTATTCAATTGGTGATCAAGCAATCAAATAATTAAGCGCAAAATTGAATAAATAAACCAATATGATAAAATAATAAGAACAATTCAAGTTTCAAACTACAACGTTCATGTAGCATCCAAAACTCTAGAACTAATAAACTATGAAATTAAGGGAAAAGAAGAGAAGAAAAACTAGTTAGAAGCCTCCTCTAAGCGTGGTGTGTTCAAAGTATGTTAGATATCCTCCAAATTAGGTTTAGAACCCCTTTTATACGAGTTGAGACCGTATAGGACCGAAATAATATTGTCCCGGGCGAAATAAAAAAACTCCCGCCTCCGGCGTCCAAGGAAGCGCCTCGCGCTGGCGCTGGCGCACAATGCAGTACGTTTTTCACTTCAAATCCTTGCCTTGAATTGCTTCTTTCTTATCTTTGTCTTTCACTTGGGGGAAAACCCAAAAGGTATCCCCATTTTCTCCTCCTTTATTTATTTAGTTTTTCTTTTTTTTTTCTTCCGTATTTTATTCAAGTTTGTTTCAAAACTCTTCATTTTCACATCGTTTTATTCCTACACAGCTAAAATATAATATTAAGCACAAAGTAATATAATTAATATTTAAAAGACGATTAAAAGTACTATAATGTGAGACAATAGTGGTTAAATATATGCATTTTTGGCCGAACATCAACACCCCACACTTAGACTCTTGCTCGTCCTAGAGTAAGTATTAAAACCACTCTCAATAAATTAAGCCTAGAAACACCACCACTTCGGTTGATACTAACAATTAGGCCCTATAGCAACTCAAACCATCTGATATACACTTCCCCATCATCATGCAAGATATATAAGTCACAAACAAACAACAAACTTCTAACCTCCTAACCTCAGAGAGGGACTCTAACTCAATAAATTTAAGTTCGCTCACATACTCTATCAAATAAAGCTAATAACATCACCTATGTATCATGAAACACGTGCCCACACAAGAATAAATAGTCCATTCACTCAAATCAAAGAATGAATATAATTTAAGGACTTAGTATTAAAGAACAAATCTCCCACTCACAAACGAATTCACATGTATGCACAAAGAACCATAGGCTTGCCCATTATGTACCTCTCTACTAATTAAGTGTGCTCGAATAGAATCAAATAGGACTTTAACGGGTTGTAATATTGGCTAGGGGATGGTAGGAGAACTATATAATAGTGACTTATACTTCTCTAAGCACTTTGCACTTCTAGACTTCGTCACCATTATTTTCATCTCTTAATATTATTTTTTATCCCTCTCTTCATCTATTGTCTCACAAGTATTTCCCTCATATCAAGAACGTTTCACTTTTTTTCAAAGTAATTTTTTTTCATTCTCTTTTTTTATATATGTCACATTCTTTTCAAGAGGGCCTTTTCATCACTTTTCAGCTATCGCTGGTCACCATTTTTCACTTAATCATCCCTTTCTTCAAAATTATCAATTTATATCACAGTGTAAGCAACAATGCTCAAGGAAGCAGGGTGCAAAAATTAGGGATTTAACAAAATAATCAAGGCAAAAATATGGCTTCCAAACAAAAGGCTGCATGCTCAAAGGGCTAACTAGTAGTACAATATTTGAAAAGGATAAAATTCACGAGACATATCAAAGAAAGCCTATTATCATCTTCTAAATAGAGCAACACTTTTATTTCGCTTCAATAATATGCAGGGCAAGTTTAGACTAAGATGCAAAATATAGAATATATGTAAGAAATCATCACTCCACATGGCACAATTATCAATCAAGATGGATAAATTCTACTCTAAGAAAGACAGGATCATGGCGAACAACCAAATAAGAATAAGGTATATATAGAGTCACAACCCTGAGCTTAGGTGTCAGAAAGTCTGCTATTTTATTCATTACTCAAGTACTCAGAGGAAAGTACTACTCAAGCTAATGCCTAAATGTACTAGTATCAAACAAGTCACAAAAGTTATTCTTCGCTCTCTTTTACTACTCCTAAAAAAAAATCTAATCCTAAAAATAAAAAAATTTACTCGGTTCAAGTTACATCCCCTGAAAAAGAACCGATGCACAAAGAAAAATCAAGGGGGATTATTATCTAACTAAAACTAACTAGAAACAAAAAAAAAAATTTAATTATTTTTTCATCGAACCTTAATCCCTAAAGAAAGTTGTCCACAAAATCCATTGTCGGGAAAAGTTCGAATTTTTTGCTTTTCTTTTCATTTTTGTTTTTTTAATCTTTTATTTTTTTATTTTTGTTTTTAAACAAAAACTACTACACTAAGAAAGAATATTACAACTAAGCTAGGGTAGCACAAATAATTCCCCAAACAATCTCCTCAATGCATACAATAAATAACAAGAAGGTAAAAGAGACTCCCTGGTAGGCCAAAGGCTGAGAATTAGCTGCTCACGGGATACTCAGACTTCTCCCAGGTATGATCCTCCGTGCGGGCACCCCACACTTAGTTCCAACTATCTACTCAATTTTTTACACGCCTATTGGCTTTGATTCTATGCTCCTACTCCTACAAAAATACAAAAATAACACTACAAAGATAACAAAATAAAAAAAAATAAAAATAGAATTGGGTTGCCTCCCAACAAGCGCTTGATTTAACGTCGCAGCACGACGCCATCACTTTCACCATTTTTCTTCCACTTTGAGGATATGAATTGTACCCCCAATTTTGCATCAATGTTTGTGTCACGTTCCTGGGCGGTGGTACGACTACAAAAGAACCAAGTAACCAATATCGCATCTTGCATTTCTTAGCTTTTAAGTGAGGGATGTCGTTTTGTCTCCTTGGCATTATAAATTTCAGAATATATGCATTTTGTTTCCCATCTATTGACTCCTCCATAAGCTCGAATGGATCAATTCTCGTGTCACCAACCAAGCACAATGTTGAAAAGTATTTAGAATGAGGTCCAATACGCTCAAACTCTAAAAACGCTTTACTTTTAACATCCTCACTTTTGCACAATTCCTTAGCCTTGGCATCATTAATAATATTTTTGTCGAATAGTTGAAATTCCTCTTTCCGCTCCACAAGCTGGCCAGTATCCACAAATATTGGTTGTAGGGCATCAGACGCCTTAACCTTTTTATTCAATTGAGCTTGTCGGTCATGGATATCTGAGCCAAATTGGTCTATCTCTTGCATGAGCTCAATTATTTTGTCTATCAGCTGTTCTGCCATATTTGAAAGACCATCACTGAGAAACTCATGAAATTTTACCAGTTGAACCTGTTCCTCTAGCCCTGATTGGCTCACGATATCTGCTTCTTCAAAGTTGTCTTCTTGTGAGAACTCGCTCTCTTCGCCGAGTTGAGGTTCTTCTTAAAAATTGGCCATTAATTCGTCCATTCTAGCCTGCAGTCCTTTGATTTCTAAGGCAATCTTTTTGTGAATTTCATCTTGTTGCTCGGCTACCTGCCTCATCATGTCCATAATACGGCCAACATGTTCTTCATCCTCCACTTCATTGCTCCTATCAAACTCATAAACATTATTAGAAACATCATAATAAGAGCTCTGAGAAGGATAACAAGAATTAGGACAACCATCCCAATGGCCACCTTGACAACCACACACATTACAAAAATTTCACTCATACGATTGAGATTCATAATTTTGCCATAAGTGTGGTCCTTCACAATATGGACAGGGATCACCAAAATAAGAATAACTAATGTTCAGCCAATTCTCATTCCAAGATGCTATGTCAACAAAGATAATAAAATATTAAACTAAGATCAAATAAATAAATAAAACTTGAATAGACAAAAAGTAAAAAGTCTAATCTAGTAAAATAGCTAATTTCTAAGTCCCCGGCAACGGCGCCAAAAACTTGCTGCTCCCAAATGCTCACGCAAATATACGTGGTTGACAAATAATATAGGATTATAAGTCCAGATATCATACCCACATGGACTTGTCATTAACTATTTACTAAATTAAACTAATACAATTAATCTATTCAAATAATTTTCTAAAGTATATTTAATTAACTACAACTAATCTAGAGTAGCAAACAAAGAGATTAAAGGAAACAAGTCTGCAATCTTAGAGATGAATTCAATTGGAGAAAATATTTCAGAGCTATGGGTTAGTTAACAATCCTGTTGAATTTTTCACTTAAATTATCTAATTAATTTATCTGGTTTATTGGTTGATAGGGTTAATATTGCTCGTAGCCTTCTCTCGAAGTACTACTCGCCTATTCAAGCTAACGTAACGCCTTATTCCTATGGAATCAGGAGTAACAAGAACACATTAATAATTCCCGTATAAAAACCAATCAAGGCGATTAGGTATATCCCTATCCTAATCGCAAATCCGTTCACTGTTAATTAGGTTTAAGATATTGCTCTACTCAATCTTATATGCAATCTAAACTTCCCTCTCCCGAGTTCAATCCAAGGTTCGTAGATAGTATTCAATTGGTGATCAAGAAATCAAATAATTAAGCACAAGATTGAATAAATAAACCAATATGATAAAATAATAAGAACAATTCAAGCTTCAAACTACAACATTCATGTAGCACCCAAAACTCTAGAACTAATAAACTTTGAAATTAAGGGAAGATAAGAGAAAAAATAATTAGTTAGAAGCCTCCTACAAGCGTGGTGTGTGTTCCTCCACGTGAATTCTCCTTCAAAGTATGTTAGATATCCTCCAAATTAGGTTTAGAACCCCTTTTATAGGAGTTGAGACCATGTAGGACCAAAATAACATTGTCACGGGCGAAATAGGAAAAACCCTGATGTCCAGCGTCCATGGCAGTACCTCGCGCTGGCCCTGGCGGCGCAGAATACGGTTTTCACTTCAATTCCTTGCCTTGAATTGTTTCTATGACGACATTTTCGGTCGTCTCGAGGGTTGTAGCCCCGTTTCCCTAATTTCTGCTTTCTCAGTTTCAGTTTCTGCTTATGTGACTTGCCGAGGAGTCTTTTTTTTGGTTTCAGAGTGTTTTGGGACACGTAGTCCCTAAAATAGAAGCTTAAGTCTTAAGATTTTGACCGTAGTCAGAACTGTGTAAAGACGACTCCGGAATGGAGTTCTGTCATTTTCGTTAGCTTCGTTGGGTGATTTTGGACAAGGGAGTGTGTCTGAACTGTGAATTTGAGGTTTGTAGCTGATTTAAGCTTGAAATGGCGAAAGTCAAATTTTTGAAGTTGACCGGGAGTGGACTTTTTGATATCGGAGTCGGATTCTGATTCCGGAAGTTGGAGTAGGTCCGTAATATTGAATATGAATTATGTGCAAAATTTGAGGTCAATCGGACATAATTTGGTAGGTTTCGGTGTCGTTTGTGGAATTTGGAAGTTTAGAAGTTCAATAGGCTTGAATCCCTGGTGTAATCCATGTTATGTTATTTGGGGTGATTTGAGGGTTCGACTAAGTTCGTATTGGGTTATAAGACTTTTTGGTACGCTTGGTTGAGGTCTCGGGGGCCTCGGGTTGATTTCGGGTGGTTAACGGATCAAAGTTTAATGTTGAAGGATAGCTGAAGTGTTGTTCCTGCTGATGTAATCGTACCTGCGAGTGGGGAACCGCAGGTGCGGACCCGCAGAAGCGAAGAGGAGGCCGCAGATACGGGCAAGGCCAGGAAGGGCCGGGGACGCAGGTGCGATAAAGGATGCGCATCTGCGAGTCCGCAGATGCGAGGATAGGCCGCAGAAGCGAAAAGGTAAAGTTTGGGCATTTCCACATAAGCGGACGAAGGGCCGCAGGAGCGACTCCGCAGGTGCGAGACCTGGAGCAGAGGTGCGAGCCTAGTGTTTTTAGTAGGTTTCGTAGGTGCGGATAATTTTGTGCAGAAGCAGTTCCGCATGTACGGAAATACGGCCGCGAGTGTGAAAAGCCTGGGCAGAACATATAAAAAGCAAGGGTTCGTGAATTGGCTTCATTTTAACATTTTGGACTCGGACTTAGGCGATTTTGGAGAGGAATGTTGAGAGTATTATTGAGGTAAGCTTCTTGTACTCATTTTTTATCATAAATCTTGTTTCCTCATTGTTTTTCCCCCCAGATTGAGTGGTGTTGAGGTGAAATTTGGGGGTTTGAGGCTAAGGATTTGGAAAGTGAGTTTTAGGGATTTGAATGGCCATTTGATGTCGTATTTTGATAAATTTGGTAAGGTTAAACTAGTGAGTGAATGGGCTTTCGGGTTTTGTGACTTTTGTTAGATTTTGAGACGTGGGCCTAAGGGTCGGGTTTGAGCCGATTTTAGATTTTTGGATATGATTTAGTACTTTTCTTGTGGAATTGATCCCATTAGCCTATATTGATTGTATTGTACATCTTGTGTCTAGATTCGGGATGTTTGGAGACCGATTTGAGAGGCAAAGGCATTTCGAAGTAGATACTTTCTCGGTTTGAGGTAAGTAACGCTTTCAAACTTGGTTCTAAGAGTTCGAAACCCCGAATTATGTGTTATGTGATTACTATTGAGGTGACGCACTTGCCAAGTGACGGGCGTGCGAGCGTGCACCGTGAGAATTGTGGCCTGATTGATTCCATGGCACTGTATAATGACTCTATCTTGTTTATATCCGTGTTTTCATCATATGATAAAGTAATTGAGCTGTTAATCATGCTAGATATCATGTTTAGGCTTTATGCCGGTATTGATGGGACCCCTAGTGGTCGTTTCTTGCTGTCATCTCACTGATTTCATTGATATTATGTACTCAGTCATGTCTATGAATTTCATATCATATCTTCATTCCTAATTGTTATTTATTGATACATCACATCATTGTTTCAGACTAGTTTTCATGATATTGTGAGTCCGTGAGCGAGACTGGAGAGATTGATGATTGAGTGAGGCTAGGAGCCTGATTATGAGTGACAGTTATGGGATCGGGCTGCACGCTGTAGCGGTTATACAAATTTTATGATAGCTCTTGAGCTGTAGGAGCCCCTCTGAAGTCTGTACACACCCCAGTGAGTGCGGTTGATATTATTGAAGGATGGATCTTCCCTGGACATGGATCTAGTACAAATTACTTGATACCTGGAGATGAATCTTCTCCACAAGGCTGGATTGGACTTCCTCGGTACTGGGTGACTTATATTCAGTGATGTATATGTTCCGAGATGGATCTTCCCTGGGTCGTATGGGCCATATACAATATCGAGTGGTTGAGCATTCGAGAGTGTGAGCACATGAGGCTGACAGCATGGTGCATCACATACAGCATGTGCATTGGCATGTAGAGATAGCAGAGTTATATTCTTTACACTGTTCAGATCTGCTTCACTTTACTATTTGAGTTGCCCAGTCTTGCTCAAGCGGTATCAATTCCAGCCGCAGCAGCCACTTCTCAGGCCGGAGGAGGTGCTCAGACACCTACCTCCCGCACACCAGAGCAGGTGGTATAGGCTCCAGACACCGGGGGCACCACCAGCCTAGCTGGTTGCAGCTGCTCAGGACTATGTGGTTCATGTCATGCCAATGATGATCATCATCGATTGGAGAGGTTTGGGAGACTCCAACCTCCATCTTTCAATGGTACCGTGGGAGAGTATGCACATGGCTTCTTGGACAGGTGTCAGAGGATACTCCGTACAACAGGTACTCTGGAGATCAGTGGGGTCTCGTTTACTACTTTTCAGTTTACTGGAGCTGCCTTTACCTGGTCGGAGGCTTATGAGAGGCGTAGGACGGTTGGTGCAGCGCCACTTACGTGGCAGGAGTTTTCCATTCTCTTCTTGGAGAAGTATGTATCGCAGCCTCACAGAGAGGAGTTGCGTAGATAGTTCGAAAGGTTGTGTCAGGATGATATGACTGTGATGCAGTACGAGATTAGGTTTTCTGAGTTAGCCCGTCATGTGGTTTGGCTAGTTCCCACTGATAGGGAGAGGATCAGGAGGTTCATTGATGGCCTCACATTTCAGTTGCGGGTGCTCATGACTAGATAGAGAGTGTCTAGTGCTACTTTTTATGAGGTTGTCAACATTGCTCGGGAGATAGAGTCGGTCTGCAGCCAGGAGCGGGTTGAGAGGCAGGCCAAGAGGTCTCATGGATTAGGTAGTTTTGGTGGCGTTCCTTTTGGAGGTCAGTTTTACCATGATAGAGGTCGTCCTTACAGGTATGATCAGACGGCTCTCCCAGTTCACCGTGGTGCATCATCTGGCCATGGTTCTTTCAGTTCTCATCAGGGTCACTCATCTCCCAGTGCCCTTCTAGCTTAGAGTTCGTCTCATGCACCATCAGCTCAAGGTTCATCTATGTCGGGGCCTTCTAGGAGTTATCCCGGTGCTCGGGGCTCCCTTTAGTCCCCATCTCCATTTACAGAGAGAGGTTGCTTTGAGTACGGAGATTTGGGTCATATCAAAAGGCATTGTCCCCGCCTTTCGGGAGGTTTAACTCAGCAGATGAGTCAACCTTCAACTTCGGCACCAGTTAGTTCACTACCTGCCCAGCCAGCTCGGGGTGGAGCTCAGCCAGCTAGGGGTCGCCCTAGAGGGGGAGGCCGATCAGGTGGCAGTCATGCCCGTTTCCGTGCACTCCCTGCCAAACCAGATGTTATTGCTTCAGAAACAGTGATCACATGTATTGTCTCAGTATGTCACCAAGATGCTTCTGTATTATTTGACCCTAGTTCCACTTATTCATATGTGTCCTTGTATTTTGCTCACTATCTGGATATGCCCTGTGAGTCTCTAGTTTCATTTGTTCATGTGTCTACGCCGGTAGGCGATACTATTATTGTGGACCATATTTATCGGTCGTGTGTAGTGACTATTGAGGGATTAAAGACTAGAGTTGATCTCTTGCTGCTTAGTATGGTTTATTTAGATATGATATTGGGTATGGATTGGTTGTCTCCAAATTTTGGACTGTCATGCTAAGACTGTGACGTTGGTGATGCCGGGGTTGCCACGGATCGAGTGGCGAGGTTCTTTAGACTATGTTCCCAGTAGAGTGATTTCATACTTGAAGGCCCAGCGGATGGTTGAGAAGGGTTGTCTATCTTATCTGGCCTTTGTGGGGGATGTTAGTGCAGAGACCCCTGCCATTGATTCTGTTCCGGTGGTGCGAGAATTTTCGGATGTGTTTCCTGCAGACCTGCCGGGCATGCCGCCTGACAGAGATATTGACTTCGGTATTGAATTGGTGCCGGGCACTCAACCCATTTCTATTCCACCGTATCGTATGACACCGACGGAGTTGAAGGAATTGAATGAGCAGCTTCAGGAACTCCTTGATAAGGGGTTTATTCGGCCTAGTGTGTCACCTTGGGGTGCACCAGTTTTATTTAGGAAGAAGAAGGATGGTACTATGAGAATGTGCATTGATTACAAGCAGTTAAACGAGGTCACAATCAAGAACAAATATCCTTTGCCACGTATTGATGATCTGTTTGACCAGCTTCAGGGAGCGATGGTGTTCTCTAAGATTGATTAGAGGTCAGGGTATCACCAGCTGAAGATCCGGGACTCAGATATTCTTAAGACAGCTTTCAGGACCCGATTTGGCCATTATGAGTTCCTTGTGATATCTTTTGGGCTGACCAACGCCTCGGCAACGTTCATGCATCTGATGAACAGTGTGTTTTAGCCTTATCTTGACTCGTTCTTTATTGTATTCATTGATGACATCCTGGTGTACTCTCGTAGCCGAGAGGAGCATGCCCAGCATCTGAGGATTGTGTTACAGCAGTTGAGAGAGGAGAAGCTTTATGCAAAGTTCTCCAAGTGTGAGTTTTGGCTCAGTTTAGTGGCGTTCTTGGGGCACGTGGTGTCCAGTGAGGGTATTCTGGTAGATCCGAAGATGATAGAGGCGCTTCAGAGTTGGCCCAGACCGTCCTCAGCCACGAAGAATCAGAGTTTTCTTGGTTTGGCTGGCTATTACCATCGTTTTGTGGAGGGTTTCTTATCTATTGTATTGCCCTTGACCAAATTAACCCAAAATGGTACTCCTTTCAGGTGGTCGGAGGAGTGTAAGGAGAGCTTTCAGAAGCTCAAGACTGCTTTAACCACGGCTCCAGTTCTAGTTCTACCATCGGCTTCTGGTTCTTACACAGTGTATTGTGATGCCTCGCGGATCGGTATTGGGTGTGTTCTGATGCAGAAGGGTAGAGTGATTGCATATGCTTCGCTCCAGTTGAAGCCCTATGAGAAGAACTATCCTGTCCATGACCTTAAGTTAACAGCTATTGTTCACGCTTTGAAGATTTGGTGGCACTATTTGTACGGGGTCCATTGTGAGATTTACACTAATCACCGAAGCTTGCAGCATCTGTTCAAATAGAAGGGTTTTAACTTGCGTCAGCGGAGGTGGTTGGAGCTTCTTAAGGACTATGATATCACCATTTTGTACTATCTCGGGAAGGCCAATGTGGTGGCCGATGCCTTGAGTCGCCGGGCAGAGAGTTTGGGGAGCTTAGTATATCTTCCAGTAGCAGAGAGGCCATTGGCATTGGATGTTCAGGCCTTAGCCAGCCAGTTTGTTAGATTGGATATTTTTGAGCCGAGTTAAGTATTTACTTGTGTGGTCTCTCGGTCTTCTCTTTATGATCGTATCAGGGAGCGCCAGTATGATGACCCCCACCTGCTTGTCCTTAAGGACACGGTCCGACATGGTGTTGCTAAGAAGGTCAATATTAGGGATGATGGTGCATTGAGGATGCAGGGTAGGCTATGTGTGCCCAATGTAGATGGTTTGTGTGAGTTGATTCTCCAATAGGCTCACAGTTCACGGTATTCTATTCATACGGGTGCCGCGAAGATGTATCAGGACTTGAGACAGCATTACTGGTGGAGGATAATGAAGAAGGACATAGTGGAGTCTGTGGCTCAGTGTCTAAATTGCCAGCAGGTGAAGTATGAGCATCAGCGACCAGGTGGGTTGCTTCAAAAATTGGAGATTCCGGAATGGAAATGGGAGTGGATCACTATGGATTTCGTTGTTGGGCTACCACAGAGTCAGCGGAAGTTTGATGCAGTTTGAGTGGTGATTGTGGACAAGTTGACCAAGTCAACTCATTTCATTCCTGTGATGACTACCTATTCTTCCGAGCAGCTGGCTCGAGTGAATATCTGCGATATCGTAAGGCTTCATGGCGTACCGGTATCTATCATCTCAGACCGGGGCACGTAGTTTACATCACGATTCTGGAGGGTCGTGCAGTATGAGTTGGGTACTCGAGTGGAGTTCAGCATAATATTTCACCCTCAGACGGACAGACAGTCTGAGCACACTATTCAGATATTAGAGGATGTGCTCTGTGCGTGTGTGATGGAGTTTGGGGCTTCGTGGGATCTATTCTTGCCTCTAGCGGAGTTTGCTTACAACAAAAGTTATCAGTCGAGCATCGATATGGCACCGTATGAGGCTCTGTATGGTAGGCAATGTAGGTCTCTAGTGGGTTGGTTCGAGTCGGGCGAGGCTAGATTATTGGGTACAGACTTGGTTCGGGATGCTCTAGAGAATGTTAGGGTGATTCAGGATAGACTACGCACAGCCTATTCCATACAGAAGAGTTATGCAGATCGAAAGGTTTGCGATGTTGCATTCATGTTTGGAGAGCGGGTCTTTCTCCGAGTGTCACCCATGAAGGGTGTTATGAGGTTCGTAAAGAAGGGAAAGCTGAGCCCGAGGTTTATCGGCCCATTTTAGGTGTTG
Source organism: Nicotiana tabacum (assembly GCF_000715075.1). Taxonomy (NCBI): domain Eukaryota; kingdom Viridiplantae; phylum Streptophyta; class Magnoliopsida; order Solanales; family Solanaceae; genus Nicotiana; species Nicotiana tabacum. The sequence continues at coordinate 23,814,773 of NC_134094.1, read as the reverse complement.
CGACGTGTTAGGGAGGTTGCTTATGATCTTGCCTTGCCTCCCAATCTAGCAGGAGTTCATCCAGTATTCCATGTTTCTATGCTCCAGAAGTATCACGGTGATCCGTCTCACGTGTTAGATTTTAGCTCAGTCCAGTTGGACAAGGATTTATCTTATGTTGAGGAGTCGGTGGCGATCTTGGATAGGCAGGTTCGAAAGCTGAGGTCGAAGAATATTGTTTCTGTGATAGTTCAGTGGAGGGGTCAGTCGGTCGAGGAGGTGACTTGGGAGACCGAGCATGATATGCGCAGCAGTTATCCTCATCTTTTCACCACTTCAGGTATGTCTCTATACTCGTTCGAGGACGAACGTTTATTTAAGAGGGGGAGGATATGACGACCCGGCCGATCGTCTCAAGACTTGTAGCCTCGTTCCCATATTTTCTGCTTTTCCCATATCTGTTTCTTCTTATGTGACTTGCCGGGGGTCTTGTTTTTGGTTTCGGAGTGTTTTGGGACACGTAGTCCCTAAAACGGAAGCTTAAGTCTTAGGATTTGACCTTAGTCGGAACTGTGTGAAGACGACTCTGGAATGGAGTTCTGTCAGTTTCGTTAGCTCCGTTGGGTGATTTTGGACTAGGGAGTGTGTCTTGTGTGAAATTGAGGTCTGTAGCTGATTTAGGCTTGAAATGGCGAAAGTCGAATTTTTGGAGATTTTGACCGAAAGTGGACTTTTTGATATTGGGGTCGAATTCCGATTTCGAAAGTTGGAGTAGGTTTGTAATGTTGAATATGACTTGTGTGCAAAATTTGAGGTCAATCGGACGTGGTTTGCTAGGTTTCACTGTCGTTTGTGGAATTTGGAAGTTTATAAGTTCATTAGGCTTGAATCCGGGTGTAATCCGTATTTTTGATGTTGTTTGGGGTGATTTGAGGGTTCGTCTAAGTTCGTATTGGGTTATAAGACTTGTTGGTACTCTTGGTTGAGGTCCCGGGGGCCTCGAGTTGATTTCGGGTGGTTAACGGATCAAAGATTAATGTTGAAGGATAGCTGAGTGTTGTTCTTGCTGGTGTAATCGCACCTTCGAGTGGGGAACCACGGGTGTGGAGAGAAGCGAAGAGGAGGCTGCAGATGCGGGTAAGGACAGGAAGGGCGGGGGCGCAGGTGCGAGAAAGGATGCATATATGCGAGTCCGCAGATGCGAGGATAGGCCGCAGAAGAGAAAAGAGAAAGTTTGGGCATTTCCGCAGAAGCGGGCGAAGGGCCGCAGGTGCGAGACCTGGAGCGCAGGTGCGAGCCCAGTGTTTTTAGTAGGTTTTGCATGTGCGGTTATTTTTACACAGAAGCGGTTCCGCAGGTGCAGAAATAAGGCCGCAGGTGCGAAAAGCCTGGGCAGAACATATAAAAAGCAAGGGTTCGCGAATTGGCTTCATTTCAACATTGTGGACTCAACTTAGGCGATTTTGGAGAGGAGTTTCGAGAAGATTATTGAGGTAATCTTCTTGTACTCGTCGATTTTGGAGAGGAGTTTCGAGAAGATTATTGAGGTAATCTTCTTGTACTCGTTTTTTTTTATCATAAATCTTGTTTCCCCATTATTTTTCCCCCTTAGATTTTGTGGTATTGAGGTGAAATTTGGCGGTTTGAGGCTAGAGATTTGGAAAGTGAGTTTTGGGGATTTGAATAACCATTTGATGTTGGATTTTGATAAATTTGGTAAGGTTAAACTAGTGAGTGAATGGACTTTCGGGTTTTGTGACTTTTGTCGGATTTTGAGACGTGGTCCCAGGGGTCAGGTTTGAGCCGATTTCGGATTTTTGGCTATGATTTAGTACTTTTCTTGTGGAATTGATCCGTTTAGCCTATATTGATTGTATTGTACTGCTTGTGGCTAGATTCGGGATATTTGGAGATCGACTTGAGAGGCAAAGGCATTTCGAAGTAGAGACTTGCTCGGTTTGAGGTAAGTAACGCTTTCAAACTTGGTTCAGAGGGTTCGAAACCCCGAATTATGTATTCTGTGATTGGTATTGAGGTGACGCACTTGCCAAGTGACGGGCGTGCACCGTGAGAATTGTGGCCTGATTGATTCCATGGCACTGTATAGTGACTCTATCTTGTTGATATCCGTATTTTTATCATGTGATAAATTAATTGAGTTGTCAATCATGCTAGATATCATGTTTAGGCTTTATGCCGGTACTGATGGGACCCCTAGTGGCCGTTTCTTGTTGTCATCTCAGTGATTTCATTGATATTATGTACTCAGTTATGTTCATACATTTCATATCATATCTCAGTCTCAGTTGTTAATTATTGATACATCACATCATTGTTTCGGGCTAGTTTTCATGATATTGTGATCCCGTGAGTGAGACTGTAGAGATTGATGATTGAATGAGGCTGAGAGCCTGATTATGAGTGACAGTTATGGGATCGGGCTGCACGCTGTAGCGGTTATACGAATTTTATGATAGCGCTTGGGCTATAGGAGCCCCTCCGGAGTCTGTACACACCCCAGTGAGCGCGATTGATATTATTGAGGGATGGATCTTCCCTGGACATGGATCTTGTCCGAAGTACTTGATACCTGGAGATGGATCTTCTCCACAAGGTTGGATTGGCCTTCCTCGGTATTGGGTGACTTATAGTCAGTGATGTATATGTTCCGGGATGGATCTTTCCTGGGTTGTATGAGCCATATACAGTACCGAGTGGTTGAGCATTCTAGAGTGTGAGCACATAAGATTGACAACATGGTGCATCACATACAGCATGTGCATTGGCATGTACAGATAGCAGAGTTATGTTCATTACATTGTTCGGATCTGCTTCACTTTGCTGTTTTGAGTTGCCTATTTAATTTGAATGCATGCCTACGCTTCTGTATAGTTATTTCTATTTTATCTGTACCGGTTAAGTTCGTCACTACCTTTCAGTCCAAAGTTTAGACTTGTTACTTACTGAGTTGGATGTACTCACGTTACGCCTTGCACCTCGTGTGCAGATCCAGGCGTTTCTGGTCACGACGGCAGTTGCTGATTGAGGCTTCAGAGTTCAGAGACTACCAAGGTAGCTGCACGGCGTTCGCAGGTCTTGACTCTCCTTCTTTATCACTAGTTGTATTTTTAGTTTATTTCTCTAGACACTGTAGTGGAATGTATTCTGATTTAGACGCTCATGTACTCTGTGACACCCTGATTTTGGGATGAATTGTATCGTATTTTGGATATTTTTGCTTTCAAAAAGGCTTTCCTTAATTATTAATTTACTTCCGTATGTTCAAAGATTTTACTGTGTTGACATGTTGAGTTGTGGCTTGCCTAGTTCCACGATAGGTGCCATCACGACGATTAGATTGTGGGTCGTGACAGTTTCTTTCTCACCTTTGTCTTCCACTTGGGGGACAAAACCCAAAAGGTCTCCCCCTTTTTCTTCTCCTTTATTTATTCTTCTATTATTATTTTTCTTCCGCGTTTTATTCAATTTTGTTCAAAATCTCTTCATATTCACATTGCTTTATTTCTACACAGTTAAAATATAATATTAAGCACAAAGTAATATAATTAATATTCGAAAGACGATTAAAAGTATTATAATGTGAGGCAATAATGGTTACTGAACATCAATGGTAAAGTCCAAGAAGTGGTTTTACTGTTATACACATATTATATATAGATTATTCATATAGTATTATATATTTGTCATCTATTTTTAGTTATTAAAGCAGTGAGAGGCTATTTGGAGTAGTTCTTTTTTGTTAAAAACCAAATTAGAGTTTAGAGTTGAAAAAATGACATTGTATAGCTGCTCTCAAAATAATAGCCGAAAATATTTATGTTTTTATATATTCTTTTGTATATATATACATTTTGTAAGTTATATACTAAAACATAAAAATTTTATACAGTTGTACAACTATCAGAGATAAATGGCAAAAAATGATATTTGCCCATTAGAGTTAGTCCAGACGAAGGAAAAAATGGGCCGAAAAGCTAAAGGTTCATTGAGCACCATTTCTGTTTAGAAGCACATTTGGATCTTAATGGCATTCATACTTCCACTATACATATTAAATTACACACAGATTATTATTGCTTTATTTTAAAAGATTCATATTAAACCAAGTATTCTCCACGGCATTGGCACATTTATGTGGTAAAAGTAACACTACATAAGTACATATAGATTACAATTCAACTGGGAATGTGGATTAAAAAATGAAGTCATAGAAAAAGTTACAAAAAGCCATGTCTATAGAAGACAAACTCAGTAGCAGAGAGGTAATGGATTTTCATGGTCCTCTATGGGATAATGAAATCAATTTTGTGGTAAGAGCAAGCACAATTTTGGGCACCAATATCTTGTGCAACACAAGGAGGTGTAACATTTCCATCTTTGTACCATTTTTTCCTTTGTTGCAATAAATCATTGATGAAACTGTCCAAGATATCTCTAGTTATACCCGGCATAACAATAACATGTGCCATATCTCTCACACAAGAAAGCTGCCAACGACGAACAAATTCATGATCACGAGGTCTCTCGAGGACAACTATGATACTAAGCTCATTGAGCATGACACTGATACCTGCTTGTTGAAGACGATCTTTTAAGTACTTAGCATTGTCAAGGCATCTCTTAACGTCCTTTTGAAGCCCAATTTGACCTTTAGCACTTAAACTATACCACAAGAAGATTGGAGCTAAGCCATTTCTGCTTCCAGAAATTGTGGCATCTACTGAAGCAATGTACTCAACTTTTCTTGAGAGGTTGTTAATGTAACTTTTCCTTGTTATTTGAATTCCACAAGGCATTGGACATCCCAAGAACTTGTGACCAGAAATTGTGACGCTTCCAATTGGTTTCTTGAATGAAATCATCTATTGTAAAATACAATCGCAAATGTTAGAGATAATTTTATCTTAAGCTATATATAATACTCGAATATTTTAAGATGTCAGTAACAAAAACGAACTTACATTTTTAATAAAAGGGATAATAAGCCCATTGAGTGCTGCATCACAGTGAATGTAAAATTGATCATATGTATAACCACAATCTTTAAGTGTTTGAAGAATAATATCAAGATCATCAACAGCTCCTTTGAAGGTAGTACCTATAGTAAAAATTACAATCATTAACCAAAATATATATGATAAATTATCCTCAAACTCTCTAGCGAAAAATGAACAAGATTAAAGGGATGATAATAGAATATTTACCAATTGTAACATTAATTATTGCTGGTTTGCCCTTATTTTGAAGTAATTTTGCTTTCAAATCTGAATAATCCATTTCTCCATGTACAGATGTGTTAACCATTTCAAAATCCATTCTGTACATCATTGCAGCTTTGGCGACCGAATAATGAGAGTCTTTCGATGCATATAATATCCCAGTTGGAAGTAATTCTCTCCTGCAAATATAAAGTTAAAAATTAGATTTAGTAATAAAAATAAAACTTCTATTTTAATTGCTCTCGTAAAATTAGTGATATCAATTATTAATATTTTAAAATTTTACTCATATATTTCAACATTGACTTTCTGACCCCAAATTTCTTTAGCTTTGTTAGATGAGAAACAACTAGCTAAGAGTACTTTTTTTTTTACAAAAGTAAATAACTTCTTTCATTGAAATAGAATTTATAACCTTGGGTGGCTGATTAGGTGCTTAATTATATTTTGCATAAAGCTAGAGTGGTTGAAGAAAGTGTTTTGGGCTCACGCAATCAAACATAAAAAATTAGGATATATAAAACTTTCTCAAAATATTTGGCTAGTCTATTTCCAAAATTCTTTTTCTTTTCAAAATAGGAAAACTAATTGATAGAGGAAATTAAACTAGTAAAAATTGGTGCATACCCCACCAAAATGCCATGGAGATTTCCTTCAGTGCCGCCATTTGTAACATAACCCCAATATTGATCTTTTTCAATTTCCCATAAGTCTGCAAACCAATTCAAAACAGCCACTTCGAAATCTTTTGAATGGAAATCCACAGTGTTTTGAAGAAATGGATCACCACAATTATTTAAGTGGAATTGCAAAAGTGGGGCTAAGCTAGCGTAGTGCTCATAGCATATATTCACTGGATAACCTGAAAAATATTATAATCGAATAAGATTTCAACAACTCAATATTTAAAAATTCTCAAAAATAAATAAAGAAGTTATCCTTTTTTAAATAAATAATTTGTCTAGTCCTTATATTCATCGGAGGACAACTGTACCCTTGCTTGTAAACATGCATTTTATAAAGGACAGTTAATCAAATTCATTTAAATAATGGTAATCTTGACTGAGTTAGCCTGTTTTGATAGCTCTAATTTGAAAATTTTGAAAAGTATATGCCTTAAATTCTATGTTCAAGTACTCCAATTCAATTATTTCCTAAAAGAAATTGCCAACCGTCATAGTGGAACGAGTAATAGACCGTCTTGCATGTCAATTTTGTCTAACACATAGTAATATTTTATATAGTATCAAGGAACTTTAGATGGGGAGGCTGGGCACAGGGGTAGAGTTAGATGAGCAGAATAAGGGTTCATTGCCAAAAAATCACATCGTATATGCAATGCCCTTTCTTCATTATAAATTGTCTTAGTAAAAATTCTACCTTTGCAATTGATTGGACAATAATAAAAAGAAATACAAATTACCAATATGATGGGGAGGTTGGGCATGACCATATCTAAAGGGGCAGAAGGGGTTCATATCGAAAAATCAAACCATATATGTCATATTTTTTTTAATATGTATATATATTAGAAATTGACTCGCTTAGTGAAAATTTTGCATGTATATGCAAGAATATTATGTATTCTAAAGAATAAAAGACGACTTACCTATATGATAGTTGATACGTTGGGAAAGTGTGTCAATATAATTCATCAAAATACAGTCGAGACTTGGTCCATCATTTCTGGACCCTGGCTCTGTAACTGCAACATTCAAATTCTTCCTTGGTGTAGTTGGTGTTGCCACCTTTAGTCTTTTCATTTCTCCAAAATCTCCATTTGCTATTAAACCTCTGGGAGTTACAACCGATGGCTCAAAATCCTTTGAAGTATCACACAAGAGAAACCATATTAATTTTCAAAAACATGAACATAATTGTTTTTTTGATGATTTAGAAGGTATTAATAGACCTAAAAAAAACCATGCAAACAACTAAAAATGATAAGAAAAAGAATGTTCTGTGTTTGTCTGTGTGTTTCTGTTTTTTTGGTTTCCTTTGTCTTCAAGACAAGATATTAGAAACCATGCAGAAAGATGAAGCAAGAAAACAAGAATAGGATTAATTAACCTCAAGTCCTCAGCTAAACCAAAAAGAAAAAAATGAAGATAAAGTTTCTTTTGGGTATTAATGAAAAATGATAATAATTCAATTCCATAATCTGTACACTACCCATGAGTTATATTTTCGTTTCATAAATAACAAAAAAAAAAAAAAAAAAAAATCCGAATAATTATTTTTTTGGCGAAGTAATGGAGGTTGTAATGATAAGAAGAAATTGAATGAAATATTAGAATACCTTCTCAAATGATAAGCTTCCCATTCTTGGAGAGCTAAAGGTATTTTGAGTTCTTTTTTGTTAGCTTGGAATGGAAACTAAGTGTGATAGAATTATGTATAATATCCTTGGGATTATATAGGTCTAAAACATCGTGGGTTTGGGCACCAACCACAATTTACTTTTTTATTTTTATTGTTTTTCCTTTACCTTTACTCTTTTCTTCTTTTATCATCACCTTTTCCCCTTGGTTTCCTTTCTTTCCCACTTTAACAAGTCTTTGAGTACTATTGGCAAAAAGTCCCCTTACTTATTTTGGTGTGTGGCCAGTTTTTTGACCTCGTGTGACAAAAGACTTGTTAGACTTTGCTAGCCATTCTCTACCAAATTAATTGGTAGGTGAGAAAGTAAATCCAAAATAAGTGTATTATTCATGCACAAGTGGTGGTGTCTAAACTCGAGTTTGTAAATGTTTCATTATTTTTTTTTAAGCATTATCACCAACCGCTAATGTCATTTTTGTACGTTCTTAGCATACGATTAGTTTTTGATTTGATGTACTACAACTACTTCTTAGCTAAGTTTTACTCCACAATATAACTTCAAACCATTTTTTACCCCCAAACTGTGGGAAGGCTTATATAACTTATAACATTGAGCGGATGTAGAGTCAGAATTTGAAATTTATGAGTTCAGGATTAAAGTTCTTATAGTTAATTAGTTATAACTTAATAATTTGTACATATTCAATGAATTTCTTAAGACAAATATATGATTTGGACAAAAGCTACTGGATTCAACTGAACCCGTAGTTAAAAGGCTGGCTCCGCCCGGAGTCATTGAGTATGTAAAATATACTTTTTACACTATTAGGGTGTTTAAACTTGTTATAGCCGGTATTTCTATCGTATTTCCATGTTACTAATCTCGTGGACAATTGTAATTGTCTTTAGGGATAAAGATTCTTTTTACACTATCAAAAGTTAAACACTTGTGAGAAAATAGTTTCTCTATAATTTAGGAAAGTGACCCACTTCTTGTCATGAGCTTTCCCCTATATAAAGAAGGTGAGTCGAACCTTACACCAAACACACACACACTATATATTCTAACTTGTTGGAAATGAGGGGCGTGAATAGTAAATAGAGGAAATCAAGAGGATCCACATGAAATATTTTGATTTGACGTAAAAATGTACGACGAGATTTCGTCACTCTTTGTAACTTTTCGCCGATATTTACTTTTTGATCTTGGTCAGGCAGTAAATAAAGTATACAGAATGACACTGTACGTTGAGCTAGGACAAGGATTGTGCATACAATGAAATCCAAAAAGAAAAAACAAAGAAATTTTGATGTAATTTTGTTTTTCTAAGGAATATAATAATAATAATAATAATAATAATAATAATAATAATAATAATAATAATTTACCTTTTCTCTTATAAAAAACGTGCGTTAGGCCACAAGAGCATAGCTAGAATTTAGGTTACGGGAATGAAATATATACAAATTAATAATTTTAAATTTAATAACTCAAAAAGATTAGAAATCAACCCCTTAAACTTTAAATTTTGGTTCCGATTTACGTAAGGGAACAAGTTATTCACTGCCAAATAGTTTGACAAAATAGTTCTCTTCTAAAACATACTATTTTTTTTTTCCACCATTATTGTTGCATAAACCTTTTGAGAGTTACATAATGCTTTTATTGATCATGGAAAAGATCAAGATGAATAAAAGGTACTCAAGACGAAGTAAAATTGTAAAGTGAGGAAATAGAATGAAATTAATTGCACTGTCTTAAATCAAGTCAAACCAATTAGGTACTTTCAAAAAAAAACAATTAAACAAGAAAGTAGTAAAAAAAAAATTCGGCCTCTTTTATACAGAAGAGCTTTTGACATGCATTTAGCCAGCTGTGTAATTAGTTGCCTGACATGAATAATTTCATTTATTTTATTTGTTTGATCAGTATCTTCAAGAATATTTGAATAATATTATAGAAGGAAGATTTCAATGGTTTTGTTATTTGTATGACGGAATTTGGGAGGTGGAGAAAATATATACCTTTAAAAGCTTAATTTAATATCTTTACAAATTTTTAGAGTGAAAGTTGAAAATCAGCCTTAGCTCACATTATTTTCCTTTTGAGGAAGGTGTAGGTGGACTATCCAATTCTAGGTAAAAGTTGTTCACTCTTAACTATATTTTAACAGTATGGTTGTTAATTGTTATTAGTGACCAGTGAAGCACTACTGACAATGCAAAAGCAAGTGCGCTTACATATTACACCTAACACAAATATTACTACTACTTAACGGTTATGGTGGAGTGATAACTGATAAGTATTCTTTTATTCTTAACCTACGTTTTAAGGTTCGAGTCTTGAGTATGAAGTCGTATTTAATTTATTAAAGAGCATTTTACCCCGATATAGAATTTCTTGGCGCGAGTTCGAATTTAATCAAACCACTGTGGCTAATTCAGATACCGAAAATCGAGTGAAAAAAATATTACCATGGTGTTATAATTGTTGCCTAATGTGGGACATATATATCTGCCAAAAATTCGAATTTGATTTGTTTTATCTTATTTACCATTAAGTCGTAAAACTAAGAAGTATGTACGTGCTTGCAAAAGTTGGTATGTCGATCAGAACTCAATAAGTTAATTATAACTTAATTAGCAGCAAGCCATTTTGACTTGGTTATATCTTAACTCATGTTCAACACGGTAAACTCAATATATATAAAAGAAACATTTCACAATTAATCTCATATATACCTAACAAAACCCATGTATAAAATAAATACTATATCTCAAATTGTCATTTGAACTACTCAATATATTACTCATATCACTAATATTGGTTAGGAGTGCATGTCTGCATGAAGTGAGACTACAACATTATTCATGGATTTTTTAACAAAATAATTTTTTTTTTTTAAAGAAAAAAAGGTGTTTGCAAACATATGTGGGGTTCATCCACAATTCTAGCTATCTTTGATAGTAGACTTCAGCTTGCAGGCTGATCCAAAACTATAAGGTTTAACAATAATACTTAAGGTGCAATGGTATACTTCTTCATCCTTAATCAGAGATCTCAAATTCAAGATTTGAGTATGAAATTGATAGAACATTTTACCCTCTAATGTAGAATTTTTGGGGGCCTAGTACGAACATCAGACATTAGATGAGAAACCAAAAAATATATATAAACTCTGAAATAATGAAACGAGATGGCAATAGGTAGTTAATCAACTCAATAACCAATAACGTTACCGGTGTTATCTTCGCCACAACTACTGAGGAAAAAAAAAATTAAAACCTTACAACATTCTCACATGATCACTTTAAAGTGGCTTCAAACTACATTTAGGGCCGTTTGACCATAAAAAAAAATCATTTTTTTCGATTTTTTTTTTTTTTGGAATTAGTGTTTGGCCATGAGAATTTTAAATTTCAGTTGAAGTTGAATTCGAAATTTTTCGAAAATTTAAAAAACTCCAAAAAGTTATTTTTCAAAATTTTCACTTCAAATCACTCACTAAAATTTAGAAACAACTCCAAATTGTACTCATATCCAAACACAGCTCTAATTTTCAAATATCATTTTTACTTGATTTTCTTTTTATTTTTTTCGGAACTTCACAATTCTTATGTCCAAATGCTCACTTACGACATGCTCGAGGAGATCAGAGGCGGATCTAGGATTTCTGGAATATGGGTGCACCACGAAGGAAAAGGAGATAAAAGGAAGTATTCCGTGGGAAATGATCTCTGTTCCTCTAGGTAAATAACTCAACACTTAACCAAGTGCACCATTTGACCTCTTTAGAGCATGGGTGTCAGCGGACAATATTAGATCAATTTTAGAAATTATGTACATAAAATATCTAGTTTAGCGGAGAGACAATGGGTTCACTTGCCCATAAAATGGGTTATAAATCCGGCACCCCTGGAGGAGATTAGGACGATGTTAATTTAATTTCAAAATTTCTCAATTATTTGAACAAAAAATTATTATTCCAACTTAACATTTTTAAGCAAGATTTAATATCCTAAAATGACAAGAAGAAGGTAATAAAAAGATATTCTACCCAAGTCACTCTTTTTCCCCTAAAATATTACACGTTTCAGAAATCCTTTTAACACATTTAACATGAAAAGTAATGGTTCGATTAAACAATCTGGAATCCACATGCCACTGTTCAAATTGTACTAATATTTTAGCCATTAAACCCTTTACTTCTATTCCAAAAATGTAGGTGGTGACATAACATCTACCTACTAAAAACTCTTCACTTGTATTTCAAGAATTTTTATTTTACCGATAAGAGTTGTAATGGAGTGATATATATTCTTTCATTCTTAACTGACGATCTTTAGTTTAAGCCTGATAATAAAGATTCTTTCATATTTAATCAAAGATTTTTGGTGTAAGCCTTCCTACGAAATTGACTTTAGAAGGGAGCGCTTTACTTTTCTTGTAATGTGAGATCTTTCGAACCAACTCAAATTTATAGCCTGTTTGGGCAAATTTTTTTTTTTAGGCCAAAAGTATTTTTTTCTAAAAAATTGAGGTGTTTGGCCATACGTTTAGAAGGAAAAAAGTTATTTTGAGGAGAAACAAAAACAGTTATTGAGAAGCAGAAAAAAGTAGCTTCTCCCTGAAAGCACATTTGAGAAAAATACACTTAGAAACAGTTTTTAAAAGCTTGACCAAACACTAATTACTGCTCAAAAGTACTTTTCAAATTAATTAGCCAAATACAAACTGCTTATCACCAAAAATACTTTTGTATACGGTCGAAATCGGGCATGTCAGATTTCGTAGGCACGAGGAGCTGCCTCGAGAGTAAGCTCATAATAGACCAGGCTCGAGCTCAATGGCAGAGTATGGAGCATGAAGATCGAAGTGCTCGCTGAAGAATCGAGACCGAGCATGACCGACTTCGAGTAAGGCATAATAACGGAATGGCGAAATATTAGCAACCGACCGAAGATCTCGGCGAAAATCCCGGAATAGATCGAATCAAGTGGTTATTGACGCTAATCATGGGATCCGTTTCCGTTATTAGAATTGTACCTTATTTAGGATTCCTCTACTATATAGAGAGGGACCCTATTCATTTGTAAGGGGCATTGATTCACTGGTAAAGATATAAAAAAGCGTTGCTCTCTATTTTATTTACTATCCATTACTGTTCATTATTGTTTATCTTTCGCTCTTTAATGTTCTTCTTACCCAACCTCGAGACCATCTCGAATCGAGGTCGAAAGCGCTGCTAGAACACTGGTTTGATTTATTTTACTATTCAGATTATTTATTCGATTCCTCATTTGTCAATTGGTACCGGATAAAATCATGTATCCTTAAAACTACTAAATAAATTTAATTGTTACTCGAATTTTAGGGTAAACAGTTTAGCGCCCACCGTGGAGATAAGGATAATAGTGATTGTTCAGTACTGATTCTCGTAAAATACACTATTTTACGCTTGTTCTTGTTGAGTGCCTTTGCTTTCCGGTTAAAACATGTCAGACTCACAAAGCGCATCCATGCACGGTAACAACGACCTCGGATTCCATGATGAAAACGAAAATGTGATCGCTCCAGGAATCGAGGTGCCACAGGCTAATCTCGGGGCAGCACCGGTTGCCAGCCCAATCGATGTCAGTTCGCACGTTGCTCTAAATGCGGACCTAGGCGCAGATCTCGATGGGAGTGTACGCAGAGAAGGCCGATCTAGTGGCCAAGGAATACAGGGCAGAGGAGACGAAGGAGTCAGTCTCTAATTGATATTCGAGATGCTTCAGGCTCAGCAAGCCGTTATTGCTCAGTTACAAAATCAACATAGAGCTCTGAATAGGGTCGAGCCAGAAATTACTTGCCATACCGAGCCAGTACCGGAAAGGTCGAATGGTAGCGAATCGGAGACTAATCCTGCTGTAACAAAAATGCTTGAGGAGCTCACCAAAAGAATTGAATCAGGAGAGAATAGAATCGAAGCCAACGATAAAAAAATGGAGACATACAACTCTCGAGTTGATCAGATACCAGGGGCACCACCAATCTTGAGAAGAATGGATTGGAAGAAGTTTGTACAAAAGTCGTTTCCTCCAAGTGCGGCTCCGAAGCTTATTCCAAAGAAGTTTCGTATGCCAAACATACCCAAATACAATGGGACTACTGATCCCAACGAGCATGTTACTTCATATACATGTGCCATCAAGGGTAACGATTTAGAGGATGATGAAATCGAATCCGTGCTGTTGAAACAATTCGAAGAGACCCTTTCGAAAGGAGCAATGATTTGGTATCATAACCTGCCACCAAATTCCATCGATTCATTTGCCATGTTAGCAGAATCTTTCATAAAGGCACACGCCGGATCCATAAAGGTCACAACGAGGAAATCGGACCTTTTCAAGGTAAGACAAAGGGATAATGAAATGCTAAGTGAGTTCGTGTCCCGATTTCAAATGGAACGCATGGAGTTTCCACCGGCCACAGATGATTGGGCCGTTCAAGCTTTCACCCAGGGGTTGAACGAATGGAGTTCGATTGCATCACGGTAGTTGAAAGAAAATTTGATCGAGTATATAGTTATAACTTGGGCAGATGTAGACAATCGATATCAGTGGAAGATCAGAGTCGAGGACGACCAATTAGGAGCCCCTTCCGGTTCAGTATATCCAAACAGGTCGACGGTTAAAAACCATAGGGATGTCAACAGAGAGCCAAGGTCGAACAGGGACCGATATCAACCATATACCGTAGATCGAAGGAACAATGGTTTAGGACACAATTCCGCCTGGAACGATCGAAGAAGTGATCGAGGACAGAATTCTCGGGGACTTATGAGTAAAAGTGGTTTCGATAAGTATGCCGATCCCACAGAGGCACCTCGGTTATCGGAATATAACTTTAGCATCGATGTATCGGGCATTGTTTCGGCAATCGGAAGGATCAGAAATACTAGGTGGCCCAAACCCATACAAACTGATCCTTCCCAAAGAAAACCAATTTTGATGTGCAAGTAACATGGCATGCATGGTCACAAGACTGAGGATTGCAAGCAATTAAAGGAGGAGGTAGCCCGTCTATTTAATGAGGGTCACCTTTAGGAGTTCATCAGCGATCGAGCCAAGAACCATTTCAGAGAAAAGGATGCCAACAAGAAAAATGAACAAGAGGAACCCCAACATGTCATTCATATGATCGTCGATGGGGTCGACATCCCACAGGAACCCATATTCAAACGCACTAAGGTGTCAATCGCTAGGGAAAAACGAACCCGAGATTATGTGCCAGAAGGCACTTTATGATAACAACGAAGAAACAAAAGGCATTTCTCAGCCCCACGAAGATGCTTTGGTAATTTCTATCTTATTAAATAAAGTTCAAGTTAAGCGTGTTTTAGTGGATCCAGGTAGCTCGGCAAATATCATCCGATCGAGGGCCGTGGAGCAGCTCGGCCTACAAAGTCAAATCGTACCCGTAGCTCGAGTCTTAAATGGCTTCAATATGGCCAGTGAAACAACTAAAGGGAGATTATTCTACCAGTGAACGTAGCTAAAACCATTTAAGATACTAAGTTCCACGTAATCGATGGCGACATGAGGTACAATGCCCTACTCGGAAGGCCTTGCATCTACAATATAAGGGCAGTCCCTTCAGCTCTCCACCAAATGATGAAATTCCCGACGTCGGACGGTGTAAAAATAATATACGGGGAGCAGCATACTGCAAAGGAAATGTTTGCAGTCGATGAGGTGACCCCGATATCGACCCTATCAACCTCAGAAAGGTCGGGCATCAAAGATAAACAGGAAATCACAGCCACCAGCCTCGACCAAATCAGGGAAGCGGGAGATAAAAGAAGAAAAGGAGGATTTTCTGACCCCTAGAACTTTTGTTGTTCCTGAAGATACTGACGCCACCAAATCAATGGTCGAAGAGCTGGAACAGGTTATATTGATCGAGTACCTGCCCGAGCGAAAGGTATACCTGGGAACGGGATTAACCCCCGAACTCAGGAAAAAACTTATCCAATTTCTTGTTGATAACATAGATTGTTTTGCTTGGTACCATTTAGATATGACAGGGATTCCACCGGAGGTAACGACTAAGCCTGGACCCTAGATTCAAACTGGTGAAGCAAAAGAAAAGACCCCAGTCCGAAGTAAAGCACGCATTCATAAAGGACGAGGTAATTAAATTTCTTAAAATATGATCCATTCAGGAGGTGAAATATCCCTAATGGTTAGCCAATGTAGTTATAGTTCCTAAACAAGGGGACAAACTTAGAATGTGTGTAGATTATAAGGATTTAAACAAGGCGTACCCCAAAGATTCTTTTCCACTACCTAACATCGATCGCATGATCGATGCCACGGCCGGCCACGAGATCCTTACTTTTCTCGATGCCTATTCCAGGTACAATCAAATCCAAATGAACCCGGAAGACCAAGAAAAGACTTCATTTATCATCAAGTATGAAACATATTGTTATAATGTAATGACCTTCGGGCTAAAAAATGCAGGAGCTACTTACTAACGCCTAGTAAATAAAATGATCGAAGAATAAATAGGTAAATCAATAGAGGTTTATATTGATGACATGCTAGTTAAGTCCCTACGCGCAGAGGACCATTTGGCTCATTTGCAGGAAACGTTCGAGATTTTAAGGAAATACAACATGAAGCTCAACCCCGAGAAATGTGCTTTCGGGGTTGGTTCGGGCAAGTTCCTTGGCTTCATGGTATCAAATCGAGGGATCGAGATCAACCCGGATAAAATCAAGGCCATCGAAGATATCACCGTCGTAGATAGTGTAAAGGCCGTACAGAGGCTAACTGGATGAATAGATGCCTTAGGCCGATTCATTTCGAGGTCATCTGATCGAAGCCACAGATTTTTCTCTTTACTAAAAAAGAAGAGCGATTTTGCTTGGACCCCGGAATGCCAACATGCATTGGAAGAGTTGAAGCGATACCTATCGAGCCTACCACAGCTTCACACTCCAAAGGCAGATGAGAAACTTTACTTGTACTTGGCAGTATCAGAAATCGCGGTACGTGATGTCTTAGTTCGGGAAGAGCAAGGTACGCATTTTCCCATTTATTATGTAAGTCGAACCTTAGGAGAAGTAGAAACTAGATATCCATACTTAGAAAAATTGGTACTTGCACTGATAAGCGCCTCTAGAAAGTTAAGACCATACTTCCACTGTCACCCTATATGCGTATTACCCACTTCGTAATATTTTGCACAAACCCGAACTGTCGGGCCGATTGGCCAAATGGGCCGTTGAACTCAGTGGGCATGACATCGAATATCAACCTCGGACGGCCATCAAGTCTCAAATTTTAGCAGTTGAAAAGGAACTCTTGTTAAAATCAAGTATGTCATTGGGAGTATGGACCTTTTTCATAAACGGTGCTTCAAATGTGAAGGGGTCCGAGCTAGGCATCGTTTTGAAGCCGCCCACGGGTAGCACTATTAGGCAATCTATCAAAACTTCTAGGTTGAGTAACAATGAGGCCGAATACGAGGCCATGGTTACAGGTCTCGAGCTAGCTAAAAGTCTAGGGGCAGAAGTCATTGAATCCAAGTGTGACTTTTTACTGGTGGTGAACCAAGTAAATAAAACCTTCGAAGTTCGAGAGGATAGAATGCAAAGGTATTTGGACAAGCTGCAGGTAACTTTGCACCATTTCAAGGAATGGACTTTACAACATGTACCTCAAGCACAAAACAGTGAGGCCGATGCACTTGCAAACTTGGGGTCGTCGATCGAGGAAAATGAGATCAGCTCGGGGACTGTCGTTCAACTCTCGAGATCCGTGATCGAAGAAGGTCATGTCGAGGTAAACTCTACAAGCTTAACCTGGGATTGGAGAAATAAATATATTGAATACTTGAAGAATGGAAAGCTCCCATCGGACCCTAAAGAGTTGAGGACCTTACGAACCAAATCTGCTCGATTCACATTGGCTGAAGATGGAACATTATACAGAAGAACATTCGATGGACCATTGGCAATGTGCTTAGGGCGAGGAGGCACCGATTATGTTTTACGATAGGTCCATGAAGGCACTTGTGGGAACCACTCCGGCGTCGAATCACTGATTCACAAAATCATTAGAGCAGGATACTACTGGGATAGCATGGAAAAAGATACTAAGGCGTTTGTTTGAAAATGTGATAAATGTCAAAGGTTTACTCCGATGATCTATCAGCCCGGAGAACAACTTCATTCCGTCCTATCTTCATGGCCATTCATGAAATAGGGGATGGATATCGTCGGCCCCCTTCCATCGGCGCCAGGTAAAGCTAAGTTCATTTTATTTATGACTGACTATTTCACTAAATGGGTTGAAGTACAGGCGTTCGAGAAAGTGAGAGAAAAAGAGGTTATAGACTTCATCTAGGATCACATCGTGTGACGATTTGGGATACCCACAGAAATAGTATACGACAATGGCAAGTAATTTATCGACAGTAAAGTGATGAAATTTCTCGAAGACCATAAAATAAAAAGGATAGTGTAAACACCGTATCATCCTAGTGGGAACGGACAGGCCTAATCGACGAACAAGACTATCATCCAAAACCTAAAGAAAAAGTTGAACGAAGCTAAAGGGAAATGGAGAGAAATTTTGCCCGAAGTCCTTTGGACATATCGAACAACATCGAAGTCCAGTACAGGGGAAACTCCAATTTCCTTAGTGTATGGCTCCGAAGCCTTAATTCTAGTCGAAGTCGGAGAACCTAGCGCAAGGTTTCGACATGTATCGGAGGAATCGAACCACGAGGCTATGAATACTAGCCTCGAATTATAAGATGAAAAATGAGAAGCGGCACTTATTCGAATGTCTGCACAAAAGCAAGGAATCGAAAGGTACTACAATAGAAGAACCAACCTTCGCCTCTTCAGGTTCGGGAACTTAGTCCTAAGGAAGGTCACCATCAACACTCGAGATCCTAATAAAGGGAAGCTCGGCCCGAATTGGGAAGGACCCTATCAAGTCCTCGATATAGTCGGAAAAGGGTCTTATAAACTTGAAACGATGGACGGCGAACCATTACCAAAACACTGGAACATATCACTTCTCAAATGATATTATTGTTAAGGTATGTATTTCTCCCTTCTTTCATTTATATATATTCAGCGCTAACTCATTGCAGGAGTTCTACCAAAGACATCGAGATCTCAGGTTTTAAAGTACATGTTGCACTCTTTTTCCCTTAGAACGGTTTTTATCCCAACTGGGTTTTCCCGGCGAGGTTTTTAACGAGGCAACAATTATGTGATACCTGAGGACAATTCAATAGTATCCAAGGCTTCTTTGCAATCAACCTCCAATACTAGAGGGCATCACCCTCGGATGTTGTATTCTCGATAATAGTACTTCATGTCAAAGGGCCTCGATAGGGAAGCTTTGTAATGGACCAAACGGTCAAGTGAACCGTGTCCATATAAATTAGTCGAGACCTGATGGAAAAACATGTGCGCATGTATAAACTATTCAAAGAAGCATTCTCTCTTCATTTAAATATTTTGTGTCTCGAAGAAAATTATCTACTATACAAACCTTATGCTTATGATATTGCGAGAAGCGGCTCAAGAGCCAAAGTGCAAATATACACTCGAGGACTACCATCGATGATATATATATTCGAGTTATCTAAACACAACTGCATAAGACCTCAAAGAGGCACCCCTTGATCTATAGGCAAGGCCATCATTATCGGGGACTGACATTTCAAACAAGTTCAAATTGTTAGTGGGAAATAAGCCCAAGAGGCGTACCCAAAGGCTACGGCCTAAATAACGCGACTCGGAGATGTCTGAATTCCGTAATAACGATAGGCCTTCAAATTCTCTAAAAAAAATGGTTTAAAAAGGCTACCCTCGGCAAATAAAGGGCTTCGATAAAATCAGCACTCGAAAAACCTTAAGAGGTATCAAATTATCTTTAACACAAACGTGCTAAGGCGCAAAAAACAAAAGGATTTCAACCGACATCGGACCCTCAAAAACCCCAATGGGTAATAAGCCAAAAGGGGGAAATAATAGTCGTCTTTTAGAGGCCATATGGGCCCAACCTAAAAGAGCCTAAGGGCTAATACATTTAGAGTTGGAGACTTTGTTCTCTCTCAACTCGGACCTAAGGGTTCCACTATTCTGAGTTCAAATAAAGTTGATTTGAACTTAGCTCAAGGATCCGCCATAAAACCTTAAGGGGTAGGTTACTGTAATTTTGAAAATTACCCATTATTTGATAAAAAAACCTAAGGGTTTATTCTATTCTAAGTTCGAAACATACTCGAACTCAGTTATAAAAACAGTACAGTCATGGCTTCGATCAAGCAATCCGAAATCTCGAATATATTATTGAGCTCGGGGACTCGCCCTTGCGTGTCTAAAAAAACCTAAGGGTTTTGTTCTATGTTCGAACTAGTGTTCACTCGATTACGGAGGCTGAAACAACAAAACTTTCACAAGGCAAAAGCATAAAACACGTTTGAATATAAAATTGGAAAGACATTCAAAAGAAGTTTTTCTATTATATATTGATAGAAAAGGTTATGTACAAGAGACCGATCAAGGTCTTACAAAAAGAGAAACTAAAAACTAATTACGGCCGATTTCGACCTCTTCTTCGGGAGCAACTTCTCCTTCAGGCCCCTCATCGGATCTACCTCGACTGCCTTCTTCATCATCGTCTTCATCATCAAAGGAGGCAAGCTGCCTGGCTTCAGCCTCAAGCACCTTGGCTCGAGCTATCTCCTTGGAGAGGTCAAAACCTTGAGTATGGATTTCCTCGAGGGTCTCCCTCCGGGATTGACACTTTCCCGAGTCAATGATCCATTGCTCTCAGTAGGAATCCTCCCTTAGCTACATTTGAGTAGCCTCAACATCGTCCCAGTACATGGAAATGGACTTGTCCGCCATGACGTTTGTCTTCTCGATCTCTTTCTTGGCCTTAGCAAGCCCGGTTTCAAGCTCCTCGATCTTATTGGCTTGGGCCGAACTTTTCTCTTTGACGCCTCGAAGTTGAACTTTGGCCGATGACAGTTTGGCCGAGGTAGTTTCTTTTTCTGCAGCCAGGGGGTCCATATTCTCCTTCCACCGATCACAATCGATCTTTACCTGATCGACTTCTCCCCGAAGTAGCTCGATCCTTTCAACCTTTTGCTGCAGCTGAGATAATGAAGCATTAGCCTCCACAGTTGGGTTGAGCCCGTAATTTATCAAAAGGATTCTCACCTACTTATCTAACTCGGCTTCTTCCTCATGAGCCTTGGCTAAATCCGCTTGAAGGTCCTTTATAGTTTCATCGTTTTGGCCGCAAAGAAGCTTCAGAGAATTCCTCTCCTCCGAGACCTTTTGGATCTCGGTTTCACACTGGCTGAGGTCAGCTCAAAACTTGGCGAAGGCCTTTACAAAAAAGTAAAATACAAGTCAGATTTATAGAAAACAGAGTAAAGAAAAAAAGTGCAGTAAACTAATTCTTACCCGAGATAAGAGACGTTGGGATTATCGGAGGCATCATCGAATCCAGCAAAGCAATCCCGAAAGGGATCCCCTATACTAGAGCCTCCGCATATATCAAGGGTCTTCAACTCTCGAGCTTCCCTTAGTGCCTCCTTAGAAAAGGTAGGAAGAGAAGAAAAATAACATGTTGTCATGGTCCCGAGCAAGTCACTCGGTATGCTCTGATCTATCTTCGGGGTCTCAGAACCGGCCGCGTCCGGTGTAATTGCAGATGGCCGAGAAACGGTCTCAACCTCTGGTAATTCGGGATCCTCATCTGATTTCCTTTTGGAAGCCTCATCGACACGAGGCTTGATTTTAGCAACCGCCGTCGGCTCAGAAGGTTTGGTGACCTCGACGGCTTTCCTAGGTTGGACCGTCAGTGCCAAGGCATTTTTCTCTTCTTCTTCTTCTTCTTCTTCTTCTTCGTCTCTCAATTTTTAGACCTAGTCCATCGTGAGAGAGATTACTTTACTCCTCACCCTTCGAGGTTTGGGCTTGGGGTCCTCAGACTGCGAGGCAGTTTTCCTCTTCTTGTCTTCCCCCCGCTTCGGAACCGGGGACTTGGTTTCTTCCTCGCCAATTGAAGGCCTCAAAATGGCATCCTTAGTCAGGTCTGCATGAAAGAAAATTAGTGACGAATGGAGTATAAAAAGTGTTTCAGAACATGTAAAAGGAGATCCTTACCATGGTTCTTGGCCTACCATCTGCCCTTTGCTAAATCACGTCATGCACGTTCGACATATGTGAAAGTTGAGGCTAATTTTCGAACACAATCTTCGAGGTCAGGTACCGCTTGAGGCATCCAAGGAACAACTGCATGTCGAAAGGGGATGTCAGGCGAAGTCAAAGAAGATATGAAGGACAAAGTTTAAAAGATCACTTACGGTTGAAGTTCCACTCTTCAGGGAATGACATCTTCTCTTCCGGAATAATTTCGCAGGTCCTTACCCGTATAAAACGGCTCATCCAACCCTGATCCTTATCCTCATCGATGCTCGGGATCAAGGCCTTCGTTGCTTCCTCGGTAGATTCGAGTCCGGTACAACTACATGAGGTGATTTAGAGTGAACTCTAGCCCCTCGACCTTGCTAGAGAAGAAGCGCAACATGATTACTATACGCTATAGAGAGAGGTGGATTTGGCCGAGGGTAACCTGATATCTTTTACAAAGATCAATAATCACTGGGTCAAGGGGACCCAATGTGAAAGGGTAAGTGTAAACACTTAAGAACCCCTCCACATAAGCAGTGATGCACTCTTCGGGAGCAGGAATTTGCACCACGACTTCGGGACCCCAGTTGCAGTTCCTCTTCACGGCCTCGAGGTGGCTCTTCGATATTGAGCACATATACATCGACACATGCTCATATCGGCCCGGGATCGATGAAGGGTTTTTGACCTTGAAGACAGATTTTAGAGTACACGGGCCGGGAATATATTCATGGGGAAGCGGCTCCGTCGGCACCTTGCCGCCGGACGGCCGAGAAAAAGAGCAAGAAGCTTTCTCCTTCTGCGGTACAATCTTTGAGGTTTTCACCATTTGTATAAGTAAAGAAGAGCGAAGAGAGATGAAAAACTGGTGGTTTCGGTGCTAACGACAGTGGCTCTACATACGGCGAAAGGGAGGAGACGAAACGAGTGAGAATACTTAGAGGATTGATTAGAGAAAAGTAAAGTTTGATTCAATGAAGGAGTGGGTATTTATTGGTTCACGACGACGATTCGGTGGCGTTAGTGGCCGACCGCTAACTGACAAACATTAATGATTTGGGGAACTGAACTGACGGGACATTTCGATCACATCCGTCACTTACATCATAAGGACGACGTCATGATCGAGGTTTTGGTAAATCAAGGCTCAAACCGTTCCTTATAATTTTATTCCAAGAAACTCGGGGACTATCTGTATACGGTCGAAATCGGGCATGTCAGATTTCGTAAGCACGAGGAGCTGCCTCGAGAGTAAGCTCATGATAGACCAGTCTCGAGCTCAATTGTAGAGTATGGAGCATGAAGATCAAAGTGCTCGCTGAAGAATCGAGACCGAGCATGACCGACTTCGAGTAAGGCATAATAACGGAATGACGAAATATTAGCAACCGACCGAAGATCTCGGCGGAAATCCCGGAACAGATCGAATCAAGCAGTTATTGACGCCAATCATGGGATCTGTTTCCGTTATTAGAATTGTACCTTATTTAGGATTCCTCTACTATATAAAGAGGGACCTTATTCATTTGTAAGAGGCATTGATTCACTGATAAAGATATACAAAAATGCTGTTCTCTATTTTACTTACTATCCATTACTGTTCATCATTGTTTATCTTCCGCTCTTTACTGTTCTTCTTACCCAACCTCGAGACCATCTCGAATCGAGGTCGAAAGCACTGCTAGAACACTGGTTTAATTTATTTTACTATTCAGATTATTTATTCAATTCCTTGTTTGTCAATTGGTATTGGATAAAATCACGTATCATTAAAACCACTAAATAAATTTAATTGTTACTCAAATTTTAGGATAAACAACTTTTTTAAATAGTAATTATGAAAAAAACACTTATCAAAATAATGTGATTTTAGAAGTTTGGTAAAACACCTATTAATCAATAAGAATTGCAAATACTAACATTGCGTTGAAAAAAAAAAGAATATTTATTGAAATCCGCGCAAACAACTTTTTGACTAATGTTTGGCTATCCGCGGCATCTCGCTTTCAGGGTCATGACTTCACACGAGAAAGGAACGCTCTTATTCGGAAGAAAATTCAGATTTTATATTCGGTATCCAAACAGTAGGAATCTTCCTTATTCTTCTAAAATTATCAACGCTGGTCACATGTCAACGTAGAAAAAGGGGAATAACGATGAATATATATTCGAGACAAAATAACAGCAATACTTTAATAATACCATACTATCAACCTTTGAATGGGTTCTTCTACTCGCTAATTCACATGAATTAGAAATAAACATAGTAGACCAATTTCTTTTTAAAATAATATTATGTTTGCAATGTAGCTATTTAATTATTTATGAGCTTAAATTCGATCTAGTGCACTGAAAAAAATATTGACGTAAATAATTATGCATATATATATATATATATATATATATATATATATATATATATATATATATATATATATATATATATATATATATATATATATATATATATATATATATATATATATATATATATATATATATATTACAAACGAGCCTCGAGTCCGAAGGTTGCTCGAGGAGTCGGCTCGATAATCTTATCGAGCCCGTGACCAAATCGATCCGCAAGGCAATGCTTCGAGGTCGGAAATGCGCCACGCCCATCTCGAAGGTCGGACTCAAGCCAAGACCGAAGGGCTCGACCCAGTAACGAGTTCGAGCCAGTATCGAGCTCACAGGCAAGAGTCGTTATAACCGCACCAGGAGAGAGAATCTTGGCGGAAATCGAGGTAGAGACAAATCATCATGGGTCCTCCACTATATGCTTTATTTTATTATTTTTTGTTATAAATAATGTAATGACCCTCTATTATAAAAGAGGGGATCCTTGTAAGCTATGCATATACTGAATATATTGGAACAAAAGATTTTTTCTCATATACAAAGATATCTCATTGTGCTTGTTCTACTTCATCTTACTCATTCTTTCTGTTCATTATCCCCATTCTCATAGTGAAGAATACTTGTATTGTTATCTTTGTATCAAAGGGTATCACGTATCCTTAGAACCATACATAATTTAACGTTATTCGATTTTTCGGGTAAATAATATATATATATATATATATATATATATATATATATATATATATATATATATATATATATATATATATATATACACACACACACACACACACACAATGATTGATTTATTTATTTATTACGGTCAGACCGACATTCTCTATAACACTTATTATAACGGCCGATTTGTTTTTGTGAAACAAAATTTTCATGTTATGTTATAATATATATTCTATATAACATCACTTCATTATAATAACTAAAAAATATCGGAACAGAGCATGTTATAGAAATATTTGACCATAGTTTATTTATTATTAAAAGCTGAATGCAAGTTAGGTAGCTCTCATTTATTCTCGTGAGAGAATAAGAATATTGTTCTCATAGACATCTACAAGAATCACACTGCAAATATCTCGAAGTATGAAGTTTGTCACGAGTTTTACTCTTTTTTTCTTCTTTTTCATTATTTCGAAAAAGACGTACACCCAAGTTCTATAACGTTTGGTTCGCTATTTGTATCATGAAAAATGTCGATTACATGGGAATAGTTTTTATACAGGTTAATTTTAATTCTTAGTTTGCTTTCAATCACAAGGGATGAATTATGATAAGAACCAGTTCTTCCTTCTGAACGCATCCTTTCACATGAAAGGTAACTAAATCACCAGAAACGAGAGTTTTAGTGTATAGATGTTCGTTGAATATTTAGTGTACAACTGGAAGTTCTTTGTTGAATATTTGGCTGATAGTAAATATGCACGCAAAGCGAAAGAGCGTTTAACTCATGATTCTATCCATGATTATATTCAATTATTTGACTGTAAAATATACTTAATGTTTCAAAAATAATGATTGACATTTGAAATACAACGATCAAAATATTCTAATTTTAACATGAATTTGCATAGTCAAGTTTTTTTAGATGAAATCATTTATTTGAAATTACATCAAAAGTCATAATTTATCGTGTTTGTTGGGTATTAGCATGCCAGTCCATCACCCTACTGACATGCTTTAAAGCCGCGGATATAGGCTGAGATCTACGGCAAAAATGTCACGTTGTCGGCTGAACTGTTACACGTGATATTAGAGGCACACTAAATGCAGCTTTAAACGAACATACCTCGGTAAAAATATTGTGTTCCTAAAAGTAATAATATATCACTCTAAGCAAATCTCATACCGGCTAAACATAAGACGGGCAGGGGCGAATTTAGGGGACGGAAGGAGGTTCGCCGAAAAATTATATTGTATATATAAGGTAAAATTTATTTTTTATCTCTATATATTATGTTTTGAATTCTTTAACATAGCCTAAAAGCATAACTTAGTGGTCAAGGGGGTTCATAACCTTTGAAAGGTCATTCGATCAAATCCCAATAGCTGTAATCTTTTTAAACTTTTTTTTAACCCCTTAGCGGAAATTCTGCCTCTGCCACTGAAGACAGGGTGTTGGATATTTAAGGAAGAACGATAACTCATACCCGATTGTATAATGTAAG
The DNA here is from genome assembly GCF_000715075.1 of Nicotiana tabacum. Classification (NCBI taxonomy): domain Eukaryota; kingdom Viridiplantae; phylum Streptophyta; class Magnoliopsida; order Solanales; family Solanaceae; genus Nicotiana; species Nicotiana tabacum. The sequence goes on along the minus strand of NC_134094.1, from coordinate 23,788,463 downwards.
CCGTGCTAACTTAGGCTCAAAGATAATAGTATCACTAGTTAATTAGACCGTAACATCCATTATTTTATTTTATGTAATCACGAAATATTTAAAAAACTATACTTAATTAAAGATTCTTTTTGAATCCCAATATATAAAATGGAAAACAGAAAGTAATACATGCATTATTATATATCTCTAGAAACTTAAACCGAACATTGAACGAGGATTTTGGTGGTGACAAATTCAACTACTTAACCTACCAAGAAAACCATGTTTCTAGCAGAAAAAGCCACGCAATGTCTCATTAAATGAGAAGCAAATAATAACGACGAAAAATATGTAATCTGGAATTACATTGTATCTACTTGTATATATATAGTCAAACATTTCGTGCGATTTGCGACTAATAAAGAAGAGTGACACGACCAAAGAATTTACCTACCCTACCTACGTTGTACGGAAAGTCAACAAAATGTCACGTCATCTCCCACGTAAATAAGTTCAAAAACTCACACCTATATAAATAAAATTGGCAAGTTTGCCAATTGTCAGGTTTTTAATAGTTACAGCGAGAAATATTGCATGGCACTTACGCTCTTTATAAATAAGCGTACAAGAAACAGAAAACAGAACATAAAGCCGCCCGTTTGGGTTAGCAGATTGAAAGTACTTACTAAGTATTAAATGGTGAAACTAATTTTATTAAATAAATAGTGACATAGTTGGATGGAAGTGTTAAAATTGCCAGTATCTATGGGTGGATTCAGCATAGCAGTGTCGTGTTCATCTGAACTCAATACTTTCGACACGAAATATAAATTTATGTATTAAGTATAATGGGTTCAATATAATATAAATTTATGTATTAGCAATATAATAGGTTCAATATTAATTTTTTTAGAAGTTGAACCCATAAAATTCAAATTTTGAATCCGCCTTGTATTATGTATTTGATAAAAAAATGTTGATATTTAGTTTTATGTTAAAGTGACTAAGACCCTCTTAAAGTTATTTAAAATATAACTTAGAATGTGGGTTTTTAAGGAAAAGTAGGAATGACATATATGGAATGAAGAGGGAGTTAGAATTTTTCGTCTTGAGAAGGGGTATTTTGAGAATTAAAGAAGGTGTTAGGGATAAAATAGTATTTTTTTGGTTAAAGTAAAAGATTTTATAAGCTAAAACAAACTTAAGTATGGCTTGGCTTATCCTTTTGTTTACTAAAATGCTAAAACAAATTTAAGTATGGTACATATAAGCTAAAAAATTATTTATAAATTAGTTTGACCAGCTTTTAATCTTATGTTAACACCTCATACTCGGGAAGAAGCGAGAATGTCTTTTGACGCAGAGAAATGTTTGACCAGTACTCACACACAAGTTTAATCAAAATAGTTGTAACTGTATTTATTTATTTTACAAAGAAATGTTGCTAATTGTAGTCCATATCGTTACAATGCAGATGTCACTAAAATAAATTCAACGTTCAAATTTGTTGTAATTCTTTTTCTTGTTTTGTGTAATTGTGTTTGCGTATGTAGGTATTTGGTATTTGCATGAAATTGCCTTAGTGGATAAGAAGGCCTCAGAAACAAAGTGATTACAGTTCCAGGTTTAAATAAAAAATGGGTTACGTTATTTTATTTGCATGGAGCTTTCTCAAAACCTTGCTATATGGTTCCTGGTCATGAGTTAACATATTAATAAGAATTTGGACGACTTTGCCACGTAAACCTGTTTTCTTTTGTCGACAGTTTACTTTCCGCATGTGTGCATGGCTTACTATCGTACGAAGGTTGCAGTAGGCTCTGGCAGCAAAAGTGTCACTATCCAAAAATGCTAACTCGTCGTGATAGTGTGTAACACACTTGCTAGGCTGTTGAGGTTTTATTTTTAAGATGTAATATTCTTAAAATGAAGGTGAATGGGAAATGGAGGGAAAATAAAATTTTGAGTAAAATTTTAAGTTTTTCCCTCTTAACAATGAGACATTGTCTCATATTGGAAGTGGAAGACATTTTTGGTGGGTATATATATAATTGCTCTTCTTGTAACTCTTAAAGAGTTAAGAAGAAAGCAAGCCTCGCGCCGTCGTCGTCGTCGCTCGCTCGGCTCGGCTTCGGCTTCGGCTTCGGCTACGGCTACGGCTACGGCTACGGCTACGGCTTCGGCTTCGGCTTCGGCTTCGGCTTCGGCTTCGGATTCGGATTCGGATTCGGATTCGGATTCGGATTCGGATTCGGATTCGGATTCGGATTCGGATTCGGATTCGGATTCGGATTTGGTCAAATGATCGATTGATTGATTAATTTTTTGGACCAAATTTATTTGTTAATAGTAAATATTAATCCGTATTTGTAACGGATATTTTCCAATCCGTGTATTGATAATTTGGCAGCCGGATAATGGTCTTCCCACCATGAAGTGCTTGCTCTTGCTCCACCATGAAGGGTGGACGTTTGGTCTTGCACTCCTTCTTGGCTGCTATATATATGAGCAGCAAATGTTGAAGAAAGATACTCAACTCAACATACAATTCGCTCAACAAATTGGCTATACATTGCATTCCTTCCTCTCAGAACTTCCATACGTTTTTCTGAGTATATACTCCTTCGTTCTGCATTGTTTTTAACTTCAAACAAAGCAACTATAAGTGTGATTTGCTACCGAACTTTGTGTTCGCCGAAACACTGGGGTTTGAAGTACCGCTACACCAGTGTGTTATTCGTTCTATCCTGGGAGGAAATAATCCATTACCTTGGGTACTAGGAGGGGATTAAATTCCTTAAGGAAACACTGTGAATTCAGTGGGCTCGAATTTATTATTATTGTTTCATTACGTTAACTTATATTTTACAGAATTAATATTTACAAATACAACAATATTGACCGGGAATAACAATCTTAAGGAATTTAATATTTATTTCTGTACTTGTGTTATTCTTATTATTCTGCAAACTAAAACCTTTGTGGTTTGTGTACTCCCGTTTTGGAGAGTTAAGCCTTCGTGGCGTTTTGTTGGATATTAAAATCTACGTGATTTTTACTCCAGTTTGAAAACGTGTATTAAACGTTTGTTTGTGTCATTCTTTTACAAAAAAGATGATGACTGAAAACGAAAACCAAGCTGTTCCGATGGCGACTGCCAACGCAACGACAAGCCGAACACCGGCTTTGGCACCGGCAGAAAAACCCGGAAAATTTTCCGGGATTGATTTCAAACGCTGGCAGCAGAAGATGTTCTTCTACTTAACTACGTTATGTCTACAGAAGTTCATCAAGGAAGATGTTCCTGATCTGCCGGATAAAACTCCAGATAATGAACGCTTTCTCGTGATTGAAGCGTGGAAGCATTCTGATTTTTTATGCAAGAATTATATTCTTAGCGGACTGGATGATAATCTGTATAATGTATACAGTAGCATGGAGACATCCAAAGAATTGTGGAATGCGCTTGAAAAGAAATATAAGACTGAAGATGCCGGGATGAAGAAATTCGTTGCCGCAAAATTTCTGGACTACAAAATGATAGATAGCAAGTCTGTTATTACTCAAGTCCAGGAATTGCAAGTGATTATTCATGATCTACTTGCTGAAGGTCTTGTAATCAACGAAGCATTCCAAGTAGCAGCAATAATTGAGAAGTTGCCTCCGTTGTGGAAGGACTTCAAAAATTATTTGAAACACAAATGAAAGGAAATGTCCCTTGAAGATCTCATTGTTCGGTTGAGAATCGAAGAGGACAATAAAGCTGCTGAAAGGAGAGGCCGTGGAAATTCAACAATAATGGGAGCAAATATTGTTGAAGCTAACAAAAAGAGGAAGAAGGCTTCTGGTCCGAAATACAACCCAAGCAAGAAGCGGTTCAGTGGAAACTGCTACAACTGTGGGAAAACCGGACACAAATCTATGGAGTGTCGTGCTCCGAAGAAAGACAAGAAAAGGGGTCAAGCAAACATGGTAGTAAACCATGATGATGTTGATAACTTGTGTGCCATGCTCTCTGAATGTAACTTGGTGGGAAATCCTAAACTGTGGTGGTTTGATTCAGGAGCCACTCGCCATGTTTGTGCAGTTAGAGAGGCTTTTGCTACCTATGCTCTTGCTGAACCCGGAGAGACAGTTTATATGGGAAATGCTTCAACAGCTAAAGTTGAAGGATATGGGAAGGTATTTCTAAAAATGACTTCTGGCAAGGTCATGACTTTGAACAATGTCCTTCATATTCCCGAAATGAGAAAGAATTTAGTCTCTACTGGACTTCTTGTTAAGCACGGTTTTAAGTGCGTTTTTGTATCCAACAAGGTTGTAATTAGTAAGAATGGAATATTTGTGGGAAAAGGTTACCTCACCGAGGGCCTTTTCAATCTAAATGTAATGGTTGTTGAAAATAATAATAATATTTCAGCTTCTTCTTACTTACTTGAGTCAAATGATTTATGGCATGTACGTTTGGGTCATGTCAATTATAAAACCTTGCGGAAAATGATTAACTTGGAAGTACTGCCCAAGTTTGAATGCGAAAAATCAAAATGTCAAATATGTGTGGAATCTAAGTATGTTAAACATCCTTATAAGTCAGTTGAAAGGAATTCAAATCCTTTAGACTTAATTCACACAGATATTTGTGACATGAAGTCAATACCATCTCGTGGTGGAAAGAAGTATTTCATAACTTTTATTGACGATGGTACTCGATATTGCTATGTTTACTTACTGAATAGTAAAGATGAAGCAATAGACGCATTCAGGCAATACAAAAATGAAGTTGAAACGCAACTTAACAAGAAAGTAAAAATGATAAGAAGTGATAGGGGTGGTGAATATGAATCTCCTTTTGAAGAAATATGTTTAGAATATGGAATTATTCATCAAACAACAGCCCCTTACACGCCCCAATCTAATGGGATTGCGGAAAGAAAGAATCGCACATTAAAGGAGATGATGAATGCGTTGTTGATAAGTTCTGGTTTGCCACAGAACTTGTGGGGGAAGCCATTCTTACGGCTAATCGAATATTAAATCGAGTGCCCCATAGCAAAACACAATCCATTCCTTATGAACAATGGAAAGGAAGGAAGCCCAACTTGAATTATTTTAAAGTGTGGGGGTGTTTGGCAAAAGTGCAAGTTCCTAAACCCAAAAGGGTAAAGATAGGACCGAAAACCGTTGATTGTGTTTTCATAGGATATGCGACAAATAGTAAAGCATATCGATTTCTGGTTCATAAATCAGAAAATCCCGACATTCATAATAATACGGTTATAGAATCAGATAATGCTGAGTTTTTTGAAAATATATATCCGTATAAAAAGGAATGTGAGTCGTTTGGTGAAGGATCTAAACGACCTCGGGAAGAAACAAAAGAAAGTACATGTAATCAGGAGAATCCAAGACGTAGTAAACGTCAAAGAACGTCTACTTCATTTGGACCAGATTTTGTGACTTTCTTATTGGAGAATGAGCCTCAAACATTTAAAGAAGCTATGACTTCTTCGGAATCATTGTTTTGGAAAGAGGCAGTCAATAGTGAAATAGAATCCATATTGAACAACCATACATGGGAATTGGTTGATCTTCCTCCTGGAAATAAACCTTTGGGTTCTAAATGGATTTTTAAGAGAAAAATCAAAGATGATGGCACTATTGATAAATTCAAGGCAAGGCTCGTAGTCAAAGGGTATAGACAACGAGAAGGTCTAGACTACTTTGATACATACTCTCCAGTTACAAGAATTACGTCCATACGGATGTTAGTAGCATTAGCTGCAGTGTATGGTCTTGAAATTCATCAAATGGATGTTAAGAAGGCCTTCTTAAATGGAGAGTTGGAGGAAGAAATTTACATGGAACAACCTGAAGGGTTTGTGGTTCCAGGTAAAGAAAAGAAGGTATGTAGACTTGTTAAGTCTCTTTACGGACTAAAACAAGCACCCAAACAATGGCATGCGAAATTTGACCAAACAATGTTGTCAAATGGTTTTAAGATAAATGAATGTGATAAATGCGTGTACATTAAAAATGTTCCAAATCACATAGTCATTGTTTGCCTATATGTGGATGATATGTTGATAATGAGTAATGACATTGCCAACATAAATGCTACTAAGCGTATGCTCAATAGCAAGTTTGATATGAAAGACTTGGGAGTTGCTGATTTAATTCTGGGAATTAAGATCAATAAGACTCCTCAAGGTCTGGCATTGTCACAATCTCATTATATTAAGACAGTACTTGAAAAATTCAAGCACTTGGGCTTTAAAGTTGCAAAGACTCCAATTGACGTGAATCTTGCATTAGCAAAGAACAAAGGCCAAAGCATATCACAATTGGATTATGCTCGTGTATTGGGATGCTTAATGTATATCATGAATTGTACACGACCAGACATAGCTTGTGCTATAAGTAAACTGAGTCGATATACGAGCAATCCAGGCCAATCTCATTGGATGGCAATGAAACGAGTTTTGGGATATTTAGAACATACCCAGAACTTTGAATTGCACTACAGTAATTTCCCTGCGGTGATTGAGGGATACTGTGATGCAAATTGGATCACCGGTTCAACTGATTCTAAGTCCACGAGTGGATATGTATTCACTATTGGTGGAGGAGCGGTATCTTGGAAGTCATCCAAACAAACATGTATTGCTCGCTCTACAATGGAGGCTGAATTCATAGCCTTAGATAAAGCCGGTGAAGAAGCTGAATGGCTCCGGAATTTCTTGGAAGACATTCCATTTTGGCCCAAACCGTTGGCACCAATATGCATACATTGTGATAGTCAAGCGGCAATTGGAAGGGCTGGGAGCGTCTGTATAACGGTAAATCTCGTCATATACGACGAAGACATAAAACCGATAGGCAATTACTCTCTAGAGGAATTATCACAATTGACTATGTAAAGTCAAGTGATAATATGTCGGATCCACTTACAAAAGGCCTAACTAGAGAGGTAGTTGAGAAATCATCAAGGGGAATGGGGCTATGGCCGAGAACAAGTCATTGTGGCGGTAACTCTACCTAGAAGACTGGAGATCCCAAGATCTAGGTTCAAAGAGATCAAACAAAGTCATTAATGACGGTTCAACATTGTCAAATAAAATTTTAGTCCATTCTCGTGATGAGACAATGTTCAGTACCAAGGATAAAGCATTAAGGCTTTTTAATGATTTCTAAATTTGATACGGGGTATATCAAATAGTGTATCTACAGGATGACACGTTTAGGAATCACCTATTTAAGTGTGAAGTGTGAGCCGCTTCAAGGAGAACTTTGTAAGGCCAGTTCTCTACGCACTTATGAAACCAGGCGGTGTTCATGGCTGAAACGAACACAACAATGAGAACCAAAGACGGTTAAGGGTTGATTGTGTGACTTATGGTTGTCTAGGTATACACCAAAGATCGACGGTTCAAAGATATCAAATCTACCGATTGACCGAGTATATCCGACATAAGTTTACTACGGAAAGTTCAAAGGGAAACCTACTTATCCAGATGCAATTAATCCTTGCTTGTAAATCACACAGTTTTTCATGCATACTTCCGTGATATAGCCATTCCCCATTCATGTGGGGGATTGTTGAGGTTTTATTTTTAAGATGTAATATTCTTAAAATGAGGGTGAATGGGAAATGGAGGGAAAATGAAATTTTGAGTAAAATTTTAAGTTTCCCCTCTTAACAATGAGACATTGTCCCATATTGGAAGTGAAAGATATTTTTGGTGGGTATATATATAATTGCTCTTCTTATAGCTCTTAAAGAGTTAAGAAGAAAGCAAGCCTCGCGCCGTCGTCGTCGTCGCTCGCTCGGCTCGGCTTCGGCTACGGCTACGGCTTCGGCTTTCGGCTTCGGATTTGGATTTGGATTTGGTCAAATAATCGATTGATTGATTAATTTTTTGGACCAAATTTATTTGTTAATAGTAAATATTAACGTAAGATTATCCGTATTTGTAACGGATATTTTCCAATCCGTGTATTGATAATTTGGCAGCCGGATAATGGTCTTCCCACCATGAAGTGCTTGCTCTTGCTCCACCATGAAGGGTGGACGTTTGGTCTTGCACTCCTTCTTGGCTGCTATATATATGAGCAGCAAATGTTGAAGAAAGATACTCAACTCAACATACAATTCGCTCAACAAATTGGCTATACATTGCATTCCTTCCTCTCAGAACTTCCATACGTTTTTCTGAGTATATACTCCTTCGTTCTGCATTGTTTTTAACTTCAAACAAAGCAACTATAAGTGTGATTTGCTACCGAACTTTGTGTTCGCCGAAACACTGGGGTTTGAAGTACCGCTACACCAGTGTGTTATTCGTTCTATCCTGGGAGGAAATAATCCATTACCTTGGGTACTAGGAGGGGATTAAATTCCTTAAGGAAACACTGTGAATTCAGTGGGCTCGAATTTATTATTATTGTTTCATTACGTTAACTTATATTTTACAGAATTAATATTTACAAATACAGCAATATTGACCGGGAATAACAATCTTAAGGAATTTAATATTTATTTCTGTACTTGTGTTATTCTTATTATTCTGCAAACTAAAACCTTTGTGGTTTGTGTACTCCCGTTTTGGAGAGTTAAGCCTTCGTGGCGTTTTGTTGGATATTAAAATCTACGTGATTTTTACTCCAGTTTGAAAACGTGTATTAAACGTTTGTTTGTGTCATTCTTTTACAGAAAAGATGATGACTGAAAACGAAAACCAAGCTGTTCCGATGGCGACTGCCAACGCAACGACAAGCCGAACACCGGCGTTGGCACCGGCAGAAAAACCCGGAAAATTTTCCGGGATTGATTTCAAACGCTGGCAGCAGAAGATGTTCTTCTACTTAACTACGTTATGTCTACAGAAGTTCATCAAGGAAGATGTTCCTGATCTGCCGGATAAAACTCCAGATAATGAACGCTTTCTCGTGATTGAAGCGTGGAAGCATTCTGATTTTTTATGCAAGAATTATATTCTTAGCGGACTGGATGATAATCTGTATAATGTATACAGTAGCATGGAGACATCCAAAGAATTGTGGAATGCGCTTGAAAAGAAATATAAGACTGAAGATGCCGGGATGAAGAAATTCGTTGCCGCAAAATTTCTGGACTACAAAATGATAGATAGCAAGTCTGTTATTACTCAAGTCCAGGAATTGCAAGTGATTATTCATGATCTACTTGCTGAAGGTCTTGTAATCAACGAAGCATTCCAAGTAGCAGCAATAATTGAGAAGTTGCCTCCGTTGTGGAAGGACTTCAAAAATTATTTGAAACACAAACGAAAGGAAATGTCCCTTGAAGATCTCATTGTTCGGTTGAGAATCGAAGAGGACAATAAAGCTGCTGAAAGGAGAGGCCGTGGAAATTCAACAATAATGGGAGCAAATATTGTTGAAGCTAACAAAAAGAGGAAGAAGGCTTCTGGTCCGAAATACAACCCAAGCAAGAAGCGGTTCAGTGGAAACTGCTACAACTGTGGGAAAACCGGACACAAATCTACGGAGTGTCGTGCTCCGAAGAAAGACAAGAAAAGGGGTCAAGCAAACATGGTAGTAAACCATGATGATGTTGATAACTTGTGTGCCATGCTCTCTGAATGTAACTTGGTGGGAAATCCTAAACTGTGGTGGTTTGATTCAGGAGCCACTCGCCATGTTTGTGCAGTTAGAGAGGCTTTTGCTACCTATGCTCTTGCTGAACCCGGAGAGACAGTTTATATGGGAAATGCTTCAACAGCAAAAGTTGAAGGATATGGGAAGGTATTTCTAAAAATGACTTCTGGCAAGGTCATGACTTTGAACAATGTCCTTCATGTTCCCGAAATGAGAAAGAATTTAGTCTCTACTGGACTTCTTGTTAAGCACGGTTTTAAGTGCGTTTTTGTATCCAACAAGGTTGTAATTAGTAAGAATGGAATATTTGTGGGAAAAGGTTACCTCACCGAGGGCCTTTTCAATCTAAATGTAATGGTTGTTGAAAATAATAATAATATTTCAGCTTCTTCTTACTTACTTGAGTCAAATGATTTATGGCATGTACGTTTGGGTCATGTCAATTATAAAACCTTGCGGAAAATGATTAACTTGGAAGTACTGCCCAAGTTTGAATGCGAAAAATCAAAATGTCAAATATGTGTGGAATCTAAGTATGTTAAACATCCTTATAAGTCAGTTGAAAGGAATTCAAATCCTTTAGACTTAATTCACACAGATATTTGTGACATGAAGTCAATACCATCTCGCGGTGGAAAGAAGTATTTCATAACTTTTATTGACGATGGTACTCGATATTGCTATGTTTACTTACTGAATAGTAAAGTTGAAGCAATAGACGCATTCAGGCAATACAAAAATGAAGTTGAAACGCAACTTAACAAGAAAGTAAAAATGATAAGAAGTGATAGGGGTGGTGAATATGAATCTCCTTTTGAAGAAATATGTTTAGAATATGGAATTATTCATCAAACAACGGCCCCTTACACGCCCCAATCTAATGGGATTGCAGAAAGAAAGAATCGCACATTAAAGGAGATGATGAATGCGTTGTTGATAAGTTCTGGTTTGCCACAGAACTTGTGGGGGAAGCCATTCTTACGGCTAATCGAATATTAAATCGAGTGCCCCATAGCAAAACACAATCCATTCCTTATGAACAATGGAAAGGAAGGAAGCCCAACTTGAATTATTTTAAAGTGTGGGGGTGTTTGGCAAAAGTGCAAGTTCCTAAACCCAAAAGGGTAAAGATAGGACCGAAAACCGTTGATTGTGTTTTCATAGGATATGCGACAAATAGTAAAGCATATCGATTTCTGGTTCATAAATCAGAAAATCCCGACATTCATAATAATACGGTTATAGAATCAGATAATGCTGAGTTTTTTGAAAATATATATCCGTATAAAAAGGAATGTGAGTCGTTTGGTGAAGGATCAAAACGACCTCGGGAAGAAACAAAAGAAAGTACATGTAATCAGGAGAATCCAAGACGTAGTAAACGTCAAAGAACGTCTACTTCATTTGGACCAGATTTTGTGACTTTCTTATTGGAGAATGAGCCTCAAACATTTAAAGAAGCTATGACTTCTTCGGAATCATTGTTTTGGAAAGAGGCAGTCAATAGTGAAATAGAATCCATATTGAACAACCATACATGGGAATTGGTTGATCTTCCTCCTGGAAATAAACCTTTGGATTCTAAATGGATTTTTAAGAGAAAAATCAAAGATGATGGCACTATTGATAAATTCAAGGCAAGGCTCGTAGTCAAAGGGTATAGACAACGAGAAGGTCTAGACTACTTTGATACATACTCTCCAGTTACAAGAATTACGTCCATACGGATGTTAGTAGCATTAGCTGCAGTGTATGGTCTTGAAATTCATCAAATGGATGTTAAGACGGCCTTCTTAAATGGAGAGTTGGAGGAAGAAATTTACATGGAACAACCTGAAGGGTTTGTGGTTCCAGGTAAAGAAAAGAAGGTATGTAGACTTGTTAAGTCTCTTTACGGACTAAAACAAGCACCCAAACAATGGCATGCGAAATTTGACCAAACAATGTTGTCAAATGGTTTTAAGATAAATGAATGTGATAAATGCGTGTACATTAAAAATGTTCCAAATCACATAGTCATTGTTTGCCTATATGTGGATGATATGTTGATAATGAGTAATGACATTGCCAACATAAATGCTACTAAGCGTATGCTCAATAGCAAGTTTGATATGAAAGACTTGGGAGTTGCTGATTTAATTCTGGGAATTAAGATCAATAAGACTCCTCAAGGTCTGGCATTGTCACAATCTCATTATATTAAGACAGTACTTGAAAAATTCAAGCACTTGGGCTTTAAAGTTGCAAAGACTCCAATTGACGTGAATCTTGCATTAGCAAAGAACAAAGGCCAAAGCATATCACAATTGGATTATGCTCGTGTATTGGGATGCTTAATGTATATCATGAATTGTACACGACCAGACATAGCTTGTGCTATAATTAAACTGAGTCGATATACGAGCAATCCAGGCCAATCTCATTGGATGGCAATGAAACGAGTTTTGGGATATTTAGAACATACCCAGAACTTTGAATTGCACTACAGTAATTTCCCTGCGGTGATTGAGGGATACTGTGATGCAAATTGGATCACCGGTTCAACTGATTCTAAGTCCACGAGTGGATATGTATTCACTATTGGTGGAGGAGCGGTATCTTGGAAGTCGTCCAAATAAACATGTATTGCCCGCTCTACAATGGAGGCTGAATTCATAGCCTTAGATAAAGCCGGTGAAGAAGCTGAATGGCTCCGGAATTTCTTGGAAGACATTCCATTTTGGCCCAAACCGTTGGCACCAATATGCATACATTGTGATAGTCAAGCGGCAATTGGAAGGGCTGGGAGCGTCATGTATAACGGTAAATCTCGTCATATACGACGAAGACATAAAACCGTTAGGCAATTACTCTCTAGAGGAATTATCACAATTGACTATGTAAAGTCAAGTGATAATGTGTCGGATCCACTTACAAAAGGCCTAACTAGAGAGGTAGTTGAGAAATCATCAAGGGGAATGGGGCTATGGCCGAGAACAAGTCATTGTGGCGGTAACTCTACCTAGAAGACTGGAGATCCCAAGATCTAGGTTCAAAGAGATCAAACAAAGTCATTAATGACGGTTCAACATTGTCAAATAAAATTTTAGTCCATTCTCGTGATGAGACAATGTTCAGTACCAAGGATAAAGCATTAAGGCTTTTTAATGATTTCTAAATTTGATACGGGGTATATCAAATAGTGTATCTACAGGATGACACGTTTAGGAATCACCTATTTAAGTGTGAAGTGTGAGCCGCTTCAAGGAGAACTTTGTAAGGCCAGTTCTCTACGCACTTATGAAACCAGGCGGTGTTCATGGCTGAAACGAACACAACAATGAGAACCAAAGACGGTTAAGGGTTGATTATGTGACTTATGGTTGTCTAGGTATACACCAAAGATCGACGGTTCAAAGATATCAAATCTACCGATTGACCGAGTATATCCGACATAAGTTTACTACGGAAAGTTCAAAGGGAAACCTACTTATCCAGATGCAATTAATCCTTGCTTGTAAATCACACAGTTTTTCATGCATACTTCCGTGATATAGCCATTCCCCATTCATGTGGGGGATTGTTGAGGTTTTATTTTTAAGATGTAATATTCTTAAAATGAGGGTGAATGGGAAATGGAGGGAAAATGAAATTTTAAGTAAAATTTTAAGTTTTCCCCTCTTAACAATGAGACATTGTCCCATATTGGAAGTGGAAGACATTTTTGGTGGGTATATATATAATTGCTCTTCTTATAGCTCTTAAAGAGTTAAGAAGAAAGCAAGCCTCGCGCCGTCGTCGTCGCTCGCTCGCTCGGCTCGGCTTCGGCTACGGCTACGGCTACGGCTACGGCTTCGGCTTCGGCTTCGGCTTCGGATTTGGATTTGGATTTGGTCAAATGATCGATTGATTGATTAATTTTTTTGACCAAATTTATTTGTTAATAGTAAATATTAACGTAAGATTATCTGTATTTGTAACGGATATTTTCCAATCCGTGTATTGATAATTTGGCAGCCGGATAATGGTCTTCCCACCATGAAGTGCTTGCTCCACAAACATGTAATGCTTGCTCCACCATGAAGGGTGGACGTTTGGTCTTGCACTCCTTCTTGGCTGCTATATATATGAGCAGCAAATGTTGAAGAAAGATACTCAACTCAACATACAATTCGCTCAACAAATTGGCTATACATTGCATTCCTTCCTCTCAGAACTTCCATACGTTTTTCTGAGTATATACTCCTTCGTTCTGCATTGTTTTTAACTTCAAACAAAGCAACTGTAAGTGTGATTTGCTACCGAACTTTGTGTTCGCCGAAACACTGGGGTTTGAAGTACCGCTACACCAGTGTGTTATTCGTTCTATCCTGGGAGGAAATAATCCATTACCTTGGGTACTAGGAGGGGATTAAATTCCTTAAGGAAACACTGTGAATTCAGTGGGCTCGAATTTATTATTATTGTTTCATTACGTTAACTTATATTTTGCTGAATTAATATTTACAAATACAGCAATATTGACCGGGAATAACATAGGCAAACCGACAATCACATAACACAGCTAAGATTAAACATGGTTTAATACTCCCAATGACGGAAAACTCATAAATATCTAATACAAATAACTGAAATACTGCTACAACCACCCCAAAATTTGGTGTCAACGAGTACATGAGATGAGTATCAAAACATAACCAAATCCATAGTACAACTTTTTGAGAAATAGAACAATACTAAAGAAAATAAAAGGGGAAAAAAGTCAAGGTCTGCGAACGTCATAACAGCTACCTTGAAGTCTCCAAGCACTGGTACTAGCCCTGATCTAGCAATCACCATGTCCGGATGTACCTGGATCTGCACACGAAGTGCAGAGTGTAGTATGAGTACAATCAACTCCATGTACTCAATAAGTAACAAGATTAACCTTGGTTGAAACCAGTGACGATGACAACACATGTATGATAATGACAGTAACAATAAATAACTAAGAAGAATTCTCTTAATCAATTCGTTCATGGTAAAGAAATTTAGACATGCTTTCAAGTTCAACAATTAAAGTCCAACACCAATTGGAGCAGGGCAAGTGCAACTAGCATGAGGAATGGTACATCTCTATGCCTACATGTCAAATGTATAATTTCATGAAGATATTCCCAAGTACTCACACATTCAGAATACTCAATCTGTCTAACTCAAATTCCCACTCATCACACACACACATAATCATTCAGCACTGTACGGGTGCCTTGCATCTATGCACCTCACCATGCTTGCGCTCACTGCTGGTATGTCAGAATCCGGAGGGATGAATCCTTCCCAAGCGCTAATCAAAGCCTATAAGGTCTTCTGCGGCATGCAACCCGATCCACATAGTAATAATAATAGTAAAGCCAATATGGCATGCTGCAGTGTGCAGCCCGATCTACAATAACACTCACAACACGGCTCTCAGGCCCACCTCAGTTATCAATCTCTCAAGTCCCAAGGGATCACAATCTCGTACCACTCAGCCCAAACAATGATAACATGTGATGTAACAATGAATGATAAACAAAGACTGAGATATGATATGCAAATGAAAAATCATGACTGAGTATATAATTACAGTTAAAGAAAATAACTCAAAACAACATAAATAACCTCATTAGGTCTCTACCGAATAAGCACATAGCCTAAACACGATTTCTAAAATGAATCACAACTCAATTACTCTAACGAGTAGGGATTACAGGGATAAAACAAGACTTAATAACAACACAGTACAAAAGAATCAACCCGGATCATGATTACCACGGTGCACGCTCACGCCTCTCACCTAGTATGTGCCTCACCCCAACACAACACTAATAACACGGTTTCCAAGGATAAATACCCTCAATTCCAAGTTTAGAAATGTTACTTACCTCAAAGAGCACAAATCAATACTCCAAGAAGTCTTTGCCATGTGAATCAGCCTCCGAGCGACTCGAATGTAGACAAAGCAACTTAATTCCATCAATAATAGCTATAGGAGATAATTCCAAAAGATAAAGCTAAGGTCTTTAATCAAAGTGAGAAAGTCAACTCACAAAGTCAACCCCGGGCTCGCAACTCGGGACCCGATAAAATTTATCAAATTCGAACACCCATTCAATTACCAGTCCAACCATACTAAATTCATTCAATTCCATCCACAAATCGTCCCCCAAATCATCAATTCTTACTCTCCAACAACAGCGTCTAAAGTCTCCAATTTCCACCTCAAACACACCTAAACTAGGTGTAAGAATCAATGGGTAATTAATTTTTATTAATAAAAAGGATGAATCTCCACTTACCTCTTCAATTGTATCCAAAACCCTCTCAAACATCGCTCCTAGCCGAGTTCCATAAGTCCAAAATGAGAGAAAAATACGAAACCCTTCGATTATAAGTTATGTCCAGCAAAACCGCACTTGTAGTCAATATGGTCGCATCTGCGACACCGTTTCTGCGGTAGAAGCGAAATTCACTTAACTCTCGACCAAGCACAATTGCAGCCCTCCATGCACACAAGAGGGACCGCATATGCGGTCCTGCCTTAGCTCCTGCGCGTCCACACCTGCGGAGAATCTACGCTTCTGTGACTCCAGCCCATCCTTCCCACATCCTCTCCTGCGGCAAAATTGCTCGCACCTGCGTGCTTGCAGACGTGGAAAAGACCTCGCACATGCGACCTCTTCCAAGCCCAGCTAACCTCCGCATATGTGATAAGCCTGTCACTTCTGCGACTTCTCACATGCGATCAAGACCTTGCAAATGTGATCAAATGAGAAGCCTTATGCTTCAGCAATCCCTTAAGTCCAAATATCCATCCGATTTCAATCTGAATCTCATCCATGGTCCCCAGGACCCCATCCAAACATACCAACACATCCTAAAATAAGATACGAACTTAGTCGAAGCCTCAAATCATATCAAACAACATTAAAATCAAGAATCGCACCCCAATTTAAGTGTAATGAAACTAATGACTTTTCAACTTCTAAAACCAATCCTGAACTATATCAAATCATCTCCGAATGACCACAAATTTTTCTTACTATGACACAACGGACCTATTCCAGCTCCCTGAACCAAAATTTGAACCCGGTATCATCAAAGTCAACTCTCGGTCAAACCTCTCATCCCTCCAAACCTTCAACTTTTTAACTTTCGCCAAAAGCCTCAAACCAACCTACGGACCTCCAAATAAATATCCGGACATACGCCTAAGTCCAAAATTATCCTACGAAGCTATTGGAGCCATCAAAACTCCATTCTAGATTCGTTTACATGAAAGTCAAAATCCGGTCAACTCTTTCAACTTAAGTTTTCGACCTTGGGACTAAGTGTCCCAATTTATTCTGAAATATCTTCGGAACTAAATCAACCGCCTGACAAGTCACATAGCCACAAATGAATATAGAAGATGCAATAAATAGGGAAACAGGATTATAATATACAAAATAACCGGCCGGATCGTTAAACAAAGTCAAACTAGTCAATTTGCCGATGGATTTCTCATAATACAGACATAGTTGGAAGTCTTGGGACGTTCTCATCTTGGTTTGCATTACATCGACACCTGGATGATATAAAATATAGGTAAGGGATTTCTTCACATTGTCATCTGAGTATGAGAAAGTATGCGCAAGAGTTCCTAATTTATGGACGGTTATGGGTAAAAATATTAGTTCCACCACATAAGTGCCTGGATGTGGTGCAATATCGAAAATAATGGTCTCCCATTATGGACGGATAAACGTATAGAAGCGACTCCAACAGAGAGGGATTATGATATGTATAATTAATAAATACAAGAAGTAGACAATGACCTTGAGATGATAGAAAAGGGGAAGAACCCCAAACATCTACAAAAATAAGTTGCAGGAATGAAGAATTTTTATTAATGCGAAGAGAATGAGACATTCTATGCGACTCACTAAGTTGGAAAATAATACATAAATTATTTAATCTAGGACTAGAACTAGAAAGCTTGTATGTATATAACAAGTGAAAGCGAGAAGATTAGTGCCATTAAAAATTTAACATCTCGTTCACCCATCATGATTTGAATTCTATAACTGCTTGTTGTTGGAATAGTTGCTGCCATAGGTAATGCGTGAGAACTGATTTCATCCATCATGCCCTCCTCATCCTCTGTAGGACATTCCATGACCCCTTGAGTTAGTATTGTTCCGATTGAAGGTTGTCTATCCTCATTAAAGCTGTGTTTATCATATTGGATGCTAGGATATGAGAGAGGTCAGGTGGATTGATAGAGATGGATGACAGTGACGAACGTGAATAAAGTCATGATTTTATAATAGGATGTGGAGCTCATAATATGTAATTTCTAAAGGTCTTGCGGACAAAGTAGTAATAATATCCTTAAAATCATGTCGCAATCCCCTGAACACATAAATGTTAAAGTCTAGAGGATTCAAAGGTCTACCTATGACTGCTAATTCATTGGAGAGAATCTGTGCCCTTTTGAAGGAATTGGGTATGACTTAAAATTAACCGATTTGAGCTTTTGCAATTACATATGAACGTTAAGAATTTTGGAGTTAGACGGAGAGAACAAAGTAACTAGCTTCTAAAGCATCCCAAATATCTTTGGAAGTATTCAATCTAATAGCAATGGGTATAGTTTCTTCTGAAAGATATGAATATGTGGAGACTCAAAATAAGTTGATCCTATTGGATCCAACTGGTGAATGCTAGGTTGGTTTGGATAGAACTTGATACCTCAACAACAATAACAGATTATGGACATGGTTGTGGTTCATCAATGAAATTATGAAGATTTTGTCCACGTAAAAAGGTAACAATTGAGTCTTCTAGAATATGTAATTTTTGGAGGTGAGTTTGACAAAAATAAATTGTTGAGCATGTCTAAGGGGATTTGATGAGGAAGATGACATGACCAGTGTTGGTTGGGAAGAGATGTTAGAAGGAAGGGTTGAGATAAACAATGAGTTGGAGCCGACTCTGATACCATCTTGAGATACCATTTTAGAACTAGAAGGTTTTAGGTCTTCATTTCTTTGTGTACACTGATTATTCAATATTGATAATAAAAGAGTGCATATTGTTCTAGAGGAATACAACAACTAGAGGATAGCTACGGAAGAATCTAATAACACATCTAGTTAGTTGTAGCTTCTAGATAAAGGAAACGTTGATGGAATTCGTGAATACCTTAAAAAGGATGAGGGTTGATATTGAATGCCTAAAGAAACTAAAGAGTCTTACAGAGATAAAGGTCCAAATATACCCCTATGTGGCTTTCGTCTTGTTATCAAAATCAGATCAATTTTCCATGGTGAAAAATCATTAGTGACAAGGGTATATTTGAGATGTAAGGTAATGATGATAGGTCCTATAAGACGATTGTTAAACAAAGGGCATATATAAGATAAATTGCAAATGTTTTGGGTATATTTGAACCTTGCTCTATATATTCTCAGCACAAGATATGGCTTTTTGATTTATGATTTCCAACTATATGTTGAACAGTAATACATAAGCATTAATTTCGAGTCATTGGGTAGACGAGATTTATATGTTTTGAGTTATTATAGTGAAAAAGGGTCAAATATAACCTTCTACTATTCAACATTGAGCGACATTGCTATCCATTAGACTTTTGGTCTAACTGTACAGGGTAAAATATGTTCATACTAAATGCTCACATAATAGAGCGAGACGTGGAGTCAGAGACAGATGAAGAGCGAGGCAAGTGGAAACCAAGTTAGGGGCAGCAATCTCGGTTGTCCCCGAAGGGAATATTGCTCATAAAAATAAATAAATACCGGCCACCTGGTAGCATTCAATGGAGAATATTCTGAAGTATTAAATACATAGTCCGTTATAGAGAACATGACATTCATAGCCCGACATTACACATTCTTCAATGGCCCCCATAATTATCATTTAAGAGGGGCTTGATCCTAGGACTTTGTTCCCTCGGTGCAATTATAAATAGTGAGTTCAACAACCATTGTAAAGACACAAATTTTTTGACAAACTTATGCTATATACTATTCAAAATCTCAATAACATTTTGTTTCTTGCTTGTTAACATTGTAACTATTTCCTTTGGAAGCTTTGCTCCCAGAACCAAGCTATCCGTTGTCTTATCTCGATTTCAACGCTAAGTGTTGCATTCTTATTTAATTTATTTATTATTTTGGGATAAAATCGATTCGTTTATCTATAAATCATGTATAAATTGAATTGTACCATTTTATGGGTAAACAATTTGGTGCCCACTGTGGGGCTTAGCCAATTACGTAATTGAGTTTATCCTTGTATCTATTACTAACTTGTTTGATTCTTTGTTTCTTAGCCAAAAATCTTTAAAAAGGCAGATAACGATGTCAACCTCGCACATAAAGTTAAGGCCTAGGGAAATCAGCTTCAACACGAAGGCCGGTCACTGCTACCCATAACGAGGGGGATGACCACACCGATCCATGCTGGGAAATATACACGACATGTTCGAGAGGCAACTCCCGATAATGCTAAAGACGAGCACGTCGCAGAAACAATAAGAATCCCGAGGGAGCAACAAAATTCTATTATGGGCCATATCTCACGACATGATCAGGTCATGATGAAGTTGAGGCAGGCATTGTCGGGTGCTTCCAACAACGCAAATGGACGAGGTCCAGTTCCTCTCGGTGTTCATGCAAACCAAACAACACAGAGGGTTGATAATAATACCCCGAGAGGCGAGGTCGGCTTGGACAAGGGCATGGGGTAACAGTAGCGGATCCGGTAACAACAATGAGAATTATCCCTTTAAAATCGAACTTATGCCATTTATGAGAGAAATAAATGCCCGACTGGGCCAGATTCTGGGCGCACTGCTAGTATTGAAAGGACCAGATTCAAAGAAGTACACCCAGTTTCCGTTCAAACCAAGCGCGACACCGGAGTTGATCTCGAAGCGATTCAAAATGCCAGATGTGCCAAAATACGATGGAACTTCGGATCCTCAGGAGCACATCACTACCTATACAACAACGGTGAAAGGAAACGACTTAGTATCGCACGAGATTGAGTCAGTCTTGTTGAAGAAGTTTGGGGAGACCCTCAAGAAAGGGGAACTGATATGGTACTCACTTTTACCTGAGCACTTAATAGATTCCTTCGAGATGCACGCAAATTCTTTTATCAAGGCCCATACCTGGGCCAGGCAGGTACAAGCCTAAAAGGCTGACATATTCAGAATTGCACAAGGAGAGTCTGAATTGCTGCGGGGGTTCGTGACCAGATTCCGGGAGGAAATGATGCTGCTACCGATCGTGCTAGATGAATGGGCAGATGAGGCATTTACTAAAGGGCTGAATCTGAGAAGTTCTGATGCTTCCCGTATATTGAAAGAAAGTCTGCTCGAGTTCCAGGCAATAACATGGGTGAATGTTCATAACCAGTATGATTTGAAGATAAGAATTGAGGATGACCAGCTCGGTTTCCCATCATAATCCCAGGGTCGGGTCTGGGAGAAGAATAAGGAAAAGTTGATGGATGACTTCGACGCGGACTAACGGTCTTTTAGAGGTAAACGTCTGCCTTATGAAAGGGCCGAAAGACACGATAGGGGTTTTCGATCGGCGGACAAATTCGTTACCGATGTGAGAGTTGATCGCGACAGAAATAACAGATCAATGCAGGACAAAGAGGTATCGGGCTCTCGAGACTCCGCCTACCCCAGATTATCCGAAGACTACTTCAACTTCAACATGGTGGAACTAGTGTCGGCTATGAGGAACATTAAGGAAGCACGGTTGATCTCGTCCAATTTCACTCCTCTCTTTGAGGTTATGAAAATGGTCGATGCAATAGTAATACCCAACAAGAGTTGGGGTCGAATTCCGCACGGAGCTATATGTATGGATGTTAGTAGTATATATCTTACCGCGTGATTTCGTATATCTAAATTTGCACTAACGTAATATTTGTTTTTTTTGTTTAAAAATCTATACTAAACTATGATTGTGATTCAAAGAATGAAACTAGGAAATTGTTTTTGTTGTTTTCCAAATGATATAAAAGTCCTAGGTCTATGACCTTAATATGGGTGTTTTCCTAATGAATTGTAAAATTTAAAGCTTGTTTTATTGGTCGGGATGTATTATAGCTATCAACACTCAAATACCCACTCAATACCTCTCGGTCAGAGAGTGATTTTTTCCAATTTGTCTTTCTCAAGTCCAAATGAGTATTGAACAAAATAGTTGATAAGAAGCTCAAGTCGGGTTTTACTATCTCTAGGGTAAACCCTTTAATTAGGTTTATCAATCTCTCGATTAAATCAATTTCTTGTTAGCCAAGGTTTTCTAGGCTATGTCTCTCTTTCTCAAGTAGAGACTAAGCCAAATAGGCATGATTTAATGTTTGCAACCATTAATTCTTCAAATAAAAACAAGAACAAGGCTAGATAATAAATACCCAACCATAAACAAGCAATATATCAAATACCCATTAAGTTTACACACTAGGGATAAGTCACAATCCTAGTAAAAATTTAGCTACTCATGCTTAAACTAGAAGAAACAGAAGAAGAAATGATAATTAGACCCATATTGATAATTAAAATGATGAAATCAATATTCAAAAAGCTCAACATAGCAAAAACTACTAAAAAGAGTAAAATAAACCATCTAATATAGCAGCTGATGTCAAAAGTTAACCTAAAAAAAGTAAAACTCTTCTATTTATACAAAGCTAGAATTTTTGGACAAAAATACCCTTACGGAGGTTCTGCAGCCGCACAATTCCATGTGCGGTATGCACTTCGCTTCAGCATGAAAAGGTTGGAAATCTGCGGCTGCATAATAATGAAGTGCATCCGCACTGCCCTCTTTCTTCGGTCCGCACAATAATGTCTGCGGCCGTACTTTGTTCTTCTACGGTTCGCACAAGGAATTGTGCGGCCGCGTAGCTCTTCTTCTGCGGCTGCACTTGTGTTGGACTGGAGTTGCAGGTTCTATGAAATTTTTCTATGACCCAGCTTTTGCGGCCACACAATTCGTGTGCGGTCCGCATCTTGCAACATTCTCTGATGGAATTGCTTCATGACCTGTGGCCGCAGATGATATTCTGCGATCCACACTTTGAGCTTTTGTGCCTATTTTTGTCCTTGAGTTCAGATTACTCCTTCTTGAGTTGGATTTCATCTCAGGAGCTCATCTTCCAATATTCCTGTAATTAAGTATATTTCATCAATTTTCGGGAACACAATTAAGCACTTTTGGACAAAAACGAAAGCTAAAAGGTGCTAATAAGTAGTCAAAATCCTCACTTATCAAACTCACCCAAACTTAAGCTTTTGCTTGTCCTCAAGCATATAAAGTAGTTCCCTCCTCCACAAGTTAAGAGCCATTCCAGCTAATCAAAGGTGAATCAATCACACATCAATTGGGACCAACAATTACCTATGACACTTATGAATTATCAAGAAGGCAACAAGTTAAACTTTTAAGAACGGATGGTTCTAATGTGACACTTGAGCATCAAGAGTTAACTTTATTCATCAAGGAATCTCGCTCTTTCATGTAGGTCATTCTGGATCCCAAACTCCTCCTCCTCTACTCTCCGTTTTCCTATCTCACTTAAGAATATAGAACTCAATTCAAATATTTGTGAAAGGTTCATTCATCTCTCTCAAAAGAATGTCGCAAGTACGGCTTAAAGTACCATAGGATTGCCCCACATGTAAATCACCATTAATGTAAGCTTACTCGGCTTGAAATCACGTTGGACTTTTCGGGATGAAATGAAGGCTTTTGGACTAAGGTTGGATAAGCTATGATAGAACGAGTTCACCTTTCCTTAAGCACTCCATTTTCTTTTATTAGCTCATGCTTTTGCCAACTTTTTGAGGCATTTTCTTTTCCTTAGGGGAACTAGAGAAACTTAACATCACTCTTTCTTGGTCATGATATTCATTTTCTCCTTCTTTGCTTTTTCCATGCTTCGCATCATTACTTTTCTTTGAATTCCTTCAACTTTTCAACTTATTCACTTTCTTTTTGTATTTTTCTTTTTGTTATTTCTTTTTCTTGACTTTCGTTTTCCTCATTTCTTTTCTCTTTTGTCTTGATACCTTTTTCAAACTCCTCGTCTCTCCCCCATACTTACGTTTTTAGCCAATTGTTTCACAAGAGTGTTGAGGAAAGCTCGGGTGCCAAGAGAGGGTCACAATAAGACGGGTAAAGGCTTGTAACGTGGTTATCAAATGAGAAAGGCTTTAGGCTCAATTGAGTTGACTAGTTATAACAACATTGGTGGGCCATGGAAAATTTCAAGCGGGTCAAGGAGAGCCTACAATCACTTCTCAAACCAAGCAAAACTTAAAATTTTGCATAGAAACACATTCGGGGCAAGTTCTAGACCATTTACACGGGTACTTGGACTTGCAACAATAACATCTCACCTCTCACGCAACTGGATTTTTAAAGAGGATAGAGTCGAGAGCCCACAACAACCATATTCAAGATTGAAAATCACTACGGTTCGACTAAACCACTTGATGATTGTCTAAGTTAACACAAGAGTCAAATGGTCACTAGCTAGAGCTATTTCTTTCTAACAACCTTATTTTTAACCATAAGCACATAGTTAAGTGTGTTGGTACCAAGTAAAGCATGTTTGACATTTCGAGCATGACTCAATTAGATCTTTTTATTCATTATTACTACTATTATTACCTAACTACCAACAACAGACTCAATCCCTTAAGAAGGTTGTAACGCCATCCTTCGTTGGGAAGAGTCACCCGGTTCACACAAAAACCAACTTTTGGAAAGAACCATGGCATTAAAAAAACCAAAGGCTTATTATCCACTAAAACATAAAAATAAACTATTAAAGCAAAAAGAAGCTACCACTTCAAAAAGCAAATAAAAAAAAAGCTACCGAGTCAAAAAGAAGACAAACATAAAGATAAAGAAGTTAATAAAGCAAAAACAAACTATTGAAAGCTAAACGAATATACATAACGAGAAGTAAGGAAAAAATAGTACTAAGTTAATTACATGCCAATTTGTCTCATAGTTATCAAAATACCTCATTAGAATCATCAAAATGTCAAAGAAACTCCACCCACTGAATAATAATAAGCATTGTCCCCAATGCTTAATAAAATAAGAGTATAAGAAGGGCGAGAGTGAAGAAAACTCCCTATGTCTCTGTAGCCTTCTCTGTGTCCCCAGCAGTGACACTGACCTCAGTCTCTAATTGGATCTCATCATCCTAAAGTCTGGGAGTAGCTGGGTTGATGAACATCAAACGGACTGCCTCAGCAGTGTCAACAGCAAGTTCTGGCTCCTCAGACTGGACAACTGCTGCGGTGGTCTTCGTGGGAACTGTGCCTGGGTGGTGCGATTCTATCAACATGTTGAATGGAATGTCTCCGACTGCTGCAAGCTTGGTGATCTGTCATCGGAGCTTATCCACCGGTTTCTTCGAAGCCTGTGACTTCCGCATCTTCTTTACTTCTTTGCCCAATTCTTCAATCATGGACCCATGTTGTACCAGAGTAGCCATGATAGTGTTCTGGTTGTCCAGGATCTTCTTCAATGTTTCTTCGATTGTGGGAGGAATCTGGGGTGCCGGAGAGGATGACTGTGCTACAACCTGACTGGATGTGTCAGTCAGCTTTGTAGTAGCTATCTGCATCCAGTTGTTGAGGCTCGCCAGTGTCTGGGAGACTCGCAGCACAGAGAGTGGAGCAGATGGCATCGGTACCGGCTTCAAAGCCGAGGTGGGAGGTACTGAGGCTGAAGGTGGAGGCATTGCAGCTGCACTGGTAGAAGGCTCTGCTAAAGTGGATGGCATATTAGCTGTCTCTATACCCACCACTGCTGCCTCATCAGACTGGCCTACGGTGGTAGTCGGCTGATCCTTTATCTTGGGGTTGTGTGCATCCATCAGAGAATACCAAGTTCTTTGCCCGAACCTTCGTGTCATAGTCTATGGGCTCTACATGTGCATCCGTAAGGTACTCAATGATGGTGTTGGGATACAGGTAGGAAGTAACAGCCTGCCTGACAACCACTAACATTACGGCACCCACATTGATCGGGTACCTATCCATAATAGAGGCGACTAGGACTGTTTGTGGAATCGGTAAGTTTGTCTCATTTTGGCACGGGTCTAGTCTGCTGCATACGAAGGTCTGCCATCCCTTCACATCGAAATTTAGGGTGTTCCGCTGAATATGAACTTTTGTAGTGATCCATGGTGGTGGTGGCCCCGGGATTACAAGAAGCTCGGCTAGCCAAGGGCGAGCTGAATCACCCATTGCCAGCTTCTCGAAGTACTACACTGGCTCCACATCCTCAAACCCCAAGTAGTAGTTCAGTGTGATCTGGTCGAACCGCACCTTCAGATTCCTCACTTTTGTAACTTTGGTCTCTTTTTTGATATGTGCCACATTGGCATAGAACTCCCGGACCAAGTATTCTTTTGAATCCATAATTGACTGGGTGAACCACATCCACCCCTTTCTCTCTCGGAACTACCTCAATACTTCTGGATTGTACTTGTCAAGATCTCTAAGTCAGTATTGCCGCTCAAGAGTAAGCGATCTCACTAGCCACCACTTACGAAAACTAGTGAAGGCAGCTAGACTCACAATCCGGTCCTCCCAGAACTCTTTCTTCTTCGACCTCTCAAGGCCGGTAACTGTGGTCCCCTACCATCGTCCGAAATATCATCCACAGCAGCTGCTTGTGCTTCAGGGACAGGTAGAAGAGGACTCTGAAGCCTGATTTGCATTCTCCGAACCCTTAGAAGTGCTATGTGAGGAGGAAGGTTTGTCTCTAAGTTGGTACCTTCCCTGCGGCTGTTGTGGGTGTGATTAAACCACAGGCTGCTCTTGCATTGAGTTGCCCTCCGATGCTTCCCGAGATGGGGCATATGAACTAGATTCGGAGGGCTCGGGCTGCCTTCCTCGGCCTACTGTGGCTTTCTTGATGATTACCCTTTGGAGGGCGTGGGGTAAATTTCTTTTGCCTCTACCTCTGCCTCTGGGAGGCTCACCCCTCCCCTATGACGTGTCACCATGACCTGGAGATCTGACCATTTTCTGTAACAAGCTACATCAGAAGTCAGTTGTAATTCAATTAAACACAGACAGTGATAATAATGTTAAACCAGAGTGTAGGGTGGGGAAGTGCGGTCCGCATAATTGCAAGTGCGGCCGCATACTGGGTTGTACAGACCGCACAATTTGGAAATGCGGCCGTAGTGATGAAACTGCGGTCCGCATAAGTTTGAGTGCAACCGCACATCTGAAGTGTGGTCCGCACAATTTTTATTCCGGCTGCACATTGGATACTTCAAAATAACAACTCTCTGAAGATAGAGATTGGTCTGATCTGCCGCCGCACACATATTTTTGCGGTAGCGGTGGAATTTTTGCAGTCCGCACAATTTCAAGTACGGTCCGCAGAATCATGCTTCACCAACTGCCCTAATCTCCACTTCTGCAGACCGCACAATTTCTTGTGCGGCCGCAGATTTCAAAATTAAATCGGCCAGACTTTCTAAGGGTTTCAATTTTATTCAAAAATTCGACATGGTAATAGAAATAAAACATGATAATTAAGATACCCATTCCCCAAATGGCTATTAGGAGTTGACCCAACACAATTTAAACCCCCACACAGACATAAAATTGACCTCTAGTGTCAAATGGACTAAAATAAATAACAAATTATAAATTAAACTAAGAAAATTGAAGAATCCTAGAAGTGATTTGAGCATACCAAATTTGAAGTAATGCAGATGAGTGATCACATATGTTATGCTTGAGAACAATTACTTTAGTAAGAAATATCAATTTTTTACGAATTTGAGCTCAGAGAGGGAAAAAGTCAAACAGTAGCCCCACAAGTACTATTTATACTGAAGGGCCAAACTTAAGGGACAAGAGATCGAGTGCGGACGCAGAATTACTTCTGCGGTCCGCACTCTGCTACTTGGTAGTTCAAATGCCTTTGATCATCTGTGGTCCGCAGATTTAGCTGCGCGGCCGCATATTTTGGTGCGGACCACAGATTTCATGGTGCTGCCGCACTTTGGCTGTTTCACTGACAAACAAACTTCAGAGAGTTTGCATTTTTCATCTCAATTTGTGCGGCCGTAATTGCCTTTTGCTGTAGCATTCAAAATTATGCGGTCCGCACTTTTTCCATACTTAGCCAATTTGTTTTCTGAGCACAGTTCCTTTAAAGCACACTCAATCCTGCAACACACTTCAAATCTAGTTAGCACAAAATAATACCTATCTATAAAAGAAAAAGAGAAAAAGAAAATAAACATGGGTTGCCTCCCAAGAAGCGCCCGATTTAACGTCGCGACATGACGCAGATTACCATCACTTCAAATGATTAAGTTCCACCACGTGGCCATCATCAGTTTGTCCAAATAATACTTCACCCGGTGACCATTGACTCAGAATACCTCATCATTTTTGTTCTTCAAGTCCAATGCACCAAAAGGTGTCACACCCACAATTTCAAAGGGACCACTCAATTCGGATTTCAGCTTTCCGAGAAACATCTTCAATCGTGAGTTGAATAAAAAAACAAGATCGCCTACCTTGAAGTCCTTGTCTTGGATGTATTTGTCATGAAGGTACTTCATTTTCTCTTTGTACAAGGACGAACTTTCATATGCATGGTACCTGAACTCATCTAATTCATTCAATTATGCAACCCGCAAGATAACGGTTGCATCCCAATCAAGATTTAACTTCTTTAAAGCCCACAAGGCTTTGTGCTCGAGTTCTACCAGAAGATGACAAGCTTTGCCAAACACCAACCGGTATAGAGACATCCTGATAGGAGTTTTGAAAACAGTCCGATAAGCCCATAGTGCATCATCAAGCTTCTTTGACTAATCCATCCGGTCAACATTCATTGTTTTAGACAAGATACTATTTACCTCCCAGTTGGAGACTTCCACTTGACTGCTAGCTTGAGGATGATAGGGAGTCGTAACTTTATGAGTGACACCATACTTGCTAAGCAAGGTGTCAAAAGCCTTGTTGCAAAAATGCGACCCCCATCGCTTATGATAGCTCGCAGAGTACCAAATCTTGTGAAAATATTCTGCTTCAAAAATGCCACCACACTACTCGCTTTATTGTTGGGTAGAGTAACGGCCTCAACCAATTTAGACACATAATCAACCGCGACCAAGATGTAGGTGTTTTCCAAATAACTCACAAAGGGACCCATGAAGTCAATACCCCACACATCAAAGATATCAATCTCTAAAATGGTAGTGAGAGGCATTTCATTCTTCTTCGAAATTCCACTGGCCCGTTGGCATTCATCACATCTTTTCACCATATCACTTGCATCTTTGTAGAGAGTGGGCCAATAGAAACCGCAACTTAGCACTTTAGCCACCGTTCTTGCTCCGCCATGGTGACCACCATAAGGAGAAGAGTGACAATCTTCAAGAATAACATTTTGCTCTTCATCCGGTACACATCTTCTAATTACCCCATTCGTGCAAATCCAGAAGAGGTAAGGCTCGTCCTAATAATAATCTTGACAAATCCCGTTTGAGCTTCTTCCTTTGATTTGAAGAGAACTCATCCGGTATGATTCCACACACAAGGTAGTTTGCTAGATTAGCAAACCATGGCACCGCCTTCATTGAAATAGCCAAGAGTTGCTCATCGGGGAAGGAGTCATTGATTTCAAGGCCATCATGCGACCTCCCCTCCTCCTCCAAATGAGAAAAGTGGTCTGCCAATTGATTTTCACTCCCTTTTCGATCTTGGATGTCAATATCAAACTCTTGCAACAATAGCACCCATCTCATCAACTGAGCTTTTGAATCTTTCTTGCTCAACAATAACCTTTGCACCCATCAAGTATGGGCGAAACTTCTCAATAGCAAACGCAATGGCAAAGAGCTCTTTTTCAGTAATGGTGTAATTGACTTGGGCATCATTCATGGTCTTACTAGCATAGTAGACCGAATGAAAAATCTTGTTGATACGTTGCCCCAAAACTGCTCTAACCACTACATCACTCGCATCGCACATGAGCTAAAAAAGAATACTCCAATTAGGAACGGTGATGATAGGAGTTGTTGTCAACTTGAACGAGCAATTCAAAGGCTCTCATGCAAGCATCATTGAAGTGAAATTTAACTTCTTTCTCCAAAATCTTGCACAAGGGGTTCACCACTTTGGAAAAATCCTTTATGAAGTGCCGGTAGAACCCCGCGTGACCCAAGAAACATCTCACTCCTTTCATGAATGTTGGAGATGGAAGTTTAGAAATCACCTCTATTTTTTCCTTGTCGACCTCAATGCCCTTCTTTGAAATTTTGTGGCCAAGGACAATGCCCTCCTCGACCATGAAATGACATTTCCCCCAATTCAATACTAAGTTCGTTTCTTCACACCTTGCCAATACTTTATCCAAAATTTCCAAGCAATCATCAAAGGAATCCCCGACTATCGAAAAGTCATCCATGAAGACTTCAAGGTAGTCCTCTACCATATCTATAAAGATCGCCATCATACACCGTTGAAAAGTGGATGGTGCATTGCATAAGCCAAATGGCATCCGCTTGAAAGTGAAAGTGCCATAGGGACAAGTGAAAGTTGTTTTCTCTTGATATTCCGGGGCAATAAGGATTTGATTGTAGCCTGAATATCCATCTAGAAAGCAGTAGAACACCCGACCGGCCAACCTATCAAGCATTTTGTCAAGAAAGGGTAGTGGGAAATGGTATTTTCTTTATGACTTTGTTTAGCTTACGATAGTCCATACACACTCTCCGCTCGGTCACTGTTCTTGTGGCAATCAACTCGTTCTTATCATTGGTGACCACAGTTATACCTCCCTTCTTCGGGACACATTGCATCGGAGAAGTCCACAAACTGTCGAAAATAGGGCAGACCACCCTGACATCCAACCATTTGATAATCTCCTTTTTGACCATGTCTTGCATGGCTTCAATGAGTCTCCTTTGATGTTCAATGGATGGCTTGGCATTGTCCTCCAAGTTAATCTTGTGCATGCAAAATACGGGGCTTATTCCCTGAATATCCGCCAAAGTCCACCCAATAGCTTTCTTCCTCTTGTGGAGCACCTCCAATGTAGAGTCAACCTGCACGTTAGTCAAACAAGAGGAAAGAAAAGATGGTAAAGTAGAACAAGGGCCAAGGAATTCATACCTGAGATGTGGAGGCAATGACTTCGACTCCAAGATAGGAGGCTCTTCAATTGAAGGCTTTGTAGGGGAGTTTTCCTATTCTCAAGATCCAAGGAAAGCTTCCGGGGTGCATAGTTGTATGACCCTATTCCTTGTAAAGAATTAACATATTCCATGAAGCCATCCATCTCGTCATCATCAAAATTTAGCAAGACGGTCTCCAACATGTCAGCCACATTAATCGTGGAACTTGTATCATCAATAATCACATCGGTCACCAAGTCCACGAACGAACACACTTCTTTGCTATTCGGTTGCCTCATAGATTTGCACACGTGGAACACTACCTTTTCATCACCCACCCGGAAAGTGAGGTCACTGGCTTCCACATCAACTAGAGCCTTCCCCTTAGCAAGGAAAGGTCTACCAATAATAATCGGGACCTCATAGTCCACTTCACAATCAAGAATAACAAAATCCGCCGGGAGAATGAACTTGTCAACTCGAACCAATACATCCTCAATCGCCCCCAATGGTCTCTTCATTGTACGATCAGACATTTGTAATTTCATAGATGTGGGTCTTGGTTGCCCAATTTCTAATGTCTTAAAAACTGAATAGGGCATCAAATTGATACTCGCCCTAAGATCACAAAGAGCTTTTGCAAACTCGGCACTTCCAATGGTACAAGGGATTATGAAAGAACCGGGATCTTCCAACGTAGGAGCCATCGAATACACAATCGCACTCACTTAGTGCGTGACTTTGGTAGTTTCAAAATTCATCAACCGCTTCTTTGTCACCAAGTCCTTCATAAATTTTGCATAACCGGGCATTTTCTCCAAGGCTTCAACAAATGAAACATTTATCGAGAGACTCTTCATCATATCAATGAACTTTTTGAATTGATTCTTGCCATTTTTCTTGGCAAGTCTTTGAGGATAGGGAGGAGGTGGATTAGGAAATGGTGCCTTAGCTTTTTGCACTACCGGTTCCGGTATGTCAATCACATGATCCCTAGATAGGTTCACATCCTCTTGAGTCTCTTCCACCGTGTCATCAATATCAATCCGCACTTCCTCATTTGCGTGCACAATATTGTTTGGTATCTCCTCTTCCTCTACCAGTTGCTCATCATCCACAAGTTGCCTTTTACTTGAGGTAGGTGCATTCCCACCTCTTCCACTTCTTGTAGTAACGGCCATGGCATGCACCATATTGTTTCCACCCTTCGGGTTCACCACCGTATCACTTGGTAGTGCCCTATTAGGACGAGAATTTAAAGCTTGAGAGATTTGACTCATTTGCACTTCTAAGTTTCAGATTGACGTGTTATGTGAACTAAGTTGGGCATCAGAATCGGTATTCTTCTCCATCATTTTCTTGAACATGTTCTCAATATGACTCATTTTATTGTTAGAGGAACTAGGACCATGAGAAGGATAAGGAGGTGGGTTGCTCGGTTGTTGATTCATCGGGGGCCTTTGAAAACCCGACCCCCGATTTCCTTGGTTGTTGTTCCACCCGCCTTGGTTGTTGCCTCCCCAATTGCCTTGATTGTTATTGTTTTGCCAATTCCCTTGGTTCTTGCTTCCACTCCAATTGCCTTGATTGTTTTCACTATTCCAATTACCTTGGTTATTAGAATTCCAATTGCCTTAATTATTTCAAGGTCTCCATTGTTGTTGACTAGGGCCTTGGAAGTTGTTTCTTTGCCCTTGAAGGTTGTTCACATATTGGACCTCTTCCTCTTGATCATTGTAAGAATCACCTTGATCAAAGCCACTATCATCTTGCACAAGATTGTCCACTCTTTGTTGCACTTGTGGAATTATTGTTCTTCTCTTGTTTACCATCATATTGACTCCCTCCATAGCATTGACTTGCCTCGAGTTTTATACTTGTTGAAGTTGAGCCTTTGCTAATTGTGGTTGTCAACTCAGCTATGACTTGCCCATGATCATGTAACTCTTTACGAAGAAGAATCACATTTGGATTACCTTATGGAACATTGGCTCTAGATTTCCATGCCGATGAAGTGTCCGTTATCTCATCCAAAATATCACGCGCCTCTGCATAGGGCATAGTCATTAAGCTCCCACCGGCAAGTTGGTTCACTACACATTGGTTGGTAGTATTAATCCCCCGATAGAAAGTTTGTTGAATCATGTTCTCCGTCATATCATTATTGGGGCACTCTTTCACCATTGTTCTATACCTTTCCCATATCTCGTGCAGTGGTTCATTGGGCTCTTTCTTGAAAGCTAGAATTTCATCCCGAAGAATAGCCATGTGCCTTGGAGAGAAGTACTTTGAAATAAATTTCTCCACTAGTTCATCCCAATTATGAATGGAATGATTTAGCAAACATTCCAATCAATCTAAAGCTTTTCCCCATAGAGAGAAGGGAAAAATCCTTACCCTCAAAGCATCTTTAGAGACATTTTTTTGTTTCATCCCCCAACACGTATTTACGAACCCCTTCAAATATTTATATGCATTTTGACTCGGTGCACCGGTGAAGAACCCTTGTTGCTCGAGCAAAGTGAGCATCACATTAGTTATTTGGAAGTTGTCCGCCCTAATACGGGGATGGACTATAGCACTTTCATACCCTTCATTTGGCAACACCCGGTGTGGAGCCGCTCGTGGTGGAGGTGGGGGTGGAGTGGGTACAATTTCTTGAGGTGGTCGTCCTCGTTTATTGGCCTGAGGTTCAAGAGAGACCTCATCCATTTGATCATCCTCAACATCCACATCCCCCACGGCTATGTTTCCGAGATCATTGTTTGCCATGATTGCACCTATAATACTCACACGTTAGTAACATGGAAGGAAAAGAAGATATCCCCAACACACACCTAACTATATAGCTAACACCGGTTTTTTAGCTCCCCAGCAACGGTGCCAAAAAATGATCTCGTCCTATTTCACTCCTCTCTTTGAGATTATGAAAACGGTCAATGCAATAGTAATACCCAACAAGAGTCAGGGTAGAATTCCAGAGGGAGCTATATGAATGGGTGTTAGTAGTATATATCTTAGCGCGTGAGTTCGTATATCGAAATTTGCACTTCTGCAATATTTTGTTTTTTTGTTTAAAAATCTAAACTAAACTATAATTGCGATTCAAAGAATGAAACTAGGAAATTATTTTTGTTGTTTTTCAAATGATATAAAAGGCCTAGGGCTATGGCCTTCACCTAGGTGTTTGCCTAATAGGTTGTAAACTTTAAAGTTTGTTTTATTGGTCGGGATATATTATAGCTATCAACACTCAAGTACCCACTCAATACCTCTCGTTCAGAGAGTGATTTTTATCAATTTGGCTTTCTCAAGTTCAAATGGGTATTGAACTAAATAGTTGATAAGAAGCTCAAGTCGAGTTTTACTATCTCTAGGTTCAACCCTTTAATTGGGATTATCAATCTCTCGATTGACCCAATTTCTTGCTAGCCAAGTTTTCCTAGGCTATGTCTCTCTTTCTCAAGTAGTGACTAAGTCAAATAGGCATGAATTAATATTTGTAACCATTAATTCTTCAAATAAAAACAAGAACAAGTCTAGATTATAAATACCCAACCATAAATAAGTAATAAATCAAATACCCATTAAGTTTACACACTAGGGTTGAGTCCCAACCCTAGTGAAAATTTAGCTACTCATGCTTAAACTAGAAGAAACAGGAGAAGAAATAAAAATTAGACCCATATTGTTAATTAAAATGATGAAATCAATATTCAAAAAGCTCAAAATAGCAAAAACTACTAAAAAGAGTAAAAGAAACCGTCTATTGTAGCAGCTGATGTCAAAAGTTAACCTAAAAAAAGTGAAACTCTTCTATTTGTACAAAGTTAGAATTTTCAAATAAAAATGCCCTTTCGGAGTTTCTGCGGCGGCACAATTTCATGTGCGGTCCGCACTTTGCTTCAGCTTGAAAATGTTGGAAATTTGCGACCGCATAATAATGTAGTGTGGTCGCACTACCCTCTTTCTGCAGTTCACACAATAATTTCTGCGGCCACAGTTTGTTCTTCTACGGTCTGCACGTGGAATTGTGCGGCGGTATAATAATTGTGCGGTACACACTTGTGTTGGATAGGAGGTGAAGGTTCTCTGAACTTTTGCTTTGACCCAGCTTTTGCTGATGCACAATTCGTGTGCGGTCTGCATCTTGCAACATTCTTTTATGGAATTGCTTCACGACCTCCGACCGCAAACGATATTCTGCGGTCCTCACTTTGAGATTTTGTGCCTATTTTTGTTCTTGAGTTCAAATTACTCCTTCTTGAGTTGGATTTCATTTTGGGAACTCATCTTCCAAAATTCCTGCAATTAAGTACATTTCATCAGTTTTCGGGAACATAATTTAGTGTTTTTGGACTAAAACGAAAGCTAAAAGGCGCTAATAAGTAGTCAAAATCCTCACTTATCAATGATTCCCGAGGCTGATGAGATCCGATCCCAGTCAGAGAGATTTTAATTTATGGTGCGAGTACCATGGGACCAACGACCACTGGACTGGGGACTGACAACATCTGTGCTAGGAGGTGGCAACATTGTTGAAAAATGGACATCTGAGAGAGTTCTTAAGTGACTAGGCAAAAAAATAATTATGGTCGCAATTGGGATAACGCGGAACCCTCAAAAGTAGGAGAAGATCCCCCTCGTCTGACAATCAACATGTTTTTTTTTGGGGGGGGGGGGATGTGATTAATTGTGTAACTTTCTTGGCAGCAACAAAGATGAAGGTATCAGTGACCCATAGCAGGGGACTTTGGGAAGACGACATCACCATCATAGAAGAGGATAGAGATGGACTCCTATTACCACACAATGATGCCTTGGTAATCTCTCTTAATATTTTAGATTTTAAGATTAAATGTGTTTTGGTGGACCCGGGGAGTTCAGCCAACATTATCCAATGGAGAGTAGTGGAACAAGCCATGCTAACCAGAAGCATTATTCCGAGGGGAAATCCTGCTACCCACGAATGCCAAAGGGGTAATAAAAACGACCCTTTTTGAAGTAGTAGATGATAATATGGGTTACAATATCATTCTTGGAAGACCATGGTTGCACGAGATGAAGGTTGTGCCATTAACATACCATCAAATTCTGAAATTCCCAACGCTGGAGGGAATTAAACAGATAAGAGGAGATCAACCAATATCAAGGGATATGAACGCGATCTTAGTTTCCAGTAGCAAAGGAAGGAGCATGCAACATAGCAATTACAGGAACCGATGCTTGCTCCCGATCCGAAAGAATACAACAGAGGGAGGAGTTGTCGTAATCCTATCAGGTACCAAGATATTTCTAGGTACCATAAAAAACGGATGCAACTAAATCCACAGCAGAAGAACTTGAGCAACAAATAGGGATATGATTGTTTAACGTTGATTATTTTGCGTGGTCAGGATCTATAAAATTCCTTAAATTTAACGTTGACTGTTTTGCGTGGTCGCATGTGGATATGACAGGTATTCCGCCAATAGTGGTCGTGCACAAGCTAAGCCTAGATTGTAACATCCCTTTGGTAAGGTAGAAAAACTACACTATAGCCGAGGTTAGAAACAAATTCATCAAAGAAGAGGTAACTCGTTTACTTGATATTTGTTCAATCTAGGAGATAAAGTATCCTGGCTGGCTAGCTAATGTAGTAGTGGTTCCAAAGAAGAATAATAACTATGTGCGTAGACTATAAGGATCTAAATAAGGCATGCCCAAAAAACTCGTTCCCGTTGCCAAACATCGATCAAATGATTGATGCGACGGCCGAGCACGCGTTGATGAGTTCCCTCGATGCTTACTCCGGGTACAACCAAATCAAGATGAACCCGGAGGATCAGGAAATTCGTTCATAATGAAATTCGGCACATATTGCTATAATGTGATGCCTTTCAGGCTTAAGAATGTCAGAGCCACTTATCAGAGACTTGTAAATAAAATGTTTGAGAAACAAATAGGGAAAATAATGGAAGTTAACATAGATTATATGCTGGTTAAGTCTTTGAACGTAGATGATCATGTTAAATACCTACAAGAAACCTTTGACATCCTACGAAAGCACAACATGAAGCTTACCCTCGAAAAGTGTGCATTCAGAGTCAGCTCCGGTAAGTTCTTGGGGTTCCTGGTGTCACAAAGGGTGATCAAAGTCAATCCCGATAAAATTAAAGCCATCGAGCACATCCCAGAGAAGATATCAAACGTGAAAGAGGTTCAAAGGTTGACAGGAAGACTGGCCGCTTTAAGCAGATTCATTTTTCGGTCTTCAGAAAAATGTCATCACTTGTTTTCACTTCTCAAAAAGAAGAATAGCTTCGAATGGACTTCGGAATGTAGAGCATGCTCTGAAGGATTTGAAAAAGTATTTATCGAGCCCTTAATTATTGTCAAAACCGGAGGAAGACGAGTAGTTACCGATTTACTTAGTGTTCTCTAAGGTAGAGGTAAATGTCGTTTTAGTCCATGAGGATGAAGGTACACAATCTACTATCTATTATGTTAGTAAAGTTTAACGGGTGCGGAAACCCACTACCCACTTCTCGAAAAATTGGCCTTAGCTCTAGTAGTCGTCGTTTGAAAGCTTAGACCGTATTTTCAATGTCATCCGATAGTCCTCGTGACAATCTTTCCCCTGCCAAATATAGTTCACAAATCTGAACTTTCAGGTTGACTGGCCAAGTGGGCAGTCGAAATGAGTGAATTTGACATATAGTATAAACCTAGAACTGCGATTAAGTCATAAGTTTTGGCCAACTTTATGGCCGATTTCAGTCCAAGACTACTGCCTTTGGCTACCAAAGAAGCGGTGATGGTGTCAGAATCGACATCGAGAGTTTGGACCTTGTTTACAGATGGAGCTTCCAATATGAAACGGTCCAGGCTCGGTGTAGTCCTAATCACGCCTTCGGGAGAAACCCTCAGGCAAGCCATAAGAACTGTTCCTCTAACTAAAAATGAAGCCGAGTATAAGGCATTGATTGCAGGTCTCGAGCTGGCCCAAAGGCTAGACTCCGAGGTTATAAAAAAACAAATGTGATTTTCAACCGGTAGTAAATCAGGTCTACTGAATCTTTGAAGCCAAAGAGGAACGCATGCAATAATATGTAGTGAAAGTCCAAGCTCTGCTCGTACGGTTCAGGGAATGGTTAATTACCCACATCCTGAGGGACGAAAATGTTGAAGCGGACGCACTAGCCAATCTTGGATCACCCACGAAAATGAAGGGATCGGACTTCGGTACGGTCGTGTAGCTTGTGCATTCGGTATTGGACGTGGATGGCTATTATGAAGTAAACACGACCAATTTGGCCTGGGACTTGAGGGACAAAATCATTGACTATATCGAGCACAGAAAGCTACAGAGGATCTAAAGGCATCCTGAGCATTGCGCACTAAAGCAGCCCGATACTGCTTCAGGGGAGGTCATTTTTTATAGAAAATCTTTTCAAGGCCCATCGGCCCGATGTTTAGGAGCCTCCGAAGCTAATTACGTCATGAGTGAGGTTCACGAAGAATTCTGCAGAAACCGCTCGGGGGCGGGGTCTTTGGTATTAAAACTGATTAAGGAGGGATACTACTGGCCCCCGATGGAATAAGACGCTAAGGCATATGTTCAAAAATGCGATAAGTGTCAAAGCCACGCACCGTTGGTACATCAATCTGCAGAATTATTGCACTCGGTTTTGTCTCCCTGGACATTCATAAAATTTGGGATGGACATAGTCGGTCCACTGTCGCCGACTCCCGGTAAGGTAAGATTTCTTTTTATTTTAACTGGCTACTTTTCTAAGTGGGTTGAAGCAGGTCCTTATCAAAAAATCAGCGGGCGCGAAATGGTAGATTTCTTGTGGGAGAATATAATTTGTAGGATTAAGATGCCAAAGGAAATAGCCTGCGACAACGAGCCACAATTTATAGGTGCAAAGGTCATAAAATTCTTCGAAGACTTGAAAATCAAAAGAATCACATCATCACCTTATCACCCGAGCTCAAACGGTCATGTTGAATCAAAAAACAAGGTGATTATCCAAAATCTTAAAAAGGGATTGGAAGCAGCCAAAGGCATATGGCCCGAAGAGCTATCGGGAGTAATATGGTTATATCGAACAACGGCCAAATCAAGCACGAGGGAAATACCCTTATCTCTTGTATATGGAGCAAAAGTCCTGATCCCGGTGGAAGTAGGAGAACCTACCATGAGATACCTCCGGGTGGACGAGAAAACAACGAAGCATTATTGATCATATTGGAGCTGCTCGACGAACGCAGGGACTTGACGCATATAAGAATGGCGGCCCAAAAATAGAGAATGGAAAGATATTACAATAGAATAGCTAATCTTCGTTATTTCAAAGTGCGAGACTATATTTTAAAAAAAGTAACTCAAAACAACCGGGAGCTCAATGCAGGAAAGCTAGGTCCAACGCGGGAAGGACCCTACCGGGTTTCAGTTATCACCAGAAAAAGGATCATAAGAATTGGAAAATCAAGATAGAGTAAAATTGTCGAGCAACTGGAATGTCTCACACCTCAAAAGATACTATTGCTGATGAACACCACCTGTACTGAAAGTATGTGCTGCACATTTTTTCCCTTCGTCCAGTTTTTATCCCAATTGGGTTTTTCTAGCAAAGTTTTTAATGTGGCAACAACGAAAAGCATACTACGAAGGTAGCATAGTTAGCAGAAACAAGACCTTTAAATGATAAGGCATGCAAGCAATGAGCCACTACGGGACGGTAAGATAGTCTTTTGCTCGATAGCACAGTTCCTACCGAGAAACAAAGCTTCCTATCGGGCAAAAGGTTAGCCGACCGTTCACGAGTGAAAGTCACTAGGGGTTGGTTAGGTAATCTTTGTCTCTGTAGCAAAGTTCCTAATGGGAAGTGAAGCTTTCTATCGGGCCAAAGATTATCCAACCATTCACTAGTGGAATCTTCAAAGGAACAAGACTTCCAGTGTTCAAATTCGCATTCTTCGCATTCGAACACTGGGGGGAATGATATAAGAATATGGCAACGATATGAGAATACGACAACATGACTACCACGTGAACAGGGACTATGAAATTCGGAAATAAAGTTGTATCATTGGGACCGAAGACTGCGCGGCCAGCCCCGTAGATACAAGTTGTACAAATTAGCCACAAGTAATGGCAATTTCATTTTAGCACAATGGATGCTTATGTACTTTTGAAAATGGAGGAAATAAAGTAAAGTTCTTTTATTTTTATCTTGTTTCTTGTCTGAATGATGAATTAATTTTATCATTTCAAAGTTAAGAAACTACTTCAAATTTTAGTACGGGAATGAACGTGAGACGTCCTCTTCAAGAGTACCGTAAACATAAGAGGGCCCTCTCTTATGAAACCCTCACAGTAAAAGGGTTGATTCCAGAAGAACTTATGCCCGCAATCCAAATGCTATCGGCAAAAATGCACCCGAAGCTTTGCATAACTCGACGCAAAGAGAAACACTTGTGCATCCCCGGAGTCCGAGGGAAGAGAAGCATTTGTGCCCCCGGAAGAAGTTGGTGGATCTGCCATCGGTTCGAGGTCTTGACCTTCATCGCCATCCCTTTCAGGTTCCTCTTCGGTTCCTGAGAACTCAGAACCGGAACCAGAAGAGTCAGTCGCATCAGGTTGGACCGGGAGACCCCTTCGGGCAGTTGACTCCAGCTCACGCGCGTTGGCAATTTCGGCATCAAAATCAATGACACCCGCCTTGGCCTCTTCCAAAGTTTTCTCCTCATTATTTACATAGAATATGTTTTTTCAACAATGAGGGAAGTCGCTCGGAGCTGAAGCTCTTCCTTAAGTTGGTCAAACTCGGTTGAAAGGTTATTCTGCTTAGATCTAGTGGCTTGAAGACTAACATCAAGGTCACGATAGTGGAGTTATAAACTTTATTATGCTCCATGACTTTCTTATACCTCTCTTCCATTTGTACATGCTTCTCCTCCGCGGTAGAAGCTTCTTCAGCTTTGGCGTTCAAGGCCGCCTCCAAATTATTTATTCTTTTAGTGGAAGCAGCCTCGCGATCGTATCAACAAGAATGTCATTATGGATCTCAGACCACTTTTCCTTGGCTTATTCAAATTATACCCTTAGCAGGCGGGCCTCTTGGCTGAGGGTCACCACCTCTTGATCGTTTTGCTGCAACCTAGCCTCCAACTCGACGACCTCAGCAGCTTATGCCTGCAGTGCAGGGAGGCAAGCAACAATTTGATCCCGCTCGGCCAACAGTTGATACCGCTCAGATGTGAGTACTTTATCAAAGATCAGCCTTTGAAGGCCCTCGAAAGCTACGATGTTTGCCTGCAAAACAAAAGTATAAATTAAAAATCTTGTCATAGCAAAGATAGAAGTAACAGTAGAGGGAACAAAGATTGTACAACTGCTGTGTTATGCATGGCATTGTTCACCATACATTCTCTCGAGAGAGATTGTATTTTATTCCTATCCTTCCCTGAAGCTAGAGGCTTCAGATAATTGGCAAGTTCCACCGGTCGGGACATCAAATGACATTTGGTAGAAACCGAGAGGGAGACGTTTCTCCTCTTTTGAAGATCTACGAATGGGGCCGAATAGTTATGTCCTATATTCCCATGAACTAGGGACTGGGGAGGAGGGACATCCTCCACTCGGACGTCTACGGCCGGCGGAGATGATGTAGCAGTTGTTGGCAGCGAAGGCAAGGATTGCGAAGAAGGAGATAAAGCTGATGACGTTGTAGGTTGAGAAGCAGTTGTGGTAAAAGTAGTGCTACTTGTTGGTTGCTCATCATCCGAAGATGGAAGAGACCTGGTACCATGACTCACAATATCGGGAGCAACGATTGGGACTCAGATGCGAGAGCTGGCTTCTTCCACTATATCACACCCAGAGCGTCTGGATGTCATTCTCGCTTGGTGTAACTAACTCAATAATTTGAGCATTTTGTTGAGCTGATGAAGGTATCATCTTCTATGTAGAGATGCACCCTAATCACTAGCTCATCCATCATCATCGATTACTATAGTGTCTTCGACTGGCTCGAGCGCGACGCTCTTCGCCTTGTTATTTTTACCCTTGGACGTAGAGGAACGTCACCTTTTTTGTTTTTTGTTCTCCGACCGGGAACTCCGAGAGGAGGCACTTGCACCCGAAGCAGGTCCGAAGACACCCGTTCAGGTGAAAGACTCCTGCAGCAACCTCGTCGTATCAGCGGGATCAATTAAAATGTCCTCCTCAGGGATGATAATAGAGCCCTGCGGAAGACTTGAATTAAACAAGAAGAAAATTTATACAGTTTTCCTATATGTGAGGTAAAAACAAGATAAGTTCAACATACCATGATTTTTGGCCTTTCACTTGTATTTAAGGGCCAGTTCTTTCCACCGGTGGGTCTCAGGCATAGTAACATCCAAAATCTTTTGGATCTACTGGTCCAAGCCTTGAACCCTTTGTGGTGTTTGATAAGTGTAGATTTTGACCACTTATTAGTACCTTTCTGCTTTTGTTTTAGTTCGAAATTATTAATTTAGGTTCCCAATACTAATGAAAGTGTGAAAATTGTAGGAATGTTGGAAATTTGGGCTCCCATGAAGAACTCTGACTAAAAAAGGGGGTGTACGAATCACAAGGGAAGAAAGGGTGCATAACATAAGATATGCGGTCTGCAAAGGTATTTCTGCGGCCGCAGAAGAAAGTGTGGACCGCTGAATGCCCTCTGGGACCGCGGAACAAGTTAAGAAGACCATCAGATGTTTAGCAGATGTGCGGACCACACATGAATTGTGCGGCCACAGAACATGGTTTGCACTGACAGAAATTCAAATATTCAGAGTGTGCAGATGACCAAGACTTGAAGCCTTGCCTGAAGTGCGGACCGCAAGAGAATTATGCGGCCCCAGAAGATGCACTGCAGCCGCAGACCAAATTGTGCAGCTTTAGAATCCAAGACCTTGCAAGCTGAAGCAATCTGCGGACCGCATATGGAATCGTGCGATCGCAGAACCTCCCATGTGACATTTTTGTCCGCAAATTTTAGGCCACTATAAATAGGCGAGAATCACATTTTTAGATCAAGTTTTGAAGTTTGAGTTGCTGTAGCCATTTTATTTTGCTATTTTAGGAAGTTTGTGACTATTTTGGGTTTTAAACATCATATTTTATCATTTTAATCTTCGATTATGAATTTAATTAGTATTTCTTCTTTATTTTCTTCACCTTCTATTATGAGTAGCTATATTCCTACTAGGGTTGTGACCCAACCCTAGTGTGTAAACATTATGGGTATTTAATTTAATACTTGTTTATGATTGAATGTTAATTATTTAGCCTTGTTTATGCTTTAATTTTAGAATTAATGGTTGCAAACATTGATTCATGCCTATTTGACTTGGTTCTTACTTGAGAAAGAGGTACCTAGTCTAGGAAAACTTGGCTAACAAAAAATTGGGCTAATTAAAGATTTGATTAGTCTAATTAAAAGATTTGAACTAGAGATAGTGAGAGTCCGACTTGAGCTCATATCAACTACTTTACATGATACCCATTTGGAGTTGAGAAAGCCAAATTGAGCAAAATTACTCTATGACCGAGAGGTCTTGAGTGGGTAACTTAGAGTTGAGAGCTATAATTCACCCCGGTCAATAAAATAAGTGTTAACGTATTTAACGCATTAGGAGAACACCTAGGTTAAGGTCACATCCCTAGGCTTTTTAACTAATTGGAAATATAACAAAAATAATCATTCACTTTCTATTTTGTTCTCTTTCGCTTATAATTGTTAGCAGACATTTAGAAGTAGAAATCAAAACCCTTTGTTTAGAAGTGAAATCTAGTTGTTCCACTCGCTCTGGTCAAGTGTATACCCCTAACACCTATAATAAACTCCCTGTGGAAATCGACCCCGATTCTTGCTGGGTACTATTCTTCCAACGACCGTTTTTACCCACTATTGAGTGCGGATTGGAAGTGGATTAATTATTTCCATCGTTGCCAGGGAGTTAAAATGGTGTTAGCTATATATTTAAGTTTGTTTTGGAATATCTTCTTTCTCTTCCGTTTTACTAACTTGTGTGAAAAATTTTAGGTACAACCATGGCGAACAATGAGCTCAAAAATTTTCCTTTGGGGGAATTGAACGACGAGGAGGAGCAAGTAGAAGAGGTACTTCATGAGCCACAAGCCAATCGGAGAGGCCGGGAACCTCATGACAATGTGCACGTTCCATCCCCGCCTCCACCACGAGCGGCTCCAGACCGGATATTTCCCAACGAAGGTTATGCTAGTGCAATAGTCCCTCCCCGTATTAGGGCGAGAAACTTCCAAATCACTAATGTGATACTCATTTTGCTTGAACAACAGGGTTTCTTTACCGGTGCTCCAACTCAAAATGCTTACAAACATTTGAAGGGCTTTGTGGATATATGTTGGGGGAGCAAGCAAACTAATATTTTCGAGGATGAATTGAGGGTAAGGCTTTTTTCCTTCTCTCTATGGAGGAAAGCTTTAGATCGGTTTGAACTATTGCCGAACCATTTAATTCACACTTAGGATGAGTTGGCAGAAAAGTTCATTGCTAAGTTTGTTTTTCCTGGGCACATAGCTACACTTCGACATGAGATCTTGGCATTCAAGCAAGAGCTGAATAAACCACTACACGAGATATGGGAGCGCTATAGAACAATGGTTAAGGAATGTCCCAACAATGATATGATGGAAAACATGATTCAACAAACCTTCTATTGTAGTATAAACACAACCAACTAATGTGTAGTGAATCAACTAGCCGGTGGGAACATTATGACTACGCCTTATGCGGAGGCGTGTGAGATTTTTGAATTGATGGA
Organism: Nicotiana tabacum; assembly: GCF_000715075.1. Classification (NCBI taxonomy): domain Eukaryota; kingdom Viridiplantae; phylum Streptophyta; class Magnoliopsida; order Solanales; family Solanaceae; genus Nicotiana; species Nicotiana tabacum. The sequence continues at coordinate 23,743,823 of NC_134094.1, read as the reverse complement.
GGAAACGTCGTCGGCTCAGAAATCCCGGGCCAATGTTCCACAAGGTGATCCGAATATGATTCACCTTCACAAAGAATTATAATACCATGAGCAAGCCATTACCATGACTCAACTAGAAAAAGCTCAACTAAACCAAGTGCAAACTCCTAAGCAAGTTAATACTATGGAAGGAGTGAATATGTTGGTAAACAAGAGGAGGACCAAGGGTTCACAAGTGCAAACTCGAGTGGAGAACTATGTGTAAGAAGATGGTGGTTTTGAGCAAGATGATTCTTACAATGAACAAGAGGAGGAAGTACAATATGTGAACAATTTTCAAGGGAAAAGAAACAACTTCCAAGGCCCAAGCCAACAGCAATGGCGACTACAAAACAATCATAGCAATTGGAATTCTAACAATCAAGGAAATTGAAGTGGAAATAACAATCAAGGGAATAGGCATAACAACAACAATTAAGGAAATTGTAGTTAAAACAACCAAAGAAATTGGGGAGGCAACGATTAAGGTGGATGGAGTAACAGTCAAAGCAATCGGGTTTGGTTTTCAAAGGCCCCCAATGTATCAACAACCGAGCAACCCACTTCCTTATCCTTCCCATGGGTCAAGTTCTTCAAACAATGAAATGGGACGTATTGAAAGTATGTTCAAGCAAATGATGTAAAATAATGCCGATTCAGATGCCCAACTTGCCTCACACAACACATCAATCTGTAACCTAACAGTTCAAATGAGGCAAATCTCTCAAGCTCTAAATTCTCGGCCTAAGGGGGCACTACCAAGTGACACGGTGGTAAACCCAAAGGGTGGTAAAAATACGGGGCAGGCCATGGCGGTTATCACAAGAAGTGGAAGAGGAGGGAATGCACCCAATTCAAGTGGAAGGCAACTTGTTGATGATGATCAAGTGATGCAAGAAGAAGAGGTCCTGAACAATGTTGTGCAACCTAATGAGGAAGTTCAGATTGATATTGATGATAGTGTGGAAGATACTCAAGAGAAGGTTAACCCGTCTAGGGAAAACATCATTGACATACTAGAGCCGGTAGTGCAAAAGGCTAAGGCACCATTACCTAAGTCTCTACCTTCATACCCTCAAAGACTAGCCAAGCAAAAATGTGAGAATAAATTCAAGAAGTTCATTCAAATGTTGAAGAGTCTTTTAATAAATGTGCCATTGGTCGAAGCTTTGGAACAAATTCCTGGTTATGTAAAGTTTATGAAGGATCTTGTGACAAAGAAGTTGTCAATGAATTTTGAGACAATCAGAGTCACTCATCAAGTAAGTGAAATTGCATTCATTGGCTCCTAAGTTGGAGGATCCTGGTGCTTTCATGATTCCTTGTACAATTGGAAGTGCCGAGTTTGCTAAAGCTCTTTATGATCTTGGGGCAAGTATCAATTTGATGCCCTATTCGGTTTTCAATACTTTGGTAATTGGGCAACCAAGACCCACCTCTATGAGATTGCAAATGGCCGATCGTACCATGAAAAAGTCGTTGGGTATGATTGAAGATGTTTTGGTCTGGGTTGATAAATTCATTCTCCCGACGGATTTTGTCATTTTAGTTTGTGAGGTTGATTATGAGATGCCAGCTATTCTTGGGAGACCTTTCCTTGCTATAGGGAAGGCTCTTTGTGATGTTGAATCTGGAGAACTCACTTTTCAGGTTGGTGATGAAAATATGGTATTCCATGTGTGTAAGTCCATGCGGCAACCAAATAACAATGAGGTGTGTTCTTTTGTGGACTTGATAACCGAGTCATTGTTGATGACACAAGTGCTACAATCAATGTTGGTGATATGTTGGAGGCCATCTTGCTCAAATTTGATGATGACGAGATGGATGGCTTCATGGAATGTGTGAACACTTTGCAAGGAATAGGGTCGTATAACTATGCACCTCGAAAATTGTCCTTGGATCTTGAAAATAGGACTCCTCCTCCTCCTACAAAGCCTTCTATTAAAGAGCCACCTACCTTGGAGTTGAAGCCATTGCCTCCACATCTTTGGTATGAATATCTTGGTCCTTGTTCTACTTTACCGGTTATTCTTTCTTCTTATTTGACTAACGTGCAGGTAGATTCCATATTGGCGATGCTACAAAAGAGGAAGAAGGTTATTGGGTGGACATTGGTGGATATTGTGGTTATAAGACCCGCCTTTTTCATGTATAGGATCAACTTGGAGGATAGAGCTAAACTATCTATTAAACATCAAAGGAGATTCAATGAGGCTATGCCAGAAGTTGTCAAGAAGGAGATTATCAACTGGTTGGATGCCGAGGTTATCTACCACATCTCTGATAGTTCATGGACTTCTCCGGTTCAATGTGTCCCAAAGAAGGGGGCATGACGGTGGTCGCCAATGACAAGAATGAGTTGATTTCTACAAGAACAGCGACCGGTGGGAGGGTGTGTATGGAATATCGCAAGCTCAACAAAGTCATAAGGAAGGATCACTTTCCACTTCCCTTCCTAGATCAAAATCTCGATAGATTGGCCGACCGTGCTTTCTATTCCTTTCTTGATGGGTAATCGGGCTACAACCAAATTCTCATTGCTCTGAAAGATTAAGAGAAAACAACCTTTACATGTCCCTATGTTACTTTTGCTTTCAAGCTGATGCCATTTGGTTTGTGCAATGCGCCGGCGAATTTTTAACGGTGTATGATGGCTATTTTTACGGACATGGTGGAGGACTACCATGAAGTTTTCATGGATTACTTCTCGGTGGTTGGAGATTCTTTTGATGATTGTCTTGCAAGTTTGGACAAAGTGTTGGCTAAATGTGAAGAAACCAATTTGGTGCTCAATTAGGAGAAATGTCATTTCATGGCCGAGGAAGGTATTGTACTTGGCCATAAAATCTCAAGGAATGGAATTATGCCTTTTAAACTCATGTGTGATGCAAGTGACGTAGCGGTTGGGGCTGTTTTGGGGCAACGCCTCAACAAGATTTTCCATCCGGTCTACTATGATAGTAAGACCATGAATAGTGCCTAAGTCATTTATACTGTTACGGAGAAATAGCTCATTGCTATTGTGTTTTCAATTGAGAAGTTCCGCCCGTACTTGATGGGTGAAAAGGTTATTGTCCACACAGATCATGCGGCGCTTCGTTATCTTATGAGAAAAAGAAATCCAAAGCTCGGTTGATGAAATGGGTGCTCTTGTTATAAGAATTTGATATTTAAATCCAAGATAGAAAAGGTAGTAAACACCAAGTGGAGGACCACTTGTCTCATTTGGAGGAGGAGGGGAGACCGCATGATGGCCTTGAAATCAATGACTCTTTCCCCGATGAGGAACTTTTGGCTATTTCAATGAAAGAGGAGCCATGGTTGGTGGACTTAGCAAATTTTCTTGTGTGTGGAATCATTCTGGATGAGTTCTCTTCAAGCCAAAGGAATGAGCTCAAACGTGATTCTCAAGACTATTATTAGGATGAACCATACCTTTTCCGGATTTGTACGGATGGGGTGATTAGGAGGTGTATACCGGAAGAAGAGCAAGGTGATATTCTTGGGGCTTCTCATTCTTCTCTATATGGTGGAGCAAGAATGGCGACCAAAGGGCTTAGTTGTGTTTTCTATTGGCCCACTCTTTACAAGGATGCAATTAAGTTAGTAAAAATATGTGATGAATGTCAACGGGCCGGTGGAATCGCAAAGAAAAATGAAATTCTTCTCACAACTATTTTATCGATTGATATTTTCGATGTGTGAAGCATTGACTTCATGAGCCCTTTTTGTGAGTTCTTTTGGAAACACCTACATCTTGGTCACGGTGGATTATGTGTCTAAATATGTTGAGGCCGTTGCTTTATCCAACAATGAGGCGAGAAGTGTAGTGGCTTTCTTACAGAAGAATATTTTCAGAAGGTTTGGTACTCCACGTGCAATTATAAGTGATGGGGGGTTACATTATTGCAACAAGGCTTTTGACACTTTACTTGGAAAGTTTGGTGTTACTCACAAAGTCGCGACTCCTTATCACCCCCAAGCTAGTGGGCAAGTGGAAGTTTTCCAATCGGGAGATAATGAGTATCTTGTCTAAAACAGTGAATGCTAATTGGAAGGATTGGTCCAAGAAGCTTGATGATGTATTATGGACTTATCGGACGGCTTACAAAACACCTATCGGAATGTCTCCATACCGGTTGGTATTCGGAAAAGCTAGTCATCTTCTGGTGGAACTAGAGCATAAGGCAATGTGGGATCTAAAGAAGTTGAATCTTGATTGGGATATAGCCACTAACTCGAGGGTTGCATATTTGAATAAATTGGATGAGTAACGGTACCATGCTTATGCGGGTTCGTCCTTGTACAAAACAAAAGATTAAATTTCTTCATGACAAATACATTTGGAACAAAGAGTTCAAGGTGGGCGATCTTGTATTGTTGTTTAACTCAAGGTTGGGGATGTTTCCCGGGAAGCTAAAATCCAAGTGGAGTGGTCCTTTTGAAATTGTAGGTGTGACACCTTTTGGTGCGTTAGACTTGACGAACAAACACAATGAAGTATTATGAGTCAATGGTCACTGGGTGAAGCACTACTTGGGCAAGTTTGGAGATAGTCACGTGGTGGCGGTCATTCACTTCATTGGGAGGCAACACATGTTCTTTTTCTTTTGTAGTTAGGTGTTATTTGTGTTCTAACTTGATTTGAAGTGTGCTACAGAGATGAGTGTTACTTACAAGAAAGTTGGACAAAAATATGGCTAAGTGTTAAAAATTGTGCGGACCGCACTTTATTTGTGGGGACCGCACATTTCTCTTGCAGCCCACACATTTGAAATATCAAAATACCAACTCTCTGATGTATAAGCTTGTCGGTGCGGAGGTCGATCTGTGACCGCACGTGAAATCTGTGGCTGCACATGCGATTCTAAGACTGACCACCCAGGTAACACAATGCGGACCGCATATGAAAATGTACAGCCGCACTCGCCCTTCTTCCCTTTCTCAAAACGTTGGTAAAAATAGAACAATAGGCTTCATTTTACACTTTTTCCTCTTTGAACAAAACAATGTTGCTCTGTTAATATTTCTTGGAGATTTCAACTGTCCACACACACAGCCACCTCAATTAGTCACTCATTGCACTCACTCTATCTGGTATGCTTCAACTTCATGTTAAATTTTTGTGTTAGTTTAATTTTTAGTTTTTATTTATTTTTATTCCATCTGTTATTAGAGTTCAATCATGTATCCATGTGGGGTAGATCTGAATTGGGTAAACTTGATACATGCTCTAATGGGGGATTGGGTTAGTGTAATTTTAGGTTTTTACCATGTTTCCATGCCTATTTGTGCAAGAATTTGAAAAACCTAAGTAGAAAAAAATAGTCTGCTCGTAACTTTTTGAAATTTGCGGCCGCACTTGAATTTGTGCGGTCCATAGATGTTGAATTTGGGAAACTCAGTGAAGAAGAAATCTGTGGCCGCAAGTTAAATTGTGCGGACCGCAGATTTCCCTTTGCGACCGTAGATAGGCCATTTCTCTGTCATCAGAGACTTACCATTTGCAAGAGTTCAAATTGCAGTCACAAGTAACAATGTGTGGACCACACTTCCATTTTGCGGCTGCACATCATATTTTTGTGGACCGCAACACCCTTCTGTGGCCTCACATAAAAGATGTGCGGACTGCAGACCCCTTATCCTGCAGACATGTATTAACTTCATAACCCCACTGTTTCCAAGTGTTTCTCCCTTACCTACAATAGTCCTGAATGTGTTGAAAAATGAATTGCAACTAACAATCTTCTTTTCTTTGATATAAATAATAGTTTAATCAAGAGGCCGAGGTGATACTTCAAAAGGAAGGGGTGAATCTTCTTGAGGTCGAGGTAGAGGTACCTTGCCCCTTGGCTAGCCTAAGACAATCAGAAAGAAAACCGCAACCGACAGAGGGAGAGGTGTAGACCTTTCTGAGTCGATCTCCTATGTCCCATCTAGGGAGGTGTTAGAGGGAAATTCAACCTCTGTTCAGTAGGAGCAGACAATCACATTGTCGAGGCCATATGGGAGATACCAGCTCAGGGATGAGCCTTCTTCATCTCACAGCACCTCCAAGGGATCGGAGAGTGCAAGCCAGGCTTCTGAGCCATCAGCTACACCAGTCCCTGAGGCTCAAGTTATACATGAGATACCTAATGATGGTAGAGGGGGTGATGCTATAGCTAAAGATCTGGAGATATCAAAGAAGAAGGAGGTCTGGGAGGATCGATTTGTCAGCTTGGTCTCCTTCACTAGTTGTCGCATATGGTGGCCAGTGAGGTCGTTGACTCTTGAGCGACAGTTTATTTTGAAAGATTTGGATACATACAACCCGGAAATATCGAGGCAGTTCAGAGCACGAAACGGTTGGATGTGGTTCACCGAGAGAGTGGAGGATGCCAAAGAATACCTCATTCGAGAATTCTATGCCAATGTTGCCCATATAAAGAAAGGATGAAGGTGACTAAAGTACGCAACCTCAAGGTGAAGTTTGATCAGCATACGCTAAACGCGTACTTAAGATTAGAGGATGTTGAGCCAAAGGAGTATCTGGAGAAGTGCACAATGAAGGAGGAAATCCGACCTTGGCTGGCTGAGATCTTAGCACTATCGAGGCCACCACCACTATGGATTACCGCTGGGGTTCCCATTAAGCAAAACACTTTGAGTTTTGAGGCTAAGGGGTGCCAGACCTTTGTTTGTAGCAGATTGGATCTATGCCAGAACAAGACTCACCTTTCTATTCCTCGGGCAGTTCTTGTGGATTCCATCATGGCAGGGTACCCAATCAATGTGGGTGTTGTGATGTCAGCCAACATTTCAGTGATTGGTCGGCAGGATAGCTTGGCCTACCCTTATCCCAACACTATCACAGATTACCTCACCGATGCAAAGGTAGAGCCTAGAGATTTCGACACTAAGGTGAAGGTGAAGAATCCCTTTGACTGGTATTCACTAATGGATGTGAGCAACCCAAAGAAGAAAGTCCAGCCTTCTACTACTACTGGCCAGTCTGATGAGCCCGCAGTGGTAGTTTATAAGAAAGCTGATCTTCCATCCACCTCTTCTGAGCCTTCTTCTAGTGAAGCTGCTATGCCTCTGTCATCATCCTCATCTCCCACTTTAGTCCCTACCACAACCCCTAGGGCAACTCTAACGCCAATTCCCATGCCCACAACTCCACTATCTGCGCTGCGAGTCTCCCAAACATTGGCAAGTCTCAATAACTAGATGCAGACAACTACTTCTAAGTTGTCTGACTTGTCTAGCACTGTTGCAGCGCAGTCCGCTACTCAGGCTACCCTGTTCTGCAGCCACACAATTCATGTGCGGTCCGCACATCTACTAAAAGTCTGATGGGCTTCTTAACATGTTCTACGGCCGTATAGAGAATTCTGCGGTCATCACTTTCTTCTACAACAGTAGAAATACCTCTTCGGACCGCACATATTATGTTCTGCTCCCCTTCTTGCCTTGTGAGTCGGAACACTCATTTTTAGTCGGATTTCTTCATGGTACCCAAAATTTCCAACATTCCTATAATTTGCACACTTTCATTAGTATTGGGAATATAAATCAATACTTTCGGACTAAAATAAAAGAAAAAAGGTTCTAATAAGTGGTCAAAATCTACACTTATCAACTCTCCCAAACTTACGTCTTTGCTTGTCCTCAAGCAAATAAATTAGTTCCCACCTCCTTAAAGTTAAAGGTCATTTTAGCGAGTCAATGGTGAGCCATTCATACATTAGTTGGGACCAACAATTACTCACACTACTCATGCATTATCAACTAGGTGACAATTCAAATATTCATGAACATATAGTTCTATTGTGGCATTTGAGCTTCAAAAATTGACTTTACTCGTCAAGGACTCTTGTTCTATCATGTAAGTCATGGTGGACTCCAAACTCTTTCGCCTCTACTTTTCATTTGCCAAGATCACTTAAAAAATTAGCACTTAATATTAAGATTCATGAAAGGTTCACTCTTTTCTCATAAGAGAATGTCACAAGTACGACTTCAAGTATCATAGACTTGCCCCTCATGTAGATCAACACTAATGTAAGCTCACTCGGTTTGAAATTAATTAGGACTTCTTTTGGGTTGTAATAAAGGATTTTGTATTAGGGTAGGATACCATATGGGTACAAAAATACAAATATTCAGAGACTAAGCAGATGACCAAGACTTGAAGCCTTGCCTGAAGTGCGGGCCGCAAAAGAATTATGCTGCCGCAAAAGATGCACTGCAGCCGCAGACCAAATTGGGCGGCTACAGAATCCAAGTCCTTGCAAGCTGAAGCAATCTGTGGATTGTACATGAAATTGTGCAGCCGCAGAACCTCCCGAGGGGCATTTTTGTCTGCAAACTTTAGGCCACTATAACTAGACGAGAATCACATTTTTAGATCAAGTTTTGAAGTTTGAGCTGTTGTAGCCATTGTATTTTGCTATTTTAGAAAGTTTGTGACTATTTTGGGTTTTAAACATCATATTTTATCATTTTAATCTTAGATTATGAGTTTAATTAGTATTTATTATTTATTTTCTTCATCTTCTATTATTAGTAGCTAGACCTTTACTAGGGATGTGACCCAACTCTCGTGCATAAACCTTTTGGGTATTTAATTTAATATTTGTTTATATTTGGGTGTTGATTATTTATCCTTATTTATGCTTTAATTTTAGAATTAATGGTTGCAAATATTGATTCATGCCTATTTGACGTTCTTACTTGAGAAAGAGGTACCTAGTCTAAGAAAACTTGGCTAACAAGAAATTGGGCTAATTAAGGATTTGATTAGCCTAATTAAAGGGTTTGAACTAGAGATAGTGAGAACCCGACTTGAGCTCATTTCAACTACTTAACTTGATACCCATTTGGTCTTGAGAAAGCCAAATTGGGCAAAATCACTGTATGACCGAGAGGTATTGGGTAGGTAACTTAGAGTTGAGAGCTATAATACACCACGATCAAAAAAATAAGTGTTAACGTATTTAACCCATTAGGCAAACACCTAGGTTAAGGTCACATCCCTAGGCTTTTTAACCAATTGGAAAAACAACAAAAACAATCATTCACTTTCTAATTTATTCTCTTTAGCTTATAATTGTTAGCATAAATTTAGAAGCATAAATCAAAACCCTTTGTTTAGAAGTGCAATCTAGTTGTTCTACTTGCTCTGGTCAAGTGTATACCCCAAATATCCATATTAAACTCCCTGTAAAAATCGACCCCCGACTCTTGTTGGGTACTATTCTTCCAACGACAGTTTTCACTCTCTATTGAGTGTGGATTGGTCGTAGATCAGTGTCCACTGAGTTGCTGAAACAAGGGAAAAAGAAGGATCAGTGATAGCACAGACAGACGTTGAACTTACGAGTACGCATGAGACAACCTTTAACCAGAAGAAAGGATAAACGTTGAACTTACGAGTACGATTCCATGATTCAGGAAAGGATGGAGTTGTGGCTAGGAAGATGTCTTTGGTGGAAGCTACAACGAACCTCTCCATCCATCCACAGTCGTTGTCATCATCAATGCTGGTAAGCAAAGCATGATGGCCGTGTTTGCTGAAGTTTATCATTCCCCCACGAAAAATCTTGGGGGAATAAAGGTTCATTGGTCGAGCCAGGTAGAGCTCTTCCCTCGCCTCCTAGCATAAACGCCAAAGACAAGCTATCGATCGCCACACATAAGGGCTCACCTATGCCAAGCAGACCTGGTAACAGAAGCAAAACTCCAAGATTACGAAGTCAAGTCTCCCGCTCAATGAAAACGGGCCTAAAGTGAAGCGGTACATGTAAACGTAAAACCCTTCTTGGGAAAGGTTACCCGTTCCGCTAGATCGGAAGCGATGATACTCAAATCATGGCAACCACAGTCTTTCTTCACATAAGGGATACTACAAGGACAGATTGAAGAAGGATGTATAACATCAGCCCATGAGCGAGAGTTAGCATAAGGGAACTTCTCTTCGAAGTTCTTAGCCGTAGTGAGCTTTCTAGGGATAATGGTTGTCACCGTAGGGGGAGAAGCATCATTAGTTTTTTCTTTGTTCTTTAAAGAACTAGAGTTTTTGGAAGAGGAGGACATAGTTAACAGAAGAAAGTATGGGTTTCTTCGAAGAAGAAAGTTAAAAGAAGTTGAAAGCAAGAGTGAGCTGAGTAAAGAGAGTTTGAGAGAGTTCGAAAAATTATGAAGTGTAAAAGAAGAAGATTGAGGTGTATAAGCAAAGGAATAGGCGGCTAAAATCGTGGCCATGATTACCCCGAGAACCGGCGAAAGTATAGCTGAATCGTGGGATGACGCGTGTTCTAGGCATTAAATATGGAGAGACGTGTGTCTAATCAAGCGTTAGAAACTTTTCAGAGGGGGTCAGTAATGTTTTTGCTAAGATAGGGATCTTCACTAACTTCCCGGTGATACAAGGATGTGCCACCGGAAAGTAGGGAGACTATCTGTATAGGTTAAAATATGTTCATATTAAATTCTTACATAATAAAGCGACACGTGGAGTCGGAAACAAATGAAGAGCGAGGCAATTGGAAACCAAGTCCGGGGGTAGCAATCTCGATTGCCCTGGAAGGGAATGTTGCTCATAAAGACAAATAAATGCTTGTCACCCGGTAGCATTCAATGGAGAAGATTCTGCAGTATTAAATACGTAGTCCGTTGTAGAGAACATGGCATTCATAGCCTACCATTACACATTCTTTAATGCCCCCAATAATTGTCATGTAAGAGGAACTTGATCCTAGGACCTTGTTCCCTAGGTGCAACTATAAATAGTGAGTTCAATAACCATTGCAATGATACGATTTTTCTGACAAACGTATGCTATATACTGTTCAAAAGCTCAATAACATTTTGTTTCTTGCTTATTAATTTTGTAACTATTTCCTTCGGAAGCTTTGGTCCAGGAACCAAGCTATCTGCTGTCTTATCTCGATTTTAACGCTAAGTTTTGTATTCTTTTTTAATTTATTTATTATTTTGGGATCAAATCGATTCGCTTGTCTATAAATCACGTATAAATTCAACTATACCATTTTACGGTTAAATACTAACATTACTCTTGTCTTTAGGAAAGTCATGTTTTTGCCCTTGTCCCTAATGAAGCTCCAACTTAAGAATAATTTTAAACATAGTCAAGAGTTATGGGGTAAATTTGGACATTTTTACTCGAAAATGTTGACATGTCGAGCCATCCATTTCAAGCTAGAGCTCTGTTAAAATAAGGGTATGAATGGACCAAATTAAATGTATATGGAGCGTAAAATTTAGAAATTCCGTATAGTACATAGACAAATTTGAAAATTTTCCTAACTATTATGCTATGTTGAGTTTTTTTAAATGTATCTCCATTGATTTTATCATTCACTAAGACTGTTGACTACACCACTCTCCTACATGTACTGAGATATCGAGCCAGAACTTTGAGAAGAGTAGTTGAGTATTGAGCTTTTGGTGTGCCCAAAATTGTCTTGTGGTACTTCGGTTCCATTTTTGGACAGATTTTTTCTTTTTTAGTTGTTTTTGAAATTTAATATATTTGTTGAGTTATACATTGGTATAGTCTTAAGTTTGGCTCTCTACATTCCTCGTATAGGATCTTGGTTCCGTTTGATCAATCTTGAGTTTTATTAGATGTTGTTTATGAATACAGCATCATATGAGGTGAGGCATTGCGCATGACGACCAAGATCTTTAATTTATGCTAATGCATGCTTATGAGTTGAGTTGTGTTATATATTGAGTTATTGAGTTGATATTATGGATTACTAGATATGAAGTAATAGAGTTTATGACGGTTACCGGCTGGAGTTATGCCCATTTTAGAAAAATCTCATATCCGCTAAGTATGTGAGATGTTGAGTATTTAATGAGATCCAAATGACATACCTTAAAACAATATAAATTTAGACGCAAAACAAACAATATGACCGGCAATTGCAAACCTAGCTTTCAACGTATGTTCAAATTCTTTAGAAAGAAAGTACTCCTTAATCGTTAACTAAAGGTCTCGGATTTTAATCCTGAGTACGGAGTCGCTCTTATTAGGAAGCGCTTTACTCTTCAATTGAAATTTTTCGATGCAAAACCAAATTTAATCAGACCCCAATGCTAGTAAACACTGCGCGAGAAACCAAAAAAAAAGCTACTACAAGATGTAAAGAAGTCTACCACTGCGGATTATACTAATGAATGCACGAACGACGAACATATATACCAAAAATTCTATTACTGACTAATTTGACAAGCAAAATTAAATGCAGCTATATTATGAAGTATTTATTAAATTTAAAGGTAGGCAGGTAAAATTCTCCACAATAATACTGTTAAAAAACAGACTAGTCAAATGTATGACTTCTTCTGACGCGCTAACACTGTCGTAATGAATTTATATAAAGATGATTTATTTAAGTGAAAATCTCCCTACATTAGCCCTACCTGTAGTAATATATTGCAGTCCAATATAATAAAAATATTCATAATTAAGATAGCAGCAAGTTGAATGTTTTTTCTTCAGAAATATGGCTTTAATTAGTTCCCAATTCTCTGGTTGTAGCTGTTTTTGCATTGCTGACCAATAATTACTACGCAAAAGAAAGCAAATAAGATGGGCCTTAAAAGGAAACAAGTGACAAAGCAAGCGAAAGGAATGCTGTTTTGTCGCACTTTTTCTTCATCGTTTTCCCTTTGTTTCTTTGTTCTTCCGTACAGTCCAAACTAATAATCCAATTAGTTCTAATTGCTGATGCTGATTTCCCTTTGTGTTTATACTTAACACAAAATTCATCACATCAAAATTCAAATAATGTTCTCTAGTTACCGACCAAATGCAGGGGGAGTTAGAAAGTTACTGAGTTCGGTCTAACGCAGTAACTATAGTGAAAACTCTGTATTTATGCTTTAAAATTCAGTTTAATAACCAATTATTAATACCTATATTGCTATTCTAAAATTTAGGACAATAATGTTCAAGATCGCACTTGAGTGCAAAAGAAGAAAGGTGAGAATAATTATCAAATAAAGGAAACCCTAAAATACCTTCAAAGCTATTGCCCTTTCGTCTGCAACAACAGCCACCATTTTAAAAAGTCCTATTGGTACTAAATCCCAATATATTGCAATCCTTGACAAAGTTAATGGCCATTGTAACTACCAACTCCACAGACTAATTCATCTATTATCACAAACTCTAAAGAAAAAAAAATTCATAATGTCGTCATGCTTTCACATTAATGAAGTCATAAAATAGCTAACGTAATAAATTTTAAATGGCTAAGAAGAATGTTGAAACTTCCCCTCTAGAATAATTTATTATTTCATGTTATTGCTCAATTGATAGATTATGATAATGCATATCAAAGAAAATAAGAATATAACAAATTGTAATTATGATAATGGCTACCTTCCAATCCCCTTGAAATGATGTAGTTATCTTTTAGAGACTCAATTGGATGTAATATCTATGTTCAGAATTTCCATTGAGGTTCAATGATTTGTTTGCACGAATGGCGTTTGTGAAATAGAAAAGTATATATTTCAAGATCAGATACTAGCTAGAGGAATGGTTGTGGATCTTGGAGACTAGAAAGGAACTACATAATTATGTTTCCAACTGGATCTTATTCTTATAATAATAATAATAATAATAATAATAATAATAATAATAATAATAATAATAATAACGACAACAACAACAACAACAACAACAATAACAATAATGAGGAGAAGGTTAAGAAACATCAAATTTTTGTATATCATTAACAAAATATAAGAATGTCCAAAAATGGTTAAAAGTTCCTCTATGTATTTGAACTTAGAATCATTATGTTAGATTCATGTGTTTACCATCATGTCAAAAGCTATAGCTAATAGTAAGGGGATAATTTTATTTTTTTACCAAGCCTATCTAGAAGCGCCATGTTCCACTATTACTCTGATCAAAGCCACCCCGATCCCACTTGGGCCTTGGCATGGGCAGGATGTTGGCGTTACCAACAATTCCCCCCTCTTCTCTTTCCCAAGCATTTTGTTTTTGGGAATTTAACCAACGACCTTGGCATTAACATCAATTGTTAGGATCTAGCGCTTACCATCATACAAAAATTATAACTAATAGCAATAACGTAACCATCAAGCAAGTGTCATGTTCGTCCATGACTTTAGTGCTAGTTTTAATAAAATTGATGCCAAATAATTAAATCCAATGTATCTATGAGGAAAAAGGTGATGAGGAAGATTGCCTAGTTGTACATGCTCTACTTTAATGATATTTAACTTGGTTGTTTATAACACGTGAACTAGTGTTATATTAACTTCGTCTTGTCTGAATAGTAAAGATTGATATTCATTAATCAAGAGGTTATGCGTTAACTATTTCTAGTGGAATAATTTTGTATTTTTAAAATTTTCATTCATGGTTATTAGATCCTTTAGATATATTTCATTTCCTTCCTTGCATATGCATTTGCTAACTTTAAAAATCATGTAAGATAGCTAAAAGTTCAATCATGGAATTGTATTGGCAAAATCTCAGTATGCCTATCCTACCCAATTGGTCTCGGTATCTCGAGTCTCTATCATAATCTCAAAGATTACATACAATTGGTAGAGATTTAAAACAATAAGAATGTAATATGGTTTGGAAGTCCTTTTTGAAGCACTAACGAACCTTTCACATAGGCAAAATGAAATCACTAGTATAATAGATTTCTTGTAGCCAAAATAATGATTACAATGTCCAAATGGGATTAATCTCTTAAACTAAAGCCGCCTACATGAGTTAAATGTTAATTAACATAATTAATTAAAGAAACAATAGATTTAATATATACTAACAAAGTGGTTTGACTTAAACGTGGGACGTTGGTAGCTACCATACGGGAATTTGTAAAAGAGTACAGATTAAAGTTTTTTTCGTTAGTTTAATTTCGGTAAATATATACTTACTTCGCCCGCACTAGCTATTTATATTAAGGCAAGCAATTTCAACCTTTGTACTAAAAATATGACGTGAAAATACATATATATTCTTTAACCATGTTTATATATATATATATATATATATACACACACACACACACACACACTTAAACTATATTAAAAGCACGAATGCCCTTAGCGAAATGTCGTTTGCCTTTTTCATCCTTTGAAAATAGAGTTTACACTAAACAAAATAGTAATTTAATTATTTTCCTAATATCTTAGACATTGAAATCAACTATAACTCTGATTATTATATTTTTTCATATTTGAATTATATAGAGAATCCTAAATATTAGGATTCTAAAAGCAATTAAAAATTTATTTTATATAAACTTATTTAAAGCTCATTAATATTAAAGTTCATTTTCCTAATCTGTAACAGTGTTTTAAAACCGTTTTCGGGGCGAGGCGCACCAGAAACGCCCCGAGGCAATGGTGCGGAGCGAAAGTCTCAAGAGGCGTACGCCCAGCAATTCGGGGTGTAAGTCCGAGCGTTTGAGGCGCATTTTTATAGTGAGGCGTAAGCCCCACAGACTTTTTCAAATTAAAATAAAATTTATTGAATAAGTCCTTCGTATAATACCCAAATTCTCAAAAGTCAGCTTGTAATTACTCAAAATTTTTAAAAAGGAACTGAAATGTATCAAATTTAAAAGTCAAGACCTTTTTATTGATTAAAGCCCTAATTTATGGTCTTTCCCAATTCTTTATCTTGTTTTCTAGTCTGCTAATATCTCCCAAAACAACGAATATTCAATTTTGTTTCAAATACAAAGAGAACTCCATTCTCCTTCTGTATAGAGTAAAATATGATATGACACGTGGCTGACTAAAAGGAGGACGCGTGGAATACAAGATGGAATGGCTGGGTGATCTCGTCCAATTTCACTCCTCTATTCGAGGTTATGAAAACGGTCGATGCAATAGTAATACCCGACAAGATTCGGGGTCGAATTTCGCAGGGAGCTATATGAATGAAAGTTAGTAGTATATATCTTAGCGTGTGAGTTTGTATATCTAAATTTGCACTTCCGCAAAGTTTGGTTGTTTAAAAATCTAAATTACACTACGATTGCAATTTAAAGACTAAAACTAGGAAATTATTTTTGTTGTTTTTCAAATGATATAAAAGGCCTAGGGCTATGACCTTCACCTAAGTGTTTGCCTAATAGGTTGTAAAACTTAAAGCTTATTTTATTGGCCGAGGTATATTATAGCTATCAACACTCGGTTACCCACTTAATACCTCTCGGTCAGATAGTAATTTTTGTCCAATTTGGCTTTCTCAAGTCCAAATGGGTACTGAACAAAACGGTTAAATAAAAGCTCAAGTCGGGTTTTACTATCTATAGGTCCAACCCTTTAATTGGGCTTATCAATCTCTCGATTGACCCAATTTCTTGTTAGCCAAATTTTTCTAGACTAAGTCTATCTTTCTCAAGTAGAGACCAAGTCAAATAGGCATGAACTAATGTTTGCAACCATTGATTCTTCAAATAAAAGTAAGAACAAGGGTAAATATTAAACACTCAACCATAAACATGCAATAAATCAAACACCCATTAAGTTTACACATTAGGGTTGGGTCACAACCCTACTAAAAATCTAGCTACTCATGCTTAAATTAGAAGAAAAAGAAGAAGAAATGATAATTAAACCCATATTGCTAATTAAAATGATAAACTCTATGTTCAAAAAGCTCAAAATAGCAAAAGCTACTAAAAAGAGTAAAAGGAACCGTCTATTGTAGCAGCTGATGTCAAAAGTTAACCTAAAATAATGAAACTCTTCTATTTATATAGGGCTAGAATTTTCGGAGAAAAATGCCCTTTCGGAGGTTCTGCGACCGCACAATTCCATGTGCGGTCCGCACTTTTCTTCACCTTGCCAGGATTTGAAATCTGCGGCCGCATAATTCTGATCTGCGACCGCACTGCACTCTTTCTACAGTCCGCACAATTGTAAGTGCAGCCGCACCTTGTTCTTCTGCGGTCCGCACAAATGTGATTGCGGCCGCGTAGCTCTTCTTCGGCGGCCGCACAATAATTGTCCGCTTCGCACTTTTGGTGGACTTGAGATGTAGGTTCTCTGAACTTTTGCTCTGACCCAGCTTTTGCGGCCGCACACTTCATGTGCGGACCACACTTTGCAACATTCTCTGATGGAAGATTCTTCACAACATGCGGTCGCAGATGATATTCTGCGGTCCGCACTTTTGAGCTTTTGTGCCTGTTTTTGTCCTTGAGTTCAGATTACTCCTTCTTGAGTTGGATTTCATCTCGGAAGCTCATCTTCTAATATTCCTGCAATTAAGTACATTTCATCAATTTTTGGGAACACAATTAAGCGCTTTTGGACTAAAACGAAAGCAAAAGAACGCTAATAAGTAGTTAAAATCCCCACTTATCAACTTCCCCAAACTTAAGCTTTTTCTTGTTCTCAAGCAAATAAAGTAGTTCCCACCTCCACAAGCTAGGAGCCATTCCAGCTAATCAAAAGTAAATCAATCACACATCAATTGGGACCAATAATTATCCACACCACTTATGAATTATCAACACGGCAACAAGTTAAACTTTTAAGCACAAATAGTTTATCAAGGAAGCTCGCTCCTTCATGTAGGTTATTGTGGATCCCAATCTCCTCCTCCTCTACTCCCCGTTTGCCTATCTCACTTAAGAATATAGCACTCAATCCAAAGATTTGTAAAAGGTTCGCTGATCTCTCTCAAAATAATGTTGCAAGAACGACTTTAAATATCATAGGCTTGCCCCCCATGTAAATCATCACTAATGTAATCTCACTCGGCTTGAAATCACGTAGGGCTTTTTCGGAATACAATGAAGGCTTTTGGATTAAGGTTGGAAATGCTATGATAGAACGGGTTCATCTTTCCTTAAGCACTCCATTTTCTTTTCTAGGCTCATGCTTTGCCAACTCTTTGAGGCATTTTCTTTTCCTTAGGGGAACTAGAGAGACTTAACATCACTCTTTCTTGGTCATGATATTCATTTTCTCCTTCTTTGATTTCTCCATGCTTTGCAGCATTACTTTTCTTTGAATCCCTTCAACTCTTCAACTTATTCACTTTCTTTTTGTATTTTTCTTTTTGTTCTTTCTTTTTCTTGCCTTTTCTTCTCTTCATTTCTTTTCTCTTTTGTGACTTGATATCTTTTTCAAACTCCTCGTCTCTCCCCCAAACTTATATTTTTAGCCAATTATTTCACAAGAGTGTTAAGGAAAGTTCGGGTGCCAAGAGAGGGTCACGACAAAATGGGTAAAGGCTTGTTACATGTTTATCAAATGAGAAAAGTCTTAGGCTCGAATGAGTTGACTAGGGATAACAACATTGGTGGGCAACAAAAAATTTTAAGCGGGTCAAGGAGAGCCTACAATAACTTCTTAAGCCAAGCAAAACTTAAAATTTCGTCTAGAAACACATTCGGAGCAAGTTCTAGACCATTCGCCCGGGTACTTGGATTTGCAATAACAACATCTCACCTCTCACACAACTGGATTGTTAAAGAGGATGGAGTCGAGGGCCCACAATGACCATATTCAAGATTGAAAATTACTATGGTTCGACTAAACCACTCGATGATTGCCTAAGTTGACACAAGAGTCAAAAGGTCACTAACTAGAGCTATTTCTTTCCAAAAATCTTATTTTTAACCATAAACATATAGTTAAGTGTGTTGGTACCAAGTGAAGCATGTTTGACTCTTCGAGCATGACTTAATTAGGTCTTTTTATTCATTATTACTACTATTATTACCTAAACACCAAAAACAGACTCAATCCCATAAGAAGATTGTCACGCTATCCATCGTTGGGAAGAGCCACCCGGTTCACACAAAAACTACCTTCGGAAAGAACCGTGGCATTAAAAAAACTAAAGGCTTATTATCTACTAAGCCATAAAAATAAGCTATTAAATAAAAAAGAAGCTACTAATTCAAAAAGAAGACAAACATAAAGATAAAGAAGCTTTAAAACAAAAGAACTATTAAAGCTAAACGAATATACATAATGAGAGATAAGAGGGAATATATACATAATGAGAAAGAGGAAGGAAATATTAATAAGTTAATTACAGGCCAAATGTCTCATAGTTATCAAAATACAGACTCATCAAAATGTGTCAAAGAAACTCTACCCCCCTCCCCCCGAATAAAAATAAGCATTGTCCCCAATGCTTAACAATATAAGAGTAAGAAAAGGGTGAGAGTGAAGAAAAATCCATATGGCTCTGTGGCCATCCCTGTGTCCCCAGCAGTGGCACCGACCTCAGCGTCATCCAATTGGATCTCATCATCCTCAAGTCCGGGAGTGGCTGGGTTGGTGAACATCTGACGGATTGCCTCAGCAGTGTCTGGCTCCTCAGACTGGCCATCTGGTGTTGTAGGTGCTGGGTGGTGCGGGTCTATCAACATGTCAAATGGAATGTCTCCAGATGCTGCAAGCTTTGTAACCTGGCTCCGAAGCTCGTCCACTGACTTCTTAGATGCCTGCCGCTTTCTCATTTTCTTTACCTCTTTGCCCAACTCTTCGATCACTGCCCCATGCTGCACTAAAGTGGCCATGATCGTGTTTTGATTTTCCAGGAGCTTCTTCAAAGTTTCATTAACTGTGGGGGGGAATCTGGAGTGCCGGAGAGGATGATTGTGCTGCAACATGACTGGATATGTCAGTCAGCTTAGTAGTAGTTGTCTACATCTAGTTATTGAGGCTCTCCAGTGTCTGGGAGACTCCCAGCGCAGAGAGCGGAGCATATGGCATAAGTACTCGCTTCTGGAAGGTTCACCTCTCCCCTTTGAAGTGTCACCGCGGCCACGAGATCTAACCATTTTTTGTGATAAGAAATAGTAGAAGTCAGTTGTAATTCAATTGCACACAAACAATATATCACAATGTAAAACATGAGTGCAGGGTGGGGAAGTGCAGTCCGCATAATTACAAGTGCGACCACAGACTGGGATGTGCAGACCGCACAACTTGAACTTGTGGTCGCAAAAATGGAACCGCGGTCTGCACAATTTTGTGTGCGACCGCAGAATAGAAGTGCGGTCCGCACATTTCTTATTGCAACCGCACATTAGAATTCCAAAAAGTACCAACTCTCTGATGATAGAGATTGGTCTGATCTGCGGTCGCACACACTTTTCTGCGATCGCGGTGGAATTTCTGTGGTCCGCACAATTTCAAGTGCGGCCGCAGAACCATGCTTGATCAAAGCACCCTATTCTTTACTTTTGCGAACCGCGCAATTTATTTCCGCGGCCTCGGTGGAATTTCTGTGGTCCGCATAATTTCAAGTGCGGCTGTAGGTTTCAAACCAAAGTCGATCAAACTCCTAGGGTTTACAAAAATTTTCAACAATTGGCATGATATTAACAATTAAGCATGCAAATCAATTTACCCAGTCCCCATAAAGCAATTAGTAGTTGATCCAACGCAGATTAAACCTCACATGGTAGTAAAATTGAAATCTATTGACAAATGGCCTAAAACTATCTAACAAGTTATAAATTTAACTAAAAGTTGAAAATTTCTATGAGAAATTAAACATACCAGATATGAAGGAGTGCAACTAAGTGATCACAGATGTGTGTGGAGTGTGGCAGATGGTTGAGCAGATGATTTACAAGTTTTATAATTTAGAGTGCTCAGAGAGGGGAAAAAACATAGTACAGTAGCCTTAGGATACTATTTATACTTGCAGGCAGACTTGTGAAACAAAGGAGGAGTGAGGCCACAGAATTCCTTCTGCGGTCCGCACTCTGTTACCTGGAGGCTCAATAGCCTTTGTTGATCTATGGTCCGCACAATTTGTGGTGCGGCCACATATTGGCCATTCTCTAACAGAGAAGACTTTAGAGAATTTGTAATTTCCCATCTCAATTTGTGCGGTCGCAGTTGCCTTCTGCTGTAGTATTCAGAATGTGCGGTCCTCACAATACATGTGTGGTCTGCACTTTTTCCACACTTAGCCAATTGTTTGAGCATAGTTCCTGTAAAGCACATCCATTCCCGCAGCACACTTCAAATCCAGTTAGCATAAAATAACACTTATCTACAAAAGAAGAAGAAAAACAAAAAATAAACATGGATTACCTCCCAAGAAGCGCCTGATTTAACGTCGCGGCACGACGCAGATTACCATCACTTCAAATGAATAACTGTCACCACGTGGCCATCATCAGCTTGTCCCAAATAATGCTTCACCCGGTGACCATTGACTCGGAATACCTCATCATTTTTGTTCTTCATGTCCAATGCACCAAAAGGTATCACACCCACAATTTCAAAGGGACCACTCCATTTGGATTTCAACTTTCCGGGAAACATCTTAAATCTTGAGTTGAACAACAAAACAAGATCGCCCACCTTGAACTCCTTATTTCAGATGTATTTGTCATGAAGGTACTTCATTCTCTCTTTGTATAAAGATGAACTTGCATATGAATGTTACCAGAATTCATCCAATTCATTCAAATGTGCAACTCGCAAGTTAGTGGCTGTATCCCAATCAAGATTCAGCTTCTTTAAAGCCCACATGACTTTGTGCACAAGTTCCACCGGAAGATGACCAGTTTTTCCAAACTCCAACCGGTATGGAGACATCCCAATATGAGTTTTGAAAGCAGTCCGATAGGCCCATAGTGCATCATCAAGCTTCTTTAACCAATCCGTTCAATTAGCATTCACTGTTTTTGACAAGATACTCTTTATCGCCCAGTTGGAGACTTCCATTTGACTGCTAGCTTGAGGATGATAGGGAGTCGTAACTTTATGAGTGACACCATACTTACTAAGAAAAGTTTCAAACGCCTTATTGTAAAAATGCGACCCCCATCGCTTATGATAGCCCGCGGAGTACCAAATCTTGTGAAAATATTCTTCTTCAAGAACGCCACCACACTCCTCGCTTCATTGTTGGGTAGAGCAATGGCCTCAACCCATTTAGACACATAATCAACCGCGACCACGATGTAGGTGTTTCCACAAGAACTCATAAAAGCACCCATGAAGTTAATACCCCACACGTCAAAGATATCGATCTCTAAAATGGTAGTGAGAGGCATTTCATTCTTCTTCGAGACCCCGTTGGCATTCATCACATCTTTTCACCGTATCACTTGCATCTTTGTAGAGAGTTGGTCAATAGAAACCACAACTTAGCACTTTAGCCATCGTTTTTGCTCTGCCATGGTGACCACCATAAGGCGAAGAATGGCAAGCCTCAAGAATAACATTTTGCTCTTCATATGGTACATATCTTCTAATTACCCCATCCGTGCAAATCCGGAAGAGGTAAGGGTCGTCCAAATAATAATCTTGACAATCCCGTTTGAGCTTCTTCTTTGATTTGAAGAGAACTCATCTAGGATGATTCCATATACAAGGAAGTTTTCTAGATCGGCGAACCATGGCACCTCTTTCATTGTAATGGCCAAGAGTTGCTCATCGGGGAAAGAGTCATTTATTTCAAGGCCATCATGTTGCCTCCCCTCCTCCTCCAAACGAGACAAGTGGTCCGCCACTTGATTTTTACTCTGTTTCCGATCTTGAATGTCAATATCAAACTCGTACAACAATAGCACCCATCTCATCAACCTAGTTTTTGAATCTTTATTTCTCATAATATAATGAAGTGTCGCATGAACCGTATGAACAATAACCTTTGCACCCATCAAGTATGGGTGGAACTTCTCAATTTCAAACATAATGGAAAGGAGCTCTTTTTCAGTAACGGTGTAATTTACTTGGGCATCATTCATGGTCTTACTAGCATAGTAGACCGGATGAAAAATCTTGTTGATACGTTGTCCCAAAACTGCTCCAACCGCTACATCACTAGCATCTCATATGAGCTCAAAAGGAATGCTCTAATTCGGAGCGATGATAATAGGAGTTGTTGTCAACTTGAACTTTAGCAATTCAAAGGCTCTCATGCAATCATCATTGATGTGAAACTTAGTATCTTTCTCTAAAATCATGCACAAGGGGTTTACCACTTTAGAAAATTCCTTTATGAAGGCCCGGTAGAACCCAGCGTGACCCAAGAAACTTCTTACGCCTTTCACTGATGTTGGAGGTGGAAGTTTAGAAATCACCTCTATCTTCACATTGTCGACCTTAATGCCCTTCTTTGAAATTTTGTGGCCAAGGACAATGCCCTCCTCGACCATGAAATCGAATTTCTCCCAATTCAACACCAAGTTCGTTTCTTCACACCTTACCAATACTTTATCCAAATTTTCCAAGCAATCATCAAAGGAATCCCCAACTACCGAAAAGTCATCCATGAAGACTTCAAGGTAGTCCTCAACCATATCCGTAAATATTGCCATCATACACCGTTGAAAAGTTACCGATACATTGCATAAGCCAAATGGCATCCGCTTGAAAGTGAAAGTGGCATAGGGACAAGTGAAAGTTGTTTTCTCTTGATCTTACGGGGCAATAAGGATTTGGTGTAGCTTGAATATCCATCTAGAAATCAATAAAAAGTACGGCCAGCCAACCTATCAAGCATTTGGTCAAGAAAGAGGAGTGGAAAATGGTCTTTCCTTGTCACTTTGTTTAGCTTCCGATAGTCCATACACACTCTCCACCCAGTCACCGTTCTTATTGGAATCAACTCGTTCTTATCATTGGTGAGCATAGTTATACCCCCCTTCTTAGGGACACATTACACCGGAGAAGTCCACGAACTATCGAAAATGAGGTAGACCACCTCGACATCTAACCACTTGATGATCTCCTTTTTGACCACGTCTTACATGATTTCATTGGGTCTCCTTTGATGTTCTATGGAGGGTTTGGCATCTTACTCCAAGATAATCTTGTGCATGCAAAATATGGGGTTTATTCCCCGAATATCCACCAAAGTATACCCAATAGCTTTCTTCCTCTTGTGGAGCACCGTCAATGTAGAGTCAACCTGTACATTAGTCAAACAATAGGAAATAATAACCGGTAAAGTAGAACAAGGGCCAAGGAATTCATACATTAGATGTGGAGGTAATGGATTCAACTCTAAGATAGGAGGCTCTTCAATTGAAGGCTTTGTAGGAGGAGTTTTCCTGTTCTCAAGGTCAAAGGAAAGCTTCCGGGGTGCATAGTTGTATGACCCCATTCCTTGCAAAGAATTAACACATTCCATGAAGCCATCCATCTCGTCATCATCAAAATTTAGCAAGATAGCCTCCAACATGTCACCCATATTAATCGTGGCACTTGTATCATCAATAATCACATCGGTCACCAAGTCCACAAACAAACACACTCCATTGCTATTCGGTTTACCTCATAGATTTGCACACGTGGAACACTACCTTTTCATCACCCACCCGAAAAGTAAGGTCACCGGCTTCCACATCAACAAGAGCCTTCCCCATAGCAAGGAAAGGTCTACCAAGAATAATCGGGACCTCATAGTCCACTTCACAATTAAGAATAACAAAATCCGCCCGGAGAATAATCTTGTCAACTCGAACCAATACATCCTCAATCACCCCCAACGGTCTCTTTATTGTACGATCAACCATTTATAATCTCATAGATGTGGGTCTTCGTTGCCCAATTCCCAATGTCTTGAAAATTGAATAGGGCATCAAATTGATACTTCCCCAAGATCACAAAGAACTTTTGCAAACTCGGCACTTCCAATGGTACAAGGGATTGTGAAAGCATTGGGATCTTCCAACTTAGGAGCCATCGAATGCACAATTGCACTCACTTGATGAGTGCCTTTGATAGTTTCAAAATTCATCGACCGCTTCTTCGTCACCAAGTCCTGCTAAACTTTGCATATCCGGGCATTTCCTCCAAAGCTTTAACTAATAGCACATTTATCGAGAGACTTTTCATCATATCAATGAACTTTTTGAATTGATTCTCGCCATTTTTCTTGGCAAGCCTTTGAGGATATGGAGGAGGTGGCTTAGGAAATTGTGCCTTATCTTTTTGCGCTACCGGTTCAGGTATGTCAATCACATGATCCCTAGACAGGTTCACATCCTCTTGAGTCTCTTCCACCGTGTCATCAATATCAATCAGCAATTCATCATTTGCTTGTACCATATTGCTCGGGATCTCCACTTCTTCTACCACTTACTCATCATCCACAAGTTGCCTTTGACTTGAGGTGGGTGCATTCCCACCTCTTCCACTTCTTGTAGTAACAGCCATGGCATGCCCCGTGTTGTTCCCACTCTTCGGGTTCACCACCGTATCACTTGGTAGTGACCCCTTAGGACGAGAATTTAACGCTTGAGAGATTTGACCCATTTGCACCACTAGATTGTGGATCGATTTGTTGTGTGAAGCAAGTTGGGCATCGGAATCGACATTCTTCTCCATCATATGTTTGAACATTTTCTCAATACGGCCCATTTCATTGTTGGACGAACTAGCACCATGGGAAGGATAATGAGGTGGCTTGCTCGATTGTTGAGACATCAGGGGCCTTTGAAAACTCGACCCCCGATTTCCTTGATTGTTGTTCCACCCGCCTTGGTTATTGCCTCCCCAATTGCCTTGGTTATTATCGTTATTCCAATTACCTTGGTTTTTACTTCCACCCCAATTGCCTTGATGGTTGTTATTACAATTGCCTTGATTGTTTTCACTATTCCAATTACCTTGGTTGTTTAAAGGTCTTCATTATTGTTGACTAGGGCCTTGGAAGTTGTTTCTTTGCCCTTGAAAGTTGTTCATATATTGTACCTCTTCCTCTTGGTCAGTATAAGAACTATCTCGATCAAATCCATTATCATCTTGCACAAAATTGTCCACTCTTTGTTGCACTTGTGGACTTCTTTGTTCTTCTCTTGTTCACCATCATATTGACTCCCTCCATTGCATTGACTTACCTCGAGTTTTGCACTTGTTGAAGTTGAGCCTTTGCCAATTGGTTCATGGTAGTTGTTAACACGGTTATGGCTTGTCCATGGTCATGCAACTCTTTGTGAAGAAGAATCACATTTGGATCACCTTGTTGAACATTGGCTCTAGATTGCCACGCCGATGAAGTATCCGCCATCTCATCCAAAATATCACATGCCTCCGCATAGGGCGTAGTCATGAAGTTCCCACTAGCAAGTTGATTCACTACACATTGGTTGGTGGTATTGATCCCCCGATAGAAAGTTTGTTGAATCATGTTCTTTATCATATCATTGTTGGGGCACTCTTTCACCATTGTTCTATACCTTTTTCATATCAGGTGCAGTGGTTCATTGGGCTCTTGCTTGAATGCTAGAATTTTATCCCGAAGAATAGCCATGTTCCTGGGAGAGAAGTACTTTGAAATATATTTCTCTGCTAGTTCATCCCAATTATGAATGGAATGATTTGGCAAATGTTCCAACCAAACTAAAGCTTTCCCCCGTAGAGAGAAGGGAAAAAGCCTTAGCCTCAACGCATCCTCGGAGACATTTGTTTGTTTTCTCCCCCAACACGTATCGGCAAACCCCTTCAAGTGTTTATATGCATTTTGACCTGATGCACCTGTGAAGAACCCTCGTTGCTCGAGCAAAGTGAGCATCACGTTGGTTATTTGGAAGTTGCCCGCCCTAATACGGGGAGGGACTATAGCACTTGCATACCCTTCATTCGGCAACACCCAGTGTGGAGCCGCTCGTGGTGGAGGTGGGTGCGGAGCGGGTACATTGTCTTGAGGCGGTCGGCCTCGTCTATTGGCTTGAGGTCCATTTGATCATCCTCAACATCCACATCCCCCACGGCTATGTTTTCGAGCTCGTTGTTTGCCATGATTGCACCTACAATACTCACACGTTAGTAACAAGGAAGGAAAAGAAGATATCACAAAAATACACCTAAATATATAGCTAACACTGCTCTTTAGCTCCCCGGCAACGACGCCAAAGATTGATCTCATCCAATTTCACTCCTCTATTTAAGGTTATAAAAACGGTCGATGCAATAGTAATACCCAACAAGAGTCGGGGTCGAATTTAGATATATGAATGGGAGTTAGTAGTATATATCTTAGCATGTGAGTTTGGTTTTCTCAAGTCCAAATGGGTATTGAACAAAACGGTTGAATAAAAGTTCAAGTCGGGTTTTACTATCTCTAGGTCCACTTTTTTTCAGCTTGCCAGGATTGGAAATCGCGGCCACACTGCACTCTTTCTGCGGTCCGCACAATTATAAAAGTGTCCGCACCTTGTTCTTCTGCAGTTCGCACAAATATGACTGCGGCCGTGTAGCTCTTCTTCCTCGGGCGCACAATAATTGTGCGATTCACATTTTTGGTGGACTTGATATGCAGGTTCTTTGAACTTTTGCTCTGACCCAGCTTCTGCGGCCGCACACTTCATGTGTAGACCACACTTTGCAACATTCTCTGATGGAAGATTCTTCACAACCTGCGACCGCAAATGATATTCTGCGGTCCGCACCTCTGAGCTTTTGTGTCTGTTTTTTGTCCTTGAATTCAAATTACTCCTTCTAGAGTTGGATTTCATCTCGGGATCTCATCTTCCAATATTCCTGCAATTAAGCATATTTCATCAGTTTTCGAGAACACAATTAAGCGATTTTGGACTAAAACAAAAGCAAAAGGGCGCTAATAAGTAGTCAAAATCCCCACTTATCACTGAGGACCGAATACAACCACTGTGCTTGTCACCGTAACGGATAACGTTCATAAAAGTATATTAAATTTTATCCGCCCGATAGCATTTATTAAGGAATATTCTATATCATTAAGAGTGATAGTCTGTTACAGAGAATTTAAAATTTATGCTCAACGTTACATCCTCATCAATGACCCTCATAATTGTCAATAAATGAGGGCACGATCCTAAGACCTCTTTCCCTAGGCATAGCTATAAATAGTGAGCTCAGTTACCATTGTAAAGGACACAAAATTTCTGGCAAGAACATATACTATATTCTATACAAAGCTTTATACAATTTCACTTTCTTGCTTTTAGATCTCATCATTACTGTGTTCGGAAACCGTGTTCACGAAATCATCATCTTTGCTATTTCATCTATATTCTACGGCTAAGTATTGTGGATTTCTTCAATTATAATATTATTTCAGGATCAAATTAGTTCACTTGTCTAGAAACCACATATAAATTTAACTGTGCAGTTTTACAGGTAAACACCTTCATAGCAGCAAGTTCAAATTTCAAATTGCAGGTTAGTCATCCTATTTGTTCGTCCATGTAGAAAATTTTATTTTTTTCGACTCAAGTTACTTGTACTTGTAAGTAGCATATATATATATATATATATATATATATATATATATATATATATATATATATATATATATATATATATATATATATATATATATATATATATATATATATATATATATATATATATATATATATATATATATATATATATATATATTCTTTAATTTTTATGCAATTTTACCTGTTTATACATATTTACTGTAATTATATTATTTTATAAAATATTAAAAATTAAATATCCATGGGGCTTACGCCTCGCTGAGGCATATGTAAAACGTCTCGCCTTATGCCCACGCCTTTTAAAACACTGATCTGTAATACTTTAAAATTAAATAAAAATTTCTTATTTGAACTATGGTGAAAATTAATATTTGGGAATAAATAGAGAAATTTATACATAAATTCTTTCCTTATTTGAATTGTCCAAACTAACTATAATTCAATTAGATGAATTATTTGTACTTGCTCTTTGAAGTTGATTAAATTTCAACATATCGTGCTTTTTCATCAAACATTACAAAATTGACGCTCAATAAATATATTAAACTTTTATTTCTTTCAAGTGAGTAATAGAAAAGCCGTAAGTTTGAATAATTGGGAAGCTAGCGTTTATTCCAAGTATGTCTCTTCCTTTTTAGTTTATGTTAGAGATTGTTAAAAAAATTCTTATTTCCAGCTATTTGTCTATTTGTTTTTTATTATTTCGTTAGAATAAATCAAATCTTTTTTAGACTAAATCAAATAGCAAAAAATTTAATGTGAAAGTGTGAATATATTACATATCAATTAGTTGTATTATCTATCTAATTAAGAATTTGGCCCTTCAATTTCTAATCATGCATAAAGTAAGGAAAAAAAAAGAATCTATGGTAGAAAAATACATCTATAATATAAAACTTCTTCGGAGTAATTGACTTAATCTAATAAAACCTTACATTATTGATGAGTAATTTTCCCGCACAAGCAAAATCATTAGCAATTTTCTTTGTATTAGTCTTGATTCACACTAAAAAAATTTGAATTATCCCAATAATATATTTTAAATATTATTTTGTTATTTTTAGCATATATATTTCACTGATATGGTACACGCACAACGCACGTACTCTAATAATAGTGTCTATATATATATAAAAGACACATAATTGCATTGATTTATTTGGTATAAACACCAAATACGAGTAAATTTTTCCATTTAGGTTATGCCGATCCCCTCCAGGACTGTACTTTTAACCCCTTATATTGAACATAAAGAAAGATCTATTTTTTTCTTCCCTTTCTTCCACCTTTACGAAATGAATTTAATTTATACATACTAACAGTATAAAAAATTCTTTTTAAACTATCGATATAATGGACTTATGATATCGGATCATTATTTTTATCAAGTTATTAGTTAATGTTAATGTATACGGTCCGCTCGATCGAGTTCAAATGGCAAGCAACCAGAGTGGGATTTTGGGATGAATTCCGAGGATAGTACAAACAAGCCTCGAGCTCCGAGACCGATCGAGGAATCAGTTCGATATCATTATCAAGCCCATGACCAAATCGAACCGCAAGACAACGTGAAGGTTGTCGGAGATGCACAGACCGATAGGCACTCACCCCGAATGTCGAACTCGAACCAAGACCGAGGGCTCGACCCAATACCGAGCTCGAGCCAGTATCGAGCTCGCAGACAGGAGCCGTTGTAACCACACTAGGGGAGAGAATTTTGGCAGGAATCGAGGAAGAGACAATTCATCGTGGGTTCTCCATTATATATTTTTTATTATAAATATGGTAGGATCCCTCTACTATAAAGGGGGGTTCTCAGATTGTAGCAAGGGACTCCTTCGGAGAATGAAAGATATCCTCTTAGGTTTATTTCATTTTATCTTATTTGTTATTCTTGCTCGCTACTCTCATTCTCATAGTCAAGAACATAGATATTATCATTTTCAAATACGGTTTATATCAAATTATATCACATATCCTTAGAACCATACACAAATTTAACTCTATCCATTTTTCGGGTAAACAGTTTGGCGCCCACCGTGGGGCTAAGGATAACAGTGATTGTTTGATACAAATTTGCAATACATACCAGTTTACAACTTCAAAATCGTTAATGGCAAACCCTCGATTGATGGCTTTACCTATCGATCACGAAGCCGGCCTTCAAGATGAAACCAACAACTTGACACCAAGGGTCGAAAGGCGAATTAACGATGTCACCGAAGCTCAAGTCGAAGTACCGCTAGATGTCAATTCACAAGTGGCTCTTGAGGCGAACCAACGTTCCGAACCGGAAAAAAGCATTCAGGGCGATACTCGATCCGTAGCTCGAGACACCCATAATGTGGAGGATATCGGAGTCAACTTACGGATGATCTTCGAGATGTTACAAGCCCAACAAATAGCGATAGCTCAGTTGCAGAGCCAAACTCAGGTACAAAGTAGGCCGGAGCCCAATCCGCTTCGAGAAATCACCCACAGAATGGAACCAACCATATTGAAGTCAAATGATCAAGAGTCGGGGACTACTTCCAAAATTACTAAATTACTCGAGGAACTCACAAAACGAGTCGAAGCCAATGATAAAAAAGTAGAAACATATAATTCCAGGGTTGATCAGATCCCGGGAGCTCCACCAATAATAAAAAGGCTAGATTCGAAAAAACTCATTCAAAAGCCTTTTCTCTCGAGTGCAGCCCCAAAACCAATCCCCAAAATATTCCGTATGCCCGAAATACCCAAATATAACGGAACGACCGACCCCAACGAGCACGTCACTTCTTACACGTGTGCCATCAAGGCCAATGATTTGGAAGATGATGAGATC
Organism: Nicotiana tabacum; assembly: GCF_000715075.1. Lineage (NCBI taxonomy): Eukaryota > Viridiplantae > Streptophyta > Magnoliopsida > Solanales > Solanaceae > Nicotiana > Nicotiana tabacum. The sequence continues at coordinate 23,712,746 of NC_134094.1, read as the reverse complement.
AAATCTCTATTATTGAAAAAGTTCGGTGAAACCCTGTCGAAGGGGGCAATGATATGGTATCATAATTTACCATCTAACCTTATTGATTCTTTTGCTATGCTTGTAGATTGCTTCGTAAAAGCACATGTTGGAGCCATAAAAGTCGAAACCAGAAAGTCGGACCTGTTCAAGATAATACAAAAGGATAACGAGATGCTAAGGGAGTTCGTATCTCGTTTTCAAATTGAACGAATGGATCTGCCACCAGTCTCCGACGATTGGGCTGTTCAAGCTTTCACTCAAGGTCTAAACGAGCGGAGCTCGATGGCTTCATGACGGCTTAGGCAAAATCTAATCGAGTATCCAGCTATTACTTGGACCGATGTGCACAATCGATATCAATCCAAAATAAGAGTCGAAGATGACCAGTTGAATTCTAGGTACGTTACGAAAAGAACTACCAAGCAAAAGTCGACAAGAGATTGATACCAGCCATATAGCGGAAACGATACTACTCCTGAGTATCTGAGGCCTCTTTAAAATCAATCTCGTATGCTGGGAGGGGGGGGGGCTTTATCATTGAACGCATCTATGATGATTATCAAGTTCGGTGCAAAGGAAGTCACTTCGTTATTTCATGACAAACAATGTCTCGACAGGAAACGTTGTAAGGGCCAAATGGTCAGAACGAACCATGCTTATGTTGTTGGCCCGAGCCCTGACGCAAAACATAAACACATGTACAATGACTTGCAAAGAAATCCCTGTTCTATACCGATATTTTATGTTCAAGATTTATTATGAAAACATGATCGAGTTCGAGCAAGCACTCACTCGACCATTACGCCTACGGGCTACATTGCATCGAGTTCGAATCATTTACTCGACTACTAAGCCTACGAGCTATTTTTATTTCGAGTTCGAGCAAGCACTCACTCGACCATTACGCCTACGGGCTACATTACTTCGAGTTCGAATCATTCACTCGACTACTAAGCCTACAGGCTACTTTTATTTTAAGTTCGAGCAAGCACTCACTCGACCTTTACGCCTACGGGCTACATTACTTCGATTTCGAATCATTCACTCGACTACTAAGCCTACGGGCTACTTTTGCGAGTTCGAGCAAGTACTCACTCGATCATTAAGCCTACAGGCTACTTTGACTATTACGCCTACGGGCTACATTGCATCGAGTTTGAATCATTCACTCGACTGCTAAGCCTACAGGCTACTTTTATTTCGAGTTCGAGCAAGCACTCACTCGACCATTACGCCTACGGGCTACATTACTTTGAGTTCGAATCATTCACTCGACTACTAAGCCTACGGGCTACTTTTATTTCGAGTTCGAGCAAGCACTCACTCGACCATTATACCTACGGGCTAATTACTTCGAGTTCGAATCATTCACTTGACTACTAAGCCTACGGGCTACTTTCATTTCGAGTTCGAGCAAGCACTTACTCGAGCATTAAGCCTACAAGCTACTTTGACTATTACGCCTACGGGCTACATTACTTCGAGTTCGAATCATTCACTCAACGACTAAGCATACGGGCTACTTTTATTTCGAGTTCGAGCAAGCACTCACTCGACCATTATGCCTACGGGCTACATTACTTTGAGTTCGAATCATTCACTCGACGACTAAGCCTACGGGCTACTTTTACTTCGAGTTCGAGCAAGCACTCACTCGACCATTAAGCCTACGGGCTACTTTGACTATTATGCCTACGGGCTGCATTGCATCGAGTTCGAATCATTCACTCGACTGCTAAGCCTACGGGCTACTTTTAGTTCGAGTTCGAGCAAGCACTCACTTGATCATTACGCCTACGGGCTACATTACTTCGAGTTCGAATCATTCACTCGACTACTAAGCCTACGGGCTACTTTTTCGAGTTCAAGCAAGCACTCACTCGACCATTAAGCCTACGAGCTACTTTGACTATTACGCCTACGGGATACATTGCATCGAGTTTGAATCATTCACTCGACTGCTAAGCCTACGGGCTACTTTTATCTCGAGTTCAAGCAAGCACTCACTTGAATTCAAACGAACACTTTTTAAGGTAAAGGTTGTTCGAGCCCGATAAACCAAAGGGGACTACCCGCAAGGCCCGAAAGGCAACAGAGATTAAAATTCAAACTATCTATTTAGTTTGAAAGGCTATTTTTCTTCAAAAGGAAGAAAGATTTATATTTACAAATTTTTTGTACAGAGGCGGCTACTCTGCCAAAAGGAAGTTCTTTATACAAAACCGAAAGCGGTATCAAAAGAACGCAGCGAACGACCTAAATGACTCAACCTTCATCTGAGGCCGTATTCTCGGCACCGTCCTAATCTTCAGACTCCCCCTAGTCATCGGAGTCCTCCTCAGAAAAGACGAAAAGGAACTTAGAAAATTTGGAAGAGTGAATATGTAAAAGTGATAAAAGATAAGTGGAGGGGTTATTTATAGGCTTGCATCATGGCGGCTCAGTATCAGCAGTGGCCGACCACCGTCTGACATGTATTAAATACCTTGAGAGACTAAATCGATGGGACAACTATCACGTACGTCATAAACGAGCCTTGTGCAAACGTCAGCTCATAACCCGATCGAGCCGTCGAAAATCATATCGATTCTCATCACATCCTTTCTGAGAAACGAGGGGACTATCTCTATACGGTCGAAATAGATTTCGGCCCTCCTACGCTCGATCGAGTTCGAATGGCAAGCAATCGGAGTGGGATTTTGGGATGAGTTTTGAGGATAGTACAAACAAGCCTCGAACTCCGAGACCGATCGAGGAATCAGCTCGATATCATTATCAAGCCCATGACCAAATCGAACCGCAAGGCAACGTGAAGGTTGTCGGAGATTCACAGACCGATAGGCACTCACCCCGAATGTCGAACTCGAACCAAGGCTGAGGGCTCGACCCAATACCGAGCTTGAGCCAGTATCGAGCTCGCAGACAGGAGCCGTTGCAACCGCACTAGAGGAGAGAATCTTGGCAAGAATCGAGGAAGAGACAATTCATCGTGGGTTCTCCATTATATATTTTTTATTATAAATATGGTAGGATCCCTCTACTATAAAGGGGGGTTCTCAGATTGTAACAAGGGACTCCTTCGGAGATTGAAAGATATCCTCTTAGGTTTATTTCATTTTATCTTATTCGTTCTTCTTGCTCGCTATTGTCATTCCCATAGTCAAGAACGTAGATATTATCATTTTCAAATATGGTTTGTATCAAATTATATCATATATCCTTAGAACTATACACAAATTTAACTCTATCCGTTTTTCGGGTAAACAGTTAATCATATAAATTTAATTGTAATTATTTTATAAGTAATTTGATTGTGTAAATAACTTTTAATTACACCGAAGATGCGAAAATTAAACCCTTTACCAAATATTTTGAGGGGTAGGATAAATACCACCCCCACCCACTAAGAAGTAAGTAAATGGATTCTTGTTTTCCTTACGATAGCCTATTCCAGATCAATATAATGATATTATATCTATAAGAAACTGCAACGAAGGTAAAAGAGATCATTCAGGTGCACGAGTTAAAGCTGGGGTTTACACCAAAGGTTGATTCCCCTTTGAACGCGCTAACTCGATTAGTCAATGGCTTTAGACCAAAGTTTAGGATTTGGGACCACTTTTAATTTGTTGCATCACAAATAGATGTATTGGAATCATTATATTCATAATCTACTTTGTCGGACTCTTCAAAAATATCGCAGGGTACGTGTCGGATTTACCAAAAATAGTATATGTTTAGTGGATCCGACAGGAGCGCAAGAACATTTACAAAGTCCGCACAACATAATTCATAATTGTATTTATTGTCTTCCTTTAACTTGTTTATTTTTATTAAGATGTAAATACACTTATTCTAGAATTATAATACTCCACGAACTCTCAGTTCAAGTTTTGAGTTTACTATTAGAGGGTATTAGTTTTTTGTATTTGGAATGTCCAGCTTCCTCACATCTTTTGATTAATGCTCTTGACGCACATGGTTTGTAAGAAACATGTGAGCAATTTAAGCTGAAGAAAATTGCAAGGACAAGAAAAATGCTTGGTAGGGAGCGTATTCTCGAATGGGGTCGCGCAAATTCGGATATAGTCGGCCTTCAATGCGGGTACCGGACATCGGGTGAAAACCCAAAAAAACAATAATTGCAAGGACAAACTTATAGCGACGAATTCATTTCCCTACTTTAAGAAAACATCTTCTTCAAGCCAATTTACTACAACATTCACTTCGTTGGATCCTCAATGAAAGTAATAAAGAAATTACACTAAACTCTATAAAAGAACTCATTTTTTCCTTCTCAACTGTGTGTATAAAATTAGAGAGTAGGACAGCAATACCCTCTTTGTTTAATGAAAAAACTACCTAATTGGTTTGACATGGTTCAAGACAATACAAGTAATTTCATTTTAATTAGTCCCTCACTTTTCAATCTTTACTTGGTCTTGAGTGCCTCTAATTTTCCCAAAAATAAATAGGCAACGATTAAGTACTACTGACTGTTTCCTGAATCTGAGTGAAAGTAACTAAATTCTTTTTAACTAATGTATTAGTCTTGTATGATAATTGGGATAGTTTGTGGAGTATTAAAAGAAGATATGGTACAGGAGGGTCATACTCATATTAGTATTATTTAGTGATATTTCGTCATTCTGTTTTCACAAGAATAACCTTATTCTTTTATGTACCCTTTATTTGAGAGAAGAGGTCAATTATTTTTACATCTTTTGCTGTTTCAAAATGACATTCCAAGATAATAACGAATTATCTACAATTTTACATTAATATCCATGTATATATATTTGAAGATCCAGAAAAACTGATGGTATCATGAAATGAGTCATTTTACTTTATTAAATTAAAAAAGAAACGATTTTCTCACAATTAATTAGAAGTAAGAAATGTATCACTAGAGTTTATGATGGAATGGTAAGTACTCTTCGTCCTTAACCAGAGATTTCGGATTTGGACCTAGGTCTGGTGTCTCCTTTGGTGGTTGCGCTTTACATCCAAAATGGAGCTTCGTAGAGTGAATCCAGATTAGTCGGGCTTTAAAGTGCATACTGGATACCATAGACGGATCTAGAATTTCTAGTACATGAGTGCATTGTATAAAAGAATGGAGGAAAAAATATATTAAATCGGAAATAATCCTTATTCCTCTTGGTAAATAACTCAACCTTCAACTATATGCACTATTCAACCTTCTTGGAGCATGGGTGATAACATTTAAGATTATACCAATTTTAAAAATATGTACATAAAATATCTAATTTTACGGAAAGACCATGAGTTCACGTGCCCCATAATTTTTCCTATAAATTCGCCCGGCTGGATACCAAGTGGAAAACCAAAAAAGAGAATTTTGGGAGGAAATGATTATGTTGTAATTTGTAGTTGGCGATAATTGATCATAAATCCAAAACAAGCACAAAATGATTTGTTTACAAGCTCGAGTTTTTGGACACTACATTCTGCATGAAACTTTAATTTGAATTGGATTAATGAATATTCTCACCTACCAATTTGATAAAACAATGGGTTGGCAAAGCTGAGTATGTCTTTTCACTTTTGTAATAATTAAAAGACTCTTATTTACTAATTTATGTAAGTGGGAAAGAAGGAAACCAAGAGGAAAAAGTTAGGAAAAAAAGAAAACAAGAAAAAAAGTAAATTGTGGTTGGTGCCCAAACCCACGATCTTTTAGACCTATATAATCCTAAGATAATATACATAATTCTATTGCAACTTAGTTTCCATTCCAAGCTAACAAAAAACCTCAAAATACCTTTAGCTCTCCAAGAATGGGAAGCTTATCATTTGAAAAGGTATTCTAATATTTCATCCAATTTCTTCTTATCATTACAATCTCCATTACTTCGCCAAAAACAAAAAACAAATTATTCGGATCTTTTTAAATTTTTATATATGTTATTTATGAAACGAAAATATAACTCATGGGTAGTGTACATATTATGGAATTGAATTATTATCATTTTTCATTAATACCCTAAAGAAACTTTATCTTCATTTTTTTCCTTTTGGTTTAGCTGAGGACTTGAGGTTAATTAATCCTATTCTTGTTTTTTTGCTTCATCTTTCTGCATGGTTTCTAATATCTTGTCTTGAAGACAAAGGAAACCAAAAAAATAGAAACACACACAAAAACACAGAACATTCTTTTTCTTATTATTTTTAGTTGTTTGCATGGTTTTTTAGGTCTATTAATACCTTCTAAATCATCAAAAAATAATTATGTTCATGTTTTTTAAAAATTAATATGGTTTCTCTTGTGTGATACTTCAAAGGATTTTGAGCCATCGGTTGTAACTCCCAGAGGTTTAATAGCAAATGGAGATTTTGGAGAAATGAAAAGACTAAAGGTGGCAACACCAACTACACCAAGGAAGAATTTGAATGTTGCAGTTACAGAGCCAGGGTCCAGAAATGATGGACCAAGTCTCGACTGTATTTTGATGAATTATATTGACACACTTTCCCAACGTATCAACTATCATATAGGTAAGTCGTCTTTTATTCTTTAGAATACATAATATTCTTGCATATACTGGAGGCAAAATTTTTACTAAGCGGGTCAATTTCTAATATATATAAAAAAACATGACATATATGGTGTGATTTTCCGATATGAACCCCTTCCGCACCTTTAGCTTGGTCATGCCCAACCTCCCCATCATATTGGTAATTTATCTTTCTTTTTATTATTGTCCAATCAATCGCAAAGAATATATATATATATATATATATATATATATATATATATATATATATATATATATATATATATATATATATATATTAAAGATCAAAAACCCTTCCATGTGATTTTTCGGCAATGAACCCTAATTCTGCTCATCTAACTCTACCCTTGTGCCCAGCCTCCCCATCTAAAGTTCCTTGATACTATATAAAATATTACTATGTGTTGGACAAAATTGACATGCAAGACGGTCTAAGACTAGGTCTATTACTCGTTCCACTATGACGGTTGGCAATTTCTTTTAGGAAATAATTGAATAGGAGTACTTGAACATAGAATTTAAGGCATATACCTTTAAAAAATTTCGAATTAGAGCTATCGAAACAGGCTAACTCAGTCAAGATTACCATTATTTAAATGAAAATTTGATTAATTGTCCTTTATAAAATGCATGTCTACAAGCAAGGGTACAGTTGTCCTCCAATGAATATAGGGACAAGACTATTTATTTATTTAAAAAAGGATAATTTCTTTATTATTTTTGTGAATTTTTAAATATTTAGTTGTTGAAATCTTGTTCGATTATAATATTTTCAGGTTATCCAGTGAATATATGCTATGAGCACTACGCTAGCTTAGCCCCACTTTTGCAATTCCACTTAAATAATTGTGGGGATCCATTTCTTCAAAACACTGTGGATTTCCATTCAAAAGATTTCGAAGTGGCTGTTTTGAATTGGTTTGCAGACTTATGGGAAATTGAAAAAGATCAATATTGGGGTTATGTTACAAATGGCGGCACTGAAGGAAATCTCCATGGCATTTTGGTGGGGTATGCACCAATTTTTACTAGTTTAATTTCCTCTATCAATTAGTTTTCCTATTTTGAAAAGAAAAAGAATTTTGGAAATAGACTAACCAAATATTTTGAGAAAGTTTTATATATCCTAATTTTTTTATGTTTGATTGCGTGAGCCCAAAACACTTTCTTCAACCACTCTAGCTTTATGCAAAATATAATTAAGCACCTAATCAGCCACCCAAGTTTATAAATTCTATTTCAATGAAAGAAGTTATTTACTTTTGTAAAAAAAAAAAAGTACTCTTAGCTAGTTGTTTCTCATCTAACAAAGCTAAAGAAATTTGGGGTCAGAAAGTCAATGTTGAAATATATGAGTAAAATTTTAAAATATTAATAATTGATATCACTAATTTTACGAGAGCAATTAAAATAGAAGTTTTATTTTTATTACTAAATCTAATTTTTAACTTTATTTTTGCAGGAGAGAATTACTTCCAACTGGGATATTATATGCATCAAAAGACTCTCATTATTCGGTCGCCAAAGCTGCAATGATGTACAGAATGGATTTTGAAATGATTAACACATCTGTACATGGAGAAATGGATTATTCAGATTTGAAAGCAAAATTACTTCAAAACAAGGGCAAACCAGCAATAATTAATGTTACAATTGGTAAATATTCTATTATCATCCCTTTAATCTTGTTCATTTTTGGCTAGAGAGTTTGAGGATAATTTATCATATATATTTTGGTTAATGATTATAATTTTTACTATAGGTACTACCTTCAAAGGAGCTGTTGATGATCTTGATATTATTCTTCAAACACTTAAAGATTGTGGTTATACATATGATCAATTTTACATTCACTGTGATGCAGCACTCAATGGGCTTATTATCCCTTTTATTAAAAATGTAAGTTCGTTTTTGTTACTGACATCTTAAAATATTCGAGTATTATATATAGCTTAAGATAAAATTATCTCTAACATTTGCGATTGTATTTTACAATAGATGATTTCATTCAAGAAACCAATTGGAAGCGTCACAATTTCTGGTCACAAGTTCTTGGGATGTCCAATGCCTTGTGGAATTCAAATAACAAGGAAAAGTTACATTAACAACCTCTCAAGAAAAGTTGAGTACATTGCTTCAGTAGATGCCACAATTTCTGGAAGCAGAAATGGCTTAGCTCCAATCTTCTTGTGGTATAGTTTAAGTGCTAAAGGTCAAATTGGGCTTCAAAAGGACGTTAAGAGATGCCTTGACAATGCTAAGTACTTAAAAGATCGTCTTCAACAAGCAGGTATCAGTGTCATGCTCAATGAGCTTAGTATCATAGTTGTCCTCGAGAGACCTCGTGATCATGAATTTGTTCGTCGTTGGCAGCTTTCTTGTGTGAGAGATATGGCACATGTTATTGTTATGCCGGGTATAACTAGAGATATCTTGGACAGTTTCATCAATGATTTATTGCAACAAAGGAAAAAATGGTACAAAGATGGAAATGTTACACCTCCTTGTGTTGCACAAGATATTGGTGCCCAAAATTGTGCTTGCTCTTACCACAAAATTGATTTCATTATCCCATAGAGGACCATGAAAATCCATTACCTCTCTGCTACTGAGTTTGTCTTCTATAGACATGGCTTTTTGTAACTTTTTCTATGACTTCATTTTTTAATCCACATTCCCAGTTGAATTGTAATCTATATGTACTTATGTAGTGTTACTTTTACCACATAAATGTGCCAATGCCGTGGAGAATACTTGGTTTAATATGAATCTTTTAAAATAAAGCAATAATAATCTGTGTGTAATTTAATATGTATAGTGGAAGTATGAATGCCATTAAGATCCAAATGTGCTTCTAAACAGAAATGGTGCTCAATGAACCTTTAGCTTTTCGGCCCATTTTTTCCTTTGTCTGGACTAACTCTAATGGGCAAATATCATTTTTTGCCCACGACCGGAACTATTTATCTCTGATAGTTGTACAACTGTATAAAATTTTTATGTTTTAGTATATAACTTACAAAATGTATATATATACAAAAGAATATATAAAAACACATATATTTTCGGCTATTATTTTGAGAGCAGCTATACAGTGTCATTTTTCCAACTCTAAACTCTAATTTGGGTTTTAACAAAAAAGAACTACTCCAAATAGCCTCTCACTGCTTTAATAACTAAAAATAGATGACAAATATATAATACTATATGAATAATCTATATATAATATGTGTATAACAGTAAAACCACTTCTTGGACTTTACCATTGATGTTCAGTAAATATCATTGTAAAATTACTTCTTGGACTTTACCATTGATGTTCAGCCAGAAATGCATATATTTAACCACAAAATTGATTTCATTATCCCATAGAAGACATGAAAATCCATTACCTCTTTGCCACAGAGTTTGTCTTCTATAGACATGGCATTTTGTAACTATTTTTATGACTTCATTTTTTTTTATTTACGCCCACAATGAATTGTATGCTACAAGTAGTGTTGCTATTGTACCACATAAAAAAATGTCGAGAAAAATATATGGTTTGATGCACATGGTTATATTTGAGAATCAGTTTCACAACTTACTTTACATGTTATCTGATTAAAGATATGTTTTCATCAGACCTATCACTTTATAAATTCTAGCTTATACGACAAGCCCTAGGATTAGAAGTTAACTTCTCAAGTTGCAACCCCGAGATTACACAAATTGGGGAAGTGAATCTTCCTCCAATTGTTTTCTGATTGAAACACAAGAAAATAACTCAAATATTAGCGTTGAGTATTGAAGTTTTGATGATTAACAAAGCTCCTCAGGGTAAAGGACTAGCTCCTCAGGTTGATGATTGAACGTCTGTGCAAGACAGTAACTTTATCTCAAAGTTACCCAGGTCCGAGTTTGGTGGAAGAAGGCTGCTACATGTGATAAGAGTTGTTGCCCAAGAAGATACGAATAAATCAATAAGAGACAAGAGTCCCAAAACTTGTGGAGTCCTTGGAACAGTAGGAGCCCTATCAAACGAGAAGTTGACTCTGCATAGGACTTCCAATAACAATTAATAAAGTGATTAAGTAAAGAAATATCTAAATCTTATACATTCCCCAAGGACTGGTAGTACAAATCATGAGCTTCTAAGAGTAGAGTTTACAAAGCTGAAATGAGATAAATACATAGTCTGTTTGAAAAGTACATAAACAGGGTTTTATAGATCTAAGACTTCCACGAATAAGAGGCAGCTACAACCGGGACGCAGGTACATCTTCAATCCAGCTCCCATCGAATACAGCAATATCAGCAGCCAACACCTGCACACAAGGTGCAGAAGTATAATATGAGCACAACCGACCCCATGTACTTAGTAAGTAACGAACCTAACCTTAGGTTGAAAGTAGTGACGAGCTAACATAAGGTCGGGTACACTACCAATATTCCACAACAGTTCATAACAGCATAATACAGTAAGTTTGAAAACTGTGATTTTTCCCAAAAATCCTTTTAACAATAAGTAAGATGTTTTATTTTTTTTCCAGATTGCATAAGGAAAGTACGTCTCTATGCCTGCATGTCAAGATACAGGTAAAATCATAAATGTCCCAAAACTGGGTAGCAGAAGAAAATGCATCTCTATGCATGTATCTCAAGTACGCATATCAAATGCAATGCATCTCGATGATGAGCTCGTATACTCATACTCTCATAGTACTCAATCTCACTGTCTCGCATCCTCCTTCACTATGCTCAATGCTCAGCACGCTCAATCACTCAGTGATGTACAATACCCGTTGCAGCGTGCAGCCCGATTCACATATTGATAGTCGACTGTGCTCACTGGGGGTGTGCAGACTCTGGAGGGGCTCCTACAGCCCAAGCGCTATAATTCGCACGGACAACTAACGTACTGCACGGACAACTCACGTGCCATAATATCAATATCTGGATCCACACGGACAACTCACGTGTTGCACGGACAACTCATACCCTTAGCACTAAGTTTAGAAGAGTTACTTACCTCGAACAAGCCAATACCAATGCCGAGCAAGCCAAGCAATGCTCCAACGATGCCATCACGCGTGTAGCGACCTCCGAACGACTCAAAACAAGCCAAAAGCAACTCAAATACATCAAATAAACCCAAGGAAACAATTCCAAATAATAAAGATCGAATCTTTAATCAAAATCCAAAATCGGCCAAATATCGCACCAGGGCCCGCGCCTCGTAACCCTACAAAACTCATAAAATCAGACAACCCATTCAATTACGAGTCCAACCATATTAGTTTCACTCAAATACGACTCCAATTCGATGTTCAAAGCTCAAAAAATCATATTATGAAACTTTAGGCCAAAACCCCCAATTTCCTCTATAAACTTCACAATCTAATTACCAAAAAAGAAGGTAGATTCATGATATAAGATCAAAAAATGAGTAGATAACACTTACCCCAAGTTGTGTGAAAAATCTCCTCTTCAAAGTCGCCCAATCCGAGCTCCAAAATTCAAAAATAAAGATAGAAACCAAAGACCTCAAATTATAGGTTCTGCCCAGCGATTTTCGCATTTGCGGACAATTCTTCGCACCTGCGACCACCGATTTTGTGGAAAAACATCGCATCAGCGAAAAATGGCCTTGCCCAGCAACCCCCGCACCTGCGGTATCAAACATCGCATCAGCGAAGACACTCGCACATGCGTTTCCACTCGACGCACCTGCACATCCGCACATGCCCCCCTTTTCATCGCTTCTGTGGGCCTCCTCATCTAGCTCTCATCTCGTATCTCCGACGGCTTTGTCGCTTCTGCGGCCATCGCAAACCAACCGCAGGTGCGATCATACCAGAACCAGCAGCCTTTAGCAATGCAACAAGAAGTGAAAATGATCCGAACCTCGTCCAAAACTCATCTGAGCCACTCGGGACCCCGTCCGAATATACCAACAAGTTCCATAATGCAATACGGACCTACTCAAGACCTCAAAACACACATAACAACATAAAAACGATGAATCACACCTCAAATCAAAATCTATGAACTTCAAACTTTCAAATTCAATAACTCGTGCCGGAACATAGCAAATCAATCCGGAATGACTTCAAATTTTGCGCACAAGACCCAAATATCATAACGAAGCTATTCCAATTCCCGAAATCACAATCCAAATCCGATATCAAAAAGTCCACTCCCGGTCAAACTTTGCAAAAATTCAACTTTCGCCATTTCAAGCCAAATTCCACTAAAGACCTCCAAATCAAAATCTGGACGCGCTCCTAAGTTCAAAATTACCCAACGGACCTACCGGAACCATCTAAACACCATTCCGAGTTCAAATTTACAATATGTCAAATTTAGTCAACCCTCCCAATTTAAAGCTTCAACAATGAAATCCATCTTCCAATTTGATTCCGAATAACCTGAAAATCAAAACCGATGATTTACATAAGCCATAATATATCATACGGAGCTACTCATTCCCATAAACTACCGAGCGAAGTGCAAATGCTCAAAATGACCGGTTGGGTCGTTACAACAAAGGTCCCAAAGCTTGTGGAATCCTTGGAACAGTAGGATTCCTATCAAAGAAGAAGCTAACTATGAATAGGACTCCTAGAATATCTCAAGTTGAAGCATTTAAATATGATCAACTTTGGCCTTCTGAACTATCCTTTTATACATCAACTAAAGAGTCATAAGTCATTTACTCGAGTCGAGTACTTGCATTGTATTCTTCCTGAGTCAGTCTAGTGAATGTGTTTTAGAAAATTGAGTTATAATAAAGTTTCATAAACAATTAGTGAGTTGGAGTGAGTGTTTTCCTTTACAAGTTAGAGTGACTTGTGAATCAAATAAGAGTTGTAGGAGTACTGGAGAGTATTTAATTAGTCTTATAATTGATACATTTTAGCTCATTGTTCTAGTGGAGTTGGAGTTGAAAATCCCACGCGGTAGGTCGTGGTTTTTGTACCTTTTGAGTCGGGTGATTTTTCACGTAAAAATCGTTGTGTTCATTTTATTGCTTATTTACTTTACGCTTAAGGAATACTGTAAAGAACCAAGTTCTTTAGTAATCCATACGGGCACTCAAACTAACAATTGGTATCAGAGCGGGTTCACTCATTTACACGGCAAACACCTAGAGTGATATTGGAAGCAAGATGAGTGCTCCACCTGGAATTAATGAAGGACAATCAACTACCAGGTCACCCATATTCAATGGAAAATATTACAGTTGGTGGAAAGCGAGAACGGAAGACTTCCTGACAGCTGAAGTCTATGAACTATGGACCATAGTAAACCAAGGTCCTTTGATTCCTACTAAACAAAATGCACAAAATGAAACAGTTCCTAAGGACCCTTCCGAATTTGTGGCAACAGATTTCAGAATGACGGAGAAGGATGCAAAGGCTAAGAAAATCCTTATTTGTAGACTTGGTCCTAATGAGTACAATAGAATTTTTGTGTGTAGAATATGAAGCAGATATGGGATGCACTCCAAAATACTCATGAATGAATAAACCAATTAAAGAGATCAAGGATAAAGTTACTCACAAGAAACTATGAGCTCTTCTCCATGAAGGAGTCTGAGCCCATCCAGTATATGATGACTAGGTTCACTATAATAACAAATGAACTGAAATCACTTGGAAATGTGTTTACCTCAGAAGAGTTAGTTAGCAAAGTTCTAAGAATCCTTCCAGCTTCATGGGAATAAAAAGTCACTACAATCTAGGAAGCCAAGGAATTGGAGAAAATCTCACTTGATGAGTTGGTTAGAAACTTAAAAACTCATGAAATGAGAAAGATAGAAGTGTGTAAGGAAGAACCAAAGAAGGATAATGCCTTGGTTCTTAAAGCGTCTGAGGATGATGAATCTGACTATGATGATCCTGATGTAGCAATGTTTGCCAAATTCAAGAGGTTCATGAAGAATTCCAAAAGTGCACCCAAGAGAGAGACCAGTAGTAAGCCCAAGAAGATCGACAAAGCTAACTATGATGGGTGCTACAAGTGCATCAAGCTAGATCACATAGTGAAGGACTATCTAATGTGAGAAATTGAGCGGAGCAAAGAACAAGTGAAAAAGAGAAACGAGAGAAGATGAGAAAAAAGCGTACCAACAAAGGAAAAATCCTAGGCAAAAGATATACTGAAGCAATGAAGCAAGCCTTCTTGGAAGCATATGAGGACAATGGAAGTGATCAAGAGGAAGAAAAGGAGGATGGGGCTATAAGTCTCAATGCTTTGATTGATGAACACCAAGCTGTTGAGACAGTACCCCTAGTACAGCTTGCAATGCATATTGGAAGACCTCATCTATTTGATGAACACTACTATGATGAATGGAAGCTACGTATGGAAACATTTCTTTAGGCTACTGACTTTGACCTTTGGGTAATTGTCAGCCATGGACAAATTCTCCTAACCAAAATGGATAGTGAAGGTAACAAGTGCAACAAAAGAGAAGAGGAATACGGTGAGGAAGATCGTCAGCTAGTCCCGAAAAATGCTAAAGCAAAGGACCTGCTCTACAGAAGCTTGTCTAAACACACTCTCTTTAGAGTGTCCTCTTGTATCTCTACTTATGATATATGGAGGACCTTGGAAAGTTACTTTGGAAATGAAAATGTTGAAGTAGCCTTGATGGCGATTGAAGAATCCAAAACAGAGGAAGAAGTGATAGGGATGATGGCCATGAGTGATTCATAAACTAAAGATGAAGCAAACCAGGTAAGTATATCCGACTTAAAAGAGAACATTCATTCTATGTCCCAAAAATAACTAATGGCCATAATTATGACCTTAATGAATGAAATGGATAAAATGAGTACGGAAATAATAAGCTAATAAGAAACATTTCTTGTGTCAAACTTGATATCAAAGAGCTTGAATCTGACAAAGCTAGTTTAGAGAAACAGGTCAAAGATCTTAAGAACCAGGATCTTGAGCTTACTTCTAAGAATGAGAAGTCTCCTGATATACAGGGCAAAGGAAAAAAGAGTGATCTGCAGGATAAGCTTGAAAAGGAATTAAACATTACTAAAGATAATCTTTGCGATGCTGAATGTAGAAATAAAGTAACTGTAGGAAAACCTAGAAAAGGCTAATTATGAACTCTCTAGACTAAGCAAATGACATATCTTCTGATGCCTTGAATTGGCTGAATGAAAACTGTAGCTCTAACAAATCTGGAATTGGCTGCAGAAAACCTGTCCCTAAGTTCGACCCAAAGTATGTAGGAATTTCTCATGATAACATGTGCACTCATTGTGGAAGAGTATGACACTTAGAGACACTTGTCCTACCTTAACTCATGCTCAATTTAGAAGCACCTTTGGTATTGCTAATAATGTGATGAAGGAAAAGGAGCCAAAGATTAATTCTCCTGTCCATACTAAGTGGATTAAGGTTAACAAAAAAATAGCTTCTAATCCTCTCCCCTTCTAGGCAAGAAGGGATCTGAATCATTTTTTTCCAACAAAAAGAGACCCAAGCTTGTCTGGGTTCCCAAAACTAACTTGTGAGTTTTGTTGCAGGCTAAGGTGAGAGGAAACAATCAAGACTGGTATCTAGACAGTGGATGCTCAAGACATATGACAGGAGAAAAGAAAATTTTCCTCTCACTAACAACCTTCCAAGGAGGGAGTGTGTCATTTGGAAATAGGAAAAAGGGCCAGATAACAGGTATTGACAAGGTTGGTAAGTCACTTTCTCATGCTATAGAAGATGTATATTATGTGGTAGGTCTTAGATGTGTATTATGTGGTAGGTCTTAAACACAATCTTCTTAGCATCTCTCAAATGTGTGACAAAGGAAATGAGGTAAAATTTAATTCCAAAATTTGCACTGTCACTGAGCTTGATACTGATAAAATTGTGTCAGAGGGTAAGAGACATAACAATGTCTACAATATATCGATTATGTCACTTCCCCCAGAGTGAGCACACATGCTTGAGTGTAGTGGAAAGGTATCCACTTCTATGGAATAGAAGACTGGGATATGCCAGTCTCTCTTAACTCAACAAGTTGGCAGCAAAGGGCTTGGTCCTTGGGTACCTAAAGTTGAGTTCACCTCTGACAAAGTATGTGATGTCTGTGTTAGTGGGAAACATGTAATGTCATCCTTTAAATCTAAAAAGTTTGTAAGTACTTCTAAACCTCTGGAACTCCTTCACATGGACCTATGTGGAACAATGAGAATAAGGAGCATAGAGGGTAAGAGGTATATATTTGTGATTGTTGATGACTTCCTCAAGTATACTTGGACTTTGTTTTTGGGATCCAAAGATGAAACTTTGATGTTTTCTATGTATTTGTCAGAATGGTTAAACAAAAGCTAGGGTGTGTATATTAAGCATAAGAACTGACCATGGAACTGAATTTGAAAATTCAAAATTCCTTGAGTTCTGTGGCTGACATGGTATTGACCATAATTTCTCCGCACCTAGAACACCACAACAAAATGGGGTTGTAGAAAGAAAGAATCGATCCTTAGAAGACATGGGGAGGACCATGTTGATTGCTAGTGGACTGCCTAAGAGTTTCTGGGTTGAGGCAATCAATACTGCTTGCTACCTGCTAAATAGATGCATGGTCAGACCCATTCTTGAAAACAATCCCTATGAGTTGCTTCGAGGAAGAAAACCCAACATCACTCACTTGAGAGCCTTTGGGTGCAAATGTTTTGTGCATAATAATGGGAAAGAAGATCTATGTAAGTTTGATGACAGAAGTGATGAGGGAATTTTCTTGGGTTACTCTCCATATAGTAAGGCCTATAAAGTTTTTAATAAAAGATTTATGTGTGTGCAAGAAAATATTCATGTTATTTTTTATGAATATAACAATTTGGCTGAGAAAGGTCTGCAGGATGAAGATTATGACATAGGATTCACTGGTGATGGAGATACAAAGGAATATGAATCTCAGTCTAAAGATGGATCTAAAAACTACAAGGAAATTGACAGTGATCATGAGGAACAATAAGAAGAAAGAACTACTCTAACTGCTGACCAGACTAATGAAGCCACACCCACTGCACCTACTTCTTTGGGTCACTCCTTGGGTGAATCTTCTCTGGGTATATAGACCAGACCATGGAAGCATCAAAGTTCACATCCTCTTGAGAATATCATCTCTGATCCAAATACAGGAGGTGCAAACCAGGTCTTTTCTAAGAAATATATGTGCACTCACATCATTTCTCTCACAGGTTGAACCTAAGACCATCAAAGAAGCTCTAAAGGATACATACTGGATCATAGCCATGTAAGAGGAGCTAAATCAGTTTGAGAGAAGCAAGGTTTGGCACTTGGTACAGAAACACATGAATAGAACTGTCATAGGTACCAGATAGGTGTTCAGAAACAAGTTGGATAAACAAAGAAATATTACAAGGAACAAGGCCAGACTGGTGGTTCAGGGATACAATCAAGAGGAGGGCATTGACTATGATGAGACGTTTGCACCTGTAGCTAGAATGGAGGCTATAAGAATGCTGATATGACTTTGCTACCCATATGGAGTTCACCTTATATCAGATAGATGTAAAGAGTGCCTTTTTGAATGGTTATCTGAAGGAGGAAGTGTTTTTTAAACAAACTCCTGGATTTGAAAGTGAAGAATTTCCTGACAATGTGTTCAAACTAGATAAAACTCTTTATGGACTGAAACAAGCTCCAAGAGCTTGGTATGAAAGGCTCTCAAATTTCCTCTTAGCCAACAACTTTGTAAGAGGAAAGATGGACAACACTCTATTTCTGAGGAACAGAGGGAAGAATATTCTAATTGTGCTAGAGTGTGTATATGACATTATCTTTGGGGCTACCAATAAAGCAATGTGCAAGGAATTTGATGAGATGATGGAAAATGAGTTTGAAATAAGCATGATGGATGAATGGAACTTCTTTCTGGGGCTGCAAATCAAGCAAATACCTACTAGAACCATGATACATTAGCAGAAATATATCAAAGAACTTCTGAAGAAGTTCAATATGGACTCCTCTAAGTCCATTGACACCATTGCAACTGCAACAAAGGTGTACCCTGATGAAGAAGGGAAAAGTGTAGAACATAAACTATATAGAGGAATGAGTGGGTCACTGTTGTACCTCATAGCAAGGAATTTGATGAGATGATGGAAAATGAGTTTGAAAAGAGCATGATGGATTAATTGAACTTCTTTCTGGGGCTGCAAAACAAGCAAACACCTACTGGAACCATCATACATCAGCAGAAATATATTAAAGAACTACTGAAGAAGTTCAACATGGACTCCTCTAAGTCTATTGACACCATTGCAACTGCAACAAAGTTGTACCCTGATTAAGAAGGGAAAAGTGTGGAACATAAACTATATAGAGGAATGATTGGTCATTGTTGTACCTCACAGCAAGAAGGCCTAATATACGGTTGTACCTCACAGCAAGATTTCAGGAAAATCCCAAGGAATCTCAACTGAAGGATGTCAAAAGGATACTAAGATATCTCTAGGGGACCCATGACCTCTATCTATGGTATCCAATAAGGTATAACTTTAATCTAGTTGGTTATGCTGATGCTGACTATGCAGTTTTTCATGTTGACAGGAAAAACACTTCAGAAACAACTCATTTTCAAGGTTCTTGTCTGGTGTCTTGCTGAACCAAAGAAGCAAAACTCAGTGGCCTTATCTACAGCTAAGGCTGAATATGTGGCAGCAGCATCCTGCTATGCTCAGTTGCTATGGATAAGACAACAGCTAAGGAACTATGGTATATTTGTTGATTGTGTTCCCATTTTCTGTGATAACACCAGCGCCATAAACAATGCCAAAAATCCATGTCAGCACAAAAGAACCAAGCACATTGACATTAGACATCACTTTCTCAGAGTAATTAACTTTTGTAAAACTGAAGATTAAATTACTGATATTTTTACTAAAGTTCTGAGTAGGGATCACTTTGAAAGGAATATACTTGAACTGGGTCTAATCAACTCTTTCCACTAAGTTGAATCCCACTGATTGTCTAGAAAAGGCATAATTAGATATAGATAAGTACAATGTGTTTGATTCAGCTTTGTGCTTGTATTAAGCTCACACACTTGCTTGGAAAATCTTGCTGATAACTGTGTTGTATGATACTAAAATAAAGTGTTAAAGTTTTGTTGCAGAAACAAATAAGAAGTTGCTAAGGAGTTGGTTCTTTGACGCAGGTACGTGTCATACTGTCTTAAGTAACTAGGAGTTTATATCCTAAAATTATTGCTATGCTCAGACTTCTAATTCTGTTGGCATCATTTCCAGTCGTCCTCTAGTCAAAGAGTAAGGGGAATCCTAGTGCAATTAGAGTTCAATTACTCCTAAAATCCTAACAGTCAAAGTAACCGTTATAAGAGTCACATTAGAACTAAAATTCAGTCACCTTCTCTCTTCCAGTCAAATCAGGAGTAACGTCTTTAAAAGGCTCTGATGATCAACTTCTCAGACCTCAATGTTTCTCTCAAACCCTAATCAAGAATCAAAAGCAATTATCAAGAAATAATTCTCCCTTTCTGTTCTTCAAGACTCGCTCACCATGCCTAAAGCCAATCAAACCCCCTCTAAAGCCAAATCATCAACCAAGGCTAAAGCAAAACCCAAAATCATGAAGCCCAAATCAAAGAAAAGTGCCAAGCCATCAAGGGAACCCATACCCATACCCACACCTACTTATTCTCCTTCGATATCCTCCACTATAACCACATCATCATCCCATGTTCCTATTGCTCCTATCATCCCCACCTCCATTGTACCCTCTTCTCTAAAACCAACCACCCATTCACTTGAGCTTACTGCGAAAAATACATCTATGTCAACAACGGTCAAGGCCACCCCAAGAAATTCTGTCAAGAAAGTACTTGATGCTGTTACGCAGGTTCACACAATAGACAAGGAATCCGTGGTTCAGGGGGAATCAGTGCCAGTCATTACTGATCAGGTACAACATCCTCTTTCTAAATTAGATGTTTTAGTGTTTGTTATAGATACTGCACCCCTAGATAATCTCCCACCCATGGGTGAGAAACCACAAGTGGAGAAATTCACTATAGAAAAAGGTGCAGGTGATATGGGGAAGGAGGTAGATACTACTATTGTAGAGCTTGTGGTTGATGGGGAAGGATGTAAATAACCTGTTCAAAAAGAGTCTTTTGATGGCCTTTCTTTTAGTTGGACTGAGGATGAGGAAGATAATGGGGGTGAAAAAGAAGAAGAAGTTATGAACAGTCACGAGGAACATGATGATCAAAACATAGCCAATGAATAAGAAAAGAGTGAGAATGAGGGATCATATGGAGATGAGAAGGAGAGTGATATAGATGATAATATAGGTGAACAAGTTAATGATTCTACAGAAGAAGAAAATCATAGTGAAGAAGATGACAACTCTAAAAGTGAGGGTGAAGATCAAGAAAATGTAAGTGAGAGTGAAGGAAGTGATGAAGAGAGTGAGGAAGAAGATGGGAATATGAGAAAGGAATCTCAAGGTTCCATAACCATTAGGAGGGTTCCAAAAATCTTACCTTATATTATAGACAAGTTTGAGAAAGGGGCACCCCTACTATACCCCTAAACTACAAGCTAGCGCGCAATGACTGAAAAGCCGTTATTGCTTGCTGCTTGCAGGCTCGAAAACCTCTCTTTCGCCTCTCATCCCTGTCCTAATTCTGATTGATTAACTTCTTTCTTCGCGCAAGCTACGGTCTAACGACCCCTTAACACCTTCTGCTTTTAGACAGACAGAAAGCAGAAAGAGAGCCCAAGGTGCTGACCCGCAGCGAGGCAGGCGGTTTGTCACATGAACTAAATGATAATAGTATATTACCCCTCTCACTTTGTTCGAGCTGAATTACATCCACCCTCTCACGGCCGAAGGCTCCGCAACAGCTCTTAAGCTTAAGCTTTTACGAACTGAAAGATCTTCCCATTCTAAATAAGAATGAGAGTCTTTCAACTAGATGTGCTCCTTTGGCTGGGTTTGAGAGAGAGAGTGTGAGATAGTTGGTCTAATAACTAGTCCAACTTCCTTGTATCTGAAAGAGATGACAGGATGTTAGGTCTAGTAAGGAGAGTTTTTAGATAATTTACCTCCACGAATAGACTGTTAGGCTAAGAAGAATAGGTTGGGATTGATCCCACATTTGAAAGAGTGGTTTTGTTCTGTCAATACAGCTTATCGAGTTATCGGTTCGGATCACTTACAATACACGGGCTATACGAAGAAAGGGGTTGGGTTAGGAGCGTTTTCAATATAATTCTTTTCCTGTATTTGTTCGATGAGAAATGCGAGTCTGTTTTGTCCACTTTCTTCATCCCCCTCTATCAAAATGATCAAAAAGGAAGGCGAGCTTACTTCTTATTCCCGTGTTTGATCTCTTCCATCTCCGCCTGGCTCATTGCACTTCCATAGCCCCTTTAGAAAAAAACTGGTGAAGAGACAAGGGCTCAAGAACCTTTGTCTCTTTTAACTCCTTTCACTGGAGATAAAGAAGTTAGCAGTGATGAAGATGATGTGCCACTATCTGAGGTAGGGAGGAAACCCAGGAAGACCCTTGTGAAAGTTATAAAGTCAGTAGTCTCAATAAGGAAATGAGTGGTTCCTCCTGCCAGAACTCCTATTACAAGGAGTAAAAGAAAGGTTGTTGATTCACAACTCATTAAGGAGTCTAGAAGTGCAAAGAAGCCAAAGAAGAAGGTCTCAATTGTGGAACCTATTGTTTATGTGGATGGAGAAGATGAGTATGACTCTACTTTGCCAGCTAAGTCTTCTTCACCAAAGAGAAAGGGTGCCAAAGTTACAAAACCTACTACCCCTTCTACAAGGGCCAGTAGGGGTAAGACAAGAAATAATGTTCTAGCTGCAGTTGATCGACTCATAGAGTTCAGAAAGAGAAAAGTGCTAAATTGGAAGATTCTTGCGAACACTAATGAGAAAGGGATGGCTCAACTGGTTGAAAAACTTGAGCTATAGGGGTGGAAGCACATGTTTGTCAAACTTTTCCCCTAGTATGTGTTCCTGCTGTGGTGGAGTTATATGCAAATTTCAACTTTGATGGGAAGGTAGTCAAGAGTAAGGTGGGGGGCTTTGAAATGGAGTTTGATGCTGAGTAGCTGAGGATGCTTCTGAATATCTCTTCATTGGGATTTGACAATTACTTGAAGAAAAAATGGCCAGCAATAGACAATGATGTTGACACTGGCATTGTGGTCACAAGGAAGTTACCCCAAAAGTTTGAACTAGATGCTCCCCAGAAAGTGTACAAGACTGATATGACTCCCTTCCACAAGTTATTATTTCAATTTGTCAATTCCTATATTCTTCAGAGATCTCAGAGAAGGCATAAAGCTACTCTGCTGGACATGGCTGTGATGGAGTTGCTTGACACTGGTAGACCTATCAATCTTCCTAGCCTGATGATTCAGCACATGGCAAGAGATACAGACACCTCCAAACCCAAACATGTTATGCCTTATGGTTTCATGTTGACTGAGTTGTCTGAAAAGCTCAGTATTCCCTTACCCGAGCTTAAGTTTGGAAACCTTAATGACATTTTGGATGCTGTTACCCTCAAGCAGTATAGGTATGAGGAGATCAAGACTAGAGGACCCATAGGATTCGCTATTCTACCTGGGAGCAGTAGGGCTACAGAACTTAGCAAGAGGTTGGAATTGTCTATTGAAGAGAATGCCAAGCTTCGTGAAGACAATAATGAGCTGAGAAAGGAAACAAAGCAACTTAGGGAAGAGCTCTGAAGAGATAGGGAGGCTCATGCCCAATAGATTGCCACCCTTATGAAAGCTTTGACCCCCTCTACTTCTCACCCATGAACATGTTCCTTCCCAGTGTCCTTCGTTCTTTTGCTATTCCAGTGATGCCTTATTTTTTTTTCATTTTTTGACTTAGTCTGAGTAGTTTGCAATATGCTTAGTTTATTTTGTTCTAATGAAGACAATGCCCTTGGCTTATTTTGGCACTACTTAATGTATCCTCTTGCTCTGATTTACTGCTTGGAACTATAATGGATCATCAACCTAGTCTATTTGCCTTGATATTTCTTAAGCTTGTGTTGTAGCCTGTTTGGCCTTGAATCTTACGTTACCTGTACTTAATATCTATGTAACAACCCGACCGATCGATTACAGTGTTGTAACGTTGTTCCCCTTATTTATTACTTATTCTATGCTCAATTATTGTTATGTGACTTGTCGGAGTAGTTGGTTTGGTTCTGAGGATGTTTCAGAATGGAATAAGATACTTAGTCCCAAGGTTGGAAGCTTAAGTTGAAAGAGTTCATCGGATGTTAACTTATGTGTAAATGGCTCCGGAATGGAGTTTTGAGGGTTCCGATAGCTTCGTATGGTGATTTTGGACTTAGAAGTGTGTCCGAATATTGATTTGGAGATTTCTAGGTGATTTTGGCTTGAAATGGTGAAAGTTGAAAAATTAGAAGTTTAGAGAGTTGAGAAGTTTGACGGAGAGTTGACTTTGTGGCTACCGGGCTCAGATTTTGGTTCCAGAAGTTTGAATAGGTCCGTTGTGTCATTTATGACTTGTGTGTAAAATTTGAGGTTAATCGGAGTTGATAGAAATTAGAAGTTCATAAGTTCATTAGGCTTGAATCGATGCGCGATTTGTGGTTTTAGTGTTGTTTTATATGATTTGACGCCTCGACTCAGTTCGTATCATATTTTAGGACTTCTTGGTATGTTTAGTTGAGGTCCCGAGGGCCTCGTGTGTGATTCGCATCATGTTCAGGGCATTTTGAACCTTGGAAGAATTCTAATTTAGCTGGTGCTGGTTTTCATGTACGCGATCACGATAGGAGGATCGCGACCGCGAAGGGTTTTTTTGGCAGCTGAGATTTTGTTCTATGTGTTCGCGAGCACATAGAACAAATGGGTTCTATGTGCTCGCGATCGCGTAAGATGGTAAGGCACTAAATCGCGAATGCGTGGGTAAGATCGCGTTCGCGAAGAGGAAAAGAGAGGGTCGGGGTTCACGCGTACTTGTTCATCGCGATCGCGTAGGTATGAGGAGTCAGTGTATCGCATTCGCATAGGATTTTTTGCGTTTACGTAGAATAAATTTTTGGGCAACTGAGTTTGTGCTTCACGAACGTGAGGCACTTTCCGCGTTCGCGAAGAAGGTTGTCTAGGTAGATTATAAAAATCTCAAAAACGAGGGTTTGAGTTATATTTCACAATTTGATTTTGGGAGATCGGATTGAGGTGATTCTTGGAGATATTTTCAAGCGAGTGATTTAGGTAAATGATTCTAACTCGGTTTTGGTTAAATTACATGAATATATCATTGATTTCATCATTCAATTAGTGATATGGTGTGAAAATTGGGGAAAATTGTAGAAACTACATATGCTTTAATTTGAGGATTTGAAGGTCGAGTTTTGATCGGATTTGAGTAATTTTGGTGTGGTTGGACTCGTGATTGAATGTGTGTTCGGATTTTGTTAATTTTGTCAGATTCTGAGATATGGGCCCAGGGTTGACGTTTTGAGTTGAATTTTTGAGTTTTGCTTAAGAACTTAGCTTTTCATATGAAATTGATTCCTATAGATCGTGTTGATTGTATCGAATTTTTTGTGGCTAGAATCGAGTTGTTCGGAGGCCAATTCGTGAGGGAAGGGCTTGTTGGGGTAGAGATTTTCATTGTTTGAGGTAAGTAACACTTTCTGAGGGTATGAATCCCTAAATCACGTGTTATGTGGTTGGTGTTGAGGTGACACACATGCTAGGTGACGGGCGTGTGGGCGTGCACTGTGTGAATTGTGACTAGGTCGATTCCGTGGAACTGTGTAGTTGAATAATATTGTTGTTATCCATATATTCTCCATGTGTTAGAGAAATTAAACTGCAATTCATGTTTGAAATCCTGCTTAGGCCATATGCTAATACTGTTGGGACCCACAGATGTCGTGTTGTTGTTAAATTACTCGCTTAATTTGCAATTATGTACTCAGTCACAACTATTATGTGCATATCATATCTTAGTCTGTGTTATTGATACGTCATATCATCAATGTTTGGGCTTATTAACATGATACTTGTGAGCCCAAAATTCTGGAGAGACTGATGGCTGAGTGGGGCCGAGCGCCTCATTGTGAGGATATTTATGGGAAAGGGCCGCACGCTTTAGAAAGCTTTATTGATTCATGCCATGATTTGCTTATTATAGTGCTTGGGCAGGATCCGCTCCTCCGGAGTCTGACTTATCAACAGTGAGCGCAGGTACCTATTGAGTGCGAGTGCCATGAGCGAGTGCCGAGCGACTGGGAGGATTGAGTGACTCTGAGGAATGAGTGACTGTGAGGATTGAGTGAATGGGAGGACTGAGTGAGTTGATACTCTGAGAGTATGCATATGATTTCATTACTATTTTTGCATTACAGTTAGCATACATAATTGACATGTAGATATCGAGATGTATCATTCCTCATTTCAGTTACACTTGGCATATTTTACCCGTTTGAGCTTTAACTATTAAACTTAAAAGTATGTCTAAAGTTTTGTATTGTTATTTCTATATTTGGATTGTACCTGTTGAGCTCGTCACTGCTTTCAGCCCAAGGTTAGTCTTGTTACTTATTGAGTACATTGGGTCGGATGTACTCATACTACACTCTGCACTTCGTGTGCAGATCTAGGTACTTTCGGGTACAATGGTTGCTGATTTTGGAGTTTTATTGTTCAGAGATTTTCGAGGTAGCTGCTTTGGCGTCCGCAAACCTTGACTCTCCTCCTTTATCTTTTAGTTTTTATTATACCGTTCTATTTTCCTAGACAGTGTTTCAGACCATATTATTGCATAGATGCTCGTGTACCCAGTGACACCTGGATTTTGGGAGAAAATTATATTGAGTCGTGGTATTTTCATATCAGTATTTATGAGATTTTACTCTTAAACTTATTTTATTATGTTTTCAAACGTAAGAATGCATGGTTTATTATGGTTTTTGGCTTTCCTAGTATCACGATAGGTGCCATCACGACATGTGAGTTTTGGCCGTGGCAAGTTGGTATCAGAGCCTAGGTTACATAGGTCTCACGAGTCATGAGCAGGTTTAGTAGAGTCTTGCCGATCGATATGGAGACGTCTAGTACCACCAGCTAGGGATAATAGAGGTCAGGGCCGCGGTAGGGGCCGAGTTACAACTCGTACAGCAGCTAGAGCGGCATCTGCAGATCCACCAGTTGCTTCAGTGTAGGAGCAGATTTCAGATATGGTTGAGCGGGTGGGACCAGCTCTAGCACCAGTTGTGCCCATTGTGATTCCAGGCCTTCAGGAGAATCTGGCCCAGATATTGACTGTTTGCACTAGCCTTGCTCAGGTAGTTTCGGTTCCGGCCGCAGCAGCCACTTCTCAGACCGGGGAGGTGCTCAGACTCCCGCCGCCCGTACTCCAGAGCAAGTGATGTAGAGACTTCAGACACCGGGGGTACTACCAGCCCAGCTGGTTGCAGTTGCTGAGGCTCAGGTGGGTCTCATTATGAATGATGAGGAGCAGAAGAGAGTAGAGAGGTTTGGAAGGCTCAAGCCTCCAACATTTAGTGGGGCTGAGTTTGAGGATGCTCAGGACTTATTGGATAGGTGCCAGCGAATTCTTTGCACGATGGGTATTCTGCAGGCTAGTGGAGTCTCATTTACTACTTTTCAGCTGATGGGGGCAGCCTTTAGATGGTGGGAGGCCTATGAGCGGATCAGGCCAGCTGATGTTGCACCACTTTCATGGCACGAGTTCTTCGTTCTCTTATTGGAAAGGTTTGTGCCACCAACCTGCAAGGAGGAGTTGCGTAGGTAGTTTGAGTAGCTACTCTAGGAGGGCATGTCTGTGACCAAGTACGAGATGAGATTTTCAGAGTTGGCCCATCACGCAATCTGGTTGGTTCCCACGGAGAGGGAGAGGATTAGGAGGTTCATTGATGGCCTCAGCTACTAGTTGCATTTTGTTATGACTCGAGAGAATGTATTAGGTGCTAGGGTCAATGAGGTGGTTGATATTGCTCGGCGACTAGAGTTGGTCCGTAGTCAGGAGCATGAGGAGAGGGAGGCCAAGAGGCCTCGTGGTTCAGGTGGTTTCAATGGTGTTCCTTCTGGGGGACAATCCCACCACAATAAGGGTTGTCCTTATAGGCCCGCTTAGATGGCTCGCCCAGTTCATCGAGGCGCATCAGCTAGCTGTGTTTCGTACAATGCTCGTCCGGGTCAGTCATCTCTCAGTTCTCTCCTAGCTCAGAGTTCATCATGTGCTCCATCGGTTCAGGGTTCATCTGCGCTAGGTCCTTCCAGCAATTATTTTGGTTCTCGGGGCCCTATTTAGTCCCCACCACCAGCGGGGAGTTGCTTTGAGTGTGGGGACTTTGGGCTTGTGTGGAGACAGTGTCCCCGTCGCTTTGGAGGTCCAGTTCAATAGAGTGGTCAGACGGCGACTTCCGCACCAGTTACTTTACCACCCGCCCAGCCAGCTAGAGGTTGCCCTAGAGGGGTAGGCCGATCAAGTAGCGGTCAGGCTCGATTCTATGCTATTCCTTCCATGCCAGAGGTCGTTGCTTCAGATGCAGTGATCACAGGTATTGTTTCATTGTTCCATAGAGATGCTTACACATTATTTGACCCTGGTTCTACTTATTCCTATGCATCAACCTATTTTACTCGTTATTTGGATATGCCCAGTGAGTACTTAGTTTCACATGTTCATGTATCTACGCCTGTGGGTGATACTATTGTTGTGGAGCGTGTGTATCGGTCGTGTGTGGTGACCATTGGAGGATTGAAGACTAGAGTTGATCTCTTATTACTTAGTATGGTTGATTTCGACGTGATTTTGGGTATGGATTAGTTATCTCCATGTCATGCTATTCTGGATTGTCACGCTAAGACCGTGACGTTAGCGATGCCGGGGTTGCCAAGGATCAAGTGGAGAGGTCCTCTAGGTTATGTTCCCAGCAGGGTAATTTCATATTTGAAGGCGCAACGGATGGTTGAGAAGGGGTGTTTTTCTTATTTGGTTTTTATGAGAGATGTTGGTACTGATACTCCTACTATTGATTCTGTTCCGGCGGTGTGAGATTTTTCAGATCTATTTCCTGCAGACCTGTCGGGCATGCCACCCGACAGGAATATTGATTTTGGTATTGACTTGGTGCCAGGCACTCAGCCCATTTCTTTCCCTCCGTATCGTATGGCACCAACAGAGTTGAAGGAATTGAAAGAGCAGCTTCAGAAGCTTGTTGATAAGGGGTTTATTGGGCCTAGTGCGTCGCCTTGGGGTGCACCGGTTCTGTTTGTGAAGAAGAAGGATGGTACTATACGGATGTGCATCGACTATAGGCAGTTGAACAAAGTTACAATCAAGAACAAGTATCATTTGTCGTGCATTGATGATCTATTTGGCAAGCTTCAGGGAACGAGGGTGTTCTCTAAGATTTATTTGAGGTTAGGGTATCACCAGTTGAAGATTTAGGACTCGGATATTCTAAATATGGCATTCATGACCTGCTATGGTCACTATGAGTTCCTCGTGATGTCTTTCAGGTTGACCAACACCCCAGCAGCGTTTATGCATTTGATGAACAATGTATTCCACTCCTACCTTTATTCGTTTGTCGTAGTATTCATTGATGATATCCTGGTACACTCACGTAGCCAGGAGGAGCATGCACAACATTTGAGGATTGTACTACAGAAGTTAAGGGAGGAGAAACTTTATGCTAAGTTTTCCAAGTGTGAGTTTTGTCTCAATTCGATTGCATTCATGGGGCACGTGGTATCCAATGAGGGGATTAAGAGGAATCCAAAGAAGATAAAGGCGGTTCAAAGTTAGCCCAGACCATATTCAGCTATTGAGATTTGGATTTTTCTCGGCTTGGAAGGATATTATTGTCGCTTCGTGGAGGGTTTCTCATCTATTGCAGTGCCTTTGACCAGGTTGACCTAGAAGGGTGCTCCATTCAGCTGGTCAGATGAGTGTGAGGAGAGATTTTAGAAACTCAAGACTGCCTTGACCACAGATCCAGTTCTAGTTTTGCCTTCAGCATCAAGCTCTTATACAATGTATTGTGATGTTTCTCGGATAGGTATTGGGTGTGTCTTGATGCAGGATGGTAGAGTGATTGCTTATACTTCACGTCAGTTGAAGCCTCATGAGAAGAACTACCATATTCATGATTTGGAGTTGGCAGCCATCGTTCATGCATTGAATATTTGGAGTCATTATCTCTGCGGTATGTCATGTGAGGTATTTACGGATAATCGGAGTCTCCATAACTTGTTCAAACAAAAGGATCTAAATTTGAGGCAGCGGAGATGGTTCGAGCTGCTAAAGGACAATGATATTACCATTCGGTTATCATCCCGGGAAGGCAATTGTGGTGACTGATTCCTTGAGTAGAAAGGCGGTGAGTATGGGTAGCCTTGCATTCATTCCTATTGGTGAAAGACCACTTGCGTCAGATATTCAGGCCTTGGCCAATCAGTTCATGAGATTAGATGTCTTGGAGCCCAGTCGGATTCTAACTTGTGTGGCTTCTCGGTCTTCCTTATATGATCGCATCAGAGAGCATCAGTATGATGACCCCCATTTGCTTGTCCTTAAGGACACGGTTCAGCATGGTGATGCCAAGGAGGTTACTATTGGGATGGTGGGGTGTTGCAGATTCAGGGTCGGATTTGTGTGCCCAATGTGGATGGGCTACGTGAATTGATTCTTGAGGAGGATGACAATTTGCGGTATTCTGTTCACCCGGGTGCCACAAAGATCTATCAGGACTTGAGGCAACACTATTGGTAGAAGAGGATGAAGAAAGACATAGTGGGGTTTGTATCTCAGTGCCTAAATTATCAGTAGGTGAAGTATGAGCATCAGAGACCGGGCGGATTGCTTCAGATGCTTGAGATTCCGGAGTGGAAATGGGAGCGTATCACAATGGATTTCGTAGTTGGGCTCCCACGGACTTCGAGGAAGTTTGATACAATTTGGGTGATTATGGATCGGTTGACCAAGTCTGCACATTTAATTTCAGTTGGGACTACCTATTCTTCGGAATGGTTGGCTAAGATCTACATCTACGAGATTGTTCGCCTTCATGGAGTGCCGGTGTCCTTCATTTTAGATCGGGGCACGCAGTTTAAATCGCAGTTTTGGAGAGCAGTGCAACGAGTGTTAGGCACCTAGGTTGAATTTAGTACATCATTCCACCCTCAGACGGACGGACAGTCCGAGCGCACTATTCAGATATTGGAGGATATTCTACGCGCTTGTGTCATAGATTTCAGGGGCTATTGGGATTAGTTTATGCCGCTTGCCGAGTTTGCCTACAACAACAGCTACCAAACAAGCATTGATATGGCTATGTATGAGGCTTTGTGTGGGAGGCGGTGTCAGTCTCTGGTGGGTTGGTTTGAGCCAGGTGAGGCTAGGATATTGGGTACTTACTTGGTTCGGGATGCTTTGGACAAGGTTAAGTTGATTCAGGATCGGCTCCGTACGGCGCAGTCTAGACAGAAGAGTTATGCTGATCGGATGGTTCATGATGTTGATTACATGGTGGGGGAGAAGGTACTACTTAGAGTTTCACCCATGAAGGGTGTTATGAGGTTTGGGAAGAAGGGCAAGTTGAGTCCTCGATACATTGGCCCGTTTGAGGTTCTTGAGAGGATTGGAGAGGTGGCTTATAGGCTTGCATTGCCACCTAGTCTGTCGAGTGTTCATCCAGTGTTTCATGTTTCCATGTTCCACAAGTATGTTGGCGATTTGTCTCATATTTCGTACTTCAGCACGGTTCAGTTGGATGGTGATTTGACTTATGATGTGGAGTCGGTGGCCATGTTGGATTGGCAGGTTCTAAAGTTGAGGTCAAAGAATATAGCTTTAGTGAAGGTGCAGTGGAGAGGTCATGTTCAGTGCATTTTGAACCTTGGAAGAATTCTAATTTTGCTAGTGCTGGTTTTCTTGTACGCGATCGCGAGAGGAGGATCACGATCGCGAAAGGTAATTTTGGCAGCTCGAATTTGTTCTATGCATTCACAAGCTTAGGTTTGCGATCGCGTAAGTTGATGATGCAGTGAATTGCAAACGCGACGGTAAGATCGCATTCGCGAAGAGGAAAAGAGAGGGCTGGGGTTCACACACGTTTGTTCATCGCGATCGCGTAGGTCCGAGGAGTCAGTGTATCGCATTCGCATGGGAGTTCGTGCATTCGCATAGATTAAATTTCTGGGCAGCTGAGTTTGTGCTTCATGAACATGAGGCACTTTCCGCGTTCGCGAAGAAAGACGTTTGGCAGATTATAAAAATCTCAAAAAGAAGGGTTTGAGTTATATTTCACAATTTGATTTTGTCAGCTCGGATTGAGGCGATTCTTGGAGAGGATTTTAAGGGAGTGATTGGGGTAAGTGATTCTAACTCGGTTTTGGTTAAATTACATGAATATATCATTGATTTCATTATTTAATTAGTGATTTGGGTTGAAAAATTGGGGAAACATTGTAGAAACTTCATAGTCTTTAATTTGAGGATTTGAAGGTCGAGTTGTGATCGTATTTGAGTAATTTTGGAATGGTTGGACTCGTGGTTGAATGGGTATTCGGATTTTTTTAATTTTGTCAGATTTCGAGATGTAGACCCGGGGTTGACTTTTTAGTTGACTTTTTGACTATTGCTTAAGAACTTAGAATTTTTATATAGAATTGATTCCTATAGCCCGTGTTGATTGTATCGAATTATTTGTGGCTAGTTTCGAGCCGTTCGGAGGCTGATTTGCGAGGTACGGGATTGTTAGAGTAGAGATATGCATGGTTTGAGTTAAGTAACACTTTTAAACTTGGTTCTGAGGGTATGAATGCCTGAATTACATGTTATGTGGTTGGTGTTGAGGTGACGCACATGCTAGGTGACGAATGTGTGGGCATGCACCGTGCAAAATTGTAACTCGGTCGGTTCTGTGGAATTGTGTAGTGTAATAATCTTGTTGTTATCCATATATTCTCCATATGTTAGAGAAATTGAGTTGCGATTCATGTTAGAAATAATACTTAGGCCATATGCTGGTACTGTTGGGACCCACAGAGGTCGTGTTGTTGTTAAATTACTTGCTTAATTTGCAATTATGTACACAATCACAACTATCATTTGCATATCATATCTCAGTCTCTGTTGCCATTTATTGATACATCATGTCATCATTATTTGGATTGATTATCATGATACTTGTGAGCCCGAGAGACTGGAGAGATTGATGACTAAGTGGGGCCGAGGACCTGATTGTGAGGATGTTTATGGGAACGGGTTGCACACCGCAGCAGGTTTTATTGATTCATGCCATGATTGGCTTATTATAGCGCTTGGATAGGATCCGTCCCTCTGGATTCTGACTTATCAGCAATGAGCGCAAGTAACTATTGAGTGCAAGTGCCGAGTGCGAGTTTCGAGCGATTGGGAGGATTGAGTGACTGTGAGGACTGAGTGACTGTAAGGAATGAGTGACTGTGAGGATTGAGTGAATGGGAGGACTGAGTGAGTTGATACTCTGAGAGTATGCATATGAGTTCATTACTGTTTTTGCATTATATTTGGAACACATAATTGGCATGTAGATATCGAGATGTATCATTCCACATTTCAATTACACTTAGAATATTTTATCTGTTTGAGCTTTAACTATTGAACTTGAAAGCATGTCTATATTTCTGTACTGTTATTTCTATATTTGGACTGTACGTGTTGAGCTCGTCACTGCTTTCAGCCCAAGGTTAGTCTTGTTACTTATTGAGTACATTGGGTCGGTTGTACTCATACTACACTCTACACTTCGTGTGCAGATCCAGGCACTTCCAGGTACGGTGGTTTCTGATTTTGGAGCTTTATCACTTGAGAGATTTTTGAGGTAACTGCTTTGGCATTCGCATACCTTGACTCTCCTCCTTTATCTTTTAGTTTTGATTATACTGTTCTATTTTCCTAGACATCGTTTCAGACCATGTTATTGTATAGTTGCTTACGTACTCAGTGATACCTAGATTTTGGGAGAAAATTGTATTGAGTCGCATTATTTTTGTATCTGTATTTATGAAATTTTACTCTTAAACTTATTATATTATGTTTTCAAACTTAAGAATGTGCGGTTATTGTGGTTTTCGGCTTGCCTAATATCGCGATAGGCGCCATCACGACATGTGAGATTTGGGTCGTGCCAGTCTAACATTTTTTTTGAGTGTTTTCGATGATGCCAAAAGGGGGAAGATAAGGTTTGGAAGGTTGTGGGTTGTGAACATGCATGTCACTTGTTGTGATTATCTGGTTCTTTGATGTGATTACCTGGTTCTACTGTATACAAAGTTTGCCATTATCAAAAAGAGAGAATTTGTTGAGTATTGAAGTTTTGAAGATTAACAAAGTATGACTAAATGTTCAAAGAACCAGTTCCTCATGATAAAGGACCAACTCCTCATGTTGATACTTATACGTCTGTACATGACAATAACTTTTTCTCAAAGTTACCTAGGTCCAGGTTTGGTGGAAGAACGCTACTATTTGTGATAAGGGTCGTTGCTCAAGAAGATACAGATAATTCAGTCAGAGACAAAAGTCCCAAAGCTTGTGGAATCCTTGGAATAGTAGGAGTCCTATCAAAGAGGAAGCTAACTATGAATAGGACTCCTAGAAGACCTCAAGTTGAAGCATTTAAATATGATTGATTTTAAACTTTTGAACTATCCTTTTACACATCAACTAAAGATTCATAAGTCGTTTACTCGAGTCAAGTACTTGCATTGTATTCTTCCTGAGTCAGTCTATTGAATGTGTTTTAGAAAATTGAGTTATAATCAAGTGTCATAAACAATTAGTGAGTTGGAGTGAGTGTTTTGCTTTACAAGTTAGAGTAACTTGTGAATCAAATAGAAGTAGTAGGAGTACTGGAAAGTATTTAATTATAGTATTGTAATTGATACATTTTGCCTCATTGTTCTAGTGGAGTTGGAGTTGAAAATCCTACGTGATAGGTCGTGGTTTTTGCACCTTTTAAGCCGGGTGATTTTCCACGTAAAAATCGTTGTATTCATTTTATTGCTTATTTACTTTACGCTTAAGGAACACAGTAAAGAACCAAGTTCTTTAATAATCCATACGGGCACTCAAACTAACAATTAGCATAATTCCATTTTAGTGGGGATAGAAGATGGTAAAGGTTGAAAAGGAGGGGTGATTAGAACTAAGAATGAGAGGAATGGTAAACATGGATGGGGAATCTGGTACTACATTGGCAAATTGATCGATTCACTAGTAATATTGACTGCTTTAGCTGTCACCATCCCAATTTCCCACTTTAGGATGTCGTGATAGAACCTAGTCTCTAAGACTAGGTAAGCCTAACATGCATTGATAATTAGCTGGAATAACAATTTCAATAACTCACAAAGAAGGTACTTTCAAGAAATAGCAACTTTCACTACAAGTGCATGTACCATAGAAAAGATAGCATGGAATAGAGACTACGTCTAAATACATGAGAACAACTCAACAGTAGAAAGAGTAGCATGTAACAACAACTACAACAAGTGCATATAAGAGTAACTTTGAAAATGGGAATCTAGAACATGTAATAATAACTTCAATTAAAGTATGTAAGAATAAAATTGACAAAAAAAGATAGAACAATGAATAATAACTTCAATTAAGTGATTAAAAGTATTCTAAGAGTCTAAACCGGTGAAATAATACATATAAGTCTGTGTACATACTCGTCACCTCATGTACACGTCTTTCACATACTTCAATTAGCAGAATCAACCCAAATCTTAAGGGATAGTTCCCCTAAATAAAGTTAGACAAGATACTTATCTTAACTAGGCCAAAGTAAAACTAAAAATAACATTTTCCTTAAAATTCACCTCCGCACAGCTCAAATCTAACCAAAAATGACTTAATAACATCAAATAATGCAAGAGAAACCAATTACGATTAATAAAGCTATGATCTTTACACAATTCTCCAAAAGTCAACAAAAGTCAATCTCGGGCCCGCTCGATCAAAATCCGGGTCTAAGGGTAGATCTTGACTACCCATTACCCCACGAGTCTATATATGTATTCTATTTTCAAATCCGAGTCCAATTAGACTGTCAAATCCCAAGTTTTTATTTTTCAAAACATAGACAAAATTCCCAAAATTTCTCTTTGACTATCATTAATTTAATATTAAATCATGAAATATAGTTGGGAATTGATTAAAATTACTTATTCAATGATTTTAGGTGAAAATCCCATCTCCAAATCGCCTCCTACCGAGCCTAGGGTTCTAAAATGAGAGAAATGAGATGAAATCCCTACTTTCCAGCCCTTTGTTCAGTTGCAGATGCCGCAATTGCGAACCCTCGCAATTGCAAAGAAAGCCTCGCAATTGCGGCCCTGACAGCCTAATAGGAACATCGTAAATGCGACAATGGTTTCTCATTTGCGAAGCCTGTCACCATCGCAAATGCGACTAAATTGTGGAAAATGTGATCCAAGCATCATAAGTGCGACACCTGAGACCCCCTTGCTAAGATTGCAATTGCGATGCTGGTGTTTGCAATTGAGACACCTAAGGCATAAGCACACCAACAGACCTATTCTAGCTCAAAACTATTCTGAAACACGCCTGAAATTCATCTGAGCCCGGTCGCATGATCAAAATACCAAAATAACATCTAGAACCACGAATCAGTCATCAAAATGCATGAATTTCAAAAGAAGACTCAAGAACCTCTGAAATTGCAACCAAGCATCTGAATCCTATCAAACCAACTCCA
Organism: Nicotiana tabacum; assembly: GCF_000715075.1. Classification (NCBI taxonomy): domain Eukaryota; kingdom Viridiplantae; phylum Streptophyta; class Magnoliopsida; order Solanales; family Solanaceae; genus Nicotiana; species Nicotiana tabacum. The sequence goes on along the minus strand of NC_134094.1, from coordinate 23,676,371 downwards.
GATGATACGAAATTTTGCAGACAAGTTACAAATAGTATAACGGACCTATTCTAAGTCCCAAAATTAGATTCATAGCCTGATAGCCACAAAGTAAACCTAAGGTCAAATTTAGGGAAACTTCTAAACCTCAAATTGCCAACTTTCAGCGAAACAAGCCAAATCAACCTAGGGTCGTCCGAATTTAATTTCGGGCATACGCCTAAGTCCAAAATTATGATACGGACCTATTGGAACCATCAAAATACCGTTCCAGGGTCGTTTTTACAAAAGTCAAACTTTGGTCCACATTTCCAACTTAGTCTTCTAAACCAAGAACCAAAGGGTCCAAATCAACCCAAAACCTTCCCCGAACGAAACTAACCAACTCTCTAGGTAAAACGAGACTCAAATACACAGAATAAACTCGCATTACTTTAAAATACCTCTCTAGGTTTTAGGGTTTCTTCTTCATATACCAAACATCTCTACTGTATTTCGCTGATGTGGAAATTTCCTACATGATTTTAACATGCACTTCTACTGAGGAACTCAACGTCCTTGTTGAGGTCTCTGAAGTTAACCCAAAATTAAAAGCTAATAAAAATGAAATAAAACTTGAAACAAATATAAGACAATAATTTATGCATGTAGTTAGAGTTTGATAAACCATAAGCTAATGAATTTTCTTAAACTAATTTAAATGTTTTAATAAAGTAGTGCGCATATTATTATATATAAACAGAAAAAGAGCAATGCAAGTCTATCGGCTTAAGGGTTTCCATCATTCAAAAGGTATTCACCTGCTTTGTCTAAAGAAAATCAACTTGGGATGAAGAGTGTTGTCAAACCATATTTAGTAGAGGTGAATCTAGGAACTAAGCTTTATGAGTTTAACTTTTAAATTTTTTAGTATTTAACACATTATATTTTTAAAGTTATGAGTTCATATTTACTATTTATTGCAATTTCAGTGAATATTGTTATATTTATATACCAAGTCAAAAATATTGAATTCAGATGAATCCGATACAGAGAAGTTGCATCCGCCATTGGTATTTAGAACTGCATAGTTGATGTTAGGCCAAAAGCATGTATTTTTCTATATGAATTGCCTCACACTTTGCTCTATGTTTTGTTGTTCTAATATGTAATTTCAAAGTGTTGAACTAAGTATTTGTTATTTATATGTGTAAGAGTCAATTGGAAGTGATTTGGAAAATTTGCATGCAAATTGAAGTAAAAACGAAAGAATTTGGAGGAAGTACGAGTTTGGTGTCCATGTTGGTGCCAGGCACCAACCAAAATGCCAATTAGAAGACCAAAAAGTTTGTTGTCCAGTTCCGCGCCAGGCGCGAAGCGCAACGCCAAAGGGCAGATTGTTTTCCTAATTCGGCTGGGACATGGTGATTTCAACCTTACACGCCCAACATGTATAAAAGGGGTTTTAAACCTATTTTTGGGGGGATCGAACATAATTTAGGGACACTCTTTAGATGTGGAGGAAGATAAACCACGCTTGGAGGAGGCTTCTAACTAGTTTTTCTTCTCTTCTCTTCTCTTCTCTTCTTTTAGTTTCATAGTTTATTAGTTCTAGAGTTTTGGGTGCTACATGAACTTTGTAGTTTGAAGCTTAGATAGTTCTTATTATTTTATCATATTAGTTTATTTATTAAATCTTGCGCTTAATTATTTGATTGCTTGATTACCAATTGAATACTATCTACGAATCTAGGATTGAACTCGGAAGAGAAAATTCTAGAGTGCATATAAGATTGAGTAGAGCAAGATCTTGAACTCGAGCATCGGGAACGGATTTGCGGTTAGGATAGGAATATACCTAATCGCCTTGCTTGGTTACTATACAAGAATTATTAATGCGTTCTTGTTAATTCTAATTCCATAGGAATATAGGCATTAGGCTAGCTTGAATAGACGAGTAGTACTTCGGGAGAAGGCTACGAGCAATATTAATCCTGTCAATCAATAAACTAGATAAATTAATTAGATAATTTAGATAGAAAATTCAATAGGAGTGTTAGCTAACCCATAGCTCTAGAATATTGCTTCTCATTGAATTCGTCTCTAAGGTTACCGACTTATTTCCATGAATTTCTTAATTTACTACTCTAGATTAGCTTTAGTTAAATAATCACATCTTATTTATCAAATAGTTTAATTGTCTTAGTTTAATTTAGTAAATAATTAATAACAAGTCCCTGTGGGTATGATATATGGACTTACAATCCTATATTACTTGTCGACCATGTATACTTGCGTGTGCATTTGGGAGAAATAAATTTTTGGCGCCGTTGCTGGGGACTTTAAAATTGACTATTTAGACTTTTACTTTTTTTCTATTCAAGTTTTTAATTTTTGTTTAGTGTAGTTAGTACTATATTGTTTTTACATGGCATCTTGGAATGAGAATTGGTCGAATATTGGCTATTCTTATTTTGTTGATCCCTGTCCATATTGTTGAGGACCACACTTATGGCAAAATTGTGAATCTCAATCTTATGAGTTGAATTTTTATAATGTGTGTGGTTGTCAAGGTGGCCATTGGGATGGTTATTCTAATTCGTTTTACCCTTTTCTGAGCCCTTATTATGATATTTCTAATAATATTTATGAGTTTGATAGGAGCAATGAAGTGGAGGATGTAGAGCGTGTTGTCCGTATTATGGACATGATGAGGCACGTAGCCGAGTAACAAGATGAAAATCAAAAGGCTATACAAAGAATTATTGCAGCAATCATGAGAATAAAGGTCGAAGCGGACAAAGTGTCTAAAGAGAGCGAGTTCCCACCAGAAATAATTTTGAATAAGCAGATATAGTGAGCCAATCTTGGCTAGAGGAACAAGCTCAATTGATAAAATCTCATGAGTTTATTCGTGATGGTCTTTCAAATATGGCAGAACAACTGATAGAAGGAAGAATGGAGCTCAGGCAAGAGATAGACCAATTTGGCTCAGATATCCATGACATGCAGGCTAAATTGAATAAAACGGTTTAGGCGTCTAATGTCCTATAATCAATTTTTGTGGAAACTGGTCAGTTTGTGGAGCAAAAAGAGGAGTTCCAACCATTTGACCAAAATATTATTAATGATGCCAAGGTTGACGAAGTGTGCAAAAGTAAGGATGTTAAAAGAGAATCAATTTTAGAGCTGGAGCGTATTGGACCTCATTCTAACAATTTTTCAACATTATGTTTGGTTGGTGACACGAGAATTGATCCATTCGAGCATATGGAGGAGTCAATGGATGGGGAACAAAGTGCATATATTCTGAAATTTGCGATGCTAAGGAGACAAAATGATATCCCTCACTTAAAGGCCAAGAAGTGCAAGATGCGATACATGTTGCTTGGTTCCTTTAGTTTCAAACCACCACCCCAGGAACGTGACAGAAAAATTGATGCAAAATTAGGGGCGCAATTCATATACTCAAAGTTGAAGGAAAAGTGGTGAAAGTGATGGCGTCGTGCCGCGACGCTAAATCAAGCGCTTGTTGGGAGGCAACCCAATTCTATTTTTACTTTTTACTTTTGTTTATTTTTTTATTGTGTTACCTGTGTAGTGTTGTTTTGGTATTTTGTAGGAGTAGGAGCACAGGGTCAAAGCTAATAGGAAGTATGCAAAAGCGAGCAGGTGGTTGAAACTATGTGTGGCGTGCCCGCACAAAGGATCATACCTGGAGAAGTATGAGTATCCCGTGAGCTGCTAATTCTTCGGCCTTTGGACTACCAAGGAGTCTCTTTTACCCTCTTGTAATTTACAGTATGCATTTAGAACAATGCAGAATTTTAAGTATGGGGTGAGGAGATTGTTTGGGTGATTTTTTGTGCTATCCTAGCTTAATTGTAGTATTTTTCTTAGTGTAGTGATATTTGTAATTTAAAAAAACATAAAAAAATGAAAACTAAGGAAAACAAATTAGATAAAGCTCGGTATTTTCTGGACGATGGATTTTGTGGACAACTTTTTCGAGGGATTAAGGTCCAATAAAAAAATTCAAAACTATTTTTTTTTATTTCTAATTAGTTTTAGTTAAATAATAATCCCCCTTGATTTTTCTTTGTGCATCGGTTCTTTTTCATGGGATATAGTTTGAACCGGGTAGTAGTTATTTTTTAGTAGATTAGAATTTAGGAAATAAAAGGTGGAAGATTGATGAACTTAGGCTCCTTTGACTTGTTTGATAGTAGCATATTTAAGCTTTGTCATGTGGAGTATCTACCATATGTTTTGAAATTGTTCATGATACCTTGATGAAATTGGATAGTGTGTTTTGTGACGCCTATGTCTCTTTAACTTGACTATTGTTCACTTTATGCTTAATGCTTAATATCTTGTGGCTCTGTGAATACTTGAATTGTTTGATAGTCAGAATGAGACCATCCTTAGTGAGTCATAGGCCATGTGTGAAGTGAGATTTTTGTATAGTCCATGTTATTGTGATTGAGTCTAGAACTTTCCTAGTATGTGAGTTGAAGCGAAATTTTAGGTGATGCTCGGTTTGAAAAATAATTTTAGGCTTTTTTTGATCTTTTTGAGCTTAATGCTTATCACAAATAAAAATTGATCCCTAGTAAAGCCTTTTGAGCTTATAGACCTTTTATTTGGCACCCACAATACGAGTCTATACTCTTTTTGTTCTTAATTGACGTTTATTTGATCATGTACCTCTTAAGCCACTTTAATTGTACAATGAGCGCTAGGGTAAGCAAAGACTAAGTGTGGGGTGGCTTTCAAGTGGAACCCATGAAAGAAAGAAAGATGCACTTATTTTGTAGAATAATACACCACTAGCAAAAACTGAGAAAAAAATAAGATAAAGAATGAAAAATCCGAAAAAGAGAAGGAAAAATAGAGATGAATGAATTGTTGTCTTGTTCTTACTAGTGGGGTATAAATTAAAGTGGTGCTTAAAGAAAGAGAAAATAATTTTGGGGGGTGATCTTATTTGTGAAATTGAAGTGGATTGAAGAACATGTACTTAAGGTTAATTATGTGATGTGTTAAAGTACTTAGGAGGGTGAACCACTATTCCTAAATATATCCTACCCATCCCTTAGCCCACATTACAACCATATAAAGTCCTAATTAATTTTAGATCGAGTGAGCCTACATTAGTAGAAATTTACATTATGGGCAAGCCTATGGTACTTTTTGCATGCATGTGACTTCTTTGTGAGAGTGAGATTTTTTTTTATAGATGTGAGTCCTTAAATTATATTTGATCCTGAGATTTGAATGTGTGGATTCAACTTACTATATTGTTCTTGTTGTGAGGGCACATGATTTCACGAGGGATAGGTAACGTTATTAGACTTTTCTATGATGTTGGCTGTTCAAGCCACGAGTGCATTGTGATATTGAGTCAATTTTTGAGGTTAGGATTGTTATGAGCATGTTGTCTTAGTGGTGAATAATTCCTTTGAAGAATGGCATAAGTAAAGGGGAAGTATATCTGATTGCATATGCTCTAGCTTAATTATTACTATCAACCATAGTCATAGGGGTTCTACCTCCAACATATATAAAAGGGGTTCTAAACCTATTTTGGGGGGGATCGAACATGCTTGGAAGGAGAATTCACGTGGAGAAGCACACACCACGCTTGTTGGAGACTTCTAACTAGTTTTTCTTCTCTTCTCTTCTTTTAGTCTCATAGTTTATTAAATCTAGAGTTATGGGGTGCTACATGAACGTTGTAGTTTGAAGTTTAAATTGTTATTATTATTTTATCATATTGGTTTATTTATTCAATCTTGCACTTAATTATTTGGTTGCTTGATCACCAATTGAATACTATTTACGAATCTAGGATTGAACTCGGGAGAGAAAATTCTAGATTGCATATAAGATTGAGTAGAGAAAGATCTTACACTTGAGCATCAGGAACGGATTTGCGGTTAGGATATGAATATACCTAATCGCCTTACTTGGTTACTATACAGGAATTATTAATGTGTTCTTGTTAATTCTAATTCCATAGGAATATAGGAGTTAGGTTAGCTTGAATAGTCGAGTAATACTTCGGGAGAAGGTTACGAGTAATATTAACCCTGTCAATCAATAAAGTAGATAAATTAATTAGACAATTTAAGTAGAAAACTCAACGGGATTGTTAGTTGACCCATAGCTCAAGAATATTGCCTTTCATTGAATTCGTCTCTAAGGTTACCGACTTGTTTCCATTAATTTCTTAGTTTATTACGCTAGATTAGCTTTAGTTAAATAATCACACCTTATTAATCAAATAGTTTAATTTAATAAATAGTTAATAACAAGTCCTTGTGGATACGATATCTGAACTTACAATCCTATATTACTTGCCGATTACGTATACTTGTGTGTGCGTTTGGGAGCAACCGTAGTCCTTCTGTTTAATTTCTTACCAACCAATGTGAACCTTTGAACAATCAATATTTTTTCCAAGTCAAAAGTAACGCGGAAATACGAGATGACAACATGCTTAGACATTAGAACTTAGTCTTGAGATTTAACAATTGATTTTCATTATTTGATTGTTGCCATTACCTAATATTTCATAATAAAGTACAATATCCAAACAAGCCCAATCATTTTCATCATAATCTAAGCATATGCTATCCCAAGCCCTTATGTCATGTGTCATTTATTTCAAACAATAAATAATAAAATAGAATCCACTAAGACTCCGACAACGTTCAAAACTAAATCGTAATCATAAATTTTTTAGTCTCCCTTCTCAGTTCCAACCACCCCCATTAGATATCCTTTTTGAAGTGGTCAATAAATATCTACGAGTGTGTTAAGTTGTAGTTTTGTATTGTTTACTAGTGATTAATAATTTATTGGTCTCAATTTATATGTCTTACCTTCCTTTTTAATTAGTCTGTCCAAAAACAAATGTCATACTTCCTTATTCGAAAACAATTCAACCATAAATTCATGCTTTACCAGTAATAGGACGATTTATAGCCACATAAATATTCATAAATTGTTTCAGACCACAAATTTTAAAAAAATTCCTTTCTTTCTTAACCTCCATGTCAAGACAAACACCACCACATTAATTGGAACAGAAGGGATAATATATTTTAGTTACCAAAAAATAATAAAAATATAATACGTGTGAGAAAAAAAATATATGTACATATATATATATATGCCACTCTTATAAGGATTTAACATTTAAATTTTATTAATAAATATTTTTTTGTGTGTGTGTCCCTTCTCATATCTTGTACTTTTATTGTAGCCTGACTATTCGAGCTTACGCCGAAAAATCCCATATTAAGAATAAAGCGCTACCTCACAAAGATTTGATAAATCTTTGTTCGGAGAGAAGAAAAATTGATCTAAGAAAAATAACGATATTAGGGTAATAAAGTCTCTTTATTAACTTTTTAACAAGTCAAGTAACACCGGTTATTCAATGAGCTCATGATTTAAGGTGTCAAATAATTGGCTAAATCACATTAATCAGGCTGAAATAATTATTGGGTCATAAATGGATTGGATAATTGGCCATAACTCAATCCACCTAACGTAAAATCACTTTTCTATCTATTCTTTTTTCATAATTTGTAGCTATGCAGCTGAGCTAAGAAGATATTCAATATCGCAATATATCATATAGTCAAAACCATATATTTGTCTTTTCTTTTCCGTTTTGGTCAAAACTCTCTTACGGTTTGTTTTGTATTAGTAATATAATCAAATGTGACGCAATCTATCGGATGTGTTGATTTAATTTGGGCGACAAATTGAATATATGACTCACTTAAGTTTGGTGTCACTACTCAAAATTCTACCCTATCGTGATGACGCCTATCTCAATACTATGCAAGTCGACAACCGCAATTTTTTTTAAGTTTGAAAACATAATATTTGAATTCCATAGAAAATCTCACAAACTACTGGCATAAAATACATTCCCAAAACCCGGTGTCACTGAGTACATGAGCATTTAAATGATAACAAAGTCTGACTAATAGAAACACTGTCTGAAAATATAGAACATTAGAGTAACTGAAAGGAAGAGAGTCAAGGTCAGCGGACGGCAAGCAGCTACCTTGATAGTCTCCAACTGATAACACTCTGAGATCTAACAGTCGCCGTATCCGGAAGCACCTTGATCTGCACACGAGGTGCAGGGTTTAGTATGAGTACAACCAACTCAGCAAGTAACAATACTAAATAAAGAACTGAAAGTAGTGACGAGCTTCACAACTTAGTCCAATTATAGTTACTCCCAACATAAGAAAGTAGGCATGCTTTCAAGTTCGACAGTTAAGGCTAAAACAGTAATTTCATGTCAAGTTCAACTGAAACAGAAGATAATATCTCTCAGAAATTTCCAAAATAATGATATATGATAGTTGTAGTACAACAATAAAGAAATCAATGTATCCTCTCAGAGCAACAGTCACTCAGTTCTCTCAGTAGGTACCTGCGCTCACTAGGGGGGTGTGTACATACTTCGGAAGGGCTCCTTCCGCCCAGGCGCTATAATCCGCACGGACAACTCACGTGTTGTACGAACAGCTCATGCGCTATTGTATCAATATCTGGATCCACACGGACAATTCACGTGCTATAGTATAATATCTCGATCTACATAGACAACTCACGTGTTGCACAGATAACTCATGTGCTATAGTATCAATATCTGGATCCGCACGGATAACTCACGTGCTATAGTATAATATCTGTATCCGCACGGATAACTCACGTGTTGCACGGACAACACACGTGCTATAGTATAAATATCTCACAATCAGGCCCTCGGCCCCACTCAGTCATAAATCTATCCAGTCTCTTGGGCTCTCAGAAATCATGAAAATCAGCCCCAACATAAATGATATAATGTATCAACAAGGAACAATAGAGACTGAGATAAAATAAACAAGTAAACTGTGACTGAGTACAAAACAACAATTTATCAGAGAATTGAACATGTACACGACCTCTGTGGATCCCTACAGTACCAACACATAATCTAAACATGATTTATGGTTCAATTTCTCTACTACGTGGAGAATGTACAGACAACAACATATTATTCAACTACACAGATCCATGGAATTTGACCAAGTCATAATTCACACGGTGTACGCCCACACGCTCGTCATAAAGCATGTGTATCACCTCAAAACCGTTCACATAACACATAATCCGGGGTTTCATACCCTCACAACAAAATTTAGAACTGTTACTTACCTCAAACCGTATAATTCTTTATTCTGCCATGCCTTTGCCTCGCGAATCGGCCTTCAAACGTCTCGAATCTAGTAACAAATAATTTGATTCAGTCAATACAAATTATAGGGATTAATTCCATATGAAAATACTAATTTTTCAACAAAATCGAAAATTGCACCAAAAACAATTGCACATCTCGAAACCCGATAAAAGTTAAAAAAAAATATGAACGCACATTCAACCACGAGTCCAACCATACCAATTTTACCAAATTCCGACATCAACTCGACCTCCATATCTTAAATTCTTATTTTGAAATCCCTATACCCAAATTCTCTAATTTTACCTCAAAAATACGTAATCTAGTCGAAATACTCAATAATAATATAATATTATTAACTAACAATGATCACAAGTGACTTACCTCAAGATTTCCCATGATATCTCGCTCAAAACTCACCTCCACCAGTGTTGGAAATGTCCAAAAATGCCAAAATCCCGCAATCTCTTTGATTTCATTCTGTCCAGGGGTTTTCGCTTCTGCAGCTCACTACGCCGCTTCTGCGGTTAATCACGCTTCTGCGGAATTCAGTTCGCTTCTGCGGACACGCTTCTGCGAAGAGTTGTCCGCTTCTGTGAAGCTGCCTCACCAAGTTCCCTTACATTTCGGCGATCAAACGCCCGCAGGTGCGGGCCGCTTCTGCGGCTACCTTTCGCTTCTACGATCGCAGCCCCAGCCACGCCTGGCCGCATCTGCGATGGGGAGCTCGCTTCTGCGGGATCACACCTACGATGGGATTTCTGCAGGTGTGATTACACCAACAGCTTCCAACTTTAGCAATTCTCTAAGTTCCAAACTCGATCCATTAACCACCCGATATCTGAATAGTGCACTCGGGCTGCCCGTCCGTTTAAGGGTGAAATGTTGTACTCAACTAAACCCGTGTTCCCAAACCTCATTGCACTGCTCTCCAAAACTGTGATGTAAACTGTATTCCCCGATCTGAAATGATGGACACTGGCACAACGTGTTAGCGAATAATCTCGCGGATATAAATCTCAGCCAACCGCTCTGAAGAATAAATAGTACTGACTGGAATAAAATGTGCGGACTTGGTCAGCTGATCTACCATCACCCAAATAGTATCAAACTTCCTCAAAGTTCGTGGGAGTCCAACTACGAAGTCCATGGTAATACGCTCCCACTTTCACTCTGGAATTTCTAATCTCTAAAGCAATCCATCTGGTCTCTGATGCTTATATTTTACCTGTTGACAATTCAAGATTCAAGCTACAAACCCCACTATATCTTTCTTCATTCTTCTCCACCAATAGTGTTGCCTTAAGTCCTGATACATCTTTGCGGCACCCAGATGAATGGAATACCGCGAACTGTAGGCCTCCTCAAGAATCAACTCACATAGCAAAGCCATATTGGGCACACAAATCCGACCCTGCATTCGCAACACCCCACCATCCCCAATAGTAACATCTTTGGCATCACCGTGCTAAACTGTGTCCTTCAGGACAAGCAAATGAGAATCATCATACGGGCGCTTTCTGATACGATTATATAAGGAAGACCGAGAAACCACACAAGCTAGAACCCGACTGGGCTTCGAAATATCTAATCTCACGAACTGATTGGCCAAGGTCTGAACATCAACTGCAGGAGGCCTTTCACCAACAGGAATGAATGCAAGGCTACCCATACTCATCGCCTTTCTACTCAAGGCATCGGCCAGCACATTGGCCTTCCCGGGATGATACAGAATAGTGAAATCATAGTCCTTTAGCATGTCAATCATCTTCGCTGCCTCAAATTTAGATCCTTCTATTTGAATAAGTGTTAAAGACTCTGATGATCTGTAAATACCTCACAAGACACACCATAGAGATAGTGCCTCCATATCTTCAATGCATGAACAATAGCTGCCAACTCTAAATCATGAACAATGTAGTTCTTTTCATGCGGCTTCAACTGACGCGAATCCTAAGCAATCACTCTACCCCCATGCATTAAGACACATCCAAAACCAATCCGAGAAGCATCACAATACACTGTATAAGAGCCTGAAGCTGAAGGCAAAACTAGAATTGGAGTTATGGTCAAGGCATTCTTGAGCTTCTGAAAGCTCTCTTCACACTCATCTGACCACCTGAATGGAGAACCTTTCTAGGTTAATTTAGTCAAAGGCGATGCAATAGACGAGAAGCCCTCCACAAAGAAACTATAATAATCGACCAAGCCGAGAAAACTCCGAATCTTAGTAGCTGAAGATGGCCTGGGCCAACTCTAAACCACCTCTATCTTCTTCGAATCCACCTTAATTCCTTCATTGGACACTATGTGTCCCAAGAATTCCACCGAACTAAGCCAGAACTCACATTTAGAGAATTTGGCATAAAGCCTCTCCTCTATCAGCCTCTGTAATACAATACCCAAGTGTTGTGCATGCTCCTTCTGGCTACGTGAGTACACTAGGATATCCTCAGTAAATACTACGACAAATGAATCAAGATATGCTTGGAATACACTATTCATCAAGTGCATAAATATTGTTGGGGCGTTGGTCAGCCCAAAATACATCACGAGAAATTTATAGTGACCATAAGAGTCCTGAATGCCGTCTTTAGAATATCCAAATACTGAAATTTCAATTGGTGATACCCAGATTTCAAATTAATTTTGGAGAATACCCTCGCTCCCTGAAACTGGTCAAATAAATCATCAATACACGACAAAGGATACTTGTTCTTGATTGTAACTTTGTTCAACTGTATGTAGTCGATGCACATCCGCATAGTACCATCTTTCTTTTTCACAAACAAAACTAGTGCACCCCAAGGCGACACACTAGGCCTAATAAACCCCATATCAAAAAGTTCCTAAAGTTTCTCTTTTAATTCTTTCAACTCCGCTGGTTCCATACGATACAGAGGAATAGAATTGGGCTGAGTGCCCGGAACCAAGTCAATACCAAAATTAATATCCCTATCTGGTGGCATACCCGACAGGTCTGCAGGAAATACATCCGAAAAGTCTTGCACTGTCGGTACTGAATCAATAGTAGGAGTGTCTGCATCAACATCTCTCACAAAGGAAAAATATGACAAACACCCCTTCCCAATTATATGTTGAGCCTTCAAATATGAAATTACCCTGCTGGGAACATAATCTAGAGAACCTCTCCACTCGACCTTTGGCAATCCCAGCATCGCCAATGTCACGGTTTTTGCGTGACAGTCTAGAATAGCATGACATGGAGACAACCAATCCATACCCAAGATTACATCAAAATCAACCATATTGAGCAATAAGAGATCAACTCTAGCCTCTAGTCCCCCAATAGTTACCATACACGACTGATAAAAACGGTCCAAAATAATAGTATCGCCCACCGGCATAGATAAACGAACATGTGAAACTAAGGACTCACAGGGCTTACCTGTAGAAACCTGAGCGGATGAGGCATGATGAGAACTCTGCGCTGGTAGTGCACTGAATGAAGACTGGACTGAGTGAGCACTGTAAGTACTCCACCAAAATCGCCCGAACCGTCTGAGCGGGCCTATAAGGGCGACCACTGTTGTGGTAGGACTGCCTCCCCCAGAAGGTACCCCACCAAAATTGCCTGAACCTCGAGGCCTTTTGGCCTCCCTCTCACCACGCTCCTAGCTACAGACTACCTCTATCTACCGAGCAATGTCAACCACCTCATCAAAAGTGGCACCAGATACCCTCTCCCTAGTCATAAGCAACCGCAGCCGATACGTTAGGCTATCAATGAACCTCATAATCCTCTCCCTATCATTGGGAACCAACCAAACTACATGACGAGCCAACTCAGAAAATCTCATCTCGTACTGGGTCATAGACATACCATCCTGCCGAAGCTGCTCAAACTGTCTGCGCAGCTCCTCCCTACGAGATTGCGGCACGAACTTTTCCAAAAAGAGAATAGAGAACTCCTGCCATGTAAGTGGTACTACACCGACCGACATGTGCCTCTCATAAGCCTCCCGCTATATGAAGGCAGCCCCATAAAACTGAAAAGTAGTGAATGAGACCCCACTGGTCTCTAGAATACCCGCTGTTTGAAGCATCTGCTGGCACTTATCCAGGAAACCCTGAGCATCCTCTGACACATCACCGCTAAATGATGTAGGTCGAAGCCTCCCAAATCTCTCAAGTCTCCTCTGCTTATCATCTGCCATAACGGGGACTACCGGGGCCTGAGCAGCTGCAACCGACTGGGCTGGTAGTGCCCCCGGTATTTGAAGTCCCTGTACTACATGCTCTGAAGTACGGGCAATAGGGGTATGAGTACCTCCCCCGTCCTGAGAAGTGGCTAGTTCGGCCTGAGCCGAAACCAGCTGAGTAAGGCATGTGCAAACATTCAATATCTGTGCTAGAGCCTCCTGAAAGCCTGGAATCACAATAGGCACAGTTGGTGTCTGAGCTGGTCCCGTCGGCTCAACTATATCTGGAATCTGCTCCTCAGCTAGAGAAACTGGTAGTGCTACATGTGCTGCTCCAACTGCTGTACGAGCTACACCTCAACCTCTACATCGGCCTCAGCCTCTACCACAGCCCTGGCCTCTCGCGGCCCTAACTGGTGGCACTGGTGGTTGACCGTCCGATCCGGTAGTACGTGTCCTCACCATATGTGAGAGAATAGAATAACAGAACTTTAGTTTCCGAAATCAACAAATTCACATGATAGAATAAAAGAAAGTGAAATTTCCCTAAGGGTTTGACAGCCTCTCGAAGATAAGTACAGACGTCTCTGTACCGATCCGCAAGACTCTACTAAACCTGCTCATGACTGGTGAGACCTATGTAACCTAGGCTCTGATACAAAACTTGTCACGACCCAAAATCCTAACCTGTCGTGATGGCGTGTATCTCAATACTAGGCAAGCCGACAACCTCAATAAACCACAATTTCTTTTAAGTTTGAAAACATAATATTTGAATTCCATAGAAAATCTCACAAACTACTGGCATAAAATACATTTCCAAAACCCGTTGTCACTAAGTACATGAGCATCTAAATAATTACAAAGTCTGATTAATAAAAACACTGTCTGAAAATATAGAACAGTCCAGTAACTGAAAGGAAGAGAGTCAACGTTAGCGGATGCCAAGCAGCTACCTTGATAGTCTCCAACTGATAACACTGTGAGATCTAACAGTCGCCATATCCGGAAGTACTTGGATCTGCACACGAGGTGCATGGTGTAGTATGAGTTCAACCAACTCAGCAAGTAATAATACTAAATAAAGAACTAAAAGTAGTGACGAGCTTCACAGCTATGTCCAATTACAGTAACTCCCAAGATAAGAAAGTAGCTTTCATGTTCGACAATTAAGGCCAAAACAGTAATTTCATGTCAAGTTCAACTGAAGCAGAAGATAATATCTCTCAGAATGTTTCAAAACAATGATATATAACAGTTGTAGTACAACAATAATGAAATCAATGCATCCACTTAGAGCAATAGTCACTCAGTCCTCTCACTCGCTCAACACTCGGCACTCGGCACTCGTATTCAGTAGGTACCTGCGCTCCCTGGGGGTGTGTACAGACTCCGGATGGGCTCTTTCAGCCCAAGCGCTATAATCCGCAAGGACAACTCACGTGTTGCACGAACAACTCACACGCTATAGTATCAATATCTGGATCAGCACGGACAACTCACGTGCTATAGTATAATATCTGGATCCGTACGGACAACTCACGTGCTGCACGGACAACTCGCGTTCTATAGTATTAATATTTGGATCCGCACGAAAAACTCACGTGCTATAGTATAATATCTAGATCCGCACGCACAACTCACGTGCTATAGTATCAATATCTCACAATCAGGACCTCAGCCCCACTCAGTCATAAATCTATCCAGTCTCTCGGGCTCTCGAAAATCATGAAAATCAGCCCCAAAAGAAATGAAATATTTTATCAACAAGGAACAAAAGAGACTGAGATAAAATAAACAAGTAAACTGCGACTGAGTACAAAATAGCAATTTAGCAGATAATTCAACATGTACACCACCTCTGTGGGTCCCTACACTGCCAACACATAATCTAAACATGATTTGTGGTTCAATTTCTCTACTACGTGGAGAATGTACGATAACAACATATTATTCAACTACATAGATCCGTGGAATTTGACCAACTCATAATTCCCATGGTGCACGCCCACACGCATGTCACCTAGCATGTGCGTCACCTCAAAACCGATCACATAACACATAATCTAGGGTTTCATACCTTCAGAACAAAATTTAGAACTGTTACTTACCTCAAACCGGGTAATTCTTTATTCTACTATGCCTTTGCCTTGCGAATCGGCCTCCAAACGTCTCGAATCTCGTCACAAATAATTCGATTCAGTCAATACAAATTATAGCAATTAATTCCATATGAAAATACTATTTTTTCAACAAATTCTAAAATTTTATCCAAATATCGCATGTGGGGCCCACATCTCGGAACCCGACAAAAGTTACAAAATCTGAACACCCATTCAACCACGAGTCCAACCATACCAATTTTACCAAATTCTGACATCAACTTGACCTCCATATCTTAAATTATTATTTTAAAATCCATAGGCCCAAATTCTCTAATTTCACCTCAAAAACACGTAATATAGTCGAAATACTCAATGATAATCCAATATTATTGACTAACAATGAAGCTTCCTTACCAAGCGCCCTTGCGTTTCTGCGATTAAACGCCCGCATGTGCGAGGTCGCTTCTGCGGTTACCTGCCGCTTCTGCGGTCGCAGCCCCAGCCACGCCTGGCCACATCTGCGATGGGGAGCTCTCTTCTGCAGGCTCGCACCTGCGATGGGATTTCCGCAGGTGCGATTACACCAGCAGCTTCCAACTTCAGCAATTCTCTAAGTTCCAAACTCTATCTGTTAATCACCCAAAATCAACCCGAGGCCCCTGGGACCTCAATCAAATACACCAACAAGTCCGAAAATATCATACGAACTTAGTCGAAGCCTCAAATCACATCAAACAATGCTAAATAAATGAATCATACCCCAATTCAAGCCTAATGAAACTAAGAAATTTTAACTTTTACATTCGATGCTGAAACCTATCAAATCAAGTCTGGTTGATCTCAAATTTTGTACATAAGTCATAAATGACGTAACGGGCCTATTCAAAATTTTAGAATAGGATTCCGATATCAAAAATTCAACTTCTCCGTCAAACTTCCAAGCTTAAATTTCTATTTCTTTCATTTCAAGCCTAATTTGACTACGGAGTTCCAAATAATTTTTCGGACAAGCTCCTAAGTCCAAAATCATCATACAGAGCTATTAGAATCATCAAAACTCTATTCCGGGGTCATTTACATATTAGTCAATATCCGGTCAACTATTTCAACTTAAGTTTTAAACCTTGGAGCTAAGTATTCCAATTCATTCCAAAATCTCACCGGACCCGAACCAATTACCCCAGCAATTCACATAACAACTGTAATGCATAAATTCAGTAGTAAATGGGGAAACGAGGTTGAAATACGTAAAATAATCGGTCGGGTCGTTACATTTGGTTGGACTAAATAATTAAATATTTACATGTCAACATTTATATCGTGAAAATAGCACGGGATAGCTAATTTTCAGACTAGGTATTTGAAAAATAGTCAGTATTTGTAAAATCATTAAAAATAGTCTCTATTTTACTGAAATTCAAAAAGTTCCAGCATAATATGCTCGATTATGGAGCTCATGCATATAAACTTCCAGCATATTATGTTGCAACTCCAGCAAACAGAAAGTTTTAACATAATATGCTGGATTATGGAGCTCATGCCTATAAACTTCGAGCATATTAGTTGGCGCTCCAGCACATTATGAAATTCCAATACATTATGCTGGAAGTTCATATGTAAAAAATTCGAACTCCAGCATATTATGCTGAAATAGTTCTAGATTTTTAAGGATATTTTTATTCAAATTTTATCTTTACATGAAAAAATGGCTAAATTTTGATTACTTTTAAAATTGTAGCTATTTTTCAATTATCAGTTGTAAATTTGGGTATTTCTGATTTTTTTTTTCCCATTTATATTCGCAGAGAATATCAGTTGCTCAAACCTTCAAAAATATTTCACATTTACATAAATATTTTCAAATAAAATAATTTCTGCCAATGAAGCTATAAATGATACATCTCAAGAAAAGCAGCAAAATAGCACTTTCCTTTAATTTTCCAATAACTCGCTGCTCTCAAACAAAAATGATTGATCACTAATTGACTACTTTTTTTTGTTTTGTTTTGTTACTCTATGGATATAAAAATTTTACACAGCTTTTATGGTTAAGAGTTGGAGATAAGATAAATCTAGGATTTGTTTGTTCATATAAAATATTTTTTTTGAAACTCATCTTCAAAACATTATTTGGTTATACATTTAATTAAGTAGGCATTTTATTGAGGCAGCTAAGTAGTTAGCACATGACAAGGATGTGCATTAGTTAGTTAGGCGGTTCTAATTATTGTTAGAAGGTTGTTAGATTAGTAATGAGTATTAGTTAGATAGTTAGTGGATGTTTTAGATTTTGTATAAATAGGTGTACACTGTATAGATTTTTCTTAGTCGAAAATGAGAATAGTTGATTCTCTGTCACTCGTCTCCTTTCTCTGTTAATTGTCCTCCATAACTGAAGCTCAGAACTCAGCTTGTATGGCTGTGTAGCTCAGTTTTGTTCATGGTATCAGAGTAGAGAGGCCATTAATATGGATCTAAGCTCATCGATCTCAACTTAATTTTCGCAATTCGCTTTGATTACGTAATTTTATCTTCATTTCTGTAATTCCAAGGCACAAATTGAAGAATTCATACAATGGCGACTATTGATAATACATTGTCAGATAATTTAGGAGTTGTCTTAATCATCCTCTATTTCTACACTCAACAGATAATTCAGGAGTTGTCTTAATCTCACTGCAGTTAACAGGATCAAACAATTACTCTATGTGGAGCAGGGCAATGCGTATCGTGATATTAGGTAACAACAAAATAGGATTCATTGAAGGCACCTGTAAGAAGGAAGATTACGGTACGAATTTGACAGATATGTGGGAGAGATGCAATGTGATTGTTCTCTCGTGGATAATGAACTGTGTATCGAGTGATTTGCTGAGTGGAATCGTGTATTCTTCGAATGCATGTACTATTTGGAAGGACTTAAAGGAGAGATTTGATAAGGTCAATGGATGTGGAATCCTCCAGTTACACAGAGCTATAGCCACTGCAAATCAAGGAACAAGCTCAATTGCAATTTATTTCTTAAAGTTACGTGAACTTTGGGTTGAATTTGACTGTTTGGAACCAACTCTTGGTTGTGATTGTCCAAAGTCAAGTGAATATGAGGTTTTTATGTGTAGGCAGAAGTTATTGCAGTTCCTCATGGGACTCAATCAGGCATATGAACAAGCACGTGAGCATATCATCATGATGTTATCCACTCCCAACTATGAATAAAACCTACTCTATGCTGATGGAAAGAGAAAACCAAAGAAGTATGGCAAATGCAGTACTTCCTAGTGACAATGGTAAGATGGCATCCCTGTTAACTATAAAAGGATTCAATACTCAGAAGCCTTGGAAGAATTATAAGCTGTTATGTGTTTATTGCAAAATGAAAGGGCATACTAGAGAAGGATGATATAGATTAATTGGTTACCCTGATGACTTCAAGTTCAAAAATAAATTTGTAGGCAGTACAACTCACAATGCAATGGTAGGGGAACCCAAGCCACATACTGTAGCAGGAAGAGAAGGGAACTAGGATGCTTGCAAGGTTCCTCAAATTCCTCATTTCACAGCAGAACAGTACAACCAGATACTTAGGCTGCTCAATAAGGAGAATATGCCAGAAGCCTCAGCTAATATGGCAGGTAGTATTAATGCCTTCTTTGTTGATGGTAATAATCATGAGTGGATTATAGAAACTGGGGCTACAAACTACATGACTTCTAATTTGGACATACTAAAAAACAAATTGGAAGTTGCTGGAATACATTCAAAGAAAGTACATTTGCCTAATAGAGAGGTATCAAATGTGACTCATATGGAATCATGTAATATAGAAAATGCAGGAAGAATTGATAATGTGTTATACTTACCTAAGTTCAAGTATAATTTATTGTCAGTGTCTAAGATCATAAAGGAGTTAAGTTGTTGTGCAACTTTTTACCCTGACTTCTATCTACTTCAAGACCTTTGCAGTGGGAAGGTGAAGGTGATTGGTAAAAAAATGAGAGGCCTTTACCTATTACCACAAATTACTGCTAGGAATAATAAAGGGATACTTCAAGGTTTGGTTGCAAAGAAGGCAGATTTAGACATTGGACTCTCGCATAGAAGGCTTGGACATGCTTCAACATGAGCATTGAAGCATTTTTTTTCATTACCTTATGATGACTGTAAAAGGAAGATAGACAATTGTAATGTGTATCCTCTAGCTAGACATTATAGGTTACCATTTAGCACAAGTAGTAACAAAGTTGAAGATGTGTTTCACTTGTTATATATTGATGTATGAGGACCATATGTTGTGCAAACTTTTGATGGCAGTAAACTATTTTTGTCAATTGTTGACGATCATTCACGGATGAATTGGGTTTACTTGTTGAAACTGAAAAGTGATGTATTAATTTTACTAAGAAAAACAATTTGAAGCTTGTTCAAACTCAGTTTAATAGACAAGTTAAAATTGTTAGAACACATAATAGAACAGAATTTGTAAATGAGTCATGTAGTAAGTTGTTCCAATCGAATAGAATCATTCATCAGCGCACATGTATTTACAGACCTCAGCAGAATGGAATTGTTGAAAGAAAGCACATGCATGTACTAGAAGTAGCAAGGGCAATAAGGTTTCAAAGGCACATACCTCTGAGATTTTAGGGACATTGTGTGCTAGCAGCAGTGTATGTCATTAACAGGTTACCATCAAGTGTATTAGCAGGGAAAAGTCCTTTTGAAGTCTTTCACAAGAAGAAGCCAAACATTGAACATATTAGGACAATTGGTTGTTTGTGCTTTACAAAGAGGATGAATGTTCATGACAAGTTTGCAGCTAGATGTCACGACCCCAATTTCCCTTCGTAGGATGTCATGACGGCACCTAATCTCTAAAACTAGATAAGCCTAATAAACATGCAGAAAGACTGAAATAAAGGTTTAAAAGTTTCAAAAACTGTAATAATTATATAAAATAAAGTCTGCCACTCAACAGATGTACAATTCCCAAAATCCGACGAAATATAAGCCACAAGCTCTATGAATTAATACCAAATAACTATATACAATAGTGTCTATATAAGGACAAGGAAGTAAAATAATCTAGGTGGAGGGGGACTATGAGGCCTGCGGACGCTGACAGGTGTACCTTGAAGTCTCCACGCATGGACGCTACTCACTAACGCTCGGACTGGTATGAAGTACCTGGATCTGCACAAACAATATATGCAGAAGAGTAGCATGAGTACACCACAATGTTACCTAGCAAGTGCCAAGCCTAACCTCGGTAAAGTAGTGACGAAGTCAGGTCAGGGCCCTACTGAAATTAAGTAAAAGGCTGAACAAATGTAGGCAGTGTAATAATGATAGTAACAAAATTTAAACAACGGATAGCATAACAAGATTAGCTACGCAGAACTAAGCAAATAGTACAACACGGAGAAATATAATTACTAATATGCTAAGGAAACAATGATCAAAGACAAGTACAAAGAAATTGAAAAATGTCAACAAGAGTCACTACAGAGGTACCGCTTCATAGTCTCAAATCACAAATAAACTACAATCTTTCCCTATATCACCGCGGGAGCCTTTACATTTGATTTTTAAAAATTATTTTTTCCGAAATAATATCTCGCGTTTTAGCCACCTTATCACACCGCATGGTTTGTAGTAGCTCCCCTACTAGCCACGCGTATCAAGTCCACCTTATCTCACGCATGCGTTTCAACACCAGGACATATACCACGCATGCGTATCAATATCACAACGTATCACAAATCGCACCTCAAGTGCCCAATATCACAATTTGCCAGAGAACCCAAACAATAACAGAGTTTCACAATAAGGAGCCCATGGTTCAACCACAATGTACACAAGCCTCAACAAATAGCAACCTGAAGAATAACTCAATAGAATAATATTTAACAACTAAATACTTTGCGTCAATAGAAATCACGGCATTTGCAACTCAATGCCAATTTCAATGACAAGATATTCCAAGAAATAGAAATTTCAAGTAAAGAATTCGACAGTTAAATAATAAATACTAAATAAGAGAAACAAGAATTTCAACTAAACATGTTGAGCAATTAGCAAGTAAGAGATAAGACAAGTAGACATGTGAAATTAGACTAAAATGATGACTATAACATATTTTGGTAACTCAATTAAGACATGGAAGGAATTTACTTAGCTCAAAATCGGTAATTTACATATTTATCCCATGTACATACTTGTCACCTTGCCTACACGGCTCTTACACATCACAATTATCAGAAGCAACACTAATCCTAAGGGAAACTTCCCCCATACAAAGTTAGGCAAGCCACTTACCTCAAACCACGCTAAACCAATCCACTCGAAGGCCTTTCCTTCAATTTTTCAACTCCGAATGGCTCGAATCTAGCCAAAATAATTTCATACTATAAATATAACTATAGGAAACTAATTCAAACAATGAAATTACGATCTTTGCGAAGAATTGAAAAGTCGACCCAAAAAGTCGACCCAGGCCCACATCTCGGAATCCGACCAAAAGTATAAAATCCGAACACCCATTCGATATCGAGTCCAACTATATAAGAATTACCCAAATCCGACATCAATTCGCCTTTAAAAATTCAAAATTTTAGCCTAAGAAGTTTCTACTATTTTTTTCTCAATTTTCAACTCCAAAACACTAATTTAATGATGAAATTATCAATAGATTCATGTAAATTAATCAAAAACGAGTTAGAATTCCTTACTCCAAAGTTTTCTCTGAAAAACCCTCGAGAAATCGCCTCCCACCGAGATCCCTATGTCCCAAAATGAATTATGAAAATTAACCCTTGCCAAGCCCCTTTTTCTGCCCAGTTAAATCGCACCTGCGACCCAACTTCCGCATCTACGGCTCCGCACCTGCAGAATTTCCATCACATGTGCAGAGTTCACTTAACTCAGAAAACTCTGCTTCTGCGGATAAAACTTCACACATGCGAGTGCGCTCCTGCGGAGGATTCTCCGCTTCTGCGATGAACGACCAAGCATCCCTCTTCCGCATCTGCGACCACTTCTCCGCACCTGCGGACGCCCAGATGTGGTCCACACCTCGCACCTGCGATCCCAGCTGGGCTAAGCTATTTTCGCACCTGCGACCAGTAGCTCGCTTTTGCGAGCCCGCACCACGGCCATTCCCTCTGTAGGTGCGAAGACACCAGAAGCTGCAAATCTTCAGCAAATTATTCTGGATTCTATCCGAATCACACTCGAGGCCCCCGGGACCCCGTCCGAATATGCCAACTAGTTCCAAAATATATAATGGACCTACTCGAGGCCAAAAATCACATCAAATAATATAAATTCTTCGAATCGCAACCCAAATTATGAACTTTTGAAATCCGAAACCAACGCCGATTTATACAAAAACAACTCCGATTGATCTTAAATTTTGCACACAAGTCATAAATGACATTATAGACCTATTCCAACTTCCAGAATCGGAATCCTACCCCGATATCAATAAAGTCTACTTCCAGTTAAACTTTCTAAAATCTTTCAACTTTCGCCAATTCATGTCGAAACGACCTACAGACCTCCAAATCAACATCCGGACACATTCCTAAGACCAAAATTATTACACGGAGCTATTTGAGCCATCAAAACTCCATTTCGGAGCTGTCTTTATATAAGTCAAACTACAGTCAACTCCTACGACTTAATCCTCCAACTTAGGGACTATGTGTCACATTTCACTCCGAAACTCTCCTGAAACCAAAACCAAACACGCCGACAAGTGACATAACTATAATATAGCATAAAGGAAGTATAATTTAGGGGATTAGGGCTAAAATACTTAAAATGATCGGCCGGGTCGTTACACTAGCATAACAACAACAGTTTTAATGGGCTATTCAGAAGTCACAAAGGGTTATATCCTATATGATTTGTTTAAGCAATGTTTCTTTGTGAATAGGGATGTTATCTTCAAAGAGTTCTTATTTCCTTTTAAATATAAGAAACAAGAAAAATAACATCTATTTGTAGACATAAAGCTTTTATAACATGATGCAGCAGCCAACTCACCAACTGACATTCCACCAAATGCCCTCAACATTAAAGAGCAGGTTGTTCTTGATGATGTTGCAGGGACTACTGATGAAGAAGAGGGCATAACTTTAACAAATCATGCTCACCACCAACATTTAACTAATGGGGAGACAAAACAAATAAATGATGAACTATAAAGCCATAATGAAGTGCAAAGCAATGTTGAAGAGGGTACTAGGAAGTCCACTAGAGACAAACGATTACCCGTTTGGATGACTGACTATGTGACTGTAGCTGCACTAGATCAGTCACCTAAACCTTATTTCATTTGCAATTATGTGTGTTATGATGGATTGAAGCCAGCCTATCAGAGTTATTTGGGATCTTTCTTAGCTGTTGTTGAACCTAAAACATTCTATGAAGCATCCAAAGACAAGAGGTGGATTGAATCCATGAAGGCAAAAATCCAAGCCTTAGAAGACAACAAGACATGGGAACTAGTGGCACTACCAGCAGGAAAGACTCTTATAGATTGCATATGAGTTTACAAGGTAAAGTACAAAGTAAATGGAGACACTGAAAGGTTCAAGGAACGCTTGGTAGCCAAGGGGTACAGCAGAAAGAAGGCTTGGACTATCATGAAATATTTTCCCCAATTGTGAAAATAGTTACTGTGAGGGCATTGATTTCTATTGCAGCAACTGAAGGGTGGCATATATATCAAATAGATGTATATAATGCCTTCCTTCAAGGGGATCTCTATGATGAAGTGTACATGAAGTTTACTAAGAGATTTTCCAGCCATGGGGAGAATGAAGGCAAGTTGTGTAGACTTGTGAAATCCCTATATGGGCTGAAGAAAGCAAGCAGACAGTGGAATGTCAAGTTAACCGAGGTATTG
Source organism: Nicotiana tabacum (assembly GCF_000715075.1). Lineage (NCBI taxonomy): Eukaryota > Viridiplantae > Streptophyta > Magnoliopsida > Solanales > Solanaceae > Nicotiana > Nicotiana tabacum. The sequence continues at coordinate 23,651,978 of NC_134094.1, read as the reverse complement.
ATTCATTAAGGATTTGTGCAAAGTTCTATAGATTATTCCTTTTTACAAAGAAGCAAGACAGTAAAATAATGGCCATCCTTGTATATGTTGATGACATGCTAATAACTGGTAATGATATGATGCATATAGAAGAAACCAAGAAGCAATTGCATTAGTCCTTCAAGCTTAAGGATTTGAGAGAACTAAAATATTTTTTGGGCATTGAATTATGTAGATCTCACAAAGGGATTATGATGAACCAAATAAAGTATAGCTTGGAGCTAATATCAGAAATGGGATTGAGTGTAGCTAAGCCAAGATGGACACCTTTGGCTTGCAATGAGAAGCTCACAACTGCTGAACTAGATGGGATCACAGGATCAGGTAGTGATGAACCAATAGAAGACAAAGGACAGTATAAAAGGCTAATTGTAAAGCTGTTGTATCTAACCTTAACCGGGCTGGACATTGCTTTTGTTGTTCAGACACTTATCCAATTCATGAAAAATCCAAAGAGGTCACATTAGGAAGCAGCCATAAGGGTAGTCAAATATGTAAAAAAGGAACCATGAATAGGCATCATGATGAGCAGCAACAAGAAGAATACTTTGACTGCATTTTGTGATGTTGATTAGGCATTTTGTCCAAACACAAAAAATCTGTAATAGGATTCATTGTGAAACATGGAGATTTATTGGTTGCACGGAAGTCTAAAAAGTAAAACTAGTATCCAAAAGCTCAGTAGAATTAGAATACAGAAGCATAGCCTCAGTGGTTTCAGAGTTGGTGTGGCTAATAGGGGTGTTCAAGGAGATGGGAGCAGAGGTAGGATTACCAGTTTTGTTGCAATATGACAGTAAAGCTGCATTGCAGATAGTAGTGAATCCAGTGTATCATGAGAGAACAAAACATATTGAAATAGATTGCCATTTCATTAGAGAAAAAAAATTCAAAAGGGGTTGATCAAGACAGTATATGTGGGATCAAGATATCAACTGGCAGACATACTCACTAAAGGGCTTGCAAGAACACAACATGAGTTTTTAATATCCAAGCTGGGAGTGCTCAACATCTTCGCACCTACCAGCTTGAGGGCGAGTATTGAGGTAACTAAGTAGTGAGCATGTGACAAGCATGTGCGTTAGTTAGTTAGGCGGTTCTAGTTATTGTTAGAAGGTTGTTAGATGAGTAATGAGTGTTAGTTAGATAGTTAGTGAATACTTTAGCTTTTGTATACATAGGTGTATACTGTACAGATTTCTCTTAGTCGAAAATGAGAATAGTTGATTCCGTCTCACTCGTCTCCTTTCTCTATTAATTGTCCTCCATAACTGAAGCTTAGAACTCAGCTTGCATGGTTGTGTAGCTCAGTTTTGTTCATGTTTGGACATAAAAAAATGTAAGATTTGAAAAATAAATAGAAGTTAAGTCGAAAAATGTATTAGAAAATTAAATGTGTGTTTGGACATACATGTCACTTGAAAATATATTACAATTTTGTGAAAGAAAAATATTGTTTACTTTAAAAAAGAGGTAAACATCACTTTTTCAAATTTGAAACTAATATTCAGAAATTTTTGAAACTCACCTTTAAAAATTCAATTAAATATATAACCAAATACTGATTTGAAAATACTTTTTGGAAATTAAAATAAGGAAAAAACCTACGTCCATACGACTCCTAAATTTTTTAAGGTGAGTTTAAAAATTTTGAACATGAGTTTCTAATTTGAAAAGGTGAGTTTTATCTCTTTGTTAAGTAAATAATATTTTGTCTCGCAATCCCGTAATATTTTTTAAAGTCAAAAGTATGTCCACATATAATATTAATATTTAAATACCTTTTACCAACTTAACTACAAAAACTGTTTTTTTTTTCAAATCATACCGTTTATATGTCCAAACACCTGCTTAGAATACTCCACAACCACCGAATAATTGTCAAACATTATTCAAAATTTTAACCTAATTGAAAGCTACACAAGATTATGACAGTTTACAATTCTTTTGTTAAATGAAATGACGAAAGTAGAAATACACATCTTTGTGAAGAGTACAAAATCAAAGTATTTTGGATATCAAGTATTAAATCTAACCATATCAAGATTGTCAAACCATTCCAAAATTAAACAACTGATTTTTCTTGCCTATCTTGACCTACTTTTTATCAATCATGTATTCTCAGCAATGTCAATATGTTAAACAAGTTGATGACATTTGTCACTTTAGTGCTTGATTAATACAGTAGTTGTTATCAAAAAGCCTAAGGGAAATAAATCATACTGAACAGCGGCCTTGTCGTGAATTTGAACTTCTCAATGACATTTTTTTTACGGGAAAAAGATCACTTTTAGCCGGCTGTTGAAACTATGTATATTCGATACCGTAAAAATTTATAAAATTTATATATTTTTTATCTATAACATACAAGAATGTGTGTATTAAGTAAAAAATGAAGAAGATATTGTAGTTTGACTTGATACAAAGTTTAAGGGAAAAAAAGAAGAATTTTGAAACATGTGATACTAAAAGCTTAAGGGCAAAAGCTTTGTGAGGCCATCATATTTGTGTGACTATAAAAGCTTTTCAATAAGGGTAAAGTAGGTAAAACTAAAAATTTAAAGTTAAATTATTTCTATATCATTCTTTTTGGAATGAATTAATAAGAAAAGTGTCATTTAAATTAAAACAGGAAAATATATTTTTCGGTTATTATTTAAAAAGTGACTGTACAATGTCATTTTTTTTTTTTTGACACACAAATGATATTTCCTTTCTTGCCAAAGGAAAGTGTACAATCACTACGATAAGTAATTGGACTTGAAAGAGAAAGGACAACCGTCATAATAATTTAAGAGTTAAGTCATAATAATTTAAGAGTTAAAATATATTTACATCCTCGTATCATTTGTAAGAAATAATAAGTAAAATTTTAAAATAAATCTTAATGGTAATATGGTAAAACTAATAACAAATGTTACACTATTCAATATAAGTACATGCATTTTGTCCATTTCCTCTCTTATACTTTTTGTTTTCTTTTTTACTTTTCTTGGTGGTGAAGGTAACGTGAAAATTTGCGATGACAACATGCTTAGAAGTTAAAACTTAGTCTTGAGACTTAATATTTGATTTACATCATTTGATAGTTGCCATTACCTAATCTCTAATAATAAAGTAACAATATCCACACAAGCCCAATCATTTTCATAATCTAACAATATGCTATCCCAAACCCTTATCTCATGTGTCCTTTATTTCAAAGAATAAAGAGTAAAATAAAATCCACTAGGATTCTAATTAATTAATTAATTAGCAAGTTCTAAACTAAATCATACTCCTAATTCTTTAGTCAAAACGCTCGAGTAGTCGAGTTACTTAACTTAGTTAATACTGTTTCTTTAATCCCTCCTCAAGTTTCAACTACCTCCATTAGATATGCTTTTTGAAGTGGTCAATAAATATAATTGACTTCCAAAGGATCTAATATTGAAATTAAAGCTTGAATAGAGTAGGACAGTTTTAATAATAAGCCAAAGTGTGGATAGAAAAATAAGCTCCCATTTGGCTATATATTTTGGTTATATTTTTTCAAAAAAAAAAATTTAAAAACATTATTTGTTCATAAAATATGATCATATTTTAGAAAAAAAAATTGAAAAAAAGTATCAACTTCACAAAAACTGGTTTATGGCAGTATTTGGATGAATATTTTTTTTCCACTCATAAAATTTCAATGTTTCTTCAAATAAATTGCATGCCAAAACATAACTTTATCTTTCAAAAATTATTTTTCAACACAATTTCGAAAATTCTTTCTTGAATTTTCAACTAAATCTATGTCCAAACTATGCTAAATTATCCGAAAAAAGTTTCATCAAGGTTGATAAAGTTTCAATATAACTTTATAAAAGTTTCGTCAAGGTGTGCTAAACAAGTACATGACATTTGTCACTGTAGTGCTTGATTAAAGTTGTTATCACATAGCCCAAGGGAAATGAACATTCTGACATTTGTACAGTATTTTTTGAGATCTTAATTTTCATACTGGGGTAGCCTTTCTTCCATGTAATTTGAAGATGAAATATGGTAAGGAAGCTAACCTTATTTTCTGTAATTTGTATCTTTTGTAGCTATAAGGTTGCTTTTTGGTGTAATGGACAAGTGTCAGGTGGAATATCCCCCACTATTTTGCGTACAATATTTTCATAATAAAGTACAATATCCACATAAGCTCAATCATTTTCATAATCTAAGAATATGCTATCCCAAGCCCTTATGTCATGTGTCATTTATTTAAAACAATAAATAATAAAATAGAATCCACTAAGACTCTGACAAAGTTCAAAACCAAATCGTAATCCTAATTCTTTAGTCACCTAACTTAGTTGGTATTATTTTTCTTGTCCCTTCTATTTCTCAGTTCCAACCACCCCATTATATATCCTTTTTGAAGTGGTCAATAAATATAATGCAGCTAAGAGGGTGTTAAATTGTGGTTTTGTAGGTGATTAATACTCCTTTTGTCTCAATTTATATGTTATACTTTTTTTTTTAGTCTGTTTCAAAAAGAATATCACACTTCCTTATTTGAAAACAGTTCAACCTAAAGTTCATACTTTACCCTTCATGAGATGATTTGTAGACTGTAGTCATACAAATATTTATGTTTCAGACTACAAGTTCAGAAGTTTTCCTTTCTTTTATAAACTCTGGGCCGAATCAAATACTGTCATATATATATATATACAACAACAACAACAACAACAACAACAACAACAACCCAGTGAAATCCCACTAGTGTGGTATGAGGAGAGTAGTGTGTACGCAGACCTTACCCCTACCCCGAAGAGGTAGAGAGGTTGTTTCCGAAAGACCCTCGGCTCAAGAGGACAAAAAGACAAAAGAAGACAATATCAGTATCACCACAGAAATCATAGGAAAGATAAGAACAACATAAAATCCTGAAAAAAGATGCAAAGCAAAAAACGAAAAAGGCAAAACATAAACGATAGCTAATAAATAGGTCCGGCACTGAAACGCAAAATAGTAAGATACAACATTGTCACTAGCTAGCTCATACAAAGACCCTACCAGACTAGTCTCACAATGGTACGAAATAAGGCAAGATTCGACTACCTCCTAACCTACAACCCTAATACTCGACATCCACGTCTTCCTATCAAGTGCCATGTCCTCGGAAATTTGAAGCCTCGCCATGTCCTGCCTGATCATCTCTCCCAAATACTTCTTCGGCCGCCCTCTACCTCTCCTTGTGCCCTCCACAACTAGCCGCTCACACCTCCTTACCGGGGCATCTGGACTCTTCCTCTATACATGCCCGAACTATCTCAGCCTCACTTCCCGCATCTTGTATATATATAAAAGATGTAATGCCACTCCTACAAGGATTTAACATTTATGTTTCAAGTTTGACTAGCGTAATAAATTATATGGATGGAAGGTGCTACAACGGTCGTACTGACCACCTAACTCAATCTTGAGCCCTCCCATCCCTCACCCGTCACAATTTAAGTTCATGACATGGTTCACTTTGACCCAATAGATTTTGTGTTATGAAAATTAATGCTGACTTGGATGTCATAGAAAATGCCACAAAGGGGTGCCACGTAAGAGCTCTAGAAGGGTCGTTCCCCCTAGAAAACTTGAGGACTACGTCTGGCGGGGAGGGGATCATGTGATAAGGAATTGAGTTTGTTACACAAAGGGGTATAAGGCAGAAGGAGAGTGGCATTGCAGAGTAGGCAATTGTTGTTTTGAGTTATCTATGTTCTCCCTCTTTTCTTCTAATTCCTCATCTTTTTCTTCCCTATCCTTAGTATATATATTTTCCAGTAGCTTCAAGTATTTCTATTGTTCTGTATTTGATGATTAGCTTGAGCGATTGTGATTGTAATCAAGTTCCAGATATATGGATGACCAAAAACTCAAGTCTCTCATTGATGAATCCATTCAGGACATAAAGGATTCCATTCTCAGTGATATTTGTTCTCTGTTAATGGAGGTGATGGGAACCAACAACTCCAATGACAGCCATGCTCCAGCAACTTCTAACCTCCGAAATAAGCCCACTTCAATGGAATTTGGTCGGTTCTGTGGAGAGAATGCAGAGGCATGGATCTTCTAGGCGGAGCAATATTTTGACTTATACAAGATTGCAGAAGACTGACATTTGTGACTTGCTTCATTGTATCTCGATGGCGACGCATTGGAATGTTACCGATGGCTTTTTCGGAATAAGTAACTTGTGGATTAGGAACATTTCTCTGCAAAGATGAGAATTCATTACCATCAAAAGGGGTTAGAATCTGCCGAGGGACGCCTGGCAAAGCTCCGACAGACGACCACTGTATTGGATTTTTAGACCCGGTTCGAGACCATTGCCAATGAAATAGACGACATGGATGATAACAGAATGGTACGACTCTTTATATCTGGGCTTCGTGAAGACATTAAGAACTTTGTTTTGGTCCATAAGCCCAAGAGTTATTAGGAGACACTTGATTTGGCCCATACTCATGAGAGGATCAAGGCTGAGAAAGGACCTGTTGGACCCGCTTTTGCTAGAACACCATCCATGTTTCCCACTCCTAATTTCGCACCCCTAAATCAAAACCCCTCTTCTTCGATAACTCCTTACACCGCTTCTCCTCATCCATCAACTCGACCACCTCTCAAACATCTCACTCATGCTGAAATTTAGAGTCGTCGGGAATGGGGCTTATATTTTTATTGTGAAAGAAAATATACTGCTGGTCACAAATGTAAATCTCTCCCTCGACTTTTGTTACTCACAGATGGCTCCGATATTGATCCTACTCTGATGGAACCCTGCATCTCTGACGAAGTCCTTGCTAAGGAGCTGTAGTGCTTGGAATTACAAGAGCACTCAGCCATCTCGTATCATGCTTTGACGGGTGTTATTTCTTCTTCGACTTTGAGGTTTACTGGTCAGGTGAATGGAACTCTGGTTCAAGTTTTGGTGGACGGGGGAAGTACACATAATTTTGTACAACCATGAGCTTCCAAGTACCTATAGCTTCCTATTGAACCAGTTCCTAAATTCTCAGTCATGGTGGGGAATGGCCAAAGCCTGCCTTGTGAAGCGGTATCTAGGCAGATCTCCTTATTAATTCAAGGAATTACTCTAATGGAGGACTTATACATTCTACCATTTCACGGCTCAGATATTGTCCTAGGAGTGGCCTGGTTATCCACCTTAGGTCCGGTACTCACCAACTATGCGACAAGGGTGTTTGAATTCACATTGAATGGCTCTAAAATGTCGTGGCAAGGGAATTGCCCCACTGATTCTCAGCCAATACAATTTCATAGCTTAAGATGGATGGCTGCAACTAATGTTATCAAGTCTTTCTTTTGTTTGGAAGTTATCACTGAAGAAAACGTACTAACACGAGCGACATCGGCGGACTTGGCAAAACTTTTAGAATCCTATAGAGATGTTTTTCAGAAACCAACAAGTTTACCTCCCTTATGTGTTCGGGATCATGCAATCCATCTCAATCCTGGGGCTCAACATATGAATGTGAAGCCATACAGGTACACTTATTTTCAAAAGCAGATTATGGAGCAGCTCGTTACGGATATGCTGTGAGAAGATGTGATCCGACCCAGTAGTAGTCCGTTCTCTTCTCCAGTATTACTAGTGCGAAAGAAAGATGGCACTTGGAAATTTTGTGTCGACTATCGTGAACTCAATGCTATTACAGTTCGGGATCAATTCCTCATCCCAACTATAGATGAGTTATTCGATGAATTACATGGTACCCATTATTTTTCAAAGTTGGGCCTGCTTTCAGGATACCATCAGATTCGCGTTAGACCTAAGGATGTGGCCAAGACGGCATTTCGTACCCATGATGGTCATTATGAGTTCCTCGTGATGCTTTTTGGATTAAGTAACGCTCATTCAACATTCCAGGCAACTATGATGAGATCTTTAGGCCTCATTTGCGTCGCTTTGTATTGGTTTTCTTCGATGACATCTTGGTTTATAGTTCAACTTGGGGTGACCACTTGAAGCACTTGACTGCGGTTTTACAACTACTGGGCCAACACAAACTAGTATCTAAGCACTCTAAATGATTATTTGGGTAGCCTTCTACTGATTACTTAGGGCATGTCATTTCAGCGCAAGGCTTGGCCGTAGATCCGGACAAGATCTTGTCCATTCAGTAGTGGCCCCCACCTCGATCATTGAAGGAAGTTCGGTGTTTTCTTAGGCTAGCAGGCTACTATCGGCACTTCATTCATCACTACGCAGCTATCGTTGGGCCTCTTTCTGATTTATTGCGCAAAGATTCTTTTAGGTAGACAACTATGGAGCAAAGTGCCTTTGAAGCTCTGAAAGCTAAGTTAGGCTGCACACCAGCCTTGGCCTTGGCAAACTTTATCCATGAGTTTTAGTTGGAGACTGATGCATCGTGACTTGGCATTGGCGCAATACCATCTTCCTTTAGTTGTAATTAGCTAGTTTCCAGACTGTGTTAGTCTCGATATTGTCAAGCAAATTGTAGTGGATGCTCATGACTAGTGACACCCCGATGTCGAGCTTTTCTTTTACGTACTTTTGTTTTGATTTGAACTCCTTTACGAAGGGTTTTATGTTAAATAGCCTTGAAATTATCTTTGAAATGAAAATATCGATTTGTTTTGGAAATGAGTCGGCTTTCCTAGTTCCACGATAGACGCCATCATGACAGGGTTAGTTTGGGTCGTGACAAGTTAGTATCAGAGCTTAGGTTACATAGGTCTCACGAGTAATGAGTGGGTTTAGTAGAGTCCTGTGGATCGGTACATAGACGTCTGTACTTATCTTCGAGAGGTTGCAGAACCTTTAGGAAATCTCACATTCTTGAATTCTTATTGTGCGAATCTGTTGATTCTAGTAACTAAACTGTTGTTTCATTCTCTCACAGATGGCGAGGACTCGTACTACCGGTCAGGATGGACAACCACCAGTACCACTAGCTAGGGTCGCGAGAGGCCGAGGTCGTGGTAAAGGCTGCGGTAGGGGTAGAGGTGTAGCCCGCACAACAGCTGGGGCAGTACCTGCAGACACACCAGTTGCCCCAAATCAGGATCATATTTCAGTTGTTGATGCACCAGCTCAGGCACCACCTGTGCCTATTGTGATTCCAGGCCTTCAGGATGCCCTAGCTCAGATTCTGGTAGCGTATACCGGCCTTGCTCAGGCGGTCTCTATCTCGACGGCCTCAGCCACTTCTCAGGCCGGGGGAGGCACTTAGACTCCCGCCGCTCCCACATCGGAGTAGCTTGTTTAGGGGCTTCAGACATCGGGGGCACCACCAGCCCAACCAGTTGCAGCTGCTCAGGACTATGTAGTTCCTGTTATGCCTGAGGATAAGCAATGTAGATTGGAGAGGTTTGGGAGACTCCAGCCTCCATCTTCCAGTAGTGCAGAGGGTGAGGATGCACAGGGTTTCTTAGATAAGTGTTAGAGGATGCTCCAGACAGCAGGTATTCTGGAGACCAGTGGGGTCTCATTCACTACTTTCCAGTTCTCTAGGGCTGCATTTAGTTGGTGGGAGGCTTACGAGAGGCGTAGGCCGGTTGGCGCAGCACCCCTTACTTGGCATCAGTTCTCTGTTCTTTTTCTGGAGAAGTTTGTACCTCAATCCCGCAGAGAGGAGCTGCGCAGACAGTTTGAGCAGCTTCGTCAGGGTGATATAACTCTAAAGCAGTATGTTATATGGTTCTCTGAGTTGGCCCGTCATGCGATCTAGTTGGTTCCCACTGACCGAGAGAGGATCAGGAGGTTTATAGATGGCCTCCGTTTTCAGCTTCGGTTGCTTATGACCAAAGAGAGAGTGTCTGGTGCTACCTTTGATGAGGTTGTCAATATTGCTCGACAGATTGAGATGATTCGCGGTCAGGAGAGGGTTGAGAGGGAGGCCAAGAGGCCTCGTGGTCAGGGTGGATTTAGTGGTGCTCCTCATGGGGGTTGGTTCCAGCACGGCAAAGGCCGTCCATTCAGGCATGCTCAGTCAGCCCGCCCAATTCTTTATGGTGCATCATCGGGCCATGATTCTCACAGTTCTCATCAGGTCCACTCATCACTTAATGCCCTCCCAGCCTAGAGTTCATCTCGTGCTCCATCAGTTCAGGGCTCCTTCATGCCAGGTTCTTCTACCAGTTATCTCGGTGCTAGGGGTTCCCTCCAATCCATGTCTCCAGCACCAGGGGGTAGTTTTGAGTGTGTGGAGTTTAAGCATATGTGGAGGCAGTGTCCTCATCGATATGGGGGTTCGCCTTAGTAGAGGAGTCAGCCATCGACTTAAGCACCAGTTACTTCACCACCCGCCCAGCCAGCTAGGGGCGGAGGTCAGTCAGCTAGGGGTCGCCCTAGAGGGGAAGGTCGATCAGGTGGTGGTCAGGCCCATTTCTACTCCCTCCCCGCCAGACCATATGCTATTGCTTCAGATGTTGTGATTAAATGTATTTCTCAATTTGTCACAGAGATGCATTTGTATTATTTGTCCATGGTTCTACATATTCATATGTTTCCTCATATTTTGCTCATTTTTTGGATATGCCCTGTGAGTCTTTAGTTTCATTTGTTCATGTATCTACCCCTATGGGCGATACTATTGTTGTGGACCGCATATATCGGTCATGTGTGGTGACTATTGGGGGTCTGGAGACCCAAATGGACCTTTTGTTGCTCAGTATGGTTGACTTTGATGTGATATTGGGCATAGATTGGTTATCTCCATGTCATGTTGTTCTAGATTGTCACGCTAAGACCGTGACGTTGGCGATGCCGAGATTTTCGAGGGTTGAGTGGAGCGGTTCTATAGATTATGTACCTAGTAGGGTAATTTCATATTTGAAGGCTCAGCGTATGGTTGAGAAGGGTTGCCTATCTTATTTGGCGTTTGTGAGGGATGTTAGTGCAGAGACTCCTGCCATTGATTTTGTTCTTGTGGTACGTGATTTTCCGGATGTGTTTCCTACAGACCTGTCAGGCATGCCGCCTGATAGGGATATTGACTTTGGTATTGATTTGGTGTCGGGCACTCAGCCCATTTCTATTCCACCATATCATATGGCACAGGCAGAGTTGAAGGAATTGAAAGAGAAGCTTCAGTAACTCCTTGATAAGGGGTTTATTCGGCCTAGTGTGTCACCTTGGGGTGCACCGGTTCTATTTGTGAAGAAGAAGGATGGTTCCATGAGGATATGCATTGATTACAGGCAATTGAACAAGGTCACAGTTAAGAACAAGTATCCCTTGCCTCGTATTGATGATTTATTTGACCAGCTTCAGGGAGCGAGAGTGTTCTCCAAGATTGATTTGAGGTCCGGGTATCACCAGCTGAAGATTCGGGATTTGGATATTCTTAAGACAACTTTCAGGACCCGATATGGCCATTATGAATCCTTACTGATGTCTTTTGGGCTGACCAATGCCCCAGCAACATTCATGCATTTGATAAACAGTTTATTCCAGCCCTATTTGGACTCATTCATTATTGTATTCATTGATGACATCCTGGTGTACTCTCGTGGCCAGGAGGAGCATGCTCAGCATCTGAGGATTGTATTACAGAGATTGAGGGAGGAGAATCTTTATGCAAAGTTCTCCAAGTGTGTGTTCTGGCTCGGTTCAGTAGCATTCTTGGGGCACGTGGTGTCCAGTGAGGGTATTCAGGTGGATCCGAAAAAGATAGAGGCGATGCAGAGTTTGCCTAAACCATCCTCAGTCTTGGAGATTAGGATCTTCCTTGGTTTGGCGGGCTATTACCGTAGCTTTATGGAGGGATTTTCATCTATTGCATCGCCCTTGACGAAATTGACCCAAAAGGGTGCTCCATTAAGGTGGTCGGATGAGTGTGAGGAGAGCTTTCAGAAGCTCAAGACTGCTTTGACCACGGCTTCAGTGTTGGTTCTGCCATCAGTTTCAGGTTCTTACACCGTGTATTGTGATGCTTCGAGGATAGGTATTGGATGTGTTCTGATGTAGGAGGGTAGGGTGATTGCCTATGCCTCGCGTCAGTTGAAGACTCATGAAAATAACTATCATGTCCATGATCTTGAGTTAGCAGCCATTGTTCACGCCTTGAAGATTTGGCGTCATTATTTGTATGGGGTTTATTGTGAGATCTATACTGATCACCGGAGTTTGCAGCATTTGTTTAAGCAGAAGGATCTTAACTTGTGTCAGCAGAGATGGTTAGAGCTTCTCAAGGACTATGATATCATTATTTTGTACCATCCGGGGAAGGCCAATGTGGTGGTCGATGCCTTGAGTCACCGGGCGGAGAGTTTGGAGAGTTTAGCATATTTCCGAGCAGCAGAAAGACCCTTGGCATTGGATGTTCAGGCCCTAGTGGGTCAGCTTGTCATATTGGATATTTCGAAGCCGAGTCGGGTATTGGCTTGTGTGGTCTCCATGTCTTCTCTTTATGACCGTGTCAGGGAGCGTCAGTATGATGATCCCCACTTGCTCGTTCTTCAGGACAGGGTTCAGCGAAGTGATGCCAGAGATGTGACTATTGGTGATGATGGCGTGTTGAGGATGCAGGTCTAGATATGTGTGCCCAATGTAGATGGGCTCCGGGAGTTGATTCTTGAGGAGGCCCACAGCTCACGATATTCCATCCATCCGGGTATCGCGAAGATGTACCAGGATTTAAGACAACACTATTGGTGGAGGCGGATGAAGAAGGATATAGTTGGGTTTGTGGCTTGGTGTATCAACTGTCAGCAGGTTAAGTATAAACATCAGAGACCAGGTGGCTTGCTTCAGAGGTTAGAGATCCTAGAGTGGAAGTGGGAGCATATCACAATGGATTTCGTAGTTGGGCTCCCACGGACTTCGAGGAAGTTTGATGCTATTTGGGTAATTGTGGATCGGCTGACCAAGTCCGCGCACTTTATTCCAGTTGGTACTACTTACACTTCAGAGCGGTTGGCCGAGATTTATATTTGAGAGATTGTTCGTCTGCATGGTGTCCCAGTTTCAAACATTTCAGATAAAGGTACTCAGTTCACATTGCAATTTTGGAGGGCCGTGCAGCGAGAGTTGGGTACTCAGGTTTAGTTGAGCACAACTTTTCACCCTCAGACGGACGGGCAGTCCGAGCGCACTATTCAGATATTAAAAGACATGTTGCGCGCTTGTGTCATTGACTTTGGGGGATCATTCGATCAATTCCTGCCTCTTGTGGAGTTTGCATATAACAACAGTTATTAGTCGAGCATTCAGATGGCTCCGTATGAGGCTTTATATGGGAGGAGGTGTAGATCTCCGGTAGGATGGTTTGAGTCGGGTGAGGCTAGGCTCTTGGGTACAGACTTGGTCCAGGATGCATTAGATAAGGTGAAATTGATTCAGGAGCGGCTTCGTACGGCGCAGTCTAGGAAGAAGAGCTACGCGGATAGGAAGGTCCGTGATGTGTCTTACATGGTTGGGGAGAGAGTCTTGCTGAAGGTTTCACCCATGAAGGGTGTTATGAGATTTGGGAAGAGGGACAAGTTGAGCCCCCGTTTTATTGGGCCTTTTGAGGTGCTTCAGAGGATAGGGGAGGTGACTTATAAGCTTGCCTAGCCACCCAGCTTGTCGATGTGCATCAGTGTTTCATGTTTCCATGCTCCGGAAGTATGTTAGCGATCCGTCCCATGTTTTGGACTGCAGCACGGTTCAGTTGGAGGGTGATATGACTTATGATGTGGAGCCGATGGCCATTTTGGATCGGCAAATTCGAAAGTTGAGGTCAAAGGACATAGCTTCAGTGAAAGTGCAGTGGAGAGGTCAGCCTATGGAGGAGTCCACCTGGGAGACCAATCGGGAGATGCGGAGCAGATATCTACACCTAGTTGAGACTACATGTATGTTTCTAGACCCGTTCGAGGACAAACGGTTGTTTAAGAGGGGGGATGTAATGACCCGATCGGTCGTTTCGAGAGTTATAGCCCCATTTTTCCCATTTCTGCTTCCTTTTGTTCTTTTCAACTATATTATGATATATAGGGTTAGTTGGTTTGGGTCCGTAGTGGTTTCGGAGTGAATTGAGATACTTAGTCTTTTCATTAGAAGCTTAAGTTGAAAAAGTCAACCGGATATTGACATATTTATAAACAATCTTGGATTTGAATTTTGATGGTTCCTTTATCCCCGTTAGGTGATTTCGGACTTAGGAGCGTGCCCGAAATGTGATTTGGAGGTACGAAGTGGAATTAAGCTTGAATTGGCGAAAGTTGGAAATTTGGTGATTTCGGTCGGCAGTAGAAAATTTGATATCGGGGTCGGAATAGATTTCTGGAAATCGGAGTAGGTTCGTGGTGTCATTTATGACGTGTGTGTAAAATTTCAGGTCATTCGGGCGTGGTTTGATAGGTTTCGGCATCGTTGGTGGAATTCGGAAGTTTAGAAGTTCTTAGGCTTGAATCCGGAGGTAATTTGGTGTTTTGATATTGTTTTGAGTGATTCAAAGTTTCGACTAAGTTTGTATGATATTATGGGACATGTTGGTATGTTTTTTTGAGGTCCCGAGGGTCTCGGGTGAGTTTCGGGTGATTACGGACCAATTATGGCCTTTGGGAGATAACTGATCTGTTGGTTTTTGATGTTTCTGGTTTCCTCTTACGCGTTCGCGAGGTAGGTCTCGCATTCGCCAAGAGAATCTGGAGATTGAGGAAGAATTTTTCTTCGCGTTCGCGAAGTACGGGATGCGTTCGCGAAGGTTTAGGAGTAGAGTGCATCGCGGACGCGAGATGAGTAATGCGTTCGCGAAGAAGAGAAGAGGTAGGTGGGGACCCATTCATTTGGTCTACGCGTTCGCGAGGGTGAGGTTGCGTTCGTGAAGAGAAGGTTCAGAAAAGGTTCGCATTCGCGAGTGGTAGATCGCATTCGTGTAGAAGGGATTTCTGGACATAGGCAGTTGTGCTTTGCGAATACAAGGGTACTTCCGCGTTCGCGAAGAAGAAAATCAGGGCAGCAGTGTTAAATTTCAAAATCGGGGGTTTGAACCCATTTTTTTAAATTTTGAGCTAGACACCACGGATTTAGGTGATTTTTGAAGGGATTTTCAGGGAGTTGATTAGGGTAAGTGTTTCTCACTTGGTTTTGGTTAAATTCCATGATTATATCTTGACTTGTATCATCTAAATTGTGATTTAGGGTGAATTTTGGGGAAAAGGTGGAAGAGTTCTTGAGATAGAATTTTATAGTTTTGAAGGGGATTTTGTTGTCGGATTTTGGTAAATTTGGTATGACTATACTCGTGAGTGAATAGGCTTTCGGGTTTTGTGACTTTTGTCGGATTTTGAGATGTGGGCTCGAGGGCCGGGTTTGAGCTGATTTTGGATTTTGGCTATAATTTGGTATTTTCTTGTGGAATTGATCCCTTTAGCCTATATTGGTTGTATTGTATTGCTTATGGCTAGATTCGGAAAGTTTGGAGGCCGATTCGAGAGGTAAGGGCATTGCGGAGTAAAAATTTGCTCGGATTAAGGTAAGTAACAATTGTAAATCTGGTACTGAGGGTATGAAACCCTGGAATTTTGTATCATTTTACTATTTGGAGGTGGTGCACACGCTAGGTGACGGGCGTGTGGCGTGCACCAATGGGGATTGTGACTTGGTCCATCCCGTATCAACTGTAAAGTTGAATATTTTTTTGAAACTATATGATTTTTATGTATTTTCGAAAGAATTTCTGTAAATCAGGCTGGATGCCATGTTTAGGCCTTATGCCAGTGTTGTTTGGACGTTTAGAGATCTTTTCTTGCTATCCTCTCATTGTTTTTGATTAAAAATCTATACTCAGTCATGTTTAGACATATTTACAGCATAACTCAGTCTCTATTACTCTATTTTGATGCATCATATAAATGTTGTTTGGGTTGAATACTTTGTTTTTCTAAGAGCCCGAGAGGCTGGAGAGGTTTATGATTGAGTGAGGCCGAGGGCCTGATTTGTGAGGATATTTATGGGATCGAGCTGCACGCCGCAGCATGTTTGATATAAGCCGAGGGCCTCATTGATTTATGCCATGATTAGCTTGATATAGCGCTTGGGTTGAAGGAGCCCCTCCGGAGTCTGTACACACCCCCAGTGAGCGCAGGTACCTACTGAGTGTGAGTGCCGAGTGCTGAGTGCTGAGTGACTGGGAGGCATGAGTGATGGTGAGGTATGCCCGAGGGGCTGTATACGAGTGATTGTGAGGTTTGCCCGAGGGGTTGTATATGAGTGATGTTTCCCGAGGGGCTGATTATGATTTCATTATTTTGCTCAACTTTGCATTGAGCCTTTGTTCGAAAACTGTTGAAATATGTCTTTAAATGATTTTACCGGAACTGGATTTAAAAGAGCCGATTTGATTCAAACTCTGGTTTTAAAAACATGTTGTATTTTACTGAATTTTTGTGATACGAACTTTACTTGCATTATTGCTCGTCACTACTTCTCGGTCTTTATTTACTGTTGTTACTTACTGAGTTGGCGTACTTACGTTACTCCCTGTACCTTATGTGCAGATCCATGTGTATCTGGATACGGTAGCGGCTGTTGACTATTCCGGTTGCAAATTTTCTCGGGGATAGCAAGGCAGCTTCCTGGCGATCGTGGCCCTTCTCTTCTCCCTCTTATCTTCCTTTAGTTGTATTTAGCTATTTTTCAAACTGTGTTAGTCTCGATATTGTCAGAAAAATTTTAGTAGATGCTCATGACTAGTGACACCCCGATGTCGGGCTTTTCTTTTCCGCACTTTCATTTTGATTTGAACTCATTTACGAAGGTTTTTATGTTAAATAGTCTTGAAATTATCTTTGAAATAAAAATATCGGTTTGTTTTGGAAATGAGTCGGCTTGCCTAGTTCCACGATAGGCGCCATCACGACAGGGTTAGTTTGGGTTGTGACAGTGGTAGCCACATCCGAAAGGTACAACAATCTTCAGAGTTAGCCCCCATCATCCACCGCAGCTCCACTCCAAAGATCTGCATGCAAGGTGCAAAAATGTAGTATGAGTACAACCGATCTCATGTACTCAGTAAATATCTTGACTAACCTCGGTGAAGTAGTGATGAGGCTTTTTAGTTAAAAGATACTCACTGATATAACACGTACAGTAAACTAGTAATAGAATGATAATACAATATAACAGAAAAGAGCACACGAAACGAATATGCGAAGCAATAAATGAGTACTGGAAGAAATCACAATTTAGCATTTCCCAATATCTTTCCTTAGAGTGATAACCAATAAACCACGATAGTAACTACATAACTTTCATAGTGTGAGAAATGTACTCAAGATATCAAGTCAATGGCACGAGAACACCCTTCGTGCATTTATCTCATCCTCACCAAATATACGTATAATAGTTCCAACTAGGTAAAAGAAATTCCAATAACAGTAATGACACAGTGAAAAATACACATGTAACAATAACGAACAAGGCAGTACATATGGTCAACGGTAACAGACTAGGTAGGAGGCATGGAAATAATGACAGCAATTAGGAAAGAAGAATATAAATTTCACTAACTATCATGGTAGAATGCCTAGGTGTAGATATAAGTAATAAGAGGATAATCATGATCTTTATGAGCTAACACCTAGAAGGCATGAATAACTAACATGATAGAAAGCTCATATAAAAGTGCAACAAATGAGGAACGACACGGATATAGATATAACAACAAAAAGGAAACATGATATTTGGAAGTTAAACAAGCATAAGGCATGGTCAACACAACAACAATTGAGATAGAGAACAAAAACAGAACAACAACGAGAAGTTACATAGAAAACTTAGGTACGACAGTAACATCTCTAGGTAAAGGCATGAACGTATAAACCATGAAACGATATCACAACTTAATGCATGTCCCTCGTCCTCGCCTGCACGGAAACACCCTTCGTGCCATGAACCCATGATAATATATAAGCATGATAATATAGATGAAATAGAACGGCATCACCCTCTGTGCTTTTACACTCATCCTCATGTGTTAATGTAAATGAGAACACGATAATATGAATGAAACGGCACGGCATCACCCTTCATGCTTTTACTTTTACCCTCACATGATAACGTAAATAAAATGGCACGGCATCACCCTTCGTACTTTATACTCTTCCTCACATGATAATGTATATGCAATGGCACGGCATCACCCTTCTTGCTTTACGATCTTCATCGCCAAGCATATGTATACCAATGACAAGCAAGGTAGGAAGCATGAATAACATCAAGGAGAGTGTTTAAGCGAATATTCTAAATAAACATCTATCACGGCTTTCCAGCCAATAACAATTCAACAAACCTCAAGTACTTTATTATTCAAGTATTTCGACAAGTCTAAAAAAATTATCTTTAACTCAAGTATCGAATCCAATATCTCATGAATACCGGTCGTAGCAATGTATTAATGATTAAACATAATGATGACCGAATTTAACACATCAATGGTTTCACAAAAATCTGTAAAATTTTAATCAAGTTATAATGAGCTAAATCTTAATTCCTAGCATTTAATTTCATATTCTTGATAATCTAGAAGTCAAATATGGCATGAAACGAGAAGGTCACAAAATTCTACAAGGCACAATTAATAATATAATTTATCCCCGAGCATGATTAACCCTGGCACATGCATATGCACTCGTCACCTCATATATACATCACCCCCCGCATGTAGCAAACAATGGCAATTAGTGGAAAACTTTCCTCAACAAAGTTAGGCAAGACACTTACCTCAATTAGACCAAATCAATACTCAAATTAGCTTTTTCTTTACAAATTCACCTCCGCTCGACTCAATCTAGCCAAAGACGACTTAAATACATCAAACAATGCAAGAGAAAATAATTCCAATTAACAAAGCTATGATCTTTATACAATTTCTAAAAAGTCAACAAAAGTTAACCTGGAGCCCACCCGGTCAAAACTCAGGTCCAAGGGTAGGTCTTGACTACCCATAGCCCCGCGAGTCCATATACGTATTTTGTTTCAAAATCCAAGTCCAATTCGACTCTTAAATCCCAAATTTTCATTTGTTTTTCAAAACTTAGACAAAATCTCCAAAAGTTTCCCATAGATTCTCATGAATTTGATGTTAAATCTAATGTATAATCACAAAATATAATTGAAAGTTAATTAAAATTACTTACCCGATAGTTTGGTAGGAAAATCCTTCGACAAAATCGCCTCCAATCAAGGCTAGGGTTCAAAATATATCAAAATGAAGCTAAGTCTCGGAATTACTCAGCTATATGCAGGCTGCAGATGTCGCATTTGCGACATGGGATTTGTAAACGTGAACACCGCAAAAGAGGACAAGGCATCGCAAAAGTGAACCAGGAGGAGTTTTGCTAAAGTTGCATTTGCGACCAAAATATCGCAAATGCGAAGCCAGCTGTCATCGCAAAAGCGGCAGAAATCTTCGCAAAAGCGAACAGCCCACACTCGCAAATGCGAGAAATGTCTTCGCAAATGCGAACTCTTCCCCAGCAGCCCAGCTTTGCAAATGCGAGGGCTACTTCACAATTGCGATAGTTGCATTTGCGACAAAACATTGCAAATGCGATGGAACCAGTATCAGCACTCAAAAATTATATAAAATCATTCTGAAACCAATCTGAAACTCAACCGAACCCCCAAGGCTCCAAACAAAACACCCACACCAGTCCAAAAATATAACACGAACTCACTCGCATGATCACAACATCAAAATAACTTCTAGAATCATGAATTGAACTCCAAAATACATGAAAATCCCCATGAACTTAGAGAACCTCTAGAATCGCAACCACGCGTCTGAACCATATCAAATCAACTCCAAATAATGCCAAATTTTGCAGGCAAGTTCCATATGATGAAACGGACGTATTCTAAGTTCTAAAACCAAAATTTAAACCCGATAGCCTTAAAGTCAAACTATGGTCAAACCTAGGAAAATTCCAAACCTTTAAATTGCCAACTTTTGCCAAATGATGCCGAAACCCTCTAGAAATATCCAAATACAAATCCGGGCATATTTCCAAGTCTCAAAATAGTATACGGACCTACCGTAACCATTAAAACTCCGATACGAGGTCAAAATACTCAAAGGTCAAATCTTGATCAATTCTTTCAACTTCAAGCTTCTCAAATGAGAGTCACTCCTTAAAATCATTTTTGAACCACTCAAAACCCTGAGCTGATGATGCACGTAAGTCATAATATACTAGATGAAGCTACTCATAACCTCAAACTGTCGAACTGAACGTAATTAATCAAAATGACTAGTCGGGTCATTACACCGAGGCATTCATGGCTAACTTTATTCCAAAGGAGGACCGAGAAGCTCAAGCCACAGAATTTGAGCAGCTTAGATTGGGGACTATGAGTGTGAAAGAATACTATATGAAGTTCATCAAACTGGCTAAATACGCTCCTAACATGACCTTCACAGAGAAGACAAAAATTTAGGGTCCGTACTCGGGCTGGGAGAGCATATTCAGGATACTGCTGGAGCTGTAACTATGAGTATGGAACAATTTTCTTCAGTTGTGGGATTTGCGAAGCACTTAGAACTGAAAATGTAGAAGAGGAAGACAGACAAGGACCAGAACAAGAAGGCTTGTACTACAGGTGGGTATAGTAGTGCACTAGGTGTAGGAGGAAAGAATTGGTTTAATAAGGGAACATTAGCACCAACGCAGTCTACTCCTCTGTTTAGCAAAAGTACTCCTTTCAGGCAGAGTCATAGTTTTAGAATCAATCCCACCAGAATCAAAATTCTAGAACTCCGGTCTCACAGCGTTAGAGTAGTGTTGGGAAACAGTCTCAACAGAGAGCTCATTCCAGTTCTTATGGAAAGAACCATTCGAGACAGTGTAGGTTTGGATTTCGAGGATTCTATAGTTATGGTGACCCAGGACATATCAAGGTTAATTGCCCAAAAGTATAGCAGAGAGCACATGGGGCGTCAACTCTCCTATCGGGTTCTTTGGTTGCAACTAATGCGACTCCACCATCAGCTCGTGACTCTCAAACTCAGCTCGGTCATAGAGCAGGCAAGGGAATTGGCTCATTAAGTCAGGGAGGGGGATAGCCTTGTCTATATGCAGCTTTGGATCGTCACAGTGCAGAGGCATCCCCAGCTGTGATCATATGTATATTACCAGTTTGTTCATATAATACATATGCATTAATTGACTCGGGCTCTACTTATTCAATGTTGCCCCATATTTTCCTACGAACATGGGAATAGAGTCATAACTGTTAAAAGAATCCTTTCTAGTCTGCACTCCAGTCGGTGATTGTACAGAAGCAAAACGAGTTTGCAGAGGTTGCACAATCTCAATTCATACCCGTAGTACTATAACTGACCTCATAGAACTAGAAATAATAGATTTTTATATGATTATGGGTATGGACTGGTTATCATCCTACTATGCTAATGTAGTTTGTCGAGCCAAAATAGTTAGATTTCAGTTTCCAAATGAAGAAGTCATAGAATGAAAATGTTGTACAACTTCGCTTGTGGGTAAGTTTATTTCTTATCTTAAGGCTAATAGGATAATGGGCAAGGCGTGTTTAGCTTATCTTGCCCATATTTTCAATATAGAATCAGAAGCAACAACACTCCAATTTGGGCTAGTCGTTAAAGAATTTCCAGAAGTTTTTCCTGATGACCTGCCCGGTCCTCTTTTAGAGAGAGTAATTGATTTTGGCATAGAGATACAACTAGGCACTCAACCTATATCTATTCCACCTTATAGAATGGCTCCAGCAAAACTGAAAGAATTAAAGGAACAATTGAAAGACCTTCTTGATAAAAGATTCATTACGCCAAGTGGGTCACCTTGGTATGCCCCAGTCTTATTTGTCAAAAAGAAGGATGGCTCACTCTGAATGTGCATCAACTATAATCAGTTGCATAAAGTCACTATCAAGAATAAATATCCTCTACCTAGAATTGACGAGTTGTTTGATCATCTTCAAGGAGCGAAATATTTTTTTAAAATAGATTTGAGGTCGGGATACCATCAGCTCAGGATCAAGGAAGACGATATTCCAAAAATAGCCTTTAGAATTCGTTACGGGCATTATGAATTTTTAGTAATGTCTTTTGGGTTGACTAATGCTCCAGCTGTATTCATGGACCTCATGAATCAGTTGTTCAAGCTATTTTTGGACACTTTTATTATCGTGTTCATAGATGATATTTTGGTGTACTCCCAAAACAAGGAAGAGCATACAGGACATCTCAGGATAACTTTGCAGATTTCGAAGATCATGCCATAAGTATTTGTTAAACCATATACGACGTTACTGTGGGCTTTAAATGGAAAGAATGGAATCACATTATCCATTAGAATTGTAGAAAAGATCTTAGATGATTATCATGGTTAATCACTCAAGAATAGTATATTGTTTCAAAAATCATGTCTCATGTATTCATGGAGTAAGAGTTCATGCTCTGATACCATGTAGAGAAACACGAATAATCTGAGAGGAATGAAGTTGTATTCCACTAATTACTAAGAATACAGGATACAACTATTTATGCACATTAATACAATATGTACATTAAGAGTTCTAACTAAACTACACTTTTTAATATAATGATAGAGAATCTATTTATCTCTGGTCTAAACTAACTCAATCTTAGTCTTTATTCCTTCTTTTTATCACAATTTTTGTCACGCTTTTCAACAAGGAGTGCTTTACCTCTGTAGAATTTTTTATATGTATTTGAATTTAGTCGAGTTTCAATACAAATACGGATACCGAATGAATATTTAAAAAAAGAAAAAGAAATTAAACAAGTGAAGAACCATATTATTAGAAGTGGAAGGTTGTTTTTACCTATATAGCATTTGGGCTTTTGGCTTAATGGTTACCACACTTACCTCTGCTAGTTCACTAGATGTACTCATGGTGAGGCAACCATAAGTAAACACAAATCTGAGGTAAAAGTAACGCAAGAAAAGCTGACAAATTAATGATCATTAGTGAAGAAAATCCGTTAGAATATATAGGTGGACTTTAAATAATAAGCCTCTGCAATATGGCCTTAAAGTAGCTAAAATGGAATAAATATGAAGCATGAAATGACTTTAGCCCCACATAGCACATTGCTACATGAAAATGATCTACTTGCGCTCGATATTTTCATCAAATAAACGAATGCAAAATATGTCAACTTGGGTATAATATTTTATCAATTAACCATAATTAGTATTCTAATTTAATCTTGTAACATCTATGATTAATTATTTATTTAATACATTCATGAGATACATGTAATATTTTTCATTACACTAAGGGTTGGAAGAGAGAAATTTATAGATAATAAGTCCAAGAAATGCTTGAAGTGACTTTGTGAAATCCGCTTGGCCTAGTGATCAGGCAAAACTTATAAGTTCTTTAAAATGATAATTTAGATTATTTTACTTGATAACATTATTCCCTCTGTCCTAATTTATGTGACGATGTTTGGACTGGATATGAAATTTTAAAAAAATATAGACTTTAAAAACTTATGATCTAAAAAAAGCTATAAATATTTGTGTGAATCTAAATCATCTCATTAAGAGTAAGATGAGAACTTTAAAGTTAAAATATATTTCTAAATAAGGAATTATAACTATTCTTTCTAGAATAGGCTAAAAACAATATTACACTTATTGGGGTAGAAGAAATATATATTATCAAATTTTAAAATTAGAATTATTGTTTTGTAACCAAAAAAGGGAGTGCCACGACCCGAAATTTCAACCCTAGTGCTGTAAAAAAAAAAAAAAATTGGTGTTGTGATTGCGCCTAATATCCATTTGCTAGGCAAGCCAACGTTAGCTAATTAATTAACTATTTTTAACAATTTAAAAGCAGAAAAATAATAATTAACGACTGATAAACTCTAAAATACATGAAATAAATACATAAATAATGCTGTCTATATTAATCCCAGAAATCCGGAGTCACAAGTTCATGAGCGACTAGAATACTACAAATAAGGTCCGAGATGAAATACAATTGTCCGAAACTAGATAAACAGTAAAAAATGATAGAAGAGGACTTTAGGGACTGTGAACGCCGAGCAGCTCTACCTCAAGTCTCCTGTAGAAGTCGGATCCGAGCAGTCTCTTCTACATGCCGCTAGGACCAACACCGGGATCTGTACAAGAAGTGCAGAAGTGTAGTATGAGTACAACTGACCACATGTACTCTGTATGTATCGAGCCAAACCTCAAGGAAGTAGTGTCGAGGCTATGACAAGACACTCACTATAAACATTTACGAATAATAATAAAAGAAAATAAAAATATAGATAAAACAGTAAACTCATAAGAACGGGACCCAAAGGTCAACAAACAAAGGACCCCAGAATAACATCAAATCAAAATACTCATATCACAGTACCGGAATAGAACATTACAGCTACAAATATTATAACATATCATACTTTGTTGCAGCGTGCAACTTGATCCCAACAATATTATAATATTTGTTGCGGCATACAACCTGATCCCATTATCATATCAATATCTGTTGAGGCGTACAACCCAATCCCATTATCAATTTATTTCAATACTGTTGCGACGCGCAATCCATTTCCAATATCAAACTCATTAACATGAACAACTCAACACAACCAATAAAGTAATCTCAACACAAAAGGTACCAAAGTGTACAAATCACCAAGGATCTACTAGTACAATAGAGTATAACCAATACCTCATACTCACAAACCTCAACAATTCATTAATACAAGAATACCTAAAGGACTCACACAATTGGGTATAACATAATAAAGTGCAACAAGTAAGATAAAGTCAATAAAGGCAAGTAAAGGCATGAAACACTAAAAATATTCAACTAGTACAGGTGACGCATATAGCAAGTAAGTAAATACGATCTAGGAATGAGTAATACGAACAAGCAACAATTGAATGACAGATACCAAATAAGACATAAATAATAGTTATTAACATGTAGCAATCAAAGCAAATAATGAGACATAACACGGTCTAACTAATGACATAAAGGTAAATAATCGTCCTACATGCTTTAGCCCATGACAACGCATATACACTTGTCACCTCGCATATACGCCGTCCCCATATATAATTCACATAGCAAATAGACGAAACAAGTCATAATTCCCTCAAGTCAAGGTTAAACACGAGACTTACCCCTTTCTGCAATCAAATAAATACTCAACCATGTCTTTTATTTTAGAACAATCCTCCAAACCAACCGAATCTAGTCAAATATTATTCAAACAATTCAAAATAAGCTTTAGAAACTACCCACGAATGAAAAAGGTTCAATATTTAGCTAAATTGAAAAGGTCAACAAAAGTCAACCCCGGGCCCGCTTGGTTAAAACCCGAGATTCGGACCAAAACCCAATTATCCATTCACCCCGAACCTGGTTATGTGATTTATTTCAAAATCCGACCTCAAGTTGAGGTCTAAATCTCAATTTTACAAAATTCCTAAATTCTACCCAAAACTCCTATTTTCTATCATGAAATTCCTAGATTTGATATTAAAAATTCATGAAAAGTAATTGCAATTGATTGAAAAGAAATTAGAGATGCTTACCAATCAATTTAGGAAGAAAAAGTTTTTAAAAAATCGCCTTTAGAGAGCTTAGAGTTGAAAAACAATGAGTTAAGTCCCGATTTCTCCTTTTTTTTACCTAATTGCAGGTGTCGCATTTGAGAATGCTTGTTCGCGAATGCGATGCCCCCAAATATGACACACTGATCACATTTATCGCAAATATGATCAGTATATCAGGTCCAACGAAGTCGCAAATGCGACATTTGGTTCGCAAATGCGCTCCAAAGCTTTGCAAATGCGAAGCTGGCAAATATTATCTGTGTTCGCAAAAGCGGAGGATTGTTCGTAAATGCGGACCACACCTAGTCCGCAAAGGCAAAATTTTCTTGGCAAATGCAATACCAAACCCACAATTCCATTTCACAAATGCGATCATTTGACCGCAAATGCAAGATCTGCAGGCTCGCACCAGCAATCCTAAAATCATCCAAACTCATTTGATACTCACCTGAAACTCACCCGAGCCCCTCGGATTCCAAGCCAAATATGCACACAAGTGTAATAATATCTTACAAACTTGCTCACTACAAATCATCAAAACAACATCAAATAACAAGAATCGATTGGTTTGGAGCAAACCCCAACCAAATGTGTGTACAAGTCCATAAATATCATACGAACCTATCGAGATCGTCCAAATATCGATTCGAGCGAGTCATTTATCCAAAATATTGATCGTGGTCAACCTTAGCCTCATTTTAAGTCAAAAATCACATTTTCTTTAAAATTTTACGTAAAAGCTTTTTGAAAAGGATACAGACCACACACGCAAATTGATAAACATCAAATGAAGCTATGGGAGGTCTCGAAATACTGTAATTAAGGTTAATACTCAAAGATCTATCAGATCATCACAAGAAGAAATGTATAGGGGAAGTCAGTGTTATTTGAAATATTTTAAACTTTTCCAAAATTTCAAGTAGATAGAGAATTTGTGTCTCTTACATATTTGAAAATGAAAATAAAACAATTAAAAAGATATTCTATTGTCAAAGAATATGGTGGAATGGTTGGAATTACTTGACCCTTGACAAAACCCTAAAAATATAAATATTTTTGGTAATGCTTTACCCATTTACAGTTTTTTTGGATAGGTAACTTTGGATGGTTTTGTTACTTTAAGTACAGTATTTGTTTTGATTGTTACTTAAATTTTATTGTATCGTATCGTTAAATTCATCGTTACGTAATGACGAAAAATGCAACTTTATGGAACGACGAATTTGGTGTGGTGGCATCGTTTCTTTATTTTTTCCTCTCATCCTGCCCTTCCTTATTATTAAATAATCATATTTTATCCTTTATCCTACTTTTTTATATAATAATTCTACTTTGTATCCTATTTTTCCTTAGTAATACTGCAAGTTTATTCTTCATATTGTTAGTGCGTGACATCATAAAACGACAGTAAACGATACAATATATCCAAACATCGTATTAATCGAACAATACAATACAGTACAATACAATACGTTACATTATGAAACGACATGTAACAACAATCCAAACAAGTTGTTAGTGAATTATTTGTTTGTGAATTATTCAGTGCATATCCGAATTAATCGAACTAATGGATCCTGAATCCAGTAAAAACAAATACTTTACGTGGCTTATCTTCCAAAGTCAAATGAATAGAAAAAAAAAGTGAGAAGAATTTTAGGCTCCCTTGAAAATTATGATATATAGGATGTATGTAAGCATCAAAGATGAAAGTAACTAAGAAGGGCCTAGGAAAGGTTCGGAGGCGGGGGGAGGGGGGGGGTGATGTTTTGCTTGAATGTGTGAATGGCCAAGGAAGGGTTTGCTGGAAAGTTGATGACGTGAATGTGTCAAAAATAAATACGAGTGTATTAGGTTATGATGATGGAATACTCGTCGTCCACCAACCCACCCTGAATTTCAAAAGGTAGGTAAAGTTACTTTTTTCTCCATATATAAATATTTATTTTAAAAAAAAAAGACTTTTCTTTGAAAAAAGAAGAAGATAAAATTGACTTTCTATATATTCCACAATTGGTGATATCGTTCATATCCACTTCTTGACAAAACCAAAAGTGGATATGGACTGTGTGATGATCCTTTGATGTATGCCTTTAGCTTTACACAAAAGAAATTTTTTATTCTAACTTCTTTTTTAAAAATGGTTATGTGTACATTTTAGATTTGTATTTCCTAAATGAAATTATAAGTCCCTAAATATATTTTGAGAAAAATACAATGGTATATATCCTTTCAAATTAAATCTATTGGCTACTTTAAATATTCTACGACCGACTTTGGCACTAGCCATTCATGTATATTTTTACGAATTTAAACCTACCGAAATAAAATACTAGTTAATTGACATAATAAAATTAACGTATCCATTATAGACCATCATAGCATGTTTTTAAAGAAAATAAAGGCATAAAGTAATGCCTATATTTTTTTCTTTCTTTTTAATACTTTTTGGATGATCGTTGCTATATACTCATTATATAAAAATACCTTAAATGGTATTGTGGGAACAAAAGATTCTATCCGTACAGTGTTAATTTAGACGAAGCATGTCAAAATTAACCATGTACAAACAACTGCAAATTGATAATCTCAATAGCTAATTAATTTTGATACAATATATATTATACATATTGCCTAGCTCTATATAAACGTTTAATTGATAAGATCTACAATTTTCCGTTTAATTGTCCTTGCATTCTGCAAATGTCTATTAAATTGCCACACTATGATATCAAAATTGTAGCCGATGAAGTTGCTCATAAAATATTTGTATTAGGGACTTTTCCAAACAATAGTACGACTAACTAAAATAAAGTCAAGATATGTATGATAAAAATCATCTTTTTGAATCGAATCAATTTTTACGATAATTGGAAAAATTCGATTATGTAATGAGGAATTTCGAGCACTTATGGATGGTGTGCCAGGAATAAATTATTTTAAGAAGTCTTTAATTACTTTTTGAATCAACGAGTTGATTGCACTTTTCTAATAGACACACTTCGAAATGGTTATGGAGACTGTCCAAATACATCACCTTCTTAAGCTTTATCAAATATGATCATTGCTTAAGTAGAATACACCACTTTCTTAATATTTATTTATTTATTTAATATAATTCACGTCTTTGGTGGTGCGGACCTTTAAGACCATAATATTTATTTATTTCGTTTCAATTTATATGGCGATATTTGATTGGATACAAAGTCTGATATGCTGCTTAAATTCGAACTCCGCTACATAAATTGGGACTGACGGAGTATCAGATATGATCATTATTTAATCCGAACTCCAATACATAAATTAGGGTAGATGGAGTATTAGATATTATCATTGTTTAAATCCAAACTCTGTAACACAAATTAGGACAAAAGGAGTTATCAGATATAATCATTGCTTGAATATAATGAAATGATACTTTTGAGTTGATAATATATTTTATCATCAGTAATAAGAACAAAGAGCAAATGGGAGATTAATCATTGTGGAAGGTGAAAAGGCTTGTTATATTTTCCATGTATAGATAAGCAAGAAAGTGGTATGGAGATGAAAAATTCTTCACATCTTTTCTAATAAAGTTATAACGTAGGGTTTCAGAAGTAGATTTGGTGGGAAGTTGGTATATCATAATTAATTAAGTCGCTAAAAATTAATGTCATTTTTAGCGCTTCAGTGCGAATTATATCAGGAATATACCGATATAGAGGTAGCTCTCCATGATAATATTTATGTTCGTTGCACAGTGGGATTCTTAGTGATTAAGCCTGATGATTTTTTAAAAGCCTTTTTGACTAGGTACATTAAACCTCTACTTAATTACTATTTTTATCTCATTAAAAACTAACTTTTGTTTTTCTTTTCCTTTCTCTTCGGTGTCTAATACTTGCATTGGTGCCCCACTAATCAAGATTCTCACGTGAGTCCTATTAAAAATGAAGTTCTCCGAATTACCAAAATTTTCTTCATTCCTAAGGTTCGAACTCGTAACTTCTGGTTAAGGGTGAAGTGATCCGATTCATTACTTATGTTTTTGGTACTATACTTAGCAATTAGCATGTACTATTTGTCCGATATATTTGGCGTTGCCGTCCACCATTAATTTTACAAGGAGGATAGCTTACCAAGTTATTATAATTGGTTGTAAGCTATCAAATTTTCGTCCACAGCTCATATTCTTTCCATTCTATTTAAGTTGAGAGATTCAAGATTTTACTAAAACCACAAAATTTCAGATACTTTTAGTACTCCGTTTTTGTTTTCAACTTTCTGTTAGTAGTTATCAATGTTATAACTCAAAACTTGAACTAGGTCAAATGCGTGTTAATCTTCTTGTTTGGCAGCAGGTGAAAAACAAAAAGTCTCGTATTGCACAACTTGTTACTTTGGGGGTATGTGAAGTCTTGTAGGTTAGCTACGTATACGGGGCAATTTTAGTATTTAGAACTCATAAAGTTCAAATCATAATTTCGCCGCCTCTTCTTACACAGAGTACCAAATTATCTACTATCCTTCACAGGGGCGGAGCTAGAGTGACAAAAGCGGATTCGGCCGAACCCAATAGTTTTAATTCGAACCTTGCATTTATCTTAAAACTTTTATTGAATATGTATAAATTATTAATTTAGAACTCAATAACTTCAAATGATTAGAATTTCAAACCCATAAGCTTGAAATCTCGCAGCTGATCCTTTTATGTATCAAAGTGGATACTCTCTTTCGCTTTCCGGACAAAAGAAAATGATTCTCGACTAATACGGCTAATTATATTCTTTCAACAACTATTTTAATAAAATTTCTAAGTAGTTTAATATGGTTAAAGGACAAATATTCAATCCAAATCGTACTAAAATTTTAAAGGGAACCAAAAAGAAGAAAGACTGCTAATTTATATCCTTTTGAAGATTACTTCATTAAAACACCTGCAAATTTTAGTAATAATACAATGTTTATTTATCCAAATTTCTTAAAACACAAATAATACATATTCAACATGTTGCTTTTACAAACAGGCAAAGAAATATTAAATCCCACCGCCACAAAACAAGAAGTGCTAAAATTATATATTTTCATCAAATTAAACCTTCTCCTTGTCAGCATATTTTTGTAGAGCATCACCAACCAACTTCCCATACCTAAATTCATCAAATATTTCAACTCCCATATTAACATAAAAATCATAAGATTTCTTGTTCCAAACAGCCACAATTCCTTCAACTGAAGCAAACCCATTATTTGCAGCAATAGAAGCAACAGTTCCAAACAACAAACCTCCCATTCCTAACTTCCTATAACTCTCCCTAAAATAAAGACTCTCAAAATAAATCCCAGCTTTATCATAAAAGCACGAATAATTCGCGTAAAAAAACGCGTATCCAGCAATAAAAACATCTTCCTTTTCATCTCCACATGATTTGGACTTAAATTCCTCAGCTTCTTTGTCCTCAACTGTTGCTCTAAGATCAAATGTTTTCAAAACTGGCTTGAATTTTTCATCTTTTTTGGTATTTTCAAAAGGGGTTGGTGAAACTTCGAGTAAAAGTACTGATGGTCCATAAAAGAGAGGATTAGGGTTTGCTTTAAAAAGAAGATCACAAAGTGAAGATTCAGTGGCTTTGTAGAGATGAGTGTAATTGTGATATTCATGAATTTGGTAAAAGAGTTTGTATATATGGGAAATATCAGCTTCATTTGCAAGACGAACTCTAACATAAACTTTTTCAGTAATAGTGAGGTTTTTGTTATTAGTTGTAGCCATGGTAATAAGTTTGGTCTTTTATTTTTTTTGTGGTTGAAGGAAAAGTTGAAATATCTTGTGAGAAGAGGAAGTTTTGGTTATGAGATGATTGAAGAATGTTTTGGTTATTTATAGTGGAAAATTTGTGTTTTTTTTTTTTTTATTTGGTGGGGTTGGTGGAAAAAAAACTTAAGTATATAATATGGAGCTTATTCAAGATGTGTAATTTTTTAACATTATAATAATAGTTAAAGTTGGCTGAGTTGGTGAAAGAAGAGTCTCCACGTACTTTCCTGTCTCTTCAACTTTTCTTGTTGAATTAGTTTGTTTTGAAAAGGACAATACATCAGTTTGTTTGTTTTTTTTGTTCTTCTTTTCGATAGAAGCGGATAGAATAGCAAAAGAGAACTAGGAAAGATCCTCTATAAAGCCTAGTAAGAAAAGACGAGTAGGTTTATCCTTTATGTGTTCACATTAAAGTGTCAAATTACGAGCATCATTATTATTGATTTGAGAGAAAATATTCTTGGAAATTAAGCTACATATATATACCTTAGGATGGTGCAGCGAGATAGTGTCAAGAAGATAGTTATTGGAGATGATGGTGTATTAGGATTTCAGTGTCAGATTTATGTTCCTAATGTTGATGGCTTAAGGGAGTTGATTTTTGAGGAGACTTACAATTTAAGGTATTCTATTTATTCATGTGTCATGAAGATGTATTGTGACTTGAAACATCATTACCGTTGGCGGATGATAAAGAAGGATATTGTTGGGAAGGTTTCACGATGTTTGAATTACAGCAAGTGAAGTATGAACATTAGAAACTAAGTGATTTGACTCCGAGGTTAATTATATCGGAGTCAAAATAGGAGCATTCTATGGACTTTATGGTAGGATTACTACGGACTTTGAGGAAGATTGATGCTATTTGGGTCGTTGTGGATATATTGACGAAATCTGCACTTTCCATTTCGGTGAAGACTTCTTACATTTCAAAGAAGTTGGCTATCGGAGAGATTGTTTGCATTCCAAACCAAAACAACCCCATTGTTTGCAATCCCCCCCCCCAACCCCCCCCCCCCCCCCCAAAAAAAAAAAAAAACAAATGTGGTTTTTAAGTTTTTGGTAAAAACTTAAAAACTATATATATTTCTATTTTTCTAAAAATGCATTTCAATTTTGAAGCGACACCTAATTAATACTCGATTATGAGAGATAGAATTTTCTTAGCAAACACCTACTGGATTCAACAGTAAATATTTTCATGTACCACTACTAAATTCTCATCATAAAATCAGAGAAATGACATTGTATAACCACTCTAAAAATAAATAGTCGGAAAAATTGTATGTATATATATATATATATATATGTGTGTGTGTGTTTGTTTGGATATATTATTAACCATGCGGTTTAGACATAATATTGTATTTTATTCTTTATGGAACAATTGTTTATTTGACTTATTCAATTCAATAAAGTATTATTTTAAATAGATCATTTATTACATGTGTATCATTTAGTTATGTAGTAGACAATTTAGTATATGGAGTCTTAGCTCATGCACAGAAGATTAAATTGTCAGTTCTCATAATTAATAAATTATGTTCACAATCGAAGATGTTATTGGGTAAAATATCTTGATGATTGTAGTACAAGATTAAAGTATAATTTGTCTTGATTATGGGAGTAATTTTACTCCGACTTCTTATGCTAGTATACTTAGTGTATACTAAATGAATCAAGTAGAGAAAATATATTTTTGTACTGAATATATATAAAATATTTTTTCAATTTCATTAAATGAGCTTATACTCCTAATCTTGATATAATTATTATGATCAATGTGATTTGTTTATTGTTTAGATTTATCAAAAAATACAACTCTATTCAGAGTTAGTGTATGCCTAATAGATTGGAAAATAATGAATAGCGTTTGTGAAATAATAATTAGTTGATAGAATCCATGATTCGGTTTTAAGTTTGATGATACCCCTTTATGTAAGCTTATATATTTACATGTGAAAACTCGGCCGATAGATTTTATATCCATCACATGAAACAGTTTAAGCAGAATTATAAAGAATTTAATTAGTTAATTAAATTAAATTTTCAGTGATTTAATTTAATTAACTGGTATTTGTGATCTTAACATGGAGAGTTAAAATAAGTGTTAGTGAATTTTTGAAATTCATATTGAGGAGTTCAATTATAGTTTTTTAGTGAAATAAACTACAATTTATAGTAAGAATTAATTCATGCAAATTTTCGAATTAGTGCTATAATTGGTAGGCTCTTATTGTTTCTGTGGTCCCCGCTATACCTAGTAAAAATCTAGACTGAATTGGGTAAAAAAAAGTAACTTGAGAGAAAAGTCATCCTTGAGAGTTAGCGTAGGATTCTACTTGCACAAGCAAAATCCTACACGTTTTTGGAGCCCTCTTTTGGCTGAAAAACGAGTCTACTTAAGTAAGACGTTTTTCACCCAATAACTATTTTAAAGAGTTGTATTGTTCTTACCCACTCAAAGCAATTTATATCTAAGGCTTTACTAGGACCATAACAGAAGACTGCAGCCCTGGATTCTTGCTCTGAGGAGGACCTGTGCAACGTTTTCAAGAGGTTAGTGGTTCTAAACTCGTAATTTTATATCGTTGTCTAGTCTACGTATATGTGATGTCTGAATTGTATGCTTGCTTCCGCTGCACATGTTCTAACAATTGGTATCAGACGCCGTCTTACATCTAACTAGATAATGTAATACATCATGAATAGAGTAATACTAAAACGTGTTGTTAAATGATACATGTTTGGTATGATTATTCTATAAAAACGGTAGATACATAATACAATGATGTTTTGTATGGTTATTCTGTCAAAAACGTGACTACTATTTTAGTTATGAAATTGTGGATTAATATACATATGCATAAACAGTAGTGTTATATTTTATGACAATCTATTTTTGTTGCATTTTTTGTCCATAATAACAATGTTGTTTTAATAAAAATGTGATTGTTTTGAATACTATTAGTTCTGAAATTATGGATTAATATACGTAAGTATGAACAATGATATTTTGAACGGGTGAAAATAGTATTGTTGTCACGACCCGATTTCTAACCAAGTCGTAACCGGCACTCGGTGCCTTAACTTGACCGAGCGAACCATCTTGGCTTCTCTATTCTGTTCTATTTATGTTATGCAATGCATCTCAACACAATTCGGTATGATTTAAAGTAAATACTTTTCTGAATTTTCAAATAAAATAATATTTTAAAAATAAATTCATTCCGTTATCTTGAATATATTAAAAAATAAATATAATGCAAAGTGGACACCCATGACTCTGTCTATGAAGCCTCTAAGAAATACTGAAATAATAAGACAAAATTTTGGAATCAACGAACTCCACGAACTAAAATGGAGCTCACCAAATCTTCTAGTAATGGTAGGAGAATATCCTAGCTCGTAGCCTGCTTACCTGCAAAATCTGTGCCTACATTGACATAGGTCAATGTAGATTCCCATGAAGAGAATGTCAGTACACCACGATGGTACTCAATAAATAAAGCAATCCTTCCACTAAAGCTGGAACGAGACTCAGAAAGAAGTATGTATGCATGATATAAGAAAATTCTAAAAGTTTTTGATGAAGATTTGAAACGACTCATATATCTAGTATAAAGTTCTTCTTGATGTTATTCATAAAAATTCTCTTCTTTTCTTTTCTCTTCTTTTCTGAAAAAAATAATAAAACAAATTCAAATAGATAGATATATAAACTTTCTTGAAACAATCCTTGTAAATTTTTTAAAGCATTTTCTTTTCGTTTTGTTTCTTTTCTTTTCTGGGGAGCTCCATTGATTCTGACATTCTTTCTGATTCTGATTCTAAAAATGTCACCATATGATCGGTATGGTGGACGATCCCGGCCCGATCGCCTGGACCCCATTCATGTGATGCCTCACAGTTCAAAGTTCTAGCATGCTCGCGTTTTTGTGCCTTACCAGGGCACTTCTATCATAGTGCTCGAACCAACGGTATACTAATCTCCTACTCTAGCACGAGTAGTTTCGGGGTAATATAAACCACTAGAGGCTATAAACCCTTCTCAGAGATCTAAGAAAACTCCCAAAATGTTCTTCTGAGTAATTCTTACATCACAAAATTTAAAACAATGATATATCTTCATAGTTCTCGTCAAAACAGTTCCATAAAATCATGTAAAAGAAATTTTCAATATGGTCTATCTATTAAAGAAACATATGCAAGTCATGAATGCATAAGACGTGATTTATGGAACAATAGACTATTCTTGAATTATTAACCATGATAATCATCTAAGATCTTTTCTACAATTCTAATGGATAATGTGAGTCCATTCATTCCATTCAGAGCCCACATTAATACCCTATACAGTCTAACAATAACTTATGGCATGATCTTTGTGAGAAGACAACTTTAGTAAAAGTATTGTCTCTATTCACCTTGATTCCTTGATTTTGAATACCTTCGTTTGCTCCAATCCAATGGGTTCAACTCACCAAACAAATCTATATATAGTTAATTTAAGAATCAATACTAGAAGTTCCAAGATGTCCAAAATATAGAAACCCTAGATTTGATTCTTCTCTCCTTCTAGGATTCATCGTTAATCTAAGTTCTTGTAGTAGTTCATATGAGCAAATATCATCCATAAACCTCTTCAACAATAGTGATTGAAAGTGGTTACGAAACTTACCTTGAATCGTGAAACCCTAGGTTAGTGGAGAGACCTAGTTCTTGAGTTCTTGTTGAGAATCTAGCGATTTTGAGATGGAATTTTGTTAGAATTGATGTTTGGAAGTAGTATTCTAATGTTAATCACATTGAAAACTCAACTTAGGTAGTATGAGAACTCTTGGATGACTTGAGGATGAGAGGGGAGGTTTAATCTTTAAAAAAATAAGGCTATTTTCTCTCTCCCGGTCCCTTTTATTTCATTTTCACACCTTTGGCGTCACGGTCCGTGTCCAGCGCCACCCAAAATGCCCCAAAAATTTTACTTCTAACTTTGGCGTTTTGATTCGTGCCTGGCGCCCTCCTGGGCGCCCAAAACGCGACCCATTTTTCTGACAGGATAGTCTTCAGTAAAACGCCTATAATGTTTTATAGGAACATCGAAATGACAAATAGTTTTATGCGTTGAAAACTAAACTCAAAGGGCTTTAATTTGATAGGTATATCACCATGTAAGACTTTATATTATGGTAGTTGCATGCGTTTGAAGTCGTATCTTGTGCGCATTGAAATTAGGTCATGTGCGGCTAAGGTCATGTTCATCCCTTAAATATCTCCAATGTGTTCCAGTTTACTCCTCTCCTCTTATAACCATCCATTCAACCTTATAAACATAAGATTTATGTATTTTATACCTTCATATCTTTTCACACGCCTTTTTTTCCAACTTAAAGCTTGAGCGAGATCATAATACTTAGCAAAAGTTTTCCGGGGCTTTATAGTTGTTTTCCCATGTTTGTTCGAAAACATTTTTTATATATATAAAAATGTAATTATTATAATAATATTATTTTGAGTTATGAAATCATGGATTAACATACATAAGTATATTATGTGATATGAACGAGTCAAAATAATCAAAGCCCTTAAAACGCCAAAAACGGAATTTGCAAATAGGTTATAAATTGGAATTCTGAAATTCTGTCGAACTCTGATTGAACTTAAATTTGGTAAGTTCATCGAAAATGACCCAGTGAGAAATACACATGAGCTGTTCTCATGATGCACATCATTGTTTGGGCATTCAGGGTCGTTTAGATGGGTTTTTGGCTATTTTTCTATTTTTTGGAAAAAAACTTAATAATTTTTTTTTAAGAAACGGTGATGGTAGGGTTCAATTCCCACTGTTTTCAAACATGCTTTACAATAATATAATGAATCTGTATGTTGACATAGGTCTTCATCCACATCGGATAAGTCCATTATAGGTCATTACTGTAGTTTTGCCTCTAGTTATTTGGTTACTTGTATTAACTCTCCAACTGTTCCAACTGAGTTGCATGTTGATTCAATGAACTAGAGTTCATAAAAGCGATATTTACCTATCTTAAATTAACAGTTTAGTCTCCATCTGAGTTGGTCCTGTTTTAATTTATTGGGTAAATATTTTACATAACTCATATATTTTGTGTGAATAGTTAAGTTTCTCTAACGAATCTAACTGTTCAATGAGCATGGTTATATGTGTAATGTGCTATTTTAAATTTAATTATTTTAATTACATAACTAATGATCTATTTAATGTGAATATCTCTCAGAATAACCATGTCTTCATTCAACCCACTTACCTCAATCTTGAACCAAAGCAAGTTAGAATGACCGAATTATGTTGACTGGAAAAGAAACCTTGATATTGTCCTAACTACTGAAGGTTATAAATTTGTGATCACTGAGGAGTGCCCAGAAAAACCTGACGAAGAAGCTACTGATAATCAGGTTAAGGCCTATGACAAATAGGTCAAGGCTGATGAGATGGTGCGATGTTACATTCTTGCCTTTATGGCGAATGTTTTGCAACATCAACATCAGTCTATGGGGTCTGCTTATGACATGCTCAAAAGTCACAAAGAGATGTTCTGTATGAAAAATCGTACGGCTAAGCAGACAACCGTGAAAGCCCTTTTGAATACCAAGATGGACGAAGGATCATCGGTAAAGGACCATGTTCTAAAGATAATGGGTCTTCTGAATGAACTGGAGGTCCTTGGAGCTGTGATTGATACGGAATCTCAAGTTGACATGGTCCTGCAGACTCTGCCTGACAGTTTTCAATAATTTTGCTTGAACTATAATATGAACAAAATGAATTTGTCACTGGCAAAATTGTTGAATGAG
The DNA here is from genome assembly GCF_000715075.1 of Nicotiana tabacum. Taxonomy (NCBI): domain Eukaryota; kingdom Viridiplantae; phylum Streptophyta; class Magnoliopsida; order Solanales; family Solanaceae; genus Nicotiana; species Nicotiana tabacum. The sequence goes on along the minus strand of NC_134094.1, from coordinate 23,613,730 downwards.
ATGCAAGCGGCAGAATCTATTATCAAACAACAAGCTCTAGTTGTGGCACTGAATGTTGAGAAAGCTTCGGTTTCTAAGTCAAAAGGCGGTAAAAAAAAGAAGAAGGCTTAAAAGGTTTTGGCACCTGGGTGCTATCATTGCAAGCAACCTGGGCATCACAAAAAAACAATGCCCTGCCTATCTGGCAAAGTTGAATAAGCAAGGTAATTCGAATTTAAATATCATTAAAACTTGTTTAGCGGTTGTCTCTACCATATTTTGGTGTGTAGTTCAGGAGCCACTAATCATATCTGGCACTACTTTGCAGGGGTTTCATGAAATGTGGCGGCTAAGTAAGAATGAAGTTGGCATTTTTCAAGCCAATTGTGAGCTAACACCAGCTTTAGCATTAGGAGATATTAGAGTTTCGTTTAGTAGTGATAGGGTTTTAGTTTTGAAAGATGTTCTCTATGTACCTACTATTAGAAGGAATTTGATTTTTGTTTCGAAAATAATGGATGTTGGTTATAATATTTATTTTGCTAATAACTCTGATGTTATTAAGTTTAATAAACGTTTTATCTACACTGCTGCTTGAGTATATGACCTTTTTATTCTTGATATATCTCCTCATGTACTACAACTAAAAGAATTAAATAACATTAGTCTGCCACATAAAAGAAAACGTATTTCTGAATTGAGTCAAACTTATTTGTGGCACTTATGTCTAGGTCATATAAATTTAAATAGGATTTCGAGGTTGGTCTCTGATGGACCTTTGAGTTCATTGAAAGTAGAGGCACTTCCAATATGTGAATCCTCTTTAGAAGGTAAAATGACCAAGAGATATTTTCCCTCAAAAGGAAATAGAGCCAGCGATAAGTTAGAATTAATTCATTGTGATTTTTGTGGCCCTATGAATATACAAGCAAGAGGTGGTTTTGAATATTTTGTGACTTTCACATATGATTACTCAAAATATGAATATATTTATCTGTTGCGCCGTAAGTCTGAATGCTTTGTGAAATACAAAGAATTTAAGACGGAAATGGAGAAACGACATGATAAATATATCAAAACATTGCGAATTGATCGTGGTGGTGAGTACCTTTCTGCGGCATTCATTAAATACTTATCAGATTGTGGAATTATATCTCAATTATCTACCCCTGGAATACCACAACAAAAATGGTGTGGCAGAAAGAAGAAATAGAACCCTTTTGGAAATGGTTAGATCAATGCTAAGTTATTCTGATTTACCTTTTTCTTTTTGGGGATATACCTTAGAAACAACAAATTACATTCTAAATTTGGTTCCTTCTAATTAAGTACCTTCAACCCTAGCAGAATTGTAGACTGTCCACAAGCCAAGTTTACGGCACATTCGGGTTTGGGATTGTCCAACACATGTGCTGAAAGGGAAAGCGGATAAATTGGAATCAAGGATAGAAGTATGCATTTTTATTGGATATCCAAAAGGAACTAAAGGAGGTTTATTTTATTTTTCCAAAGAAAAGAAGGTAATTGTTACGACAAATGCCAGATTTTTAGAAGATGACTATTTAATGAACCATATTCCTATAAGTAAATTGGTTTTACAGGAATTAAGTAATGGAATAACTAATGACTCATCTCTGGAACATATCTCGGAAGCTAGTATTGACATACCAATGCATTATCATAGTGGGAGAAATATCAATAGGCAGCAGAACACACAAGAGCAATTGCCTGACCTCTTACTACCCCCAAAGTAGTGGGAGTAATGTTGAGCAACCTCAGATTGTTGAGCAAAATAAAATTGTTGTGCATCCTGCACTTCAGGAAGAAGTTAATGATATCCCAACACCACAAGGTGTGGAGGATAACATTGAGGCTTCAGTTCCGGAAAATAATGTTGTGATTCAACAACAAAATCCAACTGCACCTGTAGTGACTAGTCGTAGTAGGAGAATTATTAAAAAACCTTTTCGGATTGTACTTTTGGGACAATCTTATGATAGAATCCCTGAAGAGCCTAATACAGAACCTCTTAATTACGACGAAGCACTACATGATACAGATGTTGATAAATGGGTTGTTGCTATGAAATCTGAAATGGAGTCCATGTACTCCAATCAAGTCTGGAATCTTGTAGAACCACCTACTGGAGTCAAACCCATTGGTTGTAGATGGATCTATAAGAAAAAAAGAGGAGTGGATGGAAAAGTGCAAACTTTTAAAGCTATGCTTGTTGCAAAAAGGTTTATTCAAAAAGAAGGGATCGATTATGAGGAAACTTTTTCATCAGTAGCCATGCTTAAATCCATTAGGATTCTCTTATCCATTGCTACTCATTACGATTATAAGATTTGGCAAATGGATTTCAAGACGGCTTTTCTGGATGGAAGTCTCGATGAATGCATATATATGGCACAACCAGTTGGTTTCATAAAAAGAGGCAATGAGCACATATTGTGTAAATTAAAGAAATCTATTTATGAATTGAAACAAACTTCTAGAGCCTGGAATACTTGCTTTAACACATCGATTAAAACCTTCGGTTTTGATCAATGTGAAAACGAGTCTTGTGACTATGAGAAATGGGATGGAGATAAAGTTAGATTTTTGGTTTTGTACGTAAATGGTATTTTTCTCATAGGAAATAATGTAAGCATGTTGAATTCACTAAAGGAATGGTTGTCTTGGCGTTTTGATATGAAAGACTTGGGAAAAACGGCACATATCCTTGGGATCAAGCTTATGTGAGATCGCAAGCGAAGGATATTAGGCTTATCCCAAGCACTTTATATTGATACTATTCTCACCAGGTTTAGCATGCAAGATTTCAAGAAAGGTTTTCTCCCTTTTAGGCATGGAATATCTCTGTCAAACCATCAGTCCCCAAAAACGACTGATGAGATAGAAAAGATGAACGCGGTCCCTTATGCTTCTGCTGTAGGGAGTCTCATGTATGCTATGCTATGCTATGTACTAAACCTGATATCTGCTTTGATGTTGGCATGGTTAGTAGATTTCAGTCTAATTCTGGACGAGAACACTGGACTGCCGTTAAACATATAATCAAGTACCTGAAAAGGACTAGGGATTATATGTTGGTTTATCACTCAGGTGATCTTGTACCCATTGGCTATACTCGTTCAAATTTCCAGTCAGATAGAGATCAAGAGAGATTAATGTATCAAGCAATCATGTGTTGTTGATTCTACCATGGAAGCCAAATATGTGGTTGCATCTGAGGCAGCTAAAGAGGCTGTTTGGCTCGAGAACTTTCTAAGAGAGATTAATATAGTTCCTTCGGTTCAAGCACCAATTGTACTTTATTGTGACAATAGTAGTGCAGTTGCAAACTCGAAGGAACCAAGAAGCTATAAAAGAAGTAAGCATATTTAGCGTAAATATTATTTAATTCGGGACATAACTCATAGGGGTGATGCAAAAGTGTTGAAGATTGCATTAGAGGACGATTTGGCAGACCCGTTTACCAAGAGCTTGCCACAAAATATTTTTGACAAGCATGTAGAAGGAATGGGTATTAGAGTTGTAGACGCATGGTTATGAGTCTTGGTGGGAGATTGTTAGGATGTACTATTAACCATGCGGTGCATATTATTTATGGAATAATTGTTTATTTGACTTATTCAATTCAATAAAGTATTACTTTAAATAGATCATTTGTTACATGTGTGTCCTTTAGTTATGTAGTAGACAATTTAGTGTAGTCTTAGCTCATGCACAGAAGATTAAATTATCGATTCTCATAATTAATAAACTATGTTCATAATCGAAGATATTATTGGGAAAAATATCTTGATGATTGTAGCACAAGATTAAAGTAAAATTTGTCTTGATTATGGGAGTGATTTTACTCTGACTTCTTGTGCTAGTATACTTAGTGTATATTGAACGGACCAAGTAGAGAAAAGATATTTTTGTACTGAATAAATATATAAAATATTTTCTCTAATTCATTAAATGAGCTTATACTTCTAATCTTGATATAATTATTATGATCAATGTAATTTTTTATTATTTTGATTTATCAAAAGGTACAACTCTATTCAGAGTTAGTGTATGCCTAATAGATTGGACAATAACGAATAGAGTTTGTGAAATAATAATTAGTTGATAGAATCCATGACTCAGCGTTGAGTTTGATGATACCCCTTTATGTAAGCTTATAAGTTTTTATGTGAAAACCCGGCCGATGGATTTTATATCTGTCACATAAAATAGTTTAAGCGGAATTATAAAGGATTTAATTTATTGATTAAATTAAATTGTCAGTGATTTAATTTAATTAACTGGTATTTGTGATCTTAACATGGGGAGTTAAAATAAGTGTTAGTGAATTTTTGAAATTCATATTGAAGAGTTCAATTGCAGTTTTTAGTGGAATAAACTGCATTTAATTTAGTAAGAATTAATTCATGCAAATTTTCAAATTAGTACTATAATTGGTAGCTTCTTATTGCTTCTGTGGTCCCTACTATACCTAGTAAAATCCTGGACTACTTAGGTAAAAAAAAGGTGACTTGAGAGAAAAGTCATCCATGACAGTTAGAGTAGGATTCTACTTGCACAAGCAGCATCCTACACGTTTTTGGAGCCCTCTTTTGGCTGAAAAACGAGTCTACTTAAGTAAGACGTTTTTCATCTCAATAACTATTTTAAAGAGTTGTATTGTTCTTGCCCACTCAAAATAATTTTCGTCCAAGGTATTACTAGGACCATAGCAGAAGACTGTAGCCCTGGATTCTTACCCTATGGAGGACAGCGGGGGCACCGCATATATATATATATATATATATATATATATATATATATATATATATATATATATATATATATATATATATATATATATATATATACATGAATCTAGCCATAAATAATTCGTTTCAGTCAATAATATTCATTGAAATTAATTTCATAAGAAAATGCTAATTTTCCATACAAAATCCGAATTTTAGATCAAAAATTGCCTGTGGGGACAACGTCTCGGACCTCGACAAAAGTTACAAAAATTAGGAAGCCCATTCAACCATGAGTCTAACCATACCAATTTTATCAAAATCCGACCCCAACTCGACCCTCAAATCTTCAATTTAAACTAAGAGGGTTTTCAAACTTTTTCAAGTTAATTCACCAATTAAAAAATAAAAACAACCATGGATTCGGGTAATTTAACCAATATTGAGTTACGAACACTTACCCCGTTGTTTACCTTGAAAAACTCCTGAAAATTGCCTCTTCTCGAGCTCAAATCCGTCAAAAACTAAAATGGGACGAAGTCCCATTTTTAGAACTTAAACTCTCTACCCAGACATTTGCTCTACGCGATCGCGAACATTCCCACGCGATCGCGAAGAACAATTTTTCATCGCCCAGATTTTACTCTACGCGATCTCGCACTTTCCCACGCGATCGCGATACACAACATCACAGACCTACGCGATCGCAGACTTGTCCACGCGATCGAGAAGCACAAAATGCGTGACTTCTATTTCCGCTCCACTTACTCTATGCGAACGCGAACTTCTTCACGCGTTCGCGAGTCACAAAATCCCAGAGCTACGCGATCGCGTCCCGCTTCACGCGATCGCGAAGCACAAAATGCCTCTGCCTCACATTAACCCTACGCGATTGCAAATATCCCCACGCGATCGCATAAAACAAAACCCCCACTGACCAACTAAGCCTACACGATCGCAGACGCATTCACGCGATCGCGCAGAAGGAAAACATCATCAGATATCAAAAAATTCCAGCAGTTGTTCAAGTCCAAATTTTTGATCCGTTATCCATCCAAAACTCACCCGAGCCCCTCGGGATCTCAATAAAACATACCATCAAGTCCTAAAACACCATACGAACTTAGTCGAACCCTCAAATTACCTCAAACAATGCTAAAACCATGAATTATACCCCAATTCAAGCCTCATGAACTTTGAAATTTCTCATTTCTACAAATGACTCCGGAACCTATCAAATCATGTCTGATTGACCTCAAATTTTGCACACAAGTCATAAATAACATAATAAAAGTGTTCAAATTTTCAAAATTGGATTCCGACCCCGATATCAAAAAGTGAACCCCCTAATCAAACTTCCCAAAAATTCAACTTTCGGCATTTCAAGCCTAATTCCTCTACGAACCTCCAAATAATTTTTCGGACACACTCCTAAGTCCAAAATCACCATACGAAGCTATTGGAATTATCATAATTCGAATCCGAGGTCTTTTACACATAGGTTCACATTCGGTCAACTTTTCTAACTTAATTTTTCAATTATGAGACTAAGTGTCTCATTTCATTCCGAATTCCTTCCAGGCCTAAACCAACTATCCCGGTAAGTCATAAAATAACTGTAAAGAATAATTTGAGCAGTAAATGGGGGAACGGGGTTATAATACTCAAAATAACCGGCCGGATCGTTACATTCTTCCCCCCTTAAACAAACGTTCGCCCTCGAATGGGTTTAGAATAATACATGGAGTCTCAAATAAGTATGGATATTTGCTCCACATCTCCTGCTCAATCTCCCAAATAGTTCTCTGGCTAGTTGGCCTTTCCATTGCACCTTCACTGATGCTATGCTCTTCGACCTCAACTTTCGAACATGCCGGTCTAAAATAGCCATCGGCTCCACATCATAAGTGAAATTACCGTCCAGCTGCACTGTGCTGATATCCAAAATATGAGACAGATCCCCAACATACTTTCGGAGCATGGATACATGGAACACTGGATGAACACCTGATAGACTAGGTGGTAAAGCAAGTTCAAAAGCCACCTCTCCAAAACTTTTAAGTATCTTAAAAGCCCAATATACCGAGGGCTCAGCTTGCCTTTCTTCCCGAACCTCAACACATCCTTCATAGGTGAAATCTTGAGCAGAACCTTCTCCCCAACCATGTGAACAACATCACGAACCTTCCTGTCGGCATAACTCTTCTGTCTAGACTGTGTCGTGCGAAGCCGTTCCTGAATTACTTTGACCTTCTCTAACGCATCCTGAACCAAGTCAGTACCCAATAGTCTAACCTCTCCCGGCTCAAACCAACCCATTGGAGACCGGCACTGTCTCCTATACAAAGCCTCATACGGAGCCATCTGAATACTCCACAGGTAGCTGTTATTGTAAGCAAACTCCGCGAGTGGCAGAAATTGATCCCAAGAACCCCCAAAATCAATGACACAAGCGCGTAGTATATCCTCTAATATCTGATAGTGCGCTCGGACTGTCTGTCCGTGTGAGGATGAAATGTTGCACTCAACTGAACCTGTGTGCCCAATTCTCGCTGCACTGCCCTCCAAAACTGTGAGGTAAATTGCGTACCCCGATCTGAAATAATGGACACCGGCACACCGTGTAGGCGAACAATCTCACGAATATAAATCCCAGCCAACCGCTCTGAAGAATAATTAGTACTAACTGGAATAAAATGCGCGGACTTGGTCAACCAATCTACAATCACCCAAACAACGTCAAACTTTCTCAAGGTCCGTGGGAGCCCAACTACGAAGTCCATGGTAATACGCTCCCACTTCCACTTCGGAATTTCAAGTCTCTATAGTAATCCGCCCTGTCTCTGATGCTCGTACTTTACTTGTTGATAATTTAAACATCGAGCTACAAATCCAATTATATCTTTCTTCATCCACCTCCACCAATAGTGCTGCCTCAAATCTTGATACATCTTCGCGGCGCCTGGATGAATAGAGTACAGCGAACTGTGAGCTTCCTGGAGAATCAACTCACGCAAACCATCTACATTAGGCACACATAGCCTGCCCTGCATCCGTAATACACCATCATCTCCAATAGTGACTTCCTTGGCATCACCGTGCCGAACCATGTCCTTAAGGACAAGCAGATGTAGATCATCATGCTGGCGCTCTCTGATGTGATCATATAAAGAAGACCGAGAAACCACATAACCCAAAACTCTATTCGGCTCGAAAACATCCAATCTAACAAACTGATTAGCCAAGGCCTGAACATCCAAGTCTAAAGGCCTCTCTGTTACCGGTAAGTATGCTAAGCTGCCCAAACTTTCCGCTTTACGACTCAAGGCATCGGCCACTATATTGGCCTTTCTGGGATGATAGAGAATGGTGATATCATAATCCTTAAGCAACTCTAACCACCTTCGCTGTCGCACATTAAGATCCTTCTGTTTAAACAAATGTTGTAGACTCCGATGATCGTTATATACTTCACACTGGACATCGTGCAAGTAATGCTGCCAAATTTTCAAGGCATGAACTATAGTTGTTAACTTAAGATCGTGGACTGGATAATTCTTCTTATGTGCCTTTAACTGTCTGGACGCATAGGCAATCACCCTACCGTCTTGCATCAACACTGCGTCGAGACCAATACGCGACGCATCACAATATACAGTATAAGACTCTGAACCTGTAAGCAACACCAATACTGGAGCTGTAGTCAAAGCTGTCTTGAGCTTTTGAAAGCTCTCTTCACATTCATCCGACCACCTGAACGGAGCACCTTTCTGGGTCAATTTAGTCATAGGCGATGCAATAGACGAGAAACCCTCCACAAAGCGACGATAATAACCGGCCAAGCCGAGAAAATTCCGAATCTCAGTAACTGAAGATGGTTTGGGCCAATTTTGAACTGCCTCTATTTTCTTCGGATCCGCCTTAATTCCTTCACTGGACACTATATGTCACAAGAATGCCACCGAACTAAGCCAGAACTCACACTTAGAGAATTTGGCATAAAGTTCTACTCCCTCAGCCTCTGTAATACAATACCCAAGTGTTGTGCATGCTCCTCCTGGCTACGTGAGTACACCATAATATCATCAATAAATACCACTACAAATAAATCAAGATATGGATTGAATACACTATTCATCAAATGCATAAATGCTGATGGGGCATTGGTTAGCCCAAAAGACATCACACGAAATTCATAGTGGCCATAACGAGTTCTGAATGTCGTCTTCAGAATATTCGAATCCCGAATTTTCAACTGGTAATACCCAGATCTCAAATCAATTTTGGAGAACACTCTCGCTCCCTGAAGCTGGTCAAATAAATCATCAATACGGGGCAAGGGATATTTATTCTTGATTGTAACTTTGTTCAACTGCCTATAATCGATGCACATCCGCATAGTACCATCTTTATTTTTCACAAACAGAACCGGTGCACCCCAAGGTGACACAGTAGGCCTAATAAACCCCTTTTCAAGTAGTTCTTGAAGTTGCTCTTTCAATTCTTTTAACCCAGCTGGTGTCATACTATACGGAGGAATAGAAATGGGTTGAGTCCCCTGCACCAAGTCAATACCGAAATCAATATCCCTGTCGGGTGGCATACCCAGCAAGTCTGCAGGAAATACATCCGAAAATTCTCGAACGACCGATATTGAATCAATAATAGGAGTATCTACAGCAACATCTCTCATAAAGGTCAAATATGCCAAGCATCCCTTTCCAACCATACGTTGGGCCTTCAAATAAGAAATTACCCTGCTAGGAACAAGATCTAGAGAACCTCTCCATTCAACCTTTGGCAACCGCGGCATCGTCAACGTCATGATTTTTGCGTGACAGTCCAGAATAGCATGACATGGAGACAACCAATCCATACCTAGGATTACATCGAAATCAACCATACCGAGTAATAAGAGATTAACTCTAGTCTCCAGTTCCCCAATAGTTACCACACACGACCGATACACATGATCCACAGTAATAATATCGCCCACCGGTGTAGATACACAAACAGGTGAAACTAAGGACTCATATGGCATATCCAGATAATGAGCAAAATATGATGATACATATGAATAAGTGGAACCAGGGTCAAATAATATAGAAGCCTCCATGTACCACACTGAAACAATACTTGTGATCACTGCATCTGAGGCAACAGCATCTGGCCTGGCAGGAAAAGCATAGAATCGGGCCTGACCGCCACCTGACCGGCCTCCCCCTCTTGGGTGACCCCTAGCTGCCTGACCCCCACCCCGAGCTGGCTGAGCGGGTGGTGTAAATGTTGGTGCTGGTGTCGTTGGTCGAGAACTCTACTGTAGAGCCCTACTCAACAACCTAAGACAATCTCTCTTTAAATGAACCAATTCTCCGCACTCGAAACAACCCCTCCTCTGACGGAACTGCTGCTCCTAATAACCCGAAGAATTACCTGTAGAAGCTTGAGCAGACGAGGCATGATGAGAACTCTACGCTGGTAGGGCACTGAATGAAGACTGGCCTGAGTGAGCACTGTTAGAACCGTGGCTAGCTGATGCACCACGATGAGCTGGGCGACCTATCTGAGCGTGTCTATAAGAATGCCCCCTACCGCGGTAAAACTGACCCCTTGAAGGAACACTGCTGAAATCACCTGAACCACGAGGCCTCTTAGCCTCCCTCTCAACCCGTTCCTGACTGCGAACCATCTCAATCTGACGAGCAATGTCGACTACCTTGTCGAAAGTAGCACCAGACACTCTCTCTCTCTCTAGTAATGAGTAATCACAGCTAAAAAGTGACGCCATCTATGCACCTCCCGATCCTTTCCCTGTCTGTGGGAATCAACTAGAAAGCATGACGGGCCAATTCTGAAAATCTCATCTCATACTGTGTCACGGACATATCACCCTGACGAAGCTGCTCAAACTGCCTTCGCAGCTCCTCTCTGGGGGACTGAGGCATGAACTTCTCCAGGAATAGACCGGAGAACTGCTTCCAGGTAAGGGGTGTTGCACCGACTGGCCTACACCTCTCGTAAGACTCCCACCATCTGAAGGCAGCCCTAGAAAACTGAAAAGTAGTGAATGAGACCCCACTGGTCTCTAGAATACTCGTTGTCCGAAGCATCCTCTGACACTTATCCAGAAAAACCTTGGGCATCCTCTGACTCAGCACCGCTAATGATGGAGGTCGAAGCCTCTCAAACCTCTCAAGTCTTCTTTGCTCATCATCTGCCATAAAAGAACTACCGGGGCCTGAGCAGCTGTAACCGGCTGGGCTGGTAGTGCCTCCGGTATATGAAGTCCTTGTACTACCTGGTCTAGAGTACGGGCAACAGGGGTATGAGTACCTCCCCCGGCCTGAGAACTGGCAGGTGTGGCCTGAGCCGAAACCACCTGAGCCAGACCAGTGCAAGCTACCAATATCTGGGCCAAAGTCTCCTGAAGGCCTGGAATCTCAATGGGCACAGTTGGTTCCTGAGGTGATCTTGTCGGCTCAGCTATATCTGGAATCTGCTCCTGAGTTGGAGCAACTGGTGGTACTACAGGTGCTGGTCCAACTGTGGTACGAGCTACACCTCGACCTCTACCTCGACCCCGACCTCTACCACGGCCCCGGACTCTCGCGGCCTTAATTGATGGCACTGGTGGCTGACTGTCTGATCCGGTATTGCGTGTTCTCACCATCTGTGAGAGAATAGACTAACAGAAATTTAGTTTCCAGAATTAACAAATTCGCACGACGGAATACAAGAAAGTAAAATTTTCCTAAGAGTTCTGTAGCCTCTCGAAAATAAGTACAGATGTCTCCGTACCGATCCGCAAGACTCTACTAAACATGCTCATAACTCCTGAGACCTATGTAACATAAGGCACTGATACCAATTTGTCACGACCCAAAATCCTAACCTGTCGTGATGGCGTCTATCTCGATACTAGGCAAGCCGATAGTCTCAATAAATCATAATTTCTCTTAAGTTTGAAAATATGATATTTAACTACGATAAAAAATCCCACAAATAATGATACGAACACTCCCCAAAACCTGGTGTCACTAAGTACATGAGCATTTAATATGAATACAAGTCTGGAAAATACGGTCTATGATAATCTGAGACCAAATACTATAAATAAGGAGATAGGGAAGGAGAGGCAAGGTCTGCGAAATACGGCAGCTACCTCTGAATCTCTGAAAAGTCAACTGTGCAAGAAAATCAACATCCGCTATGTCCGGGAATACCTGGATCTGCACACGAAGTGCAGGGTATAGTATGAGTACAACCAACTCAGTAAGTAACAATAATAAATAAGGAATTGAAGATAATGACGAGCTACACAGTTATAGTTCATTTTCAGTAATTCCAACAGAGAATAGACATGCTTTTAAATCCAGCAGTTTAAGTCAAATCAATTTATACAGTTCATGTAATTCGGATATAAAATCTTTCAGAGAATTTCACAATAATGACAAATAGCAACTCAGTGCAACAACAAATGAAAAGCATGTACACCCTCTCAGGCCCACAATCACTCCACTCATCACAACAACTCAACCACTCGGCTCTCAACCCTCAGCACTCACACTCAAAGGGTACTCGTGCTCACTAGGGTGTACAGACTCCGCAGGGGCTCCTACAGCCCAAGCGCCATAATCTGCACGGATAACTTACGTACTGCACGAACAAATCACGTGCTATAATATCCTGCACGGACAACTCACGTGCCATAATATCCTTACCTACTGATAGGCCCTCGACCTTTCTTAGTCCTCAACCTTCCCAGTATCTCGGGCTCTCAAAAATCACAAAGATCAACCCAAACAAAGATAACATAGTGTATCAACAAATATCCAGAAAGACTGAGGTATAATACGCAAGAAAAATCATGATTGAGTATAAGACATCAATTAGCAAATAATTCAACAAGTACGCGACCTCTGCGGGCCTCAACAATACTATAACATAGCTTAAGCATGATTTCTAACATGATTTACAGCCAAATTTCTTCAACATATAAAACTTCATATAGCTACAATAAATTATTCAACTATATAGTTTACCCGAGATGGACCAAGTCGTAATTCTCTCGGTGCACGCCCACACGTCTGTCACCTAGCATGTGCGTTACCTCCAAAATATTCACATGACACAAAATTTCGGGGTTTCATACCCTCAAGACCAGATTTAAAACGGTTACTTACCTCAAGCCGTGAAACTCTTATTCTATAATGTCCTTTCCTCGTGAATTGTCCTCCCAACGCCTCGAATCTAGCCACAAATAATTCGTTTCAGTCAATAAAATTCATTGGATTTAATACCATAAGAAAATGCTAATTTTCCATACAAAATCCGAATTTTAGCTCAAAAATCTCCTATGGGGCCCACATCTCGGACCTCGACAAAAGTTATAAAAATACGGAAGCTCATTCAACCATGAGTCTAACCATACCAATTTTATCAAAATCCGACCCCAACTCGACCCTCAAATCTTCAATTTAAACTAAGAGGGTTTTCAAACTTTTTCAACTTAATTCACCAAATAAATGATAAAAACAACCATGGATTCGGGTAATTTAACCAATATTAAGTTAAGAACACTTACCCTGTTGTTTTCCTTGAAAATCTCCTAAAAATAACCTCTTCCCGAGCTCAAATCCGTCAAAAACTAAAAATGGGACAAAGTCCCATTTTCAGAACTTAAGCTCTCTGCCCAGACATTTGCTTTACGCGATCGCGAACATTCCCACGCGATCGCGAAGAACAATTTTCCATCGCCCAAATTTTACTCTACGTGATCGCGGACTTTCTCATGCGATCGCGATGCACAATATCACAGACCTACGCGATCGCAGACTCGTCCACGCGATCGCGAAGCACAAAATACGAACGCGACCTTCTTCACGCGTTCGCGAGTCACAAAATCCCAGAGCTACGCGATCGCATCCCGCTTCACGCGATCGCGAAGCACAAAATGCCACTGCCTCATATTACCCTACGCGATCACAGATATCCCCATGCGATCGCGTAGAACAAAACCTCCACTGACTAACTAAGCATACGCGATCGCAGACTCATTCACGCGATCGCGTAGAAGGAAAACATCATCATATATCATAAAATTCCAATAGTTGTTCAAGTCCAAATTTTTAATCTGTTAACCATCCAAAAATCACCTGATTCCTCCGGGACCTCAACCAAATATACCATCAAGTCCTAAAACACCATACGAACTTAGTCGAACCCTCAAATCACCTCAAACAACGCTAAAATCATGAATTATACCACAATTCAAGCCTAATGAACTTTGAAATTTCTAATTTCTACAAATGACTCCGTAACCTATCAAATCACGTCCGATTGACCTCAAATTTTGCACACAAGTCATAAATAAAATAACAGAGGTATTCAAATTTTCAGAATCAGATTCCGATACCGATATCAAAAGTCAACCCCCGGGTCAAACTTTCCAAAAATTCAATATTCGGCATTTCAAGCTTAATTCCTCTACGGACCTCCAAATAATTTTTCGGACACGCTCCTAAGTCCAAAATCACCATACGGAGTTATTGGAATTATTAAAATTCGAATTTGAGGTCTTTTACATATAGGTCCATATCCGGTCAATTTTTCTAACTTAATTTTTCAATTGTGAGACTAAGTATCTCATTTCATTCCGAATTCCTTCCGGACCCGAACCAACTATCCCGACAAGTTATAAAATAACTGTAAAGTATAATTTGAGCAGTAAATGGGGGGTCGGGGTACAATACTCAAAATGACCGGTCGGATCGTTACAACAGAAGTATTTTGGAGTTTTTCTATCAGTCTTTTTGGGAGAAATTTTTGTTGAATTACTTATTTTAATACAAGTCAAGAAAATGATGATGCTTATAAACTTAGTTATAGAAAAAAGAATATAATTGGCTTCTAGCTAATGGAATATTTTATTCCTTTCCCTATTTTCTTTAATCTTTTATGTCTCTCTCTATTACCTTTTTCAACATCTAGAAAGACATTTCTCAAAAAATATTTTTGACTATTTTATGTAGAAGCTCTAAAGAACTAATCGTGGAGAGAAACTTGGTTTGAGGCTTTTAAGAGAGAGATTTGAAGGGGGAAAGCTAAACTAGGTTCGGTATATGTACTAGTGCTAAAATATTTTTGAACTCAAAAAAGATTAAAAAAAAAAAAAAAAAAAAAGAGAAAACCAAATCGAGCACTAAATACAGAATACTAAACTATCATGAATTCAAAGAGGAAAAAAATAAAATGAAAATGAGCATCATTGCTGCTGGAGCTGGGTCTTGAACCCCGGTGATCTTGGGAGGGAGCTACAAATGCTCCAAGTCAAACCAACCCAGCAATCCAGCTTTTTTGTTTGAGGGGCACATTAAAATTATTTAGGGGGTCCTTGATGTATATATAAATATACATACACACTTTTTGCCGAAGCTAACGGGTTCTGGTGACCCCTCTAGTGACCATGTAGGTCTGCCTCTGACTGCAGCCCTGAATTCTTGCTTTTGAAGAGGACATGTGCAGCGTTTTCAAGAGGTTAGTAGTTCTAATCTCGTAATTTTATATCGTTGTCTAGTCTATGTGCATGTGATGTTTGAATTGTATGCTTGCTTTCGCTGCGCATGTTCTAACAATATACATAAAATATATAAATTTTATACTCTTCTGTCTTTATGTGATATAAATAATTTCGACCACCGGCTAAAAGTGATCTTTGCTTCCTAAAATTATTTGACATTGTGTTCGATCTAAAATTCCAGCTTCAAGTGTTTCACGCAGCTTTTCTTTTAGAATTTGTAAGTTGCCTATCGATGTGGTAACAAGTTGTGATATTATAGTCACGGTGTCATTTGGTGTTCTTAATATGTCACATTAACCAAATTGTTAATTTAATATTGCATCAATTTGGTTTAGTGACATGGAGTGAATTGAATTATAAAACTATAGACAGAGTTGGTGAGGTAATTGATGGACTAGGTCGTGGTATTGGGTCTGTTTTTTTATGGTATACTATATCTCGTGAACTAATTGAATTAAATTAGAAAAGAAATATGAAAAGTATACGTAGGTACGTAGTCTTCTTTTTCTAATTTATATTTTTAACATAAAGATTTATTTGGATTCGATGTTTACATCCACTCATTAGTTACATGATACTTGTCATTACACACACTTTGATCACTAAATCACTATGAAATAATATACATTTTCATCTTTTAATATTACATAGTGAGAATTCCGTCATTGTGTTTGTTTCTAACTTTTTACCCATGTAGTTTCATTTGATTTTGTTTTTTGGGCCTTTTCTTATTATAGTTTTGGATTTGGAAAACCTAGTTGATTTGGCTCAGACTTTGTATTTATGTTAAGAAACTCATTCAACATATATAAATAAGAAATTTTTTTGTTCCTATACACTATTTGAAATTTTATTATCAAAAATATCCATGTTTAGTTAATTATCCGATTTAAACAAGTTTTATCTACAAAATATATATATTCCACTTTAAAAGGTTCTCAATCTATTATTAGTGCATTCAATCAAGAGATTTAGTTACACCCTTTCCTCTCTTTTTTTCTCTTTTCTCTTTCTTCTCTTCAGAATATTGGTACGGGATCCCCTCCAGTAAAGATTGCTCCAGTATCCTTCAATAGGGTTTTCATCCTTTGACACGTATCCTGCTCTCTAATTGATGGATGAGATTTATTTAATTAAAATTAATTTAACCATGGTTACGTCTCTCTTCTTGAAACAGAGACAACAAATCATCGTTGACTACTTTGACAGAACGCCTTTGTGGCATCTTCCTTCGCATATTTCTTCCATTTTTCAACACAAATACCTCATCAAATCAAATATTTTCTGTGTAAGGTAATTTTGATATTGGAAATCCTTACCAACAGTAAGACAAAATGGAAAAAACCATCTTCTTTATACTTAAATTTTAAAACGAGTAAAGTGAAAATAACAGTGGTTGTAATAGACTTAAAAGTATTTTCATCAAACTTTCCTATTGTATATTTTTTTTATACAATTAAATATAACTATAATATCATACAACTTAAATACAAATTTTATACAAAATTTTATACAATATGCCTTTTGTATATTTTGTATCTGATTTATACATAGTAAAAATAAATTTCATACAACTAATTATATATTATACAACTTATCTACAACTTTCACACATTATTTCTACCCAGTTATATACAACTACAATATTATACCACTTAAATATAATTTTTATACAAATTTTATACAATATATCTTTTGTATATTTTGTATCTGATTTATACATAGTAAAAATAAATTTCATACAATTAATTATATATTATACAACTTATCTACAACTTTCATATATTATTTCTACCTGGTTATATATAATTACAATATCATACAACTTAAATATAATTTTTATATAAATTTTGTTCAACTTTCATATAATATTTAAATAAAAAAATATATATAAATAACATAATATAATTTACCTACAATTTTACTATAACTTTACTACAATTTCGTAAGTATAATGTATATCATGTCTTCTTCTTCTTCTTCTTCTTCCTCTTCTTCTTCTTCTTCTTCTTCTTCTTCGAGTTTCAATCTGAAATTCAGCCAAAATCAAGTCTATTCTTCACCAAACACCATCAAAATTGAGATATAAACTCCAAACAATATTCTCAATTGTTTGCAACAACATCCAATCCAAACAATAATGGTTTTTGAAAATTCAAATTCGAATTCAAAGCTTTAAAACTTTTTAATGGTTGTCAATGGTGGAGAGTCAAATACTTTCAAAATTTATTGATTGATAGTTTCAATTTGAATACCAATTGTGCAATATTACTGGAATTTGAACACCAATTGTGCAACACCTTCATCTCTACATTACTGAAATTTCAATAAGCATGGAATTGCTGCTCTCTTTCCCTTTGCTCTACATTACTGGAATTAGGGATTGAGAGATAGAGAGAGACATAGATAGAGAGAGACGGATAGAGAGAGCGCGGGAGGGAGAGAGAATAAGGATGAAAAATAATTAATTCATAATATAAAAGGATATTCATTTAATTTCTAAAGTGTATATAATTGATAAATTTGTATATATTATGAACCCAATAAGCATAAAGAATTGTGATTCAAAACTTATAAACTAAAAATCCTGGCTCCGTTTGTGACCATACGTACATGCAATATTTTCGCGATTGAGAGAATATCAACAGACATATAGGAAAGTTATTTGGAACGGGAAGATAATTCTTTTTGAAAATGAAACGAGATTTCTCTTCTTTTTTGTTAAATTGTGAAATAAAACCTTATTTTAACATTAAATTTTACAAAAGTAGGTAACGCTTTGAAATTCTTTTTTTTTTTTAAATTATTAGGCTTAGAAATATCTTGTTATATTATATTGACTTGAATCATAAAACTGCAAAATGTTGGTAGGAAATGTACAAGGACGTTCTGACAAGTTAACAACATACCAAAAATGGATGTGAAGAGACAAGCTGTGATGTTAAGACGTGTCTTTTGAACATTGAATTGGAAGGGTAGATGCAGTAGATATTGACTTTTATCTTTTCCCCCACACTGTATTTATTCGGCCCATCGTTAAGCACGAGTTTAGACGTAAAATATTATAATTTTTGAAAAAAAAATAGTATTTGGAGTTAAATTAAAAATTAATATTTAAAATTTAAAATTATATTTGGACATACATTTCACTTAAAATAAATTTGTAATTTTATGAGTGGGGAAACAAAAATTTCTGAAAATTTGAAAAAGTGGCCAAAACCACTTTTTGATTTTTGAAAAATTTATTTTCGAAAAATTTTCAAAACATGCAAAATTTCATGAACAAACACGTTTTTGAAAAAAAAATCAAAAGAAAAAAAGAAAAAATGTCTATGAACAAACGGGTCCTAAGTTTATCTATTATCATATGATGCTATTTTTTATATTCGAAAATAATTTAACTTTATATATTTTTTTAAATATTATTTATTCATGGACATAAAAAGCTCATGAGATATTTAAAACTGCATATTACCAAAAACAAAATGAGATATTTATACTATGTCTCCGTCAAACGCCGCCAAATTAATAAAAATGGAGGAAGAATTACATAAACAGTAGCACTATCTCAATTTGAATAACCATTAAACTTCGTCAACCTTGTCAAAGTAACGCCTGATAGATACTAACTCAACTAATATAGACAAGGGAATAATTCCATGTTTTCACATTGGAGAAAATGAAAGCAAAGAAAAGAGAATGTTCTATACTATGACTTGATTAAAATCATTATCCTTTTAACATTTAGGTTCGATACTATTATAAGGTAGAACGTTAGCTCATGCAACTGTAGCTCTAAAATTTCAACGAATCAGCAAATGAATATTTTTTATTAATGGCATTTCTTGTTACGGTTAAATTTCGTTTACTACTAATTCTACAATTTCTTAGGAAAAAAAGTCTCTCTATTTTTAACCGCATGTTCACCTTTCTTCTTTAATTTGTTACAAAATTTTGAAGTATTTCCTTTTCTTTGTTCAAATTAATAGAATCCAATACTTTGCTGTTTGAATTTTTTTTATAATTGAATAATTACATAATTCCTATTTGTAACTCCTATAATATGTTTTAAATATATTATACATAAATTAAAACAAAATGTTTAATTCAAGGTAAAGAGGCATCAATATCCGTGAATAATTATTTAAGAGACATAAAGTAATGAACTTATAGAAAAAATTCTAATATAAATACAAAATCAAACAATTTTTTTGATGAGTTCGTCTAAACCCATATATAAATTGTAATTACACATATAGTTTGCAGTTTTGGACTGTCCCGCACCTAAATCCAAATTGTGTAGAGTTAACAAGAGACAAGTAGCTAGGGAGACTACCTCAAATCTTCATTTACTTTTTCTTCTCGTTTTGAGAAAATGGTCAAACCATCCAACCTACAACTTACCTACCTATCCCTAGCCTGTAATTGACTTATATAAAAGTGAATCCACCCCCCTCCCCCAAAAAAAATCCCCACCCCAAGCGAAGAAGAAAAGAGCAGTAATATATTGATGGGCAAAGGGTCAAATATATTCTTGTACTTTCGAAAATGGTCTAAGAATATCCCTCGTTATTCTATTGGGTTATCCATACCCCCGCAGTCATACTTTGGGTTCAAATATACCCCTCATTTTAAACGGAGGGACACGTGTCATCGTCCTATTGGCCAATTCTAAATATCTCCTAATTAATTAAAAAGACCCATTACCCATACCCGAAAAGCAATTTTCTGAAGTAATTTTTTTTTGTAAAAACTGAAAAAAACTGATTTTTTTTTTAGTAAAAACTGAAAAAAAACGAAAATATTTTTTTCTAGTTTTTACAAAAAAACTACTTTAAAAAAAACTGAAAAATATTTTCTAAAACAATATTTTGGTAAAAATTAAAAAAAAAACTGAATGTTTTTTTTTTTACTAAAAACTGAAAAATCTAAAATATTTTTTTCCAGTTTTTAGAAAAATATTGCTTTAAAAAAAACTGAAAAGTAATTTCTAAAGCAATTTTGTTTTGTAAAAACTAAAAAAAAAATTGAAAAGTAATTTTTCAAAGTAATATTTTTGTATAAACTGAAAAAATAAATATATTTTTTTTTCAGTTTTTAGTTAAAATAATTTCAGTTTTTTCCAGTTTTTAATTGCTTTAAAAAATTATTTTTCAGTTTTTTTTTTCCAATTTTTACAAAAATATTATTTTAGAAAATATTTTTCAGGTTTTTTGTAAAAACTGAAGAAAAAAAATATTTTCGTTTTTTTAGTTTTTTTAAAAACAAATTCAGTATTTTCCAGTTTTTATAAAAAAAATTGCTTTAGAAAATTAATTTTCGGGTATGGGTAATGAGACTTTTTAATTAATTATGAGATATTTAGAATTGGCCAACAGGACGTTTAGATGAGGGGTATATTTGAACCCAAAGTATAACTGTAGGGGTATAGATAACCCAATAGTATAACGAAGGGTATTTTTAGACCATTTTCGAAAGTATATGGGTATATTTGAACTTTTTGCCGTATATTGATTTGTCCCTATCAATTTGAAGGTGACTTGCATGCCCAATAATTACCATATTGATATTAGTCCAATGCAATGATTACTTACATTGCAAAATCTATAGAATATGATTAATAACAATATCGTTTCAATTTCAAACAACTTGAAATTGGTATAAAAATTCTCCTTCTTATGCCACTTCAATTAAATTGAGAAAATAAAGGTTAAATTGCTCTCACGAAATGATTAAATATATGTTCAAGAAAGTTTCTTCAATTTCGTAACTCTACGTGAGTGTAAGCCACATGATATCTATTAAGTTGGAGGGATGAGTCAAATGTTCTTACATCAACTTAAATGCCCGACCAATAATATTGGTAAAATAGAGGAAACATAAACGTTGTTAATTATCTTTTTGTTTTACACCAAAATGTTATTCGGCATGCAGACCAATGAAACTTGGAAGAAACACGAATTGCCAAGCTGGCAAAATGAAGAATTTTTGGAGTAACAACTTGGCTAAGAATGTAAACAAGTGAGACACCGAAATCACCATTTGAAATTTATAAGTCGTATAGCAATTCTAAATTAATATATAAAAATAATTTAAATCATACAGGATCTAAAAAAATCGCACCCCAATGGAAGCGTAATATACGTAACATATTCTAATGTAAGTATCAACGATTGATTTCATAGCTCGAACCTATTGATCACACGAAAATAACTTTACTATTAATGCAAGGCTCTCTTTCCACCTTGTAATATGATTTAATGAATAAACTCTTTTCACCTTTAATTATATATTTTAAATTACAAATTTAATTAATGGTAAATTTTTAATAAAAATGATTTTTCATTATAATTTTTTTTAATACAAATTTAAATTAATCTGACTAGTGATTTCGAATATTAGACCTCTTTGACCTATGATCACTTTGGAAATCGGTCAAACCATCCAACCTACCAACTTACTACCCACCCCTCTTTGACTAATAAAAAAATTGACCCCCCCCCCCCCCTCGCCCGACCCCCTCAAGCCTCCGCGTCCAATTAGAAGAAACGTGGACTCACTTATGTCATATATTGCGTATTTTCATTAAAAATCTACTAGGACGTGGAACTAAAATTACAATCATCAAATTACTCGAAGTTGGAAATATATAGGGGAAATATATTCGTATTATGTACACAAAATGTGCTTGAGAGCAGTGACGGATGTAGTGTTAAAGTGATGAGTTCAATTGCACCCATAACTTTCAAACGTGAAATATAATTTATATATAAAAATTTATTAAATTTACAATAAATAATAGATATGAAGCTATAACTTTAAAAATATAATAAGTTCAATACTAAAAATCTTAAATATATATTGAATCTATAAAATTTAAATCATGGATCTGAATCTGTTCGAGAGTACTGCAGGCCAATGACCAGTGGGAAGAAGCACGTATATAAAGTTTTTCAAGGTTACTCTTGGCCGCCGGCCTAATCTAACTTCACTTTCTTATCAGCAGACTAATATTATTCAAGAGAGGGGCGGCTCAACGAAGTTAATGGCCTAAAATCAAATTGTATTAAGAGGCCTATTTCACAAAATTCATGTAACAGTAAGACACAAAAGATCTCCTGTTCTGATTAATGGGTCAATTAAACATTAGAAAGTAGCTAAATCAAAAAAACAGAGCTTGAAATTGGAAAGCGAAATCTCAAAGTCATGTGAAAGGAGAAAAAATTAGAACGGAAGAGGAAAATAAATATACTACTAACAAGACGGTGATTTATCGCTCTTTACTCACTCATCTGTGCATTCTTAACCAAATATTAAAATTTGGACTCTTAAGAGTAATCGCATAAGATATATACTAATACATAATAGGGATCTTTACACAAATAGCCGGTCATATTCACTATTTACGTTTTCTGGTCATATATATAGATTATACATTGATTACACATAATTATTCATATATAATACATAAATTATGCATATGTTATACCTTCATCGACTATTTTTTATTTAAATAGTTGGATGAACGGCTATTTGGGTTAATTTTTCTACATAATAATATAGTAATTTTTCTACATAATAATATAGTATAATATTTTTGTGGGCCCTCTAGAATTTGGGGCCCAAGACAATGGTTTGAGCAGCCTTACCCTCCAGCCGGCCCTGGTTCAAGAACAAATTGCCCTTCCTTGTTTTCGGCATTTTTATATTATGAAATATCGCCCACGTAAAAATTAGCATTTGAAACTACTATAGATTATCAGGAAATTATAAAAAGCTAAAAGGAAAGAACAGGAACAAAATATAAAATTTGGTCGGTCGATTGGAACTAATTATATTCGCTATCCAAAAAATATATAAAATATATATATTATATTTATATAATAAATATGTATACAAAAAATATATATTTTATCGGCTAATTATTTTTTGGAGTGGCTAAATATGTAGTAATTAACAAATATGACACATAATTAACTACATTTCTAACACAACCCTATAATGCTGAAACAATCATTCCCACAACTTTCTCCCCCTCAATTAATGCATTACCTGCTCTCATTAACTGCTTTTAACTCTAATTGTTATACTTATAATATATTAACTTTAATAATATATTGTGTTGTATAATTATTGAATACATGATGAATAGTAATGTTATATATGAATATACATTACTAGTATATATAATCCTTAACATATTTAAATGATAATATCTTTTCCTATTTTCGTTGGAAACTAATTCATTCCATAACGGATTTTATACTTTCCATATATGGATCTTTTTACTAGAAAAAAGAGTACTAGTACCTTTTTATACAACATAAACTCTAGCGAAAGTATACATCTTTATATTTTGAAAAAATAAAATACATATGTTTCATGAAAAATATAATGTATATTTGAGGTATATATACATTATAAACAATGTAATTTTATATAATTATTATACCAGGGAGTACTTTCTTATTAAAAAGATCAAAGGTATATTATTACATTAGTATTTCTTGAAATATCATTATACTAGTTATATATAATGTTATACCTTAATAACATTATATACATTGTATTTCTCTAAAAAAAATATTTTACGAGATATATATATAATATTATAACTTAATAAAATTATACCATGTATATTAATACATTAGTATACAAAGAAAGCTGCTATATACATCTTATATTCAGTGATTTGCCATGTAATTTGCAGTTTACGATAAGAAGGGAAGAGGAAATATTTTTAGGTAAGATTTTGCCTTCGTTGATGAGAGAAGGAACGAAAAGAGTGAGATTTTGGATTCGTTGTGATGGAGAGATTAGTAGAAATAATCACTATAATTTTGAAATTTTGGTGAAATATGGGAGACTTTTAATCTCTAATACATTATCCCTTGAATGTTTTAAAAAATAAAGACCGATGGTAATGTATCAATTTTGAGATATGCTATATATGTAAATGAATGTGCTATATATGAAATAAAACAAAAGTAATATTGTTTATATAAATATTTGCTTACTAATGGCTCTACATGGTAAACACATTGACACGGAGAAGGCCCATAACGACAATTACATAAGCAACATTTATTCCCAACTCCTTAGAGATGCCACTTTTCCCTAGTCTTCACTTGCAAATGATCAACTTTTTACTGTTTTTGCTTTGTTACTTTTATTTGCTGATTAGTAGGTGAAGTACGATCTTAATTATTTGTAACTTGTGGTTCATTTCCTTAATTTGTTGCCTTTATATTAATTCATTTAGCAAAAGTCAATGCAAGTTTTAGTTCTTGTTTCATAGAAGCGCCTTGCATCCAATAAATTTTTCAAACTTTTCTGTTCCTATTATTACAATTTACATTTTGAGATTTTGCTCAACAAGTAGTACAAACTCACCACCTTATCCTTAACCTACTACAGTGATAAGACAGTTTTCACGGGATTCACTATCATTTAATGTAGTTTAGTTTGATTTAAGTATGAAGTTTGAAAACATAAAAAAGAATTGCAACTTGCGGTCTTTAACTAAAGGGGTGCACACAAAAAATTCTTTTGTAATTTTGTGATCTTAAACATGTCATGTCTTGCCTATATGACTATTATTAAGGATAAAATAAAAATATTAGACTTGAGAAACTTACTAAATATTAAAAGTACGATATTCTTTATTAAACCGAATTAAAAAGAAAGTAATTAAGACACGTAAATTGAAATAAAGGAATTTATAAATATGTTTTCTCAAGGATAATTGTTTCCTCTATCAACTCCAAAACAATAGGGCTTTTTTCACTTTTAGTCTGCGCCAAAAACTATTTATATTCGGTAGCCGAAAAAATATATATAAAATTTGTATAATTTTTGTATATAACATACAGAATATAAATATATAAAAAATATATATTTTTCGGTTGTTAACCCATTTTAGCGACCAGTATTTAATTGGTCCAATCATGCAACTTCTATTCTGAGGAGCTAGATATTGGGCCACCATGGACATTAGCTAAGCCCAGGAGACTTGAGTACATTAAGGGGTCGTTTGGTAGGGTATATAAGAATAATGTTGAGTAAGATATTTTTGTAATGCATGGATTAGTAATACAAACATTAGTTATGCAGATATTATTTCGTATCCAATGTTTGGTGTGGTGTATTAAAAGATTAAAATGCATTGCATATTTTTTAAGAAAATTAGTTGTTTACAAAAATACCCTCCATATTCTTTAGCTTTATGAGACTTTAAGGATAATTTTGTCTTTAACCATGCTAATATATACATTAATAGCCTTGGTATTACTAATACCATGATTTTCTATGTATTAATTATACATAAGATAATACAACATCTTAATTATTAGTCCAAATCTTATGGGAACAATGTTGCAACTCCACATCTTAATTATTGGAGGAGTTGTGTTTGGATCTGATGGGCATGCAGTATGGGAAGCAGTGGCGAAGTTAGAAAATATTTCAAGGGTGTTCAAACTTGAACAAGAAAAATAAAAATTGTGGAGAGTGGAGCTCAAACCCGAGACCATGTGGCCCTCTTGACCACCCTTTGCCACTGAGCTATGATTCTTCATTGTTGTAAGGGTGTTCAATATGTATTACATACATGTAAATTTAAAATTTTACCTATATACACAGTGTTAATTTTCTTACATCTTCCGACGAAGGGTGGTCAGTTGACCACCCTTGCTACACTGTAGCTTCGCCCCTGATGGGAAGACCTACGGGAAAAGTTCAACTTATTATTAGTTAATGGATCTAGGTCTTACAATCTACACAAGAAAATTACAACTCTTTACCAAGATACTTCCCACATGTCTCTGTGTATTACACAAAAATGAAGGACCTTTGGCATCAGTTTGAGGCATTAGTCCCAGCGCTGTGTGATTGTGATTATGTTGTTCATATGAGAAGGCAAAAGTTGTATCAATTTAATATGGAATTAAGTGACTCATATTCCCAAGAACGAAGTCAAATATTAATGATATATTCTTTGCCTTCAGTCAGTAAGACATACTCAATGTTTATGATCAGTGACGAAAATTAGAGATCCATAGCCGCTACAACATGAAATTTTAGGTCTAAGATTCTGTTCGCTCTGAGAATTATGAGTCAATTGCTCTGTTTACCTCAAGGGCTGGTGGTTTTCAATCAAATTTTCAGCATAGTAATTTTCAATCTAATAACCTTCAATAATCTGGTGGATATCAGAAACCAACGAGAAACTATACTAAATTCTGTGAATTTTGCAAGAAGAAAGGTTAGACTTCATTTTTATTGTCTGTGAACACGTAAGACCAAATAAGAAAGTTTGACCAAGGGAAAGGTGTGAGACACTCCCCGTATTTCTAGCAAAATTGCTTTATCAACTTATCTTCATGACTTAAATTAATTTTTGGATATTTTCTATATTTTATTAATCTTAATGATTGCTTATGATCCGCTTGATTATTGATTGATTTTTGGAGCCTATCTTAAAATACTTAACAAGTCACGCGAATGTTTCCTCGTCTCTTTGGGTGTCATGGTTATGTCACGTGAAGATGTACATAATCAAAGACAACTGTAACTATTAATGTATTTTGTGTCATTTGGTTAAGTCGCAAGAATACGTACTTTACCTTTTATTAAGGGTCATGACTATGTTACGTGAACATATAAATATCAAAGACAATATATGATTAATTTAAGCACGCCTAAAGCTTTCTATCAAGTTTGAAGTTATTTGAGATGTTGATTAATAGGTGATGGACTATTTATTATTATTGGGCTCATAAATCTTAAAACTATTAAGTGTCAAAATTATAAGAGGAAAAATCATAACTAGCCATCCGCTAGAAACTAATATCAGCCGCTAGCCACAAATTACAATATGCATTTTATAGTCCAAAATCAATTATAACGGCTAGCCACCGAATTATACATCTGACCCATAAGTACAAACACAGATTCACTGGAGAAATAATTTTCAGCCCAAAATGGTTTAGCCAGAAAACTTCACCAATCGCAGCAGTGGCCGAAAAAGCTATATACCGGCCTGCCAAAATCCAAATAACAAGCAAACCATCTTTTAGATCTAGATTTTTATTATATCAAAAGCCCCAAAAACAGTAAATGAAATGAGAAGAAAGAGTTGCCGGATTTAATGGAGGGTCGCCGGTGTTTGAGCTTCAAAAACTCTTCCTCCTATTGTAGGAGGAAGTTGTATTCTCCTATTAGGTCTTTTTCTAGGTTTTGTAAAAATATACTAGTTGGGTACTTACAGTATCATGTGTTGCCAGCACAACATATTGGGTAAAAGGGTATGACACATTGAGGCGACAAGGTCCATTGTTTGTCGAACAAATACTCTTTGCTTTCTTTATGTTGTACATTGTTGATGAAATGTTCACATTCATGAGCAGTATGACATCTTTAGAGTTTTGATTTATGATGCCAATGTTGTACATGTCATCTTTCTCAATTCTGTATGTAGCTTCTATACCTTAACCAATGAGGTTCACATTAATTCAAGGTTGTAGGCAAATCTATTACAACCAGCTAGAAACAAAAGAAAGCAAGAGGAATTGTATAGGACTGTCACTATACAAAATATATACAAATAGACTGTCATTATACAAAAAAATATACTAAATAGACTGTCACTATACAAAATATATACAAAATAGACTGTCACTATACAAAAAATATATAAAATAGACTGTCACTATACAAAAATATACTAAATAGGCTGTCACTATACATTTTATATACAATAGACTGTCACTATACAAAATATATACTAAATAGACTGTCACTATACAATAATTTATACAAAATAGACTATCACTATACAGAAAATATATAAAATAGACTGTCAATATACCAAAAATATACGAAATAGATATTTCGGGCTATTAAATGTAATATATTTGGGCCGGAGGTCCATTTCGTGTCAATGGGGAAAAACATGGGCTGTTAAAATTTTGAGGGGCTATAGAGGATAGTTTTCTCAAATTATTATCAGAAAATTTGGTGCTTCTTGTTGATTTCTTCAGAAAATATGGGACCAGTAGAAGTCTTAAAGGAGTAATACCCACTATATTCTTCTCCATTATGTATATAATACGCCACTATCCTACGTATTATGTATGTAACGACATAATAGGTCGTTTTGAGTTCTAACTTCCTATTTTGTTATTTGAGAACTTACATAGTGTTATTTGATAATTTATGACTTGCGTGCATGGTCCATTTTGAGTTTTAGAAAGTTTAAGTTTGATTTTTCAAAGAAAACTTGTTTTTTGAATTTAAAAGTTGTTAGAGTTGACCACGATCAATAATCTTGGTAAAAGACCTCGGATCAGTGTTTTGATGATTCCCGTAGGAATCGTATGATGATTTTGGACTAGTATGCATGTTTGGTTGGAGTTCTCGGGGAAAAAATAAAAGTTATGAATTTTGAAATCTTTGAGTTTTGACGTGTAATTCTTGATTCTTGATATAATTTTGGTGTTTTGAGCCCACGAGCGAGTTCATATGAAGTTTATATACTTGTATGAATGTTTGGAGTGGGGCCCAGGGGCTCGGGTGAGCTTCGTAGTGGTTTTCGTCCCTACGAATTATATGTACATGTGCGAAATAATTATATGTACATGTGCGAAATAATTAAAAATATATGCATATGATGGGTCAGAATTTTAGTTTTCTTTTAGGAAAAAAAAAAGCATGCATCTGTCATTCTAATTTTATTATGCAAATTGACATGTAAAATTTAGTTTTCTTTTTTGGAAAAAAAAGCATCATCAAATCAGATTATGATTTTATTATACAAATAATTTTCATTATTAATAGGCACAGAATTATAGGGCTGCTCTCACATTGTAACAATGGAGAAGCAAGGCTTACAATTGCCTCTAGCTAGTGATGGGCCATGAGCAACAACTACTAATATTCTTGTAAAAATTGCATGGGCGTCCTATTTGGTCGCCCCTTTTTAACTTATACCCGTTTTATTTTTTCATTTGTATCCATACCCATTTTTTTTGTTAAAAGCATTTTAAAAAGACGACTTTGCCCTTCTTTAATAAAAGACTATTGATAAACTGCAGGACAAAAATTTAAGCATATTTAGGCTGAAGTTTTAGCAAATAAACTAAAATATTTCAGCTTATTTAGACTGAAGTTTCGGATAAAACTCACGACAAAACTGTAGACTGCGTTACAAAACTTCAGCATGTTTAGTCTGAAGTTTTAGCAAATGAACTAAATAACTTCAGCATGTTTTGTCTGAAGTTTTAGCAAATAAACTAAATAACTTCAATAAGCATTAACAAAAACTCATTAGAAAATTACATACTACAACACAAAAACTTAAGCATGTTTAGTCTGAAATTTTAGCAAATAAATTAAAAAACTTAAGCATGTTTAGTTTGAAATTTTAGTAAATGAACTAAATAACTTAAGCATGTTTAGTATGATGTTTTAGCAAATGAACTAAATAACTTAAGCATGTTTAGTCTGAAATTTTAGCAAATGAACTAAATAACTTAAGCATGTTTAGTCTGAAATTTTAGCAAATGAACTAAATAACTTCAGCATGTTTAATGTGAAGTTTTAGCAAATGAACTAAATAACTTCAACATATTTAGACTGAAGTTTCGGATAAAATTCATGGCAAAATTGTAGACTGCAGGATAAATAACTTCAGCATGTATTAGCATGAAGTTTTAACTTCAAGTTGAAACAATTCCATGCAAGTGTGACTTTGAAGATGAATCTGGACAAGTTTCTGATTTTTTTATAAAGTTGCTGAGACGAGAGGAGGAGATCATTTTATATCTTTTGTCAGGGGTGTAATTGTCATATTATTATGATTTTTTTGTGAAATGGCTACCAAATCAATAATTTTAAAAAATAGGGTACAAATTAAAAGGTGGCACAAATATAGGGTACGACTGCAAATCCCCCAATATTCTTGGACTTGTGTTGTTCACCACTGCTCTATCCATATTGCTTTTTGTATTGTTCATTACTGAAAATCTACTAAGCAATAGAAATTATTAACACATTATAACCAAAAGTTGCAGTCATTAAAGTTATGTGCGTGAATAGTGCGAACCTTTTTATATACCATCAAGTTAAAATGATATGCAATAATAAGTATTTATAATATACACTAACTAAATTTTACATTATTCGGTCTACTTAAAGTAAATCACATGTAACTTTTATAGCGGACATGAATTCATAATCCGTAAATCATCACATCCTTTTTCAAAGTAAATATTATTCTGAGATAAAAAGTAAAGCCTTAAAATACAAGCAAACCCTGGTTATTTAAACCGAATAATGATAATTAGTAAGTTAACATTACTGGAACAAAATCTTCCACCACTGAATAATTCGAAAATGAGACTTCTAATTAGCAAGACTAGTTACAAATTGAGAAGTTCTAACTTCTATTCAAGCTTATCTTCATCTTTCTTCTTAGCAAACAGTAGAAAACAACATTTTTCCGAAACCACACCGCCTATAGCATTCTCTAATGTACATATTCTCAGTGAAGAAATCAGGTTTCTCAAAGTAACCTGAATAGCTAGGATAAAACAAAACATAGCCAGCTACAATCACATTTTCTTCATTGATTCTGAACAGTTCTGATTCTGAGTCTACAATAGGTGACTCGAGATTTATTATTTTCAGAACTGGGTCGAAAATGGAATCTTAATTTACCTGTTGTTTGAGTGAAATTGTTCGGTGATGGTAGGCTATAATTGCGTATTTTAGTCGTTTATCGCACTCTAATTTACTGCATTTTTATTGTGTTTGAGCTTTAAACGCTAGTGTTTTGCACATATTGTGTGTTTTATGCATTGTAAGAGTGATTATGAGTTATGTAGATGTTATGGAACTAATTCGAGCTATATGGAGCCTTAAAGTCTGAGTAAAAGCCCAAGATATTAAGTCGGGATCGTGTTCGGGAGTCGAGGATCAATTCTTGACGTCAAAATTCAAGGAAGAAGCAACTGCTGAAGAAATGCACTAGTGCGAGGCACTGTGCGACGCATTAGTGCAAATTTTTGTCAGAAATTTTCAAAGTTCAGAGACTGAATATTTTTTTGTGGTCTGACAGGAAAAAGCATTAGTGCGACGCACTGGGCTATTGTTTTGTGCTGCTGCTGGTTTTGAAGCTATTGATGTCAAAGTATGGGAAACTATAGGGGCTTTAGTCTGTTGTTCTGGGCTCAAGTGCTACTTCTTATTTATAGTACTAACAAACTTGTGACTAATTAACCGTTATGTTCTAATTTAACAAAATTGTGTTTATAGTGACGTTATCTTCTAATTTAAGGTCCCAACAGAAAATTAATTAGGGGACAAAGCTTGCAAAAGATGAACCTTCCAACCTTTATCATATCAGAAATAGAAAATAATTCAGGCATTGCACGTGGGATAGTGTTATTAAATCGTTTTGTCAATTGAAGTGACGAATTGATTCAAAAGTTGGGTGAAGGCATATATTTCATAGAAGTGTCCGTGGTCCAATCTTTTGTTACGACGATGATGTTGGGATAAATTTGCGCAACTTATCTATCTTATCTCGTATTTGCTACGTCCCATCAATACAGGTATTGAGTAATTATTACTTTCCCCGTTTTAATTCAGATGATATATTTCGCTTATCGAAAATTAATTTGACTAAACTTTGAGCTCAACTCAATATTTTAAAATTAAAATTTAAATATTTAAAAACTATACGAAAAGTACTTTAAATTATAATTTTTCTCATATTAATATAATAAAAAAATATTTTAAAATATTGGTCAAACTTAACACAATTTGACTCTCGATAAACGAAATGTGTCATCTAAATTGAAATGGGGGAAGTACTATAAAAATATGAACAACAAACACATAATTGAATGGAACACTTTCCTAAAGTAATATTTGTTCCCTCTCCTTCACGAGATTGATCAGGGATTCTATGCAAATAGTTTTAGAAGATATGACAAGACTATAAATTTCTACACTAAGCAAATAGTGAAGAAATATATTGAAAGGCAAAAATTGTAGAACTTGATCTTTTGAATAGGAAATTGAAGAAAGAGTATTTTGCGAAAGGTTGTAAAAGAAGGAAAAAGTTTGAAAGAGAAAACCAATTTATTTATATAGACATATTAGAGAAATGGATACACAAATTCAGTACAAATCGCATTCTTTTAGTTAAATTTTTAAACTTTTAAAATGTTAATAATAATGCTTATTGTAATCTCCTATCAGTGTCGAGTAACTTTATTCACCAAAATGTTAAAAGGAATGTAAAACAGATTCTTAGGGGAGTAATAATGCTAGACCCCCGAAAGGTTGAAATAGTAGTAGTGTCCTTGAACAGCATTGAACTGTGAATATTTATAAGTGGAAACATATATTCATAGAACAAAAAGAAAATCTCCACGTAGAATCAGCACGAAAATTATTCGTACAGTTTTAGTCACATTATTCAATAACATTATTTGTAGCATTTTGCAACAATGGTCTCTCAAACGGTTTGGATTACAAGTGTCTAGTTATCTATAATGTTACTCCTTATATGCATTATTGCTATTAGTACTATATATTATTCTAGCATTTTGCCCAACGATGAGCTCTTCAAACGGTTTGGATAATAGTTGTTTAGTTATCTAAAAATGTTAACTATTACTAAAATAAGAAGAAGAAAAAATCACTTAGGTTTGATTTTATTACAGGTGTTGGATCATACCTTTCACATCAAATGAGTACCAACTCTTTTTTTCCGGCAAACCAACACTATACTCGAGCTCTAAGATATCCTAAGCACACCGTAACAATAACTTCCTCATCACCTTTCATCCACACTCCACTATTATTGGTTTTCTTGCCCTTAAACCATTCTTCTGTATGAAACTTGTACTCATTGTGAGAGTACTTTGACATCTTTCTAACTTTATGGTCAGATTTTCAAGCAATATCACGCAAAAATGGATCATTTACAATATTAGCTGGATTATGAACTTATAGAAAGTTAAATAAAATTTAGGATTTTAAAAATACGTATAACTAATTATTAGAAAATGATGAAAATCATATTAAATATTAAGTAACACTTATAAATTCTTTAAACCACTCTGAAAATCTAGGATAAACAAGCTTATGCCCATATGTATCCACAAACCAACTGTCCAACAAAACTAAAACTTTCACTGATGGATCTTGAATGTAAGTCGGTAATATAATGTATACTTTCTTATAATAAGGTTGAATCTCGGGGTAACTACTGTAACTCCGTCTAGCCAAAAGTCCTTTCGGACTATATTTTGGACCGCCTTTATTGGTTGATTGAATATGAAAAAAGGTAGTGCAAAAAGATTGATATTGCATCTATCATCATGTCGACTGGGTCTATTTCTCAAATATGGCATATACAACAACAATAATAATCCAGTATAATTTCACTAGTAGAGTTTGGGAGAGTAGAGTGTACACAGACCTTACCCCTACTTTCAAGAAGATAGAGAGATTATTTCCGGTAGACCCTCGGCTTGAAAAAGATAAAAGAAAGACAACAACAAGCATATCAATCGGAAAACCAGAGCAAAAATACAAACCAGAGCAAAAATACAAAACTAACATTAAGTACTGTAATCAGAAAGCCAAAACGAAAACAACAACAAGTAATAACAGAAATCAAGGGATACGAAAAGACACAGACAGGACAACGCTCGACTACCTATCCTAACTTTTTACCTTTATTCTCAACTCCATACATTCCTATCCATGGTCATGTCATCGGTAAGTTGGAGCAACGCCATATCCTGCCTAGTCACCTCTATAGATAATAAATTACGTCGAGAAAATAAAATCAAGACCGAAAATATTGCAACAATCGTAGTATTTAATTTCAAATAATATGAGTGTTACAATCTCTATGAATCATCTGATTTTACTTTTCAACAGTAAATAAAAAAATCTTCGACCTTAATCTTGAATTTTATTTTATTATAATCCAAGTGCTTGAGGCCTGATCTTGATCTTTACGTATTTTTAATCTAAGGACTTGCAGCTTGTTCTTGAATCTTCGTCTTGATCTTTTAATCCTTAGAACACTTGAATGCTTGTAGCTTTTAGAGAAATCTGCAGCATTTGATCCACGAGCTCCCTCTTGCTTCTTGTTATCACTTCTGGTCTCTTTTCTGAGTTATGAAGACCCTTATTTATAGTTGTGGGAATGAAGAGTTATGATAAGAACAAACTCTTTCCGACCAATCAAATTGAAGCGTGACAAGGCCGTATTTGATTGGCCAGAACATGTCACTTGCACAAGTGGCGCGATTTCATTGGCCCTTTGATTTGACTTGGCATGCCTAGTCATTTTGACACGTGGCACAATCCTATTGGCTCTTCTGTTTGATTTGGCGCGCCACATCATTTGACACGTGGCACCAAACTGGACCTCTAGGAAGATGGCATCTTGAGCTTAATGAATTGGGCTCATCACTTTAGCCCAATTAAATGGGCTAGCCCAATGGATTAAGATTTATTTATTTAATCCATATACGTTGGACTTATATAACTAATCCAATTATATTAGCCCAATAAATTTATTTGGACTAATATATTTAAAACAAAGTTCGCATTATTTTATCGATTTAAATTCGATAAAATTGAAATGCTTACAAATGCCCCCTACTTCAAGGCTTGTCGAGGTATAAATTTATCGAGTTTTTAAGACGAGACTTAAAGTATATAAAAAGTAATTATTACTTCATTTTGATTGACTTCTCACCAATTATTACTTCATTTTGATCTTTTCGCGTTACAATGTAACTTAAGAAGAATTAGAATTTAAATGCGAGCCTTTCCATGGAATTTCACGTGATCAACTTACTATAAAAATCTTGACATTAGCTTTCGTTGATCGATTGCTTTACATTGATATATTACTGAATGAAACCGCCAAAGATAAGCCTCTCAATCCATGTAGGACACTCCTTTGTATTCTACTTTGACTTTAAACAAATCATACTAGAAGTCAAACTGCTTTGGCAGACATTTACTTATATAATAACTTGTCCAACACCAAATGAGTTTTGAAAACTTTGCAATGCCTTTAAAACTTTATCCCACATCGATCTTTAGCTCTCAATAGCCGCCTTTTGAAATCTATAAATACCGTACACCCTTCATTCCATTAGTACCAATTTCAGCACTTGCAAATTGCTTTGAGTCTACTTTTGATGACTTTGAGGCATTGACGCGAATTTCTTGTGTTTTTTTTACTCTATTATCTCTTTTTTTCTTTTTAGAAGTAACTTCATCAAACTATAAAGTACTTTTAAAAGTTCGAGACGATGACCTTTAAAAGTTCGCGATAACGACCTTTAAATTTGCGGTGAAGACCCATAAAAGTTCGCGAAAAAGACCTTTAAATTTTGTGGAGAAGACCCATAAAAATTCGCGCAAAAATTCTTAAAAGCTCACGGTCACGATCTTTAAAAGTTCACAGTGAAGACCTTTAAAAGTTCGCGATGAAGACTTTTAAAAGCGCATGATGAAGACTTTTAAAAATATGCGGCCAAGACCCTTAAAAGTTCGCGGTCATTATCGTTAAAAGTTCACAGTGAAGACCTTTAAAAGTTCGCGGTGAAGACTTTTAAAAACACGCGATGAAGACTTTTAAAAAGCGCGCGATGAAGACTTTTAAAAATTTGTGGCGAAGACCCTTAAAAGTTTTAAAGATCATGACCGTGAGCTTTTAAGGATCTTTGCGCAAATTTTTTTAGGTCTTCTCCATAAATTTTAAAGGTCTTCTTCGCGAACTTTTATGGGTCTTCGTTGCAAATTTAAAGGTCGTCATCGCGAACTTTTAAAGGTCATCGTCTCGAACTTTTAAAAGTACTTTGTAGTTTGATGAAGTTACTTCTAAAAAGAAAAAAGGAGACAACATAGTAGGAAAAAAAAAAAGAAAACACAAGAAAAGAGGAAGAAATTACCTTCGCGTCAATGCCTCCAAGTCGTCAAAAGTAGACTCAAAGCAATTTGTAAGCGCTGGAATTGGTACTAATGGAATGAAGTACGATATTTATAGATATCAAAAGGCAGCTATTGAGAGCTAAATATCGATGTGGGACAAAGTTTTAAATGCAGTGCAAAGTTTTCAAAACTCATTTGGTGTTGGACAAGTTATTATCCAAGTAAATGTCTGCCAAAGCGATGGATAATATTTACTCGGATGAAACTTGCAACATTTTCCTTCTTTACTTCCTTAAGAGCAACAACTTCAGCCCATTTCGAGAAGTAGTCAGTTGCAACCAAGATGTATACGTGCCCATCAGAGGACTTTGGCAGTGGCCCAACAACATCTAATCCCCAAGCGTCAAACGACCAGGACGCAACAGTCAGATGTAACACTTCATGAGGCTGATGAATAAAATTTGCATGAAATTGGAAAGCCTTGCATCTTCGAGCGTAGTCCAAGTAATCTTTCAACATCGTTGGCCAATAATATCCCATCCTTTTTATATGAAAGTGGAGCTTTGGTCCAGACTAGTGTGACCCACATACCCCAGAATGTGCCTCTTGCAGAGCTTAGAGTGATTCTTATTCCCCTAAGCATCGCAAGAGCACTCCCTCGAACGACCTTCTATATAAAGTATCTTTGTAGTAAAGGAAGCGAGGTGCACGACAATGAATTTCAGTCCTTCTTCTCAGATTTTCTGGAAGTATCCCATAGCTTAAGTAGTCGATAATGGATTATCGCCATTCTTCTTTCTCAGCTTCAGAAACAACGACAAGATGCTTGAGATCATTTTTTTCACCTTCAGCCATTTTTGGCAGACAGTAACTTAAGCTTGATTAGGTAGGGTTAACGATGAAGCTATGGCAGCTAAAGCATCAGCCTTCTTGTTTGTTTTCCTTAGCACATGTTGAATAGTCACGTCACCGACCCACCCCATTACTAATCATGATATGGGTGTAGTTCAGGTTTCTTGACCTCGTAACTACCTAAAAGTTAGTTGATCACCAATTGGGAGTCACCAAAGACTTGCAACTGGAACTGCTTCATATCAACAGCCATTTCAAGCCCAAGTATTAATGCTTGATACTCAGCAACAATGTTCGAACAGAGTTGTGTCAAGGTGAATGAGTAGGGCAAGACTTCATCTTGGGATGTGACAAATACTATGCCAGCACCAGCTCCTCCGCGATGCGCAACACCATCAAAGTACATCTCCCATGGAGGTTGAACTTCAATGACCAATGCGTCCTCATCAGGCAGTTCGTTAGTTAGCTCCCAGTCATCAGGTATCAGATGATCTGCCAAGAAATCTGCCAATGCTTGTCCTCTTACAACACTTGAATGCTTGTAGATTTAGAGAAATCTGCAGCGTTTGATCCACGAGCTCCCTCTTGCTTCTTGTTATCACTTCTGGTCTATTTTCTGAGTTATGAAGACCCTTGTTTATAGTTGTGGGAGAGAAAAGTTATGATAAGAACAAACTCTTTCCGACCAATCAAATTGAAGTGTGACAAGGCCGCATTTGATTGGCCAAAATATGTCACTTGCACACATGACGCGATTTCATTGGCCCTTTAATTTGACTTTTGCATGTCTTGTCATTTTGACACGTGGCACAATCCTATTGGCTCTTTTGCTTGACTTGATGCGCCATGTCATTTGACACGTGGCACCAAATTGGGCCTCTAGGAAGATGACATCTTGGGCTTAATGAAATGGGCTCATCACTTTAACCCAATTAAATGGGCTAGCCCAATAGATTAAGACTTATTTATTTAATCCATATATGTTGGACTTATATAACTAATCCAATTATATTAGCCCAATAAATTTATTTGGACTAATATTTAAAACATGCATTACTTTATCGATTTAAATTCGATAAAATTTAAATGCTTTCAACCTCTCCCAAATACTTCTTTGGCCTGCCTCTACCTCTCCTCAGGCCCTCCAGGGCCAACCTCTCGCACCTCCTCGCCGGAGCATATGTGTCTCTTCTTATCACATGCCCGAACCACCTAAGTCTCGCCTCTCGCATCTTGTCCTCCACAGGGTCTATGCCCACATTCTCCCGAATAACTTCATTTCTAGTTCTATTTAACCTAGTTTGCCCGTATATTCATCTCAACATCCTTATTTCAGCTACCTTTATTTTATGAATATGGGAGTTCTTGACTAGCCAACACTCCGCCCCATACAACATAGCCAATATGACCACCGCTCTATAGAACTTACCTTTAAGTTTTGGTAGCACATTCTTATCACACAAAATACCATAAGTGAGCCTTCATTTCATCCACCCCGCCCCAATACGATATGTAACATCCTCGTCGATCCACTACCTGAGTCGCACCACTGAACTTGCACTCCAAGTATTCCGTCTTAGTCCTGCTCAACTTGAAATCTTTTAGACTCTAGGGTCTGCCTCCAAAACTCTAACCTCTCGTTAATATTGTATTGTGTCTCCTCAATCAGTACAATGTCATATACAAATAACATGCACCACGGCATCTCCCCTTGAATGTGGCGCGTCAGAGCGTTGATCGCCATGGCAAATAGAAATTGGTTGATGGCTGACCCCTGGTGCAACCCCATCATAACTGGGAAATGTTTCGAGTCCCCTCTCACGGTCCTCACTTGAGTCTTAGCTTCATCATACATATCCTTAATAGCCCTAATATATGCAATAGGAACACCTCTAGCCTCCAAACATCTCCACAGAACCTCCTTCGGTACTTTATCGTAAGCATTCTCTAAGTCGATAAACACCATATGTAAATCCCTCTTCCTCTTCTTATACTGCTCCATCAACCTCCTAACAAGATGGATAGCTTCTGTAGTCGAACGTCCCGGCATAAATCCGAACTAGTTTTTAGAAATAGTTATGATCCTCCTCAACCTCCTTGACTTTTATGCGCCTATAATTCCCAAAGTCTCGACGACTCTCATAGTGTTCTAATTCACCTAGCTCAATATTCCTACCCTCATCTTCGTTCAAGAGTTTATGAAAGTATGCCTGCCATCTTCGGCGAATAAGTGCCTCATCCAACAAAACTTTGCCTTCCTCGTCCTTGAGGAACTTCACTTGGTCCAGGTCACAAGACTTCTTTTCTCGCACCTTGGCTAGTCTGTACAACTTCTTATCCCCTTTTTTGCCTCTAATTTCTTCGTACAAGCGTTCAAACGTAGCAGTCTTGGCCGCAGTGACCGCTAACTTCGTTACCTTCTTAGATATCTTATACCGCTCCCTATTCGTCCTCTTTTCCTGCTCTGTCTTTTGTCAAAGCTCCCCACTTGATCCTAGGTAGACCAAACACAATCCTCTTTCTCCGCTTCCTCATGATCTCCAAGTCCACAACCAAAAGCCTATGTTGAGTCATGAGGTTCTCACTCAGGATGACCTTGCAGTCTGCGCACATGCCTTTATCAGACTTCCTGAAGAGTAGATAATCATTCTGGGTCCTGGCCATCGAACTCTGAAAGGTGACCAAGTGCTCCTCCTTCTTTGGGAAACATGAGTTAGTTATCACCAAATCAAAAGCCTTAGCAAAATTCAGTAGTGAAGTTTGACCTCCATTTCTAACTCTAAAACCAAAGCCGCCATGCGCGTCATCGTAGCCCCCAGATGTCGCCCCAATGTGGCCATTAAAATGTAACGACCTGATTGATCATTTTGAGAATTAGCGCTCTGTTCAGCTGCGTAAGGTCTCGAGCAGCTCCGTATTATGTGTTATGACGTGCATGTATAGTCGAGTTTGGACTTCGGGTGATTCAGGATTGATGTGGAATAAGGATTCGTGTTTTAGAAACTTAAGCGGTAATAGTTGACCAAAATTTGACTTATGTGTAGACGACTCCGAAATAGAATTTTTATGGTTCCAATAGTTTCGTATGGTGATTTTGGACTTAGGTGTGTGTCCGGATTTAAATTTGGAGGCCCGTAGGGTAATTTGAAACATTTCGGCGAAAATTGAAAAGTTAAAGTTTTTGGAAGGTTGAGGGATCTGACCAAGAGTTGAATATCGAGTTCGGAATGCGATTCTGAGAGTTGGATTAGCTTCGTTATGTCATTTGGTACTTGCATGCAAAATTTGACGTCGTTCCGGGTTGATTTGGTATGCTTCGGCATGGGTTTTAGAAGTTGGAATATTCGAAATTTCATAAGTTCGATTCATGGTGTGATTCGTAGTTCTAACATTGTTTGATGTGATTTGAGACCTCGAGCGGGTCCGTATTAGGTTATGGAACTTGTTTTTATGCTTGGACGAGGTATCAGGGTCCCGGGGGTCCGAGTGTGTTTCAGACTAGTTTCGGATGATTTTCATGCTTGTGATCAGGTCTAGTTCTAGTGCTTCGCACCTGCAACGTTTTGGAGCGCATGTGCGGCTCCACTTATGCGTGAGCTTGGTCGCATCTATGATCATAGTGGCCTGGGAGCTCGCTCGCTTCTGCGGAGGCTGGCATGCAGGTGCGAAGACCGCTTTTGCGGTCCAGTGATCGCACATGCGAAGTGGTTCGCTTCTGCGCTCCTTTTGGCGCTTCTGCGGTGTCGCTGGTGCGGCTATATTGTTTGTCGATACGGACCTAGGCCTGGTAAGTTGAGTTCGTAGACGCAAACGTTTGCTCGCAAATGCGAGGCCGCATGTGCGACTTTCCTGCTCGCAAATGCGAAGGGCGCTGGGCAGAGCACTTATATGTCGAGGGTTGATATTTTTAACATATTCTGAGTTCTAGATCTCGATTTTGGGAGATTGTTTGTGGGTTCTTCAAGCAACTCATTGGGGTAAGTGTTCTCTACCCGAATCTTGTTATATTTTATGAATCCATTACTATTTTCATCATTTAATTAGTGAATTAAGTTGGAAATTTATAAAATATTTCAAAATGTAAAATATGATTTGAAGGACGAATTGAGGTCAGAAATTGATAATTTTGGTATGGTTGAACTCGATATCGAATGGGTGTTCGATTTTTATAATTTTGGTCTGGTTCCGAGACGCGGGCTTGGGTCGACTTTTTGGAGCGATTTTTCAATCCTTATTTAAGATCAGTAGTTTATTATTTAAATTAGTTTCCTATAGTTATAATTATAGTATGAATTATTTTTGGCTAGATTCAAGTCGTTCGTAGTTGGAAATCGAGGGAAAAGGTTTACTAATTGATTGATTGAGCGTGGTTTGAGCTAAGTATCTTGCATAACTTTGTGGGGGAGGGGGGGGGAGAAACTACCCCTTAGGAACTAAGCCTTTGGTGCTAATTGGGTCATGTGAAGTCCGTGTACGTGAGGTGACGAGTACGTGCTTGGGCTTATTGTGGAAAGTTGACCTTTTAGGGCTCTTAGGTTCTTATGTTCATTAAATATGAAGTTGTTTTGTTATGTTAAGTTCTTCATTTACTATTTCACCTCTACGTGTCTTAATTGGAATTAATTGCTTCATGTTTAACCCTTATTGCCTATTTGACTATTGTGTGCCTTAACTGAAGTTGTTGCCTCTTTGATTGCCATGATATCCTTTCCTAATTGCTTATCTTTAATTGGAATTATTATTATCTTTTCTATAATTGTCTATCCCTATTTGAGGTTATGATTATCTTTTTCGTTGCTTATCCTTAATTAAATTTGTTGCATCTCTTCGTAATTGCTCAACCCTAAATGAAGTTTAGTTATCCTTTATCGTAGTTGCCTCATCCTTATTTAGAATAATTTGTTACATATTATTTCTCCCTTGTTGAGCCATTCTTATTGTGACTAGTATTCCCTATTGTGTTTATTCTTTGTGAGCTCGTTCTACCGTTTCTTTATGATCCATAGCTCTTGAGTTGATTTACTTGTTGTATTCTCGTGATATTGTTGTTGTTGTTGTACTCAGTCTGTTGAGCTGAGGGCTATGTGTGGTTGTGGTATTGACTCTGTTTAGATGAAATGTTGTGTAGTATGGGCACATGTTGTGAAAGTCATTCTATTGTAATATTGTGTTGTTGGCACGTGCTATTGTTGGGAGGTTTTGTTCGGGTGTTTGCACAAGGTTTCTGTCGTGC
Organism: Nicotiana tabacum; assembly: GCF_000715075.1. Taxonomy (NCBI): domain Eukaryota; kingdom Viridiplantae; phylum Streptophyta; class Magnoliopsida; order Solanales; family Solanaceae; genus Nicotiana; species Nicotiana tabacum. The sequence goes on along the minus strand of NC_134094.1, from coordinate 23,571,360 downwards.
TATTGTTACTATTGATATTGGCACATGCGGCATGGCAATGTGGGCTATATATGTGGGTTTGCGCATGTGGGGAGACAAGGTGGAATACTATTATGCGCGTGCGGTGAGACAAGGCGGGCATTTACTTTATTATGTGGCGAGACAAGGTGGGCTATGTCGAGAATTGATTTGTGATGACGTGTGATGGCCTGGGGGCTTTGTTGTTGTTGATATTTGTGTAGTGGCGTGTCTAACCTGTGTGAGTTTTACTTGGTGCAAATTGTGGGGATCGTTTCTTATGTGTCGCTCATTGCCCCTACTCTTATTCGTTGGCCTGGACTGTGATAGAACACTTGCACAAGCATACACGTACTTTATCACCCTATTGGTTTAAGAAGATGAACACTGATGCTACCGATCATTTGTACGTCCTCCGTCTGCTTGTCTTATATGTGAGATTGGTTCTATTGGCACGTGAGTCGTCCGTACAGTTATCGATTTTAATGAGAGCACAAGATGCCAAGTGATTACGGTTCATGAATTGGGACCCGTGAATGGTGTGAGTTTTGAGGTTTGGTACCTCGTGGGGATTATTGAATAAACCTGGTGCGAAAGCGGTTATTCTTATCAAGTTGCTACTTGTGTTTGCTTTATTTGTTTTTACCGGATTTAAACTATGCCCAGCTTACGATATTGTGTTATTACTTGTGGTATCACACTGCAAATTGTTGCTTCTATTTCCTATTGAAAGCACTGTATTATTGTTGTCATTATGCGTAGTTCTGTAGAGATATCGTACTCTGCTAGTTCTGCACTTATACTTGTCCAGGTTATTTAGTCTAGTAGGTGTCTTGACTGTCCCTCGTCACTACTCCACTGAGATTAGTCTTGATACTTACTGGGAACCGTTGTGGTGTACTCATACTACACTTCTGTAAATTTTTGTGCAGATATAGATAATTCAGAGTCAATCGATCGCTAGCTAGATGTACGGATCTTGCTCTGGAGACTCAAGGTAAACCTGCTACTGCATTCACAAGCCTCAGAGTCACCTTGTGTTATTGTACTTGCATTATTTATCTCTATTTTCAAACAGTTATATTTAGATGTTTTTGTAGCAAACTCAGTAGAGCTTATGACTTGTACTACCGGTTTTGGGAATTGAAATTGTGTATAAGATTTTTATCTCATATTCTTCGTTTGATGGTTGATTTCTTCTATTAATTCATTAAGTGTTAGGCTTACCTAGTATTAGAGACTGAGTGCCGTCACGTTATTCTACAGAGAAAAATTGGGGTCGTGACATAAAATCTCCTCCTATGAAAAGCCTCATCCAAATCCTCCTTGAGGTCCGAAACTAAAAGGCACAGAAGTAGGGACACATTTAATGAACTAGGAATGATAGTAACAGTAATGAATGTGAGATTAAATACCCCAAAGGATGCTAAAAAGGTCAGCAAGCAAACAAATACAAGTGAGCTAAACAGATTAACTACAATTAGAGCACAACGACTAATAAAGAACACGATAGGAACAAAGCAACATATCGAAAATGGAATGTACAAAACAAGAATACACTAGGAACAAAGCAACAGGTTTTAACCGAATATATCGAAAATCTATATATTATAATAAAAGAGGAAAAAGTCTTCTCCTTAAGTCACATGACAGCCTAGAAAAAAATCACATGACATAAGTAGTTAATATTTAGTTATTTAGTTAATAATTAGTTATTGGTTATTGTTTTTGAACAAAAAAAATTATCCAATGACTATGCAACTCTCTTTAATTTAATAGAGATTTTATTCATTAAAATTTAGATAATACTATTAAGAACAATAGGATAAAATTCAAAAAATAAAATATGCATATATTCTATTATATTATAAAAAAAAAATAGTATACAAGAATATTAAACAAAGTAATATGTTAATAAAATTTTATATTTAACAATGCAATTATATTAAATATTGGATAATATAATAAAACAAATACATAACAAAAAGTTATTCGATGACTATATAAATCCCTTTAATTTAATAGAAATTTTTTTCATTAAAATTCAGATAATACTACTGACAATAATATAATAAAAATGTAAAAATACTAAGCAAAGTAATATGCTAATAAAAATTTATATTAACAATGTAAAAATACTAAACACTAGATAATAGAATAAAGAAAAATATATAACAAAAAATTTATTCAATGAGTCCCTTTAATTTAATAGCAGTTTTATTATTGGGTATATCACATTGACAAATAAGACGACAACTGAAATTTATTAAAACAATACGATCTAATTTATTCAAACAAACTCGATCACAATTTAATTTAATTAATATTTTTTAATATTAATCGCGCACTACTAGTAGAATATAACAAAACAATAACACACTAGGAACAAAGCAACAAGTTCTAATATAGTATACCTAAAACGGAATGTACAACAAAGATAAACGCTTTAAATGATAAACAAAATATAACAAGGCAAGGCAAGTAAGAATGTTTGGCGGTGCGAGGCGGGTTCTGTCTGAACCCGTACAATTTTGCCCCGCCCCGCATAGGATTTAAATCCGCATTGATCCGCCCTACACTCCACCTGCGTTCACCCGTCCCGCAATTTTTTTAAAATAAAAATTCTCTCTTTTCCTTTTAAAAGATGATTGTTACAAGAAAAATAGATCGCCCTTTACAAGCTAAATTTTCGATTCATATATTTCAAACTTAGAAGGTTTGCTGTTTATTTGTCTCTCAAGCCATATATGGCTTCAGATTATTTCAACAATTAAATAGCACGAAGTAGTGCTATTATATATGATAATAATTATAAGTGATTCAGAAAATAAAAGACAGAAATTTTTTCCATATGAAATTTAAATTGAATTCCACCAGCAAACAAAAATGAGGAGTAATACAAAAAGATGAAAAAAAACAGTAAAGATTTTTAAAACTCCATAACAGTTAAGAATATGACAGTTCATTTTAATTTTGTTTACGTTCAAAACTTCTAACAATTTCAAAAGTCAAATCATTTATTGTATAGCCACTTAGTATTTTGGGTTGAAGAGATCATTTAGTTCAAAAACTTGAATCTCCCAACCGGCTCCCACGTGATTTTTTTAATTTAAAATTTGAACCCGCGCCCCGTAACCGCTAACTCTTAAACCCGCTGACGCTCAAACCGGCACCGTCCCACACCGCCCATTGCCATCCCTAAAGGCAAAAAAGATAGAACCTGGATTGTAGTCGAGCCGCTGCTGCCACTCATCGGCAGTAAAGAACCCTTGAATGACGGTCGTCGGAAAGTTGGCCGGAGTTGAACCGCTGCTGCCACTCCTTGCTGGTTCACGTCGGCGGTGGCTAGAAGTCGGATGTGATAGGTCCAGTTGAGGAGGTGACCACCAGTGATGCCGAATCTGTCCGGAAATCATACTGGTGGTGCTCATGTCGTCGGAAATCTGGGTCTCGCAGGAACACACACCAACCCACACATACAGAGAAGAACGACGGGGAGAGGATTGGATCTGCCGACTATCGCCATTAAAATTGAATTTACTCGTGAAAGGAATGACCGCACACTGTGCAATGCAAAAGACTCATTCTTTATTTTTATTTTCAATAAAGAAAATTAGTAATTTTATAAGAATCATGAAAGCAAAAATTGGCGTGAATTGTTAGAGTTTAGGTATTTATTCTAAAAGGAATTTTGAAGAAGATATGGATTTAAATTAATTAAAATAGTTTAATACTTTAATAAGGTAAATTAGACAAATGAGTTAAATTATTGTAAGGAAAAACTCAAATTAAGGATTGTAAGTGTCGTACAACAACTAAGAAGGGACTGGATTTTTCTAAAATTTGAATATTGTTATGAAAATAATTATATTGTGGATGTTCATTTATTACTCCGCTATAGATAATCTTCCTGAAGAAGATTATCCATTTAGTACTCTGTTGAAGTTTATCTACAAGCAGCTGATGCAAGCAGGTTGCAAGCAGCTCAATGAAATGATTTGCAGCAGCTTCTTATTAAACAGGCAAGTTGCAAGCAGCTCATGCAGACAACTTACAAGCAGCTAAAGAAAAGCCTTGCAGCTGCTTCCTGAAAAGTCTCGCGGCTGCTTCCTTTATTCTATAAATAGAATAGTTTTCAGTTCATTAAGTACATAAGTTTGAAGTTTGAATAATATATCAGTTTCTCTCTATACTTGTCTTTACTTTACAGTTTTTATTTTATAACACGTTATCAGCACGAGACTCTACCATCTCGAGAAAATACTTTGAAAGTATCAGAGGTACGAACTTTTTTTTTCTAAATAATGTCAAATCTTTCTAAACTTGAGTTTGTAGCCCTGGATATATCGGGCAAAAGCTACATGTCTTGGGTGCTTGATGCCGAAATTCATCTTGATGCGATGGGTCTGGCAGACACCATCAAAGATAAAAATCAGGCATCAAACCAAGACCGTGCCAAAGCAATGATATTCCTACGCCATCACCTTGATGAGGGCCTGAAAATGGAATATCTTACTGTTAAAGATCCAGTCATACTGTGGAATAATTTGAAAGATAGATATGACCACCTGAAGATGGTCGCTCTTCCACAGGCACGTTATGATTGGACTCATCTAAGGCTACAAGATTTTAAATCTATCAGTGAGTATAATTCTACTATGTTCAGAATTATTTTCCAATTGAAACTATTTGGTGATAATATTACTGATCATGATATGTTGTAGAAAACTTTTATCACTTTTCATGCCTCGAATATGCTCCTGCAGCAGCAATATCGAGAGATGGGATTTAAAAAGTATTCTGAACTTATCTCACATCTTCTTGTAGCCGAGCAACATAATGGGCTATTAGTGAAAAATCATGAAAGCCGACCTACTGGTTCTTGTCCATTCCCTGAAGTGAATGAGACGAACTTCCACCAAGCTAAGCGTGGAAGAGGACGTGGCCCCAGTCATGGTCATGGCCGTGGTCGGAGAGAAAACTCTAATCGTTGTAATAACAATGCACCAAAGAACCCTCCTCACCACCAGCAGTGGAAAAGGAAGGAACAAAAGCATGAAGCAGTACAAGAAGCAAAGCCAGAAAATGCATGCTATAGATGTGGAGGAAAAGGGCATTAGTCACGTACATGTCGTACGCCAAAGCACCTGGTTGAGCTATATCAAGCCTCCCTGAAGAAGACAGAGAAAAATGCTGAAGCAAATTTTATTTCTGAAGATAATTTAGACTTCATGCATTTAGATGTAGCTGATTATTTTGCACTCCTAGAAGGAGAAACAAGTCATGTGATCGGTAGTGAATCTGTAGAAATGTAAATATTTTAATTTTTGTTTGTAGTAGATAGTATGGTTATGTAATTGTTGTACATAAATAAAGTTATTCTTTGATAATAATGTTTACTATCATATTTATTTTGTTTATGTCATTTTGAAGAATATGGATAATCCTCAAATTATGTTTGGATCAAAGACCAATCATGAAGATATTTGTGTAATTGATAGTGGAACAACTCATGCCATATTCAAAGATTAGAAATCCTTTTCTTATTTGCATAAGGAAAAAGCAAATGTTTCTACAATTTCTGGTAATATAAGTTTGATTGAAGGCTCCGGAAGAGCTATTGTATTTCTGTCTAAAGGAACAAAACTTATTATAGACAATGCATTATTCTCCCCCAAGTCCCGAAGAAACTTGTTGAGTTTTATAGATATCCGCCGAAATGATATCATGTTGAGACAATAGATGAAATGAACGTGGAATATCTTTGTATTACAAAGAATATTTCTGGCCAAAAATGCATTGTAGAAAAGTTACCAACTTTATCTTCTGGCTTATACTATTCAAAGATTAGTACAGTTGAAGCACACTCTATCGTAAACCAGAAATTTACTGATTCAAATACTTTTGTACTTTGGCATGGCCGTTTGGGCCATCTTGGATCAATAATGATGAGACGAATTATTGAAAATTCGAGTGGGCATCCATTAAAGAACCTGAAGATTCTTACAAATGATGAATTTTCTTGTGATGCTTGTTATCAAGGCAAAATGATCACTATACCATCACCAATGAAGGTTGGCATTGAGTCCCCTACCTTTTTAGAACGTATACATGGGGATATACGTGGCCTTGCAGAGTCATTTATTAAACGGCTGCAATTGATAGCAAGACCACTACTTATGAAAACAAAATTGCCCACTACTTTTTGGGGCCATGCTATCTTGCACGCAGCATCACTTATCCGTCTCAGACCAACACATTATAATAAATATTCTCCGTCACAATTAATTTTTGGTCATGAACTAAATATTGTCCATCTACGAATTTTTGGATGTGCTGTATTTGTGCCAGTAGCACCACCACAGCGCAGTAAGATGGGCCATCAAAGAAGGTTAGGAATATATATTGGGTTTGAATCACCCTCTATTATTCGCTATCTTGAACCATTGATGGGAGATTTATTTACTGCTCGATTTGCAGATTGTCGATTTGATGAAACAAATTTCCCACAATTAGGGGGAGAGAAAAAGGAAATCAAAAGAGAAATTGTGTGAAAAGTTTCATCATTATCTCATTTTGATCCACGTACCGCTATATATAATCAGGAGGTCCAGAAGATCATCCATTTATAAAATATAGCAAATCAAATGCCAGACGCGTTTACTGATTTGAAAAGGATAACTAAGTCACTTATCCCTGCAGAGAATGTGCCTATACGAATTGATGTCCCAGCAGGACCATCTACTAGCATAAGAACTAGTGAACCTAAAGCACGCCTGAAGCGTGATAGGCCTTTGGGTTTTAAGGATCGAAATCCTAGAAAAAGAAAATCGACAAATGATCAAAATGATATTATGAAGGGATCTACTGAAGAGACCCAAGATCTGATTAGTTCTGAGATTCCTGAAGAAATCAATGAACCCGAGACTCAAGTGAGTGAGGAACTTTTAATAAGTTCTACTGGTAATGGGATTAATTTAAATCGATCTGAAATAGTGGTGGATAATATTTTTGCATATAATGTTGCACTTAACATTATGCAAGATAGTGAGGATTGTGAACCCCGATCTGTCGAAGAATGTCAACAAAGATCTGATTGGCCAAAATGGCAAGGGGCAATTCAATCAGAATTGAATGCACTTGCTAAAAGAGAGGTCTTTACACCAGTAGTCCAAACACATGCTGGTGTAAAACCAGTTGGTCATAAATGGATTTTTGTGCGAAAAAGGAATGACCAAAATGAAGTTGAAAGATACAATGCCCGCCTTGTCGCACAAGGATTCTCACAACGACTTGGAGTCGATTATAAAGAAACATATTCACCAGTTATGGATGCCATAATATTTTGATATCTCATCAGTTTAGCCTTACGTGAAAGACTTGAAATACATATGATGGATGTGGTTACAACTTATTTGTACGGGTCACTTGATAATGAGATTTACATGAAAATCCCTGAAGGATTTAAAATGCCTGAAGCATATTTGAAATCTCGGGAAATGTATTCAATCAGATTACAAAGATCTTTGTACAGTTTAAAGCAATCTGGGCGCATGTGGTATAATCGCCTTAGTGAATATTTACTGAAAGAGGGTTACATAAATGATGTTATTTGTCCATGTATTTTTATAAAGAAAATGACATCAGAATTTGTTATACTTGCTGCTTTTGTTGATGACATAAATCTTGTTGGAACTCCAGAAGAGCTCCAAAAGGCAATTGAATATCTTAAGAAAGAATTTGAGATGAAAGATCATGGGAAAACAAAACTTTGTCTTGGATTGCAAATTGAACATTTAGCAAACGGGATCTTTATGCATCAATCTGCCTATACAGAAAGGGTCTTAAAATATTTTTACATGGACAAAGCACACCCATTGAGTACACCAATGGTTGTTCGATCACTTGAAGTGAATAAGGACCCGTTCCGACCTCCAGAAGAGGATGAGGAACTCCTTGGTCCTGAAACACCCTATCTTAGTGCAATTGGTGCACTTATGTATCTTGCTAATGCTACAAGGCCTGACATAGCATTTTCTGTTAATTTACTAGCAAGATATAGCTCTTCTCCTACTCGGAGACATTGGAATGAGATTAAGCATATTTTGCGATATTTAAAGGAAACTCTTGATATGGGTTTGTTTTATGCTAACAAAGGTAATGCAGATCTTGTTGGTTAAGCAGATGCATGTTATTTATCTGATCCCCATAAAGCTCGATCTCAAACTGGGTACGTGTTTACATGTGGAGGTACTGTCATATCATGGCGCTCCACAAAGCAGTCAATTGTTGCTACTTCTTCAAATCATGCTGAGATAATAGCTATTCATGAAGCAAATAGGGAATGCGTATGGTTGAGATCAGTGATTCATTTTATTCAAGAAAAATATGGTTTAGAGTGTGATAAAAGATCCACAATTTTATACGAAGACAATGCTGCATGCATAGTCCAATTGAAGGGAGGATTTATAAAAGGAGGTAGAACGAAGCACATTTCACCAAAATTATTCTACACACACGATCTTCAGAAAAATAGTGACATTAATGTGCAGTAAATCCGTTCAAGTGACAATCCGGCAGATTTATTCACTAAATCTTTGCCAACTTCAACTTTTGAGAATATGGTATACAAGATTGGAATGCAGAGACACAAATATTTGAAACAAGGTTTTCATCATGGGGAGTAAAATACGCGATGTATTCTTTTTTCCTTACTAAGGTTTTTTCCCACAGGGTTTTCCTTATAAGGTTTTTAATGAGGCAGCTAGAAATGCATATTACTAAATATGTGTACTCTTTTTCCTTCACTAGGATTTTTCCCACTGGATTTTTCCTAGTAAGGTTTTAACGAGGCACAATACCTTTTAATGAACATCCAAGGGGGAGTGTTATAAAAATAATTATATTGTGGATGTTCATTTATTACTCCGCTATAGATAATCTTCCTGAAGAAGATTATCCATTTAGTACTCTGTTGAAGTTTATCTATAAGCAGCTAATGCAGGCAGGTTGCAAGCAGCTCAATGAAATGATTTGCAGCAGCTTCTTATTAAATAGGCAGGTTGCAAGCAGCTCATGCAGACAACTTACAAGCAACTAAAGAAAAGCCTTGCAGCTGCTTCCTGAAAAGCCTCACAGCTGCTTCCTTTCTTCTATAAATAGAGGAGTTTTCAGTTCATTATGTACATAAGTTTGAAGTTTGAATAATATATCAGTTTCTCTCTATACTTGTCTTTACTTTACATTTTTTATTTTATAACAAATATACTCTTTTGTAAGACTTTTTGTGAGGTGCTATTTCTTCCTTTGTTAAGTTAATTAACTATAATTAATATTCATCATTTCTTAGGGACTTACTTTTTTTCTTTAATATTTACTTTACAACATAAATACATTATTTAATATTATGTGAATTTTAAAACAATTATAGTCACTTATAGGGGTACGCATGTTGGACAAAATATTAACTTTTTAATCCTTTATAAATAGATTTCACATTATTGTTATTCAATTATTTTCTTTATTATTTACGACTTCACAATCAAATAAATTTTATCTATCAATTTTTTTAATTTAACTTTGTTAGAAAATCTTAGTATTTAGGATTTTAAATCTATTAAGATCATATTGATGTAACTTTTATGATATTTAACTCATCGACACGGAATACACACGCAACGCGCGTCACATAAGACTAGTTCTTACTAAAATGTATAGTTAACTATCAAATTATTTCTCCTTAGTTTATTAGCAGTCTCTCACGTTTACCTTTTCTCTCCCCTATCTCCTTTTTTTAAATAATAAAATGGGTGAAAATTCTTTACACCCCTAACTTTACTTTAAATTTCTCTCAACTCTGAAGAATAGAAATAGTTCCTCTCATATCCTATGCATATTTATTTTGCCCTTAAGATTTTCAATCCTTCATTTATGTAATACCTTAAATAATAAAACAGAAAAACTAAAACTAAAGTCTCTCATTATAAATATTAAATTACTTAAAATTTAAATAATATTAATCGTAATGTGAATCCTTAATTGTTCCATTTTGTAATTTGACACTTAAATATAGTTTTCATAAAGATTGACCAAACGTAAATTATTTTCTTTAACACTGACGAAAGAGCTTATCAAATTATTTGACCAAATACATGTTCCTACTCTCACAAAATACCTCTCAAAATATCCACTTGCAAAGAATTTAAGTACTATTTTGAAATGGGGTTTGAAAAGTAGTACTTGGAGACGAGCTTGTGGTCTCAACTTGGACAACTCAACTTTGCAACTTGTAGGGTGATGGTCCATATTACTCCAAAGGTGTATACATGTAAAATTGGGGTAACACATACCTCGATTTCCTGGTGAAGAAAATGGAAGAAGATCATGGACACACGAGATTGAAATCGAAGCTGGGAGCCCTTCGTATCGAGATCCATAAAAGGTGGACGGCGTGCTCATCGTCGGGCATGATAGAGCGACGCGCCCCAGACCCAGAACGAGTTCTAAGATCTCAAAAAATACAGTAAACGATTATACACGGCGGATAGAGGGTCGGGATATTCGGACTTAACCGAATATCACAACACAGAACTCGCTCGATGTCGGTTACGGATCAGTAATTAACAAGAAAGGAAGATTTTTACCTTTTCTAGACTTATACTAGGAATGAAACTCTCCTACTATATAAAGAGAAAGTTTTTCTTTTGTAACAGACATTATAACACATAAATCAAAGCAATTCAAGCTTATTTTTCTGCTCTCTATCTACTGCTAAAGTTCTTATTTAATTGTTATATTCTTCATTCACAACTGGGCTCGAACCAAGGGTCCGATAGAGGGCAAGGTTACTATTCAACCTAGGTTCATGCTAAGCCATAACACTTCAACTGGTTTGATCATTTATTTTGCCTCTAACTCGTTTATTTAATATTCTAGATTATTTGTTTTGAATCAAATCACATATCCTTAAAATCGCGTACCAATTAAATTGTTATCTGATTTAAGGGTAAACAGTTTGGCACACACCGTGGGGCTAAGGATAATAGTGATGATTTTATATGAATCTCCACAACACACCCTATTTTATGTTTGTTCTTTAAAGTCTTAATTTCAGGTCAGCTCAAAAATGTCGAACTCTCAGTCTGCCCACTTGAACGTTGATACTGAGTATGTCCATCATGGCAAAAATAATAATTTGGTGCCAAGTAACGAGGTGCCTCCTGTTGATCCCAACGGTTTCCCAGTTGCTGATTTGGTCAATGCTAACTCACAGGTGACCATCGACGTCAATTTGCCATCCGATCCAGAAAATAGTGTTCATGGGGGACCCCGACCGACAGCTCGAGAAGCGTCCGAAGGCAACGGTGATGAGGTAAGCCTACAACTAATCTTCGAAATATTGCAGGCTCAACATGCGACAATAGTACAGCTGTAGAATCAAAGCCACACCTCCAACTGGGTCGAACCCGAGCAATCCCGGGAAAGCACCCGAAGAAACGAACAACTTACCGAGAGAACGGGTGAAGTCGAGCCTGGGGTCAATCCCAAGATAATGAAAATGCTTGAAGAATTAACGAAGCGGGAATAGTCAGGTGAGAAGAAAATTTAGGCTAATGACAAGAAGGTGGAAACGTACAATTCTAGGGTCGATCAAATTCCGGGAGTACCCCCGTTATTAAAAAGGCTGGATTCCAAGAAATTTATCCAGAAGCCTTTTCCTCCCAGCACGACACCGAAGCCGATCCCAAAGAGGTTATGTATGCCCGATATCCCCAAATATAACGAAACCACAGATTCGAATGAGCATGTGACTTCCTATACATGCGCAATCAAGGGAAATAACTTGGAAGACGATGAAATCGAGTCGGTGTAACTGAAGAAGTTTGAGGAGACTTTGTGCAAAAGAGCAATGATATGGTATCACAACTTACCCCCAAATTCCATTGACTCATTTGCTATGCTTGCAGATGCTTTTGTAAAAGCCCATGCCGGGGACATCAAGGTCGAGACCAGAAAGTCAGACCTTTTCAAGGTTAAGCAAAGAGATAACGAGATGCTCAGAGAGTTCGTGTCAAGGTTCCAGATGGAACGGATGGACCTGCCTCCGGTTATAAATGATTGGGTCATTCAGGCATTCAATCAAGAGCTTAAGCCACGAAGTTCCTTGGCCTCTCAACAGCTAAAACAAAATTTGGTAGAGTACTCGGTGGTGACTTGGGCCGATGTCCACAACAGGTACCCGTCAAAAATCATGGTGTCCACAACAGGTACCAGTCAAAGATCATGGTCGATGACGACCAACTCGGAGCTCCTTCTGGGTTTGTTTACCTAGTCAGGGCCGGTGATAGGTCTAAGAGAGTCGTTGATCATATGCCAAGATCGGTCTGGGATCGGTACCAACCATACAGCACGGACCGAAGGGAAAATATGTCTGGGCATCTCCCCACAAGGAACGAGAAGAGAGACGATCGAGGGCCTAGTAACCGAGGTCTCATGAGCAAAACTGGTTTTGATAGACCGCTCGAGGTAGGGAAGCACCGAGATTATCGAAGTATAACTTCAACGTTGATGCTTCCAGTATCGTGTCAGCCATCAGGTGTATCAAAGAGACCAAGTGACCTCGACCATTGCAGTCCGACCCTAACCAAAGAGATCCTAACTTGATGTGTAAGTATCACGGCACTCATGGTCACATGACAGAGGATTGCCGATAGTTGAGAGAAGATATTGCCCGGTTATTCAACAATGGGCACCTCAGAGAATTTATGAGTGATCGAGCCAAAAACCATTGCAGGAACAGAGACGTCAACAAACAGGTAGAACAAGAGGAGCCTCAGTACATCATCAATATGATCATCGGAGGAGTCGATGTCCCCCAAGGACCAATGATAAAATGCACTAGAGTATCTATCACAAGGGAAATATTCACCCGGGATTATGTCCCGGCGGGAACCATTTCGTTCAGCAACGAGGATGCTGAGGGCATCGTGCAAACTTACAATGATGTGCTGGTAATATCCGTACTTATCAATAAATCTCGAGTCAAATACGTGCCGATTGATCCAGGTAGCTTGGCCAACATCATTAGATCAAGTGTCATAGAGCAATTGGGGTTACAGGACCTAATCATTCCAGCATTCCGGATGTTGAACAGATTTAACATGGCAAACCACTAAAGGGGATATAACCCTGCCAGTAAACACCGCTGGGATGACCCAAGAGACAAAGTTCTACGTGATCGAAGGGGACATGAGGTATAACACTCTATTCGGAAGGGCATGGGTTCACAACATGAGGGCGGTATCCTCTACCTTGCATCAGGCGTTGAAATTCCCTACACCGGGAGGAGTCAAGATGGTTTACGGAGAGCAGTTGACCACAAAGGAGATGTTCGATGTCGACAAGGTAATCCCGGTGCCCGCGGTTTCAACATCAAGGAACGCAGAGTTGACCAAAAAGGAAGAAATTAAATCGCAATCACTGATGCGGGCCTCAGCCGAACCGGAGGAACGAGGAACAGATGAGGAGGATAATTATGATGTACCGAGATCATTCATAGCTCCTGACGACACTGACGCTACCAAATCAACGGTTGAAGAGTTGGAGCAAGTCATATTAATCGAACACCTACCAGACCGAAAGGTATACCTGCACACGAGGTTAATCCCCGAGCTCAAGAAAAAACTTATTGATTTTCTTAAAGCTAACGTATACCTGCGCACGAGGTTAACCACTCATAAGCTGAGTTTGGATCCGAAGTTCTATCCGGTCAAGCATAAGAGGAGGCCACAATCCGAGGTCAAACATGCATTCATCAAGGATGAGGTATCCAAACTTCTTAAAATAGGATCCATTCGGGAAGTTAAATACCCCGACTGGTTAGCTAACATAGTGGTAGTGCCTAACAAGGGGAATAAGCTAAGGATGTGTGTAGATTAGAAAGACATGAACAAAGCATGCCCTAAGGATTCTTTCCATTTGCTTGACATCGATCTAATGATTGACATGACGACCAGACACAAGATACTCAGTTTTCTCGATGCCTACTTCGGGTACAACCAAATTCGGATGGACCCAGACGACCAAGAAAAAACTTCTTTCATCAATAAATTCGGCACCTACTACTATAACGTAATGCCATTTGGATTAAAGAATGTCGGTGTCACCTACTAACGCCTAGTGAACTGGATGTTCGAAGAACAAATAGGGAATTCAATGAAAGTTTATATTGACGATATGTTGGTCAAGTCCCTGCAAGCAGAGGACCATTTGAAACATTTGCAGGACCTTCAACATACTGAAGAAATATAATATGAAGCTAAACTCGGAGAAGTGAACATTCGAGGTCGGATCAGGCAAATTCCTCGGGTTCATAGTATCCAATCGAGGGATCAAGATCAACCTTGACAAAATAAATGTCATAGAGGACATCACTATGGTGGATAACGTCAAGTCTGTTCAAAGACTAACTTGGCGTATAGCCTCCTTGGGCCTGTTCATCTCGAGGTCCTCGGACAAGAGCCATCGATTCGTCTCACTATTAAAGAAGAAGAATAACATTTCCTGGACCCCGGAATGCCATCAAGCTTTGGAATAACTCAAATAGTACCTCTCGAGTCCACCCCTGTTGCACACTCAGAAGGAAGATGAACAGTTGTACCTCTACTTGGCGGTTTACGAGGTGGCGGTAAGTGGTGTCTTTGTCCGGGAGGGAAATTTCCAATTTACTATATTAGTATAACTCTTGGTGAGGCCGAATCAAGGAATCCTCACCTGAAATAATTGGAGCTCGCTTTGCTAAGCGCTTCCAGGAAGCTAAAGTCGTACTTTCAATGTCATCCCATATGTGTCGTGACCTCTTATCCACCTAGGAATATCGGGTACAAGCCCGAGCTCTCGGGCCAGTTGGTCAAATGGGACGTAAAAATTAGCGGGTACGATATCAAATATCGACACCGAACCGCCATAAAATCTCAGATTTTGGCAGACTTCGTGGCCGATTTTACGCCGGCCTTGATACCCGAAGTCGAAGGGGAACTACTTCTAACCTCGGGGACTACTTTGGGGATCTGGACCTTCTTCACAGACGGTGCCTCCAACGCGAAGGGGTCCGGGCTCGGTATTGTATTAAAACCACCTACGAAAAATATAATTAGGCAGTCTATTAGAATTGTGAAATTCACTAACAATGAGGTCGAGTATGAGGCCATGATTATAGGTTTAGAATTGGCTAAAAGCCTTGGGGCCGAAGTGATCAAAGCCATGTGGGACTCCCTCCTCGTGGTAAATCAAGTTAAAGGAATGTTCAAAATAAAAGAAGAACAGATGTGAAGTTACTCGGACAAACTGCAGGTAATCCCTACACCAATTAAGGGAATGGACCCTGCAGCATGTACCCCAACATCAAAATAGTAAAGCCGATGCATTGGGTAACCTGGTGAGAGAAGAAGGCCACGCTGAAGTGAACTCAACGATTTTAACTTGGGATTGGAGAAACAAATACATAGACTACTTGAAGGTAGGAAAATTGCCTTCGGATACCAAAGAATCGAGAGCCTTGCACACCAAGGATGCCAGATTTAGCTTGGTCGAAGGGGCATTGTTCAGGAGGATCTTCGACGACCCACTATCCAGATGCTTGGGACCAGGAGAGACCGAATATGCCATGAGAGAGGTTCACGAAGACACTTGCAGGAACCTTTCGGGGGCAAAATCTTTGGTTCAAAAACTTATTAGGGCCGACGGACCAAAATGGAGAAGGATGTGAAGGACTTCGTACGGAAATGCGATGAGTGCCAAAGACATACCCCGATGATCCATCAACCTGGGAGAAATGCTCCACTCGCTCTTGTCCCCGTATCCATTTATGAAGTGGGGAATGGACATCGTCGGTTCCCTACCACGGGCACCCGGTAAAGCTCAATTCATACTATTCATGACCGATTATTTTTTCAAATGGGTTGAGGCTCAAGCATTCAAAAAGGTCCGGGAAAAAGAAGTCACTGACTTCATCTGAGACCACATAATATGTCGATTTGGGATACCGTCCGATATTGTTTGCGACAACGGAAAATAATTCATCGGCAGCAAGTTGAGTAAGTTTTTCGAAGATCACAAGATCAAGAAGATACTATCAACGCCTTATCACCCTAGTGGGAACGGGCAGGCAGAATCAACGAACAAGACTATACTTCAAACCCTAAAAAACAGTTTGACCGGTGCGAAAGGGAAATGGAAGGAGATCCTGCCCAAAGTCATGTGGGAATACCGTAATATTTAGAAATCGAACACTGGGGCCACCATATTTTCTTGGGTCTGCAGAGATAAAACCTTAATACAAGTCGAGGTGGGAGAATCGAACCTCAGGTTCCAGTATGTGATCAAAGAACCAATTGGCGAGGCCATGATCACGAGCCTGGAACTATTGGATGAAGGGCTGGAGGTTGTCCTAGTACGGTTGGCCGTCCAAAAGCAGTGTATAAAAAGGTATTACAACCAAAGAACCAGCCTCCGACTCTTTCAAATCGGGGACTGGGTGTTGAGGAGAGTAACACTACACACCAGGAAATCGAATGAAGAGAAACTGGCCCCGAATTAGGAAGGACCATATCGAGTTGTCGGGATAACCGACAGAGGCTCATATAAACTCGAAGCGAGAAACGGCGTATAACTACCAAGCAACTAGAGCGTGACATACTTAAAGTGATACTACAGGTAATCAGCTAAGGACTGATGTGGCTAATATGTCTGAAAGCACGTGTTACACTCTTTTTTCCTTGAACCGGTTTTGTCCTGAAGTTGGTTTTTCGGCAAGGGTTTTAACGAGGCAACAATAAAATGTGATACCTTAGATTTGAAGACCGGTTTTAAACCAAAATCGATAGTCATTTGCATAAGATCAACAGTATCGAGCCCTCATGAGTTCGACCTCGAATATTGGGGGCTATTACCCCCGGGTTAAGATCTTTACCAAGGGAAAAAAAGAAAATTTTATGTGTTTAAAGCTAAGACTTAGTGGTTAGGATTCATTTTAAGGGTCAAACAGTCATATGAACCGTGCCCACATAGTCCACTCTTGCCACGACACAAGTGTTATGTGCCTTTGATCATGTACATTGCATATTAAACAATGAAAGAAATTTCTACTTCCCTTACTGTGCATTTTCCTTCTTCGATCCTGGATCCTAAAGCCCACGGGCTACCCCTGCTCGGGGATTGTCAAGCCCACAAGCTACCCCTACTCGGGGATTGTCACACGATAAAAATTCAGACGACTCAGGCTACCGAATCTCGGAGGCACCAAACCCACTAGGCTTTCCCTGAATATAAAATGCTACGCCCACTCTAAAAATGGATCGGAGACATCCGAAGTACGTAACCAGAAAGTAACGCCCTTACGAAAAATCGAAACCTACTAAAAGGTTACCTTCGGCAAAAATATCATCTAAAAACACTTAAGCATCTTAAAAACCTTCGGTCTCATCGAGGGTTCGAAGCCACGAGCAAACTAATGTTGCATCGAAGTCGGGCTCCGTTTGAACCTCCGAAAAATGGACGCTCCAGAACTATATCTGATTTTCTCCGAAGGCATAAAACAATATGCAAATAGAAATTACAAGTAGATGATGGAAAACTAAAGACACGATATTGCCAGATGGGGGGAAATTTTATAAAATCAAAAATATATTTATAGAGGCCTGATAGAACGGACTCAAAATAAACAAATAAGAATACATAAGGAAAAACTAGAAAAATTCTAAGGCATCTACACCCGGTATTCACCGAGGCCCGACTCATCGCTAGAACCGTCGAAGACCTCGGAGCCTTCGAGATCCTCAGGCTCGTAGAGATCCTCGGCCTCGAGCCTTCTAGCTTCTTCAATCTTGGCCGATAAGTCAAAACCTCGGGCATGGATCTCTTCGAGGGTCTCTCTCATAGCCGCGTTATGTACTCAGCTTTCGTCTTTAAGCGGGTCTCGACTACCTCTACATCGGCCTTATACTGGGCCACAATTTCCTCGACATCAATAGTGGTTGCATCCAATTTGGACCTCAGGGCAGCATATTCTTGTCCGAGAGCATCCCGTTCTGTGACGGCCGAGCTCAGTCGTGCCCGGAGATCATCATTTAGCCAAGACCACTTATCGGCTTTATCCTTCACCACTCAAAGTTGGTTCTAGACCTATGCCAGCTCCGCTTTCACATCTTCCTTCACCGAAACCAGCAGGTCTATCTTTCCCTTCCACACTTCGGTTGTGGCTTTGACCTCATGCATTTCGGCCCGAAGCTGGTCGATCAGGTCTATCTTTTCTTGGACCTGCGAAGTTATGTTGTTAGTAACCACGACTAGTTGCTCGTTTTTAGCATCAAAGATCTTTACCTTCTCAACAGGTCGGGGTGTTCCCGCTTCAGGGTCGAGGCCTCCTTCTAAGCTTTTTCCAGCTCGGCCTGGAGATTCGGGAGGTCTTTGAGGGCCTCGTCCTGCTTTTCACTAAGAGCACTGTACATGTCCTTCTTCTGGACCTGCTCTTTGAGCTCGAACTCAAGATGTATGATCTCTAAGCGGTACCAGAGAAAGCTTTCACGGTGAAGCACCAAATCCTGAAAAACAATGAAGTTAGTTGAGGACATCAAAAACCAAAGTGAGATTCAAAAAGGGGTGCAAATGGCCGATGTCTACCCAGTTCAACGCCTGTTGTGCCTCGTGTAAGAGGATCAACATTCCCACCCCGTTCATCTTTGACTGGTCCTCCTCGGTCACTAGGCATCGAAGGTAGCTGGTTATGCCCAGCGGAGCAGACACAACCCGGGTATCCTACGGGATTGTAAGACTCATCGTTCTCTTGTGTTCGGTGTCCACGCTCGGAGTAGGGAATTGCTTCAATATATTTGGGCTCGAACTCGGCCCGCTCGCTCCAGATAGCGCATCTTTCTTCGAGACCTCCAAGTAACCAAGCCAAGAAAAGTCCTCCAGTGCCGTCGAAGAACGTGTTAAAGGCATCATTTGGGCCTTGTGCCACCTCGCTTGACTTCTCCTTGCCTGCTTGGGCCTCTAGATCATGGACTCGGTATAAGAGGGTGTCTCTATGATGTCAATGACACCGGGTTCCTCCTTCGGGACAGGAGCGACTTCCTGGGGGCCGCAACTTCCGTCTCTCCTTCTGGTCTCCGGGTCAGAAGGGGATCGACCTCATGATCCTCTTTCTCGGTCGTCGCCTGCTCCCCCTCATTAAGATTCGACCCATGAGAAATAAAGAGGTCGTCGTCTTCGGGCTCGTCCCTGAGCCGGTAGAGATTGTCGGGGTCCGGTACCCTGGACTTGGTGTTCTTTTTGGGCTTCCGGACCTGAATAATCACTTTCTTCTTCTTCGCCTTGGCATACGGGGAACCCGGGGACTTTCTTTTATTCTTTTTCTTCTCCTCCTTTGTGGAATCCTCGAGCTGGCTCAAAATGTAGGGTTCAGTAAGCGAGGATGGATCCTTGTCCTCATCCAACGACCTAAGTTTGGTGGTCTTAGGAAAACCTGTAAGAAAAGAGAAAGGGTTAGTACTGCGTATGTTAAGAGCGTGGTGGTAATTATTCGGGAAAGAACCTCACCATGAGAACGGGCCTCCCATTTGCCCTTTGAAATCTTGCGACATGTGCTCTCGGAGTACGACATCAGCTTGTAGATCCTCTCGATCCACTCCTTAAATCGGGTAATTGCATTAGGAACTTTGACAATAGCTGCAAGACTATAGACACATGCAATGAGAGAAAGAATAAAAATAAATGAATACTCAAGAAAGACAATACTTATGGGATATGTTCCACTCCTCAGGGAACGACAGAAACTTGGGAGGAATCAGGTCTTCAGTTTTTACCCGAACGAACCTCCCCTGCCAGCCTTGGTCTCGGTCCTCGTTGACGCTCTAGCAAGGAGCCTTGCTTGCTCGGCGAACAAGCTTCATCAGTCCTCCTTGAAAGATTCAGGGACTGTATAAGCGGAGTAGATGGTCGAGGGTGAACCGAGGGGCTTCGGTATTGTTTACGAAATTGTGTAAGAGGATTACGATGATCCAGAAGGACGGGTGAATTTGCCTAAGGCGCACCCCGTACCTTTTGCAGAAAGCAAGAAATATAGGGTCCATCGGGGTGAGCGTAAAGGAGTAAGTGTAAACACTACAATACCCCTTCACGTGAGTAGTAATATCATCATTGGGCCGGGGGAAGACCACGTCCTTACCCTCCCGTTTATAGTCCGCTCGGACTATGGGTAGGGTTTCTCCCTCGCCTCGGTCTTGTTGATTGGAGGCCTTCTCGACATTGAAGTCATTCCCAATAGAGCAGCCCCCGGGTATGAAGCTCTTCATGGGGGGGCTCCTAAGCCACTTCGGGAATGTCCACCTCAGCATCTGCAGCCAGGTGGGAGATGAAGGAGCAGCCTGCTGAGGCACAAACTTGGAGGTTTTTGCCATTGTAATCTGGGTAATATGAAGGTCTGAAGAAGAATATGAAGGTTTGAAGAAAAATATGAACATTTGAAAATGGTATGAAGGTATGGATTGAAGGTTCAAAGAAAATGTATGAGGATTGAAGATGAAGATATGAAGGCTTAAAGAACTATGTATGAAGATTTGGAGAAGTTAACAGCCGTTAGAGAGTTCGAGGAAAAAATCTAGAATCGAAAAGTGGAAAAAGTGAAAAAGGTCGAAGCTTTTATAGGGGGAAATAATCAATACGAGATGTTTCGCATTCGAAGGCAGCCAACCGATGACTGACACGTGTCCGAAGTCAGAACGACGCGATTTATGGGACATTTCGGTTTACCCGTCATCTCAGTTGTAACGTATGAAGGAAGGAACCGGGGTTCATCTGTCGTTTACCATCATTTCAGTAAACCTACTCTCCGAAAAATGAGGGGACTATTTGTATACGGGTAAAATCGGGGGTAACGTATACCCCGGCCCGATTTCCCGATGAAGAAAACGGAAGAAGAACATAGACGCACGAGATGGAAATCAAAGTTGGAAGCCCTTCATATCGAGATACATGGAAGGTGGACGACGTGCTCATCGTCAGGCATGATAGAGCGACGTGCCCCGGACCCAAAACGAGTTCTAAGTCCTCGGGAATCACAGTAAACAGTTACACACGGCAGATAGAGGGTTGTGATATTCAGACTTAACTGCATATCACAACGCAGATCTCACTCGATGTCGGTTATGGTTCAGTAATTAACGAGAAAGGAAAATATTTTTGGTGTTTAGACTTATACTAGGGATGAAACTCTCATACTATATAAAGGAGAAGTTTTTCTTTTGTAACAGACATTGGAACAGAGAAATAAAAGCTATTCAAGTTTTTTTTTTCTACTCTCTTACTACTGCTAAAGTACTTATTTAATTGTTCTGTTCTTCATTCATAACTGGACTCGAACCAAGGGTCTGATCGAGGGCAAGGTTACTGTTCAACCTAGGTTCGGGCTAGGCCATAACAGTACAACTGGTTTGATCATTTATTTTGCCTCTGCCTCGTTTATTTAATATTTTTGACTATTTGTGCTGAATTAAATCACCTATCCTTAAAATCGCGTACAAATTTAATTGTTATTCGATTTAAAGTATGGTTGTCCAACGGGATGGGCCGTCCCGTACCGTCCCAGGCCCCTTCCGTATACCGTCCAGTCCTGACCCACTTAATTCTAAATGGGATGGGGGCATGTTTAACGATACACGGGATGGGACGAGATGCTCATTTCGTCCCGTTTATCCAGTCCCGCTTGTTTTTTTAATTGTTTTTTTTAAAATATAGACTTTGGGCAACGACCTCATTTGCAAATTTAGCCGTTCCCAACGGCCAAAAATGGACATATTTGCCCCCTCCCAAAACACCCCCTCCCCAACTTTTAATATAACTCCTAAGTTTATTAAATTATACTTTTGTCCTATTTTTTACTATAAATACCCCCATCCTTCTTTATTATTTCCCACAAAAATTAATCATTCTCTCTCAAATCTCTTACATTCTATGTATATTATTCTCTCAATTTTCTCACAATTAAGTGATCAACTAAGCTTCAAGTAGTTGGGCAAATTTTTGGAGTAACTTTCAAGCTTCAAATTAATTCGTCAAGTATTTGAAGCATTTTTTTGGGCAATTTCTTCAAGTTTTAACTTTTAAGTTTATTAAATAAGTCAAAAAACTAGCCGTTGCAAACTTTAAAAATTTAGTCATTGTCAAAAAGCTAGTCGTTGCCAAACTTAATGCTTAAATAAATTTTTTTAAAACGACCCACTTAAGGCACACGAAACCGTCATGTCCCGTCCCGTTCCATCCCATCCCGTTTGTTAGCGGGATGGGATGGGCCTACCATTTCGTCCCGTTTATCCCGTCCCATTTCGTTCTGTCCCACCACCGTCCTAGCTAAATGTCATCCCGTCCCGTCCCGTTGGATAGCTATATTTTAAAGGTAAACAGAAGGATTGATTGATTCCTCGAATTAGATGGATGGATTAGGATGACAACTCAAATCCTAGAATGGCCTTGGATAAAGAGAATATATTTGCATGTAGATTATGTAGCTATATGTGTGTGTCTGAGTTATTCTATATCAAATTACCAAGCCCTGAAGCAAAAAAAGGAGCAGACACAAAGTAGCATTCCTTAACTAGAATATTGTAGAACAAACTTTAGATCATTATTGATCACGCCCAACTCTAGTCCTAAAAAGTATAAGCGGTCGCTACAAATATAATCCGGTCTAAGAGTCCAGAGTCAAATCCCATAGAGAACTAAGGCTTAACTACAATTGTTCAATATCGTAAGGAAACACAAGTTCAAATAATTTTCTAGTTAAAAATATTTGATTTTTATTTCTACTAATTAACTAACAAATATTATAAAGCAGTAAAATTATCAACTAACAAGGATGAAATTAGAGAGATGCCTAAGGAGGTCTAGAGTTGTGATTTTCTCAATTATCGGAATCCTTCCTACTATATTTTTTTATAATTTTGCCTAAATATTCTCAAACGATCGTGAGTACTTCGGGTGTTATAATTATCTTCCGAGCAACTTTCACAATTTACTAGACATATTCTTTCGAACTACACTAGCTGGCACTAATTCACCGCTCACTAAGATCGCATCAAGGTTTCGTTATTCCAAATCCCACATTTAAACCCTCCGTATTGATTCCTCACATACGTTATGAGTGATATTGTTCAACAACTACCTAAATATGTACCCTTTTCTAAGCAATACATACTAAATAGGCACAGTCAATTGATGGTCATTCAATCAACAGCAATAAACACGTAGTTGAACAAGTAGAGAAATCCAACAGCTCAATTATATAAAAACGTAATAAGAATTCATCCTATAAAATGTTTCATCAAAATCCTAGATAACAAATTAGCTATTCATAATAGTATGCAAAACTACAATACTAGAATTCATAACTAATAATGGAAATAGGAAGAAGGAACTGAAAAACTCGTAGAAGAATTCTCTGCCTTGCTCCTAGCGTGTTTTTGCCTCCTTAGGTTGAATCCCCTCTCCAAAAACGTCTCCCTTTTGGTCGAATCTGCTCTAAAAACGTTCTCCTCTTCTCTTAGACATATTTAGGGAGTATTTATAGGCTAGTATTGAAGTCCTTGAGTTCAAATCCGGGTTGGAGACTTTTAACCCATGACTTTTAATTACCGGGCTATAGACCTCACGAAGCCAGGCTTATAGCGCGGTTAACCTGGCTATAGACCGTGAAGCCTGATCTGTAGCGCGGTCAAGCTGACTATAGATCTCACGAAGCCTGGTCTGTAGCGCAGTCAAAATAATCACTACAATTAAAATGTAACAGATCAGGCTAACAGATCCCAATTAAAGTGCTTTAAGAGGTAAAATGATCAAAATAATGTAAAATAAGAACAAAAGGGTATAGGCTCGTAATGTGGGTGTCAAATAAAAGTCTATATGCTCAAAAGGGTTTACTAGGGATAGATTTTATTTGTGGTAGACATTAAGTTCAAAAAGATCAAAGAAAGCATAAAATCATTTTTCAATTCAAGCACGCCTAGGATTTCGCTTCAACTAACATGCCTGGCAAGTTCTAGACTTAGTTACAATGACATGGACTACACAGGAAGATCTCATCACACACGGCACATGATTCACTAAGGACGGTTCCATTCCGATTCTCAAACAATTGCAAGTATTCATGGAGTCACAAAATATTAAGCATTAAGAACAAAGTGACACAAGCCGAGAAAATGAGATATAGGCATCAATACACATGTTATCTACTCAAGAAGGCATCATAAGTATTTTCAAACCATAGGGAATGTACTACACATGCTAGAGCTTAAATATGCTACTATCAAACTAGTCAAAGGCGCCTAACAACCCGGTTCAACTACATCCCGTAGAAAAGAACCGAGGCACAAAGAAAAACCACGAGGGATTATAACTACCTAAAAGGATAAAAAGACATATTTTTGGATTTTTCTATTTTTTTCTATTTTTTTTATGTTTTTAGTTATACTTTAGACCCTCAAGAAAATTGTCTAGGATATCCATCGTCGGGAAAAGTCCAATATTTTTTTATTTTTCTTAAAAAAAAAGATTATTCACTTAAACTAACACAACTAAAATAGCATAGAAAGTCACCCAGACAATCTCCTCACCCCACACTTAAAATTGTGCATTATCCCCAATGCACATCATAACTAATAAGAGGGTAAAAGAAACTCCCTAGTAGGCCAAAGACCGAAGCATTAACAACTCATGGGGTATTCAGATTTCTCCCATGCTTGGTCCTTTGTGCGGGTACCTCACACTTAGTTCTAACCATCTAGTTTGACGTTGCATCCTTCCAATAGCTTTGCTTTCCATGCTCCTTAAAAATCAACAATCTACACTACAAAATAATACAGTTAATAAAAAAAAAAAAAATAAAGCGGTAAAGCTGGGTTGCCTCCCAACAAGCACTTGATTTAACGTCGTGGCACGACGTGAATAACTTTCTACCTCCACTTCAAACTTATGAATTGGACCCCAAGTTTTGATTCTGCTCTATGATCATACTCTTGGGGCGATACAAATTGTTGCGAGCCAAAAATTAAATGATTCTTTATGCACTTTTTGCTTTCAACCGAGGAGTGTCACTTTGCCTAGACGACCTTGAAAATTTCAGAATATAGAGCTTATCTACCTCTTCCTTTTGACTCCTGCATTGGCTCATACAGATAAATTTTCATTTTACCATCTGAACATAATGTAGAGAAGTGTTTGGAATGAGGTCCAACGTGCTCAAATACATGACCTTCAAGATTTTTAACCTCCTCAACACCAATCACACTAGAGTCAACTAAATTTGTATCCTCAACGTCCCTGGTTGACTCTAGTATTACTTCTTCAACATCGGCATCCTCAAATTCTAGTTGGTTATATTGTTGGTGTTCTACTTTGAACTCCTCCATTAGAACCGCAATTTCGGTATCTAATTCATGCTCTTCTTGGCTACTATCCACAATATTGACTTGTTGAGCATTAAATGCTTCAACTAGTTGACTCACTTGTGCCTCCAGGTTGCGAATAGTAACATCTTGCCTTTATATGTGCAGTTGTTTCTTATTATTTTGTCCCACAAGGCACCTTAGCATATCCTTAATCTCTTTCAGGTCATCATCCATGGGTTCTTTGTTCTTATTAACTTCACAAGAAAAAGAAGAACCATCAAAGTAAGGGATTGGGGGAAGATAAGAAATATAAGCACAATCATAAAAATGACCATCTTGACCGCCACACAGATCACACACATTCCTCACATAAGATTGAGTTGGTGCACATAACTCGCTCTCAGGAATATTTTGATAATTTTGCGATGGGTGATTTCCTCCATAATAAGGATAAAGAGGATCAAAAGTAGAATTACCAACATCAAAACTCTCATAATTCCAAGATGTCTAAAAAAAAAAAGTTTAAACTTGAAACCTAACAATATGTACAGTGAATCAGCAAACTGTTAAGGAGAGAACTTAAAACTTTCAGCAATGGCCACAAAAAAGAGTCCCCGCAATCCAAAGCTGATTCGTGGCCTGGGAAAACTTTCCCGTTCCAAGATGTACCACAAAAAGGGTCTATGGGCAATCAAGAAGAAAAATGGCGGCTCTTTTCCCGTCCACAAAAAAAGCCGCCGCACCATCGGCCGTCAAACCACCCAAATTTTACCCAGCCGATGACGTGGCAAAACCCCTTGTCTACAAACACAAACCAAAACCTACGAAACTCAGAGCAAGTATTAAACCCGGTACTGTTTTAATTATCCTTGCCGGTTTAAGGGTAAGAGAGTTGTGTTTTTGAAGCAGCTTAAATCTGGGCTTTTACTTGTTAGTGGACCGTTTAAGCTTAATGGGGTTCCTTTGAGGCGTGTGAATCAAGCTTATGTAATTGGTACTTCAACTAAAGTGGATGTTTCTGGTGTGAATGTTGAGAAGATTGACGATAAGTATTTTGCTAAGCAAGCTGAGAAGAAACAGAAGAAGGGTGAAAGATAGTTCTTTGAAGATAAGAAAGAGGAGAAGAATATGCTTCCATAGGAAAAGAAGGATGACCAGAAAGCTGTGGATGAAGCATTGATCAAGGCCGTTGAATGTGTTCCTGAATTGAAGGCTTATTTGTCTGCTAGGTTCTCCCTCAAGTCGGGCATGAAACCCCACAAGCTTGTCTTTTAGGCTGTGAGGTGTTTAAAATACTCTTTAATGAAATTGATTTTGTTAGATTTATTTTGGTTTATGTTCTGTTTCTGACCTGCTTTTAGTCGTTGTATTGAGGATTTTGTTGGCTATAAACATCTTAAGTTGGCATATGAAAAAAAAATTAAAAAAAATAACAATATTTATAGCTATAGCTACACCGTTAGTTCCATGGCAACGGCGCCAAAATTTGATCACGCCCAACTCTAGTCCTAAAAAGGATAAGCGATCGCTGCAAATATAATTCGGTCTAAGAGCCCGAAGCCGAATCCCACAGAGAACTAAGGCTTAACTACAGTAGTTCAATATCGCAAAAAAACTCAAGTTCAAATAATTTCCTAGTTATAAAGATTTGATTTTTATTTCTACTAATTAACTAACAAATATTATAAAGCAGTAAAATTATCAACTAACAAGGATGAAATTGGAGACAAGCCTAAGGAGGTCTAGAGTTATGATTTCTCAAATTGTCGGAATCCTTCACGCTACGTTTTCTATAATTTCGCCTAAGTATTCTCTACCAATCGTGAGTACTTCGGGTGTCGTAATTCTCTTCTGAGCAACTACCATAATTTACTAGACATATTCTTCCGAACACACTAGCTGGCACTAATTCACCGCTCACTAAGATCGCACCAAGGTTTCGTTATTTCTAATCTCACCTTTAAACCCTCCATATTGATTCCTTACATACGTTAGGAGTGTACCTAAATATGTACCCTTTTCCAAGTAATACATACTAAATAGGAACAGTCAATTGATGACCATTCAATCAACAACAATAACTACGTAGTTGAACAAGTAGAGAAATTCAACGGCTCAATTATATAAAAACGTAATAATAATCCATCCTACAAAAGGTTTCATCAAAACCCTAGATAAAAAATTAGCTATTCATAATAGTATGCAAAACTATAATACTAAAATTCATAACCAATAATGAAAATAGGAAGAAGTAAGTGAACAACTCATAGAAGAACTCTCCGCCTTGCTACTAGCGTGTTCTTGCCTCTCCAAAAACATCTCCCTTTTGGTCGAATCTTCTCTAAAAAATGTCATCCTCTTGTCTTAGACATGTTTAGGGAGTATTTATGTAACGATCCGACCGATCATTTTGCTTTCTAAACCCCGTTCCCCTAAAAAATACTTCCCATACATGCTTTTACTGTTTTATGACATGCAGGGATGTTTAGTTCGGGATTTGGAAGGATTCAAGTTGAAATCGGAACACTTGGTTCCTTAACGTTGGTTTAAAAGGTCAAGTTTGACTTCGGTCAATATTTTGAGTAAACGACCTCAAAATAGGGATTTGGTGGTTCCAATAGGATCGTATGATGATTTCGGACATGGGTGTATGCTCGGTTCAGGTTTTGGATGACCCGGGAGTGTTTCGGCGCTTAGTATCAAAAGTTGGTTCTTGAAGCTCTTTAAAATTTGGTTGAACGGGTTTTGATAATATCGCGGTCCAAATGGAATTCCAAGATCGTGAATAGTTCTGTAATGTCATTTAAGACTTGCACACAAAATTTGGTGTCATTCCGAGTTGATTTGATAGAAATCGGACGAGCGAAAGTCTTTTTAGAAATTTTGAGTTCATGAGTTAATTCATGCGTTTTGGCATCCGATTCATGATTTTTGATGTTATTTCAGTGTTTTGATTATGTGAGCAAGTTTGTACGATGTTGTTAGACAAGTGTGGATGTTTAGTGTGGAGCCCCGAGGGTTCGAGTGAGTTTCGGACGTGCGGAAGGGATGAAAAATACACCAGATTTCTGGTGTTTCTTGGCACCAGTTGCAGGTCTCGCAAATGCGAGAAATAGTTCGCAAATGCGGACTTCGCATTTGTGAGAAGAGCTTCGCAATTGCGAAGAAGCTCAGCCTGGGGATTTTTCGCATTTGCGACACCTGAGCCACATTTGCGAACTCAACAGTGATCGCATTTGTGACCCATCCATCGCATTTGCAATCTTGACAGCTGGAGCTAGGCTTCGCATTTCGAGAGTTTTGTCGCATTTGCGAACCTGGTGTCACAAATGCGACATCATAGGCTTGTGCCCAGCTCATGTAATGCGGGACTTAGGCCATTTATTTCATTTCACTTCATCTCTTGGGCGATTTTGGAGCTTTTGGAAGGGAGTTTTCACCTAGCACTTTGAGGTAAGTAATTTCTATACAACATGAGTTAAATACATAGATTATGGGTAGATACATGTAAAAATTGGTAGAAATTATGGGTTTAGATGAAAAACCTAGGGTTTAATAAAAATGAGATTTTACCACGAAAATGATTATGAAACATAGTAAAAATTATATATTTATGTTTCTAAGGTTATGGGTAACAACTTTCTTCAAATATTTCCGGAATCCGGGCGTGTAGGCCCGAGAGTGAATTTTAGGAATTCTTACAATTTGGGGTTGGGTAATCACTTTAATAGTGGAGATATGAACTTTTGAGCATAGATTGATCGATTTATATAATGTTTGGCTAGTTTCGAGTCGTTTGGCATCAAATTTGGAGGCTTGAGCGCATTCTTGAATTGGGAAGTAAGCTTTGAGACGAGGTAAGTCTCTTTCCTAACCTTGTAAGAGGGAATTTAACCCCATAGGTGAACTTAATAAATATGTACTTCTATTTGTGGGGGACTACGTACGCACGATGTGACGAGAGTCCGTGCGTAGCTGCTATTCATGCTTATGTCCGAGTAGATTTAGGCTTACACCATACTTTGTTGATACCGTTGCTTGTTTATGCTTACTAGTTGTTGGATTAAAGTGGAAGTTGAATTCCTTATTTTAAGAAAAGAATTGAGAAATACCATGATGAGTTGAGAAATTATATGTTCAACAGTTTCGCAAATATATCCTGCGAGCGGGGTAAACTTCCACTACTCTCATGGGAGCGGGCCATTCGCCTCGGCAGGATTTATTGATATATTATATGATTCGGGCCGTTCGACCCTCGACAGTACAGAGTATATTATTATCTATATTTGAATCGGGTCGTACGTTCTCGGCATAACTCGTGCGTAGTAATACCGAAATCCATTCTTATATTTAATAATATTTCATGGACTTGATAGGTGAAAGGAATAGAAGAGAGATATGGTTTGATTTTTACTTGAAAGAAGAATTTACTTACTATCTTCTTGTTTTGAGCGCTATTATTATTGTATATTACCTGCTTTATACATTATTATATTTTTGGCCCTTAGTAAGTATTGAAGTCGACCTCTCGTCACTACTTTTTCGAGGTTAGGCTAGATACTTGGTACACGTTGTTTATGTACTCACGCTACACTTCTGCACTTGATGTACAGGATCTTAGGCAGGTGCATCTGGTTACTAGTCTGGCGCGCACGTTTGACTTCTAGGTCGAGACTACACGATGAGCTTCCCTTCCAAGCCGTTCAGCAGCAGCCAGAGTCTCTATTTGGGATTTATATTTCTGTCTATTTTCTTGAGACAATAGACTAGTATTCTTTTGTATATTCTGCTAGTAGCCCACATACTTGTGACACCAGGTCTTGGCACACACTAGTAGACTTATGATTTTGGATTTATTATTATGACTTCGATTTGCACTCAATTGCTTTTGTTTAATTACTTTACAGCAATAAATTTCTAAATCTTTTATAAATGAGGAAAATTATTACTTTGCAAACATATTAAAAGTGGAAACCACTAGATTTATCAGTGTTGGCTTGCCTAACAACGGTGTTGGGCGCCCTCACGGCCTATGATGAAATTGGGGTCGTGATAATTTATAGGCTAGGGTTGAAGTTCTTGAGTCCAAATCTAGGTGGGAGACTTTTAGCCCACGACTTTTAATTACCGGGCTATAGACCTAGCGAAGCCAAGCTTATAGCGCGGTCAACCTGAAGTGATAGGCTTGTATCTCAAGAAAATGAGCCAGACTATAGAAAATGATACCTAGTTCTTAAGAGTACAACACTTTTTGGGATACATAAACAATAGAAAATGAATTAAGAGGGTGACTTTGAGGCTTGTGAATGGAACAATATGAATACCTTGAAGTCTTCAGCAAGCTCTAGAATACCACCTAACGATCAGCTCGATCCGAATTACCTGGATCTGCACAAAAAATATGCAAAAATATAGTATGAGTACACCACAGCTGGTACCCGATAATTATCAAGACTAACCTCGGTGGAGTTTTGACAAGGTTCAAGTCATGACACTCACTAGTAAAATAATATATGCAAGATATCAAAAGAAAATTGACAATAAAGTGCATAACGGAACAGATCCCAACAACCTCGTAAAGCGTGTAACAGTATATCAATGTAGAATAATCCATCTTTGCCAATGAAATATCAAATAAGAGTAGGGCATGTGATAGCATGTCAAATCAACCAACAACTCGTAAAACACAAAGTGGTACATTTAAGAGACAAATATGTGATTAAAACAACAACCCCATTCCAACTCATGAATAACATCAACGGAACACCTTGAAATAACACAGAACACCATCAACAAAGTCACCTTATGTTGCAGCGTGCGCATCACAATGAAATATCTCCCCTTATGTCGTCGCACACGTATAAGCCACCCTTATTTCACCGCATACACATCATAATGCAATGCCTCCCTTATGTCGCCGCATGCACATCATAATGCAATGCCTCCCTTATGTCGCTGCATATGCATCTTGCCCCCCTTATACTACACACAACATCAATTAAACCACACATCATGTCCACGTGTGCCACTAACATAAGAGTGTAGGGAGGGTTCAACAATAAAGCATGTTTCATATAGCAAACAACTCCAATTCAAGGCATATTAATAGTTTACGATCTAATCCAGTCATAAATCATACATACACTTGTGTCCACACTCGTCACCTCGTGTACACGTCGTTTAACATAGTACAAATGTGCATATATCTTAATTAGGCCAAGTCAATACTCTAAAATACTTTTCCCTTACAATTCACATTCGTCCGGTCCAAATCTAGCAAAAATGACTCAATAATATCAAACAATATAAAAAAAATCAATTTCAATTAATAAAGTTGAAATCTTTACCCAATTCCCAAAAAGTCAACCCCAGGCCAGCCATATCAAAACCCGAGTCAAGGAGTAGATCTCGAGTACCCATATCCCTGCGAGCATTTGAGCATACACTACTTGGTGCATGTCTCTTTGTCGGCGGGGTTGGTGCAAGTTGTGTTTGTTGGATCTATTTAATCGGCAAAACTTATTTAATACCTTTACCTTAGTTGTGCACCTTTGTTATTGATATCCGCTATTCTATGAAAGTCTTTTTGGATATTTCTATGTATTATACATGTTATTGAACTGCATAAGTTATGCAAAGTGAGTAATTTTTTGACTTAAAAGCCTCGCCACTACTTTACCAAGACTAGTCAAGATACTTACTAAGTACAAGTGGTCGGTTGTACTCATACTACACTTCTGTACCTTGCGTGCAAATCTTGGAACTGAGCTGTTGTGGATGACGAAGTCTAGCATTAAAGATGTACCTGCATTCCAGATATAGGCTACCACTTCTCCTTGGTAGTTTAGGATTTGTATTTTGTTTATGTATATTCAAATAGATATTGTATTTATTCTTTGTACCAGCTTTGTAAATTTAAATTTTTGTGGCTCATGACTTGTACTATCAATTCGTGGGGTAATTGTGTAAATTTTACCTTATTATTTATTGATAGTGATGATCTTACATTTTAATTTTAGTGATCATTGTTTGACTTACCTAGCATGTAAGAGTTAAGTGCTATCATGACTAAGTGAGATTTCGGACAGTAACTTGAATGGCTGGAGAAAAATAGAACATAGCTACAAAGACGTAATTACTATCTTCATTGGTTCTGAACATCTCTAGGTTGGTTCTGAACATCTCTAGGTCTAAGTCTATTATTTGTGAGTCAATATTATTGAGTCAAAAGTGGAATTTTTATTATACGGTGGAGGAAAAGGATAAGGTGAGACTCAAGAATGAGTGCGGTCACTTAGTAAAAAGGAGGAATCACTTTTAGCGAGGAGCGCTTCCCTTAGTAACCACACTCATTCTTGAAGTCTCATCTGATCTCAAATTCGCTCTTGGTATGAAAATATTTTTGATAAAGATTGTTTTACTTTCAAAATGAGATTTTACTGTATGAATTCGAATTAGTCGAACATCAAAATAAATACCAAAGATCTGGGTGAAAAAACAAACAAATAATGATTTGTGAAGATATGGCACGTCGGATTCTATGGCAAGACAGACTACAACAACAACAACCCAGTATGATCTCATTAGTGGGGTATGAGGAGGATAATATATACGCAGACCTTACCCATACCTTGGGGTAGAGAGATTGTTTCCGATAGACCCTCGGCTCCCTCCCTTCAAGAACTCTCCACCTTGCTCTTGGGTGACTCGAACTCACACGGACTCTGCCTGAGATTTGGATGCTGAAACTGATTTTTTTCTGCCATTGAAACAGGGGGAACTGTATGGTGCTTTCGTTTAAGTTGCGATGGGTTCTAAGTGTATGACAATAGTTGCGGACTGTAAATAAACTTGTAAACTTAGCAATGTTCTGTTCTTTCCCCTGCTGTAATAAGAGAATCTAAAGGTCCCTACATAAAATTAGGTCGCCAAACTGATAGGACAACGCTTTGAATTAAACACTAAATAAGCATGTGAGAACCTGCCTAACTTTATCGTACCATTAATAATAGAATTAACTACAGGCAAGTGAAAAAGAATAACTATAAAAGACAAGGAACACAAAACTGAAAATACAAAAGTAATTTACTTCCTCCGTCTCATATCATGTGTCGTATTTTTCTTTTACGCGTCTCTTAAAAAATATTAATTAGTGGATTGGACTATTCTACCCTTATTAAGAATATAAAAGATAAATAATTTGAGATAATTATTTTTAGTAACCATAACACGAGACTACGGAGTATATATTTTGCATAAGAAATCAATGTGACATTCTAAAATTGGGTTTTCATTCTTGAAATTTGTTGTTTCTGCTCCCAATAATCACTTGAAAGAGCTCGTTGAATGTTCCCGCGGATGCGTCTTATTAAACTATACTTTATGGGGGAGAAATAACCAAGGACGGCATGTTCACACGATTCAAGCTTTCTACTGCTCTTTCATAAATTTTCTAACAGTAAATTTTACTTTTTACGAACACATATTATCTTTTAAATGAGATCTAATAATACTAAAATAACTTTATGGTCTACAAATTTAAGGACTATATTTTATTGGGAGATGGATATGAAGAAAATTATCTTATGGTAATTAAATTATTTTAATATTTTATTTAGTTTAATAACACCGGATTTAGGCAAACTCCAATGTGCTATTCCGCTTCTAAAGGAACTACGTTATTTTCTACTCTCTACGTTCCACTTTAATTGATTTTTAGTCTTTTTCTGTGGTCCCTAATATTTTAGTTTTTCATATATAAAGTAAGAATTAACTTTTTTCTCTCAGAGTTATCCTCGGAGTAAAGAGCATAGGAGCAGGGTGGATCCGCCCTTTAGGGCGGGGGTGGTATGACACCCAATAGGTTGGTAAAATTATCATATATTTATGTAAAAATTTTCTTAAACTAGATTAAATATTTGATCCTTTCACCCCTAGTCGCAAACTAGACAAAGATGTCATGACTAGTAGACCTTTTCGAAAGTTTTTCTCGTGTGTAAAATTCAAATTCGAATTTATCTTGAACCTTGTCTCACTTTCCCTTTTGTTGTGCTTTTTATTTTCTTTATCCCAATCATTTTTCTTTTTGGCTACCCCCTAGCTTTCTATTTGTCGTTTATTAATTTTAATATTTTTTTCATCTAATCTATTATTTTACCTGTGATCTTTACCGAGAGCACTCAAAAAATAGCCTCCAAAATTTACTATAAAAAAAACATTTCTCTTAATCTCAAATCTTTTAATTTTGTTCTTTCAAAATAAAAATTTGTGTCTTGATAGGAATTTTGGATTGAGATCTATTTTAATTTTTATAATTTATTTTTTATTTTAACATTTAGATTCCCCTATTCTATTCCCTAAGTTGAGTAATTCTCTTGAGCCACCCATCATATTTATACATTGCTTTGGGCTAAGCTAAATAAGACTATTTCAATGATGGTCCTCCATGGATTCACCTATATAAGCCGCGGCTAAAGTTGCAAAAATAAGAGCTTGAATACCACTTGTAAATAATTCAATTATTCTATGATTGTTAAGTACAATTTAAATCTCTTTACAATTAAAATATGATAAATATTTTGCAAGCATTGCCTAGAAAAATATGAGATTTATGATTTAAATATTTGGTATCTTAAAATTTATCTAATTCTGCATTTACTTATAGGGTATAATTTATCTACTGAAGATTTTATTTTTCTTATTCTGATTGGCGGAATTCCTTTATTGAAGATGTTATTTTATGAGCGCAAATTTATTTTTAGCATAAAAAAAAGATGTAGTTCCCTAGTGAAAATATTATTTTTACTTATAATGTTAATAATAAAGGTGTGACTCCTTCTTTAAAATGTCAATTAATGTCTCAGATATAATTTTCATACACCAACATACCTAGTAAAATCCTACAAGTAGGGTTTGAGAAAGAGATGTAATTTTCATATTTGCAAATAAAAATACCTATTAAAGTTGATATTTGCAAGTTGGCAAAATACATAAATTACCTGCTGAACTATGGACCAAATATCCCGTTACACACTTTTTGCGGACAAAAATTACTTTACACACTCAACCTTTTCAGATTGTGCCTAAGACACACCTCTTAGTCTATGTGGCAGGTGCGTGTTTTACAAACAAAATAAGGCGTCTGGACTGTAAAAACTGTATATCTGATGCTTTATTTGAAGGGTCCAGATTTAATAAAACTTATCCGACGGTTAAATAGATTTTATTTTTGTCCTTTTCCAATATCTTCCTTTTTTTTTATTTTTCTAAAGTAATTTGGTTCAAATTGGAGATAATACAGATTTTCACTATCCATTTTATCCACTTTCAATTAAGAAATCTGTTAAAATTGTAACAGATTGAGGAAAAATATTTGAAAAATTGATTCAGGAAGAAATTTTTAACAGTGTAGAAGAATTTGTTATGAAATCTTCAAGCGAGATTGGAAGAACAATGTAGAAGAATCTTCTCTTCTTTATTTCCTTTTCAATGGGCAGCCATGGAGAAAACCCACTTATTATATCTTGAAAATTTTCTGAAAAACAAAATACATAAGAAGGTAGGAGCAATTGATTAGGGCTTCTATTTTTTTTGTTTGAATTGTAAGATGGAGGTATGGGTTTTTTTGGTGGTCGGCGAAAATGGAGATAACGAGAAGGCCGTGGAAGGTGAGTAATGATGGTGGGACGGTGAAAACTGGGTTATGTTTTTCGTTTATCTATGGATTTTTCTTGAATATGTGTATGTTAATGGATAAAGGATGAAAGAGAAATGCTGATGAAGGAAGAGATACGAGCTCAAAAGCGCTAACGAAGGCACGATGAAGCCCGAAGGAAATGGGTTCCTTTTCATTATTGCTTTTTTTTAAAAAAAAAAAAACTTGGGTGGGGTTTGTTTTTTTTTTTTTTTTTTTAAGTCAATGACACATGTCGTTGTATGACTGGTGCGTGATATTACACGTTTTAAAAAATTGGTCAAGAAAAAAATAGTGTGTCTCAGGGACACTATGAAAAGATTGAGTGTGTAAGGTAATTTTCTTCCGCAAAAAGTGTGTAATAGAGATTTGGTCCATAGCTTAGGGTAACCTATGTATTACCAACATTCCGAACAAACTCTATATTAGTTATTATAAGGTGTACATTAAAGAAAATTTCGGTACCCACCACCTTCAAATCCTGGATCCGCTTCTGCCTAGGAGTATTTGTTGTACTTCCAATAAAAAAATTAAGGTTAATATGATTAATTGTGTTGTTAATTAATGCTAAAAGGTGAAATCCTTTATATGTGTAAAAATAGCTAAAATCAATTAAAATCGATAGAGGGATTAGAATGCAATTTCCATCGCATGTCCAATTTCAGCGATCAAGCTATGCAATTTCTGCTCTTATTTTTGTTTCTTCAATAAAAAGATAAATCTATTTTAAATCTATTTATCTAGAGAGAACCAACTTTACGTAAGAGGTAACTATATTTATCAATAACAAATCTCTATTCAATCACGATTCATATATCGTAACTATAAGGCAACTCAATATTCTCAATTATGATTCAATTAGTG
Organism: Nicotiana tabacum; assembly: GCF_000715075.1. Lineage (NCBI taxonomy): Eukaryota > Viridiplantae > Streptophyta > Magnoliopsida > Solanales > Solanaceae > Nicotiana > Nicotiana tabacum. The sequence goes on along the minus strand of NC_134094.1, from coordinate 23,534,370 downwards.
AACTTGCGGCACTTCGTGCAGTTATAAAAGTCATCAGTAACTTGGTTATTTTAATTTTATGTCTATGCATATTTTAATTTCATGCTACGCGCTTCGTGCGAATCTAATTGCTGAGATAAAATTCTTCACCATTTAAAGTAATTTTAATTATTTTAATTTTATGTCTATGCATATAAAAGTTATTATTATATGTCTATGCATATAGAACTTAAATTGTCTATTTTCTCCCTGATTTTCATAATTAATTGTTATTTGTCATTACTTGTTCCTAAATAATTTATAAATATTGTGTGCATTGTTGCCTAATAATTTCTTATTGAATGAGGTATTTATTGGAGTATTTTTATTATATTTAAGAGTTGTTAAATTATATGGTTGGAGCGGGTTGCACGCCGCGACGAAAATGAAAAGCAATATATTGGGGCATTGGGTTGCACGTCACAACAAATTATATTTTAAGTTTATATTGTTGGAGCGGGTTGCACGCCGCAACGAAAATTTATTGAAGAATTATATTGTTGGAGCGGGTTGCACGCCGCAACGGAAATTGATTGAAATAATAGTTGGTTATGACTGCCGAGTTGGCTTCAACTGTTGAAATGAGTTACTTATTTTATTTCTATTATTGTTGTTATTACTATTATTGCGTACATGTTAATGTAAGTGACCTGCCTTAGCCTCGTCACTACTTCGTCGAGGTTAGGCTCAGCACTTACGGAGTACATGGGGTCGGTTGTACTCATACTACACTCTGCACTTCTTGTGCAGATTTCGAAGTTGGTCCTAGCGGCGTACTGTAGATTGTGCTCAGATTCAGCTACCAGTGGAGACTTGAAGTATAGCTGCACGGCGTTCGCAGTTCTGATGTCCCCTTCTACTTTATTTTAGTTGTGTGCTTTCTTTCAGACAACTTTATTTTATTCAGACCCTTGTTTGTATTATTCTAAAAGTTCGTGCACTTGTGACACCAAATTCTGGGATGATATTCAGACATCGCTAGTATTATGAATTATTCACTTTATTTCAGACTTTATTTTCGCATTTGTTCCTTTGTTATTAATTAATTTAAAAAAAAATTATTCTAGAATGACTAATATTATTCTAACGTTGGCTTGCCTAGCAAGTGAAATGTTAGACGTCATCACGGTCCGAAGATAGAAATTTCAGGTCGTGACAATTGAGGACCTGGTTCTTCGAACATCTAAACAAATTTTGTTAATTATCCTAGATAAATTTATACCATCAACCAGATATAGTATAAATTTAATTTGAGACTTAATATTGAATATCTCACCTTATCCCTTTTATCCCATCAAACTTGAGATTATTTTATCCACCTCCCAAGTGGGATAAAATAGTCCAAAAATTATAATCGTGAGATTATTTTCCCGAGATAACTTAGTCCGCTTACCAAAAGACCCGTGAGAGTACAAAGGGATGACTTGTAATTTCGGGAAATTTTTATTAGTAGACATTCAAGTGAAGATTCCTTGCACAAGGGTCATTATTCTAATTTATCACTTAAACGTCATCTAATTAAACGTTGATTACCTCGAATAGAACTGACGTGACATTCTAAAGCTGTATTTTCCTTCTTGAAATATGAATTTTTTTGGGGCAAAACCAAATGTTTCTGTTCGTAGTTAATCACACAAGAGTTTGTTAAATCCCGAGAGATAACACATGATTAAATTATTCTTTATGGAACAAATTATTCTTAAGGATAGTGTTTACATGGCTTGAGCTTTATACTAGTCGTCCATGTTATATAATTTTTCTAACAGTAAATTCTACTTCTGAACACACATTTAGTTATCTTTTATATGAGACAGAAAATTACTTGTACAAGTGTATCGAAGTTAAATTATACTTTATTAACTATCTTATCTTATTTAATTTAATAACATAAGATTTGGACAACTATTATTGTATTAATGTGCTACTTAGCGTTGAAAGGAACAATGTTGTTTACTACTAATGTCACGACCCGAAATTCTCACTTTCGGGACCGACCAACGTTAGAATAATTTAAATATTTTTTAACAATTTATTTTAATTAATTAGTAAAGAATCCAAACAACTGGAGAAATTTGTCTAAACTAAAGTGAACAAACCGAAATAAATACGATGTCTAAATACCATCCCAGAACTGGAGTCACAAGTGCACAAGCTTCTAGAATAATACAAACAAGGGTCTAAATAAAAAAAATTAAGTTATCTAAAAAAAAGCACACAACTAAAATAAAGTAGAAGGGGACTTTTGAGCTGTGAACGTCATACAGCTATACCTCAAGTCTCCACTGATAGTTAAATCCGAGTAAAATCTACAGTGCGCCGCCAGGACCAACTCCGAAATCTACACAAGAAGTGCAAAGTGTAGTATGAGTACAACCGACCCCATGTACTCTATAAGTGCCGAGCCTAACCTCGATGAAGTAGTGACGAGGCTAAGGCATGTCGCTTACATTAACCTGTACAATAATAATAATAATAATAATAATAATAATAATAATAATAATAATAATAATAATAATAATGATAATAATAATAATAATAATAATAATAATAATAATAATAATAATAATAATAATAATAATAATAATAATAATAATAATAATAATAATAATAATGATGATAATAATAATAATAATAATAATAATAATAATAATAATAATAATAATAATAATAATAATAATAATAATAATAATAATAATAATAATAATAATAATAATAATAATAACAGGAATAGAAGTAAGACCGGTAAATCATATCAATAATTGCAATTATTTCAGCAGTCACAACCAATTATTTCTTTTCTTATTCTGTTACGGTGTGCAACCCGTTCTCCCAATATAATCCTTCAATTAAATTTCATTGCGGCGTGCAACCCGCTCAAACAATATAAACTTAAAATATAATACGTTGCGGAGTGCAACCCGATCCCCAATATATTCATTTTCATTTTCGTTGCGGCATGCAACCCGCTCCAACAATATAAATTAACAACTCTTAAATGTAATAAAAATACTCCAGTAAATACCATATTCAATAAAAAAATTATTAGGCAATAAAGTATACAATGACTATAATGTATTCAGGAAACAAGTAATGACAAGTAGCCATTAATTGTCGAAAATCAGGGAGAAGATATATAATTTAATATTTAATATGCTAAATGTCAAGTAGAAATTGAGACACATAAATCAAATAAGCATGTAACAATTACTGCATGAATTCAAGAATTAATATTTGGCAAGAAATATGAGAGAAATAATTAATATAATAATTAACTCAAGATAAAGAAAATAGTTTATGATTTTCAGATAATTATGCAAATAATCAATTTGACGACGTACAGGCACTCGTCACCTTGCCTATACATCGTTACACATGAAATTCACGTAACAAATAATTCAAGAGTTCTATTCCCTCAAGTCAAGGTTAACCACGGCACTTACTTCGCTTCGCAACTAAATTCAAGATTCCAATAAACCCTTGCCTCGCGAATTAGTATCCGGAAGCTTCAAATCTAGTCACAAACAATTCAATATACTCAACACGAATTGTAGGAATAATTCCATATGAAATTACTAATTTTCCGAATTAAAATCCAAAATTCATCTCAAATATCCACTGTGGGGCCCACGTCTCGAATCTCGGCAAAACTCATGTAATGTGAATACCCGTTCCGAGACGAGTCCAACCATACAAAAATTATCAAATTCCGATGATAAATGGACCTTCAAATCTTAAATTTCGTTTTTAGAAAGTTTTACAAAAATTCCCATTTTCTTCAATCTAAATCCGAAATAAATGATGAATATAGATATGTATTTATGAAATATAATCACTATATGATAAAGAACACTTACCCAGTTTAAAATCGTAATACCTAAACTGAAGGATAACTGTAACGACCCGACCGGTCGTTTCGAGAGTTATAACCCTGTTTTCCCCATTCCTACTTCTTTTTGTGTTATTCAGCTATATTATATTATATCGGGTTAGTTGGTTCGAGTCCGGAAGGAACTCGGAGTGAAATGAGACACTTAGTCTCATAATTAAAAAATTGAGTTAGAAAAGTGGACCGAATATGGACCTATGTGTAAACAACCTCGGATTTGAATTTTGATAATTTCAATAGCTCCGTATGGTGATTTTGGTCTTAGGAGCGTGTCCGAAATATTATTTGGAGGTCCGTAGAGGAATTAGGCTTGAAATGCCGAAAGTTTAATTTTTGAGAAGTTTGACCGGGGGTTGACTTTCGGATATCGGGGTCAGAATCCGATTCTCAAAATTGGAATACCTCTATTATGTCATTTAGGACTTGTGTGCAAAATTTGAGGTCAATCGGACGTGATTTGATAGGTTCCGGAGTTATTTGTAGAAATTGGAAATTTCAAAGTTCATTAGGCCTGAATTGGGGTGTAATTCATGGTTTTAGCATTGTTTGAGGTGATTTGAGGATTCGACTAAGTTCGTATGATATTTTAGGACTTGTTGGTATATTTGGTTGATCTCCCGAGGGCTTCAGGTGAGTTTCGGATGGTTAACGGATCAAAAATTAAACTAGAACAACTAGTGCAATTTCCTTCTGTTGGAAAATTGTTCTGTCAAAATCGAGCCCAGGAATCGAGCCCAGAAATCGAGGTCCACGATCGAAGCCCAGATCGAGCCCAGGGTCGAGGGCCACGATCGAAGCCATAATCAAGCCCAGAGTCGAGGGCCACGATCGAAGTCATGATCGAGCCCAGGGTCGAGGGTCACGGTCGAAGGCCAAGTCGAAGACTTGATCGAAGGTCTATGATCAAGAACCATGATCGATGGCCTAGGATCGAGAACCAGGATCGGAGGCCTAGGATCGAGAACCAGGATCGAGGACCTCGATCGAAGGTAGAACCGAGGTTGTCTGGGCAGAATTATAAAAACAGAGACTTCGTCCCATTTGCCATTTTTGACAAATTGGAGCTTGAGGAGAGGCGATTTTTGATATATTTTCAAGGAAAACTTGAGGTAAGTCCCTTATGATCATTTCTACTCCATAATATTGAATTATCATCGAATAATCCGACTAGATTACATGATTTTGAGGTGTAAATCGGAGATTGGAACTTAGAAATTTGGAAATAAGATTTGTAGATTTGAGGGTCGAGTTGAGGTCAGATTTTGGTAAAATTGGTATGGGTAGACTCGTGGTTGAATGGGCTTTTGGATTTTATAACTTTTGTCGAGTTCCTAGACGTGGGCCCCACAGGCGATGTTTGAGCCAATTTCGGGTTTTGGTCTAATTTTGTAGTTTTATTTGTGGAATTCATTCCATTAGTGCGTATTGATGGTATTGTACTGATTGTGAATATATTCGGAGCATTTGGAGGCCGAGTCCAGAGACAAGATCATTGCGGGATAGAGATTTGACCGGTTTGAGGTAAGTAACGATTGTAAATCTAGTCCTGAGGGTATGAAACCCCGAATTTTGTATCATTCTACTATTTTGAAGTGACACACATGCTAAGTGACGGGTGTATGAGCGTGCACTGTTGGGGATTTGTGACTTGGTCCGTCCCATAGCAATTGTAAAGTTGCATACTTTGTTGAAACCATTTGATACTTATATGTTTTAGAAAGAATTTCTGTAAATTGGGTTGAATGCCATGTTTGGGCCTTGCGCCAGTGCTGTTTGGACCCTTAGGGGTTGTTTCTTACCATCCTCTCATTGTTTTCGATTGAAAAATCTATACTCAGTCATGTTTATACTTGTTTACCGCATAACTCAGTTTTTATGACTCTATTTTGATGCATATAAATGTTTTGGGCCGAATGCCCTGTTTTACTGAAATGCCCGAGTGGCTTGAGATATTTATGACTGAGTGAGGCCGAGGGCTTGATTGGTGAGGATGAGTGTGGATCGGGGCTGCCTGCCTGCAACATACTTATGACTGAGTGAGGCCGAGGGCCTGATTAGTGAGGATGAGTGTGGATCGGGGCTGCCCCCTGCATCATACTTTATTATTATCGCACTTGAGTTGTCCGTGCAGATTATAGCGCTTGGGCTGAAGGAGCCCCTCCGGAGTCTGTACACACACCCAGTGAGCGCAGGTACCTACTGAGTGCGAGTGCCGAGTGCTGAATGACTGGGAGGCATGAGTGAGTGCTGAGTGACTGGGAGGCAAGAGTGATTGTGAGGTATGCCCGAGTGGCAAGAGTGATTGTGAGGTATGCCCGAGTGGCACGAGTGACTGTGAGGTTTGCCCGAGGGGCTGTATATGAGTGATGTTTTGCCCGAGGGGCTGTTTATGATTTCATCATTTTTGCTCACCTTTGCATTGAGCCTTTGTCTGAAAAACTATTGGAAAAATGTCTTTAAATGATGTTTACTGGAACTGGGTTTAAACTAGATAATTTGATTCAAATCCTGATTTTTTTAATAAAAAAAACATGTGGTATTTTACTGAGATTTCCTGATATGAACGTTATATGCTTTATTGCTCGTCACTACTGCTCGGTCTTTATTTATTGTTGTTACTTACTGAGTTGACGAACTCACGTTACTCCCTGCACCTTGTGTGCAGATTCAGGTGTAGCTGGACACGGTAGCGGTTATTGAGTGTTCTGGCTGCAAATTTTCTTGGAGATAGCAAGGTAGCTGTTTGGCGATCGCAGCCCCTGCTCTTCTCCCTCCTATCTTCCTCTAGTTGTATTTAGCTATTTTTTCGGGCTGAGTTAGCCTTGATATTGTTAGACAGATTGTAGTATATGCTCATGACTAGTGACACCCCGATGTCGGGCTTTTCTTTTCCGCACTTCTGTTTTTCTTTGATTTGAACTCTTTAAATGAAGGTTTATGCTAAATAACCTTGAAATTTAACTTTAAAATGAAAATATCGATTTGTTTTGGAAATGAGTCGGCTTGCCTAGTTCCATGATAGGCGCCATCACGACAGGGGTTAGTTTTGGGTCGTGACAGATTGGTATCAGAGCCTAGGTTATATAGGTCTCACGAGTCATGAGCGAGTTTAGTAGAGTCTTGTGGATCGGTACGGAGACGTCTGTACTTATCTTTGAGAGGCTGCTGAACCTTTAGGAAACTTCACATTCTTTTATTCTATCGTGCGAAAATGATTCAGCTTGAGACATAACTCTTTGAATTCCTTCCACGCATCTCGTATGCGCACATGAGCGCTCGGTATCAGTTATGCATCGCCGGCTTGTGATTCTATGAACAAGGTTGAGATGTGTATTCTGTGTTATGGTGGTGGGCCAGTCTGGAGGACTTGAGGCCATGGTTAGACCACAACTTAGGCTCGGTAGCTTCAGTTGTAACCTATACATTTGGACTCATATGTCCGATAATGTCCCTACGAGTTGAATTATGGCTCGATGAGAGTGGAATGGTTTTGTGGTGAATATGACGTAACTGCTGGAAGTGTTAAGACTATGTGAACGTGACGAGAAGTGTTTTCTTTGAATGTAAAGGAAGGCCATTGGGTGCTTGGATTTTCGTTTTGATGCGACGTACCGTCTCGAGTGTGAATGTTTTGAAGGATCTTTTACGTTGTTAAATTTTGGGGCACATTAAATTCTCATGTCTGTCAATGAGTTTGAACTCAAGAAGAGTAAGTGGTTGTGTAGTAATGGTGGTTGCGAACGGGTATTTTGATGTTGATGGCTCGGGAAAGATAATCTTTGAAGAGACTTAGAGTCGGTAATATTTTATTGGTTCAGGTGCGACAGAAATACATTTCGATTTGATGCAGCAGTTGGGTAGCAAAGTATGAGGGAAGACATGGCGGGAAGTGTTCGCGGTGGTTGAAGTACTAGCAGGTCAAGTAGGAGAAGTAGAGGTTGAGAAGTTTCTTAAAGGAGATGGTTTAACCGAAGTAAGAGTGGCAGATTAGCATATCAATTCAATAGTAGGGTAGTCGTGCGCCTTGAGAAAGTGTAGAATGGTTTGGAATGTTAATATGTGAATCGGCCTGCATACTCTGCATACTCTAAATTGAATATGGAAGAAAGGAGTGCGTTTGAAATGAATAGAGGCGTGAAGATCTGATTATTATGTCAGGTGCAATATGACTTGAGTTCGAAAGGTATTGTTGACGTACAGTTGATGTCAATAGGGAAAGTGTAGACTTATATAAATGTTGGACGAGCATGAACTCAGGGGAATTTACGAATTTCGTGGTCGTTGCACTCAGTGCAGTGTCATTGGGAGATGTCGGTAAGGAATTCCACATGTGGGTTATCTCCTGTGTGCAGCTAGCAGTGGCGTGATGTTGATGAAGCTTTTGTGAGGAATATTACTAACTACCCCGTAGGAGGTCGCATGTGTAATTTTGGCTGAAGATTCAGAATGTTCATGAAAGGCTTAATAAAAGACTTCGAGAAATCTGGCAGGTTAACGGAGCGAGACCTTGGTAATTGAGAAGGAGAAATCCTTATGGGTTCTAATTTTATATAATTGCAGCTTAAGGCTAAGTGGGGGAGTCTGCTATCGACGAGTTGATTGCACGGTTATGGATCGTATTAGTTTCGGTTCGGGGTATACCGGTGAATCAGTTATGACTTGCAGAGGTCGAGATCGAGGATGACTCGGGTAAAGGAATTTCTGGACACAAGTTGTATTACACTCTATGGTTATAGGAGGACCATAAAAATAATTGGGTGTTTATTCATAGAGAATGTAGTGTACATGGAGCGGGAATTTGCTCGGTTGCGTAGAAGTGAGGGTTACTCTTTATTCCCTTGGGTGTTGATGTGCTAATGGGGCACATGTCATTTCGGTCCGTTTGGTCGGTTAATTTGAGAATGGTTACAATGGATTCAAGATTTATAAATATGGCTAGAAAACTGGGAGTCGCATTGAACGGTGTTGAAACTTATTGCATCTCATATCATTGTGAATTATACATTTCAGTATCAAGAAGGTGAAGGAAATGGTTTTAGGTTCCTATAAAGTCTCTTCAGAGTAAGCATGTTTGGTTGTGGAACCTTTGGAATACATAAAAAAAAAGGGTATTCGGCGGCTTATAAGCCTTAGGGCGGTGTGATTCTATGCTAGAGTTCGTGGGACAAGTTTTAGTTAAGGATAGTAGTGTTCTAATAAGAAAATAAAATAGCAATTTGAAGGCAATTTGGAAAGGACTTGGGGAAATAAGACAGTTTGGAAGTAGGTTGGGGTAGCACAATAATGGGTATGATCGGTTATTTGTGTACTTATGACGTGGCTAGTATCTACAGGTGCTTCGTGGTAATGCTCCCGGATTTGGCAACCTGTGTGGCTTGGTGAAGTTAGAGGAATTCGGTTTAGATAACTTGATTATGTGCAAATGGATTTCAAGTGTTCATGATGGGTTCTACCATGGTTTAAACCGAATAATTTCTACCGATGTACGAAGCGTGTTGTGTGTTATGATTTTCTCCTAGAAAGAAGCAAGAAAGAGGTTTCTGACTAATAAGGTATGTAATTGCTAGTGACTCAGAGTTGATAATAGAATTCTTATGCTTGTCACATGATGGCATAATAGATGTGGTGTGTTGTGCGGGAATAGGATTTACTTGTACCAGGTCACAGTTCAGTTTTGAAGGGAAGGACATAAATTCTTAGGCAGCATGAACGGTTTCCGATGACTAGGTAAATGATATTACTATCTGGTATAGCTTGATGAGAGTGTACATTTCAGAAAGGGGCAATGTGTTTTGATTTATGGGTACTTCGCTCGTATTGCGGCACTCTCCTGGTTGATCGACTATTGATATTCAAATTTTTTCCAGGTGGCACGGAAGAAGTTTCAAAGTATTTCTCGTGAGAGAATTGTGTATGAGAGAGGTGCTAGGCATTCGGGCGGTGGAGGTGGAATCAAATAGGGTGATTCATGTGTTCTATGGAATTGAAGATTGGGAGTTCTCATGAGCAGATTGTTTCATGGTGGTGGACTGTGAAGTTGTGGCCGGAGCTAGCCAGATGATAGAAGATGGTATGATTCCGTCATTGTGGACTTTCGGAGGTTGTTTATCTATTGGTGGCTGATCATAGTTGATTCGGGGCCCATTGGTAGGCCCAATTAGGATGTGTATTCTACACCGAGCCGGATTAATTGACTCCATAATGCTATTGTTGAAGGGTGTGCCATTCGGTTGATGTGAAGCTTATTCGTGCTCGGAAATGATTGGCGAGTTACTCTTCTATGCTACGAGGAGTTGTGATTCGTGGTTATATGCACATATGGTGCGGTTCTATTGTGGCCTTATAGCGGAATTTGAGCGAGAATAGTATTGGATATCGCTTAGTTGATGACGTATTGGTCGTGTTCTTTCGGGTTTTATGTGGCATGGTGTCGTTTGCTTCTCTGTGGTTATGGTAATGCACTTTGGGTACTTGATGTCGAATTGCGCATGGTTATTGATTTTTTAGCAGGGTGACTTGAGGTGTTTTATATGGACCAGTATTTGGATAGGGTCGCGTATTGCAGCAGAGTTATGTGGAAATATGATCCCTTGTGTAAGATTCATATGTTATCGTTCTGCGGTGTGTGATGGGTTCTTAACATTGCGTCGGGGTGGCACTCATTGAGCTTGTGGAACGGTTCTCCGGTTTGGGTCATTATTACGATTGGGTACATTTAGAATGTTGCTATCTGGTGTACGGATTGCACGGGTTGTGGCTTTAAATTGTATTGATGTGTCATGTCACTAGAGTGGTCGTGTTAGAGGAGATGAGGTCATTGGGCCTAGAATGGATGCTATCAGATTTGATTGTGGTATAATTAGGAGGATAATATCGGAAGTCGGCTATGAAATTGGCTATAGTTCTTGTAGAAGGAACGAGAGCTCCATGGCCTGATGGTCTAATGAATGGTTATGAATTTGGTATGTTTCTTTCATCATCGGCATTGTACGAAGGTTTTAAAACGAGGGTTTGTTTGATATGAGGTTTATTACTGGCACTGGATTGATTTGAGTCGATACTGTGATTTGAAATCATTGCTTCGAGCATTCGAGCTATGCGGTATTTGAATTTGAGTATTTGAGTTATGGTTACAGCTTTTGGTACAGATTGTTCAGACTTATACGGTAGGTCGATGCAAACTTCTCATCTTATAGGAAATTTCGGATATTGGAAATTTGATTCGAAGGCTTGTGGGCTAGGTTGAATTGAGAAATTTCAGTTATGCTGTGCTATCGGACCTGTATGGGATAGGGTGATGTGGGATCACCCCCGGCTATGTGCATGTGAAAGCTACACAGCGATTTGATGGCTTTTGGAACAACTCTAGGCACGTTCGAGGATGAACGTATGTTTAAGAGGGGGAGGATGTAACGACCTGGCCGGTCGTTTCGAGAGTTATAACCCCATTTTCCCCATTCCTACTTCTTTTTGTGTTATTCATCTATATTATGTTATATCGGGTTAGTTGGTTCGAGTCCGGAAGGAACTCGGAGTGAAATGAGACACTTAGTCTCATAATTGAAAAATTGAGTTAGAAAAGTGGACCGGATATGGACCTATATGTAAACGACCTCGGATTTGAATTTTGATAATTCCAATAGCTCTGTATGGTGATTTTAGGCTTAGGAGCGTGTCCGAAATATTATTTGGAGGTCCGTAGAGGAATTAGGCTTGAAATGTCGAAAGTTTAATTTTTGAGAAGTTTGACCGGGTGTTGACTTTTTGATATCGGGGTCAGAATCTGATTCTGAAAATTGGAATATCTCTGTTATGTCATTTAGGACTTGTGTGAAAAATTTAAGGTCAATCGGACGTGATTTGATAGGTTCCGGAGTTGTTTGTAGAAATTGGAAATTTCAAAGTTTATTAGGCTTGAATTGGGGTGTAATTCATGGTTTTAGCGTTGTTTGAGGTGATTTGAGGATTCGACTAAGTTCGTATGATGCTTTAGGACTTGTTGGTATATTTGGTTGTTCTAGAATAGCTGCTGCAATTTCCTTTTGCTGGAAAATTGTTCTGTCAGAATCGAGCCCAGGAATCGAGCCCAGAAATTAAGGGCCACGATCGAAGCCCAGATCGAGCCCAAGGATCGAGTGCCACAATCTAAGCCATGATCGAGCCCAGAGTCGAGGGCCACGATAGAAGCCATGATCAAGCCCAGGGTCGAGGGTCACGGTCGAAGGCCGAGTCGAAGACATGATCGAAGGCCTAGGATCGAGAACCATGATCGATGGCCTAGGATCGAGAAGCAGGATCAAAGGCCTAGGATCGAGAACCAGGATTGAGGGCCAGGATCGAGGACCAGAATCGAGACCTCGATCGAAGGCAGAATCGAGGTTGTCTGGGCAGTATTATAAAAACAGGGACTTCGTCCCATTTTCCATTTTTGACAAATTGGAGCTTGAGGAGAGGCGATTTTTAATATATTTTCAAGAAAAACTTGAGGTAAGTCCCTTGTGATCATTTCTACTCCATAATATTGAATTATCATCGAATAATCCGACTAGATTACATGATTTTGAGGTGTAAATCGGAGATTGGAACTTAGAAATTTGAAAATAAGATTTGTAGATTTGAGGGTCGAGTTGAGGTTGGATTTTAGTAAAATTGGTATGGGTAGACTCGTGGTTGAATGGACTTTCGGATTTTGTAATTTTTGTCGGGTTCCGAGATGTGGGCCCCACAGGCGATTTTTGAGCCAATTTCGGGTTTTGGTCTAATTTTGTAGTTTTTCTTGTGGAATTCATTCCATTAGTGCGTATTGATGGTATTGTACTGATTGTGAATAGATTCAGAGCATTTGGAGACCGAGTCCAGAGGCAAGATCATAGCGGGACAGAAATTTGACCGATTTGAGGTAAGTAACGATTGTAAATCTAGTCCTGAGGGTATGAAACCCCGAATTTCGTATCATTCTACTATTTTGAAGTGACGCACATACTAGGTGACGGGTGTGTGAGCGTGCACCGTGGGGGATTTGTGACTTGGTCCGTGCCGTAGCAACTGTAAAGTTGCATACTTTCTTGAAACCATTTGATACTTATATGTTTAAAAACCATTTCTGTAAATTGGGCTGAATGCCATGTTTGGGCCTTGCGCCAGTGCTGTTTGGACCCTTAGGGGTTGTTTCTTACCATCCTCTCATTGTTTTCGATTGAAAAATCTATACTCAGTCATGTTTATACTTGTTTACCGCATAACTTAGTTTTTATGACTCTATTTTGATGTATATAAATGTTTTGGGCCGAATGCCCTGTTTTACTGAAATGCCCGAGTGGCTTGAGATATTTATGACTGAGTGAGGCCGAGGGCCTGATTGGTGAGGATGAGTGTGGATCGGGGCTGCCCGCCTGCAGCGTACTTTATTATTATCGCATGTGATTTGTCCGTGCAGATTATAGCGCTTGGGCTGAAGGAGTCCCTCCGGAGTCTGTACACACCCCCAGTGAGCGCAAGTACCTACTGAGTACGAGTGCTGAGTGACTGGGAGGCATGAGTGATTGTGAGGTATGCCCAAGTGGCAAGAGTGATTGTGAAGTATGCCCCAGTGGCACGAGTGACTGTGAGGTTTGCCCGAGGGGCAATATATGAGTGATGTTTTGCCCGAGGGGCTGTTTATGAATGCATCATTTTTGCTCACCTTTGCATTGAGCCTTTGTTTGAAAAACTATTGGAAAAATGTCTTTAAATGATTTTTACTAGAACTAGGTTTAAACTAGATAATTTGATTCAAGTCCTAATTTTTTTTTTTAAAAAAGCATGTGGTATTTTACTGAGATTTCTTGATATGAACGTTTTGTGCTTTATTGCTCGTCACTACTACTCAGTCTTTATTTATTGTTATTACTTACTGAGTTGGCGTACTCATGTTACTCTCTGCACCTTGTGTGCAGATTCAGGTGTAGCTAGATACGGTAGCGGTTATTGAGTGTTCTGGTTGCATATTTTCTTGGAGATAGCGAGGTAGCTGTTTGGCGATCGCATCCCTTGCTCTTCTCCCTCCTATCTTCCTCTAGTTGTATTTAGCTATTTTCTGGGCTGTGTTAGCCTTAATATTGTTAGACAGATTGTAGTATATGCTCATGACTAGTGACACCCCGATGTCGGGCTTTTCTTTTACGCACTTCTATTTTTCTTTGATTTGAACTCTTCAAATGAAGGTTTATGCTAAATAACCTTGAAATTATCTTTAAAATGAAAATATCGGTTTGTTTTGGAAATGAGTCGGCTTGCCTGGTTTCATGATAGGCGCCATCACGACAGGGGTTAGTTTTGGGTCGTGAGTCTCGAATCTCGGCAAAACTCACGAAATCTGAATACCCATTCCGAGACGAGTCCAACCATACAAAAATTATCAAATTCCGATGATAAATGGACCTTCAAATCTTAAATTTCGCTTTTAGAAAGTTTTGCAAAAATTTCCATTTTCTTCAATCTAAATCCGAAATAAATGATGAATATAGACATCGCTTTATGAAATATAATCACTATATGATAAAGAACACTTACCCAATTCGAAATCGTGAAAACCCCCCTTTGAAATCACCCTTAGAACGAGCTCTAATGAAAGGTTTGCGAAAAATGGAAAAAATCTCGTTTTTGGACTATTTTAATCACTGGGTGTCATGGCCTTCCCATTCACAAGTCCTCCCACGCGTTCACGAAGGCTGCACACCCTGGCCTTCGCGTAGAAGAAACAATGATTCCCCCCTCCCAGTGTCACAAGTCTACGCATTCGCAGGAAGCTGGTCACGTTCGCGAAGGGTAAGGCCCCCCATTTATCCGCATTCGCGACCCAGCTATCGCGTTCACGATGATCGAAATCCCACCCAGCCCAGCCCAGCTCACTCTTCGCGTTCGCGAGAGTGCCTTCGCAAACGCGAAGAAGGAAATACCAGAAACCACCAGAAGTGAAAAACCAGCAAACTTTCTAAGTTCAAAAGGTCCGTAGGCTATCCGAAACTCACCCGAAACCTCGGGGAATCCAAACCAAATATGCACACAAGTCCAAAAACCTGTCACGAACTCACTCGCGCGATCAAAACACCAAAATAACATTTAGAACTGCGAATCAGATACCATATCAAATGAAATTTTCATTAAAACTTTACAACTTCTATTTTAACAATCGACGTTCGAATCACATCAAACTAACTCCGTTTTTCACCAAATTTGACAAAAAAAGTCATAAATATAGTAATCGACCTATACCGGGTTCCGAAACCAAAATACGGACCTAGTATTAATAAATTCAAAGATTGGTCAATTCTTTAAAGTCATTAAACCTTTAAACTTCAAAATTTCAACAACAAGCGATAACTCGAACAAGGGGCCTCCGAATTCGATTTCGGGCATACGCTCAAGTCCCAAATCACAATATGGACCCATCGGGACCGTCAAAATATGGATCCGGATCCGTTTTCTCAAAATGTTGACCGAAGTCAACTCAAATAGATTTTTAAGGCAAAACTTCATATTTTATCATTTTTAATATATAATCCTTTTGGAAAAACACCTGGACTGTGCACGTAAATCGAGGAAGGCCTAAAGAAGCTATTGGAGGTTTTAAAACATAAAATTAAGGTTTAAAATTCTAGATGACCTGTCGGGTCATCACATTCTCCACCTCTAAAACAAACGTTCGTCCTCGAACGAAATTAGAAAAGTACCTGGGCTGGTGAAAATGTGTAAATATCTACTTCGCATGTCCGACTCGGACTCCCAAGTAGCTGCTTCGACGGGCTGACCTCTCCACTACACTAGAACTGAAGGATAACTCTTAGACCTCAACTGTCGAACCTGCCGGGCTAGAATAGCTACCGGCTCATCCTCATAAGTCAAATCCTTGTCCGATTGGACTGAGCTGAAATCTAATACATTGGACAGATCACCATGATATTTTCGGATCATAGACACATGGAACACCAGATGAAGTTATGATAAACAAGGTGGTAATGTAAGCATGTAGGCTACTTCACCCACCCTTTCAAGAATTTCAAAGGGTCCAATATATCTAGGGCTCAATTTTCCCTTCTTTCCGAATCTCGTTGCGCCTTTCATAGGTGAAACCCGGAGTAATACTCTTTCTCCAATGATAAATATAATATCACGAACTTTATGGTCCGCATAACTCTTTTGCCTAGATTGAGCTGTGCGAAGTCGATCCTGAATAATCTTGACCTTATCCAAGGCATCATGTACCAAATCGGTACCCAACAACCGTGCCTCTCCCGGTTCAAACTAGCCAACTGGAAAACGATACCGTCTCCCGTATAATGATTTATATGGAGCCATATGATTGCTCAACTAGTAGCTGTTATTATAGGCAAACTCCGCAAGTGGCAAGAATTGATCCCAAGAACCTCCAAAGTCTATATCACAAGCGCGAAGCATGTCTTCCAATATCTGAATAGTGCGCTCTGACTGTCCGTCTGTCTGTGGATGAATTATTGTACTCAACTCAACCCGCGCACCTAACTCACGCTGTCCATCCCTCCAGAAATGCGAGGTGAACTGTATACCTCGATCCGAAATGATATACACAGGCACATCGTGAAGGCATACAATCTCACGGATGTAAATCTCCGCTAACCGCTCTGAAGAATAGGTAACCGCTATTGGAATGAAATGTGCTGACTTGGTCAACCTGTCCATAGTGGCCCATACAACGTCGAACTTTCTCTAAATCCGTGGAAGCCCAACAACAAAATCCATAGTGATACGCTCCCACTTCTACTCAGGAATTTCTAACTTCTAAAGCAAACCACCAGGTCTCTGATGCTCGTACTTGACTTGTTGATAATTTAGACACCGAGCTACATATGCAACTATATCCTTTTTCATTCTCCTCTACCTCTAATGTTTTCGCAAATCTTGATACATTTTGGCGGCACCCGGATGAATAGAATACCGGGAACTGTGAGCCTCTTCAAGAATTAATTCACGAAGTCCATCCACATTAGGCACACAAATATGACCCTACATCAGCAGAACTCCATCTTCCCCCACAACAACCTGCTTGGAAACATCGTGTCACTCCGTGTCCTTAAGGATAAGCAAATGAGGATCATCATACTGTTGCTTTCTAATACGATCATATAAAGAAGACCGAGCGAATGTGCAAGCTAGAACCCGAATGGGCTCTGAAATATCTAACCTTACGAACTAATTGGCCAAAGTCTGAACATCTGTAGCTAACGGCCTCTCACCAGCCGGAATATACGCAAGGCTGCCCAGACTCACATCCTTTCTACTCAAAGCATCGGCCACCACGTTGGCCTTTTCGGGGTTATACAAAATGGTGATATCATAGTGTTTCAACAACTCCAACCATCTTCTCTGCCTCAAATTGAGATCTTTTTGTTTGAACATATATTGTAGGCTACGATGATCAGTAAATACCTCACACGAGACACCGTTAAGGTAATGCCTCTAAATCTTCAGTGCATGAACGATGGCTGCCAATTCTAAGTCATGAACATGATAATTCTTCTCGTGAACTTTCAACTGCCGTGATGCATATGCAATCACCTTGCCATCTTGCATAAATACTGCACCAAGCCCAATACGAGATGCATCACAATACACCGTACAAGATCCTGAACTTGTGGGTAATACCAACACTGGCGCCGTAGTCAAAGCATTCTTGAGCTTCTGAAAGATCAACTCACATTCGTCTGGCCATATAAATAGGGCACTCTTCTGAGTCAATTTGGTCAATGGAGATGCTATAGATGAAAATCCCTCCACAAACCGGCGATAATAACCTGCCAAACCCAGGATACTCCAGATCTCTATAGTTGACGTAGGTCTAGGCCAATTTTGAACTGCCTTAATCTTCTTAGGATCCATTTTTATGCCTTAAGCCGATACTACATTCCCCAAAAGGAAACTGAGTCTAACCAAAATTTGTATTTTAAAAATTTGGCATATAACTGATTATTTTTCAAAGTCTGAAGCATAATTCGAAGATGTTGGTCATGCTTCTATTGACTGCTGGATTAAATTAAGATATCATCGATGAATACAATCACAAAAGAATACAAATAGGGTTTGAATACTAGGTTCATCAAATCCATAAATACTGATGGGGCATTTGTCAGCCCAAATGACATCACTAGGAATTCGTAATGCCCATACCGAGTCCGAAAAACTATCTTAGGAACATCAGATGCCCTAATCTTCGACTGATGGTAACCAGACCTCAAGTCGATCTTTGAAAACACCTTGTCACCCTGAAGATGATCGAATAAGTCATCAATGCTTGGCAACGTATACTTGTTCTTGATAGTGACCTTGTTCAACTGCCGATAATCTATACACATTCTCATCGACCCATCTTTCTTCTTCACAAACAACACGGGTGCACCCCAGGGTGAGACACTAGGTCTAATGAAGCCCTTATCAAGCAATTCTTGTAATTGTTCTTTTAATTCTTTCAACTCCGACACGACATTCGGTATGGTGGAATAGAAATAGGTTGGGTGCCCAGAGCCAAATCAATACAGAAGTCAATATCTATGTCGGGTGGCATCCCCAGCAAATCTGTAGGAAATACATCTAGAAACTCACAGACAACTGGAACTGAATCCATGGAAGTAATACCCACACTAGAATCATGAATATGAGCCAAATAAGCTAGACAACCCTTCTCGGCCATACGTCAAGCCTTAACATAAGAGATAACCCTGCTGGTGGAATGGCCAAGAGTCCCTTTCCACTTTATTCGAGGTAACCCCGGCATGGATTAGGTCATCGTTTTGGCGTGACAGTCCAATATAGTATGATATGGTGACAACCAATCCATACCCAAGATAACATTAAAATCTACCATATCTAGAAGTAGAAGATCCATGCTAGTCTCAAGACTCCTAATAGTAACCACACACGGATGATAGACATGATCTACTTCAACAGAGTCTCCCGCTGGTGTGGACACACACACAGAAGCACTCACAGAATCGCAGGGCACAAACAGATATGAAACAAAATAGGAGGACACATAGGAATAAGTAGATCCTGGATCAAATAGGACTGCAACATCTGTATGGAAAATTGGAACAATACATATGCTCACGACATTGGATGATTCGGCCTCACGCCTAGATGGAAAAGCATAAAATCGGGGATGAGCCCCACCACTCTGAACCGCGCCTCTAGGGCGGCCTCTGACTGGATGGCATCCACCTCTAGCAGCCTAACCTCCACCTCTAATGGCCTGACCTCCATCACTAGCTGCCTGACCCCTACCTCTAGCTAGCTGAGTAGGCGGTGAAGCAACCAGTGCCGGTATGATGGCATGAGAATCCTGCCGAGATCTGTTGCTCGACAACCTAGTGAAATACCTCCTAATGTGACCAATGTTTCCACACTCATAACACTCATCCTATTGCCGTGGCTGCTGAAGCTGAAGCTGACCCCGAACTAGCCGGATAATCGCTATAGTGACTCTAGAGTGGTGGTACACTGATAGGAGCTGAATGGGCACTAAATGTTGGCTGCCCATAGTAAGGCATAATATGACTGTGACTCCTTGAATCACCGTGAGATGCCTGAAGTGCTGAATGCAATGACCTGGGAGGATTCCCCTACCAAAATTACCCTTGCCTCCAGACAAGGCACCACTGAACCCACCGAATTGACAAGGCCTCTTATCAGACCCCTGCCCTCTCTCATGTGCAAGAACCATCTCGATCCTTCTAGCAACATTAGCAGCCGCCTGAAAGGAAATCTCACTTCCGGTCTCCTTGGCCATTTGAAGCCGGATAGGGTGAGTGAGTCCATCAATAAATCTCATCACGCACACTCTCTCTCAGTAGGAAGTAAAAGGAGAGCATGACAGGCTAGATCCACAAAGCGGGTCTCGTACTGAGTAACAATCATACTGCCCTGCTGGAGACGCTCAAATTACCTGCGGTAATCCTCTCTCAATATGATAGGGAGAAACTTCTCTAGAAATAGCCGGGAGAACTTCTACTAAGTCACTGCAGGTGACCCAGCTAGTCTGGTCAACATATAATCTCTCCACCACCTCTTGGCAGATCCCGTCATTTTAAATATAGCAAAATCGACCTCATTGGTCTCAACTATACCCATGTTCCGCAACACCTCATGGCAGCGGTCAAGATAATCCCGTGGTTCCTCAGAATGTGTACAACTAAAGTGAACTGGAAAGAGCTTAGTAAACTTGTCCAGTCTCAATAAGGCCTCAGAAGACATGGCAGGCCTATCACCAGCATGTGTCACAACAACTGGCTGAACTACCCCAACTCGCAGGGCCCCTGGAACCTGATACTGGGGAGCCCTCTACTCCAGAACGGGAGTAGTGGGAGTCTGTGCCCCTCCCCCAGCCTGTGAGACAGCTGGTGTCACTGGAAATGTACCATTCTGAGCCACACCCTCCATAAGGCTCACCAAACAGACTAGAGCATCTTGAAGCGCTGGAGTAGCTATGAATCCTTCCGGGACCTGAGTTGGTCCAATAGGTACATTCTAAACTGGAACCCCCTCATGAATATCCACCTGATGCTCCACTACAGGTGCTGCTCCTCGAGCTCTAGCTTGAGCTCTTCCTCTACCTCTGCCTCGACCTCTGGTGCAGAGTGTAGTACGAGTACAACCGACCCCATGTACTATGCAAGTGCCGAGCCTAACCTCGACGAAGTAGTGACGAGGCTAAGGCAGGTCACTTACATTAACATGTAAATAATAATAATAATAATAATAATAATAATAATAATAATAATAGTAATAATAATAATAATAATAATAGTAATAATAATAGTAATAATAATAGTAATAACAATAATAATAATAATGATAATAATAATAATAATAGTAATAATAATAGTAATAATAATAGTAATAATAATAATAATAATAATAATAATAATAATAATAATAATAATAATAATAACAACAATAATAATAATAATAATAATAATAATAATAATAATAATAATAATAATAATAATAATAATAATAATAATAATAATAATAATAATAATAATAATAATAATAATAATAATAATAATAATAATAATAATAATAATAATAATAATAATAATAATAATAATAATAATAATAATAATAATAATAATAATAATAATAATAATAATAATAATAATAATAATAATAATATCTCATTTTGTTGCGGCATGCAACCCGTTCCCCCAATATAATCCTTCAATTAAATTCCGCTCCAGCGTGCAACCCACTCTAACAATATAATCTTAAAATATAATCCGTTGCGGAGTGCAACCCGATCCCCCAATATATTCATTTTTATTTCTGTTGCGGCTTGCAACCCACTCCAACAATATAAATTAACAACTCTTAAATATAATAAAAATAATCCAATAAATACCACATTCAATAAGAAATTATTAACCAACAAAGCATACAATGATTATAATGTATTCATGAAACAAGTAATGGTAAGTAGTCATTAATTGTGGAAAATCAAGGAGAAGATATGCAATTTAATATTTAATATGCTAAATGTCAAGTAGAAATTGAGACACATAAATCAAATAAGCATATGACAATTACTGCATGAATTCAAAAATTAATATTTGGCAAGGAATATGAGAGAAACAATTAATATAATAATTAACTCATGATAAAGAAAATAGTTTATGATTTCCAAATAATTATGCAAACAATCAATTTGACGACGTATAGGCACTCGTCACCTTGCCTATACATCATTACACATGAAATTCATGTAACAAATAATTAAAGGGTTCTATTCCCTCAAGTCAAGGTTTACCACGATACTTACCTCGCTTCGCAACTAAATTCAAGATTTCAATAAACCCCTGCTTCGCAAACTAGTGTCCGAAAGCTACAAATCTAGTCACAAATAATTCAATATACTCAACACGAATCGTAGAAATTAATTTTATATTAAATTATTAATTTTTTGACTTAAAATCCGAAATTCATCTCAAAATTTCATAGTGGGGCCCATGTCTCGAATCTCGAAAAAACTTACGAAATCCGAATACCCGTTCCGAGACGAGTCCAACCATACAAAAATTATCAAATTTCGAAGACAAATGGACCTTCAAATTTTAAATTTCGTTTTTGGAATGTTTTACAAAAATTCCCATTTTGTTCCATCTAAATATGAAATAAATGATGAATATAATCATGAATTTATGAAATAAAATCACTATATGATAAAGAACACTTACCCAGTTCGAAATCGTGAAATAATCTCTTTGAAATCGCCCCTAGGCCGAGCTCTAATGGAGGGTTTGTGAATAATTGGGAAAATCCCGTTTTTGGTCTGTTTTAATCACTGGGCGTCAGGCCTTCTTCGCGTTCGCGAAGGGCCTATCGCGTTCGCAATGTGTAGCAGCCCAAGTGGCCTTCACATTCGCGAGTCCTCCCACATGCTTGTAAAGGCTGCTGCCCCTGGCCTTCGCGTTCGCGTAGAAGAAGCAATGATTTCCCCCTCCCCAGGTCACAAGTCTACGCGTTCGTGGGAAGCTGATCGCGTTCGCGAAGGGTAACACCCTCCATTGCTCCGCGTTCGCGATGAAGGAAATCCTACCCATCCCAGTTCACTCTTCACGTTCACGAGAGTGCCTTCGCGAACGTGAAGAAGGAAACACCAGAAACCAGCAGAAGTGAAAAACCAGCAAACTTTCTAAGTTCAAAAGGTCCGTATGCTATCCGAAACTCACCCGAGTGCTCGGGGATCCAAACCAATATGCACACAAGTCTAAAAATCTGATACGAACTCGTTCGCGCGATCAAAACACCAAAATAATACCTAGAACTCTCAATCGGACACCAAATCAAATGAAATTTTCATTAAAACTTTAAAACTTCTATTTTAACAACCGACGTCTGAATCACGTCAAACTAACTCCGTTTTTTTACCAAATTTGGCAGACAAGTCATAAATATAGTAATGGACCTATACTGGGTTCTGAAATCAAAATACGGATCCGGCATCAACAAAGTCAAAGATCGATAAATTCTTTAAAGTCATTAAACCTTTAAACTTTAAAATTTTGACAACAAGCGATAACTCGAGGTCTACCTCCGAATTCGATTCCGGGCATACGCTCAAATCCCAAATCACGATACAGACCCATCAGGACCGTCAAAATACGTATCCGGGTCCGTTTACTCAAAATATTGACCGAAGTCAATTCAAATAGATTTTAAGGCAAAACTTCATATTTTATAAATTTTTAACATATAAGTCTTCCCGAAAAACACACGGATTGTGCACGCAAATCGAGAAAGGCCTAAAGAAGCTATTGGAGGCTTCGAAATACATAATTAAGGTTTAAAACTCTAGATGATATGTCGGGTCATCACAACTAATTTTCATCTCGTTCCTATATTTGTTTCGTCAATAAAGATAAGTCTGTTTATCTAGCGAGAACCAACTATATTTAAGAGGTAACAAATAAAAGTTTTGCTTAATTCCAAATTTTTGCATCATTCTTTCCCCATTTAAAATCCAAAGGGTATAATACAATCAGAGAAATCGAAAATGGAAATGATTAATTTAGGAGCTCAGCTCGAAGAAGATAATAGCTAGGTCAGGATCAACCAAGAACTTAGCTAATAGAAATGTACAGTGAAGAAGAGAGAATAGTTGATCTTTATTTCTGAAGGTCTTCAATATGCGATTACAATGTATTTATAAGTTGTAAATGAAGAATCTTCCTATAGTAACTGCTGCAACTAACTCGACCGAAACAACTAACTACTGGCCAATGTTTACCCGTAAAACAGTATATCTGATTTTCTAACGTGGTTTATAGACACGTGAATTAAATTGATCAAAAAATATAAAATAATTAAGAACATAAATAAATTGATTAAAGAAACTTGAAAAAAATACAAGCCTGACTGTGAAATAAGCTTCTCCGGAAGAAAGAATAAGAACAATATGTAGAACAGAAAGAAAGAAAGTTTTTAATAGAATAAGAGCAAGTTTAGTCTTTTTGCGTACAAATGTTTCGTGTTTACAATGAGTACAAATTCTCCTATTTATAGCTCAATTCAGGGAGACAAGATCCCCTAATCAAGTTCTTCTTTAATATGAATAATACCCCTCTTGATAGCTACATAACGACTGACTATAATTATAAAAGATTCTTTGTAACGGCTGCTCATTGAATGCTGCCCTATCGAACCGATATCTTGCTTTCAAACTTTCCCGCGGTTCCAGCATCTTCGGAACTCACTCAACAACCGGTCACATATTCGTAATCGGTATCAGCTATTATTTATTATTATTCTGCTATTATTTCTTATTGACTGTTTGGTATGTTGTATTAATACCGGAATTGTTAATTTTAATGCTTTATCATTTATCCTGGATTACTATTTCATCATATGGAAGGTATAAGTTATCCCGATATTATTTTTAATCGTGAGATAATTTATCACAGAATTAATAACCAAACAACGGATATGGCGGTACTAAATTTTTATCCTACGATTATTTTTACTTATCCATCATACCAAATGATAAGAATATTAATTAGGTATACAAACATAAGTACTTTTTTGTTAAGGTTAAAATGTTTATACTGCTAATGATAGTAACAATAGAAGGAAATTGTGATGTCCCGATAGGTCATTTTAAGTACTGGCCTTTATTTTCGTGTTTCGAGACCTCTATTAGCTCCAGTTGGTGTTTCTCGACTTGTGTGTGTAGTCCGTGTCTTTTTTCTGAGAGATTTTATGTGAAAAATTGAAGAAAGCGTGATTTTTGGCTTTGAAAATAACTAGAGCTGACTACGGTTAATATTTTGAGTAAACGATCCCAGATCGGTATTTTGACGCTCCCGGTGGGTCCGTATCGTAATTTTGAACTTGAGCGTTTGCCCGAAATTGAATTCGAAAGTCCATAACTTGATTTGACTTGTTTTGTCGAAAGTTAGTAATTTAAAGGTTTGAAAAATTCCTAGGTTTGACCGTAGGTTGAATTTGTGGCTACCGGATTCGGATTTTATTTTCGGGACTTGGTATAGGTTCATTTTGCTATTTGAAACTTGTCTACAAAATTTGGTGCAATTCGGAGTTGGTTTGATAGGATTTGGACGCTTGGTTGTGATTTTAGAAGTTCTTGAGTTTTTATAGAAATTTCATGCATTTTGTTGTCCGATTCGTAGTCCTAGGTATTATTTTGGTGTTTTGAACGCACGAGTGAGTTTGTATGATGTTATTACACCTGTGTGTATGTTTGGTTTGGAGCCCGATGGGCTCAGATGAGTTTCAAATAGGCTACAAATCATTTCGGACTTTGAAAGTTGTTGGTTTCAGCTATCTTCTGATGTCTGGTGCATTGTGCTTCGCGATCGCGAAGGGGAAATGGGACTGGAGAGGAATTTTTTCTTTGCAAACGCGAGGAACTGACCGCGAATAAGAAGTAGTAGGGGGCTTACCTTTCGCGAATGCAACCTTCCTCTCGCGAGTACGATGGGTTGTGGGATCAGGGAAGGAGGGGAGGTCAGGCATTATTTTTCGCTAACACGGTCCTTGGCACGCGAACGTGAAGGCATGAGGAGCAAGCCTACGCAAACACAAAGGGTAGATCGCGAACGCGAAGGTGTTTAGAAGGTGTTTTGGCCACCGTCCTTCACGATCGAGTCATGTGCTTCGCAAATGCAAAAAAACACCTGGCGCCGGGATTCTCTTCATCTTTTACTATAGGCGCCTACCCAAAATTAGGTGGCCAAACTGATGGGACAAAGCTTTAAATTAAGAGTACTGAACAGCCATGTGAGTTCTGTGCTGCAAAAGAACGAACCAACCGACCTTTATCATCCCATTAATAAATACAAATAAATTCAGGCAAGTGGCCAACAGCTAAACTTTTTCACTTTAAGAGAAGTGACACAAAATTGAAAGTACAAGGGATGAATTGTAATTTTGGGAAAATTTTATTAGTAGTCATTGTGAAGATTCCCTGCACAAAGATCAGTATTCTAATTTGTCACTTAATCGTCATCTAATTAGACCTTGATTACCTCAAATAAAACATTACATAATTTATATATTATGCATTCAAAATTTGATGTGGCATTCTAAAGCTGTGTTTTCCTTCTTGAAATATGATGGGTTTTTTTCGCAATACCAAATATGACATTTCTATTTCCAATTAATCACCGAAGAGCTCGTTGAATTCTAAGAGATACCGTTTAATTAAATTATTCTCTATGGGACGAATTATTCTTAAGGATAGTATTTGAACAGCTCGGGCTTTATACTAGCCTTCCATGATATATAATTTTTCTAACAATAAATCCAATTTATTATGAACACGCCTTCAGTTATCTTTTAGATGAGACAATTGTCACGACCCAAAATCTATTAAAGGTCGTGATGGCGTCGGACACCGCTGTCAGACAAGCCAATAAAAAATACTCAATTTAGTTCTCGTTTTAATATTTTGAAACCATATTTTTCCTTCAATTAAATAGTAGAAGATGGAATTTACAAAGTAAATGATAATATTTTTAACAATTTCAATACAGAACAACTCATAATCACCCCAAAATCCGGTATTACAAGTGCATGAGTATCGACTAGGAATGTAAAATAAAATACAGCATCTGTCCGAAATACAAATTTGGACAGGAGAAATATAAATACTCTGAAGGAGACTCTGACAGCTGCGGGTCGTAATGTGGAATGCAGCTCACGTAAGTCCCCTCATGCATACACGCCTCTGCTCTCACAAGGCCACTAGTCACATATGTACGTACACAAAAATGTACAGCAAGTATAGTATGAGTACGTAATCAACGTGTACCCAATAAGTATCTAGCCTAACCCCGGAGGAATAGTGACGAGGGGTCGACATCGACACTCACTAGTGGTCCAATAACATCAGGTACAATAAAGAGATAAGTAAATATGAGGCAGAGTAAATAAATGAGGTAAACAAGTAATAAATCACGTGTACAAATCCTCACTCTTTACGAGAAACTCAAGCTCTCCATTAGAAATTCCCTCCTTAACCGGAATATATATATAGTGGATCTCATCAGATAGATCGTCATAACTCAAATCGGAAAAACTCACAGATACACTGGCGTTTTTGTTAAATATTACGCATGAATCTATGAGGATATGATATAGGAAATGCCAAGGCGTACGGCTCGGTCCAACATAAATATTTAAACTGTACACTGCCGAGGGTCGAACGACCCGAACTATAGATACATCTATTAAACTGTCGAGGCGAACGGCCCGCTCCCATGAGAGTGTGATACATAAATTCTGCCGAGACGAACGGCCCGATCCCATAAGAGTGAAATACAAATTCCTGCCGAGGCGAACGGCCCGATCCCATAGGAGTAAGAAGTTTTGATGGGTCCTTGACCCCACTCACGAATAAACGTGTGAGTTGTAATTTCTTTAACAAAAACCTTTCAATGAAACATATATACCACGAAAACATGCCATAAGAGGAGTAAAATTATTCGGTGACTAATCATGAACTCGTGTAGTCTCTACAATAGCAAGTCTAGTCTCAAGTAGTAATGTAAAATAGAGAAATTTAATAGGCGAGAGACTGCTCAAATAGTAGAGCTATAGCATGATGTGAACTTAAATCTACCCGGACAATAACATGAATGTAACTAGGTACGATCTCTCGTCATCTCGCGCGTACGTAGCCCCCCACAACAAGCAACACATATCATTATACAACACCTAGGGGTAAGTTCTCCCTCACAGAGTTAGACAAGAGACTTACCTCGCTCCGAAATTCCATAACCGGCTCCAAAGCATCTCTAACACCTCAAACCGATGCTCGTCGCTCCAAACTAGTCAATTAAGATGCAACCGAATCAAAATGTACTCTGATACTCATAATTAATTAATTTATAACAATTTTCAACTCCGTTCGAAAAATTGATAAAGTCACCCTCGGGCCCACGTACCCGGATTCAGAAAATTTCCGAAGATAAACACTATCCATAACATTACAAACTCAAATATATAATTTATTCTCAATTCCATGTCCAATTTCGTGGTAAAAATCCAAAAATACCAATTTCTAGGTTTTTCTTCAAAATCCCAAATTTTTACAAATTGTCATGCTTAAATCCATATAAAAATCATATATTTATCTCACAATGTGAAGAAATCACTTACCCCATTATAGTTGATGAAGATGGCACTCCAAAGGTGCTCAAAAATCGGCTCCCATGGATAAAATGAAGTGAAATTGAGCCAAACCCCCATTTTAAAGAAACACACTGCCCAACCTGACCTTCGCACCTGCGGTCAAATAGCCGCTTCTGTGGCTCCTCACCTGCGGAAATTCTATCGTAGGTGCGGCTCCAGCTCGGCTCAACAGTCCCCGTATCTGCACCCCATGTAGCGCATCTGCGCGTCCGCTTTTGCGCCCAACCTAGCGCACCTGCGTCTGTGCTTCTGCGCACAGACGTGCCACTTCTGCGGCCCTCAGCAGCCTTGGCCCCTCCGCTTCTGCGCTTGGCTTGCCGCTTTTGCGGCGTCGCACCTGCAGCCCTTTTTCCGCAGGTGCGATTACACCAGAACTCAGGACCTTCAACAACACAACAAAACTCCACGTTGATCCGTTGACCATCTGAAACCACGCCGAGGCCCTCGGGACCTCAACCAAATATACCAGCACGTCCCAAAATACATTACGAACTTAGTCGAGGCCTCAAATCACGCAAAACACCATCGAAACTATGAATCACCCTCCAATTCAAACTTAATGAACTTTAAAATTCCAAACTTCTACAATCGATGTTGAAACCTATCAAATCACATTCGGTTGACATCAAATTTTGCACACAAGTCATAATTGACATTATGGACCTACTCCAACTTCCGAAATCAGAATCCGACCCCGATATCAAAAAGTCTACTCTCGGTCAAGCTTCTCAAAAACCCTTCAAATTTCTATCTTTCGCCAAATGACTCCGAAATGACCTACGGACCTCCGAATCCACTTCTGGACGCGCTCCCAATACCAGAATTACCATACGAAACTATTCCCAGACTCGGAATCCCAAACGGACATCGATAATACTGAACTACGCCTCGACCCAAATTTTATGAAATTCTTCCAAAATGCCAACTTCCACAATAGGCGCCGAAACGCTCCTGAGTCATCCAAAACTCGATTCGGACATATGCCTAAGTCTAAAATCATCATACGAACCTGTTGGAATCTTCAAATCCTGATTCTGAGATCGTCTACTCAAAAATCACACTTTAATCAATTCCTCCAACTTAAGGCTTCCGAAATTAGAATATTCTTTCCAAATTAACTCCGAACTTCCCGAAATTAAATTCCGACCATGCGTACAAGTCATAATACCTGAAGTGAAACTGCTCAAGGTCTCAAACCGCCGAACAACGCGCTATGGCTCAAAACGACCAGTCGGTTCGTTACAACAATAATGTTAAAGTTACTTGTCTAAGTGTATGAAAGTTAAATTATACTTCATTAGCAGATGGGTGAAAAGAAAATATCTTAAGGTAATTAAATCATTTTATAGTTTAATAAACAGAAGATTTGATATGTTTCTAGCATTTTTGCTTAATTCCAATTGGGTCATTCTTTTATTGCACCCTTTAAAATCAAAAGGGTAATTTCGAAACTATGAGATGGTGAAAGTACAGATTAGGAGCAAAAGATATAAGTAGATGTGATATTTTCCTCTTTCTTTTTCTGATGAATAATTATTTCTTAATCATATAAGTAAGGAGATGCATGGATATTAAATTTTTCACATATTATTCAATTTGCTATTAGTTAATGTGTGCTGAAAATCTTTAAAATGTTGACAAAAACACGAAAGAAATTCTCCTAAGCTTCATCATTTATGTTGTCATTAGGAAAAAGCTATTAAAACATAAGTAAAATTTGTTATTTCAGATTAAGTTTGATAACTTTTTCATGACGGGTAACAGTACGTATATCTATGCAAAGCCAAGATTAATTTTGTAAAAAGAAATTCGTATGATAGTAACAGTAGAAGGAAAATTTTCTTGCTCGTAATATCAGTGATTGCCTGGAAAATTTCTTGCTCGTAATGATCAGTGCTAAGATTATTAAGTATTTTTATAATATTATTTAAGATCATCGTATGCAAAAAAAAATAAAAAAAATAACGATAGTTCACTACGGTTAAAATATATTTAAATGATAGTAGGGGAAATAGAGGCAAGTAAAGCCTTTGTTTTGGACCCTCTAAATATGGGCCCCAAAATATTTTTAGTTGTAAATTTTCTATCTTATTTTTGCTTAGACAATATTGAAATTTATAAAAAGAAAGAAAGAAAGAAAGGGAAAACTATACTGTATAGCCGCTCCCAAAATAATAGCCGAAAAATGTATATATTTTGTATATTAACGTGTAAATCTATATATTTTATTCATAATCAATATACATTTTTTATATATTTGGACAGAGGATGTAATTATTTTTGGTCGACTGGCCAAATGTGTAACTTGCTCAAAAAGAAAAAAAGTACAAACTCCTTATAAAAGTAGAAAGAAAAATTATCTATTTTTTAATTAAAAAAATATTTTATCTATTTTTTTAAATATAAAAATATTTTAGAACTTTGAATTAAGCTACTCAAATCTTCACATTGGTAAATAATATTTTTTACAATAAGATCCAAGGTAAACGCATTATAACTACGTGGTTAAAATCTTATTAACTTGAACTTTCTTACCGATGTAAATATTAATACTCCATATTATGTTTTGTAAGATAACCACACTACAGATAAAAAGAAAGAAACAAAAGAAACAAATGTTAATATTAATAGTATGTTTGTAAAATAATTATATTATAGAAAAAACAAAAAGCTCCTTATTAAAATTTAGTTTTAGGCCACAAATTTTATTGTGACGTCCTTGAGGTGAAAGTCTTTTTAGTGGGATCATTGAGAGCTGATGATGTATCAATTGGCATTTACATTTTTTGAATAGAAGGATGTCACGATCCAAAATTTTTACTTTTGGACCGTGATTGCGCCTAACATTTCACTTGCTAGGCAAGCCAATGTTAGAATAATATTATCCATTTTAAAATAATTTTTAAATTTATTAATAACAAAGAATTAAATGCGAAAGTAAAGTCTGAAATGTAGTGAATAATCCATAAAATAACGGTGTCTAAATATCATCCCAGAGTTGGTGTCACAAGTGCACGAGCTTCTAGAATAATACAAATAAAGGTTTGAATAAAGTAAAGCTATCTGAAACAAATACACAACTAAAGTAAGTAGACGGGGACTTCAGAACTGCAGACGTCGTGCAGTTATACCTCAAGTCTCCTATGGGTAGCTGAAATCCGAGCAAGTTTATGGTACGTCGCTGAGACCAACTCTGAAATCTGCACAAGAAGTGCAGAGTGTAGTATCAGTACAACCGATCCCATGTACTGGTAAGTGCCGAGCCAAACCTCGACGAAATAGTGACGAGTCTAAGGCAGGTCACTTACATTAACCAGTACGCAATAATAGTAATAACCACAATAATGAAAATAAATCCAGTAACTCATTCTTATAGTTGAAGTCAACTCAACCATAATATCCAATTATTATTTCAATAAATTTTCGTTGCAGCGTGCAACCCGCTCTCACAATATATTCATATTCAATTCTGTTACGGCGTGCAACCTGCTCCTCCAATATATTTATTTTAATCAAATCTGTTGCGGCGTGCAACCCGATCCACCAATATATATATTGACTTTTAAGCAAGTGTGTTGCGGCGTGCAACCCGATCCACCAATACGGACTTTTAATCAAGTTTGTTTCGGCGTACAACCCGATCCCCCAATATATTCATTTCAATCAATTTTGTTGTGGCGTGCAACCCGCTCCTCCAATATATTCATTTACCAATTCTTATAAAAAAAATTTGTTATACCCCATATTTTCGTACGTGAAAGTACGCCATAAACAAATTAATGAAATCTGAGAAATGAGATGTTACATCCCGCATTTTCGTACGTTGAAGTTTCATCGTAAGTTAATCGACGTAAGTTCGGGAATGAGATTTATTTTGGGATTATAAGTACTATGCTATTTCAAATAAGTGATAAGTTAATTCGTGAATGTGAGAGGGTAAGCGAATCGAAGAAAATGAATTTCGTCGAAGTTTGTCATTTTGAGGTAAAATACGATCCGAACTAAAATACCCGGTATTTATGGACTAGTACCATATAAAGTACCATATGGCCGTGATAGCAAGATATATAAAGTGTGTTAAAAGTAAGTAGTATTTTAAGTAATTTAAGATAATTCTTAACTATGTGGATAAGTAGATAATTATTGATTTTAGTAAGAGATTAACAATAAATTAAGATAATTGGTGGTTAATTATTGAATAAGATCATCACGTGGCAGCAAACCAATTCAAGAGTTGTGACTCATAAGCCACTATGTTACGTGGCAAGTATTAACAATATGAGTCATTTCCATTTTAGTAAAGGGAAGACACATATGACATGAAGTCATATCCATCCTTAAGAAACATAAGTCAAATATCCATTCTTATATGTATTCAAACGTAAGTGTTTGTATGTTACAAACATAAGTCACGAAAGTAAGTCACATATGCAAGATAGTATCTTCAACAATAGTTCAAAGATAAATTTCATCTTGGCAGCGTGATATTTTTTTTTTTGCAATTCAAAGGATAGATTCAGCAACTTATTCAAAATATTGGCAACGTGATTTTGCTACAAAAATCATACGAGACTACGTAATATTATAGCAACGGGATTTCGCAATTCTAAGGGAGTACGGTGTAACTTTTCTCAAGAATATCATATGAAGTTTTTCCTATTTCGATCCGCCGTTACGTGGCCTGTCGCAAAAGACATGTGTTGGAAGGATTGTCAAGAGAATCAGTTCAGGTATGTTAAGGTTATCCCTTCTTTCTTTTGGCATGATCAATACGATACAAACGAAACGAGTAAACGCACAATTTTCATAAATGACTCTATTCATAGAAGTATTAGGGGTGTCTATATTATTGATTCCCCAAGTGAATTAATATTATATCTTCTGTTCATGTGTCTCAGAAAAATACGTATTTGATAAAGTTTATCCGACATGCATATTATTTTTATGATATTCCGAGAAATCTTATTAACGTGTTTCATATGCATTTCATGCATTTATACATTCACATTGGCCCATGACCAGATGGTGTTATATACGCGTATATATATGTATATGGGATATGGAAAAGGTTACGGCGTTATATACGCACCATCACCTGATCAGCTGGTATACGTTGATGAATTGCCCACAGTGGCCGAAATGATATGATGGGATGCCCTTAGAGGCTTGATGATGTTATGAACACATATACCTATGTATGGTATGACATTTATACGCATATGCATGACATTATAAAAATGAAATGATTCACAGAGCTATGCAGACGTACATGTCGAGTCTTTTACTCCATGCATCTCTCATGTTTATTATTTACTGATTTTTATTCCTTACATACTCGGTACATTATTTGTACTGACGTCCCTTTTTCCTGGGGACGCTGCATTTCATGCCCACAGGTCTCGATAGACAGGTCGAGAGTCCTCCAAGTAGGTGATTAGTTCAGCGGAAGATGTCGGTGCACTCCATTTGCTCCAGAGTTGATTGTTTGGTCAGTATGATTTAGATGTGTATTGTTTGGTATGGCGAGGCTCTGTCCCGACCTTTATGACAATTATATATTCTTATAGGCTTGTAGATAAATGTCATGTATATGAAAGATTGTACGGCCTTATCGGCCTATGTTTTTAGTTTATTAATGATCATGTTGGCTTATTAGGCCCGTATGTCACGTGTATACGATGATGTAATAAGAAAGATACGTTATGTCGGTACTCGATTGAGTAAGGCACCGGGTGCCCGTCGCAGCCCATCGGTTTGGGTCATGATAAAAGTGGTATCAGAGCAGTTCTATCCTAGGGAGTCTACAAGCCGTGTCTAGTAGAGTCTTGTTTATGGGTGTGTCGTGCACCAAACTTATAAGCAGGAGGCTACAGGGCATTTAGGACTGTTACTCTTTCTTCTTACTCTAGATCGTGTGGTAGAGCTTGCTTATAAGAATTCAAACTCCTAGCTTCTATTTCATTTGTGATAAGATGATATCTACAGTTGGTAAGAGATTGAATGTGGCTATGGAAGAGTTGAGTCAGAGGGACTTGATTTTTCATGATGTTTATGATGAGTAAATGTAAGGTCTTCAGTAGATCATGTGTGTACTAAGACGTGTAACCCTCTTGATAAGGAGCCTTAAGGCAAGGATATCTATCCATCCCTATGGTGAAAAGCAATGAGAGATTCAGAAGATAGATACAAGTTTCAACAAGTAAAAGAAACAAGATGAAGAAGGGTACGAGGCGCCCAGTTAATGAAGATTATCAGTATTTACAATCCAGGAAGAGGAATATAAGCCCTTTGAGTTACCTTCAACAATAACAGAGTATGTATAATTCACCACACCCATCTCAGTTATACCCTATTGGGGGCTAATAGGTGTAGTTTAAGAAAAGGACGGGATATCAGGATCTAGCTGGGGTTAGAGTAACCCAAAATGGTGAATGGATTGTTTGTGTTAGTTGACATTTCCGAAAGATATTACAAAGGTACTAATAGATCTCCTTGTGAGGTACCCGGATGGTGCACTCTAGAATATTACAATTAGATGTGAATACTAGTATGATCAAAAAATTCAGAAGATAGGCACTGAAAGCCTGAAAGGGATAAATATTACCTTAGTGTGGCTCGCGTCTCCTAGTAGAGCAAGAACGT
This sequence comes from Nicotiana tabacum, assembly GCF_000715075.1. NCBI lineage: Eukaryota > Viridiplantae > Streptophyta > Magnoliopsida > Solanales > Solanaceae > Nicotiana > Nicotiana tabacum. Next base: position 23,499,608 of record NC_134094.1, on the reverse strand, counting down.
TAAGCAACCTGAAGAGTCACTAGATGGAGAAAAGGGGAGCTAAAAGCAAAAGAATGTCTTGTTCGAGTTTTCAGAATAAAGTGATAGACATAAATGTTAGCGAGAAATAAGAAAAGAGTTAATGAAGCATTATGAGTAAGATATGATTCATGGATGACAACGGTAGATTAAAAGATGACAGTATTACAGAGTCTATAGTCAAGTGAAGGAAAAGACAAGAGGTGACAGACCTTGAGATAGCAAAAGAGTATATGCCATAAAGTCATTTCCTCATTTCGAGAAATAAGTTTGTGACTCCAACGCGACTACTGGAAGGAAAAGTTAGACCCCAGAACAATAGAAATCAGTATGGACTAGTGAACAAGATAAACTAAACATGAATAAGGGACTGAGTGATTGGGTAATAGTCAGCATCATGAGAATTTCAGATTTTGTTCCGGCGATAATAGAGTGGATAACAGAAGAAGATTCATGAGAAATTCAGAGAAGGGTCATTCAGGAAGACGCTTCCCTAAAGCAAGCAATGTGAGCAAAGTTAAGCTTAAGGGACTGTATGTGCCAGTTATACTAAGTGTCACCCTCGCGAATAAGGAATTTTATTATCCTTGATACAGAAGGATTGCCGCAAGGAGAGTAAGGGTCATCGATGATTTGAAAAGACGCCAATATGAAGAGGTAAAATATCTATAGGTAGATCCTCGTGGCTCCAACTCCTAGTACTCCCCTAAAGGGGGGAATATGGAGTGATGTGGCATTAAGTCAGAATTAAGTGGTTCTAGTAACTATGGATTAATAAAGGAAGAATGTGATAAGAATGAGAAAGGGATAAGATTGCACTTATTCAAATCCTACAGATATGCTATGATTCCAGAACATTATGCAAACACGACGTCAAGGAGAGGAGGTAAGGGTTCCTGCCTGAGATGTTATTGATATGAGAATGCGCCAATAAATAGTTATTAAAGTTAATTCAGGAAGAGCCTAGTTATGGCTAGACAACAAGATACAAAACAATCAATAGATCGTGCAAGATAAACATAGTGAATCCCAACATGGGGAATTCAGTTTCACAGATATGACATTGTAATACTTGAAAAATATTCAGATAGGAGTTGGGGTAGTTAAAGGTACCGTATGAGTATTACGAAAATAAAGGAGAGTGCCACTAGGAAGACAGTCAAAACTTCAATTCAGGAGCAACCCTACAAGAGCAAGGGCGTGGAGGTAAGTAACTACGGATAATTATAGGCGAGGAAGGACATCAAAAATTCTATCGGGTGTACGACGTAATAAACTTGCAGCTTTACAAGAGTCAGAGGATCCTCCCTAAAGTACTACAATGAAAGACTAGCTGAGGAAATAAGGAAAAAGGTTTCAACCTAAGCTCAGTGACCTAAAATAGGGAATGGTCTTATAACAACAGTCTTACAAATGACATTGTATGCACTCCATAAGAAAGTGACACCTACGTGGCTAATGAATGTGAAGTAAAATCAGGAGTGATGTTCAAGATCATATGAGTTATATGGAATTCCAATATGTGTGGGCACTAAGGTAAGCCAAGTATGCACGCAACGAGGGGGCATAAATACCAAAAAAAGAAATTTCCTACGCTTAAAGAAAGTTGAGAAGGAACAAAAGGAATTATCCGATTAATAATCCAGATTTAGTTACATTATGAATGCACTCAAGATTTCGGAGTATTATCCATGCAGCATATATGTTGACAATCATACAGCCGTAGAAGATTCCGGTATAAGTTAAAAGAAAGAATTGAGCCCAGGTCATAGACAAAGGATTGAATTGTTAGAAGATTGTATCATGGATATTCCATAACGTCCATGAAGGGCTAAAGTAATAACTAATACCATGAGCCACAGATTAGAAGATAGCTTAAGCCTACATAAAGGTTGCTCAGAGGGAGGAGGAAACTAAAGAGTTACATTAACTAAGTAAATCAGGAATCTGATAATTGGACCCAGAAAAATTATAGAAATCATGATTGAGAACATTGCGGAATCACTCTTAATATCAGAGGTACAAGAGAGATGGTTCAATAACCATATTCTATAACGGCTCTACGATAAAGCAAGTTCAAAAAAAAAAGGTACCAGCCTTATAAGAAGTTAGTATGAATCTCCCACCGGATTGTGTATGCACTAGAGGTGCAAGTATTATAACAAAGCTTCAAGCTGTGGATGTGAATTATACCTATGTGGAAAGGAGGTCATGAAAGAGATAGAAGATGTGATGCGAGATTTTAAGGTAAGTAAGGTAAAGGTGAACAACGTACGAGATACTCAGATGCAGAAGGTTGTGAATAATCTATACTTCAGAAAGAGGTCTAGAAGCGTTGGGATTCAGTATCCAGGAATGATAGCAGCGTCGTCAGTGGCATATATCTTTCAGCCTATGGTTTCTAGTTACCGAGAGGCCTAGTTAAGAGAGTAAAGAAGAGTTTGATACTATGTGATGTCTCGCTTGATGTTTCAAAATAACACAAGGAAATCTATGGTGCAAGCAAGTTGAAAGAAGGTTGCGAGTAGTATAACTAGATATGTGTAGGTTACAAGCTAAAGTATGATAAAGCGACAAGGTTTTAGAAAGACAGGAATAAGGATAAGAAAGGGCGAGTGAGAAGGTGATGAAAATGGATAAGTCCTCAGGATTAAGCCCATGAAAACAGGAGAGTTGATGATTTCTCTAAGTTATAGAAAGCTCGGCATAGCCTGACTGAACTCAAAGAAGTCTAAGACTAATGACATTTAGAAGAGATGGAATTTCGCCCTGATAGTACAATGAGGGTATAATTGTGATAGATAAAGGATAACGATTCGGCCTTCGATTGAATAATGATTTGATGAATTGTACAGGATTAAAATACCCACGTAATGTGAATCATATTGGGATGCTATGAAATATGGTTATGGAAGCATGGTATCGCCCCCAGGTGGATTAGTCTAATCATTTCAGATGTTCCCTAATGAGACGTAAGCCCTAGCGGCAGTATTACATAAGAAGTCAAGTTATCGGTATTAAGGTGAATCAACAATGGATGGATAAAAGTTACAAAGTATGAGATGAGATTAGACCATCATTCTTAATATGAACAGTAATGAAGAAGAATTAAAGGACTTAGATTTATGCATATAGGATAAGCAACGAGAGTAACCTGAAGTTTGGTAGCAAACCTCAGTAACGATAAATTAAAGTAAGAGTTATGTCAGTAAATTCATACGGATGGATAAACGGATTTATGAAATAAGGTAAAACAATATTCGTAAGTTCAACAACGTACCGAGCGAAGAACTTCAGTAAACCCATAGATGCCCAGAGGGACATCTTATCAAGCTCTGTATATATTTATAAGTGAGGCCTAGAGATTGGCTAAAAGCTAGAGGAAAAAGAAGAGAAGAGTCGCATAGGCGCACTTACAAGGAAAAGGTCGTACAGGCGGCATGGCAGAAGGTAGTAAGAGTTACGAGATTCAAAGAATTCCGACCACAAGTCATGGTGTGAGAAAGAGGCTTAAAGGGTGAATGCCCTTGCCTTAAGGATTCATTCACAGAACAGTCGCCTAGATGGCAAGAGGAGTACTAAAGTATTCGCAAGAGATATGCGTTATGAGAATGATAAGTGCATCAGTCAGCATTCGAGGACGAATGTTCCAAAAGGGGGAATGATGATACACCCCATATTTTTGTACGTGAAAGTAAGCCATAAATAAATTACTAAAATCTCGGAAATGAGATGTTACATCCCGCATTTTCGTACGTTGAAGTTTCATCGTAAGTTAATCGACGTAAGTTCGGGAATAAGATTTATTTTGGGATTAAAAGTACTATGCTATTTCAAACAAGTGATAAGTTAATTCGTGAAGGTGAGAGGGTAAGCGAATCGAAGAAAATAAATTTCGTCGAAGTTTGTCATTTTGAGGTAAAATACGGCACGAGCTAAAATACCTGGTATTTATGGATTAGTATCATATAAGGTACCATATGGCCATGATAGTAAGGTGTATAAAGTGTGTTAAAAGTAAGTAGTATTTTAAGTAATTTGAGATAACTCTTAATTATGTGGATAATTATTGATTTTAGTGGGAGATTAATAATAAATTAAGATAATTGGTGGTTAATTAATGAATAAGATCATCACGTGGCAGCAAACCAATTCAAGAGTTGATACTCATAAGCCACTATGTTATGTGGCAAGTATTAACAATATGAGTCATTTCTATTTTAATAAAGGAAAGATACATATGACATGAAGTCATATCCATCCTTAATAAACAGAAGTCAAATATCCATTCTTATATGCATTCAAACGTAAGTGTTTGTATGTTATAAACATAAGTCACGAAAGTAAGTCACATATGCAAGATAGTATCTTCAACAATAGTTCAAAGGCAAATTTCATCTTGGCAGCATGATATTTTTTTTGCAATTCAAAGGATAGATTCAACAACTTATTCAAAATATTGGCAACGTGATTTTACTACAAAAATCATACGAGACTACGTAATGTTATAGTAACGGGATTTCGCAATTCTAAGGAAGTACGGTGCAACCTTTCTCAAGAATATCATATGGATTTTCCCTACTTCGATCTGCCGTTACGTGACCTTTCGCAAAAGACGTATGTTAGAAGGATTGTCAAGAGAATCAGTTTAGGTATATTAAGGCTATCCCTTCTTTCTTTTGGCATGATCAATACGATACAAACGAAATGAGTAAATACACAATTTTCATAAATGGCTCTATTCATAGAAGTATTAGGGGTGTCTATATTATTGATTTTCCATGTGAATTAATATTATATCTACTATTCATGGGTCTCAGAAAAATACGTATTTGATAAAGTTTATCCGATAGGCATATTATTTTTATGATATTTCGAGAAATCTTATTAACATGTTTCATATGCATTTCATGCATTTATACATTCACATTGACCCATGACCAGATGGTGTTATATACGCGTATATATATGTATATAGTATATATATGTATATGGGATATAGAAAAGGTTACTGCGTTATATACGCACCACCACCTGATCAGCTGGTATACGTTGATGAATTGCCCACAGTGGCCGAAATGATATGATGAGATGCCCTTAGAGACTTGATGATGTTATGAACGCATATACCTATGCATGGTATGACATTTATACGCATATGCATGATATTATAAAAATGAAATGATTCACAGAGCTATGCAAACGTACATGTCGAGTCTCTTACTCCATGCATCTCTCATGTCTATTAATTACTGGTTTTTATTCCTTACATACTCGGTACATTATTTGTACTGACGTCCCTTTTGCCTGGGGATGCTGCATTTCATGACCACATGTCTCGATAGACAGGTCGACCTATGTTTTGAGTTTATTAATGATCATTTTGGCCTATTAGGCCCGTAAGGCACCGGGTGCCCGTCGCGGCCCATCGATTTGGGTCGTGACAAAATTGCCCCTATAAATACAATAATTAATATAAAATTATAAGACAACAAGTATATAATAATTATGATTTAATTATGAAACAAACAACGACAAATAATAATTTATTATGAAAATCAGGGAGAAAATAGATTATTTAATATTTAATATGTTAAATATCAAGTAGCAATTAATACAAATAAATCAAATAGGCATGTAACAATTATTGTAGGAATTCAAGAACTAATGTTTGACAAAGAATAGGAGATAAATAAATTTTATAACAATTATTTCATGTATTAAAATAATTTAGGATTTTCAAATCATTATGCAAACAATTAATTTGACGACGTATAGACACTCGTCACCTCGCCTATACTTCGTTCACATGATTTTCACATAACAAATAATTTAAGGGTTTTATTCCCTCAAGTCAAGGTTAACCACGACACTTACCTCGCCTTGCAATTTCAATCAATTACTCGACCACAACTTTTCCTTTTGAATTTGTCTCCAAAAGCGTCAAATCTATTCACAAACAATTCGATATACTCAATACAAATCATAGGAATTAATTCCATATGAATTTACTAATTTTCCGGATAAAAATTTGAAATTCATTTAAATATTCGACAGTGGGACTCACGTCTCAAATCCCGAAAAAAAACTTGCGAAATCCAAATACCCGTTCCGCTACGAGTTCAACCATACAACAATTATCCAATTCCGATGTCCAATGGACCTTCAAATCTTAAATTTTCGTTTTTGGAAGATTTTATAAAAATATGACTTTTCTCCCATAATTTTACAGATTTATGATATAAATAAGTATGGAATCATGAAATATAATCAATATAGGATAAGGAATACTTACCTCAATGTTTTCCCGTAAAAATCACCCAAAAATCGCCTTACCCGAGCTCAAAAATGGAAAAGAGTAGAAAATGGGACGAATCCCATTTTCCAGAACTTAAGTTCTGTTTCAGGGATTTTTACCCTTCGCGAACATGGTCAGTGCCTCGCGTTCGCGAAGCATAAATTTCTGCTGACCAATTTTACTCTTCGCGAATGCGAGGGCTACTTCGCGAACGCGAAGCTTGGCCTTCGCGAACGCGAGATGCTCTTTGCGAACGCGAAGGCAATTTCCTGATTAGCCTCTTTCCCTTCGCGAACGCGAGGCTTCGATTACGAACGCAAAGCTTTGCACCTCAAGCCTTCGCGAATGCGTTCACTCTGTCGCGAACGTGAAGCACAAAACATGCCAGACCCAATTTGCTCTTCACGTTCACTAGAGTACCTTCGCGAACGCGAAGAAGAACACACCAGAAGCATGAAGTCTGCAGAAAACCAGATTTCCTAAGTCCGAAATCATCCCGTAGCCTATTCGAAACTCACCCGACCCCTCGGGGCTCCAAACCAAATATGCACCCAAGTCCTAAAACATCATACGAACTTGCTCGCGTGATTAAATCGCCAAAAGAACACCTAGAACTATGAATTAAACCCCAAATCGAATGAAATTTTCAAGAAAACTTCAAAACTTATATTTTCACAACCGGACGTCCGAATCACGTCAAATCAACTACGCTCCAACTGGAAAACGACATCGCCTTCCATATAATGCCTCATATGGAGCCAGCTGAATACTCGACCGGTAGCTATTATTATAAGCAAACTCCGCAAGTGGTAGGAATTGATCCCAAGAACCTCCAAAGTCTATAATACAAGCGCGAAGCATATCTTCCAATATCTGAATAGTGCGCTCTGACTGTCCGTCTGTCTGTGGATGAAATGTTCTACTCAACTCAATCTGCGTGCCTAACTCACGTTGTACAACCCTCCAAAAGTGTGTGGTAAACTGCGTACCTCGATATGAAATAATAGACACGGGCACACCGTGAAGGCGGACAATCTCACGAATGTAAATTTCAGCTAACCTTTCTGAAGAATAGGTAACTACAACTGGAATGAAATGTGCTGACTTGGTCAACCTGTCCACAATGACCCAAACTGCGTCAAATTTTCTCTGAGTCCGTGGGAGTCCAACAACAAAATCCATAGTGATATGCTCCCATTTCCACTCAAGAATTTCTAACTTCTGAAGAAAACCACCAGGTCTCTGATGCTCGTACTTAACTTGCTGACAATTCAGACACCGAGCTACATATGCAACTATATACTCTTTCATTCTTCTCCACCAATAATATTGCCGCAAATCTTGATACATTGTGGCAGTACCTGGATGAATAGAATACCTGGAACTGTGTGCCTCTTCAAGAATTAATTCACGAAGCCCATCAAATTAGGCACACAAATACGACCCTGCATTCGCAGAACTCCATCTTCCCCCTCAGTAACCTGTTTGGCATCATCGTGCTTCATCGTGTCCTTAAGGACAAGTAAATGAGGATCATCATGCTACCTCTCTCTGATGCGCTCATATAAAGAAGACCGAGCGACTGTGCAAGCTAGAACCCGATTGGGTTATGAAATATCTAACCTCACGAACTGATTAGCCTAAGTTTGAACATCTACAGCTAACGGCCTCTTACCAACCGGAATATATGCAAGGCTGCCCATACTCACATCCTTTCTACTCAAAGCATCGGCCACCACATTAGCCTTTTCGGGGTGATACAAAATGGTGATATCATAGTCTTTCAACAATTCCAACCATCTTCTCTACCTCAAATTAAGATCTTTTTGTTTGAACAGATACTGAAGGCTACGATGGTTAGTAAATACCTCATACGAGACACCGTAGAGGTAATGTCTCCAAATCTTCAGCGCATGAACAATGGCTGCCAATTCTAAGTCATGAACAGGATAATTCTTCTCGTGAACTTTCAACTACCGTGATGCATATGCAATTACCTTGCCATCTTGCGTTAATACTGCACCAATCCCAATGTGAGATGCATCACAATATACCGTATACGATCCTGAACATGTGGGTAATACCAACACTGGCGCTATAGTCAAAGCAGTCTTGAGCTTCTGAAAGCTTAATTCACACTCGTCTGACCATCTGAATGGGACACCCTTTTGGGTAAGTCTGGTCAATGGGCATGCTATTGATGAAAACCCTTCCACGAACCGACGATAATAACCTGCCAAACCTAGGAAACTCCGAATCTCCGTAACTAAAGTAGGTCTAGGCCAATTCTGAACAGCCCCAATCTTCTTAGGATCCTCTTTTATGCCTTATGCCGATACAATATGCCCCAAAAAGGCAACCGAGTGTAACTAAAATTCATATTTTGAAAATATGGCATATAACTGATTATTCTTCAAAGTCTGAAGCACACTCCGAAGATGCTGCTCATGCTCCTATCGACTGTTGGAGTTAATCAAGATATCATCAATGAATACAATCACAAAAGAATCCAAATAGGGTTTGAACACCCGATTCATCAAATCCATAAATGTTGCTGGGGCATATGTCAACCCAAATGACATCAATAGGAATTCGTAATGCCCATACTGAGTTCGAAAAGTTATCTTAGGAACATCAGATGCCCTAATCTTCAACTGATGGTAACCAGACCTCAAATCAATCTTTGAAAATACCTTGGCACCCTAAAGCTGATCAAATAAGTCATCAATTCTTGGCAGTGGATATTTGTTTTTGATAGTGGCCTTGTTCAACTGCCGATAATCTATACACATCTGCATAGAGCCATCTTTCTTCTTTACAGATAGTACTGGTGCATCCCAGGGCGAGATACTAGGTCTAATAAATTCCTGATCATGCAAGTCTTGTAACTGCTCCTTCAATTCTTTCAACTCCTGCGGGGCCATACGGTATGGTGGGATAGAAATGGGCTGAGTGCCCGGAGCCAAATCAATACAGAAGTCAATATCTCCGTCGGGTGGCATCCCTGAAAAATCTGCAGGAAGTACTTTTGGAAATTCACGAACAACTGGTACTGAGTTCATAGAAGAAACATCCGCACTGGGATAGCGAATATAAGCCAAATAGGCTAGACACCCTTTCTCTACCATATGTCGAGCGTTCATATAAGAAATAACCCTGTTGGCAGAATGACCAAGAGTTCCTTTCCACTCTAACCGAGGTAACCCCGGCATGGCTAGGGTCACTGTCTTGGCATGACAGTCCAATATAGCATGATAAGGTGACAGCCAATCCATATCCGAGATGACATCAAAATCTACCATATCAAGAAGTAGAAGATCCACACTAATCTCCAGACTACCAATAGTAACCACACACAAACGATAAACATGATCTACTACAACAGAGTCTCCTACCGGTATAGATACACACACAGAAGCACTCAGAGAATCACAAGGCACAACCAAATATGTAGAAAAATAGGAGGACACATAGGAATAAGTAGATCCTGGATCAAATAGAACTGAAGCATCTCTATGGCAAACTAAAATAATACCTGTTTTCATAACATCAGATGACTCGGCCTCAGGCCTAGCTGAAAAAATATTAACATCGGGGTTGAGCCCTACCACTCTGAACTGCATCCCTGGGACGGCCTCAACCTCTAACGGTCTGACCTCCACCTCTAATGGCCTGACCTCCACCGCTAGCTGTCTGACCCCTACCTCTAGCTGGCTGAGTAGACAGTGAAGCAACCGGTGCCGGTATGATGGCACAAGAATCCTGTCGAGATCTGTTACTCGCCAACCTAGGGCAATACCTCCTGATGTGATATTCCCACACTCATAATACCCATCCCGATGCCGTCTCTGCTGAAGCTGAAGCTGACCCAAATGGGCCGGATAACCGCTGTAGTAACTCTAGAGTGGTGGTGCACTGATATGAGCTGAATGTGCACTAAATAATGGCTGCGCAGAGTAAGGCATAATAGGACTGTGGCTCCCTGAAGCATCGTGAGATGCATGAAGTGCTGAATGAAACGGTCTGGGAGGATGACCCCTACCAAAATTACCCTTGCCTCTAGACGAGGCACCACTGAAACCACCGAACTGACGAGGCCACTTATCAGACCTCTGCCCCCTCTCCTGTGCAAGAACCATCTCGATCCTCCTCGCGACATTAGCAGCCGCCTGAAAAGAAATCTCACTTTCGGTCTCCTTGTCCATTTGAAGCCTGATAGGGTGAGTGAGTCCTTCAATAAACCTCCCGACTCTCTCTCCCTCAGTAGGTAGTAAAAGGAGAGCATGACGGGCTAAATCCACAAAATGGGACTCATACTGAGTAACAGTCATACTGCCCTGCTGTAAACGCTCAAATTGCTTGCGGTAATCCTTTCTCAGTGTGATAGGAAGGAACTTATACAGAAATAGCTGAGAGAACTGCTCCCAGGTAAGTGCAGGCGCTCCAACTGGTCTGGTCAATGTATAATCTCTCCACCACCTCCCGGCGGAACCCGTCATCTGAAATACAGCAAAATCAACTTCATTGGTCTCAACTATACCCGTGTTCCGCAACACTTCATGGCAGCGGTCAAGATAATCATGTGGGTCCTCAGGAGGTGTACCACTGAAGTGACCTGGAAAGATCTTAGTAAACTTATCCAGTCTCAATAAGGTCTCAAAAGACATGGTGGGCCTATCAGCGGTCTGTGCCGTAATAACTGGCTGAACTACCCCAACTGGCGGGGCTGCTGGAGCCTGATTCTGGGGAGCCATCTACTCCGAAGCGGGAGTAATGGGAGTTTGTGCTCCTCCCCTAGCCTGTGAGATGGCTGGTGCCACTGGAAATGTACCATAAGACTCACCAATCGGACTAGAGCGTCCTGAAGCATTGGAGTAGCTATGAATCCTTACGGGACCTGAACTGGTCCAACTGGTACATTCTGACCTAGAACCTCCTCCTGAAGGTCCACATGAGGTTCTACAATAGGTGCAGCTGCTCGAGCTCTGGACTGAGCTCTAACTCGACATCTGCCTCGGCCTCTTGCGCGACCTCAGCCTCGACCTCTACCCCTGGCCATAGTTTCCACCGGGGGCTCTGGTCCCTGTCCATCAGTAGAGGTATTATGTGTTCTCACCATCTGCGAGAGAATAAGAGTAGAATGGTTCAATCATATATGATAGAATAAAATCGCACGATAGAATAAGAAAGAAGCGATATTGTTCCTAAACTTCATAGCCTCTGAGAGATAAGTACAGACATCTCTGTAACGATCCTTCAGACTCTACTATGCTTGCTCGTGACTCGTGAGACCTATGTAACCTAGTGCTCTGATACCAACTGTCACGACCCGAAATTCCTACCTTTGGACCGTGATGGCGCCTAACATTTCACTTGCTAAGCAAGCCAACGTTAGAATAATATTATCCATTTTAAAATAATTTTTAAATTTATTAATAACAAAGAATTAAATGCGGAAGTAAAGTCTAAAATATTGTGAAAAAATCCATAACATAACGGTGTCTAAATACCATCCCAGAATTGGAGTCACAAGTGCACGAGCTTCTAGAATAATACAAATAAAGGTCTTGAATAAAATAGAGCTGTCTGAAATAAATACACAGGTAAAGTAAGTAGAAGGGGACTTTAGAACTGTGGACGCTGTGCAGTTATACCTCAAGTCTCCTCTGGGTAGCTGAAATCCGAGCAAGTATATGGTACGCCGCTGGGACCAACTCCGAAATCTACACAAGAAGTGCAGAGTGTAGTTTCAGTACAACCGACCCCATGTACTGGTAAGTGTCGAGCCTAACCTCGATGAAGTAGTGACGAGGCTAAGGCAGGTCACTTACATTAACCTGTACGCAATAATAGTAATAACCACAATAATAGAAATAAATCCGGTAACTCATTCTTATAGTTGAAGTCAACTCAACCATCATATCCAATTATTATTTCAATAAATTTTCGTTGCAGCGTGCAACCCGCTCTCACAATATATGCATATTCAATTCTGTTGCGGCGTGCAACCCGCTCCTCCAATATATTTATTTTAATCAAGCCTGTTGCGGCGTGCAACCCGATCTATCAATATATATATATATCGACTTTTAAGCAAGTCCGTTGCGGCGTGCAACCCGATCCACCAATATGGACTTTTAATCAAGTCTGTTGCGGCGTGCACCCCGATCCCCCAATATATTCATTTCAATCAATTCTGTTGCGGCGTGCAACCCGCTCCTCCAATATATTCATTTACCAATTCTTATAGATGAAATTGCCCCAATAAATGCAACAATTAATATAAAATTATAAGACAACAAGTATACAATAATTATGATTTAATTATGAAATAAACAATGACAAATAGCAATTTATTATAGAAATCAGGGAGAAAATAGGCAGTTTAATATATAATAGGCAGTAGCAACTAATGCACATAAATCAAATAGGCATGTAGCAATTATTGCAGGAGTCAAGAACTAATGTTTGACAAAGAATAGGAGAGAAATAATTTTTATAATAATTAATTCGTGTAATAAAACAATTTAGGATTTTCAAATAATTATGCAAAAAGTAATTTGACGACGTATAGACACTCGTCACCTCGCCTATACGTCGTTCACATGCTTTTCACATAACAAATAATTTAAGGGTTCTATTCCCTCAAGTCAAGGTTAATCACGATACTTACCTCACCTTGCAATTTCAATCAATTACTCGACCACAGATTTTTCTTTTGAATTTGTCTCCAAAAGCGTCAAATCTATTCACAAACAATTCGATATACTCAATACAAATCATAGGAATTAATTTCATATGAATTTACTAATTTTCCGGATAAAAATCCGAAATTCATTTAAATATTCGACAGGGGGACTCACGTCTCAAATCCCGAAAAAAACTCGCGAAATTCGAATACCCGTTCCGCTACGAGTTCAACCATACAACAATTATCCAATTCCGACGTCAAATGGACCTTCAAATCTTAAATTTTCGTTTTTGGAAGATTTTATAAAAATATGAATTTTCTCCCATAATTTTACGGATTCATAATATAAATGAGTATGGAATCATGAAATATAATCAATATAGGATAAGGAATATTTATCCCAATATTTTCCCGTAAAAATCGCCCAAAATTCTCCTTACCCGAGCTCAAAAATGGAAAAGAGTTGAAAATGGGACGAATCCCATTTTCTAGAACTTATGTTCTGTTTGTGGGATTTTTACCCTTCGCGAACGCGGTCAGTGCCTCGCGTTCGTGAAACACAAATTTCTGCTGACCAATTATACTCTTCGCGAACGGGAGGGTTACTTTGCGAACGCGAAGCTTGCCTGGATTGGCCTTCGCGAACGCGAAGGCAATTTCCTAGTTAGCCTCCTTCCCTTCGCGAGCGCGAGGCTTCGATCGCGAAGGCGTTCACTCTTTCTCGAACGTGAAGCACAAAACGTGTCAGCCCCAATTTGCTCTTCGCGTTCGCGAGAGTACCTTCACGAACGCGAAGAAGAACACACCAGAAGCCTGAAGTCTGCAGAAAACCATATTTCCTAAGTCCGAAATCATCCCGTAGCCTATCTAAAACTCATCCGAGCTCTCTGGGTTCCAAATCAAACATGCACCCTAGTTCTAAAACATCATACAAACTTTTTCGCGCGATTAAATCTCCAAAATAACGCCTAGAAGTACGAATTGAACCCCAAATCGAATGAAATTTTCAAGAAAATTTCAAAACTTATATTTTCACAACCGGACGTCCGAATCACGTCAAATCAACTCCGTTTCTCACCAAATTCGGCAAACAAGTCATAAATATTTTAGTGTACCTACACCGGACTTCGGAACCAAAATACGGATTCGGTGTCAATAAATCCAACATCAGTAAATTCTTAAAAGTCATTAAGCTTTTAAACTTTTAATTTTTCATCAAAATTCTATATCTCGGGTTAGGGACCTCGGAATTCGATTCCGGGCATACGCCCAAGTTCTAAATCATGATACGGACCTACCGAAATTGTCAAAACACTGATCCGAGTCTATTTGCTCAAAATGTTGACCAACGTCAACTCAGTTGAGTTTTAAAGCTCTATTTCGCATTTTAATCCATTTTTCGCATAAAAATTTTTTGGAAAATTATACGGACTGCGCACGCAAGTGTAGGAATGATAAATAATACTTTTTCGAGGTCTTAGAACATATAATTACTTATTAAATTAAAAGATGACACTTTGGGTCATCACAAAGGGGAAATGGAGGAACGATTTACAAAGCTGAAAATCAAATTCTTGCCAACAAAATAAAAGTTCTAACAATCAATTAAGCAATATTGAGAAATCTAGGAGGTAGGAATTTTAGGCTAATATCCATCTAATTCAAAGGGGAAAGGGCAAATGCAGTCATCAGAACTGTAACGGTCCATTTGGCCAAGCCTTTAAAGATTAATATTTTTTTTTTTCAATATACCTTTAACCTATTTGGTTAAGCTTGTGAGAAATTAGAATTAGGATTTAAGAGTACTTACCTAGAAAAATGTTTATCTTGGATGTTTAAGGTATTTATAAATTCTTTTTGACGGCAGAAGCAAAAGTTAATTTTTCAGGATAAAATTATCCTTACTAAAAATGTTTATTTCTCAAACTATTTCTCCTTAATTTAACAGCAGTCTCTTGTTTAATTTCGTATGGGTTCACGTGAATCTTGCTTTTTTTTTTATACAAAATATAATAATGTCATATTTCTTCAAATTACTTATATATATATGTGTGTGTATGCATGCACGCGCACTTATGCACAAAGACTCTTATGGTGGAATAATTTGAGTGTGTATAAGGTAAAATATGTTCATATTAAATGATTATGTGAGAAAGTGACACGTGGAGCCGAATATAGAAAACAGTCAGAACCGTAGGCAACGATCTCATTTGTTACCGGAGAGATCAATATTCATAAAGGCGAAATAAATGCCTGCCACCCGGTAGCATTCAATGAAGAATATTCCGTAGCATTAAGTGCACGGTCCGTTATAGAGAATATGGCATTAATTGCCTTCCATTACACATTCTTCAATGGCCTCATAATTGTCATTGAAGAGAGGCATGATCCTAGGACCTTATTCCCTAGGTGCAACTATAAATTGTGTACTCCTCCATTATTATAAAGGAGACGAATTTTCTGGCAAATTATACTATAATCAATCCAAAGCTCTATATTTTTTTATTCTTATTACTTGATTTGATCAATGTTGTGCCTGAAAGCCTTGCTCCCGGAATCACTGTTTCTGTTATCTTATCTTCATTCCAAGGCTAAGTATTGTATTTTTCTTCAATTATTTTATTATTTTAGGATCTTCACTTATCTAGAAACCACGTATAAATTCAACTGTATCATTTTACGGTAAACAGTTTGGCGTCCACCGTGGGACCTAGATAGTTGTGTAATTAAGTTGGTCCTTGTCTCTTTTACTAACGTGTTCTGATTATTTGTCTTAGCAAAAAATCATAAAAGATGGCTGATAATGGTGTTAACAACACGCATAATCCTGAGATTTAAGAAGACCAGCCTCATCATGAGGATTCAATCAGTGACACCCACAATGAGGGAAATGACGCCTCGTCGATCCACGATAGGCGGTATCAACGACATGTTCGGGAGGCGACTCCCAATGACGTGGAAGAGGAGCATGTTGTTTATGCGGTGAGGGTCCTACAATAGCAACAAGCAATCATTCTAGGCCACCTCACACGGGAGGATCAGGTTATGACGAAGTTGACACAAGCGTTGTCAGGGGCTTCCAATAATACGAATAGGCGAGGTCTAGTTCCTCTGGCGCTCCTGCAAATCAAACAACACAGAGGGTCGACAACAACACCCCGAGTCACAGGGCTAGTTCCGATGTAGCTGGGGGAGCAGATCCGGCCCCAATAACGAAGTTGATCCCTTCAAGAATGAACTTTTACGGTTTATGAGAGAAGTGAACGCCCACATGGACCAAATCCCGTACGTGCCATCGGTTCTAAAAGGTATGGACTCAAAAAAGTATACTCAGTTGTCGTACAATCCAAGTGCGACACCTGAATTAATCCTGAAGCAGTTTAAAATGCCTGACGTGCCAAAGTATGATGGAACTTCTGACCCTCAGGAGCATATTACCTCCTACACAACGGCGGTGAAGGGGAATGACTTAGCTCCTCACGAGATTGAATCTGTTTTGCTGAAGAAATTTGGAGAGACTCTCATGAGGGGGACCTTGACGTGGTATTCGCTGTTACCCGAGCATTCTATAGATTCCTTTGAGATGCTTGCGGATTCCTTTATTAAGGCTCAATCCGGGACCAGAAAGGTGCAGGCCTGAAAGGCCGACATATTCAGAATTGAGCAAGGAGAGTCCGATTTGTTGCGGGAGTTCATTACCCGGTTCCAAAAGGAAAGGATGTTGCTTCCGACTGTTTCAGATGAATGGGCGGCTGAAGCATTCACCAAGGGTTTGAATCCGAGTAGTTTAGATGCTTCCCGGAAACTAAAGGAAAGTCTGCTTGAATTCCAAGCGACGACTTGGGCGGATGATCACAACCGGTACGAATCTAAGATAAGGATTGAAGATGATCAGGTTGGCTTCCCGGCATCGGTAAATGGTCGGGAGCTGGTTGGCTTCAAGGAGCTAGTTTTTTTCCCTACGAACGGGTCGAAGGACACGATAGAGGTTTCCGATAGGCGGATAGGTTCACTACCGACAGAAAAACTGATCACGGTCCGAGCAATAGATCATTACAGGATAAAGAATCGTCATGTACGCGAGATTCCTCTTATCCCAAGCTATCATAATACAATTTTAATGTCAGTACAATAGAGTTGGCATCAGCTATGAGAAACATCAAAGAAATGTGGTTCCCCAAGCTGATGAGGTCCGATCCCAGCTAGAGGGATCCCAACTTATTGTGTGAGTATCACGGGACGAATGGACACCGGACTGGGGACTACCAACATCTACGGGAAGAGGTGGTGACACTATTAAAGAACGGGCATCTGAGAGAATTCTTAAGTGACCGTACCAAGAACAACTACGATCGCAACTGGGATAACGCGGAATCTTCGAAAGCAGGAGAAGATCCCATGCGCCAGACAATTAGCATGATTTTTGAGGGGAACGAGATCAATGGAGTTACTTTCTCGACAGCAAAGAAGACAAAGGTATTAATAACACATAGCAAGAGACTCCTAAAAGTTGCCGATGACGACATCACTTTCACGGAGGAAGATGCAGACAGATTGTTGCTACCACACAACGACGCATTGGTAATTCATTTATATGTTCTACATCTCAAAATCAAACGTGTTTTAGTGGATCCTGGAAGCTCAACCAGTATCATACAATGGAGGGTATTGAAGCAAGCTAAACTCACCGGGAGCATTATTCCGGCCACAAAGCTCCTTGCCGGGTTCAACCTTGTGAGCGTGACAAACCGATGAGAGATTTTGCTGCCCATGAATGCCGAATGAGTGATGAAGACGACTATATTTGAAGTAGTAGATGGTGATATGGGATATATTATTATTCTGGAAGACCTTGGTTGCATGAGATGAGAGAAGTACCGTCAACGTATCATCAATTATTGAAATTCTCAATGCTAGAAGGAATCAAACAGATAAGGGGCGATCAACTATCGACAAGGGAGATGAATGCGACTTCAGTTTCCATTAGCAAAGGGAAGGAGCATACATCATAGCAATTACAGGAACCGGTGCCTGCTCCCGAATCAAGTGAAATTAACCATGAGAAATAAGCATCAGAGTCTTATCAGGTGCCAAGATACTTCCAGGTGCCGGAAGAGACATATGCAACAAAATCAATAGTGGAAGATCTTGAGCAAGTTGCATTGTTTGAAAAATTCCTAGAAAGGAAATTCCACTTGGGGACAGAACTGCACCCCAATCTCAGGTCTGGCTTTATTGAATTTCTTAAGTATAATGCCGATTGTTTTGCATGGTCGCATGCGGATATGACAGGTATCCCAATGGAAGTGGCCGTTCACAAGCTAATCTTGGATCCAAACGTCCCTCCGGTAAGATAAAAGAAACGCCCAATTGCGGAGGCTAGGAATAAATTCGTCAAAGAAGAGGTGACTCACTTACTTGATATTGGCTAGCTAATGTAGTGGTAGTTACTAATAAGAACACTTAATTTCGCATATGTGTGGATTATAAGGACTTGAATAAGGTTTGCCCAAAAGATTCGTTCCCACTGCCAAACATCGATCAAATGATTGACGCGACAACTGGGCATGAATTAATGAGTTTTCTCGATGCTTACTCCACGTACTGTCGCGCCCCTTCTTTCTCACAAAATCGGGTTTTGACACAGGACAACTCTTTTAAAGGAATGTGTTAAAAGAGAGAGTCGCCCTAACGGGTTTGAGATGCGTTAGGGCACCTATTTGCAAATAACTCTGGTTTAACCAATTTGCGTTACCAAAGATCGGGTAAGGGCTCAAATTACCTCGAAGAGAAGGTGTTAGGCACTCTTCGAGGTCCACAACTGTGGGTCCCAACCAAACTTGAATTATATGAATTAGTCAAATAGTCAGAGAAAAAAAATAAGAAATTTGAAAAAAATCATTATTAGAAAGTCCTTGAGTAAACATAGATAATTGGTTTAAAGACAAGATGGGGGGTCCTAAGTTTTTTAGCCTAAAGGATCACCCCGTGCAATATAAATAATACTTCGTAACTCCCTCGAGGTGGGGTGTTACTCGTATTATTCAGTGGGTATAGACAATCATCTCCTGCTACCCGAATTACTATCTTTAAGTTTTTACCTAAAGCGCACTACTTGATTCTAAACCGTGCCCTATGTGTGCACTACCTGTCCCATGCCTATGGCCCAGGAGGCATTTAGACCTCTATTTTGGATGGTTTCTAGACTTAGCTTAGGCTTCTTAGAAATGATAAAACTAGGCTACATACAAAACAAGTTGGACTTCATGTAAAAGCAATTAAGGGCTCAAGTTAGCCTCCATACTTAGACAACAAATGCACGCAAACAAATTAGGCGGATGACAATTTCAGAATTAATAGAGTCTTAAATCCTATAGTCATGGCTTCTAGGTAATTCTGGATTTTAAACGTACAGGTTGTGTCGCTTTGCATATCACGAGTATTACAAATCCTATAGGCATGCTTTCTAAATTGTTTGCGCTGTAAAGCAATGAGACAGTTGGTAGTTCAAAATTACCAGCGTTTGTTTTTGTCAACACGCTTTTAGGCGAGGAGTAGGATCCTATAGGCAGAATTTCTAGGAATTGGCAATTGAAACTAGTTATTTATCCTTTCATTCCTATAGGCATTCTTTCTAGGCGAGCAATTTAATGGGAATGTCGGTAATAGTAGCTAATTCGATTACAGTCCTATAGGCATGACATCTATGTGAATATTATAAAGAGAAGGTAATTATTATTTAATGTAATCCTATAGGCATGATATCTAACATGAAGCAATTTGAACAAATAATTACTGTGTTGTAGTATAGTAGGAAGATAATAACGTGAGAGTGGAACATGAGAACATGTGAGATTATTTATGTCCTATAGGCATGTTATCTAACAAAACACATAGAAGCAAAGTATGTTGAACAAATTAAACACTCAGATCCTATAGGCAGGATTTCTACCATTTTCATTCAAACACTAGAATAGACCCATTTTCTCAATTTTTACTAATACCCTAATTGTAATTACAGAATTATTACGTGCTCAATACTGAATAAAATTACAAAAAAAACAAATGATACAAATAACTATAGTGGGTCTAAAACAGGCCCAAAGTGTACCCAGCCCGGCCAGGCTTTCAGTTTTGTATCCATACAGGTTTCAACATGCCTAGAAACCACAATAGAACTTGGATAATACCCAACAGCCATAGTTGATCAAAAGATTCAGAAAATAGTCATTTACACAAGCCAATTAGCTTATTCAGTAGGCATAGAGAGGGACATAATTGAGCAGTCAAGAAGAAAGTGGCCAAGAACCTTAGGCCCTAGTGTGTCAGAGTTCACAAGGGTCTCAAAGTGCTCACACAAGGGGGGTTAATAGAGAGGTTTTAGGAGGCCTTGGCTTTCAGCCAGCCAAGAATTAGAGACTCGGAACAGGGAAACAACCAATGAAAATAGTAGCAAAGTGACAAGGTTTAGAAAAGTGCATTTACATTTTTTGGAGTCAAATACTACAAAGTGATCACATAATGGACATATCAACACAGAGGGTGCATGAGTTCAAGGAACTAGTTGATGCTGCAAGTTATCACACAACACATTAGGGCAGGGTATATTTGTAAGGATCAAGTTATGCTAAACACTAGGGCTTAAACAGTACAACTTATAATAATGAGGCAAGCAGAATCATAATTTAGGCAAAACTAGTCTGAGAGGTTCCACTTAATTGCTAGGGGTACAGAATTGAGCAGAGTGAGAAAATACTGAGTGGCAAACATAGTTATAGGAGCAAATTACAACTAGAGTGAAAGCTTTAAGAGATTAAGGCATACTAATAACATAAATTAATCACTAAGAAATTCAGAATCAGGCAGGAAACAGGATTAGGTCACACATCCAATGCAAACACTTAGATTGTCAACACATTAAGCTAAACATGCTTCAAACTGTCCAAATTGCCTAAGTTAGATACAAAGACATTTTTAGAACCAACAATTTAGGCATGAGACAATGCTATAGAAGTTCATGCTATAGGTAGAATCATACATAAAGAGTGTCAAAGGATTATTTCAAGTCATGCAATTTCAGAAAACATAGATATGCTAATTAGAACATAATGGAATAAACATTGCGAAGTTTGAGAAACTAACCAGTTATTGCTTAACAAACAAGAAAAGAACAACAATATGACCCAGAATCCCAGATGCGTCAAGTTCCCAAGGGTTTCAAAGAACCTAGGGCAGTGCTCACTCCCAAGAAAGGTCGGAAAAGTAGGAAATCCGGTGGCCTTGGCTTTCAGACGGCCAAGAGCCAAAAATAAGAGAATTAATGATCACATAGTAAAGCTCAATTTTTTTAGTAGTGATTTTAGTAATTGAAGTCCTTTTTAGAAGGGAATGGGGGAGGGGTTTATATAGTAGTAAAATCGAACATCAAACAAGGGAGACATAGTGATTTAAGAAACAAATAAGGTAAATAAACATGCTAATCAGTCCAAAAATCAATTTAAGGGATCTGTAAACCCTAGTTTTTAAGGAAAGTGAAAATCAATAGAATATAAACAAATAATCGGACTCACAGTAGCATAGGACAAATATAGACAAAATAATACTCAAAATCAGGGGTTTGAACCAATTTTGGTTCGATTTTGAAGAGATATGCTTGCCATGTTTAGGCAAGAGCTATAGGAAAACATCCAGTACCAAAACGGGGTCGAATATGGCAAGAAGTGATAATCAAATCCCATATTCAGTGGGATTAGGAGAAGATTTTAAGGGCGACAGGTTTAGGGTTCTTCATAGAGGGAGGGGAGGTTGAGAGAATATGAGGGCGGCGGGTTATGGGATTATGGGTTAGGGTTTCTGGGAGGGTAATTAAAAGGGAGAGAAATAACAAGAGTCGTTGATCTTGAGAGATCGACGGCCAGGATTAAAAATGTAAGTGGGGCGGGTCAATTAACGGGTATCGACCAGGTTTTTCGGTTAAGGGGTTGTTGGTTTGGGATGGGGTTATTGGGTAGGGTATTGGGGTTTTTTGGCCATTTATTTGATCCGAAATTGTTTAGAAATTGGGGCTAATTTTTAAATACCCAATATTTATCAAAAGATAATTTATAAAAGTAATTAATAAATAACAAAAATATTATTTGTGCACTAAAATGATTAAAAATAATAACTTGGCATTATAAAAATATAAAAATCCAAATAATGTAATTATACATAAATATAGGCTATTATTTCCAAAATATGCAAGTAGCTTAAAAATGCAAATGTAATTATTAAAACAAAAGGAGTAAAATGTCATAAAACATATATGTTGGTGTAAACAATAAGGTTTGATGATTAAATCATCATAAAAATAATTTTAAGGATAATTATTGGATATTTATACAATAAAATGCAAAAAGAAATTAATTTAAAGCTTTTAAAAATTATGAAACATTATGAAAAAAATGCTTGTATAAGTTTATAAACTAAATGATGATGCAAATATACTATTTTTGAAACTATATATATTTTAAAAAATATGAGGAAAAATTGGGTATCAACAATTGCCCCTCTTTACCCGGGAATGATGAAAGAGTTGTCGGGTAAAGAAATGATGACTGATTTTGACCGAATGGGGTGATTTGAAACAATAGAGGCCGAACTCCGATTTCTGAGTTGCCTACATATCCCTGGTTTTACAGGAATCAGGCTCTGTGTAGTTCTGGATCCAACGATGGAATAAGCCGATGGAGTTGTTATAGGAACGGATAAGCTCTTCTGGATAGGACGATATCAGAATTGTGAATGGATGTACCTTGGAATGGTTATGGATATTTGAATGGTTATCAGATGGGAATGGGTAATGGACGGTGGTTGGCTGTATTTGAGGTAGTTACAGGGTGTGAATATTGAACGGAAACTGGAGTGAAGATTGCTCCCGTTGGGAGAATGATTACCTCCTGGATTACCTGCAAACTTAAAAACAATGCATGCAGGTGTATATTGCGATAATTTAAACATGATGCAAATTCCCTTTTGACCATGAAAGATGACTTTGGACGATGGGGATGATGTCCTTAGACCATGATGTCTTGGGCCACGAATTGCATGATAAGGGATTCGCAGGCCATGAAATGATGTTCTCAGGCCATGAAAATGGTGCCTCTGAACTATGACGCCTTTGAATAATGATGTGCGATAATGAGAGATCCTCAGGCCATGTAATGGTGTCTTCCGGCTATGATGATTATGCCTTCCGACTATGATACTTTCGGACAAAAATGGCAGTATTTTTGCCCATGAGATGCAAAGACATGACGTTTGGTTATGCGAAGCAAAACAAGATAGAGCTTAGTCTTGTGTAAGATCGGGGGCAGAGCTTACCCCAGAGGTGGAGAATAGTGCTAAATTTCAAGTAGCATAGCATTTGGGGTTACGCAAGGAAAGGTAGAGCTTAGCCTTATGCGACTAGGGAGACAATGCTTAGCCTCATGCGAAGTGGGAGACGATGATTGGTCTCATGCAATTGAGAAGGAGGGACTTAGCCTCATGCAGGATGGGAGACAATGCTTAGTCTCGTCCAAGGAAAGGCAGTGCTTAGCCTTGTTCAAGATGGAGGCAGGGCTTAGCCTCATGCAAAATAGAGACAATGCTTAGTATCATGCAGGGGAAGGCAGTGCTTAGCCTTATGTAATTAAGGAGGCAGGGCTTAGCCTCATGCAAAATGGAGACAATGCTTAGTCTCATGCAGGGGAAGGCAGTGCTTAGCCTTATGCAATTGAGGAGGCATGGCTTAACCTCATGCAAAGGTGGAGACAATGCTTAGTCTCGTGCAGGGGAAGGCAGTGCTTAGCCTTATGCAATTAAAGAGGCAGGGCTTAACCTTATGCAAAAATAGAGACAATGCATAGTCTCCTACAGGGGAAGGCAGTGCTTAGCCTTATGCAATTAAGGAGACGGGGCTTAGCCTCATGCAAGATGGATACACTGCTTAGTCTTATGTAATGAACATATAATAAGTAGTAGCAGAGTATTTCTTAGCTAGAAATGTGTTTGTGCTTGGCAGCTTTATCGTTATGAAGACAGTGATTCTGAGGTGTGCCCAAATTTGAGAATATCTATTGTTCCTGCATCCAAAGGACGATCGTGAGTTTTACGGGGGAAGGTTGGTTCGTGCCTCCACCCGCCTGCTTTGATTTGCTCTGTATCAAAGTCATGCTTGAGTTACCACGGGTAGCATCTGGTTGTTTCATAAAAATAAAGTTTTCGAAAATGTGCGTGCATATGATTAATATAGTTATTTAAAATACATTAGTATGCAATATCAGATAAATTAGATGAACCAATGACTGTGACACTTTAGAGACATTGCGACTTCCTTAGAATTTTGAGGGTCCTTCTCAAAATTCTGCCCCAGTTTACTTAGGCGATTCTTTGACCGTTTTGCATATGATAGTATTGGCTGGACTTGCTCCGGAATTTTGAAGGTCCTCCTCAAAATTCTGCCCCAGTTTCTGGTTGTGGGAAAAATGAAAATTTTATTGAATTGTGACCGAAACCACAGGGATGCCTACGTATCCCCTCTTAAACGGGAATCAGGTCGAGCATAGTTCAATTACATCAGATGAAGAAATGCGAACATTCTAAATATAATATCTTTTGACTGTGTCTGAATTGATAGGCTTCGGCCAAACCTCTCCGTCCGTTTCTACGAGTATGAGTTCCCCTCCTGTTAGTACTCTGTGAATCATGTAGGGCCATTGCCAATTGGGCGAAAACTTCCCTTTGGCTTCATCTTGATGCGGGAAGATCCGCTTCAGTTCCAGCTGCCCCGGTGCGAACTGTCTAGGTTTGACCCTTTTGTTGAAAGCTCTGGACATCCTATTCTAATAGAATTGACCATGACACACTGCATTCATTCTTTTCTCGTCAATGAGACCTAATTTTTCATAGCGGCTTCTTATCCATTCTGCATCACTGAGTTCAACTTCTTGTATAATTCTTAAAGAAGGAATTTCAACCTTGGCAGGAATGACAACTTCGGTACCATAGACCAGCAAAGAGGGAGTTGCCCCGGTTGATGTGCGAATTGTGGTGCGGTACCCCAATAAGGTAAATGGTAACTTCTCATGCCATTGCTTGTGGTTGTCTACCATCTTCCTCAGTATTTTCTTGATATTCTTATTTGCGGGCTCCACAGCTCCATTCATTTAAGGCTTGTATGCAGTGAAATTCTTGTGCTTGATTTTGAAGGTCTCGCACATAGCTTTCATTAGGTCACTGTTGAGATTGGCGGCATTGTCGGTGATGATGGACTCTGGAACCCCGAATCGGCAAGCAATACGATCTCTGACAAAATTTGCGATGACTTTCTTGGTTACAGCTTTGTAGGATGCAGCTTTGGCCCATTTTGTGAAGTAGTCAATGGCCACTAAAATGAACCTGTGCCCGTTTGAAGCGGCAGGCTCGATTGGTCCAATGACGTCCATTCCCCAAGTGGCAAAAGGCCAAGGTGCACTCGTTGCATTGAGTTCATTTGGAGGCACCCGTATCATATCTGCGTGTATTTGGCACTGATGACATTTCTGGACATACCTGATGCAGTCTGTTTCCATAGTCATCCAAAAACAACCTGCCCTCAGTATCTTCTTAGGTAAAACGAAACCATTCATGTGTGGTCCGCAAGTTCGAGAGTGTATCTCTTCGAGCAGTTTGGAAGCTTCCTTGGCCTCAACACATCGTAATAAACCTAGGTTTGGAGTCCTATACAGAATTCCTCGGGGACCCTGAAGGCACATTTTTGCAGGATTTAATTTCAAATTGTACCTCCAAAGCCGATCAAAGAATTTCCTCAAGTCTGCTATGTGATATGTACTCTTCTTGGATTTGATGATGACATCATCCACATATACCCCTATCTCCTTGTGTATCATATGGTGGAAAATAGTTGTCATGGCCCTCATATAAGTGGCCCCAGCATTCTTTAGACCAAACAACATCATTTTATAGCAGTACACCCCCCCCACGGTGTAATAAAAGCTATCTTTTCGGCATCCTCTTCATCCATCGAGATCTGATGATATCCGGCGAAGCAATCCACAAAGGATTGGAGTTCATGCTTGGCGCAGTTGTCGATCAGTATGTGTATGTTGGGTAACAGGAAATTATCTTTGGGACTTGCTCTGTTTAGGTCCCGATAATCGACGCATACGCTGACTTTCCCATCCTTCTTCGGAACTGGCACGATGTTAGCCAACTAAATTGGATATTTAACCACTCTGAGAACCTTAGCTTTGATCTGCTTGGTGACTTCTTCTTTGATTTTTAGACTCATATCTAGCTTGAACTTTCTAAGCTTCTGCTTTACTGGAGGACACATTGGGTTGGTGGGTAGTTTATGAGCCACTATGGATGTGCTCAAACCAGTCATATCATCATAAGACCATGCAAAAATGTCTTCATATTCTTTCAGGAAACGAGTGTATTCTTCTTTCTCTGATGGTGACACGTGAATGTTTATGCTAGTTTCTTTAACTGTTTCAGAATCTCCCAAGTTGACTATCTCCGTTTCGTCCAGGTTGGACTTAGGCTTGTTCTCAAAATCTTCAACTTCTCTAACAATTTGCTCAGGTATTATATCCTCTTCTTCTATTTCTTTCGATTCACTATCCTTATGTTACGTTATCTCATTACATGTCACAGTTGTTGGTTCATCACGATAAGAAATAGTAATGCCCGGAACTCGGCAGGCCCTTGATGGTGTGGCAGTCCAGTTCCTGAGAATAACGCCCTTCTCCACTATCTGGATGACGAGGCCTTCTTCCTCCCCCTCCTCAACTATTACACTGCAGTCCATGTTATCATCTTCCAAGAATAGATTCCTTAAACCAGCTAGTGCTTCATCTTCTTCGGATCCCCACATCATATCAGCCTGATGGAAGGATTGGCTCAAATGTGGTATCGGCTGCTCGAGAGGGTAATAAGGACCACGCCATGGTGGTGACCAATTCTGATACTCGTTCTAGGTGTATTGATATCCCAGTCCAAAGGTCATGCCGTGACGTTTTAACTGTATTAGTTTGGTGATCCCTTGGAGATTCTTGCCGAGACCCTTGCTGGGTTCATACCCTGTCCATGCCAATATGCTTTCTATTTTGCTACTCCACCATTTGTCCTTCTCGATCGCGTTAACACGCTCAATGTGATGGTAAGTCTCTCCCCCTAACTTCCTTCTATTCTCCACAACTGGGACAGTCTAGTTGGCATAAATAGGGTTACTCACATCTCTAGGAATGATCACCTCCTGAGGATTCCATTCGAACTTTACAGCCTGATGTAGAGTAGACACTACAGCCCCAGCGGCGTGTATCCAAGGTCATCCCAATAGCAGATTGTATGAGGCGGATATGTCGATCACTTGGAATTCAACATTAAACCAAGTTGGACCCATTTGTAAGCAGAGGTTGGTTTCTCTGATTGTGACCCTTTGAGAACCATCGAACACTTTTACGTTCATAGTTCCTGCTCATATCTCATGCAAACCTTTACCTAACCTCTTCAAAGTAGTCAATGGGCAGATGTTGAGACTTGAACCCCCATCTATCAAGACCCTGGCAATGAATTTGTCTTCGCAATGTACTTCTGGTGGCAATTCGTCTTCATGGAAAAACACTTGTCCTACCATATTAACCATCTCTCCACTGGTAATGTTGTTGGGTACATAAGCCTCATTCAACACTTTCATCAATGCGTTCCTGTGTGCCTTAAAATTCTACAGTAGTGATAGAATGGATATCTGAGCAGGGGTTTTGTTCAAATGATCGACCACAGAATAATCCCTTGCTTGAACCTTTCTCCAAAGATCATACAGGCCAGTTTCAAGAATAGGTTGCTTGGAAGCGGCTTTTTTACTTGTTCACCCCAAATGCTCGAGCATGTAAACCCTACCAGTGCTGGTCATACCTTGTCCTGCACCAGTTTCTTGCATTTCCCCCTTTCCTTTCCTTCTCACTTTTGCAGTATAGTCCCAGGGCACAACATTGGAATTAAAGGATGGTGTGGGTGCTACCGTTACGGTGAATGGTGTGGTCACTTCTACTTCAAACGGAGTTGGCGTGGCTGAGGGAGTTGTTACTTCAACCTAGAACGGAGTCGGTGTGGCTACCTCAACTTCAATCGATGACTGTATCTGTACCACAATAGGTATGAAAATGACTGGAGGTATTTTGGGATCATCCCCTTCTTGAATGAGCCCAATTGACCCTTCCAGATCCCATTCTTCATCAGTTTCTATCACATTTAACCCCTCGCCTCTGTGATCCGGGAGGGGATTGTTGCGAACATTAGGTGGAGTCTCCTTTGCCTGTATAACTTTGGTATCAATCAGCGTTTGGATCTTATCCTTCAGAGTGCGGCATTCATCAATAGTGTGACCCTTCATGCCCGAATGGTAGGCACATATCTTGTTCGGATTGACCCATTTAGAGGAATTTTCCATGGCGACAGTGGTAATGGGAGTAACATAACCGATAACTTTTCAATCTCTCATACAACTGGTTAATAGGTTTGGCAATAAGAATGTATTGTCTGGGTGGTCTACGATCGAAATTTGGCCTGGGTTTTTGGTAGTTTTGGCGGGATGGTGGTGAGTGGTAATATGCTAGCTGAGTGTTGTAAGTATGGTAGGTGGTAGCGGGTTGTTGATATCTAGGAGGTGAAGGCTGATATGTGGATGGAGGTGTTTGGTATGTGAGAGGAGACTTCGGACCTTGGGCTACCATCACTGCCCCTACTTCCTTCTTTTTAGATATACCGCCCGACTGCAAGGCTTTGTTCGTAGCCTGGAGTGCCTCGAAATTGGTTACCATTCCGCTTTTAATTCCCTCTTTTATTCTTTCTCCCAATTTGATGATGTCGAAACACTTATGGTTTTCAATAACCATCAACCTCTCGTAATACTGTGGATCATGAGCTCGGACAAAGAACTTGTTCATTTGTTCTTCTTCTAATGCTGGCCTTACTTTTGCAGCTTCTGATCTCCACCGAGTAGCATACTCGCGGAACATTCAGGGTAAGGGAACATTCAGGGTAAGGGAAAGGTTTGCCAAGTTACGGACCTACTCAAGTTCCCCTTGTAACTCCAGTATCTTTTGCTCTAACCGTAAAATCAAGTCATTCTGCGCCGGAGTACTTCGACTATCTGAAGTTTCAACATTCTTAGTGTGCGCAGCGTTGTCTTTCCTGATACCACTCATATCGTCCATGTTAGCTTTTCCTTTGTTCTTGGGATCACTTGGAGGGGGAGGAGGTGGAGGACCTTTAGATCTGGTATGATATGTTGATGATGCCAGTATGCACAAACTAACCTTAGGGGATGGGAATAAACAAAGAAAAGAAGGAAAACAAAAGGTAAACAAGTCAGTAAGGAGAATTAAAAGGATATTTACGATATTTAAACACATATTGTGGAATTATAAATTCGCATCCTAATTTGGGGACTTCATCGTGCCCGAGGTAGGCCTAGCGACATATAGCTTTGGAGAAAACTCAATGCCGATAACTACGTCATTTCATTAATAATGATAAATAGACCAAATCTCTACTAAAACGATAATAATTATAAAGAGTCACTAGTTGCATTTGCCTTATTACAATCAAATTCTAAAATGAATCTAGAAAACATCATTCATAATCTACTCGGTCCCAGAGGGACCTTCTCCAAGCTTGGCCTTCTTAGCCCCGTCAATCAGATTCCCCAGGTCGCGCATGTCCAACAGCAGATTCGCGCCTTGCTAGATGTCCTCCTTCATTGCCCTCTGTGTTCTGACAATCCGAGACCCTTTTTCTCATCTTTCCCTCAAGTTCCATCAAACCCTGCTCCAAATACTCTAACCTTTCTGTTGATTTAGTAGTGATTTCTCTCCATTCATTGATTGCTTCCATGTCCACTTTATGTTGTTCCAAATGCCTGGCCTCATATTCAAAGACCCTTTTGCGCAACCTCCTATATTTGACTTGTGCTTCAGCAGCGTTGTCTATGACCCTATTTCTCAAATCAACCCCTATCTTGACCTCTCCTGCTATGTCATCGACCAACCATGATAGGTAGAAGTACACATGGCCGGCATGATACCTGTCTGGCTCGATAGTATCTTTCTCTACAATAATCTTTTGATGGGATCTAACAGACCTGAGGCTAACATCAAGGTCACAGACAATTGAACTAAAGAGCATATTATGCTCGATAGTTTTCCTATACTTCTCCTCCAACTGGGCATGTTTCACTCCCGCGGAAACAAACTCTTCGGTTTTGGAGTTTCAAGGCTGCCTCTAAGTTGGTCAATCTTTGGAAGAAAGAAAATTGGCCTACAAAGCAAGGAAGTTAAACTGAGGATATTTTGGGCGAAAATAGAAGAAATAACAAAGAAAGTTAAGAATGTACCGCTGCGGCATTATGCATGACGTTGTTCAACAAGCATTCTCCCGAGAAAGCCTGTATTTTTTCCCAATCTTTCTCTAAAGCCAAAGGCTTCAGGTAATTAGCAAGCTCCACCGGATGGGATAACAAGTTGTATCCGGTAGAGACCTAGAGGGTAATGATCTTCCGCCTTTGAGGATCCTCTGAGGGGGGAGAGTAGTTTTGCCCCAAATTCCCATGAACTGGGGACTGAGGGAATAAAACACCCTCTTCTCCGGCAGATGCGGTCGGAGGAGGTGATGTAGCGGTTGTTGGTGCTGATGAAGATGGAGATAAAGCTGAGGGTGACGAAGGGTGAGATGTAGTTGCGACAAACACAATGTTGGTTGTTGGTTGCTCGTCAACCGAAGACGTAAAGCACCCAGTACTCAGCCTCAAAGTACCGGGAGCAACGACTAGGATTCGGAAGTGTGAATCTGCATTCTCTGCCATTTTAAATTCCCCTCAGAATGCCGAGACATCATCCTTGGCTGGTGTAACTAACTCAACAGATTGAGCAGTATGTTGAGTTGAGGATGAACGACGTCTTATATGAAAAGAAGCTCCATCCTCGCTAGTTTCTTCCTCATCATCAATCATCACGGTATCAATGGCCAGCTCGGGTGGAGGGCTCGTCATCATGACTTCCGGAGATGACTCGGGGGCAGCAGTCTTTGCCTTCTTGTTCTTTCCCCCGACCGCTGAGGAACGCCTTCTTTTTGGTTTCTTGTTCTCTGGACGGGGACTCCGAGAAGAAATACTTGTAACAGGAGCAGGCCCGGAGACACCTACCTATGAAAAAGCTTTCTACAGCAACCTTGTCGCATCAACAAGATCAGCCAAAATGTCCTCCTCAGGGATGACAACTGAGCCCTGGGGTAGACCTATATTTAGCATAAGAGGAAAATTAGATAATTCTCTCATAAGAAAAGGGTAAGGACATGATGAGTTAAACTTACCATGATATTTGGCATTCTACCCATATTTCAGGGACAACTCTTTCCATGAGCGGGTTTCGGGCGTAGTAACGTCCAAAACTTTCTGGACCCATCAGTCCAAGCCCTCAACCCTAGGGGGAACCTACCGGGTCGCTGAGGCAAAAAAAGAAAGAAAAGTTAATAATGACTAGGAAAGGATCTTTGACAAGGAAAGTAATAGACTTTATACTTACGAGTGTGGTTCCACAATTCTGAGAAGGAAGGAGCTGAGGCTGGGATGATGTCGCTGGTGGTAATTGAAAAAAGTCGTTCCATCCACCAATCATCGCTATCATCATCTATGCTAGATAACAATGAATGGTGGCCCCGCTTGGTGAAGTTGATCATCCCCCTATGGAAGATCTTGGGGGAATAAAAGTTCATCACATGAGCTAAAGTTAGCTCCTCTCCCATTTTCTCACACAGGCGCCGAAGTAAAACAATTGTCCTCCATACAGAAGGACTCACCTGTGCCAAACACACTTGATAGTGGAGGCAAAACTCCACAATGATGGAGTCTAGCTCTCCACTCAATTCCCAAAGTGAAGGGATACATATAGAAATACGTAAAACCCTTCTTGGGTAAGGTTACAAGATCCACCATGTCGGGAATGATAATGTCTAGGTCCTGGCAACGACAGTCTTCCTTCACAGCGGGAATGCTGGAAAGGTGGATGGAAGAAGGATATTTGCTAATGACCCATGTACGGGTAGAAGAAAATTTCTCTTCAAAGTATTTTGTTGTAACAAGACTTCTAGAGACGATGGTGTTCACTGTTGGAGGAGCAGCGCCCTCGGCTTTGTTCTTGTTCTTGAAAGAACTGGTGTTCTTTGAAGAAGAAGCCATTATACGTTATGGAAAAAGGAAAAAGAGTTAAAGGAAAATGGAAGAACGGAATACCAATAGAATGAAGGAAGTATGAGAGAGTTTGGGGAATTAAGGAGTATGAAGGAAGGAAGTTGATACGTATAAGTAAAGGTTTAGGCGGCTAAGTTCGGGGCCATGATTACCTCGATAACCGGAAAAAGTTATGCTGAATTGTAGGATGACGCGTGTTCGAGGCATTAAATATGGAGAGACGTGCATCTAATCAACCGTCAGAAGTTTTTCAGAGGGCATCAGTGTAATCCCGCCAAAAAGCATGTTTCTACCAACTTCCGGTGACACAAAACTTTTGCCACCGGAAAGCAGAGGGACTATATTGTGATGACCCAAAATGTCATCTTTAAAATTTAATAAGTAATTCTATATTCTTAGACCTCAAAAATCACCATTTATCATTCATCTACTTGCGTGCACAGTCCGTACAATTTTTCGAAAAGTATTTATGTGAAAAATGGATTAAAATGTGAAATAGAGCTTTAAAACTCAACTAAGTTGACTTTAGTCAATATTTTGAGCAAACGGATCCGGATCAATGTTTTGACAATTTCGGTAGGTCTATATTGTGATTTTGGACTTGGGAGTATGCCCGGAATCTAATTCCGAGGTCCCTAGCTCGAGATATAGAATTTTGATGAAAAATTAAAAGCTTGAAAGCTTAATGATTTTTAAGAAATTACTAATATTGGATTTATTGACCTCGGGTCCGTATTTTGGTTTCGGAACCCAATGTAGGTCCACTATAATATTTATGACTTGTCTGCCAAATTTGGTGAGAATCAGAGTTGATTTGACGTGATTCGGACGTCCGGTTGTAAAAATATAAGTTTTAAAGTTTACTTAGAAATTTCCTTTGATTTGGTGTCCGATTCGTAGTTCTTGGTGTTATTTTGGTGATTTGATCACGCGAGCAAGTTCGTATGATATTTTAGGACTTGAGTGCATGTTTGGTTTGGATCCCCGAGGGCTCGGGTTAGTTTCGGGTGGTTAACGGATCATTTTTGGACTTGGGAAAAACTGCAGAAATCAGCTTCTGGTATCCTTCTTCGCGTTCACGAGAGGGAGCTCACGTTCGCAAAGAAGAAACTAGAGGCAGATGAAAATTACTCTTCGCGTTCGCGAAGGCTTGAGGCGTGAAGCTTCGCGTTCGCGATCGAAGCCTCGCGTTCGCGAAGGGAAAGAGGCTGGCTAGGAAAATTAGCCTTCGCATTCGCGAAGGGCATCTCGCGTTCGCGAAGGCCAAGCCAGGAAAGCATCACGTTCGCGAGGTAGACCTCGCGTTCGCGAAGAGTAAAATTGGACAGCACAAATTTGTGCTTCGCGAACGCGAGGCACTAACCGCGTTCGCGAAGGGTAAAAATCCCAGAAACAGAACTTAAGTTCTGGAAATGGGGTTTCGACCCATTTTCAACTCTTTTCCATTTTTGAGCTCGGGTAAGGCAATTCTTGGGCGATTTTCACGGGAAAACATTGGGGTAAGTGTTCCTTATCCTATATTGATTATATTTCATGATTTCATACTCATTTATATCATGAATCCGTGAATTTATGGAAGAAAAATCAGATTTTTATAAAATCTTCCAAAAATAAAAATTTAAGATTTGAAGGTCCATTTGACATCGGAATTGGATAATTTTTGTATGGTTGGACTCGTATCGGAATGGGTATTCGGAATTCTTAAGTTTTTTGGGATTTGAGATGTGGGTCCCACTGCCGAATATTTTAATGAATTTCTGATTTTTTTTCGGAACATTTATAAATTCATATGGAATTAATTCCTATTATTAGTATTGAATATATCAAATTGTTTATGAATAGATTTGAAGCTTTTGGAGACAAATTTAAAAGGAAAAGTTGTGGTTGAGTAATTGATTGGAATTTGCAAAGCGAGGTAAGTGTCGTGGTTAACCTTGACTTGAGGGAATAGAATCCTTAAATTATTTGTTATGTGAATTGCATGTGAACGACGTATAGGCGAGGTAACGAGTGTCTATACGTCGTCAAATTAATTATTTGCATGCTTACTTGAAAAATCATAAATTGTTTTAAATCATGAATTAATTATTATAAAAATTATTTCTCTCATATTCCTTGTCAAATATTAATTCTTGAATTCCTGCATTAATTGTTACATGCTATTTGAATTAGGTGACTTAATTGTTATTTGACATTTAGCATATTAAATATTAAACTGCATATTTTCTCTTTGATTTTCATAATAATTGCTATTTGCCTTTGTTTGTTTCATAATTAAATCATAATTATTGTATGCTTGTTGTCTTATAATTTTATATTAATTGTTGCACTTAATGGGGAAATTTCTTTTATAAGAATTGGTAAATGAATATGTTGGAGGAGCGGGTTGCACGCCGCAACAGAATTGATTATAATGAATATATTGGAGGATCGGGTTGCACGCCGCAACAGACTTATTAAAAGTCCATATTGGAGGATCGGGTTGCACACCGCAACAGACTTATTAAAAGTTCATATTGGAGGATCGGGTTGCACGCCGCAATAGACTTATTTAAAAGTCGACATACATATATATATATATTGGGAGATAGGGTGGATCGAAATAAATATATAACAGACTTGATTAAAATAAATATATTGGAGGAGCGGGTTGCACGCCGCAACAGAACTGAATGTGAATATATTGTGAGAGCGGGTTGCACGCTGCAATAAAATTGAATGTAAATATACTGTGAGAGCGGGTTGCACGCTGCAACAGAATTGATGGAAATGATAATTGGTTATGACTGCTGAGTTGGCTTCAATTATTATAAATGAGTTACCTGATTTATTTCTATTATTGTTGTTGTTACTAATATTGCGTACAGGTAATATAAGTGACCCGCCTTAGCCTCGTCACTACTTCGTCGAGGTTAGGCTCAGCACTTACCAGTACATTGGGTCGGTTGTACTGATACTACACTCTGCACTTCTTGTGCAGATTTCGGAGTTGGTCCCAACGGCATACCATGGACTTGCTCGGATTTCAACTACTCGGAGGAGACTTTAGGTATAACTGCATGGCGTCCGCAGTTCTGAAGTTCCCGTCTATTTTACTTTAGCTGTGTGTTTATTTCCAGACAGCTTTATTTTATTCAGACTTTTTTTAGTATTATTCTAGAAGCTCGTGCACTTGTGACACCAATTCTGGGATGGTATTTAGACACCGTCGTTGTTATGGATTATTCACTATATTTTAGACTTTACTTCCGCATTTGTTCCTTGATTATTAATAACTTTAAAAATTATTTTTAAAAATAGATAATATTATTCTAAAGTTGGCTTGCCTAGCAAGTGAAATGTTAGGCGCCATGACGGTACGAAGTTGGAAATTTCGGGTCGTGACATATATGTATAAGGTAAAATATGTTTATATTAAATGATCATGTGAGAAAGCGACACGTGGAGCCGAAGACAGAAAACAGTCAGAACCGTAGGCAACAATCTCATTTGTTACCGGAGAGATCAATATTTATAAAGGCGAAATAAATGGCTGTCACCCGGTAGCATTCAATGAAGAATATTCTGTAGCATTAAGTGCACGGTCCGTTACAGAGAATAAAGCATTCATTGCCTTTCGTTACACATTCTTCAATGGCCCTCATAATTGTCATTTAAGAGAGGTTTGATCATAGGACTTTATTCCCTAGGTATAGCTATAAATAATGAACTCCCCAATCATTGTAAAGGAGACGAATTTTTTGGCAAACTTATACTATAATCAATCCAAAGCTCTATATTTTTATCTTCTTATTACTTGATTTGATCGTTGTTGTGCCCGGAACCTTGCTCCCGGAATCACTGTTTCTGTTATCTTATCTTCATTCCATGGTTAAGTGTTGCATTTCTTTTCAATTATTTTATTATTTCAGTATCGAATTAATTTACTTGTCTAGAAACCACGTATAAATTCAAGTGTACCGTTTTACGAGTAAACAAAGAGCACTTTTATAAATTAAATTAGCTGTTAAGATTCCACTTCGGACAGCTTTGTTTTTGGCATGGAGTATAAACACATATAATTTCAAAAGTTTAATGCCTTTACGATAACAGATCCTCTACTTAAACTTACGCAAACAATCTTCCTCGCCTCTAAAAATGAATGTTTTGTGGCGACTGATCTCGAGATATTTCTTAAAACTTTAGCAAAATTATTACTTGTAGTATTTTTTCAACTTAATCCTACTTTAGTTTTGGGTTGTATGCATGCAAACGGAATTACAGGACAACATCTAAAGTTATTCATGATCAATATAATCTGTTTGGTCAAGCTTCTCCTCAGGCCAAAATGTCTTTTTTTTCAACTTGATATGTTTGACCAAGTTTTTTGGCGGAGAAAAAATATTTCTAGGTGGAATCAGAAACAATTTTTGAGCAATAGAAAAAAGTAGTTTTTCCAGAAACAAAAACAGTTTTGAATTTTTTTCTTACCAAAGATACCCTTAGCAAAATGTTAAATATACTAAAATAGCATTACTTAATTTAAACAATTAATTAACTAGTGAATTTTCCGCAGTCGATGCGGTCATAAAAATAAATAAATGAGCTCTAAAAATTTCCTGTATAATTTTAATTATATAAGTTGAATATGTGAAACATATTTATATTTTTAACGGTTAACTCAGTTTCACAAACAATAATTTGAAGGCAAAAATAGAATGATATGAAAACTACAATGATATATGCTTAATAACTTCACATATACAACCATTTGATAACAAATCATTTGGTGGTAAAACAAACAACAATTAGTAATAAAAACACATATATGATTTAATCTTTTCGTCATTCATCTTTAATAAAATTGTGTTGTCATTATAGTCAGTTTCATTTTTGTAAATTAAGTAATCTCTAAACCACCATAGAAATTTCTATATTCACTATGTCATTATACTTCTCCATTGAAGCAGTAGATTTCTCCAACAAAAAAAATCTTTTATTTCTCAATCACTAAAAGGAAAAAAGAAAATTATATTTTATTCACTTTATTCACTCTTTACTGCATGTGTGTGTGATTCGAGGATTTAAAGACAATCCAATAATAATAGAAGATATATGAAGGCAATCCTAGTGATCGACTTCACTCAATGTCTCTGCCTTTCAAGTAATGGTTGGGACATGTTATCTTTATTATCTATTTTTTTTTCTTGAAAAACTCTATGCTTTTTCAGTCACACCGCTCTTTTAGACACATATTTTTTGACCTATACACAAGTTTAGATATATTTTATTTTTCCACGATTAGAAATTATAAATTGAATTAAATAATTATATTAACTCTTTAGGTCAGTCTGAACCGGTGTAACTAATTCTATCATTTCTTTGATTTTCTTAAAATGAAAGAAGAGAAAAAACCATTTTAAGAAATTTCATTTCTCTTATATTTATATTATATCTAGGTGGTTTACTTGGACTTGTTCTATGTTTATATTTGATACAGTATTAACTTCATTAGGTAATTAAAAATTCAAACGGAAATAACACATAGAGGGAGAGCATGACACCAATTTGAGCCTCTAATTTTCAATTATGGAATCAAGTTACAATTTCTATCATTATTTTCTTTACCCTCTTTCTTTATCTATTTCCACTTCATCATATCATATTATTAAATCTTCAACTATAGTTGGCTTCTAATCCAACTAAAACACTCCTTTTGTTCAAAGGAACATACCTCTTCATATATTATTAGAAAGAGTATACTTCCCAAACTTAAGCACTATTACCTATATGAATTTAGGGATGAAAATAGGGCGGGGCAGGTTTTATTTAATGCGGGGCGGGACATGTTTACCCTTATGCGGGTGCGGGGCGGGGCGGGGTTAAAACATTATTTTTAACTTTCAAAGTGGGACGGGGCGGATTGCGGGTTTAATACGGATTCAATGCGGGGCAACTATGAATTTGACAAACCCGTCACAAAAAATCCAAATTTCAGATTGAGAACCACAATTTCTCCTTGT
Organism: Nicotiana tabacum; assembly: GCF_000715075.1. Taxonomy (NCBI): domain Eukaryota; kingdom Viridiplantae; phylum Streptophyta; class Magnoliopsida; order Solanales; family Solanaceae; genus Nicotiana; species Nicotiana tabacum. The sequence goes on along the minus strand of NC_134094.1, from coordinate 23,461,329 downwards.
TGAGTATATTTTTTGAAATGAACACGCATCATGATAAAATGATATTTAGAGGATAAGCTTTTATTGTAGAAGTAAAGCTTCAACAAGAACATAAAATGATAAAATGATATGCTCCACAAGTATGAGCATGTAGTTTCACACTACGACAAAGAGAAAAACATAACTGCTTGAATAATATTAAACTTCCCATTTTATAAAATAATAAAATATCAAACTAGTTTGTTTTAAAAAAAAATAAAACTTAAGTGGGCGGGGCGGGTCCAAGCGAGGCGGGTTGAAAACTGAAAAATAGCAATAGGGGGGAGTTAAAATTGTTGTGGTTTTTGCCAAACCCGACCCGCCCCATTGCCAGTGTGATGATCCAAAATGTCATTTTTAAATCTAATAATTAATTTTGTATTCTAAGACCTCAAAAAGTACTATTTGTCACTCCTCGACTTGCGTATAAAGTCCGTAAAATTTTTCGAAAAGTTTTTATGTGAAAAATAGATTAAAATGTGAAATAAAACCTTAAAATTTAACTGAGTTGACTTTGGTCAATATTTTGAGCAAACGGATCCGGATCAGTATTTTAATAGTTTCAATAGTACCGTATCGTGATTTGGGACTTGGGCGTATGCCCGAAATTTAATTTGGAGGTCCCTAACTCAAGTTATGACCATTTAACGGAAACTAGTAATTTAAAGGCTAAAGATTTTCAAGTTTGACCACGGGGTTGACTTTTTGATATCGGAGTAGGAATCCAGTTTCGAAAATTTTTATAGCTCCATTATGTCATTTATGACTTGTGTGCAAAATTTGAGGTCAATCGGACTTGGTTCGATAGGTTTCGGCATCGAATGTAGAAGTTGGAAATTTCATAAGACTAAAGTTACAAGTGAATTCGCACAAGATTTAACTTCAAATGAGCATCACTCTCAGGATACGAAGTGTTATATGGTGTATTACCTATCAAATGAAAGATCTTTGAGTCTAGTTTCTAACGCTTCAAACTATTTTTCATTTGGACATTCCTACAAGAAGTTATAACTAAATTACCAAAAGCCGGAAAAATACAATTATGCGGCAAATTGTGCGACTACAAATCAATTATGCGAGCCGCAAAACAGGTTTGCGACCCGCAAAATAGTTGCCGATCTGCCTAGCGCACACCACTTCTGGGCATCAGTTTTGCGATCCATTGTGTGACCCGCATACCTATTTGGCGGAGCATTGTGCGATCGCATACCTATTTTCGGAGGGGTAATTTTCCTATTTTCATAACCCGACCCCATTTTGATAAATAAGTTTTGGGGCATATTTTGGGGCAATTATCTGATGGTTTTAGAGAGAAGTGAGAGTATTCTCGAGAGAGAAAGCAGATAAGTGTCTTGTTCATCAAATTCTTGTTCAAGCCTTGAAATCCAACAAGAAATCCCTCAAGTTCTTCATCAAAGAGGTAAGGTTCTAACCCCTAATCTTCAATTTCGAGTTTGGGTAATGATGGGTGATTAAGAGTATGATTCTTGGGGTAAGTGTTCCTTATCCTATATTGATTATATTTCATGATTCCATACTTCCTTACATCATGAATCCGTGAATTTAAGGAAGAAAAATCAGATTTTTATAAAATCTTCATAAAACGAAAATTTAAGATTTGAAGGTCCATTTGATATCGGAATTGGATAATTTTTGTACGGTTAAACTCATAGCGAAACGGGTGTTCAAATTTCACGAGTTTTTTGGGGATTTGAGATGTGGGTCCCACTGTCGAATATTTAAATAAATTTTGGAATTTTATCCGAAAAATTAGTAAATTCATATGGAATTAATTCCTATGATTCGTATTGAGTATATCGAATTGTTTGTGAATAGATTTGAAGCTTTTGGAGACAAATTTAAAAGGAAAGGTTGTGGTCGAGTAATTGATTGAAATTTGCAAAGCGAGGTAAGTGTCGTGGTTAACCTTGATTTGAGGGAATAGAACCCTTAAACTATTTGTTATGTGAAATGCGTGTGAACGACGTATAGGCGAGGTGACGAGTGTCTATACGTCGTCAAGTTAATTGTTTGCATAATTACTTGAAAAAATCATAAATCATTTTAAATCATGAATTAATTATTATAATAATTATTACTCTCATATTCTTTGTCAAATATTAATTTTTGAATTCCTGCATTAATTGTTACATGCTATTTGAATTATGTGTCCTAATTGTTATTTGACATTTAGCATATTAAATATTAAACTGCCTATTTTCTCCTTGATTTCCATAATAATTTGCTATTTGTCATTGTTTGTTTCATAATTAAATTATAATTATTATATGCTTGTTGTCTTATAATTTTATATTAATTATTGTATTTATTGGGAAAATTTCTTCTATAAGAATTGGTAAATGAATATGTTGGAGGATCGGGTTGCATGCCGCAACAGACTTATTAAAAGTCCATATTGGAGGATCGGGTTGCATGCCGCAACAGACTTATTAAAAGTCCATATTGGAGGATCGGGTTGTACGCCGCAACAGACTTATTAAAAGTCCATATTGGAGGATCGGGTTGCACGCCGCAACAGACTTATTTAAAAGTCGATATATATAAATATATTGGGGGATCGGGTTGCACGCCGCAATAGACTTGATTAAAATGAATATATTGGAGGAGCGGATTGCATGCCACAACAGAATTGAATGTGAATATATTGTGAGAGCGGGTTGCACGCTGCAACGAAAATTGATGGAAATGATAATTGGTTATGACTGTTGAGTTGGATTCAATTATTATAAATGAGTTACCTGATTATTTCTATTATTTGTTGTTGTTACTAATATTGCATACAGGTTAATGTAAGTGACCCGCCTTAGCCTCATCATTACTTCGTCGAGGTTAGGCTCAGCACTTACCAGTACATGAGGTCGGTTGTACTGATACTACACTCTGCACTTCTTATGCAAATTTTAGAGTTGGTCCCAGCGGAGTACCATAGAATTGCTCGGATTTCAGCTACTCAGAGGAGACTTGAGGTATAACTGCACGGCGTTCGCTGTTCTGAAGTCCCCGTCTACTTTACTATAGCTGTGTGTTTGTTTCCAGACAACTTTATTTTATTCAGATCTTTATTTGTATTATACTAGAAGCTCGTGCACTTGTGACACAAATTCTGGGATGGTATTTAGACACCGTTATTTTTAAGGATTATTCACTACATTTCAGACTTTACTTCCGCATTTGTTCTTTGTTATTAATAAATTTAAAAATTATTTTAAAAATGAATAATGTTATTCTAACGTTGGATTGCCTAGCAAGTGAAATATTAGACGTCATCACGGTCCGAAGGTGAGAATTTTGGGTCGTGACAGCCATCATCCCCAGAAGCCGTGCAATTTATTGATGAAAAATATCAAACGGCATTTACAGATTCAAAGCCCCTCATAAGTAGTGGCCATTTATATATTAAAAGAAAATAGTTAACCACCCATATTATCCACTTAAAATGGGTTGGATAATAAACGTTTTAAAATGGGTCAAATATAGATAAGAACCATATTATCCATTTAGAAAATGGATAACAAATAGATAACCAATGGATAACCAATGAGTTTAACTTTTACATTTGTAAAACCTCAAATTGGGGGTTCCTCAAGTTTGGAAGACTAGGAATTCTCCCAAAAGTGATCATATTCAAGAAGTCATGGATAATATGGTTACTCATATTATCCGCCGGTTAACTCATTTTTTATCCGTATTAAATATGGATCGGGTAGGATAATTTATCCTTTTTTTCATTACCCGTTTTCGACCCGAACCATATCCGACCCGACCCATCCATTTGCCACTCCTACTCACAAGTGACTTTGATTAGGGGAATTTAGGTAAGGGAAGGTGAAAATAACCAAACTAATTAGAGATATTTGAGCACCAAAAACAATTCTATCAGGTTCCTATTTGTCACGACCCGAAATTCTCACCTTCAGGACCGTGATGACGCGTAACATTTCACTTACTAGGCAAGCTAACATTAGAATAATTTTTACCATTTTTAAATAAATTAAATTAAACAGAAGTTCATTACTGAAATAAAGTGTGAAAGACCATAACAAACGAACCATCCAAATACATCCTTGTATCTGGTGTTACAAGTGCACGAGCTACTAGAATAATATAAATAAAGCTCTAAATAAAATTCAAGTTGTTTGAAAGATAATACACAGCTAAGATAAGATATACGGGGACTTCAGAACTGCGAACGATGTGTAGTTATACCTCAAGTCCCCTATGGGTAGCTGAATCCGAGCAAGTCTATGGTATGCCGATGGGACCAACTCCATAATCTGCACAAGAAGTGCAGAGTATAGTATGAGTACAGCTGACCCCATGTACTCTGTAAGTGCTGATCCTAACCTCAACGAAGTAGTGACGAGGCTAAGGCAGGTCACTTACATTAACATGTACGCAATAATAGTAATAACAGCAATAATAGAAATAAAGCAAATAACTCATTTCAACAGTTGAAGCCAACTCGGCAGTCATAGCCAACTATTATTTCAATCAATTTTCGTTGCGGTGTGGGCAACAATATAATTCTTCAATAAATTTCCGTTGCGGCGTGCAACCCGCTCCAACAATAAAACTTAAAATATAATCCGTTGCGGCGCGCAACCCGGTCCCCTAATTTATTCATTTTTATTTTTGCTGCGGCGTGCAACCTGCTCCAACAATATAAATTAACAAATCTTAAATGTAATAAAAAAATACCACATCCAATAAGAAATTATTAGACAACAAGCATACAATAATTATGATTTATGTAGAAATAAGTGATGACAAGTAGAAATTAATTATAGAAATTAAGGAGGAAATAGGCAATTTAATAATTAGTATGCTAAATGTCAAGTAGCAATTAAGTCACATAAATCAAATAAGTATGTAGAAATTATAGCATGGATTCAAGGCATAATATTGATCAAGGAATATGAGAGAAACAATTAATATAATAATTAATTTATGATTTAAAATAATCTATGATTTTCAAATAATTATGCAAACAATTAGTTTGATGACGTATAGACACTCGTCACCTCGCCTATACGTCGTTCACATGAATTTCACATAATAAATAATTTAAGAGTTCTATTCCCTCAAGTCAACGTTAACCACGACACTTACCTCGCTTTGCAGCCAATTTCAAGATTCCAATAAACCGTTTCTTCGCGAATTTGTGTCCGAAAGCTTCAAATCTAGTCACAAACAATTCAATATACTCAACACGAATCGTAGGAATTAATTCCATATGAATTTACTAATTTTTCGGATTAAATTCTGAAATTCATTTTAAAAATCGACAGTAGGACCCACATCTTGAATTTCGGAAAAACTCACAAAATCCGAACACTCGTTCCGATACGAGTTCAACCATATAAAAATTATCGAATTCCGACATCGGATTGGCCTTCAAATCTTCATTTTACATTTTTGAAAGATTTTATAAAAATCTGATGTTTCTTCCATAAATTCACAGATTCATGATGTAAATGAGTATGGAATCATGAAATATAATCAATATAGGATAAGAAACACTTAACCCAATATTTTCCAGTGAAAATCGTCCAATATTCATCTTACCCGAGCTCAAAATCGTAAATGGTGGAAAATGGGGCGAAATCCTATTTACAGAACTTAAGTTCTGTTTGCCCAGGTTATTACCTTATGCGATCGCGGACAATGCTTCACGATCGCGAAGCACATTTTTAGGCTGCCCAGCTTTTGCTCTTCGCGAACGCGGCAGTGCTCTCACTAACGCGAAGCATAGTTTCTCAGCCTTTCGCGATCGCGGACTGCCTTGTGCGATCGCGTAGCACAAATTTTGTGCTTCAACTTCTGCCTCATTCCTTCTTCGCGAACGCGGCTTGGCCCTCGCGTTCGCGGTGACTTAGTTGCTGCAACTGTGTGATCACAGACCTCACTATACGATCGCATAGTACAAATTTCATCAGTAACCATTAAGCCTTCGCGATCGCGGACATAGCCACGCGATCGCATAGAAGGAAATCAGTAGCAGCAGGTTCAACAGTTTCATGGTTCCGAAATGCGCCGATCATAATTTGAATTACACCCGAGGCCCTCGGGACCTCAATAAAATATACCAACAAGTCCCAAAAAATAATACAGACTTACTCGGGGTTTCAAATCACGTCAAACAACATCAAAATTACAAATCATACCTCAATTCGGACTTATGAGTTTCAAACTTTTCAATTTGCAAAACTTGTGCCGAAACATAATAAGTCCGGAATGACTTCAAATTTGGCACACAAGTCATAAATGACATAACGGAGCTATTCAAATTCTCAAAATCTCAATCCGAGTCTGATATCAATAAAGTCAAATCCGTGGTCAAACTTTGGAAACCTTTAACCATTAGATTTCTAGTTTCCGTTAAATGGTGATAATTTGAGCTAGGGACCTCCGAATTCTATTCCGGGCATACGCCCAAGTACCAGATCATGATACGGACCTACTGGAACTATCAAAACACTGATCCGGGTCCGTTTTCTCAAAATATTAACCAAAGTCAACTCAATTGAGTTTTAAAGCTCTATTTCACATTTTAATCAATTTTTCATATAAAAACTTTTCGAAAAATTATACGGACTATGCACGTAAGTCGAGGAATAATGAATAGTTATTTTTGATGTCACAGAACACATAAATGAATATTTAAAATTGAAGATGATATTTTGGGTCATCACATTCTCCACCTCTAAAACAAACGTTCGTCCTCGAACGGAGTTAGAAAAAAACATGAGCTGGTGAAAAGTGTGTATATCTACTTCGTATGTCAGATTCGGACTCCCAAGTAGCTGCCTCAACGGGCTGACCTCTCCATTGCACTCGAACTGAAGGATAACTCTTAGACCTCAACTGTCAAACCTGCCGGGCTAGAATAGCTACCGGCTCCTCCTCATAAGTCAAATCTTTGTCCGATTGGACTGAGCTGAAATCTAATACATGGGACGGATCACCATGATATTTTTGGAGCATAGACATATGGAACACCAGATGAATTGATGATAAACTAGGTGGTAATGTAAGCATGTAGCCTACTTCACCCACCCTTTCAAAAATTTCAAAGGATCCAATATACCTATGGCTCAATTTGCCATTCTTTCCGAATCTCATTACGCCTTTCATAGGTGAAACTCAGAGCAATACTCTTTCTCCAACCATAAATGTAATATCACGAACTTTACGGTCGGCGTAACTCTTTTGCCTCGACTGAGCTGTGCGAAGTCGATCCTGAATAATCTTGACCTTATCCAAGGCATCTGTACCAAATCGGTACCCAACAATCGAGCCTCTCCCGGTTCAAACCAGCCAACTAGCAAACAACACCGTCTCCCGTATAATGCTTTATATGGAGCCATCTGATTGCTCGACTGGTGGCTGTTATTATAGGCAATCTCCGCAAGTGGCAAGAACTGATCCCAAGAACCTCCAAAGTCTATAACACAAGCGCGAAGCATATCTTCCAATATCTGAATAGTGTGCTCTGACTGTTCGTCTGTCTGTGGATGAAATGCTGTACTCAACTCAATCCGTGCACCTAACTCACGCTGTATAACCCTCCAGAAGTGCGAGGTGAGTTGTGTACTTTGATCAGAAATGATAGACGCAGGCACACCGTGAAGACGTACAATCTCACGAATGTAAATCTCCGCTAACCGCTCTGAAGAATAGGTAACTGCTACTAGAATAAAATATGCCGACTTGGTCAACCTGTCCACAATGACCCACACAACGTCGAACTTTCTCTGAGTCCGTGGAAGCCCAACAACAAAATTCATAGTGATACGCTCCCACTTCCACTCAGGAATTTCTAACTTCTGAAGCAAACCACCAGGTCTTTGATGCTCGTACTTGACTTGTTCACAATTTAGACACCGAGCTACATATGCAACTATATCCTTCTTCATTCTCCTCCACCAATAATATTGCCACAAATTTTAATACATTTTGGCGGCACCTGGATGAATAGAATACCGGGAACTGTGGGCTTTTTCAAGAATTAATTCACGAAGCCCATCCATAATAGGCACACAAATACGACCCTGCATTCGCAGAACTCCATCTTTCCCCACAACAACCTGTTTGGCATCACCATTCCACACCGTGTCCTTAAAGACAAGCAAATGAGGATCATCATACTGCCGCTCTCTGATGCATTCATATAAAGAAGACCGAGCAGTTGTGCAAGCTAGAACTCTACTGGGCTCTGAAACATCTAACCTCACGAACTGATTGGCCAAAGTCTGAACATCTGCAGCTAACGGCCTCTCACCAACCGGAATATGCGCAAGACTGCCCATACTCACAACCTTTCTACTCAAGGCATCGGCCACCACATTGGCCTTTCCGGGGTGATACAAAATGGTGATATCATAGTCTTTCAACATCTCCAACCATCTTTTCTACCTCAAATTGAGATCTTTTTGTTTGAATAGATACTCTAGACAATGATGATATGTGAATACTTCACATGACACGCCGTAAAGGTAGTGCCTCCAAATCTTCAGTGCATGAACAATGGCTGCCAATTCTAAGTCATGAACAAGATAATTCTTCTCGTGAACTTTCACCTTCCGCGATGCATATGCAATCACCCTGCCATCTTGTATCAATACTGCACCGAGTCCAATACTAGATGCATCACAATACACCGTGTACGATCCTAAACCTGTGGGCAACACCAACATTGGCGCCATAGTCAAAGCAGTCTTGAGCTTCTAAAAGCTCAACTCACACTCGTCTAACTATCTGAATGGAGCACCCTTCTGGGTCAGTCGGATCAATGGGGATGCTATAGATGAAAACCCCTCCATAAATCGACGATAATATCCTGCCAAACCCAGGAAACTCTAGATATCTGTAGCTGAAGTAGATCTAGGCTCCAATTCTGAACAACCTCAATCTTCTTAGGATCCACTTTTATGCCTTTTGCCGATACAATGTGCCCCAAAAAGGCAACTGAGTCTAACCCGAATTCGCATTTTGAAAATTTAGCATATAACTGATTATTCTTCAAAGTCTGAAGCACAATTCGAAGATGTTACTCTTGCTCCTCTCGACTGCTGGAATAAATCAAGATATCATCAATGAATACAACCACAAAAGAATCCAAATAGGGTTTGAATACCCGGTTCATCAAATCCATAAATGTTGTTGGGGCATTTGTCAGCCCAAATGACATCACTAGGAATTCGTAATGCCCATACCGAGTCTGAAAAGCTGTCTTAGGAACATCAGATGCCCTAATCTTTAACTTATTGTAACCAGACCTCAAGTCGATCTTTGAAAACACATTGGCACCCTAAAGCTGATCGAATAAGTCATTAATTCTTGGCAACAGATACTTGTTCTTGATAGTGTCCTTGTTCAACTGCCAATAATCTATACACATTCTTATCGACCCATCTTTCTTCTTCACGAACAACACGGGTGCACCCCAGGGCCAGACACTAGGTCTAATGAAGCCCTTATCAAGCAATTCTTGTAATTGTTCTTTTAATTCCTTCAACTCCGGCAGGGCCATATGGTATGGTGGAATAGAAATGGGCTGGGTGCCCGGAGCCAAATCAATACAGAAGTCAATATCTCTGTCGGGTGGTATCCCCGACAAATCTGCAGGAAATACATCTGGAAACTCACGGACAACTGGAACTGAATCCATAGAAGGAACTTCCGAGCTGGGATCGCGAATATAAGCCAAATAATCTAGACACCCCTTCTCGACCATACACCGAGCTTTCACATAAGAGATAACCTTGCTGATAGAATGGCCAAAAGTCCCTTACCACTCTATTCGAGGCAACCCCGACATAGCTAAGGTCACCATTTTAGCGTGATAATCCAATATAGCATGATAGGGTGACAGACAATACATATCCAAGATGACATTAAAATCTACCATGTCAAGAAGTAAAAGATCCATGCTAGTCTCAAGACTCCCAATAGTAACCACACATGAACGATAAACATGATCTACATTGATAGAATCCCTTACCGGCGTGGACCAACAAACAGGAACACTCAAAGAATCGCGGGGCACAACCAGATATGGAGAAAAATAGGAGGACACATAGGAATAAGTAGATCCTGGATCAAATAGAACTGAAGCATCTCTATGGCAAACTGGAACAATACTTGTGATCACGGCATCTAATGACTCGATCTTAGGCCTAGCTAGAAAAGCATAAAATTGGGTTTGGGCCCCACCACTCTGAACCGCATCTCTGGGATGGCCTCTAACTGGATGGCCTCCACCTCTAACGGCCTTACCTCCACCTCTAGCTGCCTGACCCCTACCTCTAGCTGGCTGAGCAGGCAGTAAAGCAATCGGTGCTGGTATGATGGTACGAGAATCTTACCGAGATCTGTTGCTCGACAACCTAGGGCAATACCTCCTGATGTGACCAATGTTCCCACACTAATAACACCCATCCTGCTGCCGTGGATGCTGAAGCTGAAGCTGACCCGAACGGATCGGATAACCGATGTAGTGACTGTGGAGTGGTGGTGCACAGATAGGAGCTACAATCGTATGACAAAATAAGAAAGAAGTGATATTGTTCCTAAACTTCATAGCCTCTGAAAGATAAGTACAGACGTCTCCGTACCGATCCTTCAGACTCTTCTAAGCTTTCTCGTGACTCGTGAGACCTAAATAACCTAGTGCCCTGATACCAACTTGTCACGACCCGAAATTCCCACCTTCAGGACCGTGATGGTGCCTAACATTTCACTTGCTAGGAAAGCTAACATTAGAATAATTTTTACCATTTTTAAACAAATTAAATTAAACAGAAGTTCATTACTAAAATAAAGTGCGGAAGACCATAGCAAATGAACCATCCAAATACATTCCCGAATCTGGTGTCACAAGTACACGAACTACTACAATAATACAAATAAAGGTCTAAATAAAATTCAACTTGTTTGAAAGATAATACACAACTAAGATAAGATAAAAGGGGACTTCAGAGCTGCGGACGTTGTGCAACTATACCTCAAGTCTCCTCTGGGTAGCTGAATCCGAGCAAGTCTATGGTACACCGCTGGGACCAACTCCAAAATCTACACAAGAAGTGCAGAGTGTAGTATGAGTACAACTGACCCCATGTACTCTGTAAGTGCTGAGCCTAACCTCAATGAAGTAGTGACGAGGCTAAGGCAGGTCACTTACATTAACGTGTATGCAATAATAGTAATAACAACAATAATAGAAATAAAACAAGTAACTCATTTCAATAGTTGAAGCCAACTTGGCAGTCATAGCCAACTATTATTTCACTCAATTTTCGTTGCGGCATGCAACCCATTCCAACAATATAATTCTTCAATAAATTTTCGTTGCGGTGTGTAACCCGCTCCAATAATATAAACTTAAAATATAATCTGTTACGACATGCAACCTGATCCCCAAATTTATTTATTTTTATTTCCATTGCAGCGTACAACCCGCTCCAACAATATAAATTAACAACTCTTAAATATAATAAAAATACTCCAATAAATACCATATTCAATAAGAAATTATTAGGCAACAAGGCATACAATGATTATAATTTATTCAGAAATAAGTGATGACAAGTAGCAATTAATTGAGGAAATTAAAGAGGGAATAGGCAATTTAATAATTAGTATGCTAAATGTCAAATAGCAATTAAGTCACATAAATCAAATAAGCATGTAACAATTATAGCATGGATTCAAGGCATAATACTGAACAAGGAATATGAGAGAAACAATTAATATAATAATTAATTCATGATTTAAAATAATTTATGATTTTTAAATAATTATGCAAACAATTAATTTGATGACGTATAGACACTCGTCACCTCGCCTATACATCGTTCACATGAATTTCACATAACAAATAATTCAAGGGTTCTATTCCCTCAAGTCAAGGTTAACCACGACACTTACCTCGCTTCGCAACCAATTTCAAGATTTCAATAAATATTTGCCTCGCGAATTCATGTCCGAAAGCTTCAAATCTAGTCACAAAGTATTCAATATACTCAACACGAATTGTAGGAATTAATTCCATATGAATTTACTAATTTTTCGGATTAAAATCTGAAATTTATTTTAACAATCGACAGTGGTACCCACGTCTCGAATCCAGGAAAAACTCACGAAATCTGAACACCCGTTCCGATACGAGTTCAACCATATAAAAATTATCAAATTTCGACATCGGATTGACCTTCAAATCTTCATTTTATATTTTTGGAAGATTTTATAAAAATCTAATTTTTCTTCCATAAATTCACGAATTCATGATGTAAATCAGTATGGAATCATGAAATATAATCAATATAGGATAAGGAACACTTACCCCAATATTTTTCCGTAAACATCGCCCAAAAATCATCTTAACCGAGCTTAAAATCGCAAATGGTGGAAAATGGGGCGAAATCCCATTTACAGAACTTAAGTTCTGTTTGCCCAGGTTTTTAACTTATGCGATCGCGGATAATGCTTCGCGATCGCGAAGCACATTTTTAGGTTGCCCAGCTTTTGCTCTTCGCGAACGCGCAGTGCTCTCACGAATGTGAAGCATAGTTTCTCAGCCTTTCGCGATCGCGAACTGCCTTGTGCGATCGCGTAGCACAAATTTTGTGCTTCAGCTTCTACCTCATTCCTTCTTCGCGAACGCGGCTTTGCCCTCACGTTAGCGGTGACTTAACTATTGCAATTGTGCGATCGCGAACCTTACTATGCGACCGCATAGTGCAAATTTCATCAGTGTCTATTAAGCCTTCGCGATCATGGACATAGTCACGCGATCGCATAGAAGAAAATAAGTAGCAGCACGTTCAACAGTTTCATGGTTCCGAAATGCACCGATCATGATCCGAATTACACCCGAGGCCCTCGGGACCTCAACAAAATATACCAACAAGTCCCAAAATATAATACAGACTTACTCGGGGTTTCAAATCATGTCAAACAACATCAAAATTACAAATCATACCTCGATTCGGACTTATGAGTTTCAAACTTTTCAATTTACAAAACTCGTGCCGAAACATATTAAATGAGTCCGGAATGACTTCAAATTTGGCACACAAGTCATAAATGACATAACGAAACTATTCAAATTCTCAAAATCTCATTCCGAGTCCGATATCAATAAAGTCAAATCTATGGTCAAACTTTGGAAACCTTTAACCTTTAGATTTCTAGTTTCCGTTAAATGGCGATAATTTGAGTTAGGGACCTCCGAATTCAATTCTGGGCATACACCCAAGTCTCAAATCACGATACGGACCTACCAAAACTATCAAAATACTGATCCGGGTCCGTTTGCTTAAAATATTGACCAAAGTCGACTCAATTGAGTTTTAAAACTCTATTTCATATTTTAATCAATTTTTAATATAAAAACTTTCTGAAAAATTATAAGGACTACACACACAAGTCGAGGAATAATGAATAGTGCTTTTCGAGGTCACAGAACATAGAAATAAATATTTAAAATTAAAGATGATATTTTGGGTCATCACACTATTTCTCTAAATTAAACACGATTGTCCCGCCGAAAAAGTACACTATATATAAAAGTCAAAATCTTGTTTTTACCTTTATATATGTTTTGAATCCATTTGAAGCAGCCCAAAATCATAACTTAGTGGTTAAGGGGGGCCAAAACCTTTATGAGGTCATTTGATCAATTCCCACTAGCTACAAGCATATAATCTCTTCGAATTTTTAAACTTTTTTTTTGAACCCTTTTAATGGAAATCCTACCTCCGCCACTGATTGTCTAATACTTAATCTTCACAAATTAAAGATCTTAAGTGGGATTTTCCTCAAATAAGGGGAGGTAAAAAGACACACATCTTTTTTACTCCTCTTTTTTATTTTTCTAGTAAAGTCATGTCTTCGACAATAATATCTACTCCCTTCGTTTCCATTGTTTGTTTGATGCTTTGTAGCCTATTGAAGTTCCTTTTCGTTTTTCATTTGAAGTAAAAGGAGTTTGAACGGCATAGAATGTATAAGTAATTTGAGATTGGTGCATAAATTTAACTTTAAACAGTTTGTAACATTTAGGGAAGAGGAGAGAGGCCTGCAGGAAAAAGATTTTACCACATAGAAATATTATAGGTCTTAACAAAAAGCAAAAATAAAAATTTAATTTTAGTATATATGCCAAGTAAAAGTGAATGGATACAGCATTAACTAAAGGCAGTCATAAAAGTGAGTAAAGGAAGAAAGTAAATGCATATGTTTCAACTTTCAACGAAGGAAATCGAAACAAAGAAGAAGGTTGAAATTTGAAAAGACGCTTGAGGAAAGAATTGAGCCGTTTCACAAAAAAGTTGTAATGGCACATAATAATGATGAAAGAGATGAGACATAATAGGTGTAAATTAAGAAAACTAATGCAGCATTTCAGGGAATTAATCTTTTAGATTTATTAATTGAGTTTATTGTGTGAAAATTAGAAGAAAAAGCCCTAAAATTCTAAGAAAATAGATAAATACATTTCCTCATCAATAAGAGATGTCACATCACTTTCTAAGGGCCCTGTTTTATATTAATAAATAGATATAAATATTTAATAATTTTTGGGCTGAACTTTCATATTCATTGAATAATTTTTTAATATATTTAAATCATCTTGAAATAATAACGTACTTTTCAATTTTATTTTCATATTTTACTTAAATAAAATAAATAGACATAATTATTATCTTTAATAATAAATATATATAATTATTTATCTACTTATATAATATTAACTACTAAGTAAATCTCTTCTTGTCATTATTCATAATTTGATATTTAAAACACTTTTTGAAAAGCTTGTTCAAACACAAATTGTTGCTCAAATGTACTTTTCAAATTTATTAGCTAAATACAACTATTTTTCTAAGTATATTTTTGAAAAATATTTTTTAAAAAAATACATCTCAAAATAAGTCGATTTTTAAAGCTTAGCAAAACAGGCTAACAGTCAAATCTCCTCTGATCATGGGGGATCTAGCATATATAATGTATGAGTTCACTCGAATTCAATCGCGTCTTGAACTTCGTGTATATATATATATATATATTAAAAATTCACCAAAAATTTATATATAATTAATTTTAAATTCAATAAATCAAATAATTTATGATATATTCCAAACGCAAATACATAATGGTCAAATCTTGGATCAGTCATTTTAAATTATAAAATATAAATTAATTTTGTTTAATTTTATATCAAAAATTGGTCAAACTGACTTTAAAAAAAAATTTGGTCAAATAGTTTGAATAACTGAAAAACAAAAGAAAATCCAGCAAAAAAAAGAAAAAGAAAAATCGAACCAAAAGGCAATGAAACAACCACGTGGATAATTACATTCCACTTCTAAGGAATTTGTTAAAACAATCAAAAATAACAAAAAAGCATTCTCCACACTTCCCACTTTCATTTTGAGGTTTTTGGAAATCTGAAATCCATACCCAAATGGCTTCCTTTGCAGTATTTTCACCAATATGTCCTGTTTTGTCTCAAGCCAAACAGAAACTTAAGTGCAACTCTTCTCTTTTTTCTTCTTATAAACCCACTTTAAGCTCTACTAAATCTTCATTTTTACAGTATGGTTTCAGTTTACCAACCTCCAAATTTTCTGGGTCTCCATTAAAGTCTAAGGTTATGGGCACAATCTCTGCTAGAGCTGCTACTGAGAAAACTATTCATGACTTCACTGTTAAGGTATTATATTCTCTCATGTGAATTCAATTTCTTTATATAAAGTTCAGATATTTGAAAACTATACAAAATATGTTACTCCCTCCGGCCCATCCCAGGCGGAGCCAGAATTTTAAGCTTATGGTTCAAGATTCTAAGTTACTGAGTTCAAAATTAATAATTTCTACATAGTTAATGTTATTTTTAAGACAAATACAAGGTTTGAACTAAAACTATTGGGTTTGGCCGAGGCTGTAGACACATTCTAGCTCCACCCACCATCACATAGTTTAACAAAGGAAGATCAACTTTTGAAACTTTTGGTCTAAGACAAGCCATAGATATTTTTGTTGCTATAAAATCTCATTAAGGTAAATAAAAATTTTATAGTTAAATTGTTTAAAGTATAGAAATATGTCTTTCTTTTGAGATAGACTAAACAGAGGGAGTAATTTCTTTTTTCTCTAAGCGCTCGTTTGGTACTAGGTATAAGGGATAATTAATCCCGGGATTAAATTTGAGATGAGTTTATTCTACGTTTGGTTGTGATAAAATCGCGGTATAACTAATCTCGGGATTAGGGTGAAATATCTATCCAGAGATAACTAATACTGGGATAATTAATCGTGGGATAACTTGTTTCCCAACCAAACGACCCCTTCAAGTAATAAACATGTACTCCCTCCGTCCCATTTTGTGATGTTGTTTGACTGGGCACGAAGTTTAAGAGAGAAAAATTGTTGAAACTCCTAGTTGAAAATAAGTCATAAACGTTCCTGTAGCTATAAATCATCTTAGAGGGAGTATTTATTTTTGTGTTGACTCAGAAACATGTAGTATTTATTATAGAGTTTCAGTTGTTATTAGAATTTATCTTTGATAACCATGATATTTCAAGTATGTATACTGTTCCAATGCGGTTTAGAAGATTGCATTTTGCATCCAATTTAAGTTGATTATATTGGTGGTTATGTTTACTTGATAGTGTGAATTTTCATAGTTGAGAAAAATAAACCTTGTCTAGTGGCTACTCATTCTGTAATTGGTAAATGTATAAGCTTTACATATACACATGTACAGAGGGCATATTTTCTGTCGGGGGGAGGGGGGTTCAGGATATGAAGTTTATGGATTTCTACGGCCTCTCAATTTAATGTACTATAGTATGTGAATTTCTTAAGACATATATATGGTCTGTACAAAAGCTACCAGGTTCATGTGAACCCATAGGTTACACTATAGACCCGCCTCTCAACACGAGTCTCTGCCACTTGTCTGAATCTTTTCCCTAGGGTTGTAGGTTGGTATGAGCTGTTAGGACTAGTGGAAATAATGCCGGAACTGAGATGCTTTTCTGTTTGTGATGGATGCCTTAGTCAAGCCATTGGAGCAAAGCCATCCGTAAGAGTTTAACTAATAAGAGTTTAGTCATGAGAAGGAGACGGTTTCACATATGTGCAGATGGGACATTGATATTCTCCGAGACCAATTGAGATAGATTCGTGCACATCGGTTTGGTTTGAGGCTCTAAAGCATTGTGCATCCATGAGAAAGTTCATGTTAATACCTGCAGGAGAGGTGCACAGGAAAACATGAGCTCACATTGGTGGGGGAATGCAAGGTAAGCGAGATTATATCAGAATATTTGGGGGCTCCCATAAGGAGGAAGACTTGAAGAGGGAGGGATTCTGACGCCAGTGATACATAAATTTGAAAAAAGGTTGGTGGGGTGGACTAGATAATATTTTTCTAAAGGAGGCAGAACACTCGAATAACGTAGCTTGTCAAGTATCCCACGTTATTATGCCCTCGTTTTCTATGCCAACAGCAATTTTGCAAAAAACTGAAGCAGTTAATGAGGGTCTTTCTGTCGGATGGAGCAAATTGAGTTAAAGATTTCCACCACATGCGTTAGGAAGGAGTTACTGCCTCACTTGAAGCTAGCGCCTTGGTCATTCTGACTGAAGTTCTTTAACCAAGAAAAAATGCTATGTATATATGCTAGAGTAAAGGGTGCCTTGTGGAGGAAGGTGGTTATGCAAAAATGTGGTATCAGATAGTATGGTTGGTACACAAAGGAGGTAACATTCATCAAGTGCACTGTTAAATGGAAGTAAAATATGATTTTGGGTGAGTGTATGGTGCAATACTAATACTCTGAAGTTTGAAGGATGATTTCCTTCGCTTGTTCTCATTACCTAATGGCAACATCAGAAGCATGAACAACGGAAGCTGTCCCTGAAGATGTCTGTTTGCATGCTTTGTACTGAAGGAACTCAATATAATCCGGTAAAGAAACCATCTGGATTGGATTCAATGAATTGGATCCAACAGATTGTGAGTTAAAGGCTTTTGATACGAATGCCATTATAATGTTGCGCCGAAAAAGCAAAATTTTTCTACTGTTCATGCCGGAAAAATATAAAAGTGGTCGGACTTTGATTTAAATTGGATGGGTATGCTCGGATTTGCAAGGAGAAGACACTGTCCTGAAGAAGTGTTCTCAAATTCTGGCCGGAAACCGCCTCACGCGCCGGCGCGTGGACGTCGGAGCTTCGCCGGAGAAATTCTTCTGGGCGGCGCGTGAGGGCGCGTGCGTCCTTTTCTGCCGGAGAATGTTTTATGGGTTGGTCGCCGAGCTCTGATCTACTTACTGATGGTGTTGGTTTTTGCACAGCAATGACGGATAGTGGCTTTTTACTTGCGGCAGACCTGTGTTTACCGGAAAAAGACTTCCGGTTGACTAATTTCTCTTCCCGGAGTCACTGGAATTTATGCACAACGATAAATCTCTCACGATTGTCTTGATACCATTTGAGAAAGCGTGGAGAAAAGTCTTTTTCATTCTCTAAAGTGTTGTACAATGCCCTATTTGTATACAGTGATTACATAATAATAGGTATCTACTTCCCGATGTGGGATACTATACATGACTAACTACTTAACATAGCTTTGAAAAATTAATAATCCCGTAAATTGTTAACCCTGCGGTTATGGATTCTTCTATAACTAGATTGATCTTCATTAAAAAATATGACATGATTGATTATCGATATGGTTGATTGTCTAAATAAACTTATGATTCTTGACGTAACTTATGATCACGAAAGGAATCAAAGATTTCTTGGTTTCTTCGTTTATCCATTCGAATCCCTACTATAACAATATCACGAAACATCCTTAATACATCTTGATATCACTTAATAGTTTTTTTTTGTGCTGTAAGAGATGCTAGCAAAAATATGTCCTCAGCTAAAGAGAAAAGATTGTACCTGTTGATTTATTTTGGATTTTGCTATGCCGAAGATTGATAAGTATGTTCCTTGTTGATATTTACTTTTTGATGCAGGATATTGATGGGAAAGATGTCCCACTTAGCAAATTTAAGGGAAATGTTCTTCTAATTGTTAATGTTGCTTCCAGATGGTACTCTCTCCTCATCTTATAAATGAATGTTTAAGATTCAGGATAATTTTACCGTAGTAGTGATCTGACTGGAGAACTGATTTTCAATTCAGTGGCTTGACGACATCAAATTACACAGAGCTCTCTCAGGTGTACGAGAAGTATAAAACTAAAGGTAACCTACATGCTTTAGGATTGAAATTGGCATGCCTTCTTTTCTCTCTCCCACCCCTTTTGCGGTTTTATTTTTATTTTTTTATTTTTTTTATTTTGTGTGTCCATTAAATATGTTGAATCTCTGTAGAAATGAGAGTACTTCTCTTGAACATGTATACTTCGTGGTGCTGCTTTTAGTTCCTCATGAACAGTGGCGGAGCCACCTTTAAGAAAGAGGTGTCAATTCGTTGGGAAATTACACTGTGTAGTTAGGTAAAGAAATTTATGTATATATACTCAATGTTGAAAACCCTTGGCTTCTTCATGTGACCAATTTTTTATAATTTGACACGGTTAGTGAAAATTCTAGTTCCGCTACTGCTCATGAAGTGCCTTATGTATAACAAATACAGCACAAATAAAAAAAATAATGTTATATTTTACTCATATTAAAGGTCTAAGCCAGTGGTACTAATATTTGCACGACAACTAAATGAAACTTGAACGTCACAATCATAAGAGTTCCTCGCGGTGATATATTGGGGACTAAAGGAGTCTTATCATCTCAACTTCTCTTATTTAAGATGCTCTCTTGAGTTGATGGTCTATGCCCCTTATAGCCTGTTTGGCCAAGCTTCTCACCATGCCAAAAGTATTTTTTTCAAAAAAGTATTTTTTTCCTCAAAGTGAGGTGTTTGGCCAAGCTTTTCTTGAGAAAAAAAGTGCTTTTGGCTAGAAGCAGAAGCAGTTTCGAAGAAGTAGAAAAAAGTAGCTTATCTCCAGAAACAGAAACAATTTTGACTTTTGTTCCTTCCAAAAATACCCTTTGCAAAATATTATATATACCAAAATAATCTTACTTAGTTTAAACTATTAAGTAATATAAAATGACTTTTGGGATGAACTTTTATATTTATTGGATATTTTTTGATATATTTAAATTATCTTGAAAAAATAAAGTACTTTTCAATTTTATTTTTATATTTTACTTAAATAAAATAAAAAACTTAATTATTATCTTTAATAATAAATATTTGTAATTATTTATCTATTTATATAATATTAACTATTAAGCAAATCTCTTCATGTCCTTATTTGTAATGACACTTAAAAGCACTTTTTGAAAAACTTGGCCAAACACAAATTATTGTTCAAAAGTGCTTTTCAAATTGATTAGCCAAACACAAACTGTTTTTCTCCAAAAGTACTTTTTCGAAAAGCACCTCTCAAAATAAGCTGATTTTTCCAGCTTGGCCAAACAGGCTATTAGTCTGCTACTCTGCTTGAGGAACAGTGATGTTTCATAATTACTAATCCAGTTGAAAACATTTATGGAATAAGAGGTGCATATCTTCATTGAGCTATAGTATCTACATTGTCAGGTGTATGAGCCAGTCAATAGAAGTCATGAAACTGTACTTTTAACAATGGCTTTAGTCTATACTATGAAGTAGTATTGCAGAAACAACAGTCTAATCTTCTTCGAAAATACTATAGTTTTCCATTTCCCAAGAGCAGAAACTGCAAGAACTCCTATTAACTGCTATCTCATAGGTCATGCAATTTTTTTTACTTAGGTCACCCAAAAAGACATCAGACGTCTCTGCCTAATGACTAATGAGGCATGTTATTAGCACATCCATGTTATATTTTCATTGCACCATAGGCTTAAAATATATACAGTATTAAATTTTTTATCACTATTTCTTTTATTGTATTACTATTGAATATGTACTGTTTTAACAATTTCAATGTCAACGTTTTATTTTTTCACTATTCTGTGTCTTGTTAAAAGCATATAGTTTAAACCTGTGCAGATCTTTCCAACTTAGTTGATCACATTCCTTGCAGGACTTGAGATTCTTGCTTTTCCATGTAATCAATTTGGGGCTCAAGAGCCAGGATCTAATCCAGAGATTAAACAGTTTGCTTGCACTCGGTTTAAAGCTGAATTCCCAATATTTGACAAGGTTTGCGTTAACTTTCCCTGCACATAAAGTTTATGGGGTGCCATACTGGTATAAACAAACGACTAAAAATGATATGAAACAGGTCGACGTGAATGGTCCTAACACAGCACCAGTTTACCAGTTCCTAAAATCAAGTGCAGGAGGATTTTTAGGTGATCTGGTTAAGTGGAATTTTGAGAAGTTTCTTGTGGACAAAAATGGTAAAGTTGTTGAGAGGTATCCACCAACAACGTCACCTATCCAAATAGAGGTACTCATCCTTTTACGTTGTCTCTTGTATATATAGTGTTTGAAATCATGAAAGCTTCATATTAACTGGTTTAAAGTTTGCTAATTATTAGCTATTCCACACGGCGCTGTGATATAATTGGTATAGTACTAAGTCATAGTTCATTTTGTAACTCGAGGGGAAGAATAGGTGGATAGTAAAAGGAAAAAGAAGAATTAGAATAGACTTTGGAAAATCTGGTAATTTTGAGTAAAAGAGCCACATGATTCAGCAACCTCAGCTTGCAACATTAAGAGCTTGTAAGTAAGTCATAAGATTGCATTCCCTGGTCTATTGATCATAGGCTTGTGCTAATGATAATAAACTTTATCATGTTAAGTGGTGGATCTCTCTTACTAACCTTTTTCATAGGATCTAATTTGGACGTGAAATTTTTTGAGGATCACAAGAGAGAAAAGGGGTCGTCGGTCTTCTTCCTAGTAATAAACCCAAAATTCTCCTAGATAATTCATCCTCTTTGAGATTTGGGAACTATATGTTAAGCATCTAGTCAGACATTGATGATTAAGTATGGTCTTGATTGGCTTAGTAATTAGTTTCAACACAGGCACTGAATGTGCTTAAAGTCTTACCTTAGGAGCAATACGCGAATTATTATAACCACTGAGAGATTAGCTACAGGAACATTGATTACGTATGTATCTGGGATTTATTTAGTAGTTTGAAGAAATTTTTGTTTTTGTATCTGAAACAATTTGGTCATTGCCCATTTTGGACAGTTTTAAATAGGGATCCAAAACATTCTCTTCCCAGTTGATATAAGTGTAAAAGAAGTGTAGAGAGATATGATATAAAACTGAAAATAAGACTAGCAATGAGGCAAGGAGTACTGTATTACCAGTCTAAGTTATTTAATATTCTAATATATATGCTTAGGAAAAATTTGCAATGAGAGAACTTTACCATTTTTATATGTTATTATAGAGAAGAAAAAGAGTCTTAAATATAGAGAAAATTAGTGGGAGGGAGAAGACTAGGAGAAAACGAGAAATTTTATGAATCAAATCAATTTATTAATATTAATAACTGCTACTAAAGTCTCTCAAACAAAATTCATTGGAGCCTTGTTACAGGATAGGGAGTGCGGAACAACTCAAAGCTCTTTGGAACAATTGGAACTTCATCTCTAGCTAAAAGATAAGACAATCTTCTATCAACTTCAAAAAGATTAGACAATTTATAACCTTATCCCTATTTAATAGATAAGATTATCTCTAGCTAATGGATAAAACTTCATTTCTAGGTGAAAGATAAATATAAATGAAAGTAAGATAAAAAAAAACAGGGATAGTGTATAATATCTTCATGCTCTACATCAATCTCCTCTGGTAAAAAGAACTCAATTCTAACAATTAACATAATGCTGTAGTTGACCTGTCATTGGAGAATGTACTCGTGCAAAGCCTTGAAAGATTGGGGGGGTGGGGGTGGGGGGGATCATTTTTGTCGATGGGTGGCCGCCATAGCAAAAGCAGCATAAAATCGGATCCTATACTTGGTACCAAATTGATGTAGCACCAAGATGAGGAAAAAAGAGGATAGAAAGACCAAAACAAAAAAAGAGAAGACTGAAAAAGAGAAAGGAGATGAGAGAAGAATAAGGGAGCAGGAGAAAATAATACGATAAAGGGAAGAGCGAGATAGAATATTTTATTATCAAATCAGTTCATCCAAGACATTCAATTTTTTCTTCATAATATGAAAACAAAATGGACTGTCGACCTTACATCAACCCCCAAAAAATTGTAAATGTGGCTTCAAAGGTAGGTTCACTTCAGTAGATGTATTTCCTACAAGTATCTGTACTTAACCTAGTGCACGGTAGAACTCTGCCCCAGAATCTTAACTAGAAACTAATCTTACCTGTAAGTAGCCCGGTAAATGATCATAAGCTACGACGTGTGCGTTTGAATCTAAATACTCCACTATAAGTGCACTTACAACTTGACTGAATGAAGTTGCAGTAACTACCGAGCTTCTGGGAATCCCTGATTCACAAAGGAAAACTGCTCTCAGAGTTTGTCATTAAACACAAGACACTTGTTGATTGCACTTTTAGGGGTCGTTGGTACGAGGGATAAGGGATAATTAATCCCGGGATTAAATTTGAGATGAGTTTATCCCATGTTTGGTTGGGATAAAATCGCGGAATAACTAATCCCGAGATTGTAGTATTATTTTATCCCTTTGGGAGGGTGGGATAACAATCCCGGGATAACTAATCTTGGGATAACTTGTTTCCCAACCAAACGACCCCTTAGATGTTTAGATGGGCAGAAAATATTAGGAAAGTTTCTATCTGTAAAAACCATGTTGAGTAGAGTTATCCGGTATTTGTGTTGGTGGGAATTAGCAGGTACCTATTAAAATAATCTGAGGTTCGCGCAACTTTGCTCGGACATCACATGGCTGTTTCTAATTTTTCAATCAACTGCATTCATAGATTCTGCTGGTTTGTTGTTGCAGAAGGATATTCAGAAACTTTTGGCAGCATAACTTGTATGGAGACTGATTCCTGCTTTATGTACATATGAGGGAGGAAAATGGGACAAAATCTCTTAGGTGTTCACAATTTACAATTATATGTATCCACTCTCAACTTTTGCTTTAAAATGATATGAAAAGTTGATATATCTCAAGGATGGTTTTGCTGATTAAGTTGTGCTTTTGTGTTTGTACTTAAATTAACAAGAAATGAGTTTGGCTTAATAATACTTGATGTATAATAGAGTTCACTCTGAACATTAATACACTAAGTTGTAATTTCTCTTAATAAACACGAACCTAACTTGTTCTACATTCTAAAATTAAATGTTCCTAATATCGCTGTTAACAGTTTTAGCCAAGCAGCTAAAAATACTTGCACCCGCCTGTTGTAAACCCTTGTAGCCGGCGCACTCAATGTATAACAAGGTGTTAATATATAAATTGATTTTATAACGGATAAATTTTGTAAGAAATAAAGATTAGAATTTATTTTTTATTATGAGCTTGCTATTTGTTAAGAATTGGAGTGACGTCTGGGGTATGATGATGTGCATGGTGGCTTTGGTTTTGGAGATAGAAACGGAGGAGGAATGTCTCTGCTGGACTTTGCTAGAGCATTTGATTTGGTGATAGCAAACTCGAGTTTCCCGAAGAAGAGGGAGCACTTGGTCACCTTTCGGAGTTCGGCGGCCGAGATTCAGATTGATTATTTACTCTGCAGGAAGTCCGATAGAGGTCTTTGCACGGATTGCAAGGTCATCCCGAGTGAGAACCTCTCGACCCTTCATAGGCTCCTGGTCATGGACCTTGAGATCACGAGGAAGAGGAGGAGGATGGCGATGTATAGCCAACATAGGATCAAGTGGGGAGCCTTGACGGAAGCTAAAGCCCAAGAGTTGGGGGTCAAGCTGGTGACTATGGGGGCTTGGAGGAGTAGTGGGGACGCAACCGCTATGTGGACCATGACTGCGCAGTGCATTAGGGAAGTCGCGAGAGAGGTATTAGGGGTCTCAAAGGGTTACTCTGGTGGTCACAAGGGAGATTGGTGGTGGAATGGAGAGGTGCAAGAAAAAGTGGAAACCAAGAAAGCAGTGTTTCTGAAGCTAGTGGAAAGTGTAGACGAGGAGGAGAAGAGGGCGAATAAGGAGCATTATAAGTTGGCTAAGAAAGAGGCAAAGCTAGCAGTTACGGCGGCCAAGACTGCAACTTTTAGTCGTTTGTATGAGGAACTCGAGGGCCGAGGTGGGGATAAGAGGTTATTCAGGTGAGCCAAGGCGCGAGAAAGGAAGGCGCGTGACTTGGAATAGTGAACTGCATCAAGGATGAAGAAGGTAAAGTTTTGTTGGATGAGGGGCTTATCCGTCGGGTATGGCAGACCTACTTTCATAGTCTCTTGAACGAGGAGGGGGACAGGAGCATTGTACTGGGTGATTTGGAACTCTCGGGGAGTCGTTGTGACTTTGGGTATTGTAGGCAGATTAGAGTTGATAAAGTTGAGGGGGCTATACGTAAGATGAGCAGGGGCAAAGCGACTGGGCCAGATGAAATTCCAGTGGAGTTTTGGAAGAGTGCGGGCAAGGCAGGCTTAGAGTGGCTCACTAGGTAATGTCATTTTTAGAACGAAGAAGATGCCCGGAGAGTGGAGGTGGAGCACGATGGTTCCTGTTTACAAGAACAAGGGTGATATCCAAAATTGCAATAACTATCGGGGTATTAAGCTGCTTAGCCATATTATGAAAGTCTGGGAGAGAGTAGTAGAGCTAAGGGTGAGGAGGAGTGTGTCTATTTTCGAGAACCAGTTTGCGTTTATGCCGGGACGTTCGACTACAGAAGCCATCCATCTTGTTAGGAGATTGATGGAGCAGTATAAGGAGAAAAAAGACTTGCATATGGTGTTCATCGACTTAGAAAAGGCGTACGATAAAGTTTTGAGGGAGGTTTTGTGGAGATGTTTGGAGGCTAGAGACGGTGGGTGGGGACTCGGACTATTTTTCGGTTATGATGGGGTTGCATCAGGGGTCGGCACTCGACCCTTTTTTGTTTTCTCTGGTGATGGACGTACTGACGCGCCACATCCAAGGGGAAGTGCCGTGGTGCATGCTATTTGTAGATGATATTGTATTGATTGACGAGACGCGAGACAGGGTGAACGTGCAATTAGAGGTATGGAGGCAGACCCTAGAATCTAAAGGTTTCAAGTTGAGCAGGACCAAGACAAAATACTTGGAGTGTACGTTCAATGGCGAGACTCAAGGAGGGGAAGGTGAGGTGAGGCTGGACTCGCAGACCATCCCTAGGAGAGGGAGTTTTAAGTACCTTGTGTCTATTATTCAGGAGATGAGGAGATTGATGAAGATGTCATACATCGTATTGGGGCGGGATGGATGAAATGGAGACTCGCTTCCGGTGTTTTGTGTGACAAGAAGGTGCCACCGAAACTTAAGGGTAAGTTGTACAGAGTGGTGGTCAGATCAACGATGTTGTATGGGGCGGAGTGTTGGCCAGTCAAGATCGCCCATGTTCATAAGATGAAGGTAGTAGAGATGAGAATGTTGCGATGGATGTGCGGGCACACCAGGTTAGATAGGATCAGAAATGAGGTTATTCGCGACAAGGTGAGTGTGGCCCCTATTGAGGACAAGATGCGGGAAGCGCGACTTAGGTGGTTTGGTCATGTGAGGAGGAGCACAGAGACGCCCCTGGTGAGGAGGTGTGAAAGGTTGACATTGGAGGGACTACGGAGAGGTAGAGGTAGCCAAAGAAGAGGTGGGGAGAGGTTATTAGGCAAGACATGATGCAACTTCAGCTGAACGAGGATATGACCCTTGATGGGAAGGTATAAAGGTCGAGGATTAGGGTAGTAGAGTAGGTAGTCTAGAGTGTTCATAACAGTAGGATTGACACGTAGTCTCGCTTTCTGTTGGTAATTGGTTTTTATGACTAACCGTTGTTTTCTTTCATTGTTGATCACCTTACTATCTTGTTGTTTTTATTCTGCTCTTATATGGCTTTTTGGTACTTACTCTTCTTGTCTATATTTTCATTAATGTGGTGCTTATGCTTTTCTGAGCCGAGAGTTTATTGGAAACAACCTCTCTATCCTCACAAGGTAGGGGGTAAGGTATGCGTACACACTACCCTCCCCAGACCCCACGGTGTGGTATAATACTGGGTATGTTGTTGTTGTACTCTACCTAACTAACAATAATTATTTTTATATATTTTTTCAATATCTTTAGATTTTTAATTAAGAGTCGGTTTATTTCACTAACATCTATTTGCTTTTTCTAATTTGAGTCTTGTTAGAGCGGTCACATTTTCCTAATCCGTTTTTATTTGCTATGTTTTTTTTAAAGTTTCCATTCTATTTATACATAATCCAAATAAACTTTTGGTGGTTCAATCAATTTTGGCCACAGAAGAACTCTGATGGTCTTGGCGAGTTTAATGGCTCTAATTATATGATTAGTCTGTGGCACGTCTTCAAGGAGATGATAACAAAAGGCAAAAATTATTAAACTGCTCATCAGACTTATTTTTATTCAGATATCGTTTATCTATCAGTGTTTCTTTGGTATAAAATAAAGCCAAACCTCTAGTGTAAATCTAATGTTTAACCTGATGTGCTAGACCAAAAATGTTTCCTGTAAAAATTTCTAAAATATATAAGATATAGTCAAGAAGAAAAATCTTTGTCGTAATTTCAAACAATAGCTCGCCTGCTAAATTTATAGAACAAACTGAACAATCCATACAAAAAGTTTTGAACGAACTTTAACCTACTAGGCTAAATCTGTTTGTTACGACCATTTTAGAAAAAAACCCTATTTTTTCCCTTTAAAACAAGTCCAAATACATTATAAGTGTAATCACGAGTAATATGTGTTATCTTCCTAATTTTGCTCAGCAAATTCTTGTATTACTAAAGTACTATATTTTAGGGATCATTTGGTATAATGGTGGGATAAACAAGGATATCCCATGAAATAAAATATTCCAATAGATTAGCTATCCCACCTTTTATATGAGATAGCTAATTAAAAGTACAAAAGGAGGGGGGAGGGGGGATTGTAACTCTTTCTTTTCTTTTACATGGTAGTTGACTAATTTTCTTGCTAGTCGACTGAATCCTTATTGCGAGATAGATATGAACAAAGTACAAAAAGTTAATTGCAGAAAGTAAATGAAACCAAATGTCTTATACTGGTTCATATTCAATGTGAATCCTACTCTAATCTCCTTGGGTTGCAAGGGAGTTCTCTTTCGAGTATTTGAAATCTTTGGTACAGGTATGTTGATGTTATACACCAACAACTTCTTCATGATATTAGTTCTTTTCTTGCTTTTGATACAATGTCTCACCAGTGATTCTTTTTCTTTTTCTTCTCTCCCTAGTTACACAGTAAATCTAGAATAGACTACAATGCTTGTTTGGATTAGAATAAAGAGATTTGTAATGGTTCGATCAAAGTATATGTGTAACGATCCAGCTGGTCGATTTGAGTATTTTAGCCCAGATCCCCTATTTATTGCCTCCTCTATGTTGTATAATGGTTATGTGACTTGTCAGGGGCGTTTGGTTTTGGTTTCGGAGTGAAATGGGACACAGTCCCTAAGTTGGAGTCTTAAGTTGAAAGAGTTGATCGTACTTTGACTTTTGTGTAGACGACTCCGGAATAGAGTTTTGACGATTCCAATAGCTCCGTATGGTGATTTTAGATTTAGAAGCGTGTCCGGATATTGATTTGGAGGTATGTAGGTCATTTCGACTTGAATTGGCGAAAGTTAGAAAATTGAAGGTTTGGAAGGTTGAGAAGTTTGACCGGGAGTTGAATTTATTGATATCAGGGTCGGAATCCGATTCCGGAAGTTAGAATAGGGCCGTCATGTCATTTATGACTTGTGTGCAAAATTTGAGGTCAATCGAAGTTGTTTTGGTGTGAATCGGCATTAGTTTCGGAATTCGGAAGTTCATAGTTTCCTAGGCTTGAATTTGGGTTGCGATTCGTAGAATCGATGTTGTTTGATGTTATTTTTGGCCTCAAGTAGGTCCGTTATGTGTTTTGAAACTTGTTGGCATATTCGGACGGGGTCCCGGAGGCCCCGTGTGTGGTTCGGATTGAATTCAGATCAATTTTGGACTTAGCCTCATTGTTGAAGTCCAGGTCTGCTGGTGTCATCGCGCCTGCGGAGGGATTGACCGCAGGTGAGGAATCGCGGGTGCGGAAGGTGAAGCGCAGAAGCTAAAAGGAGAGCCTATGGCTGGGCTCGCATGTGCAGACGCAACGCACGCGCGGACCAGCTTGCGAAGAAGCGGAATTGGAGGAAGAGGCTTTGGGCAGGACCGCAAGTGTGGTCTCCTTCTCCGCATAAGCGGGCTCGCAGGTGCGAGCTATTGTCCACAGAAGCGGAACCTCGGAGTTCAAGTAAGAACCGCACATGCGATGGATTTTCCGTAGGTACGGCGTCACAGGTGCGACCCCAGGCCCGCAGAAGCGAGGATCGATGAGCAGAAAGGTCTTGTTCGAGGGTTAAATTTCATAATCCATTTTTGAACTTAGAGAGCTCGGTGTGAGGCAATATTTTGGGAGATTTTCAAGAAAAACATCGGGGTAAGAATTCCTAGCTCGATTTTGGTTAAAGTACACGAATCTATTATTGTTTTAATCATTAAATTTGGGGATTTGAAAAGCGATTTGAGGTCGGATTCGAGTAATTCTTATATGGCTGGACTCGTTATCAAATGGGTGTTCGAATTTTGTAATTATGGTCGGGTTTCGAGATGCAAGTCCGGGTTGACCTTTTTGAGTTGAATTTTTAATTCTTTGCAAAGATCGTAATTATATTGTTCGAAATAGTTTCTTATAGTTTATATATATAGTAAGAAGTTGTTTTGGCTAAATTCGAGCCATTTGGAGTTGGATAATCGAGGGAAATGCCTATTAGTGGATTAAGTTAGCGTGATTTGAGGTAAGTGTCTTGCCTAACTTTGTGTGAGGGAATTACCCCTAAGATTGGTGTTGATTGTGCTATCTTGATATGTGAAAGCCGTGTACGCAAGGTGACGAGTGTGTGCACGAGCTAAATATGAAAATTACCGATTTTAGCTATGTAGATTCCTTCCATGCCTTAATTGATGAGTTACCTTAACATGTTGTAGTCATCATTTCTAGTCTATTTTCACATGATCTTCTTGTCTTATCTCTTACTTGTTAGTTGGTCTACGTGTTTAGTTGAAGTTCTTGTTTCCCTTATTCCGTATTCATTATGTAACCGTTGAATTCTTTACTTGAAGTTGTTATTCTTGGAATATCTTGTTGTTGAAAGAGGCATTGAGTTATAAAAGCCGTGATTTACATTGATTCAAAGTGTTAAGTTGTGAAATACAATTCTGTTGAGTTATTCACTTCCGGTTGTTATTGTTGAGACTCTTGTGTACATTGTGGTTGAGCCACGAGCCCTTTATTGTGAAAACACTGTTATTGTCGATTTCTTTGGCAAGTTGTGATATTGGGCACTTGGGGTACGATTTGTGATATGTTGTGATATTGATACGCATGCGGTGATATAAGGATTTGGGGTTGAAACGTATGCGGTGAGATAAGGTGGGCTTGATACGCATGGCTAGTAGGAAAACTACTAGAAGTCATGCGGTGTGATAAGGTGGGCTAAAATACGGGATATTATTTCGGAAAAATGATTTTCAAAACTAAATGCAAGGCTCTCGCAGTGATATAAGGAAAGATTGTGAATTATTCTTGTGATTTGAGGCTACGAGGCGATACCTCGGTAGTGACTCTTGTTGGTGTTTCTCTATTGCCGCACTTGTCTTTGGTTGTTTTGTTTCCCTAGCATATCATTCCTCATTTTTTCCGTGTTGCATTATTTGCTTTAGTTCCATGTAGCTAACCTTGATATGTTACTGTTGTTTCAATTTTGCTGCTGTCATTATTACATTGCCATACACTTGTATAGTTTCTTTTTTTATTTATTCCAGTAGGGCCTTGACCTGACCTCATCACTACTCTACCAAGGTTAGGCTTGGCAGTTACTGGGTACCGTTGTGGTGTACTCATGCTACGCTTTTGCATATCTTTTTGTGCAGATCCAAGTACCTCCTACCAGCCCAGGCATTAACGAGAGCTTAGCTGCGGAGACTTCAAGGTATACCTGCCGACTTCTGCAGGCCTCGGAGTCCCCCTCTACCTTGACTATTCTATTTTCCTTATCCTTTTATAGATATTGAGGTATAGGATTATGCAGTACTTCTATTTAGAGCTTGTGACTTGTACTCGCCGGGTCTTGAGAGTTGTATATGCTGAGTTGCAGATTTCATATTATATAGTTGCTGAGTTTTGAGACTTTATTTATTATTTCAATTATTTCTGTATGAATGTTAGGCTTACCTAGTCTTAAAGACTAGGTGCCATCATGACATCATACAGAGGAAAATTGGGGTCGTGAAAAGTTGGTATCAGAGCTCTAGGTTCATAGATGTTATGAGTCACAAGCAAGTTTAGTAGAGTCTCGCGGATCAGTACAGAGATGTCTGTACTTATCTTCGGGAGGCTATGAAACTGTTAGGAAAAGTTTCACTTCTTTGATCCCTTATCGTGCGAATTTATTGACTTCGGAATTCTAAATCTATGTCTTTCTATTCTCTCACACATGGTGAGGACACGCACAACTGTATCTGATGATCAGACACCCGCACCCCTACTAGATCCGCGAGAGGCCAGGGCCGGGGCTGAGGCCGAGGACGGCCACGTGGTGCAGCCAGAGCACCTGCATGAGTTGCTACGGAGGATCCACCAGTAGCTCCAGTTGGAGAGCAGGCACCTGAGATGCCTGTTACTACCCTTGCACTTCAGGAGACTCTCGCCCAACTTCTGAGCATGTTTGGCACTTTGGCTCAGGCGGGGTTGATTCCACTTGCTCCTACAATATCTTATGCCGGGGGAGGAACACACACTCCCATAGCTCGTATCCCAGAGTAGCGGGTCCAAGTTGACCAGGTCGCAGAGGTCATACCAGTACACCCGGTTGTCCAGTTCTGCCCGAGGTTAGGGCAGCAACTTCTGAGGAGGAGCAACTCAAGCTCGAGAGGTACAAGAAGTATCACCTTCCTACTTTTAGTAGGTTGGATTCAGAGGATGCCTAGGATTTTCTTGAGGAGTGCCACCGTATGGGTATTGTGGAGTCGAGTGGGATTACTTTCACTACGTTCCAGCTTAAGGGATCGACTTATCAGTAGCGGCGAGTGTGTGAGTTGGGTAGCCCGGCCGAGGTAGCTTCACTCACCTGGGCTCAATTCTCAGAGATGTTGATGAGGGAGTTTGTTCCTCAGAGTCTTAGGGACGCATGGCGCATATAGTTTGAGCAGTTGCGCCAGGGTGCTATGACCGTATCAGAGTATGCAGTCCGTTTCAGTGATTTGTCCAGGCATACACCAGCCTTAGTCTCCACTGTCAGAGAGTGAGTTCTTTGATTTATCGAGGGGCTCAACCCTGGTATCAGATTCAGCATGGCTCGAGAGCTGGATATGGACATCCCATACCAGCAGGTAGTGGAGATCGCTAGGAGATTGGATAGTATGTGGGTCCGAGAGAGAGAGAGGAGAGGGAGACCAAGAAGCCTCAAGATTCCGGCATATATAGTGGTGCTCGTGCCCCAGTTGTAGCTCGTCATGGTAGGGGCTATGTGAGTCGCCCTGTTCATTCAGCACTTCCAGCTTCCAGCGGTATTCCGGCCACTCCCAGGCATGGGTGTTCATAAAAACCCGAAAAATCGAACCAAACCAAACCGATAAAAAAACCCGATACTTTTTAGGTTTGGATTGGTTTTGATTTTGAATTTTAAAAACCGATCAAATTTGGTTTGATTTTGGTTTTAATAAAAAAATAACCGAAAAAACCGAACCAAACCGACTATAAAAATAGTTATTTAAATTTATTATTACACCTATATATATGTATATTTTTATATAAAATTTCTAAAATTTTATGGTACAAGTTAGTCGTTTGTATTTTTAGTCTAGTTCTTTGCTATTATAATAATGTAATTCTTTGCCTTTATATTCTAGTTTGATTGGTAGGTTTCTTTTGCTAAGTACAAGAATTTATATTATGTTAAAAATAATCGATTTTTAATTGAGTACTTAAATTATTCATCATTATTTGATTCAATTATTATCAATATATCTTGGTAAATGATAGATTTCTCAAAGAGCAATTGGTTTGATAGTGTTACGTTGAAAATGTAATCGCCGGAATATGCGTTTGGTAGTGTATGTATCATATTTAAGAAAAAATCCGATAAATAACCAAAAAAACCAAAAAATCGACAAAAGTCGACAAAAATCGAATCGATATAAAAGCGACTTAATTGGGTTGGTTTGGTTTGGTTCTATTATTTGAAAAACTGACTTACTTGGTTTGGTTTCTTTTTAGGAAAAATACCGACCCAAACCGAACCATGAACACCCCTACTCCCAGGCCTCAGGTTGCCCATTATGCACCACCACTGTCTAGTGCAACTCCTGCATGGGGTGCTTTCAGTGGTCAATCCAACCGATCAGGACCGAGCTAGTTCCAGCAGCCACGTCCTCCGAGGGCTTGTTTTGAGTGTGGTGATACTCGTCACATGGTAAGGGACTTCCCCAAACTCAGGAGGGGTGCACCTCCACATACTACTCAGTCCCCACATATTCCTCAGGGGTCCTAGACTTCTCAGGCCGTGGTTACCGCACCAGTTGCCACTCCACCTGTACAGCCAGCCAGGGGTGGAGGTCGACAGTTAGAAATTGCCCTAAATAGGGAGGCCATGCCAGATATTATGCTCTTCCTGCTAGGACGGAGGCGGTTGCATCTGACTCAGTTATCACAAGTATTGTCCCGGTTTGGCATAAAGATGCATCAGTCTTATTTGATCCAGGCTCCACTTATTCCTATGTATCATCTTACTTTGCTCCATATTTGGGTATATCCCGTAATTCTTTGAGTTCTCTTGTCTATGTGTCTACACATGTGGGAGATTCCATTATTGTTGACCGTGTGTATCGGTCGTGTTTAGTTGTTCTTGGTGGTTTTGAGACCAGAGCTGACCAATTGTTGCTTCGTATGGTAGATTTTGATGTTATTTAGGCATGGACTGGTTGTTGCCTTATCATGCTATTCTCAATTGTCAGGCCAAGATGGTGACTTTGGCAATGCCAAGTTTGCCGCGGTTGGAGTGGAGAGGTACTTTAGATTATGTTTCTAGTAGGGTGGTGTCATTCCTTAAGGCACAACAGATGGTTGGAAAGGGATGTGATGCGTATCTAGCATATGTGATAGATGTCAGTGTTGATACTCCTACCGTTGAGTCA
The DNA here is from genome assembly GCF_000715075.1 of Nicotiana tabacum. Lineage (NCBI taxonomy): Eukaryota > Viridiplantae > Streptophyta > Magnoliopsida > Solanales > Solanaceae > Nicotiana > Nicotiana tabacum. The sequence continues at coordinate 23,426,923 of NC_134094.1, read as the reverse complement.
GTCCAGTAGTAAGGGACTATCCAGATGTATTTCTGGTGGATCTTTTGGGCATGCCGCCCGATAGGGATATTGATTTTGGTATTGATTTGTTACCGGGCACTCAGCCCATTTCTATTCCACCGTATCGTATGGCCCCAACAAAGTTGAAGGAGTTAAGGAGCAGTTGCAATAGTTGCTTGATAAGGGCTTCATTCGGCCCAGTGTGTCACCTTGGGGTCCTCCAGTATTGTTTGTAAAGAATAAGGATGGTTCCATGCTCATGTGTATTGATTATCGCCAATTGAACAAGGTGACAGTGAAGAACATGTATCCATTGCCATGCATTGATGACCTATTTGATCAGCTACAGGGTGCCAGAGTGTTCTCCAAGATTGATTTATGGTCAGGCTATCATCAGTTGAAGATTTGGGAGCCAGATATCCCGAAGACTTCCTTAAGGACTCGGTATGGTCATTACGAGTTCCTTGTGATGTCATTTGGGCTGACTAACGCCCCTACAACATTCATACACTTGATGAACAATATATTCCAGCCCTATCTTGAATCATTCGTCATTGTGTTTATTGACGGCATTCTGGTGTATTCCCGGAGCTGGGAGGATCATGAGGAGCACATGAGGACCATGCTCCAGGCCTTGAGAGAAAAGAAGTTGTATGTAAAATTTTCAAAGTGTGAATTCTGGCTTGATTCAGTTGCATTTTTGGGTCATGTAGTGTCGAGTGAGGGGATCAAGGTAGATCCGAAGAAGATTGAAGCAGTGCAGAGTTGACCCAGACCATCTTCAGCTACAGATATCCGGAGTTTTCTTGGTTTGGCAAGGTATTACCGTCGATTCGTAGAGGGTTTCTTGTCTATTGCTGCACTTTTGACCAGATGGACCTAGAAGGGTGCTTTGTTTAGATGGACCAAGGAGTGTGAGGAGAGCTTTCAAAATCTCAAGATAGCTCTGACTACAACCCAAGTGTTGGTGTTGTCTACGGGTCTTACACTGTATACTGTTAAGCATCGCATTTTGGCCTCTACGTGGTGTTGATGCAGGACGGTAGGGAGATTGCCTACGTGTCTAGATAGCTGAAGGTGAATGAGAAGAACTATACTGTCCACGACCTTGAGTTAGCAGTTATTGTTCATGGCTTGAAGATTTGGCGGCACTATCTGTACGGTGTCCCTTGTGAGGTCTATACTGACCACCGGAGTCTACAACATCTGTTCAAATAGAAGGATCTTAACTTGCGTCAACGGAGATGATTAGAGTTGATTAAGGACTATGATATCACCATTCTATATCATCCTGGGAAGGCCAATGTGGTGGCTGTTGCCTTGAGTCGAAAGGCGGAGAGCTTGGGCAGTTTAGCATATCTACCGGCAGTGGAGAGGCCATTAGCATTGGATGTTCAGGCCTTGGCCAACCAGTTTGTTAGATTGGATATTTCGGAGCCGAGTCAAGTTTTGGCTTGTGTGGTTTCTCAGTCTTCTCTATATGATCGTATCAGAGAGCGTCAATATGACGACCCTTATTTGCTTGTCCTCAATGACACGGTTCAGCACGGCGATGCCAAGGAGGTCACTATTGGGGGTGATGGTGTGTTACGGATGCAGGGCAGGCTATGTGTGCCTAATATAGATGGTTTGCGTGAGTTGATTCTTCAGAAGGCCCACAATTCGCGGTACTTCATTAATTCGGGTGCCACCAAGATGTATTTGGACTTGAGGCAGCACTATTGGTGAAAGAGAATGAAGAAGGACATAATGGAATATGTAGCTCGGTGCCTAAGCTGTCAGTGGGTGAAGTATGAGCATCAACGACGATGTGGATTACTTCAGAGGCTAGAGATTCCAAAGTGGAAATGGGAGCGGGTTACTATGGATTTTGTTGTTGGGCTCCCACGGATTCAGAGAAAGTTCGACACAGTATGGGTGATTGTGGATAGGTTGACCAAGTCATCTCATTTCATTCCAGTAATGACTACTTATTCTTCAAAGCAATTGGATCAGGTTTATATTCGCGAAATTGTCTGACTTAATGGCATGCCGGTATCCATCATCTCCGACCGGGGTACGCAGTTTACATCAAAATTTTGGAGGGCCGCACACTGTGAGTTAGGCATGTAGGTTGAGTTGAATATAACATTTCACCCTCAGACGGACGGACAGTCCGAGCGCACTATTCAGATATTGGAGGATATGCTTCATGTGTGTGTGATGGAGTTTGGGGGTTCTTGGGATAAGTTCTTGCTGCTTCCGGAGTTTGCCTACAACAACAACTACCAGTCGAGCATTCAGATGGCTCCGTATGAGGCCTTGTATGTGAGGCGGTGTCGGTTTCCGGTGGGTTTGTTTGAGTCGGGCGAGGCTAGGCTATTGGGTACAAACTTAGTTCAGGATGCTGTGGAAAGGGTTAAGTTAATTCAAGATCGACTTCGCACAGCCCAATCTAGACAGAAGAGTTATGCGGATTGGAAGGTTCCGACGTTTCATTCATGGTTGGGGAGTGGGTCTTGCTCCGGGTTTCGCTCATGAAGGGTGTTATGAGGTTCGAAAAGAAGGGCAAATTGAACCTTAGATATATCGAACCTTTTGAGATTCTTGAGAGAATTGGAGAGGTGGCCTACAGGCTTGCACTACCACCTAGTCTAAGCTGCAGTTCATCCAGTATTCCATATTTCTATACTCCAAAAGTATCACGACGATTCGTCTCATGTGTTGGATTTCATCTCAATCCAGTTTAACAAGGATTTGTTATATGTTGAGGAGCCGGTGGCCATTTTGGACAGATAGGTTCGAAACTTGAGGTCAAAGTACATTGCTTCAGTGAAGGTTCAGTGGAGGGGTCAACCAGTCGAGGAGGCGACTTGGGAGACCGAGCATGATATGCATAGCCGTTATCCTCATCTTTTCACCACTTCAGGTATGTCTCTATACTCGTTCGAGGACAGACGTTTGTTTTAAGAGGGGGAGGATGTAACGAACCGGCCGGTTGCTTTGAGTATTTTAGCCATGATCCCCTATTTATTGTCTCCTTTATGCTGTATTATGGTTATGTGACTTGTATGGGTGTTTGATTTTAGTTTCGGAGTGAAATGGGACACATAGTCGCTAAATTGGAGTCTTAAGTTGAATGAGTTGACCATAGTTTGACTTTTGTATAGAAGAATCCGGAATGGAGTTTTAATGGTTTCAATAGCTCCGTATGGTGATTTTAGACTTAGGAGCGTGTCCGGATGTTGATTTGGAGGTCTGTAGGTCATTTCGGCGTGAATTGACGAAAATTTAAAAGTTGAAGGTTTGGAAGGTTGGGAAGTTTGACCGGGAGTTGAATTTGTTGATATCGGGATCGGAATCCGATTTCGAAAGTTGGAATAGGTACGTCATGTCATTTATGACTTGTGTGCAAAATTTGAAGTCAATCAGATTTATTTTGGTGTGAATCAGCATTAGTATCAGAATTTAGAAGTTCATAATTTCCTAGGCTTGAATTTGGGTTGCGATTCGTAGAATCGATGTTGTTTGATGTGATTTTTAGCCTCGAGTAGGTCCGTTATGTGTTTTGGAACTTGTTGGTTTATTCGGACGGGGTCCCCGGGTATGGTTCAGAATGAATTCAGATCAATTTTGGACTTAGCCTCATTGCTAAAGTCCCAGGCCTGCTGGTGTCATCGCACCTGCGGAAGGATTGAACGCAGGTGAGGAATCATGGGTGCGGAAGGTGAAGCGCAGAAGCTAAAAGGAGAGTCTAGGGCTGGGCTCGCAGGTGCGGACACCTGTGCGCAGGTGTGCCTACGCGGGCGTAGACCAGCTTACGCAGAAGCAGAATTGGAGGAGGAGGCTTTGGGCAGGACCGCATGTGCGGTCTCATTCTCTGCAGAAGCGGGCTCGTAGGTGCGAGCCATTGTCTGCAGAAGAGGAACCCCAGAGTTCAAGTTAGAACCGCACCTGCGATGGAATTTCCGCAAGTGCGACCCCAAGCCCGCAGAAGCGAGGATCGCTGGGCAGAAAGGTCTTGTTCGAGAGTTTGATTTTCATAATCCATTTTTGGACTTAGAGAGCTCGGTGTGAGGCAATATTTTGGGAAATTTCAAGGAATATATTGGGGTAAGAATTCCTAACTTGATTTTGGTTAAATTACATGAATCTATTGTCGTTTTCATCATTAATTAGTGTTTTGGAGTTGGAAATTTGAGAAAACTTTGTAAAACTTCTTAGGCTAAAATTTGGGGATTTGAAAAGCGATTTGAGGTCGGATTCGAGTAATTCTTGTATAGTTGGACTCGTTGTCGAATGGGTGTTCGGATTTTATAATTTTGTTCGAGTTCCGAGATGCGGGCTCGGGTTGACTTTTTGAGTTGACATTTTAATTCTTTGATCATAGTTTTATTGTTTGAAATAGTTTCCTATAGTTTATATTTATAGTATGAAGTTGTTTTGGCTAGATTCCAGCCGTTTGGAGTTGGAAAATCATGGGAAAGGCCTACTAGTAGATTGAGTTAGCATGATTTGATGTAACTGGCTTGCCTAACTTTGTGGGGGAATGGGGGGAATTACCCCTTGGAATTGGTGCTGTTTGTGATAACTGTGATGTGTGAAAGACGTGTACGCAAGGTGACGAGTGTGTGCATGAGCTAAATATTTAAATTATCGATTTTAGCTATGTAGATTCCTTCCATGCCTTAATTGAGTTACCTTAAGATGTTGTATTCATCATTTCTAGTCTATTTTCATATGATCTACTTGTCTTATCTCTTACTTGTTAATTGGTCTACATGTTTAGTTGAAGTTATTATTTCCCTTATTCCGTATTCATTATGTAACCGTTGAATTCTTTACTTGAAGTTGTTATTCTTGGAATATCTTGTTGTTGAAAGAGGCATTGAGTTATAAAGGTCATGATTTACATTGAGGCAAAGTGTTAATGTAATGACCCGACTTGTCGTTTTAAGAATTTATGCCCCGTTCAGTGACTTAAGCTCTCGAGCATCTTCGCAATATGTATTATGACCCGCGGGTGTAGTAGAGTTTGAATTACTGAAGATTCGGAATTTAATTAAAAGAACAATCCTTATTTAGAAGCTTAAATGGAAAGAGTTGACGGGAGAGTTGACTTTTGAGCAAACGACTCCGGAATGGAATTTTGATGATGTCAATAACTCTGTATGGTGATTATGGACTTAGGAGCGTGTCCAAAAAATTATTTGGAGGTCTGTAGTGGAATTAGGCTTGAAATGGCGAAAGATGAATTTTTGGGAAGTTTGACCGGGGGTTGACTTTTTGATATGAGGGTCGGAATCCGATTCTGAAAATTGGAATAGCTTAGTTATGCCAATTATGACTTGTGTGCAAAAATTTGAAGTCATTCCGGATTGATTTGATGTGTTTCGGCACAAGATATAGAATTTGAAAGTTTAAAGTTTATAGATTTCGATTTGAGGTGTGATTCGTAGTTTTGATATCATTTGATGTGATTTGAGGCCTCGAGCAGGTTCGTGTTATGTATTGGGACTGGTTGGTATGCTCAGACGGGGTACCGAGTGGCTCGGGTGAGTTTCGGGGTGGTTTCAGACCATTTCTAGGCCATTTTTAGTTGCTGGTTTTTGGCCACAGAGGTATGCATCGCGATCGCGAAGAGCAATTTTGCTGTTTGGAGACTGTGAATCGCGATCGCGGAAGCTTTTTTGCGATCGCGTAGAGGAAACTCCTGCCGCACTAACCCGACTTTAGAAGCTCATATCTCGCAATCTATAAGGAATTTGGAGATGATCCAAAAATAAAATTTATAGCCCTTTGTGTCTAATTGTCAGAAAGGTACACCATTTGTCATTTGGAGTTGTGTACAAAAAGTTATTGTAGATATACTACAGGCTGTCCGGGAAGAGTTTGGAAATATTTGTTGCATAGGGCTGACTTTGGAAGCTTGTATCTCGAAATATATAAGGAATTGGGAGATGAGAAACAAATGAAAGTTACAGCCCATGGAATCTAGTTTTCAGAAAGGTAAACCATTCATCATTTGGAATTTTGCACAAAACGTTATGATCATTATACTAGAGGCTGTCTAGAAGAGTTAGGGAGTTTGTTCTTCGCGATCGCGAAGAGCAATTTTGGGGCTGAAAAATTTTGTGCTTCACTATCGCGAAGAGTAAATACCTGGGCAGTAGCTATATTTTGAGGTTTCAGTTATTTTTAATATATTTGGAGCTATAGAGCTCGGATTGAAGCAATATTTGAGGCGATTTTCACCATATGGATTGGGGTAAGTGTTCTATATCCTAAAGTGTTTATATTTCTTGAATCTATGATTATATTCATCGTTTAATTCAAATTTTAATGGAAGAAATCAAGATTTTTTTAAAAATCTTCCAAAAATAAAAATTTAAGATTTGGAGGTCGAGTTATTATTGGAATTCGATAAAATTGGTATGGTTGAACTCGTATCGGAATGGGTATTCGGATTTCATGAAAATTATGCCAGGTTTCGAGGGGCGATCCCCGTGTTGACTTTTGTTAACTTTTTGGAATAAATTTTTAAGTCGACGTATTATTATCCGGAATTATTTTCGATGAATTTTAATGAAGTTATATAATTAATTTGGATAAATTTGAGCGGTCCGGAGGTCAATTCAAGCAAGAAGGCGATTTTGGAATATCGGCATAACTTCAAAAAGGTAAGTGTCTTGCTTAACCTCGAGTGGGGAAAATACCCCTTAGACATTGAGTATTATGTGCAAATTGTGTAATTAAAAATCATGTACGCGAGGTGACGAGTACGTACTTGGTTTATATGTGCAAATTTTGTTGATTAAAATCCTTAGACGCCCTTATGTATTAAGTTAGAAATTATTGGCACTTATTAAATCCTCTATTTGTCATGCCTAGATCCTTGTTTGTTGAAATTATTTTTAAATAATGATTTGGTGCGATTGCCAACTTGAATTTATGTGAAATATTATTTTGTTGAGTTGTTCACTCCCGGATATTTTGTTAAGATTTTGTGTACATTATGGTCGAGCCATGGGCTCCTTATTGTGAAAAATGATGTATTGTTGATTTCTGTGGCAAGTTAAAATATTTGAGCACTTGATGAGCCATTTGTGATATGTGAGCACTTGATGTGCAGTTGTTGAAATCATATTTACTTCGGGACTACAGAACTGTATTCCGGGAGATCCCCCTGCCTTGCATATTTACTTTGGGACTACGGAACGGTATTTCGGGAGATCCTCCTGCCCTGCATATTTATTTTGGGACTACGGAACGGTATTCCGGGAGATCCCCCCTGTCTTGCATATTTACTTTTGGGACTACGAGGCGGTACCTCGGGAGATCCCCATGTCTTGCATATTTTTTCATGGATGCACTTGCCGCTGGTTATTTTATTTTTTCGTGATATGTAAATTTTTGTGTTCTTCCGTGATGTATTATTTGATTTTATTATGTGTTTTGGTATTCCTTGCTGTATTGTGTTGTCTTTGGCTCTTTGTACAAGACTCTGCAGATTTGTGTTTATGGTTTTTACTGGTTTTCGAGAATTGAGTTGTTTCGAATAAAATAAATTACTATTATATTTTAATTTAATAAATTTTACATCCAAATTAGTAGTCGTCGGATGCTTCATTTTAATTGAAATATCATTTTCTTCACCCAAACGAGTTAAAAATAAACTCATTTCTTTGATGATTTCTTACTTGATTTAAAAATTCTAAACTCACTTTAGTGAAAATAAATTGATCATGTAGATCTTATATACATTGAGGATATTGGCATGTGAATTATTCGTGCAGTTGTGATATGAAACGAGGGCACGAGGTGCCGGAAAAATATGATAATTTAATTATGGGCACGAAGTTCCGTGGAGATATGAAAATGGACTGAGACCCGTATTTTTATGATTTTGAAATGAGGTGTCACATGGTGACTTTTTAATTAAAGAATTATATTCAAAATATTTATTTGGAAGGATTTTTATTTATAAAGTATTATATGAAAGAATTATATTTGAAAGATATTTTATTTGAGGAAAATTATATTTGAAGGAGAGTTATTTGGTAGAATTATATGTGAAGGATATTTATTTGAAGAATTTGATTTAATTGGGTGTACTTGTATTTATTATTTGTTGAGCGATATTAAATTATGTTTTGTTGTCTTGATGTGCATATCAGTGGTTGTTTTATGATGTCCTTATTGTTATCTGCTGCCTACTATCTTGTATATTATATTGCACAGGCTATTAGACTAGTGAGTGTCTTGACTAATACCTCGTCTCTACTCCACTAAGGTTAGTCTTGATACTTACTGGGTACCGACCGTGGTGTACTCAAACTACACTTCTGCACATTTTTGTGCAGAGCCAGGTATTGGAGATATCGGACTTGAGCAGAGTTAAAGCGGGACCGTAAAGATTCAAGGTAGAGCTGCTTGGTCGTCGCAGTCCCTTGGAGTCTTTTCATTTCATTGTACTGTTAATTTTTAATCAACAGTATTGTATATTCGGTCCTCGTGATCATTCCATGTATTCATTTAGAGTTCGTGACTCAGTACTACTAGTCTTGGGAGGTTGTATATTCATATTTATTCCGCTGTTAGTTTTGGTTACTTATTTAATTAAAAAAAGGCTTCAAAATGTAATAGAAATCGGCTTACCTAGTATTAGAGACTAGATGCCATCACGACGCCTGTGGCGGGATTTTGGGTCGTGACAGTTAAGTTGTGAAATACAATTCTGTTGAGTTATTCACTTCCGGTTGTTATTGTTGAGACTCTTGTGTACATTGTGGTTGAGCCACGAGCTCTTTATTGTGAAAACATTGTTATTGTCAATTTCTTTGGCAAGTTGTGATATTGGGCGCTTGAGGTGCGATTTGTGATACGTTGTGATATTGATACGCATGCGATGATATAAGGTTTTGGGGATAGAAATGCATGCGGTGAGATAAGGTTGGCTTGATACGCATGGCTAGTAGGGGAACTACTAGAAGTCATGCGGTGTGATAAGGTGGGTTAAAACGCGGGATGTTATTTCGGAAAAATAATTTTTAAAACTAAATGCAAGGCTCTCGTAGTGATATAAGGAAAGATTGTGAATTATTCTTGTGATTTGAGGCTACGAGGCAGTACCTCGGTAGTGACTCTTGTTGGTATTTCTCTATTGCTGTACTTGTCTTTGGTTGTTTTGTTTCCCTAACATATCATTCCTCGTTTTCTCCGTGTTACATTATTTGCTTTAGTTCAGTGTAGCAAACCTTGACTGTTGTTTTAATTTCATTGTTGTCATTATTACACTGCCATACACTTATATAGTTTCTTTTCTTATTTATTCCAGTAGGGCCTTGACCTGACCTCGTCACTACTCTACCAAGGTTAGACTTGGAATTACTGGGTACCGTTGTGGTGTACTCATACTATGCTTTTGCACATCTTTTTGTGCAGATCCAGGTACCTCCTACCAACCCAGGCATTAGCGAGAGCTTGGCTGCAGAGATTTCAAGGCATACCTGCCGGCATCTGCAGGCTTCGGAGTCCTCCTCTACCTTGACTATTATATTTTCCTTATACTTTTATAGATATTGATGTATAGGATTATACAGTACTTCTATTTAGAGCTTGTGACTTGTATACGTCGGATCTTGGGAGTTGTATATGCTGAGTTGCAGATTTCATATTATATAGCTTCTGAGTTTTGAGACTTTATTTATTATTTCAGTTATTTCTGTATGAATGTTAGTCTTACCTAGTCTTAGAGACTATGTGTCATCACGACATCCTACAAAGCGAAATTGGGGTCATGACAATATGCTTCTGTTGAGCCTCTTGTTGTATTTATGTGATTTGAAGGCGAGTCTTCTTGGTATGACAGATCCATATATGATGGGCAACCCAAGGGAGTTGAAATCCTTAGTATCAATCTTGAATTGATTCCTTCCAAGAATACGTGAGGTACTTTCTATACTTGGTCCTTGAAGAGTGGCGTGATGGATATTTCTTCCTTGAAGGTTGTGAATGATTATTCTCCACAAATCTAACACGCAAGTTGATTGTTATGCCTTCCGTAAATAACTGTAATAAAATATTTGTTCTCCTTGATGCTCATAATCACATACAAGATTGATTCCTTAATCTTTGCTTCTGAATCTTCAGCTGGATCTCATTCCTTAATCCATTCTTCTGAATCTTGGACAGGATCTCGATCTCTTCTTTATTTGTAGCCTTCCATCTTGGACAGGATCTCGATCTCTTCTTCATTTGTAACCTTCCATCTTGCTTTCTTGACTTCCTTCTTTAGAGTTGCTTTTCTGCAATAGAAGTAAATTATTTTCCATCATTAAAATATAGATCTAACACTAATCACATCATTTTAATATAAAATGTATTACGGAATTAGTTAATATGTATAACCAAACATGAGATACATACAATCTCAAATTTTATCCCGGAATTATTATCCTTTATGCGGTAACAAAACAACTAAAAGATTATGTAAGCTTATTAATTCGGCCTCCATCAGGAGGAGAGGCTATATTAGTATTTTTTTGTAAATGGGAACAAAATAAAAAGAATGGCGTCAAATAAGGCTATTTGTGCAATTCAGCCTAAGTATTTACATTAGCATCTCTTTAAACATTACTTAGCAGTTTAGAAGAAAAAATGGGGAAAAATAAAATAAAAATATGAATAAGAAGATAAAAGGTAAAAATAAAATTGTTTTTCAATTTTTATGTATTTTATGCAAAAAATATCATTTTCTATTTTTGATATTTCTAACTATATAACAAATGTTTTGGAGCTTACTGGAGAACATATGCCTTTATCCCAGGATGGGTAAAAAGGGGTTCTCATTGTGCCTCGAATATTGGCTATATTTTTCAGTTCAATATAGGTCATATTTGTCCAAATATCTTAAGTCCGTTTCGTCTGAAAAATATTTTATGTCGTATGAAGTTTTAAAATAAATACTACCGGATAGAAGTTATTTGTATTTAGTCAATTCATTTGAGAAGGTTTTTGTTAATGTTATTTAAAAAAAAAGTTGTGTTTGACCATTCTTCCCAGAAAATGCTTTTGAGCACCAATAAAAAAAGGACATGTAAAGGTTTACTTTACAATTATCATTAATTAAAATTACAAATATTTGAAATATCTATTATGAGAAACTTTGATTAAATATTTTAATTTCATTTAAGTAAAAGGTAGTAACACCTTAACAACAAAAGATAGTGTAACGACCCGACCAGTCGTTTTGAGATTTAGTGTGTCGTTCGGCGATTTGAGACTATGAGTAGCTTCACTTCATGTTTTACGACATGTACGTGTGGTCAGAATTGAATTTTGAGAAGTTCGAAGTTGTTTCAGAAAGAAAATTCTAAATTCGGAAACTTTAAGTTGGAAGAGTTGACTAAGGTTTGACTTTTGAGTAAACGACCTCGGAATCGATATTTGAAGGTTCCAATAGGTTCGTATGATGATTTCGGACCTGGGAGTATATTCGGGTTGAGTATCAGGTGGTCCGGGAGCATTTCGGCGCTTATTATGGAAAGTCCGCATTTTGAATGTTTAAGAATTCTTTAAGTTTGATTTGAAGTGGACTTTGGTGTTATCGATGTCCGTTTGAGATTCTGAGCCTTAGAATAGATTCGTATCGTAATTTATAACTTGTACATAAAGTTTGGCGTTATTCTGGAATGTTGAAGTATGAATCGGACGCGTTCGTCAAAATTTGAATGTTTGAAAGTTTAAAGAAAGGTTTCGATCGTCGATTCGTAGTTTTGGTGTTGTTTGGTGTGATTTGAGGCCTCGAGCAGGTTCGTGTCATATTTTGGAACTTGTTGGTGTGATTGGACAGGGTCCTGGGGACCTCGGGTGTGCTTCAGGGTGGTTTCGGACCAAGTTTGGATGAATTGGAGACCCGACCCGTTGATATAATTGTTATGATTTGGCTGAGGCCAATGCACTAGATGGCGACGTTACAGGTACGATCCTGATTTTTTGTTATAAAAGGATGTTTTTCCCTTAAATTTGATTCGGTTTTGAATATTGAGGTGAGTCCTCCTATTATGCTCCGCTTATGGGTAAGCTTCGTAAATTTTGTGACCCACTTATATGTTTATCCCTATTGGGAGAATTGAAGATATGAGCCTGCGTCAGTCATTTTATTTTTGTACGCCATTGAGGGCTATAAGTCCAAAAGAAATTTTTATTACTCACTACAGTGGGTTTTGATGTGTTTTGGAAAATTGATTCCAATTTTATGAATTATATGCCCTACCGGTATGAGGGTTCATTATGGGTTGTGAAAACAGTTTATGAAATTTATTGAAAGGAAGAAAGAAAGGAAATTGAAATTTCAGTTAGCACAATGTTCAAAATACTTGTGATTCGGAGTTGAGGACGAGATCCTCGCTTTTTTATATGATGTGAAATATTTAAACCGGGCTGCAAGCCGCGATGGAAGTTATATAAGGACGAGGTCCTTGTGATATATTTATGAATTTAAAATTCTCCCTTTTGTGAAAATTAATTTGTACAATAATATTAATAGGGAGTCATGCCTGTTAGGCTTTTCTGATGATTCTTGTATATTTTCTGTGCATATTCAGCCATTTTCGTGCTGTAAATATTGAGTTTTAGCCTATGAGATGAGTGCCCAGGTGACGTTAAATATGACTCAGTAATCTGAGTAAGTAATCATGAGGTCTTCATGCCGCACATTCTGTTGTCATTATTGTGATAATTTGAAATGAGGTGGATGATGCTGAAATTTATTTATGAACAACTTTTAAGACCAGAGATGTGGTGATGAGTGTACATATGATGTGCATCATGCCCGGATATCATTATGATAATGCAGTGCTTGTAATGCAGAGATTAGTGTTATTGATATATACATTGTGGTGCTTTGTTGGGTTGTGGATGTGTTGTTAGGAGTTGTTTGGTGTTACTCTGGCAGGTGGATAGGCCAAATACAGGGGAGACTCTGCCGAAATTTCTGTAAAATATGGGAGTTAGCAAAATTTGGGAGATTGATATTTGCAAAAGAAGAGATAAATTATGTTATGTGTTTGAGGGCGAACGATCCTAAGCGGGGAATAACGTAACACCCCAGACTCTGCATAGGCACGAGTTGCTATAGCTAGTTGAGACTAATACTGTGCGTTGTTGTGAGAAATCAGGCCTTTTGAAAATATTGGAGCGTAAGAAAATGGCCTTAATGTTTTCAAGTATGGATAAAAGAAATAATCTCAAATGAGATGATGTTGTCACCCTTATCTCAAATGCGGTAGCATGGAATCAACCGTGAGTATATGTGTAAAAGTAAAATCATCAATTTGTTAACCTCAGAATAATTCTTAGAACGTTCGAGGACGAACGTTTGCTTAAGAGGTGGAGAATGTAACGACCTAACTTGTCGTTTTAAGAAATTACGCCCCGTCCAGTGACTTAAGGTCTCAAGAAGCTTCATACTATGTATTATGACCCGCGTGTGTAGTCGAGTTTGGTTTTCGGAAGATTCGGAATTTAATTTAAAGAAAAAGAAAATTCTTATTTATAAGCTTAAATGAAAAGAGTCGACCGGAGAGTTGACTTTTGAACAAATGACCCCGGAATGCAATTTCGATGATGGCAATAGCTTCGTATGATGATTTCGGACTTAGGCGTATGTTCAGTTTTGGATTTGGATGTCCGTAGGACAATTCGACACATTTTGACAAAAGTTGAAAATTATAAGATTTTAGAAAAAAAGTCCGACCGAAAGGTGAATTTTTGATAACGAGGTCGAATTTCGATTCCGGAAATGGGAATAGCTTCCTTACATCAATTATGACTTGTGTGAAAAATCTGAAGTCATTCCGGATTGATTTGATATGTTTCGGCGTAAAATATAGAAGTTGAAAGATTTGAAAAACTTATAATTCTATTGGATGTGCGACTCATAATTCCGGTGTTGTTCGATGTGATTTGAGGCCTCAACCAAGTTCGTAATGTGTTATGGGACTGGTTGGTATGAATGGTTGAGGTCCCGGGGGCCTCGGGTGTGTTTCGGGATGGTTTCGGATCATTTGGAGCTGTTTTGGAACTAGTGATTCTGGTGTCTGGTTTCCTTCTTTGCGAATGCGAAGGAAGTCCCGTGTTCGCGAAGAAGAAATTTTGGGGGTGCTGGATTTGACCTTCGCGAACGCGAAGGAGTGGACACGAATGCGAGGCAAGGTCTGGTTAAGCTTACGCGAACGCGACGCAGTGGTCGCGAATGCGAAGAAGGAAGGGCAGCCGGGACCTTGAGCCATTAACCCTTCGCGAGCGCGAAGCATGGACTGTGAATGCGAAGAAGGAGGGAAGTTGGCTACCGCGAACGCGATGCTATGCATGGTCACGCCTTCGCGAATGCGACACTGGTCACGCGAACGCGAAGAAGAAAAGCCTGGGCAGTGAGTTTAAGTTCAGAAAATGGGACTTCGTCCCATATTTCATTTTTGACGGATTGGAGCTCGGGATGAGGCAATATTTGAGAGATTTTTAGAGGAAACAACGGGGTAAGTGTTCTTGACTCAATATTGGTTAAATTACCCGAATCCATGGTTGTTTGTAACATTTAATCGGTGAATTAAGTTGGAAAAGAATTGTGAAAACCCTCTAGATTCAATTTAAGATTTGGAGGTCGAGTTGTTATCAGAATTGAATAAAATTGCATTGTTGAACTCGTATCGGAATGGGCGTTCATATTCTATATAACTTTTGTCTCGTTCCGAGACGTGAGCCCCACGGGCGATTTTTGGATTAAACTTCGGGTTTTTGTAGAAAATTTGTATTTTCATATGGAATTTATTACTACAATTTGTATTGATTGAATCTAATTAATTATGACTACATTCGAGCAGATCGGAGTAGGAAAATCGAGGAAATGGCATACTACTTGACTGATTGAGCGCAGTTTGAGGTAAGTATCTTGCATAACCTTGTGTGGGGGAACTACCCCTTAGGATTTGAGTCATCTATGCTGATTGTAGTCTGTGTACGCGAGGTGGCGAGTGCGTGCTCAGACTTATTTGTGGAAAGTTGGCCTTTTAGGGTTCTTATAGTGCATGCCCACACGCCCGTCACCTAGCATGTGCGTCACCTCCCAACAATTCACGAAATACATATATTCAGGGTTCATACCCTCAACTCCGAGATTAGAAGAGTTACTTACCTCGAACAAGCATTTACCAATGTCGAGCAAGCTAAGCAATGCTTCAGAAATTCCATTCTATGCGTATCGACTTCCAAATGGCTAGAATCTAGTCACAATTAATTTGATTCAGCCCACAAAATCTATAGGAATTAATTCCATATCAAAACACTAATATTTCCAAAAATCCGAAACTACGCCCCAAAAATCACCTGTGGGGCCCACATCTCGGAATCTGATAAAAGTTATAAAATCCGGAAGCCCATTCAACCACGATTCTAACCATACTAATTTTACCAAAATCGGACCTCAACTCGACTTCCAAATCTTCAAATCTTATTTTCAAATCCCTAAGTTCAAACCTCCGATTTACACCTCAAAAATATGTAATCTAGTAGGATTATTCGATGATAATTCAATATTATGGAGTACAAATGATCACAAGTGACTTACCTCAAGTCTCCCTTGAATTCTCTCTCAACATCACCACAAAAACCGTGCTTGAAGGTCCAAAAATGGCAAAACTCGGAACCCCCTCTATTTTTAACATTCTGTCCAGGATTTTCGCATCCGCGGTGATTTCTTCGCACCTACGGTCTTCACATCCGCGGTGATTTCTTCGCACCTTTAGACTTCGCACCCGCGATGACTGTTTTCGCACCTGCGATGACTGTTTTTGCACCTGCGGTGATTTTTTTCGCACCCGCGGTGCCTGGACATCCCATGCATTTTCGCTTCTGCGAATCATTCCTCGCATCCGCGAGCTTGCACCTGCGGCCCTTTTTCGCGCAGGTGCGATAACACCAGCAACCCAGCTACTTCAGCTCCTCCTCCAAATCCAAATTCGATCCGTTAAACATCCGAAATTCACCCGAGGCCCTCGGGACCCCGTCCGAACATACCAACAAGTTCCATAACATAACATGGACCTACTCGAGGCCTCAAATCATATCAAACAACACCAAAAGGACGAATCGCACCTCAAATCAAAATCTATGAACTTTGAACTTTCAAATTCTATATCTTGTACCGAAACATATCAAATCAATCCGTAATGACTTCAAATTTTGCACATAAGTCATAAATGACATAACGAAGCTATTCAAATTTTCAGAATAATATTTCGACCCCGATATCAAAAAGTCAACCCCCCGGTCAAACTTCCCAAAATTAAAATTTCGGCATTTCAAGCCTAATTCCACTACGGACTTCCAAATAATTTTACGGACACGCTCCTAAGTCCGAAATCACCATACGGAGCTACTGGAATCATCAAAATTAAATTCCGAAATAGTTTACTCATAAGTCAATATCCGGTCAACTATTTTAACTTAAGCTTCCAACATGAAAATTCATCCTTAAAACCAAAATCGACAATTCACATAAGTCATAATACCTCGTAGGAAGTTATTTAAGACTTCAAATAGTTAAAAGGAGCGTAAATGCTCGAAATAATCGGTCGGGTCGTTACAATCTCCCCCACTTAAAGTTACGTTCGTCCTCGAACATGCCATGAATTGTTTTCAAGCCACCATATCACTATTCCATCTTATGAGCTTGACAACACAATACAACTAAAAATCCTTAATATAACCTTAGCCCAAAAACCTTGGAATTCAATTCCCAACTTTCAGAATTTCTTTTCAAGATACGAATCTTACATTTACACCTTGTATGAGTCTGAACAAGCTACATCGAGCTATAACTATAATCACAGATACAATTTAAATAGAATATTAGACAACTCGCCCGCTCATAGAACCATTCATGATCACAGTTACTACTTGAAACCAACCAAGTACTAGCATCAAATCCCATATCGAACAAAACCTCATCCCCACACCTTCGTACACTGTTGATAATAAAAGAAACACGCAGAATCTCGTAACCCCTTATCAGATCAACAAGTCATGGAGATCTCTCGCCCCAACTAGAACCATAATTACTTTCTAAGCCGTCTTGCAATATTATACTCCCGAATATACCGAAATTAAACCTGATAGTACCCATTCCAGATCCAATGACCTTATATTACTAAACATAACTATTCCACAGACATACCGCACCAATATAACTTGGAGCCACAACCAGTGCCATCCGTGCACCAATATGCAACATTCAAATGTACCCAGTCATGGAAAATGACTCAAATGAGAGAACTGCCCTTCCAGATTAACAAGTACCGCCACAACGAAACACTGAATATTTATCATACACCGTAGAACCATCACCTGATTCTAACACAAGGTTCATACCTTAACATAACTCTGATGCAATGCGTGACCCCATCCAAACGCTAGTCCATAATATATACCTCGAGCCATTGCGCTCAAAATCAATAACCGCAGAGAGGCAAATGACAAAAATGCCACACAAAACCTGAAAGAACATAACCATTACGCAATCGATCATGCAATACACAAATGCTCATCACGCTCAAATTCCGCTATAAAGCTCAAATAGAACCGCACCATCTGTGCCCATAACCAATGAATCACAACTCCTCGTAGAATAAAGGAGTAACTCACAGATCATTTCAGAACACGAATAAGTTCAAGATCAACCGAATGACACATCCCTCAACAATAGCAGTATGGAACCAAACATTCCGGCTCGGTGTAGAATACATATCTTAATTGGGCCTACCAATGGACCCCCAAATCAACTCGGGTTACCCACAAATAGATAAAAATCCCTCCGAAAATCCATAATGACTGAATCACAATACATTCTATCATTTGGTTAGCTTCGGCCACAACTTCACAGTCTACAACCATGAAACAATTTGCTCCTGAGAACTCCCAAATCTCCAAATCTTTAAAACACGCGAATCACCATATTTGATTCCATCTCCACCGCCCGAATTCCTAACACCTCTTTCATACATGATCATCCCATGAGAAATACTTTAAAAGTTCTTTCGTGCCACTTGGCAAAATTTGAATATCAGCAGTTTACCAACCATGTGAGTACCGCAATACTAATTAAACAGCTGTAAGTCAAAATACAATGCGCCTTCTGAAATACGCACCTTTCTCATACACCTAGTAGTAATCGTATGCATCTAGTCATTTGGAACCGCCCATGTTGTCTAAGAATTCATGATCATTCTGCCCAAACTTCGTTACCTTCCTTCAAGATTGAACTGCCACCTTGTACATGTAAATTTAACTTCCGCACAACACATAACATCTATCTTGCCATCACGTGAAAAGCACAAAAATCTCATTATCAACTCTCGTCACCAGCAAATTACATATCCAATTAGTTAGAAACCTTTATCTTTATTCCTTCCAAGAGGAAATCACAATACATAAGACGTTTCTCACACCACTAGAAAATATCTAGTTCCAACCATGGTAGACACCATCAAGAACACTTTGAAATCCATCTGCACATAACCAAGCTATTAGAACTAAATTCCTCTAACTCGACCAAACCATGTAGGTCACCAAACCTACGAATATTATCACCAAAACATTTGTAGAGTCTCACCACATCATAATTACCCATATAAATACCACAACCGAAACACCCATTCTGAAAATACCTTATTTGAGTCTAAGGCCGTTTCATTCACCTCCCTGATACCAAAATATAAATCCATAATGATATACAAAAATGCAAAAAGTCTCGACACCATCCAACTTAAATCTCAGATTTTAGCCGCAAACAAATCCGCCAAAAATTCTCAATGGTTACATATAAATCTCGAATCTATTAAAACTTTCTCAAGAATTACCCCCATTTGTTCAAATCCACATTACACCGCCCAAATGGGCCAAAAGACACGTGCCCCATTAGCACAACAACTCTCAAAGAAGTAACTCTACTTTAATACCACCTATCAAATTCATACTCCGTGCGCACTACATCATTCACAAATAATAACTCGCTCATCCCACGATTTTTATATACTCATAAGTGAAATATAATCCATATCCAGGAATTTCCTTATTCGAGCCATCATCGATCTCAACTTTTGCAAGTCATAACTAACCCACCAGTATGCCTCAGCCCAAAAATAAACCTTTATATATAATCATGAAATTGAATTATCAATAGCAGGCTCCCCCACTTGGCTCAAAGCCATAGATTAAAATATTCCATAACTCACAATACCAATACTCTCTTACTTCCATAAGGCCACAGTCAGTCCAACGAAACTTCTTCCCAAGTTCATACAACGCCAACCATAAAAATACCTCAATCATCCGCTAAGATCGTATTCATCCTCTTAACACACAAGTCAACTTTCTCAACCAAATTCAGATTCAAACCTCCACCCATACACCCCGTCGGCAGAAAAAAAACTCTCTACTCACATCATAAGGAATACTCCCATGTAGATTTCTCCGTAGGGGATAATCCACTTGCTTAGACTCAATCTGGTATCTTGTTATACGCTTTCGCATTCACAATTACTATGCAATCACTTAGTCTATCCGAGTCCAAACTCATTAACCAGACGTGAGAATTTAGTTTTACCCCAAAATTTAACAATGTGAAGGATCCTTCAAAACATTCATACTGGAGACTGTACACCACATCAATTCGAAAATCAAAATGGCCTTTCCTTTACATTTCAAGGAAACACTTATCGTCATATTCAAATCGTCTTAACACATCCCGTATTTACATCATACTCATCACAAAGCCATTCCACCGCTCATCGAGCCATAACTTCCACTCATAGGGATATTACCAGACATATGAACCTAAATGTATAGGTTACAAGTGAAGCTACCGAGCCTAAGCTGTGGTCTAAACCTGGCCTCAAGTCCTCTAGACTGGCCCTTTCACCCATACATAGAATACTCATCTCGAACTTCATTCATGGAATCACAAGTCGGCGATGCACAACTAATACTGAGCACTCATGTGCACATACAAAGACGTGGAAGGAATTCAAAGAGTTATGTCTCAAGCTAAATCAATCTCGCATGATAAGGAAAGAAATATGGGAAGTATATATCCTAAATGTCCTATAGCTCTCGAAGATAAGTATGGACGTCATCATACCGATCCACAAGACTCTACTTGACACTTGCTCATGATGTGTAGAACCTATGAACCTAGAGATTTGACACCACCTTTTCACGACCAAAATCCCACTAGTCGTGACGGCACCTAACCCAACCCGTTAGGTAAGCCAATTTCCATCTATCCAATTCCAATGAAATTATATAAAAGAAAATATCTAAAACCAATACATCTCCCAAGAACTGGTAGTACAAATCATGAGCTTCTAAGAATATAGTATACAAAGCGAAAATGAAATAATACATAGTCTGTTTGAATAATACATAAACATAGCTTTTATAAATCTAAGGCTACCCTGAACAAGAGACAGCTACAACAGGAACGCAGGTACATCTTCAGATCCCGCAACCATCGAGCACAGCAAAAACGGCAACCAATATCTGCACGCAATGTGCATAAGTGTAGTATCAGTACAACCGACCCCATGTACTGAGTAAGTAACAAACCTAGCCGTAGGTTGAAAGTAGTGACGAGCTTCTACCAAGGTCAGAGTCCAACTTCCAATAACCAACAATAGTTCATAACAATATTAAACAAGTAATACCAGAAGTAACTCAAGAATAAAGGCTCAGCTAAATCATGACTTCTGAAAATAGTTCTGCCTTTAAAGTACATCAATGAAAACACGAATCGTATACCGAAGATTACCAAAAATATGAATAAGTTTGAAAATAGTAATTTTTCAAAAATCCTTTCAATGATAAATAAAATATCTCATTTTCTTTCCCAGATAACCAGTGTAAAACAAATGCATCACTATGCCCATCTGTCAACATGTGAAGAAATCATGAATAATGTAATACCGTACAGCATGAGGAAAACACATCTCTATGCATATATGTCATGTGTGTATGTCAATGCAATGTATCTCAGAGATTGCACTCATGTACTCGCACTCTCAGAGTACTCAATCTCATTCTCTCGCATTCTCTCTCACTATGCTCAACGCACTCAATCACTCAGCGCTATACAATACCTACTGCGACGTGCAGCCCGATCCCTATTAATAGTCGACTACGCTCACTGGGGTGTACAGACTCATGAGGGGCTCCTACAGCCCAAGCGCTATAAGCACGGACAACTCACGTGCTGCACGGACAACTCACGTGCTATAATATCATATCTGGATCCGCACGAACAACTCACGTGCTGCATGGATGAATTTGGATGTAAAACATTAGTTATTCACGGACAACTCACGTGATATAATAATATCTGGATTCGCACGGCCAACTCACGTGCAATAGTATAATATATAGATCCGCACGGCCAACTCACGTGCAATAGTATAATATATAGATCCGCACGGCCAACTCACGTGCAATAGTATAATATATATAAAGCCAACATGGCCTGCTGCGGCGTGCAGCCCGATCCCAAAAATATCCTCACAATCAGGCCCTCGGCCTCCCTCAGTCATCAATCTCTCCAGTCTCTCTTTCATGGGCTCACAATGTCATGAGAATAGCCCAAAATGATGATATGATGTATCAATAAATAACAACAAAGACTGAGATATGATATGCAATGAAATGAATATGACTGAGTATGAATTTTCAATTTAAAATAAATATTTCACAACAATATGACCTCTGTGGGTCCCAATAATACTGGCACATAGCCTCAACATGATTTATAATATGCTTTTCAGCTCAATTTCTTTAACGCATAAAATCGCATGGAAAATGCCAAGATCATTTAACTACAAAATTCCACAAAAACAATTATGTCAAAATTTCTATAGTACACGCCCACACGAGCGTCACCTAGCATGTGCGTCACCTCCCAACAATTCACAAAATACATATATTCAGGGTTCATACCCTCATCTCCAAGATTAGAAGAGTTACATATATTCAAGCATTTTCCAATGTCGAGCAAGCTAAGCAATGCTCCAGAAATTTCATTCTGCACGTATCGACTTCCAAGCGGCTAGAATGTAGTCACAATTAATTTGATTCAGCCCACAAATATTATAGGAATTAATTCCATGTCAAAACACTAATATTTTCCAAAAATCCAAAATTACGCCCTAAAATTCACCTGTGGGGCCCACATCTCAGAATTAGATTAAAGTTATAAAATCCAGAAGCCTATTCAACCATGAGTCTAACCATACTAATTTTACCAAAATCCGACCTCAACTCGACATCCAAATCTTCAAATCTTATTTTCAAATCCCTAAGTTCAAACCCCTGATTTACACCTCAAAAATATGTAATCTAGTCGGATTATTCGATGATAATTCAATATTATGGAGTAGAAATGATCACAAGTGACTTACCTCAAGTTTCCATTGAATTCTCTCTCAAAAGCGCCCCAAACACCGTGCTTGAAGGTCCAAAAATGGCAAAACTCGGAATCCCCTCTGTTTTTAACATTCTGTCAAGGATTTTCGCATCCGCGGTGATTTCTTCTCATCCGGGGTGATTTCTTAGCACCTGCGGTCTTCACATCCGCGGTGATTTCTTCGCACCTGCGGACTTCGCACCCGCGATGACTGTTTTCGCACCCGCGGTCTTCGCACCCGCGGTGCCTGGACAGCCCATGCATTTTCGCTTCTGCGAATCATTCCTCGCATCCGCGAGCTCGCACCTGCTGCCCTTTTTTGCGCAAGTGCGATAACACCAGCAACCCAGCTGCTTCCGCTCCTCCTCCAAATCCAAATTCAATCAGTTAAGCATCCAAAATTCACCCGAGGCCCTCGGGACCCCGTACGAATATACCAACAAGTTCCATAACATAACACGGACCTACTCGAGGCCTCAAATCATATCAAATCAAAATCTATGAAATTTGAACTTTCAAATTCTATATCTTGTGCCGAAACATACCAAATCAATCCGGAATGACTTCAAATTTTGCACATAAGTCATAAATGACACAACGAAGCTATTCAAATTTTCAGAATAATATTTCGATCCCGGTATCAAAAAGTCAACCCCCCGGTCAAACTTTCCAAAATTAAATTTTCGGCATTTCAAGCCTAATTCAACTACGGACTTCCAAATAATTTTTCAAACGTGCTCCTAAGTCCGAAATCACCAGATGGAGCTATTGGATTCATTAAAATTAAATTGCGAAGTCGTTTACTCATAAGTCAATATCCGGTCAACTATTTCAACTTAAGCTTCCAACATGAAAATTCATCCTTCCAAGCTAACTCCAAAATACCTTAAAACCAAAACCGACAATTCACATAAGTCATAATACCTCGTAGGAAGTTATTCAAGACTTCAAATAGTTGAAAGGAGCGTAAATGCTCAAAACAACCGGTCGGGTCGTTACAATATCACATATGCAGTTCACGTGCTAATAATAAAACCATCACATTTTCCCCAGCACTTCATGCCCACGTTTCATATCTCAACTGCACGGACAATTCACGTGCCAATATCATCATTATTTACTCACGGCACCTCGTGCCCACATTTATTTTCATAATCCGCCTGCCAATAGCCACAGACTTCCAATTTCAACATAAATCAGACTATTATCAATTTACCAACAACAAGACAAATTGCATAAGGTAGAAAAATAAACACAAGGTAAATCACAACATCATATAAAAATGACAAATGCAACCACTCCACATCATCACATATCATCCTTGACAATAGCCACCCTTATCTCTCCTATAGCCACCCTTATCACTCCTATAATAGCCTCCCTTATCCCTCCGCCCTGACAATATCAATAGCCACCCTTATCCCTCCTATAGCCACCCTTATCTCTACTATAGCCACCTTTATTACTCTGCCCAGACAATATCCCAACACACATAACAATAGTGAAATGCCACCCTTATACCCACATAATATCAACAGTGGAATGTCACCCTTATATCCTCAAAATAATAACTCAACAATTTACACAGAATATTATCACGGTAACATAACAAAAATCAATTCATAACACAATTTTCCCAATGGCCACAACCAATTCCAACGGTATAACAAATCAATTAATTTCACAACAAATAGCCGAAGGCTCCACACATTGTGTATAACACCTAAAAAAAATCAACCGAGATAGAAATTATTCAGCATAGGGCAACGCCTTCATTAATCCAAATTCTCAATAATTATATAAACACCTCTTCTTAAGCTCATTTAATTAATTATTTGCAGAGAAAAAATACATAATGAAATTAAATTCCAAGAAATATCAAACCTTCAAACTCACGGAATTCACATAAATATACAGGTAACATTCACATCAAATCGTCATATAAAAACAAATTCAATAAATGCGAATTGAGGTATGGAATATAGATGATTAAATAAATGTCAACAATTATCCAATTTACTACACAATATGTCCAAGACTTTAACTCAGTAAATTTTTCACATATAAGTCCGAGTACGTACTCGTCATCTCGCGTACACGGCTTTTCACATTTCACAAATGGCACATAAGACTCGATGCCTAAGGGGTAACTCCCCCACTCAATGTTAGGCAAGATACTTACCTTTTTAAAGTTATGCTGATTTTCCAAAATCGCCTTCTTGCTTGAATTGACCTCCAGACAGCTCAAGTCTATCCAAATTAATTGTACAACTTCATTAAAATTCATCAGAAATAATTCCGGATAATAATACGCTGACTTAAAATTTTATTCCAAAAAATCAACAAAAGTCAACGCGGGGCCCGCCTCTCGGAACCCAACATAATTTTCATGAAATCCGAATACCCATTCCGATACGAGTTCAAATTCCGATAACAACTCGACCTCCAAATCTTAAATTTTTGTTTTTGGAAGATTTTGCAAATATCTTGATTTCTTCCATTTAAATACGAATAAAAGGATGAATATAACCATTGATTCATGAAATATAATCACTTCAGGATATAGAACACTTATCCCACCCAAGCTTGTGAAAACTCCCTCCAGAATCGCCCAAATCTGAGCTCCAAAAATTCCAAAACGAAAATGGCAAAAATGACCAAGTTCAATCCTTATGTTTCTGCCCAGTTTCGCACCTGCAGAGTGCTTCCATGCTTTTGCGTGCTCTCTTTTGCGAGAAAAATCATGCTTCTGTGAAAGTTTACTGCCCAATCGACCCTCGTATTTGCGAGAATCGCAAGTGCGAGGCAGTGTCCGCTTCTGCGCGCATGGCCGCTTCTGCGGTTGCCTTTGCGCTTCTGCGCTTGTGCTTCTACGCACCAGTTGCCACTTCTGTGGCCTTCTCATATCCTCCTCTTTAGTCACTTCAGCGAAAATCATCTCGCTTCTGCGATGGTCGCACCTGCGCCCATAATTCCGCAGGTGCGATTCCAACATCTGCTACCATTTTCCAGCAGTTTCCTTCAAGTCCAATTTGCGTCGTTAACCTACAGAATCCACCGGAGGCCCTCGGGACCTTAACCAAATATACCAACATGTCCCAAAATACAATACAAACTTAGTTGAGGCTTCAAACCACGTCAAACAATGCCGAAATTACGAATCGCGTATGAATCAAATTATGAGTTTTCAAATCTTTCAACTTCTATATTTTGCGCCGAAACGTATCAAATAAATCCGGAATGACTTCAAATTTTACACACAAGTCATAAATGACGTAATGGGGCTATTCCAATTTCCGGAATTGAAATCCAACCTCGTTATCCAAAATTCAACCTTCGGTCGGACTTTCCAAAAATCTTCTATTTTTCAACTTTCGCCAAAATGTGTTGAATTGTCCTACGGACTTCCATATCGAATCCAAACATACTCCTAAGTCCGAAATCACCATACGAAGCTATTGACATCATCAAAATTCCATTCTGGGTTCTTTTACTCAAAACTCAACTCTCTGGTCAACTCTTTCAATTTAAGCTTCTAAATAAAAATTGTTCTTTTAATTTAATTTCGAAACTTCCAAAAATCAAACTCGACCTCACCCGCGGGTCATAATGCATATTACGAAGCTGATCGAGACCTTAAGTCACTGAACGGGGTGTTTATTATTAAAACAACAAATCGGGTCATTACATTCTTCCCATTTTAAACATACGTTCGTCCTCGAACATGCCAAGAATCTTTCTGATGACATTAAATTACTGAGTGCATTATTTCACACATACTCACGGGTGATTCTACGTCACCGTAAATTTAACAGGGGTCCGAAAACATCACCTCAGTGGAGATTATTTATTTTATTCACACTTATAAGCCTTTAGGTCAATTCTTTAACACTCATAATAAATTTTGAATTCCTGACATCAATACACGGTATTAGTCTCAATCGGCTGTAGCAATTTGTGCCTACGCACACATCATACATATGTCCATGACCACATCTCTGGTCATAATAGCTGTTTATAATTAATTTTAACAGCATCTTCAATTGATCTCATATTCACAAAAATCTCATTTCAACTTTTCGTAACACTGACAGCAACACGCGAGGCATGAATACCTCATAATTATTTACCCGAATTAACAAGTCACATTTAACGCCGCCTGGGCACCTACCTTATAGGCTAAAACACAATGTTTACAGCATGAATATGGCTAAATATATACAGAAAAATATACAAGAATTATCAAATAAGCCAAACAGGCACGACTCCCTATTTATACTATAGTATAAATTTAATTTCACAAAGGGAGAATTTAAACTCATAAAAATATTCACCACAAGGACCTCGTCCTTATATAACTTCCACCGCGTCTTGTAGCTCGTTTAAATATTTCACACCATATATAAAAAAGAAATGCAAGGATCTCGTCCTCAACTCTGAGTCACAAGTATTTTGCACATTGTGCCAACTAAAATTTTTCAATTTCATTCTTTCTTCTTTTCAATAAATGTCGTAAACAATTTTCTCAACACATAATGAACCCTCATCCCGGTAGGGCACATAATTCATAAAAATTGAATTCAATTATTCCGAAATCACATCGAAATCCACTGTGTGAGTAATAAAAGTCACATTTGGACTTATAGCCCTCAATGGTGTACACAAATAAAAATGATAGACACGGGCTAACATCATCAACCCTCCCAATAGGGATAAACATGTAAGTAGGTCACAAAATTACGAAGCTCACCCATAAGCAGATCATAACAGGAGGACTCACCTCAATATTCAGAATCGAATCAAATTAAGGGAAAATACCCTTTTTTTATAATAAATCAGGATCATACCTGTAACGACACTCTCCGGTGTAGTGGCCTCTGCCATACCATAGCAAATA
This sequence comes from Nicotiana tabacum, assembly GCF_000715075.1. Taxonomy (NCBI): domain Eukaryota; kingdom Viridiplantae; phylum Streptophyta; class Magnoliopsida; order Solanales; family Solanaceae; genus Nicotiana; species Nicotiana tabacum. The sequence goes on along the minus strand of NC_134094.1, from coordinate 23,399,540 downwards.
TATCAACGGGCAGGGTCTCCCCCTCTAGGGAGCCATCTACCTGTCTGTCCTCCACCTCTAACTAGCTGTGTACGTGGAGTAGTAACTACATTGGGGCCCATAGACTGAGTGTTCTGATGAAATCCACCTCTCTTAAGTTTGGGACAATCTCTCATGATATGCCTAGTATCATCACACTCATAACAACCCCTCTGAGGTCACGGCTGCTCGTACTGAGTCTGTGCCGGATAACTGGAATAACCACTGTAAGAATCTCGTGTCGGTGGTGCACTATAAGAACTTACTGGAGCACCCCGAGTAATCAGATGTGCGGACTGAGCTGGTCGACTGCTCGAGACTCCGCTATAATGGGTCATAACTGAAGAGTAAAATTCATTGAACCCTCCAGAGCTTCGAGACCTTTTGGTCTCCTTAGACTCTTTTTCCTCACTTAGAACACCCTCAATCCTCCTCGCAATCTTCACTACTTGTTGAAATGGAGTATCAATTTACAACTCTCGAGCCATGCATATTTTAAGATCATAATCGAGCCCCTCAATGAATCTGTGAACTCGCTCTCTAACAATAGGAACTAAGATAGGTACATGACGAGCTAATTCACTGAACCTGATAGCATATTCTGACACTGTCATAGTGCCCTGACGCAACTGTAAGGACCCGACCGGTCGTTTTGAGCTCTAGAGTTTTGTTCAATGGTTTGAGTCCATGAGAAACTTCACTTCAGGTAGTATGACTTGTATGCGTGGTCAGAATTGAAATTTCGGAAGTTCATAGTTGATTTGAAAAGAAAATTCTCATTTCGGAAGCTTTAAGTTAAAAGAATTGACTAAGATTGGATTTTTGAGTAAACGATCTCGGAATCGGGATTTGAAGGTTCTAATAGGTTTGTATGATGAATTCGGACTTGGGCGTATGTCCAGATCGGTTTTTGGATGACCTGGGAGCGTTTCGGCGCCTATTATGGAAGTTGGCATTTTGGAAGAATTTAATAAATTTGGGTTGAAGTGCATTTCAATGTTATCAATGTATGTTTGGGATTCCGAGTCTGGGAATAGCTCCGTATGGTGATTCTGGTATTGGGAGCGCATCTGGAATCGGATTCGGAGGTCCGTAGGTCATTTTGGATTCATTTGGCTAAAGCAAGAAATTTGAAGGTTTTTGAGAAGTTTGACCGTAAGTGGACTTTTTGGTATTGGGATCGAAATCTGATTCCGAAAGTTGGAGTAGGTCCGTAATGCCAAATGTGATTTCTGTGAAAAATTTGAGGTCAATCGGACGTGATTTGATAGGTCTCGACATCAATTGTAGAAGTTTGGAATTTCAAAGTTTATTAAGTTCGAATTGGAGGGTGATTTATGATTTCGATGTTGTTTGATGTGACTTGAGGCCTCAAGCAGGTCTGTGTTATGTTATTGGACTGGGTGGTGTGATTGGACGAGGTCCCGGGGGCCTCGGGTGAGTTTCGGAGTGGCTTCGCAGTGTTTTGTTAAGAAGTTGGATTGATGGTTCTGGTGTGATCGCATTTGCGATGTAATGGTCACAAAAGCAAACATCGTAATTGCAAGGAGGGGTCCACATTTGCGAAGGGTGGGAATTTTCTAAGGGGTTTGCATTTGCGAATAATTTATCGCTTTTGCGGACCTGTCCCCTTTGCATTTGCAAAGATCTTGGCTTCGCATTTGCGATGCATTTGTCGCAAATGCGACCATCTCATTTGCGAGCCAGATGTCGCAAATGCGATATCTGCAACTAGAGCCAAGGGTTTTTATTCCGAGAGTTAGCATATTTCCCTCATTTCCCACTTGGACTTAGGTGATTTGTGAGAGCATTTTGAGAGGGAGTTCCATCACCATCAAGAGGTAAGTGATTTCTTCTAGTTGTGAGTTAAATGCAAGGTTTATATATGGATTTAGACATGAAAATTTATAGAAATTTGGGATTTCTAAGAAAAACCTAGAAATTGGTATTCTTAGATTTTGATCACGAATTTGGGCATGAAATTGAGAATAAATTATATATTTGAATTCGTGAGGCTATGGGTAATGGTTATCTTTGAACATTTTCGGAATCCGGGCACGTGGGCCCGAGGGTGATTTTATCAACTTTTGGAACGGAGTTGGAAATGTTTATAAAATGATTAATTAAGAGTATTAGAGTATATTTTGATTCGGTTGCATCATATTTGACTAGTTTTGGAGCGACGAGCATCAGTTGAAATTGTCGGAGCGACCTTGGAGCCGGTTATGAAATTGCGGAGCAAGGTAAGTCTCCTTTCTAACCTTGTAAGAGGGAATTTATCCCATAAGTGAAATAAATCACTGTGTGCTCCTATTTGTGGGGGCTATGTACGCACGGGTGATGAGAGTCCGTGCGTAGCTACAATTATGCCTAAGTTCGGGTAGTCTAGGACCCAAAAGCATGCTTTACTTGTAATATTTGAAATCTGTTGTCAATTTAAAATGCTTAAATCATATCAAACTATGTTAATAAATTTTTAAAAGGCTAGACATCATTTTCTTGACTTTTAGAAGAGAAATTTGCCTTTTTCCTTGGATAATTGCCCCTTGATGAATTCTTGATTGATTATTTGAATGTGTTATCTTTTGTGGAACGGGCCTCGGTAGATTAAATAGATGCATCTATGGTTCGCGCCATTCAACCCTCTGGAATTGCGCAATTTAAATAATTATTGGATCGGGTCGTACGACCTCAACATGACTTACGGATCCTTGTATTGCTTGCCTTGAAATTTATAAATAACGATATTTCCTCCCTGGTCTGAGATAAACTGATAATTGGATATTGCCTCATTGGCCGGAGATATAATCGTTAAATAGTGGGAGATAAAATTTTGAGATTCCTTAATTATGAAAGAACTATTTACTTACTTCAGAATAATTGGCTTGCAACCGTATTAATTAATCCATGTATAATTTAATGATATTATTCCATTTATTTATAGCCCATAGTAAGTGTCGAAGTCGACTCCTCGTCACTACTTCTTCGGGGTTAGGCGAGATACTTACTGGGTACACGTTGATTTATGTACTCATACTACACTTGCTGCACATTTTTGTGCAGGTACATATATGTTTAGCGGCCTTGTGGGAGCAGAAGCGCGATTATGGCGGGGACTTAGGGGAGCTGCATTCTATACGACGCTCCGCATCCAGCAGAGTCTCCTTCAGAGTATTGTACTTTCCTTCCTGTCCAAATTTGTATTCCGGACAGTTACTGTATTTTATTTTAAATTCCTAGAAAAGGCTCATGCACTTGTGACACCGGGTTCTGAGATGATTATGGGATGTTCAGTATTGAAATTGGAAAACATTGTTATTTATTCTGTAAATACATCTTTTACTTGATAAATTGAAGTGAACTACCAATTTCAAAAATATTAAAATAAGAATTTAATTGACTATTTAGTGTTGTCTTGCCTGACAGTGGTGTCCGGTGCCATCACGACCTTTAACAGATATTGGGTCGTGACAACATGGTATCAGAGCACTAGGTTCACTTAGGTATCACGAGTCATGAGCAAGTCTAGTAAAGTCTTTTGGATCGGTACGGAGACGTCTGTACTTATATTTGAAAGGCTACAGGGCTGTTAGGAGCACTTCCCTTCTTGATTCCTCATCGTGCAATCTGATTCCTTTGAAGCTTTTTCCTTCATTTCCTTCCCAATCATTCTTATGCGAAGTGAAGCGCTTGCTATCAATCGAGAATTGAGGAATTTTAACGGTACTAGAGATGTGGTGCGGGATGTTTCTCCCTGCGTAGTCGACTGGGCTATTGTCAAAAGCCTAGTGGAAGGATATTCTGTCATTTTAGCTCAGTAGTTATACTTCTGAGAGCTTTGAGTCTATGCACAGGTTGCTATGATGCTCATGAGTTGTTATCGCACAGTATTGATGTGATGGTAGGATGCTTGCCTATGTCTTAGGGCAGTGAATGACTTGAAAGAAGATTTACTCCATGCATGATTCAGAGACTCAGTATTTTACTTCCGACGGAGGAAAGGCAATCGAACCAAGAACGTCCAGATTTGGATTAATGGAGTAACGAGGCTTGGTATTTTTGAGCGTAGTAGAGTTCTCAAATTGTGATGTGGTGTCATCGTCCTTGTTGAACGCGTTAAGGTTCGCCGATGTTATGGCCTTCTTTAATTTGCTTTTGGGGTAGGGTACTGTGAAATTGTGCTGGAGATGCGGTTGTCATAGATAATAGAGTGTAGCGGTTTCAGAATCGGATTGGTACTTCTAGTATTGATGGCTCAAGAAAGAGGATTTTCTAAGAGGTTTAAAGTTAGTAGCGATCTGTTGGTTCAAGTTCTACATAGGTAGATTTTGATTTAAGGCAACAACTGGGCGGCAAAGAATGAGGAAAGGCATGTGGGAGTTGCCTTGCGGTGGATAAACTTATAGAAGGCCAAGCGTGAGAAACAGGAGTCGGGTAGTTACTTAAAGGAGTGAGTTTGACCAAAGTGGGAGAGTGGCAGAGTAGCACGTGGGTTCTGTGATAGGATAGCTACACACCTTGAGGAAAGTTTAGAGTGATTTGGGAATTATGGTGGACGGTGATTGGGTCTATGGACTTAATTTGAGATATTGGCTATTATATGGCGGGAGATTGGATACGACAGAAAGGAGTTGCTTGATATGAAGAAGGTTACAACATGACTTTGGATTGGAATGTATTGTCGCACCTTTAGTTGACATCCATGAGGAGTGAACGGACTGGCGGAGCTGGTGAATGAGCCCAGACTCGGGATGGTCTAATAATTTCGTAGTAATTATACCCAGTGCAGCGAAGTTGGAATATGTCGGCATGAAATTTCCACAGGTGGGTTATCTCCTGTGAGCAGGTTAGCGGCCGCGTGGTGTTGACGAAGCTTCTGCAAAGCATTCTACTGGCTACCCGATATGAGATTTAATATGTAAATGTGGCTAGTGGTTCAGAATGTTTATTAAAGGTTAATGGAAGGATTTCGAGGAATTTGGCGGGTTGATTGTGCTAGATCACGTCAATAAAGGAATAATCTTGGTGGGTTTCAGGTTTATGCAATAGTAGCTTCAAGCTAAGTGGGAGAGTTCCACCGCCTACAGTTGGATTGCATGGTCGTCTATTTGTAAGATTTTTGGTTATCGTCATATTGATGGGTTATTATGACTAAGGAAATATAACATCAGTGGTAATTTGAGCAAGCGATTTGAGGAATGTGTGCTATAGTTGGCCTTACAGATTCATGCTCAGGCTTTGGTCAGGAATTTCTGCTTCGTGTAGAGGCGAGTTACAAGGAAGATGATTTGTCTAGGTGCTTCTTTGAAAGGGTGCTCATGTGCTAGCAGAGCCTTGGAGTTGATTATATTCGGGACCAAGTTAGAGTGGGTGACTCCCAATAACGGTCCTAGTAAATTCAAAAGTTAAGATGTGGTGTCTAAGGATTTTGAGTCCATAGTATGGTTGAATATCGAGCTTTTACAACGGATTATGATAAAAGTGACTTGGAGTGTTCTATGTTATCTTCGGTATGCGGTGTAGCAATGGAAGAATGGGAGAAATTAACCTCGGAATCGTAAAGGAAATATTAGAATGGGTGTACCAGTTGAAGATGCGGATGTGCGCACAAGGAGGGTGTGAGATGGTTCGTGGGTTTTGGGGACAATGTGGTCTCGTGAGATGGGGTCATTCAGGATGAGTGCGAATTAAGTTAGTTATATTGATAAGGGAGTTGTTGTTAGTTCTAAGGAAGATCCAGAGTAAACTAGGAGAAGTCGGGTTTGGTTAGCAATGGTTGAATCGACATAATGATGGAAATGATCAGCTCCTTCAGCGTGTTGGGTTATTCATGTGATTTATGACGGTACGTGCGAGGTTTGACGGTCGCCATAACTGATCTTATTCGGAGGCTTTCGTGTATTATAGCTTGTTATGTGCAGATGGATCCCGAAAGGGTTATGGTGGTTTAGACCACTACTTGAGGTTGGTATTTCTAAAGATATGAGGATTCAGTTGCGTGTTGAGATGGTTCTCTTGGAATGAGTTAAGTAAAAATGTTCTATGTGGTGAAGTGTTACCCTATTAGTTGTTCGGAGGTTAAGATGAAATTCTTGTACTCTTGCGCATTGGCATGATTAAGTGCAGTGATCGGCATGGGATTCGGAAGTTGAGGATCAAGGTTGCAGTTTGGTGTCGACAAGAATGTCAAGAGCTCGGATGAGCAGGAAAGGATTTAGATAGTTAGAGTAAGATGTTATTGTCTTTGGCGCCACCTGAGATCGGTACCTAGTGTGAAGAGGCTTGGCATACAGTATGTGGATTCTTGAATTTGTTTTACATCGATTGGTGCGGCCGGTAGTATGAATGTACAGACTTGTTACCTGGTGTGGAAGGTCATGGGAGCATATCCCACGGGAAGATTGTATAAGTGTGACATCTAGTCACTTGGTTGATTGAAGAATGGAAACCAAGTATGAAGATTTTGGTAATATCGCTAATTGGGAATTTATGCCTGGAGGGCGCTCGGTTCATTTGGTTGTGGACTGTGGAAGTTTGTTCCGGTTATAATGGTTGTTCTTATGTGTTATGGGAAAAATGGGGTATTATGGATCCCTGAAAGGTTATTGGCCTAGTACGGTGAGATCAGAATTGGCTTGAGGTCTGTGGATGGATTTAAATGTGAATATGGGCTCTATGTTAGGCCAGATGTGTTCATTTCAGCATAGCGCTCCCTTATGGAGGAGTATTCGGACGTTGGACGTCATTTTGTCGACGGCTATTTTATGTAATACTATATTATCCCGTGTGAGTTGTGAAACAGCTTGTTAATTTCATGTGTGTTGAGGTTCCGCGTAGCGATGGTGTTATGTGAGAAGGATAGCTCTCGAGAATCAGATCATATATCTCACCTTAGTTGTGCTTGAGTTTTGTAGCATATGGCGCTGTCGGTCCTCCCCAGAGATTGTATTATGCACTTAGCGTACTTGTGTCTGATATTCGCATATTTTGTAGTAATGAGAATTCTAGCTCGGTAAGTATATCCTTATATAGATTTTATTTTTATATCGAGTTGCGCGCCGCAATAGTGTGATGTTGAGTACAGTCCCCCATATTCTATTTTGTGTGTTTTGTGTCCCATTTTCTGAGGAAGGTTCATAACACTTTTCGGTTGTCTAATTAGTTACGCGGGTTGAGTAATCCTTTCCAGAGATTCATTTTCCTTATGTGTCACGTTCGAGTTTGTAGCTTATTGGCACATCGCGGCAACATATGAGACTTTTTGTCATGTTTGGGGTGGCTTGTTGCCTGAGCGGCTTATACTGGGTGAGACGAGATTTTGGATCTGGGATCAGTGCGATCGGATTATATGAAGTATATTAAAGAGCAATTATCATTATTTGGTACATAATGAGGTGATGATTCTAGTCAAGAGGGGAGATTCAATGGTTTGATAACTCGACAGTTGGTTACGAATTTGTACACATCTTTTCCGTTATGGAGGTATTGCAAGAGTTGGAGCAAGACTTATATATGCCATGAGGTGCATTGTGAGCATTGAGTTCGTGAAATTTCGGCTATTATGATCAGAGAAAGTTATTATGGTCATGTGAATGTTGCGGTGCATGGTGCGAATTCAGCAAAGGTATGCAGTCATGTTCTAGTACATCTTGTGGTGATTGATACGGTGTTTGTCTGTTGGAAGCAAGCCTGGCAGAGAATTTCGGATGTTGGAACTGGGCTCTAAGGCTTATTTTCCTAAATAAAAGAGAATATATTCAGATTTGATCAAGCTAATGTGCTCAACTGAGTTGTGGTAGCACGGGTAGGTGCACGAAGTGTTAAACAGTGATTTCGGACAACTCCAGCACAGTTCTTAGCATGTTCGAGGACGAACATATGTTTAAGTGGGGGAGAATGTAACGACCCGATCGGTCGTTTTGAGCTCTAGCACGTCGTTCAGCAGTTTAAGGCCATGAGCAACTTCACTTCAGGTATTATGACTTGTACGCGTGGCCGGAATTGAAATTTCGGAAGTTCAGAGTTGATTTGAAAAGAAAAATCTTATTTCGAAAGCTTTAAGTTGAAAGAATTGACTAAGGTTGGATTTTTGAGTAAATGAAATCGGAATCGGGATTTGAAGGTTCCAACAGGTTTGTATGATGAATTTGGACTTGGGCGTATGTCCGGATCGAGTTTTGGATGACCCGGGAGCGTTTCAGCGCCTATTGTGGAAGTTGGAATTTTGGAAGAATTTCATAAATTTGGGTTGAAGTGCATTACCATGTTATCAATGCCCGTTTGGGATTCCGAGTCTGGGAATAGCTCCATATGGTGATTCTGGTATTGGGAGCCCGTCCGGAAGCGGATTCGGAGGTCCGTAGGTCATTTTGGAGTCATTTGGCTAAAGGTAGAAATTTGAAGGTTTTTGAGAAGTTTGACCGGAAGTGGACTTTTTGATATCGGGGTCCGAATCCAATTCCAGAATTTGGAGTAGGTCCGTAATGTCAAATGTGACTTGTGTGCAAAATTTGAGGTCAATCGGACGTGATTTGATAGGTCTCGGCATCGATTGCAGAAGTTTGGAATTTCAAAATTCATTAAGTTCGAATTGGAGGGTGATTCGTGATTTTGATATTGTTTGATGTGATTTGAGGCCTCGAGAAGATCCGTGTTATGTTATTGGACTGGTTGGTAAGATTGGACGGGGTCCCGGAGGCCTCGGGTGAGTTTCAGAGTGGCTTCAGAGTGTTTTGTTAAGAAGTTGGATTGCTAGTTCTGGTGTGATCGCATTTGCGGTGTAATGGTCACAAATGCGAACATCGCAATTGCGAGGAGGGGTTCGCATTTGCGAAGGGTGGGAATTTTCTGAGGGATTTGCATTTGCGAACAATTTGTCACTTTTGCGGACCTGTCCCCTTTGCATTTGTGAAGATCTTGGTCGCAATTGCGAATTGGGCAGGGGCAACTTGGTTTCGCATTTGCAATGCATTTGTCGCAAATGCGACCATCGTATTTGCGAGCTAGATGTCACAAATGCAACATCTGCGATTGGAGCCAAGGGCTTTTATTCCGAGACTTAGCCCATTTTCCTCATATCCTACTTGGACTAAGGCGATTTTTGAGAGCATTTTGAGAGGGGGTTCCATCACCATCAAAAGGTACGTGATTTCTTCTAGTTCTGAGTTAAATAAAAGGTTTATATATGGATTTAGACATGAAAATTTGTAAAAAATTGGGATTTTGAAGAAAAACCTAGAAATTGGTACTCTTGGATATTGATCACGAATTTGGACATGAAATTGAGAATAAATTATATATTTGAGTTCGTGAGGCTATGGGTAATGATTATCTTTGAAAATTTTCGGAATTCGGGCAAGTGGGCCTAAGGGTGATTTTATCAACTTTTCGAATGGAGTTGGAAATTTTTATAAAATGATTAATTATGAGTATTAGAGTATACTTTGATTCGGTTGCGTCATATTTGACTAGTTTTGGAGCGACAAGCATCAGTTGAAATTGTCGGAGCGTCCTTGGAGTCGGTTATGAAATTTTGGAGCAAGGTATGTCTCCTTTCTAACCTTGTAAAAGGGAATTTACCCCATAGATGAAATAAATCACTGTGTGCTCCTATTTGTGGAGGCTACGTACGTACGAGGTGACGAGAGTCCGTGCGTAGCTACTATTATGCCAAAGTTCGGGTAGTCTAGGACCCAAAATAATGCTTTACTTGTAATATTTGAAATCTATTGTCAATTTAAAATGCTTAAATCATATCGAACTGTGTTAATAAATTTCTAAAAGGCTAGACATCGTTTTCTTGACTTTTAAAAGAGAAATTTGCCTTTTTCCTTGGATAATTGCCCCTTGATGAATTGTTGATAGATTATTTGAATGAGTTATCTTTTGTGGAACGGGTCGAACGCCTCGGTAGATTAAATAGATGCATCTATGGTTCACGCCATTCAACCCTCTGGAAGTGCACAATTTAAATAGTTATTGGATCGGGCCGTACGACCTCGACATAACTTGCGCATGCTTGTATTGCTTTCCTTAATTATGAAAGAACTGTTTGCTTACTTCAGAATAATGGGCTTGCAGCCGTATTAATTAATCCATGTCTAATTTAATGATATTATTCCATTTATTTATAGCCCATAGTAAGTGTCGAAGTCGACCCCTCGTCACTACTTCTTCGGGGTTAGGCGGGAAACTTACTAGGTATGCATTGATTTACGTACTCATACTACACTTGCTGCACAGTTTTGTGCAGGTACACATATGTTTAACGGCCTTGTGGGCGCAGAGGCGCGATTATGGCAGGGACTTAGGGGAGCTGCATTCTATACGACGCTCCACAGCCAACAGAGTCTCCTTCAGAGTATTGTACTTTCCTTCATGTCCAAATTTGTATTCCGGACAGTTACTGTATTTTATTTTAAATTCCTAGAAACGGCTCATGCACTTGTGACACCAGGTTCTGGGATGATTATGGGATGTTCAGTAATGAAATTGGAAAACATTGTTATTTATTCTGTAAATACATCTTTTACTTGATAAATTGAAGTGAATTTACGATTTCAAAAATATTAAAATGAGAATTTTAATTGACTATTTAGTGTTGGCTTGCCTGACAGTGGTGTCTAGTGCCATCACGACCTTTAACGGATATTGGATCATGACAGCAACCGTTCAAACTCTGTGCGCCATGCATCCCGGAGAGTTTGGGGAACAAACTCTTTCAAAAATATTTCTGAAAATTGAGCCCAAGTTTGTGGTATTGCATCGGCTGGTCTACCTTCTTCGTAAACTTCCCACCACTGATACGTTGCGTCTGACAGCTGAAATTTTGTAAAGGCAACTCCGCTCACTTTCACAATACTCATGGTGCGGAGAATACGGTGACATTTTTCTAGAAATCCTTGGGTATCCTCTGAAGTCGTGCCACTGAAAGCAGGTGGACTATACCTCTTAAATCTCTCAAGTCTCTTTTGTTCTTCTTCTGATGCCCCTGGCATGACCTCAAGCTGAACCGGAATAACATGTCGTACCGGTACGTTGGGCGCCATCACGGCCTATAGGGGAAATTGGGTCTGACAACTTTTGTGTTGTACTTCTTTATTTTTTGTCATAGTTTTTAGTTTTGGATATCAAAGTCTTTTACATTGATGTAGTATTATGTTTAAATTGTATACCTATAGATATTAATGGTTTGTGTTATTTCAACTAATGTTAGTATAACAATATTAATTTTCAGCTATTAGAAATATTTTGTACATTTTTCTTAGATATTGCCGGTATTTCGCGCAGCGTAATGGAATCAAATTTGGAAAAACAATGTATCCCAATAAATAACCTTAAACCTTATGATGTTGAATGGGTAATTAAGGTATTGGTTATTCGAAGAGGACCACTAATAAAATAAAAGAACGACAAAGGAGAGGGTTCATAATGAGCACAAAACACAATACAAAATTACTGCTCGTTTGTCAAAGAAACTATAGTATAATTATTATCAACACATGGATTGGATTTAAACAGTGTTTGAATAATATTCAGTTGATTACTATCTAGAATAATTAACACTTGATTTGATGATTATCAACTACGATTAACTAATAAAAATTAAGCAATTTACAATTGATTACAAAATACATCATATGAGCAACGGAGAAACATCAATGAGAGAAATAATGGTAATTGGCTAGATAGGTGCAAGATAATTGACTCGAGATCCAGTTCTTGAGTTAGTTCACTCTATAATACTGTGGATTCTCACGAATTCAATAGATAATTAGATTACACTTAAAGTTAATGCTACTCTTTTGATTAAACGTCAATTTCATTAATTAATCCAATTGAAGTGGGGTGAACAATTGCAATGAATAAAATAATGGTTATGGTCTAAAGGGTAACTTCTCACGAATATTTTCCTATTTTCTAGTTCGATTAACAATTCAAGAGGTTCTTTTGATTACCTATTTGAATCACGAATTTAAACTAGAGCATAAGAGGTAAATAAATTCAATATCAAGCTCCTATTTCGATTAAGCAAAATAAGAAATAACTCCACAGTACGAATTAAAACTCCAATAATTATCAAGAATCGAATCCCTAATCAAGTTATCAAAACACCGCATTTGTCAACACCCTAATTGAAATTACTCCATAACTATGGAAAAAGTCATCTCAATAAGGTTTAACAAAAAAGAAAACATCAATTCTAATGATTCGATACGAACTCTCGTATTGCACCGATCGTTGGTTGATATCTTGATGAATTCATGTGTCTTCTTGCCTAGTTGCTTCTCCAACTTTCGTAGGTCAAAAGTTCCTTCAAAAATGTATCTTGGTGTATTTATACCATATAGGAATGGGCCAGAACGAAACTACCCTTTCCTAGCCGAAACAGGAAATAATTCTAACAAAATTGTACATGCGCGCTTGTGAGGATCTTCAAAGAGCAGACTTTTTGTAAAGCAACAACTTTTACACAGCCGCGCCGCACCATGCGTGCAGCAGTGTTATTTTCTCAGAGTAATTCTTTTCGTCCACTTTTTCACATTCGGACTTGATCATCGACCCCCGAACGTGATCCCGGCTTAATTTCTTAGGCTTCTACTCGGACTTCAAAGCTCCAACTTGTTCGATTTTGCTCCAAATTAACTTTTTAACTCGGAATCACTTTCTACAACGTATAAAGCACGTAATAGGTGTAATTAACTATCATTTAAGCTCAAACACACATAAAATACAGTAATTAGAGTGCAATACTACCATCAATTTGTGTTGGCATTTAACATTTGTTGACGAAGAGGTAGACTTCTTTTGTATATTTATTTTGATATAATTTTTCACTTATTCGTATTATTTTTAATTAATCTAAGTTATGTTTATATTAATTTATAGGGGAAACAAATTCAGGCACTATTCAATAAAAATGTTGAAGATTGGAAAAAATTATTTCAACGGAATAAAAGCTATTACACTATAAATGGTCGCGTGAAGGCTACTCATTCTACCAATTATCTGGGCACAAGGAGTTGCAAATATGTTTTAGCAATTATACTACAGTTACGAAATGCACCAGCCACTTTTCGACCACATAATTTTTGAATAATTTTTTATCTTTAGAAGAGGCAACAAAATCCACTATCAGAAAATTATTTGGTAATTTCCTTCTCGCTATCTTTTGATAATACATTGGATATTCTCATTTTAATGTATGTAAGTATTTCACATTAATTCCTTTAATAGTTACTTTGTAACATACATGTGATTTGTCTTAATACTTTTCACAGACGTAATGTAATGACCCAACCTGACATTTTGCTTTCTAGAACCCCGTTTTCCTAATTTAGACTCCCCGTATGTGCGTTTACTAGTTTATAACTTGTGGGGATGTGTAACGACCCGACCGATCATTTTGGTAATTAGCGCCCCATTTGGCGGCTTAAGGTCTCGAGAAGCATCGTAATGTGCATTATGACTTGCGTCTATGGTCGAGATTGGTTTTCAGATGATTCAAGAATAATTGAAAGAACAATTTTTATTTTTGAAGCTTAAATGAAAAGAGTTGACCGGAGTTTGACCTTTGAGGAAACGACTCTAGAATGGAATTTTCATGGTTTCAATAGCTTTGTATGGTAATGTTGGACTTAGGCGTGCATCCGGATTTGGATTTGGAGGTCTGTAGGGTAATTTGATGCATTTTGGCGAAAATTGGAAAGTTAAATTTTTGGAAGGTTGAGAAGTTTAACCGATAGTTGACTTTGGTTCTATCGGGATCGGAATGCGACTTCGAGAGTTGTATTAGCTCCGTTATGTCATTTGGAACTTGTATGCAAAATTTGGCTTTATTTCGAGTTGATTTGATATGTTTCGGTGCGAGTTTTAGAAGTTAGAAGATTTGGAAATTTATAAGTTTTATTCGTGGTGAGATTTGTAGTTTCGATGTTGTTTGATGTGATTTGAGACCTCGAGCGGGTACGTGTTATGTTATAGGACTTGTTGGTATATTCAGACGGGGTCTTGAGGGGCTCAGGTGAGTTTCAGACGAGCTTCGGATCAATTGTAGCATTGTGAGGCTGGATTGGGCTGAGTTCTGGTATGGTCGCACCTGCGGACCACTGCATGCAGGTGAGATGGTCGTAGGTGTGAAGATGAAGGCGCAGAAGAGAGAAAGGATGGGCTTGGTAGTCTTCGCAGATACAAAAATTAGTGCGCATTTGCGGCTCAGCATAAGCGAAATATTGGACACAGAGGCGAGCTGGAGCGCAAAAGCGATTTGGGCATGCACACTTGCGGTTTCGCAGAAGCGGCAGAATGTCCACAGGTGCAAGAGGGCAGCTGGTCAGTGGGCTTCGCATGCGCGGTTCTTTTTTCGCAAATGCGACGCCACTGAAGCTGCTAATTGTGTCGTAGGTGCGATCAGGCCTGGTCAGACTCTATATTGTTGAGGGTTTTTTAGGATTTATTCATTTTTTGAGTTGTAGACCTCGTGTTTGGGAGATTGTTTGTGGGTTTTTCAAGAAACTCATTGGGGTAAGTGTTCTTTACCCGAATTTTGTTATATTTCATGAATCTATTGCAATTTTTATCGTTTAATTAGTGAATTAAGTTGTAAATTTGGGGAAACTTTGTAGAAATGTTTCAAAATGTAAAATGATGATTTGAAGGACAAATTGATGTCGGAAAATGAGAATTTTGGTATGGTTGAACTCGTATCGGAATGGATGTTCGGGTTTTGTAAATTTTATCGGGTTCCAAAGTGCGAGCTCGGGGTTTGACTTTTGGGTTGACTTCTAGTTCTTGTTAAAGATTTAAGCTTTATTATCCGGAATTATGTTTTATGATTTTTTTTATGAATTGAAATTATTTTGGTTAGATTTGAGCCGTCCGGAGGGTGTTTCACTCGAGAAGGTCATTTTAGAGTATCAGTCTAGCTTCTTTGAGGTAAGTATCTTGCCTAACTTGTGTGGGGAAAACTACCCCTTAGGATGTGAGTCTTTTGTGTAAATTCTATCATGTGAAATCCGTGTATGCGAGGTGACGAGTACGTGCTCGGGCTTATTTATGGAAATTTGACCGTTTAGGGCTCTTAAGTTCTTATGTCCATTAAATATGAAGTTGTGTTGTCAGGTTAAATTCCCAATTTACTAAATCCACCCGTACGTGTCTTAATTGAAATTAATTGCTCCATATTTTACCCTTATTGCCGATTAAACTCTTATGTGCCTTAACTAAAGTTGTTGCTTCTTTTATTGATATGCTATCCTTTCCGTAATTTCTTATCCTTGATTGAAGTTATTACTATCTTTTCCATAATTCCCTATCATTAGTTGGAGTTATTATTATCTTTCCCATAATTCTGCTTATCCTTAATTGAGTTTGTTAAATCTCTTCCGTAATTACTCAACCTTAATTGAAGTTTTGTTATCCCTTATCATAGTTGACTTACCCTTAATTGGATTCATTGATTCACGCTATCCCTCTTTTCATTTAATTTTACTTATGTGGAATCATTGCTACACAATATCTCTTCCTTATTGAGCTATTGCTATGTCGTACCATTATTTCCTGTTGCGTCGTTCCTTGTGAGCTCGTTCTGCCGTCTCTTTATGTTTTGGAATTCCTGTGTTGATTTACTTGTCACATTATTGTGTTACTATCGTTGTTGTATTCAGTGTTGTGTTGCACGAGGTTTCTACCGTGCGATTGTTATTGTGTTGCACGAGGTTTCTTCCGTGCAGTTATTATTGTGTTGCACGAGGTTTCTGCCATGCGGTTGTTATTATGTTGCACGAGGTTTCTGCCGTGCTATTGTTACTATTGATATTTGCACATGCAGCGTTATAAGGCGGGCTATATATGTGGGTTGCGCATGTGGCGAGACAAGGTGGGAATATTATTATGCACATGCGGCGAGACAAAGCGGGCATTTACTTTATTATTGCGCACGTGGCGAGACAAGGTGGGCTGTGTCGGGGAATGATTTGTGATAGCCTGGGGGCATTGTTATTGTTGTTATTTGTGTAGTGGTATGCCTACCCTGTGTGAGCTATACCATGTATATTTCGTGGTGATCGTTTATTATGCGCCATTTATTGTCTCTACTCTTACTTGTTGACTTGAATTGTGATAGAACACTTGCACAAGCATATAGGTAAATAAATCACCCGTATCGGTTTAAGAAAACGAATCCTGATCTAGTTGACCATTTACATGTACTCTCGTGTACTTACCTTCGGTGTGAGAGTTATCCTGTTGGTACGTGAGTTGTCCATGCAGTCATGAGTCATTTTTGTTGTTGGCATGTTAGTGGTCCGTGCAGATATTAGATATTGTCACTCTTGGAACGTGAGTCATTCATGTGGTTATGAATTTGTAATGTGGGCACAAGAGGCCAAGTGAATAGGGTTCAAGAATTGGGACACGTGATTTGTGATTATGTGGTTTGGTACCTCGTGAAATTCCTGAATAGATCTGGTATAAAAGTGGTTGTTCTTGTTGAGCTGTTACTTGTTTTCCTTTATTTGGTTTCATCGGACTTAGACTGTGTCCAGCTCACTCTACATCATTACTATTTGCTTGCTTCTTGTTGCTAATTGTTGTTCTAGTGTTTCATTGCGCGTATTGTTTTGTCTTCCTTACCATGCTTAGCTTTATATTAACATTTGACAGGACCCCAAATTTCCCTCTATAGGACGTCATGATAGCACTTAGTCTCTTAGACTAGGTAAGCCTACTAATTTGCGGAATAAGAGAATATAAAGCCGAAATCAACATCAATATCTGAAATAAATTAAGACTGCGATTCAAATAATTACAACTTCCCAAAACCTGGTAGAAATCAGTCACAAGCTTCTAAGAGAAATACTATTTGTCTCTATACATCAGAGTCTAAAGAGAATAAGGGAAAACAGTATAACAAGGATAGAGGGGGACTCTGAGGTCTGCGTCCGCTAGAAGATGTACCTTGAAGTCTCCGCATACGGGCCAACTCACTAGTATCTGGTCTGGTAAGTGGTACCTGGATCTGTACAAAAAGATGTGCAGAAGTGTGGCATGAGTATACCACAACGGTACCCAGTAAGTACCAAACCTAACCTCGATAGAGTAGTGAAGAGGTTAGGTCACGGCCCTACTGATTTAAAAGAAAAGTAAGGTAGAAGATAATAATAATAATATTTGAAATGACTGAGAATTTAAATAACGACAAGCTTTAGAAAATAATAGCACAGTAAATAGAGGTAAAGAACATGGTCGCTCCCGAGGTACCGCCTCGTAGTCCCAAATGTAAATATGTAGTACATGGGGATCTCCCGAGGAACCACCTCGCAGTCCCAAAGTATATATCTAGTATAGGGGGATCTCCAGAGTAAGCGCCTCATAGTCACAAAGTAAATATGCAGCAGATAACCGAACCGAAGGAACAACGAATTTACAGCAAGAAATCTTACAGTTAAAGGTTTAATTCAAATCCAGGAAGCTGGTAATTCAACTAAGCATGTTGCACAAATTGCAAGTAAGAGTTAAGGCACATAGACATGCGATACTAGGCTAATCATGATCACTACATATGCTAAGGCAAATTAGTTAAGCAATTTAAAAGAAATCTACTCAGCAAGAATCGAAATTTTCCACAATTATCCCATGTACGTACTCGTCACTTCGCGTACACGGCGCTCACATATCGCAAGTTTTTACAACTGTACCAAATCCTAAGGGGATTTTCCCCACACCAGGTTAGACAAGTCGATTACCTCAAATCTCGCTCAATCAGTCAAGTAGTATGCCTTTCCCTCGATTTTTCGACTCTGAATGGCCCAAATATAGCCAAAGGAAATTTCATACTATAAATACAACTACAAGAAATTAATTTAAATAATGAAACTACGACTTTAGAAAAGAATTGAGCTGGGCCCACGTCTCGGAATCGGGTAAAAGTCACAAAATACAAACACCCATTCGACCATGAGTTCACCCATACTAATGTTACCAAAATCCGACACCAAGTCGCCACTCAAATCCTCAAATCAAACTCTCCAAATCCCTAGCCTCAACTCCCAAATTTCACCTTAAATACACACTAACTAGGTGGGAAAATCAATGGGGAAACAACATTATTGATCAAAAATGAGTACAAGAGACTTACCGCAAGAAATCCCTCGAAACTTATCTCAAAATCGTCAAGACTCGAGCTCAAAATATTTAAAATGAGCAAAAATCGCGAACCCTTGCATTTAATTGTTCTGTCCAGCATTTCTGCTTTTGCGGACACTTAGCCGCATCTCCGTCGTCGCAGAAGAGACAACTTGCGGAACTTCCCCTCCTGTGCTCTTGCGGTCTCCCCTTCCACACCTGCGGAACTTCCCCTCCTGCAGTCCTAAATCCTCTTCTGCGGACTCGCTTCTGCGAGACGAAGGCCGCTTCTGCGGAGCCCCTCATGCCAGGTCCCTTTCGCTTCTGCGTTGTCTTCTTCGCATCAGCGATCTCGCAGATGCGGAATTTTCCTCGCATCTGTGACCTTTACCCACACTGCTCCAGACCACTTCTGCACCCAATTGCATGCTTCTGCGGGCTCGCACATGCGGTCAATCTTGCGAAGGTACGTTTACACCAGAGCTAGTGCTTTCAGCCATCTTAAAAGTCCAAATTTGATCTGTTAACCATTCGAAATCCATCCAAGGCCCCCAGGACCTCAACCAAAAATAGAAACCAGTCCTAAAACATCATACGGACTTAGTCAAACGTTTAAATCACAACAAACAACGCTAAAACATGAATTGTGCATGGATTCATGCCTAATGAACCTTAAAACGTCAAACTTCTACATCCGATGCCGAAAGCTATCAAGTCAAGTCCGATTGACCTCAAATTTTGCACAAAAGTCATAATTGACATTACGGACCTACATCAACTTCCGGAATCGGAATTTGACCCCGATATCAAAAAGTTCACTACCGGTCAAACTTTCCAAAATTCATCCCATTTCCAGTTTTTTCCAATTGACGCTAAAATGACCTACGGACCTCCGATTCAACATCCGAACACGCTCTTAAGACCAAAATCACCATACGAAGCTATAGGAACTGTCAAAATCCCATTCCGGACTCAGCTTCACACAGTTCGAGCTACGGTCAATTCCTATGATTTAAGCTTCTATTTGAGGGACTATGTGTCACATTTCACTCCGAAACCAAAAACAAATCCTCCCAGCAAGTCACATAATCATAAAATGAAATAGAGGGAGAAATAAATAGGGGTTCGGGGCTAATTCTCTCAAAACGACCGGCCAGGTCGTTACATCCCCCCTCTTAAAACCAATGTTCGTCCTCGAACGAGTATAGAGGCATACCTGAAGTGGTGAAAAGATGAGGATAACGGCTACGCATATCATGCTCGGTCTCCCAAGTCGCCTCATCGACTGGATGACCCCTCCACTGAACCTTCACTGACGCAATGTTCTTTGACCTCAACTTTCGGACCTTCCTATCCAAAATGGCCACTTGCTCCTCAACATAAGATAGATCCTTGTTCAAATGGACTGAGCTGAACTCTAACACATGAGACGGATCGCTGTGATACTTCCAAAGGAAGGAAATATGGAACACTGGATGAATTGCAGAGAGCTAGGTGGTAGTGCAAGTCTGTAAGCCACCTCTCTAACCCTCTCAAGAATCTCAAAAAGCCTAATATACGTAGGGCTTAACTTGACATTCTTTCTGAACCTCATAACACCCTTCATGGGTGAAACCCAGAGCAAGACCCACTCCCAAACCATGAATGCAACGTCGCGAACCTTCCGATCCACATAACTCTTCTGTCTGGATTGGGCTATACGAAGTCAATCCTGAATCAATTTAACCTTTTACAAAGCATCCTGAACAAAGTCTATATCCAATAGCCTAGCTTCGCCCGACTCAAACCAACCCACTGGAGACCAGCACCGCCTACCATACAAAGCCTCATACGGCGCCATCTGAATGATAGACTGATAACTGTTGTTGTAAGCAAACTCCGCAAGTGGAAAGAACTGATCCCAAGTACCCCTAAAATCAATCACACATGCACAAAGCATATCCTCCACTATCTGAATAGTGCGCTAGGACTGTCCATTCGTTTGAGGGTGAAATGTGGTACTCAATTTCACACGAGTACCCAACTCACACTTTACGGCTCTCCAGAACCGTGATGTAAACTGCGTACCCTGATCAGAGATGATAGATACTGGTACACCATGAAGCATAACAATCTCGCGGATGTAAACCTGAGCCAGCTACTCCGAAGAGTAAGCAGTAACCACAAGAATTGAATGAGCTGACTTGGTCAATCTGTCCACAATCACCCAAACTGCATCGAACTTTTTCTAAGTCCATGGGAGCCCAACAACCAAATCCATTATCACACCCGAAACTCGAGGAGCACGACCAGCGCTTAACTAAGTGAACCTACTCAAGCAAACCTGTTAGATACTTTCTACCCAAACTCACTTATGAATAAAGAGAATACACATTTTTGTTGATTAGACCATAAAGAGATTATGAATATAATACCAAATTATTACCATTAGTTACTTCATTTTAAAGTCTCAACTTTCACACACATTTTTCATGTTCTGAAATGGAACAAGTAATTCAAACACAACATAATATTGTTTGACTTCCCCAGCACCAATATACAACCCACGTTATGTCTACGGAGCCTCTAATAGATACCTTAAACACAATACACAAGGAACAAAAGATACATGACCTCGAAATAAAGTGGGGCTCACCAAGTCTACTAGGAAGAGAGTGTACCGTTATCACTGATCAGTGTCTCCTGTTGTGGAACCACCTGCATCCATTGAAGATGCAGCACCCCCGGCAAAAGGGACGTTAGTACATATGGAATAATACTAGTATGAATGAAAAAATACCCTTTCAATAGAATGATAAATAATACGAGCAAGTACAATCATAATATCAGTGGAAGCCTCAAATATACCAATATTCACAATACCAATACCACTGTTCTTTTAGCACGGAGTCCGATCACGACCCGATCACGACTTGATCGGCCAGGCTGTCTCATTAGAGACATCATCCTTCTTATACCAATCATCTCATTTCATACTTCTTTCACATCTTTTCATTTCAATGGCACTAGTGGCCACAATTATAAAATCATTATTGGCACGCCGGTCGTATTTAATATTTCATGCTCACCTTTTTCACTTTCAAAAATCATCATCATCGTCCACAACAAGGCATTTCAAATAAATGTTTTCAATACACATGTGAGCAATTAAGAGTCTTAGACACATAGAGATTTTTCACAAAATATGGCATAATAGCCTTCGTTTAAACTTGACTTGAAGTTGCAACATTATTAATGCACATCCCATACTTTGAACATATTCTTAAAATGATAAAAGCATTTTGGGATATATATATTGAACATATATATTTAAACACAAGCTTATTCGGAATAGACACTTCTATAATGAACAATTCGGGACTTACATAAATTACATGAATACCGTGGGATTCAATTCTAGGAGAGTGGTTTAGCCAACATACCTCGATTTGAGCTTTCCTTAAATTACTATAATGTTCCGAAAATCATAGCAATCCCAATCTATTTTGAGACATAATAAAATTGAACACAAATTAGGAAGATATTCATGGTTTCAACTCATTTGAGCATTTTATCAAACACTAGGTGTGCAAATTTTGCTACAAGGTTCTTCCACAAGATTTCCTTCATACCATAACCCAATATTTACTTATTTTAGCCCAACAATCTTCCCACAAACCTTATTGGTACATGCGTGTATAAATAGTACTCTTACACCCAAGAATCATACTCTTAATCCCCCATCTTTTATTCCAAACTTGAAATTGAAGAATTGGAGGAAGAAATTCTTACCTCTTTGAAGCCCTAGCAAGATCCTTGTGAAATCATCAACCTTGAACAAGAATTGATGGACGATTGACTAGGTCTTCACTTTCTCTCTCTAAGATGCTCTCACCACTCTCTAAAATATCAGATGAAACCCTTCAAAATGACCCCAAATGCTATTTATCAAAATGGGGTCGAGTTAAAAAAATTAGAAAAAAAGCTGCCCCGACACAGGTATGTGGTCGCATATGCGACCGCATAATGCTTCTACGGTCTGCGGAATGGGTTGCATAATTGCCCTCCGGAACTGGGCAAAACTGACTGAGTTTGCGGTCATTATGTGGCCCGCATACCTATTCTGCAGTCGCATAATGCATCATAGAACTAGTCCGCGGTCGTATAATGCGCCGCAAACCTGATCTCCAAACTTGCCTAAGTTGCTTCACTCTGCGGCCATTATGCGGTCCGTAGAGTGATTTTGCGGCCACATAGTGGGCTGCAGAAATGTATTTTTCTACCCAAAATTTTCTTTTACTCCCCAACGCATTGTTCAATCCAAAAAGTCTACTTCGGCACCACTAAACCTTAAATTCCTTTACGAAATTTTACGGGGCCTTACATTCTCCCCCACTTAGGATCATTTGTCCTCGAATGAGGGTCAAAATCTGTCACTTGCATTAAATGTGACTTAGCTGCTATAACACACCAGCAGTTACAAATTTGTTTTTGATTAACTACTTAAATTTCCAAAACTTTCGCTAGAGTCTCCCCTGTAACTGGGCCTATCAATCTGTCAGAGAATTCCAGAAACCAATCCTAACAACATATACATAATCGATGATAGAATATAACACAAGAACAACACCAATCGTGGCTCATAAGCAATATATTACTAGAAAAGGAACTCCCTTAACATCAACTGTACAAATGATACAAAATTCATAGAAGGCAACTCTTAGAATCTTCATAGAACACAACTTTATAAATACATGGCTATTCAAACAAATAAGGACACTTTTTCTTCATTTCTTCCTAGGTCTCCCAAGTAGCCTCTTCAACCTGCTAGTTTCGCCATAATACTTTCCCCGATGAATAATAGAAATTGGTATCTCTTCATAAGTCAATTTATCATTAATCTCAATAGTCTCAACCGGAACAATGATGGTCGGGTCTCCAACTACTTTCTTCAACGTAGACATATGAAACACCGGGTGCGCTAATGACATTTCAGGTGGTATCTCAAGCTTGAACGCCACCTCACCGATCCTCTGAATGATTTTGTATGGTCCGACATACCTCTGACTCAATTTCCCTTTCTTACCAAATCGCATTACACCTTTAATGGGGGGAACCTTCAATAATACCCAATCATCTTCTTTGAACTCCAAATCCCTACGACGAACATCCGAATAGGACTTCTGATGACTCTGAGCAGTCTTTAACCGCTCCTTAATGATCTTAACTTTTTCCATAGCCTGATGCATGAGGTCTGGCCCTGTCAACTCTGCTTCCTTAATTGAGCATATTATTCCAGTATGTCGGTAGCCTTAACTGGTAAGAAGTGTACTGATTTCGTGAGTCGATCCACAATCACCTAAATCGAGTCAAACTTATGATGAGTGTGAGGTAGTCCTACCATAAAGTCCATATTAATCATTTCCCACTTCCACATTGGAATTTCTATGTTCTGTGCCAACCCACCGGGACTTTGGTGTTTGACCTTCACTTGCTGACAATTTGGACATCTCGCCACAAAGTCCGCTACATTCCTCTTCATATCATTCCACCAATAGACTTCCTAAAGATCATGATACATTTTTGTAGAGCCCGGGTGCACGAATTACCTAGAAGTATGAGCCTCGGCCATGATTCTCTCCCGGAGACCATCTATATTTGGAACACATAGACGCCCTTGGTACCTTAGTGTACCATCACTCATGCCAATAGAAATGGCCATGGTCTTATGTTTATGTATCCCCTCTTTCAATTGTGCCAACAATGGATCGTTGTATTGCTTCTCCTTGGCTTCTACAACAAGTGATGATTCAACCCTATTTTTTATAATCACCCCTCCTTCACTAGAGTCCGCAAGAGTAACTCCCAAACTAGCCAATCGGTGAACTTCCTTGGCTAATGGCCATTGATATGCCTCCAAATGTGCTAAACTTCCCATAGATTTCTGGCTAAGAGCATCTCCCACAACATTAGCCTTCCCCGGATGATACAAAATATCGATGTTGTAATTGTTAAGTAATTCAAGTCACCTTCTTTGCTTCAGATTCAACTCCTTCTATTTGAAAATGTATTGAAGGCTCTTATGGTCCGTGAATATATCCACATGGACCCCATATAAATAATGACACCAAATTTTCAATGCAAATACCACAGTCGCAAGTTCTAAATCATGTGTTGGATAGTTCTTTTCATGATTCTTGAGTTGCCTGGAAGCATACGCTATCACCTTGACATGTTGTATTCATATACAACCAAGCCCGATTCTTGAAGTATCATAATATACCACAAATCCATTTGTACCCTCTAGCAGGGTAACATTGGTGCGGTAGTCAATCTTGCTTTCAATTCCTTGAAGATCCCTTCACAAGCATCTGACCATTGGAACTTAACCGCCTTCTGCGTCAATTTAGTCAACGGAGAGGCAAGAGTAGAGCACCCCTCCCCAAACTTTCTGTAATATCCAGCTAAGCCCAAGACTCTATGAATCTTAGTTGGGGTAGTAGGTCTAGTCCAATTCTTTACGGCTGCAATTTTCTGAGGATCAACCTTAATTCCTACATTAGAGACGACATGATCCAAGAATGTGACAGATTTAAGCCAAAATTCACACTTTGAAAACCTTGCATATAACTTGTGCTGATATAGGGTTTGCAGAACTACCCTGAGATGATCGGCATGGTCCTCTAGATTGCATGAATATACAAGGATATCATCAATGAACACTATCACAAAGGAGTCAAGAAAAGGCTTGAAGACTTGATTCATAAGATCCATGAAAGCTGCTGGGGCATTTGTTAGCCCAAAAGACATCACCAAAAATTCAAAGTGCCCATATTGGGTTCTAAAAGCTGTTTTCGGAACATCCTGCTCCCTGATCTTCAATTGGTGATATCTGGATCGTAAATCAATTTTGGAGAAGTACTTAGCACCTTGCAATTGGGTAAACAAGTCATCTATCCTTGGCAGTGGGTACTTATTCTTGATTATGACTTTGTTGAGCTGCCGATAGTCGATACACATTCTTAGTGACCCATCCTTCTTCCTTACAAAGAGAACCGGTGTACCCCAAGGTAATATACTCAGCCGGATGACACCCTTTTCTAACAATCTCTCAGTTGTTCCTTTAGCTCCTTCAATTCTGTCGGTGCCATTATGTAGGGAGAAATAGATATAGGTTGCGTGTCTGGCATCACATCAATCCCAAAATCAATCTCCCTGTCTGGTGGGATTCCAAGGAGCTCATCCGGAAAGACTCCCGAAAATTCATTCACAACAGGCACATACTCGAGTGTAGGTGCCCCAGCACCGGTGTCTGTAACCCAGACCAAATGGTAAATACATCCTTTGTTGATCATTTTCTCAGCCTTAAGGTAAGAAATAAACCTAACCTTCGACACCACATCATCCCCCTTCCACTCAATGACTGGCTAATTTGGAAATTCGAACCTAACGGTCCTGGTTCAGTAATAAAGCTTGGAAAAACATGAATAAAGCCAGTCCATCCACATTATTACATCAAAATTGACCATCCCCAATTCAATGAGATCGGCCATGGTGTCCTGACCATGCAATGTGACAACACATTCCCCATAAACTCGCACGTCCAAAATAGACTCACCAACCGGAGTAGATACAGAGAACGGCTCATGAAGCTATTTCGGTTCTATCCCAAATTCCATAGCAACATAAGGAGTGACATATGACAAAGTGGAATCGGGATCAATAAGAGCATACACATCATAAGATTGGACAGTCAATATACATGTGATAACATCTGGAGAAGCCTTTGAATTCTGGCAACCCCTCATAGCATAGAAACGGCTGGATCCTCCAGAACTTTGTGCTCCACCCCTTGCTGCACCATGCCCTGTGGGTGTTGGAGTGCTTCGAGCTGGAGGAGGTGATGCAGATGTAGTAGCTACCGAACTGGCTGGCTGTGTCGTGCCCCTGCCCTCACCCTGGCTAGACGAACGACAATCTCTCTGAATGTGACCCATTAATCCTCACCCGTAGCATTTGGGTAAGTCCGTGTAGCATATTCCTAAGTGCATATTTCCACACCTAGGGAATGAGGGACTTTGCTGCTATTGTAATCTACCACCATGTCGACTCTGCTGGTAGGAGCCCCTATTGCCCTTACTGGTCCTGAAACGGCTCCACTGCTACTGACTGGGCCCTGATAGCGTTGCACTAGCCAAAGATAGATCAAAGGACAGAGATGGCCCTGACCACCCTACCCTGAATATTGACCTGCCGCCACCAGAAGAACCACTAAAGTTGCCCGTGGACCGGGCCTTATTACCTACCCTCTCGCTCCATTATGTTCCTCAATTTGCGGGTCTCTGTGGCTTGAGCGAATGCCACCATCTTCCTGTCACGACCCCAAATTCCCTCCGTAGGATGCCGTGATGGCACCTAGTCTCTAAGACTAGGTAAGCCTATCAATTATGTGGGATAGCTGAATAAAAATATGAAACTCAATTCTTAACAATTGAAATAAATAAGAACGACAACTTAAATAATCACAACTCCCAAAACCCGGTAGAAATAAGTCACAAGCTTCTAAGAATTTCTTATAAGTGTCTCTATACATCAGAGTCTAAAGAGGATAAGTAAAGAAACATAATAAGGATAGAAGGAGACTCTAAGGTCTGCGGACGCTGGCAGATATACCTTGAAGTCTCCGCGTGCAACTAGTTCACTGATAACTGGTCTGATAGAAAGTACCTGGATCTGCACAAAAGGATGTGCAGAAGTGTAGTATGAGTACACAACAGCGGTACCCAGTAAGTGCCAAGCCTAACCTCGATAGAGTAGTGACGAGGTCAGGTTAGGCCCTACTGGAAATAATGAAAAGACAGGGTGAAAAGTTTAACAATATAATAATAAAAATGACAATGGGAATGAATATAGTAAGTCACAATTTAACTACACAGAACAAGGGCAATTAATACGTCACGGAAGGAAAACATAAATTTACAAATTTAAGGAAAAACACAAAATAACCAAAGGCAAATGCAGCCATAAAGAAATATCAACAAGGGCACTCCCGAGGTACCGCCTCGTAGTCCCAAATCATAAATAAATTCACAATATTTTATTTCCTTATATCACTGCGGGTGCCTTCACATTTAATTTTAAAGAAAACATTTTTCCCGAAATAGCATCCCGCATTTTAGCCACCCTTATCACACCGCATGACTTCTAGTAGTTCTCCTACTAGCCACGCGTTTCAAGCCACCCTTATCTCACCGCATGCATTTCAACACCCTGAGACCTTATACCACCGCATGCGTATCAATATCACAATATATCACATTTGCACCTCAAGTGTCCCAAATATTTCAACTTGCCAAAATAAATCAACAACAACAATATTTTTCACAATAAAGAGATCACAGCTCAATCACAATGAGTATAAAAATCTCACAATATTCAGGAATGAATAACTCAGCAAAACTAATATTTCACAATTGTTAGCACGTTGCCTCAATACCAAATTTAGAAATGTCAAATACTTTATATTAATACTAATTCAATTAAGAAATTCAACCTTCAATTAATGCACAGAATCAAAGAAACAAAGTTTCAACTAAACAAGTAAGGCAATTAGCAAGAAAAGGTCAGGCAAGTTTCAAAAAATATAAAAATAGATCAATGATGATGAATATAACAGGAGAACATGATTTAATTAATATGCAACAGTGATCTACACAATTTAAAGACATGAACTTTCACATTTAGTCCGTGTACACACTCATCAGCTCGCGTACACGACTTTGAATACATCACAATTATCACATCAATACTAATCCTAAGGGGAATTTCCCCCACACAAGGTTAGACAAGTCACTTACCTCGAACCGTGTAATTCTTTACTCCGTTATGCCTTTGCCTCATGAATTGGCTTCCGAAAGCCTCGTATCTAGTCATAATTAATCCGATTCAATCAATACAAATTATTGAAAATAATTCCATATGAAAATACTAATTTTTCAACAAAATCCAAAATTTAACTCAAACTTCGTCTGTGGGGCCCACATCTTGGAACTCGATAAAAGTTACAAAATATGAACGCTCATTCAACCACGAGTCCATCCATACTAAAATCACTAAATTCCGACATCAAATCGACCATCAAATCTTCAATCTAAACTTAGGGATTTTCACAATTTTTCCAACTTAATCCACCAATTAAATGTTAAAAACTACTATAGAGTCAGGTACTTTAACCAAAATTGAGTTAAGAACACTTACCCCGATGTTTTCCTTGAAAATCTCTCTAAAATCGCCTCTCCCCAATCTCCAAATCGGTAAAAATGGAAAATTGGACGAAGTCCCATTTTCATAACTTAAACTCTTTGTCCAGGAATTTCTTCTTCCCGAACGAGACCATTGACTCGCGTTCGCGAAGCACAAAATTATGCTACCCAAAATTACTCTTCGTGAACGGGAATGCCTTCACGCATTTGCGATGAACACTGCCATCACCCTTCACGAACGCGGTCCCTTCTTCGCGAATGCGAAAAATAAATTCTCGCCTGCCCCAGTTCCCCTTCGCGAACGCGAGACCTCTCTCGTGAAAGCAAAGAAGGGAACCAGAGCTAGACACCAGAAATTCTTCAGCTGTTCTGCAAGTCCAAAAATCAATCCGTAAACCTTCTGAAACTCACCCGAGGTCCTCGAAACCTCAACCAAATACTCCAACAAGTCATAAAATATCATACGAACTGAGTCTAAACCTCAAATCACATCAAACAACGCTAAAACCACGAATCATACCCCAATTCAAGCATAATGAAACTTAAGAATTTTCAACTTCTATATTTGATGCTGAAACCTATAAAATCAAGTCCGATTGACCTTCAATTTTGCACACAAGTCATAAATGACATAACGGACCTATTCAAATTTCCATATTCAGATTCCGACCCCGATATCAAAAAGTCACCTCCCCGGTCAAACTTCCAAAGTCAAATTTTATTTTAGCTGTTTCAAGCCTAATTTAATTACGTACCTCCAAATAATTTTTCGGACACTTTCCTAAGTGCAAAATTATCATACGGGGTTATTGAAATCATCAAAATTCTATTTCGGGGTCGTTTACACATAGGTCGACATCTGGTCAACCATTTTAACTTAAGTTTTTATTTTGGAGACTAAGTGTCTCAATTCATTTCAAAACCTCACCGGACCCGAACCAATTACTCTGGCAAGTCACATAACAAATGTAAAGCACAAATTGAGCAGTAAATGGGGGAACGGGGCTGCAACTCTCAAAATGACTGGTCGGGTCGTTACATCCTCCCCCTTTTAAAAAAACGTTCATCCTTGAACGGGTTTAGAATTATCCCTGAAGTGGTAAAAAGATGAGGATAACATCTACGCATATCATGCTCGGTCTCCCAAGTCGCCTCCTCAACCGGATGACCCCTCCACTGTACTTTTACTGAAGCAATGCTCTTTGATCTTAACTTTCTAACTTGTCTGTCCAAAATGGTCAATAGATCCTCAACATAAGATAGATCCTTATCCAACTGGACTGAGCTGAAGTCTAACACATGAGACGGATCGCCGTGATACTTTCGGAGCATTGAAACATGGAACACTAGATGAACTACAGAGAGACTAGGTGGTAGTGCAGGTCTCTAAGCCACTTCTCCAAATCTCTCAAGAATCTCAAAAGGTCCGATATACCTCGGGCTCAAATAGCCCTTCTTTCCGAACCTCATAACACCCTTCATAGGTGAAACCCGGAGCAAGACTCACTCACCAACCATGAATGCAACATCATGAACCATCCGATTCGCATAACTCTTTTGTCTAGATTGGGCTGTACGAAGCCGATCCTGAATTAATTTAACCTTTTCCAAAGCATCTTGAACCAAGTCTGTACCCAATAGTCTAGCTTCGCCAGGCTCAAACCAACCCATTGGAGGCTGGCATCGCCTACCATATAAGGCCTTATACGGCGCCATCTGAATGCTCGATTGATAACTGTTGTTGTAAACAAACTTCGCAAGTGGCAAGAACTGATCCCAAGCACACCCAAAATCTATCACACACACACGAAGCATATCCTCCTATATCTAAATAGTGTGCTCGGACTGCTCGTCCGTCTGAGGGTGAAATGCTATACTTAACTCTACCCGAGTACCCAACTCTCGTTGTACGGCCCTTCAGAACCATGATGTAAACTACGTACCCCGGTCAGAGATGATAGATACAGGTACGCCATAAAGCCTAACAATATCACAAATGTAAACCTGAGCCAGTTGCACCGAAGAGTAAGTAGTAACCACAGGAATGAAATGAACTGACTTGGTCAATCTATCCATAATCACCCAAACTGCATCGAACTTCCTCTGAGTCCGTGGGAGCCCAACAACGAAATCCATAGTGATCCGCTCCCATTTCCATTATGGAATATCTAACTTCTAAAGCAATCCACCAGGTCGTTGATGCTCATATTTCACCTGTTGATAATTTAGGCACCGGGGGACAAACTCCACTATTTATTTCTTCATTCGTCTCCACCATTAGTGTTGTCTCAAGTCCTGATACATCTTTACAACACCCAGATGAATGGAATACCGCGAACTGAGAGCCTCCTAGAGAATCAACTCATACAAGCCATCTATATTAGGTACACATAGTCTGCCATGCATCCGTAATACACCATCATCTTCAATAGTGACTTCCTTGGCATCACCGTGCTGAATTGTTTCCTTAAGGACAAGAAAATGGGGGTCATCATACTGACGCTCTCTGATACGATCATAAAGAGAAAACTGAGAAACCACACAAGCCAAAACTCGGCTCGGCTCGGAAATATCCAATCTAACAAACTGGTTGGCCAAGGCCTAAACATCCAAGTCTAAAGGCCTTCCTGCTACCGGTAAGTATGCTAAGCTGCCCAAACTCTCCGCCTTACATCAGCACTGCACCGAGACCAATACGCAATGCATCACAATACACAGTATAAGACCCTGAACCTACAGGCAACACTAATACTGAGGTTGTAGTCAAAGTTGTCTTGAGCTTTTGAAAGCACTCCTGACATTCCTCGGTCTATCTGAACGGAGTACCCTTCTAGGTCAATTTGGTCATAGGTGCAGCAATAGAATGGAAACCCTCTACAAATCGGCGATAATACCCTGCCAAGAAAACTCTGGATCTTGATAGCTGAGGATGGTATGGACCAATTCTGCACTGCCTCAATATTTTTTGAATCTACCTTGATCCCCTTGCACGAAACTATATCACCCAAGAATCCAACTGAATCAAGCCAGAATTCACACTTTGAAAACTTTGCATATAACTTCTTTTCTCTCAAAGTCTGAAGCACAGTCCTCAGGTGTTGTTCATGATCTTCCCGGCTCCGGGAGTACACCAGAATGGCGTCAATAAACACAATGACAAAAGAACCGTAATAGGCTGAAATACATTGTTCATCAAATGCATAAATGGTGAATATCTAGTTCCTGAATCTTCAACTGATGATACCCTGACCGCAAATCAATTTTCGAGAACACTCTAGCACCCTGAAGCTGATAAAATAGTTCATCAATACGTGGCAGTGGATATTTGTTCTCCACTGTAACCTTGTTCAACTGGCGATAATCAATACACATCAACATAAAACCATCCTTATTCTTCACAAATAAGACAGGAACACCCCAAGGCGATACATTGGTTCGAACAAAACCCTTATCAAGCAGCTCTTATTACTGCTCTATTAATTTCTTCAATTTTGTTGGGGCCATACGATATGGTGGAATAGAAATGGGCTGAGTGCCCGGTAACAAATCAATGCCAAAGTCAATATCCCAATCGAATGGCATGCCCGAAAGATCCGATGGAAATATATCGAGAAACTCTCTCACTATTGGAACTGACTCCATCTCTAGCTCTTGGTCCATACTGAATCTGATACTAGGGTGGAGCCCCTAGTATCATGCAGGGCTGGTGCATGCCTAGCCAAATCACTCAATCGGATTGCATACACTTATATTGTCATAAAGCCCTAGCGCAACTGCTCAAACTCGGCATGCCAAGCATCTCTTTGACGCTGAGGAACATACTCCCTCAAGAACATATCTGAAAACAGAGTCCAAGTGAGTGAAGTTGCCTTAGCCAGACTATCTAACTTGTATGCTCTCCACCACTGGTAAGTCGCTCCTCTAAGCTAGAATGCCGTGAAAGAAACTCCACTGGAATCCATAATACCCATAGTACGGAGGTTACAGTGATATTCCTCAAGAAAACCCTAAGCATCCTCTGAAGCCAAACTGCTGAAAGTAGGAGGGTGGTACTTCTTGTACCTCTCGAGCCTAAGCTGCTCCCCCTCCGAAATTGCTGCCCTAGCCTCGAGTCAAACTAGGACAAAAGGTTGCACTAGTATAACCTCTGGGGCATGGTGAACTTGGGCCCGTGGATCTAGTGTATGGGTGGCGGTAGTATGTGCTCCTCCCCCTACCTGAGATGTGGCAGGAGAAAGTGGAATTAACCCTGCCTGAGCTAGGGTGCCAAACATGCTTAGAAACTGGGCAAGAGTCTCTGGAAGTGCAGGAGTAGCAATAGGAGTCTCAGGTACCTGCTCTCCAACTGGAGCTATTGGTGGCTCCTCTACAACAGCTCATGCAGGTGCTCTGGCTGCACCATGTGGTCTTCCTCGGCCTCTGACCTAGCCTCTGCCCCAGCCCCGACCTCTTGGGGCTCCAACAGGGGGCATGGGTGACTGGTCATCGGATCCAGTTGTGCTTGTCCTCACCATCTGTGAGAGAATAGAAATACAAGGGTTTAGAATTTCAAAGTCAACAAATGCGCACGATAAGGAATCAAAGAAGTGAACATTTTCCTAACAGTTCCATAGCCTCCCAAATATAAGTACAGATGTCTCTGTACTGATCCGCGATACTCTACTAAACCTGCTTGTGACTCATAACACATATGAACCTAGAGCTATGATACCAACTTGTCACGACACCAAATTCCCTCCATATGATCTCGTGATGGCACCTAGTCTCTAAGACTAGGTAAGCCTATCAATTATATGGGATAACTAAATATAAATATGAAACTCAATTCTTAACAACTTAAATAAATAAGAACAACAACTTAAATAATCACAACTCCCAAACCCGGTAGAAATAAGTCACAAGCTTCTAAGAATTTATTCTAAGTGTCTCTATACATCATAGTCTAAAGAGAACAAGGAAAGCAACACAATAAGGGTAGAAGGGGACTCCAAGGTCTACGGACACTGGCAGATATACCTTGAAGTCTCTGCGTGCAGCTAGTTCACTCATACTTGGTCTGATAGGTAGTACCTAGATCTGCACAAAACGATGTGCAGAACTGTAGTAGGAGTACACCACAACGGGACCCAGTAAATGCCAAGCCTAACCTCGGTAGAGTAGTGACGAGGTCAGGTCAAGGCCATACTGGAATAAATAAGAAAACTGAACAAGTATATGACAGTGTGATAATGGTAAACAATGGAAATGAAACAATGTATGTCAAAATTTAACTACACAGAACAAGGGAAATTAATACCTCACGGAAGGAAAATAGAAATTTACAACTTTAAGGAAAACACAAAATAACCAAAGGCAAATGCAGCCATAAAGAAATATCAACATGGGCACAACCGAGGTACCGCCTTGTAGTCCCAAATCATAAATAAATTCAAAATATCTCATTTCCTTATATCACTGTGGGAGCCTTCACATTTAATATTAAAGAAAATATTTTTCCCGAAATAGCATCCTGCGTTTTAGCCACCCTTATCACACCGGATGGCTTCTAGTAGTTCCCCTACTGGCCACGCGTATCAAGCCACCCTTATCTCACCGCATGCGTTTCAACACCTAGATCTTATACCACCGCATGCGTATCAGTATCACAATATATCACAATTTGCACCTCAAGTGCCAAAATATTTTAACTTGCCAAAATAAATCAACAACAATAATATTTTCCACAATAAGGAGCTCACGGCTCAATCACAATGAGTATAAATATATCACAAAATATTTGAGAATGAATAACTCAGCAAAAATAATATTTCATAATTGTTAGCACGTTGCCTCAATACCAAATTTAAAATTTTCAAATACTTTATATTAATACTAATTCAATCAAGAAATTCAACCTTCGATTAATGCACAGAATCAAATAAATAAAGTTTCAACTAAACAAGTAAGGCAATTAGCAAGAAAAGTTCAGGATATATTTAAAAAATATAAAAATAGATCAATGATGATGAATATAATAGGATAAAGTGATTTAATTAATATGCAACAGTGATCTACACAATTTAAAGACATAACCTTCCACATTTAGTACGTGTACACACTCGTCACCTCGCGTACACGACTTTCAACACATCACAATTATCACATCAATACAATTCCTCAAACACGTAAGCCTACTTCGGCACCATGAAACCTTAAATTCCTTTACGAAATTTTATGGGGCCTTACATCCATAGTGATCCATTCCCATTTCCACTCTGGAATCTCTAACTTTTAAAGCAATCCACCCGGTCGTTGATGCTCATACTTCACATAATTTAGGCAATGTGCTACATATTTATTATGTCCATCTTCATCCTCCTCCACTGATAGTGTTGCCTCAAATCCTGATACATTCGCGGCACCTAGATGAATGGAGTACCGCGAACTGTGAGCTACATGGAGAATCAACTCACGCAAACCATCTACGTTAGGCACATATAGCCTGCCCTGCATCCGTAATACACTGTCATCTCCAATAGTGACTTCCTTGGCATCACCGTGTTGAACCGTGTCCTTAAGGACAAGCAGATGGGGGTCATCATACTGACACTCTCTGATACGATCATAAAAAGAAGACTGAGAAACCACACAAGCCAAAACTCTGCTCGGCTCGGAAACATCCAATCTGACAAACTGGTTGACCAAGGCCTGAACATCCAAGGCTAAAGGCCTCACTTCTACTGGTAGATATGCTAAACCGCCTAAACTCTCAGCCTTGCGACTCAAGGCATCGACCACCACATTGGCCTTCCCGGGATGATAGAGAATGGTGATGTCATAACCCTTAAGCAACTCCAACAATCTTCGTTGCCACAAGTTAAGATCCTTCTGTTTAAATAGATGTTGTAGACTCTGGTGATTGGTGCAAACTTCACATGGGACACCATACAAGTGGTGCTTCCAGATCTTCAAGGCATGAACAATAGCTGCTAACTCAAGGTCTTGGACAGGATAATTCTTCTCATGCACCTTCAGCTATCTAGATGTGTAGGTAATCACTCTACCGTCCTGCATCAACACCGCGCTGAGACCAATGCATGATGCATCACAATACACCGTATAGGACCCCAATCCAGTAGGCAACACTAACACTAGGGTTGTAGTCAAAGCAGTCTTGAGCTTTTGAAATCCCTCCTCACACTCCTCGGTCCACTTGAACGGAGCACCCTTCTGGGTCAATCTGGTCATAGGTGCAGCAATAGACGAGAAACCCTCTACAAATCGATGATTGTACCCTGCCAAACCAAGAAAACTCCGGATCTCCATAGCTGAGGATGGTCTAGGACTAATCTGCACTGCTTCAATCTTCTTCGGATCTACCTTGATCCCCTCACTCGATACTACATGACCCAAAAATGCCATAGAATCTAGCCAAAATTCACACTTCAAAAATTTTGCATACAACTTCTTTTCTCTCAAGGTCTGAAGCACAATCCTCAGGTCCTGCTCATGATCCTCCCAACTCCGAGAGTACACCAGAATATCGTCAATAAACATAATGATGAAGGAGTCAAGATAGGGCTAAAATACACTGTTCATCAAGTGCATGAATATTGTTGGGGCATTGGTCAGCCCATAAGACATCACAAGGAACTCGTAATGACCATACCGAGTCCTGAAAGTAGTCTTCGGGATATCTAGCTCCCGAATCTTCAACTGATGATAGCCTGAACGCAAGTCGATCTTAGAGAACACTCTAGCACCTTGAAGCTGATCAAATAGGTCATCAATGTGTGGCAATGGATACCTGTTATTCACTGTAACCTTGTTCAACTGGCGATAATCAATACACATTGGCATAGAACCATCCTTCTTCTTCACAAACAAGACAGGAGCATCCCAAGGTGATACACTGGGCCGAATGAACCCTTTATCAAGTAACTCTTGTAACTGTTCCTTTAGCTCTTTCAACTCTACTGGGGCCATATGATAGGTGGAATAGAAATGGGTTGAGTACCCTGTAACAAATCAATGCCAAAGTTATTATCTCTATCGGGCGGCATGCCCGGAAGATCTATCGGAAATACGTCTACAAAATCCCTCACTACCGGAACGGACTCGACGGTAGGAGTGTCAACACTGACATCTCTCACATAGGCAAGATACGCATCACACCCCTTCTCAACCATTCGTTGAGCCTTAAGAAATGGGACAACCCTGCTAGGAACATGATCTAAGGAACCTCTCCACTCTATCTGTGGTAAACCTGGCATAGCTAATGTCACCGTCTTAGCATGAAAATCGAGGATAGCATGATAGGGCAACAACCAGTCCATGCCCAAAATAACATCAAAATCCATAATATTGAACAATAATAAATCTTCTTTGGTCTCAAAACCACTGAGAACAATCAATCACGGCCAATACACATAGTCAACAATAATAGAATCACCCACGAGTGTAGACAATAAACATGTGAACTCAGAGAATTACAGGATACGCCCAAATACGAAGCAAAATAAGATGACATGTAGGAATGAGTGAAGCCTGGATCAAATAAGACTGATGCATCTCTATGACAGACCAGAACGGTACCTCTGATGACAGCATCAGATGCAACTGCCTTTGTCCTAGCAGGAAGGGCATAATATCTGGATTGGCCTTCCCCTCTAGGGCGACCTCTACCTGTTCGACCTCCATCTCTTGCTGGTTATGTAGGTGGGGTGGTAGCTGGTGTTGTAACCATAGACTGAGGACCTAATGGAGCACGTGGTGCCTCAGAAATATGTGGAGGTGCACCCCTTATGAATCTAGGGAAATCCCTCACCAAATGACGAGTGTCTCCACACTCAAAACAAGCTCTCAGAGGATGTGGTTGCTGTGACTGGCTCGGGTCTAATCGACTGGACTGACCACTGGAAGCACCTCGTACATGAGGCACACTAGACACTAGCGGTGCATAGTAAGGATCCCGGTGCCTGGTAGTAGCAAGAGCACCGCTGGCGGCTGAAAGTGCTGAATGAACAAGGCAACCCATATAACCCATGCCCTGACGAGCTGTAGCTGGGGCATGAGTACTACTATAAGCGCTAGACTCTCGAGAACTCTTGGCCTATCTCTCATCTTTGTCCCGAGTCATCATACCTACTAACCTCCTAGCAATCCCTACTACCTGATGGTATGCAATATCCATCTCCAACTCTCGGTATATGCTCAATCTGATACTGGGTTAAGCCCCTCAATAAATCGACAAACAATCTCTCGAACCGTAGCAACCAAGGCTGGTCCATGTCTAGCCAAATCACTAAACATGACCGCATACTGTGACACGATCATAGAACCCTGACGCAACTATTCAAACTCTACGCGTCGAGCATTTCAAAGACTCTAGGGAACATACTCCCTCAACAAAATATCTGAGAACTAAGTCCAAGTGAGTGAAGCTACCTCAGCTAGACTATCCAACTCGTATGCATGCCACTAGTGATAGGCCGCTCCTCTAAGCTGGAATGTTGTGAAAGAAACCCCACTAGTCTACGCAACACATATAGTACAGAGGATACAGTGGCACTCCTCAAGAAAACCCTGGGCATCCTCTGACGCCAAGCCACTAAAAGTAGGAGGGTGGTACTTTTTGTACCTCTCGAACCTGAGCTGCTCCGCCTCAGAAAATATTTCCCTAACCTCGGGCTGAACTGGGGCTACCGGTTGTATCGGTATGATCTCTGGAACCTGGTCGACCTAAACCCGCTACTCTGGGGTACCGACGATAGGATTCTGTGCTCCTCCCCCGTCCTGAGATGTGGCAGGAATAAGTGGTATCAATATTGCATGAGCCAAGGTGCTGAACATGCTCAGAAATTAGGCTAGAGTCTCCTAGAGGGATGGTGCAGTAACAGGCACCTCAGGTGCCTTCCCTCTAACTGGAGCTACTGGTGGCTTATCCGTAGTAGCTCGTGCGGTGCTCTGGCTGCACCACGTGTACGTCCCCGACCTATACCCCGGCCCCGGCCTCTCGCGAGGCTCTAGCAGGGGGCGTAAGTGTTTTGTCATCTGATCCAACTGTACGTGTCCTCACCATATGTGAGAGAATAGAAAGATAGAAATTTAGAATCCGAAGTCAAAGATTTAGCACGATAAGGAATCAAAGAAGTGAAGCTTTTCCCAATAGTTCCATAGCCTCCTAAAGATATGTACAGACATCTCCGTACCGATCCGCGAGACTCTACTAAACCTGCTTGTGACTCATAACACCTATGAACCTAGTGCTCTGATACTAACTTGTCACGACCCCAAATTTCCCATCATAGGACGTCGTGATGGCACCTAGTCTCTAAGACAAGGTAAGCCTAATAATTTGCGGAATAACAGAATATAAAACCGAAATCAACATCAATATCTGAAATAAATAAAGACTGATTCAAATAATGACAACTTCCCAAAACCCGGTAGAAAATCAGTCACA
Source organism: Nicotiana tabacum (assembly GCF_000715075.1). NCBI lineage: Eukaryota > Viridiplantae > Streptophyta > Magnoliopsida > Solanales > Solanaceae > Nicotiana > Nicotiana tabacum. Next base: position 23,360,714 of record NC_134094.1, on the reverse strand, counting down.
AGCTTCTAAGAGAAATACTATGTGTCTTTATACATTATAGTCTAAAGAGAATAAGGAAAAACAACATAACAAGTATAGAGGGGCACTCCGAGGTCTGCGGGCGCTGGCAGATATACCTTGAAGTCTCAGCGTACAGGCTAGCTCACTAATATCTGGTCTGCTAAGCGATACCTATATCTGCACAAAACGATGTGCATGAGTGTAGCATGAGTACACCACAAAGGTACCCAGTAAGTTCCAAGCCTAACCTCGGTAAAGTAGTAACAAGGTCAGGTCAGTTCCCTACTAGTTTAAAAGAAAAGCAAGGGAGAAAATAATAATAATAATATTTGAAATGACTGAGAATTTAAATAACGAGAAGCTTCAAAAAATAATAGCACAGCAAACAGAGGTAAACAACAGGGGCGCTCCCGAGGTACCGCCAAGTAGTCCCAAATGCAAATATACAGTACAGGGGGATCTCTCGAGGAACCACCTCGTAGTCCCAAAGTAAATATGCAGTACAGGTGGATCTCCTGAGGAACTGCCTCGTAGTCCCAAAGTAAATATGCAGTACATAGGGATCTCCCGAGTAAACGCCCCGTAGTCCCAAAGTAAATTTGCAGTAGATAACCAAACCGAAGGAACAACGAATTTACAGCGAACAATCTTACAGTTAAAGGTTTAATTCAAATCCATGGAAGCAGGTAATTCAACTAAGCATGTTGCACAAATTGCAAGTAAGAGTTAAGGCACGTAGACATGCGATACTAGGCTAATCATGATCACTGCATATTGTCACGACCCAATTTCACCTATAGGTCGTGATGGCGCCCAACACTACAGCTAGGCAAGCCAACAAATAAATTAAACATATATCAATTATTTTCAGAATAATTTTCTAAGAAATTTTATTATTTTACTAGCAATATTAAGAAATTAGAAAAGATGTCGATTAACTTAAATCCAAGAAAAAAAATAATACAATTCCAAATTCTACTAATGTGTGTGCCAAGACCTGGTGTCACAAGTGTATGAGCATCGAGTAGATTATACAAAACTCCAAATATTGTCTGAAATAAAATAGACAGAATGTAAATACAAGAAGAGACATTGGTAGCTGCAGATCGGCTCAGAAAGGCAGCTCACCACTACGCCTTTGGATAACGTGGGTGTAAGATGATAGGTCCTCCACTTGTACTTGCCTCAGGTCCTGCACAAAAAGTGCAGCAAGTGTAGTATGAGTACGTAAACAACGTGTACCCAGTAAGTATCAAGCCTAATCTCGAAGTGGTAGAGACGAGATACCCAACTTTGACACTCACTATGGGTCAATAATAATAATTATAATTAAAATAGCAATATCTAGATCAACATGATTTATAGAATTTACAATGATTTTCTTTAACCAATAGAAATAATTAATTTCTTCAAATGCAACAATTCTCAATATATTAATTAACCTCGTTTACAGGGACAACAATAATTCCTTAACAAGCAAAGATAATTAATTCTTTAAATTCCAAAGATTTTCAATTTATCAATTAGCTTTACAAGCTGCAATAAACTATCAAAGTATCGTGTAATTATTATTATTAAGTAAGATTTCTGCTGAGGCCGTACGGCCCGATCCAGAGTATCGTGTACACTGCCGAAGGACGTGTGACACGATCCATAGATGCATCTATCCTGCCGAGGCGTTCGGCCCGCTCTACAAGAAAGGAGGACATTTTCTTATGTACCTCCGGAATGAGAGTATATTTATTATAAGATAAATTCAGGAGGAAGAACAATTTCTCTTAACAATTAATTAATTTAAATAGAAAATCAAGTATATGAGATTTTCATCCTTTAATATTTTTATCTAACAATTCACAATATATATATATATATATCAAATAATATTAATTAAACAAAGAATATAATTTACACAAGTAATTCATGCTTTGAGTCCTAAACTACCCGAACTTTAGCATTAATAGTAGCTACGCACGGACTCTCGTCACCTCGTGCGTACGTAGCCCCCACAATTAGCAACAAATATTACTTTAATTACCTATGGGGTAATTTCCCCCTCACAAGATTAGACAAGAGACCTACCTCAATTTGCTCCAATTTAATCCAATAGAAGGCCTTTTCCACGATTATCCAACTTTCTCTCGCTCGAATCTAGCCAAGAATAATTTGATACAATCACTAAAAATTATAGGAATCAATTCCATAAGAAAATACTATATTTTTCAATAAAAATCCGAAATTAACTCAAAAATAGCCCGTGGGGCCCACGTCTCGGAATCGGCGAACGTTACGAAATATGAACGCCTACTCAACCACGAGTCTACCCATACCAAAATCACTAAATTCCAATAACAATTCGGCCCTCAAATCCTCAAATATATCCAAGAGAGTTTTCAAACTTTTCCAACTCAATTCACCAATTAAATGATAAAAACAGTGATGGATTCGAGTAATTTAACCAATATTGAGTTAAGAACACTTACCCCATTATTTTCTTTGAAAATCTCCCAAATATTGTCCAAATCCGAGCTCCAAATCGTTAAAAATGGAAAATGGGACGAAGTCCCATTTTCAGAACTTAAACTCTCTGCCTAGTGATTTCTTCTACGCGATCGCGTAGCACAAATTCTTCTGCCCAGAAAATAACTCTACGCGATCGCATAAATTCTCACACAATCGCGGTGCCCAAGGTTCTAACTCTACGCGATCGCATAGAGCAAACACGTGGCCAGCTTCCTCTCCAGTTTTCCCTACGCGATCGCAAACAATGCCACGCAATCGCGATTCACAACCAATTATACCAACAAGTCTCAAAACATCATACGAACTTAGTCGAACCCTCAAATCACACCAAACAATGCTAAAACCATGAATCATCCTCCAATTCAAGCTTGATGAAACTTAAGATTTCCAACTTCTACATTCGGTGTTGGAACCTATCAAATCAAGTTCAATTGACCTTAAATTTTGCACACAAGTCATAAATGACATAACGGAGCTATAAAAATTTTCGAAACTAGATTCCGACCCCGATATCAAAAAGTCAACTCCTCGGTCAAATTTCCAAACTTAAATTCTTGTTTTAGCCATTTCAAGCCTAATTTAACTATGGACTTCCAAATAAAATTTCGAACACGCTCCTAAGTCCAAAATCACCATACAGAGCTATTGGAACCGTCAAAATTTTATTCCGGAGTCGTTTTCACATAATGTTGACCGAAGTTAAATTTGGCCTTTTAAAGCCAACTTAAGGAACCAAGTGTTCCAGTTTTAACCCAAACACTTTCAAATCCCGAACCAATCATCTACGCAAGTCATAAATCATTAAAAGCACATACGGAAAGTTTTATTTTTAGGTAACGGGGTTCTAAAAGTTAAAATGATCGGTTGGGTCATTACACATATGCTAAGGCAACTCAGTTAAGGAATTTAAAAGAAATCTACTCAGCAGGAACCGAAATTTTCCACAATTAGTACGTGTACGCACTCATCACCTCGCGTACACGATGCTCACATATCATAATTTTTATAACAGTACCAAATCCTAAGGGGATTTCCCCCCACACAAGGTTAGACAAGTCACTTATCTAAAATCTCGGTCAATCAGTCAAGTAGTATGCCTTTCCCTCGATTGTTCGACTCCGAATGGCCCAAATCTAGCCAATAGAAATTACATACTATAAATACAAATAAGAAATTAATTTAAATAGTGAAACTACGACTTTAGCAAGGAATTGAAAAATCAAACCAAAAATTCGACTCGTGCCCACATCTCGAAATCGGGTAAAAGTCACAAAATACGAAGACCCATTCGACTATGAGTTCACCCATACCAATTTTACCAAAATCCAACACCATGTGGCCACTCAAATTCTCAAATCAAACTTTCCAAATTCCTAGCCTCAACTCTCAAATTCCACATTAAATACACACTAACTAGGTGGGAAAATCAATGGAGAAACAAGATTATTGATCAAAAATGAGTACAAGAGACTTACCTCAACATTTTGAGTAAACGGTCTTGGAATCGTAATTTGAAGGTTTCAATAGGTTCGTATGATGATTTTGGACTTAGGAGCATGTCCAAATGTTGATTTGGAGGTCTGTAGGTCGTTTCGGCTTGAATTAGCGAAAGTTAGAAAGTTAAAGGTTTGGAAGGTTGAGAAGTTTGACCGGAAGTTGACTTTATTGATATCGGGGTCGAATTTCAATTTCGGAAGTTGGAATAGGTCTGTTATGTCATTTATGACTTGTGTACAAAATATGAGGTCAATCGGAGTGTTTTGGTATGATTCGGCGTAGGTTTTGAAAGTCGGATGTTCATAGTTTCAATAGGCTTGAATTAGGTGGCGATTCGTAGAATCGATGTCGTTTGATGTGATATTTGGCCTCGAGTAGGTCCGTTATATGTTTTGAAACTTATTGGTATATGATGAGCTTAAAACACACACCTAAATATGCTCGCTAGTCATAGATAGTATAGTATAGTATCCTATCCATGGGGATTGGAGTTAAACAGTATTATCGTAGTTTGTAGCTAGATTGCCATCCAAGATAATCAATAGATGAGGATTATGTGATTAAAAACTAAAATTAAGTAAGAATCATGAGCTAATTAACTATTGACAATCGCAATAAAAGTAAGTTAAGAAGGTATCAGTGGGAGAGAATAGGGGTTGATTGGATAGGTGCAAGATAATTGTCTGGGATTTAACTCTAGTTATTTAACTTCAAATATTCAAGTGAGTCTCTCGAATTCACTCAATTATTAGTTCAAATGTTTAGTAGAAACTCCTCTCTCGATTAAGTCTCAACCTCACAATAGGAACTAAATTAAGCTCGGTGAAGATATGCAAGAATTCGTTGTGGATTGGTCTTTAGGAGAACCTATTTCGATTATTTTCCTAACTAGGTTTAAACAATAATTCAACTAGCCTCTTTCGATTACTAAGAAGAATTAATGAATTCAACCAACAAAATAATGCAAAGATATCACAAGTTATGCCTCTCTCGATAACATTAACATGTGAATATAGATGCAACAATTAAAACACCCAAACCATTCAATACATAAAAACTAGAGCTAATATCCACAAACAAATATCAATACATCAATCCCTAAAGAGAACTACTCCATAGATATGGAGTAATTCATCATAAATATAAAGAAAAACATAAAACGATCCAAACTCTTGTCTTGAGTGAGGATTGAATGATGAATTCCTTGTGCTTTCTCTTCTCCAACTCCTCCTTAGCCTCCTTAGGTCTTAGATGTATCAAAACCCCATAAAATAACATTTTTCCACATATATATACCAAGTAGGGTCGGGCCTAGACGAAAACACCTTCTCATGCGCGAAATAGGATAAATACTCTGTAAAAATTGCACAAGTGTGTTGCATGGGGCAACGTGCCATGCGGGGAATTAGTGGGGAAATCCAGAGGGTTGAAATTTGTCAGGCAGTAGGAATTTACACAGGCGCGGTGCGGCACACCACGCACCGCGGTTGCACTGTTTTCTCAGAGTACGAATTTAACTTGACTTTTTGATATCCGAACATGGTTTGTTCCCCGAACACAATCATGGCTTAATCCCTTGGGTTTTTACTCAGACTTCAAAGCTCCAAATCCCTCAAATTCATTCCGTAATATCTACATAGCTCGAAATGCTCCTACAAGGCATAAAACACATAATTAATGCAAAACACTAGCGATTAAAGCTCAAACTTAATTAAAGTACAGAAAATTAGAGTGCAATAAGCGACTAAAATATGAGATTATAGCCTACCATCAGTATACTCGTACAGGGTCCCGGGGGCCCCGGGTGTGCTTCGGATTGAGTCGGGTCATTTTGGACTTTGGTTGAATTACTGAACTTGTTGCTACTTTGGTGTCATCGCACCTGCGAAGGGTTTAGCCGCAGGTGCATGAGGAGAGATCGCAAAAATGACCTGGAGTGATCTTGGCAGTGATCGCAGATGCGAGGTTCTTTCTGCATTTGCGAGCTCGCAGGTGCGAGGAAATTGGTTGAAGATGCGGATGAGGCCAGGGAGGCCTGGGTCGCAGGAGTGGAGGTCCCTCCGCAGGTGCGCCGAGTATTCGCAGAAGCGGATGCGCAGATGTGCATGTTGCTCCGCAGAAGTAGACTTGCCCGATCTTAGTCGGAACTGCACCTGTGATGGATTTTTCTATAGGTGCGACCCTAAGCCCGCAGAAGCGAGGATCGCTGGGCAGTGAGTGAAACAACCGACCCAATGTACATAATAAGTAACATGACTAACCTTGGGCTAAAAGCAGTGACGAGCTCATATATGTACAGTCCAAATCCAGATAATAACAATAGTATCTCAGAGAGAGATAATAACATTACCTGCACTCACTGCTGGTATGTCAGATTCCAGAGAGGCGGATCCTGCCCAAAAGCTAAAATAAGCCAATAATGGCATGCTGCGGCGTGCAGCCCGATCACATAAATATCACTCACGATCAGGCCCTAGGCCTCACTTAGTCATCAATCTCTTCAATCTCTCGGGCTCACAAAACACATGCCAATCATCACAAACAGTTATACATGATGTAACAATAATGATAACATAGACTGCGATATGGTAAGAAAATGATGAACGCGGATGAGTATACAACTGAAATTTAAGCAAATAACTCAACAACAGTAAAAGAACTCTGTGGGTCCCAAGAGTACCAGCATATAGCCTAAGCATGATTTTTAACAGGAATCACAGCTCACTTTCGCTAACACATGGAGAATACATGAGTAATAACAAGATTAGATCACTACAGAGTTCCACGGAAACAATCGAGTCACAATTACCCCGGTGCATGCCCACACGCCCGTCACCTAGCATGTGCGTCACCTCAATACTAATCACATAACACAGAGTTCGGGGATTCATACCCTTAGTATCAAGTTTGGAAGTGTTACTTACCTCAAACCATGCAAATCCCTACTCCAACAAGCCTTGCCTCGCGAATCAGCCTCCGGACAACATGAATCTAGCCACAAACAACTTTATACAATCAACACTTGCTATAGGAATCAATTCTATATGATAAAGCTAGGTGCTTTAACAAAAGTCAAAAAGTCAACCAAAAATGTCAACCTCGACACATCTCGGAATCCGACAAAATTAACAAAATCCGAACACCCATTCAACAACGAGTCCAACCATACCAAAATAAATCAATTTTGATCACCACTCGACCTTCCAATCCTCAAATTATAGTTTATAAAGTTTCACAAAGTTTCCCCAATTTTTCCAACCCAAAAAACTAATTAAATTGTTAAAACAATGATATATTCATGTATTTAACCAAATTTGAGTTAGAATCACTTACCCGAATTAACTCCTTGAAAATCCTTTCAAGAATCACCCAAATCCGAGGTCTCTAGCTCAAAATATAATAAATGGGTTCAAACCCTCGATTTTGATATTTTAATAGTCAGTCCATTGAATACACATCACGATCGCAGATAAATCCGCGTGATTGCGAAGAACAAAATCCTCAGGGGCAAAGAACCCTTCTACGTGAATGCACCCTCAAGTGGGCGAACGTGGTCACCCAACTTTCACACCTACGCGATCGTGGACCTACTCACGCAACCGCGAAGAAAAATGCGTTTGAATCCCAAACCTCACTTACCATCTTCGTGAACGCGTTCATATACCCGCGTTCGCATAACACAGAATCTTAGAACTACGCGATCGCGTCTAACATATCGCGAACACGTAGAAAAAGTCCCTAGATTCCAGAAAAAACTCTACGCAATCGCATCCCTCTTCTCGCTATTGCGAAAGAGGAAACCAGAAGCACAAATATCAGCAATCCAACAAAGTCCAAAATAAGTCCGAACTTGATTCAAATCACACCCGAGGCCCCATCAAAATATACCCACATAACCTAAAACACCATACGAACTTTCTCGAAACCTCAAATAACATCAAACAACACGAAAACCACAAATCGCACATTGATTCAAGCCTAATGAACTTATGAACTTCTAACTTCCAAAACTAATGCTGAAACATACCAAACCAACTCCGATTAACTTCAAATTTTACACACAAGTCATAATTGATAAAACGGACCTATTCCAACTTCCAAAACTAAAATCGGATCCCGACACCCACAAAGTCAGCTCTCGGTCAAACTTCTCAACTCTCCAAACTTCAACTTTTCTAACTTTCACTAATTCAAGTCAAAATGACCTACGAGCCTTAAAATCAATATCCGGACACACTCCTAAGTTTAAAATCACCATACAGAGCTATCGGAATCATCAAAACTCCATTCCATAGTCATTTACACATGAGTCAATATCTGGTCAACTCTTTGAACTTAGGCTTCCAACCTTGGGACTACAGGTCCCAATCCATTCTGAAACATCTCCGGAACCAAACTAACTATTCCGGCAAGTCACATGTCAACAATTGAGAAAAGAATAAGCAAAAAATAGGGGAATAGGGCTACAATACACAAAATGACCGGCTGGGTCGTTACATGGACCCATTTTTACTTGTTTAGGACCACAAATCCAAAAATCTTACTTTTTCTTAAACTTTGTACCTAGTCAAACAGGTTCACATAAATTAGAACGGAGGAAGTATAAACTCATATTTCTATGTTTATTCAATTAAGTAAATCATCAAATACTAATTACCATACTTGTGTTCTATTCACCACCAAACATCCTTAGACATGTTTAAACATTAACTTATTGACTATTGATATAATGATGATTGATGAACATATGTAGAGTGATTTTATGAATAACATTTTTAGTCTATTGATTTAATGATAATTAAATCAATAATAAAATTCTAAGAATAATGATATCGAGTGAAACGTCCTAAACAAAAATTATAGAGGAATAATTTAATAAATATAAGTTTGTGAAAAAGAAAAATTCATCATGAACAATTATTTGAATGTTCTCAAAAATATTATCTATATTATTATAAAAGCATGAATACAATGTCGGTTTACAAAAATAAACTTATAATATTACGCATAATAACTCATAATAAAAGGACATAACCGAAATTCTAGATATTAGCCTTATAATCTTTTAGTTTTAGGACATAATACTAGGAATCCTACATGATTACCTTTAGGAATCCTATAAGTATAATTACTTTCGGACTGTCTAATTCATATAAAATTGAACACATAAATATCTATAGTCATGTAATCCTATTACTTTTAGGATATACTTCATAAAAAGTTTTATTACCAATTTAATTTGAAAACGTATTATAATGTCCCATTACTAATTCAATTTGAGAATGTATTATACTGTCCAAATCCATTTAGAAAAATGAGAGCATGTATTATTATAAAAGCATAAATATAATATTAATATATCAAAATAACCCTAAAATATTAAACGGAAGAACTCATAGGGAAAGGACATAACTGCAACAACCTATTTTTTGGACTATAATACCTTCTATGCTAATTTTTAATATTTAAGATTTTAAAATTAATACAATTTTGTCTATTAAATTCTTATTAAAAATATGTATGAAGGTTTAATAAAATTAATTTCATAAGAATCCTCCGTATTGGCAATACATTACCACTACATAATGTCCAATACGAAGAAAAAATAAAAGTAATACTAAATGTAATGCATAAAGAGTTGAAATTGAGAAAAATAAATATCCCCACGAAAATATATTTTTATATTATATTTTAACTATTTTTCTACTCAAATAATATTTGTGCAATATTGAAAATACTCAATTATTAAACAACAACTAAGAAAATATTTAAGAATATAAATGTGTGAGAAAGAGAAAAAATGGTTGGTAAGAGTCAGTACCACAAATGATTCTACAAACATAAAGATCTAAAATTGAAATGTCGTATCAATCTTTTACTCTTTGAAAATAAAATTTATGATGGATAAAATTATAATTAAGATTAACCATTCAATACAAGAGATGAACTAATAATAAGATCTGAATCAACATAGAATAAATTATTTATTATGTTAAAATTAAATAATTAAATTTTTTAATTAATTATTTAACATAAGAATCCAATTCAATTATTTTTTAAAATTCATCATATGAGTAAAATTCTTATTCAAGTTAAAAAGAAATCTTAGGGTACATAAATGTATTCCATAAAAAGATCGTTAGAATACAAAGTAAAAAGGTTAGTATATTATTAAGAATCAAAATGCTATACAAGTGTTTGAGGAAGCACAATCAAAGCTAAATCCTAAACAAGAGCAAGTTTTCAAGACTATTATAAAAAATCGACTATAGTATAACGAGATTATTCTTTGTAGATGCCTCTGGCAGAATCGAAATAATATTTCTATATCATGCATTACTTGCAAATATCATATCAAAGGGCATGACATTGTTAGCAATAATAGCAAGTGGTGTACCAACAACGATTTTATTATGAGACTACTCACTTTAAATTTGATATACCTCTTCAAACAACTTAAATAACAATCACAAATATATCGAAATAATTGCTCGAAGTTCTAGAGATATATTGGATATTAATGAACCGTTTGCTGGCAAATTAATGGTTTGAGAGGTGATTTTTGTCAAGTACTTCGAGTAGTTCCAAAATCGACAAAAGTAGAGACTGTAAAAGCTAGCTTGCCAAAGTTATACTTCTGGCCTCAAAAGAAAAATATTCAACTGACAAGAAATATAAAGTAAGAACAGAGCCAGTATTCAGTATTTTCTTGCTTCGTGTCGGAAACGAAGAAGAGCATCCAATAAAAGATGATTTGGTTCTTCCTGAACACTTGATTATAAATCACAATGGTAATAGTAGTACATTTAATAAGAGAAATATTTCTATCATTAGATTAAAATATAATTTGTGCAAATGACATGATAGAATTAAAAAGATATCTTAACTAGCAGAAATTAATATGTTGATCAACTAAATAAAAGGTTGATTGCAAAATTTTAAATTAAAAACAAAATATTTTTTAGTTTTTGAGTCAGTAGAAAATGATACCAATAATTACTACCAAGAAGAATACTTAAATACTTTAATACCAAATGGCCTTCTACCATACATGTTTGTTGTCAAATTTCTTATTTCTTACGAATATTAGTGTTACCGTATATATAATATACTAAGTTAAAATTGATCTTCCATTGTATATAGGTTAATTTTGAAGAAATATATGCATGTCATGCTACTGAAAAACTTAAATACTCCAAATAGCTTATGTAATAGCACACATATGGTATATAGATGTTTTGACAACAATGTCATACATGCAAAAATTATGATACTGGTTAATGTGCTTCTAAGTATATTCTTATCCCTAAATTCAACTTTCGTCTTTCCGAAACTAAGGAATATCGTTTTAAATTTGTGTGAAAATAAGTTTTAGCATGTTTATGTTTTGCAAATATAATGTCACGACCCAAAATACCTTAAAGGCCGTGATGGCGCCCAACGTCGCCATCATGCATGCCAACGGAGAATTATCGACTTAATTACTCATTTTAAAAATTTTGAAATCGTAAATCCCATTAAATAAATAAAATAAACATCGGGTACTCGTAGGAACCACTGAATTCTCATTATAAATTTTCGTATTAAGTATGAATTATAAGGTAAAATGATAAGAATGCCGTGAACTACAATAATGAAAACCCAGTAGGAACCTTCAAAACCCAGTGTCACAAGTGCATGAGCATCTACCAAGAAATATAATAAAATACAGGATATGTCTGGAATACAAGCTAGACAGGAGAATGCAGCTCACCAAAAAGTCCCTGCAATAGCCGCGCCTCTTCGCCCAAAAGACCACCGGGAATACATACATACATACATATATATATATATATATATATATATATATATATATATATATATATATATATATATATATATATATACCTACAAAAAAAGTGCAGAAGTACAACATGAGCACGTAAATCAACGCGTACCCAGTAAGTATCTAGCCAAACCCCAGAGAAGTAGTGACGAGGGGTCGACATTGACACTTACTAGTGGTCTAATAAATCAAGTACAACCGAAAGTAATCAAGTGTGAGGCATGGTAAAGACAGTGTAAACAAGTTAAGCCCGTGGTACGATCCTCTTCTGAACAATAAACGCAAGCCCTCAATTATCGCTCACCTCCTCAACCGGAATATATGTGGAAAATGGTCCCCACCGGATAGATAGTCGCAACTCAAATCAGAAAAACTCACGGATATGATGGCTTTTGTCAAATATTACGCACGACGTTGACGAGGCGAACGACCCGATCCTATAAGAGTATTTATAAAAATGCTGAGGCGTACGACCCAATCCCAAAATAATGTGTGCATTAACGAGGGTCGAATGACACGAACCATAGATGCATCTATTATACTAGCGAGGCGAACGGCCTTCTCCCATGAGAATATGATACTTTAACGGGTCCTTGACCCCACTCACGAAGATATGTGTGACTTATGAAGTGTAAAGAAGCTTTTCAATGAAAACACACAACGTGCGAGAATTTCATAAGGGAAAACACAAATTATTCTGCGGATTATCAAGTAACCCGTCACGTCATACAATAGTGAGTCCATCAACCTATGCAAGTCTGGTCTCAAGTCGCAATGCGAAATAAAGGAATTAAACGAGCAAAGATAACTTAAATAGTACAATTATAGCATGGCGTGCACCTAAGTCTACCCGGACATAATCAGAAATTCTAGCATACGCACGGACACCCATCACCTCATACGTGTGTAGCTCCCACAACATGTAGCACATAAGAATATAACACCTACGGGGTACATTCCCCCTCACAGGGTAAGACATAAGACTTACCTCGATCCGAAGTTCCATAACCGGCTCAAATGCCTCTCCAATTCTTCAATTCAAAGCCAAACAACCCGAATATAGTCAAACAATGTGCAAATCAAACAAAATATACTCCAATACTAATAAATAATCAATTTATAGCAATTCCCAACTCTGTTCGAAAAGTCAATAAAGTGAACCCTCCGTCCCACGTGCCAGGATTCCGAAAATATTCGAAGATAAACTTTACACATAACATTACGAACTCGAATAAATGATTTACTCCTAATTCCATTTCCAAAATCGTGGTTAAAATCCAAAAATACCAATTTCTAGATTTTCTCTTGAAATCCCACAATTTCCATATATAACTCATATATTTAACTCATAACAGGTGGGAATTACTTACATTGCAATAGATGATGAAACTCTCCCCTTGAAGCTCTCCAAAAATAGCTCAAGCCAAGAGAGAATGAAAGAAAATAGGCCAAATCCCGTATAAATCAAGTCTGCCCATGCCCGTCCTTCTTTGCGATCGCGGGAGAATCTTCTTGATCGCGAAGGCTAAAAATTCCTTGCCTCCAGAATTGCTCTACGTGTTCGCGACCAAATGGCCGCGTTCGCGAAGCCTTCTGACCCCTGCCCTTCACGTTCGCATGCCACGAGCCATGTTTGCAAAGGCTTAACGCTCGGCAGGCCCCAGCTCCCCTTCCTCTTCGCATTCGCAACCACCATGTCGCGTTCGCGTAGGCTACTCCAGCCTATGCTCCGCGTTCGTGATGGGCAAATTCCAGCAGCCCCAAAATCCTTCGCGAACATGTGAATCCCTTCGCGTTCGGGAAGAATAAAACCAGACACCAGCAACAGTAAATCAACCAAACTTGGTCCGAAACCACCCTGAATCACACTGAGGCCCCTGGGACCCGATCTAATCACACCAACAAGTCCCAATACCTTGGACAAACTTATCCAAAGGCTCTAAAAGCCAAAAATAACATCAAAATCATGAATCAACGATCAAAATCTTTCTTACAACTTTCAACTTATAAACTTCGACGAACGCATCTGAATCATATTAAAATATTCCAGAATGACGCCAAACTTTAAGTACAAGTCATAAATCACGATACGAAACTATTCCAAGACTCGGAATCCCAAACGGACATCGATAACATCATAATCCACTTCAAACCAAACTTATGAAATTCTAAAACCTTCAAATGCCAACTTTCCACTACAAACGCTGAAATGCTCCCGACAGTCCGATACTTAACCCGAAAATACTCCCAAGTCCGAAATCATCATACTAACATATTAGAAGCTTCAAATCCCGATTCCGAGGTCGTATACTCAAAAGTCCAACCTCAGTCAATTTTTCCAACTTAAAGCTTCAGAATTTAGAATTTTTCATCCAAATCAACTCCGAATTTCTCAAAATTTAGTTCCGACTATGCGTACAATTCATAATACATGAAGTGAAACTACTTAAGGTCAGGCCTCAAACCGCCGAACAACGCGCTGGAGCTCAAAACGATCGGTCGTGTCGTTACATTCTCCCCCACTTAAATATACGTTCATCCTCGAACATGCTAAGAACTGCTCCGGAGGTACCCCAAAATCACTGTTTAATACCTTGTGCTCCTACCTGTGCCACCACAACCCAGTTGAGCACATTAGCTCGAGCGAGACTGAAGATCCTCCCTTTTATTTAGTCAATAAGCCTTAGAACCAAATTCTAACCTTTGAATTCTTGTACAAGACCTGATTTTAACATACGAACACCGTATCAATCACTACACACCGTACCAAAACATGATCATGCACTTTTACTAAATTCACACCATGCACCGTATGATTCACATGCCCATAATAATATCCTCCGACCACAATAGCTACAATTTCATGAATCTGATGCCCTCAATACACCTCATAATACATTTAAGCCCTGCCCCAACTCTTACAATACTTCCATGACAAACGAGATGTTTAACAACTCATAACCACCTGGCAAATCGATATATCATGGAGTCTCTCCTCCTGACAAGATCTATTACCTCATTCTGAACTGAATAACAATATTTTCCCTTTAATATATCCTACTTGAATCTGATCGCACAGATCTCAGGTCCAATAACCTCATCTCACCTAGTACAAGTTGTTTGGGCAATAAACCACCTCAAACACTGACCAACATCTCATATGACGCCATCAATACGCTGACAAGCTACAACCCGAATACGACATATGAGGGAGAACGAACTCTGGAAGAAGAACCACCCAGCACGCATAACGAATAAAATGGTCAAAGAAATGCTATAAACCTATCTCAGAGAATGAGAAACAAATACACAAAAAATAAGTATGGGGAACTGTACTCAGCATCTCACTGTTGCGGTGAGTAACCCGATCCACACATGATACAGTTGCAGCGTGTAACCCGATCTAAACAACATACCCGTGGCGGTGTGCCACCTGATCCACTCATAACAATCAATAAGGAAATATTCATCGAGCCATAATGCTCGTACCTACGGAATGCCCAAATATCGACCACAAGTACGCCAAGTGCATAATACAACCCTGGGGAGACGGGTAGCGCCATACGCTACAAAAACCCAAGCACGACTAAGGTGCAATATATGATCTGTATCTCGAGAGCCATCCTGCTCATATAACACCACACACTACACGAGATCACAACACACGTACAAATAATCAAACCATCTCACAACTCACTTGGCACAATATAGTATTACCCGGAATACCTGACAATGTGAATAACGCCCAACACTCGAGGACTCCACCAAAAGCAGTACTATGCTGAATGAACAAATCTGATATGATGTAAATCTACTAGCAGACCTCAAGCCTATTATGATTATCCCATACTAGGCTAATAACCTTCCAAGGATCCATAATAACCCTATTCATGACACACACGAGCAGTCGTCCAATCCGGAACAAACTCCCACATTCCACAACCAAAGAAATGGAGTGCCTTTCAGGCGTAAACTCTCACATTAGCGATAGTACCAGAATCTCCATACTTAGTTTAAATCCTTAACAATCAAGTGACTAACATGTCACACTTATACAAATTTCCCCGTGGGACACACTCCCACGACCTTCAGCACCAGGTAGCATAGTCTGCATATCCACGCCTCCAACCGTACAAATTCGGTAGTGCAAATCAAGAATCCGCAAATTAATACACAATGCCTCTTCCAAAGAACACCATTCTCAGGCGACATTGAGATAATGCCAGCTTACTCTGAACACCTGAATTCTCCCCTGCCCATCTGAGCTCGTAAAATGCTTATCAGCACCGAGCCGCAACCTTGATCCTCAACTTCCAATTCCCATGCCGCTTACTGCACCCATCATGCTGCTACGCCAGAGTATAAGAATTCACCATAACACTTGAACTACTAGTAGAATAAATACCCCATTGGCTAGAAACCTTTCACTTAACTCATTTCAGAAGAACCATCGCAACACGTAACTGAATTCCCATAATCGCAGAAAATATAAACCTCCAGTCGTGGTCTAAACCGCCATAACTCCTCTGGAATACATTTATACATAACAAGGCCATTTGAATCAAATACCCCCCAAATCAATAAAATTATGGTGGTTGTCAAGCCCGCACGTGCAACCACAAATCACCTGTATAACTTAACACGCGGAAGGAACTGATCATTGATGGTAGACTATAAATTCATATTTTAGTCTCTTATTGCACTATAATTTACTGTATTTTAATTGAGTTTGAGCTTTAATCGCTAGTGTTTTGCACTTATTGTGTGTTTCATGCCTTGTAGGAGGATTTCGAACTATGTAGATGTTATAGAATGAATTCGAGTGATTTGGAGCTTTGAATTCTGAGTAAAAGCCCAAGGGATTAAGTCGGGATTGCGTTCAGGGGTAGAAAACCATGTCCGGATATAAAAAACTCAAGAAAAATCCGGACTCCAACAAAGCAACACTAGCACGGCGCGTGGGGCGGCAGGTGGTGCACCACGTCTGTGTAAATTCCTACTGCATGATAGATTCTAACTCTCTGGATTTCCACACTAATTCCCCGCATGGAGCGTCTCCCCATGCGACACACCTATGCAACTTTTACAAAGTATTTGTCCTATTTCGCGCAAGAGAAGGTGTTTTCGTCTAGGCCCGACCCTACTTGGTATAAATACATGGAAAACGTTATTTTTGGGACTTTTGACACATCTAAGATCTAAGAAGACTAAGGAGGAGGTGGATAAGAGAAGGCACAAGTAATTCATCATTCAATCCTCACTCAATACAAGAGTTTGGATCATTTTATGTTTTTCTTTATATTTGTGATGAATTACTCCATATGTATAGAGTAGTTTTATTTAGGGATTGAAGAATTTGGTGTATTGATATTTGTTGTGGATGTTAACTCTAGTTTTTATGTATTGAATCATTTTGGGTGTTTTAATTGTTGCATCTATATTCACATGTTCATGTAATCGAGAGAGGCATAACTTGTGATATTTTTGCATTATCTTGTTGGTTGAGTTCATTAATTCTCCTTAGTAATCGAAAAAATAATTTATTGAACCTACGTAGGAGGATAATTGAAATATGTTCTCTGGGGAGGATGATGTGTACGCATACCTTACCCCTACCCCGAAGGAGTAGAGAGACTATTTCTGAAAGACCCTTGGCTCAAGGAGATATTCACTTGAACATTAGAAGTGAATTAACTAGAGTTAAATCTTGCACCTATCCAATCAACCCCTATTTTCTCCCATTGATATCTTCGTTGCTTACTTTTGTTCGATTGTCATTAGTCAATTATCGCTAAATTATTACTCCCTTTGTTCTAATTTATGTGAACCTGTTTGACCGGGCACGGAGTTTAATAAAAAAATGAAGACTTTTTGAATTTATTTTTTTAAAGAAGTCAAAAATGGGCCCAGAGTATTTGTGTGGTTATAAAAGCTTCTCATTAAGGGTAGAATTATAAGTTTAAGCTAAATTGATTCCAAATTTATAAATAGGTCATTCTAAATTTGTTGTGGATGTTAACTCTAGTTTTTATGTATTGAATCATTTTGGGTGTTTTAATTATTGCATCTATATTCACATGTTCATGTAATCGAGAGAGGCATAACTTATGATGTTTTGCATTATCTTGTTGGTTGAGTTCATTAATTCTCCTTAGTAATCAAAAGAGGCTATTTGAATCATTTATTAAACCTAGTTAGGAGGATAATTGAAAGAGGTTCTCCTAAAGACCAGTCCACTACGAATTCTTGCATATCTTCACCAAGCTTATATTGGTTCATATTGTGAAGTTGAGACTTAATCGAGAAGGGAGTTTCTACAAAACATTTGAGCTAATAATTTAGTGAATTCTAGAGACTCACTTGAATATTAGAAGTGAATTAACTAGAGTTAAATCCCAACAAATTATCTTGCACCTATCCAATCAACCCCTATTTTTTCTCATTGATATCTTCGTTGCTTACTTTTGTTCGATTGTCATTAGTCAATTATCGCTAAATTATTACTCCCTCTGTTCCAATTTATGTGAACATGTTTGACCAGGCACGGAGTTTAATAAAAAAATGAAGACTTTTTGAATTTATTTTTTTAAAGAAGTCAAAAATGGGCCCAGAGTATTTGTGTGGTTATAAAAGCTTCTCATTAAGGGTAGAATTGTATGTTTAAGCTAAATTGTTTCCAAATTTAGAAATGGGTCATTCTTTTTAGAACGGACCAAAAAGAAAATAGGTTCACATAAACTGGAATGGAGGTAGTAGTTAATTTTAGCTTTAATTCACATAATTCTCAAATATTGATCATCTTGGATAGCAATCTAGCTACAAACTATAATAATATTGTTTAAACCCAATCCATGTGGATACGATATTATATTATACTATATTCAACTAGCGAGCATATTTAAGTGTATATTTTAAGCTCGTCAATCATTGCCACAATCATGCTAATTCAAACCATTACTAACCGACCCCACTTTTTCCAGTTTATTCTTGACTTGCCTTAGAAATAATAATAGCTCCATTCGAAAACATACAAAACTCAACAACACTCATCGTGAGTGACCCAATTCACGAGACCACATCATATCGATATCCACAAACCATCTTATTCCCTCCTCACGCGTACAATAGCATCTCCAACTGGTACACCCATTCTAAAAGACCTTACGTGAATCCGAAACTGCTTCTCCCATTCCTCCAATACTATCTCGCAGACCCGATGATAACATAGGAAACTCCCCAAGTATTCTTCACACTCTGCTGCAAAATCCCAGTCTTCAGCCCCACAACGAACCCAAAATCCTTAGACATCGCGCTTACATCCTCGAACCCACCGGAACCACTATTGAGAGTCATCCACTATGACCTGGTCCCGAATATAATCAAACTCCATTGCTCTGCTAGCACATGAACACCTCCAAAGAAGTAACCGGATGAATTCTTTTCCTTGTACAACACATTTGCAAAAAGCATAAACTCTAAGTCTTTCTAAAACCTGCACCTGAATCGATAAGGTGAAATATAGCACGCATTTATCAAGTTCTTTGCTCGAGATACCCCTGATGTTTTCTTTTCTCAGTCATGAATAATCCACCAAATTCACCGATAAGCTGAAGTTGCACAAGTAGACAACCACATGATCCAATCGTAGAAGGTGGGCTCTCCCACTTAGCTTTAAGATACCATCAAATAATGTCGAACCCACAAAGATTCCTTCTTCTCAATTACCATGATTTCGCACTATCATCTTGCCAAATTTCACGTAGTCCCTTGTTAAACTCTTCGTAGAAACTTCATCAAAATCACTCAATCGCTAACCTGCTCACAAGAGATAACCCACCTGTAGAATTCTTTACCGACATCTTCCAACGATGCTGCACTGGGTACATCTACCATGAAATTAGTGAGCCCTCCTAAGCCCATGCCCGTCCACCATTTCATTCCCTATTGACATCCACTAAAAGTCCGACAATATATTCCAAAATCGAAGCCATGTTGCATCCAAAAATGATAATCACGTTTTCACACCCCTCTTCATTTCAAGCGAACTCCTCTTTGCCATATTCAATCTTCCTCAGTACAGTAGCCACTATCTCGAATACAATCAGTAGACCTGGTCATTGGCCACCATAATTCTCAATCGCTCTAAACTTTCCTCAAATCATGTGGCTATCCTACCACAGAATCCATATACTACTCTGCCACTCCCACTTTGGTTAAACCATCTCATTTAAGCAACTTCTTGAACTCTGATTTTCATACTTGACCTACGAGCAATTCAATCACCGTGAGACACATCCCAACATGTCCTCCCTCCTCCTTTGTTGCCAAAATTCTACCTCAAATCATAATCATTTGTAGCATCCGAACGGATAAATTGCCACCAACTCTAAGCCTCCCCGAAGATCATCTTTCTCGAGCCATCAACATTAGAAATACCAATTCGATTCTGAAACCGCTACACACCGCCATCGCCAACAACTGCTTCTCAGGCACCATTTCACAACATCCTGGCCCAAAGGCAAATAAAAAAGAAGACCAAAACACCGACGAGCCTTAATGCGTTCAAACAAGGACGAAAATACCACATCACAAATTAGAATTCTACCACGCTCGAAAATATCAAGTCTTGTTACTGCATCAACCAAAGCCTGAACATCCATAGTCCGATTGCCTTTTCTCCACTGGAATTAAATGTCGAACCTCTAAGCCATGAACTGAGTAGTGCTCCTTTCGAGTCATTCATTGCCACGGGACATAAATAAGCACTTTACCATTTACACCAACACTGCATGATAATTATTCATGAGCATCATAATGCACCGTGCATAGCCGTGAACCTGTAGGCAACACTAACATTGCGCTGAAATGACAGAACAACCCTCCATGAGGCGATAACAATAGCCCAATCAAATACGCAGGGAGAAACATCTTGCACCACATCTACAGTACCATTACAACTCCTCAGTGCACAAGTGATAACAAGTGCTCCACGTTGTATAATATTGAGTAGGAAGAAAATGAAGGCATAAGCTTAAATGTAATCAAATCGCACGATGACAAATCAGGAAGGGAAGTGCTCCTAACAACTCCGTAGCCTCTCGAACATAAATACAGACGTCTCTGTACTGATCCGCAAGACTCTACTACACTTGCTCATGACTCGTGAGACCCATGTGAACCTAGAGCTCTAATACCAAGTTGTCACGACCCAAAATCCCCTAAAGGCCGTGATGGTGCCCAACGTTGCCGTCAGGAAAGCCAATGGTGAATTATCGACTTAACTACTCATTTTAAAAATTTTGAAATCATAAATCCCATTAAATAAATAAAATAAACATCGGGTACTCGTAGGAGCCCGTGAATTCTCTTTATAAATTTTTGTATAAAGAATAAATTACAAGGTAAAATGATAATAATTATGTGAACTACAATAATGAAAACCAAGTAGGAATCCCCAAAATCCGGTGTCACAAGTGCATGAGCATCTACCAAGAAATATAATAAAATACAACATCTGTGTGGAATACTGCTAGACATGAGAATGTAAATAATTCTGATGGAGACTCTGTATGCTGCGGATCGTAACATGGAATGCATCTCGCCATAAAGTCCCAATAACAGTGACTCTGCGTCCAAAAGACCACTGGGAATATACGTGTGAGTTATGAAATGTAAAGAAGCTTTTCAATGAAAACACACAACGCGCATGAATTTTGTAGGGGGAACACAAATTATTTCGCGTATTATCAAGTAGCTTATCACCTCATACAATAGCGAGTCCATCACCCTATGCAAGTCTGGTCTCAAATCGAAACGCGAAATAAAGGAATTAAACGAGCAAAGATAACTCAAATAGTATAATTATAGCATGTCGTGCACCTAAGTCTACCCGGACATAATCAGAAATTCTAGCATACATACAGACATGCGTCACCTCATACGTGCATAGCTCCCACAATATTTAGCACATAAGAATATAATACCTACGGGGTAAATTCCCCCTCACAGGGTTAGACAAGAGACCTACCTCACTCTGAAGTTCCAAAACCGACTCAAATGCCTCTCTAATTTTTCAATTCAAAGCCAAACGATCCAAAACTAGTCAGCCAATGTGCAAATCAATCAAAGTATACTCCAATGCTTATAATTAATCAATTTATAGCAATTCCCAACTCTACTCGAAAAGTCAATAAAGTCAACCTTAGGGCCCACGTGCCTGAATTCCGAAAATATTCGAAGATAAACTTTACCCATAACATTACGAACTCAAATATATGATTTACTCCTAATTCCATTTCCAAAATGGTGGTTAAAATACAAAAATACCAATTTCTAGGTTTTCTATTGAAATCCCACAATTTTCATAAATATTCATGTATAAATCCATATATAACTCATGTATTTAACTCACAATAGGTTGGAATTAGTTACTTGGAAATAGATGGAGAAAATCTTCCCTTGAAGCTCTCCAAATATCGCCCAAACCAAGAGAGAATGAAAGAAAATTTGCCAAATCCCGTATAAATCAAGTCTGCCCAGGCCCGTCCTTCTTCGCGATCGTGGGAGAATCTTCGCGATCGTGAAGGCTAAAAGTTCACTGCCTCCAAAATTCCTCTACGCATTTGTGATCAAAGGGCCACGTTCGCAAAGACTTCTAACCCCTGCACTTCGCGTTCGCGTGCCACGAGCCGCGTTCGCGAAGCTTAACGCTTGGCAGGCCCCAGCTCCCCTTCCTCTTCGCGTTCACAACCACCAAGTGGCGTTCGCGTAGGCTATTCCAGCCTCTGATCCGCACTCGCGATGGGCAAATTCCAGCAGCCCCAAAACCCTTCTTCGCGAACGCGTGAATCCCTTCGCGTTCGCAAAGAACAAAACCACACCAGCAACCATCAATAGCATATCATCCAAACTTGGTCTGAAACCACCCCGAATCACACTCTAGGCCCCCCGGGACCTCGTCCAATCACACAAACAAGTCCCAATACCTTGTACAAACTTATCCAAAGGCTTGAAACACCACAAATAACATCAAAATCATGATACGACGATCAAAATCTTTCTTTTAACTTCGAACTTCCAAACTCCGACGAACGCGTCCGAATCATATCAAAACATTCCGGAATGACGCCAAACTTTACGTACAAGTCATAAATCATGATATGAACCTATTCCAAGGCTTAGAATCCCAAATGGACATCGATAACATCATAATCCATTTCAAACCAAACTTATGAAATTCTAAAACCTTCAAATGCCAACTTTCCACAACACGCGTTGAAATGCTCTCGGGTCGTCCGATACTTAACCCGAACATTCGCCTAAGTCCGAAATTATCATACAAACCTATTGGAGCCTTCAAATCTCGATTCCTAGGTCGTTTACTCAAAAGTCCAACCTCAGTCAACTCTTCCAATTTAAAGCTTCCAAATTTAGAATTTTTCATCTGAATCAACTCCGAACTTCCCAAAATTCAGTTCCGACTATGCGTAGAAGTCATAAATCACTGAATGGCGTGCTAAAGCTCAAAACGACCGGTCCGGTCATTACATATAATAAACAAAGTATAAAGTCAAACATCATAAATATTGGACTATATTTACCTCAATGTATTTTCTAGCACGAACAACTGTATGTTGCACTTTCAAGAGGAATATCAAGGTCGACAACAAGAGTTTTGGTTAAGGCAGAGTAACCTACGTATTAGAAGGAAACATACACAAAAAAATATTATCCACAAAGAAGTGTTCGTTAAGATACCATCACATTAAATACTTTTAAACTGTAATATATAATTGTCACGACCCAAAATCCTACCACATGCGTCATGATGGCACTTAGTCTCTAAGAGTAGGTAAGCCGATTACAATAGTTTAATACAAGTGTCGAAACCAAAAGCGAAAGTAAGCCTTCGCGGCAACAATTATAACAACCTCCCAATACTGGTAATACAGAGTCACGAACTCTAATTGAATACATGAAATGATCTCAAGGATAAAAATGCAACACTGTTCGAATAAGACAGTACAATAAAAATGAAAAGACTCAAAGGGACTGCGACGACCAAGCAGCTCTACCTTGAGCCCTAGCTATCAATAAGTTAACTCTGTCCGAGTATGATATCTCCAATACCTGGCTCTGCACAAAAATATGCAGAAGTATAGTATGAGTACACCATAGTCGGTACCCAGTAAGTATCAAGACTAACCTCGGTGGAGTAGTGACGAGGTTTAGTCAAGACACTCACTAGTCAAATAACTTGTGCAATATAACACTATACAACTTATAATGGAAAGTAAGAATCAGCAAATAGTAACAAGTTCAACATGTGCATATAGGTAGCAACGCAATGAGAAATACCAGGAAAACATCATTTAAACCAATTAAGGAACACCAATGACAACCAACTAATCAATCCTTTCTAACACTGTTTTGACAACAAAATAATCTGTGGTATCGCATATTGAAATCACAAATTACCGATCTCAACCCACTATCATATTCTCACGGCACCTCGTGCCCATCTCCCAATCACAACCGCACGAAAAACTCACGTGCCAATAACATAATTATCATATATTTATGGTATCTCGTGCCCACATCTCATATCACAACCCATACACACAATTCACATGCCAATAACATAATCCGCCCGGCATAGTATTTCAACATGGTTCAGATAATTATCTAGCTTCATACTCGTGAGCTAGTATAAGTAGCATGCTATAGTGTATGCATGTGCAAGTATACTATTGTAACCCAAATCAACAAGAAATATCAAGGATATCAATTAGCTCACCGAAAACACAAGTTAAGTTACACAAATTATAAAATAAACACAAGGAGAATCACAACATCATCACATATCATCCTTAACATTGCCACCATTATCTCTCATATAGCCACCCGTATCACTCCGCCCAGACATTATCAATAACCATCCTTATCTCTCTTGTAGCCATGCGTATCACTCTGTATAATAGCCACCCTTATCTCTTCGCCCTCACAATATCATTAGCCACAATTTCTCTCATATAGCCACCTGTATCACTCCTGGTAATAGACACCCTTATCGCGATGCCCTGATAATATCACAATACATATAACAACAGTGGAATACCACCCTTATGCCCTGCATAATATCAATAGTGAAATGCCACCCTTATACTCTACATGACAACAACCCAAATCACAACAACAACACAACATAATCAACTCGTATCATAATTTCCCGTAGGCCAAAACCTTTCCAAAGGTACAACGATATTAAATAATTTTACAGCAGATAGCCCACGGCTCAACAGAACGTATATAAAAATCTCAATATCAACAATATGAATGGAAAAATAACTCAGCAAGGAACAACATCTTCTTTAAATCACAATTTCGGAAAAATAGATTAATGCCTCTTGATAACTTCAATTTCAATTTATTGATTAAGAATAAACTCAATGGTGCAAGTGTCTCCACAAAAAGGCAACTCAACAATAAAAGAATTCACAAAATTGATAAAGTAGTAATAATTCCAAATAAGCATATAGGAGCAACTCGGCAAGTAAAGAATGCGACATGGCAAATAAAGGATTTAACAAGAGCTAACAATTTCCAATTTAATGAATAAGGGTGTCTAAGAATTTTAACCGATAGAATTTGTACATATAAGCCTGAGAACATATTCGTCACCTCGCGTACACATCATTCACATTACACAAAATTTCATATACGACTCAATGCCTAAGGGGTAATTCTTCCACACCAGGTTAGGCAAGATACTTCCCTTTATGATGTTAGGCCGATACTCCAAAATGGTCTTCTCGCGTGAAACAACCTCCGGACAGCTCAAATCTAGCCAGTTTCATAACATCATTAAAATTCATCGAAAATAATTCCGGATAATAAAACGTCGACTTTTAAGTTTACATTAAAAATTCAACCTGGGGCTTGCATCTCGGAACTTGATAGAATTTTCACGAAATCCGAACACTTATTCTGATACGAGTTCAACCATACCAAAATTATCAAATTCCGATAACGAATTGCCCTCCAAATCTTCATTTTAATTTTTGAAAGATTTTATGAATTTCTCAATTTCTTCCATTTGATTCAATAATAATGGATAAAAACAACCATAGAATCATGATATATAATTACTTTTGGATATAGAATACTTACCCATGTCAAACTCGTGAAAAACTTTTCCAGAATCGCCCAAAACCGAGCTCCAAAAATCCAAAAATAAAGAAAATGACCAAACCCCGAATATATGTTCTGTCCGATTTTTCCGCATTTGCGGACTGGATTTGAGCGCCTGCGAGCTCGCTTTTGCAAGAAAAATCTCGCACTTGCGGCCTTCACTCAGCTGCCCATGTTTCGCACCTGCGGTGTCGCTTTCGCGAGCCAAGAAGCGCACCTGCGAAGACCTCCGCTTCTGCGCCTTAATTTTCCGCTTCTGCGATCACGCAGGAGTGTGAAATACTTCGTACCTACGACCTCTGCCCTGCTCCTTCCCAGCTACTTTTGCGACCAGTTCTCGCTTATGCACCTGCGCACCTGCGACCAAATCCATCGCAGGTGTGATGGCATTTGTCACGACCCAATTCCTCCTATAGGTTGTGATGGCGCCCAACGTCGCTGCTAGGCAAGCCAATGGTGATTTAACCGTGTAATTGTTCCTTTTAATAATTCTAAAGTAGTTGAATTTTCTTTGTTAAGAAATAAGGAGTATAAGATTTAATAAAATAAGGCAAAAAATAATGTAAGAGCAAATGTGGTGAAATAAACGTCCAAAAATCATAAAGTCTACTAGCATGTGTTCCAAGACCTGGTGTCACAAGTGTATGAGCAACTAGTAGAATATACAAATGTTACGACCCAAAATCCTAATCTGTCGTGATGGCGCCTAATGTAGTAATAGGCAAGCCGATTTCTCCAAAATATTTCCAACACTTTTAGCAAGAATGAATTTAAAGCAGTTTTAGTAGTAAAAGTTTGCATAACTGGGATAGAAAACCCAAAATATAATACGGAATTCCCAACTGTATTAACATCCCAACTTTTATCACTTAAAATTATAAATCTTAGCACAAAAATAGTGGAGAACAACAAAAGATGTATATTGCAGTACTCCTATGGCTAGCTATCGAAGCTCATATCTCAAAAAGGTCACAAATCAGTTGTAGAGATATATCCTTTTAAAAACAACTCTCATAAAAAACTTGAAAACCATTAGAATGAAACCATCCTCTAAAATACTATGCCCTTCCACTTTCAGCCTTCATCAACAGAAAAGAATAGAAGACCGACCGCAAATAAGACCTAGATCCAAAATCTCATACAAAGATACATTTTTTAAATACCACATAATCCTTCCCCTTCTCACTGGCCTAGCTAGCAGGCCACCTGAAGTGCTTCACTGCGACTTCACGAGAAATATAGCAACCCCTCGCAGAAAATGGAGAAAGAAATTTTATTCATGGAAGCTTTTGTCAAGATGGAGGACCGTATGTTGGAGATAGACTTTTGTTGTTCACATGAGCTTATGTGACGACCATTAGTTTTTAGGGCAGTAATGGTCCAATTTTTAGACGTCAAGGACATATTTGGTACCAAACACAAAACGGAGGATATAATTGAGCTATTTTCGATAGTTTGAGGGCAATTTTGACCCCTTTTTCATAATATTTAAGTATGTCCAAAAGCTGATGTGGCAGTCGTTAGTTTTTAGGGCAATAATGGTCCAATTTTTAGACGGCGAGGATAAATTTGGTACCAAAAATAAACGGAGGGTATATTTAAGCTATTTTCGATAGTTCGAGGATAATTTTGACCATTTTCCGTTCAAATATATTCATACTTCAATTTTGTTCCAGTTTTATAATTTTATCAGCTTAATTTCACAAGTTATTGTACTTTCTTGTAAGTTTCAGGAAGAACGCTTCACTCTTGAAGATGTAGAGCTTTTTTGAAAATATTTGTATCAAATTTTTTTGCGAAGACAAAAATAGAATTAGCTATACTTTTATTATGATTCAAAAAACACATTGCGAAATAACACAAACTGAAGAATTGAATCTTATGTCTTATCAATTTATTTTCCTCAAAGGTTGCAATACTAGCCTTGTAATGAGGTTTTAGTTACTAAAATAAAAAAATAATGATTAATGATGACTCAGTTTGAATAAATTTTATTTACGATTATTTCATTATCATTTGTTCAAGTTTGCATAACCAAGTTAACTCTTAATATTATACTACAACTGATTTTGCTCTATTTTCTAATTTCTTTCATCGCCAGTGATCTTTTCGAGAAAACAAATTTATGGTCCCTAAGATTTGAGAAAACTTGAAAAATAAATTTATGTTTATAATTTTGGAAAAGAATAGTACTGGATTCTTTTGCTAATTAAATAATTAAAATATCTAAGTATTTATTCTCAATATTAAAAGAAATAATTTATTTTTGTTGATACAAATTCTTAATATTAGCTCATATTGAATTTTA
The DNA here is from genome assembly GCF_000715075.1 of Nicotiana tabacum. Lineage (NCBI taxonomy): Eukaryota > Viridiplantae > Streptophyta > Magnoliopsida > Solanales > Solanaceae > Nicotiana > Nicotiana tabacum. The sequence continues at coordinate 23,332,374 of NC_134094.1, read as the reverse complement.
AATATTTAATTGCAATTAAATATTTTTAATAAGATTATTTTATTTTAAAATCGCAAAAGAATCGCATTTTGGCACTCTCCTAGCGTTATTGACTTTTGCCACTCTCTCTCTCTCTCTCTCTCTCTCTCTCTCTCTCTCTCTCTCTCTTTCTTTTTATATTAATAAAGATATTTCATAGTTATTTATTCTAATTGTTAAGGGTATTTTTAAATACATATGGTGTTATATATATATATATATATATATATATATATATATATATATATATATATATATATATATATATACATAATATTGTTATAAACTATAATTATACCCAAGGAAAAGAACATGTAAAAGATAGTTATTATTTGATTAATATAATTATTTCTCATATTTCTTAATTATGGAATCGTTTGGGTCAATCCTATATTTTAGTAGAATGTAAATTGGAGATGAAAAGGAAACTTTATTAAACGTAAAATCTTAATGAGTTTTAAATCCTAGATGTTAGGAATTTAACTTAATTCAAATAAGAAAAAATTTAATAGCTAAAATTTTAATTTATTTCAAAATCCTAAAATTGCAATTTTATTTAATGTGAAATATGTTTTCAAAGGGTAAAAAAGCGAATGATATTTCGATAGGGGCATCGTGTTTTTAATATAGTATAGATAAGTGGTTTCTAAAATTAATTTTCTATTTTCTTATTAGTAAGCAAAAAGTTGTCCCAAGAGTATTTACATATAATTTAGGACAAACTATAGAGAGCGGAGCGGGGAGATGGGTGGGGCAAACGGGTGGGTGGGCCGGGGGATGGGGTTGGTGTTGGGGTCGAGGCTAGGGGATGGGGTGTGAAGATCAGTGGTGGGGGGACATGGCCATAGTCGCGGTCGGGTTGGGAGTGGGGAAGGCAAGGTCAAGCGGTAAGGGTTTGCGGTATGCAATGTGGTGGTGGTTTGGGGTAGGGGTGTGTTCGGGTCAGTGCATGAGGTGAGGGAGGTCAGGGTCGGGGTTAAGGGTAGGGCGCCTAGTAAGAGGGTGTGAGTCAGGGTCAGGGTCCGGGAGGGGGGGGTCGAGGTCAGGGCTTAAGTCGGGTTTTGAGGAATATGAGTTCACATGAAAAATATTTTTCCAAACATTTAAGTTGACGTTCTCCTTTTAAGCTCTTTTGAATATTCTTTATCTACGAGCAAAATTAACAATAGGCGATCTTCTTTATTAGTAATACCTTCCATCTTTGTTGGTGCTAGAACAAAAAAGGATTTAAAATTGGGATAAGGGCCAAATATACTTTTCGGATATTATATATATTTAATCTCAGTTATACTATTCGGATAAATTATCCATGCCGTTATACTATTCAGCCAAAATTTACCCCTATTATCAGCAAACTTTTAAAAATTACCCCTCCGTCCGTTAGGTGGCCCAGAATCTCCCAAATTATTTTAATTAAGTCGCATATTCTTCTTCTTGATCCACTATTTTTGAAGTAATTGGCATTTATCTATTTTTTAATTGAAAAACAATAAGAGAAAGAAATATTAAAATAGTATAACGGTTAGTAAACAAAGTATAATAAATTAAAGAATCTAAATTAGGTAGTTTGTCTAAATTCCAAAAGTATTTACATTACCCCACTTTAATGAATTCGTTGCACCAAAGGTATGTAGACTTTGCAAGTATTAGTGATAGAAGTTGAAGTTCCTTGGAGACTTTATATTGTTGAATTCAACTTTGTTTTAATCATATGCCTACACATTGTGCACTTTTAAGCTAGTCAATCGAACTCTAAATAAATCAGACAATAACAAAATATGTTCGAATATTCATGTACATACATGATGATCAACTGCATATAATACACAATAAATAGACCCACTGAATTCTACCGTGTGTATATGGTTGAAAATTAAATAAAATTTTGAACCAATTTCAAATCCATTATCACAGAAAGAGAAGTGGGTGCATTGGTAATTAAAAATATCCATGAATAATTTGTACAATGTAGTACCTTTAGTATTCACATCAATATTATTTTTGAAAATAGTGGAGCAAGAAGAATAAAAAATAATTTAAATAAAAGAAAATTAGGAGATTTTGGATTACTTAACAGATCAAGGAGTAATTTTTAAAAACTTATTGATCGTAAGGGTAAATTTGACTGGATAGTATACGATAGCGATAAATTTAGCCGAATAGTATAACGAATATTAAGTGTAGACAATATTCAAAAATAGAGAAATATTTTTGGCCATTTTCCCTTTAAAAATTTGTAACAAAAACTATACTAGTGGAAACTAAAGGACTTCCCTTTTAGTATGTTTTAAGCATATATAATAGTTTTGACGAAAAAGGACCTTTTCAATTTAATACTAGAAAATAAGATTTTATCATGACATAAAGTTTTGATTGACTTTTATCTAAACAAAATATTTGTGTTTTCGAGAAGAAAAAAGGGAAATTTCTATGTAAAGAGTCACATCAATAGACCACACGACTTACCAATGTGTCATATTTCGGACTTGAGTTGGGTAAGTGTGTATATATATTTCATATCTGATAAAAAAAAACAAATAGCTTCTCTTTAGTTTGTCGAGTCTTCTTCTTCAAAAAAATCCAGAGAGTCATTCAGTCATCAAGAAAGCCATATTCAGTCATCAAGAAAGTGATTCATTCATCAAGAAAGCCATATTCATTCATCAAGAAATTAAGCCTAAAAGAAAAAGTGAAGGATGGATAATCAAGAAAGCGAAAAGATGTTGCATTGGAAGAAACACTATGTTATTGGTACCGGTTTCTATGGAAGCTCGGTATATTTTGCTTCACCAATGGGGGATCCCTCTTACTTCTGTTCTCCCCCATTTGCTGCAGTTAAATCGTCTGAATTTCAATACTCTTCTCCTCTGAGAAAGGAAGGGAAGATTTTGCAAGAGCTTAGGGGCTGTCCCTACATTCTTCATTGCTTTGGTGAGGACGAACGCCTTGAAAATGGCAAAAAGTACCTATAATCTGCTGCTTGAATTTGCACAAGGGGGGACACTTAGAGATTTATTGAATTCAAAGGTGGGAAAGAAAATTTCTGAAGAAGAGGCAGCCTATTACACTTATCAAATTTTAATGGCCATTCTTCATATTCATAGCAAAGGTTATATTCATTGTGATATAAACCCCAAAAACATTCTTGTCTTTCCTAATGCTGTAATTCATGCTAATGGAGTAAATAATAGATTGAAGTTGGCGGATTTCGGTTCAGCACTAAGGAAAGGAGAAAAAACTTGCCTAAAAAGCTGTATGTATCTTGGAGAGAGTCTCTGTTATGTCTCCCCTGAGTTTATAGAGAAGGGAAATTTTCAACCAGTCAGCGATATTTGGTCCTTGGGCTGCATTCTTTGTGAGATGATCAGTGGAACCATTGTTTGGTCTGAAGCCGAAGCCAAAGGAAAAGAGAGTGAATTAGAATTGCATATTGTTTGCAAGCATCCGAAAATCCCAAACGAAATGTTTCTGCTATTGCGATGGATTTCATAAAGAAATGCCTTGAAAGAAAGCATGAAAGAAGATGTACAGCAGAAGATTTGATTAAGCACCCCTTCGTACAAAATTTTCTTGATGCTTCGACTGACTGGATTTCAAAGAGGGACATGTTCACCACACACAGTCGTGACACTCTTGGTAGCCATTTCATACCATTCAAGCTTTTCCCCTAAAGTTGAATTACAGATGTGTATTAGTTCGTTATTAGCGGTAGAGTTCGTTAAAAGTAGAGGAATACGTATAATTCATATTAGCTTTGATAGTTGTGGCCTGATCTATGGCCTTCTTACTGATACTAAACCACAGTATTAGCTTTGATAGTTGTGGCCTGATGTATGGCCTTCTTACTGATAATAAACCATATTAGCTTTGTGTGGACCAACTGTAAATGGCTCAGGAGGATCAAGCTAGTTGTAAATTGTCTTGAAATGCAGCAACTATATGTTAGATTGGTTATTGTTTTGTCTACTTTGTAGTATATGTTACATGATTGCAGGAACTTCACATGTGTTTCATTTACTGCTTACATAAATCACTCAGTGATCTAAGGTGGGAGCATGGTCGTAATTATCTGGTCTTAAGAAAGTTATTTCCTTTCTACACCCTCTCAATTGTGCATTTACCACTTTTGAATTGTGACACGTGAGCAGCTTGTGACTGCAAATTTTTCTTCCAAAGAGCATTGCTATAAAAATAAAATCCAAAGGAAAGAAGTCAAGAACCAAATAAAATACATATATGGACTAAACACCACAAGGATTGCAGTTAACAACATGGTCTTTCTCCAGCTCCAAGAAAAGCCTTTTTTTGACTAGTGCAGAAGTAGCTTTTTGATTTCAGATGTTCATTATCTGTCTTTGTATGTTGTTCCATAAACGATCATGGTCCGTACAACTGTGTCAATTGGTATGGAAAAGTTAACCCCTGTGGACATACCGGAGCCTGCAGCATGTTTGAAATCTTAAAGCAATTAGAAAGAAATTCACTCAGATTTCACCTTTTCCTAATAGTAAGTTTCTCCGTATATAAGATATTCATGAGGACCAGAGGTATTAAACTCCTGGAGGCAGCAAGAAAAGTAATACATAGTTCATTTAAGATCAAGTAACTGAAATGACTAGAAGATGGTCAAATATCTGGTACAGGTTAACGGATTCAATATCCAACTCTACAGCATCAAACAAGTTTGAGCTCTAATTTCTTTCAGATCATGCAATTTCGCAGTAGGTGACAAAAGGTTCTTTGGATGAATCATAAAATGATGGCAATCTACATAATAACCAAGAGCCACCAGGGAGAAAGGAGTGAACTACAGCTTTTGTAATATAAATAGGGTCTAACTTTGTGATTAGGCTTTATCAGGGAAATTTGATATTTTGATTAGATTTAATCTTATCCTGTTTTGTCACCTAGTTTGGAACTGATCTATAATTTAATCCCTTTAGCATTTAATCTTTGTTTGAAAAGTTGGATTTTTATCAAGATTTTACTATATTATTGATTTCGATTAACTTCTCTTGAATTCCCATGGAAATATGTTAAATATGGCTAATTGCTAGGGGAGGGATAAGGGAATCAGATCCTATGGGCCCCAAAATTCTAACAGCTAGTATATTGGCTTAGGATACTGTTAATACGTTTGATGATTCCACTTCGTGGAAAAATTAAGCAGTTATCACTTTAAAATTTGGAATCAACATATAGCAGAAGAATTAACAAGTTCTGTGTAAAGAAGCAACAGGCTATTAATATAGTCAGCATGCAACGAACCAGATGAATCAAACAACAGGCTATTGATATAGTCAGCACTCCGTCATTTCATTAAGTTGTGGGCTTCAATATCCACATCAATTAATTTCTAGAAACAACAAAAGCAATGAACTTTTTACCGCTGCGGGTGAGGTTGCCTTACTTAAACCAATTACACGACCAGATGAACCACCTGAATTCCCTGCATAAGGTAGTAAGTATAGGTCAAAACTAAGTTTCCCATAGATGCATAACCTGATGAATAATGAGTTTTAGACAAGGAAAAGTAATCTATTTTGACCATCTTCAGCGATTAGAAATTGAATCAAACCAGCATTCTGCCCTGACCTCATGCTCAAGTAAACCACATTTATTTAACTGGCTCTGCTCTTTTTGCCTTCTAAACAATGTCTTACGTCCTATCCAAACAGTGCATTGTGCAGAGGTGACCATAGTGCTATTCACTAAACTTTTCTCGCAACCAGTAAATCTCTTATATGGGAAAAATGGTTACCAACATTAATGGCAGCCTCTGTTTGAATAGGTCCTTTAATGGCGGCTCCATTTGGTGCCGTATTTCCCTGCCTAATCCACTAACTACCTGTAATATTTGAAATAATCAGATAAACTACAATAATATCCATTTCCCCCCATGATTATGCTTCTTCTTTCTTTTTTTTCCTTTCCCATTGCACGGAGAAACACGAGCAAATCAGTTTAACAACTTAATCAGTTTTAAGATTTTGCTTCCCTTTTGGCTAGGCCTAAGCTGACTTTCTTGAGAGTTGATAGTATATAGCATTATGAGTTGAACAAAATATTTCCCTTATTTATATCAGATGACATTACATACAGCAAAAGCAATGAGTTGACCTTTTATAGAAAAGGAAACATTTTACATCCTAAGAGGAAATGAAGATTACAAGTTCGAACTGATAAACTTACGAGTCAACAAACATGATAAGACAAAGATGATGCGTTGATGCTTTCATCTTACTGTTGCTGTGAAGATTTCTTATGATTTATTCATGACCTGATTAAGAAACATTAAAATTTTCTTTTAGGTCTGATTTATGTCCTTCTTAGTGATGTTATACCATATTAGCGTTGTGTGGAGCAACATACCAATTCAAATGGCTTAGAAGGATCTTATTGTTCAAGACAGCTGTCTACTTAGATGTCCAATACTGTTAAATTGTCTTGAAATACTTGATAGTTACCATTGTTAACAGATAATTAGTTAATGCTTATCAAGAAATTTGACTGTAACTACTTAATAAGTGACATGATCGTGTGCATAGAACTTAATCTCAAAAGTATTTCACTCTTCACATTACAAAATAGTTCTTAGCACTAATCAAACTGTTCCTGATTTCTATTCTAATAAAGCGTAATGGTTATTTGTCACTTGTTTAATATCATTTCAACAGGAAATTGTTTTTGAGAAATACAGAAGGAGCACCAAATTGGCAACAACAATTCATTGTTGAATTTATCTTCATTTCCGTCATACTTAAGTCAATTACTACTAATACACAACACCCAATAAGAAAAACAAATTATTAGTGTTTTCTTAATTCTTTCTTTTTCATTCATTTACTGGAGTGCGAAATTTACCTCAAAGAGCTGAACTACTATCAATTCTTCTTCTTCTTCTTCTTCTTGGCAGAGTGATTAAATGTCTTAAAGCAGTGGCAGAGTGATTAGATGTCTTAACACTGTTCAAATTAACACTTTGATATGATTTTTTCTCCATCAAACTTTTTGACCATTACTTTAATATTTCTTCCAAAATCACTAATACAATGTAGAAACCAAATTAATATCTTAACTTCCATTCCCACTCAAAAAGTGTCTATAATATAATATAGAATGGAAGGATTAGTTAATATCATATTTGTCATAGTTTACTTCCACTGACCAATATATAAAATCTTTTTGATGGAGAAATTAGAATTGTCAGTATAAAGCTGACCAGTATAGAGAATAAATTAGTAACAAAATGACAATTGGCAACAACAATAAGTAATAGGTTGATTTAACAGCTTAAGAACAGCCAGATCATATGCTGGATCAACACCTACGATCTTCGCTTCCTTAGCTACGCTTTCTACCAAATGGTTCTGCTATTAAATTAATTAGAACTAATAAGCTTACCAATTATATTACTATAGATGATAAGACAAAAAATGATGCTTTGAAGTCTTTGTCTTGCTGAAGTTCAAAGAGCTGAACAACTCTTATCTTCATCTTGCTTAAGTTCATAAACTCTGAAATTAAAGCACAGTAGCAGAGTTAGACGAATAAACAAAAGAGGAAACAAAGAGAAGACGTAACAATTAAAGCTTTACATATTGGGTTTGCGAATTTGTTGAAGAAACAGAAGAAGGGGGAATTTGAGGTTGATGGGGTTGCAAATGAGGGGAGGATACCTCCAAAGACGACCACATGGGTAGTGATGTATTAAAACCAGACCAGATAATGTTAGACTACGTGTCATACTTTTAGCGCCATCATTCTTTCTTTCAATTAATGACGGCCTATTCTAAAAGTTTTTTTTTATTTTGGGGTGTATTAAAAAAATTAATATCTAAGAACGTGTGTTGCACGTTAATAATGACACGTGATAATTTAAATATTTATTTTATAAAAAAATAATAAAATTTAATCGTGATAATTTAAATATTTATTTTATGAAAAAATAATAAAATTTAATTAATGAGAGAAATTTTATGTATAATAATACAACAATCATCTAAATGCCAAAAAATATTACTCCCTCCGTTTCAATTTATGTGAACACATTTGACTGGGCACAAAGTTTAAGAAAAGAGAGAAGACTTTTGAACTTGTGATGTAAAATGAGGCACATATATTTTGGGTGGCTATAAATTATTGCATAAAGGTAAATTATTTCCAAATAAGGAAAGAAGTCATTCATTTTAGTACGGACTAAAAAGAAAATATGTTCACATAAATTGAAACAGAGGGAGTATTACATTAGCATAATATATGAATTTAAAATAAAATGACATCATCAAAACTTACACAAATGAAAAATTTTATCATGTTAGTTAGATAATTATTGTAACGACCAGCCAGTCATTTTGAGAATTAGCGTCCCGTTCAACGGCTTAAGGTCTCGAGCAATTTCGTATGGTGATTTTGGATTTAGGCGTACATCCAGATTTGGAAGCCCGTAGGATAATTCGGCGCATTTTGGCGAAAATTGGAAAGTTGAAGTTTTGGAAGGTTGAGAGGTTTGACCGAGGGTTGACCTTGTTGATAACGGGTTCGGATTTCGATTCCGTAATTGGAACATGTTTATTATATCATTTATTACCTGTGTGCAAATTTTGAAGCCATCCGGATTGATTTGATACGTTTCGGAACGCATTTTGTAAGTTGGAAGATTTAAAAATTTATAAGTTCGATTCGAGGTGCAATTCATAATTTCGATGTTGTTGCATGTGATTTGAGGCCTCGAGTAGGTCTGTGTTTTGTTACGGGACTTATTGGTATATTCGGACGGGATCCCGAGTGGTTCAGATGAGTTTCAGACGGGTTTCAGATTGTTTTGGAGATTTTGTTAAGGCTGGTTTGGCAGTCACTGATGTTGTAATGACTCAACCAGTCGGTTTACTTTCTAGATCTCCGTTCCCCTAATAAAACTCTCACCATATGCTTTTACTGTTTTATGACTTGCGGGGATGGTTAGTTCGGTTTTGGAAGGGTTTGGGTTGAAATCGGAACACATGGTTCCTTATTATTGTCTTAAGAGGGTTAAGTTTGACTTGGATCAACATTTTCAGTAAATGACCTCAGAACAGGGATTTGACAGTCCCTATAGGTTCGCATGATAATTTTGGACTTGGGCGTATGTTCAGATCACATTTCGGATGACCTGGGAGCGTTTCAGCGCATAAAGTTGAAAGTTGACGCATTAAAGGTTTTAGAGTTCTTTAAATTTGGGTTTAAGTTGGTTTTAGTGCTAGCGAGGTCCGTTTTGGATTCAGAGCCTTGGTTTGAGACTTGCACGTAAAATTTAGTGTCGTTCCGAGTAGTCTAAGTATGATTCGGCGCATTCGAAGCAAGTTGAAAACTTGAAGTTCATAATTTGATTCAATTTGGTTTTGGGGTGCGATTCTTGGTTTCGTTGTTGTTTTATGCATTTTGAGAGTTCGAGCAGGTCCATATCTTATTTATGGGCTTGTTGGTGCATTTGGATGGGGTCCCGAGTGGCTCGGGTGTGTTTTGGACCGTCCGAAGTTAAGTTGAAAACACTTGAATTTTTTGTTCTGGTTTCCTTCTTCGCGAACGCGGAGAAGCAATCGCGTTCGCGATGAAGGAATGGGTCTGGGTGGAATATTGCACTATGAGTTCGAGAGATGGAGACCGCGTTCGCGGAGCTTTGGGCCACTGGCCTTCGCATTCGCGAAGTGAGAGGCTTGTTGGGAAGGGGATTTGTCGTTGGTCTTTGCGTTCGCTAAGCGGCAATCGCGTTCGCGATGGGCAGTCCAGCTAAGCCTTCGCGTGGGCTTTCCCCCCGTTTGCAAAGGGTATATTCGGATGCCCAATCGCGATCGCGTATAAGGGCCACTGGGTAGAAACATTTTTAAAATGAGACTTAGACCCATTTTTCTCATCTTCTCACTTGTGTGGTTCGAATTTGGAGCTTCTTGTACAGGGGTTTCCACCTAGCTATTGAAGGTAAGTAATCCTTACCCAATATAAGTTTAATACATAGATTGTGGGTAGATTTTAACATGTAAAATTGTGAAAATTATGGGTTTAGTTGAAAAATCTAGGTTTTGATAAAAAAAATTAGGATTTAACCACGAAAATAATTATAGAATTGGGAGAAAATTATATATGTGAGTTCGTGAGGTTATGAGTAACAATTATCTTCGAATATTTTCGGAATCTGGGCACGTGGGCCTGAGAGTGAATTTTAAGAATCTTTCAATTTGGGTTGGGTAAGTACTTTAATAGCTAAACTTTTAACTTTTGAGCGTATATTGATTATTTTATATAACATTTGTCTAGCTTCAGATTTGTTCGACACCAAGTTGGGTCCTTAGAGTAAATTTGTGGCCGAAAAGTAAGCTTTGAGACGAGGTAAGTCTCTTGCCTAACCTTGTAAGAGGAAATTTACCCCATAGGTGATTTAAATTGCTATTTGATTCTAACTGTAGGGGCTACGTATGCACGAGGTGGTGAGAGTCCGTGCGTAACTACTAATTACGCTTAAGTCCGGGTAGTTTAGGACCCAAATCATGAAATACTTCTGATATTTGCACCCTACTTGTTAATTAAAGTGCTTAAATTATAACCCCGTTCCTCCATTTACTGCTCAATTTATACTTTACAGTTGTTATGTGACTTGCTGGGGTGATTGGTTCAGGTTCGGTAGGGTTTTGGAATGAATTAGAACACTAAGTTCCAAGATTTAAAGCTTAAGTTAAAATTGTGATCGGATGTCGACTTATGTGTAAATGACCCTGGAATAAAGTTTTGATGATTACAATAGCTCCGTAGGGTGATTTTGGACTTAGGAGCGCGTCCGGAAAAATTATTTGGAAGCATGTAGCTAAATTAGGCTTGAAATAACTAAAGTAGAAATTTAAGTTTGGAAGTTTGACCGGGGAATTGACTTTTGATATCAGAGTCGGAATCTAGTTCTGAAAATTTTTATAGCTTCGTTATGTCATTTATCACTTGTGTGCAAAATATGAGGTCAATCGGAATTGAATTGATAGGTTTCGGCATCGAATGTAGAAGTTGGAATTTGTTAGTTTTCGTTAAGCTTAAATCGGGGTGTGATTTGTGATTTTAGCATTATTTGATATGATTTGAGGCTTCTACTAAGTTTGTATGATGTTTTAGGACTTGTTGGTGTATTTGGTTGAGGTCTCGGGGGCCTCGGGTGAGTTTCGGATGGTTAACAGATCGAAATTTGGACTTAAACAACTGCTAGAATTTTCTGATGCCTGTATCTGGTTTCCTTCATCGCGTTTTCAAGTGGAGTCTCGCGTTTGCAAAGAGGAAATTTGGACTGGCCCATTTTGTGCTTTGCATTCGCGACTGAGGTGCACGCGTTCGCGAAGGGTCAAGGGGCAAATTTACTCATCCGCGACCGAGGGCACGCGTTCGCAAAGGGTCGAGGGGCAAAGCTACGCGTTCGCGATCGAGGCCTCGCATTCGCGGAAGGGAAAGTTGGCCTAGGGGAAATTTTGTCATTGTGTTCGCGAGATCGGGCTCGCGTTCGCGAAGGAGGAAATCCGGGCTCGCGTTCGCGTTCGCGAAGGAGGAAATTCGGGCAGCACAATTTTGTGCTTCTCAAACGCGAGGAAGCTTCCGCGTTCGCGTAGAAGAAACATCTGGACAGAAAGTTTAAGTTCTGATTTTCCATATTTGACGAATTGGAGCTCGGGAAGAGGTGATTTTCGGGAGATTTTCAAGGAAAACAACGGGGTAAGTGTTCTTAACTCAATATTTGTAACACCCCGAAAATTTTTGAAGTACTTAAGCGCTATTAAAAAAGTTGATGTGCGCTAATTATATTATTTTGTGTGCATACGAGGACTATTAATATGATGGATATCAATTGGATATGATAATAAGTATATGAGGCATTGTAACGACTCGACCGGTCGTTTCGGGAGTTATAGCCCCATTTCTCCCATTTCTGTTTCCTTTATGTTTAAGCTATATTATGATATACCAGGTTAGTTGGTTCGGATCCGGAGTGGTTTCGGAGTGGAATGAGACACTTAGTCTCTTATTTAGAACCTTAAGTTGGAAAAGTCAACTGGATGTTGACCTACGTCTAAACGATCTCGGATTTGAATTCCGATCTTTCCGTTAGCTCCGTTAGGTATTTTGGACTTAGGAGTGCGTCCGGAATGTGATTTGGAGGTTCCTGGTAGAATTAGGCTTGAATTGGCGAAATTGAAAATTTGGCGATTTTCGGTCGGCAGTGCAAAATTTGATATCGGGGTCGGAATAGAATTCTGGAAGTTGGAGTAGGTTCGTAGTGTCATTTGTGACGTGTGTGCAAAATTTGAGGTCATTCGGACGCGGTTTGATTGGTTTCGGCATCGGATGCCGAATTTGGAAATTTAGAAGTTCTTAGGCTTGAATCTGAGGGTAATTTGGTGTTTCGATGTTGTTTTGAGTGATTCGAAGGTTCGATTTAGTTTGTATGTTGGTATATGGCTTGTAGGTATTTTTGGTTGAGGTTCCGGAGGCCTCAGATATGTTTCGGGTGGGTTTTGAGCGAGTCTGGGCATTATCGGAACTGAGGCATGGTTCTGGTGCTTAAAAATTCCGCTGAGGGCGGAGGAGGGGGCGCGGACCGCGTAAATTTGGTCGCAGAGGCGCTCTAGGGCAGGTTTGTAGATTCGCTGGTCCGACTTCGGAAACCTGTATCTTTTGATCTATAAGGAATTTTGAGATGATTTAAAAACGAAAGTTGTAGCCCTTCGTGTCTAGTTTCCAAAAAGCTAAAGAAATTATCCGTTGGACATATGTAGATAAAGGTATGGTAAAAATACTAAAGCCTGTCACTACAGCCACCAGAAGTGCGGACAGCATTGGATTTTCGCGGTCGCGCCTGGATTTTCATGGTCAGCGTAGTGGAGATCACAGAGTGCACTATATAAACGGGGTTTAGGGCATTATTTCACATTTTGGACCTAGGGAGCTCGGTTTGTGGCGATCTTTCGAGGGTTTTTCAAGAAATTTATCGGGGTAAGTGATTCTAATTCGGATTTGGTTAATGTACATGAATATATCACCGATTTCATCATTTGATTAGTACTTTGGGGTGAAAAATTGGGGAAAATAGTAGAAACTTCATAAAATGGATTTTGAGAGTTGAATGTCGATTCGAAGTCGGATTTTGACAAATTTGGTATGGTTGGACTCGTGAGTGAATGGATTTCCTAGTTTTGTAAATTTTATCGGATTTCGAGATGTGGGCCCTGGGGCCGAGTTTGAGCCAATTTTCGGTTTTGGGCTAATTTGATAGTTTTTCTTGTGGAATTCATTCTATTAACGTATATTGATGGTATTGTGCTGATTGTGAATAGATTTGGAATATTTGGAGGCCGCGTCGAGAGGCAAGAGCATTTCGGTGTAGAGATTTGACCGTTTTGAGGTAAGTAACGATTGTAAATCTAGTTCTGAGGGTATGAAACTCCAGATTTTTGTATCATACTACTATTTTGAGGTGACACACATACTAGGTGACGGGCGTGTGGGCGTGCACTGTTGGGGATTGTGACTTGGTCTGTCTTGTAGCACTGTAAAGTTGCATATTTTGTGGAAATTATATGATACTTATATGTTTTAGAAAGATTTTCTGTAAGTTGGGTTGAATGTCATGTTTGGGCCTCATGCCAGTGCTGTTTGGACCCTTAGGGGCGTTTTCTTACTATCCTCTCACTGTTTTCGATTGAAAATCTATACTCAGTCATGGTTATACTTATTTATTGCATAACTCAGTTTTATGACTCTATTTTGATGCATATAAATGTTGTTTTGGGCCGAATGCCCTATTTTTACTGAAATGCCCGAATGGCTTGAGAGGTTTATGACTGAGTGAGGCCGAGGGCCTGATTTGTGAGGATATTTATGGGATCGGGTTGTACGCCGCAGCATATTTGATATAGGCCGAGGGCCTGAATAATTTATGCCATGATTTGGCTTGATATAGCGCTTGGGCTGAATGAGCCCCTCCGAAGTCTGTACACACCCCCAATGAGCGCAGGTACCTACTGAGTGCGAGTGCCGAGTGCTGAGTAACTTTGAGGCATGAGTGATTGTGAGGTATGCCCGAGTGGCAAGAGTGATGGTGAGGTATGCCCAAGTGGCAAGAGTGATGGTGAGGTATGCGCGAGTGGCACGAGTGACTGTGAGGTTTGCCCGAGGGGCTGTTTATGATTTCATCATTTTTGCTCACTTTTGCATTGAGCCTTGTTTGAAAAACTGTTGAAAAATATCTTTAAATGATTTTTACTGGAACCGGGTTTAAACGAGATAATTTGATTCAAACACTGATTCTTAAAGCATGCTGTACTTTACTGGATTTTTTGTAATATGAACTTGATATGATTTATTGCTCGTCACTACTGCTCAGTATTTATTTATTGTTGTTACTTACTGAGTTGGCATACTCATGTTACTCCCTGCACCTTATGTGCAGATCCAGGTGTAGCTGGACACGATAGCGGTTGTTGATTATTTTGGTTGCAGATTTTCTCGGGGATAGCAATGTAGCTGCTTGGCGACCGCAGCCCCTGCTCTTCTCCCTCTTATCTTCCTTTAGTCATATTTATCTATTTTCCAGACTATGTTAGTCTTGATATTGTTAGACAAATGGTAGTAAATGCTCATGACTAGTGACACCCCGATGTCGGGCTTTTCTTTTCTGTACTTTTATTTTAATTTGAACTTCTTTACGAAGGGTTTTATGTTAAATAGCATTGGAATTATCTTTGAAATGAAAATATCGGTTTGTTTTGGAAATGAGTCAGCTTGCCTAGTTTCACGATAGGCGCCATCACGACAGGGGTTAGTTTGGGTTGTAAGATTGGTATTAGAGCTTAGGTTACATAGGTCTCACGAGTCATGAGCGGGTTTAGTAGAGTCTTGCGGATCGGTACAGAGACATCTGTACTTATCTTCAAGAGGCTGCAGAACCTTTAGGAAACTCCACATTCTTGAATTCTGGTCGTGCAAATCTGTTGATTCTAGTAACTAAACATCTGTTGTTTCATTCTCTCACAAACAGTGAGGACTCATGCTACCGGTTAGGAGGGCCAGCCGCCAGCACCACCAGTCAGGTCCGCGAGAGGTCGAGGCTGCGGTAGAGGCCGTGGTAGGGGCAGAGGTGCAACTTGTACCGTAGCTGGGGCAGTACCTGCAGATCCACCAGTTGTCCCAGATCAGGACCAGGTTCCAATTATTGATGCACCAGCTCAGGCACCACCTGTGCCTATTGTGATTCCAGGCCTTCAGGAGGCCCTAGCTTAGATTTTGACAGTGTGTACTGGCCTTGCTCAGGCGGTCTCTATCTCGACCGCCGCAACCACTTCTCAGGCTAGGGGAGGCACTCAGACTCCCGTTGCTCGCACACCCGAGCAGGTTGTTCAAGGACTTCAGACACTGGAGGCACCACCCCCGGTTACAACTGCACAGGATTATGTGGTTCCTGCTATGCCTGAGGATGATCAACATAGGTTGGAAAGGTTTGGGAGACTCCAGCCACCACCTTTCAATTGCACAGAGAGAGAGAGGATGCTCAAGATTTCTTGGACAGATGTCAAAGGATACTCCGTACCGCTGGTATTTTGGAGACTTTTGGGGTCTCATTCACTATTTTTCAGTTCTCCGGGTCTGCACTTAGATGGTGGGAGACTTACGAGAGCTGTAGTCCTGTTGGCGCAGCACCCCTTACTTGGCAGCAGTTCTCCGTGGTCTTTTTGGAGAAGTTCATTCCTCGATCCCGTAGAGAGGAGTTGCGCAAACAGTTTGAGCGGCTTCGCCAGGGTGATATGTCTGTGACACAGTATAAGAAGCGGTTCTTTGAGTTGGCCCATCATGCTATCTGGTTGGTTCCCACGGACAGGGAGAGGATCATGAGG
This sequence comes from Nicotiana tabacum, assembly GCF_000715075.1. Classification (NCBI taxonomy): domain Eukaryota; kingdom Viridiplantae; phylum Streptophyta; class Magnoliopsida; order Solanales; family Solanaceae; genus Nicotiana; species Nicotiana tabacum. Next base: position 23,316,460 of record NC_134094.1, on the reverse strand, counting down.
TTTATTGATGGTCTCACTTATCAGCTACAGTTGCTCATGACCAGAGAGAGGGTTTCAGGTGCTACTTTTGATGAGGTTGTCGACATTGCTCGGCAGATTGAGATGGTTCACGGTCAGTAGAGGGTTGAGAGGGAGGCCTAGAGGCCTCGTGGTCAGGGTGGATTCAGCGGTGCTCCTTTTGGGGGTCAGTTCCAGCACGGTAGAGGTCGTCCTTTCAGACAGGCTCAGTCAGCTCGGTCATTTCACCATGGTGAATCATCCGGCCATGGTTCTCACAGTTCTCATCAGGGCTACTCATCACTTAGTGCCCTTCCAGCTCAGAGTTTGTCCCGTGCTCCACCTTTTCAGGGCTCTTCCATGCCAGGTTCTTCTACCAGATATCCCGGTGCTAGGGGTTCCATTCAGTTCCCGCCACCAGCACCAGGGAGTTATTTTGAGTGTGGGGAGTTCGGGCATATGTGGAGGCATTGTCCTCATCGTCATGGAGGTCTATCTCAATAGAGGAGTCAGCCTCCGACTTCAGAACCAGTTACTTCACCACCCGCCCAGTTAGCTCGGGGTGAAGGTTAGTCAGCTAGGGGTTGCCCTAGAGGGGAGGCAGATTAGGGGGTGTCCAGGCCCGTTTCTATGCCCTCCCTGCCAGATCAGACGCTATTGCTTCAGATACTGTGATTACAGGTATTGTCTCAGTTTGTCACCGAGATGCCTCAGTATCATTTGACCCTGGTTCCACGTATTCATATGTTTACTCGTATTTCGCCCATTTTCTGGATATGCCCCGTGAGCCTCAATATCATTTGATCCTAAAAGACATTTGTTAGTTTACGAAGAAATCAATAGACTAATACCGAACTTAAAATACTATTAAAAAGAATTATTATAAACAACATACATTTAGGTTTAAAAATGTGTTAGTCCATAATATGGATTTATTTAAAGCAAATAGTCCATAGAAATATATAGGTATATATTATCAAGAAAGCTTATATAAGTTTTGTCTAACTAAGAATAGTTCGGAGTAATTTAGTGCTAGACAATTTGCCATTCCATTTTCAAAGACAACCTAGTACAAATTATATCGTATCTTTCCGCTTCTATCATCCGTAAATGATGATTATGTTAGGATATACGATAAACCATGCGTATTGTTATAGTTTTCTTTATGTAATAATTATTTATTTACTTATTCAATTCAATAAAGTTTTATTTTAAATAGATTATGTATTGGTTTGTGTGTCCGTTGCTTATATAATAGATGATTTAGTGTATAGAATTTACCTTATACACGGAAGATTAAATCATCGGTTCTTATAAGTCATAAAGTTTATGTTCACAATCTAATGATGAAATTGACAAATCATTGGAATGGTTGTAGCACAAGATTAAAAGTAATTTATCTTGATTATGTGAATGGTCTAATTCCAACTTCTTGTGCTAGTACATTTTGTATGTATTGAACGGATCAAGTAGAGATAAGTATTTTATACTGACTTAAGAAAATAATATCTCTAGTCCATTCAATGTACTTATACTCTAAATCTCGATATAATTATTATTAGTTGTGTATGTCATTTATTGTTTTGATTTATTAAAAGGCGAAATTCTTTCGTGAGTCAATAAGCCTGGTAAATTAGACAATAATGATATACATCGGCAAAGTAATAATTAGTTGATGGAATCCATGTCTCGGTTTTATTGAGATTGATAATACTCCTTTATGAAAGCTTATAAGTTTTCATGTGTAAACCCGGCCGGTGGATTTTGTATCCGACACATGAAATAAGTTAAGCGAAAGTCTAAAGAAAGTAATCAATAAATTAAATTGTCATTAATTTAATTTAATTGGTTAGTATCTGAATCTTAACATGGGGAGTTAAATAAAGTTTTATGGAAGAATTTCAAAATTGAACTAAGGAGTGCAATTTTTTAGTGGAATAATTCATAATTTATTATGGTAGAAATTAATTTCAAAATTTTGAAATTAATTCCATAATAGGAAGCCTTGTTATTTAAATTTTGTGGTCCCTGCTGTGCCTGAATAATAGGAAATAAAGGAAACATTTCCTTAGTGGAAGAAGAAAACCTAACAGGTTTTGAAAAAAGGTTTTAACCTATAAAACGTAGCTATATATACACGGGATATAGCTGGCCATTTTTAGACTGAAAAGATACATGTTTTTCTTTCTTGAATTTCGCCCACCCGAAATTTTCTCTTTTCGGATATTATTTGGGTAACACGGTAGAAGTCTGTGGAAGTTTGCTGAGGTCTTGCAACTCTGGAACTGGAGACGGATATTAATTTGCTTTGTTTACGCTTCAAGAGGTAACTCAAATAATTTCCGTATATGCTAATTGTTTAATTCACACGTGAATATGATACTGTAATTGCTTCTGTTGCGATATATAATCCAACAATTGGTATCAGAGCCTACTCGCGTCTAATTAAATGATTAGGATGAACAATGAAAATTAGTATCATGTTAATATGCAAGTTTTGAATTATATGCAAAGTTTGTTTTTCTGTAAAACTGCATTATTTTTTAGCATGATTATGTTTTATGGGTATTATGATTATTCTGAAAATCATGTAATATCTGCTTATTGTTGATGATATTTGATTAGAATAATCTGAAAATTATATTAATCCATGAAAAACACAAAAGTCACTATTTGGCCGAATAGGCCAGAAAATCGGAGGTCAGCATGTTGATGGACTCCGATTGACCTAAAACTTGGCAAGTCCATGCGAAACGACCAAGTGAGCAATACTCATGAGCTTTTGCTCATGAGGTAAGCCATTTTTGGGCTTTTGGGGTCGTTTAGATGGTGTTTTGGACGTTTTGTTTAATTTTCTAGAAATTAATATTTTTACACGTTGACGTAGGTCTTCTTCCATATCGGATAAACTCATTATGGATAATCACTACGTTATACTAGTTGTTGATTACTTGTATTTACTCTCCATCTGAGTATGCATGTTGGTTCAATGGGACTAATATATGTTAAATGTTGATATTCACTTGACTTAAATTAACAGTTTACTCTCCATCTGAGTATGACCTGTTTAAATTCATGGAGTGAATAATCTGTTATTATATATGTATATTGCAAGAATAACTCTTTTTCCATCGAAATTTGTTGTTCAAGGTGCATAGATTATATATATGTAGTGTGTTTTGAATTTAATATTCAAATAATACATGACTAATTTTGATCTATTTAATTAATTGTCTCCTAGATTAACAATGACTGCTTTCAATCCCCTTACTTATATTCTTACTCAAAACAAACTTAAGGGTCCGAATTATGTTGATTGGAAATGAAACTTGGACATTGTCCTAATTGCTGAAGAGTACAAATTTGTGCTCGATGAGATGTGTCCAGAAAAACCTGGAGATGATGCCACGGATGATGAACAAAAGGCTTACCAGAAATGGGTCAAGGCTGTGTTCTGCAACATCAGCATCAGTCGATGGAGTCTGCTTATGACATTCTGGAAAATCTCAAAGAAATGTTTGGAGATCAGAATCGTGCGGCTAAGAAGACTACCATGAAAGCTCTTCTGAATACCAAAATAGTTGAAGGTTCATCAGTTAGGGACTATGTTCTGAAGATAACGAGTCTTCTGAATGAACTGGAGGTCCTTGGAGCTAACATTGATAAGGATACGCAGGTTGAAATGATCCTGCAGACTCTGCCTAACAGTTTTCAGCAGTTTCACCTGAATTATAATATGAACAAAATGGATTTGTCACTTGCGAAATTGCTGAATGAGCTACAGTCAGCAGAGACTATTATCAAGCAACAAGCTCCTCCTGTGGAATTGAATTTTGAGGCAGGTTCTTCTTCTAAGCCGAGAGGCGGGCAAAAGAAGAAAAAGGCTCAAAAACCATCTGTTGGTGGCGCAACTGCTGGTGTGAAAAAGGCTAAGGGCAAGTGTTATCACTGCAAGCAGCCTGAGCATCATAAGAAGCAGTGTCCAACTTATCTGGCCAATCTGAAAAATAAACCAGGTGATTTACATCTACTTGTGAAACTCTTTTAACAGCTGTTTCTACCATGTCATGGTGTGTAGATTTGGGAGCCATTAATCATGTCTGCACTTATTTGCAGGGGTTTCAGGTAACGCGGCAGCTAAGTAGAGGAGAAATCAATATTTATCAAGGAGATGGTTCGGCAGCCCCAACTTTAGCATTAGAAAATATTAGTATTTCGTTTGGTAGTGGTAGAGTTTTAGCTTTAAAGGGCACATTATATGTACCTTCCGTTAGAAGAAATTTAATTTCGGTTTCTAGCGCTATGAGAGATGGTTATGACATTAATTTTCATGACATTGATAAATGTGTTATTACTCATGATAAACGTTATCTCTCTTCGGCTACATTGATTAATGGTCTTTTTATTGTTGACTCTATTCCTAAACCGTTACAATCTAAAGAGCTGAATTATGTTGATTTACCAAATAAGAGAAAATGTTCTTCTGAATTGAGTGAAACATATTTATGGCACTTGCGTTTGGCTCATATAAATCTAAACAGAATTTTAAGGTTGGTCAAGGATGGACCTTTAAGTTTATTGAAAGTGGAGGCACTACCAACTTGTGAATCTTGTTCAGAAGGAAAAATGACAAAACGAAATTTTCCCTCAAAAGGAAATCAAGCAAGTGATAAATTAGAATTAATTCAATCTGATTTGTATGGTTCAATGAATGTCCAAGCAAGAGCCGGTTTTGAGTATTTTGTGACTTTCACAGATGATTACTCAAAATATGGATATATTTATTTGTTGCGTCGAAAGTCTGAATGTTTTTAAAAGTTCAAAGAATTTAAGACTAAGACTGAAAAGCGACATAATAAATATATTAAGACACTACGATCTGATCGTGGTGGGGAATACCTCTCTGCGGAATTCATTGGTTATTTATCAGAATGTGGGATTACATCTCAATTATCTCCACCTGAAACTCCACAACAAAATGGTGTAGCTAAAAGGAGAAATATGACTCTTATGGAAATGGTTAGATCAATGATGAGTTATTCCAGTTTGCCTTCGTCCTTTTGGGGACATGCCTTAGAAACAACAAATTACGTTTTGAATTTATTCCCTTCAAAGTCAGTACCTTTGACCCCTATAGAATTATGGACTGGGCGCAAGCCTAGTCTGCAGCATATTCGAGTTTGGGGTTGTCCGGCACATGTGCTAAAAGGGAAAACGGATAAATTGGAGGCAAGAATGGATGTATGCGTGTTTGTAGGTTATCCAAAAGGGACGAAAGGTGGTTTATTCTATTGTCCTAAAGAAAAGAAGGTAATTGTTAGCACAAATGCCAAGTTTCTTGAAGAGGACTATTTGATGAACCATGTTCCTAGAAGTAAAATCGTTTTACAGGAACTCAACAAAGGAATAGAAACTCAGTCATCTGAAAAACAAAACGACCATATGCAAACCCCAAAAGTCGATTTTGACATAACATTGCATTTTAGTAGTGGGATAAATGTCAATAGACTTGATGTCCCGCAAGAACAAGTGCCCGAAGTCATAATACCACAAAGTAGTGGGAGTTATGTTGAGCAGACTGCACAATAGGAAGAAGTCATTGATATCCCTGTGGATAGCATGGAGACTCAGGTTCCTAATGATGGTGTGGTTCAACAACAAAATCAAAATGGTGTGGTTGCAACTGATGTAGTGCGTAGTCGTAGTGGGAGAGAAATAAGATAGCCAGTTCGTTATACTCTTTTGGGAGAATCATATGATAGGATCCGTGAGGAGCCTACTTCCGAACCTGTCAATTACGACCAAGCACTACATGATAAAGATGCCGATAAGTGCGTTGCTGCTATGAAATCAGAGATGGGGTCTATGTACTCTAATCAAGTCTGGGATCTTGTAGAACCACCTGGTGGGGTTAAACCTATTGGATGCAAGTGGATCTATAAGAAAAAGAGAGGTGTAGACGAAAAAGTACAAATTTTTAAAGCATGGCTTGTAGCGAAAGGGTTTACTCAGAAAGAAGGGATCGATTATGAGGAAACCTTCTCACCGGTAGTCATGCTTAAGTCTATAAGGATTCTCTTATCCATTTCTGCTCATTATGATTATGAGATTTGGCAAATGGATGTCAAGACAGCTTTCCTTAATGGAAATCTTGATGAGTGCATCTATATGATGCAACCAGACGGTTTCATGGAAAGTGGCAAGGAACACATGTTGTGTAAGCTTAAAAGGTCCATTTATGGACTGAAACAGACATCTAGGGCATGGAACACTTGTTTTTACAAGGTATTTAAAACTTTTGGTTTTGATCAGTGTCTTAATGAGTCTTGTGTATACAAAAAGTGGGATGGGGCAAAGTGACATTTTAAATCTTATATGTAGATGACATATTGCTCATAGAAAATAATGTGGGCATGTTGGGTTTAGTTAAACAGTGGTTTTCCACACACTTTGATATGAAAAATTTAGGAGAAGTGGCTCATATCCTTGGGATCAAGCTCTTGCGAGATCACAAGAAAAGGATATTAGGCTTAACCCAGGCTCTTTATATTGATACAATACTCTCTAGGTTTAGCATGCATGATTCCAAGAAAGGATTTCTTCCTTTCAGACATGGAATTTCTCTATCTAAAGATCAGTCTCCTAAAACTGATGAAGAGATAGAAAAGATGAAGGCGGTCCCCTATGCATCTGCTGTGGGGAGTCTGATGTATGCTATGTTATGCACTAGACCTGATATCTGCTTTGCCGTTGGCGTTGTTAAGCAGATTTCAATCTAATCCTGTGAGAGAGCATTGGACAACAGTTAAGCATATAATCAAGTACCTGAAAAGGACTAGGGATTACATGTTGATCTACCATTCGGATGACCGTGTGCCCATTGGGTATACTGATTTGGATTTCCAATCAGATAGAGATTCTAGAAAGTCTACCTCAGGAAATGTGTTTACTCTGGGAGGTAGAGCCATATATTGGAGGAGCATCAAGAAAACTTGTGTTGCTGATTCCACCATGGAAGCCGAATATGTGGCAGCCTCTGAGGCAGCCAAAGAGGCGGTTTGGCTCGGGAACTTCCTGAGAGAGTTGGGTGTAGTTCCCTCGATTCAAGCACCAATAACACTTTATTGTAATAATAGTGGTGTGGTTGCAAATTCGAAGGAGCCACGAAGCCATAAAAGAGAAAAGCACATTGAGCGTAAATATCATTTAATTCGTGAGATAGTGCAGAGAGGGGATGTAGTGGTCACCAAGATTGCGTCAGAGAACAACTTGGCGGACCCATTTACTAAGAGCTTACCACAGAAGACTTTTGATAAGCATGTAGACGGAATGGGTGTCAGAATTGTAGACGCGTGGTTATGAGTCTAAGTGGGAGATTGTTAGGATATACTATAAACCATGCGTATTATTATAGTATTCTTTATGAAACAATTATTTATTTACTTATTCAATTCAATAAAGTTTTATTTTAAATAGATCATGTATTGATTTTGTGTGTCCGTTGCTTATATAGTAGATGATTTAGTGTATAGAGTTTAGCTTATACACGGAAGATTAAATCATCGGTTCTTATAAGTCATAAAGTTTATGTTCACAATCTAATGATGGAATTGGACAAATCATCGGAATGGTTGTAACACAAGATTAAAAGTAATTTATCTTGATTATGGGAATGGTCTAATTTCAACTTCTTGTGCTAGTACATTTTGTATGTATTGAATGGATCAAATAGAGATAAGTATTTTATACTGACTTAATAAAAAAATTTCTCTAGTCCATTCAATGTACTTATACTCTTAATCTTGATATAATTATTAATAGTTGTGTATGTCATTTATTGTTTTGATTTATTAAAAGGCGAGATTCTTTCGTGACTCAATAAGCCTGATAAATTAGATAATAATGATATATATTGGCAAAGTAATAATTAGTTGATGATACTCCTTTATGGAAGCTTATAAGTTTTCATGTGTAAACCCGACCGGTGAATTTTGTATCCGACACATGAAGTAAGTTAAGCGAAAGTCTAAAAAAAAATTAATTTGATTGTTTAGTATCTGAATCTTAACATGGAGAGTTAAATAAGGTTTTATGGAAGAATTTCGAAATTGAACTAAGGAGTGAATTTTTAGTAGAATAATTCGTAATTTATTATGGTAGAAATTAATTTCAAAATTTCGAAATTAATTCCATAATAGGAAGCCTTGTTATTTAAATTTTGTGGTCCCTGCTGTGCCTGAATAATAGAAAATAAAGGAAACCTTTCCTTAGTAAAAGAAGAAAACCTAACAGATTTTGGAAAAAGGTTTTAACCTACAAAACGTAGCTATATACACGGGATATAGCTGGCCGTTTTTAGACTGAAAAGATACACGTTTTTCTTCCTTGAATTTCGTCCACCCGAAATTTTCTCTTTTCGGATATTATTTGGGTAACACGGTAGAAGTCTGTGGAAGTTTGCTGAGGTCTTGCAACTCTGGAACTGGAGACGGATATTGATTTGCTTTGTTCACGCTTCAAGAGGTAACTCAAATAATTTTCGTCTATGCTAATTGTTTTATTCACACATGAATATGATACTGTAATTGCTTCCGCATAATCCAACAGATTGATCGTAAGGAACTTTCTTAACGGAAGATTTATCACCTAAAAGCTTTTGAAAGAAGAGTGCATGATTGATTGCGATGAGGAAGGTGACACATCGATGTTGTTACGTTACTACTTTAAATTACAACAATCATGTAATGTTCCTATTGATTTGGCAGGTATTTTTTTTATTTATTAAATGTTGCAGCGGTTTCACAATTTTTAAAAGAATACGATCTTTGAGAACACAAAAGGCAATCCTAAATTGGTCGTAATTTGAGAATACAGCCGGTAAGCTTCTTCTTTAGGCACCTTTTCAAGGAAGATGTTTCGCTTTTAGTTTAATTAATGAGTTAAATGGGAAAATAGTACAAAATACCCCAAAAATGGAGGGAAAAGATAAATGAGAAACGTGTAACAAAAATAGCAAACACGTTTAGGAATAAAATTCACAAAATATTTATATAATATTTAAATTGAGAAAATGTCAGTTACACAAGACTTAAAATAAGAAAAGGAACCAAAACTAATTTTGTGCATATCCTATAAGTTGAAAAATTATTGCCTTACTTACCGTTGCTCATGCATTTCAATAATTTGCAAACCAGAGCACTTAAAAATTTTAAGAAAAAATCAGTCAACAAAATGTATATTTAAGTAAAGAAAGAACAAAAATTAATTCCATTGACTGTTAATACTGGAAATAATTACCATGTAAAAAATTGTTTTATTTTGTCATTCCCTCGTACCAAGATGAGACTTGTACTCATCAAGATTCAAAGTATATTGAATCTATAAAATGACCGTTTTTAATCATCTACGACGCAAACACACAAGTTTAGTGTATAATTATCTATAGTGTTGTACTATATCATTGTTAGTGAATAATTTAAATTAGTATTTTTAATTACCTTCAAAATGGATGGATAAATGGTTGACTTGATTGGCACCACCTTCACAATGAAACGTTAACTCTCATTCTCCTTATTAGTTATATATTATTATCGTATTCATTTTTCTCCAACATTCATTCTTTTATTATGAATGACAATAGCAGAAAGTTTGAGAAAGAATTTAGATTGTGAGGATAATAGAATATAGGAAAAGGATAGAGCCGAAGAAATGTACACGCCTGTTAAGAAATTGAAGAGTAATGATTGTTGGAAAAGATATTTCAAAGAAAAAGAAAAGGAAAGTAAACTTAGGTGCATGCAGATAAAACTTATTGTGCAAGCGTTACAACTGTTGAGGAAGTGGTGGGAGAAATAATAGGAGAAGTAGAAGGAAATAGAGAAAGTGCAATTAAGTGATTTGAAGAAGTGCCTTTTTGATTTATAATTAAGATAGCAAATAAACGGTCAAAGAAGGCAAATTTGTGATAATTAAGAAAAATGTGTATTCTCGTCAAAGAGACATGCCATATCATCAAGCAATACCCCTCAATTATATATATATATATATATATATATTATTTTTATTTTTTTTGAGCACATTCAATTAATTGTTCAAGATAAAATTTTCTTTTTCACAAACTTAAATTTATTAAATTATTCCTCTATAATTTTCGTTTAGGACGTTTCACTCGGTATCATTATTCTTAGAATTATATTATTGATTTAATTATCATTAAATCAATAGACTAAAATTTTTATTCGTAAAATCGCTCTATAGATGTTCATCAATCATCATTATATCAATAATCAATAAGTTAATGCTTAAACATGTCTAAGGATGTTTAGTAGTGAATAGAACACAACAAGTACGGTAATTAGTATTTGATGATTTACTTAATTGGATAAACATAGAAATATGAGTTTATACTCCATCTGTTCCAATTTATGTGAACCTGTTTGATTGGGTACAAAATTTAAAAGAAAATGAAGACTTTTAGAATTTGTGGTCCTAAACAAGTTAAAAAGGGATCGATGTCGACTCGGCCAGTCGTTTTGTATATTGTAGTCCCGTTCCCCCATTTATTGCTTATTCTATGCTCAATTATTGATATGTGACTTACCGGGGTAGTTGATTTGGTTCCAGAGATGTTTCAGAATGGATTGGGACCTGTAGTCCCAAGGTTGGAAGCCTAATTTGAAAAAGTTCACCGGATGTTAACTTATCTGTAAATGACTTCGGAATGAAGGTTTGATAGCTTCGATAGCTCTTTATGATGATTTTAAACTTATGAGTGTGTTCAAATATTGATTTGGAGGTCCGTAGGTGATTTTGGTTTGAATTGGCGAAAGTTGAAAAAGTTGAAGTTTGGAGAGTTGAGAAGTTTCACCGAGAGTTGACTTTGTGGGTGTCGGGCTCGGATTTTGGTTCCGGAAGTTGAAATAGGTCTGTTGTGTCAATATTATGACTTGTGTGCAAAATTTGAGGTTAATGAGAGTTGGTTTGGTATATTTCGGCATTAGTTTTGGATGTTAGAAGTTCATAAGTTTATTAGGCTTGAATCGATATGCGATTTGTATTATTTGATGTGATTTGTGGCTTCGAACAAGTTCGTATGATATTTTAGGATATGTGGGTATGTTTGGATGGGGTCCCGAAGGCCTCGGGTGTGATTCAAATCAAGTTCGGACTCATTTTCGACTTTGTTGGATTGTTGATATCTGTGCTTTTGGTTTTCTCTTTCGCGATCGCAAGAAGAGGGACGCGACCGCATAGAGTCTTTTATGGCAGCTGGGCACTTTTTCTATGCATTCGCGATATGGTGGACGCTATCGCAGAGTTATGAGATTATGTGTTATGCGAACGGGGGTGTATGAACGCGTTCGCGAAGAAGGTAAGTGAGGTCAGGGATTCAGACACGTTGTTCTTCGCGGTTGCGTGAGTAGGTCCACGATCGCGTAGGTATGAAAGTTGGGTCACCGCGTTCGCGAGCTTGAGGGTCATTCGCGTGGAAGGGTTTTTGGCCCCTGAGGATTTTGTTTTTCGCGATCGCATGGATTTATTCGTGATCGTGATGTGTAATCACTAGACAGACTATTAAAATATCAAAATCGAGGGTTTAAACCCATTTCTCATATTTTGAGTTAGAGACCTCGGATTTGGGTGATTATTGATGAAATTTTCAAGGAGTTAATTGGGGTAAGTGATTTTAACTCGGATTTGGTTAATATACATGAATCGATCATTGTTTTAACTATTTAATTAGTGTTTTGGATAATATGTCCCAAAAAGACCTCATATAACACACGAAATGTATTGGTCAAAAAGCTTCAGTGACACGCCTACTTGTCACCTATGCAGTCTGCGCAGTCACGCAAAACCGCAAATATCTCTCTACTCCAAGTATATTGGGAGAAAAGCTCCACTACATTTGACCTAAAGTTCAGCACATTTATGAATGTAACTTGTGATGACCTTTGCCAACTTTTGTTCCACAACTCGCTTGACTTCAAAACGTAACACACGACTATCATAAGACTAAAATAACTCATAACATAACCTCCTTATCATGTTAATAACCATAGACCAACCCAAAGTATATGTTATAGCATTTCAAACTTATCGACTTTTGACGAAACTTATTTTTCGTTTAGCTTCTAAGCTTTCCAACCCTCTTGGTACTTGTTATTCATGATCTTAAAGATTTGTAACCTACAAGGTAACATGATTAAATTACTTTATGTACCTTCAAAAATGATCTCATTTCTGAGCTTACATTAATTGACTTACGTCATACTCTCGCTAACGAAAATATGGGATGTAACATCATTCCCCCCTTTGGAACATTCGTCCTCGAATGTTGACTAATGCGCTTATCAATCTCATAACTTATAGCTCTTACGAATACTTTAATATTGTCCTTGCCATATAGGAAACTGTACTGTGAATAGATCCCAAGTCCAGGGCATTTCCCTCTTTAGGACTCTTTCTCACACCACGACTTGTGATCGGAATTCTTTCAATCTCGAAATTGTTGCTACCTTCTGTCATGCAGCCTATACGACTTTGACCTTGTATGTGTGCCTATGCGACTCTTCTCTCCTTTTTCCTCCAGTTTTTAGCCAATATCTAAGCCTTACTTTGTGAACATATACATGATTATAACAAGCTGTCCCTCTGGGAATCTATAGGTGTACTGAAATTCTTCGCTCAATAATTTGTCGATCTTTCGACTATTGATATATCTTTTTTAATAGCCTCGGTTATCTATGCTAATGGCTTTACAATATCTAGGTAAGTCATACTATACCCTAAATCTTACTTCGGTTTATTATTATCGAGGTTTGCTGCCAAACTCCAGGTTACTGTCTCGCTGCTTATCCTATATGTATAAATCTAAGTCCATTACTTCTTCCTCATTATTGTTCATCTTAAGAATGACAGCTTAAACTCATCTCATATTTTGTTAATTTTATCTATCCGTTGTTGATTCACCTTAATCTTGATCCATAATCTACCACTGATAACTTGAAACCTCTTATGTAATACATTGTCACTAGGGCTCATGTCGTATCGGGGAACATTTAAAGTGATTTTCCTGATCCACCTAGGGGCGATACTATATTTCAATAACCATATTTCATAGCATCCCAATGCGATTCATCTTATGAGGGGTATTCTAATCCCGTGCAATTCATGAAATTCCTTTCTCGTTAAATCATTACTCAATCAAAGGCCTAAATGTCATCCTCTTATCTATCACAATATTACCCTTATTCTATTACCAGGGCAACATTCCATATCTTCTAAATGCTCCTAGTCTTAGACTCCTCCGAATTAATTCGAGCTATCCTGAGCTTTCTATAACTTACGAAAACAATCAGCTCTCTTGTTTTGATGGGTTTAATTCCGAAGCCCTACCTATTCTTGTCACCTTCTCACTCACCTTTTCTTATCCTTACTCTTATCTACAAAAGAAAATTGTCGCTCTACCATACTTTAGCTTGCGACCTACTCATATCTATTTATATTACTCGCAACCTTCCTTTAACTTGCTAGCTCCATAGATTTCCTTATGTTCAGTTGTCTTTAAATGTAAGCAATTACTTTTCCTGGTCGTTCTGCCACTTGCTGCCTGAATGCTTGGCTTATCGTAGTTCCCACGAATACTGGAATTTCCTGTAACTCATATGATCTCAAATAGCACTTTGATTTTACTTCACGTTCATCAGTCACCACAGGTGCCACTTTCTTATGGAGTGTATACAATGTTGTAGTGAGACTATTCTTACAAAATCATTTCTTCTTTAGGTCACTATGCTTAGGTTGAAGCCTTCTTCCTTTATTTCCTCAGCTAGTCTTTCGTGGTAGTACTTAGGGGAGACCCTATTGACTCCTGTAAAGCTGCGAGCTTATTACATCGTATACCCGACAAAAGTTTCGATGTTCTTACTCGCCTATAATTATCCTTAGTTATTTACATCTGTGCCATTGTGCTCGTAGGGTTGCTCGTAGGCGTTCATTCGACTCTGATTCTGTATTATCGCCATGTTCTTGACTTGATACATTCACCACCAGGTTATATAGGTCCGATTCAGTGAGATTTTTGAATTATTTGGTTCTTCATCTTGAACTAGGGTTTACCTAATTTTTCTCCTAATCCGATTCTAAATCGATTCTGCATGCAATTATTTCCTTTATTATTTTTGATTGACCGTGTTTCCTTGTTTGTTCGTTTAAATTTTACTACAATATAAAGACCTCCCCTAATTCCTTTTAGACAGACCGGAATCACTGTATTCTTACTCTCACTAGGCCTATACTATTATGAAACTTAAGCTCTTAGCCGGTGAAATCCATGGCCACCGGAATTCGACTATTCGACTTTCCTCAGTGCGAGCACAGCGCGGGGTTCATCTGAAATACTTGGGAACTCTCACGCACTGAGATTTTGGGTTCAACTGTTCATTTTACTACTAACATTCGAGGTATTGATGAAATTGTTCTTTGTTTACTCGTTTGTCAATTAGTAACTGATAAGTACCATTAGCCCTCACAATTTCATTCCTTTTTTGCCTGAATTCCTGTTTTGTATGTTATATCCTGAAACTTCTGTGAATCAATATGTTGTTACTTGTATCCTTATCTAGTTTGATGTTATTCTTGAAGCTCAATATTCCCTTGGTAGCTGAACTTGCCTAAACTTTAACTTTGATTCTGACTCTCAAGCATGTTTACCCCAATGTGTGTTCGAATGCATTTTACCTGCTATTCCCCTTGAATTTCTCCCTAGTTTGTTCTATATTCTTACGACAGACCAACTCATGTGTTCCAATACTTTAAATGTGATCAATTCCTAATTGTGGTGACAACCAATTATGAGCTTAATGTGTGTTCCATGTTTGGTTCAATCCTGTGTTGTTTGATACCACTTATAGTCTGTAAGAAGAAATGCAACATCTAGCCTTTATGTGACAATCTAGCCTTTGCCTATTGTGAATTCTGACCCTCTCAACTTTCACCTAACTTTCATATTTACCATGAATTATCTAGACCTTGGAATCTATATGTTATACTCAGCATATTAGGCTGCATGTTAACTGTCGTAGACCATGCCTACTTGCTTGTTTACTATGTGTAATTGCCATTCTCTGACTATGATTCTATTAGACCTTCATGCCTTAGACTCCTAGTTTTTGAGTCGCTTTTAGGCTAACTTTGGCTCATGCTTTTCTATAAACTTGTTGTTCTGGAAAACTAAGCATGTATATGTGCTTACCATGTTAACCTAAGTGACCTATCTCTCCAACTCTGCTAATGTTACGCATGTTGTACTCTTCCACTTGTTATGAACATATGTTGTTAATTTTTTCATGTCATGTGGAGGCTAAGTTCTACTGGTTCTCCTAGTTTCATGTTTAAGACCTTGTTTGACCAATCCTATCACCTTATCTTGTAAAAATGCAAGTGCTAATATGTTTTTATGTGAATCCTGTTGAATGTCATGTAACCCTGGTTTTGGCATGATTTCATGCGTGGCCCTAAGTTGTGCAAATGACACACTCTCTTGTTTGAGATGCGTTTGGATCCGGGTCTGCTATTCGATTGATAATGAATCTGTTGAAGGGCCAGGCAGTGCTGGTTTATTTTCATTTGGGCATGTTCTTGGGCTAGAAGTTGTTCAATGTGTAATATTTATACTCATATTCATTATTTTAGGCCTATAATAATTTGTAAACAAACGATGGGGGGGGGGGATTAGTGAAAAATGGGGTTGGGGTATTCTGATTTTTGCATGAACAGGTAGAGAACTTGCCTATAGGATTTAACTATCTTGTTTCGATATTCGTTGACGTGCTCCTATTCTGCACACTCATAGAAATCATGCTTATAGAAAATCACACACACTTCACTCAACCTGTCTAAAGCATGTTTAAAGTATTTGCTATACCTGTTTCTAGGTCTACTATTACACACACATAGACGATATGCCTATAGGATACAATAACACATGTTTTGCTAATGCCTATCTAGATATCATGTCTATAGGGTTTCAACTAATCAGTCAACCAGTCGCTTCTATTTCTCTTAGTACGCTGCTCTTTTAGATATCATGACTATAAGATCTTAATCAACTAATCAATTACTTCGTTGCATTACTACACTTAGGTGACATGCCTATAGGGATAAAGTACTATAAAATCAAGCTCAACTGTCAATCATTAAAAATCCTGCCTATAAGATGCTATTACTCGTTTTAGACAACATGATAAACATCGTTAACCCTGGGTTCTTGAATAGTCTTACTGCATTCTTGCACGAATAATATAGATGACATGCCTATAGGTTTGAAACGCCTTAATCTGCAAACCCTCTAGCCTAAAATTGCAACGCTGCTTGTACATTACTGGAAATCAGAATTACCTAGAAATTATGCCTATAGGACTTAATGACTCTAAGTCTTAATTCTATAATTTTCTACCGCCTAATATTAGAGTTTCTTTGCGTGCTTTTGTGCTTATGTGTGAAGGTCAACTTGAGCCTTTCATTGCAATTGTGTGCATTCCTATCTGTTTTGAATGTCGCCTAGTTTTATCTTTTTGAGTAACCTAAGTAAAGTCTAGAACCACCTAATAGTAGGTCCAAAGCCTCGTGGACCATAGGCATGGGATGAGTAGTGCACGCATATGATACGGTTTAGAATTGAATTAAAGCGCCCTTAAGTAATAACGTCAACATAGTAATCAGGTAGCAGAAGATGATAGTCTGTACCCGCTGAATAATATGAGCAACCCCTACCCTATGGGAGTTGCAAAGTATTATTTATGTTGCACGGGGTGATCCTTTAGGCTGAAAAACTTAGGACCCCCTCCCTATCCTTTTATATACTGTTTGTTCACACTTAGTCATAGATTGACGCAATTGTACTCCTTATGATTTTTTAAGACTTGTATCAATTAGTCATATAGTTAATTCTTATGTTTTAATAGAGTTTTAAACTTCTATATCTTTCTTTGCTTATTTGATCACCTAGCTTAATTATCTAATCCACATAGTGTAAATTTCGATTGGGACCCACAGTTGTGGATCTCGAAGAGTGTCTAACACCTTCTCTTTGATGTAATTTGAGCCCTTACCCGATCTTTGGTGGCGTTGACTAGTCAAACAGAGTTATTTACGAATAGGTGCCCTAACGCACTTTAAAATCGTTAGGTGGTGACTCTTCTCTTATAATACCCATTTAAAAGAGTTGTCACACGTCAAAACTTGCTTTCGAGAGAAAAATGGGCGCGACGGTAGACTTAGGTTGTTCCCCAAAAAATTCAAGTCAAGATGGACAAGTCTGTATATGGTGAAACATGTCTCACCGTATGGCGCAATTGAGATCCAAGATGAAGAAGGAAATGAGAGCTTTAAAGTGAATGAGCACAGGTTGAAACAGTATCTGGTTGGAGGATTTGAAAAGTAATCCTCTAGCATCGTGATCAAATGAGCCTAAGTGACGAAGTCAAGCTGACGACTATAACTCAGAACTACTTCTACCCCTTATTATTGCGTTTGTAAAATAGTTAGATAATTATCATGTAGGATTATTAGAGTTTAGGAGTTTTGATAATAGTTTGAATAGGTATGATCATGAATTGGACACAAAATAAGTACATAATAGAGTTAGGGTGCAAACCGTAGGCTAAAATGTGAAAATATTAGAATTTTGAGAAATATGGCCTAACGCGCCGCATGGGGCGCCACTCTAGGCCAAGGGGTTGAGTCTGTCAGAATAACAACCCTCTAAAAATCTCCATTACCTCGCCACGTGGGGTGCCGAACCCGCGACGCGACTGTACAATATTTTTCGATCAGATTTTGAATTGTTTTTTGAAAAAGTTAAGAAAAAAAAACGGACCTCAGTACTACTCTAACCCCGTCTCTCCCTCTTTTCCCACTTATTCTTTTACTCTCCTCTCTCATTACACTCTAACTCAACTCCCAAACTCTTTCTTCTTCTCCAATTTCTTCCACACCCACCTCTTATTACTCCCATCCACCTTCAAGGTAAATTCTTCTTCTCCTCTCTTCTCTTTCTTTTAGTAATTAATTGAAGTATTTAGGTAGTTCTAGTTTAATTCAACCTAACCCTCAGTAGTTGTAGTTTTGATAATTTATTTTAGTTACTTTGCTTATTTTTGCCGAATTTATACTTAAAGTTGTGGGATTTTCGTTGTTATTATACTTGTGGATGATTTTTGGTGTGTCTTGATGGTGTTGGAATTGTTTTGTCATGAAGCTTGGTGGGGGTGCCTATAGGGACGAAATTTGGAGGGTGTTTTTTGTAAAATTGGAGCACTTTGTGCTATTGTTACATTGTGGTGGTGTTGTGGTTGTTGTTGGGTGGTTGATTGGTGTGTTTGTGTAGTGATCTTAGAGCAATTGAAGTTGAAATTATAAGTTAAATTTGGTGACTACCATGTGTTTGGTAAAATGCCTCAATGACATAAGAGGTGAAGTTGTTGCTTAATTGGAGGATAACGGTTATGAGATAATGTGATGCATGATGATAAGTGTGGGGTGGAAGGTCATGTTCTTATGTTGTGAAACTTTTACATGTTAACACTGAGTGCTAATCGATTTATCACCCCATGCTAATGTGTTGCTAGGTACTAATTTGGGTGTCCGATTCATGCTAAGTACTTGTGTAGTGTTGTATTATTACTTCTTGATTTTGCTAGTAGTAAATTAGTATAACTTATTCTTTTTCTTTTCTTAGTTACTAGTTTAGCTTCTTGATTTGGATTTTACACTAGTATAGTTCGTAGTTGTGTTGTTGTAATATTATGTTGGTGGTTGGGTGGATTGTTGATTACTTGCGGCGTGCTTTCAATGGGGTATTCTGAGCCCTGATATACATTGTACTTGTGAACATGCCAATAACATAACTGTGGAGTGGTTACCCCATTTGGTCTTGTTTTTTTGTTTTAAGTATTGTGGCAAATTTTGTTTGTCTAGTGCAGGTACAATGTCTCACCGTCCTAACAAACGTTCTAACCCAGGTTCCTCCGAGGTTGCCTCTAGTAGCCATAGAGGAGATAGGCAGGCACCTCCCCCCGCCCCAGTGGATGAGGAAATGGTGCGCATTGATCCAAATGCGGACGTGGTCCCGGGCTGCAAGTATGACATTCGGGCTGTGCCGGCTCATACTAGAAATAGGTGTAAGACCTTTGTTCTGGCGGTGAGCCCCGACCCAAAAGTTTGTATTGATGATGGCAAGCTAGCCAGGAAGTACTCGGAGATATACAACAACATTAGATACCTGTGATTTGAAAGCTTGTTCCGTCCCGATGAGTCGATGAACGTGAACATGGTAAATGAGTTATGTGCCAACTAGTAGCCTGGGGCCAGTTTGGATACGGTGTATGAGGTGCAGGTGAGAGGCAAGATGATCTCCTTTTCCTCACATGTGATAAATCATATTACGGGGTTCACAGAGCACTCTCATAAGTTATTCTAAAGGTTACTGCATCAACCCCCTATCCTGATATTAGGCGTCAGCTGTGTGGCACTGATTCTTCTGCCACTTGGACGCGGGATGCTAATGAGTTCCACAAAGACATGAAAAAGAGCAATTTCCAGCGTCCTGCCAGGGTCATTCTCCGGTTGAATAATGCAAAGATCATGCCTACCCATAACGACACTGATGTCTCCAGGTTGAAGGTGTGTCTCATTTATGACATCTTGACTCGGATGAAATTCGATATTGGCAAGATTATGCTTGAGCACATGGCTCGAGTACTACCACTTGGGGCCCACCACCTGTATTTCTCGAGCATGATCACTCGGCTTCTGCGAACGCACCTTGTGGAGGAGGAGTTCTATTATGATCAGACGATTCTAGCGTTGTGACCTCCTAAGGCCTTTGATGTCACAGCTGTGATAGACCCCCTTTTGCTACTGTTCCTGTGGATCAGATATTACTTCGTGTCGAGGAGATAGTGCAACTGCTATTTGTTGATATGCGCCTTCGCACTACTCGGGGGAAGACTGACTTGGCAGAGCTGCAGGAGGACCACCCCCTCTCTCCGCAGTCACTCAGCAGTGGTTGGGACTGGCAGATGGAGCACATATGACACTGGATGAGGACGTAAGCTCTGTTCTCTCTGATGATGAGGAGTACTTGCACACCTTTGAGGGTGTTGATAAGGTGTAGGCCAAGGGCGTGAGGGAGTTATCTTTTCACTCTTGTTTCTATTGTTTTGCATTAGGGACAATGCAATTTCTTAAGTGTTGGGTGGGGTGCTCCTATTTGGTTGTATTTCTTTGTTTTATATTTGCCAATTAGCTTTGTTTGATTTGTTTCTTGATTTCTTAGACAATATGACCTGTAATTATAACTCTAAATTCTATCGGCGACCTGTAATAGTTAGTAATCATAATTATTTAGTTTCGACTCTTTCCGACGATGGATTTCGTCCACTGGCTTCTTGAGGGATTTGAAGTCGAACGAGAAAACTACAAAAAAATTTAAAAATTTAAAAATTCAAAAATATGTGTTTTATTTTTATTTTATTTTACTTTCTTAGGTAGTGAAGTAATTATCCCTTGATTTTTTTTATACCGCAATTCTTTTCCAAGGGTTTGACTTAAACCAGGTGTAGTTAGTTTTTTATTTAGGAATATAGAATCTTGAGTGATAGAGCTAATTTGAAGCAATTTTCCTTGACTGCATATGCCTTGAGAGTGGTGAGTGCCTAGGCTCAATTCTAGATTCATAGATAAGTGCCTTAAATTGGTTGATTGTGACTTTACTTAACTCTCTTGACTAGAGAGTCGGGATAGATCCGATCCTAAGTGAGTTATGTGTTAATGTGTGAGTGAAGTTTATGTTGATATTTTGTGCATATCAGTTGATGTCTAGAACTTTTCCTGTGTATTTGAAAAGCGAAATAGCAGTCTTGTTCAGTCTAGGAAGTGATATAGGCATTTCATTGTTGAGCCAATTATATGTCTGTGACCCGCCTAATTGTTTTGTATCCTAGTTGGCCCTTTTGAGTCTGTGATCCTATTTTGTTTGGCAACCACACTACAAGCCTGGCTCATTTGTTTGAATTGACTATATGTTTGAACCGTTTGCCTCTCTTGAGAAATTGATATATTTTTAAGCTTGTTAAAAGCTAAGTGGAGGTATGGTTGAGTTTTTGAGTGAAACTATAGAAAAGTGAAAAGGTGCACTTTTTGAAAAAATAGTAAGAGCCATTGGTACGGAATTGATAAAAATAAGAGAAAATTAGAATCTAAAAACAATTAAAAAATAATTGGTGTTTGTATATATTATAAAAAAAATTATTCCTTGCTAGTGGTAAGTTTTGCGTTGTCTGTGCTTGAAGAAATTGGGAGCTTGATGTTAATATGATGCGAAGGTTGGGGTTGGTTCAACATAAAATTGTGAGGTTTGAATTTATATTAAAGTGCTCAGGGAGGTGTAGCCACTGTTATCCAAATAGTATCACACCCATCCCGCAACCTACATTACGATCAAATTAACGTCCTACTTGATATTTGACTGATTAAGCTCAATTAGTAGAGTATTACACTACGGGCAAGCCTACGGTACGTCTTCTGTTGCACATGAATTTTGATTCTGAGAGTGAGAGAATTCTGTCCATCTTGAGTTCCTATCTGTTCTTGAATTTTATTATGTGTGGAAATACTCTCTATTTTTGGTGTGAGGGAATATGACTTGTGAAGAAAAGGTAATGACGTTGACCTCTGTGTTAGAGTAAGTGAGCAGGTTGTGAATCAAATATGTGGTTCTTTTGAGTCGGGTTTTGAGGCTGGGATGTTATGATAGGGTGCCTAGTATGCTTTAAAAATTCTTGGCATGATGGGTTAGGGAAGTTGTTTGATGAAAAGGTCATCCCTATTTCAAGTGTATTTTTGATTGCTCGAGGACGAGCAATGATCTAAGTGTAGAGTGTTGATGGTAGGCTAGAAACCCGTGTTTTAGCCGTAGTATTACTCTAATTACTATATTTTACGTGTGTTTGAGTTTAAATGATAGTGAATTACACTTATTACGTATTTTATGCCTTGCAGGAAGTGATTCCGAGTTAAAAAGTTAATTTGGAGCTAAATCGAATAAGTTGAAACTTTGAAGTATTAGTAGAAACCCAATAAATTAAGCCGGGATCATTTTCGGAGGTCAAGGACCAAGTACGGATGTAAAAAAGTGGACAAAAAGAATTACTCTTCAAAAATAACACTGTCGCGCGGCATGGAGCAACGCGACTGTGTAAAAGTTGTTGCATGACAAAAAAGTTTGCTCTTTGAAGATCCTCACAAGCACGTAATTTTGTCAGAGTTATTTCCTGTTTCGGCTAGGAAAGGGTAGTTTCATCCGGGCCCGTTCCTACAGGGTATAAATACACCAAAATACGTTTTTGAAGGGACTTTTGACCTACGAAAGATTGGAGAAGCAACTAAGGTAAAAAGACACAAGAATTCATCAAGGTTTCAACTAACAATCGATGCAATACGAGAGTTTGTATCGAATCATTAGCATTGATATTTTCTTTGTTGTTAAACCGTATTGAGATGACTTTTTCTATAGCTGTGGAGTAATTTCCATTAGGGTGTTGACAAATACGGTGTTTTGATAACTTGATTAGGGATTTGATTCTTGGTAATTGTTGGAGTTTTAATTCGTATTGTGGAGTTATTTCTTATTTTGTTTAATCGAAAGAGGAGCTTGATATTGAATTACCCTTATTTCTCTCATTGATATTTCTTCGTTGCTCATATACTGCATTTTGTGATCAATTATAAATTGCTTAATTCTTAGTAGTTAATCGTAGTTGATAATCATCAAATCAAGTATTAATTTTTCTGGATAGTAATCAACTGAATATTATTCAAACAATGTTTAAATTCAATCCCTGTGTTGACGATAATTAAATTATACTTTCTTTGACTAGCGAGCAATAATTTTGTGCTGTGTTTTGCGCTCATCACGAACCCTCTCCTTTGTTGTTCTTATATTTTATTAATGGTCCTCTTTGAATAACCAATATCTTAATTACCCTTTTCCACGTCATAAGGTTTAAGGTTATTTGTTGGGACACATTGTTTTTCCAAATTTGATTCCATTACGCTGTGCGAAATACCTGCAATATATAAGAAAAAACTGCAAATATTATCTAGTAGCTGAAAATTAATATTGTTACACTAACATTAGTTAAAATCACACAAACCATTGATCTCTAAAGGTATATAATTTAAACATAATACCACGTCAATGTAAAGAACTTTGATATCCAAAACTAAAAATTATGACGAAAAATAAAGAAGTACGACACACAAGCAATTACAATAAAAGTTAAGATATCATTGTTTTTTCTCTCTAATTCATATTCATGACCTAAAACATTACTCAATTACGAAAAATGGGAACAATAGAGAGAACGAATAATATCTTTGGAGAAAATTGCTTCTTTTTACACCAATACCTTTAGAGAATAATGAATAATGTGGAACAATGCCATCTTTTATAGGAATAACAGGCTTATTCTTTTCCTACATGGATTCGTGCAATAAAGCTGAATTCTATGCAAACGGGAGAAGATTAAATAAGGAAGCATATTGTTGTCAAATAAGGAATAGGCTAGCAAAAAGAAGTTCCAAAAATCCAAATCGACCATATATTGTCTAACAAAAAGTAGGATAGCAAGAAGAAGTATGCAACAAAGAAAAAGAATTTAACCCAAAGTTGGCTATGCAAAATTGTTGTATGCGTAGTTTAAATGGAAAGAAAAACCAACTTCACATAATTTATATTTATATCCTTAAATTATACAAATAATTAAGGTTATAAAAGTCGACCAAGCGCAAAGCTCTATAACAAGCCAATCATGGCATAAATCATGGAAATATGCTGCGGCGTGCATCCTGATCCCATAAATATCCTCACAATCAGGCCCTCGACCTCACTCAGCCATCGACCTCTCCAGTCTCTCGGGCTCTCGGAAATCATGGTAAGCAGCCAAAACAGCAATGATATGATGCATCAATAATGAACAATAAAGACTGGGATGTAATATGCAAGTAAAACTGTGACTGAATACAAAACAGTAATTTAACATATAATTCAACATGTACACGACCTCTGTGGGTCCCAACAGTGTCAACACATGGTTTAAACATGATTCATAGTTCGATTTCTCTAATACGTGGAAAATGTACATATAACAATAATTTATTCAACTACACAGATCCATGGAATTAACCAAGTCACAACTCCTACGGTGCATGCCCACACGCCCGTCATCTAGCATGTGCGTCACCTCAAAATCAATCACATAACATATAATCCGGGGTTTCATATATACCCTCAAGACCAAATTTAGAACTGTTACTTACCTCAAACCGTGTGATTCTTTATTCTGCAATGCCTTTGCCTCGCGAATCGGTCTCCAAACGCCTCAAATCTAGCCACAAATAATTTAATTCAGTCAATACAAATTATAGGAACTAATTCCACATAAAAATACTAATTTTCCAACAAAATCCAAAATTTAACTCAAATATCGCCCGTGGGGCTCACGTATCAGAACCCGACAAAAGTTACAAAATATGAACGCTCATTCAATCACGAGTCCAACCATACCAAATTTACCAAAATCCGACCTCCAAATCTCAAATTCTTATTTTGAAATCCCTAGGCCCAAATCCTCCAATTGTACCTCAAAAACATGTAATCTAGTCGAAATACTCAATGATAATCCAATATTATTGACTAACAATGATCACAAGTGACTTAATTACCTCAAGTTTTTCCGTGAATTCCCTCTGAAAAATCGCCCAAAACCGTGCTTGAAATGTCCCAAATGACATAAAATGTAGGAACCCCTCAGTTTTTGTAATTTGTCCAGGGGTTCCGCTTCTGCAGAAAACTAACCGCATATGCCGTCCCGTTTTTGCGGTCATTCTGCCGCTTCTGCGCCTGCTTCGCTTCTGCGGACTCGCTTCTGCGGTCTTTCCCAACTCCCCTTGCCTCCGCTTCTGCGACCTTAGAGTCGTTTCTACGAACTCGCTTGTACGAGTTTCCGTCCGCTTCTGCGGACCTTAGCACCTGCGATGCCCATCCCGCTTCTGCGAAGTCGCACCTGCGAGTCAAATTCCGCAGGTGCGATAGCACCAGAAGGCAAAAACTTTCAGATTTCTTTTAAGTCCGAATTTGATCTGTTAATCATCCGAAACTCACCCGAGGCCTCCAGGACATAGACCAAATATACCAACAAGTCCTAAAACATCATACAAACTTTGTCAAAGCCTCAAATCACATCAAACAATGCTAAAAATACGAATCACACCCTAATTCAAGCCTAATAAAACTAAGAAATTCAAAAGTCGGCTATGAAACATTGGTGTATGCGTTGTTTAGATGGAAATAAAAACCAACCTCACGTAATTTATAATTATATGCTTAAATTATACAAATAATTAAGGTTATAAAAGTCGACCAATATTTCAAGGTTATTTTAGTCGTTCAATAATTAACATAAATTATTCGTGTTTTTATAATAAATAATATTATATATATATATATATATATATATATATATATATATATATATATATATATATATATAGAGAGAGAGAGAGAGAGAGAGAGAGAGAGAGAGAGAGAGAGAGAGAGAGAGAGAGAGAGAGAGAGAGAGAGAATTAAGATAGATAGATTACTAACATATTGCCCAAGCTTAGTGAAGTCTCTTTAAACTGCCAAGCCAATTGAAAGGACGCGAAATACAATTGAAATTCAGTTGTACACGTCTCACATTCGTGTGAGAAGATATTGGCACCGTCGTATCAAAAAGTTAAAATTGCAATCCTACTCCATCAGGGAAAAGGCAAAAACAAGCGACATGACAAAGTTGGGTGAAATTAGGATAAAAAAGGTCAGATGTAAAGAATCCTTTTCACATAAAAGCGTCTGTTTGCTTCACTTATTAAACCCCAACCCTAGTGACATTCTTTCAACACCACAAACAGTACTAGTTCAAACCCAAACAGAATGCCTGATAACTTTATTGCCCATGATAATATCATCGATGTACTGATAAAACTTCCTGTGAGATCGCTTTTACGGTTCAAGCTCGTTTGCAAATCTTGGCGTTCACTAATTGAAGATGGTCAATTCATCAATTTTCACCAAGATCGATGCAAAAGTGATATAAAAAATTATCAAAATCAAAAAATCTTTCTGAGTTGTTATGGAATGGTGACGGAACAAATGTACCACTACTCCTTAGACGCCCCTTCACTTCAACGTGATTCTGTTGTCTCTCTTCTTAAGCCTCCAACAATTCCAGAATCTTCATGGGGTGGTAAAGTATATGTGAATTCTTGCAGTGGGTTATTTGTTCTAGCTCTCTCTCCTTACAATATTGTCCTGTGGAACCCGACCATCAGAGAATCAAGAAAAATCCCAAGTCCAATCTCCATTCATGGTGAGAAGCAGTCCTATACTTTTTATGGTTTAGGGTACGATTCTCCATCTTCCAAAGACGATTACAAAATAGTTAGACTAGGATTAATATATCATCCAGATGGACATGACGTTCAAATATTTTCGACCAAGAGTGACTCGTGGAAATTGATTGGGAAGCTACCCGTAAGCTATGACATCGAGGGAGATATGGTTGTTGCTGATGGAATTGTTTATATGATCATAAATGAGCCACCCGACAATAAATTTATTTTATCTTTGTGTTTGAAAAATGAAAATTTTGAAGAAATATTGTTTCAAGGTCGTCGGGACCTCATAATGGAAAAACCAAATTTGTTCACTGTTGAAGGATGCCTTTGTTTGACAAAGTTTTCGTCCCTTATTAATGAGTTGGCCGATTTCGAGGTTTGGCGTATGAAAAAGAATGGAACCATGAGCTATTCATGGAGTAAAGTATTAGCAATTACAGTGCCAGTGCCAGATGATAACTGGCTTTGTACAAGAATCCATGTCCTTCCTGTGAGCTTTATGAAGGATGGAGGCATCTTATTTCGGAGGAGTAAAGCTGAATTACTATTTTACGATCCAAAAACACAAAAGTTTGAAGAAGTTAAAATTGCTGGGCTTGAAGCATCACTTTACTTCTATCGTGCTTTAACATATGTGGAGACTTTAATCTCCCCTAATGCTCTCTAGGAATACAATTGATGAGTTATGTAGTGGCTAACAGGAATATGAGAGATGATTTAGCAAGGAGTTGTCTTCCTATAAATTTTTCGTGATTTTGAAATGTTAAATTTTACAACTTGCTTAAAATTTTAGAAGGATTAGTAAACATTCGATTTGTGTTACATTTATCTTTCGTTTACATATATGTTGGTTCATGAAAATCCCCATCGTTATTGATCTTTCATCTCAAATATACCCTTCCAGTAACAATTGTCCAGCTTTTGACTTTGACGTTTGGTATAGTGGAGCCGTATAGACAAACAAAATATTAAAATTAACCTCTAATATATCAAAACGGTTAAAATAATAATAATAATAATAATAATAATCATGCCCCTTAATAATTGAAAAAGTCCAAATATACACGTGTTAGTATGATTATACCATACTCAAAAATACTTTTTGATTTTAAATTCTAATAAATCTTATAATTTTATATTCTATACCATTTTTTCTTCTTTTGGTCCTCGATTATCGTTATTGCTTTAATCGTTGCTCAGTATGATTACATTATCATATAAAACTTTTATTGGTTTGCCTTTAAATTTAATATCCTCGCTTATTAATTCCTTTAATATAACATAGATAAAATAGATTTCTTATTCTTGATAAAGTTGAATATTAATTTATTACTCTTTTACTTAAAATTCATTCATCATTCTATATCTTTTTATTTTTTACTTTATCTATTATGGTTTTAGTTATGTTTTATTATTTGTATGAATTTTCTCATCATAATTCAAAAGATACTTGCTCATCTCAAATTCAAATAAGTTTTATCTAAATGATTTTATAATAAAAAAATTATTTTCTTGTTAGTAATTTTATTTATTCGTTACTTGAAAATCTTTTAATGTTCAATGTTATTTGATTTGATTTATTTCGATTATAATTATGTGGTATTACATCGTATTTTTTCATCATAATTGAAAAACAACTTTCTCATCACAAATTTAAATAAGTCTCATCATTCTATAATTTTTACTTTTTCTCATTACGCCACTTGGCTTCATATAAAGCTTGACTACCATCCTTTTAATATAATTTATACAACTTTCAATATATTATCTTCATATTAAGTTTGACTATTACTTGGATTCACTTTCAAGCTTGCTTAATTCTTTAATTTTCTAAATTTATCAATAATATATTGAGTATTATTTACTTTCTTAGTTTTAATTATTTTTTTAAATTTAGTATTTTATCTATAATCTGTAACTGACATAATTTCATAGTTAATACTAATTTTGATTTGTTACTTCGTCCAAAATATGTTCTTTTATTATTTTGTATAAAATATATTTTATATTTTTAATTTTTTTATATTATATGAAATAAGCAATTAGACTTTTCTAAATTTCTTGCCAAGTAGCCTATTGTGAGGCTGCCACTTGGATTAATGCGGATGCTCTTATCTTTCCTTTTAATAATATATATATATATATATATATATATATATATATATATATATATATATATATATATATATATATAGTCGAATTCCATCATGTGGGATTGGTTGTGCGAATAGATTTGCCCGTGCCGGTTACCGGAGTATGGATTTTGGAATGCGACAAAAGTGTACCAACACAATATAATGTAGGAATTAATGGCATTGCTTCAAAAAACATGGGCCTTCATGGGTTTTTACAATGATGAAATTAAGAAAGTGTATCTTCTAGATCTCTTATACGTAAAAGATAGATCTCTTATGTGTAAAATAAAATCTCTCATGTATAAAAAAAGAGATGAGTCATAAAACTAAAAAAAAGTTTGTAATGACCCACAAAACCATTTGACCTTCGGGGAAATGGGCCTCCATGTAGGGATTTTTATATTATAGAGCAATTAGTAAGAAAATATTTATATAACCAATATCACTTTTGTTTTATTTCATAAATAGCAAATTTATTTACATATATAGCATAAATTAAATTCCCGAATTTGAAATCTTAAAACTGACCCAAAATTTAAGGAATCTTGTGTAAACAATTTGTTTCCTTTAAAATATCCTATAATCAACCCTAGCCACACAAAGCCCCATTTTCTCTTCTCCTCTTTTCTCTCCCGTCACATAACACTGATACCATTCTTTTTCCGTTCTTCTATTTAAATATTTTTTCTAATTAAAAAATCTGAAGCAACTAGTTATACTGAAACTACAATATGAGGATTAAATAATAACAGAATTATTACGTTTGGTTCATTAAAATAAAAATAAGATATACTAAGAAAATAAAAGAAAGACATGTAAATTTGTGATATTAAATGTGATATAATATTTGTGTGACTTTATAATCATGCAACTCATTTTAAAAGAAATAATAAGGAAATATAGGAGCGTGTTCGGAAAAGTTTTTGAAGTCCGTAGTGGAATTTGGCTTGAAATGATGAAAGAGGAATTTTTGAAAAGTTTGATCGGGGAGTTGACTTTTTGATATCGGGGTCGAAATTCAGTTCTGAAACTTTTCATAGCCCCGTTATATCATTTATGACTTGTGTGCAAAATTTGAGATCAATCGGACTTGATTTGATAGGTTTCGGTATCGAATGTAGAAGTTGGAAATTCTTAAGTTCCTTAAGCTTGAATTGGGGTATGATTCGTGGTTTTAGCGTTATTTTATGTGATTTGAGGTTTCGACTAAGTTCGTATGATGTTTTAGGACTTGTTGGTGTATTTGGTTAAGGTCCCGAGGGCCTCGGGTGAGTTTCGCATGGTTAACGGATCAAATTTTGGACTTAAACAGCTGTTGAAATTTTTCTGATGGAAAACGGGGGCAGAAAACGAGGGTAGAAATTGAGGGCAGAAATCGGGGCAGAAAACGGGGGCAAAAAACGAGGGCAGAAAACAAGGGTAGCGCCTGGACATAAACTTTAAGCTATAAAATGGGGGCTTTTCCCATTTTCTATTTTTGCCAAATTGGAGCTTGGGGAGAGGCGATTTTTGAGATATTTTCAAGAAAATATCGGGTTAAGTGATTCTAACTCGTATTTGGTCAATATACACGAATATATCATTATTTTCATCATTTAATTAGTGTGTTGAGATGAAAATTTGGGAAAAATGAGGAAGAGTTCTTGGACTAGAATTTTGAGGTTTTGAATGGGATTTCGTTATCGGATTTGAGTAAATTTGGTATGGTTAGACTCGTGAGTGAATGGGCTTTTGGGTTTTATGACTTTTGTCTGATTTCGAGACGTGGGCCCGGGGACCGGGTTTGAGCCGATTTCAGATTGTTTGGCTATAATTTCATATTTTCTTGTGGAATTTATTCTTATAGCCTATATTGATTGTACTATACTTCTTGTGGCTAGATTCGGGACGTTTGGAGACCAATTCACGAGGCAAGGGAATAGCGGAGTAAGAAATTAGGTGTTTTTAGATAAGTAACACTTCTAAACTTGGTTTTGAGGGTATAAATCCCTAAATTTCGTATTGTATGAATTGTTTGGAGATGACGCACATTGTAGGTGACGGGCGTGTGGGCGTGCATCATGGAAATTGTGACTTAAATTGATTCCATGGAGTTGCATAATTAAATAAATGACATTATCCGCATATCCTCCATGTGTTAGATAATTTCAGCTGAGACTCATATTAAAGATCATGTTTAGGCTACACACCGATATATTTTGAGACCCACATGGGTCGTATTGTGGTTGAATTATTGTTTAAATTATAATTTTTGTACTCAGTCACATCTATTACTTGCATATCATATCTTAGTTTCTGCTGTCATTCATTGATACTTCATATCATTAAGTCGGGTTGATTCTTCATGTTATTGAGAATCCGAGAGATTGGAAATTATGAGTGATAGTTATGTTTATTTATTTATGCCTGGATCTGGCTATTATAGCGCTTGGGCTGAAGGATCTCCTCTGGAGTCTGCACCCCCACAATGAGCGTAGTTGATATATATATATATATATATATATATATATATATATATATATATATATATATATATATATATATATGGGATGGATCTTCCCTGGCCATGGATCTTGCCATAGATATATATTGAGGGATAGATCTTCCCTGGGCATGGATCTTGCCCGAAGCATTTTTATTGAGGGATGGATTTTTCCTAGACATGGATCTTGTCCGAATCATTGATATTCACTAAAGTGCATCACATACAGTATGTACATTGGCATGTAGATACAGAGATGTCATATTCCTCATATTGTTCATAATTGATCTATTTTATTTGTATTGAGAGTAACTGTTGAACTTGGAAGCATGCCTACATTTCTGTATTGTTATTTCTATACTGGACTGTACTTACTGAGCTCGTCACTACTTTCAGCCCAAAGGTTAGCCGTGTTACTTATTGAATTGGTTGTCCTCATACTACACTCTGCACCTCGTGTGTAGATCCAGGTGCTCCTGGATACGGCAGCTGCTAGATTTCGAAGTTTGTTCTGTTGGAGACTATCAAGGTAGCTGCTTGGCGTCCGCAGACTTTGTCTTCCTTACTTTTTAGTTATTGTACTGTTCTATATTTGAGGCAGTGATTTTATCAGTCAGACTTCATATTTATTTAGATGCTCATGTATTCAGTGACACCGGATTTTAGGAGTATTTATATATGTATTTGTTAGATTTCTTCCGATGAATTTAAATATTATGTTTTCAAACTTAAAAGATATGGTGGTTTATTGAGATTGTCAGCTGCCTAATATCATGATAGGCGCCATCACGAAATGTAAAATTTTGGATCGTGACAAGTTGGTATCAGAGCCTAGGTTACATAGGTCTCACGAGTCATGAGCAGGTTTAGTAGAGTCTTGCGGATCGGTACAAAGATGTCTGTACTTATCTTCGAGCGGCTGCCGAACCCTTAGGAAAAAAATTCACCTGCTTGTATTCTGTCGCGCGAATTTGTTGATTCCGGAAACTAAATTTCTGTTTTTCTATTCTCTCACAGATGGTGAGGACACGTACTACCCGATCGGACCGTCAGCCACCAGTGCCACCAGTTAGGGCCGCGAGAGGCCGGGGCCGAGGTACATGTCGAGGTGTAGCTCGTACAACAGTTGGAGCAGTACCTGTAACAGCACCAGTTACTCCAGCTCAGGAGAAGATTCTAGATATAGCTGAGCCAACAAGACCAACTGAGACACTAGCTGTGCCCATTGTGATTCCAGACCTTTAGGAGGCTCTGGCCCAAATATTGACAGTTTGCACTGGCCTTGCTCAGATGGTTTCAGCTGAGGCCGCACCTGCCACTTCTCAGGCCGGGGGAGGTACTCATACCCCTGTTGCCCGTACACCAGATTAGGTAGTGCAGGCACTTCAGATACCGTAGGAACTACCAGTCCAGCCAGTTGTAGTTGCTAAGGTAGTCCCCGATATGGCAGATGATGAGCAGAGGAAACTTTAGAGATTTGGGAGGCTTCGACCTCCATCATTTAGCGGTGCTGAGTTAGAGGATGCTTAGGGTTTTCTGGATAAGTACCAACGGAGGCTTCGGAGAATGGGTATTCTAGAGACCAGTAGGGTCTCGTTCACTACTTTTCAGTTTTTTGGGGCTGCCTTCAGATGGTGGGAGGCTTATGAGAGGTGCAAGCCGATCGATGTAGCACCACTTACATGGCGGGAGTTCTCCGTTCTCCTTTTGGAGAAGTTTGTGGCACAGTCTCGCAGAGAGGAGCTGCGCAGATAGTTTGAGCAGTTACGTCAAGATGGCATGTCTGTGACACAGTATGAGATGGGATTTTATGAGTTGGCTCATCAAGCAGTTTGGTTGGTTCCCACTAAGAGGGAGAGGATTATGAGGTTCATTGATGGCCTCACATATTAGATGCGGTTACTTATAACTAGGGAGAGGGTATTTGTTGCCACTTTTGACGAGGTGGTTGACATTGCTTGACAGATAGAGGTTGAGCGTAGCCAGGAGCGTGGTGAGAGGGAGGCCAAGAGGCCTCGAGGTTTGAGCGGTTCTGACGGGGTACCTTCTGGAGGGCAGTCCTACCACAACAGGGGTCGTCCTTACAGACACGCTCAAACGGGTCGTCCAATTCACCGTGGTGCATCATCCAGCTATGGTTCATACAATTCTCATCAGGATCAGTCATCTCTCAGTGCACTTCCAGCCCAAAGTACGCCATATTCTCCTTCAGTTCAGGGATCATCTGTACCAAGTTCTTCTGGTAGTTATTTTAGTTCTGGAGGTCCGCCTCAGAACATACCAGCCTTTTCAGAGAAGGGTTGCTTTGAGTGTGGAGACTTGGGCCACATAAAGAGATATTGTCCCCTCCTTACGGTAGGTCCAGTTTAGCAGATGAGTCATGTTATGACTTTTGCACCAATAGCTCCACCACCTGCCCAGCCAGCTCGGGGTG
This sequence comes from Nicotiana tabacum, assembly GCF_000715075.1. Classification (NCBI taxonomy): domain Eukaryota; kingdom Viridiplantae; phylum Streptophyta; class Magnoliopsida; order Solanales; family Solanaceae; genus Nicotiana; species Nicotiana tabacum. The sequence continues at coordinate 23,282,910 of NC_134094.1, read as the reverse complement.
GGGCTAAGTCAGCTAGGGGTCACCCAAGAGGGGGAGGCCGATCAGGTGGTGGTCAGGCCCGATTCTATGCTTTTCCTGCAAGACCAGATGTTATTGCTTCAGATGCAGTGATCACAGGAATTGTCTCAGTGTGCCTCAGGGATGCTTCTGTATTATTTGACCCTAGTTCCACTTATTCGTATGTATCATCATATTTTACTCATTACCTGGATATGCCCCGTGAGTCCTTAGTTCCACTTGTTCGTGTATCTACACCGGTGGGCGATACTATTATTGTGGACCGTGTATATCGGTCGTGTGTGGTAACTATTGGGGGACTAGAAACTAGAGTTGATCTCTTATTTCTCAGTATGGTTGATTTTGATGTAATCCTGGGTATGGATTGGTGTCTCCATGTCATGTTATTCTGGACTGTCACACAAAAATCGTGAAGTTTGCGATGCCGGGGTTGCCGAAGGTCGAATGGAGAGGTTCTCTAGATAATGTTCGCAGCAGGGCAATTTCTTATTTGAAGGCCCAACGTATGGTTGGTAAGGGGTGTTTGTCATATTTGGCTTTTTTGATAGATGTTTGTCACGACCCAAAATTCCCACCTTCGGAACCGTGATGACGCCTAACATTTCACTTTCTAGGCAAGACAACGTTAGAAAAATCTTAACCATTTTTAAACAAATCAATTTAAGCGGAAGTCAATTATTGAAATAAAGTACGGAAGACCATAACAACCGAATCATCAAAATACATCCCCGAATCTAGTGTCACAAGTGCATGAGCTACTAGGATAATACAAATAAAGGTCTGAATAAAATTCAAGCTGTTTTAAAGATAATACACAATAAGATAAGATAGAAGGGGACTTCAGAACTGCGGACGTTGTGCAGTTATACCTCACGTCTCCTCTGGGTAGCTGAATCCGAGCAAGTCTATGGTACGCCGCTGGAACCAACTCCAAAATCTGCACAAGAAGTGTAGAGTGTAGTATGATTACAACCGACCCCATGTACTCCGTAAGTGTCGATCTTAACCTCGACGAAGTAGTGACGAGGCTATTACAAGACACGTACGTAAATAACCTGTACAAGTATATACAAATACGAAGCAAGAATAACACAATAAATAACAAATAATAAATTTGGGAGGGAACATGTGAAGGGGAATGATATGGAAATTTCAGCAGTAGAAGTGCCACGTAGTAGCCAATTAATTTGTCAACAATAAAATGAGCAACTGATAATATGAAAATGGCACGGCACCACCCTCCGTGCTTTTAATCTCATTCCTCCCATAATTTGGTAAATAAATAATAATAATAATAATTGGAACGGCATCACCCATCATAATTTAACTCTCTTTTGACACGGCATCACCCTTCATGCTTTTACACTCTCTGAAAATGGCACGGCATCACCTTTTGTGCTTTTACACTCAAAAATTGTAATGACCCAACCAGTCATTTTAAATTTTAGAAACCCGTTCCCTAAAATAAAACTTTTCGAACATGCTTTTATTAATTTATGACTCGTGGGGATGGTTGGTTCAGAATTTGGAAGTGTGTGGGTTGAAATCGGAACACTTGGTTCCTTAAGTTAGCTTTAAATGGACAAGTTTGACTTTGGTCAAGATTTTGAGAAAACGACCCCGGAATCGGGATTTGACGGTTGCAATAGGTTCGTATGATGATTTTGGACTTGGGCGTACGTCCGAATTAGGTTTTGGATAACCCGGGAGCGTTTTGATGCTTAATAGTAAAAATTAACTATTTGAAAGTTTAAAATTATTTAAATTTGGCTTGGGGTAGGTTTTTGAGTAATTGAAGTCTTTTTGGAATTCCGAGTACTTTAAGTATATTTCGGCGCATTGGAAGTAAATTGAAGAACTTGAAATTCTTAAGTTTGAATCAATTTGGTTTAGGGTGTGATTCTTAGATTTGATGTTGTTTTACGCATTCCGAGAGTTCGAGCGAGTCCGTTTTATGATTTCAAACCTGTTGGTATATTCGGGCGGGACCCGGGGGCCCCATGTGTTAACCGGACGAGGCTCAGATCAATTTTGGAATTTTGAAGAAGAGCTGAAGCCTTCTGCTTCTGGTACGTTCGCACCTGCGCTTGGAAAGCCGCAAGTGCGACTCTCACAGATGCGAGGTTTATGCACAGAAGCGAAAAAGGGAAGGGGAGGTCTGCCATCACAGGTGCGGAATCTCTGGCGCACCTGCGCGAATCTCGAGCGCACCTGCGAACGCGCAGGTGCAAGCATTTTTCGCAGATGCGAGGCTTAGAAGGCGAGGGAAAACTCGAACCTACGAGGCTTTTCCGTAGGTGCGGTATCTCTTCCGCATGTGCGAAAATCACTGTTGGGCAGAATGGTTAAAAGTCGGTACTCAGACATTTTGAGCCCATTTTGTTTCTCCATTTCTGGGCGATTTCAGAGCTTTTGAGAAGGGGGTCTCAACTAGCAATTGAAAGGTAAGTTAATTCCACACACCTTGAGTTAAATACATAGATTATAGGTAGATTATAACTAGTAAATCTTAGAAATCAAAGATTTAGATGAAAAACCTAGATATTTATAAAAATGAGATTTTAACCACGAAAATAGTCATGGAATTGGGTAGAAATTATATATTTAAGTTCTTGAGATTATGGGTAATGTTTTCATCCGAATATTTTCGGAATCCGGGCACGTGGGCCCGGGATGAATTTTAGGAATTTTACCATTTTGGATAGGGTAATTTATTTAATAGATAAATTTTGAATCATTTAGAATATATTAATTATTTTGTATAACATTTGGATAGTTTCAGATTTTTCGGCGTCGAATCGAGAATTCAACGTGACTCGAGAATTCAACGCGACGTGGTAATCGGAACGTGGACTTTGAGACGAGGTAAGTCATTTGTCTAATTTTGTGAGAGGGAAAATATCCCATAGGGATTAAATTGAATAATTTTTGCTAATTACGGGGGCTACGTACGCACGAGGTGACGAGAGTCTTTGCGTAGCTACTATTAATGCTAAAGTCATCGTAGTTTAGGACTCAAAGCATGAATTACTTGTGTAAATTGTATTCTTTATTTAATTAATATTAATTGATATATATGAATATATTGTGAATTGTTAGATAAAGATATTAAAGGATGGAAATCTTATATGCTTGATTTCTGTTTAAATTAATTAATTGTTAAAAGAAATTGTTCTTTCTCCCGAATTTATCTTATAATAAATATACTCTCCTTCCGGAGGTACATAAGAAAATGTCCTCCTTTCTTGTGGAGCGGGCCGAACGCCTCGGCAGGATAGATGCATCTATGGATCATGCCGCACGTCCCTCGGCAGTGTACACGACACTCTGGATCGGGTCGTACATCCTCGACAGAAATCGTTCTTAATAATAATAATTACACGATACCTTAATAGCTTATTTCAGCTTGCGAAGCTAATTGATAAATTTGAGAATCCTTGGAATTTAATGAATTATTATTCCTATTTGTTAAGAAATTAATTATTATTCCTGTAAATGAGATTAATTGATAAATTGGAAATTATTTGAATTGAAGGGATTTAATTAATATATTGAGAATTTTTGCATTTGAAGGAATATGATTATTTTCGCTGGTTAAATAAATTATCGTAAATTCTTTGAATCATGCTGATTTAGATATTCTAGTTTATTTTAGTTATTATTATTATTGACCCACAGTGAGTGTCAAAGTCGGCCATCTAGTCTCTACCACTTCGAGATTAGGCTTGATACTTACTGGGCACACGTTGTTTACGTACTCATATTACACTTGTTTCACTTTTTGTGCAGGACGTGAGGCAAGTACTAGTGGGGGATCTATCGTCTTACACCCACGTTATCCAGGGGCATAGTTGTGAGCTGCCTTTCTGAGCCGTTCTGCAGCTACTAGTGTCTCTCCTTGTATTTTTCATTCTGTCTATTTTTATTTCAGACAGTATTTGAGGTTTTGTATAATCTACTAGATGCTCAAACACTTGTGACACCAGGTCTTGGCACACACATTGTTAGAATTTGGTGTTTTATTATTTTTCTTGGTTTTAAATTTTGTCAATATATGCTTAATTATTAAATTGGCTTGCCTAGCTGTAGTGTTGGGCGCCATCACAACCTATAGGTGAAATTGGGTCGTGACAATATGGTATTAGAGAACTAGGTTCACATAGGTCTCACAAGTTATGAGCAGACCTAATAGAGTCTTGCGGATCGGTACGGAGACGTCTGTACTTATCTTCGAGAGGCTATAGGGTGTTAGGAAATTACCTTTCTTCATATTCCATCATGCAATTGATGTAGTTCTAAATGTCCTTCTCTTATTCTCTCAGATGGTGAGAACGCGCTCGAATGAGGTTCCGGACCAGGGAAGAGCTACTCTCCCAGTTGCTAGAGGCCGAGGCAGAGGTCGAGGGAGGGCTCCAGCCCGTGGTGGAGGGCGAGGATGTCCCAGGACTATTCCAGTTATGCCGCCAGTGGGTCCAACAGAGAACCCCATTATTGAGGAACAGGATGAGATGCCTGTGGCAGAGCCAGCTCCGGTGGATTTCACATCTGTACCGGGATTTCAGGATGTCATGGGTTGTATGCTGCAGTTCATGGACAATATGACTAATGCCGGTTTATTTCCGGCAGACCCAACCACATCTCAGGCTCGCAGGGGAGCACAGACCCCTACCGCGCAGGCTCATGGACAGGTAGCTGCTGTATATCAGACCCAGGGCGCACTACCCGTGGGTGGAGCCCAACCAGTGGCAGCTGCTACACCTGAGCCCAGGCCAGCTATAGCCGCTGATCCTCAGAAACTATTGGATAGATGGACTAGACTACATCCTCCTGTCTTTGGGGGTGAGCGACATGAGGATCCACAGGACTTCATTGATCGGTGCAAGGATAGACTGTACAACATGAGGATATTGGAGTATCATGGGGTAGACTTTGCTACTTTTCAGCTAGAGGGCAGAGCCCGTAGATGTTGGCAGTCTTATGTTCTTGGCAGACCAACAGATTCTCCTCCCATGACTTGGGACATGTTCACTTGTATCTTCCTTGACAGTTATATTCCACCCTCCCAGATGGAAGAGTTGCGGTTTCAGTTTGAGCAGCTCCAGCAGGGTCAGATATCAGTAACCGATTATGAGGTGAGGTTCTCTGAATTATCTCGCCCTGCACTTATGATACTCTCTACTGAGGCGGAGAGAGTGCGGAGGTTTGTAGCCGGTTTACATACTGGCATTCAGGCCACTATGGCTCGAGAGGTTGAGATGGGTACTTCTTATGAGCTAGTTATGGAGATAGCCCGGAGGATTGAGGGTGTGCGTCAGCGGAGCCTAGAGCAGATTATGAGAGATAAGCGGTTCAGGTACTCTAGAGAGTTCAGAGGTGATCCGTCTGAGGGCAGAGGTCAGTTCGTGAGGGGGCAGTCCAGCAGACCCCCATTTCCAGCACCACCACCTCCTCGGGGTACTCCAGTGCGACCTTATCTTAGTGTTATACCAGAGAGTTCTTACCACCCACCAGCTATTCAGGGTCCTCCCAGTGGGTATTCAGGTCCCCAGGGCCAGACTCTTAGTCAGTAGCCCATCGCACCGAAGAGTTATTACGAGTGCGGGGACCCCAGTCACATGCGGAGGTTTTGCCCCAAGCTTTGGGGTAGACCAGTACAGCAGGGTCAGCAGCCTATTCTTACCAGACCAGTTTCTCCACCAGTAGTCCGACCACCAAGAGGTGGAGGACAGGTAGGTAGGGGCCGACCTAGAGGTAGAGGTCAGCCAGGCGGAGGCCAGCCAGTTGGCGCTCCAACTTGGTTCTATGCTTTTCCAGCTAGACCAGATGCAGAGGCCTCAGATGCTATGATTACAGGTATTATTTCTATTTGCAGCAAATATGCCTCAGTATTATTTGATCCAGGATCCACGTATTCATATGCGTCATCTCTATTTGCTCCATTCCTGGGCGTTTCTCGTGAGTCCTTGAGTACTCTTGTTTATGTGTCCACTCCTGTAGGCGATTCTGTTATTGTGAATCGGATCTACCGGTCTTGTATTATTACATTCAGTGGTTATGAAACTAGAGCAGATCTCTTATTGCTCGAGATGACCGATTTTGAAATTATCCTGGGTATGGACTGGTTATCTCCATATCATGCTATTCTAGATTGTCATGCCAAAACTGTTACCTTGGCTATTCCATCTTTTCCTAGGCTAGAGTGGAAGGGTTCGTCGGTTAGTTCATTTAATCGGGTTATTTATTTTATAAAGGCTCAACACATGGTTGAGAATGGTTGTTTATATTATCTAGCTTATGTTCGGGATACCACCGCAGAGACTCAGGCTATTAATTCAGTGCCTGTAGTTTGGGAGTTCTCTGATGTATTTCCTTAAGATCTTCCAGGTATGCCACCTGATCGTGATATTGATTTCTGTTTTGACTTGGCTCAAGATACTCAGCCTATATCTATTCCACTGTATCGCATGGCTCTGAAAGAATTGAAAGAATAGCTTGAAGAGTTACTAGCCAAAGGGTTCGTCAAATCGAGTGTATTGCCTTGGGGTGCACTAGTATTATTTGTGAAGAAGAAAGATGGCACAATGAGAATGTGTATTGATTATCGCCAATTGAACAAACTTACTATTAAGAACAACTACCTGTTGCCGCGTATTGATGACCTATTTGACCAGTTGCAAGGTGCTAGGGTGTTCTCTAAGATCGACTTGAGGTCGGGATATCATCAATTGAAGATTCGAGATTCGGATGTTCCTAAAACTGCTTTCCGTACTAGATATGGTCATTATGAGTTTCTGGTAAAGTCTTTCGGTTTAACTAATGCCCCGGTAGCGTTTATGGATCTGATGAACAGGGTATTCAGGCCATATATTGACTCGTTTTTCATTATCTTCATTGATGACATTTTGATCTACTCATGCAGTAAGGAGGAACATGAGCATCATATGAGAGTAGTGCTTCGGACATTGCGGGAATAAAAGCTATATGCTAAGTTCTCCAAATGTGAGTTCTGGATAGAGTCTGTAGCATTTTTGGGGCATATTGTATCGGGCGAGGGCATTAAAGTTGATCCCAAAAAGATTGAGGCAATTCAAAATTGGCATCGTCCCACTTCGGCGACTGAGATCAGGAGTTTTTTGGGTTTAGCAAGTTATTATCGTCGGTTCGTGGAAGGTTTTTCATCTATTGCAGCACCTTTGACCAAATTAACCCAGAAGGTTGCTCTGTTCTGATGGTTTGATGATTGTGAGGTGAGCTTTCAGAAGCTCAAGACAGCATTGACTACAACACCAATGTTAGTGTTGCCTTCCGGTTCGGGGATGTATAAGGTGTATTGTGACGCTTCACGCATTGGCTTGGGTTGTGTATTGATGTAGGAAGGGCGAGTTATTGCATATGCTTCACGTCAGTTGAAGCCCCACGAGCAGAATTATCCGGTACATGATTTGGAGTTAGTTGCGATTGTTCACACTCTTAAGATTTGGAGGTATTATTTTTATGGGGTGTCCTATGAAGTTTATACTAATCATCGCAGTTTGCAGCCGCTGTTCAAGCAAAGGGACCTAAATTTGAGGCAGCGCAGATGGCTGGAATTACTAAAAGATTATGATATTACTATCCTATATCATCCAGGTAAAGCAAATATAGTTGCAGATGCCTTGAGGAGAAAGGCGGAGAGTATCGGTAGTTTGGCTTTCATTTCAGTAGAATAGAGGCCATTAACTTTGAATATCCAGTCCTTGGCCAACAGACTTGTGCAGCTAGATATTTTAGAGACCAGCCGAGTTCTTGCATGTGTCGTAACTCATTCTTCACTATTTGAGCAGATCAAGGCTTGCCAGTATGATGACCCACACTTAATGGTTCTTCGAGAAACGGTACTACGAGGTGGTGCCAAGGAAGTTACTATTGGTGCAGATGGTGTTCTGCGACTCTAGGATCATCTGTACGTTTCTAATATGGATGAATTAAGGAAAACGATCCTGGAGGAGGCATACAGTTCTCGGTATTCTGTTCATCCAGGTGCTACGAAGATGTATCGTGACTTGAGGCAGCATTATTGGTGGTGACGAATGAAAAAGGACATAGTTGAGTATGTAGCTAGGTGTCTAAATTGCCAGCAAGTTAAATATGAGCACCAGAGGCCAGTCGGCCTACTTCAACAGATGACTGTACCAGAATGGAAATGGGAACGCATCACTATGGACTTTGTAGTTGGGTTGCCGCGGACCTTGCGGAAGTTTGATGCAGTTAGGGTCATTGTCGATAGGTTGACCAAGTCGGCACACTTTATTCCTATTGTGACTACGTATACTTCAGAGAGGTTGGCTAGATTTATATTCAGGAGATAGTTCGGTTGCAAGGTGTGCCAATTTCTATCATATCAGATAGAAGCAATCAGTTTACTTCACCTTTCTAGAGAGCATTACAGAGTGAATTAGGGACCCGTGTAGATCTTAGCACATCCTTTCATCTGCAGACCTACGGGCAGTCAGAGCGGACAATTCAGATTTTGGAGGATGGGCTCAGGGCATGTGTGATTGACTTTGGAGGTTAGTGGGACCGTTTCCTGCCTTTGGTCGAGTTTGCTTATAATAACAATTACCAATCCAACATCGAGATGGCTCCATTTGAGGCTTTATATGGCCATCGATGCCGTTCATCTATCGGATGGTTTGTGCCCGGTGAGGCTAAGTTATATGGTACTGATTTGGTAAAGGATGCCTTGGAAAAGGTAAATTTGATTCAGGAGCGACTTCGTACAGCACAGTCTAGACAGAAGAGTTACGCGGATCAGAAAGCGCGTGATTTATCATTTATGGTAGGTGAAAATTTTCTCTTGAAGGTTTCGCCGATGAAGGGAATTATGAGATTCGGGAAGAAGCGCAAGTTGAGCCCAAGGTTTATAGGCCCATTTGAGATGTTGAGACGAATTGGGGAGGTTGCTTATGAGCTTGCATTACCTCCCAGTCTATCGGGAGTTCATTCGGTTTTCCATTTATCTATGCTCCGGAAGTATCATGTTAACCTATCACATGTGTTGGACTTCAGCACAGTTCAGCTAGATAAGAGTTTGGGTTGTGAAGAAGAGCCATTTTCCATTGTTGATAAACAAGTTCGCCAGTTGAGGTCTAAGAGGATTTCTATAGTAAATGTCCAGTGGAGGGGCCAACCAGTCGAGGAAGTGACTTGGGAGGCCGAGGAGGACATGCGGAGCAAATATCCACACTTATTTAGCACTCCAGGTATTATTCTAAACCCATTCAAGGACAAACATTTGTTTAAGAGGTGGAGAATGTAATGACCCAACCAGTATTGCTAGTTTGCTGGTGCTGGTTTTATTCTTCGCGAACGTGGAGGAAGAGACGCGTTCGCGAAGAAAGTGTTGGACTGGAGGCCTTTTTGTTCAACGTGTTCACGATAAGGCAGTCGCGTTCGTGAAGGTCTGGGCAGTTGTGCTCCGCGTTCGCGATTGACTGGTCGCGTTCACATAAGGGAAACAGGGCTTGGGAGTCAGGCCTGGTAAGGCGTTCGCAAGCCTGTCTTCGTGACCGCGAAGAAGGATTTTGGAGCTGAAGCAGGTTGTGTTTCGCAAACGTGATGGTAGTGCCGCGTTCGCGATGAAGGTCCTCTGGGCAGTGTATAAGTAAGCAAAGACGGGTTTTGGCGTAGTTTATCCCAAATATTCCATTGGAGCCGAGCTTGGGGCGATTTTTGAAGGAGCTTTTTCATCATCCTCCACTAGGTAAGTGATTTCTTCACATTGTGAGTTAAATACATGAATTATACATGGATGTGAACATGAAAATTGGTGGAAATTGTGAGATATTTACTACGAAATTGGACATGGAATTAGGAATAAATTATATATTTGAGTTTGTGGTATCATGGGTAAAGTTTATCTTTGAAAATTTTCGAAATCGGGGCATGTGGGCCAGAAGGTTGACTTTGTTGACTTTTCGAGCGGAGTTGAGAATCATTATAAATTGTTAAATTATACGCACTGGAGTATATTTTGATTGATTTGCACCTTGTTTGACTAGTTTCAGATTGATAGGTATAGGTTTGAGGTGTTGGAGAGGCATTGGAGCCGGTTATGAAACTTCACATCGAGGTAAGTCTCCTGTCTAACCTTGTGAGGGGGAAACTACTCCTAGGTGATGTAGTTGTTATGTGCTACTAGTTGTGGGTGCTACATACGCACGAGGTGATGAGAGTCTATATGTAGCTAAAGCATGTTTATGTCCGGGTAGATTTAGGACTTTATCATGTAATATTTGAATTATTTGAACTCATTCTGCTGGCTTAATTAGTCCGAGCCTTATCACCTTGAGTTGTTGGCAAGTTATTTGAGAAACGGTAAAGGTTATATCCACTTTATGCTCACGTACTATATTGTAAGCACATGTCTCGTAATTCGACAAGTTCCTTCCTTTCTTGTGGAGCGGGCCGAACTCATCGCTAGTATAATAGATGCATTTATGGTTCGTGTCACTCGACCCTTGGCAGTGTACACATTATTCGGGATCAGGCCGTACGACCTCGGCATAATTGTGCGTTATATCGCTAGCAGTCCGAATATTCACGAGATTATCCTTCCACTGATGTCTAGCATTTTATTTGGTATTCCTTGTTAATTTAATATTGGCATTTGATATTTTATGAGCTGTTGAGATAGATACGAGATTGAGAAGTTAATATTTTAAAAGATTTTTTTTGAAGGTTATGTAACTTACAGTTTTACCCCATTATTGTTGGTGTGCTTTATATCTGCTTACAGTTTATCATATTGCTTTACTGGACCTATAGTAAGTGTCGATGTCAACTCCTCATCACTACTTCTACGACATTAGGCTAGATACTTACTAGGTACGCATTGATTTAAGTGTCTTAGACCCCGTAAATATTTATTGCTAATTCGAGCAATTTCGAGTTTAGGAATATAATTTAATTTAGACACGAACCACATGAGAATTTCTAGAGTGAATAAAGTTATTTGGATACTTGGTGATAATTATTTACTAATCTTTGAGTGATGTAATAATGGGGAACTCTTGAATGTTAATTTCAAAGCAATAAGACTATAGAAAATACAATGAGCTATCTCCCTATAGCGCAACGACAGCACATGAGGGAAGCTGAATATTTTTGCAAACCAGTGAGCTAAATTCTTATAGCACAGGGATAGCACCAGTGAAAAAATATTGTATCCGATTTTATCAAACCAGTGGGCTAAAGCCTTATAGCACAGGGATAGCACCAGTGGAAAAATACTGTACCTGGGCCTATTAATACATGGGCGGGGAGAGAGAAGAAGAAAAGGATTTCAAGACTAGGGCTTTTCTTTCCATCACCCATCCGGCCAAGGCTTCCAATACACACTTAAGGTGAGTTTTTAAGAGTGTTTTTATGATGATTTCACTTCTCAATCACTAGTTACAACAAGATTGTGTATTGGATTCCATAAGATTTCTTCAAAATCTCAAGAACACCCCAAAAGTTGACTTTCAAGATTTAGTCTTCAAGAGGTAATCTTACACTCTTAAACCTATAAGCATGGATTGTTAGTGAATGTATGAGCAAGAAATAAGCATTATAACTTATTGGAAGGTGCTTGAAAGCCATAAATACTTAAACTAGATTATTGGGTGTTGTAGAGATTCTATAATGAATTAATTAGTAACAATTGGGTGGATGTGAGTTCATTGATGATTGCAATGGTGCTAAAGAAGGCAATTTGTAGACAAAGGATGGTTTAGTATAAATTATTAGTGGAAAGGAGGGAATGTTGAAAGAAGAAATACCATTATTAGAGGTAATAAAATGTTATGCACTCTAGGTGTTTGATAAAATACCTGAATGGCCAAAAACAAAATCTGGAAACTTTTACTAATATTGGTCCAATTGAATTATGTTGATGTAGATTGAAGTTGTAAGAGTAATTGGTGGTTTTAGTATCACTAAAGAGATTAATCAAGAAAGCTCAATTCGTGGCAATTTTTGTCGAGGGATTTTCAAGGAAATCATCGGGGTTTGGGCCATTCGGAGGTGGATACGCACATAATGGAATTTATGGATCATTGTTTAGCTTGCTCGGCATTGAATTCGGCTTGTTCGAGGTAAGTAACTCTTCTAATCTTGGAGCTGAGGGTATGAACCCTGATTATACGTGATATGTGTTTGGTGTTGAGGTGACGCACATGCTAGGTGACGGGCGTGTTGGCGTGCACCTGTGAACTGTGACTCAGTTATTTTTGTGGTACTGTGTAGTTATCTGAACTTATCTGTAACCATGAAATATCTACGTACTAGAGCTATTGAGCTGCGATCCATATTAGAAACCATGTCTAGACGACATGCCTATTTTGTTGAGACCCACTGAGGTTATTTCTACTGTCGAATTATTTGTTTAAATTGTAACTTCATACTCAGTCATGTTCATTCATTTTATATCATCTCGTAGTCTCTGTTGGAGCCCTTTCGGAGTCTGTACACACCCCTAGTGAGCGCAGGTACCTACTGAGTGCGAGTGCGAGTGCCAAGCGATTGGGAGGACTGAGTGACTATGAGGACTGAGTGACTGGGAGGAATGATTGACTGGGAGGATTGAGTGATTGTGAGGACTGAGTGACTGGGAGGACTGAGTGACTGTGAGGACTGAGTGAATTGATACTCTGAGAGTATGCATATGGTTTTATCACTGAGATACATTGCATTGACATGCACACATGACATACATGCATAGAGATGTATTTTTCTCATGTTGTACGGTATCACGTCATTCATGACTTCTCACACATATTGGCATATGGGCATAGTGATGCATTTTCCACTGGCTATCTGGAAAGGAAATGAAACATCTTATTTATTGTTGAAAGTATTTTTGGAAAAATTACTATTTTCAAACTTACTCATATTTTTTGCAACTTCGGTAAACGACATGGGTTTTCACTGATACACTTGAAAGACAGTACTAATTTTTTCAGAAATCATGATTAAGCTGAGCATTTGTGTCTGTGAGTTACTTAATTTATTCCTTGCTGTATGTTGTTATGAACTGCTGTTGGTTATTGGAGTTGGACTCTGACCTTGGTACAAGCTCGTCACTACTTTCAACCTAAGGTTAGGTTTGTTACTTATTGAGTACATGGGGTCGGTTGTACTCAAACTACACCTCTGCACTTGCGTGCAGATGTTGGTTGCTGATGTTGTTGTGTTCGTTGGGAGCTGGATCTGAAGATGTATATGCGTTCCGGTTGTAGCTGCCTCTTGTTCTTGGTAGCCTTAGATTTATAAAACTCTGTTTATATACTTTTCAAACAGATGATGTATTTACTTCATACCAGCTTTGTATACTCTATTCTTAGAAGATCATGATTTGTACTATCAGTTCTTGGGGAAATGTATCAGTTTCATATATTTTCTTTTATTTTATTGCCTTATTAATTTCATTGGAATCGTTTAGTTGTTAACTGGCTTACCTAGCGGGTTAGGTTAGGTGCCATCACGACTAGTTGGATTTTGGGTCGCGACAAGTTGGTATCAGAGCTCTAGGTTAATAGGTTCTACAAGTCATGAGCAAGTGTCTAGTAGAGTCTTGCGAATCGATATGATGACGTCCATACCTATCTTCGAGAGGCTACAGGGCATTTAGTATATATATTTCGCATCATTCTTTCCTTATTGTGCGAAATTGATTCAACTTGAAATATAACTCTTTGAATTCTTTTTACGTATTCGTATGCGCACATGAGCGCTCGGTATCCACTGTGCATCACCGGCTTATAATTCCATGAACGAGGTTCGAGATGAGTATTCTGTGTTTTGGTGATGGGTCGGTCTGGAGGACTTGAGGCCAGGTTTAGACTGTAGCTTAGTCTCGGTAGCTTCAGTTATGTGAAGTTGTACATTTGAACTCATATGTCTGGTAATGTCCCTATGAGTGGAATTTGTTGCTCGATGAGCGGTTGAATGACTATATGATGAGTATGATGTGAATGCGGGATGTGTTCGGGTGGGTTGAACGAGACAAATAAAGTTTACTTGTCACTCAAGAGTCTGCTATTGGGTACTTGATTCTTGTTTTAATGTGACGTACATTCTTGAGTTGTGAGTGCGTTGAGGAATCTATCATGCTGTTTAATTATGGAGCAAAGAAGATTTTCATGTCGTGTTGATGAGTTCAAACTCAGAAAGATTAAGTGATTGCATAGTAATTGTGACTGCGAAAGGGTATAAGAAGATGTCAGTTTGAAGCTAAGCATGTGGGTTATCACCTGCAAGGTAAACAATGGATGTGTGGTCATTATGATGTTGTATGGAGGCTTTCTTTTCTACCAGCGGGGTGTACGTGTTGAGATTTGAAATTGAATCTGGTTGAGAAAGTTGACTTGATTGTCAAGAGAAATAAATGCGAGCTTAGCGGATGATTGAGGTATTTTATGATTGGCATGGCATGAGCTTGAGAAGAATTTTCGTTGAACCGACTATAGTATAATGGCAGTAATAGAGTATGGATATTGTGAGTTATGGAATGTTTTGTTCTGTGGCTTTGAGCCAAGTGGGGGAGTCTGTTATCTGCGGTTTGATTGCACGATTATGTGTTGTATTGATTTTGGTCTGAGGTATACTTGTGAATTAGTTATGACTTGTAGAGGTTGAGATGCATGATGAGTCGAGTAAGGAAATTCATGGATACGGGTGATATTGCACCTTATGAGTATACGAAAATCATGTAATGAGTTGGGTTGTTATTGTTGGATATAGTACACACGGAGTATGAATTGATTGGTGGTGTTAAAGCGGGGTTACCTCTTTGAGTGTTGTTAAGCTAAGGGAGCACGTGTCTTTGGGCCCGTTTGGGTGGTGTAATTTAGATTTGAGCAGAGTGAATGACTCTCTAAAAGGTTCTAATGGGTTCGAGATTTATATATAGCAATCGAGAATTTTTTCCAGATTTGTGTATAGATAAAATCAGAGATTTACATTTGATGGTGCCGGGACTTGCGGTAATTCTGTATGACTATGGATTTTACATTCCAGTATAAGAAAGGTAAAAGAACATTTTTAAAAAAATTCACATAAGGTCTTCCAGAGTGGGTGTCTCAGTTATGGTATTTATGGGGTGCTTAAGAAGAATACAATGACTTATGGGCCTTAAGGTAGTGTGATTTTATGTTAGGGTGGGTTGTAGTGAGATTTGGGTAAGGATCGTAGTGTTTTGACAAGGAGAAGTGTCAACTTGAGGGTAATTCAGAAGAAACTCGGAGAAAATAGGACAACTGGGTAGTAGGCTAGACTAGTATGGTAATGGTATGCTCGGTTCTTTTCGGTGATTATGATGTGTAAGGATCTACAGATGTTTTGGTGGCAATATTTTTGGGTTTGGTGACATGCGTGGCTTGGTCGAGTTAGAAGAATTCAGTTCTGATAGCTTGGTTATGTGCAAATGGATTTCAAGTGTTCTTGATGGTTTCTACCTTGGTTTGAACTAGATATTTTCTACCGGTGTGGGGAACGTATTATGTATTGTGATTTCCTTCTAGAAGGAAGCAAATGGAAGGTTTCTAACTAACCAGGTATGTATTTTTCTTGTGACTCAAAGTGTTAAGGAGGTTCTCGTGTTTTCATAAGATGGCCTAATAGAGGCGGTGCATGGAGTGAGATTGGGATTTGTATGTACAAGTATACAGTTCAGTTCCAAAAGGAAGGTAATGAGTTTATGGCGCAAAAACGATTTTTGATATTGGCACTAGTGGTATTACCTGAGAAAAGTGTACATTCAAAAGGGCACATTGTGTTTTGACTTACGGATGTTTCGTTGGTATTGCAATATTCGCCTGGTTGATTGACTATTGATATTCAGATATTTGCTATGTGGCATGGGAGAATTATAGAAGTATTCCTCATAGGATGATCATGCATGAAAGATGTGTTAGTCATTCAAGTGCTGGAGTAGGGATCAGTTACGGTGATTTATGCATTCTATGAATCTGGAGACTAGGAGTTCTCGGAAGCATATTTTTTAGGGTTGCGACCCATTTGAGGTGAGTATTTTATTTAAACTCGGTGGAGGCACTCGTTGCACTAATTGTTTGTGAAAGCTACGCGCTATGAGTGCGCATATATGTGAGGTTTGAGCCCATGTGCGGGCACCAGAGCAAGTATTCATACTCGAAAGAATGCTTAGCTATGATATGCCTAGAGTTGACTTTTAAGCATAAATTTATAACGTTTCTCGTGTTCGTACCTTTGTTGAGAACTATCTCGGCTACATTTGAGGTTACAAAGAGGCTAATTCCCTGAATAAATGGGGTAGTTACTATTTATGCGTTAACTTGCCGATTTGATGTATGATAGCAAACTTTGCACATGCTTACACTATGACGTGTTATTTATATCAGTCCAGGAGAATGAGAATCTATTTCATTATCATATATAAGTGTACTTGTTTAATTTCTCATGTATGATATGCTGGGACTGGAGGCCTGTGACCATGCCGGGCGATTCATATTATTGGCACGTGAGTTGTCTGTGCCGTGTGTGGGAATTTTATTTCTATGATAATTTACCTGATTCATTAATTTCCTTCTTCTACAATTATGCACATGCGCCTATGGTTATCCTCTTCACGAAATTTTAGGAGTTGGTTGTAACATTGTGGTTGTGGTGGTGCTTCTTGAACTTGCAATACAGTTCTCTTCCTTGAGACATCTCCCATATTTGGGTACACGGATTGCGCAGTTGTGGCTTGAGTTATATTGATGTGGTGTGTCTGTGGGATAGTTGTGTTTAATAATATAAGGTCATTGGACCAAGAATGGGTACTATCAGGTTTGATTACGGTATATTCGAGAGGATAATATTGAAAGTCGGCCTAGAAAGTGATTATGGTTCTGGTTGGGGTGAGAGAACTCCATGACTTGTTGATCTGATAAGGGGTCATGAGATTTCCGTGTGTTTCTTTTATTATCAGCAGTGTACGAAGGTTTTGGAACGAGGTTTTGTTTGATATGGGGTTTAATACCAGCACCAGGTTGGTTTTGGAGTAGTTACTGTGATCAGGAATGGTGCTACGAGCATGCAAGTTGTGTAGTATGTTATGTGATTATATATGTGGTTATGGTTATGGCTCGATACATCTTGTTCAGACTTATACAGTGTGTATGTGAGATTCGGGTCTTGTAAGAAATTCTGAATGTGGGGAATTGAATTCCAAGGTTTGTTTTGGGCGAAGGTTAAATTAATGATTTTCAGTTGAGTTGTGTTGTCAGGCCTATATAGAATAGGGTGACGTGGGATCACCCCGGATATGTTCATGGTAAGGTGACACAGTGATTCGAAGGCTTAGGAACAACTCTTGTCACGTTCGAGGACGAACGTATGTTTAAGTGGGGGAGAATATAACGACCCGGTTGGCTGTTTTGAATGTCTTAGCCCCCATAAAATTTTATTGCTAATTCGAGCAATTTCGAGCTTCAGAATACAATTTAATTTAGACACGAACCACATGAGAATTTCTAGAGTGAATAAAGTTATTTGTATACTTGGTGATAATTATTTACTAATCTTTGAGTGATGTAATAATGGGGAACTCTTGAATGTTAATTTCAAAGAAATAAGACTATAGAAAATACAGTGAGCTATCTCCCCATAGCGCAACTATAGCACGGGAGGGAAGCTGAAAATTTTAGCAAACCAGTGAGCTAAATCCCTATAGCACAGGGATAGCACCAGTGGAAAAATACTGTATCCGATTTTATCAAACCAGTGAGCTAAATCCTTATAGCACAGGGATAGCACCAATGGAAAAATACTGTACTTGAGCCTATTAATACATGAGCAGGAAGAGAGAAGAAGAAAAGGATTTTAAGACTAGGATTTTTCTCTCCATCACCCATCCGGCCAAGGCTTCCAATACACACTTAAGGTGAGTTTTTAAGAGTGTTTTTATGATGATTTCACTTCTCAATCACTAGTTACAACAAGATTTTGTATTGGATTCTATAGGATTTCTTCAAAATCTTAAGAACACCCCAAAAGTTGACTTTCAAGATTTGGTCTTCAAGAGGTAATCTTTCACTTTTTAAACCTATAAGCATGGATTGTTAATGAATGTATGAGCAAGAAATAAGCATTAGCATTTATTGGATGGTGCTTCGAAGTCATAAATACTTAAACTAGATTATTGGGTGTTGTAGAGATTTTTGTAATGAATTAATTAGTAACAATTGAGTGGATGTGAGTTCATTGATGATTGCAATGGTGCTAAAGAAGGCAATTTGTAGACAAAGGATGGTTTAGTATATCTTATTGGTGGGAAGGAGGGAATACTGGATGAAGAAATACCATTATTAGAGGTAGTAAAATGTTATGCACTCTAGGTGTTAGATAAAATGCTTGAATGGCCAAAAACAAATCTGGAAAGCTTTACTAATATTGGTCCAATTGAATTATATTGATGTAGATTGAAGTTGTAAGAGTAATTGGAGGTTTTAATATCACTAAAGAGCTGAATCAAGAAAGCTCAGTTTGTGGCAATTTTTGCCGAGGGATTTTCAAGGAAATCATCGGGGTTTGGGCCGTTCGGAGGTAGATACGCACATAATGGAATTTTTGGATCATTGTTTAGCTTGCTCGGCATTGAATTCAGCTTGTTCGAGGTAAGTAACTCTTCTAATCTTGGAGCTGAGGGTATGAACCCTGATTATACGTGATATGTATTTGGTGTTGAGGTGACGCACATGCTAGGTGACGGGCGTGCGGGCATGCACCTGTGAACGGTGACTAAGTTATTTCTGTGGTACTGTGTAGTTACCTGAACTTATCTGTAACCATGAAATCTCTACGTACTAGAGCTATTGAGCTGTGATCCATGTTAGAAACCATGTCTAGACGACATGCCTATTTTGTTGAGACCCACTGAGGTCATTTCTGTTGTCGAATTATTTGTTTAAATTGTAACTTCATACTCAGTCATGTTCATTCATTTTATATCATCTCTCAGTCTCTGTTGCTATTTATTGATTCATCATATCATTATTTTGGACTGATTTTTATGATATTGTGAGCCCGGGAAACTGGAGAGATTGATAACTGAGTGAGGTCGAGGGCCTGATTGTGAGGATAATTATGGGATCGGGCTGCACACCGCAGCAGGCCATATTGGCTTTATATATATATATATATATATATATATATATATATATATATATATATATATATATATATATATATATATATATATATAGAGGTTGATTGATTTATGCCATGATTGGCTTGTTATAGCGCTTGGGCTTAAGGAGCCCCTCCAGAGTCTGTACACATCCCCAGTGAGCACAGGTACCTACTGAGTGCGAGTGCCGAGTGCGAGTGCCGAGCGATTGGGAGGACTGAGTGACTGTGAGGACTGAGTGAAATGATACTCTGAGAGTATGTACATGAGTTCATCTCTGAGATACATTGCATTGACATGCACATATGACATACAAGCATAGAGATGTATTTTCCTCATGTTGTACGGTATCACGTCATTCATGACTTTTCACACATATTGGCATATGGGCATATTGATGCATTTTTCACTAGCTATCTGGAAAGGAAATGAAATATCTTATTTATTGTTGAAAGAATTTTTGGGAAAATTACTGTTTTCAAACTTACTCATATTTTTTGCAACTTAGGTAAACGACTTGGGTTTTCACTGATACACTTGAAAGACAAAACTATTTTTTTCTGAAATCATGATTAAGCTGAGCATTTTTGTCTATGAGTTATTTCATTTATTCCTTGCTTTATGTTGTTATGAACTGTTGTTGGTTATTAGAGTTAGACTCTGACCTTGGTACAAGCTCGTCACTACTTTCAACCTAAGGTTAGGTTTGTTACTTATTGAGTACATGGGGTCGGTTGTACTCAAACTACACTTCTGCACCTTGCGTGCAGATGGTGGCTGTTGATGTTGCTGTGTTCGTTGGAAGATGGATCTGAAGATGTACCTGCGCTCCGGTTGTAGCTGCCTCTTGTTCTTGGTAGCCTTAGATTTATAAAACTCTGTTTATGTACTTTACAAACAGATGATGTATTTACTTCAAACCATCTTTGTATACTCTATTCTTAGAAGCTCATGATTTGTACTACCAGTTCTTGGGGAAATGTATCGTTTCAGATATTTTCTTTTAATTAATTGCCTTATTTCATTGGAATCGGTTAGTTGTTAACTGGCTTACCTAGCGGGTTGGGTTAGGTGCCATCACGACTAGTTGGATTTTGGGTCGTGACATTAGGCTAGATACTTACTGGGTACGCATTGATTTACGTACTTATGCTGCACTTCTGCACTAAATGTGCAGGATCTGGTAGGTTCATTTGGTGGTCATCTTGGCGCGTAGGCGCATCCGCTGAGGAGACTTTATGGTGAGCTTCATTCCAGGATATGTATCGTAGCCCACAGAGTCTCCATCGTACTATTTACCTTAGCATGTCTTATTTACATTCCAGACAGATGTTGTATTATTATTTGTCACGACCCAAAAATTCCACCACAGGCGTCGTGCTGGCACTTAGTCTCTAATACTAGGTAAGCCAATTACATTTAGAATTCAAGCCATTTTTTTTAAAACATATAATTTAATACACGTGTCGAAACCAACAGCGAAAATAATTATAACACTTTCCCAAGACTGGTAATATTGAGTCACAAACTCTAACTAAATACACGCAATGAATCTCAAAGATCGAATATACAATACTATTCGAATAAGAATTGACAATACAATAACATAAAAAGACTCTAAGGGACTGCGACGACAAAACAACTCTACCTTGAATCCTTGCGATCAACACACTAACTCTGCCCGAGTCCGATATCTCCCATACCTGGCTCTGTACAAAAATATGCAGAAGTGTAGTATGAGTACACCACAGTTGGTACCCAGTAAGTATCAAGACTAACCTCAGTGGAGTAGTGACGAGGTATAGTCAAGACACTCACTAGTCTAATAACTTGTGTAATATAGCATACGAAAATAATAGAAAACAAATAACAATGATGGCAATAATAATCAACCAGTGATATAAACAGCAGGGCGGCAAGAACACCATAAATATTGTTCAACAAATAATGAATACAGGTACAACCAATTAATCAAGTTCTTCAAATATAATTCTTTCACCTATAAATCTTTCAAATAATAATCTGCAGGATGTAATACTTTCCGATAATCTTATTTCGAATATACTTCCTTCAAATAAATATCTTTCAAATATACTTCTTTCAAATACAATTTTGGAATATAACTCCTTCAAATAAAAGTCACCTTGTGACACCTCATTTCATATTCATAAAAATATGGGTCTCAACCCACTTTCATATTTTTACGACACCTCGTGCCTGTGTTTCTATCACAACTGCATGGACAACTCACGTGCCAAAAATATTAATATTTAAAAGAATCCGCACGATCAATTTACTTTAGAAATAGTTTGAGTGAAGAAAATGACATTTGCACTTAAATTAAAGCATCAGATAAACTACCGATTTGTATGTAATACTTATTAATTTAAAACATAATAGAAATTTTCTTTTATTTAAAACAATTCAGTCATCAAAAATAAGTAAAAACCATAAATATAAATCTTCGGAGTCTCGTACTAAAAAGCCCAAGCCCACACAATACAACAAGGAGCATAAAACACATAATAATAAAGTCAACTAGTACATCACCGAAGAAGACAAGAATTTACATATCACGGAAAAATAAAATAACTAAAGGTAAGTGCATCCATAGAAAAATATCAACAAAAGGGCACTCCCGAGGTACCGCCTCGTAGTCCCAAAAGTAAATATGCAAGACATGGGGATCTCTCGAGGTACCGTCTCGTAGTCCCAAAAGTAAATATGTAAGACATGGGGATCTCCCGGAATATCTTTCCGTAGTTCCAAAGTAAATATGCAAGGCAGGGGGATCGCTCGGAATACCGTTCCGTAGTCCCAAAGTAAATATGCAGGGCAGGGGGATCTCCCGAAATACCGTTCCGCAGTCCCAAAGTAAATATGATTTCAACAACTGCACATCAAGTGCTCACATATCACAAATGGCTCACCAAGTGCTCAAATATTACAACATATCAAAAATTTCATAAATTATTTGCAGATGAAAAATCCATAATAAAATTATCTCCAGGAAATAACAACTCAACAAAAACACGCGATTCTCATAAAAATCAAAGTGACAATCACACCAAATTATAATAAAAACAAATTCAACAAACAAGGAATGAGGCATTTCAAATCAAGGATTTACTAAGTTCCAACAATTTTCCAATTTAATACATACGTGCGTCTACAAATTTTAACCAATGTAATTTGCACATATAAATCAAGTACGTACTCGTCACCTCGCGTACATGGTTTTTCAATTACACAATTTCCACATAAGACTCAATGCCTAAGGGGTAATTCCCCCACTCAAGGTTAGGCAAGATACTTACCTTTTTTTTGAAGTTAGGCCGATATTCCAAAAATTATCTTCTTGCTTGAATTGACCTCTGGATAGCTCAAATCTAAACAAATTAATTCAATTCAGTGAATACTAATTATAGGAATTAATTCCATATGAAAATACTAATTTTCCAACAAAATCCGAAATTTAACTCAAAAATCGCCTGTGGGGCCCAAATTTCAGAATCCGGCGAAACTCATAAAATTCGATAACCCATTCAATTACGAGTCCAACCATACCAGTTTCACTCAAATCCGACTCCGAATCGACACCGAAATCTCAAAAAATTATTTATATGAGATTTCTAAAATTTCAATCTCAAAACACTATTTAAATGGTGAAAATAAATGATGGATTAGGGTAATCTAACTATAATTGAGTGAAGAACACTTACCCCCGATATTTTCTCTAAAAATCTCCCAAAAATCGCCTCTCCCCAAGCTCCAATTTGACAAAAATGGAAAATGGGACGAAGTCCCCTACTTTATAACTTACAGTTCTGCCCAGACCCTCGGCATTCGGTCGGTCCTCGGCCTTCGATCGGCCCTCGGCCTTCGATCGGTCCTCGGCCTTCGGTCGGTCCTCGGCATTCGATCGGTCCTCGACCTTCGATCGGTCCTCGGCCTTCGACGGCCTTCGATCGGTCCTCGGCCTTCGATCGGTCCTCGGCCTTCGATCGCTCCTCGGTCTTCGGTCTGTCCTCGGCCTTCGATCGCTCCTCGGCCTTCAGTCTTCGATCTTTATGACCTCGATTTTCATGACCTCGATTTTGCATGGCCTCGATTTTTTCAGCAGCAGAAATTTTCAGCAATTGTTTAAGTCTAAATTTTAATTTGTTAACCATCCGAAACTCACCTGAAACCTCCCGAACACAAACCATATATGAATTTCAATCATAAAACACGATACGGACCTGCTCGCGCACTCAAAATACTGAAAAGAGGTTGTCTTGACCCGATATTGACCATGGTCAAACTCTCAAATTTCTTAACCTTACTAGTCTCTCAACCAATGATCCAAAAAGAAATACACCTAAGCCCCTCGGGACCTGTCAAATCATATCAACAAGTCCTATAACATCATACAGACTTAGTGAAAACCTCAAATCATATCAAACAACGCTAAAATCATGAATCATACCCCAATTCAAGCTTAAGGAACTTAAGAATTTCCAACTTCTACATTCGATGCCGAAACCTATCAAATCAAGTCCGATTGACCTCATATTTTGCACACAAGTCATAAATAACATAACAAAGCTATAAAAAATTTCGGAACTGGATTGCGACCCCGATATCAAAAAGTCAACTCCCCGATCAAATTTCCAAACTTAAATTTCTATTTAGCCATTTCAAGCCTAATTTAATTACGGACTTCCAAATAAAATTCCGGACATGTTCCTAAGTCCAAAATCATCATACAGAGCTATTGAAATTATTAAAATTTCATTCCGGGTTTGTTTGCTCAAAAGTCAACTTTTCGGTCAACTCTTTCCATTTAAGCTTCAAAAATGAGAATTGTTCTTTAAATTAAATTTCGAATCTTCCGAAAACCAAACTCTACCGTACACGCAAGTCATAATACATATTACGAAATTTCTCGGGACCTTAAGTCGTTGAACGTCACATACATTCTTAAAACGACAAGTCGGGTCATTACATTATTGTACTCCTTAGTAAATGCTCATGAACTTGTGACACCGGGTTTTGAGATACCCTAGTGGTTGTTTATGGTTTGGCTTGATATTGTCTTCTTTTATTTTATATCTTACTAACATTTTAAGTATTCATGATTTCTAAGCGCATTTATGTCTCCAACTAACAAGATTCATGATTTCAAAAATAATAAAATGAGTAATTAAGTTTTTAGTTCACTGTTGGCTTGCCTAACAACGACGTTAGGCACCATCATGACCTATAATGAGTTTTGGGGAGTCCGACACTAAAATGTGATTCTTTTGGACTCAAAGAATTAAAATATGTGGAAAAGATTATAATGATATTTTTATATATAACTCCCTTTTAATGGATGCTATACCTTAACTGTTGTTTGCCCGTTAAGGTATAGCGCCCTTTAAAAGGGCGCTATATTTGAATCCACATGGCGCAGGAAAAGCAGATAAATAGAATTTAGTGTATCAAAAGAGGAATAGAGTGCTGGGTTGTGCAATGGTTAAAGGTTAGGTATGAAGTTGGTTTTGGCCTTTGAGGTCCAGGGTTCGATTCCATCCACCATCATTATTTTGTTTTCCTATTTATTTTTCATTTTTCTTTTCTTTTCATTATTTGGTTTAAGTATTTAGATATAGATACTTTAATATATATAATTACTTTTCAATGTAATTAAAATAATTTAATATTTATTGGAAAATTATGATTTTTGAATTCATTTAAAGTAAAAAAAAAAAAAAAAGAGAGAGAGAAGCCTTTTATTATTTCGTTAAAAAATCTACCGACATTTTTAATAGTTGTTATTTTGTATTATACGTAAAACAAAATTATTTTTTTCTCTTTTTATTTTCAAATTAGATTATGAGTTTTATTTTATAGTTAAGATTTTCATAAGAGAATAATATATAATCTATTGCTTGAATTTTTTTATTTTTTGATATCTTTCTTTTTAAATTTAGTTATTAAAATTTTAGTTATATTTACAAAATTTTAATTATATTTTTTATATTTTTCCTGAAATGTATTTTTTATTTCTCCTTTTATTCCTTGGCTATTGTAATTGTATTATCCATTTAAAAATTTTAAATAAGAATATGGTTGTTCTTATAATCCATTAGGATTATTATTAGCTAAGTAATGGAATATAATTCTTATATTCTTATTAGAAAAACTAATTAAATGGTTGCTCAGAGTCTAAAATTTCTCTAATAAAAATTATCCTAAACTAAACTAAATATAATCATTTAATTTATGAAAAACCATTTAATTAATTTTTCTATACTAAATTTTCATAAACTAAACTGTATTATAACCATTTAGTTTATGAACAATCATTTAATTAATTATCCTGATAAGAATATGAAAATCATAATCCATTAGTTAGATAATAATAATTCTTCGATTATAATTTTAAAGATTAAATAGTTATAATAATTTATATTTAATAATAAGAAAATTATAAGATTTATAATTAGAATTTCGATTAATAAAATTCATATAGTGTAAATATAACTAAAATTTTAATAACTAAATTTAAAAAGAAAGATATCAAAAAATAAAAAACAATTCAAGCAATAAATTAAACTATATATATTATTCTCATATGAAAATTTTAACTATAAAATAAAACTCATAATCTAATTTGAAAATAAAAGGAGAAAAAAATAATTTTATGTTACGTATAATACAAAATAACAACTGGTGGAAGGAATCGAACCCTGGACCTCAAAGACCAAAATCAATTTCATAACTAACCTTTAACCATTGAACCACCCAACACTATACTCCTCTTTAGATACATTAAATTCTATTTATCTGATATTCCTGCGCCATATGGATTCGAATATAGCGGCTTTTTAAAGAGCGGCATACCTTAACGGGCAAACAGCCGTTAAAGTATAACGCCCTTTAAAAGGGCGCTATATATATTTAAAAAAAAAGTCACTATATTATTTTCCATAGATTTTGATTTTTTGAGTCCAAAAGAATCACATTTTGGTTCCGGATCGGGTTTTGGGCCGTGACTGATAGAGTGAGAGCATATATGGGAGACTTTGGTCATAAATGTGTTGTCGATAAAATATATGATGTTGCTGTATTTTTTTGGATAGCTTGATTAATATAAATTTTTGTTGAAGTTATTTCATTTAAAACTGTTTGTGGTTTTCGATGTTATCAATAATATATATGAGGTTGCTGAATTTTTTTTTTGGATAGCTTGATAAATATAATATTTTGTTGAAGTTATTTTTATTTAAAATTGCTTGTGGTTCTACTTCTATAGTGAAGCTACTTTGCTTATTAGTTTCTTCCCAAAAAGATAACTTATTTTACTACTCAAAATACATTTTCTTCAACCTATAACTTTGGACAAGAAATTACTGAGTCAACATTGGTATTAACATTGATGATAAATGCTCTGCTTGCTACTTAGAGACCAAAAGCTCCATTCATATTTTCTTTTTTCTATAAACGTTGTTTTTTCTCCAACAAGTGGGCCTCTACACTGATTTTGACTCTTCATTTTCCACAGAATGTGAAACCCACCCTTACAACACGTAAGGCATAAAAGCATCAGTAAATCCTTGAAGACAACTAAAAAAAATACTTTAACCTACTTTCTAATAGTGAAAAAAGAAGAATTAAACTAAAAAAAGTATATAGATATATAATATATATATAATTCATGTATATAATATGTATAATTAATATATAATAGATATATAGTAGTTAGAAAAAGTAAATAATAAATTTGGCCAGCTATTAGTAGGGGTATACAAACCGAACCGGAAAACCGCACCAAAACAAAAAGTCAAATTAAATCGATTAAAAAACCCGATAAGGTTTAGTTTGATTTGGTTTGGTATTAAGTAAAAAATAAATCGAACCAAACCGATATATAATTATATAATTTTTATATATACTTTTAAGACTTTATATAGAATTTTTGTTAAAAAAATATCTAGAATATTTGGGATTCTCTTATGTGATGCAATATTTAATTGAATATGAAGTGTTTCATTTTTATTATCTTTAAATATTGTGTTGAATGATTACTTTCTTATCCAGTGTTATTGAAATGTGTCAATCTCTTTGTTTTTTCATATTCAAATGTCAAGATCTATTATATTCTTATATCTTTTTCGAATTTGAAGTGGTATTTCGATAATTGAAAATTAAATAGAACATATCATTATTTAGGTATCATATTAGTTTTTATGTTTAATTATTAAATTCGGTTAACTTTGAAAGTGCACATCAACGGAATTTATTGTCAGACAACTAAAAAAAATAGCTATCATATGTTACTAAGAAAATTCTCCCATAAGAATAGTTTAATAGATAATATGTTTGTTATTTTTTTTAATTTTTATTAAACATATATTTACTTATAAAATTTAACAAAGTAAGATTGACATATTATTCATGTTACAAAAAAATCCGAAAAACCCAAAAAATCCGACAAAACCAAACCAACCCGATTTATGCACACCCTAGCTATTAGTATAATGAACCCAGAAAACATGTAGTATACCATTTAAAAAAGTAAAATAGAACAACAAAAGGAGAAAAGGTTGAAGACACAATTAACGTTTTTGGGTTCTTCAGTCTAAAGTTAGCCTCCAATTTATTAAAAGACGAAGGCATGTCTTTTCTAAAAGAGGAATATTTTATTCAGAATTACCCCGCATACTACAGTACACTTATCTTTGCACCCTTCTCGTATTTTCCTTTCACTTCAAGTGGCTTTTACTGTTAGATTGAGAGAAAAAAAAAGTTGTTTTAATAAAAACTAAAAACTAAAAAATAAAATGGATTGTGCCGTCGAACTTGGGAGCTTAATTTATTCCTTAACAATTATTTAAGTATTTCTTTTTGTCAAACTTTTACATTTCTGTACAGAAATTAGACTTTTAGATAGGCTTTCAATTGAAGAAATGTCCTCCTCTATATGTTAGATCACAAGAAACACATTGCTCCTTGGTCCCTTACATCAAAAACATTCTTGTTTATATCAAGTCAAGAATAATAAAAGCCAGCTCACAATCAATGAGAATCACTTGTACCCTACATATTCATGTTTTTTTCTTCTTCTTTTTTATTATTTATTTTTACTTTTTTGATAAGGTGGTGTCTAGATGAGCTTATGTCGCACCTTAATTATTCAACTGGGTATTTGTTACCTCTCGTCAATTCGAGTACCGATGGCTCTGCTTAGTGGCGAAACCAAAAAATTCAATAAGGGCGTTCAAATTTATTCATGTGTTATGCAAGGGTGTTCAAAGTCTATTTTGTATTAATAACAAGTAATATTTTATTCAATAGCAAAGGGTATTCAGTTGACTATCCTTGATCACATATAGCTTCGCCCCTCGCCTTGCCTATCACGACTTGGGCATCCTACGTATTCATGTAACTTTACTTTTTTAAAACGGTAGTGTCCAAACCAGCTCTCCTACAACTCGAATATTTAATCGAGTATATATTATCTCTCGTCAACATCAGAGGCAAACCAGAATTATAAACTTATGGGTTCAGTATTCTAATTCTTTCAAGTTACTGGATTCTAAATTAATAATTTGTGCATAATTAAATAATTTTTTAAGATAAATACGAGATTTGGACGAAAGTTATCGGATTCAACCGAACCCGTATCCGAAGGGCTAGCTAGCTCCGCTCCTAGTCGACATAAGTACCGGATAACGTTGTCCACGAAGGCTTTAGCACCCTACCTATTCATGCATATATATAACATTGTTGAAATCCATATATCTAGAGATCTAGAAACCCCTTTCTTCCCCTCCCTTCATCCAACCAAAACCCCTCTCAAAAACAAAATAAAAATGGCTTCTATGGTTTTTGCATCAACACCTTTGAGTGCTAAATCATTTGTCAAACTAAGAACAAACTCAAAATACTCTCCTTCTTCATGTTTTGTTCCTTCACCCTTTAGGGATTCTTATTTACATTTATCATACAAGATTTCTCATGTTAAGTCTTCCAAATCTTCATTTATTCAGGGTGATGGTTTCTCTAATTTTTCATTACCAAAATTTTCAAGAGTTGCTAATTCAGTTTCTCCATCTTTGAATACTATTAAAGCTGGAGAAAAAACTGTATATCGTTTCGAAGCGTACGATATTGTAAGAACTTGAATTTCTTTCATTTATGTTAATGAATTTGAATTTATAATATATAATTCATGTTCTTTCTCATTTGTTCTTCTTATATGTCTTCTGTTTCAACCTAAACTAAATTAATGTTATACAATACACCTCATTTAACATTATTCTCTTTATCCTATATTAGATAGTATTTTATTTTCCAGGTCTAATATTTTCTATATATATATATATATTGCGATATTTGTTAGTTGGCTTATGTTCAATCTTGTTAGCATATTTACTTTAGGTCCTACGTTTTCTAAGAATTCTCCATCCGAATTTCTTTTATGCAACAGTCTTTCAATAATGTTGTCTTGAAATAATTTTAGATGGAGAAACATGGTAGTGATATATAGCCGAACACAGCTTATTTAGAACCAAGGAGCAATTGTTGTTGTTGTTGTAATATTTTCTGTTTTACTTTCTTTGCTTTCTCTCTTCTTCTTTTTTTTTTTTTTGGTTTCTAATACACTAGGTATCTCTTCATTCTCTTAAATCCTTTTGTTATTTCAAATAAATTCAAGATTTGCATTTCTTCTAACAACTTGTTTGGATGGTTGTTACCAGTTGTATTGTATCGTATTGTTACTTTAAATATAATATTTATTTTGATTGTTACTTAAATTTTATTGCATCGTATCGTTAAATCCGTCGTTACGTAACAATGAAAAGTGTCACTTTATAGAACGACTGATTGGGTATGGTCGCGTCGTTACCTTATTTTTTTCTCATCTTGCCCTTCCTTATTATTAAACAGTCATATTATATCTTTTACCCTATATTTTCATATAATAATTCTACCTTGTACCTTACATTTTTTTCTTTATAATATTGCAAGTTTATTCTGCATATTGTTGGTGCATGACATCATGAAACGACGGCAAACAATACAATCTATTCAAACGTTGTATACATCAAAATGATACAATACAATATTATACGATACATTATGAAAGTATACATAACAAACATCCAAACAAACTGTACATTTTGAGCCAAAATAGTTGAAATTATTTCAGAATTATATTTATATTGTAATAATCTAACAAATATCCTCTCCCTTTAGTACCTTTTGGGTAAACAAGTGATTTATTGTTTGTAATCTTTTACAGAGAGAAAACAAATATATCTCCCTCCGCAAATACAGTGGGAAGGTTCTGCTAATTGTTAATATTCCAGAGCAAGGGTATATCTTCTTCTTCTCTATTCTTTTTGTAAATCCCCTTTGACCATAAAATAATTGACCACTGCAAAAGATTTTATATTTTCTCAGATTTTTGTCTATTTCACTAGCTTTCATTGGCCTTTAAAATAAAAAAAATAACAAAAAAGAAATTCTCTAAAATGGTGTTTGGGATTACAAATCACAAAAGTCACTAAACTAATTTTTCAGTAACCAATAAGGCACTCAACTTTGCCCAATTAACATATAGGATATTCTCCTTTGTTTTTTGTGATTTTTTGTGAAACTTAGGTAAAGTTGAGTGATTTCTTTTTTGTTACAAAAAATTATTAAGTGACTTTGGTGCAAAAAAAATAAAAAATGAGTGACCGTTCACGAAATTAACCCTTTTTGAACCATAATGGATATCACTCTAGTTTTTATCATAGTCCCGGAAATTAAATAACCGATCTTCAATTCTCTATATAAATAGGAAGTAAAATAGTGTATATATATGTTCTCTCATTACTTATTTTATGCGTAGCAAGACAGATCTAGAATTTAAAGTTTATGGTTTAGACAATCACCGTAAGTTAATATTATAATAATAACTAGGTTCACAATCAAATATATATATATATATATATATATATATATATATATATATATATATATATATATATATATATATATATATATATATATATATATATATATATATATTCATATTCATGCATTCATGTGTTATGTTCACATTATTCCTAATTTTTAGCTGAAATTTTGTATATACTGATTTCAGTTCTGATGAGACAAAGTCGGAAATCAAGCTTCTCAATGAACTGCATAACAGGTACAAAGACGGAAAACCTAAAGGTTAGTCGTCTATTTTATTTTAATTTACAAACTTATATTCTTTGTCAAATTTGTATTTTTCGCAATTACTTACAAATTAACTAATCGACCCTTTAAAATGTTATTGTTACTATTACTTTTATCCTTACTTCGTATCTTCCTCTTCTATATATAAAAATAAAATAAAGCTTTGGAAATAATGGAAAGATTCAATAATATTTGGATTGCTTCCTTCATAGTTTTGGTATATGCTCTTCATATTTCCATTGGTTTTTCTTCCTTTCATAGAGGTTACTCAATTCATATGACCTTTTTATTGTCATCGTTAAACTTGAACCTAACACCTCCGTCTTAAAAAGAACATAATATAAAGTACGAGAGTTAATTAACACATAATATCTGTGTTGGTTCAGAAATAATTTTACTATTTTAAAGGTATTTTAAATCAATGATTAATTATATAAATATCATAAAAGATATGCACATAGGAGTTTCGCAAGTTTGAAAACGACGATAGGAGATATAGAAGAGTTACACCAGGGATCTGCATTGAGTATTTATACTTGTTTACCTTAGTTATGGATGAGTCAATCAATAGTACATATATAATGATGTCTCATGGTGTATATATACAGAGGCGGATCCAGGATTTAAATTCTATGGGTTCAATTTTTAAGATGTTTAACATTAAACCCATTATATATTTAAAGTTATGAGTTCAAATCTATTATTTTTGTAATTTTAATAAATTTTTACACATAAATTTCTACTCCGCGTCAAAAGTTATGGGTTCAATTGAACCCGTAACTCTCACACTGGATCCGCCTCTGCATGGAGAAACCATTTTTCTCCCTTATATGAAGTCTGACCGAATGCTAGGAGGGTGTCATCCAAAAACTTAAAATTAATAAAAACACTCTAGAAAATAAGAAGTATTAGTATAAGTAGAAATAAGACAGAATATATGCATGTAAATTTAGCTCGACAAAGAAAAGTAAAATCGATGTGACATTAGATGGAATCATAAAGCCTAAACATAGACGCTAAAGCAACGCTACCTAGGAAAATGAATATTAGGCTTCATATCCTCACATATCCAAAAATATAGATGTTACGATGGATGTGTCCTAAAAGTTTAGATAAGGTCATAATGATCACATTCGGAAAAAGGTTCATAGAGCACAAATAAAAAATAAAATAAGATAAGGTCGCTTAAGATTAATTTGGTCATATTTTGCTTCCAAATGTACCAGTACATAGGTCATGTGAAATCCTGATGATTGAATGTGTTAAAAGGAATGAGGTAGATCTAAATCAGAGGGAGTAAAGTTGTCTTAAGACCTGCAATCTTTCGAAATCCATATAGACCAGCAATAAATTGAACACAATTAGTGGTGAAAAAATGAATTAAAAAAATAGTTATCTATCTATATTATTCGTTAAAAATGGGTAGAATAATAAACTTTTAAAAACGAATCAAATATGGATAAGATTCATATTATCCACTTAAAAATGGATAGTCAATAGATAACCAATGATTTAACTTTTACATTTGGAAAGGCATAAATTGGGGATTCATGAAGTATGGGAGACTGAGAATGCTTCCAAATTCAAATTCAAGAAGCTATAATATGGATATCTATATTGTCCGCCGATTAATCCATTTTCTATCCATATATATTAAAGAGTCCAGCCGAATATTTTATCTGTTTTTACATTATCCGTTTTTGACCCATCCATATATCTCACCCGACCCGCCCGTTTGCCATTCCTAAACACAATTAATGAAAGCAAAATTTTTTATGTGTAGGCGGTCTGATAAAAATTACTCACATTTGATATTTACACCAAATCAATAAATATATGATATGTGTTTGCACATAGACTATTAGACCAGTTAACTATGATAAGTTCATAATGTTTAGTTTAATTCGGGTGCAGATAAGTATTTAATGATACCAACTAATTAGGATTAAGATTTAATCACGACGGTATATTTATATTAAGTTCAGTAATTATCATAAATCTTTTTAGTTTTCTCAGGATTTTTATTTTAGAAAGGAACCTTTAATATAAAAGAATAACTCAAGTTATTAAGTATTGGAATGATAAGTATGGACGTCATCATATCGATCCGTAAGGTTCTACTAGACACTTTTTCATGACTTGTAGAACCTATGAACCTAGAGCTCTGATACCACCTTGTCACGACCCAAAATCCAACTAGTCGTGATGGCACATAACCCAACCCACTAGGTAAGTCAACTTTTAATTATCCAATTTCAATAACAATTATTAAAGCAATTTAAGTAAATAATTATCTTAACCTTATATATTCCCCAACAATTGGTAGTACAAATTATGAGCTTCTAAGAATAGAGTATACAAAGTGGAAATAAAATAATTACATAGTCTGTTTGAATAATACATAAACAGAGCTTTTATAAATCTAAGGCTACCATAAACAAGAGGTAGTTACAACAGGAAGGCTGGTACATCTTCAAATCCCGCAACCATCGAGCACATCAACAACAACAGCCAACATCTGCACGCAATGTGAAGAAGTGTAGTATCAGTACAACCAACCCCATGTACTGAGTAAATAACAAACCTAGCCTTAGGTTGAAAGTAGTGACGAGCTTCTACCAAGGTCGGGTCCAAAACTACTAGTCCATAACAGTCCATAAAAACATAAAGCAAATAATACCAGAAGTAACTCAGAGATAAAATGCTCAGCTAAATCATGATTTCAAAAATAATAGTTCTTCCTTTCAAGTGCATCAGTGAAAAACCCAAATCGTTTACCGAAATTTCCAAAAATATGAATAAGTTTGAAAGCAATAATTTCCCAAAATTCTTTCAATAATAAATGATATGTTTCATTTTCTTTCCAGATAACCCGTGTAAAACAAATGCATCACTATGCCCATCTGTCAACATGTGTGAGAAATCATCAATAATGTGATACCGTACAACAAGAGAAAAATACATCTTTATGCATATATGTCATGTGTACATGTCAATGCAATGTATCTCAGAGATTGTACTCATGTACTCACACTCTCAGAATACTCAATCTCACTGTCTCGCATTCTCTCTCACTATGCTCAGCACACTCAATCACTCAGCGCTATATAATACCTGTTACGGCGTGCAGTCCGATCCCTGTTTATAGTCGACTGCGCTTACTGGGGGTGTGTACAGCCTCATGAGGGGCTCCTATAGCCCAAGTGCTATAAGCACGGACAACTCACGTGCTGCACGGACAACTCACATGCTATAATATCTTATCTGGATCCGCACGGTCAACTCACGTGCTAAAATAATATCTGGATCTGCACGGTCAACTCACGTGCAATAGTATAATATATGTATCCGCACGGCCAACTCACGTATTGCACGGCCAACTCACGTGAATATAGTATAATATATATATATATATATATATATATATATATATATATATATATATATATATATATATATAAAAGCTAACATGACCTGCTGCGGGCGGGCAACCCCGATCCACATAATAATCCTCACAATCAGGCCCTCGGTCTCTTTCAGTCATCAATCTCTCTAGTCTCTCTCTCATGGGCTTACAATATCATGAAAATAGCCCAAAAATAATGATATGATGTATCAATAAATAATAATAGAGACTGAGATATGATATATAATGACATGAATATGACTGAGTATAATTTTTAATTTAAAAAAAATAATTCACAGCAATATGACCTCTGTGGGTCCCAATAATACTGGCACATAGCCTCAGCATGATTTTTAATATACATTTTAACTCAATTTTTTTAACACATAAAATCGCATGGAAAATGCCAAGATTATTTAACTACAAAATTCCACAGAAAGAATTATGTCACAATTTCTATAGTGCACGCCCACACGCCCGCCACCTAGCACGTGCGTCACCTCCCAACAATTCACATAATACATATATTCAGGGTTCATACCCTCAGCTCCAAGATTAGAAGAGTTACTTACCTCGAACAAACCAAATCCAATGTCGAGCAAGCTAAGCAATGCTCTAGAAATTTCATTATGCGCGTATAACTTCCAAACGGCGCGAATCTAGTCACAATTAATTTGATTCAGCTCACTAAAATTATAAGAATTAATTCCATATCAAAATACTAATATTTATTAAAAATCAGAAATTACGCCCCAAAAATCATCCGTGGGGCCCACGTCTCGGAATCCGATAAAACTCATAAAATTCGAACCCTCATTCAACCACGAGTCCAACCATACCAAAATTACTCAAATCCGACCACAACTCGGCCTTCAAATTCTCAATTAAAGTCTATGAATTTTTCTACTATTTTCAACTCAAAACACTAATTTGTTGATAAAAACAATAATAGATTCGTATAATTTAACCAAAACCAAGTTAGAATCACTTAACCCCATCCATATGGTGAAAATCGCCTCAAAACTCGCTTCAATTCGAGCTCCATAGCTCTAAATGTGTTAAAATGGCCGAAACCTCAAAATATATCTTTTGTCTAGGCATTTACTCTTCGCGATCGCGGAAAAAATGCTTCGCGATCGCAAAGCACAAAAATTTTCAGCCCAAAATTTGCCTTTCGCGATCGCGAAGAACAAATTCCCAGCACTTTCAGACAGCCTCTAGTGTAATAATCATAACTTTTTGTACAAAACTCTAAATTGCAAATGGTTTAACTTTATGAAAACGAGACACCAAGAGCTATAACTTACATTTGTTGCTTATCTCCCAATTCTTTATATATTGCGAGATATAATCTTCCATAGTCAGCCCTGTGCAACAGAGATTTCCAAACTCTTCCCGAATAGCCTATAGTGTATTTATCATAACTTTTTGTACACAATTCCAAATGATAAATGGTTTATATTTCTGAAACCTAGACACAAAGGGCTACAACTTTCATTTTTGGATCATCTCCAAATTCTATATTGATTACGAGATATAAGCTTCCAAAGTTGGGTTAGTGCAGCAGGAGTTTCCTCTACGCGATCGCGAAAAGTCTTCCGTGATCGCGATTCACAATGCCCAAACAGCAAAATTGCTCTTCGCGATCGCGATCACGATGCATACCTCTGTGGCCAAAAACCAGCAACTAAGAATGGCCTAGAAATGGTCTGAAACCACCCCGAAACTCACCCGAGCCCCTCGGGACCTCAATCAAATATACCAATAGGTCCTAAAACATCATACGAACTTAGTCGAAGCCTCAAATCACATCAAACAACGCTAAAACCACGAATCATGCCCCAATTCAAGCCTAATGAACTTTGAACTTTCAAATTCTATATCTTGTGCCGAAATACATCAAATCAATCCGGAATGACTTCAAATTTTGCACACAAGTCATAAATGACATAACAAAGCTATTCCAATTTTCAGAACTGGATTCCGACCTCGATATCAAAAAGTCAACCCCCCGGTCAAACTTCCCAATAATTCAACTTTCGGCATTTCAAGCCTAATTCCACTACAGACCTCTAAATAATTTTTCGGACACGCTCCTAAGTCCAAAATTACCATACAGAGCTATTGGAATCCTCAGAATTAAATTCCGAGGTCGTTTACACATAAGTCGACATCCAGTCACTATTTTAACTTAAACTTTAAACCTTGAAACTAAGTGTTCCAATTCATTCCAAAACCTCACCGGACCGGAACCAAATGCCCCGGCAAGTGACACAACAACTGTAAAGCCCAATTTGAGCAGTAAATGGGGAAACATGGTTGTAATACTCAAATCGACCAGTTTCTCCCCCACTTAAACATACGTTCGTCCTCGAACGTGCCAAGAGTTATTTCCAAGCCATCA
This sequence comes from Nicotiana tabacum, assembly GCF_000715075.1. Taxonomy (NCBI): domain Eukaryota; kingdom Viridiplantae; phylum Streptophyta; class Magnoliopsida; order Solanales; family Solanaceae; genus Nicotiana; species Nicotiana tabacum. The sequence continues at coordinate 23,245,707 of NC_134094.1, read as the reverse complement.
AATCACTGTTCCATCTTACCACACATGTACTCGGGGTGAACCCACGTTACCTTATTCCATATGAGCTTGACAACATAATACAACTGAAATCATTGATTTAACTTTAGCCCATAAACCTTGGAATTTAATTTCTAACCTTTAGAATTTCTTTCAAGACACGAATCTTATATTTACACCATGTATGAGTTTGAACAAGCTGTATCAAGCCATAACCATAACCATTGGTTATAATAAAAGAAACACGCGAAATTTCATGATCACTTACCAGATCAACAAGTCATGGAGCTCTCTCGCCCCAACCAGAACCGTAATCACTTTCTGAGCCGACTTTCAATATTATACTCCCCAATATACCAAAATTAAACCTGATAGTACCCATTCCAGGTCCAATGGCCTTATATTACTAAACATAATTGTTCCACAGACATACCGTACCAATATAACCCAGAGACACAACCTCGTGCCATCCGTGCACCAATACGCAACAATTCAAATGTACCTAGTCATAGAAAATGACTCAAATTAGAGAACTGCCCTACCAGATTAACAAGTAGTGCCACAACGAAACGCTGAAAATTTATCATACACCGTAGAACCATCACCCGATTCTAACACAAGGTTCATATTATATACCCCGAGCCACCCTGCTCCAAATTAATAACGACAGAGAAGCAAATGACAAAAATGCCACACAAAACCTGAAAGGACATAACCATTACGCTATCGCTCATACAATACCCAAATACTCATCACGCTCAAATTCTGCTATAAGGCTTAAATAGAACCGCACTATCTGTGCACATAACCAATGAATCACAATTTCTCGTAGCATAAAGGAGTAACTCACAGATCATTTCAGAACACGAATAAGTTCAACATCAACCGAATGACACGTCCCTCAACAATAGCAGTATGGAGCCAACCATCCCGGCTCGGTGTAGAATACACATCCTAATTGGGCCTATCAATGGACCCCCAAATCACTCTGGTTACTCACAAATAGATAAAAATCCCTCCGAAAATCCATAATGACTGAATCATAATACATTCTATCATCTGGCTAGCTCCGACCACAACTTCACAGTCCACAACCATTAAATAATTTGTTCCTGACAACTCCTAGTCTCCAAATCCATAGAACACACGCACCACCATTTCTGGTCCTATCTCCACCGCCCGAATGTCTAAAACTTTTCTCATACATGATCATCCCACGAGAAATACTTTAAAAGTTCTTCCGTGCCACTTGGCAAAGTTTGAATATCAGCAGTCTATCAACCATGTGAGTACCGCAATACTAATTAAACATCTGTAAGTCAAAATACAATGCGCCTTCTGAAATACGCACCCTTTTCATACAACACCAAGTAGTAATCGTATTCATCTAGTCATTTGGAACTGCCCATGTTGTCTAAGAATTCATGACCATTCTTCCCAAACTTCGTTACCTTCCTTCAAGACTGAACTGCCACCTTGTACATGTAAATCTAACTTTCGCACAACACATAACATCTATCTTGCCATCACGTGAAAAGTACAAGAATCTCATTATCAACTCTGGTCACCAGCAAATTATATATCCTGTTAGTTAGAAATATTTATCTTGCTTCCTTCCAAGAGGAAATCACAATACACAACACGTTTCTCACACTAGTAGAAAATATCCGGTTCAAACCATGGTAGAAACCATCAAGAACAGTTTAAAATCCATTTGCAGATAACCAAGCTATTAGAACTAAATTCCTCTAACTCGACCAAACCACGTAGGTCACAAAACCCAAAGAATATTACCACCAAAATATCTGTAGAGTCTCACCACATCAAAATTACCCATATAAATACCACAACCGAAACACCCACTCTGAGAATACCTTATTTGAGTCTAAGGCCATTTCATTCACCTTCCTGGTACCAAAATATAAAATCCATAATGATAAACAAAAATGCCACAAGTCTCGACACTATCCAACTTAAATCTCAGATTTTATCCATACAAAAGTCCGGAGAAATTCTCAATTGCTATATAAAATTCTCAAACCCACTAGAATATTCTCGGGAGTCACCCACTTTGCTCAAATCTAATTGCACCGCTCATATGGGTCAAAAGACACGTGCTCCATTAGCACAACAACACTCAAAGAAGTAACTCTACTTTAATACCCCCAATCAAATTCATACTCCGTGCGTACTACATATTTTGAAAATAACAACTCACTCATCCCATGATTTTCACATACTCATAAAGTACAATATAACCCATATCCAAGAATTCGTTTACTCAAGTCATTCTCGAACTCCATCTCTGCAATTCATAACTAATCCACAAGTATTCCTCAGACCAAAACTAAAATTTAATATATAACCATGAAATTAAGCCGTCTGCAGTAGGCTCCCCCACTTGGCTCAAAGCTATAAATTTAAACACTTCATAACTCACAATATCCATACTCTACTACTACCCTAATACTTCCGTCAGTTCAACAAAAAATTCTTCTCAAGCTCATACAACGCCAACCATAAAAATACCCCAAATCATCTGCTAAGTTCGCAATCATTCTCTTGACACTCAAGTCAACTTTCTCAGCCAGATTCAAATTCAAATCTTCACACATACGCCCTGCTGGCGGAAAAGTAACTCTCCACTCACATATAAGGAACACACCTATGTAGATTACTCTATAGAAGATAACCCACCCCCTAGCCTCAAATTGGCATCTTGTTATATCTTTTCGCAGTCACAATTACTATGCAATCACTTAGTCAATTTGAGTTCAAACTCATTACCCAGACATGAGAATTTAATTTTTCCCAAAATTTAACAATATGAAAGATCCTTCAAAACATTCATACTAGAGACTGTACGTCACATTAAAACGAAAATCAAGCACCCAATGGCCATTTCTTTACATTTCAAGGAAACACTTCTCTTCACATTCAAATTGTCTTAACACATCCCGCAGTCACATCATACCCATCATACTGCCATTCTACTGCTTATCGAGCCACAAATTCCACTGTAGGGTCATTATCGGACATATGAGTCCAATTGTACAAGTTATAACTAAAGCAGCCGAGCTTAAACTGCGGTCTAACCATGGCCTCAAGTCCTCCAGACTGGCCCATCACCAAAACATAGAATTCACATCTCGTACATCATCCCTGAAATCACAAGCCGGCGATACACAACTGATATTGAGCGCTCATGTGTGCATATGAATACGTGGAAGGAATTCAAAGAGTTATGTCCCAAGATGAATCAATCCCGCACGATAAGAAAAGAAAGATGGGAAGTATATATCTTAAATGCCCTGTAGCCTCTCAAAGATAAGTATGGACGTCATCATACCGATCCGCAAGACTCAACTAGACACTTGCTCATGACTTGTAGAACCTATGAACCTAGAGCTCTGATACCACCTTGTCATGACCCAAAATCCAACTAGTCGTGATGGCACCTAACCCAACCCGCTACGTAAGCCAACTTTCAATTATCCAATTCCAATAACAATTATTAAAGCATTTTAAGTAAATAATTATCTTAACCTTATACATTCCCCAAGAACTGGTAGTACAAATCATGAGTTTCTAAGAATAGAGTATACAAAGCGAAAATAAAATAATTACATAGTCTGTTTGAATAATACATAAATAGAGCTTTTATAAATCTAAGGCTACCATGAATAAGAGGTAGCTACAACAGGAACGCTGGTACATCTTCAAATCCTGCAACTATCGAGCACATCAACAACAACAACCAACATTTGCACGCAATGTGAAGAAGTATTGTATCAGTACAACCGACCCCATGTACTGAGTAAGTAACAAACCTAGCCTTAGGTTGAAAGTAGTGACGAACTTCTACCAAGGTCGGGTCCAAAACTACTAGTCCACAACAGTCCATAAAAACATAAAGCAAATAATACCAAACGTAACTCAGAGATAAAATGCTCAGCTAAATCATGATTTCAAAAATAATAGTTCTTCCTTTCAAGTGCATCAGTGAAAAACCCAAATAGTTTACCGAAATTTCCAAAAATATGAATAAGTTTGAAAGCAATAATTTTTCCAAAATTCTTTCAATAATAAATGATATGTTTCATTTTCTTTCCAGATAACCCGTGTAAAACAAATGCATCACTATGCCCATCTGTCAATATGTGTGAGAAATCATGAATAATGTGATACCGTACAGCATGAGGAAAACACATCTCTATGCATATATGTCATGTGTGCATGTCAATGCAATGTATCTCAGAGATTGTACTCATGTACTCACACTCTCAGAGTACTCAATCTCACTGTCTCGCATTCTCTCTCACTATGCTCAGCACACTCAATCACTCAGCGGTATACAATACCTGTTGCGGCGTGCAGCCCGATCCCCGTTTATAGTCGACTGCGCTCACTGGGGGGTGTGTACAGACTCATGAGGGGCTCCTACAGCCCAAGCGCTATAAGCACGGACAACTCACGTGCTGCACGGACAACTCACGCACTATAATATCATATATGGATCCGCACGGACAACTCACATGCTATAATAATATCTGGATCCGCACGGCCAACTCACATGTTGCACGGCCAACTCACGTGCAATAGTATAATATATGTATCCACACGGCCAACTCACGTGCAATAGTATAATATATGTATCCGCACGGCCAACTCACGTGCTGCACGGTCAACTCATGTGTAATAGTATAATATATATAAAGCCAATATGGCTTGGTGCGGGCGGGCAACCCCGATCCACCTAATAATCCTCACAATCAGGCCCTCGGCCTCTTTCAGTCATCAATCTCTCCAGTCTCTCTCTCATGGGCTCACAATGTCATGAAGCCCAAAAATGATGATATAATGTATCAATAAACAATAACAGAGACTGAGATATGATATGTAATGACATGAATATGACTGAGTATAATTTTCAATTTAAAATAAATAATTCACAGCAATATGACCTCTGTGGGTCCCAATAGTACTGGCACATAGCCTCAACATGATTTTTAATATGCTTTTCAGCTCAATTTCGTTAACACATAAAACCGCATGGAAAATGCCAAGATTATTTAACTACAAAATTTCACAAAAATAATTATGTCACAATTTCTATAGTGCACGCCCGTCACCTAGCATGTGCGTCACCTCCCAACAATTCACATAATATATATATTCAGGGTTCATACCCTCAGCTCCAAGATTAGAAGAGTTACTTACCTCGAACAAGCCAAATCCAGTGTCGAGCAAGCTAAGCAATGCTCCAGAAATTCCATTATGCGCGTATAACTTCCAAAAGGCTCGAATCTAGTCATAATTAATTTGATTCAGCTCACAAAAATTATAAGAATTAATTTCATATCAAAATACTAATATTTTCCAAAAATCAGAAATTACGCCCTAAAAATCACCCGTGAGGCCCACATCTCGGAATCCGATAAAACTCACAAAATCCGAACCCTCATTCAACCACGAGTCTAACCATACCAAAATTACTCAAATCCGACCACAACTCGGCCTTCAAATCCTCAATTAAAGTCTATGAATTTTTCTACTATTTTCAACCCCAAACACTAATTTGTTGATAAAAACAATAATAGATTCATATAATTTAACCAAAACCAAGTTAGAATCACTTAACCCCATCTATATGGTGAAAATCGCCTCAAAACTCGCTTCAATCCGAGCTCCATAGCTCCAAATGTGTTAAAATGGCCGAAACCTCAAAATATATCTTCTGTCCAGGCATTTACTCTTCGCGATCGCGAAGCACAAAAATTTTAGCCCAAAATTTGCCTTTCGCGATCGCGAAGAACAAATTTCCAGCACTTCCACACAACCTCTAGTATAATGGTCATAACATTTTGTACAAAACTCCAAATTGCAAATGGTTTAATTTTCTTAAAACTAGACATCAAGGGCTATAACTTACATGTGTTGCTCATCTCCCAATTCTTTAGATATTGCGAGATATAATCTTCCAAAAGTAGCCATGTGCAATATTGATTTCCAAACTCTTCCCGGACAGCCTATAGTATATCTACCATAACTTTTTCTACACAATTCCAAATGACAAAGGGTTTATATTTCTGAAAACTAGATACAAAGGGCTACACTTTCATTTTTGTATCATCTCCAAATTCCTTATAGATTACGAGATATAAGCTTCCAAAGTCGGGTCAGTGCAGCAGGGGTTTCCTCTACGCGATCGCGAAAAGGCTTCCGCGATCGCGATTCACAGTGCCCAAACAAAAAAATTGCTCTTCGCGATCGCGACCATTTGTCCGCGATCGCGATGCATACCTCTGTGGCAAAAAACCAGCGACTAAGAATGGCCTAGAAAATGGTCTGAAACCACCCCGAAACTCACCCGAGCCCCTCGAGACCTCAACCAAATATACCAACAAGTCCTAAAATATCATACGAACTTAGTCGAAGCCTCGAATCACATCAAACAATGCTAAAACCACGAATCATGCCCCATTTCAAGCCTAATGAACTTTGAACTTTCAAATTCTATATCTTGTGCTGAAATACATCAAATCAATCCAAAATGACTTCAAATTTTGCACACAAGTCATAAATGATATAACGAAGCTATTCCAATTTCCAGAATCGGATTCCGACCTCGATATCAAAAAGTCAACCTCCCGGTCAAACTTCCCAAAAATTCACCTTTCGGCATTTCAAGCCTAATTCCACTACGAACCTCCAAATAATTTTTCGGACACGCTCCTAAGTCCAAAATCACCATATGGAGCTATTGGAATCATTAGAATTATATTCTGAGGTCGTTTACACATAAGTCGACATCCGGTCACTATTTTAACTTAAGCTTTAAACCTTGGAACTAAGTGTTCCAATTCATTCCAAAACCTCACCGGACCCGAACCAAATGCCCCGGCAAGTCACACAACAACTGTAAAGCCCAATTTGGGTAGTAAATGGGAAAATGGAGTTGTAATACTCAAAACGATCGGTCGGGTTATTACACATTACCTGCTAGTTGGAGAATGAGACGTGATTATAGTTATTTTATTTGCTTGAATGTATTTGATTTTGATTTTTCAATGACCATACCGTGGAAGTAATTTTTTTTTCAAATGAAAAACCTATTTTTACTTTTTTAAAAATTACTTAAAAGCTCCAAAAAGTTAAAATAACTTTTAATACAAAACATAACTATATTCTACTGCAAGAAAAACCTTTTTAAAATTCAAACATAAACAAATACAGTAGCTATAGCTAATTGAATAAGGTTCGTATTTTCCTAATGAATTTCTGTTTCTATTGGTCTGAAATATGTTTGTCATCCTTTTGTAGGATTTGCGGTTCTAGGGTTTCTCTATGATAATAAAGAAACAGGCACATCAGTATATGGAGGGGGAAAACAAGAAATTCTTAATACTGCTGAATTTCCACTTTTCGACAAGGTAAACTCTACTTTCATCTTCATGAAGTTTTAAATGTGGTTAAATACAAAGGTCTATCTAAAGTTAATTAATTAAGTTATACGCACTGTCAGTGTAAAAGAATTACATTTTTAGGTTATTTTTACATGTTGTAATAAGTAATCTATCTTATTTTCAAGATTACAAATTCTACATGTTATAAAGGCTTACCTATAAATATCCTTTAGTTATACTGATAAAGTATATAACTTAACACAAATTGCTACGTATATGTTTTATTTAGTTTTGAATATTGAAGAATCTTATATATTGCCTCCATTCAAAAAAAATAATGAAGGGTTTGCTTGAATATGTCTTGGTTTTAATTAATTTGTAAGTTTGAACTCTTGTAATCATATAGTACTTCATATTTGAGGGTAATATAGTTTTAAAAATAGTTTAAATATAATATATTTCTTAAATAAAGATTAAAAATATGTTTTGACTAATTAAAAGTTAGATGTATTTAGTCATACTAGTCTTAAGGTACGCGCTTTGTGCGTGTACCTTATCTCTATGAATATAATTTTTTTTAAAGTTATGTAATTATTATATTAAAAATTTGTGTTTGTTTTATAATACAAAAAAAAAAAAGTTTGAGAATAATGATTGTTGATCATATTTAACTTATCTAATATAAAGGAAGAAACTCTATCCTCAATCATCTCAGTCAATATATACAATTTAAAATTTATTCTAATATTATAATTTTATTATTTCAATTTCACAAGTTATCATGCTTTCTTTTTTATTAAAATTTACTGAGTGCAAAAATGTACATTAGAAAGTCCTTTTTCATCTGAAATGACCTTCGAATGAGCGATGATTGGCTGTCGAAATTTTTTGCGGCCACTATTTTTTCAACGAATTATTTCTTGTTGTATTAGGGGGTTTCCGACATATATGATCGTCAGGATTCTGCATAATTTCAATAGTGTGTATTTTAATAAATTTGAAAATAATTCAAATTAACTTCACTAACAAAATAGAAAATTGAAGGGCCAGAATATTAAGTTATTGAAGGGATCTCATTCCCAACACTAGCAAATATGAGGTCTTCAACTCTAGGAAAAAATGGAAGAACCTTTTTCAGTTTGAAAAAAGTCAAAAGAGACAACATTGTTGATTATTTATAGAAATTTAATTATGCAAAAGTTCATACATATATGTTTGTTTAGAAAGAAGGTTTATTTCCAAGCGGGAGGATCCATGCAGAATATACATAAAAAGTAGAAAATTTTACGAGGAAGTCTCAAAAGAATCTCAGAGATAAAAGTGCTCAATATAATGTTGTTATTATTAATTTTTAACAAATCAATTTAATTTGACCATATCCATTAAACATTAGTTTCAATCTTGTTTCCCTATCTATATAAAGATTCCTAACCCTAAAAGGAATTAAAAATTCTCTTTTAGTTTTTGGATGCCTTGTTATTGTTTATCGTGTTGCCTTTACTAATGTTGAGTTAATATTTTCTTCGCCAATGTTGTTCTTATGGAAACAAAATTTATGCACTATAAGAATTTTATCAACTTGAAAAATAATTTAATTTGAAAAAGAATCGAATTGAATTCTTTTGCTTTTAGTTAATCTAAAAATACTTAACTATTTGTTCTTAACATTGAATAAATTAATTTATTTTTTGCCAAATTCTTAGTATTAGGTCATCCAAAATTTTAAATATTTAACTGCAATTATAGTTACTCAATAAAAATTCTATTTTCAAAGGATAAGAAAATCCATCTGACATTTTGCTTTAGATCTTTGTGTTTGTAGAAGCCATTTACTTGTGTCAGCCACTTCTCTCTATCTCTCTTTTAATTTTTTTAATAAAATCAACATTGTTTAACTTTGGCATTACGTTAGTTATTTTTTCTTTTTTTGGAACAAAATTTTCATATTCGTTATTCTCTTTCTTGGGTTCGGGAGGGATACATATGTAAAGACCTTGAGGTTTAAATTTTTCATAATCACTGTGAAATAAGAGACGAAGAGAAAATCAATTGATTGCTATATAGATGGCGCAAGTTGTTAAGTATTTTAGAAAGATTTTAAAGTCAAAAATATTAGGCTAAGGATTTATATAAAATGAAATCTTGATTTTGAGTTTCTAAATATTAGGAGTTTTACATATTTCAAAAAAAAAAAATTAATGATCAAATTAAATGTCCTAAATATTAGAATTTTAAATTCCTAATTATTAGGAACATAACTCAATTCACTACTTTGTCTAATATGAAATCTTTAAAGGGTAAATAAAGGTATTTATGCCTTTTAATATAATATAGATATAAATATAAATATAGATAGATAGAAAATTAAAAGAACAAGTTCATGAAAAATAAAACATTGGATACTAACTTTTTTTTTTACACTCTTCAATAGGGATATTAAAGAATGTCCGAACTATTATCTTATTCTTTTCCCCCCACTTTTTAACCTACTAAAATTTTGACCTCTTTAATAGGGTTATCAAATGATGAATTTTCTACATACTGATTTTAAAATCTTACTGATGGACTTTAAAATCTTTCTACTTAATGATTTTTTTATTTCTTGAAGTCAAAATGTTCGTAGTTAATATCCTACTAACCGATGTTCTTATTTTTTTTCTTTTTTAAGTACGAACATTTTGACCTCTTTAATAGGATATTAATTAATGAGTGTCTTATTTATGATCTTATTTTTTTTTCCCTTTTTAACCTACGAATTGGTTTGCCTTTTTGTTAGAGTATTAGGGATACTAATTAAAGGAGTTTCCTACTTCTTGCCTTCTTCTTAATTACTACTTATTCCTTTTCCTACGGTAATTTTGTTTTTCTAAAAAATATTTTATTTGTATTTACAATTTTATCCAATATAAAGTGTATTTAAAGAGGGTAAAAAAGACGAACGACATTTTGCTAAGGGTTTTCGTGCTTTTAATATAATATAGATAGATAGATATAGATATATCATACCAAAATAAAAATTTATGAATAACCAAGGGACCAAAAGTGTTATCATCTGTAATTTGTAAGTTTGGATCTGTGGTGAAGTATAATATAGGGATAATAGCACTTTTACTCCCTTGGTTATAATTTCATTTTGGTCTTTGTGATAGATGATTTAATACATTTGACCTTCGATTAGTTAAAATGTGTGCTTTTGGTCCATTTTACATTGAAAATTTGTAATATTTAGATTACTTTTAGGACTATATTACCTTCCAATTATTAAATATGAATTAGCAATACAAATTTGCAATGAATTGGTTTCAAATTTACTAATTCGTTAATCTTGTGAAGATTCACAAGCAGACGAATCAATAGTGCACAATTCAATTAATTAAAGCTTAGACATGCTTAATTAACTAGATGTCACAAAGGACCAAAAATGATACTTTATCTATATTACTGGGACTAAAAGTGAAATTTTTGTTTGTCTGAACACTGATGTGATGTTGTACTTAAATTAACAGGTTAAATTGAATGAAAAACATGAACATTGGTATGGCACTGACGAAAATAAAAGAGATGAAGATCTTTATTATTTTCTCAAAAAAGAAACAAAAGGAGGAGATATTACAGAGGAATTCGTTAAAATTTTAGTAGATTGGACTGGAGTTCCTGCAAAACAACGCTACGATCCCTTCCCAATATCAGATGATGAAACTAAAAAATCGGAAGTTGTGAAATCGGGCGAGAACCCGGGTGCTACCGCTGGACCACGAGAAGATCCCCGCTTTGTTCTTGAGGTAATTATTTATTCCGTTTCAAAAAGAATGAATGAGTTCAAAATACGAAAATTAATTTTTTTTTAACTTTTGATCTCGAGAATACGGATATTAATTTCTTAAACATTTTAACATGAAATTTAGATAATTAAAAATTATATAAATAGTACTAGTATAAAAAATTATACTCCATTTTTTGAAATTAAAAAACATTAAGATCTAGATAAATTATTTATTTTTTATATTAATTCAGATATTAATAATGTTAATATTTTTTTTGGTTTCTCACTCAGTATCCGCTATAACTTTGGGCCGGGGTATATAGGGATAAGGTCCATTAAAAGAGAAGTGTTGTATATATATAAAATAATGATTATAATATAAAACTGAATTACCACAAGTTTGAATCTCATTAGGGAATTGGGTTTCACCTTCTCCTACTAATTATGTGAAAAATAAAATTTAAAAATGATAAATTGATAATTAATTGTCAAGAACCAAATAGAAAAATATAAAAAATTCTAACAAAGATTATCTAGATCAAAATCACGTAAAATTATATATCAAAAGTTTTATCAAACACTATCGGGTTTGCTAATATTTTTACCAATATTTAATAAGTACGGAGTTTTTTTTTTCAAAAAATATTTTTATTATCCAACCAAACACCGAAAAATATTTTCTCAAAAAATACTTCCGAATAATAAATCATTTTCCTGAAAAATGACTTTCGTCCTGCCAAAACACACCCTTCAAAGTTTATACTATCATTTTTTTCCCCTTTGATTGCTTTCACCTTAGTCTTAAATTTTTTTTGTTAAATTTCATTTATTTTTATATCTTAAAATTTACTCTTATCTTTTCACCTATTTCCAGAATGCCATTGCTAGATTAGTTCGCTGAGAGTACATGGAACGGCTATATATCAGCAAGGTTAATATATCATTACCTTTATTGGTAGGAAAATATGTGTTTAATTAAACAATTTGCAACAAAGTTAATGATGTATTGCTCATATTGTGTAAATGTACTTGATATACAAATTATGAATAAATAATGTTGGTGACTCTTTATGTATTTTTCTTCCTTAGTTTTACCTTAGCTTCTAAACTATAAAAATGGGGTGAAAACTACAGTATAATAATTGGTAAGTTCGAAGTGAGAACCTTTAATTTTTATTGTAATTACTTTATTCAAAAACTCCGTATTCTCTAATCACCTAACTCCCCTCCAGGGCTAATCATATTATTTAAAGATGTAATTATTTAAAGTTTATAACTGAATTTTAAATACATATGAATTGCATCTGTAAAAGTGAAGCAGCACAATGACACTCCAATTTAAGATCTTAGTCTTCATTGACTTATTCATACGAATTAAACTGATTATTGATCGGCCAATCATCACTACCTCGATTCCAAATTAGTTATTAGTGTTAATTATGTGAATTATCCAAAATCACTACGCTAGATGATAAATCCACTCGTATAAGTGGGCATGTTCCTTTTTTCTCTTTTGATAATACTTATCTTTGAACCAACTTTCGACTAATTCAAGTGTTTAGTATGCAACTATTAGAATATATTTATAGGTTAGAGGTTCGAGCCATAGAAGCCGCCACTAATGTTTGTATCAGGGTAGACTGTCTACATTACACTCTTTGGGGTGCGGCCCTTCTGATGAAATAGGAGTAACTTCAAATGCATACAAGAAGGGGCTATAGTTGTAAATAGGAATGTAAACAATTAGTGGCTACTTAATTAATTCACACGTGTATAGTTAGTTAGGCGGTTAGAAGTATATCATATCTTTTTTATATAGTTGTGTTCTCATTTTACAGTGTAACCGATAATTCATTCTCAATCAAAAATTCTCTCTGTATATTTCTATTCTCTACTTCTTTGCATGAACTACACAATAGAGTTAGGGCTTGGCGTTGCCTCTAATATATAGAAATCATCATGGTATCAGAGCTTCGACTGTAATTGTGAGTCCGATTCGTTGATTGAAGTCGATTTATGTTGAATTCATTCCATTTAAGGGATTGATAATCTGTTGATGGAAAGGATTCTACAATGGCGGCAAAAACTGACCTAGAAATCACGCCATGTTTCTTCACCCATCGGACACGACAGGAGCTCCGATCATATCAATTCAGCTGACCGGCTCAAAAAATTAGTCTACCTAGAGTCGACCGATGCAAATCCATCTTTTCGAGAAGAACAAGCTAGGGTTAGTCGACGAAACTCTAAAAAGGAGGATTTTAATGAAGAGTTAGGTCATCAGTGGGATCGGTGCACTGCTATAGTCCTAGGTTGGATAATAAGCTCTGTGTAAATAGAGTTAATCACAGGGATTTTGTATGCAAAAGATGCGAGAACTAAGAATATTTGAGGGAACAATTTGATAAAGTTAACACTTCACGTATGTATCAATTACACAAGGCAGTTGCGACTATTACCCAAGGATCTGACAGTGTGTCAGACTATTTTTCGAAACTTAAAAGTCTGTGGGATAAATTTGATAGTATGGTTCCTCCACCATGTGACTATTCTAGATCTAAGATATTTTTTGAATTCATGCTAAAGCAAAAGGTTTTACAGTTTTTAATGGGACTTAATGAGAGTTATGAACAAGCACGAAGCCAGATTCTCATAACTAGGCCAATACCAAATATCAACAAAGCCTACTCTATGCTTGTTGAGAGGGAGAGTCAGAGATCAATAGCTAATGCTTCAATGATTGGAGAAGGAAATGATTTAACGGCCTTATTGGCTGGAAGAGGAGACAATTACCAGAAGCCTAAAAGAAATTGGAACTTGCAATGTGACTGCTGCAAGATGAAAGGCCACACAAAGGAAGGTTGCTACAAACAAATTGATTATCCTGCAGATTTTAAACACAAGAAGAAAGCGAATGGCAATACAGCCTATAATGTTCATATTGAGAATTGCAACCCAAACATTCTAGCTGGTGGTACTGACAGGACTGGGATTCCAAATAAGATGACTGCAGGGGATCTGCCAAAGGCACCTCAACTTACTGCTGAATAATACGATCATATCATGAAGATGCTCAACAAAGATCTACCTAAAGAGACTATGACCAACATGAAAGGTATAGCTCACTCTTTCATGACTAGGATAGAAAAGTGGATAATTGACACACGAGCAACTAACCATATAGTAGCCAACTTAGACATGTTAACTAACATTAAGACAGTTAGTTCAATGAAAGGTATAAAAGTACATCTACATAATGGTTATGTCATAATGGTGACACATATTGGTAGCTGCAAACTCACAGAAGTAGGGGAAGTGCAAGATGTATTGTATGTCCCTAATTTTTATCTGTTTCTAAGATAACCATGGATCTCCACTATTTTGTTTCTTTTCTACCCTGATTTTTGCTTGTTCCAGGCTCTCTCCACTGGGAAGGTGAAGGGGATTGGTAGAGAAAAGGATGGCCTTTACTGCTAGTTCCTAAAGCTTCTACTAGAACTGGACATAATGAGTAACTAGCAGCACAAGGACTTAATATGCAAGCAACCAAGGAGGATCTACTACTCCGGCATAAAATATTGGAACATGCATCTGGAGGGTCTATGAAAGAATTACTTGGGTACAAGTTAGAGGATTGTAAATCTATTGTAGAAAGTTGTGATGTTTGTCCACTAGCTAGACATGTACGATAGTTTTTTCCTATAAGCAGTAGCAAGTCTATTAAAGCCTTCCAATTATTACACTTAGATGTATGGGGACCCTATAGCACACCAACATTTGATGAAAATAAATATTTTCTTACAATTGTGGATGACTTTTCTCGTGTGACCTGGATATTCCATTTAAAACTAAAAGGTGATGTGATAAATGTTCTTAAATATTTCTTGAAGTAGATACAAACTCAATTTATTGGATTAGTACAGACTGTTAGATCTGACAACGGTGGTGAGTTTGTCAGCTCAGAAATGCAAGATTTGTTTAAGTCATTAGGTATAGTTCATCAAAGAACATGTTCTTATATACCTCAACAGAATGATGTAGCTAAAAGAAAGCACAAACACCTTCTAGAGGTTGCAAGGGAAATTAGATTTCAAGGGCATATTCCACTACATTTCTGGACATTGTATTTTAGTTGCAGCATATGTGATCAACAGATATCCATTACAAATACTTACTGAAAAGTCATCTTATGAGTTGCTATTTGGGAAGAAACTATTTGTCACTCATTTGAGGACAATTGGATGACTTTTCTATGCTAGTGCTATGCCAAGAACTGACAAGTTTGCAAGCATGGCAGTAAAGGCAGTTTTCATAGGATATTCTGGTATCACCAAAGGTTATGTGTTGTATGATTTGGAAATGCACATATTTTGTGTCAATAGAGATGTGATTTTCAGAGAGACTGTATTTCCATTCCAACTTAACAGGGATCCCTCAATACACCCATCCTTGGGATCCTTTCTAGATGAATTGCCTACTACTGGCAGTATAACATAAGATATGCCTAATGATACAACTTCTACTCATGTTACCACACCAACTTCTGATTCTGCAGAAGTTATTCACTCAAATGATGCTGGTGTATCTTATTCCACTCCTACTCCTACTACTGAACATACTCCACCTACAGTTTCAAATACTGTTGAAGTTGGTGAGGAGACTACTCTTTCTTTTGCAACAGACACTACAACCATTCCTCTGAGGAGGTCACATAGGGAATCTAAGGAACCAACTAGGATGACAGATTATGTCACTACAGAACTTATGGGAACTATGTCTTATATCCTATTGGTAACTATATTTCTTATGCCAGATTGTCAATTTTATATCAAGCTTATCTGAGTGTGTTATCTTCTATAGTGGAACTTAAGTCTTTTTAGGAAGCCTCTAAGGATAGGATATGGTTTGAAGCCACGCAAGCAGAAATTCAAGCACTGCAAGATAATAAGACCTGGGAACTGGTTTCCTTACCTCAAGGGAAGAAGCTAATTGTTTGTAAATGGGTATACAAGGTAAAACTCAAAGCTGATGGTAAAGTAGAAAGGTTTAAGGCACAACTTGTTGCTAAGAGTTATAACCAAAGAGAGGGTCTTGATTACCATGAGACTTTCTCTCCAGTGGTTAAGATTGCAACAATCAGAACTATTCTTTCTCTTGTTGTAGTACATAGTTGGGTAGTCCATCAATTGGATGCCTATAATGCTTTTCTCCAAGGAGATTTGCATGATGAGGTCTACATGGAGTTGCCTCAGGGTTTTACAAGCTAGGGGGAGTCTGGTGTGGTATGAAGACATGTAAAATCTTTTTATGGTTTTAAGCAGGCAAGTAGACAATGAAACTTAAAGCTGAAAGAAGCTTTGTTGCAGTCTCACTTTTAACAAAGCAGCCTAGACCATTCACTATTCATCAAACAATATGGCACTAACATTGTAGTGATACTTGTATATGGGGATGATATGTTGGTCACAGGAAATAATTTGCAACTCATTGAATATACTAAAGCAACCTTACATCAAGCATTCAAATTTAAAGACTTAGGAAAATTGAAATTCTTCCCTGAGATGGAGTTCGGCAGGTCCAACAAAGGCATACTATTCAATCAAAGGAAATATGCACTGGAAATTATATCAGAATTGGGACTTAGTGGTGCCAAACCAGATTGGGCTCCTTTGGAAACCAATGTGAAACTAATATCTCCATAGATTGATAGGTTGGCAGGAACATCAGAAGATCAACTACTTGAGAATGCAGGGGAATACCAGAGGCTTATTGGGAAATTGTTATATCTAACCATGATTAGGCCTGACATTTCCTTCTCAGTTCTGACCCTCAGTCAGTTCCTATAACAGCCTTAGAGATCTCATTGGGATGCAACAATGAGAGTGGTAAGGTATGTTAAAAGGGAGTCAGGACTGAGGATACTATTGAGCAGCTAGAGCTCAAACCAGCTGAAGGTCTTTTGTGATACAGACTGTGTATCATGTACTAACACTAGGAAATCAGTGCAGGATACTTGGTCAAGTATGGAGACCCCTTAGTCTCGTGAAAATCCAAAAAACAAAATATAGTCCCAAAAAGTTCGACTGAAGCTGAGTATAGGAGAATGGCCAGTGTTGTTTCTGAGGTTGTATGGTTAACAACTTTATTAAAGAAGTTGGGAACATAAGTTGAGCAACCAATTATTGTGTATAGTGACAACAAAACTGCATTACAAATTACAGCCAACCCAGTGTTCCATAAGAGAACAAAGCATATAGAAATTGATTGTCACTTCATTAAACAAAAGATTCAAGAAGGACCTGTAAAAATACAACATGCGGGATTAAGAGATCAAGAAGCAGACATATTAACGAAAGGTATGGGAAGGCCACAACATGAGTATTTGATTGGTAAGCTAAGTGTGCTAAATGTATTTGCACCCACTAGCTTGAGGAGGGGGGGGTGATGAAATAGGAGTAACCTGAAATGCATACACGAAGGGGCTATAGTTGTAAATATGAGTGTAGACAATTAGTGGCTACTTAATTTATTCACACGTGTACAGTTAGTTAGGTGGTTAGAAGTGTATCATATTTTCTTTATATAGTTGTGTTCTCATTTTACAATGTAACCAATAATTTATTCTCAATATAAAAATTCTCTCTCTACATTTTTGTTATCTACTTCTTTGCATGAGCTACACGATAGAGTTAGGGCTTGGCATTGCCTCTAATCTGTAGAAATCATCATGGTATCAGAGCTTTGACTGCAATTGCGAGTCCGATTCATCGATCGAAGTCGATTTGTGTTGAATTCACTACATTTCAGAGGTTGATAATCTATGGATCTTGCCCGAAGCATTTATATTGAGGGATCTATTTTTCCTGGGCATGGATCTTGCCCGAAGCATTTATATTGAGGGATGGATTTTCTCTGGACATGGATCTTGTCTGAATCATTGATATTTGGGGATGGATCTTCCCCTGGGCTGGATTGGCCTTATACAGTACTGAGTGACTGACTGTCAGTTGATGGGTATATATGTGGGATGAATCTTCCCTGGACTGGATTGGACATATGCAGTACTACGTAATTGACTAAATTGAGATTGTGAGTGCACGAGTTTTTTCACAAAGGCGCATCACATACAACATGTACATTGGCATGTATATATAGAGATGTAACATTCCTCATATCATTCATAATTGATCTATTTTATTTGTACTGAGTTTACTAGTTGAACTTGAAAGCATGCGTATATTTCTGTACTGTTATTTCTATACCGGACTGTACCTGCTGAGCTCGTCACTACTTTCAGCCCAAAGGTTAGTCTTGTTACTTATTGAGTTGGTTGTACTCATACTACACCCTGCACCTCATGTGCAAATCCAGGTGCTCCCGGATACGACGGCTGTTAGATTTCGGAGTTATTTTGTTGGAGAATATCATGGTAGCTTCTTGGCATCCGCGGACCTTGACTCTCTTTCCTTTCAGTTATTGTACTGTTCTATGCTTTCATACAGTGTTTTTATCAGTCAAACTTTATTATTATTTAGATGCTCATGTACTTTGTGACACCGAATTTTGGGAGTGTATTTATATCCAGTATTTGTTGGATTTTCTCTTAAATTTAATTATTATGTTTTCAGTATTTAAAAGAAATAGTGGGTTATTGATGCTGTCAGCTTGCCTAGTATTGAGATAGACAAAATCACGACATGTGTGATTTTTGGGTCATGACACCGTTACAAGAAAGTGTTAATTTTCTTTTCGGTTAGCCTCAATCTTTGAAACTTACATGTCGTATAAGGTTTTTAAATTTCTCTATATGAGGTCCTAAATACGCTGGACGTAAGCCTTTATTTTTTAAGCCTTTATTAAAATTTAATGTTATATTATTTAAATAAGAAATAAATTTATGTAAAGTACAACCTTTAAACTCCTAAATAGGAAAGTAAATTTTCAGTTCATTTTAAAATCCTAAATATTAGGAAAGTATCTTAAATTATGATTTTATCTAATATGAGATCTATTTTAAAGGGCAAAAAAGACAAACAAAATTTTGCTAAATGCCTTCGTGCTTGTCACGACCCAAAATTCTAACCTGTCGTAATGGCACCTATCTCGATACTAGGCAAGCCAACAATCTCAATAAACCATAATTTCTTTTAAGTTTGAAAATATAATATTTAAACACAATCCACAAATCTCGCAAATACCGATACAAACACTCCCAAAACTTGGTGTCACTGGGTACATGAGCATCTAATATGAATACAAGTTTAGAAAATACGGTCCATAACAGTCTGAGACCAAATACAGTAAATAAGGAGATAGGGAAGGAGAGGCAAGGTCTGCGAAACACGGCACCTACCTCTGAATCTCCGAAAAGTCAACCGTGCGAAAGAATCAACACCCGCTATGTCCGGAAATAACTGGATCTGCACACGAAGTGTAGGGTATAGTATGAGTACAACCAACTCAGCAAGAAACAATAATAAATAAAGAACTAAAGATAGTGACGAGCTACACAATTATAGTTCATTTTCAGTTATTCCAGTAAATAATAGACATGCTTTCAAATCCGACAGCTTAAGTCAAATCAATTTTATACAGTTCAAGTTCATGTAATTCGGATATAAAATCTTTCAGAGATTTCACAACAATGACAGATAGCAATTAAGTGCAACAACAAATGAAAAGCAAGTACATCCTCTCAGGGCAATAGTCACTCAACTTGTCACAATGGCTCAACCACTCGACTCTGAGCCCTCAACACTCACACTTAATGGGTACCCGCGCTCACTTGGGGTGTACAGACTCCGGAGGGGCTTCTACAACCCAAGCGCTATAATCCGCATGGATAACTCACGTGTTATAATATCTCGCACGGATAACTCACGTGCTGCATGGACAACTCACGAGCTATAATATCCATACCTCACTGACAGGCCCTTGGCCTTACTTAGTCATCAACCTCTCTAGTCTCTCGGTCTCTCGAAAATCACAAAGATCAACCCAAACAAAGATAACATAGTGTATCAACAAAAATCAAGAAAGACTGAGATATGATACGCAAGTAAAATCATGACTGAGTACAAGACAGCAATTAGCAAATAATTCAACAAGTACGCGACCTCTGCGGGTCCCAAAAGTACTATCACATAGCCTAAGAATGATTTACAGTCAAATTTTATTAACACATAGAGAGCATATAGCTAACAACAAGTTATTCAACTTTATAGCTTCACGGGACGGACCAAGTCATAATCCCCTCGGTGCATGCCCGCATGCCCGTAACCTAGCATGTGCGTCACCTCCAAAATAATCACATGACACAAAATCCGGGATTTCATACCCTCAGGACCAGATTTAAAATTGTTACTTACCTCAAGCCGTGTAATTCTTTATTCTGCAATGTCTTTTTCTCATGAATTGGCCTCCAAACGCCTCGAATCTAGCCACAAATAATTCGATTCAGTTAATAAAATTTATTGGAATTAATTCCATAAGAAAATATTAATTTTCCATAAAAATCCAAAATTTAGTTCAAATATCGCCCGTGGGGCCCACATCTCGGATCCCGACAAAAGTTACAAAATCCGAAAGCCCATTCAACCACGAGTCTAACCATACCAATTTTACCAAAATCCGACCTCAACTCGACCCTCAAATCTTCAATTTAAACCAAGAGGGTTTTCTAAATTTTTCAACTTGATTCACCCAATAAATGATAAAAATAACCATGAATTCGGGTAATTTAACAATATTGAGTTAAGAACACTTACCCCATTATTTTTCTTGAAAATCTCCCAAAACTCGCCTCTTCCCGAGCTCCAATCCGTCAAAAATGAAGTCCTGTTTTCAGAACTTAAACTCTCTGCCCGGTCATTTGCTCTACGCGATCGCGAAGCACAGTTTTCCACTGCCCAGATTTAACCTTACGCGATCGCGAAGCACAGTTTTTCACTGCCCATATTTAACCCTACGTGATCGCGAACTTTTCCACCCGACGCAAAGCTCACTCTCACAGGCCTACGATCGCGGATTCGTCCACGCAAACGCGAAGCACAAAACGCGTGATCTCTATTTCTGCTCTACTTACTCTACGCGAACGCGACCTTCTTCACGCGTTCGCGAATAACAAACTCGCATAGATATGCGATCGCGTCCCTCTTCATGCGATCGCGAAGCATAAAATCATCACTGCCTCAAATAAGCTTACGCGATCGCGAATGAATCCCTACGATCGCGTACAAGGAAACCAGAACCTGTTGAAACCAGAACTTCAGCTATCAAGCCAAGTCCAAAAAATGATCCGTTAAGCATTTGAAACTCACCCGAGGCCCCCGGGACCTCAACTAAATACACCAAAAAGTCCTAAAACCTCATACGAACTTAGTGGAGTCTTCAAATCACATCAAACAACACTAAAAACACGAATCACACATAGATTCAAGCCCAATAAACTTTGAAACTTTCAATTTCTACAAATGACGCCGGAACCTATCAAATCACGTCCGATTGACCTCAAATTTTGCACATAAGTCATAAATGACATAAGGGGGGTATTTTAATTTTTAGAATTGGATTCTGACCCCGATATCAAAATGTCAACCCCCCGGTCAAACTTCCCAAAAAAATCAACTTTAGCCATTTCAAGCCTAATTCCTCTACCGACCTCCAAATAATTTTTTGGACACGCTCCTAAGTCTAAAATCACCATACAGAGATATTGGAATCATCATAATTAAATTCCGAGGTCGTTTACATATAAGTCAATATCCGATCAACTTTTCCAACTTAAGTTTTCAATTATGAGACTAAGTGTCTCGTTTCACTCTGAATTCCTTCCGTACCCGAACCAAGTAACCCGGTAAGTCATAAAATAACTGTAAAGCATAAATTGAGCAGTAAATTAGGGAATGGGGTTATAATACTCAAAATGACTGGCCGGGTCGTTACATTCTCCCTCTCTTAAACAAACGTTCGTACTCGAACGGGTTTAGAATCATACCTGGAGTCTCAAATAGGTGTGAATATTTGCTCCGCATCTCCCGCTCAATCTCCCAAGTAGTTTCTCTGACTGGCTGGACTCTCCATTGTACCTTCACTGATGCTATGTTCTTTGACCTCAACTTTCGAACTAGCCCGTCTAAAATAGTCACCAACTGCACTTCATAAGTCAAATTACCGTCCAGTTATACTGTACTGAAATCCAGAATATGAGATGGATCCCCGACATACTTTCGGAGTATGGATACATGGAACACTGGATGAACATCTGATAGACTAGGTGGCAAAGCAAGTTCATAAGCCACTTCCCCAATTTTCTTAAGTATCTCAAAAGGCCCAATATACCGAGGGCTTAACTTGCCCTTCTTCCCGAACCTCAACACACCCTTCATGGGTGAAATCTTGAGCAGAACCTTCTCCCCAACCATGTAAACAACATTACGAACCTTCTTGTCGGCATAACTCTTATGTCTAGACTGTGCCATGCGAAGCCGTTCCTGAATCACTTTGACCTTCTCTAAAGCATCTTGAACCAAGTCAGTACCCAATAGCCTAGCCTCACCCGTCTCCAATACAAAGCCTCATACGGAGCCATCTAAATGCTTGACTGGTAGCTATTATTATAAGCAAACTCCGCGAGTAGCAGAAATTGATCCCAAGAACCCCCAAAATCAATGACACAAGCACGTAGCATATCCTCTAATATCTGAATAGTGCGCTCGGACTGTCCGTTCGTCTGAGGATGGAATGTTGTACTCAATTGAACTTGTGTGCCCAATTCTCGCTAAACTGCTCTCCAAAAACGTGATGTAAACTGCGTGTCCCGATCTGAAATGATGGACACTGGCATACCATGTAGGCGAACAATCTCGCGGATATAAATCTCAGCCAACCACTCCGAAGAATAATTGGTACCAACTGGAATAAAATGCGCGGACTTAGTCAACCGATCTACAATCACCCAAACCGCATCAAACTTCCTCAAAGTCTGTGGAAGCCCAACTACAAAGTCCATGGTAATACGCTCCCATTTCCTCTCCGGAATTTCAAGCCTCTGAAGTAATCCTCCTGGTCTCTGATGCTCATACTTTACCTGTTAATAATTTAAACACCGAGCTACAAATCCAACTATATCTTTCTTCATTCGCCTCCACCAATAGTGTTGCCTCAAATCCTGATATATTTTTGCCGCACCTGGATGAATGGAGTGCCGCGAACTGTGAGCTTCCTGTAGAATGAACTCATGCAAACCATCTACATTAGGCACACATAGCCTGCCCTGCATCTGTAATACACCGTCATCTCTAATAGTGACTACCTTGGCATCACCATATTGAACTGTGTTCTTAAGGACAAGCAAATGTGGATCATCATACTAGCACTCTTTGATGCGATCATATAAAGAAGACCGAGAAATCACACAAGCCAAAACTCGATTCGGCTCGGAAACATCCAATCTAACAAACCGGTTGGCCAAGGCCTGAATATCCAAGGATTAAGGCCTCTCTGTTACTGGTAAGTATGCTAAGCTGCCCAAACTCTCCGCCTTATGACTCAAGGCATCGGCCACTACATTAGCCTTTTCGGGATGATAGAGAATGGTGATATCATAATCCTTAAGCAACTCTAACCACCTCTGTTTCCGCAAATTAAGATCTTTCTGTTTGAACAGATGTTGTACACTCCGGTGATCGGTATAAACCTCACAATGGACACCGTACAAATAGTGCCGCCAAATCTTTAAGGCATGAATAATAGCTGCTAACTCAAGGTCGTGGACTAAATAATTATTTTCATAAACCTTTAAATGTCTGGACGTATAGGCAATCACCCTACTGTCTTGTATCAACATTGCGCCGAGACCAATATGCGATGCGTCACAATACACAGTATAAGACTCTGAACCTGTAGGCAACACTAATACTGGAGCTGTAGTCAAAGTTGTTTTGAGCTTCTGAAAGATCTCTTGACATTCATCCAACCACCTGAATGGAGCACCCTTCTAGGTCAATTTAGTCATAGGATTTCGTCTAGACGAGAAACCCTCCACGAAGTGACGATAATAACCGGCCAAGCCGAGAAAACTTCGAATCTCAGTAACTGAAGATGGTCTGGGCCAACTCTTAACTGCCTCTATTTTCTTCGGATCTACCTTAATCCCTTCACTGGATACTATGTGTCCCAAGAATGCCACCGAACTAAGTCAGAACTCACACTTAGAGAATTTGGCATAAAGTCTTTCCTCTCTCAATCTTAGTAATACAATACCCAAGTGTTGTGCATGCTCCTCCTGGCTATGTGAGTACACCAGGATATCATCAATAAATACTACGACAAATGAATCAAGTTATGGATGGAATATAATATTCATCAAGTGCATAAATGTTGTTGGGGCATTGGTTAGCCCAAAAGACATCACAAGAAATTCATAGTGGCCATAACGAGTTCTGAACGCCGTCTTTAGAATATCCGAATCCCGAATTTTCAACTGGTGATACCCAGATCTCAAATCAATTTTAGAGAACACCATCGTTCCCGGAAGCTGGTCAAATAAGTCATCAATACGCGGTAAGGGATATTTATTCTTGACTGTAACTTTGTTCAACTGCCTATAATCGATGCACATCCGCATAGTACCATCTTTCTTTTTCACAAACAGAACAGGTGCACCCCAAGGTGACACACTAGGCCTAATAAACCCCTTTTCAAGGAGTTCCTGAAGTTGCTCTTTCAATTCTTTTAACTCAGCTAGTGCCATATGATACGGAGGAATAGAAATGGGCTGAGTGCCCTGCACCAAGTCAATATCGAAATCAATATCCCTGTCGGATGGTATACCCGGCAGGTCTGCAGGAAATACATCCGGAAAGTCTCGCATGACCGGTACTGAATCAATAATTGGAGTATCTGCATCAACATCTCTCAAAAAGGCCAAATATGACAAACATCCCTTTCCCACCATACGTTGGGCCTTCAAATAAGAAATTACCCTGCTAGGAATAAAATTTAGAGAACCTCTCCATTCAACCTTTGGCAACCCCGGCATCGTCAACGGCACGGGTTTTGCGTGACAGTCCAGAATAGCATGATGATAATGCCCAACTATACCTTCTAAAAAGGACTAAGCGGTCGTTGCAAATATATTCTGGCTAATAAGTCCGGAGTCGAATCCCACAAGGAATTAACCTATCAAACACAGCTACTAGACTCGCACAAATTCACACAATCAATCTTCAGAAATATTTAAGTAACATATTGGGTTTTATTAACTAAATATTACGTAATGAAAATGTAATAATTAACAACTAACTACGAACAGGTTGTAAACAAGAATTGGAATGATCTAAGGTTGTGATTTCCCCTATTGTCGGAATCCTTTCCGCTACGTTTCCTATAAATTTGCCTAAGTCTTCTCTACCGATCATGAGCACTCTAACTGTCGTAACTCTCTCCCGAGTAATTACCATAATTTACTAGACATATTCTCCCAAATTACGCTAGCTGGCATTAAGTACAGCTCGCTCAGATCGCAACAAGGTTTCGTTATCCCTAATCCCACCTTTAAACCTCTGTATTGATCCCTCATATACGTTTAGGAGTGATGTTGTTCAACAACTACCTAAATATGCACTCTCTCCCGAGTAATACATACTAAATAGGCACAGCTGATTGAAGGGTCCTTCAATCAACCACAAGAATAATATAGTTGAACAAATAGAGAAAATACTACGGCAAATCTATATTAACGTAACAAGAAAATCATCCTTCAATAGGTTCCATCAAAACCCTAGATTAGGAACTTAGCTATTCATACTCATAGTAACAATATCCCAAATATTTTGCATAATTAAAATAGAGAGTAAAGATGAAAAGATGAAAAGATGTAGAAATAATGATTCTAACTCCAAGGGGTGATTCCACCAGCTCTTCTTGCCTCTAGCTGCCCAAAAACGTGGTTGCTGAAAGAACCCCCTTCCAAGTGGTGTTTTTAGATCTATTTATATGTGTAGAAGAAACCCTAAATGTGTGGGCCGAGTCTTAGTCTAACCCGGAACGAATTAAGTCTTCAAAAGTCAGATTGGACTTGGCCTCAGGCCTGGCGTCGCCAGCCTAACGCTTGGAATTTGGTTGGCCTCGCCAGGCTAAAGCCTGGTCCAGCCTTGCCTTAGGCTGGACTCGCCAGGCTAAAGCCTGGTCTAGCCTGGCCTTAGGCTGGCCTCACTAGGCTAAAGCCTGGTCCAGCCTGGCCTTTGGCTGGCCTCGCCAGGTCTCTCCTTTTCACTTTAAGTATCCATTTTGCTCTACTTTCATCTCCAATTCACCTACACATAAAATAGACTCCATTATGCAAAAATAAAGTGTAATTTATCATTAAAGCATGTAAAATTCAAGGCACATAATGTATGAAACTATGAAATTATAGCCACACATCAATACCCCACACTTAAACATTGCTCGTCCTCGAGCAATCAAACTACGCTTATAGATACGACCTTTTAAAGCAATTCTCCTAACTCATTACACCAAGAATTATTTTTTAAAATAGTTTAAGCATACAAGTGTGACATCCTCGCCTTAAGATTCGACTCACAAATACCATGCCTTATTCACAATTCACTTACTTACTCTAACATGGATGTCAACAACATTACCTTTCCTTTATGAATCACGTGCCCTCACACAACAAAAGAGATTAGTTCCACACACAATAAATTTTAAGACCGTAGGAACTCAAGATAGGAAGAATTCACTCGCTCTCAGAAATAACATTCATATGCTACAAAAGATGCACCATAGGCTTGCCCGTAGTGTAATACTCTACTAATCGAGTTCATTCAGTCTAAGATCAAGTAGGACTTTCATTGGTTGTAATGTAGGCTGCGGGTCGGGTAGGATACATTTTGGATATGAGTGACTACACCTCCCTTAAGAACTTTAATACATATACTTTAACACACATCCCATACTTATGTCAAACCATAACTTTCCACCTTCACTTCAATTTATATTCCCCATATTTCTTTAAGTATAATTACATTAAGAGTCGCCACTTTTCAAAGAATATTCTTTTTCCCAGCAATGCAACTATATATATATATTTTTTTTTTATTTTTTTTTTTCGATTCAAGCGGCTCTTACTTTTTTAAAACAGTTTACTTTTCTCCTTATTTCATTAGTTCCACTCAAAAACCAAACCAATCACCCCACACTTTAAGTTTTACAAAGTTCATAACAATTCGAGTGCTCATTAGAGGTGAAAAGGTTCAAATCTTGTAGTGTGGTTGCCAAAGAAATAGGATTACAGGCTCAAAGGGGTTAACTACATTACATAACTTTTAGGTGGGTAAACTATATAAATCTGGCTTAACAAAGAAACGTCTATATCACTTCTCAGACTGAACAAGACTACTATTTCGCTTTGCACACACAGGGCAAGTTCTAGATATCAAATGCAATGCACAGAATACATACAAAACTCACACACACATGGCACATAACTCACTCAGGATTGGTTTCATTGCGACACTCCAGTCAAAGCAGTTAAGCAAAATTAGGAATCTACGATTTAAGGTACTTATACGAGAGTCAAAAACTGAGCCTAAGCGTCACAACCATAATACTAACTATTCTCAAGGCATAACAAAGCTAAGAGATATTGCTACAATTAAATGCATAGCTTCGTGGTTCCTACTCCTAAAAATTAAAACTAACTACGCCCGGTTCAACTAAAAGCCCCTGGAAAAGAACCACGACCCAAAGAAAAACCAAGGGGGAATTACTACACTACCTGCACACGCACAAAAAAAATCTTTTTGGTATTTTCTTTTGACTTACTTCCCTCAAGAAAATTGTCTAGGAGATCCATCGTCGGGATGAATCTAATTTTTTTTTTTAGCCATATCAATTACTAAACTACTAAAACACATACTAAAACATTTAACACTAAATAACTAAATGACTAAAATTAACCATGTACAAGTCCCCACCCCACACTTAGATCATGCATTGTCCTCAGTACATGCACAAAATGACAAAACACGAAAAATGAGTAGGGTGTGAAGAAACTCCCTGATCAAGCAACCTCTTCATCCTCTGACGCTCTCCACTCCTCATCATGTTCGTCCTCCTCATCATCATCATCATCTCTCTCAGCTTCAAACTGCTCCGGTGTGTTGATATCCTCATCATTGGGTAGTCTGTATCCATCTCCTAACCCAACCAACTGCTGGGCATGATCATTGAGCGGGTACCGGTGCTCCAATTCAGTCCTCTCCTCAGATGTGGCCTGTCGACCTCCTATCCTTAGCTGCAAATCCATCATCCCATAGAGATGGGCCATAAAACTATCATCCCGAGCGTTGCGGTCGGTACTTGTCAATGATGTCATGGCAGTCTCTTCTTTCATTCAGAGGCTAGTGATGTCCGTTTATCATAGGGGCTGATCAATGGTGTGGTCAAACTCTGGATCCTCCTCAACCTCTTCGTGTCTTAAGTACTGAGTTAGAAAATTGGCAAATGGCATTCGATCGATCTTTTTACTCGTTCTGACTACAAACATCTGGTAGCGGATCAGATGACCCACATTTACCCTTTGACCCGTCATGAGGAAGTAGAGTACACGGGTCCTCTCACGGCTAATGAGTGTGTCATGATTGCATGGTAGGAGCCGTGCATTTATCAGTTTAAGCCACACTTGAGCCTCCGCCCTCATCTTCTTCTTGGGAAACCTCTTGTACCGATTAGTTATCTTATCCCGGACCCATGCTGCCATAGAATCGGCACCACAAAGCATGTGTCTCAACTCTCTGTCTGTGGGCCGGCGAATGAAGTTGTCCAATGGCTCCACAGGAACAGCCGGAGCACCTAAGAAGTTACATATGGCCGTAGGTGAAAAATCTATCAATCGTCCACGAATCGGCACCAGCTGTTCAGTACTCTGCGGATCAAACCCTGCATAGAATTCTCGTACTAAGTTGAGATTAATGTTCCCTGTGTTCTTGAATACATAGCTCAACCCCATATCCTGAATGCCCCTCCAAATTGCCGGATACTTCGCTTTCAAGCTGCATTCATTGATAGCTGCTTCCGGGTGTACATGTTTAGGCCTACAACTCCTGTACCAATCCTTGGTGTGTGGTGGTATGTTGTTGATGCCAAACTCCCATTGGCCTTGTGGTTGTTGACGCATAGCTGCTATAGCTACCACAGCTTGTACTCCACTTAGATTGGAGGTAGCTCCCCCCCCCCTTTCTCTTCTTTGGGGGAGGTGCTAAGGTCGCCTTTACTTTAGCCGGCACAGTGGAAGTAGCCTTGGCTTTGCCTGTGTATTTTCTGGGAGGCATCGTTGTTCCTACACAAATAAGCAGTAGTTAGATAAAACTGCATTACACATTACACACACAAAAAATTCTGACTTTCCGAGGTTACTCAGACTTCACCTCGTCTTTTCTTAATATTAGAATCAAAGAAGAATATATGGGCTACCCGCGAGCCATCCCACACTTAAGATTTTATCATGGTGTATGACTTCATAACACTAGTCTATTAATCCCGGAGACTCGGGCTCCAATGGGGACACGGAATGCCATTGAGGCATTATATCAAACACTTAACATGCATTAGTGCCATGGGATTTCTTATGGACATGAGGGATTGCCTCATCCTCCCAAATCGGCTTGGGGGTTCCGTACTACCACATGTTTTCATAATCTCAACACCATTCCTATGGGGTTTCATGGGGTTGGGGCACACAAACTCAAAACCACAATGAAGAACAACCACCAATTTTTTTTTTGTGTAATTACATGTACCTCTCTCGAAATTACAAAGTAAAGAGACTAAATCATACCTTTGAAGCTTTTGAGAGGAAGAAGCTGCCTGAGAATTTCTGATTAGTGTGAAAGAATAGCAAGACTAAACTTGACTTCAATAGGGATGGGGGAGACTACTATGGCAATGTGCTGTTGAGTGTTTGTGGGTGAGGGCAATTC
Source organism: Nicotiana tabacum (assembly GCF_000715075.1). Taxonomy (NCBI): domain Eukaryota; kingdom Viridiplantae; phylum Streptophyta; class Magnoliopsida; order Solanales; family Solanaceae; genus Nicotiana; species Nicotiana tabacum. The sequence continues at coordinate 23,215,555 of NC_134094.1, read as the reverse complement.
ATGCAGTGTTTTTAGTTGAGAGCAACGTTGATGAGAAGATGTGTGTGCTTGTGAATTTCTTTTCTAAAGCTTGATGTGTTTTTGGTTTAAGTGAGGTTAGGGTTATATGTATTGTGTTCAGTGTTTAGGGCGTGTAATGTGAGGAGGTTCGGTTAAAATAACGTAAACTGGGCCAAAATAACTTACCTGGCGTCGCCTGGCACAATACCTGGCATTAGCCCGGCGTCGCTAGCCTAAGGCCAGGTAGACCCTGGCTTTAGCCAGGCATTGCCAGCCTAAGGCCAGGTAGACCCTAGCGTTTGCCAGGCGTCTCCAGCTCCAGCGCCTGGTTTCCGTAAGGTGATGCTAAAACCCTGTTCGACTTGCCCAGCTCGCCTACAAACTTGTTAGTACCTAAAAACAAAACAAAAAAAAGGAAGAATTCTAACTACACTAAAAAAAAATCAACTACAAATTGGGTTGCCTCCCAACGAGCGCCTGATTTAACGTCGTGGCATGACGTAGATAATTGCACTTAAGGCTCGCTTAACCTTGGTGGCTCTAGCAAATGAGTCACCAACACTACCTTCGCATCTTCCATGCCCAAATAATGTTTTAACCTGTGCCCATTGACTTTAAACGTGTGAGAGTCATTTGATGCAGCAATCTCTATGGCTCCGGTGGGGTGAATCTCCACCGTACTAAATGGTCCCAACCATCGTGACTTTAACTTGCCCGGGAATAACCTCAGCCTCTAGTTGTATAGCAATACCTTATCTCCGGGTTTAAAACTCCGCTCAAGAATATTTTTATCATGCATTATTTTCATTCTCTCCTTGTATAATCTTGTGCTCTCAAAAGCGTGGTAATGATATTCATCAAGCTCGTGCAGCTCTGTTACTCTACTTGTGCCTGCAGCTTCTATATCAAGATTCAACTGTCACAGTGCCCATAAAGCTCTATGCTCCAACTCCACTGGTAGGTGACATGCCTTCCCAAATACCAATTTATATGGCGTCATACCAATCGAATTTTTGAAAGCGGTACGATAGGCCCAGAGTGCATCATCTAACTTTCTTGCCCAATCCGTTCTTGTAGCATTCACAGTCTTTGTCAAAACACTCTTTATCTCTCTGTTCGACACTTCTAATTGCCCACTCATTTGTGGATGATATGTGGTGGCAACTTTGTGACGTACACCATACTTTTCTAACAGCTTTGCGAAGGCTCGATTACAGAAGTGAGTGCCTCCGTCATTGATTATCGCCCTTGGAGTGCCAAATCGGGTGAATATGTTCTTTCTCAAAAAACAATTTACTCCCTTAGCATCATTTGTCGGGAGCGCTGCAGCCTCCACCCATTTCGACACGTAGTCCACAGCTACGAGTATGTATTTGTTGCTATATGAGCTGACGAAAGGCCCCATGAAATCAATTCCCCACACATCAAACACTTCTACCTCTTGAATTGGGTTCATAGGTATTTCATGTCGGCGGTAAATATTCCCAGTTCATTGGCATTCGTTATAACCTTTCACCCATAAGTGTGCATCCTTGAACATTGTCGGCCAGTAGAAGCCCGATTCCAGCACTTTCGCGGCGGTCCTTACTCCTCCGAAGTGGCCACCATATGGTGATGCATGACAAGCCTGCAAAACAGAAGATTGGTCTATCCCGGGGATACATCTTCGGATCATGTTATCAACACAAATTCTGAACAGGTAAGGCTCATCCCAATAATACATGTGACAGTCACGAAAGAACTTTTTCTTTTGAACAGAGGAAAGGTCATAGGGAATAATACCGCTTGCCAGGTAGTTTGCAATGTCTGCATACCATGGCGTTTCCTCCAATATCACTGCTAGCAATTGTTCATCTGAGAATGTCTTAGTTATATCTTCTACCTCGACTTTCTTTTCAGCTCCCTCCAACCTTGAAAGGTGGTCTGCCACTTGGTTTTCTGCCCCTTTTCTATCGCGTATCTCCAAATCAAATTCTTGTAGCAAAATAACCCAACGGATCAAGCGTGGCTTTGACTCCTTTTTTGCTATCAGGTACCTAAGTGCTACATGGTCAGTATAAACAATCACTTTTGAACCAATCAAATAAGACCTGAATTTGTCGAATGCAAACACCACAGCCAACATCTCTTTTTCAGTCACGGTATAATTGAGTTGTGTACCGCTTAGCATTCTGCTTGCATAGTAAATTGGGTGAACCAGTTTGTCCTTCCGCTACCCCATGACTGCTCCTATAGCATAGTCACTCGCATCACACATGAGCTCAAATAGTTGTTCCCAGCTGGGTGCAACGATAATTGGTGCAGTCACCAGTCTGCTTTTCAGCTCCTCAAAGGCTAACCAGCAGTCATGAGAAAACACAAAAGAATGATCCTTTTCAAGGAGCTTACATAAGGGGTTAGCAATTTTAGAGAAATCCTTTATAAATCGCCTGTAGAACCCGGCGTGTCCAAGGAAACTTCTTACTGCCTTAACTGAAGTGGGCGGTGGCAACTTCTCAATCACCTCAACCTTAGCATGGTCAACTTTAATACCCTTACTGGACACTCGATGCCCCAGCACTATACCTTCTTGTACCATAAAATGGCACTTCTCCCAGTTCAACACTAAATTTGTCTCCACACACCTTTTTAACACTCTTTTTAAATTATGCAGACAGTCTTCAAACAAATCCCCCACCACAGAGAAATCATCCACAAAGACTTCCATAATATCTTCAACCATGTCAGTGAATATGGCTAACATACACCTCTAAAAGGTGGCAGGTGCATTGCATAGGCCAAACGGCATTCTCCGAAAGGCAAAGATGCCATACGGGCAAGTGAATGATGTCTTCTCTCTATCCTCAGGGGCTATGGAAATCTGATTGTACCCCGAATATCCATCCAAAAAGCAGAAGTAAGACCTCCCTGCCAGTCTATCAAACATTTGGTCAATGAATGGTAAAGGAAAATGGTCTTTCCGGGTGGCTGTGTTTAGTTTTTATAATCCATATAAATTCGCCAACCCGTAACTGTACGAGTTGAGATCAACTCATTATTATCATTGGGCACTACAGTCATTCCACCCTTCTTTGGCACACACTGAACTGGGCTAATCCAGTTACTATCAGAGATTGGGAAGATGATTCCCGCATCTAACCACTTGATCACTTCTTTCTTCACCACTTCTTTCATGTTGGGGTTTAGCCTTCTTTGATGTTCTCTGGAAGGTTTGTGCCCATCTTCCAATAGAATCTTATGCATACAAAATGTTGGGCTGATCCCCCTAATATCTGCAATGGTCCAGCCAATTGCAGTCTTGCATTCCATTAACACCTGCAAAAGTTGTTCTGCCTACACATCTAACAAGCTGGATGAGATAATAACAGGTAAAATGGATTTAGGTCCCAAGAAAGCGTACCTGAGGTGAGGAGGTAACGGTTTTAGTTCCAACTATGGTGGCTCTTCAATTTACGGCTTAGCTGGAGGTGTTTTTCTTTCTTCTAAGTGTAAGGGCTCAAATTCGAGCTCTCTTTTCCAGTACCCTCGCCCTTCAATGGCCAAAACCCACTCGGCCAAGCTTTCACCATTCACTTCTTCTAAGTTCATGAGGCATGCTGCTAGAGGGCCTTTTGCATTTAGAGTCTCATCTTCCTCCTCCAAGATCACATCCACAGCTTCTATCAGAGAGCAGTTAGCAAACTCACTGGGTCGCCGCATAGATTTCTGCACATTAAACGTTATCTCTTCATCGTTCAATCTCATCTTTAGCTCTCCAGTTTCACAATCAATTAGGGCTCTACCAGTGGCCAAGAATGGCCTTCCCAAAATTATGGGAATCTCCTCGTCAACCCGGCAGTCTAAAATGATAAAATCTGCTGGGAAAACAAACTTCCCCACCTGTACTAATACATCATCAAGGATACCAGAGGGCCTCTTCACTGTTCGGTCAGCCAGTTGTAATAACATAGACGTGGGTCTAGCTCTTCCAATGCCTAACCTTTTGTAGATAGTCAAGGGAATCAAGTTTATGCTTGCCCCCAAATCACAAAGTGCCTTAGCAAATGCATAGTTGCCTATTGTGCATGGGATTGTGAAACTCCCTGGATCAGATAACTTCTCAGCTATGGGTCTTGTCACAACAGCACTATATGTCTGAGTCAGTGTAACAGTGGCCAAGTCTTGAAAGTCAAACTTACAAGACATCAAGTCCTTCATCATTTTTGCATAACTAGGCATCTCCTTTAAGGCATCAATCAATGGAATGTTTACCTAAATTTGCTTCAACATCTCCAAGAATTTCTTATATTGCTCATCTTTTTGATATTTGGCCAATCTTTGGGGGAAGGGTGCTGGAGGCCGCTTCTTTAATGTGGTTTGATTTTGAACCTGCTCTGACACTGTTTCTGTTGCCTTCTCTTGCTCTGACTCAGTTTCCTTCATGACTTCTTTTTCTTTGCTTGTTTCAGCTGGCGCATATTATACCATCACCTATGTTAACCCTGTTGAGTCATCTATCTCGATGGGTATAGGAACAAGTGTTTCAGTAGGCCAGCTTTCGCGAGCCATCTCTTACTCCAGATCTAGGTCTCTACCATTTCGTAGACTCACTGCCATAAGCTATTTCGGGCCCTGTTCTTTTGGATTGACTTGTGTATCTGCAGGTAATGCCCCTTGGGGACGATTGTTTAGGGCCATAGAAATTTGTCCTAATTGAATCTCAATACCCTTTATCGCTGATTCATGCGATTCTAACCTCTGTTGCATTTTTCCTGTGAACCCAATCAATTGTTGCAGCATTCCCTCAAGTTTAGTAAATCCATCCTCTGGTCTCATAATCTGTTGTTGTTGAGGTTGTTGATAAGTCAGTGGTTGATTTTGCTAGATGTAGCTCTGTTGCCTTTGCTAAGGTGCAACTTGACCCGTTGGTCGCATAGCTCCAGGATTGTTGTTGTTATTGTACTACTATTGCGCTGGTCTATATTGTTGATTATGTTGACCCCAATTCAGACCACCTTGCCTCTATCCCCCATAGTTGGCTACATAGTTCATATCTTCATGATATTGCTGGTTGTCACCTTCCGCACTCCACGAGCAAACATATGGTTGGTTAATGCATGGTGTACATAAGCCCCCATTAGTTGTGTCAACTATGTGAACCTGCTGCCTCTGGCCTGATTCATCAATCATTTTGGTGAGGATACTCATTTGTGTCATTAGAGTGGCCACATTCTCAGCTATGAAGTTGTTTGGGTCCAACGCCACTGAGTGAACTACCGGAGTGATCGTGGAGGCTCTAGTCATCCATCCTGAGTTTTGTGCCATCTTATCAAGTAGGATCTTGCATTCTGGAATGTTTTACTCAGAAATGCTCCACTTGCTGAAGCATCAACATTGGCATTTAAGTTGTCAGCCAGTCCCATGTAGAATCTCTGCCCCAACATCTGATCTGGAATGCCATGATGTGGACACTTAACCAGCATGCCCTTGAACCTCTCCCATGTTTCTTGTAGTAATTCTGTTGATCTCTGCCTGTAGCTTAATATATCATTAATCTGTTGGGCAGTTTTATTTGGTGGGTAGAATTTGTTCAAAAATTGCTTGACTAATTCCTCCCAAGTAGTGATGGAATTTATGGGGAGTGAATTAAGCCAAGTCTGAGTTTCTCCTGTCAGCGAGAATGGGAACAACAAAAGCTTTATTGTGTTCGGTGTTACGTTAGGTTGCCTTTGCGTTAAACATATTGACATGAAATTCTTTATGCTGAGCATCTTCAATGTGTGACCCTGAGAATAGTCCATTGTTCTGCAACAAATGTAGCATGTTATTTATGATTTGGAATGATTCTGCTTGTATATGAGGGACTGCAATTGCGGTTGCCAGATTATCGGCGGTGGGTTGTGCCCAATCATATAATGTTGTTTCTGGTACAAGAGGCACCACACCCCGAATGTTTGGTTCATTCTCATTGTTTCTGTTGTTTATTGGATTTTCTATTCCGTCCCCCATGTTTGGTTCGATTTGTTCTCTCGAGTTTCGTTGTTATTTGCTTCTCTTGTTTGCATGATTTAGTGCCTTGAAAACTTTCTCAGGATCTGATATCGCTTCAAGCAATTCATTAGTTTTTGAGGAATTCCTAGGCATGCACCTGTAACGCCCAAGACTACAAATGTTAAAATTTTAATGTATTTGGTTTAAAATGGGAAAATTGACTACACTAAGAATTCTAGCACTTTTTTAGCTGTAATTAATACCGTTAAGTCCTCGGCAACGGCGCCAAAATTTGATAACGCCCAACTATGCCTTATAAAAAGGACTAAGCGGTCGTTGCAAATATATTCTGGCTAATAAGTCCAGAGTCGAATCCCACAAGGAATTAACCTATCAAACACAGCTACTAGACTCGCACAAATTCACACAATCAATCTTCAGAAATATTTAAGTAACATATTAGGTTTTATTAACTAAATATTACGTAATGAAAATGTAATAATTAACAACTAACTACGAACAGGTTGCAAACAAGAATTGGAATGATCTAAGGTTGTGATTTCCCCTATTGTCGGAATCCTTTCCGCTACGTTTTCTATAAATTTTCCTGAGTCTTCTCTACCGATCATGAGCACTCTAACTCTCGTAACTCTCTCCTGAGTAATTACCATAATTTACTAGACATATTCTCCCGAATTACGCTAGCTGGCATTAAGTACAGCTCACTCAGATCGCACCAAGGTTTCGTTATCCCTAATCCCACCTTTAAACCTCCGTATTGATCCCTCATATACGTTTAGGAGTGATGTTGTTCAACAACTACCTAAATATGCACTCTCTACCGAGTAATACATACTAAATAGGCACTGCTGATTGAAGGGCCCTTCAATCAACCACAAAAATAATATAGTTGAACAAATAGAGAAAATACTACGGCAAATCTATATTAACGTAACAAGAAAATCATCCTTCAATAGGTTCCATCAAAACCCTAAATTAGGAAGTTAGCTACTCATATTCATAGTAACAATATCCCAAATATTTTGCATAATTAAAATAGAGAGTAAAGATGAAAAGATGTAGAAATAATGATTCTAACTCCAAGGGGTGATTCCACCAGCTCTTCTTGCCTCTAGCTGCCCAAAAACATGGTTGCTGAAAGAACCCCCTTCCTAGTGGTGTTTTTAGGTCTATTTATATGTGTAGAAGAAACCCTAAACATGTGGGCCGAGTCTTAGTCAAACCCGGAATGAATTAAGTCTTCAAAAGTCGGATTGGACTTGGCCTCAAGCCTGGCGTCGCCAGCCTAATGCCTGGAATTTGGCTGGCCTCGCCAGGCTAAAGCCTGGTCCAGCTTGGCCTTAGGCTGGCCTCGCCAGGCAAAGCTTGGTCCAGCCTGGCCTTAGGCTGGCCTCGCCAGGCTAAAGCCTGGTCCAGCCTGGCCTTAGGCTGGCCTCGCCAGGTCTCTCATTTTCACTGTTCTCGAGCACACTTTCAACGTTTAAGTATCCATTTTGCTCTACTTTCATCTCCAATTCACCTACACATAAAATAGACTCCATTATGCACAAATAAAGTGTAATTTATCATTAAAGCATGTAAAATGCAAGGCACATAATGTACGAAACTATGGAATTATAGTCCAGAATAGCATGACATGGAGACAACCAATCCATACCTAGGATTACATCGAAATCAACCATACCGAGTAATAAGAGATCAACTCTAGTCTCCAGTTCCCCAATAGTTACCACACACGACCGATACACACGGTCTACAATAATAATATCGCCCACCGGTGTAGACACACAAATAGGTGAACTAAGGACTCACAGGGCATGTCTAGATAATGAGCAAAATACGATGATATATATAAATAAGTGGATCTAGGGTCGAATAATATAGAAGCCTCCCTATGGCACACTGAGACAATACATGTGATCACTACATCTGAAACAACAGCATCTGGCCTGGCAGAAAAAGCATAGAATCGGGCATGACCGCCACCTCACCGGCCTCCCCCTTTTGGGCGACCCCTAGCTGTGTGACCCATACCCCGAGCTGGTTGGACGGGTGGTGTAAATGATGGTGCCTTTGGTCGAGAACTCTGTTGTAGAGCCCCATTCAACAACCTAGGACAATCTATCTTGAAATGACCCAATTCTCCGCACTCGAAACAACCCCTCCTCTAACGGAACTGCTGCTAATGATAACCCGAGGAATTACCTGTAGAAGCCTGGGGGGATGAGGCATGATGAGAACTCTACACTGGTAGTGCACTAAATGAAGACTATCCTGAGTGAGCACTGTAAGAACCATGGCTAGTTGATGCACCACGATAAGCTGGACGAGTCGCCTGAGCATGTCTAAAAAAATGACCCATTCCGCGGTAAAACTGACCCCCTGAAAGAACACCGCTGAATTTACCTGAACCACGAGGCCTCTTAGCCTCCCTCTCAACCCGCTCCTGACTGCGAACCATCTTAATCTGACGAGCAATGTCGACCACCTCGTCGAAAGTAGCACCAGACACTCTCTCTCTCTCTAGTCATAAGTAATCGTAGCTGAAAAGTGAGGCCATCTATGAAACTCCTGATCCTTTATCTGTCTGTGGGAATCAACCAGATAGCATGATGCGCCAACTATGAAAATCTCATCTCATACTGCATCACGAACATATCACCCTAATGAAGCTGCTCGAACTGCCTACGCAGCTTCTCTCTATGGGACAGAGGCACGAACATCTCCAGGAGTAGACCGGATAAATGCTTCCAGGTAAGGGGTGCTACACCGACCAATATACGCCTCTCGTAAGCCTCCTACCATCTGAAGGCAGCCCCAGAAAACTAAAAAGTAGTGAACGAGACCCCACTGGTCTCCAGAATACCCGTTGTCCGAAGCATCCGCTGACACCTATCTAGAAAACCCTGAGCATCCTCTGACTCAGTACCGCTAAATGGTGGAGGTAGAAGCCTCTCAAATCTCTCAAGTCTCCTCTGCTCATCGTCTTCCATAACAGGAACTACCGGGGCTTGAGCAGCTGTAGCCGGCTGGGCTAGTAGTGCCCCCGGTATCTGAAGTCATTGTACTATCTGGTCTAGAGTACGGGTAATAGGGGTATGAGTACCTCCCCTGACCTGAAAGTGGCAGGTGCGGCCTGAGCCAAAACCACCTAAGCAAGACCAGTAAAAACTATTAATATATGGGCCAGAGCCTCCTGAAGGCCTGGAATCACAATAGGTGTAGTTGATGCCTGAGTTGGTCCCGCCAGCTCAACTGTATCCGGAATCTACTCCTGAGCTGGAGCAACAGGTGGTACTACAGGTGCTGCTCCAATTACTGCATGAGCTATACCTCGATCTCTACCTCGGCCCCAACCTCTACCACGGCCCCGGCCTCTCGCGACCCTAACTGGTGGCACTGGTGGCTGGCCGTCCGATCCGGTAGTACGTGTCATCACCATCTGTGAGAGAACAGAATAACAGAAATTTAGTTTTCGGAATCAGCAAATTCGCATGACAAAATACAAGAAAGTGAAATTTTTCTAAGGGTTCTGCAGCCTCTCGCAGATAAGTACAGACGTCTCCGTACCGATCCGCAAGACTCTACGAAACCTGCTTATGACTCTTGAGACCTATGTAACCTAGGCTCTGATACCAACTTTTCACGACCCAAAATTCTAACCTGTCGTGATGGCGCCTATCTCGATACTAGGCAAGCCGACAATCTCAATAAACCACAATTTCTTTTAAGTTTGAAAATATAATATTTAAACACAATCCACAAATCTTGCAAATACCGATACAAACACTCCAAAACCTGGTGTCACTGAGTACATGAGTATCTAATATGAATACAAGTTTGGAAAATATGGTTGATAACAGTTTGATTCCAAATACAGTAAATAAGGAGATAGGGAAAGAGAGGCAAGGTCTGCGAAACACGGCGGCTACCTCTGAATCTCCAAAAAGTCAACCGTGCGAAAGAATCAACACCCGCTATGTCCGAGAATACCTGGATCTGCACACGAAGTGCATGGTGTAGTATGAGTACAACCAACTAAGCAAGTAACAATAATAAATAAGGAACTGAAGATAGTGACGTGCTACACAGTTATAGTTCATTTCCAGTAATTCCAACAAAGAATAGACATGCTTTCAAATCTGGCAGTTTAAGTCAAATCAATTTTATACAGTTCAAGTTCATGTAATCCGGATATAAAATCTTTCAGAGATTTCACAACAATGACAGATAGCAACTAAGTGCAACAACAAATGAAAAAGCAAGTACAGCCTCTCAGGGCAACAGTCACTCAACTTGTCACAACGGCTCAACCACTCGTCTCTCAGCCCTCATCACTCACACTCAATGGGTACCCGCGCTCACGGGGGGTGTACAGACTCCAGAGGGGCTCCTACAGCCCAAGCGCTATAATCCGCACAGACAAATCACGTGCTATAATATCCCACACGGATAACTCACGTGCTATAATATCCATACCTCACCGACAGGCCCTCGGCCTTACTTAGTCATCAACCTCTCTTGTCTCTCGGTCTCTCGAAAATCACAAAGATCAACCCAAACAAAGATAACATAGTGTATCAACAAAAAACAAGAAAGACTAAGATATAATATGCAGGTAAAATCATGACTGAGTACAAGATAGCAATTAGCAAATAATTCAACAAGTACGCGACCTCTACGGGTCCCAAGAGTACTATCACATAGCCTAAGCATGATTTACAGTCAAATTTCATTAACACATAGAGAGCATATAGCTAACAACAAGTTATTCAACTTTATAGTTTCACGAGACGGACCAAGTCACAATCCCCTTGGTGCACGCCCGTCACCTAGCATGTGCATCACCTCCAAAATAATCACATGACATAAACTCCGGGGTTTCATACCCTCAGGACCAGATTTAAAATCGGTACTTACCTCAAGCCGTGTAATTCTTTATTCTACAATGTCTTTTCCTCGTGAATTGGCCTCCAAATGCCTCGCATCTAGCCACAAATAATTCGATTCAGTCAATAAAATTTATTGGAATTAATTCCATAAGAAAATGCTAATTTTCCATAAAAATCCAAAATTTAGTTCAAATATCGCTCGTGGGGCCCACGTCTCGGATCCCGACAAAAGTTATGAAATCCGAAAGCCCATTCAACCACGAGTCTAACCATACCAATTTTACCAAAATCCGACCTCAACTCGACCCTCAAATCTTCAATTTAAACCAAGAGGGTTTTCTAAATTTTCCAACTTGATTCACCCAATAAATGATAAAAACAACCATGGATTCGGGTAATTTAACCAATATTGAGTTAAGAACACTTACCCCATTGTTTTCCTTGAAAATCTCCCAAAACTCGCCTCTTCCCGAGCTCCAATTCGTCAAAAATGAAAAATGGGACTAATTCTCATTTTCAGAACTTAAACTCTCTGCCCAGTCATTTGCTCTACGCGATCGCGAACAATCACACATGATCGCGAAGCACAGTTTTCCATTACCCAGATTTAACCCTACGCGATCCCGAACAATCACACGCGATCGCGAACAATCACACGCGATCGCGAAGCACAGTTTTTCACTACCTAGATTTAATCCTACGCGATCGCGAACAATCACACGTGATCGCGAAGCACAGTTTTCCACTGCCCAGATTTAACCCTACGCGATCGCGGACCTTTCCATGCGATCGCAAAGCTCACTCTCACTGGACTACGCGATCGCGGACTCCTCCATGCGAACACGAAGCACAAAACGGATGACCTCTATTTTTGCTCCACTTACTCTACGCGAACGCGACCTTCTTCACGCATTCGCGAATAACAAACTCGCATAGCTACGCGATCGCTTCCCTCTTCACGTGATCGCGAAGCACATAATCATCATTGCCTCAAATAAGCTTACGTGAATACGAATGAATCCCTGTGATCGCGTACAAGGAAACCAGAACCTGCTGAAACCAGAACTTCAGCTATCAAGCCAAGTCCAAAAAATGATCCGTTAAGCATCTGAAACTCACCCGAGGCCTCCGGAACGTCAACTAAATACACCAACACGTCCTAAAACCTCATACAAACTTAGTGGAGTTTTCAAATCACATCAAACAATACTAAAAACATGAATCACACATAGATTCAAGCCTAATGAACCTTGAAACTTTTAATTTCTAGAAACGACGCCAGATCCTATCAAATCACGTCCGATTGACCTCAAATATTTCACACAACTCATAAATGATATAACAGAGGTATTCCAATTTGTAGAATTGGATTACGACCCCGATATCAAAAAGTCAACCCCCCAGTCAAACTTCCCGAAAAATTTAACTTTCGTCATTTCAAGCCTAATTCCTCTACCGACCTCCAAATAATTTTTCGGACATACTCCTAAGTCCAAAATCACCATACGGAGCTATTGAAATCATCAAAATTAAATTTTGAGGTAGTTTACACATAAGTCAATACCCGATCAACTTTTCCAACTTAAATTTTCAATTATGAGACTAAGTGTCTTGTTTCACTTCGAATTCCTTCCGGACCCGAACCAACTAACCCGGTAAGTCATAAAACAATTGTAAAGTATAAATTGAGCAGTAAATGGGGTAACGGGATTATAATACTCAAAATAACCGGTCGGGTCGTTACAGTGCTTTTAATATAGTATAGAATAGATAGATAACAATTGCTATGTACTACTCTGATTTATGGTGTTTGATCCCATAGGAAATATGGGTCTATCCATAAGGGGTGTTCTAAGGCACATTAGGGTTATTAAAGTTAACCCTAATTATTTTAATATAAGTATTAAAAAATATACAATGCTCTGTACGCCTCTCAGTCAAACGCTAAGTTTAGATTGTGATATTGGGGTTGCTCGGATATATATCATAACAACCACTGGCCACCAGTAGTTCTAGATGCGGTTCAAATTTATGCTTCTGCTACAGGAATAACAAGTAAGTTCTCTATTTATGATTTACGTAACTTCTAATATGTTTAGATTGTCGCGTTCTTTCAGATCCATTTAAGGAATGATTGTTTATTTTGAACAATCTCAGTTGTGGTTGCCTTTTTGGACAAAAATGATAGCTTACTACAAATTAGCCAGTTAAAAAGAATTCCATTCTCTTGCTTCCAGATAGCACGAAGCCTATATGCAGGAAATTGAGTTTGTGGATATATGCGAACGAAATATATATATATTTGCACTCACTGTTGGGGATGCCGACTCCGGAGGGGCTCCTTCAGCCCAAACGCTATAATAGTCAGATCCAGGCATAAATAAATAAATATGCTGCGGCGCGCAGCCCGATCCCATAAATATCATTCAAAATCTCCAGTCTCTCGGGCTCTCAATGACATGAAAATCAACCCGACATGATGATATGATGTATCAATAAATAACAACAGAGACTGAGATATGATATGGAAGTGATAGATGTGACTAAGTACAAAATTATAAATTTAAACAAATAATTCAATAGCAATACGACCCATGTGGATCCCAAAATATATCAGCGCGTAGCCAAATCATGATCTTTAATATGAGTCTCAGCTCAATTTCTCTAACACGTGGAGGTTATGCGGGTAGTGACATTTATTTATATTGTGCAACTCCACGGAATCAATTAAGTCACAATTCCTATGATGCACGCCACACGTCCGTCACCTAGCGTGTGCGTCATCTCCAAACAATTCATACAACAAGTAATTTAGGGATTCATACCCTCAGCACCAAGTTTAGAAGTGTTACTTACCTCAAACCGTGTAATTATTTACTCCGCTATGCCTTTGCCTCGCGAATTGGCCTCTGAAAGCCTCGTATCTAGTCACAATTAATTCAATTTAGTCAATACAAATTATTGGAATTAATTCCATATGAAAATACAAAGTTTCCAATAAAATTCGAAATTTAACTCAAAAATTGCCGGTGGGGCCCACATCTCGGAATTTTACCAAATTCCGACATCAACTCGACCCTCAAATCTTCAAATTAAACCAAGAGGGTTTTCTAAATTTTCCAACTTAATTCACCAATTAAATATTAAAATCAACCTTGGATTCGGGTAATTTGACCAATATTGAGTTAAGAACATTTACCCCATTGTTTTCCTTGAAATTTTCCCGAAAGTCGCCTCTCCCCGAGCTCCAAATCGTTAAAAAGTCAGAACTTAAACTCTCTACCCAGTCATTTCTTCTATGCGATCACGGACCAAGTCCTGCGATCGTGAAGTACAATAGTTCCACTGCCCAAAATAACCCTACGCGATCGCGAATAATTCCACGCGGTCGCGTAGAACAAAAACTCCATCAACTCGAATACACACTACGCGAACACGAAAAGATAGTCGCGAACGCGGACCACTGCCATTCCAAGCTACGCGATCACATAACACCACACGCGACCGCATAGAGCAAATCCTTCCACTGCCCATATCCTCCCTTCTTCACTGTGAACGCGACAAAGGCCACGCGTTCGCGATTCACTGGCCCATGCAAGCTTCGCGATCGCGTATGCATACCTGCGATCGCATAGAACAAAATATGACAGCAATGACTCAAGGCTTCACGATCGTGTCCCCTCTTACGCGATCGCATAAGAGGAAACAAGAACTGGACACCAGAAATTCTTCAGCAGCCTTCCAAGTCCAAAATTGATTCGTTAACCATCCGAAACTCACCCGAGGGACCTCAAACAAATATACCAACAAGTCCTAAAACATCATACGAACTTAGTCGAAGCCTCAAATCACATCCAACAACGTTAAAACACTAATCATACCCCAATTCAAGCTTAATGAAATTAAGAATTTTCAACTTCTCTATTCGATGCCGAAACCAATTAAATCAAGTCTGATTAACCTCAAATTTTGCACACAAGTCATAAATGACATAACAGACCTATTCCAATTTCCAGAATCTGATTCCGACCCCGATATCAAAAAGTCAACTCCCCTGTCAAACTTCCAAACTTAAATTTCAATTTTAGCCATTTCAAGCCTAATTTAACTACGTACTTACAAATAATTTTTCGGACCCGCTCCTAAGACCAAAATCACCATACAGAGCTATTGGAATCATCAAAACTCTATTCTGGGGTCGTTTACACATAAGTCAACATCTGGTCAACTATTTCAACTAAAACTTTAAACCTTGGAACTAAATATTCCAATTCATTCCAAAACCTCACCGGACCCAAACGAATTACCCCGGCAAGTCAAATAAAAACTGTAACGTACAAATTGAGCAGTAAATGGGGAACGGGGCTGTAATACTCAAAACTACCGGTCGGATCGTTACAAACAGACAATGAAAAAATATCATTTTTTACATAAATTTGGACAAGAAGTAAATAATACAAAATAATTTTTTAATACAACAATATAATTTTTCTTGAAAAACTATTGGTTTCTTTATTGACATTTTTTAGAAGCAACCAAGTTACAATTCCAAAAATTAGAAAACGGCAAATCTTAGAGGATGTCACAACCTGGAATTTCCACCTTCGGGACCGTGGTGGCGCCTAATATTTTACTTGCTAGGCAAGCCAACATTAGATATAGTTATTAACAATTTTAAATAATTCAAGTCAAATTAAAGACAATAAGCTGAATAAACTGAAATAAAGTAGATAAACTAATAAACGACGATATCCAAATACAATCCCAGAACTGGTGTCACGAATACATGAGCGTCTAGAGTACTACAAGAAATAGTCTCAATAAAAGTATAATTGTCTGAATCGAAATAAACAACAAAGGTAATGTAGAGGAGAGTGTTCGTGCTGCAAACATTGTGCCGTTGTACCTCAAGTTTTCGTCAAGAACTGGATCCGAGCAAATCTACCGAATGACTCTAGGACCCACTATGAAATTTGCACAAGAAGTGCAGAGTGTAGTATGAGTAAAACCGACCCCATGTACTCTGTAAGTGCCGAGCCTAACCTCTACGAAATGGTGACGAGGCAAAGGCGGGCCACTTACAATAATATGTACACATTATAATAATAATAATAAAAGGGGAGGAAAATAGGAAATGAAAGTAAGGCAATTAATTTATGAAAAAGAACTCAATTCTTGCGACCAGAGAACCAAGAATAACCGATCTCATAATTTCATGTAACAATGCTGGAAACCAACACAATATCAATAACTAATTCAACATACACACTCCGTTGCGATGCGCAACCCGATCCCACCGTACACACACAATCCTCCCTTATTTTACCATAGCATCTTTTATCAATATCAAGAATCACGTATACAATTCGTTGCGGCGCGCAACCTGATTCTACCATATCATTATAATCAATGTCATAATCCTACCTTATTCCACCATATCATCATTTATCAATATCAAGCATTACATACACAACTGTTTCGGTGTGCCACCCAATCCCACCATATCATTATAATCAATATCAAAATCATCCCTTATTGGCTTATTCCACCATATCACAACTGTTGCGACGTGCAACCCGATCTATAAATATTATCAATAAAAGCAATCAATTCAATAGTTCAATTTACAAGAATCTCTACAATTAAGGAATATGAAAACAAAACAATAAAGGAACCACGTACTAATCAAAGGAATACAACAAATAGTACAAAAGCAACAAGACAAGCCGAGTACTTGACAATTAAGGTGTGCAAGTAAGACAATTAAGACAAGTAGCACTTAATCACGGAGTGATGGAAGGAACGAACAATTCAAGACAAGAATAACTAATGACAAGTAACAAATTACAGCATAGAAAGCAATTAAAGCATGTAATAGTTAAGGCATGGAGTGAGATAATTCATGAAATACGAGAAAGACATGGAAACAATTATTTTGATAGCATATATATACTCGTCACCTCGCGTATATGCCGCTTTACATATAATTCACATAATAAGTATTTTAAGGGTTCCTTATTCCCTCAAGTCAAGGTTAGACCCGACACTTACCTCGCTCTGCAACTCAAGCAATCACTTAATCACGGCCTTGCCTTTTGAACAAGCCTCAAAACCAACCAAAGTTAGCAAATTATTGACCAAATGATTCAAAATAAGCTTTAGAAACTACCCACAAATAAAAGAGATTCAATTTAGATCATTTTGAAAAAACGTCAACAAAAGTCAATCGCGCGCTCGCTTGGTCAAAATTGAGATTCAGACCAAAATTCGATCACCCATTCACCCCCGAGCCCGGTTATGTAATTTTTTTCGAAATCTGACCCCAATTCGAGGTTTAAATCTCAATTTTACAAAAATTCCCCATTTCTACCCAAATCCCTAATTTCTATTATGAAAATCCTAAATTTGATGTTGAAATCTCATGAAATATAATGGGTTATTGAAAAGAAATGGCTTAAAGTCACTTACCAATGAATTTAGAAAAAAAGGTCTCTTGGAAAATTGCCTCGCGGGTATTTAGGGTTGAGAAATTGTGAGAAATGAGTTAAGTCCCATTTCCCCCTCTTTTACCCAGTTGCGAATGTCGCAATTGTGATGTCTTGTTCGCAATTACGAACACCGCATTTGTGAGACAAGGATCGCAAAATGTGAACCCTATCACAGAAGAGCAGAAGTCGCAAATGCGACATTGAGGTCGCAAATGCGAACCCAAAACCATTTCAAATGCAACCCATAACTTCGCAAATGCAAAGCAGAACACTGGTGGTCAGTGATCGCAATTGCGATCACTTCCTTCGCAAATGGGACAGTCCACTATCCGCAAATGCGAACTATTCCCACAAATACGAGATTCACCCAGCCCAGCCCATTCTCGCAAATGCGATTCATTCTTCGCAAAAGTGAGGCTCGTAATTGCGAGCCAGACCTCGCAATTGCGATATCTGCAATAGAGCATCAACACTAGTATTGCACCAACAGACTTTTCCTTTGCAAAACTCATCTCAAACATGTCTGAAACTCACCCGAGCCCCTCGGGCTCCAAACCAAACATGCACACAAGTGTAATAAAATCATACGAACTTACTCCCGCAATCAAATCACCAAAATAACATTTAGATCTAAGAATCAATCCTCAAAACGAATGAACTTTCAAAGTGAAACTCAAGAACACTAGAATCACATTTAAGTGTCTGAATCATGTCAAATCAAATTCCGAATTCAACAACATTTTGCAGACAAGTTTCAAATAGTAATACGGAACTATTCCAAGTTTTAACATCAAAATCTAAACCCGTTGGCTAAGAAGTCAACTCTCGGTCAAACCTTGTAATTCTTCAACTTACAAAAATTCTAGTTTTCGGCAAAATGAGTCAAAATAAGTTAGGGACTTCCGAATATAATTCTGGGCATACGACTAAGTCTCAAATCACGATACAGACCCACAAAAACTGTCAAAATACTGATCTGGGTCCGTTTACATAGAAAGTTGACCGTAGTCAACTCAAGTCATTTTGATGACAAAAATTCATATTTTCTTAAAATTTTCACATGAAAATTTTCCAAAAAATGACACGGACTGTGCACGCAAATTGAGGAATTCTAAACAGAGCTAGCCGAGGTCTTGGAACATGGAAATAAAAGCTAAAACTCATAATGACCTATCATTTCATCACAATCTCCACATTCTCGAACGAACATAGAAAGGTACATGGACTGGTAAAAAGGTGTGGATATCTACTCCGCATGTCGGACTTGGACTCCCACGTGGCTACCTCGATCTGCTGACCTCTCCACTGCACTCGAACTAAAGGATAACTCTTAGACCTTAACTTCCGGACTTGCCGAGCTATAATTGCCATCGTCTCCTCCTCATAAGTCAAATCCTTGTCCAATTGGACTGAGCTAAAATCTAACATATGAGACGGAGCACCGCGATACTTCTGGAGTATGGAGACATGGAACATCGGATGAACTACCGATAAGCTAGGTGGCAATACAATCTTGTAGGCCACCTCCCCCACTCTCTCAAGAATCTCGAAGGGTCCGATATACCTAGGGCTTAACTTGCCCTTCTTTCCGAACCTCATCACACCCTTCATGGGTGAAACCCGGAGTAAAACCCTCTCTCAAACCATGAATGCAACATCACTAACTCTACGATCGGCATAACTCTTCTGCCTAGACTGAGCTGTGCGAAGTCGATCCTGAATCATCTTGACCTTTCCAAGGTATCCTGAACCAAATCGGTACCAAATAACTGAGTCTCTCCCGGCTCAAACCAATCAACTGGCGAACGACACCGACTCCCATACAATACCTCATAGGGAGCCATCTGAATACTCGATTAGTAGTTGTTGTAGACAAACTCCGCAAGCGGTAAGAATTGATCCCAAGAATCTCCAAAATCCATAACGTAAGCGTGAAGCATATCCTCCAGTATTTGAATGGTGCACTCGGACTGTCGGTCCGTCTAGGGGTGAAATATTGTACTCAACTCAATTAGTGTGCCTAAATCACATTGTACAGACCTCTAGAAGTACGAGGTGAACTGCATACCTCGATCAAAAATGATGGACACTAGCACACCGTGAAGGGGGACGATCTCGCGAATATAGATCTCAGTCAACCGCTATGAAGAATAGGTAACTGCTACTGGATTGAAATGTGTTGACTTGGTCAACCTGTCTACAATGACCCATACTGCGTCGAAATTCTTCGAAGTCTGTGGGAGCCCAACAACAAAATCCATGGTAATACGCTCCCACTTCCACTCAGGAATCTCCAGCCTCTGATGCTCTTACATTACTTGCTGACAATTCAGACATCGAGCTACATGTACAACTATATACTTTTTCATTCTCCTCCACCAATAATGTTGCCGCAATTCTTCATACATCTTGGCGGCACTCGGATGAATGGAATACCGCAAACTGTGGGCCTCCTCAAGAATCAACTCACGAAGCCCATCCATATTGAGTACACAAATCTAACCCTGCATCCGCAACACCCCATCATCTCCAATAGTAACCTGCTCGGACCCACCGTGCCGCACTATGTTCTTAAGGACAAGCAAATGAGGGTCATCATACTAACGCTCTCTGATGCGCTCATACAAAGAAGCCCGGGAGACCGTGTAAGCTAGAACACGACTAGGCTCTAAAATATCTAACCTCATGAATTGATTGGCCAAAGCCTGAATATCTTTTGCTAGCGGCATCTCCCGAACTGAAATATACGTCAGGCTACCCATACTCACAACCTTTCTACTCAAGGCATCGGCCACCACATTGGCCTTCCCGGGATCATACAAAATGGTAATATTATAGTCTTTCAGCAGGTCCAACCACCTCCTCTGCCTCAAGTTGAGATCCTTTTGCTTGAACAAATACTGTAGACTCCAATGGTCCGTGTACACCTCACACGACACGCCGAAGAGGTAGTGCCTCCAAATCTTCAGCACATGAACAATGGCTGCCAACTCTAGGTCATGAATAGGGTAATTCTTCTCATGAAGCTTCAACTGCCGCGACGTGTATGCAATCACCCTGCCATCCTCCATCAATACTACACTGAGTCCAATATGAGAGGCATCACAATACACCATGTAGGATCCTGAACCTGTGGGCAACACCAACACTGGCGCCGTAGTTAACGCAGTCTTGAGCTTCTGAAAGCTCAACTCACACTCATCGGACCACCTGAACGGAGTGCCCTTCTAGGTCAATCTAGTCAATGGGGATGCTATGGATGAAAACCCCTCCCCGATAAAACATGCCCCAAAAAGGCAACCGAATCTAGGTCAATCTAGTCAATGGGGATCCACTTTTATGCCCTCGACCGATACAACATGCCCCAAAAAGGCGACCGAGTCTAACCAAAACTCACACTTTGAAAACTTGGCATATAACTGACTATCTCTCAGAGTCTGAAGTACAATTCGAAGATGTTGCTCATGCTCCTCTCGAATGCGGGAGTAGATCAAGATATCATCAATGAATATGATCACGAAAGAATCCAAATAGGGCTTGAATACCCGGTTCATCAAATCCATAAATGTTGTTGGGGCATTTGTCAACCCAAATGACATCAGTAAGAAATCATAATGCCCATACCGAGTCCAAAAAGCCGTCTTAGGGACATTCAATGTCCTAATCTTCAACTGATGGTAGCCAAACCTCAATTCAATCTTCGAAAACACTTTGACACCTTGAAACTGATCAAATAAGTCATCAATCCTCAGCAACGGATACTTGTTCTTGATTGAGACTTTGTTCAACTATCGAGAGTCTATACACATCCTCATCGAACCATCTTTCTTCTTCACAAACAATATGGGCGCACCCCAGGGCGAGACACTAGGTCTAATAAATCCCTTATCAAGCAAATCTTGCAACTGCCCATTCAATTCCTTCAACTCATGCGGGGTCATACAATATGGTGGAATAAAAATGGGCTGAGTGCCCGGAGCCAAATCAATACAGAAGTCAATATCTCTAACGGGTGGCATCCCTGGCAGATCTACAGGAAACACCTCTGGAAACTCACGCAAAACAGGTACCGAATCCATGGAAGGAACCTCCGTACTCGAATCACGAACATAGGCCAAATATGCTAGACATCCCTTCTCGATCATACGATGAGCCTTCATATAAGAAATAATCCTGCTAGTAGAATGGCCAGGAGTCCCTCTCCACTCTAATCGAGGCAACCCTGGCATGGCTAAGGTCATCGTCTTGGCATGACAATCCAATATAGCATGATAAGATGACATCCAATCCATGCCGAAAATAACATCAAAGTCTACCATATCAAGAAGTAGGAGATGTACACTAGTCTCCAAACTCCCAATAATAATCACACACGAGCGATACACATGGTTTACAACTATAGAATCTCCCACTTGTGTGGACACATATATAAGAGCACTCAAAGAATCACTAGGCACAACTAGATATAAAGCAAAATAGGATGATACGTGGGAATAAGTAGAGCCCGGATCAAATAGAACTTAAGCATCTCTATGGCAAACTGGAACAATACATGTGATAACGGTGTCAGATGACTCGGCCTCAGGTCAAGCTGGGAATGTATAAAATCAGAGCTGGGCCCCACCACCCTGATCTCTATCTCTCGGACGGCCTCTAGCTGGTTGGCCTCCACCTCTAATGGCCTGGCCTCTACCTCTAACGACCTGACCTCCACCTCTAGTAGCCTTACCCCTGCTTCTAGCTGGTTGAGCGGGCGGTGAAACAACCAGTGCCAAAACCATGGCACGAGAACTCTACTATGGCATGTTGCTCAACAATCTCGAACAGAACCTCCTGATGTGACCAGTACCCCCACACTCAAAACACACATCCTACTATTGTGTCTGCTGAAGCTAAAACTGACCCGAACTGGCAGGATAACCATGGTGGTAGCTCTGGATCGGAGGCGCACTAATAGAGCTGATGGTGTACGGTAGGCCGGCAGCCCAGAATGAGATACATAAGGACCATGACTCCCCAAAGCACTGACTGAAATGGCCTAGGAGTATGGCCTCTACAAAAAGCACCCCTGCCTCCAGATAAGGCACCACTAAAACTACTAGAATGATGAGGCATGTTATCAGACACCGGTCCCCTCTCCTGACCTCGGATCATCTCGATCTGTCTAGCAATGTATACGGCCCTCTGAAAAGAAATATCATCTTTAGGCTCCTTGTCCATCTGTAGCCTGATACTGAAAGTGAGCCCATCAATAAGTTGCCTCCCTCTCTCCCTCTCAGTAGGGAGTAAAACAATGGCATGGCGAGCTAGGTACACAAATTGAGTTTCATACTAGGTAACAGTCATACTACCCTACTGAAGACGCTTAAACTTCTTGCGGCAATCCTCTCTCAGAGTGAAAGGAATGAACTTCTCTAGAAATAGCTGTGACAACTGATCCCAAGTAAGTCCATGCGTGCCAGATGGTCTAGGCAACATATAATTTGTCCACCATCTCTTGGCAGAACCAGTCATCAAGAACACTGCAAAGTCGACCCCATTGGTCTTAACAATATCCATGTTGCGCAATACCTTGTGGCAACGGTCCAAGTAATCATGTGGGTCCTCAGAAGGTGCACCACTGAAATGAACAAGGAAGAGCTTGGTAAACGTATCCAGCCTCAACAAAGGCCACGGAAGACATAGCAGGCCTATCACCGGCCTGTGCCGCAACTACCGGCTGAACCACCCAAACTGGATGAGCTGCTGGAGTCTGATATAGGGGATCCACCTGCTCCAGAGTGTGAGTAGTGGGAGTCTGTGCTCCTCCCCCAGCCCGAGAGACGATTGGTGCCACCGGAAATGCACCACACCGGTCTGGGCCACATTCTCTATAAGGCCTACCAAGCGGACTAGAGCATCTTGAAGTACTGGAGTGCCTATGAATTCCTCAGGGACCTGATCTAGTCCGACAGGTTCAGTCTAAGCTGGGAACTCCTCCTCATGATCCAGATGAGGCTCCACTGCAGGTGCTACTGCCTGAGCTCTAAGTTGAGCTTTGCCTCTGCCTCGGCCTCTGCTCCTAGTAGTAGCTGCCATAGGGTGCTCCAACTCCGGTCCATCTGTAGATGTTGTGTGTGTTCTCGCCATTTGCGAGAGAACAAGAATAGAATGGTTCAATCATCAATGATAGAATAAAATCGCACGATAGAGAAAGAAAGAAGTGAAATTTTTTTCTAAAACTCCATAGCCTCCGGAAAATAAGTACAGACGTCTCAGTACCAATCCTCCAGACTCTACTAAGCCTACTCATGACTCGTGAGACCTAGGCAACCTAGTGCTCTGGTACCAACTTGTCAAGACCCAGAATTCCCACCCTCGGACTATTGTCAAGACCCAGAATTCCCACCCTCGGACTGTGATGGCGCCTAAGATTTCACTTGCTAAGCAAGCAAACGTTAGATATAGCTATTAACCATTTTAAACAATTCAAGTAAAATGAAAACCAATAAGCTCAATAAACTGAAATAAAGTAAATAAATTAATATACGGAGATATCCGAATACAATTCCAGAACTGGTGTCATGAATATACGAGCGTCTACAAAACTATAAATAATGGTCTGAATAAAAGCATAACTTTCTGAATAGAAATAAACAATAAAGGTAATGTAGAGGAGGGACTTCAGGTCTGCGAATGTTGTGCAACTGTACCTCAAGTCTCTGTCAAGAACTAGGACCCAGTACAACCGATCCCATGTACTCTGTAAATGCCAAGCCTAACCTCAACGAAGTAGTGATGAGGCTAAGGCGGTCCACTTACAATAACATGTACGCAGTATAATAATAATAATAATAATAATAATAATAATAATAATAATAATAATAATAATAATAATAATAATAATAATAATAATAATAATAATAATAATAATAATAATGATGATGATGATGATGATGATGATGATGATGATGATGATGATGATTATGTG
Organism: Nicotiana tabacum; assembly: GCF_000715075.1. Classification (NCBI taxonomy): domain Eukaryota; kingdom Viridiplantae; phylum Streptophyta; class Magnoliopsida; order Solanales; family Solanaceae; genus Nicotiana; species Nicotiana tabacum. The sequence continues at coordinate 23,191,214 of NC_134094.1, read as the reverse complement.
TCGAGCCTAACCTCGACGAAGTAGTGACGAGGCTAAGGCATGCCACTTACAATAACCTGTACGCCGTATAATAACACTAACATGGAAGGAAAACATGAAATGAAACTAAGGCAGTTAATTTATGAAAAAGAACTCAATCCTCGCAATCAGAGAACCCAGAATAACCGATCTCATAATTTCATGTAATAATGCTGGAAACCAACACAATATCAACAACGAATTCAACATACACACTCCGTTGCGGCGCGCAATCCAATCCCACCATACACCTGCAATCCTCCTTTATTTCGCCATAGCATCATTTATCAATATCAAGAATCACGTATACAAATTGTTGCAACGCGCAACCCGATCCCACCATATAATCATAATCAATGTCATAATCCTCCCGTATTACACCATATCATCATTTATCAATATCAAGTATTACATACACAATTGTTGTGACGCGCAACCCGATCCCACCATATCATTATAATCAATATCAAAATCCTCCCTTATTCCACCATATCATAACCGTTGCAGCGTGCATCCCGATCCATAAACATTGTCAATAAAAGCAATCAATTCAACAGTTCAATTTACAAGAATCTCTACGATTAAGGAATATAAAAGTAAAGCAATAAAAGAACCGCATACTAATTAAAGGAATGCTACAAATAGTACAAAAGCAACAAGACAAGCGAAGTACGTGATAATTAAGGTGTGCAAGTAAGACAATTAAGGCAAGTAGCACATAACCATGGAGTCATGGAAAGAACGAACAATTCAATACAAGAATAATTAATGACAAGTAGCAAATTACGGCATAGAAAGCAATTAAATCATGTAACAGTTAAGGCATGGAGTGAGATAATTTATGGAATACGAGAAAGACATGGAAACAATTATTTTGACGACGTATATACACTCGTCACCTCGCATATACATCGTTTCACACATAGTTCACATAACAAGTAGTTCAAGGGTTCCTAATTCCCTCAAGGCAAGGTTAGACCCAATACTTACCTTGCTCCGCAACTCAAGCAATCACTAAATCACGGCCTTGCCTTTTTAACAAGCCTCCAAACCAATTAAATCTAGCAAATTATTGACCAAATGATTCAAAATAAGCTTTAGAAACTACCCACAAATGAAAGATATTCAATTTAGATCCTTTTGAAAAAAAGTCAACCCCGCCACCCGCTTGGTCAAAATCAAGATTCGAACCAAAACCCGATCATCCATTCACCTACAAGCCCGGTTATGTGATTTGTTTTGAAATTCGACCCTAATTCGAGGTCTAAATCTCAATTTTACAAAAATTCCCCAATTCTATAAATATCTAATTTCTACCATGAAAATCCTAAATTTGATGTTAAAATCTCATGAAATGTAATGGGTAATTAAAAACAATGGATGAAAGTCACTTACCAATGAATTTAGGAAGAAACGTGTCGTGGAAAATTGCCTCTAGAGTGTTTAGGATTGAGAGATTGTGAGAAATGAGCTAAATCCTGTTTTCCCCCTCTTTTACCCAGATGCAGATGTCGCAATTGCGATGTTTTGTTCGCAATTGCAAACATCACAAATGCGAGAAAGGGGTTGCAAAAGTGAACATTGTTTCAGACTCACAAAGGTCGCAAATGCGAAACCCCATTGTCACGAATACGAACCCAGAAGTATCGCAAATGCGACCCATAACTTCGCAAATGCGAAGCAAAACACTGGTGGTCAGTGATCACAATTGCGACCACTTTCTTTGCAAATGTGAAGGTCCACTATCCGCAAATTCAAACTATTTCTCGCAAATACGAGATTCACTAAGCCCAGCCCATGCTCGCTAATGCGATTCATTCTTCGCAAAAATGAGGCTCGCAATTGAAAGATAGACCTCGTAATTGCGAGATCTACAATAGATCACCAGCACTGGTATTGCACCGGCAAACTTTTTCTTTGCAAAGCGCATCTGAAACATGTCTGAAACTCACCCGAGCCCCTCGGTGTAATGACTCAACCGGTCATTTTGGGAAATTAGCAACCTGTTCGACGGCTTAAGGTCTCGAGAAGCTTCGTAATATGTATTATGACTTGCGTGTATGGTCGAGATTAGTTTTCAGATGATTCAGGATTTAATTGAAAGAACAATTCTTATTTTTGAATCTTAAATGAAAAAAGTTGACTGGAATTTGGCTTTTGCTTAGACGACTACGAAATGGCATTTTGATGATTTCAGTAGCTTCGTATGGTGATTTTGGACTTAGGCGTGTGTCCAGATTTGGATGTGGAGGTTTGTAGGGTAATTTGATACATTTTGGCGAAAGTTGGAAAAGTTAAAGCTTTGGAAGGTTGAAAGGTTTGACCGAGAGTTGACTTTGGTGATATCGGGGTTGGAATGCGATTTCGAGAGTTGGATTAGCTCTGTTATGTCATTTGGAACTAGCATGCAAAATTAGGCGTCATTCCGGGTTGATTTGATATGTTTCGGCGCGAGTTTTAGAAGTTAGAAGATTTAGAAATTTATAAGTTCGACTCGTGGTGCGATTTGTAGTTTCGACATTGTTTGATGTGATTTGAGACCTTGATCGGGTATGTGTTATGTTATAGGACTTGTTGGTATATACGGATGAGGTCCCGAGTGGCTCGAATGAGTTTCGGATGGGGTTCGGACCGTTTGGCCCCTTGTTGGAGTTGCTGGATTTTTTGGTTGTTGGTTCCTTCGAACCTGCGCATTTAGGACCGCAGGTATATGCTCGCAGAAGCGGAGGAGAATGCATAGGAGTGCGCCTGGGTGAGCTGCGCGTGTGCTCGCATGACTGATATCTAGCAGTGCACCTGCACTTGTGCAGAAGCGAGACCACTTCCATAGGTGCGATGAGGCTGCTGGCCAGTGTGCTCCACAGAAGCGAAGCCTGTGTCGCAAAAGAGACTCCGCAGGTGCGATTAGATTCTTGTAGAAGCGGAACTGGGCAGTGCATTTGGGGGTCGAAATTGGCCATTGTCTTCATTTTCTTTTGAGATTGAAAACCTCGATTTTGGGCGATTTTGGAGGAGTTCTTCACTACTTTGACTTGGGTAAGTGTTCTATATCCGGAAGTGATTATATTTCATGATTATATGGTTATATTCATTATTTTATTTTGAATTTAATGGAAGAAATTGAGGAAAAGTTTTAAAATCTCCCGAAAATGTAAAATGAAGACTTGGAGGTCGAATTGTTGTCGGAATTTGTTAATTTTGATATGGTTGAACTCGATATCGAATAGGTGTTCAATTTTTGTAATTTTTGTCGGGCTCCAAGACACGGGCCCGGGTCGACTTTTTGGAGCAAATTTTTAATTCTTAGCTAAGAGCATTATTTCATTATTTAAATTAACTTCCTATAGTTATATTTATAGTATGAAATTATTTTGGCTAGATTCGAACTGTTCAGAGTTGGAAAATCAATGGAAATGCCTTCTAATTGATTGATTGATTGAGCGTGGTTTGAGGTAAGTATCTTGCCTAACTTTGTGGGGGGGAACTGCCCCCTTAGGATTTGAGTCTTTGGTACTAATTGTGTCATTTGAAGCCCGTGTATGCGAGGTGACGAGTACGTGCTCGGGCTTACTTGTGGAAATGTGACCGCTTAGGGCTCTTAGTTTCTTATGTTCATTAGATATGAAGTTGTTTATTATGTTAAATCCCTCATTTACTAAATTCACCCTTACGTGTCTTATTTGGAATTAATTGCTCCATGTTTTACCCTTATTGTCGATTAGACTCTTATGTGCCCTAACTGAAGTTGTTGCCTCTTTTACTGCTATGCTATCCTTCATGTAATTTTTTATCCTTTATTGAGGTTATTATTATCTTTTCCATAATCTGCTTATCCTAAATTGAATTTGCTGAATCTCTTCCGTAATTGCTCCACCCTAAGTGAAGATTTGTTATCCCTTATCATTGTTGACTTACCCTTATTTGGAGTCATTGATTCATGTTATCCATTTTATCGTTGAATTGTACTTATGTGGGATCATTGTTACAAAGTATATCTTCCTTGTTGAGCTATTGCTATGTTGTACCATTATCTCATGTTGTGTCTTTCCTTGTGAGTTCGTTCTTCCGTCTTTTTGTGTTTTGGAGTTCCTGAGTTGAATTACTTGTTGTATTCTTGTGTTATTGTCGTTGTTGCTCTGGTATCCAGTGTTATGTGGCACGAGGTATTTGTCGTGCGGATGTTATTGTGGCACGAGGTTTCTGCCGTGCGGATGTTATTGTGGAACGTTTCTGTCGTGCGGATGTTATTGTGACACGAAGGTTCTGTCGTGCAGATGTTATTATGGCACGAGGTTTTTGTCGTGCAGATGTTATTGTGGCATGAGGTTTCTGCCGTGCGGATGTTATTGAGGCACGAGGTTTCTGCCGTGCTGACGTTATTGTGGCACGAGGTTTCTGTTGTGCGGTTGTTATTGTTTGCATGAGGTTTCTACCGTGTCGTGATTCATTTATGATTTGAGACTACGAGGCAGTACCTCGGGACGACTCTATTATCATTTTCCTTTTTTCTGTGCACTTGTCTTTGATTGTCGTTTTCCTTAGCATACTATTAACTGTTTTCCTCCGTGTTGTACTATTTGCTCAACTCTGTGTAGCTAATCTTGTTATGTTGGTCGCTTCTTCGAACTTCATTACTATTTCTGTTGCATCGCACATTTCATGGTGATCGTTGCTTATGTGTCATTCATTGACTCTACTCTTATTTGTTGACTGGAATTATGGTAGAACACTTGCACAAGCATACACATAGTCAAATCACTCATATCAGTTTTAAAAGGTGAATCCTGACGACATTAGCCATTATATGTACTCTTGTCTTCTTGCCTTCTGTGTGAGGATTGTCCTATTGGCACGTGAGTCGCCCCCGTACGGTTATGAGTTGTAATGTGGGCACAAGATGCCAAGTAGTTAGGGTTCGTGAATTGGGACTCGGGAGCTGTGATTATGAGGTTCGGTACCTCGTGGAAATGCTTGAACAGATTTGATGTGAAAGCGATTGTTCTCATTGAGTTGTTGCTGGTTTTCCCTTTATTTGGTTTCCTCGGACTTAGACTGTGATTAGTACTCTACAGCATTATTACTTGACCACTTCGTGTTGAATATTGTTGTTACTAGTGTATCATTGCAAGTATTATCTTGTATTCCTTATCCCGCTTAGCTTTATATTAATATTGTTTCTCTGTTAGTTCATCTACACACTTGTTCAGGTTGTTTAGTCCGGTAGGTGTCTTGACTGTCCCTCGTCACTACTTCACCGAGGTTAGTCTTGATACTTACTGGGTACTGTTGTGGTGTACTCATACTACACTCCTGCGCATTTTTGTGTAGATCCAGGTGCCATGGTTCTTGTTGATTAATAGTTGGTTGGTCGAGCTGTGGAGACTCAAGGTAAATTTGTCGTCGCATTCGCATGCCTCAGAGTCACCCTCTGGTTTTATATTTGTATTGTTTAACTTCTATTTCAAATTGTATTTAGAGATTTTCCTAGTAAACTCAGTAGAGCTTTGTCACGCTCCGAACTCGAGGAGCGCGACCGGCGCTCAACCGAGTGAACCCATTCAAGTAAGAACAATCATAATATCAGTTGAAGCCTCAAACAACATCAAACCTCAAGTTAGGACCAAGACAATGTTCAAATAAATTTCCATATCTTAATTTGGGAGATCTTTTGTACCAATATGCCACCGTTCACAATACCCCTGTACCTTTAGTACGGAGTCCAATCACGACCCGATCGGCTAGTTTTTCTTATCCGAGACATCAACCACAATCACAATTTCAATTATAATTTCCAGCACACTCACCACCATGTGTGCTGCATGGCGTCCGATCACGACCCGATCGGCTAGGCCGTCTCACCACAATGATGTATGGATCGACATTATCCTTTTCTACCAATCATCTCAATTTATACTGCTTTCATATTTTTTCATTTCATTGGCACTAATGGCCACAATTATAAAATCATTCTTGGCAGGTCGGCCGTATTTAGTATTTCATGCTCACCTTTTTCACTTTCAAACATCATCAGCATTAACAATAACAAGGCATTTCAAATCAAGGCTTTTAGTACACATGTGAGCAATTAAGAGTCTTAGGCACATAGAGATTTTCACAAAATTTGGCATAATAGCCATCGTTTGAACTTGACTTGGAGTCGAAATATTTCTAATGCACAACCCATACTTTGAATACATTCTCAAATGATAATATAACATGATAAAAGTAGTTGAGTTACATATTGAACATATATCTTTCAACACAAGTTTATTCGGAATAGCCAATTTTATAATGAACAACTCGGGACTTACATAAATTACATGAATACTATAGGATTCAATTCTAAGAGAGGAGTTTAGCCAACATACCTCAACTTCGTCCCTTAATGATACTACAATGATCCACTACACTAAGCAACTTCAATATACAATAACAACATCCAATGGGACCAATATTAATAACAAATTCCATAATTTAGGTTGTTTAGGTATTTTATCAAACACCTAGTAGGCATGAATCTCTACACCTCTTAACCATAGAATTAGTTCATCCAACTACTACCATTTACCAACAATTTATCCCACCATTATTCTTAAATAATTCATAACTTCCAACTTCACATACATGACCATCCATCCACACCCAACCAACAAAATTCCATCAAATAATCACCTTTCGATCTCTACAATGGTTATGTATTTAAATTGGGAACGTATGGCTTCCAATCACCACACCATAAGTTCCAATACTTAATTCATACTCATATTCTCATAGTATATTAATACATGTAAGTCTAAGAGTATAGGATTATCTTTTGGAAGAAATCTTGCAAAACCCTCTTTTGAGTTCTTGACGAACTTTCTTGAAGATCTAAGTGTTTTATGTGTAGATTTCATCAATACTAGGGTAGAAATTATGGAATTTCATACCAAGATAATGGAGATTGCTTACCTTGAAGAAGAGAGGAGTTGGTGGTCTTGAGTGAGTGGAGAAGAGCTCCAAAATCCGTCCAAGTGAAGTGGGGAAAATGAACCCCGAAATTGTATTTATAGGCCCAAATGTTTAGGTTTCGGATGTTGTCCTGAATGCTATGGCAGCACTTCACTATCAGCCCTTCTTTCGGATACGGCCTTGGATGCTTCGCATCCTAAATTCACTCCTCTACCAGCCTTTGGTAATTTGGTTATAAAATGACAAACGGTTTGAAGAGTTAGCAACTAAACTCGAAGATCTTTAATTTGACAGGTTGTACATCACATAACATCTTATATATATGTAGATACTCTCCTCCTAAGTTAGGTCTTGTGCCTAAACATAACAAATCGATTCAGAATGACCTCAAAGTTTGCACACAAGTCGTAAATAACATAATGAAGCTATTCAAATTTCTGGAATAGAAGTCCAAGCCCGATACATCAAGGTTAACTCCCGGTCAACTCATAAATACATGGCTATTCATCAACGCATAAGTCTACCCCAGCCTTGCAAAACCCACCCTGGGTTTTAGGTGAAATATTTACGGGGCCTTACATCCTCCCCCGCTTAGGGTCATTCGTCCTAGAATGAGGGTCAAAATTTCACCATTTGCACCAAATATGACTCAGCTGCTATAACACACACAGCAGTTCCAATTTTTTTTGACTAACTCCTTAAATTTCCAAAAATTTCGCCAGAATCTCCCTTGTAATTGGGCCTATCCACCTGCTAGAGAATCCCAAAACCAATTCTAACAACATATACATGAACCAACAGTACAACATAACATTAAAACAATGCCAACTGTGGCCTCACGAGCAGTATACTACCACAAAAGAACACCTTTAACATCAATTGTACAAATGATACGTAATTCATAGGGAACAATTTCATAGAACGGTTACATAGCTATTCAAACAAATAAGGGTACTTCTTCTTCATTTCTTCCTCGGTCTCCCAGGTGGCCTCTTCAACCTGCTGGTTTTGCCATAACACTTTCACGGAGGCAATTTCTTTATTTCTTAACTTTCGTACTTGATGATCAATAATAGAAACTAGAATCTCTTCATAAGTCAATTCCTCATTAACCTCAATAGTCTCAACCGGAACAATGAGTGACGGGTCTCCGACTACTTTCTTCAACATAGACACATGAAATACCGGGTGCACTAATGACATCTCAGGTGGTAGCTCAAGCTTGTACGCCACCTCACCAATCCTCTGAAGGGTTCTGTACGATCCGACATACTTCGGACTCAATTTCCCTTTCTTACCAAATCGAATTACACCTTTCATGGGGGAAACCTTCAAGAATACCCAATCATCTTCTTTGAACTCCAAATCCCTATGACGAACATCTGAATAGGACTTCTGATGACTCTGGTCAGTTTTCAACCGCTCATTAATGATCTTAACCTTCTCCATAGCATGATGAACGAGGTCCGACCCTATCAATTCTGCTTCCCCAATCTCAAACCATCCAATGGGAGATCTACATATTCTACCATATAAATCCCCAAACGGTGCCATCTGAATGCTAGCATGATAACTGTTGCTGTAGGAAAATTCTATGAGCGGTAAGTGATCATCCCATCTACCCTTAAAGTCAAGAATACAAGCACGCAACATATCCTCAAGCGTCTGAATAGTCCGCTCTGCCTGTACGTCAGTCTGCGGGTGAAAGGTTGTACTAAGATTCACCTGAATACCCAAACCTTGCTAAAATTTCTTCCAAAAATTAGCCATGAATTGTGCCCCCCGATCTGAGATAATAGAAACTGGAGTGCCATGCAACCTGACTATTTCTTTGATGTACAACTGAGCATACTGTTCCGCTATGTCGGTAGCCTTAACCAGCAAGAAATGTGCTGATTTCGTGAATCGATCCACAATCACCCAAATCGAGTCAAACTTACGAGGACTGAGAGGTAGTTCTACCACAAAGTCCATATTAATCATTTCCCACTTCCACATTGGAATTTTTATGTTATGTGCCAACCCACCGAGCCTTTGGTGTTCGGCCTTTACTTGCTGACAATTTGTATATCTCGCCACAAAATCCGCTACATTCCTCTTCATATCATTCCACCAATAGACTTTCTTAAGATCATGATACATTTTTATAGAGCCCGGGTGCACAGAATACCCAGAAGTGTGAGCCTCGGTCATGATTCTCTCCCGGAGACCATCTACATTTGAAACACATAGACGCCCTTGGTACCTTAGTGTACCATCACCCATGCCAAGAGAAAAGGCCATGGTCTTATGTTTATAAATCCCCTCCTTCAATTGTACCAACAATGAGTCGTTGTATTGCTTTTCCTTGACTTCTACAACAAGCGATGATTCAGCCCTATTTTGCACAATCACTCCTCTTTCACTAGAATCCGCAAGACGAACTCCCAGACTAGCCAACCGATGAACCTCCTTGGCTAACGACTTTTGATAAGCCTACAAGTTAGCCAAACTACCCATATATTTCTGGCTAAGAGCATTCGCTATAACATTAGCCTTCCCGGGATGATACAGAATATCGATGTCGTAATCCGTAAGTAATTCCAACCATTTTCTCTACCTTAAATTCAATTCCTTCTATTTGAAAATATATTGAAGACTCTTATGGTCCGTGAATATATCCACATGGACCCCATACAGATAGTGACGCCAAATCTTCAATGCAAATACCAATGTCGCAAACTCTAAGTCATGTCTTAGATAGTTCTTTTCATGATTCTTGAGTTGCCTAGAAGCATAAGCTACCACCTTGACATGTTGCATTAACACACACCCCGGTCTGATTCTTGAAGCATAAAAATATACCACTAACCCATTTGTACCGTTTGGTAGAGTCAACGCTGGTGTCGTAGTCAACGTCGATTTCAAATCTTGGAAGCTCCTTTCATAAGCATCTGACCATTGGAACTTCACCATATTCTGTGTCAATTTAGTCAACGGAGAGGCAAAGGTAGAGAACCCCTCCACAAACTTCCTGTAATATCCAGCTAAGCCCAAGATACTGCGAATCTCAGTTGGTGTAGTAGGTCTAGGCCAATTCTTCACAGCTGCAATCTTCTGAGAATCAACCTCAATTCCTTCTTTGGAGATGACATGACCCAAGAACGTGGCAGATTCAAGCCAAAATTCATATTTCGAAAACGTCGCATACAATTAGTGCTGATATAGGGTCTGCAAAACTGCCTAGAGATGATCGGCATGATCCTCTCGACTGCGTGAGTATACAAGGATATCGTCGATAAACACTAGCACAAAAGAGTCGAGGAACGGTTTGAAAACTCAGTTCATAAGATCCATGAAAGTTGTTGGGGCATTTGTTAGCCCAAAAGACATTACCATAAATTCAAAGTGCCCATACCCGTTCCTGAAAGCTATTTTTGGAATATCATGCTCCATGATCTTCAATTGGTGATACCTATATCTTAAATCGATCTTGGAGAAGTACTTAGCACCCTGCAATTGATCAAACAAGTCATATATCCTTGGCAGTGGGTATTTATTCTTGATTGTAACCTTGTTGAACTTCCGATATTCAATACACATTCTTAATTACCCATCTTTCTTTCTTATAAAGAGGACTGGTGCACCCCAAGGTGACACACTCGGCCGGATGAAGCCCTTCTCTAACAAATTTTTCCATTGTTCCTTTAGCTCCTTCAATTCTGCTGGTGCCATTCTGTAGGGCAAAATAGATATAGGTTGTGTGCTTGGCATCACATCAATCCCAAAATCAATCTCCATGTCTGGTGGGATCCCAGGGAGCTCATCCGGAAAGACCTCTAGAAATTCATTCACAACAGGCACTGACTCAAGTGTAGGTGCCTCAGCATCGGTGTCTGTAACCTAGACCAAATGGTAGATACACCCCTTGTTAATCATCTTCGTGGACTTATGGTAGGAAATAAACCTACCCTTTGGCACCACATCATCCCCCTTCCACTCAATAGCTGGCTCATTTGGAAATTCGAACCTAGAGGTCCTGGTTCAGCAATCAAGCTTGGAAAAACATGAATAAAGCCAATACATCCCCATTATTACATCAAAATCGACCATCCCCAATTCAATGAGATCGGCCATGGTGTCCCGACCACACAACGTGACAACATAATACCTATAAACCCGCGCAACCAAAATAGACTCACCAATCAGAGTAGATACAGAGAATGGCTCATAAAACTGTTCTGGTTCTATCCCAAATTCTATAGCAACATAAGGAGTGACATATGACAAAGTGGAACCGAGATCAATAAAAGCATACACATCATGAGATTGGACAGTCAATATACTTGTGACAACATCTGGAGAAGCCTCTGAATTCTGGAGACCCCTCATAGCATAGAAACGGTTGGATCCTCCCAAACTCTGTGCTCCACCCCTAGATGCACCATGCCATGCGGGTGTTGGAGTGCCTCGAGCTGGAGGAGGTGTTGTGGATGTAGTAGCTACAGAACTGGCTGGTTGTGCCATGCCCCTGCCCGCACCCTGGCGGGATGAACGACAGTCTCTCTGAATGTGACCCCTCAATCCGCACTTGTAGCACATAGGTAAGTCCATGTAGCATATTCCTATATGCATCTTTCCACACCTAGGGCACGGGGGCCTCCGCTGCTGTTGCAATCTACCACCATGTCGATCGTGCTGGTAAGAACCCTTATTTCCCTAACTGGGCTTGAAACGGCTCCACTGCTGCTGACTGGGCCCTAATGGCGGTGCACTAACCGAAGATTGAGCAAAGGACTGAGATGACCCTGACGACCATCCCCTAAATGCTAACCTACCGCCACCAGAAGAACCACCAAAGTTGCCGGCGGACCGGGCCTTATTGCTACCTTCTCGCCCCATTCTGTTCTTCAATTTGCGGGTCTCTACGGCTTGAGCTAATGCCACCATCTTCCCATAGTTCATATCAAAATTCAAGGCAGTTGTAGCGGCCTCATTAATTACTAAGGGACTAAGGCCCTGCACAAACCGGCGTACTCTAACCTCCATAGTGGGCAACATGTAAATAGCATACTTGGACAGGTGCACGAATCTCATATGGTACTCCCACACATTCAGGCTACCTTGCCTCAGGCTCTCAAACTCAGCAGCACGGGTTGCCTTAGTCTCGACATGCAAGAAATTATCAATGAAGGCATCGTCAAACTCATTCCACCTTGCTGGAGGGCTCCCCTCCTCACGGGACTCCTCCTATAGCTCAAACCAAGAATATGCCACCTCTTTCAGGCGGTAGGAGGCCAACTCCACTGCCTCTATCTCAGTAGCACGTATAACTCGGAGAGTCTTGTTCATCTCATCAATGAAGTCCTGGGGGTCTTCCAATGGGTTAGTACCCGTGATTACTGAAGGATCTAACTGAAGAAACCCGTTCACCCTGGAACTAGAAAAATCCCCTAGTTGGCTGGAAGAAGTAGGAGCAATATTCGATCTCTGGGCCTGGGAAGCCACTATCTGAGCCAACATCTGTATGGCTCCCCTAAGGTCCCCATCAGAAATACTAGGACCGGAAGCTGGGGATGGAGGTGGAACTGGAATATCAGTTGGAGGAATCTATACACCCTCAGTGGGCGTAGGAACTGGTGTAGTCTGAGCATCAGTAGTAGATACAGACAATGTAGTAGTTGGGGAATTATCCTCACCCCTAGTGTGCTCAGCCGCATCACCAAGTATAGGATCAACCGCGACTCCTGGGGTGACATTGGCTCTCTGGGCAATTCTTGCCTTCTTCTTAGGTGCCATGAACTGAAAATTAGAGCAATGCACAAGTTAAAGGAGGAACAGTCTTACAATCAGCTTTATCACATGATCTAGAACATCAAAGAAGGGTGTTATTCTTAAATGCCCAAGTAGCCTCCTAATTATAGATGTGGTCGACAACACACCGATAAGAAGGACTCTCCTAGACACTGCTCCGAGACATCCTAGGACACTTTAAAACCTTAGGCTTTGATACCAAGTTTGTCACACACCCAAACTCGGGGAGCGCAACTGGTGCTCAACCGAGTGAACCCGGTCAAGTAAGCATGTTAGATAATTTCTATCCAAACTCACTTATGAATAAATAGAATACATATTTTCGTTAATTAGACAATAAGGAGATCATGTATACAATACCAATTCATTACCATTAGTTACTTCATTTAAAAGTCTCAAATTACACACATTTTCATGGTCTGAAGTGGAACAAGTAATTCAAACACAACATAACTTGTTTGCCTTCCCCAACACTAATATACAACTCACACTATGTCTACGGAGCCTCTAATAGATACAAAAGAGTACTAAGATAGTGCCGACAATAAGGCCCCGGCTATACCTCAAACACAATACACAAGGAACAAAAGATACATGACCCTAAAATGAAGCGGGGCTCACCAAGTTAGCTGGGAAGAGGGTGTACCGCTATCACTGATCAATGTCTCCTGCTGTAGAACCACCTGCATCCATTGAAGATGCAGCGCCCCCGGAAAAAGGGATGTTAGTACATATGTAATAGTACTAGTATGAATGACAAACACCCTCTAAATAGAACGATTAATAATACAAGCAAGAACAACCATAATATCAGTGGAAGCCTCAAACAACATCAAACCTCAAGTTAGGACCAATACAGTGTTCAAATAAATTTTCATATCTTAAGTTGGGAGATCTTTAGTACCAATATGCCACTATTCACAATACCACCGTACTTTTAGCACGGAGTCCGATCACGACCCAATCGTCTAGGCTGTCTCATTCGAGACATCAATTTCTATTATAATTTCCAGCACAATCACCACCATGTGTGCGGCATAGCGTCCGATCACGACCCGATCGGCTAGGCCGTCTCACCACAATGATGTGTGGATCGATATCATCCTTTTCTACCAATCATCTCAATTCATACTTCTTTCACATCTTTTCAATTCATTGGAACTAGTGGCCACAATTATAAAATCATTCTTGGCACGTCAGTCGTATTTAGTATTTCATGCTCACCTTTTTCACTTTCAAACATCATCATCATCAACAACAACAAGGCGTTTCAAATCAAGGTTTTTAGTATACATGTCGGCAATTAAGAGTCTTAGGCACATAGAGATTTTTTACAAAATTTAGCATAATAGCCTTCGTTTGTACTTGACTTGGAGTCAAAATATCTCTAATGCACAACTCATACTTTGAACACATTCTCAAATGATAACATAACATGATAAAAGCATTTGGGACACATATTGAACATATATCTTCCAACACAAGTTTATTCGGAATAGCCAATTTTATAATGAACAACTTGGGACTTACATAAATTACATGAATATCGTGAGATTCAATTCTAAGAGAGGAGTTTAGCCAACATACCTCAAATTCATCCCTTAATGATACTACAACGATCCACTACACTAAGCAACTTCAATATACAATAACAACATCCAATGAGACCAATATTAATAATAAATTCCATAATTTAGGCTATTTAGGCATTTTATCAAGCACCTAGTAGCATGAATCTCTAAACCTCTTAACCATAGAATTAGTTCATCCAACTACTACCATTTACCAATAATTTATCCCACCATTATTCTTAAATAATTCATAACTTCCAACATCACATACATGACCATCCATCCACACCCAACCAACAAAATTCTATCAAATAATCACCTTTCGATCTCTACAATGGTTATGTATTTAAATTGGGAACTTATGGCTTCCAATCACCATACCATAAGTTTCAATACTTAATTCATACTCATATTCCCATAGTATATCCATACATGTAAGTCTAAGGGTGTAGGATTACCTTTTGGAAGAAATCTGGCAAAACCCTCTTTTGAGTTCTTGAAGAAATTTATTGAAGATCTAAGTATTTTATGTATAGATTTCATCAATACTAGTGTAGAAATGATGGAATTTCATACCAAGATAATGGGGATTTCTTACCTTGAAGAAGAGAGGAGTTGGTGGTCTTGAGTGAGTGGAAAAGAGCTCCAAAATCCGTCCAAGTAAAGTGGGAAAAATGAACCCCGAAATTGTATTTATAAGTCCAGTTTTTTGGGTTTCAGATGCTGCACCGGATGCTATGGCAGCACTTCACTGCCAACCCTTCTTTCGGATGCGGCCTCGGATGCTTCGCATCCGCAGTTCACTCCTCTGCCAGCCTTTGGTAATTTGGTCATAACTTCTTGTAGAAATGTCCAAATGACGAATGGTTAGAAGCTAGAGTCGAAGATCTTTCATTTGATAGGTTGTCCATCACATAAATCATTATATATATGTATATACTCTCTTCCTAAGTTAGGTCTTGTGCCAAAACATAACAAATCGATCCGGAATGACCTCAAATTTTGCACACAAGTCGTAAATGACATAACGAAACTATTCAAATTTCCAAAATCGAAGTCCAAGACCAATACATCAAGGTCAACTCTCGGTCAACTCATAAATACATGGCTATTCATCAACGCATAAGTCTATCCCGACATTTTGAAACCACGAGTTTTAGGTGAAATATTTACGGGGCCTTACAAGTTTATGACTTGTACTACCGGTTTTTAGAAATCATAAGTTGTGTAATAAGATTCTATTTCATAATTATTAATTTTTGGTCAAATTCTTCTATTAATTCAGTAAGTGTTAGGCTTACCTAGTCTTAGAGACTAGGTGCCGTCACGACATCATACGGAGGAAATTTTAGATCGTGACACTCGGGCTCCAAACCAAATATGCACACAAGTGTAACAATATCATATGAACTTGCTCGCACAATCAAATCACCAAAATAACATTTAAATCTACGAACCAATCATTAAAACGAATAAACTTTCAAAGTGAAACTCAAGAACACTAGAATCACGTTTAAGTGTCCGGATCATGTAAAATCGAATTCCGAATTGAACCAAAATTTTGCAGACAAGTTTCAAATAACAATACAAAACTATTCTAAGTTTTAACATCAAAATCCGAACCCGTTATCTAAGAAGTCAACTCTCGATCAAACCTTGTAATTCTTCAACTTTCAAAAATGCTAGTATTTGGCAAAATGAGTCAACACAAGTAAGGGACTTTCGAATTCATTTCCGGGAATACGCCCAAGTCCCAAATCACGATACGGACTCATCAGACCGTCAAAATACTTATCCGGGTCCATTTACACAAAATATTGACCGTAGTCATCTCAAGTCATTTTAATGACAAAAATTCACATTTTCTTAAATTTTTCACTTGAAACTTTTTCGAAAAAAGACACGGACTGCGCATGCAAATTGAGAAATGCTAACCGGAACTAGTCAAGGTCTCGGAACACGGAAATAAAAGCTAAAACTCAAAATGACTTATCGGGTCATCATAGAGGAATAATTCAAAATTATGTAATTAACTTACCATTATGTGCTTCCAATAAGATATTAGAAGTAATAAATTAAAAAACAATTTAATACTCTAATTAATTACTAAAAAAGATTAATGAATATAGCTATTTGCAAATTATTACTACTAACACTAATTATTAAATGAGGTTCATAACTCACAAATTAAAAAAATATTATTATCAAACGAAATAAAGTAAAAAACAAGATTTGAAGAGAAAAATATAAAGAATTAAATAATGAAGTTCTATCAAAAATTAAAACCTGACGAATTTTTGGATGAAATTAAATTTACTTTTATATCATGATATTAATGTTTGATCTCAACTTCTGAATCATGATTAAGGAATGGAGCTTTTGACGAGTTAAATAGTTGTTCATGAATTTTTGACAATCTAACATACAATATTATATCGATTGACGAGCTCGTGCACAAGGCGTTGGGCATACCAAGCATACGTTCCGGACGATTGAGACAAAAGTTTTATAGGATAAGAGCCCACATATAATCTAAGAGTATTTTACGAGTGTCTAGCCCTGAGGCCATTTCAATTTTGCCTAACCCTTATTTGGCAAGTGAAAACAAAATTATTACGATTCAAGAGCAATCTCAATATTTGAATAAATTATTAAGATTATTTGTTTATGTTGGAAGTCTTGATATTTAGGTTAAGAGCAATCAAGATTTTATTTTGTAAATTATTTTCTTATTTGAATAATGTAACATGACCATAATTGTTTTGGGGTATAACATAAGTATAATTCATTCGATATTATCTTTGAATTCTTTAATTTATCTACACAAGTAACAATTTTCTTTTTATTAATTGTTTTGTATAATATTTTAAGACTATACTAAACAATCAAAATAAATAACAAAAAAAAAGTTAAATACAACAAAGCATATTTTTTTAATTATTAAGCCAGCTAAATAGGATCAACATTCATCGCTTTTAGGAATTTACATATTTTTAATACAAACATATTATTGTCTAATACTATATGATCTTTTAAAAAGTTATATATTAACTAATATGGATATACGCGCAAAGCGTATATCAGACGAAAAGAAATAAGTGAAAGATTTACACACAAATGGATTTGATTTGTTTTTGATAAGTTGTACTTGACGAAATAAGCATTCTTTTCCATTCTACAAAACCACATGACAGAAGAAAAAACACCCGAGCACAAGTGAGAATTTAATTGTAAACGCACCCAAAAGTACATCTTCTAATTTGTAGACACCCCAAGAAAGTTGAGGACAAACAATATACAACTCAATTGGGTATAAGAGAATTCTTGGTCAACGTGCTTTGGTAGCCCACTTCATAATACGATTACTGCAAGAGAAAAAATGAAAAAATAATATAGGAAGAATTGATAAGTGAAATTTGTCTTTTGCATAATACTAAAGTTTCCTTAAGAATTTGAACATTTTTGGCTCAAGTACACTGACGAAGTCAGAAATTTCATTAAGAGTAACATTTAATATATGTATATAAAAAAATTAATTTATATACGCAATATAATTTTTATATACCCAGTATAATTTTTCGATGAAGGGTAATCAACTAATTACCCTTCATTTCATTATATTGTATGTGGCTACGCCAGTGACGATGATGCAAATAAATTTTACGTACACGCACTATCAAGTCATTAATTTGTATATATTATAGCAAGTAACTTAATTAAAAATCTTAACTTTTTATGGTGGGTTATCCGTAGATATCTTTCGGTTAATCTAATCGTGTAAAAGAAAATTATACTGTTATATATCTATGTATACACATACACGTTAAACTCATAACTTATATATATGTAGGAAATGGAGGAGTTGGAAAAAGCAGTAAGAGGGATGTATATTACTATCCAGTGTCCACAAGTCCGGAAATCTTCATTGTACATGTATAATACTATAATGTATTTGTCTTTTGTTTTGAGTATAAGTACTTATGAAGACCAATTCTATTGGTTTACGGATCCAAAGGCTGGCCCTGCATTTTGTTGGGAAATGTATTGTAACTCGTTAAAAGTTTATGTACAAATATATGTCATGCATCTATTGGTTTGATATAAATACTTGATTGTCACGACTTGACAATAGTGGGTTGCTCTAGTGATGAGCACCCTCCACTTCCAATCAAGAGGTTGTGAGTTCGAGTCACCCCAAGAGCAAGGTGGGGAGTTCTTGATGGGAGGGAGCCGAGGGTCTGTCGGAAACAGCCCCTCTCTACCCTAGGATAGGCGTAAAGTCTGCGTACACACTACCCTCCCCAGACCCCACTAGTGAGATTATACTGGGTTGTTGTTGTACTCGATTGTCACGACTCTATTTTCCTCTCTGTAGGGTATCGTGATTGCACTTAGTCTCTAAGACTAGGTAAGCCTAATAATTTGCGAAATCAATGAGTAACAAACTGAACTCCCATCTCAACACATGATATATAAATATAAAAATGCCATTCAATAATTACAACTCCCAAAATCCGGTGGAAACAAGTCACAAGCTTCTAAGAGCAAATACTAAGTGTCTCTATACATCAGAGTCTAAAGAAAGATAAGGAATACAACATAGTAAGGATAGAGGGGGACTGCAAGGTCTGCAGACGCTGGCAGATATACCTAGAAGTCTCCACGTACGGTTTGGCTCACTGGTATCTGGTCTGGTGGAAAGAACCTGGATCTGCACAAAAGATGTGCAGAGTGTAGTATGAGTACGCCACAACGGTACCCAGTAAGTGCCAAGCCTAACATCGGTAGAGAACTGACGAGGTCAGGTCAGGGCCCTACTGATTTTAAAAAAAAGTAAGGCAGAGGATATAATAATATTTTAAAATGACTGAGAATTTAAACAATAAGAAGTTTCAGAAAATATCAGCACAATAAATAGAGGTACACAACAGGGGCACTCCCGAGGTACCGCCTCGTAGTCCCAAATGTAAAGATGCAATACATGGGGATCTCCCGAGGAATCACCTCGTAGTCACAAAGTAAATATGCAGTACATAGGGATCTCCCGAGGAACCGCCTCGTAGTCCCAAAGTAAATATGTAGTACAGGGGGGTCTCCCGAGTAAACGTCTCGTAGTCCCAAAGTAAATATACAGCAGGTATACAGTTAAAAATTTAATTCAAATCAAGGAAAGCAGGTAATTCAACTAAGCATGTTGCACAAAATACAAGTAAGAGTTAAGGCATGTAGACATGCGATGCTAGACTAAATATGATCACTACATATGCTAAGGCAACTCAGTTAATGTATTTTTAAAAGAAGACAACTCAGTTAATGTATTTTAAAAGATGACAAATCAGCAATAACCGAATTTTTCATAATCAACACGTGTACGCACTCGTCACCTCGCGTATACGGCGCTCACATATCATAAATTGTTACAACAATACCAAATCCTAAGGAAATTTCCCCCATACAAGGTTAGACAAGTCACTTAACTCAAATATCGTTCAATCAATCCGTAAGAATACCTTTCCCTCGGTTTTCCGACTCCGAATGGCCCAAATCTAGCCAAAAGCAATTTCATAACATGAATACAATTACAAGAAACTAATTTAAATCATAAATTTACGACATTAGCAAGGAATCGAAAAATCACCTCAAAAAGTCGACCCGGGCCCACACCTCATAATCGGGTAAAAGTCACAAAATACGAATACCCATTCAACCGCGAGTTCACCCATACTAAAATTATCAAAATCCGACATCAAGTCGTCACTCAAATCCCCAAATTATACTCTCCAAATCTCTAGCCTCAAACTCCCACATTCTACCTTAAACACACATAATCTAGGTGGAAAAATTAACGAGGAAACAAGATTATTGATAAAAAATAAGCACAGGGGACTTATCTCAAGAAATCCCTCGAAAATGCTCTAAAAAATCGCCAAAACCGAGCTCAAATGTCTAACAAATTATAAAAATCCCGAGCCCTTGAATTAATAGAATCTGCCCAGGCTTTCCGCTTTTGCGGACCAAATTCCGCTTCTGCGGTGAAGTCTCTGCATCTGCGGAATTCACTTAAATACCAAGGTTCTGCACTTGCGTGCAAATCTCCGCATCTGCGGATGCGCTTCTGCGGTCCCTCGTCCGCTTTTGCGGAAGCCTCCCCAAGCACTCGCCCGCTTCTACGATCGATCCCCCGTAGAAGCGACTCCGCTTCTGCGGCCCTCTCACTGCACATGCGATCACTGGCCAATTCCCTTAGTCCCTCACTTGCACCCCATTGCTTGCACCTGCGGGCTCTCACCTGCGATCAACCTTGCGCAGGTGCGATTACACCAGAATCAGCCCAGTACCACAAAATCTTCTAAGTCCAAAAATGATCCGTTAACCATCCGAAACTCACCCGAGGCCCCCGGGACCTCAACAAAATATACCAACCAATCCTAAAATATCACACGAACTCAGTAAAGCCTTTGAATCACATCAAATAACGCTAAAAACACGAATTACACATCGATTCAAGCCTAATGAACTTCAAAGCTTCAAACTTCTACATCTGATGCCGAAACCTATCAAATCAAGTCCGATTGACCTCAAATTTTGCACACAAGTCTTAATTGATATTACGGACCTATTTCAACTTTCGGAATCAGAATCCGACCCCGATATCAAAAAGTCAAAATCATTCCATTTCTAACTTTCGCCGATTGACGCTAAAATGACCTACGGACCTCCAATTCAACATCCGAACACACTTCTAAGACCAAAATTGCCCTACGGAGCTATAGGAATCGTCAAAATTCTATTCCGGAGCCGTCTTCATACAGTTCGAACTACGGTCAATTCCTATAATTTAAACCTCTATTTTAGGAACTATGTGTCCCATTTCACTCCGAAACCAAAAATAAATTTTCTCGGCAAGTTACATAACCACTAACTGAAATAGAGGGAGCAATAAATAGGGGATCAGAGCTAATTCTCTCAAAACAATCGGCCGGATCGTTACATCGATGCAATTAAATTCATACATCCTTCTATTCTATTTACGCTCCGAGTACTATTACAGAAATTTGTTGGAATAATTTATGCAAGTGGAGCAATGGCATCAATAGTTGGAGTTATAATCTAAGACCCTCAAAAACTACCCTTTTAGGAGTACTATTCTTACCACAACTTCTTTATGTTGTTTGTAGTGTGCTGGATTTGACCTTCATCCTTAGATGGAACTTAAATCTTGGAATTCCTAACTATTTTTTCGTCATAGTGGAAGAATGCACAAGTAGAATTATCACAAGATTTAGATGGATCCCTATGATTGTATTGAACACAAGATTATGTCCTGTGGGCATTGAAGGGACATTTTTTGCTTTGTTAGTGCTCGTTTGGTCTGGGATAAGAGATAATTAATTTTCAGATTAAATTTGAGATGAGTTAATACCTCGTTTGGTTGGGATAAAATAGCGGTATAACTAATCCCGAAATTAGTTATCTCATGATTATAATACTATTTTAATCCTTATGGAAGAATGTGATAACAATCCCAGGATAACTAATTTCAGGATAATTAATCCTGAAATAACTTGTTTCTCCACCCAACGACCCCTTAATCTGTATTGACAGTCTTGGCACATTAACATCTAAATCAGCTGGAGGTTTGTTCTTCATTTTATACATGTCACAATAAGTGATTTCAAGAACTTGTGGTTGGCAATTTTCTTAAAAATTCTACTAAGAATTGCTACATGAAGTTTACTATTTTTGGTACCAAATTGTGATCAGTCTGAATATTTAGTTCCCCATGATTTTTTGACAGGAGCTATAGATACTAGTACTCCAATATGGATGATGACAATATCCAACTTGTGCCCTTGAAGGAGAAAACAGAAGTTTGAATTATTTGGAGAAGTTTCCTTGTACTTTTGTGCTGTACATGTTGTAAATCCTTTTTTCCATTTGTTCTTTATAAAAATATTTATTTTTAATAAAATATTGAACTAATTAAGACGGAAACAAATGGAGCAACATGAACAGTAAAAATTCATGTAACAAATCCTAACTAGTTCTTGGATTTGAGACGTAATAATGCTAATTGTTGATCAATAGAGAAGCGTAGTATGTTTAATAAAAGAGTCAATTATACTTTACATCAAACAACATATTTCTCTATTTTATAGTATGTGTTTTGCTCACCTTTATGACATCACTTTTATTGGATATTAATTTGTAATATATCAAACTAAACATTCACAATAATAGATACAAAGACTTGCTTCTGATGTTTGTATTACTAATATCTACATTACATTCCATGTATTATTAATCTCTCATAACTTGTTGCTAGATATAACAAACGGGCGGATCGGGTCGGATATGAACGGGTCAAAACGAGCAATGCAAAAACGAATAAATTATCCGACCTGACCCATATTTAATACGGATAGAAAATGAGTTAACAGACGAATAATATGAATATCTAAATTATCGATGACTTCTTGAACATGACAACTTTTGGGAGAATTTCTAGTGGGCGGTTGGACATAAGAATTATGAATTTTTGGAATAAAAGTGAATTTATTTCATGTGAAAATGATATTTAAAAATTAGAGTTGTGTTTGGATATAAATATAATTTGGAGATATTTTTTAATTTTTGTGAGCGATTTTGAAGTGAAAATTTTGAAAAAACGATTTTTTGAAGTTTTTTAAATTTCCGAAAAATTCCAAAATTCAACTTCAAGTGAAATTTAAATTATTTATGAGCAAACACTAATTCCGAAAAAAGTAAATTTTTTTGAAAAATGGTGAATTTCTTTACTGCCAAACGAGACCTAGTCTTCCAAACTTGAGCAACTCCCAATTTGAGTCTTTATAAATGTAAATGTTAAATTTATTAATTATCTATTTTTTAAGTGAATAATATAATTCGTTTTAATAGTTGACCAATTTTTAAAAAATTTATTATCCAATTTATTTTTATTGAATAGTACGAATGAATAACTATTTTTTATTTATTTTGCTGCCACTACTTGTCCCAAACCAAAAAAAGGACTATGTCACTATTTAAATGTATGATATTCACGTGAAGACGCGACTATTAAAGCAGCCCTCAGATTTTCCCCTCCTTATTCCTGCGGCTTTTTCGTTTTCTCTGTTTGCAAACTCACGAAAATACAAGCCTCGTCGTTCTTCATTCGTAATGGTAAATATCATTTTTCAATTCAAACATTATTTTCGTGCTTCTTTAATTGTATATCATGTGATTGTTAGGGCTCTGTTTTCTTCCTTTCTTCAATTTGGGTGTATTTAGGTTATGCCATAGGAGTGCAAAGTAGAAATTGGGTGTATTTTCATGCTATTAGTTTTGGGGCTTTTGAACTTATTTTTTGTTTCTTTTTAACCCTGTGATATGGTATAGTGTTAAAGTTGAAATTTTTGGACCCCTACTTTTTGTCTTCTGTTTGCTGAGATGATTATGCTTTCAGCTGGCTTAAATCCTTTAACTTATTTTTTTGTTTCCCACCCGGTGTCCGTTACCCGCATTAGAGCCTGACTAAATCCGAATTCGTGCCGGGAAGTCCCACATTGGGGGATAAAGCGCTCCTAACAAAGGTGACTCCATACCCAGGGCTCAAATCCGCGACCTCTAGTTAAGGATGAAGAGTACTTAACTAACTACTCCTCTATGTTAATTTAAACTGATAAATGATTACAAAGCTACCGGTTACTTTAGCTTTAATTTTTGTTTATGTTTTTTCTTTTGGCCGGGTGGGACGGGAGTGGTATTGGTGAGATTTGAACCAATATGACTTGACTAGTTAGTTGTTGTTGTTGTTATTGATGACTTGAGTGTAAGCTTAAATTGCAACCACTAGGCTATAAATTCAGTCTCATCTTTGTTTAGCTTTATTTGATTATTTTGTGGGTTGTTTGAGGGAGGAGAGGGGGGTTTGCGAATGGGGGGAAGGGGAATCACATGGGTGAGATTTGGATCATGCACTGCCCCAGGGCTTTGGTCTTGTGTAGGCTAGGCGCTTGTAGCGGGTTCGAATACTACCATAGTAAAAGCCTGGTATTTAAATAGAGAAGGGTAGAGGGTGGGTCCACTATCCACCGAATTTCGAACCGTCCGCTATTGGCCCTCGAGGACTTCTCGGTTAGGTGAAGTTGCAATCAGTAGGTCACAACTCCAGTCTCATCTTAGTTCAGTTGTGTGTTTTGGTGTTGGAGTGCCTTTTTTCCTTTATGTTTCTTGGAGCAAACGAGGTAGTCAAGAGTTGAGGGAACAAGGTGAGACATTTCCGGTGAATTAAGCTTCATTTTCAACAATTATATGCAATCATAATTGTTTTTAAATGTATACAATGGTTGAACACTTCAGAATGAAGAGAGACGAAAATTTCGGCTGCTATGGTATGGTTATGGTTGAGTGGGTTGAGGCATATGAGTGACAATCTGGAAATCTCAGTTTTTACCCAGCTACAACACTCAGTTTGAGATAATTAGCTTTAGTTTTGGTAGACAATTTTACCCAACACCTATGTTTGTATGCACTCAATCTGGCCCAAACGTCAGCTTTGTTTTAAAAATATGGAATGAAAAAAAGCTTCTAGTTATGCCTACTATCCCCCCTCCCTTGGGGATGATCATTGTAATAATGTTGCAATAAAGACATTATATTTCTATTGAAGTAGATCCACTGGAATAGGTTGTGCCCTCTAGGAATTCTATGGTAGCAAATTGACGGTTAGGGGAGCAGTTTTGTGCTAAGTATATCCCACAGATGATGTGTGTATAATTGTTGTGTTGTGACATATCGTAAAAGCAGATATGCTGAACTGATGAGTAAATCAGTTGTTCCTCTCTTACTTTTGGTTTTTGTAATTTATCTATTAAGTTATTATTTTCTGGGGGTGAACTGGGGTGCAAGAGGCACTATTCATTACTAACTAGTAAAGGGCTGCTAGATGGACTATTCATTACTAGTTAGTCAACACCATTGCAAAGTCTTTGCTTTTCCTCCGTTTTTTGAGAAAGACTTTACTCTTCCTTCTTAGAGCATTAATATATTCATAAACTCTTGATTCCAACAGTCTGTAGAAAGGGAAAACCGAAAATCCATGTGCTTGATTAAATGGTTTGATGATGCGTGTACATGGGTCCTTATAGTACTACTGGTAATAAGGCGGAGAGGGAGGGGAGTCGTTAAAATGAGAAGGGATAATAGAAGTTATGGTCATATGTTAGCTATGATATCTAAAATTCTACCACTAGCATATGCTCAATGTTTAAAATTGGTAGAAGCAAAAGTCATGTGAATATAATGTTTCTGAAAAGACTTTCTTTTATCATGTGAAGAAACACTTCCTTGAGGAAGTTCCACTGTGAAATAAAATGAAATGATTAGAGTAGGTTGAACTTCTGTTCCAGTTATGACTGAGCCTCTGTTACTTAAACCTGTCTTCACTGATTTTGAAAGTCTTAGCCCTATTAATGAGGATGTTTATCGATTCCTATGCTTGGTATTAGTTTCTTTTGCAATGGTATCCTGTTGCTCTCTCATGGCTACACCATCTGATGCTGCTTCAATAAGGTCTTGTCTCGTTTTTCTTGGGCAACATTATAATTTGACATCTTGTTTTATCATCTTTACCTTATAGTATGATTGCTTGGGCTGTGCTGGATCACTTTCTCTTTGAAATGTTCTTTCAGTGGAAAGAGATTTTCTTCGTGATTTATGATCCTTATCCTGGGACGTACTGTATCACTTTCTTTTTTAAAATGTTCTTTCTGTGGAAAGAGATGTTCTTCGTGAATTATGTTTCTTATCCTCGAACATGGCTTTTACTTTCTTTTAAAGCTAAGGTGCCCAAAGTCTCCAATCCTCTATCTGTAACATTTTCTGAACGATCACATACATAGACATTTTTGTCCACTTTGTCTACCTTTCATGCCAAAGAAACATTCACAAAGACACGCGATATAAAAGTTCTGATACATCTGCAACAATATTTTACTAACAGTTGAGAGAAATTAATCTACATAGTTCTGATTTAAAAATCTAAAAATCGTGTTCCAATTTATATACCATTTTGGACCTTGGGACATCCCCAAAGAGAATATAGCTACGTCATCGGGCTTACATATTTTTGGGGTAAGTTGTATTTGCATTCTGATTCTGAGAAAGGGGTAAAGCTTTGAAAACTAATAGGAATACTGTATGGGACAACATGTTCTCACTGGCATGATGCTTATGACTTAAATACATGGAGAACAAAAATGAAGGC
This sequence comes from Nicotiana tabacum, assembly GCF_000715075.1. Classification (NCBI taxonomy): domain Eukaryota; kingdom Viridiplantae; phylum Streptophyta; class Magnoliopsida; order Solanales; family Solanaceae; genus Nicotiana; species Nicotiana tabacum. Next base: position 23,164,613 of record NC_134094.1, on the reverse strand, counting down.
AAAAAGTTACCTGCATATTTATTTGACAACTCTTTGGGTGTTATGCAGGCCAACAGGCATACTATTATTCTCATGCAAACATCTCAGAATAGAGCAACTCGCACTTTCATGGATTACGAATCAATAAGTCAAGCAATGGATGGTATTAATCATTACACTATAACTGCATGCACTTTTGAGATATACACTTTCTGGATTACCTATGAAATTGCTTTAAAAGTTTTTTTTTCTTTTTTCGTAAATGTGGGTAAGCAGAAATATGGCATGAAACTAGGAAAATATTTGAATCACAAACCTATTTGTCAATTACAGATTTATATCAGCAGCTTGAAATATGTTACTAGAATTCAACATATTTTAGCAATCTACCTGTAGTCCTTGCAAACAATTTCATTCTGTATCATTATCTATAGGAGAAAATCCTTCTTTCTCTTATAAAACTTTGACAAATGCTTATTCTGTACCTTCTTATCGAACCTCAACGAACATTGGTCTGACTAATTCAAGTATGTTAATCTTAACTTCCCATTTTGTTCATCACACCTTTAGAATTATGGACAAGAGCTTCTGTGAGAGTAAATATGATAGACAAGAACTAGGATGGATAAAGGAATGAAGGGTATCTTTTGACTACAAGGTAAAGGAAATCAAGGCAAATAGAGAATCACTCTTATGATGGGATTGGATAGTAGAAAGGAACTGGGACCTGTATGGACTTACTTTCTAGGAATAAGTAGGATCATTACGTCAAGGGAAAGGCCTTCTTAAATCTCCATAAGACTGCATTCTTTTTCTTTTGCATTATAGGTGTGTTGTTATAGACCCCGTGACAAGCAAGAAACTTCATGGTTCTGGAGTTAGTTAGTCTAGGGATGTTCTTGCATTTAATTGACTCAAGCCCTCAATGACAGTCCATATTGATGTTAGAAGTTTATTCTGAGGCACTACATAGAGTTGTGAGATCATATGATATTCAGGAAAGTGCTCTTTCCCCTAATGCTTATACACATCTCCAAGTTAAGAAAGTTAAAACCCGTCATGTTTCACTAAAATTCACTTGGATACCTTCGATTTTGATCCACCCATCCGTTAATGGAAACAAATAGAAAGGCTTTTGCACAAGACGACAGTTATTTGTTTAATACACTTGGATGTTAATTGCCTGGAAAATGTAAAGTATCCATATAGGAAATATCAACTAACTAAACCTTAGAGAGAGAAGATGGAGTCTTTCCTCCCACCCAATCTCCTCTTCTTCCCTTCCTTTCTTCATTTATAACAGAGATAGCCCCTCCGCGACCAACCCTCAAAAAACATCTCCGGCAGAAAAGGACCCACGCACCCTCACGCGCCACCGGAAGGAGTTTTCCAGCGGTCCACGCGCCGGCGCGTGACACTGTTTCCGGCCAGATTTTGGGAATTTTTCTTCAGAACAACCTCTTCTCCTCGCAAATCCGAGCCTACCCATCCAATTAAAATCAAATTCCAACCGCTTTTATATTTTTCCGGTGTGAACAATGTGTTTTCCAGCATTTGAGTACTGCAAAAGCTTTTCCGGCATCGTTCAGTACCGGAAAATACATCTTTCCTTCCTACACCCTATTTTCACCCACTGTGATTACTGATTCTCTTAAATAAAAGTTATTTCTTATGGGGGAAAATAGAATTTATCTTAACGCTGGTTTTAAATCTTTTGATATCATCAGATGGACCTCCAACAATGATACATGGTTCGATTGGGTGGAGAGAAGTCGCAATATGATGAGACGCTTCACGTTAAGCAAAAAGACTATGGAATGGGTCTGTAATGTGCTCAAAGAAGCTTCTAATGACCAGAAGAATGTGGTACGGAGATGGAAGAATAAGGACAGACTAACTGAATATTTTTGTACTAGGAAGTACAATGACCATGGGAGATACATGAGTATATTGTCTTTCAAAAGAGACAATCGTGAGGTCATTATAATCCCTGAACTTGCTTTGAATGCAGGATGGAGAGACATTGCATTTAAGATAGAAAGGTTTATTAAATGCTCCTCCCAACTCAATTTCATAGGGCCACCCAGACTTTCTGTGGCAAATTACCCTTATGCCAAAGCAGTACAAGAGAGAGAATGGCAATCAAACAACCTTCATGAAGCAGTTGTCAGCACTAATAAAAGAGGCATCACGATCCTGGAGCCAAATGGGATGAAAGATAACGGACTTCTGACAAGATGTATCATTGGGTACTTTGAGAAGGAAACAACTGAGAGACCTACACTATCAGACATTCGAAGATGGGCCTGTATAACGTGGAAAACAACATTTGGAGTGAACATGTATAGGATGGCTGAGAATCTTTTTCTGTCTGAGTTCCCCAACAGAAACATGGCTGAGCAGATTCTCCAAGGAGAATGGAGGTGGAAGAAATGCAAGCTTTATCTCGAATGGTGGAACCCCATCACCGGTTGTCTTTCCAAATCCATATCTGTCAAAAGCACCCGGATCAGAGCCATGGGAGTCCCCCTACATCTGTGGTCACATAAGATTTTCAAAGAAATAGGAGACCTTTGTGGTGGGTGGAAAGCTACGGAAGAAGAGACAGAACTCAAAAACCATCTCAAGTGGGCAAGAATTCAAGTAGCAGGAGATGGCTGCAATATACCAAACGAGGTAGTCATTGAGAGCGAGGGGGTCAAATTTTTCATACCAATATGGCCTGAAAGGAAAACTCGCTTTGAACTAGGGCCGGAGATTTCCAGGGAGACAACCGGAGATGACACAGGATCGAAGCCTCTGAAGAACGGTCGGACAAAGATAACCTACGAGGTAGAAGGGGTACAGGATAGCCTTTTAGCTGTAGATGGGACGGGTAAGTACCACGTGAGGTGTACTGAGTACATTGACAAAAATAAGGGAAAGGCACGTGCAATGCAAGAGGATGGTTTGGGAGAAAAAATATTACTTTTGGGCCAATCCAGCGTGTCCAGCAATGTGCCAGGTATTAAAAATACAATTGGGCCTGACTGTGCAGCCCAAGTCATCTTTAATGAATCATATCTGGAGCCCACAGAGATCACAAGGTTTGACTCTTTTCTAGAAGAGACGAAAGTTGTTTTGCATCCACAACAAGAAGCCAACCAGGAGAGTCAACAGAGGTTCGTTGATGTAGTTGCAAACTTGGGGAGTTCACCACATGCGGAGATGCTGATGCTAGAGGAGCCAAGAGAAGAAGAACGGAAAGGGTTACAAGAGATGAAGGTAGACGATGCTCTGCCACTAATCGTAATTGGGGAACCTCATCTTATTTTTGAAATTGAGTGTGAGAACCAACTACATCTCAATTCAATTGGGGAAAATTGGGAAGTCGAATATGTTGAACCCCTTCTGGTTCAGCATCAGGAGTCTTTTCTGGAGAAAGAGATGGATGCGACCTTATGGGTTCATCAACATTTGCTCAAACTGAGCAAAATGTTTGGGGTAGATTTTCAGGGACATGAAGAAGAAGCTTTGGAATTACTTATGCAGATATATAGTTGTAGACAAGCTAGAAGGATGGAGCCAGCACTAGACATCAAGAAAACTAGATTCAAAGGGGCATACGAGCTGAAAGGTTTGGTTTCCTTTGATGTTAAATTCCAGAGCAACGGGAAAAGATTTAGGGGAAAAAGCCTGACACTAATTGATCAATGAAGTTCAAACTAGTTTCATGGAATGTAAGGGGACTTATGATTTGGCTAAAAGAAGGATAGTAAAGAGTTTAGTTCAACTCTGGAATGCATATATTATCTGATTTCAGGAGACTAAACTTGAGGGGGAAATACAAGAGCTTGTTAAGCAGATTTGGGGAGGGCGCTGGGTGAAGATTGCTTGTCTGGAGTCTAGTGGTACTAGAAGGGGCATTATGATGTTATGGGATTGTAGAATCTGAAAAGCGGAAGTCGTTCAAATTGGAGCCTATACATTTGCATGCAAATTTGAGGCATTCTTGCAGAACTCTGAATGTCACATAACAGGGGTGTATGCCCCAAACTGTAATATTGAGAGGAGGAAAGTTTGGTGGGAGATAGGAGCTGTGAGGGGTTTGGTGGAGGGCCCATGGGCTGTTTGTGGTGATTTTAACGTTACCGGATTTCCTTCTAAGAAAAGGAACTGCCTTAGGAGATCCAGAGCTATGGTGGAATTTTCAGATTTTATAAATGATATGAATCTGATCGATTTCCACTAGGAGGTGTTTACACCTGGTTCAAAGGGGATAATCAAATAATCTCCTCAAGAATTGATAGAATCCTGATCTCTGAAGAATGGGATGACACCTTCAGGAACATCAAGCAAACCCTCTTCCAACGACTAATCTCTGACCATGTTCCTGTGTCTTTACAATGTGGTTCTTGGGAGTACACCAAGTCATACTTCAAGTTTGATAGCTGGTGGCTGAACACATAAGGCTTCATAGATAGAATCAAAGAATGGTGGACATCTTTTGAATTTTCAGGGAGGCTAGATTTCATCTTAGCTTGTAAAATGAAAACACTCAAAGGCAAGCTGAATGAATGGAGTAGAAGTAGCCAGGGGAATTTGGGATTGCAAAAGACCAACATGCTAAATCACTTAGTAATGTTGGACTTTACTCTAGAATATAGAGCCCTAACAGAAGAGTAATCAATGAAGAAGGCCTCTCTTCTCATGGAATATGAGGAACACCTGAAAAATGAAGAAATTGCATGGAGGCAGAGATCCAGAGCTCTTTGGCTTAAGGAGGGGAACAAGAATACAAGTTTCTTCCATAAAATTGCTTATGCACATAAGAGAAGCAATAACATTGATCAGTTTGTTTATTCAGGAAGAAACAATTGTAGAGCCACAAAGAATCAAGGCTGAGATCATTGACTTTTACAAAGAGTTATATACAGAGAATGAAGAGTGGAGACCTGTGTGCAACTGTGATATATGTCCTAAAATATCTGAAGAAGAAAAGGAGTTCTTACAAAGAAGCTTTGATGAACAAGAGGTGTTGGGGTGTTTGAAGATGTGTGCAGTGGACAAGGCTCCTGGACCTGATGGTTACACAATGTGTTTTTTTTATCAAGTGCTGGGATGTATTGAAACAGGACATTATGGAGGTTTTCCACAATTTTCACTCCCGCGAAATCTTTGAAAAACGTTTTAATGCATCATAAATAGCCTTGATCCCCAAAAAGGTAGGTGCAAAGGAACTGAGTGATTTCAGGCCTATAAGCTTGATAGGCATATAAGCTAATTTCAAAAGTTTTGACAGAGAGGCTTAAAGGAGTGATGGAGAAATTGGTGGATTCACAACAGATGGCTTTCTTCAAAGGAAGGCAAATAATGGATGTTGTTCTAATTGCTAGTGAAGCTGTGGATTCAAGAACGAAACAAAAGAAGCCAGGAATTCTGTGTAAACTAGACATCGAAAAAGCATATGATCATGTAAACTGAAACTTCTTGTTAAATATGCTATGCCAAATGGGTTTTGGGGTAAAATGGATCAACTGGGTGAAATATTGTATCTCCACTGTCAAGTTTTCAATCATCATAAATGGATCTCGGGGTGATCCTTTATCTCTCTTTCTCTTTATAATAGTCATGGAAGGTCTGAATAACATGGTTAAAAAAGCAAAAAGCAATGGGTGGATTAAAGGGTTTGAGGTAGCTAGAAGTGGAAACAATAGTCTGGAAATCACACATCTTCAATATGCTGATGACACATTAATTTTCTGCATCAGCTGAGGTTTCTAAGAGTTATTCTAGTACTGTTTGAAGGGATTTCAGGACTTCATGTTAATTGGAAAAAGAGCCATCTTTACCCAATAAATGAAGTACCTGATATGGAACAATTGACATTAATCTTGGGAGGTGAAGTAGAAACTCTACTTACTGTCTAGCTTGGCATGCCTTTAGGTGCCAAATCTAAATCATAGCCAAATCTAAATCAAAAGAGATATGGAACAATGTTATTGAAAAGTGTGAGAAGAAGCTGTCCAGATGGAAATCCTAGTACCTATCAATGGGAGGAAGACTCACCCTCGTCAACTCAGTTTTAGATGCACTCCCAACATATATGATGTCACTCTTCCCTATTCCTGCAGGAGTCATACAGAGATTGGACAAACTAAGAAGAAACTTTTTGTGGCAAGGGAACAGAGAAAAAAAAGATTTTTCACTTAGTCAAGTGGAAATCTCTTATAGTTGGCAGAGCTCATGGTGGACTAGGCATCAGTAATTTGAAGGATCATAGCAATGCTCTCAAGATGAAATGGCTATGCAGGTATTCTCAAGAACCCCAAACCTTATGGGGTAATGTGATCAAAGCCAAATATGGTGAGAAAGACAAGTGGATAACAAAGGAAGTAAATACAGCATATGGAGATCCATCAGGTCACTCTGGCATATTCTAAAGAACCACTCATCTATCAAAGTGCAAGATGGCAATAAAACCTCCTTCTGGAAAGATAACTGATTGGGAGATGGATGCTTAAAGGACCTTTACCCTAATATGTATGTTCTGGCACAACATCAACACAACACAGTAGCTGAAATGTGGTCCCCACAAGGATGGACACTTGTTTTTAGAAGAAGTTTGAATGATTGGGAGGTGGCCAGAATGACTGACTTATACAAACATCTGGAAAGATTCATAGGTTTACAGAGTGGGGTGAACACAATAAGGTGCCAGGGAAATAACAGTGGCATCTATAAGGTGAATACAACATACAAGATCTTGAATCAAGCTAACCAGCTGATTAATAACTAGCCTTGGAAGCATATATGGAAAATCAAGATGTCCTATAAGGTAGCATGTTTTTGTTGGTTACTAGCAAAGAAGGTTGTTCTGACACAAGACAATCTTATAAAGAGAGGGATTCAATTGTGCTCAAGATGTCACTTATGTGGAGAAGATGTTGAGACAGTTAGCCATCTATTTTTACATTGCAAGATAACTGACCAAGTTATGAAAGATCTTTATTAATCTCAGGGGCATAGCTTGGACAATGCCTAGTAAGATTACTGAAGTTCTTTTCGGTTGGGATGAAGCTGGAACTGGAGCAAGAGACAGAGATAGATGGAGAACTATCCCAGCATGTATTTGGTGGACAATCTGGAAAGAAAGGAATTCCTGATGTTTTAAGGATAGAAAAAATTCTGTGCAGAAGATTAAGCTTAATTGTGTTTTGTTTTTTTGCTTTTGGTGTAAACAGATCTACGCAGAAGATACTGTTTCAATCCTTAGATGTCCTAGTATCTTGTTAGGCCTGAGGTCCAAGTTTTTTTCTTTTGGCTACTCACTTGTAAATATGGTTTCAGTACAACCTATGTACTGATTTTATTATAATATACAATATGTTACCATCTCAAAAAAAAAGTGCTCTTTCCCCTAGCAATTCAGGTTTATACTTTGATCCTTTAAGCCATAGGCAGCTACCATTGGGTATTATCATAAAACTTGAGAGGTACTTAAGTTGAAAGGAGAATCTTGTTGCGAAATTGAAGTAACTCATGTAGAGAAGATTGTCACCCATTTTAGTCTCAAGGATTGATATGGGACAGGATTCACCAAACATGATGTTAAATAACCTAGGCTGAGTTGGTCTGCCTGCTCTCTAGAACTTCGGAAACAGCCCCACTTTTCCTGCAACCTCTTCCATCCGGCCTCCCCATACTTACCCGTCCTAAACCCTCTCTCTCCACCGTAGTTTTCTCCTCCTCCCTCTCAAGCAGTTTTCAGGCTAAGTGAACTTCAATAAATCCAACTTCATAGCCAAAAATTGGAAAAGAATAGGTCGAATAGTAGCAAAGCGCAAAACTTGCAGCATGGTTTATTAGTAAACATTGGGGGGGGGGGGGGAGGGGGGGTATTGCTGGAATGTTTGCTGAAGTTTTTACTTTTTTCTTTCTTGCTCCTAATCGTCTTTCCCTGGCTAGGAAAAAGGAAGCACATAAATTGATTATTGTGGTTGTAGATGGAGGAACAAAACAAAATCTTCAGCAGCAGAAGACATCTTCTTTTTACTTTTTTTGCATAAAGTCGTTACCATCTTCATGTCATTTAAGTTTCAATGTTCTCTTCTGTTATAGACCTTTTTTAAAACGTTTTTCCCTGCAGGAATTTGTGCTTTGTATGAGAGGAAACTCAAGGAACTGAACCCAGCCATCAGAGAAATTACATACGATATTTCAGATCTTTACAATTTCATAGATGGGCTTGCTGATATGAGTGCTCTAGTGTACCACTCTCTCTCTCTCTCTCTCACTCTCTCACTCTCTCTCTCTCTCATGCATGCACACACTCAGAGTCCACCCATGCGCCCCCTGTATAGAATCCCAAGCCAGAGAAATATGCAACTGTTACACATTCTGTCCTTTACACAGCAAAAGCATATATACAACAACCCAGTAAAAATGCAAAAGCATATATGAAAATGTAAATATGGCTCCCTGAGAGCGGATCTATGCATGCTACCTCTTTCTTTGCACCAAAGTTTTCAGTTCATCTCAATGATTTTGAAACACTGAGACGTCATATGCATGTTTTCTTTAGACCTCTCGGGTATCTGTACTTCTGTTTATTAACCGGATGAACTGCTATGTGCACATCAAATGATTGGCCCGTGGTCCATCATACTTAGACATGATTCTTAGCACTCACTACACTGTTGAAATGTAATTAATTCCAGCATTCTTTTATGACTTGCAGGTATGATCACTCACTCCAGGCTTACCTGCCCTATGACCGACAATGGATAAAACAGAAAACATTGCAACACCTGAAAAGGCTGGCATCACATTGATTATTGTTTTGAACGCTAGTTTCTGTCTACCATATTGTTAAATTTCCTGTTGGCTTTTATGAAGAAAAGAGCCGTGAACTGGAGGGTCAGAGTGTAAGAATCTCTTACGATGGGAACACTATGTATAATATGCTTCTTTTCCCTGAAATCCAAATCCTATCTGCAAAATTTCAAGTGGAAACCAACTGTTGTCGGAACAGCACGCTGTACTGGCCTTGCAATTTGAATCGTGGATGTATAATTTGCATAAGTTCTGTAAATTGTACGAGCATTTTGAACGTGATAGTGATTTTATGAAACTTCCTGTACTTTTAAGCTACTTTTAGTGGATATATATATATACAAGTTTATCTATGATAAATTAGTTGATCAATTAGGTGGGCATGAGCAAGCCTTGGTTGGACTTAAGACACCTTATTAAGGGAAGGAAGCCCAAAAGCTGTCTGATAGCCTGTTTGACCAAGCTTCTCAACAAAGAAAAAGTGCTCTTTTTTATCTTTTTTTTTTTTTTTTCTCAAAAGCATTTTTTTTCCCTAACTTGGGGTGTTTGGCCAAGCTTTTTTGGGGAAAAAAAGTGCTTTTGGGAAGAAGCAGAAGCAGTTTCTGAGAAGTAGAAAAAGTAGCTTCTTCCCAAAAGCAGAAGCAGTTTTGACTTTTCTTCTTACCAAAAATACTCTTAACAAAATATAGTATATACCAAAATAACCGTTAAACCTAATATTTAGGATATTAATGTATAAATATTTCTTATTATTTTTAGGATAGCTTTCTAATATATAGTGACTTTAGGGGTGAATGCTTTTATATTTCTTGAATGATTTTTAATATATTTAACTTATATTAAAAGAATTAAGTACTTTTAAATTTTATTTTCATATTTTACTTAAATAAAATGAAAAGGTTTAATTATTGCCTGTAATAACAGATTTTTAAGATTATTTATTTACTTATAATATTAACTATTAAGCAATTCTATTCATGTCCTTATTCATAATTTGATACTTAAAAGCATTTTCTAAAAAAAGCTTGGCCAAACACAAATTATTGCTCAAAAGTGCTTTTCAGAGTGATTAATCAAATACAAACTGCTTCTTTGCACAAAAGTATTTTTTTCAAAAGCACTTTTGAAAAAAGTACTTCTCAAAATAAGCTGATTTCTCCGGCTTGGCCAAACAGGCTATGAGTTGGATAGGTGTTGTTGCCCAATTCGTTGTTTTTTGCTCAACTTTAGCATCCTTAATTTGAAATGCAGTGTCTTGAGTAGTTTCTTCTTCCTTCTAGGAGTTTGTCCCATCCCCAAAGCTCGAAAAGGGTGGAGGAATTTCATCCATCTCGCCATTCCGTGGTGGGGTCCAAAATCTTTGGTTGTTTGTATTTTGTTTAATTTGTAATGCCCTCCATCAGAATCATGTATCTATTGCTAGTCTTTAGACAATAACTATGTCAAAGTTGGAATATGAATGGATATTACTTGCTGTGAAGACATCCATGAATGTGATTTTCTAAGGATGATGTGTCTACTTGTTATTACTTGTCATTTTCAAATAACATCTATTTCATTGTAAAATACACTTCTTTCTCCAACGTGTAAGCACAAGTTAAAGTATAAATACCAACTTTAACTCTTATGCGACACTGTCATATTGAACTATAATGCACTTTCAATCAGAGGAGAAAAATATCTTCAGTGAATAAAAGTGTGTAATTCCATAAGCGGGGTCTAGGAAGGGTAGCGTATACGTAGATCGTACTTGTACCTGGTGAAGGTAGAGAGATTGTTGGGGAAAAAAAATTGACCCAAAATATATTGATATGGTTGGTATTACATATAAGGAAGTAATTATTTACCAGATGTAAGAAAAATCTTTAATTTCTTCTATGAATTTTCTAAGCATTCTGGTCCAGTTGTTGCAAGCTTGTTAACCAAAGCAAGTGCATTGCTGGTCATGTAACTCACATTTGTGACTCTATTTAAGAGTAACTTAACTTGTTTTCTCCTCCTTTGGTCTTCAAATCCATCTAAACAAGTAACTTCATCAGTAAGTGCAGCACTTAGCCAAGTAGTCACATCTCCCATTTGGTCATTAAAAGTTTGGCTGCTAAGTTTTCTTAGCACACCAAGTGAGTTGTGAAGATTGTCAAGTGCATCTTGAAAACATTCAGCACAATCTAAAAGAGCAACTCTTCCTCTCCCTTTCAAGGAATTGTGTTTCTTCAATTTCAATAGGGATTGAGTAACACCCTTGGCTTGGCTTAAGGTCACCGAGACCCCGACCCGGGCCCACTTGCTAGGGTTGTTCTTGGCCGTGCTCGAAAATGATGCTAGCGAATGCATGCAGATGTCCTGGTATCGAGTCACACTGCATGCATCGCGAACATAATTTTCTCCTCCCTTACTCGAAGCCGTTGTCGAACAAATTAGTATAGTTACCCATGCTAAGACTAACATAAATTTCCAAGTCATGGATAAAAGTAAAGAGATTTGATTGAAGCAAATAAAAATTGGTAATATAATGTTTATATGAAGCCCCTTTATAAAGAAATATGGTTTATGACTAACTAGGAAAGTAGGGCAGTTTTTTTTTGTGTGTGTGTAGTTAGTTATGAAGCAAGAAGGTGATGAATACATTAAAAGAAGGTTACTGTCTTAGATAAAGAGGGAATAGATCAGGAGAATAATGATGAACATGTAAAAAGGCCAAAAGGCAGATGAGGTTCACATTAATACAGGAGAAAAAGCTGTTTTATTATCTATTTCTAACAACACTTTTTTGGAAACTAAGGAAAAGGAAGTGAAATATGAGATAAATCAAATCTTTATTTTTTTACCCACTGAGTGTGGTAAGATAATTCGGATTTCTCCACCTTCAAGTAGAGGTCTTGGATTCGAGTCTTTGGAATGGAAACTTTCTTGGTAAGAAGCATCTTACCCCCTTAGTAGACCTACCAACGCGAATCCGGACTAGTCGAGCTAATAGATCTTGAATGCCTTAGTGCCTAAGTAAAAAAAAGAAAATCCTCACTTTTAACCGTTTATTACAGGGAAAATACTGTTCTCTTTGTATTTTATTTCCCCTATTAACCAACAAAAAAAGTATACTTTTCATTCTTTCCTCTTCTTTTCCTTTCCTTTTTCCTGTGGGTTCCAAACAACTTAGGGGGAATTCTTGAAAAGGCATTCATTTACAGAACATAAAATTTTTTTTTAAAAAAAAAAAAAAAAAAAAAAGAAACAACAAAATAAGAAACTGTAAAAACTCCTGATAAGTTAAATATAGTTACAAAAAAGCATCTCTGAGGTTTCATATAGCACAATCCATTTCTGCAGTTTCAAGCTCTAAACAATAATTTACAAATATGATAAGAATTACATCCAATATACAGAAAATTGAGCAATAAATGAAAAATCACAAGCTGAACGAGTGAATCACATTGTTCGTATACGATCCACAAGAAATAAGTGTTTTACATGTTTTCAGACTGTAATTTCCATGTTCACATTTGTTATCAATGTGACAAAAACTCATAAAGACACAGAAAAATGAATCTTCTATCCAGCAACTTTTACTATCTAAACTTTAAACGAAATAATAGATGGTGTCTAAAACTTGTACCTCGTAACTATCTCTATAAGTATGGTGTTACTTCCATAAAACGTGTATAATCCGCTATCTAGCATCCATGTTGCGAACCAGAGCGACAAGTTCAATATTTTCATTCTCGGTTGCTGGAGTTTCAATGTTTTCTTTTGAATCCGACACTTCATCAGGAAGGCTAGAGGAGTTAGGATCACTTCTTGGAACCAAAAATAGTACAAAAAGTGGAGTGATTCTCAAAATGTTCCTTATCAAAATGGCGAGCCAGAGATTATCAAACTGTGTCCTTGTAACTTTAAAGACATGAAGCAACAATCCACCTCCCCATCTTGATGTAAGAAGTCCAGTATTGTCGATTGACATGAGCAAGGCGAAAAATGTGCCTTCAATGCCAGAAGGACAGAGCTTGGAACTTAGAACAAGAAGTGGCATCCACTTTAGTCGTCTGATCATTTGAGATATGCTTGCGTCTATCACCACAAAGAAATAATCGGGAATGCCAAATTTCAAATTTAAACGTAAGACCAGCAGCAAATCTAGCATTCCTGACAGACCAAGCAGTAACTGAGTCCAAAAGAGCAGGTCTCGGAAACAATAGTCTTTCAGTCCATATTGGTACAGTATAGTCACCAATAACGATCCAACGGAGCCTACAGCTGATATATATCCAATACTTTCCTGCAGGAATAAAAAGTTTACAAGGTTACATTTCCATTGTTATCCCCAAAAGAGTACAATAACTAATCTTAGTCTAATAATCCCTTATTTGTTTTTGTCCTCATATCATTAATCTGGTATTGTTAGGTAGAGAGAGGATACTCTAAGTTACAGCAGAACCTCTCGTGTGACGTCTCCTCACTCTTAACTAAAGCCTTACATGTTGGATATTTTGGAGATGAGTTACTCCCTCCATCTCAATTTATGTGGCGGTGTTTGACTCGATACGGAGTTTAGAAAGAAAGGAAGACTTTTGAAACTTGTGAAGCTAAATTGTTCCTAAACAAGGAAGTATAACGTTCTTTTGAGACTGACTAAAAAGGAAAGTATGACATATAAATTGGAACAAATGGCATTTTAGTTTCCCTTTAATTAACAATAAGTTTAAGGAATTCATGATTCTACTATGTACTTGGCTTGATTGGAATGTAACATGTCTAGCAGTTATTCCACCTTCGAAAAATGTGGTCCTCCGTCTGAATCTGTTGCCCAGTAGAACATTCCTTCCTGGATATCTAAACTCAGCGCAAAGGACAAGTACATATAAAGACATGGTCGCCAAACTTCCGGGCATTTCAAAGTTTTCCACATAGCCTTGGCAGCATCAGTGAAGTTCTGGTTTACCTGAAGATGCATCAAGAGGATTTGGGATAATTACATTTTTGAGCCGCCCAAAAAAAAATAGGGGGGATTACATATAAATACAACTCACTCGCATGTATTGCAATTAAGTGGCCTATATTTAACTTTGCAAAGTTATAGCCCAAAAATAATAGGCTAAGATTCAACATCCAACTCCAATAGGTTCTTCAAATTACTATTCTTTTTTTAAAAAAAAAAATTGCTCAAGCTTTTAATCTAATTTTCAAATCAGTAATTGTAACTCAAATATTAGTTCAACAAACCAAATTCATTAGGGTGGTAGAAATTAGATTTTTAAGATGATCCATCGTTGTTGAACACACTTAAATAGGTAGATTTAAATTTCGAATATGATTTTTTGTGAAATTTAGAGTGGATGTTGTTTAGACTTGTTAGAAATAGTACAAGAAGGTTGTATACAGAATTTAAAGTCATTTAATGAAGATTTGGACTGGTCCACCATTGTTGAACAAGCAAATAAGTGGGTTTAAATTTTGAATTTAGTTTTGTAAGAAATTTGGAGTGGGTATTATTTAGACTTGTTAGAAACTGTATAAGGAGGTTGTATATAAAATTTGAAGTCATTTAATGGAGATTTGGATTGGTTTTGAACAAGAATTGCAACTGAAAATCGTGGAAGAATTTCGTCTGCAGACGCCTGTATAAATGGGTATAAAAATGTAAAATGGTGTATAAGAGGTGTTCATACACACATATACACTATTATACAATATTATACATCATTATACAAAAACTTACTTCGTCTTCTTTCTGGTGTCTCTTTTGAAATTTAACTCAAATCTTGCTCAAATCTACTCCAAATCACTTCAAATTTAAATTTTGAACTCCTTTTGATGTTTTGAATCAATTGAAACAACATCCAATCCAAACAACTAACAAACTCAAAAAATCTTATTTTCGAAAGCGAAGCTTTGACTGGCCTTCAATAGTGGACTTCTACTCTTCATTTGTTTTACATTACAACCATGTGACACAGGGGGAGAAGCAACAATGACAACTCCTTGAAGCATATGTAGAAGATGTGAGGAGAGAGAGAGAGAGAGCGCCAAATAAAAACGAAAAAACTGACTTACAATTTAACGTGGCTAAAGGGTGCAAAGAAAATTTCAAAATATGTACAACCTGGGCCAAACCAGGTTAGAACTTCAAATGTGGGTCGTTTTCGGATGAGCCGTAGGCCTAAGTGATATTTAATGTAATTTTGTCAAAACAATAGCCGACAAAGTGTATATGTTTTGTATATTAAGTATAAATATACATATAATATACATATTATACACATAATCAGTGTACATGTTTTGTATATTAGGGCTACCGCCTGTAATTATTTTGCTGGCGGGATAAAAATGTAAAAAGCCCTTAGGATTTTAAAGACTGACCTATTCACTAAAAAGTAGCCAGATGAGGTGTAAGTACCTGTTGATAAGCAAAATTGTATGTCTGAGGTTCCTTGAGCAAAACTCCAACCAAAAACACAAGCACAGCTGGTATGGACAATAAGCCATACACCCCCTTTTATTCAGAAAAAAAGGATTCAGAAGTAATCTTCTATATTTGGATATTCACTATGCTATAATGAGAATATCGTAGGTTGTTCGAAATTAAGGGATAAAAAGCTAACCATAGGGCCAAGTAAGTGAACTAAGGTACCACTTAAAGAAAATCCGACTAGTGCACCAATTGAGGAACTCAAGGAACATAAGCTTTGCATATCAGCTGCAAGGGAAGGATGAGAACCACTGTTTTGTGCAACGCATGCATCAACGGTCACGTCCGCAATTGCAACCCCCGCACTTCCTGCGGTCAAGGAGAGCAGTGCAAACACAATATGCAAGTTCTTGTGCAATGATAAGAATAGCATCGAGACAACTCCAAGAGAACCTGGAATCATTGAAAAGCCGTACTTCGATAAAATTGAAAATATACCAAAGAAATAATTTACAGAGAAGATATTCAGTTATTTTCCATCGAATCAACTTTGGAAAGGGGAATTAATTTCTTACATCAGTCATTAGCTAATTCTGTTAGTCAATATAGATGTCTCCTTATCAAGTACATAAAACTTAAGTAACAAGATATATGTCAAATTGTCAACACTTTCATGATCCTTCTTTCAAAAGACTTAATACTATGTATACATTGTTCTTGGCTGTCAACATTTTCTAAGATCAAGATACATTTCCATTTTTATCGTTCTAGATAACGGCTAACCGCAAGAAAAGAAAGAAGGAATTTGTTCTTAATAGGATGAAATGGAGTCATTCACATGGACTTGGAACCTTATAGCAGTCAACACTTTTACCTATTTGTTTGCATCTTAAAATAATTAGAATCATGGCACGGAGTTGAAACTCATAAATCCAAATAGGATCTTCTAAACATATGCTATAAGTTCAACCACCTCCTCTTGCACTGTTAGATTGCTAAACAGGTCTGGAGCATGTTGGTAAATCTGTGCCGCAGCTGGTTTATGTCAAAAACCTCAGACCAATATCACCTCAAGAAACAGAGAATTCTAACCAGAAAAATACTAAAGCAGTGACACAAAAATTGAGAGAAGGGAATCATTCATTGCTTCATCTAATCAGAAAAATCACATGATCATCTAATTTTATGCTTTTTCACCCCTTCAAACTCTTGGTATTTTGTATTTCAAAGAATGCTTAGTAAAAAATTAACAAACCTCAATAGTAGCCATTGCAGATTGTTCTTGCATCTAGAGCTATGATCGAACAGACACTAGTTATCCTAATTTCATGATCCCACATATTTCCATAAAACGTTACCCTAATTTCAATCGTTTCTGTATGCCGCTTTTAAATCATCATTACATCACTATACTGACTAAAAGGTGAAGTTTGATTCTACCACCACCATGGTATTTCAAGGCAAGAACTGATGGAAGCACTGGCACTCAAACACAGTTTTATCTTGAGAGCAAAGATGGAAAACTTTAATGTTCTTTCAAAGGGGGGAAGAAATAATGTTAGTGTTTTTCTTTTAGCATGACTGTAAATGCCACCATAAAAATTGACTCCTGCTTCTCCACAGAACAATACCCCACAGAGTTTTACTACAAAAATACCCATCAAATCTTGCCCAACTTCTCAATTTTGATCTCCAACGGCAGGCCTCCTATCAAACCCAACCAATGCAGCATACAACTTGTTTTTATTCAAGTTGCATTCTCTCCTCTGTGTGTGCACCTAAGTTGCTCCGACACGGCAGTTTAGGTGCCGCACCCGTGTCGACACGACACTAGTACGGCTGTGGGTATGAAATCCATATCAGATCTGGTCAAATAATTTTGGGTACTTTGACCACGGCGGATGGAAAAATTTGAGACGAGATACAATTTGATTCCCGAATCAAAACCAAAACTATGATAAATTTGAAGAAAATAGCATACCTTATTTAGGAAATTAATCCTTTACTTATGTACAACTTGAGAATGAAAAAGAATTCCACACTTGAGAATACAAAAGTATTCCACAAAATTTCTCATAATTTAGAATTTTTTTTTATTTTTTTGAATTATTTTTAGCCGGATCCCCGTACCCGTATCCGTATCAGGATCCATATCCCCAAATCTTAGAATTTATATCTCGAAGGATCCGACCTCTAGATCCGCACCTGTGTCGGACACCCGCACTCATGTCCGAGCAACTTAGGTGTGCACATTTACACTGTGTGAAACGATGATATATAGCAAAATCGTGGAAACAAAAATTGTTTTGGGAAACCAAACATCTATGTCAAACCTAAAATCATAAACTATGAAGAGGAAATTTTCCAAGAAAGAACAGAATTTCATTGAGCAACCACATTCCACTTTTAATCTACCAAGCAACCAAGCCAAAAAATCAAAGAAATATAACTGTTAAAAGTACAACGAGTATCTAGGAGTGCATAGGATATTACTAAAGTTGATCAAGTTATGGAATTACCCACTTCAATTTAAGCCTCAATCATCACTACTATTATCCAACAAAAAAATTTTGGAATTAAATTTGTTATTAGCTAATGTTGAGAACCATAGGCCAATTGACTCTCTGGCGGGAGGCATTCCTGAATATCTTATATCCCCATTTTGGAAACAGCAATGAACTACAAACACTCTACACAAAATAAAAAAATTAATTTTTTCGTACCCGACAGGTAAAAGGGCAGCCCGGTGTACGAAGCATCACGCGTTCACGCAGGGTTACGGAAAGGGCAACACCCCAAGGGTGTGACATAGTCAGTCCAGCCTATCCTGCTGCATCAGTGATTCCACGGCTAGAACCCCTAACCTATAGGTCACACGGAGACAACTTTACTATTGCTCCAAGATTTTCCTTCTTAATATTTATACCTTAAAAGAGTAAAAGAAGTTTTACAATATTAAATTGATAATTATATTACTCTCATTCTTCCAATGACGACAAGAGTGGTTTGCTCTAGTGGTGATCACCCTCCACTTCCAACCAAAATGTTGTGAGTTCGAGTCACCCCAAGAGCAAGATGGGGAGTTCTTGGAGGGAAGGAGCCGAGGGTCTATCGAAAACAGCCTCTCTACCCTAGTGTAGGGTTAAGGTCTGCGTATAAACTACCCTCCTCAGACCCCACTATTAGAATTATATTGGGGTGTTGTTTGTTTGTTTTGTTGTTCATTCTTCCAATGACAGCTGAGGCTAAGAGCAGAGAAGTTTAACTATAGTTCTGGAAAAGATATCACATCTGGATCTTATCTTTTTGTACCAAGATTCCCAGTTATTTAGTGGACATCTGGAAACCACTAAACAATATTTTCCTTTTTAGTGATAACTCCACTTATGACATGGCATTTTCCAGTTTTAGTAAGTACTACAAAGTTATATGGATAGATTCCAACTAGTTTTATCAACCTTAAACAACATTAACTATATCTAAACTAACAGATAATCAAGAGAAGTTCTAAAATCAGCAAGAAACTAAAAAAATCAAAATGGCATTGCATAGTTTACCCGCGAATAAGAAGTAAGGTCTGCGACGATACCCCAAAATCGGAACAACATCAGTGAGAAGACCCCATAAAGGCTTAACAATCCAAGGAATTGAAGTTATCCCAGAATAAACCTGAGATTCAGAAGGCTGCACTTTTTGTACATCCTTCATATAATACTCTGTCCCTATCATAGAAAAAGCTCCACCAAGTCCTTGGCTTACTCCATATACAATCACAACACCAAACACAAAACTCCAGTGCAATTCCACAGCTAGCATTTTAAACCAGTTGATTGGAGCACACAACATAGAACTACAACAGATCCCGTCGGTATTCTCACTTTCTTCAACTTCCTCTTCACTATGAATTTGAAGTTTGGATTCTTCCCCCATAACTCACCAAATACTTACAAATGGATCTCAAAAGAACAAGAAAACAAAACCCCAGTTCAAGATAGAGTCTTTTCAAGATTTTGGTACAAAAAAATGTCTTGAAAAGTCAACTTCCAAGCAAATGGGGATCCCTTGGGCTTGTTATTTCCATGGTATTTTAGATAGTTTTCTCCTTGAATACTCCCAATCTGTAAAATGGACTAAAAAAACAAGAAACCCCCAGTTCAAGATTGGGTTTTCTCAAGATTTTGGTACAAAAAATGACTTGAAAAGTCAACTTCCAAGAAAATGGGGATCTCTTGGGCTAGTTTTACACATGGGATTTTAGAGATTTTTCTCCTAGTTAACTTTGAATACTCCCTATAGGTAAAATGGTTTCAAAAAAACAAGAAAACCCCAGTTCAAGATTAGGTTTTTCAAGATTTTGGTTCAAAAAAATGGCTTGAAAAGTCAACTTCCAAGCAAATGGGGATCTCTTGGGCTTGTTTTCACCCAACTAACTTTGAATATGGTATGTTTTGCTCAAAAAGATTCTAACTTTATCTGATATGAAAGCTTTGTTGTTTGCTAAATGCTCAAGATTGCCCAAAACTATGTGCCAAAGACCATTAATTAATCTTTCAACTTGCATATTGCTACTAAATTATACTTTTTCTCTCTCTTTGAAGAGGGTAAGAATAAGATAGATTCAAGAATGGCTATAGGGGACAGGTAAAAATTACAAGGAGAAGATGATTTTAACAATTCTTTGTTCACACTTCACATCAACATTCTGTATATATTGTAGTTTATTATTATTGGCTGTCATAAAAACTAACATTTCAAACCAAGACTACGGCTACCTGCTTTTTCCTCTCTTTTCCTCTACTGTTTTGTCTCTTTTAAAATCAAAACTTCTGTTGTCCATTTTAGTTTTCCTAGTTATTAAAAATAATTGGTACGAAATACTTATCATTTTAAAAAATTAAAATATTAATTAATATATTCCTATTTTACCCTTATTATTATTATTTTTTTAAATTAAAAATTAATAAATTACGTACAAAGAAAATTTAGTGAAGAGAGATCAATATGATGGATGATGGAAGATATAAATAAGAATATAATAATCAAAAAGTCCTTATTAATAGTTTCTACAGGGACATATAGAAAAAAAATATATGACAACTAAAATGGATAGGAAGGAATAAAATAGAAAAACTATGTCCCCATGTCTGTCATAATTTAATGTATATTACGCTCGATATCTTTGTATAATCTCTTTTTGTACTTTGTTTTTGTTTATTTTGTTGTGGGAAAAGAGGGAACAAGAGCACATGCATAAGAAGAGAGAAATTAACTCTAAATACTTAACACTTCCTTTCGGATGGAGTTTTTGGCCAATATTGTCCCTTATTTTTTAGGATAAGTCTATTTTGGTCCCTCAAATATAGCCACGAGCATATTTAGTCCCTTAACTATGCTAAAGTGGAGCACATTTAGTCTCACTGACACAATGTGTTCAAAAACTAACGGTGTTACCCAACTCTGATTCATGAAGCAAATCTTCTGCTCTGAAGCAAAACGTTTCCTCTCCTTTTATTGGATAACGCAAATTATCACTTTAATTCCTCATTTTTAGATAATGTCTTCTAAAATTTTGACCTTGAAAATATCCCCTTCTGTGCTAGTTTTCAATGAGAAAATGACATTGTATAGCCGTTGTAAAAATAATAATATATATATATATATATATATATATATATATATATATATATATATATATATATATATATATATATATATATATATATATATATATATATATATATATTCGGCTATTATTTTTACAGCGGCTATACAGTATCATTTTATATATATATATATATATATATATATATATATATATATATATATATATATATATATATATATATATATATATATATATATATATATATTTTCGGCTATTATTTTTACAGCGGCTATACAGTATCATTTTCTCATTGAAAACTAGCACAGAAAGGGATATTTTCAAGGTCAAAATTTTAGAAGACATTATCTAAAATTGAGGAATTAAAGTGATAATTTGTGTTATCCAATAAAAGAAAAGGAAACATTTTGCTTCAGAGCAGAAGATTTGTTTCATGAATCAGAGTTGGGTAATACCGTTAGTTTTTGAACATATTGTGTTAGTGGGACTAAAGGTGCTCCATTTTAGCATACTTAAGGGACTAAATATGCTCAGGGTTATATTTGAAGGACCAAAATAGACCTACCCGTCGGGTGTACAAAGAAAACCGATAAACCGCACCAAACTGATAATGCGAGTCAAACCGAAAAAAAAATCCGATATGGTTTGGTTTGATTTGGTTTGGTATTGAAAAATAAAACCCGACCATAACTGGTTTGGTTTGGTTTTAACTAAAAACAAAAGTTAAACCGAAACCAAACCAACTCGATAGTATATTTATATAATTTTTAAAAATATTTTATACATATAAATATTTATTGTAATATAATTTATAAATATTTCTTAAACTTTTTTACAATTTTATTTTTTAATGTATTATTTCAAGTTTAGACTTAACAATCTTGAATGGTAAAAAAAATTAAATACTATAAATGTAGTAACTCAAACAAAGTTCAAATCAATACTAATGCTAACAAAAGAAATTCAATTCAATAATAGGAATGGCGATAGTGTTGGATAATTATTTTAATTTTACATTGGTTTATAATGAAAATGTATAATTTAGTTTATCTTTTTCTTTAGTGCTTAGTTATGTAATTAATATTAGTACTTATTAGCTATACTTATTTTAGCATGACTTATATAGTATTTTTAGATGTTAATTTTCATTATGGCTTATTAATTAATAATATTTATTTTATATTATTTTATTATTTTATCTTTGCTATTGAATATTTTAGTATAATGCTATGACTTATCTCATATTATTGTGTTAGTTTCTAAAAAAATACATTATATAGTTATTTTACTAGGGCTTAAGAAATATTTGGAGCATAAGTTACATATTTCATGCTATGAAGACTTTATCGGAAAAAAATCCAAAAATTCGAAAAAACCCGAAAAATCCGAGAAAAACCGATATTGAAAAATCCGACTTTATTGGTTTGGTTTGATTTGGTTTATAAATTTAAAAATCTGTCACTATTGGTTTGGTTTGATAATTGAAAAATTCGAACTAACCCGACCTATGTACACCCCTACTTCTCATGATTGTTGTTTCACGTGACTTTTAATTATTTAACTTGAGGCTGAGATAGGATTAGAGCAAAATGGTTTTTATATCAAATTAATATTTTTTTATTACTTATATAATAAATAAGATGAAAATACACATTAATTAACTTGTTGTAAAAGTTGGATGTAGGTAAGTATTTGCCGGGGAGAGGTACGGTGGGGTAAGAGGGGCTCTAGTTTGCTATGGTCCCATTCTTATCATTAGTTTAAAAATATTGAAAACATAACGTTGTATAGCCGCTCTTAAAATAATAGTCGAAATATATATATATGTATATATATATAAATTTTATAAATTTTATATACTTTTTCGGTTATCGAATATAAATTCTGACGCGGGCTAAAAGTGTAAAAGGCCCTGAAATATTTATCAGTTCAAAGGCATATCCCTTGATGAAAAAACAAATATGAAAAGAAAGGAGACAATAATGAATTTTGAGAATTATTTAAAACTTCCTTGAAGTTTGTAGACTATCTCTCGCACGTTTGACATAATACTAATCACCGCTGTTCTAAGTATTTGTCATCTACTTAATTAGATAGTTTAATCATTAATGTCATCCACTACGACCAAAAAAAAGTAGATTTATATCTCTTTCTAACAAAGAGGGAGCTAGAACGTTAAATTCTTTAAATTCCAAAGATTAGTACGGGTTCGGTCAAATTCTTTAAATTTACTCTAAACTTTAAAGTTATATTAAGTATCTAATAAATGTTAAATTTAGAACTCCTAGTTTGCTTCTTATCATAGATTTCGCTATTAATCTTTGGAATAGTAAAATATTCTTGTAATATATTTGCCTTTCATTCCTATTTTAAGTTTTTATATTAATGATACTTTAACTAAAACTTTTACCTATTTGACACTATAAGGGGTCGTTTGGTAAGAGGTATTAGAAAAAATAATGCAAGTATTAGTCTTGTGCATTACTAATATCTTGTTTGATATATTTTTTCAACTTATGTATAACTAATACTTGCATTAGTTATACATCATACTTGGTATTAGCCTATGTATAAGTAATGTATAGAAAACCATGACATTAGTAATACCAAGGCCATTAATGCATGCATTAGTATGGTTAAAGACAAAATTGTCCTTAAAGTCCCTTAAAACTAGAGAATATGGAGGGCAATTTTGTAAACAACTATTTTTCTTAAAAATTATGCAATGCATTATAATTTTTAATACACCACACTAAACAGTTTATAAGAAATAATATATGCATAACTAATGCTTGCATTACTAACCCATGCATTACTAACTCATGCATTACTAATCCCTGCATTACTAATACACTATATTCTACATTATTCTTATATACCCTACCAAACGACCCCTAACATTAATGAATCAGTCCAGAATTCTTTGAGGCGGGGAAAGAGTTTTTGCAGGTCTACACCCTATTTGGTCGATCTTCTAAAGTTAAGTTTGTGGTCACGTTCTTTATAAAGTCAGGAATAATTCTAAGCATCATTCGTGGGCAAGTGCACAAATAGTCATTCTTAACTATCTTATTTAGAGATTAGTCCGTAGTTATTTTATTCTAAAATTTTAAGCTATAAATTTTAACTACAGAATAATTCAAAACATTTTTGTCCCGAAAAATTGAACTAAAAAACTGAAATTCGGGACGCACTAGCTAATTCTTAAATATCAGCCCTTTAGAGTGAATGCCTGATGTCATTTCTATATCATCCGTAAACATAAATTAAAAGGGGGATTTGTATCCGTACCCTATATTTGTGCCATCTTTTAACCTGTATTTTTTAAAATTATTGATTTGGTAGCTATCTCACAAAAAATCCGTAATAATATGACAATTACATCCCTGACAAAAGATATAAAACGATCTCCTCCTCTCCTCTCTGCAACTTTATAAAAAAATCAGAAAATTGTCCAGATTCATCTTCAGAATCACACTTGCATGAAGTTGTTTCACCTTGAAGCTAAAACTTCATGCTAATGTAGCATGAAGTTGTTTCATGTTGAAGCTAAAACTTCATGCTAATATAGCACGAAGTTGTTTCACATTAAAGCTAAAACTTCATGCTAATGCATGCTGAAGTTATTTATCATGCAGTTTACAGTTTTGTCATGAATTTTATCCGAAACTTCAGTCTAAACAAGCTGAAGTTATTTAGTTCATTTGCTAAAATTTCAGAATAAACATGCTAAAGTTATTTAGTTCATTTGCTAAAATTTCAGACTAAACATGCTGAAGTTATTTAGTTCATTTGCTAAAATATCAGATTAAACATGCTTAAGTTATTTAGTTTATTTGCTAAAACTTCAGACTAAACATGTTTAAGTTATTTAGTTCATTTGTTAAAATTTCAGACTAAACATGCTTAAGTTATTTAGTTCATTTGCTAAAATTTCGAATTAAACATGCTTAAGTTATTTAGTTCATTTGCTAAAATTTCAAACTAAACATACTTAAGTTTATTAGTTCATTTGTAAAATTTCAGACTAAACATGTTTAAGTTTTTGTCTTGTAGTATGTAATTTTCTAATGAGTTTTTGCTAATGCATGCTGAAGTTATTTAGTTCATTTGCTAAAATTTCAGACTAAATATGCTGAAATGTTTTAGTTCATTTGCTAAAACTTCAAACTAAACATGCTTAAGTTTTTGTCTTGCAGTATGTAATTTTCTAAAGAGTTTTTGCTAATGCATCCTGAAGTTATTTAGTTCATTTGCTAAAATTTCATACCAAAACATGCTGAAGTTTTGTAACGCAGTCTACAGTTTTGTCCTGAGTTTTACCCGAAATTTCAGTCTAAACAACCTGAAGTATTTTAGTTTATTTGCTAAAATTTCAGCCTAAACATGCTTAAATTTTTGTCCCGCAGTTTGTCAATAGTCTTTTATTAAAGAAGGGCAAAATCGTATTTTTAAAATACCTTTTAACAAAAAAAATGAGTACGGATACAAACGAAAAAACAAAACGGATATAAATTAAAAAGAGGCAACCAAATAGAACGTCCCATGCAATTTTTACAAATTAAAAGGATTCGTAGTCTAAACTCTAAAAGCCAAAATCAAAGGCCTACAAATCCCTACCTTTTATATTATTAATTGTGACAGTGTAACAACTCATACTAATAGTAGAATTTGTTCAGATATATACATTACTTTGATAAGACAACTAAAAAATAATGGCCTATAAAGGTGGTATTACTTATTCGCAGTATTTATATCAAATCAATTAAATTTACCGTATATGAATAGATGATGTAGACTTCGATCCGTCCTATTTAATAAATTTACTAATATATTAGTTGATAACTTCAAATAGAAACTTCGAGCCTACTCGTTATTATTTACTTAAATCGTGGATTCATCTCTTTAGGATGAAGTTAAATTATTCTCTTGATTTTTCTATAGCAGAGGTCCAAAGGATTGTGTGATATTTGAGCAACAAATTAACGCCTAAATTGGTACGGGAAATTTGCACAAATATGCTGCCTAAAACAAAGGGAGAATTACATTATAATACACTCCACAAGCTAACCTTCCAATCGGATGCCCAAGATATAAGTTTACAAATATGCAGCCCAATATCAGTTGGCTAATATCCGAAAAAAAACTGCATACCCTTTTTTTTTTTTTTATTCTGGTGCAAATTTTTCATGGTTTTCTTTTTCATTCTCCTTCTTATCCAAGTTTATATATTCATATTTCATCTATAAAAACGCAAAAAAAAAACATCTAAAATCTCTTATTCTCCAAGTTCTAAAAAGAAGAATTTGCTCCAAAGTTTCTTATTTGGTAGAAAAATCAATAAGGAAAGAAAAATCTAGAAGTTCATGATTTAATAGATAAATTAACGAAAAAAATGACTTTATACATAAATTGTTCGAGAAAAAATAAGACAAATACAAAATTTTATTTTCAGTTTTAACTGCATATGTACAGTACATGTATAATGATGTATAACTTTGTATAAGTTTGTATATGAAAAATTGAATAATGTATACCAGTATTGTTGAGATTTTAAGCTTGTGTAGCTTAAAGAGGGTGAATGAGAAATGGAGGGAAAATGAAATATTTGAGTTTTCATCCTTGGCAAAGGGACATTGTCCCATATTGGAGGAAGAAAAGGCTTTTGATGGGTATATATATAATTGCTCTTCTTCTAGATCTTAAGGAGTTAAGAAGAAGGCAAGCCTCGCGCCATCATCGTCGTCGCTCGCTCGGCTTCGGCTTCAGGCAAAGATTGATTGATTAATCTTTTTGGACAAAATTCTTTTCAATTATTTAATTATTTAATTAAATAATTAACGAAAAATTCAATCCGGAATAACCCGCGACCCGGTCCGGTCAGGCACATTTTATTTCCCGGATTATTTTAAATCCATTTTTCCGCAATATTTCAAACAACCCTGTTCCAATAGCCATGGCTGTTTCTGAGTTAAATCGTTCTATCCTGGGAGGATATATTCCAGCACCTCGGGTACTTGAAGGGAATAATTTTCTTAAGGACACACTTTGTATTCAGTGGGCTCGATTTATTCCTATACTATTTTTCCAGAATTTATTTCGTTAAACAAGTATTACTAACTTTCTGTTTTGTTTATATATTTCAGAAAGTTTAATTGTTTATTACAGCAATACATATTTATAACAATCTTAAGAAAATTATTTTATTATATTCTATATTTTATTTGTGGAGATTAAAACCTGTGTGATTTTCTACTCCTTCTGAATTTTACTATTCTGATTTGAAGATATAAAAAACTTCATCAGAGTATTAAAATTCATAAAACGATTTGAAGAATATAAAAACTTCATCGTTTTCTGTGAAACAGTATATAAAAAGCTTTGGTTTTATTTATTATACATATTATTTTTGTTAATAACAATATTGTTTACTGTTCTGATTTTTTCATTAATTGAATTCTTCTGTTGTTTACAGTGAGAAATAGCAATTGATAACGGAAATTCTTCTGCGACTGTTGCGGCAACAACGATAGCCTCGTCAAGCCGGACTGTTGGCAAGGATGGCAGCAAAGGGTGTTCTTCTCGCTTACCACACTTGGTATGCAGAAATTCACTAACGATGAACCTTCAGTGCCTGCTGCGGACATGACGGACAACAAAAAATTCATGATTATTCAGGCGTGAAAGCAGGCAGATTTTCTTTGCAAATGCTATATCTTAAGCGCTTTAGAGGATGACTTGTACAATGTGTACAGTGCGATGAATACTTCGAAAGAATTATGGGATGCACTTGAGAAGAAGTACAAAACTGAAGATGCATGCTTGAAGAAGTTCGTGGTTGCCAAGTTTCTAGACTATAAAATGATAGACAGCAAAACTGTTGGAACCCAAGTTCAGGAGCTTCAACTTATTTTTCATGACCTTATTGCTTAAGGTATGGTCGTGAATGAAGCATTTCAAGTGGCTACAATGATTGAAAAATTTCCTCCTTCGTGGAGAGATTTCAAGAACTATCATAAGCACAAGCGCAAAGAAATGAAGTTGGAAGATCTTGTGATTCGTCTCAAGATTGAGGAAGACAACAAAATAGCCGAGAATAAGTCTCGTGGAAATTCAAAGATCATGGGAGCTAATATCGTTGAGGAGACTGCTCCAAAAAGTAAGAAGAGAAAGAGGTCTTCTGGACAGACTAAGGAGCAGAACAAAAAGAAATTTAAGGGCAGCTACTACAATTGTGGAAAAACCGGTCACAAAGTCCCTGATTGTCGTCTCCCGAAAAATTATAAGAAGAAGGGACATGCCAACATAATGGAGAAGAATGATGACATTGATGATCTGTGTGCAATGCTTTCGAAATACAACTTAGTTGGAAATTCGAAGGAGTGGTGGATTGATTCTGGAGCCACTCGACATGTTTGTGCTGTCAAGGAAGCATTTGCGACTTACTCTACTGCTGGTCTCGAAGAAGAGCTTTCCATGGGAAATACTTCAATAGCCAAGATTGAAGGTTATGGAAAGATATTCCTGAAGATGACTTCTGGCAAGGTGTTAACGCTCAACAACATTCTTCATATTCCTACTATTAGGAAGAATTTAGTTTCTACTTATTTGCTTGTTAAGAATGGATTCAAATGTGTATTTATTTCTGATAAAGTTGTTGTAAGTAAGAATGAAATATATGTTGGAAAGGGCTATCTCACCGAGGGTCCCTTCAAACTAAATGTAATGGTTGTTGATAGTATGAATAAAATTTCAGCTTCTTCTTATTTATTGGAGTCAAATGATTTATGGCATATTCGTTTAGGACATGTCAATTACAAAACCTTGCGGAAGTTAATTAATTTAGAAGTATTGCCTAAATTCGAGTGTAATAAATCAAAATGTCAAATATGTATTGAGTCTAAGTTTGTAAAACATCCTTATAAGTCTATTGAAAGGAATTCAAATCCTTTAGACTTAATTCATACTGGCATTTGTGATATGAAGTCGACACCATCACGAGGTGGGAAAAAGTATTTTATTACTTTTATTGACGATTACACTCGATATTGTTATATTTATTTGCTTAATAGTAAGGATGAAGCAATTGAAGCATTTAAGCAATACAAGAATGAAGTGGAGAATCAATTGAATAAAAAGATCAAAATGATTAGAAGTGATAGGGGTGGAGAATATGAATTTCCATTTGCAGAAATATATTCGGAATATGGAATTATCCATCAAACTACTGCACCTTACACACCTCAATCCAATGGAATTGCGGAAAGAAAAAATCGGACATTAAAGGAAATGATGAATTCTTTATTAATAAGTTCCGGATTACCGCAGAGTTTGTGGGGCGAAGCTATCCTTACAGCTAACCGAATACTCAACAGAGTACCCCACAGCAAAACGCAATCTATTCCATATGAAAAATGGAAAGGAAGAAAACCCAACTTGAAATATTTCAAAGTGTGGGGGTGTCTAGCAAAGGTACAAGTTCCTTTACCTAAAAGGGTTAAAATCGAACCAAAAACTGTTGATTGCTTTTTCATTGGATATGCTACAAACAGTAAAGCATGTCGGTTTTTGGTTCATAAATCCGATAATCCTGAAATTCACGTTAATACGGTAATGGAATCACATAATGCTAAATTTTTTGAAAGCATCTATCCGTATAAAACTGAATGTGAGTCGTTAAATAAAAGACCTAAACGACCTTGGGAAGAACCAAAGGAAAATACTCCAAGTATAGAAGATCCAAGGCGTAGCAAACGTCAAAGAACATCTACTTCCTTTGGACCAGATTTTGTGACATTCTTGCTTGAAAATGAGCCTCAAACTTTTAAAGCAGCTATATCATCTTCTGATTTAGCATTTTGGAAAGAGGCAGTCAATAATGAGATTCAATCAATTTTGGATAACCATACATGGGAATTGGTAGATCTTCCTCCGGGAAATAAGCCTTTAGGTTCGAAATGGATCTTTAAACA
Source organism: Nicotiana tabacum (assembly GCF_000715075.1). Classification (NCBI taxonomy): domain Eukaryota; kingdom Viridiplantae; phylum Streptophyta; class Magnoliopsida; order Solanales; family Solanaceae; genus Nicotiana; species Nicotiana tabacum. The sequence continues at coordinate 23,134,822 of NC_134094.1, read as the reverse complement.
AAAAGTGAAAGCTGATGGCACTATTGATAAATATAAGGTAAGACTTGTTGTCAAAGGTTATAGACAAAAGGAAGGCCTTGATTACTTTGACACTTACTCGCCAGTAACGAGGATAATATCTATTAGGGTGTTAGTGGCACTAGCGGCCGTGTATGGTTTTGAAATCCATCAAATGGATGTTAAAACAACTTTCTTAAATGGAGAATTAGAGGAAGAGATTTACATGGAACAACTTGGGGGTTTTGTGGTTCCTAGTAAAGAAAAGAAAGTGTGCAAACTTGTTGAGTCGCTTTATGGACTTAAACAAGCACCCAAACAATGGATGCCAAATTTGACCAAATAATGTTGGCAAGTGGGTTTAAAATCAACGAGTGCGACAAATGTGTTTACATTAAAAATACTCCAGGTCATGAAGTCATTGTTTGTTTATATGTTGATGACATGTTGATGATGTGCAAAAACATGGCAGATATAAATGCTACTAAGCGCATGTTGGCTAGCAAATTCGATATGAAAGACTTAGGAGTTGCTGATGTGATCTTAGGAATCAGAATTCACAAGACTCCACAAGGTCTAGCATTATCTCAGTCTCACTACATTGAAAAGGTACTTGACAAGTTCAAGTATTTGGATTTCAAAATTTTCAAGACTCCAATTGACGTGAGTTATGCATTTCAAAAGAATGAAGGTGAAAGTGACTCACAACTGGACTATGCAAGAGTATTGGGAAGTTTGATGTATATCATGAATTGTACGCGACCAGATATAGCATGCGCTATTAGTAAACTGAGTCAGTTTACAAGTAATCCCAATCACATACATTGGATGGCAATGAAACGAGTTTTGGGGTATCTCAAATATACGCAAAATTACTCTTTGTATTATAACAAATATCCCTCCGTGATCGAGGGATATAGTGATGCAAATTGGATCACTGGATCATCTGAAGTTAAATCCATGAGTGGATATGTTTTCACAATTGGGGGTGGAGCAGTGTCTTGGAAATCATCCAAACAAACATGCATCGCCCGTTCTACAATGGAATCTAAATTCATAGCTTTAGATAAGGCCGGTGAAGAAGCTGAATGGCTCCGGAATTTCTTGAAAGATATTCCATTTTGGCCCAAACCTTTGGCACCTCTTTGTATATATTATGATAGTCAAGCAGTAATAGGCAGGGCCGGGAGCGTTATGTATAACGGAAAATCTCGTCATATATGACGGAGACACAATACCGTTAGACAACTACTCTCTACTGGTGTTATCACAATTGACTACGTAAAGTCAAGAGATAACGTGTCGGATCCACTTACAAAAGGCCTATCTAAAGGGACAGTTGAAAGATCATCAAAGGGAATGGGGTTAAGGTCTAGGACAAGTCATCATGGCGGTAACTCTACCTAGCAGACTGGAGATCCCACGAGCTAGGTTCAAAGAGATCAAACAAAGTTATGAATGACGATTTAACATTGTCAAATAACTCAACCCATTCTCGTGATGAAGACAATGTTCAGAAATCGAGGTAAAGCATTAAGGCTTTTTGATGAGTCAACAAAGCTTAAAAGTTTTTTAATGATTTGCTAAGTCTGGCAGGATATGACCAGATAGTGTGTCTATAGGATTACACATTTAGAAATCACCTATGTGAGTGTGAAGTGTAAGCCGCTTCAAGGGGAATGAAAGTAAAGGCCCATTCTATAAGCACTCATGAAACCGGGCGGTGTTCATGGCTGAAACGAATACAACCGTGAGAACCATAGATGGTTAAGGATTGATTGTGTGACTTATGTTGTCTAGGTATACAACAAAGCTCGACAGTTCAAAGATACCAAATCTACCGATTGACCGAGTATATCCGATATAAGTTCACTACGGAAAGTTCAAAAGAAAACCTACTTATCCAGATGCAATTAATTCTTGCATATAAAACACACACGAGTCCGTGCATTCCTTTATTTTATAGCCTGCCCCATTCATGTGGGTTGAGATTTTAAGCTTGTGTAGCTTAAAGAGGGTGAATGAGAAATGGAGGGAAAATAAAATATTTGAGTTTCCCTCCTTGGCAAAGGGACATTGTCCCATATTGGAGGAAGAAAAGACTTTTGATGGGTATATATATAATTTCTCTTCTTCTAGCTCTTAAAGAGTTAAGAAGAAGGCAAGCCTCGCACAATCGTCGTCGTCGCTCGCTCGGCTCGGCTTTGGCTTCTGATTCAGATTCGGATTCGGATTCAGATTCAGATTTGGATTTGGTCAAAGGGACATTGTCCCATATTGGAGGAAGAAAAGGCTTTTGATGGGTATATATAAAATTGCTCTTCTTCTAGCTCTTAGAGAGTTAAGAAGAAGGCAAGCCTCGCGTCGTCGTAGTCGTCGCTCACTCGGCTCAGCTTCTGCTTCGGCTTCGACTTCGGTCAAAGATTGATTGATTAATCTTTTTGGACAAAATTTCTTTCAATTAATTAATTAAATAATTAACGAAAAATTCAATCCGTAATAACCCATGACCCGCGACCCGGTCCGAGCAGGCCCTTTTTTTTCCGGATTATTTTAAATCCATTTTCCCGCAATATTTCAAATAGTTCCAACAGCCATGGCTGTTTCTGAAAGGTTGCAAACCTTTTTAGAAACAATGCCAGCAACTCTATAAATAGAGTTTGAATCCTAGAATCTTTCCTTACGAAATTTTCTAATCTTCTTCTTCTTCTGCACAAAAATTCCAGTGTGTTTTACAGCCTTCGAGTGGCTCGATGTTCACCGACGTTTTGGTACCAACACTCCGGTGAGTTAAATCGTTCTATCCTGGGAGGATATATTCCAGCACATCGGGTACCTGAGGGGATTAATTTCCTTAAGGACGCACTGTGTATTCAGTGGGCTCGATTTATTCCTATACTGTTTTTCCAGAATTTATTTCGTTAAACAAATATTACTAACTTTCTGTTTTGTTTATATATTTCAGAAAGTTTAATTGTTTATTACAACAATACAGATTTATAACAATTATTTCGCTGGCACAGAAATGCAAAATCAATGTCAATAAAAAACATAGAGAATACGAAGTGAAAGCAAAAAGGAAAATCTAGACAAAAAGTACCCAAAATAAAAGCAAAAGGGAACTGCGGGAAACAAAATAACATGCAACAAAACTAAAATTACTACACTGAAAGAGAAACTTACTTTAAAAAATAAGATCAATATTATATAACAGTATTTTCACACCCAATATACAATATTATATAATATTATACTCTTATTATAATTTTGTATAATGTTATATAATATTGTATAATGATGTATAACGTTGTATACAAAAACTAAATTTCATCTTCACTTTCTTTTTCAACTGGTATGGTTCCCAAAATCAACGTCAATCAAACACAATCAATCTGGCACTCAAGATTCATATTACTACAAGATTTTACAATAATTTTAAACTTAACCCATTCACTTTAGAGTTAGATTTTTCCAAATCCGAGTTGAACTTAGAGCTTCAAAACTCCTTCAATGGAGTTTTGAATATGGCTGCAACAAAACTTCAATTTTAAATTTGGACACTCATCAATTGAGATTCAAATATTTGAGTATTCAAGTTAGAGTAAACTTGAAATTGTCGCAACAGTTAGAGGCCGGTTGCCACAACGGGGTTAGAGTTAATCCTAGGTTTACAAAAGTGTTTTATAAATGAAGTTTTTGGATCAATGATTTAGTGGAGAGTTTGAAAAAATCCTACTAAGAAGAAGGTTGTGATTTTTTCACTTTTTGAGCCAGGTGTTTTCCATATAAAATACTTGTGTTCTTTACTTTCCGCATTTACTATTTCAGTAATAGTAAGTTAAGGAACATTTAGAAGAACCAGGTCCTACCATAATCAGTTTAAGCGAAAAATTGAACTCCACACAAATTACCCCCCTCCCCCTCTTGTGTGGTATTGAAGCAACAATTTCCTTCCACAAGGAACTGCTTTTGTTGGGTTAATGTATTTGGGCACTAAAACAAAGATATATGTAAGAAAATATTGTATTCATGGCTTTACTAAAGCAGTGGCGTGCACATAAATATTTGTTAGCGGTGTCACTATTAGACGTAAAAAAATAAATAAATAAATATAATATTATATTTTAAAACACAACTAAGAAAAAAAATACAACATTCAAAGAAAGCAGCAGCGTCCCTCCAATTTAAAAATTGTATTGTGTTTCCTTTTGGGCACGCATTGTTTTTAATTTTTTTAGATGAGGCATAAAAGTATTAAAACATAAAATGAGCCTAAGTTGGTTCGAACTCGTAGCCTCACATAGAATTCTTCAGTTCTGACCAGTTAAACTACAGAGTTCTTAACGACAAGTGATGCCACTTTATTCTTTTTATTGTTTTCTTGTTTCTTCATTTGAATTATATACAAATAATTAGTAAAGATTTTTGACGAAGCAGTGTCACATAATACCGCTTGGCCTAAGGTAGATCCGCCCCTGTACTAAAGGGTATAGACTTTCGTGTCAAGAGGTTCACCATTCTCGTGTTTAAAATTGAGATTGCTAATTGAGGGTGGAAAGATTCTAAATCATTCCACCACATATGCCTCTTGTGCATGAGTAGATTAAAGCTTTAACTTGTCCATATATCACGAAATATTTTGTGTATCTCACACAACTGACTCTAATTGTGTGAAGATCCTTTTGTCTCATCGTAAAAGAATTTTAAAAATAAAGTTTTTGCATATCCACACTTCAATTACATTTTGCTATTGTTCTAATATTGTTATTAGTTCCCTGATCCACGATTCAGTCTACCTAACGATAAAATCCAAGCTAGAGATATATTCAAAATGAAAGCTTCCTCAAGTTACTAAAATTTGATCTGCACAATATATATGCTTAGATACAAATAAAGCAGATACCCAAATAAGTATTCAAAAGAATTTTTGCATTTCATGCAGTTATTTTTATGAACTGGATAACGTCTCATACGCTCAAATTTGAACCTCACGAATCGTAGTTGGAGTTTAAACTTATATAGGTTTAAACCCTATAACCCTAAAAATTGTTATTGTGGTTTGAAACTTCAACAAATTTTCATACTTAGATTGTGAAAGTTTGAACCTCATAAATCGTGGTTGGGATTTGAACTCATAAATGTTTGAACCCCAAAAATCGTTCTTGGGGTTTGAAACTCCAATGAAAAAATGCACACTTATAGCCCTTGGCCAAGCTTATCCAAAGGCCACAAGTATTTGTTTTTTCAACTTATGGTGTTTGGTTAAGCTTTTTTGGGGAAAAAAAATATTATTGGGAAGAAGCAAAAGCAGATTCTGAGAAGCAGAAAAAAGTAGCTTCTTACTAATAGCAGAAGCAAAAATAGTTTTGACTTTTCTTCTTACCAAAAACACCCTTAAATGAATATAGTATATACCAAATAACCTTACTTATTTTAAACTTAATACTTAGGATATTAATGTATTAATATTTCTTCTTATTTTTAGGATAACTTTCTAATATATAGTAATTTTAGGGGTGAATTCTTTTATATTTGTTGAGTAATTTTTAATATATTTAATCATATTAAAAGAATTAAAGTATTTTTTAATTTTATTTTCATATTTTACTTAAATAAAATAAAAATATTTAATTATTGTTTTTAATAACAAATTTTTGAGATTATTTAGTTATTTATAATATTAACTATTAAGCAAATATATTCATGTCCTTATTCGTAATTTGATACTTAAAAGCGCTTTTTGAAAAGCTTGGCCAAACATAAATTATTGCTCAAAAGTATTTTTCAGAGTGACTAGCCAATCACAAACTGCTTATCTCCAAAAGTGATTTTGGAAAAAGTACTTTTTAAAATAAGTTGATTTTTCCAGCTTGGCCGTACAAGCTATTAGATTGCAAAATTTATTCTACTTTTTAGTTAGGGGTATTTTTGTCTAAAACATTTTTCGTGTCAAATGAGTGACTAAATAGTAAATACAAATAGTTTTTTAAATACTAGCTACTCTAATAGCAAGAGTAAAAAAGTGGCTATTTTTCAATTTCTTCCCTCTACCCAATAACAGGAAAATCTCCTTGCCGGCCCAAAAAGTACAGGCCGGTAATACCCGACGATGTTTCACATTCTTCAATATTACACTCTTAATAGAAGTTCTCACACCGCCCATCGCCGCCACTACCACCGCCGATGATCTAGGGTTTCGACAACCCCGGATCATTCTCCAATATGGACGAAAAAGGCGGCACAATGACAAACCCTAAGACAATACAAGAACTAGCAGTGGAAGGGCAAAAGCATTTAGAAGACACAATAGAAGCAGCACATCAAATTCTCTCCGCCATGAACGACGAGCTTTGTAACCCTACACTCTGGTCTACTACAACAAATACTGCTACTACTGCTAACGCCGTTATGAATAACGGTAACGGACATCAGCATTCAGTAAACGGGGACGTTTCGTCAGATAATTCTTCATCTTCTTCTGCATCGGCTCAACAACACTCGGAGATTGGTGGCGGTGCACTTGATGAGTCTCGTTTACGTTATAAGTTATCGGTTGCTTCATTGCGTTCTGTTCTTACGGCGATTTCTAATTCTCAGAAGGTAATTTTACAAATAGAAATGCTTATTGTTGTGTTTTGTGTGTTTGTGTTGTAATTGTTGTTTTGTCGGATTAAGATAGTGATCGAAGTAAAGTTTGTTTGATATAATCCTGAATTAACTATCGCGCGATTGCACACTAGTTGGGTTCAGCTGTATGAAGCTTTTGCTAGTTAGGGTCCATTAGGCGAATAGTATAATCAGTTATGTCAATGAATGAGGAGCTGGTAGTAAAAAAGAGTGTAAAATGCTCCAAGGCTTTGGTTCAATGCTAGCGGTAGCCTGGGCCGGAGCTAGCTCTTCGGCTATGGGTTCGGCTGAACCCACAAGTTTGAATATGTAAAAATTAGTAATTAGTTTAGAACCCAGTAAATTAAAAGGACTCTAATATCGAACCCGTAAGTTTCCTATTCTGGCTCCGCCTCTAGAGGTAGTACAGTGTCGGATGCGTGGTAGGTTCAGTAGAGTATTTCTAGTGTTACAACAACAACAACAAAGTCAGTGTAATCCCACTAGTAGGGTATGCGGAGGGTATAATGTATGCAGACTTTACTTCCTAACTGAAGAAGGTAGAGAGACTGTTTTCGGAAGACCCTCGGCTCAGGAAAGATAGAGAGGAAGGAGTAACGGCAAACAACAACACCAGCAAACCAAACAGAAAACCGAAGTGAAAGAAATAATAAGCAATAACAGAAATCTAACAGTAAGAAAATACAAGACTAGCATTGAGGAATGCATTAAAACTACTGGAACGAGCAAGGACAACGCTCGGCTACCTAGCCTACTACCTTAATTTATGACCTCTACACCTTCCTATCCAGGGCTATGTTCTCGGTAAACTGGAGAATTTTCATATCTTGCATGTTCACCTCTCCCCAATACTTCTTCGGCCTACCTCTACCTCTCCTTAGGCCCTTCAAGACCAACCTCCATACCTCTGCTATGAAATGAAGTGGGGCCATTTGGAGTCAATGAATGCGAGGATTCTCGTACTCGAGTGTCAACTAGCTTGAGGTTGAAGCATAGCAGTCTGTTGGATACTTCGAGTTTTGATTAGGAATGCAAAAAAAGATTTAACGTAATATAGTTATCCTAGAAATTTTGTCCATTGTGGATATTGTTGAAAAGAAAAGTATCATCCAGTGTGAACGGCAGAAAATATTTGGAAAATGACATTGTATAACCGCTCTAAAATAATAGCATATATATATATATACACACACACACACATATACATAAATATACAAATTTTATACACTTTTGCGGCTGTCAGATATAAATAGTTTCGGCCGCGGGCTACAAGTGATATTTGTCCAAAAATATTATCTAGCGGTAGTGGAAAGTTCTATCAAGTTTGCCTTTTTTTATGGGGGTGGGGGGAGAAGAAAGGTGAATGTTTTGGCAAAGGAATTTAGTGATATTGATCTGGGAGTGGTTATATCTGTTGTTACAATATGCCTTTACAACATGAACAACATTTGTACATGTCTATTTTGTATTTTGATATTCTTATCATTTATAAGACATGAGGATAAGCATTTCTTGAGTTAAGAATATAGATTCACTTCTTTTATTATACATTATCATTAGCTGACAAAGCTCAACTGCGCTGCTTACAATTTGTATGATTTGTCTTGTTTCCTGGGGTTTGTGGGTGGTTTGGCGGGGGAGGGGGGGGGATTCGACTATGTTTTCCAGGTTGTGCTCGTTCCTACTGTCTGAACACTCATGATGAGTAAGTACTTATACTAAGATAAACTACTACACTTTTTTCCTTTTCAGGAAAGAATGAGCACCATAATTACATTTTAGCTCCTTGGATTTGATATATGGATTGCCTTACATTTGTGCATTTGGAGACTCTGGTTGAAGGGTTTAGAATTTTGTAAGCTGCTTCTATTTGTTTGTTTGACAAATAGATCACTGACATCACTTGCCTTTTGGTCACTCAACATATGTGCCACTACACATTAGTTGAGTTTACTAAGTTCTTTTAAGAACATAATACTTCTGAACTTCTATATTTGCTCCATTGTAACTGCAAAGTTGTCCAAGTCCCCTTCGTATTCTGTCTCATGGTTTACATGTTATAGTTGCTTGTATGTTCTGGAAAGTTGTTCACTTGTTGTGTGATGCTTCACACTCTTCACTGAATATGTTAGCTAGGCAAAAGCGTTGGAAGCTGCTTCTGCCAGTGGTTCATTATCTGCTGCAGATCAATCTGAAATTGAGCAGCTGGAGGATCGCGCTTCTACATTAAAAAAGGTATGGACAACGTATAGAATTTTGAGGTCTTGGAATTTCTCTGAGATTGTTGTTGGTTTTGGGGTGCATGGTGGGTGGAGGTTGCGGAAAGCAATGTGTATGCGAACATTAGGACCCTGATTGGTTTGGGTATTTGCATTTCCATTAAAACAAGATTGAGATATGCTGCATGTTACCTTTCCATCGCGGACGTCCCTAGATGTCTCACTGTACAAACTTTGACAAGTCTCGCTATGTCTCACCAGCTCAAGTCCGAACAATGTGACTTTTTATGTCATGAATTTTGTAAAATTTGTAATCCTCTTTTATTGCTTTTTGTTTCCGCCTTGTGGCAGTGAAAAGTCTTCACTGGAACATAAGGAGTTTTACTTGACTGCATGTGTATATATTATCTCGTGGTACAAGAAGAAAACAAGTTGCTAATCTGGTCAAGAGTAAGCATATTATATTGTTCTGTGCATTGCAGGAACTTGTAGACAAGAACAAACATCTCAAGCTTCTGATTGATCAGTTTCGAGATCTTCTTTCTGACCTATCAACATGGCAAAGTCCCTGTTCTACATGACTCTGATGCTATAACTTCAAGCAGATAGTTAAACAAGAGAGATGTTGGATGACAAAAGAACAGCGTTCAACTCTAGGAAACTGTTTTTTGTTGTACAGAGGTTACTACGTGATCCAAATACTTGGTTATTGCCAAACACCTGTTATTCTATGCAACTTAATGTTGCTCGCGGTGCTACTATTCTCTCTGTTTAGATGCTTGGGCTGAGATGTGTAAGCATGCATACCTGAGGGAAGAGGGAAAGGAACAACAGGAAAAGGAGAATGATTTTGATCTCACTTGTTATGCGCTTATTTATTTTCGTGTACACTATAATTTTCCCCTAAGTCAAGTGAAATAGTTTAAACTTAAATAGAGTTCAACATGGAGTGAATCGATCTCAAAGCTATGCATGTATGCTTTCTTGAATGAGGAAACTGAAAAATGTTTAATTAGTAGCATTCCTGTAAAGCTTCCTTGATGAGGTCTCAACAGCAAAAATAATGTTGGAGACAATTTCCAGGCTGCTCATTTCACACTTGAAGATTGACATAAAGATCACTATTTATGTCACATAGTGGTACTGAAATGATGAGCATCCGGCTGCTTGTAAGCAGTTGTATATTGCATTGGGTATGTTCTGTATTCTCTTCTCCATATTCTCAATTAAGGGCATATTCTGAGTATAGAATTTTAGCCTATTCATTTCACTACCAATTCTATCAACAACCATGCTTTGAGTTTCACTCACATTATATCCATTTTCAGCATACTCCCTCTCTTCCTTTAACTTGTCATGTTTATTAAAATTAAAATAGTTGTTTTCAAATTTTATCATTTAAATAATCAAGAAAGAATATTTATTTCTAACTTTACCCTTAATAGTAGTTCTAGAATTAAAAGGTACGTGATAGAATTCACTTATTTATTGAAAATACATAATGTGGTTAAAGATTAATTAAAATAATTAATAAAGGTAGATTACTCAAATTACTCTTATTTATATTTTCTTAAACAACGTATAAAAAATAACAATGGGGAATAAAGGGAGTAATTCATATATGTCGGCTGAGTTGGTTCGGTAAGTGGTTTCTCACACGGGAGACCTGAGATCGATTCTCCTTACCTGTAGCCTCCTCAGTCAAAGCTCGTCGCACCGGGCTTACCTAGAGGAGTTTACATTAGTGAACACCGTACGTGGTAACGGCCATAGGTTTTCCTAGAAATTCTCCATAATTCATATATGTTCACTGGACAAATCAGTCCGCCCACGTGGCAGTTCTTTAATCAATTTTTTCAACCTTAGAAACAACATAAAAAGAAACAACATGAAAAGTCAATTAAAAGTACAAGCTATAGAACATGTAAAAAAGAAGCTTCTCATAAAAATCTCAGTTACATAAATCTTAGTTTTGCCACTAATCACCTGTAGTTAGTATCAAGAATAGATAATGTGAATAAAAACTAAGTGTTAAACAACAAAGTCCAGCCATCTATTGGCTAATTACACAAATTAAACAGTGAAATTAGACTAACAATTCTGGTCTTCAGCATCAGGAGGAATCACAACAATAGCCAGCCATCGATTTGAATCTTTTCTAAACGACCACAATTGCACCACCATATTAACCTTCAAATTACTCCTCTCACAAACTGAAATCCAGTCATTCAATAACACATAACATGAACTCGAATTCATTGTCCACTTAGCCAAATGAATACTGCTTTCTTCAAGTGAAGGCTCAATGAGATTGAACTTGATTTTCGACTTTTTATTACAATAATCATCTTTTGTTTCCAATATCTCCTTCTCTTCTGGTGTCAAGAACTCCTCATTTATCACTTGCCTTGCTGGTATTGACAAACGCATGTGTTTTTTGCTTAAATCAGTAGTATAAAGAGGCTTTTCAATCACTAAAGAAACTTCAGATATTGGAACCCCCATTTCTTGAATCTTGTTCTTCAACTCCACTGGCAAAATAGCTTCTGATTTAACTCTCTTTGTACTAGTCATGAGCCTCTTTTTTGGCTTTTCTTTAAAAGCCATTTTTATCTTCTTATTTTCCCTTTTAATCACATGTTCATTTCTCAACGTAGACTTTCTTTTGCTTCTTTTATCCCTAGGAACAAGGTAATAATAATGATCAATAGCATCTACACAAACATTTGGATTTTTCAAAAAAGCTTCGTGTTGTTGGATATAATATTGAATCAACTCTTCACGTTTTCGCCTCTTCAATTCTTCCTCCATTTTTTCTTCTTCTAATTCTCCTATAGAAATAGTACTGCTACTACTACTTTCACCCCTTGATGATAAACATTGTGTAACACAAGACTCAAATTTTGACGTCCCATAATCACAAATACCAAAAGTATTACTTTCTTGAGCCATCCCAAGAGAAACAAAGAATAATTATATGAATCTTGATATATATATATATATATGTATATGATCACACGTAAAAAAGAAAAGAGTATTTTCCAAGAACTTCTGATGAATTGATTCTCTGTTGTATTTGCAGGTTTCAACAGAGACGTATATATAGACTAATAGGAAATCTTGATTCTTGTCCCAGTTCTAACAGGAGTAGGGGAGTTTGAAATTATTTCTTTTAAGAAATAAAATATGTAATTCAAATCATTATTAGGGTTTTTATTAATGACATCTTTTTGACCATTTGTTGTCAGCATATTACCTGTTATTAATCACATAAATTTTATTTTATACTAGGTTCTTTAAGAATTTGATTTTATAAATAAAACTAAGCTGACTTCATTCTTTTGTTTTTATACTAGTTCTTTCCTTTTGTTCACGTAAATCTAATTGAATCAATATTTTTACAACTTTAGCTTTGTAAAGTTTTTTCTTTCAAGGTCTCGATAGATTTGTTTCAAGCTAACTAGATAGCGACACACTCCATATTAAAGTTAACTGGGAGAAATTGTGCAAGTTGGAATAATTTCAGATAGTCAATTAGATAAAAACTTTACTATTTTTCAGAAGTATCTATATTGATTATAGAATAATGTTAACGTGCCTCAGTTGAAAGAAATTTTTTAATTAATAAAATATTGCAATTAAGATCAACAATGTCTAAAGAAAAAAATTTAATTAAATAAAATTGCTATATTATCAATTAAAAAAAAATTATAAAAATTTGGCAACTTAGCATCTAAAAAGTCTAGGAGAATAAACTCTAAATAAAACTCATCAATATCTATAGTCTATACTGTTGTAAGACAACAAAACTTGAATACAAAATGTTTATCCTTCAAACAGTAAATCGTTATTGAAAGCAATACAAGATCCGACCAAACAAGAATATTATAGAGAAGTTTGACTATATATGAATAAAAAAAATTCTTCGTAATATTTATATCAAGAAGAAACGATTTAACTTTAAAAGTCACAAATTTAAGGTGAAAATATGATCAAAGTGATAAAATTTTATGTACGTGACAAAGTCTTAGATTACTTGATTTGGTAAATATATGAGTTGTAGAAGGGTTAAGTTTTTTCACTAAACCAACCTTATTTGAAAGATTAACCTAAATAGCCGTCCACCTAATCATTTAAATTATAAATTAATCAGCATTATATAACATATGTATAATATTTATATACACACGCGCGCACACACACTAATACCAACTATATTAAAAGTATGAAACCCCTTAGCAAAATATTATTTGCCTTTTTAGGATTAAAAGGACTAACTAGAAAGAATTTAGGAACTAAAGTATTGGTTGTAATATATGATGACAAATTGTCAGATTTAAAGAAATATATAATAAGCTTAACGGAAGTACATAACAAATAATGGAGGAATATTCTATATAAGCCCAGACTTTATGATAAACCTGACGGAATTTGGAAAAAGTATTAAAATAGGGATACAGACTAAAGGATATGAAGAAATGAAAAATAAAAATAATTTATTAATATGTTTAGGATTCATAGGAAAAATGGCAACTAATAGTAATACGAAATTTAAATACACACACACACTAATCCTAACTATACTAAAAGCATAAAACCCCTTAGCAAAATATCGTTCGCCTTTTTATCTTTTAAAAATAAATTCACATTGGACAACATTGTAATTTTATTATTTACCTAATATTTAGGACTTTGAAATCAACTATAATTTTATCTATTAAATCTTCTCTTATTTATACCATATAACAATCTCTAATATTTAGGAACTTATTCACCTAGGATATTGTTTATCCATAAAACGGTACAGTTGAATTTATAATATGATTTACAGACAAGCGAATCGATTTGATCCCATAATAATAAATAAATTAAATAAAATGCAAGACTTAACGTTGAAATCGAGATAAGATAGCAAACAACTTGGTTCCGGGAGCAGGGCTTCCAAAGAAAACAATAAGAATATTGAAAGACAAAAAATAAAGTATTATAGAGCTTAGAATAATGTGTAGCATAAGTTTGTCAGAATGACTAACTGTTTGAGCTCACTATTTATAGTTGCACCTAGGAAACAAGGTCCTAGGATCAAGTCCCTCTTAAATGACAATTATGGAGGACATTGATGAATATATAACGACATGCTATGAATGCCAAAATTCTCTGTAACAGATTGTGTATTTAATACTGAGGAATATTCTTCATTGAGTGTCATCGGGTGGCAAATATTTGTTTGTCCTCGTTATCAATGTTTTCTTCGGGGTTTGCCCGATGCTAACCGAAGCTGCTATCCTCGATCTTGGCTTCCACTTGCTTTATCTTCCGTCTGTCTCTGGTTTCATATGTCGCTCTATTATTAGAGTATTTAATATAAACTGATTTTACCCTATACAGATATTCTCTCTGCTTTCTGGTGGAACATCTTTGTGTCATCGGAAAGTTGGTGAAGATTTCTTTCTTGGCGGAAAATTTTCTGACGCTTGATTAGACGCACGTATCTCTGTATTTAATACCGGGGGACACGTGTCACCCCACGATTTAGCAATATTTTTTTCGGTTCTCTAGGTAATCATGGCCATGATTTTAGCCGCCAATTTCTTTACTTATACGCCCCATTCTTCTTCTTTTACACTTCACAGTTCTACAAACTCTCTCAACTTCTTTGCATTGAACTCTTTATTGGTTTCAATCTTCTTTAATTTTCTTCTTCAAAGAACTCTTATTACTTTCTGCTAATCATGGCTTCTTCTTTCAAGAACTTAGGTTCTCTCAAAGAAAACACCGTTAATGCTGACCCCTCTACCGAAGACTCAACACAACCAAGGACTTCAAAGCGAAGTTTCCTTCTACAAGTTCTCGTACATGGGCTGTTGGCATATATGATAAGTGTGGATTTTAACCACTTATTAGTACTTTCTCGCTTTAATTTTAGTCAGAAATTTCTGTTTCCAAAACTAATGAAATTGTGCTAATTGCAGGAATATTGGAAAATTGGACTTGAATGAAGAAATTTAATTCAAAAAGGAGTGTTCTGACTCATAAGGTAAGAAGGAGCGCAGCAGGACAAAAGTGAGGTCCGCAAAAGAAAATGCGGACCGCAAAATTCTCTATGCGTCTGCAGAACTGATGTTGATTCTTAGACGATAATTGAAGTGAAGTGCGGATCGCACACAATTTGTGCGGCCACAAAACATAGCCGCATTGATAAGAATTCAAAAAGTTCAGAGAGTTTTCAAAACAACCAAGTATGAAGCCTTTCCAAGAGTGCAGTCGCAGAAGGAAAAGTGCGGTCGTAAAAGTAGAAATACGGCCCAGAAAAAATTGTGCAACCGCCAAAGCCTTCAACCTGCAGAGCCAAGTGAAGTGCGGACCGCACATAGAATTGTGCGACCGCCGATTTTCCAGAAGGGTATTTTTGTCAGCGAATTTTGGGCCACTATATATAGACGAGAATTACTTGTTTAGGTCAAGTTTGGTAGTTTGTTGAGCTGTAGCCATTGTAGTTTACCACTTTTGATAATTTGTGATCAATTTGGGTTAAAAACACATTAGTTTATCATTTTAATTTGCTATTATAGCTTTGATTAGTATTGTTTTCTTATTTTCTTCCATTTCTACTATGAGTAGCTAGATATTTTCTAGGGTTGTGACCCAAATCTAGTGTGTAAACCTTATGGGTAATTAATCTTATACTTGTTTATGATTGGGTATTTATTATTTAGCCTTGTTCATGCTTTAATTTTAGAATTAATGATTGCAAAAATTGATTCATGCCTTTTTGACTTGGTCTTTACTTGAGAAATATGGACCTAGTCTAGGAAAACTTGGCTAACAAGAAATTAGGCTAGTTAAGATTTTGACTAGCTTAATTAAAGTGTTTAAACTAGAGATAGGGAAAACCCGACTTGAGCTCATATCAACTATTTGGCTTGACACCCATTTGGGCTTGAGAAAGTCAAATTGAGAAAATCATTCTATGACCGAGAGGTATTGAGTGGGTAACATAAAGTTGACAGCTATAAAATACCCCGATCACTAAAATAAGTGTTAACGTAATTAATACATTAGGCTAACACCTAGGTGAAGGTTACATCCCTAGGTTTTTTACCAATTTGAAAACAACCAAAAACAATGAATCAATCTCTAGTTTCATTTCTCTAGTTAATCACTGTTAGTAAAGATTGTAGAAGTAATTTGCAAAACCATCTTGTTTGGGAGTGGATCAATTTTTGGTGCTGTTGCCGGGGAGTTATAAGGGTGTTAGCTATATATTTGAGTGTATTTTTGGAATATCTTCTTTCCCTTCCGTGTTACTAACTTGTTTAAGAAATTATAGGTATAAACATGACGAATAATGAGCTCGAAAATATGCCTTTGGGGGACTTGTATGGTGATGAGGAACAACTCGATGAGGTACCTCAAGTACCACAAGCTAATCAGCGAGGCCGGGTACCACAAGACAACATTCTCATTCCACCCCAACCTCCACCACATCCAGCACAAGAGTCAGAACATCGGATATTGCTCAACGAATGTTATGCGAGTGCAATAGTCCTTCCCCGTATTAGGACGGGCAATTTTCAGATCACCAATGTGATGCTCACTTTACTTGAGAAACGGGGATTCTTCATTGGTGCACGAACCCATAATGCTTACAAACATTCGAAGGGTCTTATGGATACATGGTGGGGGAGCAAGAAAACTAAAGTTTCTGAGGATGCATTAAGGCTAAGGCTTTTTCCCTTCTCTCTACGAGAGAAAGTTTTAGATTGGTTGGAACGTTTGTCAAACCATTCAATACACTTTTGGGATGAGTTGGCGACCAAGTTCATTGCTAAATATTTCTCTCCCGGGAATATGGCTACACTTCGGGATGAGACCTTCACATTCAAACAAGAACTGAATGAGCCACTATAGAAAATTTGGGAGCGCTATAGAATAATGGTTAAGGAATGTCCCAATAATGATATGATGGAAAATATGTTGCTATAAACCTTTTATCATGGGATTAACAAAACCAAACAATGTGTAGTGACTCAACTAGTCGGTGTAAACTTCATGACTATGCCTTATGCGGAGGCGTGTGTCATTCCAGATGAGATGGTGGAGACGTCATCATCATGGAAATCCCGAGCCAATGTCCCACAATGTGATCCGAATATGATCTACCTCCACAAAGATTTCAAGACCATGGGCAAGCCATTGCCAAATTGACCACAACCATGACTCAACTAGCAAATGCCCAACTCAATCAAGTGCAAGCTCCTAAGTAAGTTCATGCTATGGAGGGAGTTAATGTTTTGGTGAATAAGAAGATGACCAAGAGTCCACAAATGCAAACCCGAGTGGAGAACTATGTGCAAGATGATGGAGGTTTTGATCAAGATGATTCTTATAATGAGCAAGAGGAGGAAGTGCAATATGTGAATAATTTTCAAGGGCAAAGAAACAACTTCCAAGGCCCAAATCAACAACAATTGCGACCACAATATAACCATGGTAGTTAGAGTTCTAACAATCAAGGGAATTGGCATAGTAATAACAATCAAGGAAATTGGAGTGGAAACAATCAAGGATATTGGGGAGGCAAAAATCAAGGTGGTTTGGGAAACAATCAATGCAACCGGGGGTCGGGTTTTCTAAAGCCCCTGATGTATCAACAACCGAGCAACCCACCTCCTTATCCTTCCCATGGTTAAAGTTCTTCAAATAATGAGATGGGACGTATTGAGAATAAGTTCAAGCAAATGATGGAAACAAATGCTGATTCGAATGCCCAATTTGCCTCACACAACACATTAATCCGCAATCTAGAAGTTCAAATAGGGCAAATCTCTCAAGCTCTAAATTCTCGCCCTAAGGGTGCACTACCAAGTGACATGGTAGTGAACCCAAAGGGTGGTAACAATACGGGGCACGCTATGGTGGTTATCACAAGAAGTGAAAGATGCGGGAATACACCCACCTCAAGTGAAAGATGACTTGTCAATGATGACCAAGTAATGCAAGAAGAAGAGATCCCAAACAATGTTGTTCAAGCAAATAAGAAAGTTCGAATTGATATTGATGATAGTGTGGAGAGACTCAAGAGGAAGTGAACCCTCATAGGGAACACATCATTGACATACCGGAACCGGTAGTGCAAAAGGCAAAGGCACCATTGCTTAAGCCTCCGCCTCCATACCCTCAAAGACTTGCCAAGTAAAATAGAAATTCAAAAAGTTCATTCAAATGATGAAGAGTCTTTCAATCAATGTGCCATTGGTAGAAGCTTTGGAATAAATGCCCGGTTATGCAAAGTTTATGAAAGATCCTGTGACAAAGAAGCGGTCGATGAATTTTGAGACTATCAAAATCACTCATCAAGTGAGTGCAATTGTTCATTCAATGGCTTCTAAGTTGGAGGATCCCAGTGCTTTCACGATTCCTTGTACAATTGGAAGTGCCGAGTTTGCTAAGGCTCTTTGTGATCTTGGGGCAAGTATAAATTTGATGCCTATTCAGTTTTCAAGACTTTGGGGATTGGAAAACCAAGACCCACTTCTATGAGGTTGCAAATGGTTGATCGTACCATGAAGAAGTTGTTAAGTATGATTGAAGATGTTTTGGTCCGGGTTGATAAATTCATTCTTCCGGCGGACTTTGTCATTCTAGATTGTGAAGTTGATTATGAAGTGTCGATCATTCTTGGAAGACTTTTTCTTGCTACGGGTAAGGCTTTTGTGATGTATAAGCCGGAGAACTCACTTTCCGGGTTGGTGATAAAAAGTGGTATTTCATTTGTGTAAGTCCATGCGGCAACCAAATAGCAATGATGTGTGTTCTTTTGTGGACTTAGTCAACGATGTTATTATAGATGATACAAGTGCTAATATAAATGTTGGTGATATGTTGGAGGCCGTTTTGCTCAATTTTGATGATGACGAGATGGATGATTTCATGGAATGTGTGAACTCTTTGCAAGGAATGGGGTCGTATAACTATGTACCCCGGAAATTATCCTTGGATCTCGAAAGGAGCCTTCTATTGAAGAGCCACCTACTTTGGAGTTGAAGCCATTGCCTCCACACCTTCGGTATGAATTTCTTGTCCCTTGTTCTTCTTTACCGGTTATTCTTTCCTCGTGTTTGACTAACATGCAGGTTGATTCCACATTGACAGTGTTACAAAAGAGGATGAAGGCTATTGGGTTGACCTTGGCGGATATTTAGGGTATAAGTCCTGCATTTTGCATGCATAAGATCAAAATGGAGGATGGTGCTAAACCGTCCATTGAACATCAAAGAATACTCAACGAGGCTATGCAATAGGTTGTCAAGAAGGAGATTATCAAGTGGCTGGATGTAGGGGTGGTGTACCCCATCTCCGATAGTTAGTGGACTTCTCCGGTTCAATGTGTCCCAAAGAAAGAGGGATATGACGGTGGTCACCAATAAAAAGAAAGAATTGATTCCTACAAGAATGATGACCGGATGGAGGGTGTGTATGGACTATCGCAAGCTCAACAAAGTCACAAGGAAGTATCACTTTCCACTTCCTTTCTTAGATCAAATGCTCGATAGATTGGCCGGTCGTGCTTTCTACTACTTTCTTGATGGGTACTCGGGCTACAACCAAATTCTCATTGCTTTGGACAATCAAGAGAAAATAACATTTACATGTCCCTATGGTACTTTTGCTTTCAAGAGGATGCCATTTGGTTTGTGCAATGCACCAACGACTTTTCAACGGTGTATGCATGATGGCTATTTTCACGGACATGGTGGAGGACTACCTTGAAGTTTTCATGGATAACTTCTCATTGGTTGGATATTCTCTTGATGATTGTCTTGCAAATTTGGACAAAGTGTTGGCTAGATGTGAATAAACCAACTTGGTACTCAATTGGGAGAAATGTAATTTCATAGTTGAGGAAGGTATTGTCCTTGGCCATAAAATTTCAAGGAATGAAATTGAAGTTGACAAGGCGAAGATTGAGGTGATTTCTAAGCTTCCACCCTCAACTTCGGTGAAGGGTGTATGGAGTTCCCTAGGCCATGCGGGTTTTTACCGACGCTTTATCAAAGATTTCTCTAAAGTGGTAAACCTATTGTGTAAGCTCCTTGAGAAGGATGCGAAGTTCAATTTCAATGATGATTGCATGAGGGCTTTTGAACTATTGAAGCACAAGTTGACAACTACTCCTATCATTACCGCTCCAAATTGGAGTGTGACTTTTGAACTCATGTGCGATGCAAGTGACGTAGCGGTTGGGGCTGTTTTAGGGAAACATATCAACAAACGTTTCCATTCGGTATACTATGCTAGTAATACCAAGAATAGTGCCCAGATCAATTATACCGTTATAGAGAAAGAGCTCTTTGCTATTGTATTTGCAATTGAGAAGTTTCGCCCGTACTTGATGGGTGCCAAAGTTATTGTCCACAAGGACCATGCGGTGCTTCTCTATCTTATGAGAAAAAAGGATTCCAAATCCCAGTTTATGAGATGGGTACTCTTGTTTTGATAATTTGATATTGATATCCAAGATAATAAAGGTAGTGAAAACCAAGTGGCGGACCACTTGTCTCGTTTGGAGGAGGAGGGGAGGCCGCATGGGCCTTGAATTCAATGACTCATTTCCCGATGAACAACTTTTGGCAATTTCAATGAAAGAGGTGCCATGGTTTGCAGACTTAGCAAATTTTCTCGTAAGTAGTATCATTTCGGATGAGTTCTCTTCAAGCCAAAGGAAGAAGCTCAAAAGAGATTATTAAGATTATTATTAGGATGAACCATACCTTTTCAGGATTTGTATGGGTGCGGTGATTAGGAGGTGTGTACCGGAAGAAGAGTAAGGTAATATTCTTGAGGCTTGTCATTCTTCACCATATAGTGGTCATCACGATGGAGCAAGAACGGCGGGCAAAGTTCTTAGTTATGGTTTCTATTGGCCTACTCTATAGAATGATGCTAGTGATTTGGTGAAAAGATGTGATGAATGTCATCGAGCCGGTGAAATCTCAAAGAAAAATGAAATTCCTCTCACAACCATCTTGGAAAATGATATTTTTGATTTTTGGGGCATTGACTTTATGGGCCCTTTTGTGTGCTCTTGTGGAAACACTTACATTGTTTGTTGTGGTGGATTGTGTGTCCAAATGGGTTGAGGCCATTGCCTTACCCCAACAATGAGGTGAGAAGCGTAGTGGCTTTCTTGAAGAAGAATATTTTTACAAGATTTTGGTACTCCACGTGCAATCATAAGCGATGGGGGATCACACTTTTGCAAGAAAGCTTTTGACACTTTACTTAGCAAGTATGGTGTTACTCACAAGGTCGCGACTCCCTATCACCCATAAGCTAGTGGGAAAGTGGAAGTCTCCAACTGGGAGATAAAGAGTATCTTGTCTAAAACGGTTAATGTTAATCGAACGTATTGGTCCAAGAAACTTGATGATGCGTTGTGGGCTTATCGGACGGCTTACAAAACACCTATTGGAATGTCTCCATACCGGTTAGTGTTCGGGAAAGCTTGTCATCTTCCGGTGGAACTAGAGCACAAAGCAATATGGACTCTAAAGAAATTGAATCTTGATTGGGATGTAACCGCTAACTTACGGGTTACACACTTGAATGGATAAATGAATTCTGGTACCATGCATATGCGAGTTCGTCCTTGTACAAAGAAAAGATGAAATATCTTCATGACAAAATACATTTGAAATAAAGAGTTCAAGGTGGGTATCTTCTATTGTTGTTTAACTCAAGGTTGAGAATGTTTCCCGGGAAGCTAAAATCCAAGTGGAGTGGTCCATTTGAAATTAGTGGTGTGACACCTTTTGGTGCATAAGACTTGAAAAACAAAAACAATGAAGTATACTAAGTCAATGGTCACCGGGTGAAGCACTACTTGTGCAAGGTTGGAGATAGCTACGTAGTGCCGGTCATTTACTTCATTTGAGGATGCTTTGACATTGCGTCATACTGCGACGTTAAATCAGGCGCTTCTTGGGAGGCAACCCATGTCCTTTTTTAGTTAAATTAGACCGCACTTTAATTGTGCGAACCGCAGAACTTCATGTGCCAAAGAAGAAGTGCTTGTGTGACTGCATATTTCCCAAACGGACCACACAATTGGAGGCTTGCCAAAGTTTCAAAATGTAAACTCTCTGAAGTTTGAGTTTGTCAATGCGGGGCAAATCTACGACCACAAGAAAATGAGTGCTTACCGCTGTAATGACCCGACTTGTCATTTTGAACATTTACTCTTTTTCTAACTATTTGAAGTCTTGCATAGCTTCATATGATATATTATGACGTGTGTGAATCGTCGGTTTTGATTTTCAGGTGTTTCGGGATTAGTTCGGAAGAATAAATTCCATGTTGGAAGCCTTAAGTTGAAAGAGTTGATAAAATTTGACTCTTTAGTATTCGACCTCGTATCGGAATTTTGATGGTTCCATTAGGATCGGATGGTGATTTTGAACTTGGGCGTATGCCCGTATTTACATTTGGATAGGTATAGAAGGTTTCAGCACTAATTGGCGAAAGTTGGAAATATTAAGTGGAAAAGGTGCCTTAATTTGCACAACACCTACTTTTGAACCGATATAACTCTCATAATGTGAAGATACTTTCCATGAATTTTGCTCCTAGAGTGTAGCCCTTTAAGTCTAGTTTCCAACTCATCAAACCGTTCGTCATTTGGACTTTCCTACTAAAGGTTATGATCAAATTACTAAAGTTAGACCACCCAGTTAATTTGGCGGACAGCGAAGCAAAGCTCGCTTCGCCAGACCAGACGCGGATCTTGTCTTCCCTTGCCTGCAGTGGACAGCGAAGTGAGGCACACTTCACTAGAGTAGACGCGCCCCAGCTCCAGCTCATTTTAAGCCAATTCATGGTTCATTTCC
The DNA here is from genome assembly GCF_000715075.1 of Nicotiana tabacum. Taxonomy (NCBI): domain Eukaryota; kingdom Viridiplantae; phylum Streptophyta; class Magnoliopsida; order Solanales; family Solanaceae; genus Nicotiana; species Nicotiana tabacum. The sequence continues at coordinate 23,112,090 of NC_134094.1, read as the reverse complement.
CCATTTCATTTGGACGGATTTTGGAGCTCTTCTCCACTCTCTCAAGACCACCAACTCCTCTCTTCTTCAAGATCTTCAAGAAATTTATTCAAGAACTCAAAGGAGGGTTTTGCAAGATTTCTTCCAAAAAGGTAATCCTACACCCCTTAGACTTACATGTACGGATTTATTATGGCAATATGAGTATGATATACACGTGCTTGGTAAGGAAGAGTGCAAAGCACTAAGGGTGATGCCGTGCCATTTCATATACATTATCATGTGAGGGAAAGTGTAAAGCACGAAGGGTGATGCCGTGCCATTTGAGAGTATAAAGCACGAAGGGTGATGCCGTGCCATTTGAGAGTGTAAAGCACGAAAGGTGATGCCATGCCATTTCAATTATATTATTACGTGAGGATGAGAGTGAAACCACGAAGGGTAATGCCGTACCATTATTTTTATATTATTATATGTTCATGGCACGTAGGGTATTTCCGTGCAGGCGAGGATAAGATACATACATTATATTGTGATATCTTTTCGTTGTGTATACATTCATGTCTTTATCTTGAGATGTTATTGTGCACCTATGTTTTCTATGTAACTTGTAGTCGTTGTTGCTTCCTGTGTGCCTCTCACTTTATTTCTTTTATTGTTATTGGCATTTTCCCACATAGTTGGTATTGTTATATGTATGCTCTATGAGAGAGAGATAAATGCACGACGGGTGTTGCCGTGCCAATTGATTTGATCTACATATATATATCAAGTAAGAATGAGACAAGTGCACGAAGGTATTACCGTGCACAATACATAGACAAGTGCATGAAGGTATATATATCATTTCATTTCATATATATATTGGGTGAGAATGAGACAAGTGCACGAAGGTATTACCGTGCCATTTGATGTGATAATTTGAATATATTTCTCACACCAGGAAAGTTAAATAAGGTGTTACATGGTGACTATTTAATTGAAAGAATTATATTTGAAAGATATTTATTTGAAAGAATTATAATTGAAAGATATATATTTTAAAGGAAGTATATTCGAAACATATTTATTGGAAAGGATAATATTCTAGAAACATTTATTGAAAAACTTATAGATAAAAGATGTATATTTTGAAAGACTTGATTATTGGTTGTACTTGTGCTTGTTGTTCATTTGAGCAATATTTATGGTGTTCCTGTTGCCTTGTTATTTATGTCACAAGTTGATTCTTGTTGCCATCACTGCTATTTGTTTTCTATTATTTTTGTATGCTATATTGTACAAGTTATTTGACTAGTGAGTGTCTTGATTGTACCTCGTCTCTACTCCACCGAGGTTAGTCTTGATAATTACTGGGTACCGACTGTGGTGTACTCATACTACACTTCTGCATATTTTTGTGTAGAGCCAGGTATTGGAGATATCGGATTCGGGCAGAGATTAGAGTGTGATTGCAAGGATTCAAGGTAGGATTGCTTGGTCGTCGCAGTCCCTTGGAGTCTTTCCATTATATTGTACTATCAACTCTTATTCGAATAGTATTGTATATTCGATCCTTGAGATCATTACATGTATTCAGTTAGAGTTCGTGACTCTGTATTACCAGTCTTGGGAGGTTGTTGAATATTTTCGCTATTAGTGTTGACACTTGTATTGATATTTAAAAAAAAGGCTCGAAATGAAATTGTAATCGGCTTACCTGGTCTTACAGACTAAGTGTCATCACGACGCTTGTGGTGGGATTTTGGGTCGTGACAACCGCACTATCAGAGCTCTAGGTTCATAGGTTCTACTAGTCACGAACGAGTCTAGTAGTGTCTTGAGGATCCGTACGGAGACGTATGTACTTATCTTCAAGAGGCTACAGAATTATTAGGAAATTTTCACTTCTTTCATTCTTGTCGTGCAGAATGTGTTGATTTTGAAGTTTGAGCCTTTGTATCTCTATTCTCTCACGGATGGTGAGGAGACGCGCTACCGGGTCAGCTGAGCAGACACCCGCATATTCTGCTAGGGCCGTAAGAGGACGAAGTCGAAGTAGAGGCCGAGGTAGAGGCCAAGGAAGGGCACATGCCGCAGTTAGAGCACTTGTTAGAGTAGCAGTTGAGAAGTTACCAGTAGCTCCGATTTGGGGACAAGTACCACAGACACCTGTTGTTACCCCAGACTTTAGGAGACTTTAGCACAGTTCCTGAACATGTTTGGTACATTGACTCAGGCATGATTGATCTGCGTTTCGCCAAATATTTCATAGATTGGGGAGGAGTTCAAACTCCTACCACCCGTACTCCAGAGCAACAGGTTCACATTGGTCAGGTTTTGAGTATAGTATCGATACAGCCTGTTATTCTGGTTCAGCCTGAGTTCAGGCTAGAGGCTATCAAAAGAAGAACAAAAGAGACTTGAGAGTCTTAAGAAGTATAGTCCACCTACTTTCAGTGACACAACTACCGAAGATACCTAGGGATTTCTAGAAAAAAAAAAACGGAGCATTGTGGAAGTGAGCAAAGTTGCATTTACTACATTTATCTTTCAGGAGCAGCGTATCAATGGTGGCAAGTTTATGAAGAGGATAGACCAGCCGATGCAATACCACAAACTCGGGCTCAATTTTCGGAGATGTTTTTTTTTAAAGAGTTTGTTCCCCAGACTCTCCGAGATGCTTGGTGCACAGAATTTGAACGATTGCGTCAGGACACCATGACGGTGTCAGAATATGCCATCAGGTTTGGTAAGTTAGCCCGTCATACTCCTACTTTGGTTCCTACAGCCAGAGAGCGAGTCTACAGATTCATTAAAAGACTCAATTATGATCGTAATATTTTGTACGACTCAGGAGCTACAAGCCGATACTTTATTTCGGCTAGTGATAGAAATTGCCAAGATGTTAGAACGTGTTCGGAGTGGAGGACGGGCGGGTAGAGGGAGTCCAAGAGATGGAGGCCCGACCCATTGATATATTTGTTATGGTATGGCTGAGGTTGCTATACCAGATGGTGTCATTACAAGTACGATCTCGAGTTATTATAAAGTAACAACTTCCTTAACTTGATTTGGTTCTGAGTATCGAGGCATCCTCCTAATATGCTACACTCATGAGTGAGCTTCGTAATCCTGAAATCTACTTATGTGAATACTCCTGTTGGGAGATTATATGGAGATAGTTATGTCAATCATTATGTGTTGGTCACTAAAAATAGTTGTGAGGCTAAAAGTGACTTTTGTTAATCATTTCGGTGAGTTTGATGTATTTTTCAGGTAATTGATTTCAATAGTGAATTATATGTTCTACCGGTATGAGGATTCATTATGTGTTGTGATTTTGTTTAACGAAAATTATTTAAAAGAAGAAAATGGAATGCTTCGATTGGCACGATGTGCATATTACTTGTGATTCAGAACTGAGGACGAGATCCTCGCATTTTAATATGATTTGATATATACAAACCGGGCTACGAGCCGTGGTGGAAGTTACATAAGGACGAGATTCTTGTGATAAAAATTTATGTGTTTAAATTCTCCCTTGTGAAATTAAATTTGTACTATAGTACTTATAGGGAGTCATGCCTGTTAGGCTTATTTGAAAATTCTTGTATGAATTTCTCTGTGCATAATTTGCAAAATTCGTGTTGTAATTATTGAGTTTTAGCCTACGAGGTGAGTGCCCATGTGGCGTAAAAATGTGACTCGTTAATTCGGGTAAATAATTATGAGGTCTTCATGCCTCGTGTCTCGTTGTTAGTATAGTAGAGGTTTGAAACAAAATTTTTGTTAACATAAGGTTAATTGGGGATATTGTAATCGATTATGAACAACTATTAAGACCAGAGATGTGGTTATGGGCATACATATGATGTGTTTCATGTCCAGATATTATTATGATAATGCAGTACTTGTAATGTTGAGATTAATGTTATTGATATATACATTGTGGTGCTTTGTTGGATTGTGGATGTGTTGTTAGGAGTTATTTTGGTGTTACTCTGGCAGGTGGATAGGCCCAATTACAGGGGAGACTCTGTCGAAATTTCTGAAAATTTTGGGAGTTAGAAATTTTTTTGGGAGATTGAGATGTGCGAAAGAAGAGATAAGTTATGTTATGTGTTTGAGGGAGGACTCTACTTCTCATTTGAGGACAAATTATCCTAAGTGGCAGAGAATGTAACACCTCAAAAAATTTTGAAGTACTTAAGCGCTATTAAGAAAGTTGATGTGTGCGTAGGCACGAGTTGCTATAGCCAGTTGAGACTAATATTGTGTGTTGATGTGAAAATCGGACTTTTTGAAAATGTTTGGAGTGTAAGAAATTTGGTCTTAAACTTTACAATTATGGATAAAAGGAATAATCTCAATTGAGATGGTGTTGTTGGGCTTATGTCGAATGCGGTAACGTGGGATCAACCGCGAGTATATGTGTAAAAGTAAAATCATCAATTTGGTAACCTCAGAATAAGTCTTAGCACGTTCGAGGACGAACGTTTGTTTAAGAGGTGGAGAATGTAATGACCCGACTTATCATTTTGAACATTTACGCTCCTTTAACTATTTGAAGTCTTGAATAGCTTCATATGATATATTATGTCGTGTGTGAATCGTCGGTTTTTATTTTCAGGTATTTCGGGATTAGTTCGAAAGAATAAATTCCATGTTGGAAGCCTTAAGTTGAAAGAGTTGACCAAAATTGACTTTTTAGTATTCGACCTCGTATCGGAATTTTGATGATTCCATTAGGACCGAATGGTGATTTTAAACTTGGGTGTATGCCCGGATTTGCATTTGGATAGGTCTAGAAGGTTTCGGCACTAATTGGTGAAAGTTGGAAATATTAAGTGGAAAAGGTGTCTTAATTTGCACAATACCTACCTTTGAATGGGTATAACTCTCATAATTTGAAGATACTTTTAATGAATTATATGCCTAGAGTATAGCCCTTTGAGTCTAGTTTCTAACGCATCAAACCGTTCGTCATTTGGACTTTCCTATTAAAAGTTATGATCAAATTACTAAAGTTACCCCACCCAGTTAATTTGGCGGACAGCGAAGCGAATCTCGCTTCGGCAGACCAGACGTGAATCTTGTCTTCCCTTGCCTGCAGTGGACAGCGAAGTGAGGCACACTTCACTAGAATAGACGCACCCCAGCTCCAGCTCTTTTTAAGTCAATTCGTGGTTCGTTTCCCATTTCATTTGGACGGATTTTGGAGCTCTTCTCCACTCTCTCAAGACCACCAACTCCTCTGTTCTTCAAGATCTTCAAGAAATTTATTCAAGAACTCGAAGGAGGGTTTTACAAGATTACTTCCAAAAAGGTAACCCTACACCCCTTAGACTTACATGTACGGATTTATTATGGCAATATGAGTATGAACTAAATATTGTAACTCATGGTATGGTGATTGGAAGCCATAAATTCTCAAGTTAAATGAATACCCATCGTAGAGATTGTAAAATGAATTAATTGATAAGATTTGTGGGTTGGAGTGAATTGTTGGGCATGCATATGCTAAAGGAAGTTGTGGATGGACTAGAGACGATTGTTAGGTGAATCATTTGTGTGGAAAGTGGTTGTTAGGTGAAGAAATTCCATTGAAGGAGGTTGTAGAGAATTATGCACTCTAGGTGTTTGACAAAATACGTAAATGACCAAAAATCTGGAAATTTGTTACTAATATTGGTGCAATTCTGTCTCATTGTTGTAGATTGAAATTTGTTTAGTGTGGTGGACCATCGTAGTATTATTAAGGGGCCAATTTTAGATTTGAACCGTCCGGAAGTGGCTTCACTCGCGAAGATCATTTAAAGCATTGACTTAGTTTCGTCGAGGTAAGTATCTTGCCTAACCTTGAGTAGGGGAAATTCCCCTTAGGCATTGAATCTTATGTGAAAATTGTGTGATTGAAAATCATGTACCCGAGGTGAAGAGTACGTACTTGGTTTATATGTGCAAATTATATCGGTTTAAATTCGTAGACTCCCTTATGTATTAAATTGGAAAATTGTTGGAACTTAGTAAATTCGTGATTTGTCATGCCTCATTCCTTGTTTGTCGAGTTTGTATTTTATATGATAAATTGGTGTGATTGCCACTTGGAGTTTTATGTGAATTCTGTGTGTTTGTTGATTTGATATTTCTTGGAATTAATTTCTTTATGAATTTTTCATCTGCAACTAATTAATTGAATAAGCTTAAAAAGAGGTGTTAATATATTTACCAAAAATTTGGATTAAAGAAGATGTTGTCCTATGCAAAGTTACTTTTCCATCTCTGTTGCTATTTTGAAGTTTTATATACGTTGTGTGGAGGCTTGGGCTATTTGCTTTGAAATTAATTGATTTTTATTCTATCTTTGGAGTTGGTTGTGGCTAGTGGGCAAACTATGATATGAATTGTTGTATTGTGTTGTCGTTTAAACATTCTCTGTGATGTTATTTATGCTTCTTACCTTGCTTGTTAATGATATACATGTGCTTGGTAAGGAAGAGTGTAAAGCACGAAGGGTGATGTCGTGTCATTTCATATACATTATCATGTGAGGGAGAGTGTAAAACACGAAGGGTGATGTCGTGCCATTTGAGAGTGTAAAGCACGAAGGGTGATGCCGTGCCATTTGAGAGTGTAAAGCACGAAGGGTGATGCCGTGCCATTTCAATTATATTATCACATGAGGATGAGAGTAAAAGCACGAAGGGTAATGTCATGCCATTATTTTTATATTATTATATGTTCATGGCACGAAGGGTGTTTCCGTGCAGGCGAGGACAAGAGACATACATTATATTGTGATATCTTTTCGTTATGTATACATTCATGTCTTTATCTTGAGATGTATTGTGCACCTATGTTTTCTGTGTGACTTGTAGTCGTTGTTGCTTCTTGTGTACCTCTCACTTTATTTCTTTTATTGTTATTGGTATTTTTTCCACCTAGTTGGTACTGTTATATGTATGCTCTGTGAGAAACAGATAAATGTACGAAGGGTGTTGCCGTGCCAATATATATATATATATATATATATATATATATATATGTAGAGTGAGAATGAGACAAGTACACGAAGGTATTACCGTGTCATTTGATGTTATATGTTGAATATATATATATATATATATATATATATATATATATATATATATATATATATATATATATATATATATTGAGTGAGAATGATACAAGTGCACGAAGGTATTGTCGTGCCATTTGATGTAATAATTTGAATATATTTCTCATGCCAGGAAAGTTAAATGAGGTGTTACATGGTGACTATTTAATTGAAAGAATTATATTCGAAAGATATTTATTTGAAAGAATTATAATTGAAAGATATATATTTGAAGGAAATATATTCGAAACATATTTATTGGAAAGGATTATATTCTAGAAACTTTTATTGAAAAACTTATAGATAAAAGATGTATATTTTGAAGGACTTGATTATTAGTTGTACTTGTGTTTGTTGTTCGTTTGAGAAATATTTATGGTGTTCCTGTTGCCTTGTTGTTTATGTCACAAGTTGATTATTTGTGTCATCACTGTTATTTGTTTTCTATTATTTTGTATGCTATATTGCACAGGTTATTTGCCTAGTGAGTGTCTTGACTGTACCTCATCACTACTCCACCGAGGTTAGTTTTGATACTTACTGGATACCGACTGTGGTGTATTCATACTACACTTCTGCACATTTTTTGTGTAGAGCCAGGTATTGGAGATATCGGATTCGGGCAGAGATTATGGTGTGATCGTAAGGATTCAAGGTAGGACTGCTTGGTCATCGCAGTCCCTTGGAGTCTTTCTATTATAATGTATTATGAACTCTTATTCGAATAGTATTGTATATTCGATTCTTGAGATCATTGCATGTATTCAGTTAGAGTTTGTGACTCCATATTACCAATCTCGGGTGGTTGTTGAATATTTCCGTTGTTAGTGTTGACACTTGTATTGATATTTTTTTTAAAAAAATGGCTCGAAATGAAATTGTAATCGGCTTACCTAGTCTTAGAGACTAAGTGCCATCACGATGCCTGTGGTGGGATTTTGGGTCGTGACAACCGCACTTGGAATTGTGCGGCCGCACTGGTTTTTTTTTTCCTCTTAGTATCTCTAAGCATATATAGGGGTTTTGATATCATTTTACACTTTTCACTCTCTTCACAATCACTGTTGCTCTGCAAGTTTTTACTGTTGCACCCTATTTTGTACTAGTCAAAACAAGATTCAACTTGTGGTTTCTCTATTGTTGATGAAAGAGAGTCACCACCAAATATTTAAAGGTATACTAGGATACCTATTTAATTACTAAGTCATATTTTTTATTAGCCTACTAACCGGTGAGATTATGGGTAAGGGTTCTTGTTCTTCTAAGGGGAAGGTATTAGGCACCCCTTAAAATCTACCTGAGGTAGCTCCATAGGACTTAGACTAGATTTAGAATTAATTGTTTGTACTATATCTTAACTAGTTTTAAAAGAGTACGACTTACTATGCATTAGGACATAATATTTACGAAACAAGTGTAGTTTTAAAAGGTATGAATTTATAGAGGAAAATAATGTTAGTGCATATAGGCTTGAAAAGAGCTTTAGAAGAGTATATAGGATGTTTGTATTTAAGAAATTATGTAAAAAGGAAAACTTAATTAAAACAATTGTTCCTAAAGCATGGAGGTGCATATTATTCTAATGAGATTAAGGTTCTATGAAAGTAAGCCTAAGATATACCTTGGCTTTTAGACTTAAAGAAAACCGTTTGAAAATCTTTATTTTTTGGGCGACAACACCTTATTTTCGAAATGATTTGATTTCCCTTTTGAAGATCAAACTTGCGATTCAGTTCTGATTTTCTTTTTTGAAAGAGGAGTTGTCATCTCTTACTAAGCTTTTGGGCTTCAAAATATTTAAGAAAAGTTAGCAAAAACATAGCAGAACAACTTATAATTAGCGAATGTAGGGTAAGTTACTAACTAATGCTTCTTTAAATCCTAGGTTCTTTTAAGGCTTGCCTAAGTTTTATATGACTTAAGATATAAAGTAAAGCATTCAATCCAATATATAATTGTTGTACACATGTGAGATAAAATAACAACAAGAATGTAGCAAAATGCGACAAAACATTAAGGCTAAGGCAATGAAGCTGTAAATAATAAAGGAGTTTAAAGGAGAGGATTGGACTCTTGTATTTGGACCTCAAAAGGTAGGCCCAGCAATGCAGGGATGGGTAAATGTTGACTTTGGACCTTTTGAGATATAGCAATACTGGATTTGAGCATGTGTTCCTTAAGAACTCAACAAACCCAAACAAATGGTACATGTAAAAAAAAAGAAGGTCATTAGATACATATTTTGTATATTCAATCATGCATGAAACACATAAATGAATGATTGGAGCAAAATATAACAAATTAACAATACTCAAATACTATGAGAACTTATACTAATGTGGCAGTTGTATATGGTAAATAATTTACATTGAAAACCTTTCGTTGTCATTAAACACTAAACCCGAAGAGAATAATAAATGTCAATGAATTATGGGTTAAGAAGAGAGTTCCACTCAAGGTCGATACCCCCTTTGAATCCCCGACACTTCAAAGTTCCAAAGGGTCTCAAGGCCCAGGGCAATGCGTATACCAGGGAGAGCAGCTCAACCTAGAGTAAACTCTACTCCCAAATACCCCTAACCACTAACGAATCATTTTTTCCTATAGGTTTAAGTGCCAATGAGGCTCTTTCAATGTAAACCAACTATCATAATACACCCTATCATAGAAGTATACTTTTTCCTTGGCATAATAACATAAGGGCACAAAGCCAGTTTCATTTTTTATAACTATATTTCCAATACTAAGTGAATGAAACACACATTAAAAAAGTCTGAAGGTCAGGGTACAAACGCACATAGAGGCAGGAACACCATAATGTTACTACAAACGAACTAAATACTTGGGATCACATTTTAAGGATAGATAAAGAGCACATAGTTCAAATATGTAGCAACCCAGAAATATAGATGCCTTTGTCCTAGCAGGCTAATCACATATTGGTTAGCTCAGGTCTTGCCACAAGCACACACATACGTTAACAATACTACTTGAAACTCTTTAAAGCATCAACAAAGATTCAGACAAACAGTTATAGTTATCAACCTCAGCAGGTGTTATTAAAGATACTAGAATATAATCAGAACTCTAAGTAGGACTATAGGTTTATATATCTAAACATGGAATTCCTAAAGGTGCTTAACAGGATCACAGATTATCAATCTTACTTCATTTTGGAATTGATTGCAGAACCACATCTTCATAAGAGTACTAATCTTATATTGATAGAAGAGTACTAACTATTATGTCCAAGTAGTAGCAATAAGAAGTTTCTCTTAGGATTTACAGACTAGGTTCAGTTCAGATTAACAGGGAAAAAGAGAACTGAGTGCAATTTCAAATCAATGTATAGGAATATGAAATCATGAAGGCAAATAGAGGTACACACAGCCTTTTTTTCAACTACACATAGATAATTCAAACCAAGTTATGATCTTACAAGGACAACGTGAATTTCACTTATTATGAGACCAAGTCAGCAGTATCATAAATGGGGTTAAAGACAAGGAAGATATTATACCAAACAGGTTTAACTCAGTTGTACATGATGTAGTTATCCTCAGCTTGTAAAATAGTTATCATTCAACTATAGCAAACATGACTATAACCTATTTTGTGAAATATAACTTGATCATAAAAGAATATATGCAGAGGGGTTAGTGGTGTGCATAAAAGCTCACCTTAATGAGACAGTTTCATATAGAGAAACCTAGAGATACAACTAACAGTTAGACACAGACATAAGACTGTCATAGTAATGACTCAGAAGCTGCTTTTAGAGTTAATAAACACTTATATAGAGAAGGAGGGCATTTAAACACTTAAACGTCACATGCTTCAGCTAGATGTTGATGGATTAAACTATGTTTTCTTGTTTGTTTTAGCTAGAATTATCAAACAAAAATCTCGACTACAGAATGACAGAATGCAGAAAATAGTGTGGTAGGGATAGAGATCATATCAGAATCATTAAAAGAAAATCTGAAGTCTAAGCAAACATGAGAAGTCATTGAGACATATTAAGAAAGCTTAATCATGTAAACTATCTGGATTCAGAATATAAGTCATTAAGGTCACATAACAACTCAATCAATTCTAATTAGAGATACTTAAAAGTATGACATATGACCACAAATTAACAACACATCATTATGAACTGGAAATCACATATGTATACTAATGACAAATATCATAAACGAACACAATTAATAAAAGACATCAGCATGTTCATGATATTCGAATAAGACAATCAAGAGAGAAAAGGTGGAAGTGCACTGACCTTCTCTAGAATAGTAGACCAAACTACTAAGACTCTTTCTTAGCCATATGGGATCAAGAACTCGAACTCCGACCAGTGTAAGTCTCAGAAGCAGAAAACATTTGAAGCTACTTAGAAAACCCTAACTGGCTTTTTACTACTCAAAACTAAAATTGATATTTTTTCTTTGCTCGTTAAGTGATTTCGAGGTGTATCTTTTTTCGTTGTTAGGTGAGAGCATTGAAGGCTCCTTTTATAGTGGCATTCAATTCCTCTAGGGTTCAACAAAATTTAAATTTGATAGTGGAAGATGACGATGAGCTGATGATGTGAGCAAACTGAGTGAAATCGGAAAAGAGTTGAGGGGAAAACATCGAGGATTTTTTACTTCCACCATAGATCACTATTAGTATTCTTATTCAGTGGACACACTAAGCTTTGAGGCAAATGGCTGGCATACATTTATGTGTATCAGACTTGACTCGAGCCAGAATGAGAACATCTTGCATATTCCTCGTGCAGTTCTTGTGGCTTTTATCATGCTCAGGTACCCGATCATTGTGGGTGTCGTGATGTCAGCCAATATCACATTGGTAGCACAGCAAACCAAACGGCCTACCCCTTTCCCAACACTATCACAGAGTACCTTACCGATGCAAAGGTAGCGACAAGAACATATGATACAAAGTTGAAGCTGAAGAAGCCGTTTGACTGGTACTCGTTAATGGATCCGACCAACCCAAAGAAGAGAGCTCAGCCTTCTACCACTACATGCTAGTCTGATGAGCCGACGGTAGTAGTTTCTGACACAGCTGACATTTCATCTACATCAGCTGAGCCCTCTTCTAGTGTTGTTGTTATGCCTCCGCCACCATCTTCAGGTCCTACCACATCCCCCTAGGAATCCCCTGCTCCAGCTTTGAGGCTGGTGCCCATGCCTACAATACCATTATCTACTGTGTGAGTCTCCCAGACATTGGCGAGTCTAAAAAACTGGATGCAGACAACTACATCAAAGTTGTCTGAGATATTTATGATAGCTGTAGGGCAGACATCCACACAGGCACCACAGGTTCCCACTGATTTTGATGAGAAGCTGTGCAAGGTCTTGGAGAACCAGAAGTTGATCATGAACACTCAAGTACAACATGGGTCAGTTATTGAGGACTTGACCAAGGAGGTGAAGAAGCTAAGGAAGTCCTAGCTCAGCAAGAGATCAGTTGATAAGCTTAGGAAGGAGGTGACTCGACTTGCGATAGTTGGGGATTTGCCATTTGATATGCTGCTTGACCCAGACCAGTCTGCCCCAGATCCATCTGCACCGATTGCACCAACTGGTCAGTCTGATCAGCCATGCCTTGCTGCCAACACTACTAAAGTAGTGAGCGTGATGTTTGCTACTCCTGCCACTCCCAAATATGATGATAATGAGATACAGTTGGCTGACCTAACGAGAGATGATGCTACTAGGGACACTGAGATGTCCAAGGATGCTTAGGGAGTTTTCTTCGCCCTCTCTCATTTCACTCTTAATTTGTTAAGCATTGAGGACAATGCTTACTTTTATTTGGGGGTGGAGTTTATTTGATTAACACATTTGGATACATTCAGACTATAATAACTGGATGATTATGTTTCTTTTCTTATTTTTAGTTTATCTATCTTTAGTTAGTTATTTCTCATTTGCTTCTTTAATTTTCCACTTTGGTTTTTGTTTTGTTAATAGCTTCTTTTTATGTTAGTAGCTTATTTTGTTGTTTTTTGTAGTAGTATAGATAATAAGCATTTGGTTTTATTAATGTTACAGTTCTTTCCAAAGGTAGTTTCGTGTGAATCGGGTGACTCCTCCCGAGGATGGATGGCGTGACAACCTTCTTAAGGGAATAAGTCCATTTTTGTGTTTAGGTAATAATAATAATAATAATAATAATAATAATAATAATAATAATAATAATAATAATAATAATAATAATAATAATAATAATAATAATAATAATAATAATAATAATAATGAAAGCGGTAAAGAGTTAAAATCTGCACATAAGAGTTATTCATGCTTCATTTGGTACCAACACACTTAACTACGTGCTTATGGTTTGAAACAAGGTTTTTGAAAGAAAATAGCTCTAGTTAGTGACTTTGAGACTTTTGAGTTGACTTTGGTAGTAATTGAGTGGTTTATCGGATCATAGTAATCTTTAACTTGATTATGGTTATTGTAGGCTCTTGATTCTATCCTCTTTTATGGTCTAGTTGTGTGAGGGGTGAGGTTATCTTTCATTGCTAGTCCAAATACCCGTGCGAATGGTCTAGAACTTGCCCCAAATGTGCTTCAAGGCGAAATCCTAAGTTTGCCTGATTTGAAAAATGATTGTAGGCTTTTCTTGATTCGTTTGAGCTTTTCATTGCCAACCAATGTTATTATCCCTAGTCAACCCCCGTTTAGCCTTTAGCCTATCTTATTTGATAATAATGCTATAAGTATTTACCTGTTTTGTCGTAATCCTCTCTTGGCACCCGGACATTCCTTAACACTCTTGTAAATTAAGTGGCTTAAGGCATAAGTTTGGGGGGGGAGTTGAGGATTTTGAAAGAGGTATCAAGGCACTAAAAAGAAAAAAGAAATGATCTTTATGAAAAGAGAAGACAAGAAAAGAAAATGGACAAAAAGAAAATGCCAAAAGGGAATAAAAAGAAGGAATGATGAAATCAAAAATAGGTAATTATTTCTATCATGAGCATCAAGGGATAAAAAAATAAAATGAATAAGAAAGAGTGATGCCAAGTCTCTCTAACCCCTAAGAAAAATAAAATGCCTCTAAGAGTTGGTAAATATGAGCCAAAAAATAAAATTGTGGAGTGCTTAAGGAAAGATATAACCACTTACCCATATGGTATCCTACTCCAATCCAAAAGCCTTCATTACAACCCAAAAGAAGTCCTACTTGATTTTGAACCGAGTAAGCTTACATTAGTGGTGATCTACATGAGGGGCAAGCCTATGGTACTTGAAGCCGTACTATGACATTCTTTTGTGAGAGAAGAGTGAACCTTTCATTGATCTAAAGATTGAGCGCTAACTCTTGAAGTGAGCTTGGCAAATGGAAGATAGATAAGGAAGAGCTTGGAGTCCACCATGATCTACATGATAGAACAAGAGTCTTTGATGAGTAAAGTCAATTCTTGAAGCTCAAATGTCACATTAGAACTATATGTGCATAACACGTGATTTGTCACCTTGTTGATAATGCATGAGTATTGTGGGTAATTATTGGTCCCAATTGAGTATGAATGGCTTATCATTGACTCTCTGAAATTCCCTTTCACTCTGAGGAGGTGGGAACTAATCTATTTTCTTGAGGACAATCAAAGACTTATGTTTGGGGCAGTTGATAAGTGTGAATTTTAACCACTTATTAGTACCTTCTCGCTTTAGTTTTAGTCTGAAAGTGTTGATTTTTGTTCCCAAAACTAATAAAATTGTGAAAATTGTAGGAATGTTGGAGAATTGAACTTGAATGAAGAAATCTAACTCAAAAAGGAGTGTCCCGGCTCACAAGGCAAGAAGGAGCGCAGCAGGCCAAAAATGCAGTATGCATAAGTAATTCTGCGGCCGCAGAAGAAAGCGCGTACCACAGAATTCTCTATGCGGCCGCAAAACTAATGTTTATGCTCGTATGATAATTGAAGTAAAGTGCGGACCGCACACAATTTGTGCGGCCGCAAAACATGGTCGCACTAACAAGAATTCAAAAGGTTTAGAGAGTTTTCAAAATGACCAAGTATGAAGCATTGCCAATAGTACAGTCATAAAAGGAAAAGTGGGGTCGCAAAAGCTGAAGTACGGCCACAGACCAAATTGTGCGGACACTAAAGCCTTCAACCTGCAGAGCCAAATGAGGTACGGACCACACATGGAATTATACGGCTGCCGATTCTCCTGAAGGGAAATTTTGTCAGCGGATTTTGGGCCACTATAAATAGACGAGAATCACTTTTTAGGTCAAGTTTGGTGGCTTTTTGAGCTGTAGCCATTGTAGTTTACCACTTTTGGTAATTTGTGACCAATTTGGGTTAATAACACATTAATTTATCATTTTAATTTGCTATTATGGCTTTGAATAGTGTTTCTTCTTTATTTTCTTCTATTTCTACTATGAGTAACTAGATATTTTCTAGGGCTGTGACACAACCCTAGTGTGTAAACCTTATGGGTAATTAATTTAATACTTGTTTATGATTAGGTGTTTATTATTTAGTCTTGTCCATGTTTAATTTTATAATTAATGGTTGTAAATATTGATTCATGCCTTTTTGACTTGGTGTTTACTTGAGAAACAGGGACCTAGTCTAGGAAAACTTGGCTAACAAAAAAATTAGGCTAGTTAAGATTTTGACTAGCCTAATTAAAGGGTTTGAACTAGAGATAGAGAAAACCCAACTTGAGCTCCTATCAACTATTTGGCTTGATACCCATTTGGGTTTGAGAAAGCCAAATTGAGCAAAATCACTCTATGACCGAGAGGTATTGAGTGGGTAGCTTAGAGTTGAGAGCTATAATATACCTCGATCACTAGAACAAGTGTTAACATAATTAACCCATTAGGCTAACACCTAAGCGAAGGTTACAACCTTAGGCCTTTTACCTGTTTGAAAACAACCAAAATAATTAATCAATCTCTAGTTTTATTTCTCTAGTTAATCACTGTTAGTATAGATTGTAGAAGTAATTTGCAAAACCATCTTGTTTGGAAGCGTATTTAAGCTATTTCTTCTACACTCATCAAGTGTACACTCTAACACTCACATTTATCTCCCTGAGGAAATCGACCATGACTCATAGTTGGGTATTATTCTTCCAACGACCTCTTCCACTCATTGTTGAGTATGGACTGGGAGTGGATCAGTATACTCTTCTTCCATCCGTCATTCCAGCATTCCTGTTGTGAAGAAGGATTGTGATTGCCATGATCTGAACATCATCGCTCCCAAACTAGTAGAGCGAGTAACCTCCTCTAAGAAGGGTTTCATGTACGTCTATGCATACCTATTTACTTTGGGTGCATTTTCTTTGAGCGGGGGGATCGTCCCCGAGATTTGGAGTTATGCCTTAAATACCAGATTTGCTTGGCACATGTGGGCCCTTAGGTATGGCGAATGGTGGCCTGTCTACGGTGGTTGTGCCAGGAGACGAAGAAAGATCTCACCTTGGCTCACATGATGAACCTCTACTCCCCCAAGATTTTCTGTGAGGGAGTAATAAACTTTAGCAAACGTGACCACCATACTTTGCTTACCAGCATGGATGACGACAATGACCTTGGATGGATGGAGCAGTTCATTATTGTTTCCACCAGGGATATCATCCCGGCCACAACTCCATCTTTCACTAAGTCACGGACTCGTACACGTAAGTTCAAAGTCTGTCATTTTTCTGAAAAAGGTTGTTTCATGTTATTATTGGTCCTTATGTTTTCACTGTTTTAGCAACTCGGTGGACACCAATAAGGGTTGAAGGCTTGGACTAGTGGCTTCAAAACTTTTGCATATTCGCACGCCTGAGACCCGCCGATGGAAAGAAATGGACCCCAAATATAGGTGGAAGGCCAAAAATTATGGTAAGTTAACTCGCGAAACTAATCTTGTCTTCATCTCATTTTTAGTGTATAAGAAAATTGGTTAACTTCTTTTTCCGTTGAATTTAGGTCTTCCGCAGGGCTCTGTTACCATCCCTGAGGAGGATGTTTTGGCTGATCCCGCAGAGACTGTGAGGTTGCTGAATGAGGCCTTTACCCGAACAGGCACCATCAGATCCACTTCAGGTGCAAGTGCTTCATCTCGAAGTCCCCAACCGGAGAGAAAGCAACCAAAAAAGCGACGTTCTTCCTCGACAGAGGGCAAGAATAAAAAGGTAAAGAAAGTCATACCCGAGCTAGTTGCTGTGGTGATCGATGATGATGGTAAAGCCAGTGATGAAACGGCTCCCCTACAAAGGAGACAACGACCTTCATCAGCTCAATAGAATACACAATCTAAAGAGCTTATAACCCCAACCGAGGACGATGCCCAAGCATTCTAGGGAGAGTATGACTTAGTAGAGAATGTCAATTCTCCCTTTCCAGTCCTAGTTGTTGCTCCCAGTACTATGAGGCTGAGTATCAGGCCTCTTCCATCTTCGGTTGGTGAGCAACCTACAACCATCACTGCTTTTTCCGCAGCTGCTTCTCAACCCACAACACCATCAACTTCATCTCATTTCATGTTGATCATACCTTCATCACCAGCAACTGATACATCACCCCCACCGGTCGCGGACACCCGAGAGAAGGATATCCCTCCTCCCCAATCCCCAGACCATAGAAATTTGGGGCATAACTATTCGCCCCCTGTGCAGATCCCTCGATGAGGAGGAGTATCTCCCGCTCGATTTCTACCGAGTGCCATCTACTGTCCCAGCCAGTGTAACTCACCAATTACCTAAAGCTGCTGGTTTTAGAGATAGACAAGAAGAAAATACACTCTCTTTCGGGGGAGTAAATGATAAATAATGACATGTACAACGCAACATCAGTATGGTACTTGCTCTTTTTGCTGTCTGTTTTCTCTTAATTTGTTATGACAGGATTTTTAACTTGGGTTTTTTGCTTTGCAAGCCAACTTTCTTGCTTCCGAGGGCCTTCAGAAGTTGATCCTTGATAAAGAAAAGCTTACATCCAAGCGGGATCAACTGTTGGCCGAGAGGGACCAAGTTATTGCTCTCTTTCCGGCACTGGAAGCACAAAATGTTGTACTTTTTGCAGCGGAGCGCGAGGCTGCCTATATTGAGAGATTGAATAACTTAGAGGCAACCTTGAACTCCAAAGATGAAGAGGTTGTTATTGCTGAGGAGAAGCGTGCCCAGATGGAGGAGAAGTATAAGAGGGTCATGGAACACAATAAGGTTCATATAACCACAATCAGTGTCCTTGATCTCAGCCTTAAGGCCACGAGATCCAAGCGGGGTGGCCTTTCGACCGAGGTTGGTCAACTTAAATCAGAACTCTATCGCCAAGTGGATTCCCTTACTATTGAGAAAACATACTCAATGTATAGCATGGGTAGAAAAACTTTGGAAGAGGCCAAAGCGAGTGTCATTGATTTTGATGCCGAAATTACCAAGGCCCGAGAGCTAGAGTCAATCGCTCGAAGGCGCCTCCCGGCTCGGCCGATGCAACTGAATCTTCTGGCTACGTTCCCAAGTTCAAGGAACCGAGGAGGAACTTGAAGAGGATAATGATGAAGTCCAAGATCCCAAGCCGACAGTAGATCCGCCTACTTCTTCTAGAGGCGCATATGCTTCTCTTCCCCCGAGTTCTGGGGTGCTGTAGTTTAGTTTTTTTTTTTTTTGCTTTCTTTTCCCTTTGTTGTTTTCTTTTCCCTTTGTTGTTTTCTTTTCATATTTATGTACTTGTTCTGCTTGGCACATTTATTATATAAAAGTGCTTTTCTTTTAAGCATTTCTCAAAGTTTACTTTTTGCGTCGAAGCTTCAGGTGCATTTTTTCGCGATAGCATTTGGGTTCGGGGCATAAACTCTTCCGGAACCAACCATTTACTGTGAGGGTTTCATAAGAGAGGACCCTCTTATATTTACGGTACTCTTGAAGAGGACATCTCTTGTTCATTCCGGCACTAGCATCTGAAGTACTTGATTAACTTTTAGATGATAAAATTAATTCATCGTTTGGACAAGAAACAAGATAAAAATAATAGAAATTTATTTTATTCCTTATGTCTTCAAAAGTACATAAGCATTGGTTTTGGTGAAAATGAAATTGTATTACTTATGGCTAATTTGTACAACTTGTTTTAACGGGGTTGGTTGCGCAGTCCCCGGTCCCGATGAGACATTTTTGTTCCCGGATTTCATAGTCCCGGTTTCTTTGGCAATCAGGTTACCGTATTCTCATATCATTCTCATCCCCTAGTGTTCGAATGTGAAGAATGTGAATTGGAACATTGGAAGTCATGCTCCTTTGAGGATTTCACTAGTGAATGGTTGGATAATCTTTGGTCCGATAGCAAGCTTCATTTCTCGTTAGGAACTTTGCTACCGAGCCAAAGATTATCTAACCACCCCTTTAGTTGCTTGTAGGTAAGGAGCACTCGTGAATGGTCGAATAGCCTTTAGTCCGATAGAAAGCTTTGTTTTCCCTTAGGAACTTTGCTATCTAGCCAAAGACTATCTAACCACCTCGCAGTGGTTTGTCGTTTCCATGCCTTGACATTTAAAGGTCTTATTTTTATTGACGGTGTTTCCTTCATAGTATGCTTACTTTACTGACTCGTTAAAAACCTTGTCAGAAAACCCAATTGGGACAAAAACTAACGAAGGAAAAAAGAGTGCAGCACATACTTTTAGTATAGGAAGTGCTCATCCCCAATAATACTTTTTGAGGTATGCCACATTCCAGTTGCTCGACAATTTTACTCCGTCTTGATTTTCCAGGTCATATGATCCTTTCCCGGTGACAGCTGAAACCCGATAGGGGCCTTTCCACGTCAGACCCAGCTTCCCTACATTGAGCTCTCGGATATTTTGAGTCACTTTTCTTAAAACCAAGTCTCCCGCTTTGAAATAACGGAGATTGACTCTTCAATTATAGTATCTTTCCATACTTTATTTATGGTCTACCATCCTTATGTGTGCCAAGTCCCTACGTTCGTCAAGCAGCTCCAATTTGACTAGCAACGCTTCATTGTTTATTTCTTCATCTGCCCGAAAATATCTCATGGTAGGTTCTCCCACTTCCATCGGGATCAGGGCTTCTGCTCCATATACGAGAGAGAAAGGTGTCTCTACCGTGCTGGACTTGGTCGTTGTCTGGTATGCCCATAGCACTCCCGGTAATTTTTCGGACCATTTGCCTTTGGCTGCTTCCAATCACTTTTTGAGGTTTTTAATAATCACCTTGTTTGTCGATTTGCTGTTTGCGCTCGGATGATATGGTGAAGATGTGATTCTCTTGATTTTCAAATCCTCAAGGAAGTTTGTGACCTTTACGCTTATGAACTGTGGCCTGTTGTCGCAGGCTATCTCCTTTGGTATTTCGAACCTGCAAATTATGTTCTCCCATAGGAAATCGACTACGTTGCATTCGCCAATTTTCTAATAAGGACCTGCTTCAACCCACTTAGATAAGTAACCAGTTAAAATCAAAAGGAACGTTACCTTACCGGGAGCCGGTGACAGCTGACCGACTATATCCATCCCTTATTTCTTGAATGGCCACGGGGATAATATTTAGTGTAGTAGCTCTGCCGAATGGTGCACTAGCGGCGCATGGCGCTGACACTTGTCGCATTTTTGAACGAATGCCTTAGCATCTTGTTCCATCCGAGGCCAGTAGTACCCTACCCTAACTAATTTTAACACCAATGAATTTGCGCCTAAATGATTTCCACAAATTCCTTCGTGAACCTCTCTCATGATGTAATTAGCCTCGGAGGTTCTCAAACACCGGGCCAACGATCATTGGAAGGTCTTTTTGTATAACTGTCCTCCCAAAAGCTGTAACGATCTTCTTTGATGTGGAGTGATCGGGATGCCTTCGGGTCTTCGGGCAGTTTATCGTGCTCAAGGTAGTTGATGATTTCATTTCTCCAGTCCCAAACCAAGTTGGTCGTATTTACTTCATAATAACCGTCTACATCCAATACCGAATGCATGAATTGTACGACCGTACCGGAATATGATCCCTTCATTTCCATGGACAAACCCAGATTTGCTAGTGCATTTGACTTTGTGTTTTCTTCCCTCGGGATGTGGGTAATTGACCATTCCCTAAACCGTGCGAGCAGAGTTTGAACTTTCGCCACATATTATTCTATGTTTTCTTCTTTGGTGTCAAAGATCCCGTATACTTGATTTACCACCAATTGGGAATCGCATTTGATTTTAATGACCTCGGAGTCCAGTCCCCGGGCCAGTTTAAGTCCTGCAATCAAACTCTCATACTCGGCTTCATTGTTAGTCAAGGGAATAGTTTTTATGGCATGCCTCAGGGTTTCTCCCAAGGGCGTAATTAATACTACCCCTTGATGGAAAAGGTCCAAACTCCTGATGTCGTTTCCAAACTCCTAACGTGAACAAGATCCAAACTCCTCATGTCATTTCCGATACCATTACCGTTTCTTTGGTGGCCAAAAGTAGCAGTCCGGGACTGAAATCGGCCACAAAGTCGACCAAAATTTGTGGTCAAATTCGATGTCAAATTCACTCATATACTCGATGTCAAATTCACTCATTTCGACTACCCACTTGGCCAGTCAAATTGATAATTTAGGTTTGTGAAGGATATTCCGCAGGGGAAAAGTTATCACTATAACTATTGGGTGGCATTTAAAATATGGCCTAAGCTTTCAAGCGGCGACTACGAGAGCTAAGGCCAATTTCTCAAGGTGCGGGTAACGAGTTTCTGCTCCCGTTAAAATTTTGCTAATATAATAGATAGTAGATTGTGTATCTTCATCTTTCTAGGCTAAAACGACACTTAGTGATACCTCCAAGACCGATAAGTAAATCAACAACTATTCATCTCCTCCGATTAGTAACGGAGGGCTTGATAGATACCTTTTCAGGTCTTTTAGGGCATGTTGGCATTTCAGAGTCCATTCAAAGTTGTTCTTCTATTTCAGAAGTGAGAAGAAATGATAGAATTTCTCCGAAGATCGGGAAATGAACCTGCTTAGAGCGGACAGTCTTTCAGTTAACATTTGGACTTCTTTCACATTTGTCAGCTGATCGGGAATGTCCTCGATGACTTTAATTTTATCGGGATTGACTTCGATCCCCCTTTGTGACACTAGGAAACCCAAACATTTACCGGAGCTGACTATGAATGCACACTTTTCGGGTTTAAGCTTCATGTTGTGCTTCCTTAGTATGTCAAAGGTTTCTTAGAGGTGTTTCAGATGGTCACCTGCGTTCAAAGACTTAACCAGCATATCATCTATGTAAACTTCCATTGTTTTCCCTATTTTCTTTTCGAACATTTTGTTCACGAGCTTCCGGGTTCATCTTGATTTGGTTGTACCCCAGAATAGGCATCAAGGAAACTCGTCAGCTCGTGCCCGACTGTCGCATCAATCGTTTGATCAATGTTTGGCAACGGGATCGAGTCTTTTGGGAACGCCTTATTCAGATCTTTATAATCTAAGAGAAACTTTATTATTCTTTTTTGGAACTACTACTACGTTATCTATCCATTCGGGATACTTTACCTCCCAAATTGAACCGATATCAAGCAATCGAGTTACCTCTTTTTTAACAAACATATTTTCGACTTCGGCAATCGGGTGCTTCTTTTGCCTTATTGGGGGATGTTGGGGTCCAGGCTTAACTTGTGCACGGCTACCTCTAGCGAAATACATGTCGTATCCGCATGTGACCATGCAAAATAATCAATATTAATTTTAAGAAATTCTATAAATACTGACATGAGCTCGGGGTTTAATCTTGCCCCCAAGTGGAGCTTCCTCTCTAAGTACTTCTCGAACAATGTGACTTGTTCGAGTTCGTCCGCCGTGGATTTGGTTGAGTCCATTTCTTCCGGTACCTGGAAATACCTTGGTACCTGATAGGATTCTGACAGCTCCTCCCCTTTGCTGATTTCTTTTGTTTTGGGAGCGGGTCAGCTTATGTAATTGCTATTTCGCATGTTCCTTCCCTTTACTACTGGAAACCGAGATCGCGTTCGTCTTCCTTGTCGCCAGGTGATCTTCTTTTATTTGTTTAATTCCCTCTGGAGTTGGGAATTTTATAAGTTGATGGTATGTTGATGGCACAACCTTTATCTCGTGTAGCCATGGTCTGCTAAGAATAATGTTGTAGCCCATATCGCCGACTACTACTTCAAATAAGGTAGTCTTCATGACCCCTTCGGCGTTTGTGGACAGCAAGATCTCCCCTCAGGTTGTCACACTTGCTAAGTTGAAGCCAACGAGGAGCATTGTGACCGGAATGATGCTTTAGGTTACCTTGGCTTGTTCCATCACTCACCATTGAATGATATTGGCTAAACTTCCTGGGTCCACCAAAACACGTTTAATTTTAAAATCTATAACATTAAGAGAAATTACCAGGGCATCGTTGTGCGGTAATAAGAGTCCATCAGTATCCTCCTCTGTGAAGATGATATCGTCCTCGGCGACTTCCCAGAGTCTCTTACTATGAGTCACCGATACCTTTGCCTTTTTGCTGCTAAAAAGGTTACACCATTAATCTCCCCCCCCCCAAAATCATATTGATCATTAGTCGAGGAGGATCTTCTTTTATCTTCGAAAGCTCTGCATTATCCTGGTTGCGGTCATAGTTATTTTTAGCCCGGTCGCTTAAGAACTCTCTGAGATGGCCGTTTTTCAGCATCGTCGCCACCTCTTCGCGTAGATGTCGGCAGTCTGTTGGGCGTTAGTCCCATGATACTCACATCATAGATTAAGATCCCTCTACTGGGATCAAATCTCACCAGCCTCAGAAATCGTGCTTGCGGAATGTTCTTCATCGTCGATACCAGCTCCACTACACTAACATTGAAATTATACTCGGACAGTCTGGCATAGTGGAATCCCGAGAGCCTTATATCTCTTTTATCCTGCAATGACCTATTATTTTGGTCGTGATCAGTTCTCCTATAGGGGTCAAACCTGTCTGCCGACCGAAAATCTCTAGCGCGCTCTTCGGCCCTTTTGTAGGGCAAAAATTCGGCCCTTAGAAGATAGCTAGTCTACATCAAAATCATCCTTCGATTTATCCTTGTTCTTTTCACGATCCCGACCTTTGGTTGATACCGAAAAATCGAGTTGGTCGTCTTCTATTCTTATCTTTGATTCGTAGTGGTTGTGGATATTTGCCCATGTGGTTGCTTGGAACTCGATCAGGCTTTCTTTCAGTTTGCGGGAAGCTTCATAGCTCATCGGGTTCAATCCTTTAGTGAACGCCTCAACTGCCCATTTATCTGGCACGACCAATAGTAGCATCCTTTCCTTCTGAAACCTGGTCACAAACTCTCGCAGTAATTCAGACTCTCCTTGTGCAATTCTGAATATGTCGGTCTTTCGAGCCTGCCTCTTCTTGGCCCCGGCATGGGACTTGATGAAAGAATCTGCGAGCATCTCAAAGGAATCTATTGAGTTCTCGGGTAAAAGCGAATACCAGGGTTTCCCCAAATTTCTTTAACATGACCGACTCAATCTCGTGTGGAGCTAAGTCGTTTCCTTTCACAATCATTGTATAGGTGGTAATGTGCTCATGAGGATCTGAAGTTCTATCATATTTTGGTACGGCAGGAATTTTGAACCGCTTCGAGATTAACTCTGGTGTCGTGCTTAGTTTGAACATCAACTGAGTGTATTTATTTGAGTCTGGTCCCTTCAACACTGGTCGTGCTCCCGAAATTTGGTCCATTCAGGCATTTATTTTCCTCATAAATAGCATGAGCTCGGTTTTAAAGGGATCGTTGCCATTGTTGTTACCTGACCCACAGCCGATCCCGGCCCCGTCGAAGCTGACCTCACCCATCGGGGTATTGTTATCGACTTTTTACGTTATTTGGTTTGCGGGAGCACCATGAGGAATTGAACCTCTTCCATTCGCGTTGTTGGAAGCACCCGATAATGCTTGCCTCAATTCTGTCATGGTCTGGTATTGCCGTGAGAGATGTCCCATAATAGCCTTTTGTTGTTCCCTCAGAATTCTCACTATTTCCGCAATATGCTCGTCTTTAACGTCATCAGGAGTTGCCTCCCGTAAGTGTCGTATATATTGCCCGCTATGGACCGGCGTGGATGCATCCTCCTCGTTGCGGGTATCACTGATCGAATCTTTGTGTTGAGGCAGATTTCCTTGTGCCTGAACGTTGTGTGCGATATCAGCATTGTTATCTGCCATCTTTTATGATTTTTTGCTAAGAAACAAATAATCAAACAGATTAGTAATAGATGCCAGGATCAACTCAATTACGCAACTGTCTAAGCCCCACGGTGGGTACCAAACCGTTTACCCGTAAAACAGTACAGTTGAATTTATAGCGTGGTTTATAGACAAGCGAATCGATTTGATCTCAAAATAATAAATAAATTAAATAAAATGCAAGACTTAGCGTTGAAATCGAGATAAGATAGCAAACAGCTTGGTTCAGGGAGAAGGGCTTCCGAAGACAACAATAAGAATATTGATAGACAAAAAATAAAGTATTATAGAGCTTAGAATAATGTATATCACAAGTTTGTCAAAAATTTTCTCCCTTACCATGGCTGTTGAAGTCACTATTTATTGTTACACGTAGGGAACAAGGTCTTAGGATCAAGCCCCTCTTAAATGATAATTATGGGGGGTCATTGATGAATATATAACGGCATGCTATTAATGCCAAAATTTCCTGTAACAGATTTTGTATTTAATACTGAGGAATATTCTTCATTGAATGTCATCGGGTGGCAAATATTTGTTTGTCCTCATTATCAATGTTCCCTTCGAGATCTGCCCGATGTCAACCGAAGCTCCTATCCTCGGTCTTGGCTTCCACTTACTTTGTCTTACGTCTATCTCTGATTCCACGTAGTAGTAATAATAATAATAATTTCTATTGGTTCATGGTGTAAGGTTGATCAATCGCAGTGGAATGTAAAGATATCTAAGTTGAATTAGCCAAATTAAATAAAGTTGATCTATTAGACCACAATCAATCTGACTATAATATTTGATGCATAAGATCTTATTTTTCAAAATGCTTCAAGAATAAAGTATAGTAGAGTAAAAAAATCAGAACTTACACTTCTTTAATTTTTATTTTGCAGATCAAACATATTATCTAAAAATATATTTAATTAATTTTTTTTAATTGTATTCCTATAGATGTAGGTACACGCGCAAAGAGTGTACCCTAAAACTTGTATATAAAGACACGCAAATATGCTAGAAAAAGTAAATAGTAACTTCGGCCTAAAACTTTGTAGAAATATAAAGCTTTTTTGGGGTGGTCTTTAACCATTGATCCTCGTTTCGCTCGTGAGGAACTTAAAGGTAACAAAATTAAACGTGTTGCCCATGAGACAAGCGCGGGGCAATACTTATTAAACTTGAAGTTGGAAAAAAAAATTGAAGACCGTCCACTTTAAGGGGTCGTTTGGTCTGAGATATTAGAAAAACAATGTAAGCATTATCTTTGTGCATTATTAATCCCCTGTTTGATATATTTTTTCAACGTATGTATAACTAATACATCCTATTTAGCATTATCCTATATATAATTAATACATAACAAACCATGGTATTAGCAATGCAAGAGTTTTTAATACTTGCATAAACATTGTTAAAGACACAATTTCCCCTAAAATCCTTCAAAACCTATTCGAAATACTTTCCGGCATATTTTGGAGGATATTTATGTAATCAACCAATTTTTTTTAGAATTATAAAATATTTTAATATACCAACCAAACAGTGAATAAAAAATAATCTCAGCATAATTAATCTCAATATTACTAATAACAATATTATTAATATACCCTATTTAGCAGTATTCTTGTACTCCTATCAAACGACCCTAAGGACTATTTGTGTAAATATTATTTTGATCTGCTATTTGCGTAAAAATTATTTTGATCTGCTATTTGTGTAAACATTATTTTGATCTTACTTCGCTAGACCATATAAAAGAAACAGAGGACTCCAAAAACAACCTTCGCCGGTGCCTAAACAGAGGACTCCAAAATATAAAAATTTCTTTATATTTTGATAGAGGTCAGATCTTTCATGATGTATATAGGAGAGAAAGTAAATATTTAACATATATATGAAGTCTTTTAGCCGGACATAGTCACAGACAGAGAGGAGAGACTAGAAGAAATACTATAAGTAAAAATAAATACCTTATGAGGCCGGAATGCAAGGCGTGTATACGAAGAACTTGAGATTTTATTTACTTGATCTTCGATTACAAAGTAGTACTTACAATTGAGAGAGAGAGAGAGATTTAAGAGAGAGAGTTTTTTAGCTTCTGCCTTTCTATCCGAAAGAATGCGTCTATAAATTTTTAAAAAAAAAAACGAATCTTAAACAGTAAAAAGGGTCCTACATTCTGGGTCCCTGTACAGTGTTTCTACTGTACAAAATAGTGTTTTTACTGTTGAAGAACAGTGTTTCTACTATTGAAACAGTCTATCTACTATTTGAGTGGGGTCCGGCGGTTTCACTATGCTGTGGGGTCCGGCGGCTTCACTGTGCTGGTCATTTTTCTAACTCCTTCATTTTGCGGAGGAAATCTTCCGCATTTTGTAAGGTTTC
This sequence comes from Nicotiana tabacum, assembly GCF_000715075.1. NCBI lineage: Eukaryota > Viridiplantae > Streptophyta > Magnoliopsida > Solanales > Solanaceae > Nicotiana > Nicotiana tabacum. The sequence goes on along the minus strand of NC_134094.1, from coordinate 23,084,428 downwards.
ATCAGATAATATCTTTTCTGAATCAATAGGTTGAGAATCATCTGCGATATTATCGTTGCTGGTCTCACTTTGCATTAAAGTGTCTGATTTCTCATATTGGTTGATGGAACAAAGCAAATTTCTTTTTACTTCTTCCAAATAGTCATTAATCATTTCTTTTTTATCTCCTTCTTGAAAAGAGATTTTTGTGGCAATTTGCCGAACTGAGCTATCATCAATTTTTTCTTTCTGAGGGTTGCTGGAATATTCTTGAATTTTTGTTTTAATGGAATCCAAGAGTTCTTGACCGTATAACGTCTTTGTTTTGGGATCCTTTTTCATTAGTTTATCCAGAAATTATTATAAAAAGTTCTGTATAAACAAGGAACTTGTTCCTCGGTGAATCATACCTATGGAGTCCATTTATGAATCCAGGGAATAGAGAATTCTAGAAAGAAATATATCTGGTCAATCTTTTCTAAGTAACAGATATGATCTATGTGGTATAACTCATTTATAACTGGTAAAACTTTAGTCCATTCTTTGTATAACATAAAAAATGGATCAGGTAATATCTTGACTGTCAGACCGTGGTATGACCACCAGTTTAAAAACCAATTAGGAATGGGCTCTGCAAAATATCTTTGCACATACCTTTATGAACCAAGTGTGCTTATGTCTATCATTATTATAATAGAGCACTTTATCAAAGGCTTGGATATAATCCCAATAGGTAAAATTCATACGGGACTTGTTAAGGCTTATCTACCTTTCTTTCATTGTAGATATACCCCAATCTTCAACAGATATGATCTGTTTGATAATGATTTTCGAGAAGTTATAAACATTTTCGTCTGTGCTATAACCAGAAAAGTGCTGAAATTCTGCACTGTCTGTACTAGTGAGAATAGTCTCATAATAAGAACGGGTTTTGTATGACTCACCCGGATAATATAATCCATTTATCAAGTACCTTTGGAATATCTTCCAGGGTTCATCTTCTCTTTGTATCTCAGAATTTTCCAAAAGAAATATCATTTCTTTTTTTAGGCAAATTTTCATAGGACTTTATATCATCAATGTCCTCTTTGGCAATTGAAGCAAACGTATCACTTTGCTTTTGAGCAGCCAAATATGCCTGCAAATGACCGTATAACGGGCTGTCCTCTGGAATATCTTCCAGATAAATAGAGGGAACTGACGAAGATTCTCCTTTGGGAGATATCTTCTCATCAGTTAAACTTCTTCTTACCATTTGTATCACTAGGGAGTTAGATGAGGATCCGTATGATAATCCATGAGAATATGATTTTTCTGGGGATGATCTTCCCCCTCTGCCTCTGACCCACGGAGGGTCCATGCTGCAAATATAACAATTCATTTTATTCAGATAAATAATAGTCTTGCATATCATCTCTAATTTCTTCAGAATTATCATGAATAGAAAATTCTTCTTCGACAATGTTATCAATAATAATATCAATTATAAGATTTTGTAAGTCTTTATATAACTTAACCACTTTCAAAATAGTGATTAACGTTTTCTCATCTAGAAAAGTTTTATAAAAATTCATGATTAATTTAAATATTCACGGGATAGGAAATCAGGAAGAGAATTATCAACTCCTTTTTTATACTAAATTTCGAAGTCAAAGGGGGCTAATTGAGCCTGCCACTTTGCAAATATTAATTTTGAAGCATCATGTTTAAAATCCTTGTTAAACATATATTTGACAGATTGAGCATCAGTTTTTATCAAAAACTTTTGATTGTATAAATCATCCTGAAATTTTAAAATATATTTGACAATAATCAACATTTCATGGGCCATAGTAGCATATTTTTTCTCAGTTTCAGTCCTCTTTCCAGAATAAAATCTTATCAAATATTCACAATTATTGTAGGGATTAACTTGTTTTAAAATCCCACCATAGCCAATATTAGACGCATCTATCTCACTAATTTTTTTTCAAGCTGGATTAGCAAGAGTTAAACAAGGTAAAGACTTAACCCGTTGTTTAATATTTTTAACCAAAGCAGTATGACTATCAGTCCAAGGTTTTTTATGATCCTTTTTTAGTCTGTCATATAAAGTGGCCAAATCACGAGATAAATTATTATAAAAAGGGGATATATAATTTAAACTTCCCAAAAATCTTTGTAATTGAGTTCTGTCAGTAATAACATCAGGAAATTTTGATGCAAAATCAATCGATCTTTGTATAAGAGTAATTTTTCCTTGATAAATATTATGTCCTAAAAATCTAATATTTGTTTGAAATAAACTCATTTTTGATTTTGAAATAACTAAACCATTTTGTATAACAATCTTTTTAAAGATATCTAGATGCTTATTATGCATTTCAAATGTTTTAGAGAATATCAAAATGTCACCAATATAAACAATGATAAAATCCATGTAATGATTAAATATATCATTTATAATTTTTTGAACTTTAGAAGGGGCATTCTTTAAACCAAAAGGCATAACATTTTATTCATATTGCCCGAATGGAACATTAAAAGCAGTTCTATAAGTATGCTCTTTAAATATTTGAATCTGCCAATAACCAGATTTTAAATCAAACTTTGAAAATATATTGGCATCATATAATCTTGATAATAAATCCTTTTTATTGGGAATGGGATACCTAATCCATTTTAAATACTTATTTAAAGGTTTATAATTAATAACTAATCTAGGAACACCACGTTCCTTTTCAGCAGCATTATTAACATAAAAAGCTGTGCAAGACCAAGGAGATTTTGAGGGTTTTATCAAACCCTTTTGTAACAAATTATCAATCTCTTTTTTGCAGAATTCTACCAATTCAGCGTTCATCTGACAAGGTCGAGATTTAGTAGGAATATCATTCTCAGAGAAATTATCTTCATATGGAAGAGTGACAATATGCTTTTTTCGATTCCAAAAAGCACTAGGATGCTCAGCACAAATATCAATAGCAATTTATTCGAAAATCAATTTAATCTTTTTATGTGCTTTAGTAGATTTTAAAGTGTCAAATATATTCATACTAAATAATTCTAATTGCAACGAATAAATATGTCTTTGCTTCATATCAATTAAAACATTTATATCTCTAGTTACGGGATCTGTAACACAAGTGTAACTTATCTTTCTATCCTTATAAGTAGCTGTAAAACCTTTTGAGTCTATGCTAATAAAAGGATAAATAGCGTTAATAAAAGGTGTTCCAAGTATAATTGTGGGGTATAACTGATTTTTAACCAAGAAAAAGAAGTGAGGAATGCAGACTTTATTCTAACAAATGTTAGATTTTTAAAACACATTTGACAATAGTCAATATTTCATGGGCCACAGTAGCATATTTTTTCTGAGTTTCGGTCCACTTTCTAGAATAAAATCTTATCAAATATTCACAATTATTGTAGGGATTAACTTGTTTTAAAATTCCACCATAGCCAATATTAGACGCATCTGTCTCAATAATTTTTTTCCAAGCTGGATTAGCAAGAGTTAAACAAGGTAAAGACTTAACCCGTTGTTTAATATTTTTAACCAAAGCAGTATGACTATCAGTCTAAGTTTTTTTATGATCCTTCTTTAGTCTGTCATATAAATGGGCCAAATCACGAGATAAATTGTTATAAAAAGGGGATATATAATTTAAACTTCCCAAAAATTTTTGTAATTGAGTTCTGTCAGTAATAACATCAGGAAATTTTGATGCAATAACATTAGAAAATTTTGATGCAAAATCAATCGATCTTTGTATAGGAGTAATTTTTCCTTGACAAATATTATGTCCTAAAAATCTAACATTTGTTTGAAATAAACTCATTTTTGGTTTTGAAATAACTAAACCATTTTATATAACAATCTTTTTAAAGATATCTAGATGCTTATTATGCATTTCAAATGTTTTAGAGAATATCAAAATGTCATCAATATAAACAATGATAAAATCTAGGTGAGGATTAAATATATCATTCATAATTTTTTGAAATTCAGAAGGGGCATTCTTTAAACCAAAAGGCATAACATTCCATTCATATTGCCCGAATGGAACATTAAAAGCAGTTCTATAATTATGCTTTTTAAATAATTGAATCTGCCAATAACCAGATTTTAAATCAAACTTTGAAAATATATTGGCATCATATAATCTTGATAATAAATCTTTTTTATTGGGAATGTGATACCTAATCCATTTTAAATACTTATTTAAAGGTTTATAATTAATAACTAATCTAGGAATACCACATTCCTTTTAAGCAGCATTATTAACATAAAAAGTTGTGTAAGACCAATGAGATTTTGAAACCATTTTGTAACAAATTATCAAATAGTTTAAAGGCTAATAATAATAATAATAATAATAATAATAATGATGATGATGATAATAATAATAATAATAATAATAATAATAATAATAATAATAATAATAATAATAATAATAATAATAATAGTTTCTATTGGTTCATGGTGTAAGGTTGATCAATCGCAGTGGAATGTAAAGATATCTAAGTTGAATTAGCCAAATTAAATAAAGTTGATCTATTAGACCACAATCAATCTGACTATAATATTTGATGCATAAGATCTTATTTTTCAAAATGCTTCAAGAATAAAGTATAGTAGAGTAAAAAAATCAGAACTTACACTTCTTTAATTTTTATTTTGCAGATCAAACATATTATCTAAAAATATATTTAATTAATTTTTTTAATTGTATTCCTATTGATGTAGGTACACGCGCAAAGAGTGTACCCTAAAACTAGTATATAAAGAGTAAAGACACGCAAATATGCTAAAAAAAGTAAATAGTAACTTCGGCCTAAAACTTTATAGAAATATAAAGCTTTTTTGGGTGGTCTTTAACCATTGACCCTCGTTTCGCTCGTGAGGAGCTTAAAGGTAACAACATTAAACGTGTTGCCCATGAGACAAGCGCGGGGCAATACTTATTAAACTTGAAGTTGGAAAAAAAAATTCAAGACCGTCCACTTTAAGGGGTCGTTTGGTATGAGGTATTAGAAAAACAATGCAAGCATTATCTTTGTGCATTATTAATCCTTTGTTTGATATATTTTTTCAACGTATGTATAACTAATACATCCTATTTAGTATTATCCTATATATAATTAATACATAACAAATCATGGTATTAGCAATGCAAGAGTTTTTATTACTTGCATAAGCATTGTTAAAGACACAATTTCCCCTAAAATCCTTCAAAACCTATTCGAAATACTTTCCGGCATATTTTGGAGGGTATTTATATAATCAACCAATTTTTTTTGGAATTATATAATATTTTAATATACCAATCAAACAGTAAATAAAAAATAATTTCAGCATAATTAATCTCAATATTACTAATAACAATATTATTAATATACCCTATTTAGCAGTATTCTTGTACTCCTGTCAAACGACCCTAAGGACTATTTGCGTAAAAATTATTTTGATCTTACTTCGCTGGACCATATAAAAGAAACAGAGGACTCCAAAAACAACCATCGCCGGTGCCTAAATCTCATAAACGAAACAGAGAGTGTGATGGACAAAGGTAAAGCAGTGATGGGTATGGGCCGTAGATGGGCAGTGGACTTCTCCGATAATTCCACTTCTCCTTCCTCCCGCGATATACCTGATCCCCTTGGCTTCACTCGCGCTTCTCAAGATCAGGTTTTATTTTCTTTTCTCGAAATTATAATTTTAAAATAGAGACTTAATCCAGAATTTAGAAGTTAGTGGGTTGTAGATCTGCTTTTAGGGAGTATTAAAATTACTTGATTAATATTACGCTTGTGCTTAATACTTAATAGTGTTTATTGTTTTTGATAGGATGATTCAACACTCAGTCGCGAAAAGAAGAATGCGGAAGCTAATTGGAAAAGCCAGGTAAAAGCTGAAAAATTCCTTGATTTGTTTTATTCATTTTTTTTTTGTATTTAGTTTCTGTTTATAATGCTTTTGGGTAGGAAGTTTTGGGTTATGTGAGTCAATGTTCCATAGTTTTTGGTCATAGAGGATCACTGTTGATACAAGATTTGAACTTTATGGGTTCGTATTTGGGATTCTGTTACTAATTGGATTTACCGCTTTTAAAATTAATTATTTGTACTTATTTAGTACTGTGTGGCACGACTTGGCACGGAACTTAAGAAAAACAAAAGGAAGACTTTTTAAATTTGTGGTCTAAAATAAGCCTTGGAAATTTTGAAGGTAATTATTTCTAAATAAAAAAAGGTGACATTTTTTGAACACATATACATTGTCTGAGACATGGCTATTGAGTTCCGATGAACTCATACATATAACTCTACATCCACCCCCATGGGCGAATCCACCTCTTCAGTAATGAGTGCTAGTACACACATAGATAGGTAATGATTGTTGCAACGGACTTGTGAATACAATGATACACTGTGAACCATGACAGTCCAGTAGAAATTAGATTAATACTTGATAAACAATGAATTTACAATAACATGAAATATTCCTTATCCTCAAATAATGCTACTTGTGAATACATTGATACACTGTGATCCATGACAGTCTAGTAGACATTAGATTAATACTTGATAAACAATGAATTTACAATAACGTGAAATATTCCTTATCCTCAAATAATGCAAAACTCTGTTAGGAAACTTGATTAGAACTCTATTTTCTGTTTATTACGTTGCTGGTGTTATCTTTCTGGATTCCTTTGCTGTTACTGCTACACTGTCTCGTTCCTTCTTGTGCCAAGGGTCTATCGGAAACAGCCTCTCTACTCCGGAACCTTTCTACTCTTCCGGAGTAGGGGTAAGGTCTGCGTACACACTACCCTCCCCAGACTCCACTTGTGGGATTTCACTGGTTGTTGTTGTTGCTGTTTTTTCATGACCTTTTCACATGCTGTAGTGTAGTGTTGGGTCATTCAGGAAAAGGCTGACTGCTATTATATGAGCATGCAAGAACTTGGCGCCACTCGATGCGGTTTATGGGCAGTCTAGTAGAAATTGCGTTATAATTTTTGATAAACTATAAATAGATGGATGGAGAAGCAAAGAGTTAAGAAAAGATTCTTACCCACCAATCTAAAAAGGAGAAAAGATACTAGCATCGCTATCTTAATAAGTCCTCAGTACAAATTTATCACTAAAAAGAAAAAACGAAGTATTTCGGTTTAGAATCTGAATTATGCACTATACCATTGTGTAGGATTTCTTACTGGAGAATTAATCAAGACATAGACACATTTTTATGAAATTTGACTTTTGAATTTGCGTACACTCGACCAAACTCTTTGTAGGCCTCAAAGCTAATACCTGGTCCAGCCCAAAATAATAGTACAACCTCATGCTATTTTGAGCAGCAACATTTTCCAAAACTTATTAAGACAGGGGCTCTAATGTGAAAATATCCTTTGGAAAATTCTCCAAAAAGCATGAACGATGTTTCTTATTTTTCCTACACCAGTGTTCTGCTTTTGTGATTTCATAAGTATCTCTTAATGATTAACCTTTTCTAGTTCTCCAACAATTTTCTAGTCGAAGTACTTTTATTGTGAGTTGATTACTCTCAATTCTGGTTTACAACTATTAGAATGTGTCTAGGTTTACTGTACATGTTTAGATTCATGATGTAGGAATTAGGATATTCAAGATGATTATATACTAATTAGGAAATGTTCCTCATTTCATGGAGCCTAAACTCTTATATAAGGAGCTCTTTTGTCTCTCTTTTTCATGACAATTATGTACTTAATTTTGATATTCATTGGAACAGAAAGCGTGGGAAGTGGCGCAAGCACCTGCCAAGAATTTGATGATGATGGGTTTCATGATGTGGATGGCCGGAAGCACAGTGCATTTGTTTAGCATTGGTATCACAGTTTCAGCTCTATGGCAGCCTCTTAGTGCTCTTCAAGGAGTTGGGAAAGGTCAGACATCATATCACAAACTATTGAATTAACTGCTTTATTGTGCTTGTGTAAGTTATACTTTACTAGAGATGGATTTCTTGGCTGAAATTTGTCTCAAATTCTGGATTCAGTGATTTGTAATTTCACATTTTTTGTTCTTTCGCTGATTAAGCTATGACTTGATATGGCTGCTTCTTTTATTTCCTTTTTAATTTTCTCTTTCTGTATTTCCTTTCTGGGGCAGTTTTTGAGCCTTACAAGGACAGCAAAGTGGATCTTCTTGCTCCAAAGTTACTATTTATTGCACTCAATCTTGTGGGTTTAGGACTGGGCGTCTGGAAGGTAGATATTCATCTGTTTCACACATATGTTATTTGACATCAGCTTCTCTGGAGATATTCATCTCTTTCGCACACATGTTAATTGACATCAGCTTCTCTGATTAGTGGTTTGCTAACATGGAATTACATATGTTTTTCAGCTTAACACTTTGGGTCTTCTTCCAACTCATGCGTCAGATTGGGTTTCATCTTTGCCACCTGCCCAGGTTCGATTCTTAAAATTACTCTTATATTAACTCTTTTTTAACATATAAGAATTGAGGCTTGGAAATATTAGGCTGCCAATACTGTTCAGAATAAAAGAGATATTGGCATATTCTAGTCTACTATGGGTGCATCAGGTTGAGCAGTTCTATTTTCCAACCCAGTCATTGTCATCCTGCTCCTACAAAATGTAACTGATGTGGTCCATGAAACAATGTAAATCCGAAGGAATTTCAGTTTTTTTTTTTCTTCCGATAAAGTAAGACATTTCATTAAAAGGCATCTAGGAGATGCAAAGTTACAAAAGTAGCAGTGTTGCTAGCTCCTTTACATTGTCAATCCAGAACCAGGGAGGTGAAAATCCAAAAATATTATTGGTGCTAGTCACAGGGGTTAGCTTAGTCCAACAAAAAAAAAATTATTATGTGTTTCTAACAACACATGACTCATGAATGTTAGTGGAGCAACATCCCACACTCTTCCTCGTCAAGCTAAAAAATGCCGACTCCTCAGTGCGTGGAATCAACCTTTGCCCAAACCATGTCAACATTTCCCAGCATAAGTGACAGTACCTGATAATGTAAGGGGAGGTAGTCCAGTGTTTGACAGAACTCTTGCACAACACCGACTCACATTTGTAATTCTCCTCTTCCTAAAGTTTTCAGCTGTCAGAATCGCTCTTTTCGCTTCCAATCAAGTGAAGAACACACATTGGCATCCTGAGAATCCAAATTAATATATGTGAAATGTCAATATCATTCTAATCAAGAGCTTATAATAGTAGGACTTTACCAAAAGCAGCCCAGTACTATTCGCCACTTTCCACCTCCAAGAATTATGGTTGTCATTAGAAGAGCTTTATTTATAAAGCAATTCAATTAGACTTCAGATGTTTGCTCCCTCCCAGTCCTGTAGGTTCCATCTACACCGTTACCCCTTTTCTTTCTTGTAACTTCTGAACTCTTTCTGGCAAGATTATGCACATCTTTTGAAATGTGAATCTCAATGCATTATTTCCGTACTACCTATGTCCCTAAAACCTGACCCTGTGCCCTTTCCCTACCCTGAAAGTGATGTTACAACTAAATTTTTCCCGTCCGTTCAAAATTCCATAGATTCCACTACATCCCTCCACAGAGTGTGCTCTTCTGTCCTGAGTAGTCTGTAGTCATTTCCCCAATAGGGCCTTGTTGAAAACCGGAAGATCTTTCACCCCAAGGCCACCCAAACGCTTTAGCAGTCTCTCAATTGACCAAGTGAAACTTACTGGTCCCATCTGTCGAATTCCGTGGAAAGTTCCTTTGAAGGCTATCCAGTTTAGCAATGACACTGGTCGGTATTTGTAACAAATACGTAAAAGTATGTGGGTCTATATAGGTTAGATGAAAGAGTCGCACCCCAATTGCCAGGGGAAGACTCATCAGTTTCAGCCAGCATTTATGAGATGTCACATGGTGCTAGAAGAACATCTCGCAGCTGATGTTAAAGAACTGAGTTGCTAAACCTCGGTCTGTTGACTTTTTGAAGGCTAGGTTTGGTTTACCACCGAAAGGAGGTTGTCTCGCCTTGCTTCACTGACAGTACCATGCTATGTCTATCTGTCTGTGAGAAAATAAAACATTGATTGTGGTACTTGACCAAAGCTAACCCCAGCTTGTTTGGGACGTAGTTCTTGTATCGTGGTACTTGACCCTTAAAGCCAACCCCAACCAGTGGCGGAGCCAAGATTTTCACCAAGGGGGTTCAAAAAATAAAAAAATTAAACATGCGAAGAAGCCAAGGGGATTTAACATCTCATATATATACATAACTTTTTTACCTTATATAAATAGTGTAATTTTTCGGTGAAGGGGGTTCGGATGAACCGTCTTCCGCCCCACTAGCTCCGCCACTGACCCCAACTTGTTTGAGACGTAGTTGTTGTATCGTGGTGCTTGACCCTTAAACCCAGATCCTACTTCACTCACTTCATTCATGGTGGGAGCTGATCAGCTATTTGGTCAGAATATCCTAACATACAACACTAAAAAAACCTGGTCTTCTCTGATCAATGTATTATCAATCTCCATCCATTTTTCCTCAGCATTTGATTCCAGCCGTTTGCCGAGAATCAGATCAACATGTAATAATTACTTCATCATATGAAATCAATCAGCAGTCCATTTCTTTTCTCAATGTATTTAAAACAAAAATTTTGCCTCTCAGAATGTTTGACTTTTATTTTGTTCATTTAAGTTTTGAGTATTTGATAGACTGCTTTTATATTTTTCTCTGCGCGGTAGTTTTTTTTATCTTCACTATTGTCCTTATTCTATTCATGTTTTTTCTCTAGCTGTTATTATGTCTAGAGTGTTTCCTCAGGCAGATCATTCATGGATTTATTGTGAGGTCCTGTTTTTTTATTTTAATAACATTCTGAAGTGCTTCACATGCAGGAGGTTGAGTATTCCGGTGGAGGTTTCCTTTGAATTAAGGTGCTGCTAAGCAAGCCCGAATTTCTTGAGCTGGTCGACATAGAATTACACTTCTTGAAGCAGCAGTTTGACAGTACCTTGATGTAATTGAAGATAAAATCCGAGATATTTATCGACCATTTTTCTCAACATATTTAGTCTCATTGTCTCACAAACAGCATGATCTCTTCTCTATTATGCTCATTCTCTGAAGCCTATCTTTATTGCATCTGGAGTTGGCACTGATCTTCTTTTGATGTAATGTTTTCTGAGGGACCACTTTGTATCGTTTAGATATGAATTACTTTGTCAAAGACAGTTGAAATTCCAACATTCCCATCAGTTTGGGACGCTTGTCGAATTCTAGTTATTTATAATTGACTCTAGTATGTTCAAAAAGAGAGCTAGGCAATTTTGATGCTATATTTCTAACTAGAATACAATTTAAACAAGATCAAAATGTTTTTTTTTAAATTTTTGGTCATAAAGGATGATGTACTTATATTAAGAAACTAAAAGTGGGTAGCAGTACAGGGAGCAGGATGCACTCTAGGCATCAAAGTAACTAAGCTATGCATAGTTTCATATTGGAGTCTACTAATTGCACACCTTCATAGGGTGCGTTACAAGCCAAAACATTATTAGAAAAACTATTTAAAGAAGAGGTTGTTGTCTCCTGTAATGGAGCTGCCAGTATAGGCATAAAAGAGCTAGTGGAAGAACAAGCCTCCGGTGATTTGTTCCTATTTGGTCGTGATAGTGCAACTCCTGGACAAAAAGTGGTGGTGTTGCAAAAAGAAGACAGTTGCTACCATCTGCACTACCATCTGCTTGCTGAGTGCCATATTTAGCTAAACTATTTGCCACGCTATTTTGCTCCCTCTAGATATGATGGATAGGCGGGCTACCCAGTGTAGGAGCAACAACCTGTTGTCATCAACAATATTAATATAATGAATGTTAGTTTTTGTTAGCATGCCAATGACCTCCGTTGCATCTGTCTCAATGTTGGGAGGTGTGCACAGGGGGATTCAAGATTTAAACCTTATGAGTTCAACTTTTAAAATTTTTAGCATTGAACCCATTACATTTTTAAAGTTATGGGTTCGTATCTACTATTTTTGCAATTTTAATGAATTTTTACATATAAAGTTTTACTCCGCGTTGAAAGTTATGGGTTCAATTGAACCTGCCGAGTATATGCTACATCCGCCCCTAGAGGTGTGAGTCTGTCGCGCAGAGCAATTCGCAGTCCCATGAGTAGTGCAAGGAATTTTGTATGGACACTGCTAGTTTGATGTAATTTACCAGCGAATCCCATGACCCAGTGGTCTTGAAAGTCTCGAAATATACCTTATATGCCATAGTTATGTAGCGTAGGTTAAGCAGATCCGTCAATGTTCAGTTTATAGAAAGGTGCATGTGGAGGGTGCCATTTAATGTATAAAAGAGTGTTTAATTTTTTATTTTTTTTTGTGACTGTTGTTCGTTAGGAAGTAGTGTTTAGCTGCTTTAGTGACTAACATAGGAATATCGAGGTTCATTCCTTTTATGTTCCAGCAGTGTAGGGGTGAGGTCTGCGTACACACTATCCCTCTCCCTCACACCCAACTTGTGGAATTATACTGGGTTATTGTTGTTGTTCTTTGTTGTATTATCTGAAAGGTCTCTGAAATTGTTGAATCTCCAGGGAGACACTCGATATTTTTTTCAAAATGTTTTTCATTAAACCTTTTACGAGTACAAAAACTTTAGAGAGTTGCTCATTTATTTTTTCTCAATGTATTACTTTCTTCTGAATCTTTGTTCTAACACCAAGTATTTCGATGTCATACAATTTTACTGTTGATAAAGGTTCTCTAATGTAAATTCATAGCAGGTATCTTATGAAATTAGTTAAGATCCGCGCAAGTTAGATCGGACATCACGAGTCTAAAAAGGTATAAGTTAAAAGGTCACTTGTAGTTTATCTTTACTTAGAGGAACCAAAGCTTGATCTTGAGAAGTTTAAAAAAAAATGGATATTGTCATGTATTGGAAGGACCATTCTAGAAAATATCCCGATATTTTAGTGATGGCGCGTGATGTACTTAGTATTCCTATTATCACTCTAGCATCAGAATCAACATTTAGCATTGACATGCGTGTTCTAACAAAGTACAAAAGTTACATCCATCGTGAAAATGTCCAAACACTTGTTACTACTCGAAAATGGTTGCACGACTTTTCCCAAACTCAAGCTGGTAATATTTTTTATGTGAATTTAAATATTATTAGTTTTAAAATTTTACTAAACTTAATATTTAACTAATTAATATTGCATATGAATTGTAGATGTAGATGCAAGTGAAGATGTTAAGATAACTTTATCATAAGCGGATTCAAATGTATTTGATGAGGATGATGTGTTGGATATCCCATATGCGTGATGGACGTTCTCTTGAATAGTTTGTTTTGAGTTTTGACTTTTAGTGAATGAAATATAGTCTTGTCTTTTACCTTTTTAGTGTTTATTGTGATATATTGGAATAGTATAAAAAGTTATTAAGTTTTGCGAAATTTTTCCAATAAGATATTTTTAACTTTTAAATATTTAACTTTTTTTAAGGTTAGAACTTAAAGAAAAAATACAAAATTATATTTTAAAAAATTATGGGCCAGCCCGTAAGGCCCGCAGCCCACATAGAGTTGGGGTGGGGTAACCATTATAAGGCCCATCAAAACGGTGGCTAGCCTAGCCCAACCCGTCAATTGCTAAAGCCCACATGGGCAAGATTGAACTGGGCTAACCCGGTCCGGCCCATATTGATAGCTCTACCTTCAAATAGAAATGGAGAGCATGTACTCACCGTCTAGAGAATGAGCAGTTAAGTACACAAATAACTCTCAAACTGAATGGTCTTGAATTGTTGTCCGCGTTTGTTCCATGGGCATAATTTCAAGTTTTACAAGTGTTGTCTATCGCTTGCCCTATAAGCAATACTTATAACTTTTGATCTTGAAATTCTGGCCAAATGACAAACGAGGGTCAAAAGTTAAAGATCACCAAAAAAATATTAAATTTCTACAATTATTTTTGGAGAGTAAGGGAAATAAAGGCCACAAACCTCGGAAACAAAGGCCGCAAACCTATAAAAGAAATTCTTTAGCAATTACACACTTCAATTCCTCAAAGATTCTTTTCAATTCATAGTTGTAGTTTACATTGCAAGGGTTGATTTGACCTAAAATTAATATAAGGACTAATACTGCTAGGAAGAATAACTTTGGACGACTTAAAGTTGAAAATAATTGTTTAAGGTTGACCTATATTTTCAACACGCTTAAGGATATTGCTCCTTTCTTAACAAATTCAATTTTGCAATTACATGTATTGAGCATGTGCAACACATTTACTATTGTTTTTCCAACTCATACTCATTTCTCATTGACTCATATTTGGGTAACTCCACCAACCAATCGTACTGTGTTTGCTTTTAATTTAATGTAAGCCAACTTTGTTTTTTATGACACACAACAATAATATTTATGCTTCAATCCAATTGGGATCAGCTATATGTTCGTTTATTTTAGGCTGATATTATAAAGTATTTGTATTGTGAGAATTTATCATGAAATTGATATGACAGGTTTACACGGGCAAAGTTTTGTTTTTTTGTTTTTTTAACTAAAAAAGAAAGAAAAAATAAAACCTAGTTCTTGGTATCTATTTTCTGGTACCATAGCTTTTGTCGTGTGATTTACAAAGAAGAAAATTCCCCGCATATTACATTCTCCCACTAAATCCTCTCCTTGTGGCTCTCCATCCTCCTCCAAAACACACACACACACTCTCCTTTCTCTTTCTCTCTCACACAGTGACACAGGCACACACTTTCACCATCAGCGCCTTTCATCTAACTTGGCTCATTTATTAGTAACCCTTTTTCTCTCTCAACTTTTTCTTGCTATGTAATGTAAAGATTCTTGATGCCCAGGAAAAAAATAAAAAATCCAATCTTTATGTTATATATGAGCACCCTTTTGGATTATCCACCGATTTTAACCGTTTCCCCCCAATAACAGAAGAGTAAAAATGATGCAGCATTCTTCTTCTGTAACTCAAGAACCCACTAACCCCTTTACTTTTGTATCTCAAGTAGGCTCTTTTGTGTTTAATAACTCATGTAGTAGAGTCAGCAAAAGTAGTTTTACTTTAGATTCATATTCAAATTTGCTGTCTAATTACTTGTATTTTGATTGTAATGTAAAAAAAGATTCTTTGAATCACAAGAATAAGCCAAAGGCTTCACCTATATTGAGTTTGAGTATTAGTAATAAGAGTGCTTCATCATTTAGTAGAGTTCTTTTTCAGTTTAATAAGGCTATTAGGTTTCATTGTGAGAAAATCCCACTCGGGTTTGCCTCGGTTGGGGTGAATTATGGAGAGAGTAATGGGGTTAGAGAAGAGGGGAGTGTAGTAGAGAATGAGGGAATACCTAGCAATGGTGTCGAATCGGAACCTCCGAAAAAGGTGCTTATTCTGATGAGTGATACTGGTGGGGGTCACAGAGCCTCTGCTGAAGCTATTAGGTCTGCTTTCAATGAAGAATTTGGAGATAAATATCAGGTTAGTTTTGATGGACTCTTTTTGGCTTCTCGCATACTAAGTATAGGCGAATCCCGGATTTAGAGTCGGTGTGTTCAGAATGAGTACAACTAGTTATATTTTTATACACTTTTCTGTATGTGTATACATGTTTGAAGGAGAGCAGTGGCGCAACGGTAAAAGTTGCCATAGTGTCACTAGGAGGTCACGGGTTCGAGCCGCGAAAAATAGCCTCTTGTAGAAATACAAGATAAGGCTGCGTGCGTAAGATCCAATGTGGTCCGGCCCTCCATCGGACCTTGTGCATAGCGGGAGTTTAGTGCACCGAGCTGACCTTATATGTATACATGTTTGAACCAAAAGCAATGGATTTGGTTGAATGTGCTGCGAGGGCTAGATTCGCCTATGCCAATAAGTGGTGGATTTATGTGTAGTACATATGATAAAGTATGAGATATATGAGTGTGTTTGTTGATTTTGTTGTTGTATCTGCTTAAAGAGGGTGCATTGCAGGTGTTCATTACTGATTTGTGGACAGAACATACACCGTGGCCTTTCAACCAACTGCCACGGAGTTACAACTTCTTAGTGAAACATGGCTCTCTGTGGAGAATGACATATTATGCTACTGCTCCTCGTTTAGTTCATCAGACAAATTTTGCTGCTACATCTACTTTTATTGCTCGGTAAGAATGACTTATTTGGTTTAGTTGATTATGTAAGTCCCTTTTCTTTTAGCGCGAATGAATGTAATCTTGACATAAGACCCAATGTTTGATATATGAAACAACTGGTAACTCTTGTGACTGTAGTATATATAGTCCTTCCTTCATCATCATAGTGCAGTGTTTATTTTGCAAGATATTGGCATTTTTTAAGAATATTGGTAATATTTATGCTGCAATCTGCATCTTTATTTTATATGCAGCTTTATATCACTATCAGGCTTAATGTGTTTGTTTTCTGCATCGCTTTTGATTAGCATTTAACTGAACCAAGAGTGTGAACTTGAACATTGGTACATATTCATGTGTGGCTCTAGAAAATTTGTTATATCGAGAAGCTGCTTATCATTCGATGACAAGCCACCTCCAATGGTCTTATTTCGAAGATCATTCAACGAGTTGACCTTAATTCTTTATTTTCTGTCAGTGTTAAGTGATTGGGTGTTTTTTCCTTTTCTTTTGGTTTTTGTAATTTATGATGATTGATCATATTTTTAAAACTGTCATGAATAACGATCATCTGCCGCTTAAAATGGCAGAGCAATGTGAAGCAAGGGTTTTTGGAGTATTCTAGTTTCAATGTTGGAGTGCTCTCCCCATGAGAAGCCATAATCTTATGATAAAAATGGATAAACATAATCTATTGACTTCCAACTTAGAGCACCTTCTACTCTAAACTATTGTATGCTATCTAGAGTGTTTCACTGTCAAAGTCAAAGGTGTATTGATTGCAATGTGAGACACTTAAAAAATATTTTGTATCAATGGGTAATCTGTAATTTTGGATTTTGATTAGGGAAGATTATGTGCATCCATTTAATAGTTTCGGTTGAGGGAATAAATTGTTGTCTCTTTATATGGTATTGGGATATCCTCATCTAATGAGCTAGTTATGATTTAGGCCAATGTCCCTTTTTTTGCATCATATCAGATTTGGAGCTATCTGTATTCTTAGTTTACCCAATGTTGGGCTCTCATGTTATATTATTCTCGCTCCAGATATCCAGCTCTGGGCGTGCGGGAATGTTAAGTATCTCACACTGATTGAGGGAATGAGTTGTTATATCCTTATATGGTCTTTCTTTAATCAATTAAAGTAAATATCTCCTTGTATGGTGTTAGAATCACCAAGTTAATTTTCGAGGTTAAGTTAGGCTTAAGGTCCATAATCTTTACGAGTCCTAACACTCCTTAAGTTGGATTGTACGTATTGTGTGCTTCTAATTTGGTGTGAGGATATTTGCTAAATGGTCATTCGAATTGCACCTAAGGTTATGACCTGGTGATCAATAAGTGGGCGCAAAACCTTGGAATCAGGATTCAATCCCAGTAAAGACAAAATATACTAGGTGATTCCTTCTCATATGTCTATGCCTCGGTGCGTAAAGCTAACCCAATACATGTGCTAATTAGATGTAGCAGGTACCTGGAGGAATAGTCGAGGTGCACTAAGCTAGTCCAAACATCACCTTTATTAAAAGAAAAAGGTCATGTGAATTGACGAGGCTTGTAGCAGTACCTCATGGCTCAATCTTTAGCCTAATAAAGTGACGATCTATCTCTATGTACTTCGTTCTTTTGTGAACACAAAATTATTGCTCATCACAGGTCAATAGGTCTATAATCTAGCATATTTTCTTCTTCTAGTATATCCAATGTATACTTAGTCAATTGGTAATGGGTGGCGGTGGAACTCGAACTGAAGACCTTTGCGTGCTCTGACTTAGGAATTCTGGTGGTGGAATGAGGAGGTACAAAGATTACTAAAGCTAAAAGAGAGTGCTATAGGAAGTTGCTAAAATCAAAAGAAGGAGAAGCCTTTGAAGAATACAAGAAAACGAAGAGGGAAGCTAAGAAGGTTGTAAAGCCTGAGGGAAGCTCTAGATGGCTTGTACCAAAAGCTAGGGATATGAGAGGACGGAAAAATCTTTAAACTAGTATGACTGAGAGAGAAGAGGGGCAAGGATTTAGACTAGGTGAAGTGTATTAAAGATAATTCTCAAGAAGTGTTGACATGAGATTACAAGATTGAGGAGAGATGGAGAGGCTATTTTGATCAATTGTTCAACTCAAACCAAGAGAATAATAATTTAGACCTCCACACATATGTGTAATGTAGAAACTTAGTTGCACTCTTAGAATTAGGCCGATAGAGGTAAAGAATGCCATGAAAAATATTAAGATTAGAAAAAAATGTGTGGTCCAAATAGTATCCCTATAGATGTTTGGTGTATATTGGAGAGGTTGGGAGTAAAATGGCTCACCAAGCTATTTAATGCTATTCTAAGAAGTGGTAGGATGCCCAAAGCGTGGAGGAAGAGTACCTTGATTCGAATTTTTAAGAACAAACGAGATATTCAAAGTTGTGTGAACTATTGTTGCATTGAGTTCATGTGTCATACGATGAAACCTTAGGAAAGACTGATAGAGCGTAGACTTAGGAACACGATAAAAGTGATAGAGAACCAGTTTGGATTTATGCACTGTAGATCTACAATAGAGGCGACATTCCTTCGAAGAAGATTGATGGAGAAGAAAGGTCTACACATGGTGTTCATTAACCTAGACAAAACATATGAAGAGTACCACGGAAGGTCCTTTGGTGGGTGTTGGAGAAGAAAGGAATTTATATTAAATATATAAATTCCATAAAGGACATATATGAAAGAACCGTCACTAGCGTGAAAACAGTAATAGAAGATTAATTTAAAAATTGAAGTTAAGTAAATGATGTTTGGGATTAGTATAGTTATTATTGTATATTGGATGCTAAATTAGTACTATTAATTTTAAATTAGGTGTTATAAATATTAAATTCATATATGATAAGACAATAAGTAGGATGTTGAGATGGATGTGTGGACATACTAGGTTAGATAGAATTAGGAATGAAGTTATTCGAGACAAGGTTGGAGTGACCCTTGTGGAGGAAAAGATGCGAGAAGCGAGGCTAAGATGGTTCGGGCATGTTAAAAGGAGAAGCATAGATTCCCCAGTCAGGAGGTGTGAGAGATTGGCCTTGGGGGGTAAGAGGAAGGGTAGAGGTAGGCCAAAGAAGTCTTGGGGAGAAGTGATCAGGCGGGACATGGCACAACTGGAGCTAACCGAGGACATGACCCTTGATAGGAGGGTGTGGAGGTTGAGAATTAGGGTAGAAGGTTAGTAGGTATTCGAGCGTTTCCGTGTGTGTCTTAGTTCAATAGTATTAGTGTTAGTTGGTATCCCTTTTATTCTTAATTTGCTATTACCACATATTTTGTGTTGTTACTTGCCTTCCATACGCCCTTAGTTTGTTATCATTTCATATCTTGTACAATTATTACTGACTATTAGTGCTTCTTTCAAACTCTCTTTTGCTTTCTTGGGTTTTGTTTTCTAAATACCTTACATTGATATTACTTGCTATAGGTACTTCTTCCATCATTTCTTTAGTCGAGGGTCTATCAGAAAGAGTCTCTCTGTCCTTCCAGGGTAGGGGTAAGGTTGCGTACATCCTACCCTCCCGGGACCCCACTTGTGGGATTACACTGGGTTGTTGTTGTTGATG
This sequence comes from Nicotiana tabacum, assembly GCF_000715075.1. Classification (NCBI taxonomy): domain Eukaryota; kingdom Viridiplantae; phylum Streptophyta; class Magnoliopsida; order Solanales; family Solanaceae; genus Nicotiana; species Nicotiana tabacum. The sequence goes on along the minus strand of NC_134094.1, from coordinate 23,064,690 downwards.
ATGATGATAAGACAATAAGTAAACTATATTTTTGTGGAATGTGTGCTTTACTAGGTGAGGCTTTCTTCTTGCATCTTGCTTCTCATCCCAGGAGTCTTGTCACTTAAACCTGTATAAAAGTATGCCTCTTGACATAACACATGACTCGATTTGTATGGTGCACTATTTTTTTTATCAATACTTTGCATGGTACAATTTTGTCAGTTCTCTACTTGTGTTTCTCTCTCAGTTAATCATTTCTATTGAGTTTTTCTCATCTCTTGATATTATGAGCTTATGCCATTCTGCTGTATTGCTTCTTTTTAATTTTACCCAAAAAATGTTTCCCTTCCATGTTTTCAATATATACTTGGACTGGTTGAATGTTATATTTACATATCCGCACCCAGCTTACAGAAGCTGACTAGCTTTTATTTTCCCTTGTAGCAGCTTCAGTTGTATAACAAGCCTTCTCTCCTACTTTGTGCAGCGAGGTTGCTAAAGGTTTAATGAAATATCAACCTGATATTATTATCAGTGTACATCCTCTAATGCAGCATGTACCTCTTCGCATCTTGAGGTCCAAGGGTCTCTTGAAGAAGATCATATTTACAACTGTTATAACAGATTTAAGCACTTGTCATCCTACGTGGTATATTTTATGGTTATTCAACAAATTCTGATTATCTTGATCCTTGTAGTACTAATAATATTGTTTGAATTTCATATTTAGGTTTCACAAACTCGTTACTAGGTGCTACTGTCCATCAGAAGAGGTAGCAAAACGAGCACTGAGAGCAGGTCTCAAGCCATATCAACTAAAAGTTTACGGGCTTCCCGTACGGCCATCATTTGTGAAGCCGGTTCCTCCCAAGGTAGGTGTAATTTTCAGTTTCCCCAGGGTACATGGAAATAGTGGGCCCTGATAAACATACTTCTGTATCGTATTCTCTCATATTCTTTGCGCTATCTCTCACATGATCATGATCAGTGCCTTTTAGACTGTTTTCTAATCGAATTTACAGGTTGAACTGAGAAAGGAACTTGGAATGGAGGAGCATCTCCCAGCAGTACTGTTGATGGGTGGCGGGGAAGGGATGGGCCCAATAGAGGCAACTGCTCGAGCACTTGGAGATGCACTGTATGATGAAATTCATGGGGAGCCAATAGGTCAACTCCTAGTAATATGCGGCCGCAATAAGAAGCTTTTCAACAGATTGACTTCAGTGCAGTGGAAAATTCCTGTTCAGGTATTACTCGAAACTTTGCCAGCCTGGTATTTTCACTAATCTCTTTGTTGTATTATCTGGAGCCGAGGGTCTATCGGAAACAACCTCTCTACCCAGCAGTATAGGGGTGAGGTCTGCGTACACACTACCCCCTCCCCCAGACCCAACTTGTGGGATTATACTGGGTTGTGGTTGTTGTTGGTGTTCTTTGTTGTATTATCTGAAAGGTCTCTGAAATTGTTGAATCTCTAGGGAAACACTCAATTGTGAAACTTTTTATTTTCTCTTTCGTTTTGATTGGTGTAATAAGCTCGGTATCCCATAATCACTCCACCCTGTTGTTGGTATCAAACCTCCATCTTTTCCTGAAATTCTCTTACACGCATTCTTGTACTCAAATCATTGACCATATAATGGATGCTTAAAATACACGAATGCAGATAATTGTCTGTTTTACATTTTAACTTTAGGGTTTATTGTCAGTTTCTCATAATTTTTAAGCACCGTGATTTTCCTTTTAATCCAGTTATAGTAACATTTTGCTACTTGTGAGCTGCAGATTCACTGTATATGTGTGTGACTGACATATAATACCAATGTACATAGTATACCTTTGACTAAAGTTTACATGCTCGAACATTTATGTGTGTCCTTGGCGTGTCTATGTCATGTTTCAGGTAAAGGGATTTGTCACTAAAATGGAGGAATGTATGGGCGCTTGTGATTGCATAATTACTAAGGTTTGTCAGTTGCTTTCTAGCTGTCTACTTCAATAAACCAAATAGAAAAGGGAGGATAAGATGCCTCCTTCGCCTCAAAGTGAAAAAAGAAAAAAGAGTACTATAGTTATTCTGGTTTTCTGTAGGCTGGTCCGGGGACTATTGCAGAACCCGTGATTCGAGGACTGCCTATAATTCTTAATGATTACATTGCTGGACAGGTATATCGAGCATTCAGTACATTATTTTGTTCTTTCTTTAGGAGTTCCTTTTTCCTTCGTCTTGCGCCCATTCAGAATACCTCTTCTATGAGGTTCATCACTGCTGATTGTTGTTTTCTTAATTAGATAATATTCCTGTCAAATTTGCCATTTGAAATGTTAATTCTCATTTGCTCCTGCAACCTCTTTAAAAGTTGTACAAATATAGAGGCACTTTATATTATGATAGCAGAAGGGGAGCCTTGGCGTAACTGGTAAAGTTGCCTCCACGTGACCAGGATGTCACGGGTTTGAGCCGTGGAAACAACCTCTTACAAAAATGTAGGGTAAGATTGCGTACGATAGACCCTTGTTGTCCGGCCCTTCCCCGGACCCCGCTCATAGCGGGAGCTTAGTGTACCGGGTTGTCCTTTTTTTTATATTATGATCGCTAATTTCTCTTAGTATCCCATTTCTTCGCAATTATCTTTTTTTTAAATCTTGGAAACGTTACCCTACTACACGCCTGCTTGTTGTCTGGCTTGAGTTTTCTTCTTAAATGTGACTCTCAAACTAATGATTATAACTTATAATTGGTTTGCTGGTTTTATTTGGCTGATGGCATCCTTCTTAACGTTGCATCATCCTAATAATTAAGTTTGTAAATCTCTGTTAAACTTTTCACAACTGCGCACTAACATAATTTGACTAAACCAACATCACCTCTTTTATCTAGGTTCATTTGTTTTGTCATTGCAGATGTTTCCTATTATGCTCAACTCCGGAGTCTTTTCAACCTATTCTAATTTCTTATCGTCCATACGTTTGTTTTATCTACTGCAGGAAGCTGGAAATGTGCCATATGTTATCGAGAACGGATGTGGGAAATTCTCAAAGTCGCCTAAAAAGATAGCCAATATAGTAGCTCAGTGGTTTGGTCCAAGACAAGATGAACTCAGAATCATGTCTCAAAATGCTCTAAGATTAGCAAGGCCGGATGCTGTATTTAAGATAGTCCATGACATGCATGAATTGGTCAGGCAAAGAAATTTTGAGCCCCAATGTTGTCCTGCTTAAATTAATTACATCAACTGAGCAGGTATCCGGCAGAATAGTCGAGGTGAGCACAAGCTGGCTTGGAAACCGTTACAAAAATAATAATTGCACCAGCTCAATTTTGGCTCGAATTCTTAGTAGAATGTACTATTGCCTTGCTTTTCCTCTTTTTTTTTTTTTTTTACTTTCTTATTCTCTGTTATTTCTGTTCATTTACCTTAAGTGTATTGAATCCAAGATAAACAAAATCTTGTGGTCAAATTCATTTTTAGATAATATATTTTTCCTGTCTCACGGGGATGTATCAAACCTTTTTCTTTTCTTTTCCTATTTCCTGCAAACTTGAATGTTGACAATAAAGAAACTCCCTGGAGTTTAAGGCAAAACTTAAATTAAACTTTTAAAGCAAATAACAGTTGGCAAAGTATGATATACTCCACTTTTAAGTCTGTAAACAGTAGAGGTGTACAAAGGTTGGGTTTATACGGGTTTACAATTACCAAATCAAACCAATTGTATTGGATTTTTAAATCTATAAACCAAACCAACCAACAAAAATCGGGTTTTTTTCAATCTTGGGATTTTTGATTTTTTCGGGTTTTTTTAGTAAAATCTTCATAATACAAAACATATAACTTGTGCTCCAAATATTTCTTTGGTCTTAGTAGGATACAACAATATAAGCTATTACCCAAGAAAATAATGCAAAACAATATGAGATGCGTCATGACTTTGTACTATAATATTCAATAATAAAGATAATGAAATCGCATAAAAACAAATATTGCTAATTAATAAGCCATGATGAAAATGAACATAATCTAAAAGTACTAAGTATGATACAACTATATAAGGTGTTACCCAAGAAAATAACATAAAATAATGTGAGATGAGTCGTGATATTGTAATAAAATATTCAACAATAAATATAATAAAACCTCATAAATCCATAATGAAAAATCTAAAAGTACTAAGTCATGCTAAAGTAAGTACAACTAATAAGTACTCAGTATTAATCACATGACTAAACAATAAAAAAACAAGTTATATCCCGAAGGATCGCCAGTTGGTTTGGAGGGCAGTTATACATACAGATGACCTGGGATCGATCCTCCCTCAATGCCTTCTGGGTTGAGCTTGTCGCACAGGGGCTTGCCTAGTGCGGTTTACATCCCCTGCGTGGTTTGCAAACTATTACACAGTGGGGGATTTACCCAGTGCGCACAGAGTGCTCACCCGAAGGACAGACGTTGTGGCAAAGGCTGTAGCGGTTGCGGATTTTTTTGGGGTTCAAAAAAAAAAAGTTATGCATTTTCACTATCTAAATCAATACAAAAATAAAAAAATAAATATTCAACACTATTGCTATTCTTAGTATTCCATTGAATTATTGATTTAGTTTTGGTTTGGGCTTTATTTGAGTTACTAACATATATGGGCTATAAAACATATTGGACAATTCAAAAATTTCAAGTTAAAGCTTGAAATAATACGTTAAAAAAGAGAACTATGAAAAGTTCAAGAAATATCTATACATTGCATTACAATAAATATGTTTGTGTATAAGATAATTTTAAAATTTGTATACATGTAATGTCGGTTTAGTTTCGGTTTGACTTTTTAAAGTTAAAATCAAACTAAACTAATTATAATTGGGTTTATTTTTCCAATATCAAATCAAACCATAATTAATTTTTTTTCGGTTTGACTCAGATTGTTAGTTTGATATAGTTTGTTGGTTTCCTTTGTATACTCATAGTGAATATTATGCTGAAGAACAAGGTATTTTAGGAAAATCATATTGAGTACAAAAATTGATAAAATCACATTCTAACAGAGGCTGCATGAAGCTTTTATCAATTTGACAAAACATCTAAGCAGCAAGATTTTTGATACATATCACTTGGTATCAAATTAAAACAAAAAAAAAACATATTCATTTGGTCTATCACTTACTATTATTATGATACATATCTTTTTGTATACTAACCTCAGTCACTATAAAACAGCACTAAATAAGTTCACTTACATGTTACCAAACCAGCCACTGCCATTCAAATAATCCCTTAAATTTGATGGTAAGTTTATTTTCATCCCTATTGTATTATTTTGCAATATATGGTTCTATAAGTTTGCAAAAATAAGCACTTTTGGTCCAACCGATGGAACATCCAAAACGAGCTATTAAAAAGGATGGAGATGTCATATTCTTTTCATGTGATTAGAGTAAAAATGGTCCCGAAAAGAACTTGTTCTCCAATTTCAGCGATACAAACAAATTAAAAAGTTCAGGCAACGTAATCACAAGAAATTTGATAAAATGTCTATTAGTAATAAAGTAACTCGCGATTGTGGTAAAAATAAATTTTTACATGAAAAATTGATCATGATTATTATTTAGCTTGGACATGTAGAAAACGTATCTTATTTCCATTAGTTTTAAATGATCCAATTGGAAGTTCTATTGGGTTGATGAAAATATTAAATTTTATAAACTTAAAAGATCGTATGTATTTAAGGTAATACAACCGGAATAAAGATAGGGTTTTCTTAAATTAAAGTCAATCAAACTCAGATTCTCCCCACCTGCCTTGACTGGGAATTTGGCATTGACCTTATATATTAAAATTCAAAAAGTGAATACATGAAGGAAGGAAACATAATGCCTTGCCTCCACACAATTTAAGGGGTTATTTGGTAGGAGGTATTATAAAAAATAATGCAAATATTAGCTTTGTGCATTACTAATCTCTTGTTTGGTACATTTTTTTAATCTATGTATTAGTTATACATTCTATTTGGTATTATCCTATGTATAACTAATACATAACAAACTATGGTATTAGCAATGCAAAGATTTTTAATAATTGTATGGTTAAAGACATAATTGCCCATCAAATCCCTCAAAGTGTACAAAGTTAAAGAATATGGAGGGTATTTTTGGAAACAAATCATTTTTTTAAAAGAAATTATGCAATGTTTTACTACACCAAACCAAACAATGAATAAGAAATAATCCCAGCATAACTAATCTCAACATTACTAATATACTCTATTCAGCACTATTATTATACCCCTACCAAACGATCCCTAAGTGAGAATTGGAACTAGTGTATCTATCCAAAAGTTAGAATTAGAACTAGTGTAATTTAACTAGATACACCTATATACAATTGATCCTAGTGTTAGAACTACAACTAGGTGCACAATGTATATATATAAAAAAAGCCCCCCCTCTTACATGGATTAAAATACATTAAAAAATTGTTATTGGAGCTAAAATAGACTTAACCCTAACTTAAGTGATAATTTTTTCTTTTCTGACAACCTAAGGGATCATTCTCGGTTTTAAAAACTCACAAAAAAACAGTTTTTCCACAATAGTTCGAGGACTAATTTGACAATTCCCTCCATTTCTCTCGCTACTCCTTCCCCTTTCCCTTTCTCCTGAAAATTCAAAAAAAGCCTCTCCTTTTCTGCAATTTCTGAGTAAAGAGCTAGAAATTGTGAAGGAGAAGAAAAATGAATCACCGTAATCTAAGTCAATATCACCATTTAGAGAATTCACAACATCAATCAGTAGACGGGCTTTTAACCCTTTTCACTAAAGCCAACCATGACTTGACAACAATCCAAAACAAGCTCGAAAGGGAATTTCAACAAGTCTACCCTGATAATGTCTGTAATTTAACTCTTTTCAGCTTCTCTTGGTTTTGATTTTGCTGTTTTTTCAATTTTTTGAATTCTATGCACCTAAAAAATAGTTACACATTAGGTTGCTTATTAGGTAATTTACAGGTAATATCTCGATAAACATTAATTAGAGTATATGACAAAAATGGTAACTAATCTGTTACCACATGTTAAAATTTACTCATACTGTAAAGTATTAATTACACTGTAAAAATGCTTTTGTTTTTGCTATTTTTATATTTTTTGAGTTTAAATTCTATGCAGTGCAGTGAAAAAAATAGTTACACATTAGTTCATTTATTAGGTACTAATTTATAGGTAAATGTGTTGATAAACATTAATTGATAATATGGTAAAAATGATAACTAACTTGTTAGCACATGTTAAAATTTAGCATAATTTACATTGCCAGTGTATATAACTTAAATACTTTTGTTTGGTTCCAGGCGAACCCCATGAAGCTAGTTTCCAGGATTAAGAAAGTTCAAGATGAAATGTCCACCTTGAAGGAGCAGTGCCGTGAGTTACTTGCAGCTAAACAGGTATTGCTTGATTTTAACTACTACGCCTCAACCAGTGGCGAAGACAGGAATTTCTCTAAAATGTTCCACTTTAATATATATCTATATAAAAAGTAATACTTTGTCTTATATATTTCGTATAATTTTCTATGTTCAGTCTAGTGGCGATGCTCAACCCCAAACTAGTTGGGGTCAATTATATGAATTATCTATACCCGTTCTGCTCTATTTAGGTCCATTTTATTTCAGTACTCATTAATTTGTGTTCCGAGACAGGTTGACATATGTGTATTCTAATTTGTGAGTATATTATTCTTTCTGCTTTGGGACCTTAATATTATTTTAAATTCTTGCATTTAGATAATATAAGTTCGGAAATATGGGTTAGGCACACTTCACGGGTTTGAACACTGCTATAGACAAAAGTATTTGAGTGGAGAAGGATAGAGGGACGATCTATGCACCATTGACCCGAGATTTTTTGGTTATCAAAGAAATACTGAATTGCTTGAAACACCAAGTCATGTCTGTGGGGAACAAGGCGCTGTCATAAGGATAATATGTAAAATTTTAGCTAGATGTCTTTTATGTTAGCGTACATTTGTATAGTTAATGCAGATCCAGGAAGGGGGAAGATATGTCAATCAATTACATTCAAGAGAAAGAGTTATATTTTGGTAGTGAAATAATTTGTGATAAATAACCAAAGAATGCGATATATTAGTGACTAAACAAACTCAGTGTAAAATTTCAAAGATCATGCTCACCGAGGAAAAGGAAAAATAGGAAGTTTCAAAACTGGTTCTGTTGAGACAATGTTACATTAATCCTTTGTTTGCCTATCTTGTCGTAGAGGCTTGACATAGGTATAGATACTTCATGTGCACATGGTCTTCACTTACGAGAAATTAGCTAAAGAACTGTATCTAAGCATACCGGATACTTATCAGATATATACCCATAAACGAGCCCATCTAACTTGGACTTTAGATTGCTAGTTGTTATTCTCTTTTGATGTAAGGAATTAGAATAACATAGGTTAGTGATGAGATGGAAAAGCGGAGAACTTTGTGATTTTGTTAATCAAATAAGAAAGACTGCATCTCCTATTTTCTTGCTTTAGTCCTCTTCTTTTCTTTTTCACCATTAGAGTGGATTTCTTTCTCTTTCTCCCCTGATTTTCAAAGTATCTAAAGCTTTTTCATGGTTCTTTAGTCGAGAAGGTTTACAGGCAACTTCTAGCCTGCTGAAGTCAACTACTCTGGACAAAATTTTCTGAGTTCTTGAGTTCCATGTGGAAACTGATATCTGCTTACAAATATGGTAAATAGTGAAGCTGATTGCTGCCCATTTCTCCTTCTAAATGATTCTCTTGCCTGCCAAAAGTCAAAAATTGTTTACGTTATTTCTTGGACGTCGGGGATAGTGTTTGGAAGCTATATAATGTCCAGTTCTCAATCTTGTTCAGGTGGTTGTGTATGATGAACTAGTTTTTGTCAGTAATACTCGAAGTTTCACTTCCATATTATTGTAGAGTCCATTGAAATTTGATCATTGTTGACAACAATGGAGGGCATTATACAAGGTTTCACTAAGCCAATAGGTACCATTGGTGCTGGACTTAAAGTTGATTTTGAACTTAGTAAGTTGTTTTATGATGTTTGTCTGCTCTCCCCTTTTGGAAAAGCAAAAGAAGAAAGAAATGGAAGATGTGTGGCATGTTGTTGGTACGAGAATGTGTAAGCTAAACTGCTCTGTTGTATAAATGCATGTGAATTAATTTTATCATTGTGGAAATGCCACTACTATGATTATGATATCTTAAGTTCTGTAATTACTATGTTTGTCCCTGAAACAACCTCTCTACCCTTTTCGGGGTAGGGGTAAGGTCTGCGTACACTCTACTCTCCCCAGACCCCACTAATGGGATTTTACTGGGTATGTTGTTGTTGTTGTAATTACTATGTTTACAGAATACTAGATCTATAAAGAATTGGACCATGTTGATGTCAAGTACAAAATGCCTTACGTTAATTATGTGACAATGAGAAAGTGTAAGGATATTCAGGGAGAAACAAATGCACAAATTTACTGGGGCAAACTGACTGAAGATTTCATATGATGCTAAAGTTTAGTCCTTCAAAAAAACAAAATGAAGGCTATGTTGAATATGAAGTAGAAATCTTACAGCTGAATCTCTAGCAAATGTCAAAGTTGATATTTATGCAGCTTAATTGTTCATAGCGAAAACCTTTGAATACTTGTACTGACTGCTGAGGAGTAACATTTAATATGTCTTGGCCCTAGTGATTCATCACAAAGACCCAGGAGAAGATAGCAAAAAGTTGATCTACATCAAACAATTTTCACTTTGTGAAGTCTTTCCGCAGCAGCTGAGTGCCTATGATAGAATCCATGAAAAAGCTAAAGAAATGCAGTCAATTTTTTATTTTTTAAAAGAAATTAGGAAGTGTACTTAGTTTTATTTTCAGCCTATGAATTTAGTTATGCTCTACCTTTCAAGAGTTTGTATATAGCATTCACGTATAGATTTTCTGTACTTTAAAAGTTGCTATAGTTGGGACCAAGACTTTCTGGTCATTAGTAGCAAATAGGCGTCCAGTCACCTCTTTCTTTATTATATATGTTTCTTTTATTGTGATGTGCTGGGATTTAAAAACTTCTGTTCTGGTCACACTATAAACAGGATTTGATTGATAAAGCTCGTGGAACCTTAGTTGGGAACAGGTCGTTGCTGCAAAGGTTGCAATTATCTACAGGTGTTCCTATCATCAGTGATTCTGATGATCCATCATATGCTAGCTTCAACCAGGTAATTTGATTTTGCAGCCTCATCCAATAAGGGTAATTGTTGTTCCTAAATATAAGATTGAGCATTTAGCCATTCCTTCTCCCACCCAACCTTCTTTATCTGTCATATTCCTAGGTTTTACTCCGCTTTTTGGTAGGGGAAAACTACAGAAACTTAATTGACTTCATCTTAATTGTGGCAAGGTTGTAAAAATTTCCAAATGTTGTCTAGAGAATCGGCACCATTTGCCAGCGCGCAACCAAAATCTTATCTGAAGGGCAAGATTCTTGATTTAGTTGCCACTTGCCATGGCATTTAAGTGCTTGCTGTGGTGGCTATTGTTGCCCTGCTACAGTTTTCCCCTCCCTTACCTCCTTTCTTGGTGTTTCGGATCTCTCTCTCTCTCTCTCTCCCAACTTCTCTTTATTCTTGATGTGCAGGTCATTGACGAATGGACAACTCAAGTCAGATCAAGAACAGGTGCAGTATCATAATGCCAATTTCATAACTTATATGCTCAACATTTTAACACTTGACTGGCGTAGCACTTATGTTTCCTATGTAAAGAAAACATGTAAATGAAAGAGAGGTACATATTTGGGGTAAATATGTGTCTGCTGGTCCTATTGTGACTGTCCGATAAACATTTTGACCATAATTGAAACTTATAAGGAGCACTTTCTTTTTCTTTTTCTCATCACGACTAGCCCATTGATGAACTTCCGTAATTAATGGTTTGTTAAATCTTTTTTTTAATAGGATTTTACTCCTGCTCTGCATTGTCAATTTCCGGGTAGCTGTGATCAGTCCCTTGGAGCACTTTGGGCATCTAAACTGGATTGCTGAAATTAATAAATGTGGGGGGTATGTGTGTGTGTGTGGGGGGGGGGGGGAGGTTGGAGGTGACAACTTACTATGAGTGCAGACTAATTGAAGAATAGTTCAAAATGAAAGCAAAGATCCATATATGCAATACAAACTAGTTAAATTAAAACTTAGTTTGTTGCTAGACTTACATTAGGTCCTGCTAGGAATAAGTGTGAGATTTAAAGAATCTTTAATTTTAGAGAACCCTAATTTGTCTTGAAACATCATTCTTCATTTCGCCAACGTTAATTAGTTTGGATTAAGGCATAGTGTCCTGGTTTTTCTTTATTTCCTTGAGTGGTAGAGCTAAGGGTGAGAAGGAGTGTGTCTATTTCCGAGAACCAGTTTGGGTTTATGCCGGGGCGTTCGACAACAGAAGCCATCCACCTTGTTAGGAGATTGATGGAGCAGTATAGGGAGAGAAGGGCGTACGATAAAGTTCCGAGGGAGGTTTTATGGAGATGTTTGGAGGCTAGAGGTGTACCTGTTGTCTACGTTAGGTTGATTAAGGACATATATGATGGAGTAAAGACTCGAGTGAGAACGGTGGGCGGGGACTCGGACCATTTCCCGGTTATGATGGGGTTGCATCAGGGGTCAACACTCGGCCCTTTTTTGTTTGCTTTGACGATGGACGTACTGACGCGCCACATCCAAGGGGAGGTGGCGTGGTACATGCTATTTGCAGATGATATTGTATTAATTGACGAGACGCGAGACGGTGTCAACGCGCAATTAGAGGTATGGAGGCAACATTGTTTTGGATAGCGTGCTACCACAAATAGCGACGAGGGCCCGCTTTACTAAGGCGAAAGGCGCGTGGCGACAAGTTGCATCAGGGGTCAACACTCAGCCCTTTTTTGTTTGCTCTGACAATGGACGTACTGACGCGCCACATCCAAGGAGAGGTGGCGTGGTGCATGCTATTTGCAGATGATATTGTATTGATTGACGAGACGCGAGACGGTGTCAACGCGCAAATAGAGGTATGGAGGCAGCAATGTTTTGGATAGCGTGCGGCGACAAATAGTGACGAGGGCCCGCTTCACTGAGGTGAGAGGCGCGCAGCGAAGTGCTCGCCTTTTTGATGTGAAACGACAATTTATACAAAAAAAACAAAATATTATATATATAACTAAAAACTCAATAACAATAATATATTAATAAATATATCAATTCAAAAATTTAAAACTCAATAGATAGTCATAGTAGATTCATATCACAATATGCAATTAATTCTACTCTATAACTGAAAAAGGAGGAAATTTCAGGTTTGAAGTTCTCTGCCTCTTCCCAACAATGAAAGAATTGAAAAAACAGAGCAAAAACAATAGCAAAAATAGGGTGTAGTACTGCTGCTCAATAAAAAACAGAGCAACAAAAAAAAAAGAGAAGACCAGAAAAGAAGAAAAACGAAAAAAACAGAGCATAAACAGACTCTCTGTTTTGTTTTTGCTGCATTGTTGCTCGACAAAAAACAGAGCAAAAAAAATAGAAAGAAGAAGAGAAGATCAGAAGAAGAAGAAAAATGAAAAAAAAAACAGAGCAACAGACTCTCTGTTACTGTTGCTCGACAAAAAACAGAGCAAATAAATAGAAAGAAGAAGAGAAGAAGGAAAAGGATGAAAGAAGAAAGAAGAAACCTGGGCTGGGTCGACTTGGATGAAGAAGAGGATGGCAGAAACTTGAAGCTTTCAGGTTGAAATCGTCTTGGGTGGACTTGGCTGCTCTGTTGTTTGAAGGTTGAAGAAGAAAAAAACGTGAAATTGCTGCAAGCCCTAATGTTTTAAGTCGCTGGTCTTTTCTTTTAATGTCTGTGCCTTTTTTTTTTTTTTTTCAAAAAGCGACGCCACAGCTCGCCTCTCGCTACACAGGCAGAGGCGCTCGCCTTTTACAATCGCAACGCAACATAGCCAAAATAGTGCAGGCTGCTCGCCTCGCCTCACGCTATTTATAACACTGGGAGGCAGACCCTGGAATCTAAAGGTTTCAAGTTGAGCAGGACCAAGACAAAATACTTGGAGTGTAAGTTCAGTGGCGAGACTCAAGGAGGGGAAGGGGAGGTGAGGCTGGACTCGAAGGTCATCCCTAGGAGAGGAAGTTTTAAGTACCTTGGGTCTATTATTTAGGGGGATGGGGAGATTGATGAAGATGTCACACATCGTATTGGGGCGGGATGGATGAAAATGGAGATTCGCTTGCGGTGTTTTGTGTGACAAGAAGGTGCCACCGAAACTTAAGGGTAAGTTCTACAGAGCGGTGGTCAGACCAACGATGTTGTATGAGGCTGATTGTTGGCCAGTCAAGATCGCTCATGTCCAGAAGATGAAGGTAGTAAAGATGAGCATGTTGAGATGCATGTGTGGGCACACCAGGTTAGATATGATAAAAAATGAGGTTATTCGCGACAAGGTGGACGTGACCGCTATTGAAGACAAGATGCGGGAAACGCGACTTAGGTGGTTTGGTCATTTGAGGAGGAGGAGCACAGACGCTACAGTGAGGAGGTGTGAGAGGTTGACATTGGAGGGCCTACAGAGAGGTAGAGTTAGGCCAAAGAAGAGGCGGAGAGAGGTGATTAGGCAAGACATGACGCAATTTCAGCTGACCGAGAACATGACCTTTGATATGAAGGTATGGAGGTCGAGGATTAGGGTAGTAGAGTAAGTAATCTAGAGTGTTCATAACAGTAGTATTGGCACGCAGTCTCGCTTTCTATTGGGTAGGTTGTTATGACTAACCGTTGTTTTTTTTCATTGTTGATCACCTTACTATCTTGTTGTTTTTATTATGCTTTTATATGACTTTTTGGTACTGTCCCTTCTTGTCTATATTTTCATTAATGTGGTGCTTATACTTTCTTGAGCCGAGGGTCTATTGGAAACAATCTCTCTATTCTCACAAGGTAGGGGTAAAGTCTGCGTACACACTACTCTCCCCAGACCCCACCGTGTGGGATAATACTGGGTATGTTGTTGCTTCCCACCTCTGGAAGGGAAGTAGGTTGGCTTTGCAGATAGTAAAAACGCGCATGGTTTAAATTAATTTGCTCATTTGGATTTTCTTTTCACGTGATGTTACTCGATGATCAACAACAGAAAACTGGAACTCATGTAGACAATACCAATGATCATTATCATTCGTTTAAGTAGGCGTTTATTTGGTGGGATAATGTATTATTTACCGAGTAACTTCTCCATTATGCAGAGGATGAGAACCTTGAGTCAGGGGAAGATATCAATCAGATGCTGTTTTCAGCAATTGTCCATGGCAACTAAGAAGTCATTCAACCTCTGCATTAGAAAGATGCTTGATGTAAGAGGCCTAGTATATGAGCTTGTGGTACCTAGCAGTTTTCTGACATATCTTATGTCTTATTCCAAAAAACAAAAAGGAGATTTTGCAATGGTTTCTTGGAGTATTCTTGTATCTTTTATTTGTTTAAGTTTACATAGTTGCCCTTTCTTGCTATTTCAGAAAGGGATTAGTAACATCAGATAACTTTCCTTTGTTACAACAAGGTAAAAATATTATGCTCCAATACATGTTAGAGAATGGTTATGAAGCATGAGTGACTTGAGCAGGGTAACACTCCTTTCTGAATGGGTACCTCATTTTGAATTTGGCGTAGTTGGTTTTATTGCGAAATTAGGAAAAGTAGATAAAGTGCTGACCAACTATAGGTTGTTCGAATTTTCAGTTTAATCTCTATGTTTTGTAGTGGATTATTTGTCTAAATTACACGCACCTGCATCTAAGCTAGCAAATTATTTAGTGTTACTGCCTTCCCTTGAACTTCGTTAGCTAAGTTTCTGTACGTGAATGTTGTATCAGATTCAATAAAGGAAAGTGAAAAAAATAGGAGAATACATTGATTTACGTAATTTCTTTTGCACAATCTTTTCTTATAAAGTTATATTTTTCTTTGTTAATTAAAGAATTTTATTTACCAGAATTGTTTATGTACAAAAACGCCCTACACAGAGAAAGTGAGTCCTACACTTATACTGGAGATCCAGCCCCAGTACAAGTTATGGATCCTCACAAGTACATCTCATCTACATCCTCTGCTACCTCATTTCCTCATTTTAGCATTACCTAGGATAAAAGTTCAGTTTGGGTAGGTATACTGCTAGCTTAGCCCTTAGGTACCAAGTTAGCCTGATAGTACACTTCTTGTATGATCAATCTAATAAGAGTTGCCTCTGTTCTGCACTAGTTCTGAAAAACAAAGGGCAGCCCGGTGCACTAAGTTCGCGCTATGCGCGGGGTTTGGGGAATGGCCGGACCACAAGGGTCTATTGTACGCAGCCTTACCCTATATTTCTGCAAGAGGCTGTTTCCACGGCTCGAACCCGTGACCTCCTGGTCACATGGCAGCAACTTTATCAGTTATACCAAGGCTCCGCTTCAAAATTGATTCTGTAAGATCCTGTTATTTCTCTCCTGCCATAAGTGATAAACTGCAGCTGCTAGACATATTCTGTAGATTCTTGCTCCACTACTTTTCCCTTTGCTAAATTGCATAGCCGACTTCTTCACCTCCTCCTAGTTCATGTTTGCTCTTTGTATGCCTTGTAAGTGCAATAGATTCTGCCATATTTTCCCTGCTACAACACAGTCAAAGAATATATGTTGCATTGTTTCATTTGCTGCATTGCATAGAGAGCATAATGGGCTGGTATCAATGTCCTACCTTGCAATTCTATCCCTAGTTGAAAGCCTGACATCTGGAGCCAATCCACACTTTACAAGCTATACGTAAGTATTTCACAAAACTTCTCATAATTTAGACATATTTTTGTATTTTTATTTTTTTAAAATTATTTTTAGCCGGATCCTTGCACCAGTATCCGTACTAGGATCTGTATCCTCGAATCTTAGAATTTACATTTTGAAGGATTCGACCTCTAGATCCACACCCGTATCGGACACCTGCACCCATGTCCGAGCAACTTAGGTTATCTTGATGCATTCATGCTTTTGTGTTCTCAAGTGGTCATAGTATGTGGCATTTTTGTAGTATTGAATATCGAATTATCCTTTAGCATATATACAAGCTTATTCATAATCTTGTTTTGTAAGAGCGGAACTTTCTATATATTAGTAGTGTGTTCTATGTTTCTCTCCCTCTCCTTCATCTTCTTTTTGTGCATTGTGATATTATGTAGAGGGCCATCTTATATTCCAACAACTTTTTCATAATCAGAGTTGTTTCTTTTGCTATCGTGTTGTTGTTACTGCTTGATGCTATTGCTTCTTTCTCATCTTTCCTTGAGCCGAAGATTTATCGAGAACAACTTTTCTACCCTCACAAGGTAGGAGTAAGATTAGCGTACACTCTACCCTCCTCAAATCCCAATTTGTATTCTGTTTGCTGTCGTTGTTGTTGTTAAGAGTTTAGCGCTCATTGACCGAGATTACACTCACCTAGTTCAAGTTGGATATATATTATGAAAGGAGGTAAGTGTTGTGTTAGATTAATTGGGTAGTACATAGAGAAATTTGCCTTATTCTGTGAATTATTGCCTCCTCTTTTAATCCTCATCGATCATTATTTCCTCCTAAAATTCTAAAACTAGCATTTTGTTGAAATACATTTTGACTTTTCATCCTTTTGTCATTGTATAGTTATTACTATACCGTTCACCCATGGCTACTCATTTAACATCGGTAGTTCCATAATTTGAATATTATGGGGTTCGAGCTCGAAATTCTATCACAATCCATTTGATTTAATTAGTTTGTAATCTATTATGTATACTTATTAGTGAAATTTTTAACATTTATACTATTTTAAAGCACGAAGGCCCTTACCGAAATGTCGTTCACTTTTTTTACCCTTCAAAAATAGCTTTCATATTCAATAAAATTGTAATTCAAGTCATTTTCCTAATATTTAGGACTTTGAAATCACCTAAATTTTTGCCTATAGTATCTTTCCTTATTAAACTAGGTACGAAGTCCTACTATTTAAGAGTTTAAAATCTATCAATATTTTACCTTATGTATTAATTGAAAATAAATTCATATACATTTAGGATGCTTAACGTGATTAGCAATTAATTTATATGAGATCATCACGAAGCACCATAGAGAAGATATAAAATTCATTCAAGACACTAAGCACGTAAAATTGTCTCAACAATAAATAATTAATTACGCATTTTAAAGACTTTTATTTTTATCATACAAAGTAAATAGTTCACGTACAAGTAAAGTCATATGTAATCACATAAAATTGCACAAGCATAAATGTGTGTACAATTAATGTGTGTTATTTGCTTTGTTAACCAATGAAAGAAGAAAGATATCATCGTTGGTGTCCTAATTTTAATAAAAATATATATTCAACTAATAGATGGAATTTATTCTTAACGAATTGTCATCATCTTTTTAATTATTTCAACAAATAATAATTTCTGATACTTCTATATCTTTAATTTTTTGTTGTAAAATATTAAGCCAACATTAGTAAATTTTAGATGTTATCACTTATCAAATTTTTTATGAGCTATAAGCCAACATCTTTATTCCCAAAAGACCAAAAGATTTAATTTTTAAATTTATTTTATTTGAAAAATCTTATAATTTGTTTGCTTACGTCATAAATATATCAATAATTTTCATCAAATATTCTCCCAGAAGTCCTCATAAATCACAATTATGTATCCGAGGACTTCTATGGCCAAGATTTCTTCGCAATCAACATTCGTCTTTTTAGTAGCTTATACTTTTTTTAACTTTTATTTTACAATCCAATCACATTATTTTATAATATTTTATATATTTTAAAATAGTATATTCATTAATATCGGGTACACGCAACGCGTACCTATAGTATCTTTCCTTACGAAGTCCTACTATTTAAGAGTTTAATATCTATCAATATTTTACCTTATGTACTAATTGAACTAAATCCATATATGTAACATTTAGGATGCAAATAATTTATATGAGATCATCACGAAGCACCATAGAGAAGATATAAAATTCATTCAAGACACTAAGCACGTAAAATTGTCTCAACAATAAATAAATAATTAACATTTTAAAGACTTTTATTTTTATCATACAAAATAAATAGTTCATGTACAATTAAAGTCATATGAAATCACATAAAACTACACAAACATATATATAACCACGAATGTCCTTAGCGAAATATCGTTCGCCGTTTTTTTAAAACCTTTTTTTACCCTTTTAATATAGAGTTCATACTGGACAAAATAATTATTTGATTATTTATTTTTAATATTTATGCCTTTTAAATTAATTTAATTTTGACTATTAAATCTTTTCTTATTTAAGTTAGGTAAAAACTCCTAATACATAGGAATCTAATATCTAGTAAGATTTTACTTATATATAAATATAAATTCTTTTCATATTTGAATTATTTTTTTTGTAAGAATTATAACTTAAGTTTTTTGAATCTTCCAAAACAATAGTCATTAAATGACCCTAGAAGTGTTTTGCCATAAAATAACAATTGTTATCCAAGTGAGAATAATATTTTGGACGAAAAACAAAAATGTGTGTATGTCAAAGAAATAAAAATATATACTATAGTAATTATTCTATTTACTTAAACGACGTAGTAGGTGGCTTTAAGCATTTGAAAAATGTTATGGATTTTTAAAAATAATTGCAACTCCATTATTTTGGTTATACCTTTTTAATTAAACAAGAAAATAATAAACTCTAGCCAATTTTTTTAATAGATTTGATCCGGAAATAAAAATATATAATTACAATAAATAGTCATTTGCATCTAAAGAAAAATAATAAATAATACACAATTACTACTTTATTATTTTAGCTAAAACTATTTTATTTACGGTAAATTCCAGCTAAGTTCTTACAGATTCAGGCCCCAAAAAATAAAATATATAATTGGATCAAATAGCCATTGTATTTGAAAAAAAGAATATTAAAAATACAAAGTTAGATAAAGTATGCATTGCATATTAAGATGAAGCAAGAAGAAATGCACAATTATATTCTAATAAATAAACAATTATATTAATGATTAAAAATATAACATCTGAAAGTTGATTTTAAATTTTCTTCACTTTCACGTGCCTAAAGTAGAGTGTATATATCCACGCACTTTACCACATCAATGTCCATGAGTAACAACTGTCAATTAGCCAACTTCGAGGTAACTAAGGCAATAATTTGTTTAGGGGTGTAACTAATTTCGTGCAAAGTATAGGAATTTTTTCAACATAAGCTTCTTATTTTTCGATAAAGAAAATTCCTCCAAAACGAAGAAAGAGTAGATTAATCAAAATGTAGTAGTTGAATAATATCTTTTGCAATAGTAATTTAGTCTTTTCTAATATGTTGGAAATAATTCATATGGCATTTCTTATTGATCATAGAAATATAACAATTGTATATTTGTCCTGAGAGTTTCTTTTTTAGTTCAAAGTTAGCTAATTAGGATCAATAACTTTTAGAAACTTACACTTTTGTTAATTTTAATTTTATAACTCTAGCACAAGTTTTAATAGATTATTTATAAAAAGAATTAAAATTTTTATTCATTGAAATATGGTACACGCGCAACACGCGTATCCTAAGATTAGTATATACAAAATATGAGTCAAAACTATTTGGTTAAGTGACCTTCTACATCCGCCCTTGACGTTCAAAGTTTAGTCTGTTGTGGGTTTTAATTAGCATTTTATATTACCCAAGTTTTCTTGATGTTCTTGTCTGCATTATTGCATATTAATGGACAAACCTTAACTAACACAATTGAAGGAACACATATCTACATGTCTTGTCTGCTTTACGATCTATATATCTCCCGTTGATATCCAATTACGGCAAAGTCGTCGAGCAAGAGCGGATTAAGAGTTTGAAGAAAAACAAATATTAAAGTCTCGTTCCTCAACAAAGTGTTCACTTCTTTTTCGTGAGATTTCAATTATCCCGTTACATATATCATCTTCGAGCGACAAACCATCAATAGTAATCATGGGAATTCAATATCAACTTCTCCAATTTCTGCTAATCATTCTAATACTCAACATGGGCAAACTCTCAACTTGTATAAACAGAGACTTCGTGAGAGATTATGTTCATTGCAATTCTCTTTCTTAATATGTTTCATGTTGGGAAAAGAAATTACCTCAATTTTACAAAGAATAGTGGAAAATACATTAAAGTACAAAAAGAAGTCATTTAAAAAGAAGAGAAGAGAGAGATGAATTTCATCTCACGGTTATCTGCCAAAAAATAGAAAGCGGAAAAAGAAAAATATGGCTTCGCCCGGACTCGAACCGGAGACCTTCAGTGTGTTAGACTGACGTGATAACCAACTACACCACGAAACCTGTTTGTCACAAGTTGTCCGTTTTGATTTTATGTAATCATCGCCTATAACCTTAAAATATTATATTTATGTGTTGCTTAATAATTGTGCTACTCTATTCCATTTAAGAAATAATTTAAACCATTTGAAATTATAATTTTAAATATACCATAGGGTTTGTGTAGCTACAAATTTTTTGAAACTTGTAGCCTTAAATGTCATACTGCATTCTACATTTATGTGGCAATAAAAACTTTTCGTAAATTGTAAAATTAATTGTTTCCAAATAAAATGTAGCATTCTTTTTAGAGTAGACTAAACTAGAAATTAGTGTCACATAAACTGAAACAGAATGATAGACAAAAAAAATGGAATGAAGAAAGAATTTAAAAAGGTAAAAGGTCTTCACTAGATTAGGACTATAAATTGCAGGAAGCATTCAAGAACATTTGAATGCAACTTTTTAGCAGCCACAACTACTACATTTATGTTTGTCTATTGACCAGCCACCATTTCTTTGTTTTGGATTGTAATTAGAAGTCAAATGGACATGGGGTCCATAATTGGAAAGAAGAAATTGGGTATATATCTCAATAATTCTTATTTATATAGAGGTGACGTGACACTTCTCGCAGGCTAAGATTTTTATTTATCCAGTACATGTTATTAGCTTTTTGCTATTTTTCTCTTCATTCCTTTCCTCCCATTTAATCTCTTTCATTTTTTGCATAAAGTTTCAGTCGTGTATTACTACAACAACAATACAATAAATGCAGTGTAATACTACAAATGGAGTTTGAGGAAGGTAGAATGTACGTAGACCTTACCTTATCTTGTGAGCGTAGAGAAACTGTTTCTAATAGACCCTTTTGTGTCTTAAGTACTAATTTTGAAACTAGTTTATATACATTGTTGACTTATACTAATTTATGGATTCAACAGTACAAAAAAAAGAAGAAGCATGCAGTTAACTGAGAAATTACATCCTTTATAGTTAAATGGAAATCAGACACAAAAGTGATTCACATCAGTTCAGTAACTATATTACTAATATAAAGGAAAATGCAGGTTCAGGACATTAAATATTTAGACTTAGATACATATATGTTAGCATGTTAAACAATTTTGAAACTCAAACTGCAAACTTGAACTTGAATCATCTTAATATATGTGCAAAAGACCACGGCTAAACTCATCCGAATCTCCCCTAACAGGCATTCCATGTCTGTCCAATCGACTAGAACCCGAATACATGCCTTTGCTAGTGAAGTTGGTTTAAAAATTAGAACCTTTTTGCAAGTTAGTTCCTTTTGAGTACCTCTTTGTTGAGTTTGACATATCATACTGAGGTCTTAGTTTTGGTGCACTCATTGACCGCGTCTTTGCCTTAGCTGCCGCGTCTTTAGATGAGGCCGAAAGAAGTTGTGGGCTATTATCAGCAGAGGAAAAACAACTTAGTTGGTCTGAATTCAAGCTAAGATAAGAGGAATAGAAGAGATTCCTATGTGTGGAAGTGATATGTGGTTTTCCACCATCTATTTCAAGGATTTTGCCAATATCTTCTTCGAGCTACTAATCATCAATAAGTATCATGGGAATTCAATATCCACTTCTCCAATTTCTGCTAATCATTCTAATACTCAACATGAGCAAACTCTCAACTTGTATAAACATTAAAGAAATCGTGTTAACAAGCACAGAGACTTAGTGAGAGATTATGATCATTGCAACTCTCTTTCTTAATATGTTTCATGTTGTCAAAAGAAATGACCTCAATTTTACAAAGAATAGCGGAAAGCTACAAAAAAAGTCATAAAAAAAATGAATTTCATCTCAACGGTTATCTGCCTAAAAATAGAAAGCGGAAAAAGAAAAATGTGGCTTCGCCCGGACTCGAACCGGAGACCTTCAGTGTGTTAGACTGACGTGATAACCAACTACACCACGAAACCTGTTTGTTACTTATTGTCCTTAGTTTCTAATGTACCGTGTTTACAATCTAAAATGTTATATTTATGTGTTATTTAGTAATTAGTACCCTTCATTCCAATTTAAGAAAGAAATAAAAGCCTTTGAAACTTATAATTGTAAACATATCATAGGGTTTTGTCTACACAACTTTTGAAACTAGTAACGATTTACATATGTGGCAATAAAAGCTTCTTGTGAAGGTAACATAGGAAGTGTAAAATTAATTGTGAAGATTGTTCTTCTCCACTAATTTTGCAGTAGTTGTCAAAAAGGATTAAAAAGTTGTCACACCTCCTTTTCTACCCCACAAAGATAAATATGTGTTATGGATTGTGGGTTAAAGAGTTTTTCCAATTAAAGTGATAATTTTTTGAAATAGGAATTATTTTATTTACAGAGTCGCCACTTGGAATTGATTTTTTGCCGGTATTCCAAGTCACCTTTTATTTGAATCCCTATTCAAAGGAAGGTTTGACTCTTTTATTATTGGTTTGCGAAAATAAAGTCCGGGTAAGGAATTCTATTGACTGGGGAGAAGGTGTAAGGCATTCCCCGAGTCCCGTAGTTCTAGTACGGTCACTTTATTGACTAGAATTTGGCTTGAATAAATTTTGGATAAACTGTGATTTATTGGTTACCATGTTTTATCTATTCTCTTTTAATTATTAAAATATAGAATTATATTTGAAACGAATCATGTGTGAATCCGTTTTATTTAGTGTGCTAAAATTATGTCACGTGTACATGTACACGGTTAATAACTTATTGAAACAATTTCATCTACAATAATCCCAAATCAATTATAAATCATAACTTATTCAACTTCTAAAAAATCAAATTAACTAACAGCATATTCACGTCATTGGTCAGTAAACAATTAACATTAGTAGTTGAAGCAAAATTCCATCAACATCCAGTAAACCCCTACAAACATGCGTTTGAAAGCTTAAACAAGCAGAAAGCTATTCATTAACTGGACAAACAATCAAACAACAAAGCTTGAGGTATTTAGTGGATTAAATACACATAATGGAATTGAAATGCACCTTGGAGAATTTCTTTTCCAAAATTGATTGAAAACCTTCAGCAAGCGAAAATGCAGAGGAACCGAAGCCCGACAAAGCGCCGGCACCGAAAACGAGAACAGGACCTTGACCCGAAAACTTCTAACTCGAATGAACTTTCAGAAAACTTCACTCGATCTATTCCATTTTGGTTAGGATCTCCTGAATTTCGGGGAGGAAAAGCTGTTGGTTTCAAAGCGATTTCATGCCTGTTTTTTGTTGGATTTTAGGCTGGAATTTTGGACTGGTTTTGGGACTGTTTTCATGGTGTTTATGCACTGGTTTTTCAGCGAAAAAGGCAGCAATTTGAGTTGCTATTTTCGAATGTTTTTGGGCCCTGTTTTGGTTGGATTTCGGGGATAAAAACGATGGTATTTTGGGGCTGATTTTCGGACTATTTTTGGACGTTTTTACAGCTTGCTTTGAGGTGGTTCAAGGGCTGGTTTATGGACAGTTTTCAGCTCATTTTTGGAGCTGAAATGGGGTGGCTTTGGAGGTCATTTTTTGGGTTTTTGACTGCCTTTTTCTTGCTTGTTCTTAGAGGAAGAAAAGGATTGAGCTCTCCCCTGTTTTGGGGCTCCTTTGGTCCATTTTTGATGAGGAAGAAAAGAGTTAGGGGTTGTGAGTGGGGGACAAAGTGTGGGGGACAAGCATGGGGGGCAAGCGTGAGGGACAAGGAAAAGTGGAGTGGGGACACGCGTGGGGGACAAAGAGTGGGGACACGCATGGGAAGATGGGAGCGAAAAATATTCAAGCACGATAAAAAATTAGGTGCTCACAGCATGCCCCTCTTTGCTTGGAAACATTAAAAGTTTTCAGGCAAAGATAAAGTGAGCCGTGTGACTAAGTTTTGACCATATCGTTATTCAAAAGAGGAAGAAAATTAAAGAAAAAGGTGCAACCGATTCCTGGTTTTGGACAACCTACATATCCCGGGTTATAAGGGAATCAGGTCGCGTGTAGTTCAAGAAAAATGATGGAGTGATGAGTTGGAGAGTCGAGTGAGGTTCCGTCGAGGCTCCTGTCCGTGGTCTTGCTATTACATCAAAATTGAAAGAAACTAAACAAGCCTTTCAACTATGAGTTACAAGATTCCTATCTATAAGTCTTTTGAAGCTTGATCTTGAATCTTGACTGGTTATTCATGCAAGATCTGATCTGAACTTTGATGCTTGCTAGCTGTAAGTGATAGTTTATTCTTCTACGGCTTCTTTTGAGCAAAACGGGAAATATGAAGCTCGTAACTTCAGTCATGTCTTGAGTAGTCCATATCCTTTCCATCTGCTTCTGCATTTGGATTCACTTCTTTTCCTTTTCTTTTCTTTATTCTGGATTGAGACTTTTTCTTTTGTTCATCTCGAACACTGTGCCTCGTGGTAAAACCTACTCAGACATCACAATAAACAAACGAACGAAATTTTTCTGCCCCAGTTTTCACTAGGAAAATTTCGTGAGTTATTGTAACAAAAATTCTAAACTACTTCTTTATTGAAAGAAATAAAAGAACATGAATGGTGTACCCTGCATTTAAGCTCAAATCAACTAGGGAATGAAGTATCCTATATTGGAGAACACAGCTAGGGATTAGTGTAACCTATACTGGTAAGGAGATCGGGGATTGGTGTACCCTATACTGAAAAGGAAATATAACCAGGGGTTGGTGCCATGTATTACTGAAAAGGAAATGTAACCAGGGGTTGGTGCCCTGTATTACTTGGGAAAAAAGAATGTTGAATCCCCTTGGTGAAAAAGTTCTACCTGGTTAAACTATGAAAAACAAATCTAGACAAAGAGTACTTCCACCTGGAACTATGAGCTGGATCCCCCTAGGCGAAAAGGTTCTACCTGGGTTAAGCTATGAAAAGCAAGCTTAGGCGAAAAGTACTTCTACCCAAAAATATGTGCTGGATCCCCCTAGGCGAAAAAGTTCTACCTAGGTTAAGCAACGAAAAACAACCTGGGCGAAAAGTACTTCTACCCGGAACTGTGAGCTGGATCCCCCTTGGCGAAAAAGTTCTACCTGGGTTAAGCTATGATTAAAAACCTGAGCGAAGAGTACTTCTACCCGCAAATATGAGCTGGATCCCCCTAGGCGAAATGGTTCTACCTGGGTTAAGCTATGTATAAAAACCTGAGCGAAGAGTACTTCTACCCGGAACTATGAGCTGCATCCCCCATGGCGAAAATGTTCTACCTGGGTTAAGCTACGAAAGACAGCCTGGGCAAA
Organism: Nicotiana tabacum; assembly: GCF_000715075.1. Lineage (NCBI taxonomy): Eukaryota > Viridiplantae > Streptophyta > Magnoliopsida > Solanales > Solanaceae > Nicotiana > Nicotiana tabacum. The sequence goes on along the minus strand of NC_134094.1, from coordinate 23,039,027 downwards.
AAGTACTTCTACCCGGAACTATGAGCTGGATCCCCCTAGGTGAAAAAGGTTCTACCTGGGTTAAGCTATGTAAAACAACCTGAGCGAAGAGTACTTCTACCCGCAAATATGAGCTGGATCCCCCTAGGCAAAATGGTTCTACCTGGGTTAAGCTATGTATAAAAACCTGAGCGAAGAGTACTTCTACCCGGAACTATGACCTGGATCCCCCTAGGCGAAACTGTTCTACCTGGTTTAAGCTACGAAAGACAGCCTGGGCAAAAAGTACTTCTACCCGGAACTATGAGCTGGATCCCCCTAGGTGAACAAGTTCTATCTGGGTTAAGCTATGTAAAACAGCCAGGGCGAAAAGTACTTCTACCCGAAAATATTAGCTGGATTCCCCTAGGCGAAAATGTTCTACCTGGGTTAAGCAACGAAAAACAGCCCGGGCGAAGAGTAATTCTACCCGGAACTTTGAGCTGGATCCCCCTAGGCGAAAAGGTTCTACATGGGTTAAACTACGAAAAACAACGTATGTGAAGAGTACTTCTACCCGAAACTATGAGCTGGATCCCCCTAGGTGAAAAGGTTCTACCTGGGTTAAGCTACAAAAAACAACTTGGGCGAAAAGTACTTCTATCCGGAACTATGAGCTGGATCCCCCTAGGCAAAAAGGTTCTACCTGGGTTAAGCTATGTAAAACAACCTGAGCGAAGAGTACTTCTACCCGGAACTATGAGTTGGATCGCCCTAGGCAAATGGTTCTACCTCGGATAAGCTACGTAAAACAACCTAAGTGAAAAGTACTTCTACCCGGAACTATGAGTTGTATCCCCCTAGGTGACAAGTTTCTACCCAAGTTAAACTACGAAAAGCAAACCTGGGCGAAGAGTACTTCTACTCGGAACTATGAGCTAGATCCCCCTAGGCGAAAAAGGTTTTACCTGGGTTAAGCTACGTAAAACAGCCTGGGCAAAAAGTACTTCTACCCGAAACTATGAGCTGGATCCCCCTAGGCAAAAAGGTTCTACCTGGGTTAAGCTACAAAAACCAATCCTGGGCGAATAGTATTTCTACCCGAAAACTATGAGCTGGATCCCCATAGGCGAAAAGGTTCTACCTAGGTTAAGCTACAAAAACCAATCCTGGGCGAATAGTACTTCTACCCGAAAATATGAGCTGGATCCCCCTAGGTGAAAAGGTTCTACCTGGGTTAAGCTACAAAAAATAACCTGAGCGAAGAGTACTTCTACCCGGAACTATGTGCTGCTAGGCAAAAAAGTTCTACCTGGGTTAAGCAACGAAAAACAACCTGGGCGAAAAGTACTTCTACCCGGAATATGAGTTGGATCCCCCTAGGCGAAAATGTTCTACCTGGGTTAAACTATGAAAGACAGCCTCGGCGAAGAGTACTTCTACTCGGAACTATGAGCTGGATCCCCCTAGGCGAAAAAGGTTCTACCTGGGTTAAGCTACGTAAAACAGCCTGAGTGAAAAGTACTTCTACCCGGAACTATGTGCTGGATCCCCCTAGGCGAAAAAGTTCTACCTGGGTTAAGCAACGTAAAACAACCTGAGCGAAGAGTACTTCTACCCGGAACCATGAGCTAGATCCCCTTAGGCAAAAAAAGTTCTACCTGGGTTAAGCTACAAAAAACATCTTGGGCGAAAAGTACTTCTACCCGGAACTGTGAGCTGGATCCCCTTAGGCGAAAAGGTTCTACCTGGGTTAAGCTACGAAAAAAAATAACCTGGGCGAAGAGTACTTCTACCCGGAACTATTAGCTGGATCCCCCTAGGCGAAATATTTCTACCTGGGTTAAGCTACGAAAATGATCTGTATAAACATTAGTGATGCATGCTGAAAATAAAAAAAAATGGAGATTTTGCGAAAACTTACCTTTGGTGACATTCGTCCTTTAGGAATCGACATTCTGCACTGCTTTGTTCCTACTGCAAACAAAGAAAAAATGTAAGTTTTAAAAAGTGGTGGTCGATTTGTGGCCTTGATGTCTTTGGCAGCTTGGCTTTGTGCCCATCTTCTTTTGATGATGATTTCAACCTGCCACTAGATGTTTCCTGAATACCACTAGCATGTCTGGCCCCAGAGAGCCTTTGACTTTTCAAACTTTTACATGACGGTTGGTCGCGTGAGACTTAACCTTTTGAACTTTGTTTTGCTTTTGTGGCATTTCACTTTCGACTTCTTTCCTCCAACACTTACAATTTCAGAGAATTGGGGAACCTTTAGCTTTTCAAACTTTGCCAAAACGGTTATCCACTTGGGACCTTTTCAACTTTATTTGCCCTTGTAGGCACTTTTAATTTGATTTCTTCCTTTCGAGAGTTTTTGATTTCAAAGCATCAGCCACAAAGTCCAGTCGGGGTTGACTTGATGCCCCTGCCGAGTCTGGGTGCCTTTTTTGCATAATAGCTTGTATCAAACGAGAGTCCAGTAAATCAGTCTTGCTATCCCTTCTTTGCCTTAGTTTCAAAATAGAGTTAGACCAAAAGGGATTCAAGAAAAAACAAACAGTAGAATGTAGAATGAATTTAGACAAGAGGTATTCTTTTCGGGGAAAGGAAAGAAGGACTTATCTGGAGTACATGCAGATTTCAATGAACATGACATACTTTTTGGACTGGATGCATGATCTGTGTAAACTGTCTGACTCTCAGAAATTCATCATAACTTTTGCCTTGAAACCGAGAAACAATGCCCAAGACTGTCAATACCAATGGCTGTGAAGATCCTCTTTTCGATCAGTAGTGCCCTTTGCGGGTTTTCACCAGCTAATCTCTCTCATTTCTCTTCTCATCATCGCCTTATAGTGCCCTTTGCGGGTTTTCACTAACAAGACTCTCTTATTTTTATTTTCTCTGCTCTGCAACGCCCTACAATGGCCGTGAGGATTTTCACCAATAAGACTCTCTTATTTTATTTCTCTCATTTGGTTGTATCAGATCCAAGTAACTGTATCCTCCAATTCTTGAACATTCTCGTTGATTGAACGGAAGGACTTGAAAGAATTTGGGTAAAAAAGATTTGGATTGAATTACAACTTTGGAACCTTTAAAGCGAAACCATCTTCGACCATCTGTAACAACTGCCCTAGTTTCATTTTCTTTTCTTTTTTTTTTTTTTTTGGAAATGTTGATTTTTTTTTATTTTGGTGTGACTGAACACCAGAGAGAGGCTGCCTATGTATCATTTCGGAATCAAGTCGAACATAGTTCAATGTAACATGAACTATATTTTTTTTTCTTTTGTCTTTTTATCTGTTTTGTTTTCTTTCTCTTTCCTTTTCCTTTTTTCTTCTTTTTTTTTTCTTTTCAATAACTCCTTCAAGTTCCAAAGAGGGTAATCAAAGAAAGGTAACCGGCTCAAAGGGTTGGCAAAAAGGGTTAATGGTGTTTGGGTAGCGAGAATGAAAGCTTTCGTCATCACAATCAAAGAGCATTAAAGGTGCGTGAAGGGTCAAACATAGTACCTTTTTGACTGCATCAATTTGGAGCCAATTTCCTTTAGCTTCTTCATGATGCGGGAGGATACATCTCAGAACGAGTTGCCCCATTTAAAATTTTTCGGCCTGCACTTTCTTGTTGTAGGCACTAGCCATTCTTTGTTGGTACAATTGCCCGTGGCAAATTGCGGACAATCATTTTTCATCCATCAGTGTCAATTATTTCAATCGGTTCTTGACCCAATCTTTATCCTCAATCCCGGCTTCAACAATGATCCGAAGAGAGGGAATCTCAACTTCGTTCCAATTTTCTATTTATTTTCTTGCAAGCCTTGTCTTCAAAATATTTTGTTTCTTGATCTATTATTTCGGGGTCTGACAATGTTTTAGGATTTGGGCATGAAGTCCGCAAGCATGTCATATCATTAAAATCTGCATTAACAGAACTAAAAAGAGAATAAAAAAAGTGACAAGATTAAGAAAAGAAATATTCTCCGACAATGAAATATTAATTTTATTTGATTTTTTTTTAAAAAAAGTTTTTAAGATAGGAGGGTTTACATCAGAAAGCAAAGCGGTGAAGTAAAAATATTCGGATTAGATCCTGAAATAATTCGGACGCAGAAAAGATAGCAAGACCGGCTACCAAGACTCCCATATGACAAAGAACTTTTCAGGTTTGGCGCCCGTTTTTAGGTTTCTCTTCTGTCTCGGCAATGGCTGCAATGGCCTTCAGTGCCAGATCAAATTCCTCATCTTCATAGATCATTCCGATTACTAGCCCATTGGTGTGAGTAGGCAGAGAATTGTTCATCATATTAGGGGCCTCTTCATCCCTAAGCACTATTTTCTTGACATTGATGAGGTCTTCCACCGCTCTCTTAAGAGTCTAACAGTCTTCTGTATCATGTCTGATTGCTCCAGAGTGGTATTCACATCTAGCATTAGCCTGGTGCGAATGAGACTCAGGGTTTGGCCGGTTCGGGGCTACTGGCCACAGTAGACCTAGCCTGACTAGCTTTTGGAACAAGATCAAGTATGATTCACCAACAGGGGTAATCCATCTCGGGAGGCTCTCTATTTTTTTCTTTTTCCTTTTTTTTTCTTTTTTTTTTTCATATCTTGATTTTTTTCTCTTTTTGTTGTTTTTCGCTCTTTGTATTTCTCTGTTATTTTTTGTCACTCTTTCTCTTTTTTTTTTCACTCAATATTTTTTCGATTTTTTTTTTACTCAATTTATTTATGGCTATGATCGAATCCGATTGGGATTGCCTACGTATCATGACGCCGCATGAATCAGATCATTACGTAGTTCAGGAATACCGGGAACAAAGTACATAAGCTAGTTTTTTTTAACTCATATACAAATAATCACAAATTTGTTTTTTTTTGCTTTTTTTTGGAATCTTCGAAAAAAATACTTTTTAAAAAAGAAAGAAAATATTTTGAATTTTTTTTTTGTAAATTTAAATAGACAAAAAAATATTTTTTTGGATTTTGAATTTTGGGAGAAAGACTTTTTTTTAAAAAAAAAAAATATATTTTTGGAATTTTGGATTTTACGTCTCAAAGAAAGACTTCAAAAGAAGGAATTAAACAAATTTTTTTTTGGATGTTTTTTAAAATTGGGGTCGGAACCGATGAGGTTTGTCTACGTATCTCACATCCGGTGAGAATCAGACCCGCGTAGTTCGGTGGATCAGAAATAAAATAGATAAACTAACTCTTTTTCATGTACAATTAATCCGACAAAATTTCCTAGCAAAAAAAATATTTTTAATTTTTTTTGATTGTTTTTTATTTTTTTGGAATTGGTGAAAGAAAAACTTCTAAAGAAGAAAAAAAATATTTTTGAATTTTGAATTTATTTTTTTAAAATTTCAAAAGAAAGAAAATATTTTTTTTTGGATTTTGGGATAAAGACTTTTTTAAAAAAAAAGGAAGAAAAAAAAATATTTTTAGATTTTTGGTCTAAAAAAAAAAAAAGAAACTTCTAAAGAAGTAATTAAAGAAAAATATCTTTTTGGATTTTTAAAAATTGGGGGCCTGAACCGATGAAGTTTGCCTACGTATCTCACATCCGGTGAGAATCAGACCCGCGTAGTTCGGTTAAAATTGACTATGTACTTCTTCCCTTTTTTTTTAATATGAAAATTAATCTTTAAGAACCATATGCACTAAACCACATCATTTTTTCTCTCTTCGTTCAACCGATATATGCTAAAGTCGGTCGACAGGCAAGCCTCTCAAATAATACAACAAGTAGCACATAACATGACATAATGGTCTCCACAAGGTACCTGTCTTATAACAGAACTTGGCCCATGAGTCGAGCGCTGCTAAGTCAAATGCACATGATGTAAATAAAGCGTAGCCTACTAGGGATATTCATTGCTTGTGGCTTGTTCTTCTATGTTTGTAAATCCTAAAGGAGATGGTATCTAGACCTGGCTTACTCGGGCGGACAACCCGAGCCGAGGAGCGTCAAGCATTACCAGTAGTAGAACAGCACTGGCTAGCTAACAGCTCTCCCGCCTAAACATGTGTGACTAAATCCTTCACCAGAAGCTGGTAGGCTAACTGGCTTTATCTCAAGACAGAAATTTTTTGATGCGGGTAAGCAAACACAACATAACTAATTATCAGAAGACTCAGTGGGATGCAAGAGAGGATACAATCTATATGTACAGTTCAACAATATCAAGAGAGTAAAAAGTGGACAAGTAGCACATTAGTCCCAAATAAATCACAATATATACAAAAATTAATAAAGCCAGATAAAGTCAATGTACAAGCTCGAATTCTTGAACTCCCCAGCAGAGTCGCCATAGCTGTCACACCTCCTTTTCTACCCCCACAAAGATAAATATGTGTTATGGATTGTGGGTTAAAGAGTTTTTCCAATTAAAGTGATAATTTTTTGAAATAAGGATTATTTTATTTACAGAGTCGCCACTTGGAATTGACTTTTTGCCGGTGTTCCAAGTCACCTTTTATTTGAATCCCTAGTCAAAGGAAGGTTTGACTCTTTTATTATTGATCTGCGAAAACAAAGTCCTGGTAAGGAATTCTATTGACCGGAGAGAAGGTGTAAGGCATTTTCCGAGTCCCGTAGTTCTAGCACGGTCGCTTTATTGACTAGAATTTGGCTTGAATAAATTTTGGATAAACTGTGATTTATTGGTTACCATATTTTATCTATTCTCTTTTAATTATTAAAATATGGAATTATATTTGAAACGAATCATGTGTGAATCCGTTTTATTTAATGTGCTAAAATCATGTCACGTGTACATGTACACGATTAATAACTTATTGAAATAATCTCATCTACAATAATCCCAAATCAATTATAAATCATAACTTATTCAACTTCTAAAAAATCAAATTAACTAACAACATATTCACGTCATTGGTCAGTAAACAATTAACATTAGTAGTTGAAGCAAAATTCCATCAACATCCAGTAAACCCCTACAAACATGCGTTTGAAAGCTTAAACAAGCAGAAAGCTATTCATTAACTGGACAAACAATCAAACAACAAAGCTTGAGGTATTTAGTGGATTAAATACACATAATGGAATTGAAATGCACCTTGGAGAATTTCTTTTCCAAAATTGATTGAAAACCTTCAGCAAGCGAAAATGCAGAGGAACCGAAGCCCGACAAAGCGCCGGCACCGGAAACGAGAACAGGACCTTGACCCGAAAACTTCTAACTCGAATGAACTTTCAGAAAACTTCACTCGATCTATTCCATTTTGGTTAGGATCTCCTGAATTTCGGGGAGGAAAAACTGTTGGTTTCAAAGCGATTTCATGCCTGTTTTTTGTTGGATTTTAGGCTGGAATTTTGGACTGGTTTTGGGACTATTTTCATGGTGTTTATGCACTGGTTTTTCAGCGAAAAAGGCAGCAATTTGAGTTGCTATTTTCGAATGTTTTTGGGCCCTGTTTTGGTTGGATTTCGGGGATAAAAACGATGGTATTTTGGGGCTGATTTTCAAACTATTTTTGGACGTTTTTACAGCTCCCTTTGAGGTGGTTCAAGGGCTGGTTTATGGATAGTTTTCAGCTCGTTTTTGGAGCTGAAATGGGGTGGCTTTGGAGGTCATTTTTTGGGTTTTTGACTGCCTTTTTCTTGCTTGTTCTTAGAGGAAGAAAAGGATTGAGCTCTCCCCTCTTTTGGGGCTCCTTTGGTCCGTTTTTGATGAGGAAGAAAAGAGTTAGGGGTTGTGAGTGGGGGACAAAGTGTGGGGGACAAGCATGGGGGGCAAGCGTGGGGGACAAGGAAAAGTGGAGTGGGGACACGCGTGAGGAATAAAGAGTGGGAGCGAAAAATATTCAAGCACGGTAAAAAATTAGGTGCTCACAAAAGTCATGAATGAGTTGACAATAAAGAGGAGTGTAATGAGATCGGCGAAGAAACACAAAGAAACGATCATTTGAACCCAATGGCATAGCCAGTAAATTTAAAATATTAAGAGTGTTATAACTGAGATTTAAACTTACAATATGAAGCAATCTTTGAACCATTTTTACCCCTATACACAAGAAGTCTCCCTTGTGTTAACGGGATTAAACTATTTATATATTCAAATAATTCGGGTCTATACAGAGGTGAAGTGACACTTTACCTAGGCCATGATTCTTATTTATCTTGTACGTGTTATTAGATTTCTGCCCTTTTTCTCTTCATCCCTGTCCTCCCATTTAATCTTTTTCAGTTTTTGCATAAAGTTTCAGTTGTGTATTACAAAAAAAAATAAAAATAAAAATTAAAACTCAGTGTAATCTCACAAATGAGGTTTGAGAAGTGTAGAGTGTAAGCAGATCTTATCCTTACCTTGTGAGGGTAGAGAAGTTGTATCCGATAGACCCTTTGCGTATTAAGTACTAATTTTGAAACTATTTGAGATACATTGTTGACTTGTACAAATTTATGGATTCAAAAGTAAACAAAGCATGCAGTTGACTGAGAGACTACATCCTTTGAGCAGCCGTTTGGCAGGAGGTATAAGAATAGTGCTGAATAGAGTATGTTAGCAATGCCGGTATTACTAATGCTGGAATTAGTTATGCTGACATTAGTTATGCTGAGATTATTTCTTACCTGCTGTTAGGTTTGTTGTATTAAAGCATTGCATAATTTCTACAAAATTTAGTATTTTCAAAAATACCCTCCACCTTCTTTAACTTTGTACACTTTGAGGGATTTGAGGGGCAATTATATCTTTAACCATGCTTATGCAAGTATTAAAAACTCTTGCATTGCTAATACCATAGCTGTGCTATGTATTAGTTATATATAGGATAATACCAAATAGGATAATACTTGTACTGTTACACATATAGTTAAAAAAATATACCAAACAAGGGATTAGTAATGCATAAAGCTAAAGGTTGCATTATTTTTTCTAATATCTCCTAACAAACGACCCCTTATAGTTAAATCAAAACCAGACACAAAGTGATTCACATCAGTTCAGTAAATATATTTCTAATACAAAGGAAAATGCAGGTTCAGGTCATTAAACATTTGGACTTAGATACATATATGTTAGCATGTTAAACAATTTTGAAACTCAAACTGCAAACTTGAACTTGAATCATCTTAATACATGTGCAAAAAACCACGGCTAAACTCATCCGAATCTCCTCTAACAGGCATTCCATGTCTGTCCAATTGACCAGAACCCGGATACACGCCTTTGCTAGTGAAGTTGGTACAATAAGTAGAACCATTTTGCAAGTTAGATCTTGAGTACCTCTTATCATACTGAGGTCTTAGTTTTGGTGCACTCATAGACCGCGTCTTTGCCTTAGCTGCCTCGGTATAAGACATGTAGTTTGGATGATTACTCGAGTAGCTTCTTGTACCATCGGTACTCTTAGTTGGCGTAAATGGCCCTCTCCTCGAACAAGCACATTTCGATGATACTGAGTGAAGTTGTGGGCTATTGTCAGCAGAGGAGAAACAGGTTTCATCCAAGCTGTAACTTAATTGGTCTGAATTTAAGCTAAGATCAGAGGAATAGAAGAGATTCTTCTGTGTGGAAGTGATATATGGTCTTCCATTATCTATTTCAAGGATCTTGCCAATATCATCAATTGAGCCACTTCTTGCAAAAGAGCCTTGTTTTTTATCCATTCTGCAGCTTATATGGTTTGAAGAATTCCTCTGCATTAATACCATTTTATGTTAGGCATAAATTTATGCAAATAGATAATGGGGAAAACGTCCAAATTTACCTCTATAGCATGTGAAACACAATAGCATACCTAGTATATTCCAACAATGTTGAGTATGAGAGGGTAATGTGTACGCATACCTTGCTCCTACCTTGCAGAGTTAGAGAGATTGTTTCCGATAGACCCTCGACTTAGGAGAAGCAATTCACATCAGGTCTCTAGCATATGCAATATTTTAATTTTATCTGCCGTTATATGGGTTCGAGCTGTGGAAACAACCTCTTGCAGAAATGCAGGGTAAGACTGCGTACAATAGACCCTTGTGGTCCGGCCCTTCTCCGGACCCCGTGCATGACGGGAGTTTAGTGCACCGAACTGTTTTTTTTTTTTTTCCATATCCTTGTCATTAGCAAGTCGTCTCATACTTGCCCATGACCGTAACATGGCTCTATCATGGATTGGTTGTATTCCACATGTATGGAAAAAGGTCCAAACTTATCTCACTAATCATCACTCTAGTCTAAAGTTATCTTCCATTATATTTCAGGTTGGAATTCCGTAAAGATTAAGGATAAATACGAGGCGATTTGCCAACAAGAACAGTATGAACGACATCAAAGTATAACGGAAGAAAAAGAGAGATATTTTCGACTGTTTTCCCTAGATAATGAGTTTCCTGAAGCATAAAATATCCGGCCAATACCTTGAGCATAAACATTTGATCATTCTTCATGCTCTTTGCACGACTAACATGCTCGAATTTATCAGGAGTTGCAGGTCCCTATACATCAAGATTCAGAAATACAATTATTAAACCAGGACAAAATCTTTGCAAAACTAAAAATTTACCTTAATTAGTTGACAATTACTACAACTTATTACTAATTAGCATATTTCAAGCTTCATTTCAAATTTGAAAATGGTGGGAAGGTGATATTTCACTTACATGATCAAGAAATTGAATAAAATTGGCGCTAAAATGAGGCGATTCTGAAACCTGAGATCGTCCAACACGAGCTCTCGACTGAGCTCTTATTAGTGCTTGCATACGCCGTAACATATCAACAGTTTGCTTCCTCACAATATGACCTCTTACTAATGCCTGAAGCTTCACAAGTCCCTTCAGTGCTCTTAATGCTCTCCTGGACTTCAAATTTACCCAAAAATCGAAACAATTAGTAAACTAGTAATACGATCAAGTGCCATTACTGTGGTCTGCGGAGGCACATACATGATTCAGAGTCAGAAAGTTCAGAATGAGTGTGATTTTATTATTTGTACAAACTTTAATGTTTTCTATATACACGTACATGTAGTTTGAATAAAAAGGCGAAAACAATGAGTTTAGTTATACATACAAAAACTATTTTAGGTCCGCCCCTGCTTAGGAGACTTAGTGTAATATGATATCAAGTGACATTAAATTTAGGTATTAGGTTGTCGTATCAAGAGAAAATAATAAGTTCCATTAAGAAATTGAGTTGTCTTGGGTTTAGTTAAAACATAAAAAAATTGTTCTACGCTGCATGTAGCCGACCTTAACTGTTTGGGACTGAGACCTAGTTGTTATTTTTATAGATGAATGATTTTCTATGGAACTTGGAATAAAAAGAACGAAATTTTTTCAAAAGTGATAGGCCCCCTAATCATTCATTTTCACACTTATCTAAAGTCTAAGTTTGACGGTTTCGGAAAATTAGGACAGATGACCATTAACCAAACCTTGACCAATGTCTTTGTATTACATTAAGTTGGGACATATACTTATAGGTAATTCTTATATTCAAATTCAGCAAAGTGATTCTTATATTCAAATTCAGCAAAGTGGTCCATTAAAACTTTCTCCGGATCAATACTAAATATTTATATCAAATCAATGAATATATACGATTTGTTTTTAAATATATTTTTATTACTTATCATGGCTAATTACTAAATACTTATCTTAATTTATTACTTAACTATATATTAATGGAATTTGATATAAACATCTGATAAGGATGAATTTTTCGATGCTTATTCTGTACTTTTGATCAAACTAAACAACTTTTCTTTTTCTCTTTGTTTCTGATTCTTTTTCTATGATAAGTTTAAAAGCAACAAAAGAGTACCCATTGCCAAATTCGGGTAACATTAACCTAGCGTTTGACCATAGATTCCTAAATTTATTTTGAAAAATCTGTTTTGGGTGAAATTTGGCTTGAAAATGAAAATGTGTTTTAACATACGTTTTCAAAATATATTTCCCAAATTTATTTTGGAAAAACATGTGTATTATTAGGGATTTGGCCCAAAACCAGTTATTGGGATTTGGGATTTTGTCAAAATATAGGCAAAATCTATGGCCAAACATGTATTTGCCAAATAAAACCCAAATTTATTTTGGCAAAATCTATGACCAAACGGGTACTAAATATGGTCATCAAAAACAGTCCCGTGTGAGCTTTCTATAGCCTGTAGCAGTACTTCCCAAATTTCATAAATGCTTCACACGTAAAAATTTACTTGAACTTGGTGTTTACACCAAATGAATAATATAATTATTTTATATAATTTAATATAAATACTGAGTGCTGAAAGTATTAAATTTTATATATTCCCAGTACCAAATTTCTATCTTCTAACTAAAACATAATTACACTTATTACCCAAAATTTATTTACACCTTCAGTGTATATGAGTTAACTCTACAAGAAAAGGCTAATAACTCCCTCTTGTTATGACTATACATATATTTCTCGAAGTACAAAGATCAATGAATGAAACTCCAAAACTCTGCAGTTTGCACCGACGACAAAAGTTTCTAGTTTTGGATATTTAGGTCCACACGGGTCCAAACTAGTCTACTTTCCTCTTCTCTACTGTATACATTTCACACCAGAAACCTACCCCTACCCACCCCCGTGGGCCTACCCCTACAGCCCAACTCCCAAAAAGAATTTTAAGAAAAGAATTTTTTGGAATTTAAACTCTAATCTCTCATGGTTTTTGTTTTATTTCATTGACTGTCAATTCACTCTGGCCCCATTAACATTATGTGTCTGTTAAATCCATTAATTGTTACATTAAAATATTAGTCGTAAGAGGAGACTTCTTGCCGTAAATTTGGATTTAGCCGGACACCAACGGTTATATTGAACATTGACAAAAAGAAAGGTAATCGTCCCTTTCATGAAGACTAGTAAAATTCCAATTTCTTTGTCTAGTAACAAAACCTTCTACACCTTTTTCACCGTTCACAAATTACGAGAAATTATTCCTATCAAGAATATTGGTGGAATTCACAAAATGGAAAAGAAAAAAAAAGAGTGGATTACCCCTCCATTTTATTTTATGTGAAAATGTTCAAAATGTGTTTTATTTTATTTATTATTTTTATTTAAAATATATATATATATATATATATATATATATATATATATATATATATATATATAATATATATATATATATATATATATATAAAAATTTTTTGACAAAAATATAATAAGAAAAAATAGCTAATTTGACATGAAATGAGACAAAGAGAGTACTATATAACTAACCAGATAAGCTCGGAAATATGATTGTATCACGACGGCAGGCCATTCTTCACGATTAAAACCGACACCGTTCCACGTCGTCACCGCTGTTGTACCACCGTTACTAGCTGTCAGCTCCACCACCTCTTCTACCGTGACGGGGCTGTTGGTGGGGTCCACTGCACAAAGGCATATGTAGCATATAGTATAATTTAACTGAACTAGTGTTTACGTAGAGATATATGCTTTTTTTGTTCCAATTTATGCGGGTTTATGATATGTGGTTTTACAAGTATAAAAACATTACATTAAAAGTAAAATAAAAAAAATCTAATGTTACATTATCTCCAAGTATATATAAAAATGTCACGTCTTTTCTGAACTCATAATTGTAAGAACGTACGAAGATTGAACTTACTAAATTTAAATCCTGAATCCATCTCCGTTATTACTACGTCATTTCTACCGTGAACTGACGTAGAGACACCGTAGTGATGTGATCTATCAGGGTGGTGATCATGGTGGCGCTGTTGAAAATCCTTATCTCTGTAGGATTTAACGTCACTCCATTTCTTTTGTAGTGATGAAAAAGAAGAAGAAGAAGAGTCAGTTTTCCTGAAAATGAAGAGTGCTTTGAACCATTTGGATGCTTTGCCCATATTGTTTAAAATTAAAGATGAAAATTTAAAGAGGTTTATCACATAAGGGGACTAAAGTAAGAAAGGGAGGGAAAGAAGAAGAAGAAGGAGAGTGGTTGGGAATGAGAGAAGATTTGTGAAAGTTTTGAGAAGTCAAATGTAATGTGCTATCCCGTAGGACATTGGGATAATATGTATGACTTCTTCTTCTTTAGATCACTAAAACTTTATATATTTTGCCCATTAAAAAAACACTACTTATGTAGAGGATATATATTTATATTTGTGGTGTATTTTAACGTATTATATTTTTGAGGTTTCTAATGGTATTTCTTATGGATTATATGTAGTTATAGATGACTTGATAGAGTAAATATTTATATTATGATCATCATACGGAATTTTATGTTATACCAGTCGTATTAGTATTATTCTCGAATTTTCTTATTTTTTGATTCCTATTACTATATGTTGTTTCTTTTGCTTCGATTACTTTATTATCTTGTTGTTGTTACTGCTTCTTTTTTATGGCTTCTCCACTATTGTATTTTTTTCCCAAAACTATTGTGATTATGCTATAATTTCCTTGAGTTGTAGGTCTATCAGAAACAACTTCTCTACTTTCACAGAGTAGGGGTAAGGTCTGTGTACATACTAACCTCCCCAGATTCATTTGTTGATTACACTGGGTATATTGTTATTGTTGTTGTTAGCGTATAGAAATTTAAACTCTAAGAGGTTGTTTGGTTCACAAACAAGTTATACAGGGATTATCACGTGGAAATTAATAATCATTAAATTATATAGTGTATATGCATTTCTTGTTGCATGTTTGGTTTGTCATATTTCAAATTAGATATTGTTTACCCTAAAAAATGGATAACAATTGAATTTATATGTGATTTTAAGGATATGTGGATTAATTCAATATAAGTGATTAATGACGTTAGATTAAAAAAATGAAAGACATAATAAATGACAAAATCAATGATAAGGGTGATTCCGAGCTCGGTTAATGGCTCAATGAGGAACCTACCTTCGATTCCAAGCTTGCACTTATGAAGAACTTAAGAACAAAAATAAGAACTTTGAACAACAAAGAGATTGAAATAAACTACCTTGATATGCATGTTATCATGTTTGTCATGAATAATAAGCTCCTCCTTTATATAGTAGGGAAGTTTTGCCCCAAGTACAATTCTAAGAAAGGTAAAAATCTTCTATTTTGCTAATCACTGATTTTCTGCCGATACAGGCCGAGATTCATGTCGTGATATCTGGTTGGGCACGGACATCACGCCCCTTTGTTAGTAGTGTGTAGTTGTTTGATAATGCTCTCCGAAGTCGCGATCCTCGAACCGGACCCGGAGGACATGGCCCCGATACCCCCGATACCCCCGAGGGCAGGTGTTTTGCCCGAGCCCCGATACGAGAGGCTCCTCGCTCTGACTCTGATTCATTACGGTCACGTTCCTGCTCCGTGTGCCTCATAGAGAAATCGGGGTATTCAGTGGGCTCGGTTTTACCCATATACAGATAGTCCCCTTGTCTCTCAGAGTAGGCTTTCTGAAACGATGGGAAACGACAGATGACTCCAGTTCCTTCCTTCGTAAGTTACGACGAGGAAGTCAAAACATCCTATTAGTCGCGTCGTTCTGACTTCGGACACGTGTCGCTCACCGACAGGTTACCCCCGAATGTGAAGCGTCGACTGTTTCCCTATAAAATCTTCCTCCTTTTGTCCTTTTTCTACTTTTCGACTAAATCACTACCTTCGAGCTTTCCAGTCATCATCAAACCTTCTTCAACCCTTCATATCTTCATCCTTGTTCTTCAATTTCTATAGTAATCTCCGGATTTTTTCCCAGATTTTCTTCAAATCTTCATACTCTGTTCTTTATCTTCAAAACCCGTTTTCCAAAACTTTGCTTTCTTTCCTCAAATTTCAAACACTCCCCCAGATGACAATGGCCAAAACATCAAAAATCGTTCCTCAACAAGTAGTCTCTTCATCTTCTCAACCGACCGCTGGTACTGAAGCGGTTGCCCCTGAGGTGGTAGCCCTCAAAACGGCTTCCCCCGTTGTGGCTACTAACGAACCGGCCACCAAGCCTCCCTTGTCAACGTTCATTCCCGGGGGCTTCTCAATTGCAGATGACTTTAAAGTCGAGAATCCCTCGCGTAAACAGGACCGTGGAAAAAGAGTCTCGAGGTACATATGTTTTGTGACTGATGATGTTCTTCCCATAGTTCGTAAGGACTGCAATTGGGAAGGCAAGAACATAGTAGTCCCCCGGCATGAGGACATTGTTACTACCCATGTGGAGGGATACTTAAGTGTTTACACTTATCCCTTCACACTGGTCCCGATAGACCCGATCATTCTAGACTTTTGCAAGAGGTACGAGGCACGTCTCGAGCAAATCCACCCATCGTTGTGAAGGATCGTGACCCTCTTCCGCTACTTCATGAACAAGACTGAATATCGTCAGTTCATGATTGACCACCTGCTTCGATTATACAGTCCCCGGATGTTCCGAGGGGGACTGATCAAGCTTACTCTCCGGGCCAGCAAGGCCTCCTTTTTGAGTATCGATGAAGACCGAGACCGGGGCTGGCAGAGATGATTTGTCCGAGTGAAAAACGAGAATATTATCCCCTCGGAATACATGCCATTCCCTAAGAAGTGGAATGTATCTCGTAAGTGCAATTCTCTCTTTAAACATCAAAATTCTTTTTCTTCAATTTCTATCTTCTCATTCATGCTTATGGTTGTACAGTTGTCACCCGGGTTCCAAATGCGGTTCCCCGATTAAAGGAGTGGATCGAGGGCATATGTACTTAGATATCGTACTTCGAGCGCACATGGTGCGAAATTTCGAAGGGCCGATGAGAGGCCCGTTCTCATGGTGAGGCCTCTTTTTGAGTATCCAATACTTTGCTTCCACCTTTTATTATACTAAGTCCTCTTCCCTTTTTGTTATTGAAGGTTTGCCTAAGACCACCAAACTTAGGACCTCGGAAGGGGATGAGGATGTGTCTCCGCCCGTTGGTCCCTCCGTTGCTTCCACAGAGGGAAAAAAGAAGAGGAAGAGAAAACCATCGGGCTCCGAGGTGAAGAAGCCAAAGAAATAGGTGCTCCACAAGCCTAGGAGGGGCTCCAGCTCCCCGGTGCTGGACTCTGACTCTCTCCTCTGCCTCAGGGACGAGTCAGAGGATGAATCTATTTTTGTTACCCACGAGACAACCTATCCCGGGGACTCGGATGCATCCGAGAGGGAGACTCGTGAGATCGACCCCCCTCAAACTCAAAAGGCCGATGTGGATACCCGGGGTGAAACTTCCCAAGATGCCTGCTCCGCTCCAAAGGAAGCGCCCGACATAATCAAGATCTCGGGGTCACCCTCCTACACTGATTCCATGCTCGAGGAGGCCCAAGCGATAAAGGAGAAGTCCAACGAGGGGGTCCATGGTGTGGAAGATCCCCTTCACTTCTTTTTCGACGGTGTGGACTCGACTGATTTGGAAGACTTCTCTGGGATGGGAGACCTGAATGTTCCGAAGAAGGACACATCCTTGAAAGCAGGTAGGCCAAGCTCGAGCTAGAAATTGATCGATCAGTTCCCTGCTCCGAGTGTGGACTCCGGGCACAAGAGATTGATTATACTGACTGTCCTGGAGGATTCCCGGGTTTTGTCCGCTCCTGTGGGGGTAGCTAGCTACCTCCGGTGCCTGGTGACCGAGGAGGATTAGGAAAAAATGAATGAGGTAAGCGTGCCATGCCTCTTTAATGAGGCATTAGGCGCTGAACCGGGTAAGACATTGTTTCTTTCCATTGATCTATTGTTATCTTTGTTTGATATTTCTCACGTTTTTCATCCCTTTCGCAAGCCGATGTTGAAGCAGCCGAGACCCGCCTGAAGACTACTACTGAGTATGTGAGGCGGCTATCCCGAAGGGAGACCCTCGAAGAAATACATGCCCAAGGCTTCGACCAATCTGCCGTGATCGAGGAGGCAAAAAGACTCGAGGTCGAGGCCAAGAAGCTAGCTGAACCCCGAGGTGAAGAGGACTCTGAAGAATCTGAAGGCCCCGACTATTCTGGTGACGAGTCGGCTGCCGGTAAAGACCAGGTGTAGACGCCTTAGGATTTTCTTTTATTTTTGTATCCTGTACATATATTTTGTTGAGGCCGTTTTTATCGTGCCTTTGTAAAGATATTCCGAAATATATAAAAAATTTCCCTTTCGAAAATTTACAAGTTTATTATCTTGCATCTTTTTACGATTGAAAACATTTCTAATGCCTTAGCACGGAATGAAACATAGTAATAAGTCATTTTTCGAAGGTCCGAACAAGACCTGTCCTCGATGTAATTTTTGCTCTAAATTTGTGGATACTCGGAGTGACCAAAAATTTCCCCAAGTCTCTTACTTAAATGTTTTAGACTATATCTTTGCCGAGAGTAACCTTTGAACAGGTTTAGAATTTTGTTGAAGGCCTTATGTTTTGATTATGGGTTTCAGATGACTCCGAACTGTTTTTAGGGTGGCCGTATCCTTGTAGGTTTAGGCACTGCCTAATAGGCTTTGTGCCTCCGGATGTCGATAACCCGAGCCGCCTGAACTTATTTCAGACGACAGTCCCCGAATGGGGGTAGTCCTTTGGGCTCGGATAGGGGTGTCCCTTGGGCTTGATAGTCCCCAGGTAGGAATAGCCCTTAGGCTCGATACTTTTAATAAACAAAAGTGCGTATTAGCAAGATGGAAACTTTCTTTCATTTTTGTGTGTAATGTACAAGATTGTGAGCGTGTAAAAGCTAAAAGCTCGTATTATGGCTAAGGTAGCCTACGCGGGCACGGTTCACTTGACCATTTGGTTTTTATAATAAATCCTAACTACCGAGCCTAGACTGTTCAAGCACAAAATTTCCTTCCTTAAAAATCTTGACCCAAAGGTGATTACCCCCAATATTCGAGGTCGATCTCGATAGGGCTCAGATACTGTTGATGCGACCATTGACTCCGATTTAAAACCGGTCTTCGATTCTAAGTTAGCACGATGTACTGTTAACTTATTAAAAACCTTGCAGGAAAACCCATTTGGGACAAAATCGGTTCTAGGGAAAAAGAGTGCAATGCATTCTTTCAGACCTAGCAACCACATTCTCCTTTGATTATTTCTTGCAAGTGTTAGTCCGTTTCGTAATATTTTTTAAAAAAGTAAGTGAGATCCTACCTTAAAAGTAGTACCGTTTTAAGTGCATCACGTTCCAGTTGTTTGGTAGCTGTGCACCATTTCCTGCTTTGAGTTTATATGAACCTTTACCGGTAATCCTGATGACTCGATATGGTCCTTCCCAATTTGATCCCAACTTCCCTTCATTCGGGTTTCGGGTGTTCAGTGTTACTTTTCTTAATACCAAGTCCCTGATATTGAAGTGTCGAAGGTTGGTTCTTTGGTTGTAATATCTTTCTATCCGCTGTTTCTGTGTGGCCAACCGGACTAGGGCGGCCTCGGGCCTCTCATCCAATAGTTTCAGGCTCGTGCTCATGGCCTCACCGTTTGATTCTTCGATTTCATATCGGAACCTGAGGCTCGGTTCTCCCACCTTAACCGGTATTAGTGCTTTGGCACCGTAGACCAACGAAAACGGAGTGGCCCCGGTACTAGATTTTGAGGTCATACGGTATGCCCACAAGACTTCGGGCAGAATTTCCTTCCATTATCCTTTGGCATCGGTCAGCCTTTTCTTAAGGTTTTGAAGTATGGTCTTGTTCGTAGACTCCGTCTATCCATTTCCACTAGGGTGATAGGTTGTTGACAAGATCTTTTTGATCTTATAGTCCTCGAAAAATTTGCTTACCTTGCTGCCGATGAATTGCTTCCCGTTATCACACACTATCTCGGTCGGTTTACCGAACCGGCATATTATGTGGTCCCAAATGAAGTTGATGACTTCTTTTTCCCAGACCTTCTTGAATGCTTGAGCTTCGACCTACTTAGAGAAATAGTCAGTCATAAATAGTATAAATTGAGCCTTACCGGGTGACCATGGCAAGGGACCGACAATGTCCATTCCCCATATCATGAACGACCAAGGCGACATAACCAAATGTAGTAACTCCCCGGGTTGATGAATCATTGGTGCATGCCTCTAACAACCGTCACATCTCCGTACAAAGTCCTTCGCATCTTTCTCCATGTCAATCCAGTAATAGCCGGCTCTTATTATCTTACGAACTAAAGATTCTTCTCCCGAATGGTTTCCACAAGTGCCTTCGTGAACTTCCCTAAAAACATATTCGGTGTCTCCCGGCCCCAAGCATATGTTGAGTGGGCCATCTAACATTCTTCTGAACAGGGTAACTTCATATAGGCTAAACCTGCCCGCCTTCGTGCGCATAGCTCTTGATTCTTTAGGATCTGAGGGCAGCTTCCCGGTCTTCAGGTAATCTATATACTTGTTTATCCAATCCCAAGTTAAACTTGTTGAGTTTATTTGACATGGCCTTCTTCCACTACTGATTTCATGATCTGTACGACTATTCCTGAGCCGAATTCATTGTCATCAACCGATGGCCCCAAGTTAGCCAGAGCATCAACTTCACTATTTTGATCCCGAGGTACGTGTTGTAGGGTCCATTCCTTGAATCGATGTAGCGTTACCTATAATTTATCCAAGTATATTCGCATTCATTCCTCTTTCACTTCGAATGTCCCATTGACTTGATTTACCACAAGAAGGGAATCACACTTAGCTTCGACCACTTCGGCCCCCTGGCTTTTACCAATTCGAGACCTGCAATCATGGCCTCATACTCGGTTCTAATAGATTGTCGGATTACGTTACCCGTAGGTGGCTTCAACACGATGCTGAGTCCGGATCCCTTTGCGTTCGAGACACCATCCATAAAGAGGGTCCAGATTCCCGAGGAAGTCCCTGAGGTTAACAACAATTCCTTTTCGACTTCGGGTATTAAGGTCGGCGTGAAGTCGGCCACGAAGTCTTTCAAAATTTGAGATTTGATGGCAGTCCGGGGTAGATATTCGATATCATACCCGGTAATTTCTGCAGCCCATTTGGCCATCGGCCCGAGAGCTTGGGTTTGTGCATTATGTTCCTCAATGGGTAAGAAGTTACGACACATATGGGATGACATTGAAAATATGGCTTTAAAATTCTGGAGGCGTTTAGCAAAGCGAGAACCAATTTCTCTAGGTGAGGGTACCTTATTTCGGTCTTGCCTAGAGTCCTGCTGATATAATAGATAGGAAATTGCGTACCTTCCTCTTCCCGGACTAAGACTCCACTTACCGCTATCTCGGATACTGCTAAGTACAAGTACAACTGCTTGTCTGCCTTCGGAGTATGAAGCAAGGGTGGACTCGAAAGGTACCGTTTGGGTTCTTCCAAAGCTTGCTGGCACTGTGGGGTCCACGAAAAGTTATTATTCTTCTTCTTCTATAATGAGAAGGACCTATGGCTCTTATCGGAGGACCTTGATATGAACCGACCCAGGGCGGTTATGCGCCCAGTTAGCCTCTGAACGGCCTTGACATTGTCCACCACGGTGATGTGTTCTATAGCTTTGATTTTGTCGGGATTGATCTCGATCCCTCAGTTGTACACCATGAATCCAAGGAACTTCCCGGACCCGACCCCGAATGCACATTTCTCTGGGTTCAGCTTTATATTATATTTCTTCAGTATGTTGAAGGTTTCTTGCAAATGTCCCAAATGGTCCTCTACTCGCAGGGACATAACTAACATGTCGTCAATGTAAACCTTCATTGATTTTCCTATTTGTTCTTCGAACATCCGGTTTACTAGGCGTTGATAAGTGGCACCGACATTCTTTAGTCCAAACGATATTACGTTATAACAATAGGTGCCGAATTTAGTGATTAAATGAGTTTTTCTTTATCGTCCGGGTCCATCCGAATTTGGTTGTTCCCGGAATAGGCATCGAGAAAGTTGAGTATCTCGTGGCCGGCCGTTGCGTCGATCATGCGATCGATGTTAGGCAAAGGAAAAAAAATCCTTGGGACATGCCTTGTTCAAGTCTTTGTAATCTACGCACATTCTTAATTTATTTTTCTTTTTAGGCACTACTACTACGTTAGCCAACCAATCTGGGTACTTAACTTCCCAAATGGAACCTATTTTAAGGAGTGTGGATACCTTGTCTTGATGAACGCATGCTTGACTTCGGATTGAGGCCTCATTTTCTGTTTAACCGGGTAGAACTTCGGGTCCAAGCTTAGGTTATGAGTGGTTACTTCTGGTGGGATCCCTGTCATATCTAGATTAGTAACGACCCGTCCGGTAGTTTTGAGTATTACAACCCCGTCCCCCCTTTACTACTCAATTTGTGCTTTACAATTGTTGTGTGACTTGTCGGGGTAATTGGTTCGGGTCCGGTGAGGTTTTGGAATGAATTGGAACACTTAGTTCTAAGGTTTAAAGCTTAAGTTCAAATAGTGACCGGATGTCGACTTATGTGTAAACGACCCCGAAATGGAGTTTTGATGATTCCAATAGCTCTGTATGGTGATTTAGGACTTTGGAGCATGTCCGATTTTTTTTTGAAATCCGTAGTAAAATTTGGCTTGAAATGACGAAAGTTAAATTTTTGGGAAGTTTGACCGGGGAGTTGACTTTTTGATATCGAGGTCAAAATCAGGGTCGAGGTCAAAATCGAGGTAAAAAATCGAGGTCAAAATCGAGGGCAGCGCCTGGATAGAGACTTTAAGTTATAAAATGGGGGCTTTGTCCCATTTTCCATTTTTGACAAATTGGAGCTTTGGGAGAGGCGATTTTTGAGAGATTTTCAAAGAAAAATATTGGGGTAAGTGATTCTACCTCGGATTTGGTCAATATACACAAATATATCATCGTCTTCATCATTTAATTAGTGTTTTAAGATGGAAATTTGGGAAATATTTTAGAAATCTCATAAAGCAAATTTTTGAGATTTCGGTGATTCAGAGTCGGATTTGAGTGAAACCAGTATGGTTGGACTCGTAATTGAATGAGTTGTCAGATTTCGAGACGTGGGCCCCACGGACAATTTTTGGGTTAAATTTCGGATTTTGTTAGAAAATTTGTATTTTCATATGGAATTTATTCCTATAATTTGTATTGATTGAATCGAATTAATTATGGCTAGATTCGAGCCGATCGGATTCAAAAACTCGAGGAAAAGGCATACTACTTGACTGATTGAGCGTGGTTTGAGGTAAGTGACTTGTCTAACCTTGTATGGAGGAAATTTTCCTTAGGATTGGTATTGATATAAAAATGTTAATGTATTGAAAGTTGTGTATACGTGGTGACGAGTGTGTACACGGGCTAAATGTAAAAGATTATGTATTTAAATTGTGTAGTGAACTGTTGCATATTAATTAAATTATTTTATTCAGTTATATTCATCATCATTAATATATTTTCGTATTTTAAATTTGCCGGACTTATTCCTGCTAAGTGTGTTACCTGTTTAGTTGAAACTCTGTTTCTTTTATTCTGTGCATTATTTGAAGGATATATTTCTTCAATCTAATTATTATAAAGAAGAAAAAGTATTTTACATTTAAAGTTTTTGATATTTAGACAAGGTGTTAAATTGGTGAAATATTATTTTTGCTGAATATTTTGTGAGATTTTTGTACCGATTGTGATTGAGTTATGAGCTCTTTCTGGTGGAAAAATATTGTTGTTGTTGATTTATTTTGGCAAGTTGAAATATTTGGGCACTTGAAGTGCAAATTGTGATATATTGTGATATTGATACGCATGTGGTGGTATAAGGTCTGGGTGTTGAAACTCATGCGGTGAGATAAGGGTGGCTTGATACGCGTGGTTGGTAGGGGAACTACTAGAAGTCATGCAGTGTGATAAGGGTGGCTAAAAAGCGGGATGCTATTTCGGGAAAAATACTTTCTTTAAAATTTATTTGTGAAGGCTCCCGCGGTGATATAAGAACATGAGATATTGTGAATTTATTTATGATTTGGGACTACAAGGCGGTATCTCGGGAGTGCCCTTGTTGATATTCCTTTATGGCTGCATTGCCTTTAGTTATTTTTGGTGTTTTTCTTAAAGTTGTAAATTTCTGTTTTCCTTCCGCGAGGTGTTAATTGTCCTTATTCTGTGCAGTTAAATTGTGACATACTACTTACTTGATTTATCCTCATTGTCATTCTTGTTATTATATTGTCAAACTTTTCTCCCTGTCTTTTATTATTCTAGTAGGGCCTGAGCTGACCTTGTCACTACTCTACCGAGGTTAGGCTTTGGACTTATTGGGTACCGCTGTGGTGTACTCAAACTACGCTTCTGCACATCTTTTTGTGCAGATCCAGGTACCTCCTACCAGCCCAGACATTAGTGAGATACCTGTGTAAGGAGATTTCGAGGTATATCTTCCAGCGTCCGCAAACTCCGGAGTCCCCTTGTATCATTATTATGTTGTTTCCTTATTTTCTTTAGATCTTGATGTATAAAGGCATTGAAGATAAATTCTTAGAAGCTTGTGACTTATTTCTACCGGATTTTGGAAGTTGTAATTATGCGATTTTGCAAATTTATTTATTTCATATTTCTATTGTTATTCCGCATTGAAAGGCTTACCTAGTCTTAGAGACTAGGTGCCATCACGACATCCTACAGAGGGAAATTTGGGGTCATGACAAGTTAGTATCAGATCCCTAAGTTCATAGGTGTTATGAGTCACAAGCAAGTTTAGTAGAGTCCCGCAGATCGAAACGGAGACATCTGTACTTATCTTCGGGAGGCTATGGAACTGTTAGGAAAATATCACTTCTTTGATTCCTTATGGGGCGCAATTGTTGACTTCAAAATTTTAAACCATTATCTTTCTATTCTCTCACATATGGTGAGGACACGCACGGCCAGATCTGATGATCAGACACCCGTGCCCC
Organism: Nicotiana tabacum; assembly: GCF_000715075.1. Lineage (NCBI taxonomy): Eukaryota > Viridiplantae > Streptophyta > Magnoliopsida > Solanales > Solanaceae > Nicotiana > Nicotiana tabacum. The sequence goes on along the minus strand of NC_134094.1, from coordinate 23,014,286 downwards.
CTGTTGGAGCCGCAAGAAATCGGGGTTAGGGTAGAGGCCGTGTCAGAGGCCGAGGAAGACCACGTGGTGCAGTCAGGGCACTTGCACGAGCTGCTGCAGAGGAGCCACCAATAGCTCCAGTTGGACAGCAGGCACATGAGGCGCCTGTTATTACCCTTGCACTTCAGGAGACTTTTGCCTAGTTTTTGAGCATGTTTGGCACTGTAGCTCAGGCAGGGCTAATTCCACTTGCTCCTGCCACATCTCAGGCTGAAGGAGGAGAACAGACTCCCGCCGCCCGTACCCCAGAGCCACGGGCCTAGGTTGACCATGCCCCAGAGGTTATACCAGTGCAACCAGTTGTCCCAGTTCGACCCGAGGCTAGAGGAGCAGTTTCAGAGGGGGAGCAGCTCAGGAGGTACAAAAAGTACCACCCTCTCATATTCAACGGTTTAGCTTCAGAGGATGCTCAGGGTTTCTTTGAGGAATGTCCCTATATCCTCCGTAATATAGGTATTGTGGATTCCAGTAGGGTTTCTTTCACGGCATTCCAGTTTAGAGGAGCGACCTACCAGTGGTGGCGGGCATATGAGTTGGATAGTCTGGTCGAGGTAGCTTCACTCACTTAGACTCAATTCTCAGATATGTTCTTGAGGGAGTATGTTCCCTAGAGTCTTTGCATTGCGTACAGAGTTTGAGCAGCTGCGCCAGGGATGTATGACCATGTCAGAATATATGGTCCAATTCAATGACTTGGCTAGGCGTGCACCAGCCTTGGTTGCTATTGTTCGAGAGCGGGTCCGCCGATTTATTGAGGGGCTCCACCCTAGTATCAGATTCAGTATGGCTCGAGAACATGAGATGGACATCACATACCAATAGGTGGTGTCCATTTCTAGGAGATTGGAGGGTATGCAGACTCGGGAGAGAGAAGAGAGGGAAACTAAGAGACCCCAAGATTCTGGCACATATAATAATTCTCGTGCCCCAGTTGCAGCCCGTCATGGTAGAGGTTATGTAAGCCGTCCTATTCATTCACCACTTTCGGCTTCCACTGGTATTCCGGCTACTCCCAGACCTCAGGTTCCATATTATGCACCACAGTGTCTTCTGTACTTCCTTTACGAGGTGCCTTCACCGGGCAGTCTAGTCGATCAGGCCCGAGCCAGTACCAGTAGCCACATCCTCCGAGGGCTTATTTTGAGTGTGGTGACACTCGTCGTATCATGAAGTATTGCCCTAGACTTAGGAGGGGTGCACCTCCACAGATTTCTCATGCCCCACCTATTCCACAGGGCCCTCAGGCCTCTCAGGCCATGATTACTACACCAGTTGCTACTCCACCTGCACAACTAGCTAGAGGTGGAGGTCGGACAGGCAGAGGTCTCCCTAGAGGGGGAGGCCAGGCCAGATATTATGCTCTTCCTGCTAGGACAGAGGTCGTTGCATCTGATTCTGTTATCACATGTATTATTCCTGTCTGTCATAGAGATGCATCAGTCTTATTTGATCCAGCCTCCACCTATTCTTATGTGTTATCGTATTTTGCCTTGTATTTGGGGGTATCCCGTGATTCTTTGAGTTCTTCCATTTATGTATCTACACCCGTGGGTAAATCTATTATTGTGGACCGCGTGTATCGATCGTGTTTAATTGTTATCAGTGGTTTTAAGATCAGAGCTGATTTATTATTGCTCAATATGGTGGATTTTGATATTGTTTTGGGCATGGACTGGTTGTCTCCCTATCATGCTATCCTTGATTATTACGCCAAGATGGTGACGTTGGCTATGCCAGGTCTACCACGGCTAGAGTGGAGAGGTACCTTGGATCATGTTCCTAGAAAAATTATTTTATTTCTTAAAGCTCAACGATTGGTTGAGAAGGGGTGTGGTGCGTATCTGGCCTATGTGGGAGATGTTAGTGTTAATACTCTTACCGTGGAGTCAGTTCCTATAGTAAGGGATTTTCCTGATGTATTTCCAGTGGATCTTCCGAGTATGCCACCCGACAAGGATATTAACTTTCGCATTGATTTGTTATCGGGCACTCAGCCCATTTCTATTCCACCATATTGTATGGCCCCAATAGAGTTGAAAAAATTAAAAGAACAATTATAGGAGTTGCTTGATAAGGGCTTCGTTCGGCCTAGTGTATCGCCTTGGGGTGCTCCTGTCTTATTTCTGAAGAAGAAGGATGGTTGTATGCGGATGTGTATTGATTACCACCAGATGAACAAGGTTACAGTGAAGAACATGTATCTACTGCCACGTATTGATGACCTATTTGATCAGCTTCAGGGTCAGAATGTTCTCTATGATCGACTTGCGTTCAGGCTATCATCAGTTGAAGATTCGGTAGCTATATATTCCAAAGACTACTTTTAGGACTCAGTATGGTCATTATGAGTTCCTTGTAATGTCATTTGGGCTAACCAACATCCCAACATTATTTATGCACTTAATGAATAGTGTATTTTAGCCCTATCTTGACTCCTTCGTCATTGTATTTATTGAGGACATTCTGGTGTATTCCCGAAGTCAGGAGGATCATGAGCAGCACTTGAGAACTGTGCTTTAGACTTTAAGAGAAAAGAAGTTATATGCAAAATTTCAAAGTGTGAATTCTGGCTTGATTCAGTGGGATTTTTGGGTCATATAGTTTCATGCAAAGGGATCAAGGTGGATCCAAAGAAGATTGAAGCAGTGCAGAGTTGGTCCAGACCGTCCTCAGCTACGGAGATCCGGAGTTTCCTTGGTTTAGTAGGGTATTATCGTTACTTTGTAGACGGTTTCTCTTCTATTGCTGCACCTATGACCAAATTGACCCAGAAGGGTGCTCTGTTTAGGTGGACCAAGGAGTGTGAGGAGATCTTCCAAAAGCTCAAGTCATCTTTGACTACAGCCCCAGTATTGGTATTACCTACAGGTTCAGGGTCTTATACTGTGTATTGTTATGTGTTGTTTATTTGTCTCGGCGCAGTGTTGATGCAAGACGATAGGGTGATTGCCTACGCGTCCAAATAGTTAAAGGTACACGAGAAGAATTATCTGGTCCACGACCTTGAGTTAGCAGCTATTGTTCATGCCTTGAAGATTTGGTGGCATTATTTGTACGGTGTCCATTGTGAGGTTTATACCGACCACTGAAGTCTACAACATCTGTTTAAACAGAGGGATCTTAATTTACGGCAGCGAAGGTGGTTGGAGTTGCTTAAGGATTATGACATCACCATTCTATATCATATCGGAAAGGCCAATGTGGTGGCCGATGCCTTGAGTTGTAAGGTGGAGAGTTTGGGCAGCTTAGCATACTTACAAGTAGTAGAGAGGCCTTTCGCCTTGGATGTTCAGGCCTTGGCCAACCAATTTGTCAAATTGGATATTTTCGAGCCGAGCCGAGTTTTGGCTTGTGTTGTTTCCCAGTCTTATCTTTATGATCGTATTAGAGAGCGTCAGTATGATAACCCCTATCTGCTTGTCCTTAAGGGCACAGTTCAGCACGGTGATGCCAAGGAAGTCACTATTAGAGATGACAGTGTATTACGAATGTAGGGCAGGATATGTATGACTAATATAGATGGTTTGCGTGAGTTAATTCTCCAGGAGACTCACAGTTCGCGGTACTCCATTCATCCGGGTGCTAAAAAGATGTATCAGGACTTGATACAATGTTATTGGTGGAGGCGAATGAAGAAAGATATAGTGGAATATGTAGCTCGGCGCCTAAATTGCCAGCAGGTGAAGTATGAGCATCAACGACTGGGTGGATTGCTTCAGAAGTTAGAGATTCCAGAATAGAAATGGGAGCATATCACTATATATTTCGTTGTTGGGCTCCCACGGACTCAGAGGAAGTTCAATGCAGTTTGGGTGATTGTGGATAGGTTGACCAAGTCAGCCTATTTCATTCCTATAGTTACTACTTACTCTTCGGAACAACTGGCTCAGGTCTATATTCGCGAGATTGTCAGACTTCATGGCGTACCGGTATCTATCATCTCTGACCGGGGTACGCAGTTTACATCATGGTTCTGGAGGGCTGTACAATGAGAGCTGGGTACTCGTGTAGAGTTGAGTACAATATTTCACCCTCAGACAGACGGACAGTCCGAGCGCACTATCCAGATACTAAAGGATATGCTTCGTGTGTGTGTGATAGAATCTGGGGGGGGTGCTTGGGATCAGTTCTTACCACATGTGGAGTTTGCTTATAACAACAGCTACCAGTCGAGCATTTAGATGGCTCCGTATGAGGCCTTGTATGGTAGGCGGTGCTGGTCTCCAATGGGTTGGTTCGAACCGGGCGAGGCTAGGCTAGGCTATTGGGCATATACTTGGTTTAGGATGCCTTGGAAAAAGTTAAATTGATTCAGGATCGACTTTGTACAGCCCAATCTAGACAGAAGAGTTATACGGATCGGAAGGTTCGTGATGTTGCATTCATGGTTGGTGATTGGGTCTTGCTCCGGGTTTCACCTATGAAGGGTGTTTTGAGGTTCAGGAAGAAGGGCAAGTTGAGACCTAGGTATATTGGGACTTTTGAGATTCTTTAGAGAGTTAGAGAGGTGGCTTACATACTTGCACTACCACCTAGCCTCTCTGCAGTTCATCCAGTGTTCCAGGTTTCAATGCTCCGGAAGTATCACAACGATCCATATCATGTGTTAGACTTCAGCTCAGTCCAGTTGGACAAGGATCTATCTTATGTCGAGGAAACAATGCCATTTTGGACAGACATGTTAGAAAGCTAAGATCAAAGAACATAACTTCAGTGAAGGTGCAGTAGAGAGGCCATCCAGAAGGAGAAGCTACTAGGGAGACTAAGCGGGAGATGCAATGAAAATATCCACACCTATTTGAGACTTCGGGTATAAATCTAAACTCGTTCGAGGACGAACGTTTGTTTAAGAGGGGGAGAATGTAATGACTCATCCGGTTGTTTTGAGTATTACAACCCCCCCTTTACTTCACAATTTGTGCTTTACAATTGTTGTGTGACTTGTCAGGTTAATTGGTTCGGGTCCGGTGAGGTTTTAGAATAAATTGGAATACTTAGCTCCAAGGTTTAAAGGTTAAGTTCAAATAGTGACCGGATATCGACTTATGTGTAAACGACCCCGGAATGGAGTTTTGATGATTCCAATAACCCCATATGGTAATTTTGGACATTGGAGCGTATCCGGATTTTTTTTTAAAAATCCGTAGTGAAATTTGGTTTGAAATGGCGAAAGTTAAATTTTTGGAAAGTTTGATCGGGGAGTTGACTTTTTGATATCGAGGTCAAAATCGAGGTAAAACATCGAGGTCAAAATCGAGGGCAGCGCCTAGACAGAGACTTTAAGTTATAAAACGGGGGATTTGTCCCATTTTTCATTTTTGAAAAATTGGAGATTTGGGAGAGGCTATTTTTGAGAGATTTTCAAGGAAAAACATTGGGGTAAGTGATTCTAATTCGGATTTGGTCAATATACACGAATATATCATTGTCTTCATCATTTAATTAGTGTTTTAAGATGGAAATTTGGGAAAATTTTTAGAAATCTTAGAAAAGGAAAATTTGAGATTTCGGTGTCGATTCGGAGTCGGATTTGAGTGAAACTAGTATGGTTGGACTCGTAATTGAATGGGTTATCGGATTTTGTGAGTTTAATCGGATTTCGAGATGTGGGACCCACAAATAATTTTTGGGTTAAATTTCGGATTTTGTTAGAAAATTTATATTTTCATATGGAATTTATTCCTATAATTTGTATTGATTGAATCAAATTAATTATGACTAGTTTCGAGCCGATCGGTGTCAAAAAATCGAGGAAAAGGCATACTACTTGACTGATTGAGCGTGGTTTGAGGTAAGTGACTTGTCTAACTTTGTGTGAAAGAAATTTCCCTTTGGATTGGTATTGATATGAAAATGTTGATGTGTTGGAAGTCATGTATACGTGATGACGAGTGTGTACACGGGCTAAATGTAGAAAATTATGTCTTTAAATTGTATAGAGCACTGTTGCATATTAATTAAATTATTTTATTATGTTATATTCATCATCATTAATATATTTTCGTATTTTAAATTTGCCAGACTTGTTCCTGCTAAGTGTGTTACCTGTTTAGTTGAAAATATGTTTCTTTTATTTTGTGCATTATTTGAAGGATAAAACTTCTTCAATTTAATTATTATAAAGAAAAAAAAGTATTTTACATTTAAATTTTTTGATATTTAGACAAAGTGTTAAATTGGTGAAATATTATTTTTGCTGAATATTTTGTGAGATTTTTGTACCCATTGTGATTGAGTTGTGAGTTCTTTATGGTGGAAAAATATTGTTGGTGTTGATTTATTTTGACAAGTTGAAATATTTGGGCACTTGAGGTGCAAATTGGGATATATTGTGATATTGATACGCATGCGGTGGTATAAGGTCTGGGTGTTGAAACGCATGCGGTGAGATACGAGTGGCTTGATACGCGTGGCTAGTAGGGGAACTACTAGAAGTCATGTGGTGTGATAAGGGTGGCTAAAACGCGGGATGCTATTTCAGTAAAAATGTTTTCTTTAAAATTTATTTGTGAAGGCTCCCACGGTGATATAAGAAAATGAGATATTGTGAATTTATTTATGATTTGGGACTATGAGGCGGTATCTCGGGAGTGCCCTTGTTGATATTCCTTTATGGATGCATTGCCTTTTGTTATTTTTGGTGTTTTCCTTAAAGTTGTAAATTGTTGTTTTCCTTACTCGAGGTGTTAATTGTCCTTATTCTGTGTAGTTAAATTGTGACATACTACTTACTTGATTTATCCTCATTGTCATTTTTGTTATTATATTGTTAAACTTTTCTCCCTGTCTTTTATTATTCTAGTAGGGCCTGACCTGATCTCGTCACTTCCTTACCGAGGTTAGGCTTGGCACTTACCGGGTACTATTGTGGTGTACTCATACTACGCTTCTGCACATCTTTTTGTGCAGATCCAGTACCTCCTACCAGCCTAGACATCAGTGAGCTACCCGTGTACGGAGACTTCGAGTTATATCTGCCAGCGTTCATAGACTCTGTAGTCCCCTTCTATCCTTATTATATTATTTCCTTATTTTCTTTAGACCTTGATGTATAAAGGCGTTGGAGATAAATTCTTAGAAGCTTGTGACTTATTTCTACCGGGATTTGGGAGTTGTAATTTTGTGAGTTTGCAAATTTGTTTATTTCATATTTCTATTGTTATTCCGCATTGATAGGCTTACCTAGTCTTAGAGACTAGGTGCCATCACGACATCCTACGGAGGAAAATTTGGGGTCGTGACAAGATGGGACCAAGCAAAACTATCCACGTTAGCTATAAGTAATTTAGTGAGTTTTTTCCTAAGCTAGACTCCCCCATGCCCAGGTATACCTTCCAACCGGACAAGTGTTCGATCAATATGACTTACTCCAGCTCCTTGACCGTTGACTTGGTGGCATCGAAAACGTCAGGGGAGATGAACGGATAGGAACTCTGCAATCATCATCCTTACCTACCTCTTGCTTCTTCGGTTCGGTCGGGGTAGGTGTCAGTGATTGTTATTTAGTTTCTTCCTTCCTAACCGACTCCGTGTTTTTTGAGAGAGTGTGGACATCAGGATCACCTCATCAACCGCGAACATTTCTTTTACGGGCGGCTGCTCTCCGTAAATTGTCTTGATCCCTCTCGGTGTGGGGAACTTCATTGCCTGGTGCAATGTCTAGGGTATTGCCCTCATGTTGTGAATCCATGGCCTTCCGAATAGAGTGTTATACTTCATATCCCCTTCGATGACTTAGAACTCCGTTTCCTGAATGGTTCCGGCGGTGTTCACTAGAAGGGTTATCTCCCCTTTAGTAGTTTCACATGCCATGTTAAATCTGTTTTAGACCCGGATTGTAGGCACTATTTAGTCTAGTAGACCCAGCTGCTCTACGACCCTTGATATGATGATATTGATCAAGCTACCTGGATTAATCAATACACGCTTAACTCGAGATTTATTTATGAGTATAAAAATTACCAGTGAATCATTATGCGGTTGCACGATGCCTTCAGCGTCTTCATCGTTGAAAGAGATGGCCCCCTCCGGTATGTAATCTCGAGTTCACTTTTCCCTTGTAATGGACACCTTAGTGCGCCTCAGCATTGGCCCCTGGGGATGTCGACTCCATCGATGATCATGTTGATGATGTGCTGAGGTTTCTCTTGCTTGGTATGTTTGTTGGAGTACTTATTGCAAAAGTAATTTTTGGCCCGATCACTCAAAAATTCCCGGAGGTGTCCGTTATTGAATAATCGGGCCACTTCTTCTCTTAGCTCTCGGCAGTCTTCGGTCCTGTGGTCGTGAGTGCCATGATACTTACACATTAGGTTGGGGTCTCTTTGGGCAGGATCATACTGCAATGACCGAGGCCAAAGTTATCTTTGATACACTGAAGTTGTATTCCGATAACCTCGGTGCCTCCTTGGCTCCTATTGTCCTATCGAAACCGTTTTTGCTCATGATTCCACGACTATTATGACCTCGATCGCTTCTTTTTTCATTCCTCGCAGGGTTACTTCTGGATCCGCTGCCCCTTTGATCTCCGCTATATGATTGATACCGATCTCTGCTTGGTCTAGGTTCATGATCGACGGCTCTTTTAGTTATTAGTTCTGATGGGATACACAAACCCTGAGGGCCCCCTGAGCTGATCATCATTGACTCTGATTTTCAATTGGTACCTGTTATGGTTGTCAGCCCAAGTTAGTGCCGGTTACTCTATCAAATTTTGCTTCAACTGCTGTGAAGCCAAGGAGCTTTGGGGGTTGAGTCCTTGAGTGAATGCTTAACGACCCAATCATCCGCAACCGGGGGCAGGTCCATCATTTCCATTTGAAACCTCGATACGAACTCCCTGAGCATTTCGTTATCTCTTTGTTTCACTTTAAAGAGGTCTGATTTTCTAGTCTCGACTTTGATGGCCCTGGCATGAGCTTTTACGAAGGCATCTGCAAGCATAGCAAACGAATCAACGGAATTAGGGGGCAGGTTGTGATAACATATCATTGCTCCTTTAGACAGGGTTTCTCCAAACTTTTTTAGCAGAACCGACTCGATTTCGTCATCTTCTAAGTCATTTCCCTTGATGGTACACGTGTAGGCGGTCACGTGTTCATTCGGATCCATGGTCGCGTTATACTTTGGAATTTCAGGCATACAGAACTTCTTTGTGATCGGTTTCGGAGCTGCGCTCGGAGGGAAAGGTTTTTGGACAAATTTCTTGGAATCCAGGCCTTTCAATATTGGAGGTGATCCTGGGATTTGATTAACCCTAGAGTTATAGGTCTCCAATTTTTTGTCGTTGACTTCAATTTTCTTTTCTCCCGATTCCTTACACTTTGTCAGTTCCTCAAGCATCTTTATTATCTCGTGGTTGGTCCCAGGTTCAACTTCACTAGGCCTTTTTGTGCCCGGTTCATTTCTGCGGGTGTTTTCTCGGGATGGTTGCTCAACTCTGCTGGGGGCACGACTTTGGTTCTGTAACTGGGCTATTGCTTCATGTTGAGCCTGTAACATTTCGAAGATCACCCGTAAATTGATCTCATTGCCTTCGCCATCGTGTTTACCCCGAAAAGTAATTATATTTTAGCCTGTAATAAGTAATTATGTGTTTTAAGACCTCAAAAAGCACTATTTATCATTCCTCGACTTGCGTGCATAGTCCGTACAATTTTTCAGAAAGTTTTTATGTGAAAAATGGATTAAAATGGGAAATAGAGCTTTAAAACTCAACTAAGTTGACTTTGGTCAACATTTTGAACAAATGGACCCAGATCAGTGTTTTGAAAATTTCGATAGGCCCGTTTTGTGATTTGGGACTTGGGCGTATGCCCGGAATCGAATTTCGAGGTCCCTAGCCCAAGTTATGGAATTTTGATGAAAAATGAAAATCTTGAAAGCTTAATGATTTCTAAGAAATTACTAATGTTGGATTTACTGACCTCGGGTCCGCATTTTTGTTCCGGAGCCCGGTATAGGTCCACTATAATATTTATGACTTGTCTGCTATATTTGGTGAGAATCAGATTTGATTTGCCGTGATTCGAACATCCGGTTGTAAACATATAAGTTTTAAAGTTTTCTTGAAAACTTCCTTTGATTTGTTGTCCGATTCGTAGTTCTAGGTCTTATTTTGGCAATTCGATCGCGCGAGCAAGTTCGTATGATGTTTTAGAACCTCTATGCATGTTTGGTTTGAAGCCCCGAGGGCTCGGGTGAGTTTCGGATAGGCTACGGGATGATTTCGGACTTAGGAAATCTGGTTTTCTGCAGACTTCAGGCTACTGGTGTGTTCTTATTCGCATTCGCGCAGGTACTCTTGCGAACGTGAAGAGCAAATTGGACTGACACATTTTGTGCTTCGCGTTCACGACATAGTAACCGCGTTCGCAAAGGCTTGATGTTAAAAGCTTCGCCTTCGCGATAGAAGCCTCGCGTTCGTGAAGGGAAAGAGACTGGCCAGGAAAATTAGCCTTTGCGTTCGCGAAGGCCAAGCCAAGCGTGCATCGCGTTCGCAATGTAGCCCTCGCGTTTGCGAAGAGTAAAAATTTGACAGCACAAAATTGTGCTTCGCGAACGCGAGGTACTGACCGCGTTCGCGAAGGGTAAAAAATCCCAGAAACATAACTTAAGTTCTAGAAATTGGGTTTCGACCTATTTTCAATTCTTTCCCATTTGTGAGCTCGGGTAAGGCGACTTTTGGGAGATTTTTACGGGAAAATATTGGGGTAAGTGTCCTTATCCCATATTGATTATATTTCATGATTTCATACTCATTTATATCATGAATCCGTGAATGGAAGAAAAATCAGATTTTTATAAAATCTTCCAAAAACAAAAATTTAAGATTTGAAGGTCCATTTGATATCGGAATTGGACAAATTTGGTATGGTTGAACTCGTATCGGAACGGGTGTTCAGATTTCGCGAGTTTTTTCCGTGATTTGAGACTTGGGTCCCACTGCCAAATATTATAATGAATTTTGAATTTTTATCCGAAAAATTTATAAATTCATATGGAATTAATTCCTATGATTCGTATTGAATATATGGAATTGTTTATGAATAGATTTGAAGCTTTCGGAGGTAAATTTAAAAGAAGGTAAGTGTCGTGGTTAACCTTGACTTGAGGGATTAGAACTCTTAATTTATTTGTTATTGGAATTGCATGTGAACGATGTATAGGCGAGGTGACGAGTGTCTATATGTCGTCAAATTAATTGTTTGCCTGCCTACTTGAAAAATCATAAATTGTTTTTAATCATAAATTAATTTATAATAATTTTTTCTCTCTTATTCTTTGTCAAATATTAATTCTTGAATTCCTTCATTAATTGTTACATGCTAATTTAATTATGTGATTTAATTGTTATTTGACAATTATCATATTAAATATTAAAATGCCTATTTTCTCCCTGATTTCTATAATAATTTGATATTTTTCATTGTTTGTTTCATAATTAAATCATAATTGTTGTATACTTCTTGTCTTATAATTTTATATTAATTATTGCATTTATTGGGGAAATTTATTCTATAAGACTTGATTAAAATGAAAATATTGGAGGATCGGGTTGCACGCCGCAACAGACTAATGAAAAGTTAATATTGGATGATCGGGTTGCACGCTGCAACAAACTTATGAAAAGTTAATATTGGAGGATCGGGTTGCACGCCGCAACAGACTTATTAAAAAGTCTATAAATATACTTGATTGAAATAATTATATAACATATTTATGAAAAGTTAATATTGGAGGATCGGGTTGCACGCCGCAACAGACTTATGAAAAATTAATATTGGAGGATCGGGTTGCACGCCGCAATAGACTTATGAAAAGTTAATATTGGAGGATCGGGTTGCACGCCGCAACAGACTTATTAAAAAGTATGTATATATATATATATATATATATATATATATATATATATATATATATATATATATATATACTTGATTGAAATAAATATATAACAAACTTATGAAAAGTTAATATTGGAAGATCAGGTTGCACGCCGCAACAGAACTGAGTGTGAATAGGTTGTGAGAGCGGGTTGTACGTTGCAATAGAATTGAATGTGAATACATGGTAAGAGCGGGTTGCACGTTGCAACAAAATTGATGAAAATGATAATTGGTTATGACTGTTGAGTTGTCTTGAATTATTATAAATGAATTACCTGATTTATTTCTATTATTGTTGTTGTTACTAATATTGCGTACATGTTAATGTAAATGAACCACCGTAGCCTCATCACTACTTCATCGAGGTTAGGCTCAGCACTAACTAGTACATGGGATTGGTTGTACTGATACTACACTCTACACTTCTTGTGCAGATTTTGGAGTTGATCCCAGCGGCGTACCATAGACTTGCTCAGATTTCAGCTACTAGAGGAGACTTGAGGTATAACTGCATGGCGTCCGCAGTTCTAAAATCCCCGTCTATTTTACTTTAGCTGTGTGTTTATTCCCAGACAGCTTTATTTTATTTAGACCTTATTTGTATTTATTCTAGAAGCTCGTGCACTTGTGACACCAATTCTGGGATGTTATTTAGTCACCGTTGTTTTTATGGATTATTCACTATATTTCAAACTTTTCTTTCGCTTTTGTTTCCTTGATTATTAATAATTTAAAAATTATTTAAAAATTGGTTAATATTATTCTAACGTTGGCTTGCCTAGCAAGTGAAATGTTAGGCTCCATCACGGTCCGAAAGAGGGAATTTCGGGTCGTGACAGTTGGTATCAGAGCACTAGGTTACATATGTCTCACGTGTCACGAGCAAGCTTAGTAGAGTTTGAAGGATCGGTACGGAGATGTCTGTACTTGTCACTCAGAGGCTATGAAATTTAGGAACAATATCACTTCTTTCTTATTCTGTCGTGCGATTTTATTCTATCATCGATGATTGAACCATTCTACTCTTATTCTCTCGCAGATGGTGAGAAAACGTAATACCTCTACCAATGGATAGGGACCAGAACCCCCCGGTGGCAACTATGGCCAGGGGTAGAGGTCGAGGTCGAGGTCGTGCTAGAGGCTGAGGCAGAGGCCGAGGTAGAGCTCAGTCCATAGCTCGAGCAGCTGCACCTGTTGTAGAACCTCAGGTGGACCTTCAGGAGGAGGTTCCAGTTCAGAATGTACCAGTTGGACCAGTTCAGGTCCTGGAAGGATTCATAGCTACTCCAGTACTTTAGGACGCTCTACTCCGTTTGGTAAGTCTTATGGAGGGCGTGGCCCAGAATGGTACATTTCCACTGGTACCAGCCGTCTCACAGGATGGGGGAGGAGCAAAAACTCCCACTACTCCCGCTCCGGAGTAGATAGCTCCCCAGAATCAGGCTCCAGTAGCCCCACCAGTTGGGGTAGTTCAGCCAGTTGTTGCGGCACAGATCGGTGATAGACCTGCCTTGTCTTTTGAGGCCTTATTGAGACAGGATACATTTACCAAGCTCTTTCCCGTTCACTTCAGTGGTACACCTTATGAGGACGCACAAGATTATCTTGAACGCTGCCATGAGGTGCTGCGGAACATGAGTATAGTTGAGACCAATGGGGTTGATTTTGCTGTATTTCAGATGACGGGTTCCGCCAAGAGGTGGTGGGGAGATTATACATTGACCCGACCAGTCGGATCTCCTGCACTTACATGGGAGCAGTTCTCTCAGCTATTTCTGGTAAAGTTCCTCCCTATCACACTGAGAGAGGAATTTCGTGAGCAATTTGAGCGTCTACAACATGGCAGTATGATTGTTACTCAGTATGAGTCCCGTTTTGTGGATTTGGCCCGTCATGCTCTCCTTTTACTACCTACGGAGGGAGAAAGAGTGAGGAGGTTCATTGAGGGACTCACTCACCCTATCACACTTCAGATGGCCAAGGAGACCGGAAGTGAGATTTCTTTTCAGGCGGCTGCTAATGTCGCAAGGAGGATCGAGATGGTTCTTACACAAGAAAGAGGGTAGAGGTTCGACAAGAGGCCTCGTCAGTTCGGTGGTTACATTGGTGCCTCGTCTGGAGGCAGGGGTAATTTTGGTAGAGGTCATCCTCCCAGGCCGTTTCATTCAGCACTTCATGTATCTCCCGGTGATTCAGGGAGTCACGGTCCTATTATGCCTTACTTTGGGCAGCCAGTAGTCAGTGCACATTTAGCTCCTATCAGTGCACCACCACTCCAGAGTTACTAAAGTGGTTATCCAGCCCACCTGGGTCAGCTTCAGCTTCAGCAACCACGACATTAGGATGGGTGTTATAAGTGTGGGAACATTGGTCACATCAGGAGGTATTGCCCTAGATTGGCGAGTAACAGATCTCGGCAAGATTCTCGTGCCATCATACTGGCACCGGTTGCTTCACTGCCTGCTCATCCAGCTAGAGGTAGGGTTCAGGCAGCTAGAGGTGGAGGTCAGGCTATTAGAGGTGGAGGTCAGGCCATTAGAGGTGGAGGTCAGACCGTTAGAGGTGGAGGCAAGCCAGTTAGAGGCCGTCCTAGAGACGCAGTTCAGAGTGGTGGGGCCCAGCCCCAATTTTATGCTTTTCTAGCTAGGCCTGAGGCCGAGTCATCTGATGCTGTGATCACATGTATTATTCCAGTTTTCCATAGAGATGCTTCAATAATATTTGATGCAGGATCTACTTATTCCTATGCGTCTTCCTATTTTGCTTCATATTTGGTTATGCCTTATGATTCTCTGAGTGCTTCTGTGTGTGTATCTACACCGATGGGAGACTCTATGGTAGTAGATCATGTCTACCGTTCATGTGTGGTTACTATTGGTAATCTTAAAACTAGTGTGGATCTTCTACTTCTTGATATGGTAGATTTTGATTTCATCTTGTGTATAGATTGGATGTCTCCTTATCATGCTATATTGGACTGTCAAGCTAAGACAGTGACCCTAGCTATGCCGGGGTTACCTCGATTAGAGTGGAAAGGAACTCCTGACCATTCTGCCAGCAGGGTTATTTCTTATATGAAAGCTCGACGTATGGTAGAGAAAGGGTGTCTAGCCTATCTGGCTTATATTCACAATCCCAGTACGGATGTCCCTTGTATGGACTCAGTACCAGTTGTTTGTGAATTTTCAGAAGTATTTCCTGCAGATCTGCCGGGGATGCCACCCGACAAAGATATTGACTTCTGTATTGATTTGGCTCCGGGAATTCAGCCCATTTCTATTCCACCATATCGTATGGCCCTGCCAGAGTTGAAAGAATTGAAGGAGCAGCTACAAGACTTGCTTGATTAGGGATTCATTAGACCTAATGTCTCGCCCTGGGGTGCACCAATATTATTTGTAAAGAAGAAAGATGGTTCAATGATGATGTGTATAGACTATATGCAATTGAACAAGGCCACTATCAAAAAGAAATATCCGCTGCCAAGAATTGGTGACTTATTTGATCAGCTTCATGGTGCCAAGGTATTTTCGAATATTGATTTGAGATCTGGTTACCATCAGTTGAAGATTAGGGCATCTGATGTCCCTAAGACAGCTTTTCGGACTCGGTATGGGCATTACGAGTTCCTAGTAATGTCATTTGGGTTGACAAATGCTCCAGCAGTATTTATGGATTTGATGAATCGGGTGTTCAAGCCTTATTTGGATTCTTTTGTGGTTGTATTCATTGATGATATCTTGATTTACTCCAGCAGTCGAGAGGAGCATGAGCAACATCTTCGAAGTGTGCTTCACACCTTGAAGAATAATCAGTTATATGCCAAATTTTCAAAATGCAAGTTTTGGTTAGACTTAGTTGCCTTTTTGGGGCATGTTGTATCGGCAGAAGGAATAAAGGTGGATCCTAAGAAGATTGAGGCTGTTCAGAATTGGCCTAGACCTACTTCAGTTACAGAGATCCGGAGTTTCCTGGGTTTAGCAGGTTATTATCATCGGTTCGTGGAAGGGTTTTCATCTATAGCAAGCCCATTGACCAGACTAACCCAGAAGGGCGTCCCATTCAGATGGTCAGACGAGTGTGAGATGAGCTTTCAGAAGCTCAAGACTGCTTTGACTACGACGCTAGTGTTGGTATTACCCACAGGCTTAGGATCTTATACGGTATATTGTGATGCATCTCACATTGGGCTTTGTATATTATTAATGCAAGATGGCAATGTAATTGCATATGCGTCACGGCAGTTGAAAGTTCACGAGAAGAATTATCCTGTTCATGACTTAGAATTGGCAGCCATTGTTCATGTGCTGAAGATTTGGAGGCATTACCTCTAGGTGTCTCGTGTGAGGTATTTACTGATCATCGTAGCCTTCAGTATCTGTTCAAACAAAAATATCTTAATTTGAGGCAGAGAAGATGGTTGGAGTTGTTGAAAGACTATGATATCACCATTTTTTATCACCCCGGAAAGGCCAATGTGGTGGCCGATGCTTTGGGTAAAAAGGTTGTGAGTATGAGTAATCTTGCGTATATTCCGGTTGGTGAGAGGCCATTAGCTGTAGATGTACAGACTTTGGCTAATCAGTTCGTGAGGTTAGATGTTTCAGAACCCAGTCGGGTTCTAACTTATACAATCACCCGGTCTTCTTTATATGAGTGCATCAGAGAAAGGCAGTATGATGATCCTCATTTACTTATCCTTAAGGATACGGTGCGACACGGTGATGCCAAATAGGTTACTGTGCGGGAAGATGGAGTTCTGCGAATGCAGGGCCGTATTTGTGTGCCTAATGTGGATGTGCTTCGTGAATTAATTCTTGAAGAAGCACACAGTTCCAGGTATTCTATTCATCCAGGTACTGCTAAAATGTATCAAGATTTGCGGTAATATTATTGGTGGAGGAGACTGAAAAAGGATATAGTTGCACATGTAGCTCGGTGTCTGAATTGTTAGCAAGTCAAGTACGAGCATCAGAGACCTGGTGGTTTGCTTCAGCAGTTAGAAATTCCTGAGTGGAAGTGGGAGCGTATCACTATGGATTTTGTAGTTGGGCTCTCACAGACTCAGAGAAAATTTGATGCAATTTGGGTCATTGTGGAAAGGTTGACCAAGTCAGCCCATTTCATTCCAGTGGCAATTACCTATTCTTCAGAGAGGTTAGTCGAAATTTACATTCGTGAGATTGTCCGCCTTCACGGTGTGCCCGTGTCTATTATTTCAGATCGAGGTACGCAGTTTACCTCACCTTTCTGAAGGCCTTTTTAGCGTGAGTTAGGCACACGGGTGGAGTTGAGTACAACATTTCATCCATAGACAGACGGACAGTCAGAGCGCACTATTCAGATATTGGAAGATATGCTTTGCGCTTGTGTTATAGACTTTGGAGGTTCTTGGGATCATTTCTTACCACTTGCGGAGTTTGCTTATAATAATAGCTAGCAGTCGAGCATTTAGATGGCTCCATATAAGGCATTATACGGAAGGCGATGCCGATCGCCAGTTGGTTGGTTTGAACCGGGAAAGGCTCGGTTGTTGGGTACTCATTTGGTATAGGATGCCTTGGATAAAGTCAAGATTATTCAGGATCGACTTCGCACAGCTCAGTCTAGGCAAAAGAGTTATGCCTTTCGTAAAGTTCGTGATATTACATTCATGGTTGGAGAACGAATATTGCTCCGGGTTTCACCTATGAAAGGTGTGATGATGTTTAGAATGAAGGGCAAGTTGAGCCCTAGGTATATCAGACCCTTTGAAATTTTTGAAAGGGTGGGTGAAGTAGCCTACAGGCTTACATTACCACCTAGTTTATTAGCGGTTCATCCGGTGTTCCATGTGTCTATGCTCCAGAAATATCATGGTGATCCGTCCTATGTGTTAGATTTCAGCTCAGTCCAATTGGACAAAGATTTGACTTACGAGGAAGAGCCGGTGGCTATTCTAGCCCGGCAGGTCCGACAGTTGAGGTCTAAGAGTTATCCTTCAGTTCGGGTGCAATGGAGAGGTCAGCTGGTAGAGGCATATACCTGGGAGTCCGAGTCGAGCATGCAGAGTAAATATCCACACCTCTTCTCCAGCTCAGGTATTTTTTTTCTAACTCCATTCGAGGACGAACATTTATTTTAGAAGTGGAGAATGTGATGACCCAAAATGTCATCTTTAAATTTAATAAGTAATTCTATATTCTAAGACCTCGAAAAGCACTATTTATCATTCCTCGGCTTGCGTGCGCAGTCCGTACAATTTTACAGAATGTTTTTATGTGAAAAATGGATTAAAATGGGAAATAGAGCTTTAAAACTCAACTAAGTTGACTTTGGTCAACATTTTGAGCAAACAGACCTGGATCAATATTTTGAAAATTTTGGTAGGTCCGTATCGTGATTTGGGACTTGGGCGTATGCCCGGAATCGAATTCCGAGGTCCCTAGCCCGAGTTATGGAATTTTGATGAAAAATTAAAAGCTTGAAAGCTTAATGATTTCTAAGAAATTACTGATGTTGCATTTATTGACCTCGGGTCCGTATTTTTGTTTCGGAGCCCGGTATAGGTACACTATAATATTTATGACTTGTATGCCGAATTTGGTGAGAATCGGAGTTGATTTGACGTGATTCGGACGTCCGGTTATAAAAATATAAGTTTTAAAGTTTTCTTGAAAACTTCCTTTGATTTAGTGTCCGATTCGTAGTTCTAGCTGTTATTTTGGCAATCCGATCACGCGAGAAAGTTCGTATGATATTTTAGAACCTGTGTGCATGTTTGGTTTGGATACCCGAGGGCTCGGGTGAGTTTCGGATAGGCAGGATGATTTCGAACTTAGGAAATCTGGTTTTCTGTAGACTTCAGGCTTCTGGTGTGTTCTTCTTCGCGAAAGTACTCTTGCGAACGCGAAGAGCAAATTGGGCTGGTACATTTTGTGCTTCGCGATCGCGACATAGTAACGGCGTTCGCGAAGGCTTGACGTTGAAAGCTTCGCCTTCGCGATAGAAGCCTCGCATTCGCGAAGGGCATCTCGCGTTCGCGAAGGCCAAGCCAGGCTTTGAATGCGTTCACAAAGTAGCCCTCGCATTCGCGAAGATTAAAAATTTTACAGCACATAATTGTGCTTCGCGAACGTGAGGCACTGACCGCGTTCGCGAAGGGTAAAAAATCTCAGAAACAGAACTTAAGTTATGGAAATGGGGTTTCGTCTAATTTTTGAGCTCGGGTAAGGCGAGTTTTGGGCGATTTTCACTGGAAAATATTGGGATAAGTGTTCCTTATCTTATACTGATTATATTTCATGATTTCATACTAATTTATATCATGAATCCGTGAATTTATGAAAGAAAAAATAGATTTTTATAAAATCTTCCAAAAACGAAAATTTAAGATTTGAAGGTCCATTTGATATCGGAATTGGACAAATTTGGTATGGTTGAACTCGTATCGGAATGGGTGTTCGGATTTCACGAGTTTTTTCGGGATTTGAGACGTGGGTCCCACTGCCGAATATTTTAATAAATTTTAGATTTTTATTCGGAAAATTTGTAAATTCATATGAAATTAATTTCTATGATTCGTATTGAATATATCGAATTGTTTGTGAATAGATTTGAAACTTTCGGAGGTAAATTTAAAAGGAAAAGTTGTGGTTGAATAATTTATTGGAATTTGCAAAGCGAGGTAAGTGTCGTGGTTAACCTTGACTTGAGGGAATAGAACCCTTAATTTATTTGTTATGTGAATTGCATGTGAACGACGTATAGGTGATGTGATGAGTGTCTATACGTCGTCAAATTAATTGCTTACCTGCCTACTTGAAAAATTATAAATTATTTTTAATCATAAATTAATTATTATAATAATTATTTCTCTCTTATTCTTTGTCAAATATTAATTCTTGAATTTCTACATTAATTGTTACATGCTAATTGAATTATGTGATTTAATTGTTATTTGATATTTAGCATATTAAATATTAAACTGCCTATTTTCTCCCTGATTTCTATAATAATTTGATATTTGTCATTGTTTGTTTCATAATTAAATCATAATTGTTGTATACTTGTTGTCTTATAATTTTATATTAATTATTGCATTTATTGTGGAAATTTCTTCTATAAGACTTGATTAAAATGAAAATATTGGAGGATCGGGTTGCACGCCGCAACAGACTGATTAAAAATTCTATACATATACTTGATTGAAATAATTATATAACAGACTTATGAAAAGTTAATATTGGAGGATCGGGTTGCACGCGCAACAAACTTATTAAAAGTTAATATTGGAGGATCGGGTTGCATGCCGCAGCAGACTTGTTAAAAAGTTAATATTGGAGGATCGGGTTGCACGCCGCAACAGACTTATTAAAATGAATATGTTGGAGGAGCGGGTTGCACACCGCAACAGAACTAAATGTGGATATATTGTGAGAGCGGGTTGCACGCTGCAACAGAAATAATGGAAATGATAATTGGTTATGACTGCTGAGTTGTACGCCGCAACAGAACCGAATGTGAATAGGTTGTGAGAGCGGGTTGCACACTGTAACAGAATTGAATGTGAGTATATGGTAAGAGCGGGTTGCACGCTGCAACAAAATTGATGGAAATGATAATTGGTTATGACTGGTGAGTTGTCTTCAATTATTATAAATAAATTATCTGATTTATTTCTATGATTGTTGTTGTTACTAATAATGCGTGCAAGTTAATGTAAGTGAACCGCCTTAGCCTCATCACTACTTCGTCGAGGTTAGGCTCAACATTTACTAGTACATGGGGTCAGTTGTACTGATACTACACTTTGCACTTCTTGTGCAGATTTCGGAGTTGGTCCCAGCGACGTACCATAGACTTGCTCGGATTTCAGCTACTAGAGGAGACTTGAGGTATAACTGCATGGCGTCCGCAGTTCTGAAGTCCCCGTCTATTTTACTTTAGCTGTGTGTCTATTCCCAGACAGCTTTATTTGATTCAGACCTTATTTGTATTTATTCTAGAAGCTCGTGCACTTGTGACACCAATTCTGGGATGTTATTTAGTCACCGTTGTTTTTATGGATTATTCACTATATTTCAAAATTTGCTTCCGCTTTTGTTTTCTTGATTATTAATAGTTTAAAAATTAGTTAATATTATTCTAATGTTCGCTTGTCTAGCAAGTGAAATGTTAGGCGCCATCACGGTCCGAATGAGGGAATTTCGGGTCGTGACAGTAGGCAAGTTTACGTCGATGGCCACATATGAGTTAGCATCGATTGGGTCCGCGACCGGAACTCCGTTGGGGTCAACAGGAGGCACCTCATTGCTGGGCACTACATTGTCGCTCTCGCCATTATGGCCAGACTCAACATCGACGTTCAAATGAGCAGATTGAGAGTTCGACATCTTTAATTTGACCTGAAATTAAAATCCCAAATACAAGTGTAAAACAAAGTGCGTTATGAAAATTTGTATTAAATTACCACTATTATCCCTAGCCCCACGGTGGGCGCCAAACTGTTTACTTTAAAAAACGGATAACAATTGAATTTATATGTGGTTTTAAGGATATGTGGATTAATTCAATACAAGTGATTAATGATGTTAGATTAAGCAAATGAAAGATTTAATAAATGACCAAACCAATGATAAGGGTGATTCCGAGCTCGGTTAATGGCTCAATGAGCAACATGCCTTCGATTCCAAGGTTGCACTTATGAAGAACTTAAGAATAAAAATAAGAACATTGAACAACAAAAAGAATTAAAATAAATTCCCTTGATATGCGTGTTATCATGTCTGTCATGAATAATAAGTTTCCCCCTTTATGTAGTAGGAGAGTTTTACCCTACGTATAATTTTAAAAAAGGTAAAAATCTTCTGTTTCGCTAATCACTGATTTTCTATCGATACGGGCCGAGATTCACGCTGTGATATCTGGTTGGTCCCTGATATCACGGCCTTTTATTAGTCGTGTGCACCTGTATGATAATGCTTTCCGAGGTCGTGATACTCGAACTGCACCAGGAGGACATGGCCCCGCTATCCCCGAGGACAGGTATTTTGCCCGAGCCCCGATACGAAGGGCTCCTCGCTCTGATTTCGATTTATTACGGTCATGTTCCTGCTCCGTTTGCCTCTTCGGAAAATTAAGGTGTTCAGTGGGCTCGGTTTTACCCGTATACAGATACAAAATAAATGACTTGTCACGTCAATATATCTAATAAATCAACTAGAAGAGACAAAAAAGTAGCGAAATGCTTGTAATTAGCGCAAAATCTTTTAGTTCAGTTTCTTTGGAAGTCTCCCAGCGAAGGAGATTTGGGTGAATACGTTTTCTTGATTTTGTTTATTTTCTACATTTTATATATTTATTGTTACGTAATTTTGATGTATTTAGGTATCTTGAATTAAGGCAACCAAATTATGTAGTGTGATTGGCGAATTCAAAATTTTAATATAATGTCAAAAATTCGACCTTTGAAGTTCTAGTGTTATTGTCTATATATGTTGTTTAGTCACTCCAAGCTATTCAAGAATATTTCAAATTTAAACCAAGTCTTTCTCTCTAACAAGTGTATATTTACAAAATTCACATAAGAAAACATGATAATTGTCACGTCTCCAAATTGAGGCGGGACGTGATTGACACACTTAACTATTATCATTTATTAAATGAACTCTGTACTAGTTGTATTAATACTTCAAGTTCAATAGCAAACAACTTAATGTACTTAAATATTAATTCTAGTCAAGTTACAGTTCTTAAACTGACTGATAAAATAATAAATAAAGGATAAATTTTCAAAATATCTTAATACTGACTCACTAACATGTCATGAGCTTCTAGAATTTGACAAAACTGAAATACATATTCCCCGAAAATAAAATAAACATCTAAAAATAAATAATAGTCTAAAAAGAGTCCGCTACCGCCGGGATGAATCAACGGAGTCTGTAAACTAAGTCTGGAATATCTCTTCTTGCCACGTGCCTCGTTACTTACATCCTCAATACCTGCCACACGACGTAGCAGACCCAAACGGGCTAAGTACCATCAAAGGATACCCAGTAAGTATTATAGGCTACCTCCTAAGAGGAGCGAGACATTTGGGGAAAAATATGAAATAAAGTGGATATGCGAAAAATCATATAAATCATATATAAGATTTTATAAACAAGTAATGAGCTGGAAACTGAAATTATAAGCTGAACTGTAAGCTAAAACTGAAACACTTTTCTAAAAAATCATTACACATAGTGGCCCTGCGTACGTGAGCATCTAGAAACACGTACGGGGGAGTGTCGGCCTATCTCTCCAACAAACAGTTGGCACTTGCGAGCGTGGGGTAATTAACCCTGGCATCATAGCACTCACGCTGTGGGAGGTTGGCCACTTCTCTCTACTGAATGATCACATTGATGCATGAATTAATGGTGAAACTAAATACTTAACTTAATATAAATATCACAAAAAGAAAATACAAAAATAAAACGCACGTAACAACTAGTAATACAAATGAGCATATATTTATGTCACATATATCATCGTACTGAATAAGAATGAAGTGAACTGAGTATTTGAATAGTAAGAAGATAAGATTTAGATTTATTGAACACATAGAGCCCATGGGTTCTAATGAAATTCCTTACTAGGAAAGTAAGCCTCAACTCACCTTAAAACTAGCTCAGCTTCGACTTCAAATATACTCCAAACACTCCCGATTCACAATTTTCAATCTACATGTGATAACCGAGTTCAATTTACATCAGTGCATGCTCAAAGAATATAACTTTATTTACAATTCTCTTGTCCAAGGGAAATATCCCATTAGCAATGATTATCCTCCTAACACACTAATACTAACTTAGATTAGTTCTTCCAAATGTTATACTTAGAATGGATTCCTGGTTAACTGGACTAAGAACCAACTATCAGACGAATTGCATTCAGAGTACCGCATAGGTGAAAATATTTACTAACTTACATTACATTCCTATCTAGGGCCATAGTTAACTTATTCCTAACCAACACAATGACCCAAATAAAGAACAAAACTTTAAATTGTTCTGAACCTTGCTAATACGAAAGTAAGGGTAGCTTTCAACTATGAGTACTCCCTGTATTGGTAGAAAATAAATAATATACGTGGAATTATATGTGGGTGACAGGGCATGATACGTGGATCACTAAGAAGATGACAGCTGGAGTGTAATAATTAAAAGATGCACGAGTTACAAGAGGTACGAACAAATTACTCACGAGATGAAAGGACGCCGTTGCTCGAGCCAAAATTGAGACACAGATGAAATGAATCAAGACAATAAAAAGGGAAGACTCACGAACCTCCAATTAATGTGGAAGAAGAATCAGAACCGTTACAGAATCTTCATGGACAGTTACGATTGCCAATTATAACGGTTCATTTAATATCATTAATGCTCATAATGACTCAGACATAAAGGGAATGAAATGTTATATTTGTAAACCCCTATATAAGGGAATAGAATTTAACTTGTAAAGGCGCGTTCTGATTCTTACTCGAATACAATTACTTTCTTTTGATTTCAATCAATTATTTCCATATTTCTTGTCATCTTTATTTCCTTTCATATAATTGAGATAGTACGGAATTTCTTGATTATCATCGAGTTCTTTTAAAAATAGGCCTTGACCGAGAATCTTATTTTTTGGTTAAACAAATTGGTTCCATTACCAGAAAAACTGATAATTTTTTTACTTTCCAAATCTTTCTCTCGCACAACCAAATCATGTCAACTGTTAATGACAACAACCAACAGGTAGAGGGAACTCCAGTTCCATCACTTCAGGGATCTCCACGCACTTCTCGAGAAGGAACACTTAAAAGATCTGCTACTCACACGAATGAACAACATGTAGATGAGCAGACCATTGAGCAGGATGTTGTAAAACAGTTGATCACTAAACACGTAAATAATGCTCTCCAAGATTTCGTGAGGGGGCTGTCAACTGTACCACCAACTCCTCCTCCAAATAATACTGCAACTGTGGAAATTCCATGCTCAGGGCTTGCTAATTCAGGAAGTGGGGGAACTCCCAATGAGTCACGTGATGGGAGACCAGGTACACCAAATAATTCTGATTTACAAACTTTACTACTAACTTTGCAGAAATAAGTGAAAGAACAAAATGACCGCATCGATCAAATACCTGGCGTACCACCTGTGATTAAGGGAGTGGATATCGACAAATATTCGCAACAACCCTAGAAACCAAGCGCGGCTCCATTGACCATTCCCAAGAAGTTTAAAATGTCTGACATCCCAAAATATGATGGAACAATCGATCCACGTGACTATATCACTGCATTCACCACAGGAGTAAAAGGAAATGATTTGACCAAGCAGGAAATTGAGTCAGTGTTGGTCAAAAGATTTGGAGAAAAACTCATGAAAGGAGCGTTAACATGGTATTCTCTTTTACCTGAAAATTCTATTGACTCTTTTGCTGAGCTTGCAAATTTATTTATAAAAGCATACTCGGGGGCTCAAAAAGTTGAAAAAAGAATGGAAGATATCTTCAAAGTGAAGCAAGGAGATACAGAATTGCACAGAGAATTTATAGATAGATTCCAGCGTGAAATAATGATGCTACCAAGAGTACTTGATAATTGGGCAGCCATGGCGTTCGCGAGTAATCTAAACGAAAAAAGTTCAGAAGCCACGAGGAGGCTCAAAGAAAGCTTACAAGAATTCCCTGCCACAACATGGAATGATGCATATAACAAGTATAGTACCAAGCTGCAGATTAAAGAAGACATCATTGCTCAGTCAAAGGTTGATGAGAGAACAAGATCGAGGCGGTCGGAATCTGAAAAGAGGTTCGGTAAAAATAGGTACGAGCCTTATATGGGACCCTCAGGGCAAGACGCACATTCCAAGCTAGAAAATGTACGATCTTACCATAGATTGAGGAACAAAGATTCAGGTTCATCATCATCTAGGTTCCGAAAAGATCGAGATGTGCGTGATGGGTATACCAATGCAAATGCAAGGATTGGAGACTTTAGTTTCAATATCAGTACTTCTGAGTTGGTAGCTGTTTTAAGAAGTATGGGAGATAAGGTGCAATGGCCAAAGGAAATGAGATCAAACCCAAACAGAAGAAATCCAGATTTCTGGTGCGAGTTTCATAATGACCACGACCATAGAACATCAGATTGCAGACTGTTACAAGGTGAGGTAGAACATTTGTTGAAGCATGGATACTTGACAGACTTGTTCAGCGAGAAAGGTAAACAGTCTTACATGAAAAATAGACAAGAACCTCCAAAACCTCTATCTCCAAAGAGAACAGTGAACGTGATAAGCGGGGGAGAAGAAGTCAATAGTGTAACGTACACAACTGCAAAAAAGACGGCAAAATCACAGTAACCCACGAAAAGCGAGTTCGACAAACCTTGGAAGAAGATAGCATAACATTTGATGATGTAGATGCGGATGGCTTAATGATTCCTCACAATGATGCATTGGTAATATCTTTACTTATACATGATACTAATGTAAAACGAGTTTTGATTGATCTAGGTAGCTCCGTGAATATTATCTTATTGCGAGTGGTGAACAAAATGCAAATTGGCGACCAGATGATACCAAAAGCACGTTCCTTATCTGGATTCAACAATTCAACCGTTATTACGAAGGGTGAGATAATGTTAACTACATTCGCGGAAGGAGTCATCAAAGAGACAAAATTTCAAGTAATAGACACGGACATGGCCTATAATGTGATTCTTGGGTGGCCATGGATTCATGACATGGATGATGTGCTGTCTACGTTACATTAATTTATTAAGTTTCCTTCAAAATGGGGAATTCAACAAATTCGAGGAGATCAACAAACTTCTAAGAATATTAATTCAGTGGTGCAGTCAAACAAGGAAAACATTGATACAAATAAGGATTTTGTGGAAGACGTGGTAAATCAAATCTCATCTGAAACTGTATCAAAGCAAACTGATATAGATTCGAGACCGGATGTAATTCAAGAACCAGAGGCGAATGAAAATATCAAAACAACAATTAAGGATCTCAAAGCTGTTGTTCTATTCGAACAATGGCCAGATCAAAAAGTTTATATTGGAGCAAAGTTGAGCCTAGGAATGAGAGGTAAGTTAGTTGAATTTTTAAAAGCTAGCACAGATTGTTTTACTTGGTCGCATTCATATATGACAGGTATACCTCCGGAGGTGATGACTCATAAATTGAATGAAGATCCATCATACGTACCTGTCAAGCAAAAGAAGAGGAAGCAAGGTTCATTCAAAAATCAAGTGATTCATGATGAGGTACAAAAACTCTTAAAGATCGGTTCAATACGTGAGGTAAAATATCCTAATTGGTTAGCTAATACTGTGGTAGTTCCAAAAATGAACGGTAAATGGTGAGTTTGCGTAGATTATACTGATCTAAATAAAGCTTGTCCAAAAGATTCATTCCCTTTACCGCATATAGATCAATTGATTGGTTCTACTGCAAGTCATGAGGTATTGAGCTTTTTAGATGCGTATTCAGGTTATAATCAAATAAAAATGGACCCTTTGGATGAAGAAAAAACTTCACATATTACGGACATGGAGACTTATTATTATAAAGTCATGCCTTTTGGTTTGAAAAATGCTAGAGCCACATATCAAATGTTAGTGACCAAGATGTTTCAAGAACACCTGGGAAAGACTATGGAGGTATATATAGATGATATGCTAGTCAAATCTGTACGAGCGAAAGATTATTTTCAAAATCTTTCAAATACCTTCGAGATCCTCCGCAGCTATAATATGAAATTGAACCCAGAAAAGTGTGCCTTCGGCGTAACTTCAGGTAAGTTCTTAGGTTTTCTTATATCTAATAGAGGTATTGAAGTAAACCCTGCACAGATCAAAGCTATTGAAGAAATTCCTGATATACTCACGAGAAAAAACGAGGTACAAAGATTGTCAGGAAGGATAGCAGCTCTGGGAAGATTTATTTTTAAGTCTTCGGAGAAAAGTTTCAAATTCTTTTCAGTGCTAAAAAAGCAAAATCAGTTCGAGTGGACTGAAGAATGCCAACAAGCCCTCAAAAATTTGAAGGCATACTTATCAAATCCTCCTTTGCTGGCTAAATCAAAAGATGGTGAGAGACTGTTCGTTTATCTCGCAGTTTCAGAAATGGTTGTAAGTGCAGTTTTGATACGAGAAGTCAAATGTAAACAATCTCCAATTTATTATGTCAGTAAATCTTTGTTGGATGCTGAGACTAGATATCCTCATTTAGAAAAAACTTGCTTTAGCATTAGTTATGGCATCTAGAAAGTTGAGACCTTACTTTCAATATCACCCTATTTTCATAATAACTGCTTATCCTTTAAGGAATATTTTGCATAAACAAGAATTGTCAGGTAGATTAGCCAAGTGGGCAATAGAACTCAGTGAGTATGATATCATGTACCAACCTAGAACTGCAATAAAATCACAAGTTTTAGCAGATTTTAGCACAAAAATAGTTCCTGAAGTAGAAAATGAATTACAAATATTCACCGGATCTAATCCAAGTACATGGACTCTATTTGCTGATGGCTCCTTAAATATTAAAGGAGCAGGTTTGGGTATTGTTTTAATTCTACCTTCGGGAGAAAGTATAAGACAAGCAATTAAATGTTACCCTATTACTAACAATGAAGCAGAGTATGAAGCTGTAATTGCAGGGTTAGAACTGGCACGAGAACTCTCCATAGAACAAATCGTGATTAAAATTGATTCTCAGCTGGTAGTCAATCAGATGCAGGGGACTTAGATAGCTAGAGAGGCACGGATGCAACAATATCTGGAAAATGCACGAGAATTGATAAGGCAATTCCAATCATGGAAGATTGTGCAAATACCCAGGGAAGAAAATATAGAAGCAGATGCATTAGCTAATCTTGCATCAATTGCGGAAATAACAAGTGCAGAAAATGATATCATAATACATTTATTTCATTCAGCACTGGACCAGGATAAAAATGAGGTAAGTGTCAATAATCTGACTTGGGACTGGAGAAACGAGCTTGTTAATGTTTTGCAGTATGGAACCATACCTGAAGGCAAAAAATAGTCTCAGTTGCTTCGACGAAAAGCTGTTCGTTACTGTTTAATTCGAGGAAATCTATATCGAAAAATGTTCAGTGGACCTTTAGCAAGATGCCTTGGACCTGCTCAAACATAATATGTCATGAAAGAAGTGCATGAGGGGCATTGTGGAAATCATGTAGGAGGTAGATCTTTGGTAAAAACTCTAATTAGAGCAGGATACTACTGGCCTAAAATGGAGGAAGATGCAGAAAGTTTTGTAGAAAAGTGCGATAGATGCCAATGATATGGCAATAATTTGCATCGCACAACAGAATTATTACACACTGTTATTTTCCCGTGGCCATTCATGAAGTGGAGAATGGATATAGTGGGTCCTTTGCAACAAGCTAAAGGAAAGGTACGATTTTTGTTAGTATTAACAGATTATTTTTCCAAATTGGTAGAGGCATGAGCTTTCAAACAAGTGCGAGAAAAGGAAGTAATGGATTTTATTTGGCGGAATGTTATATGCCGATTCGGACTGCCAAAACAAATCGTATGTAATAATGGCCCACAATTTATAGGCTCGAAAGTCACCGAATTTTTTCAAAGTTGGAAAATCAAACAAATAACTTCCTCACCTTATCATCCCGTGTCAAATGGATAAGCTGAGTCAACAAACAAGATTATTATTAATAATTTGAAGAAAAGATTAGAATAATCAAAAGGAAATTGGCCCGAGGTGTTACCAGGAGTATTATGGGCTTATCAAACAACAGCAAAGACATGCACGGGAGAAACACCATTTTCACTTGTTTAAGGTTCAGAAGCCTTAATCCCAGTTGAAATAGGAGAGCCAAGTACGAGATTCACACAAGCAACAGAAGAATCAAATGATGAAGAGTTAAGAACGAACTTGGATTTACTCGAACAAAGAAGAGAAGTAGCTCTAATAAGGATGGCAACACAGAAGCAAACCATTGAACGATACTACAATAGGAAGGCTCATCTCAGATACTTCAAGATTGGGGACTTCGTTCTAAAAAAGGTTTTTCAATCAACAAAAACAGCTGGAGCAGGAAAGTTGAACCCAAATTGAGAAGATCCTTATAAAATTCGAGGTATCGCTGGGAAAAGTGCTTATGAATTAGAAACAACGGACGACAAGGTGTTACCTTCGAATTGGAATGTTGTTCATTTGAAAAAATATTATTTCTAAGCAAGGAAAATACCCACGGTCAGGTATCACTTAACTACGATTTTGTTTTGTTCAGTTAAATTATACTAATAATTTTAGATGATAGGCAAAAATGTAGCCCACACTAAATGATGATATTACACCTGAAAGACACGCGGGATACAAAATTATTTCCAGTCTGGGTTACAACCTTTCTGATGAAAATAAAAAGGGTTAAGCAGTCATCATCTAAAAATATACCTCCGAGTCCCGTATGTTTTTTCCTTTTCAGGAAATGGACCACACAGAAGGAATAATCAAGTGCTCGAGGTTTCATACATTAAAGCTCTAACACTTGGGGGACTAGGAAAAGAAGACTAAAAGTCAAAGAAGACTAAAGAAGACTAAAAGAGTCCGAATTCAAGTCAAGCCTGGATCAACCCAAAAATCAAAAGTCAAGAGCTAATCAAGAGCCAAAAAACAAGCCTGATTCAAAAATCTTTGTAATAAGCTTTGATAAAGTGTAAACTCGCGGATGTAAATTACAAGATCCTATGAGTACTTAGGTTAAGGGCAATGATTAGTCATTGGATGCAAAATATACCCTAGAATTTTATTAAATATGTTATAAGGAAAATAGTTATGAAAGAGTTGTAGATGTTGTACAAAACGTTACTTGAATACATGTAAAGTGTTATATAATTTAAAAGTTCAAAATATGAAACTTCCTCAAATTATTCAAGAAATATCTTCGAAACATATATTTTCCTACTTCTTTCATATACTTACACCAATATGAAGTTGAGACGTCTTCTTCATTAGTGCCGTTTATAAAAGGGCCCTCTTTTATAAAATTCGTGTCTATACCAAAATCACAAAATACTAAAGCATTTTTAAAATGCAAGTCAAAGAGTAAAACATAAACTCAAATAAAATATTATATAACAAACCTGGCTAAAACTAAGTATAAACTTAGTTAAAACCAAGGTATTAGTTTGATTACAAACCCCAAAACGGGCAAGGGGTAAAAACTAGCCATTCATTCCAAAAATAAAAAAACAAAAACAAACAAAACAAACTTCCCATCAAAAGTTCAAGAAATAAACTAAGAACCCTATGGGGCAGAATGCAAAGCAACACTATCAGCAGTGGGAGAGGCAGAATCCAATATGGCATCATCAGCAGCGGGAGAAGATTTGACTTGAGCAGAAGAGGCTTGAACACCAACTTCACCAGGAGTAAGTTCATCACCTTCGGGAACTCTGACCTTAGGTGAGGAAAAGTTCTGACTTTGCTGAGTTATTTCAATAGTTTTCTTAGCCTTTGCAATCTCAACATTCAAGTCAAAGCCTTCTTGGCTAGCCTCCATCAAAGTCTCGAGCGCGTGTTTAGAAAATCTCAGCTTACGTCAAGAGTTGATTTATCTTCGAGAGCCTCGTAGTCCTTTTCCCATTACTCAATTTTAGCCTTCAACTCTTCTCTTTCAGTCAAAGAGGCATCATAAGAAGCCTTCAAAGGGGCGAGGGATCTCTCCAAGAACTGGACCTTATCAGTAGAGACACGGAGGTCTTCTTGAGCCTGAGTGGGTGTTTGAACAAGCTCCCCGGCATAGATCTCCTTCTGATTAAGGAGTTCTTTCAAACCCCTAATCTATTCGGTAGCTTTGGAAAGTTGCTCTGCAAATGAAGACTCAAGGATGTCTTTATCTTTGCCAACTTGACTGGAAGAGTCTTTTTTAATTGCCAATTCTGCCGCCATCACTCTTACTTGTTGTTCCAAAGCACACTTCTCCTCATCTAAAACTTCTTTCTCCAACTGAAGACCCTCGTATTTTTCCTTCTAGTTGTCTGCCTCCATACGATAATCGTTGACTAGCTGTTTAGTGTGGGTAATTCTCTTCATAAGCTTTGATCCTATCAAGTTGATATACAAAAGAAAAAGAAGAAGTGATTATCAAACAAAGATAAAAAATCAAGAGGAAAATAAAGGAAAGAGCTAAGACTTGTACCTTCAACGATGAATGAACAATATCATTCATCCACGTTAAGGAACTGTGGATTTCAAACTTCGACTTCTCAACTGGGCCAAGTAGAGGTTTTAGCCATACGTCGGCTTGACTAGATTTTTTCAAAAGATTACCATTCTCGGGGACTTCTATGGTAGCCTTTTTCATCATCCTATTGTTACTGGAAGTACCAACTTCAACATGAGAAGTGGTAGCAATAGGGACAGTTGAAGAAGTGAAAACATCCACGGGAGGAGCAGTAGCAGCAACAACAGGAGCAGAAATCTGAGAATTAATAGGAACTGACACTAGAAAAGAGGCAAGGGGTACATCTTCGAAAACAGGACCAAAATCTTCACTATCAAAACTACGGGAAAATAATTGATCGGTAGAGTCACGAGGAGCAACATTCATCTTTTCATCAGAACTCACTAAAGTAGCACTTTCAGGCTCATTCACAGGAATTGAACTTGGAGGAGGGGTGGTTTCATCATCCGAAATAACACGCCTCCTAGCATGAGGCCTGCGCACTAAAGGACCCTCTTCTTATTCCTCTTCACCCTCCGAGCCACGAGCTCCCTCCGCTTTTCTCTTTGATGAAGAATTAAAAATCATCTCTTGAGCAAAGGACAAAGAGAGTCTTGATGAAGTAATAGATGCGGCACTGACACCTCGAATGAGAAACCCTAGTAGAGGAAAAAGTTAGTAACCTCCAAGTAAATACAAAAGAAAGGAGGAAAATTAAAGAGAAGGATACCATGAGTCTTGACTTTCCAACCAAACCTATAAGAAAGGTATTCCTTCCATATGAGCAACTGACAACAATTTCTCTGCCCAAGTACGAAAGTTTGGTATTTCTTCAAAAACTTTCATGATTGCTAAAAAGAAAAGAAAAAAAGCCACGAGATCGTAAGTTTCTTCTTCCCTCATAAAAGAAGAAGAGAGATACTTTAAAAAAAAGCAAAATTCCACTTTTCTGGAAAAGGCATGTTCTCCTCACCCACCAAGCCACTTGTGGGAACAACAACAAAATGGACGTACCAGCCACGATCTCTATCATCTTCAGGGCTAACCAAAACCCTTTTGCTTCTGGCCACTAGAGTAAAGACCCCTGAACGAAACAACTTAGGGGAATAAAGATGAAGCAAGTGTTGAAAGGTAAAGGGTAATGAAGCCAAATTAGATAGGTATCGTAGACATGCAACAACTCTCCATACAATAGGACCAATCTGTCCTAAGCAAATGTTAAAGAAACGACAAAATTCTATGATCGCTGGGTCAATAGGTGGTCTGAAACCTAAGGTAAAAGGATATGTGTAAACAAAAAATTAACCAGCCTGGTACGAAGTTATCCTTTGGTTTGAGCCAGGAACTAAAACTGAAAAATCAGATTTCCAGTGGCATTCTCTTCGCACAAGAGAAATCAAGCCATTAGTAATCTGGGAATGATAGACATCGGCACGATCATGGGAAGTCATAGAAGTAACTTGGTTCCTAATCGATTCACGATCAGTAGAGAAAGAAAATTCTTGTGGAACTATTTCATCAACCGTTGGTTCTCGAATGGGTTCACTTGGTTCCCTATTTCTGGAAGAAGATCTATGGGTTAAAGAAGCCCTAGTCCTAGAAGAAGAAGGAGTAACAATGTTGGTTTGGGAAGTAGAACTACGAATAGATACAGATCCTAAACTATATAATCTACCACCTCTTCTACTCCTAACAGGAGTAGTTGAAGGGGGAAGTTCATCTACAATTACTACTCTGTGAGGATCGGGGTTTGATGAAGACATGGTTATACAAGAAAATAATGCGTGCTGAAGAACAAGAATGATTAAAGAAGAAGAACAATGTAGATTGAAGAGTTCGAGAAACTAAAAGCACATGAGGTATTTATAAGAAAAAGCAACTGTCATGTAAAGTAAGTCATGATGGAAACGTCATAATGAAACAATCACTTCGTGACTGACGCAACCGCAAGAAAGCCCTAAAACCCATTGAAGATTCGTAGACCCAATCGGCGAAAGCCACATGGCACATACAATAAATGGAAGTGGCATGCGACGCGTTGGTTCTGAAGAAGACGCAATGATACATGGGAAATGACGGCAAATAATTCCCACTATAAATACGTACCACTTCCCAAATATTCAATTGCAGAATATTCGGCAAGTGGGGGGACTATCTGTATTGGTAGAAAATAAATAATACACGTGGAATTATATGTGGCTGACAAGGTATGATACGTGGATCACTAAGAAGATGACAACTGGAGTGTAATAATTAAAAGATGCACGAGTTACTAGAGGTACGAACAAATTACTCACGAGATAAAAGGACGCAGTTGCTCGAGCCAAAATTATTCAATGAAGAGACACGGATGAAATGAATCAACACAATAAAAAGAGAAGATTCACGAACCTCCAATTAATGAGGAAGAAGAATCAGAACCGTTACAAAATCTTCATGGACAGTTACGATCGCCAATTATAACGGTTCATTTAATGTCATTAATGCTCATAATGACTTAGACATAAAGGGAATGAAATATTATATTTGTAAACCCCTATATATGGGAAGAGAATTTCACTTGTAAAGGCACATTCTGATTCTTACTAGAATACAATTTCTTTCTTTTATTTTCAATCAATTATTTCCATATTTCTTGTCACGTTTATTTCCTTTCATATAATTGAGAAAGTACGGAATTTTTTGGTTATCAGTAACCCGAGTTCTTCTAAAAAATAGGCTTTGACCGAGAATCTTATTTTTTGGTTTAACACTCCCTTCAGATACTAATCAAACTATTTGATCTTTTTAGATTTGCTAAATCAAGTAGGTATATACCTATGATAGATAAAATAATAGTAAGAAAAAAAAAGATGAACTAAAAATATTAAAGAAAAACAAGGAAGTGGAGTTTATCGTAGTAGCTTGTTACTCCAATCTTTTTCACTTTCGTTGCTAGATGTACTAGCAAAAAGGGATTTTTCTTTGTTTGTTGCCCTTATATATTCTCTCGTTGGTTACTGACTAAGGAAAACCAAAGCATATAGCTTTGAAACCCTCCTAATCGTACAAGTCCTATGTATTCTTACTGGACTTCCGCCCAGTTCTCTTATTTGTTTTTCAATTCTAATACCATATATACATTTACATATTTTTAAATACTTTATTTAGACTATGTTTGTCCGTATACCCTTCGAGCTCCTTAATTATGTTATTAAACCCGTATCTAGATATTAATCTTCCACAAAAGAAATAGAAATATAATATAATCGTGGCCTTTAATTAATAGCGATAACTTGTAGTTATATTCTCCTCCTTCTATATGGCTCATAAGAAAATATTACTCCATTTGTCAAAACAAAGAGGCACCAAAAATACTTTCCCTTGCGACAGTAACGAAATTAGGAATTTCACTAAAAGTGGTCAATGTTTAATACTATATGTAGAAAAAGTGATTTTTGATTTATATAGACAATATAAATATTATATACTCAGTTTAATTTTTCGATAAAAGGTGTTCTGCCAACAAAAAAAACTATCTGGCTATGCCATTGCACTTGACTGGTAAATCGAGTCACAATTCTGTTCATATTAGTAGTTTGTCTGTAATAGAGAAACATATTGAAACTTTGAAGATTCCACTTCTGAGTCATTATAACTTTTTTTATACTTATATTTTGATGTAAACACTTTTGTTGTTATTTATATGTCACTTCTTACTACTATTTGCATATCTTTTTAGCCTGATATGAGCAAATGAATCTAAAATGCAGATCAATCATTTTGTCATCTTCTACTATATAAATAACTTTAGTAAAAAAAACAAAAACTTTCTTGTAAAAGAGAATGCAAAAATCTATTGTAACACTTGAAATTGTCACATTATGTACTACATTTTGATATAAATACATGTGAACATATGATAGGTATATAAAGGGATCAATAAATTTATGGTGGAGTTGTAAGTACTCTTTCATTCTTAAGCAGAAGTCTTAGGTTCGAGTCTTGAGTATAAAATTGTATTTTGTTAGAGTACGTTGCATCTCCTCTTCCCAATGTGAGACTTCTCGTCACGACATCAAACGTACATATGACGTGATGGAATGGTAAATAATCATTCATCTTTAATCAAAAGTCTCAAGCTCGAGTTGAGGTATAAAGTCATTTTTTATGTTAGAGCGTGCTTCAACCCCCTCCTCCCCAATGTGGGACCTGCCCGCATGACGATATATAATAATACCGGTGGAAAACCAAAAAAATTAAATATATAATAAAGTGCTCTAGTAAAATATTTTGTGGGTCCTATGAAGTGTCTACACTTAAGATTTCTTGCAGCAGATCACAAGATTTTGTATTAGTTGCCAGGAATCTTTGTTCACGAGCTACAAGTGAGATTTTCTTAATTTTTTCGCTTGCAAGATTGATTTTTTCTTTTCTTTTGGGGAATGATGAGTTATTTCAATATTTATTTTGTTTGGGATTTATTCAACCAATAAATATCGTCGGGAAACCATATTATTGCTTGGAAATTTGTCATCATGTCGGTGCTACAAATTTATACTCCTTCCGTTTCAATTTATGTGAACCTATTTGACTGGGCACGAAGTTTAAAAAAAGAAAGCAGACTTTTGAACTTGTAGTGTTAAATGAGGCACATATATTTTGTGTGGTTATAAATCATTGCATAAAGGTAAATTGTTTCCAAATAGAGAAATAAGTCATTCTTTTTGACACAGACTAAAATGGAAATATGTTCTCATAAATTGAAACGGAGGGAGTATAAGTGATCAAACAAATACTATAATTTTACATCAAAGATTTGAATTTGCAACCTACTAAAGCAATTTATGAGCCCCTTTGCGATTATATTAGAAATTTTCTTATGTCAAGGAATTTCAATATTTCATATATAATAAAAAGGCTTGTTTTTTCTTTATTTATATAATATAATTTTTTGGTGAAAAAGATTCAATTGCTTACTCCAACCTAGCTCCTGGCTTGCCTCCCAGAGTAATAATTGTTTCCAAAGTGCACTGAACTCTTTTACTTTAAATTTCCTCTGAGTCAAATGATGAATTTGAGGAAAGAATAAAGTAGAGAATTTTGTATTAATATTTGCACTATCTTTTACATATTTAAGCTAATAAAAATACAATTGCTCCTGTATAGCGGTAGATGGCAAAATGTTAGAAACTGGCTGGTGATTTGTATTTCAGATAGATTCTTTCACCGCTAAAGTGTGAGGTGAAATGATAAATATTGTTTTCCTCTTAATCAAAAATCTTCGAATTATAAAAATAGAGTTCTCTTTATTAGGGACCGCTAAAACTTTCCACAATAAATGTTTATGACACAAATTCAAATAAACAGGACTAATAAATTTGGAACATCGTAAACTTGAAAGGAAAAATATCACACTCATTCATTCATTTCAAGCCAAAAATATATGAAAAATAGAAATAAGAAGTGACATGATATGAAAAATAACAAAAACATCTACATCAAATTAACAAAACAGCATTTTTATTAATTTTTGACAAGTCGCATCTTTTTATATACTATCTAACAACAGTGAATTGGTAAAATTAGAAGGATAATTGCACATAGTTTATACTTAAAATAAGAAAGACCAATTGATAACAAGGATTAATATTTCAATGAAATTTAAGCTAATAGCATTATTATTCAATTGTTCTTTATTGGAACAAATAGAATTATTATTTTCCAAAATTCTACGCTCCGAACCGACATTGAGATTTGGGAGATAAAAAGAGAAAGAATGTTTAAATTCTTAATTATCTTATTAGACTTTTTTTGACTTCATTTGTTTCAATTCTTCTTATTTTCCAAACTAAGGGTCACCGACCATTGATATTGAGTCATAAATTATTGTGTAGATCATTCTTGCCATTCATTCTCTTATTTAATTAAAACACGAAGGGTCATATCTAGTCAACAATAATGGCCTTACACAGTCAACAATTTCTGTGTTCCCTTTTCCAATAACAACGCTTTCGTATGCATTTGACATCCTTTCCACGTCAAGAATTGTTTGCTGACCTGATTGTTGTTGATTATAAAGGACACAATAGATCATATATCGAACATTCGGCCAGAGCCATGATTTTAAATTTAAGTGTTAGGGATTCTAATCATTTTAAGTTATTGAATTTTAAATTAATAATTTATTAAATTTAATTATTTATCCGAAAAATAGATAACAATTAAATTTATGCGCGGTGTTCTAAGGATACATAATATAACTTAGTACAAACCGAGATATATATATATATATATATATATATATATATATATATATATATATATATATATATATTAGTACTGAAATTAACTATAAAAGAGATAAATGCAAAGCAAATGAATCATTAGTTTTGACCCTCGAGTTCGGTCACCCTCCAACCAAGTAAAAACTCCGCTAATGTATGAATAGAGTAACAAGGTATTGAAAGTTAAAATAAGGCAGTGTATTGCTTTTCCTTGCGAAAAAAGTCCCATTTCTACAAATGATCAAAAACCCTTTATATAGTAGGGAATCCTATTTTGAATATAATTTTAAATATAGAAGGAATCCCATGATAGATTAACTAATTGGCCTCTCCTTGATATGCGCCCGGATTTCTGCCGAAATTCTCGTCCTAATTGCGGATATACCGACTTTTTTGTTTTATTTGGCTCGATCTCGATCTTGGCCGATCATGATCTTGATCGGTCTCGGTTTTGCTCGGTCTCGATCTTGGCCGATCTCGACCGGTCTCTATTTTGCTCGGTTCTCGATCTTGACCAATCTCGACCAGTCTCTATTTTGCTCGGTTCTCGATCTTGGCCGATTTTGATCTTGGTCGGCTTGTGGGTCATGAGCTCGGCAACCTAACTTCACATCATAGCTTGATATTATACGAGGTTGAACCTCGATCTATCATGTTCCAATCTCGATTAGTCATACGAAAGGCAAGCTCGGTTTTAACCGTATACAGATAGTCCCCTCGTTTCTTGGAAAGATGATGGCGAGAAACGATATGAATTTCCGAACTCCGACTTGATGGGTAATGACGTCAGTAACGAGCCCGATTATGACGTATGCGACGAAACGTCTCGTCGGTCCAGCTACAAAGGCATTAAATACCTGTCAGTTGTTGGTTGGCCATTACCGGTTTCGAACCGTCGCCAGCAACCAATAAGAGCCCAATCTTTTCTCATTCAAACTATACACTCAAAGCTTCTTCTTTACTTTTGCATCTTTTTCAGAAAAATCTCTTTGC
Source organism: Nicotiana tabacum (assembly GCF_000715075.1). Classification (NCBI taxonomy): domain Eukaryota; kingdom Viridiplantae; phylum Streptophyta; class Magnoliopsida; order Solanales; family Solanaceae; genus Nicotiana; species Nicotiana tabacum. The sequence continues at coordinate 22,974,850 of NC_134094.1, read as the reverse complement.
TTCATAATTTTCAGACCCAAATTTCTAGAACTCCAATTAAACTACATATCATCCTAATTCTTTTTTCCCTTGTTCATCAATGGCGAAAACTTCCAAAACAGTGCTGCAAAAAGAGGCCGCTTCTTCATCACGACCTGCCGGCGATGAGGATGCGGTGGAGCCCCACCCTGAGGAATTCATTCTGATAGGGTGCTCAACCGTCATCGATTTTAAGGTCGAAAAAGCCTCCTCAGTACCGGGCCGATATGAGCCGATCTCGAGGTACTTGTGTTCAATCACCAAGAAAATCCTCGACAAAGTAAAAAAGGAATGCAACTGGGGCGAAAAGCATGTGGTAGTCCCATCGCCTGTAGAATCGATTACTACCCATGTGGAAGGGTTCCTAAGTGTTTACACTTACCCCTTCACGTTGGGTCCCTTAGAGCCTGTCATCGTCGCCTTCTGCAAGAGATACGACGTGACCCTCGTCCAGATCCATCCTTCTTTTTGGAAAATAGTGATTTTCCTCCGATTCTTCTCGAGCAAAATCGAGGGGTGTCTTTTCACCCTCAATCATCTTATGCGCCTTTACAGTACCTGACTCTACCGAGGAGGGCTAATCAAACTTGCTCGCCGAGCCAGCAAAGCCCCGTTCTCGAGCATAGATGAGACTCGTGACCGTGGTTGGATGGGCCGATTCGTTCGAATCAAGACTTCGGACCTGATCCCCGTTGAAGACATGCCGTTTCCTGAGAAATGGAATATGAATCGTGAGTAGTATTCCCCTTTGAATGTTCAATTTTATGGCTCTGCTTTTCATTTTCTTTATCTACTTTTTCTATGTTGTTACAGCTGTGCCCCAGATGTCGTAACTCATTCCGGACCTTAAGCAATGGGTCGAAGGTCTGGTGTTGTAGAGACCATACTCCGAACGTTCTTGGGTGGAATTATCAAAGGGTCGATGGGAGGCCCGCAGTCATGGTAAGTTTCTTTCATACAACGGTTATCGTTTGATCTTCTTCTCTTGTTTTCTCCCCTTTTTTCCTTTGTAGGCCTCAGGAAGGATATTGCCATGAGGCCCCCACTAGGTGGCGAAGAAGTCCTTGCTCCGAATCAGGTCAAAGAGAAGAAGAGAAAAGGGGCTCCGAGATCCCCGGGCTCGAAAAAGAAAAAACCGGCGAGGAAGTCTCGCAATCCCAATGGGGGCTCCGGTGTTATGATTTCGGACTTGATCCGCCGATTAAGGGATGAGCCCAGAAGGAGAAGAGGAAGAAGCCTCCGTGCGGGCTAATGTTTTGATACAAAGATTCTCCGAATTGACGGAGGTTGATAAGCAAGCTTTGGCCATAATTCCCGAACTAGAAAAAGTTGAGGTCACTCCGTCCAATGCTGAGATGGTCGAGAGAGAGACCGGGGTCAAGACTTCTCAGATAGCGGAAGATTTCACGAGGGACGAGCTCGGGATGGTCGATATTTCTGGTTCCTCTCAGATTTCGGACGCTATGATTCGTGAGGCCAAAATGTTGGAAAGTCGATCTTACGAGGTATTCAAGGGGCGACCGATATCCATGGATTTTTGGATGGGCTCGAGTCCGCTGCCTCGGAGGATATTACCGGGTTCAGTGGGTTACCGGTACCAATGAAAGTATCATGGTCAGGCGCTATAAGGTCTTCATCGAGCCCAAAACTGGTGGATCGATTCCCGGCCCCGAGTGTTAACCCCGATCGTAAAGCGGAAGATAGTGCTTTCCGTCCTGGAGGATGCCCGAGTTTTCTCTCCCCCCCCGTGGGGATTGCTAGTTACCTTAGATCCTTGGTGACTGAGGAGTATCAAGCCGTGATGAACACGATAGGAGACACTTGCCTTTTCAATGAGGCCCAACATGCTCTGAATCTGGTAACTTCGAGGGTGCCTCTATTGTTTCTTTTATACTTAGAGTTGTAGACAATTCTAACATCTTCTTCCATGTTTGTAGGCTTCGGTGTTGCATCACGAGGCTTTTCTCTAAATCCGGGAGGAGCATGAGGCTGAAGTTACGGATTTCACTAAGAAAGGTGACACCTATAAACTTCTTAGTGAGAAGCTTCAGGCAGATTTGGTAATGGCTCAGGATGAGCATGCCGAGATGGCTGGGCAGGTATTTCGAGTGCTTCACGATAGCAAAGATGAATTGGAGATAACTACTAATGATTCGATTCTGCAGGCCGATAAAGTCTCGAACAAATCGGACAGCTCCAAACGTAGGTGAATGCGATATAGACCGAGGCGGAAGAATTCAAAAAGAACATGGACATTATAGCCTCGAAAAAGGAGTCTGTCCAAGCTCAATTGTTGTCGGCCGAGGCCCAGCTCCAGGCTGCAAAAGAACATGCCTCGGTGCAGGTCGAGAAGATCAAGGAGCTTCACTGTCGGTTGGATTTGGCCATTTTTGATTTGGCAAGCTTGGCCGATGACTCGAAGTGGCCAGATCCGAGGTGGCCGTAGACAGATCTGAGGTGGTCGTGGCCAAGATGCTAAAGTGGCCCAGTTTAGGGTTGATTTCGAAGTCAACAGGGCCAAGGTCAAGGGCATGGTCGAACATGCGAAATGGCAGGCTCGAAGGGAAACCCTCGAAGGGGTCCAGGACTAGGGCTTCGATATCATGGCTGAGATCAAAAGGGCTAGAGTAGAGGAATCCAGGGCCAGGAAGCTGGTCTTCCCTGAGGAATACTCCGAGAGTTCAAGTGAATCCGAAGACGGAGAAGATCTCGAGGATGGAGATGCGACCTCCGATAAAGACCAAGCCTCTTAGGACTTTTTGTTTTTTCTTTTGTAGCTTGCCTTTCGCGGCCATTTTTTGGCCGTTGTAAATTTAGGCCGATTTGGCCTTTGTAAAAATTATTGTGTATAAATATAAGGCTTTTCTTTCCCTTTCGGTTCTCGTGTTTTTCCTTTGCTTTTTTTTTTAATTATTTTTACAAAGGTTGAAAATGCCTTAGCATGAAACAATAAGGTAGTGTTCGAGGGTTCGAACAAACCTTGCCTTTTTTTCTTTTTTGGGTTAAGGCGTTATTGGGGTTTGATGTTATCAAGGTTTTTCCCAGAAAACATCTTAAGTTTGAGATTTTTCCGAGGGTAGCCTTTACAACCGGTTGTGAAAGAATTTTTATTTTTCGAAGGCCTATTTTTGTTACGGATTTCGGACGTCTCCGAGCTGTGTTAAATTGGTCATAGCCTTTTAGTTTGGGAGCTACCTATTGGGCTTGTTTTCCCATTTTATCTGGGCTTTCCCCGAGATAATAGCTCCCGAGTGGGGTGGCCGTGACTTTTAGAAATCGGGGCATTGCCTATTAGTTCTTTTGCTCCTTAGGCTCGATGACTTGGGCTGTTTGAGTCGGACGACAATCCCCAAGTGAGGGAGAAATCGTTCATATTCTGGTTAAGCACTGCCCTTTGGGCTCGATATTAAAAACATGAGATATTTGTAAGCAAAGTACTTTTCTTTATTCTTGATCAAAAACGGTCCCCGAGTATTCTTTGTAGGTACAGTTCGTTTTGACCGTTTGACTCTTACAATATATCTTATCTATCGAGACCCTCCCATTGTGAAGTAGTCTTCTCGTTAGAGTTGATATTCGAAGCTAACGCATATTCGAGGGTAGATTCCCAGTATTCGATGTTGATTGAAAAGGAACCTTGAATATTATTGGATTGATCTTTGATGTCGATTTATAATCGGGCTTGATTCTAAGTTAGCACGATTCATCATTGCCTCGTTAAAAACATCGCCGAAAAAATCCATTTGGGACAAAACTCGGTCTGAGGGAAAAATAGTGCAACACGTGCTTTCAGACCTAAAGACTTCGTGTTGTTCGCTAAAAAATCCATCGTCGTTTCTTGTCTACCACCTACATGTGTTAATCTAAAAATAGAAAAGGAATGAAAAAAGGCATCCCTTAGCAGTAGTACCGTTTTAGGCGAGATATGTTCCAATTGCTTGGTAGTTGATCCCCATTCATTGTTCCGAGCTTGAAAGACCCTTTTCCGGGGACCTCGAGAATTTGGTACGATCTTTCCCAATTCAGACTCAATTTTTCTTTATTAGGATTTCGGGTGTTGAGAGTGACTTTTCTTAGCACTAAGTCCCTGACATTAAAATATCAAAAATTAGTTCTTTGATTGTAGTATCTCTCGATTCATTGCTTTTGGGCGGCTAAACGGATGAGGGCGGTTTCACGCCTTTCATCCAATAGTTCTAGGCTCGTATTCATGGCCTCGTTATTTAATTCCTTTGTTGCATATCGGAACCGGATACTCGGCTCTCCGACTTCGACCGGTATTAGAGCTTCAGCGCCATAAACTAATGAGAATGGAGCCGGTGTTGGATTTTGAGGTTGTGCGGTATTCCCAAAGAACTTCGGGTAGAATTTCCTTTCACTTTCCTTTGGCGTTGGTTAACGTCTTCTTAAGATTTTGGATGATGGTTTTGTTGGTTGATTCGGCTTTCCCGTTCCCACTAGGATGATAAGGTGTCGATAGGATTCTTTTGATCTTATGATCTTCGAGGAATTTGGTCACTTTGCTGCCAATGAATTGTTTCCCGTTATCACACACAATTTCGGACGACATCCCGAATCGACATATGATGTGATCCCAAATGAGGTCGATGACTTCCTTCACCCTAACTTTCTTGAAAGCCTGCGCTTCAACCCATTTAGAAAACTAGTCACCCATAAATAAAATAAATTGAGCTTTACCTGGTGCTAATGGAAGGGGGCCAACGATGTCCATTCCCCACTTCATGAATGGCCATGGTGACAAGACTGGATGGATCAGTTCCCCGGGTTGGTGAATCATTGGTGCATTCTTTTGGCATTCGTCACATTTTTGAACAAACTCTTTCGTATCTTTTCCTATGTCGATCCAGTAATAACTGGTTCTGATTACCTTCTGAACGATTGATTCGGCACCATAGTGATTCCCGCAAGTGCCCTCATGAATTTCCCTCAGAACATACTCGATGTCTCCTGGTCCTAGACATATTGCTAATGGACCATCGAACATTCTTCTGAACAAGCTTCCATCTTCGAACAAGGTGAATCGTGCTGCCTTTGTGCGCATGGCCCTCGATTCTTTTGGTTCTGATGGAAGCTTTCCAGTTTTTAAATACTCTATGTATTTATTTCTCCAATCCCAGGTCAAGCCTGTGGAATTCATCTCGGCGTGGCCTTCCCCGACTAGTGACCTCATGAGTTGCACGACGGCCCCCGAATCAAGCTCGTTGTCCTCGATTGATGACCCTAAGTTTACGAGGGCATCAACCTCACTATTCTGATCTTGAGGCACATGTTGCAAAGTCCACTACTTAAATAAGTGCAAATTACTTGTAACTTACCTAGGTATCTTTGCATTCGGTCTTCCCTAACTTCGAAGGTTCCGTTAACCTGATTCACTACGAGGAGGGAGTCACATTTGGCTTCGATCACCTCCTCTCCCAAGCCCTTGGCTAGTTCGATACCTGCAATCATGGCCTCATATTCGACCTCATTATTAGTTAATTTCACAATTCTAATAGATTGTCTAACCACGTTGCCTATGGGTGGTTTTAGTACGATGCCGAGCTCAGACCCTTTCGCGTTCGTAGCACTATCCGTGAAGAGGGTCCAGATTCCTGAGGACGTACCCGAATTTATCAATAGTTCTCTTTTGACCTCAAGTACTAGGGCCGGCGTGAAGTCAACTAAGAAGTCTGCCAAACTTTGAGACTTAATTGCTATTCGGGGTCGATATTTGATATTTTACCCGCTGATTTCTATGGCCCATTTGGCCAACCGTCCCGAAAGCTCGGGTTTATGCAAAATATTTTGAAGTGGATAAGTTGTTACAACACATATGGGGTGACATTGAAAGTATGGTTTTAGTTTCCTAGAGGCGCTTATCAAAGCGAGCGCAAATTTTTCTAGGTAGAGATATCTAGTTTCGGCCTCACTTGAGGCCCGACTGACATAATAAATGGGAAATTGCGTACCTCGTTCTTTATGTCCTATGACTCCACTCTCCGCTACCTCTGATACTACCAAATATAAGTAAAGTTATTCATCTGCCCTTGGCATGTGAAGCAACAACGGGCTCGATAAGTACCGTTTAAGCTCTTCCAAGGCATGCTGGCATTCCGAGGTCCACATGAAATGATTTTTCTTCTTTAGCAACATGAAAAATTGATGGCCTTTATCAGAGGACCTCGAAATGAATTGCTCCAGGGTGGCCATGCGCCCGATTAACCTCTGCACGACCTTTACACTGTATACCACCGTGATACCATCGATAACTTCGATCTTGTCTGGATTAATCTCGATTCCTCGGTTAGACACCATGAACCCAAGAAACTTTCCTGACCCGACCCCGAATGCGTATTTTTACGGGTTCAGCTTCATGTTCTATTTCTTCAATATACTGAGAGTTTCCTGCAAGTGATATAAATGGTCCTCTGCTCGCAGGGACTTAACTAGCATGTCATCAATATAAACTTCCATAGATTTCTCTATTTGTCTTCGAACATCCGATTTACTAGGCGTTGATAAGTGGCACCAATATTTTTTTAATCCAAATGGCATTACATTGTAGCAGTAGGTACCATATTTAGTGATGAACGAGGTCTTTTTCTGATTATCCGGGTTCATCTGTATTTGATTATATCTGGAATAGGCATCGAGAAAATTGAGGATCTCGTGGCCGGCCGTGGCATCGATCATGCGATCGATTTTAGGAAAATAAAAAGAATCATTGGGGCATGCTTTATTTAGATCCTTGTAATCTACACACATTCTAAGTCCGTTTCTTTTTTTAGGGACTACTACTACTTTTGCTAACAATTCGGGGTATTTTACTTCACGGATGGACCCTATTTTAAGAAGCTTGGTTACCTCGTCTTTGACGAAAGCATGTTTGACCTCGGACTGGGATCTTCTTTTTTGCTTTACCGGGTGGAACTTCGGGTCCAAGCTTAGCTTATGGGTGGTGATTTCCGGTGGGATCCCTGTCATGTCAAGATGGGACCAAGAGACACAATCCATGTTAGCTATAAGAAATTGAATAAGCTTTTTCCTGAGCTCGAAATTTAACCCTGTGCCTAGGTATACCTTTCGTTTGGGCAGATGTTTGATTAGTGTGATTTGCTCCAGCTCTTCGATCGTTGATTTGGTAGCGTAGGAATCATCGGGGACTATGAAGGACCGAGGGACCCCATAATCATCATCTTCATCAGTCCTCTGCTTCTCTAGTTGGGTCGATGTCAGCGTTTGTGATTGCTATTTGGTCTCCTTTTTTCCCTTCGAATTTGACCCCTTCATCGATGAGAGTGATGACATCAGAATCTCTTCGTCAACGACAAACATTTCCTTTGCGACGGGTTGTTCCCCGTAGATTGTTTTGATTCCATCTGGTGTTGGGAATTTTAGAACCTGGTGAAGGGTCGAGGGTACTACTCTCATGTTGTGGATCCATGGTCTCCCGAACAGGGCGTTATACCTCGTATCACCCTCGATCACATGGAACTTCATCTCTTGGATGGTCCCGGCCACGTTTACTGGCAAAGTTATCTCGCCCTTAGTGGTTTCACATGCCATGTTGTATCTGTTTAGCAATAGGGTTGGGGCACAACCTGGTCCTGTAGACTGAGTTGCTCTACGACCCTTGATCGAATGATGTTGGCCGAACTACCTGGATCAATTAACACACACTTAACTTGAGTCTTATTCATGAGTACAAATATTACCAGTGCATCGTTATGGGGCTGCATGATTCCTTCTGCGTCTTCGTCATTGAAGGACAAGGTTCCTTTCGGTATGTAATCCTGAGCCCGAGACCGCTTCTCCCTTATGATTGACACCTTAGTGTGGTTTAACACTGGCCCTTGGGGAACATCGATCCCTCCGATAATCATGTGAATAATGTGCTGCGATTCTTCTTGCCTCGTTTTGTAAAGTCTGAAGCACAGTCCGAAGATGCCACTCATGCTCCTCTCGACTGCTAGAGTAAATCAAGATATCATCAATGAATACAACCACAAAAGGATCCAAATAGGGTTTGAATACCCGATTCATCAAATGCATAAATAAATTTGGTGAGAATTTGCCATAACTTTGTATCTCTTGACTTTGTGTAGTCTTAGATGAAGTTGTCATGGATGCATCCTTCTTCCTTGAACTTTAAGTTCTTTCTTTTTCTCTTTTTCCATGTATTCTTTTTCCTGAAAGATTTGTTAGAAAGGTGCGAGAATATAATATAAATTGGTCATGTTTTATATCTAAAATATTATATTTTTATATTAAAATATATGAATAATTTATATCCATCAAAAATCAAATCGCACGATGAGGAATCAAGAAGGGAAGTGCTCCTAACAGCCCTGTAACCTCTCGAAGATATGTACAGACGTCTCCGTACCGATCTGCAAGATTCTACTAGACTTGCTCATGAATCGTGAGACCTAAGTGAACTTAGAGCTCTGATTCCAAGTTGTCATGACCCAAAATCCGCTACAGGCCATGATAGCACCCAACATCGCCGTTAGGCAAGCCAACGGTGAACTATCACATTAATTGTTCATTTAATTACTTTCGAAACCATAAATGTTATTAAGGAAGGAAATTTACACTTTTAAATCCACGGGAACGTACATAATTATTAGTTTATTAAAGAAGCGAAAGGCGATAATAACATATAAATCCGTAAGCATCAACTAGCATATCCCAAAACCCGGTGTCATAAGTGCATGCGCTTTTACGAAGGGGTTCAATAATAATACAACATCTGTCTTGTCACGACCCAAAATCCAACTAGTCATGATGGCACCTAACCCAACCAGTTAGGTAAGCCAATTATCCACTATCCAACTCTAATGTAATTTAACAAGACAATTAAGTAAAAGAAAATATCTAAATATTATACATTCCCCAAGAACTAGTAGTACAAATCATTAGCTTCTAAGAATAGAGTATACAAACCTGGTATGAAGTAAATACATCATCTGTTTGAAAAGTACATAAACAGAGTTTTATAAATCTAAGACTACCAAGAACAAGAGGCAGCTACAACCGGAACGCAGGTTCATCTCTAGATCCACCTCCCAACGAACACAGCAACATTAGTGGCCAATATCTGCACGCAAGGTGCAGAAGTGTAGTATGAGTACAACCAACCCCATATACTTAATAAGTAACAAACCTAACCTTAGGTTGAAAGTAGTGACGAGCTTGTACCAAGGTCAGAGTCCAACTCAAATAACCAACAACAATTCATAACAATATAAAGCAAGTAATAAAAGAAGTAACTCGGAGATAAAATGCTCAGCTTAATCATGATATCTGAAAAGAGTTCTGCCTCTCAAGTGTAGCAGTGAAAACTCAAGTCTTTTACTGAAATTTCCAAAAATATGAGTAAGTTTGAATACAGTAATTTTTCACAAAAATCCTTTCAATAATATATAAGATGTTTCATTATCTTTCCAGATAACCAGTGAAAAATACATCACTATGCCCATACGCCAATATGTATGAGGTATCATGAATGACGTGATGCCGTACAACATGAGGAAAATGCATCTCTATGCATGTATGTCAAATGTGTATGTCAATGCGATGCAACTCAGTGATAAAACCATAAGCATACTCTCAGAGTATCATTTCACTCAGTCTTCCCAGTCACTCAGTCCTCCCAGTCACCCAGTCCTCATAGTCACTCAGTCCTCCCAATCGCTCGGCACTCACACTCAGTAGATACCTGCACTCACTGGGGGTGTGTACATACTCCGGAGGGGCTCATTCAGCCCAAGCACTATACTCTGCACGGACAACTCACGTGCCATAATAAGCCAATCAAGCATGCTGCGGTGTACAACTCGATCCCATAATAATAAAGTATATAAAGCCAATTTGGCATGCTGCGGCATGCAACCCGATCGCATAATCATCCTCATAATCAGGCTCTCGGCCTCACTCAGTCATCAATCTCACCAGTCTCTCGGGCTCACAATGTCAATGAAAATCAGCCCAGAATGATGATATGATCAACCAATAAATAGCAACATAGACTGAAAGATGATATGAAATGAATGAACATGAGTGAGTATGAATTTACAATTTAAACAAATAAATCGACAGTAGAAATGACCTCCGTGGGTCTCAATAATACTGGCACATAGCCTCAACATGATTTTTAATATGATTCTCAACTTAATTTCTTTCACACATAAAACTACATAGAATTTCCAAGATTATTTGACTACAAAATTCCACCGAACCAATTACGTCACAATTTCTATGGTGCACGCCCACCCGCCCGTCACCTAGCATGTTCGTCACCTCCAACAATTCACATAATACACATATTCAGGGTTCTCACCCTCAGCTCTAAGATTCGAAGAGTTACTTACCTCGAACAAGACGAATCCAATGTCGAGCAAGCTAAACAATGCTCCAGAAATCCCATTCTACCCGTATCAACTTCTGAACGGCTCGAATCTAGTCACAATTAATTTGTTTCAGTCCACACAAATTATAGGAATTAATTCCATATCAAAATACTAAAAGTTTTCCCACAAAATTCGAAATTACACTCTTAAAATCACCCGTGGGGACCACGCCTCGGAATCCGACGAAACTCACAAAATCCGATAACCCAACCAATTTCATGTTCAACCATACTAATTTCACTTAATTCCGACTCCAAATCGATGTTCAAAACTCATATTATGAAACTTAGGCCAACACCCCCAATTTCCTCTTGAAATTCATCAATCAATTGCTAAAAATGAAGATAGCTTCGTGGAATATAATCACAAGGGAGTCGAGAACACTTACCCCAAGTTGTGTGGAAATCTTCCTCTCCAAAATTGCCGAAACCGAGCTCCAAAATCCGAAAATGGAAAAATAAATCGCGAAACCCCGAATTTAGGCTTCTGCCCAGCAACTTCTGCATCTATGGAAAAGAGGTCGCACCTGCGACCCTCGCTTTTGCGGAAACATGCACGCATTTGCGAGCCAGGCCGTTTCTGCGATGGCCATGGTCGCATCTACGATGCTCGCTTCTGCGCACGTGAACCGCATCTGCGGTTGCGCAGGTGTGTCCAAGCACCCGCATTTGCGATCCTCACGCCCAGCTCCCCTTCACGCTTCTGCGACAACAATGACGCTTTTGCGGTGCCGCACCTGCGCCCAACACTCCGCAGGTGCGGCCACACCAAAACCAGAAATCTTCAGCAATGCAACATGAAATGAAAATGATCCGAACCTCGTCCGAAATTCACCCGAGGCCCCCGAGACCTCAACCAAATATACCTACAAGTCCTAAAACATTATATGAACTTAGTCGAGGCCTCAAATCACATCAAACAGCGCTAAAACCACGAATCATACCCCGATTCAAGCTTAATGAAACTAAGAATTTTCAACTTTGACATTCGATGCCGAAACCTATCAAATCAAGTCTGATTGACTTCACATTTTGCACATAAGTCATAAATGACATAACGAATCTATTTCAATTTCCACAATCGGATTTCGACCTCGATATCAAAAAGTTAACCCCCGGTCAAACATCCCAAAAATTTAATTTTCGCTATTTCAAGCCTAATTCCACTATGAACCTCCAAATAATTTTTTGGACACGCTCCTAAGTCCGAAATCACCATACGGAGCTACTGGAAATATCAAAATTCAAATCCGAGGTCTTTACACATAAATCAACATCCGGTCGACTTTTTCAACTTAAACTTTCCATTGTGAGACTAAGTGTCTCAATTCTTTCCGAAATCTCTCCGGGCCCGAACTAACTAATCTGATAGGTCATAATACAGTTATAAATCAAAAATAGAGCAGTAAATGGGAGAACATGGCTGTAATACTCAAAATGACCGATCGGGTCGTTATATTTTCCCCCACTTAAACATATATTCGTCCTCGAACATGCCAAGAGTTGTTTCCAAGCCCTCACATCACTATTCTATCTTACCACACACGTACCCGGGAGTGATCCCATGTCACCCTATTCTATATAGGCCTGACAACACAATACAACTGAAAATCATCAATTTAACCTTAGCCCAAAAACCTTGGAATTCAATTCCCAACATTCAGAATTTCTTACAAGACTCGAATTTCACAGTTATACACTGTATAAGTCTGAACAAACTGCATCGAGCCATAACCATAACCACAGATACAATCACCTAATATATTACACAACTCGCATGCTCGTAGTACCATTCTTGATCACAGTAACTACTCCAAAACCAACCTGGTACTGGTATTAAACCCCATATCAAACAAAACCTTATTCCAAAACCTTCGTACATTGTTGATAATGAAAGAAATACGCAAAAATCTCATGACCCTTTATCAGATCAACAAGTCATGGAGCTCTCTCGCCCCAACCAGAACCATAATCACGTTCTAGGCCGACTTCCAATGCCATCCTCTCAAATATACCATTTCAAACCTGATAGTACCCATTCTAGGTCCAATGACCATATATTATTAAACACAACTATCCCACAGACATGCCGTACCAATATAACTCAGATCCATAAACCGTGCCATCCGTGCACCAATATGCAACAATTCAAATGTACTCAGTCATGAAAAATGACTCAAATGAGAGAACTGCCCTGCAAGATTAACAAGTACTGTGACAAATAAATGCTGAAAATCCATCACACGCAGTAGAACCATCACACGATTCTAACACAAGGTTCATGACTTAACATAGCTCTGCTGCAATGCGTGACCCCATCCAAACGTGGGTCCATATTATATACCTCGAGCCACCCTGATCAAAATCAATAACCACGGAGAGGCAAATGACACAATGCCACACAAAGCCTGAAAGAACATAACCAATACGTAATCGATCATGCAATACCCAAATACTAATCTCGCCTGAATTCCACCATAAGGCCCCCAATAGAACCGCACTATGTGTGCATATAACAATGAATCACAACTCCTCATAGCATAGAAGAGTAACTCACAGATCATTTCAGAACACGAATAAGTCCAACACCAACCGAATGGAACATCCCTCAACAATAGCAGTATGGAGCCAACCAATCCGACTCGGTGTAGAATACACATCCTAATTGGGCCTACCAATGGACCCCCTGAATCAACTCTGGTCACCCACAAATTGATAAATAACCCTCCAAATATCCACAACGATTGAATCATAATACATACTATCATCTGGCTAGCTTCGGCCATGACTTCATAGTCTACCACCATGAAACAATCTGCTCCTGACAACTCCCAGTCTCCAAATCCATAGAACACACGAATCACCATTTTTGATCCCATCTCTACCGCCCGAATGTCTAACACATCTCTTATACACGATCATCCCACGAGGAATACTTCTCCCATTCTTTTATGCCACATAGCAACATCTTAAAATCAGTAGTCGATCAACCAGGAGAGTGCCGCAATACCTATGAAATATCTATAATTCAAAACATAGTGCGCCTTTTGAAATATACACTCTACTCATGCAATATCAAATAGTTATAGCATTCATCTAAACATCGAAAATCGTCCATACCATCTAAGAATTTATGACCTCCCCTTCAAAACTAAACAGTGACTTGCACACGTAAACCTTAATCACATACAACATACCGCATCTATTATGCCATCATATAAAAAATACGAAAACCTCATAATCATTCTGAGTCACAAGTAGAATATATATCTGATCATCCAGAAGCCTTCCATTTGATCCCATCCGGTAGAAAATCACAATATTCCACCTGCTCCTCAGGCCGGTAGGAAATATCCATCTCAAATCGTGGTAGAAATCCTTGAGAATGCCTTGGAATCCATTTGTACATAATCAAGCTGTCAGAATTGAATCTCTCTAACTCAACCAAGCCACGCAGGTCGCCAAACCCAAGAGTATTACCACAAAGCACCTGTAGAAACCCCCACATCATAAGCACCCAAAGAACCGATCATATCCATTACCATACTGATCCAACCTACTACCAAGCTGCCCTGTTTCTACGAGTCCCTTCCAAATTTGTCTTCAGATTGATACTTCTCCTTGCTAAAACACCATGGTCCTTAACCATAACTCATCCCACGAACCCTAGCATAGAACCACAACGTCCTAAGACCCATAAGCCGCTGAATTCCCTTTTAAGTACCCCAAAAGCACCACAACCGAGACATCCACTCTAAAAGACCTTATGTGAATTTAAAATTGCTCCTCTTCCCTTTTCTTATACTGAAATGTATAATCCATAGTCATACATAATTACCGCAAGTCCTGACACCATCCAATATAAATAACTGATTCTAACGATATACAAATCCGAAATTTTTTCAATTGCCACTTATACATTTTTGAACCCATTAGCACCTTCTGAAGAGTCACCCATTTTTCTCAAATCTAAAAATTGCTCCGCCCAAATAGGCTGAAAGACACGTGCCCCATTATCACAGCAACACTTAAAGAGGTAATGCTACCTTAACACCACCGATCAAATTCATACTCTGTGCGGACTACATTATTTACAAATAATAACTCACTCATTCCATGATTTTCATATACTCATAAAGTGCAATATAACCCGTATTTAGTAAGTATGCCTAATCCACAAGTATGCCTCACACCAAAACTAAAATTTAACATATAATCATGAATTGAATTGTCAATAGTAGGCTCCCCCACTTGGCTCAAAGCCATAAATTAGAACACTCGATCATTCGCAATACCCATACTCTATTATTGCCATAACACCGCGGTCAGTTCAAGGAAAATTCTTCTCAAGTTCATACCATACCAACCCTAAAAATACCTCAATCGTCCGCTAAGCTCGCAATTATTCTCTTAACACTCAAGTCAACTTTCTCAACCATATTCAAATTCCAATCTCAACACAAATGCCCCGGTGGCATAAAAGAAACTCTCCCCTCACATTATAAGGAACACACCTACATAGATTACTCCGTAGGGGATAACCCACCTGCTTAGCCTCAAATTGGTTTCTTGTTATACCCTTTCGCAGTCACAATTACTATACAATCACTTAGTCTATCTGAGTCCAAACTCATTAATCCAACATGAGAATTTACTTTGTGCCAAAATTTAACAACGTGAAAGATCCTTCAAAACATTCATACTCGAGACTGTACGTCACATCAAAACGTAAATCAAGAAACCAATGGCCTTTCCTTTACATTTCAAGGAAACACTTCTCGTCACATTCAAATCGTCTTAACACATCCCGCAGTTACATCATACTCATCATAAAGCCATTCTACCGCTCATCGAGCCACAAATTCCACTCGTATGGACATTACCGGACATATGAGTCCAAATGTACAAGTTACAACTGAAGCTACCTAGTTTAAGCTGCGGTCTAACCATGGCCTCAAGTCATCCAGACTAGCCCATCACCACAACACAGAATACATATCTCGAACCTCGTTCATAGAATCACAAGCCGGCAATGCACAGCTGATACCGAGCACTCATGTACGCCTACGAATGCGTGGAAGGAATTCAAAGAGTTATGTCTCAAGCTGAATTAATTTCGCACGATAAGGAAAGAAAGATGGGAAGTATATATCCTAAATACCCTGTAGCCTCTCGAAGATAGGTATGGACGTCATCATACCGATCCGCAACACTCTACTAGACACTTGCTCATGACTTGTAGAACCTATGAACCTAGAGCTCTGATACCAATCTGTCACGACCCAAAATCCAACTAGTTGTGATGACAGCTAACCCAACCCGTTAGGTAACACTATTGGAAAATGGCAGAATTCCGACCGCCAAAAAGGCCAGAAATCGGTCGGAAATCACGAATTTTCGACTACTTTCCGACCAAAATTGGTCGGTCGAAAAACAGTTGGTCGGAAAACTATTTCCGACTGAATCCGTCGGTGATTTCCGACCAAATTAGTCGGAATGTTCAAAAGGTCAGACGACCAAATATTTTTAAATTTCCGATTGAATCCGTCGTAATAATATAAATAAAAATAATTATTTATTTAAAATTAAATAATATAAATATATAATTTTCGACCGAATCGATCGGAAACTACTAATTAAAAAATAAAGTTTATTTAATTTCCGATGGAATCCATCGAAAAACTTTAAATATTAATTTTTTTTAAAATTTCCAGCCGAATCAGTCGGAAATCTGGGAGTTTTTGGCAAAATCTGAGCAGTTGTCCGACTGTTTTCGTCGGAAATCAGTTGGAATTTTCTGTAAAACTGGGCAGAATGCTGCCCAATTTTGAGCTACACCACCTGTCAAACATTACAATACAACATCACCAACAACCAATCAACTATTAACACAACCTAAACACAACCAATCAACCATTAACCAACAATACAAATCATTAACATAATAAATCAATAATACCAACAATTAACACAACCTAACCCAAAATACCAACCATTAAACCTAACAATTTTGGACATAAAAACATTCAAATAGTAGCCCACATTCAAGTTTTAAAACAAAACATAAAGTTATCTCTCACAATCACGTTAACCAATCAACCAAAACACCGCACCTAAACTACTACACATCAGATTCAGTTTGTTCATCCTCATTATCAGATAAATCATGCTCATGTTTCCTCATAAATTTCTGCATTTTAACAAATGTTCTGAATTGGGAGTCCAATTGTTGCTTCAAATCACGAATTTCCTTTCTCATATCTTCCATTTGTTCTTGATTTTGAGAATTAAAAGAATTGGGTAAGAGTGGGTTTGGATGACCTGTAGGTCGACGTACTCCAAGTCTGTAAACTCTGCCTTTGTTTACCCCACCCGATGCCTCTGTCCACAATGAAGTCATATCATCAGGTGTTGGTTGAGTTGAAGGAGACTGAGTTTGTTGTAATTCTTCCACCCTTTTATGATAATCTTCCTGAAATGAAAACATAACTATTATGTAAACAAACTAATATTAATAAACCATAAATAATTATGAAGTTAGTATTTTACATATGTGTCCGACGCACGCGTCTCCACCCAGTGTTCTCTTGTACCATCCTTCTTTTTTTTCTTATGCATCTCCTCGAAGACTTCAGCATGACTCATATCTCGCTCTCTTTCCTTTTCCTTCATAAAAACAAGTATGAGTTAGACATTACAAACGTAAAATTCTATATGTAAAACTAAGAAAAAATTTATAAGTAATTACCAATCTTATTTTATGGGTCGCAAAACTAATCGAACCTCCTGTGTGCAACGAGCCACCTTAACTGAAGGCACGATTTGCCTTTGCTTGTTCACTCTTCGCCTTCCATTCTACGGTATTCCATTTCTCAAGAAGTTTATCCCAAACATCTTTTCTTAACCAGTCTGGCATTTTACCGACATTCCGAGCAACAAACATAGTATCTTTAATCCGCTGAACAACCTTCTTCTCGACAATACTATTTATTGCATTTTGATGCTGAGGATGCCATGTACACTTTGTCTGCAATATAAAAAAGTAACATTAGATGAAGACGATAATTATTAAATAAATATAATTAATTTTTACCCTAAATTGATTCCACATTTGCTCTCTGATGCTGTACGATATCTGTCTCCAAGAATTCCACGGCTCATGATAAAATAGCTTCATAGAATCCATAACCAAATGTGTAAACTGAAAGGATGGCAAAAACCTGCATTAAAGCTAACATATATATAATTAATAAACATCTTAAAGTTTCAAAAGTTTTAATTATAAATAAATATTCCTTAATGTTAACATATCTAAAATTACATTCAAAACTAAAAAAAATAATATAAGAACCTTCTTACCCATCCTCGTAGGGGACGATTATCAATCGATTATAACTATCAAATTGTACGTCCCCTTTAAGATTCTGCCTGCGTCTACTAGATGGTGCAGAAGCAGCATTAGATATAGCTGGGCGAGAGCCTCTAATATCCAACCTAGATATGCTGGGAATGGATGATAATGATGGACTGGAAGATGATGGAGCAACAAAAGACAAACCATCATGCTGCCTACCATGAAAGCCCGGTGATGCAGCAGCTGGTGAGCCATCATGCAGACTACCATGAAAGCTCGGGGATGCAGCAGCTGGTGAGCCAACATGTTGACTACCATGAAAGCTCAGGGGTGCAACAGGTGCTGGTGAGCCAGTATGCTGACTACCATAAAAGTTCGGGGGTGCAGCAGCTGGTGAGCCACCATGCTGACTACCATGAAAGCCCGGTGAAGATGATCGCATAGAAGGTGTGGGTACAAAATTAAAAACAGTGTTACTTTGACTTCCTTTTGCAGGCATAGAATAATACTGAACTGAATTATTAGATGGAGGGGGGATAGTGAAAATGGTAGATGGCAATGAAGTCGACTGAGGAGGATGATGAAGAGGAGGACTCATATTTGGCATACTTGAGGAAGTTGGAACAAATTATTTTTTCTTCTTAGATTTCATCTTTTCCTTCCCTTTAGATGTCATATCTGTCATATAATCATAATAAAATACAAAAAAAATACAACATGTGATAGTAAATATAAAATAATTATTCTACAAATTAAACAACTAAAGAAATAAATAAACTAACTAACAAGTCATAAAAATATAAAATAATTTTGCAACATAATAGATAATTAAAGGAATAACATAAAATATTTAACATGTCATAAAAAAACATACAATAATTCTTTAAATATATTAAATGATTGAAGGAAGAACAACCTAAGAAAGAATAACAAGTCAATCCTCATCGCTATCTTCATAGTAATCGTCTAAGTCGTCATCATCACATGTTTCACTTTCATCTAGTAATTCTTCCTCATCACTTATTTCATGTTCAACACCTCTATCTTCGTCCTCATTTGGTCCAAGGATAGAAGGATCAAATTCTTCATATATCCCTTCATTATGCTACAATTCATCTGCTAATTCATCATTCACTATTGATTCAATATTTGAAATGTCATTCTGCTATGCCACATCTAATGCATCTTCGACTACCACTCTACCCACGGGCTTTGTTTTCAATACAAATTAGGAGCAGATATGGACTTGTCATACACAACTTGGGAGGAAGATTATACGGGGTAACATACACTGGCCAATATGAATATGGTGCAGTAGAGACAACAAATGGAGTAAATCCATCTGTGCATAATCCCAACCTAATGTTTCTTGGTTCACTAGAAAACTCGGGGAACACCCTATCGAAATGTTTCTACGCTTCTCCATCTGACGGATGGCAGATAATACCGGGTGGCCTTCTATGTTCAAAGTGCCATCTCATATGAGGAGCAGAGCTCATTGATGCATACAACCTCTTTAACCTAGGTATAAGAGGTAAGTAATGCATCGCTTTATCTAGAACTTTCTTTTTGTATTGGCATTTGTGACTTCCTTAAAACGAGGCTGATTACAAAATTTACAGTTCTCTAGAGATGCGTCATCCTTATAGAATAACATGCAACCTTTCTCACAACAATCAATTCTCTCTGATGAAAGACCCAACTTAGAAACCAATTTCTTAGCAGTGTAGTGGTAAGTCAATGTTACTTGGATTAAGTTCATTCATAAGCCCAATAATAGAATCCATGCCCGCTTGGAAAATAGAACTATCCGATTTAATACTTAGCAATCTAACCGCAACAGACAACTTGGAATGTACTGAGCCTTCATACAACGGACGACTAGCTTCCTCTAACTATTCATAGAAAGGCTTAGCCTCATCATTTGGTTCGGATTGAACCCTAGGAAACATCCCAAAAGCATCCCTCATCATTTCATTGTATCGAGAATTTTCAACATTATGCTCCGCAATGGGGCTATCCTCACCACCAAAAGAATTATGAAAGTTAACATCATCTAAACTAGAATGATTCTCCCCGTGAACATTCCATATGTAATAATTTTCTACAAACCATTTCTTGTATAGATGAACTTTAACTTCGTCTGATTTCAATAACTTAATACACTTACACTTCACAGAAGGATACCTAATCCTTCCTCCAATAAGAAAATCATCAAGTGTTTGAGCCTTAGCAATAAATTCAGCAACCCCTTCAATAAATTCATCCCTCAACCCCGCACGATTAGGATAATTCCTATTATACATCCATCTACGATACACAAATTCTATCTACGCAAATAGAAATCTAGAAATAAGATATTTAAAATAATTTGATTAATTTAAGCTGGTTACAAAGTTATACTCTTTCAAAGGTTCGTTTTAGATATAAACATATCATTGTGTCAAAACACTTGAATTGATATATTTTATTTTTTAAATTAATATTTTTTAACACTCAAAATCTCACATTAATCCCTATTCTAAATAATATAAATATTTAAATATAATGATTAAATTTGAATAGCTTCTTAAATGTTCATATAATCCAAATTAACTAATGATTTCTGAAAGAAAAAAAAAAGGAATAGTCGTAATTAATTAACAATTATTTAAACTATTTCAACATATAAAAATTAAAGAATTCAAATAGAATATAAAAATTAAGGCATTTAATTTAAAGAGCATAATTTATGACGGATTCAAGGGAATACCAAAACTAAAACTAAAAAACTAAAAACAAATATTAATTACCAAAACTAAGACTAAAAAAACTAAACACAAGGGAATATATCACAAATTTCACAGATTGTACGCCATACTAAATTATTACAAAACTAAAAAAACAAAAACATCTCCAAACGAAAACAAAAAATCAAGAAAATAAGTTATAGGCTATATATGGGGTATATACCTAAAGGAGGGAGAAAAAGAAGGGTGAGGGAAACTTACCTAGAAATGGAGGGTCGCCGCTGGTGGAACTGCAGCGGGGTGGCGTCGCTGGTGGAAAATTTGTGATGGCAGCGGCGAGTTGGGGAGGTTTGAGTGTGAGAGAGAGAAGAGAGAAGGAAGAAAAGAGGGAAAGAAAAAAGAAAGGGGTCAGGGGGTTTTAATAAAACATTCCGACCGATTTGGTCAGAAATTAGGTCAAATGGTCAAACCTCGTTTTAATACAATATTCCGACTGAATCGGTCGCAAGTTTTTAATTATTTTTTAATTATTTCCAACCGAATTGGTCGCTAACTGTTACGCGGTATTTTCCGCCAAAATTTACGACAGATATAGATGGAATATCAGTCGTAATTATTATTAAAAATTGAAAAAAATATTTTTATGCATTTTTCGACCGATTCTATCGGAAATGATCGACTGCTTTTTCCGGTCAGAGTTTTTCGGTCGAAAATTGGCCGTTTTTAGTAGTGTAAGCCAATTATCCACTATCCAATTCCAATATAATTTAACAAGACAATTAAGTAAAAGAAAATGTCTAAATCTTATACATTCCCCAAGGACTGATAGTACAAATTATGAGCTTCTAAGAATAGAGTATACAAAGCTGGTATGAAGTAAATACATCATCTGTTTGAAAAGTACATAAACAGAGTTTTATAAATCTAAGGCTACCAAGAACAAGAGGCAGCTACAACCGGAACGCAGGTACATCTTCAGATCCAACTCCTAACGAACACAACAACATTAGCAGCCAACATTTGCACGCAAGGTACAGAAGTGTAGTATGAGTACAACCGACCCCATATACTCAATAAGTAACAAACCTAACCTTAAGTTGAAAGTAGTGACGAGTTTGTACCAAGGTCAGAGTCCAACTCCAATAACCAACAACAGTTCATAACAACATAAAGCAAGTAATAAAAGAAGTAGCTCGGAGATAAAATGCTCAGCTTAAGCATGATTTCTGAAAAGAGTTCTGCCTCTCAAGTGTATTAGTGAATACTCAAGTCTTTTACCGAAATTTCCAAAAATATGAGTAAGTTTGAATACAATAATTTTTCACAAAACTCCTTTCAACAATAAATAAGATGTTTCATTTTCTTTCTAGATAACCATTGAAAAATGCATCACTATGCCCATACGCCAATATGTGTGAAAAGTCATGAATGACGTGATACCTTTACAACATGAGAAAAATGCATCTATATGCCTATATGTCAAATGTGCATGTCAATGCGATATAACTCAGTGATAAAATCATATGCATACTCTCAGAGTAACATTTCACTTTGTCCTCCCAGTCACTCAGTCCTCCCAGTCACCCAGTCCTTACAGTCACTTAGTCATCACAGTCACTCAGTCCTCCCAATCTCTCGGCACTCGCACTCGACACTCGCACTCAGTAGGTACATGCGCTCACTGGGGGTGTGTACTGACTCCGGAAGGGCTCCTTCAGCCCAAGTGATATAATCTGCACGGACAACTCACGTGCCATAATAAGCCAATCTGGCCTGCTGCGGCATGCAACTCGATCCGATAATAATAAAGTATATAAAGTCAATTTGGCCTGTTGCGGCGTGCAGCCCGATCCTATAATCATCCTCACAATCAGGCTCTCGGCTTCAGTCAGTCATCATTCTCTCTAATCTCTTGGGATCACAAAGTCATGAAAATCAGCCCAAAATGATGATATGATCAATCAAGAAATAGCAATAGAGACTAAGAAATGATATAAAATGAATGAACATGACTGAGTATGAATTTACAATTTAAACAAATAAATTGACATTAAAAATGACCTCCGCGGGTCTTAATAATACTGGCACATAGCCTCAGCGTGATTTTTAATATGATTCTCAGCTCAATTTCTTTAACACATAAAACTACATAGAAATGCCAAGATTATTTGACTACAAAATTCCTCAGAACCAATTACGTCACAATTTCTATGGTGCACGCCCACACACCCATCACCTAGCATGTGCGTCACCTCCAACAATTCACATAATACGCATATTCAGATTTCATACCCTCAGTTCCAAGATTAGAAGAGTTACTTACCTCGAACAAGACGAATCCAATGTCGAGCAAGCTAAACAATGCTCCGAAAATCCCATTCTGCGCGTATCAACTTCTGAACGGATCAAATCTAGTCACAATTAATTTGATTCAGTCCACACAAATTATAGAAATTAATTCCATATCAAAATACTAATATATTTTTATAAAATCCGAAATTACTCTCTAAAAATCACTCTCAGAATCCGATGAAACTCATAAAATCAGACAAACCATCCAATTACAAGTTCAACCATACTAATTTCACGTAATTCCGACTCCAAATCGATGTTCAAAACTAAAATATTCATATTATGAAACTTTAGGCCAACACCCCCAATTTCCTCTTTAAATTCATCAACCAATTTCTAAAAATAAAGATAGATTGATGGAATATAATCATAAGGGAGTCAAGAACACTTACCCCAAGTTGTGTGGAAAACTTCCTCTCCAAAATCGCCCAAACCGAGCTCCAAACTCCGAAAATGGCAAAAACAATCGCGAAACCCCGAATTTAAGCTTCTGCCCAGCGACTTTCGCATCTGCCGACAAGAGGTCGCACCAGTGACCCTTGATTTTGCGAAAAAATGCACGCATTTGCGAGCCAGGACGCTTTTGCGATGGTCATGGTCGCATCTATGATGCTCGCTTCTGCGCACGTGAACCGCATCTGCGGTTGCGCAGGTGCGTCCAAGCACCCGCATTTGCGATCCTCACGCCCAGCTCCCCTTCACGCTTCTGCGACAACACTGCCGCTTTTGCGGCGCCACACTTGTGCCTTACACTCCACAGGTACGGTCACACCAGAACCAGAAATCTTTAGCAATGCAATATGAAATAAAAATGATCTGAACCTCCTCTGAAACTCACCCGAGGCCTCCGGGACCTCAACTAAGTATACCAACAGTCCTAAAATATTATACGAACTTAGTTGAGGCCTCAAATCACATTAAACAGCGCTAAAACCATGAATCATATCCCAATTCAAGCGTAATGTGGCTAAGAATTTTCAACTTCGACATTCGGTGCTGAAACCTATCAAATCAAGTCCGATTGACTTCAAAATTTGCACACAAGTCATAAATGACATAACTAAGCTATTTCAATTTCCAGAATCATATTTCAACCCCGATATCAAAAATTCAACTCCCCGGTCAAACTTCCCAAAAATTCAATTTTCGCCATTTCGAGCCTAATTCCATTACGGACCGCCAAATAATTTTCCGGACACGCTCCTAAGTCTGAAATCACCATACAGAGCTACTAAAAATATCAGAATTCAAATCCGACGTCGTTTACACATAAATCAACATCCGATCGACTTTTTCAACTTAAGCTTTCCATTATGATAGGTCATAATACAACTATAAATCACAAATAGAGTAGTAAATGGGGGAACAAGGCTGTAATACTCAAAAAGACCGGCCGGGTTGTTATATGTCTGAAATGTAAATAAGACATGATAAAATAAATGGTGCAATAAAGACTCTGTGGGCTGTGATGTGTAGCCTGGAATGCAGCTCATTATAAAGTCTCCCCAGCATATGTGCCTACGCGCCAAGATGACCCCCAAATGGACCGGTTGGATCCTGTATATTTAGTGTAGAAGTGCAGCATGAGTATGTAAATCAACGCGTACCCAGTAAGTATCTAGCCTAATTCCGTAGAAGTAGTGACGAGGGATCGACATCGACATTTACTAAAGGTCCAATAAAGCAATATGATAAATCATAAGCACATATGAAGCTCAATAATAATAATTGGGTAAAATCGTAAGTTACATAACATTCCAAAAAATTCTTTTAAAGATATAGATTTCCCAGTCTCGTATTCTATCTCAACAGCTCACATGTATCATGTGCCAGTATCAAACGGATAAGGAAATACCATATAAATTGCCAGGCATAGGTGGAAGGATAATCTCGTGAATATTCAGATAGCTAGAGATATAACGCACGATTATGCCGAGGTTGTTCGGCCCGATCCAAAATAATATGTACACTGCCGAGGGTCGAGCGACACGAACCATAGATGCATCTATTATATTGTCGAGGCGTTCGGCCAGATCCACAAGAAAGGAAGAAAATCATTGAATTACGAGACACGTGCTTACAATACAGTACATGAGCACAAAGCGAATATAACCCATACCGTTTCTCAAATAAATTCAATTATTTAAGCTAGCAAATGGAGTTCAAATAATTCAAATATTACATGACAAAGTCCTAAGTCTACCTGGACATAAACATGTTTTAGCTACGTACCGACTCTCGTCACCTCATACATACGTAGCACCCACAACTAGTAGCACATAACAATTACATCACCTAGGGGTAGTTTTCCCCTCACAAGGTTAGACAAGAGACTTACCTCGCTCCGAAATTCCATAACCGGCTCCAACGCCTCTCTAACATCTCAAATCAAAGCCAAACGTCTCGAAACTAGTCAAACAATGTGCAAATCAATCAAAATATACTCCAATGCTTATAATTTAACAATTTATAACAATTCCCAACTTTACTCGAAAAGTCAATAAAGTCAACCCTCGGGCCCACGTGCCCGGATTCTAAATTTTTTCGAAGATAAACTTTACCCATAATATTACGAATTAAAATATATGATTTATTCCAAATTCTGTGTCCAATTTCGTGGTCAAATCCCCAAATACCATATTCTAGATTTTCTACCAAAATCTCAAATTTCTACTAATTTTTATGTTTAAATCCATATATAAACCATGTATTTAACTCACAATATACGGGAATTACTTACCTTGACATAGATGATTAAAATGTTCCCTCCAAGAGCTCCAAAAATCGCCCAACCAAATGAAATTGTGAGACAAATGCGCTAAGTCTCGGATTAAAAATACCCTATCGCCCAGCGACTTTCGCACCTGCGGACGCATTTGCGCTTCTGCGAGAAAAATCTCGCTCCTACGGAAGTCCACTGCCAGCAGCCCATCGCACCTGCGAAAATACTTCCGCTCCTGCGCAATCGCAGGTGCGACACTGCCTCGCGCATCTGCGCATTTGCCCGCACCTGCTGCAGTGGCCCCGCTTCGGCGCACACGTAGGTGCGCTTCTCATCTCCGTTTCTGCGACCACACGCCCAGGCTGGCCACGCTTCTACGACCAAACTTCCGTAGAAGCGATCGCACCAGCAACAGAAATTCCCAGCAGTTTCAACAAGGCTCAAATCCATTCGAACCCTATCTGAAACTCGTCCGAGCCACTCGGGCCTTAACCAAATATACCAACACGTCCCCAAATACGATACGAACTTAGTTGAAGCTTCAAATCACGCCAAACAATATCAAAACTATGAATCGACGATCGAAACCTTTCTTTAAACTTTCAACCATTCAAACTTCGCTGAACGCGTCCGAATTATACTTAAACATCCAGGAATGATGCCAAATTTTGCGTGCAAGTCACAAATTACGATACAAACCTATTCCAAGGCTCGGAATCCCAAACGGATATCGATAACACTAAAGTACACTTCAAACCAAACATAAGAAATTCTTAAACTTTCAAAATGCCAACTTTTTACAATAAGCACTGAAATGCTTCCGGACCACCCGATTATCAACCCGAACATAAGCCCAAGTCTGAAATCATCATACTAACCTATTGGAACTTTCAAATATCGATTCCGAGGTCGTTTACTTAAATGTCAAACTTTAGTCAACCCTTTCAACCTAAAGCTTCCGAATTTAGAATTTCTTTTTCCCAAATCAACTCCGAACTTCCCGAAATTCGATTCCGACCACACTTACAAGTCATAATACCTTAAGTGAAGCTACTCAAGGCCTCAAACCGCTGATCAACACGCTAGAGCTCAAAATGACCGGTCGGGTCGTTACACAAAGAAGGCAACATAAAAGTCCTGGAAGAATACAAGAAGCGATTCTCCACCTAATTAACTCCTTACAACAACACTGTCCTTCTTGTATATTAGCTGAAAGTATTCGTTTTGATGGGAAAACCCACATAAACTTTCTTGCTATAGCTGGTCCAAACTTATTTTCCCGCTTGAACTCTAATAGCGATACTCTTATTCACGGGGCTGCAAGAGAATGCAATGTTGATCTTGTCAAAGCCTTTTTCAACTATATGAAAAATATGTGAAGCTCTTGTAGTTATTGATATAGAATCTAGCATTCATAAAACTAGGGAGTTTCTGAGAATTATCAACAATTATGGAAATACGGCCTAGCACGAAGTTGCAATGCATTGGGATGTCGATTTGGTAGAAATATGGTTAAAGAAGATCCTGACTATTCACATCCGCCTAACAAGGATGGGAAGAGTCCACTGTATTTAGTTGTGGATAATTTAGATACAGGTTCAGTGACAAGCATCTTGTACAACTCCATTTTTCCATTATGCTGACCTTTATGGCACAACTGCTCTACATGCAGCTGTAATGTGTAATGCTAGAGGCATATCTCATTTTCCTCCCTTTAGATTGAGATATTAACTTTAATTAACTTAAATTCATTGGAGTTGATGATGTTGTCGTTCTTATTGATTTTCATGATCTTCTTCTTTTTTTACTTTTTGGTTTTGGGCCAGATTGATTTTGTACAATAAAACTAAATATAAGTCTTCATGTAGAGCAGTAAGTAAATAACTTTTGCTGCTTTAAATATCGTATTATTATTTTTCACATTTGTCTGAGATATCCGTACTTTCTAGGACTGGGCAAACTTGATTGAATTGATACTAATAAAGGCATTAAGTTTAACAAAACAAGCAGATAACTTCCGTAGTTTCGGTTGTAACCCGTATATATGGACTCATATGTCTGGTAATGCCCCTACGAGTGGAATTTGTGGCTCGATGAGCGGTGGAATAACTTTGTGATGAGTATTATGTAACTGCGGGATGTGTTAAGAGGATTTGAATGTGACGAGAAGTGTTTCCTTGAAATGTAAAGGAAGGCCATTTGGTGCTTATTTTCGTTGTGATGTGACGTACAGTCTCGAGTATGAGTGTTTTGAAGGATCTTTCACGTTGTTAAATTTGGGACAAATTAAATTCTCATGTCTGGTTAATGATTTTGGACTCATAAAGATTAATTGATTTCATAGTAACTGTAATTGCGAAAGAGTATAACAAGATACCAATTTGAGGCTAAGTAGGTGGGTTATTCCCTACAGAGTAATCTACGTAGGTGTATTCCTTATAATGTGAATGGAGAGTTTCTTTTTTACCAGCGGGGCATATGTGTTGAGATATGAATTTGAATCTGGTTGAGAAAGTTGACTTGAGTATTAAGAGAATGAATGCAAACTTAGCGGACGATTGATGTATTTTATGTTTGGTGTTGCATGAGCTTGAAAAGAATTTTTGTTGGACCGACTGCAGTATTATGACAGTAATAAAGTATGAATATTGTGAGTTATGGAGTGTTTAAATTTATGGCTTTGAGCTAAGTGGGGGAGTCTGCTATGGACAAATCAATTCATGGGTTTGTGTCAAATTTTTATTTTGGTTTGAAGTATACTTGGGAATCAGTGATGACTTGCAGAGGTGGAGTTCGAGAATGACTCGAGTAAGGAATTTCTGGATACGGGTTATATTGCGCTTTATGAGTATATGAAAATCATGGGATGAATGAGTTGATATTTGTGAATGATGTAGTTCGAACGGAGTATGAATTTGATAGGTAGTATTAAAATAGAGTTACTTCTTTGAGTGTTGTTGTGCTAATGGGGCACGTGTCTTTTAGTCTATTTGGGCGGTGTAATTTGGATTTGAGCAAAGGGGGTGACTCTCGAGAAAGTTCTAATAAATTCGAGATTAATATGTAACAATTGAAAATTTTTAGCTGATTTATTTATGGCTAAAATATGAGATTTGAGTTGGATGGTATCGAGACTTGTGGCATTTTTGTATATCATTATGGATTTTATATTTCAGTATCAGGAAAGTAAATAAAACAGCCTTAGACTTAAATATGGTATTTTCAGAGTGGGTATTTCGGTTGTGGTATTTATAGGGGTAATTATGATGTGGTGAGAATCTACAGATGTTTTGGTGGCAATATTCTTGGGTTTTGGTGGCAATATTCTTGGGTTTTGGTGACCTACGTGGTTTGGTCGAGTTAGAGGAATTTAGTTCTAATAGCTTGGTTATGTGCAGATGGATTTCAAAGTGTTCTTGATGGTTTCTACCAAGATTTGAACAAGATATTTTCTACTGGTGTGGGAAACGTGTTGTGTATTATGATTTCCTCTCAGAAGGAAGCAAGAGAAAGGTTTCTAACTAACCGGGTATGTAATTTGCTGGTGACTCAGAGTTGATAATGATATTTTTGTGCTTGTCACATGATGGGACAATAGATGTGGTGTGTTGTGCGGGATTAGGATTTACATGTACAAGGTGACAGTTCAGTCTTGAAGAGAAGGTAACAAATGTTGGACAGCATGGTCAGATTCAGATATTTCGATGATTGTTATAACTGTTCGGTAATTCCTGAGAAGGGTACGCATTTCAGAAGGTGCGTTGTGTTTTGACTTACAGATGTCCATCGGTATTGCAGTACTCACCTGGTTGATAGACTGCTGATATTCAAATTATTGGTATGTGGCACGGGAGATATAGAAGTATTCCTCGTAGGATGATCGTGCACGAAAGATGTGTTAGTCATTCTAGTGATGGAGTTGGGATCAATTACGGTGATTCATGTGCTCGATGAATTTGGAGACTTGGAGTTCTCATAAGCATATTGTTTCGGGTTGTGGCCTGTTTGAGGTGAGTATTTTATTTAAAACTCAGTGGAGGCGCTAGTTGCATTAATTATTTATGATAGCTACACGCTATAAGTGTGCATATATGTGAGGTTTAAGCCAATGTGTAGGCATCGGGGCAAGTATTTATACTCGAAAGAATGCTTAGGCTATGATATGCCTAGAGTTGATTTTTAAGCATAAAGTTATAACATTTCTTGTGTTCTTACCTTTATTGAGAACTATCTGGGCTACACTTGAGGTTATAAAGTGGTTAATTCCCTGAATAAATGGGATAATTACTATTTCTGCATTAAATTACTGATTTGAAGTGTGATAGCAGACTTTGCACATGCTTGCACTATGGCGTGAAATTTATACCAGTCCAGGAGCATGAGAATATTATTTCATCATCATATACAAGTGTACTTGTTTAATTACTCCTGTATGATATGCGGGGACTGGAGGCTGGTGACCATGCTGTCACGACCCAATTTTATCATAGGCCTTGATGGCGCCCAACACCATTGTTAGGCAAGCCAACACTCATAAATTTAGTGATTTTCACTTTTAATATGTTTGCAAAGTAATAATTTTCGTATTTATAAAAGATTTAGAAATTTACTGTTGTAAGGTAATTAAACAAAAGCAACTGATTGCAAATCGAAGTCGCAATAATAAATCCAAAATCATAAGTCTACTAGTGTGTGCCAAGACCTGGTGTCACAAGTATGTGGGCTACTAGCAGGATATATAAAAGAATACTAGTCTAATGTCTCAAGGAAATAGATAGAAATATAAATCCAAAAGAGAGACTTCGGCTTCTGTTCAATGGCTCGGAAGGGCAGCTCACCGTGTAGTCTTGAGGTAGACGTCAAACGTGCGCCCCGGACTGATAACCAGATGCACCTGCCCCAGATCCTGCACATCAAGTGCAGAAGTGTAGCGTTAGTACATAAATAACGTGTACCCAGTAAGTATCTAGCCTAACCTTGAAAAAGTAGTGATGAGAGGTCGACTTCGACACTTACTAAGGGCCAAAACATGATAATGTATAAAGCAGGTAATATATAATAATAATAATAATAATAGCGCTCAAAACAAGAAGTAAGTAGGTAAATCCTTCTTTCAAGTAAAAAAAATCAAACCATATCTCTCTTCTATTCCTTTCACCTTTCAAGTCCATGAAACATTATTAAATATAAGAAGGGGTTTCGGTATTACTACACCTGAGTTATGCCGAGGACGTACGACTCGATCCAAATATACATAATAATATATTGTGCATTGCCGAAGGTCGAACGGCCCGAACCATATAACATATCAATAAATCCTGCCGAGGCAAACGACCCGCTCCCATGAGAGTAGTGGAAGTTTACCCCACTCGCGGAATATATTTGCGAAGCGGTTGAACATATAATTTCTCAACTCATAGTAGTATTTCTCAATTTCTTTTTCTAAAACTAAGGAATTCAACTTGGGGCTTTAAATATTGGGACCTTCAACTTTCACTTTAATCCAACAACTAGTAAGCATAAACAAGCAACGGTATCAACAAAGCATGGTGTAAGCCTAAAACTACCCGGACATAAGCATGAATAGTAGCTACGCACGGACTCTCGTCACATGGTGCATACGTAGCCCCCACAAATAGAAGTACATATTGATTAAGTTCACCTATGGGGTTAAATTCCTTCTTACAAGGTTAGGAAAGAGACTTACCTCATCTCAAAGCTTACTTGCCAATTCAAGAATGCGCTCAAGCCTCCAAATTTGATGTCAAATGACTCGGAACTAGCCAAACATTAAATAAATCGATCAATCTATGCTCAAAAGTTCATATCTCCACTATTAAAGTGATTACCCAACCCAAATTGTAAGATCCCTAAAATTTGCCCCCGAGTCCACACGCCGGGATTCCGGAAATTGTTGAAGAAAGTTGTTACCCATAACCTTAGGAACATAAATATTTGATTTTCACTAAGTTTCATAATCATTTCTGTGGAAAAATCTCATTTCTTTATTAAACCCTAGGTTTTTCATCTAAACTCATGATTTCTACCAATCTTCATGTTGAAATCTACCCAAAATCTATGTATTAAACTCACATTAAGGTAGGAATTACTTACCCTCAATAGCTAGGTTGAAATCTCCCTTTTTGAAGCTCTAAAATCGTCCAAATGTGTGAAGAATGGGAGAAAAATGCCTAAGTCCCGTATTAAATGAAGTGCACTGCCCTAGCGATTTCCGCACCTGCGGTGCATTGGCCGCATCTGCGGTCCCGCACCTGCGGCAAGACCTTCGCAGGTGCGCCTTTTCCTCGTCCGGTCGGGCTCCGCATCTACGGACACAAGGAGCCGCATCTGCGAGCCCTTTCCGCTCCTGCAACAATAGTGCCCGCACCTGCGGTCACGCAGGTACGTAAATTCCTCCGCACCTGCGGTGCCTGGGCTTCCTTCGCATATCTGCTTGTGCGGCGCATGGCTCGCACCTGTGGATGGAGAAGTGCAGGTGCGGTTATGGCAGAACTGGAGCTTCAGCAGCTGCTCCCAACCTCTAACTTAGTCCGAGCCTCGTCCGATTGACCCTCGAGGCCCCCCGGGGTCCCGCTCGTACATACCAACAAGTTTGGAATCATAAAACGGACTCGTTCGAACTCCCAGAATGCCCGAAACAACATTAAAACTAAGAATCGTACCCCAAAACCCATTGAATCAAACTTAAGAACTTCAAGTTCTTCAATTTACTTCCAACGCACCAAAACGTACTAAAACTACTCGGAATGACACCAAATCTTATGTGCAAGTCTTAAATAACATTATGAACTATTCTCGATCTCGGAATTCCGTTTGGACCTCGATATAACCAAAATCCGCTCCAAACCAAATTTAAAGAACTTTTAAAACCTTCAAGCACCAATTTTTACTATTAGGCGTCGAACCGCTCCCGGGTCATCCAAAACCCGGTCCGAATATACGCCCACATCCGAAATCAACGTACGAACCTATTGGAACCACCAAATCCCGATTCCGAGGTCGTTTACTCAAAATGTTAACCGAAGTCAAACTTGGCCTTTTAAGCCAACCTTAAGGAACAAATTATCGACCCGAACCCTTCCAAATTCCGAACTAACTATCCCCGCAAGTCGTAAAACAATAAAAATATGTATAGGGAGTCTTATTTAGGGGAACAAGATTCTAGAAAGAAAAATGACCGGTTGGGTCGTTACATTCTCCACCTCTTAAACAACCGTTCATCCTCGAACGGGTTTAGAATCATACTTGAAGTGCTGAATAAGTGTGGATATCTACTCCGCATGTCCTCCTCGGACTCCCAGGTCGCCTCCTCGACTGGTTGGCCCCTCTAGTGGACCTTTACCGCGGAAATCCTCTTGGATCTCAACTGGCGATCCTGCCTATCAACTATGTCAATTGGCTCATCATCATAACCCAGACTCTCATCTAACTGAATCGTGAAGTCTAACATATGTGACAAGTCGGGATAATACCTCTGGAGCATAGACACGTGGAAAATCGGATGAACTCCCGATCGACTGGGAGGCAAAGCAAGCTCATAAGAAACCTCCCCAACTTGCCTCAACACCTCAAATGGACCTACAAAACTTGGGCTCAACTTGCCTTTCTTCCCAAACCTCATGATCCCCTTCATCGGTGAGACTTTAAAGAGAACCTTCTCGCCCACCATGAATGATAAGTCACATGCCTTCCGGTTCGCGTAACTATTCTGTCGGGACTGTGCTGTGTGAAGTCTCTCTTGAATTAACTTTACCTTTTCCAAGGCATCCTTCACCAAATCAGTACCATACAACCTAGCCTCGCCGGGCTTAAACCACCCAATGGGAGAACGACATCGCCGACCATAGAAACCCTCGAACGGGGCCATCTCAATGCTGGACTGGTAACTGTTGTTGTACGCAAACTCATCCAAGGGAAAGAACCGATCCCACTGCCCTCCAAGGTCAATCACACATGCTCTGAACATGTCCTCCAATATCTGCATTGTCCGCTCTGACTGCCCGTCGGTCTGTGGATGAAATACTGTGTTGAGCTCCACACGAGTCCCCAATTCACTCTGTACTACTCTCCAGAAGTGTGAAGTAAACTGAGGACCTCTGTCTAATATGATATAAATAGGCACACCGTACAACCGAACTATCTCCTGGATATAAATCTGGGCCAATCTCTCCGAAGTATAGGTAGTCATCACAGGAATGAAGTGTGCCGACTTGGTCAATCTGTCTACAATGATCCACACTGCATCAAACCTCCACAAAGTCCACGGTAACCCAACTACGAAATCTATAGTAATGCGCTCCCACTTCCACTCAGGTTTGGTGATCTGTTGGAGTAGACTTCCTGGCTCCGGTGCTCACACTTAACCTGATGGCAATTTAGGCATCTAGCCACATACTCAAATATGTCCTTCCTCATCCGCCGCCACCAATAGTGTTGCCTCCGGTCACGGTACATCTTCGTAGCACCTGGATGAATGGAATATCGAGAAATGTGCGCCTCTTCTAGAACCCCTTCCCTTAAGACATCTACATCAGGAACACATAGACGACCCTGGAGTCGCAGGACACCATCCTCGCCAATAGAAACCTCCTTGGAACCACCCTGTAGTACCGTCTCTCTGAGAACTTCCAAGTGCGGATCATCAAACTGTCGAGCCTTGATCTGCTCCAATAGTGAAGATTGGGCAACAACACATGCAAGAACTCGGCTGGGCTCTAAAATATCCAACCTCACAAATCTTTTAGCCAAGGACTAAATGTCCAAAGCTAGTGGCCTCTTCTCTGCTGAAATGAATGCCAACCTACCCATGCTCTCTGCCTTCCTGCTCAAGGCATCCGCGACTACATTCGCCTTTCCCGAATGATAAAGAATAGTGATATCATAGTCCTTCAGTAACTCAAGGCAGCGCTGCCATAAATTGAGATCCCTTTGCTTAAACAAGTGCTGCAAACTGCGGTCAGTGTAATCCTCATAAGGCACCCCATATAGATAATGCCTCCAAATCTTAAGAGCATGAACAATCACGGCCAACTCCAAATCATACATAGGATAATTCTTCTCATGGAGCTTTAGCTGACCTCAAGCATATGCAATAACTCGCCCCTCCTGCATCAATACACAACCCAAGCCAACACGTGAAGCGTCACAATACACAGTATATATCCCCGAACAGGAAGGCAACACTAGAACTGGTGTTGTAGTCAAAGCTGTCTTCAGCTTCTTCGCCTCACAATCATCGGTCCAATAGAACGGAGCACCCTTCTGGGTCAATCTAGTCAAAGGAGCTGCAATAGATGAGAAGCCCTCCACGAACCGGCGATAATAACCTACTAATCCCAAGAAGCTCATGATCTTAGTCGCCGAAGTAGGACAAGACCAACTCTGAACTGCCTCAATCTTCTTGGGATCCACCTTAATGCCCTCGCCTGATACTGCATGCCCCAATAATGCCACATAACTTAGCAAAAACTCATACTTGGAGAACTTGTCATATAGCTTCCGTTCTCGCAAGGTCTGAAGCACCACTCTCAACTGCTGCTCGTGCTCCTCTATGCTACGTGAGTAAATCAAAATGTCATCAATGAAGACAATGATAAACGAATCAATATAAGGCCTGAACACCTTGTTCATCAAGTCCATAAACACCGCTGGGGCATTATTCAAACCTAAGGACATCACTAGAAACTCATAATGGCAATATCTAGTATGGAAAGCAGTCTTCGGAACATCTGAGTCCTGAATCTTCAACTGATGGTACCCTGATCTCAAGTCGATCTTAGAGAACACCCTAGCACCCTGCAAATGGTCAAACAAATCATCAATATGCGGCAACGGGTACTTGTTGTTAATGGTAACTTTGTTCAACTGGCAATAATCGATGCACATTTGCATGGTCCCATCTTTCTTCTTCACAAATAATACCGGTGCACCCCAAGGTGATACACTCGGCCTGACGAACCCCTTGGCTAGCAACTCCTCAAGTTGTTCCTTCAACTCCTTCAATTCTTTCGGAGCCATACGGTACGGTGGGATAGATATATGTTGGGTACCTGAAGGCAAGTCAATACAGAAGTCGATATCACGATCTGGTGGCATGTCCGGAAGATCAGAAGGAAACACATCGAAGAACTCCCGGACCACCGGTACTGAATCAATTGTCGGAGACTCTACAGTAGTATCCCGAACATAGGCTAGATAAGCCAAACAACCCTTCTCGACCATGTGCCGAGCCTTCATAAAAGAGATAACCTGACTAGATATACTGACAGATGAACCCTTCCACTCCAATCTAGGCAACTCTGGCATCACTAAGGTGACAGTCTTGGCATGGCAATCAATAATGGCGTGATATGGGGATAGCCAGTCCATGCACAGGATGACCTCAAAATTGGTCATAATAAGCAAACAATGATCTGCTCTAGTCTCGTATACACAGAATGTGACCACACAGTACTGATAGACCCGATCCACAACAACAGAATCGCCCACAGGAGTGGACACATAAACAGGAGTACCCAAGGACTCACGAGGAATATCCAGAAAATGAGCAAACAGAGATGACACATACCTGTGATCACGACATTTGAGGCCACTGCATCTGGTCTGGCCAGAAAAGCATAAAATCTGGCTGGAGTGCCACCAGGCTGGCCTCCGCCTACCTGACCTCCACCTCTAGGATGACCCCTACCCACCTGCCCCCCGCCTCTGGGCGGCCGGCCGGCTGGTGCGGTTACTTGAGCTGTAATCATGGGCTGCTGACCCTACTGTATTGTCGTGCCGGAACACCCCGAGGAGATGGTGGTGCCGGATATGGGGGCCTGCTAGGCTGACCCCTCCCAAAATGACCTCTACCCCCAGCTGGGGTACCTCTGAACTCTCCAGAAAAACGGGACCTCTTGTCCCACTGCATCTTCTCTCTACCCCTCTGACGGTAACCCTCAATCCTTCGAGCAATCTCCACTACCAACTGATAAAAAGTCCATATCTCAACCTCCCGGGCCATAGTAGCGTGAATACTTGAGTGCAACCCCGCAACAAACCTCTGCACTAGCTCTGCCTCAGTAAGAAATATCATAGGTGCATGGAGAGACAACTTAGAGAATCTAGCCTCATAATCGGTCACTGACATCTGACCCTGCTCGAGCTGCTCGAACTAACACCGCAACTCTTCCCTCTGGGAGGGTGGGATATACCTGTCCAAAAATAGGTGGGTGAACTGGTCCCAAGTCTTGGGAGGAGAATCTGCTGGACAGGCAAGAAGATAAGACTTCCACCACCTACGTGCGCTGCCCTCCAACTGAAAGGTAGTGAAATTCACCCCGTGAGGCTCCAATATGCTCATGTTGTGCAGTCTGTCTCTGTACCTATCAATAAAGTCCTGAGGATCCTCATGTCGCTCACCCCCAAAGACTGGAGGGTGAAGCATAGTGTCCTGAGGATCCTCATGTCGCTCACCCCCAAAGACTGGAGGGTGAAGCATAGTCCATCTATCCAAGATCTTCTGCGGCTCGCCGGCCACAGCTGGTCTAGGCTCAGGTACAACCGCTGCAGCTGGCTGGGCCTCGCCCGTGGGTAGTGTACCCGGGGTCTGATATACGGCAGTTGCGTGCCCAGGTGCCTGAGCAGAAGGGGTCTGTTCTCCCTCTCCCGCCTGAGATGTGGATGGGTCTGCTGGAAATAAACCAGCCTGGGTCATAGAATCTATGAACCACAGCATACGACCCATGACCTCCTGAAATCCAGGTGCTGACGTGAAATCTACTGGGGCTGGCTCTGCGGCGGGCAACCCACCCTGCTCCTCAATAATGAGATCATCCACTGGATTCACTGGTAGTACAACTGGGGTAACTCTGGGACGTCCTCGTCCCCTACCTCGGGCAGGTGCCCTCCCCCGACCTCTGCCTCATCCTCTAGCCACAGGGGGAGCAGCCCCTCCCGGGTCTGGAACATCTGTTGCGTGCGTTCTCACCATCTGTGAGAGAATAATAGGTTGAAACTTAGTACACCATCAACTGCACGATAGGGGATGAATAAAGAGTAGTTTCCTAACACCCTATAGCCTCTCGAAGATAAGTACGGACGTCTCCGCACTGATCCGCAAGACTCTATTAGGCTTGCCCATAACTTGTGAGACCTACGTGAACTTAGTGCTCTGATACCATATTGTCATGACCCAATTTTATCATAGGTCGTGATGGCGCCCAACACCATTGTTAGGCAAGCCAACAATGATAAATATAGTGGTTTCCACTTTTAATATGTTTATAAGTAATAATTTTCCATTTTTATAAAAGATTTAGAAATTTACTGTTGTAAGGTAATTAAACAAAAGCAACTGAGTGCAAATCGAAGTCGCAATAATAAATCCAAAATTATAAGTCTACTAGTGTGTGCCAAGACCTGGTGTCACAAGTATGTGGGCTACTAGCAGAATATATAAAAGAATACTAGTCTAATGTCTCAAGGAAATAGATAGAAATATAAATCCAAAAGAGATACTTCGGCTGCTGCTCAACGGCTCGGAAGGGCAGCTCACCGTGTAGTCTCGAGGTAGAAGTCAAACGTGTACCCCGGACTGATAACCAGATACACCTGCCTCAAATCCTGCACATCAAGTACAGAAGTGTAGCGTTAGTACATAAATAACGTGTACCCAGTAAGTATCTAGCCTAACCTCGAAGATGTAGTGACGAGGCTTCGACACTTACTAAGAGCCAAAACATGATAATGTATAAAGCAGGTAATATACAATTATAATAGCGCTCAAAACAAGAAGTCGGTAAATCCTTCTTTCAAGTAAAAAAAATCAAACCATATCTCTCTTGTAATCCTTTCACCTTTCAAGTCCATGAAACATTATTAAATATAAGAAGGGGTTTCGGTATTACTACGCACGAGTTATGCTGAGGACGTACGACTCGATCCAAATATACATAATAATATACTGTGCACTGCCGAGGGTCGAACGGCCCGAACCATATAACATATCAATAAATCCTGCAGAGGCAAACGACCCGCTCCCATGAGAGTAGTGGAAGTTTACCCCACTCGCGGAATATATTTACGAAGCGG
Organism: Nicotiana tabacum; assembly: GCF_000715075.1. Taxonomy (NCBI): domain Eukaryota; kingdom Viridiplantae; phylum Streptophyta; class Magnoliopsida; order Solanales; family Solanaceae; genus Nicotiana; species Nicotiana tabacum. The sequence goes on along the minus strand of NC_134094.1, from coordinate 22,936,172 downwards.
TTGAACATATAATTTCTCAAATCATAGTAGTATTTCTCAATTTCTTTTTCTAAAATTAAGGAATTCAACTTGGGGCTTTAAATTTTGGGACCTTCAACTTCCGCTTTAATCTAACAACTAGTGAGCATAAACAAGCAACAGTATCAACAAAGCATGGTGTAAGCCTAAATCTACCCTGACATAAGCATGAATAGTAGCTACGCACAGACTCTCGTCACATCGTGCGTACGTAGCCCCCACAAATAGAAGTACATATTGATTAAGTTCACCTATGGGGTTAAATTCCTTCTTACAAGGTTAGGAAAGAGACTTACCTCGTCTCAAAGCTTACTTCCCAATTCAAGAATGCGCTCAAGCCTCTAAATTTGATGCCAAACGACTCGGAACTAGCCAAACATTAAATAAATCGATCAATCTATGCTCAAAAGTTCATATCTCCACTATTAAATTGATTACCCAACCCAAATTGTAAGATTCCTAAAATTCACTCCCGGGTCCACACGCCCGAATTCCGAAAATTGTTGAAGAAAGTTGTTACCCATAACCTTAGGAACATAAATATATGATTTTCACTAAGTTTCATAATCATTTCCATGGAAAAATCTCATTTTTTTTTATTAAACCCTAGGTTTTTCATCTAAACTCATGATTTCTGCCAATCTTCATGTTGAAATTTACCCAAAATCTATGTATTAAACTCGCATTAAGGTAGGAATTACTTACCCTCAATAGCTAGGCTGAAATCTCCCCTTTTGAAGCTCTAAAATTGCCCAAATGTGTGAAGAATGGGAGAAAAATGCCTAAGTCCCGTATTAAATGAAGTGCACTGCCCCAGCGATTTTCACACTTGTGGTGCATTGACAGCATCTGCAGTCTCGTACCTGCGGCAAGACCTTCGCAGGTGCGCCTTTTTCTCGTCCTTCCGGGCTCCGCATCTGCGGACACAAGGAGTCGCATCTGTGAGCCCTTTCCGCTCCTGCAACAACAGTGCCCGCACCTGTGGTCACGCAGGTGCGTAAATTCCTCCGCACCTGCGGTGCCTGGGCTTATTTCGCATATCCGCTTCTGCGGCGCATGGCTCGCACCTGCAAGCTGTCCAAGTGTAGGTGCGCTTATGGCAGAACTGAAGCTTCAGCAGCTGCTCCCAACTTCTAACTTAGTCTGAGCCTCGTCCGATTCACCCTTGGGCCCCCTCGGGGTCCTGCTCGAACATACCAACAAGTTTGGAATCATAAAATGGACTCGCTCGAACTCTCGGAACGACCGAAACAACATTAAAACTAAGAATCGCACCCTAAAACCCATTGAATCAAACTTAAGAACTTCAAGTTCTTCAATTTACGTCCAACGCGCCGAAATATACTATAACTACTCGGAATGACACCAAATCTTACGTTCAAGTCTTAAATGACATTACGGAACTATTCTCGGTCTCAGAATTCCATTTGGACCTCGATATCACCAAAATCCGCTCCAAATAAAATTTAAAGAACTTTTAAAACCTTCAAGAACCAACTTTCACTATTAGGCGTCGAACCGCTCCCGGGTCATCCAAAACCCGATCCGAACATACGCCCAAGTCCGAAATCAACGTACGAACCTATTGGAATCGCCAAATCTCGATTCCGAGGTTGTTTACTCAAAATATTAATCGAAGTCAAACTTGGCCTTTTAAGCCAACCTTAAGGAACCAGTGTTCTGATTTGGACCCGAACCCTTCCAAATCCCGAATTAACCATCCCCGCAAGTTATAAAATAGTAAAAGTATCTACTGGGAGTCTTATTTAGGGGAACAGGATTCTAAAAAGCAAAACGATTGGTCGGGTTGTTACACATGCCAGGCGATTCATATTATTGGCACGTGAGTTGTCCGTGCTGTTTGTGAGAATTTTATTTCTATAATAATTTATCTGATTCATTAATTTCCTTCCTCTACAATTATGCACATATACCTACGGTTATCCTCTTCATGAAAATTGAGGAGTTTGTTGTAACGTTGTGGTTGTGGTGGTGCTTGTTGAACTTGCAATACGGTTCTCTTCCTTGAGACATCTCCCATATTTGGGTTAACTAATTGCGCAGATTTGATTGGAGTTATATTGATGTGGCGTGTCTGTGGGATAGTTGCATTTAATAATGTAAGGTCATTGGACCTAGAATGGGTACTATCATGTTTGATTATAGTATATTGAAGGATAATATTGAAAGTTTGCTTAGAAAGTGAGTATGGTTCTGGTTGAGGCGGGAGAGCTCCATGACCTATTAATCTGATAAGATGTTATGATATTTCGCGTGTTTCTTTTATTATCAACAGTGTACGAAGGTGTTGGGATGAGGTTTTGTTCGATATGGGTTTAATGCTAGTACTTGGTTGGTTTGGAGTAGTTACTGTGATCAGGAATGGTGCTACGAGCGCGGGAGTTGTGTAATATGCTAGGTGATTATATCCGTGATTATAGTTATAGATCGATGCAGCTTGTTCAGACTCATACAGTGTGTAAATGTAAGATTCGTGTCTTGAAAAGAAATTTTGAAGGTTGGGAATTGAATTTCAAGGTTTTTGGGCAAAGGTTAAATTAAGGATTTTCAGTTGTATTATGTTGTCAGGCCTATGTGTAATAGGGTGATGTGGGATCACCCTCGAGTACGTGCGTGGTAAGATGGAATAGTGATTTGATGGCTTGGAAACAACTCTTGGCATATTCGAGGACGAACGTATGTTTAAGTGGGGGAGAATATAACGACCCAGCCGGTCGTTTAGAGTATTACAACCCCGTTCTCCCATTTACTGCTCAATTTATGCCTTATAGTTGATTTATGAGTTATCGGATAAGTTGGTTTGGGTCCGGAAAGATTTCAGAATGAAATGAGACACTTAGTCTCATAATTAAACTTAAGTTGGAAAAGTTGACCGGATACTCACTTATGTGTAAACGACCTCGTAATTGAATTTTGATAATTCCAATAGCTCTGTATGGTGATTTTGGACTTAGGAGCGTGTCCGAAAAATTATTTAGAGGTCCGTAGTGGAATAAAGCTTGAAATGGCGAAAGTTGAATTTTTGGAAAGTTTGACCGGGGAGTTGACTTTTTGATATCGGGGTAGGAATCCGATTCTGGAAATTGGAATAGCTTCATTATGTCATTTATGACTTGTGTGCAAAATTTGAGGTAAATCGGACTTGATTCGATAGGTTTTGGCATCGAATGTAGAAGTTAAAATTTTTTAGTTTGATTAAGCTTGAATTGGGGCATGATTCGTGGTTTTAGCATTGTTTGATGTGATTTGAGGCTTCGACTAAGTTCATATGATGTTTTAGGACTTGTTGGTATATTTGGTTGAGGTCCCGAGGGGCTCGGGTGAGTTTCGGGGTGGTTTCGGATAATTTCTAGGCCATTTTTAATTGCTGGTTTCTGTCTATAGAGGTATGCATCGGGATCGCGAATATTTGGTCGCGTTCGCGAAGAGCAAACAGCAGTATGGGGCCTTGTAAATCGCGATCGCGGAAGCTCTTTCGCGATCGCATAGAACGAAATCTCTGCTACACTGACCCGACTTTGGGAGCTTATATCTTGCAATCTATAAAGAATTTAGAGATGATCCAAACATAAAAGTTGTAGCCTTTGATGACTAGTTTTCAAAAATTCAAAACTTTTGTCATTTAGAGTTTTGTACAAAAAGTTATGATTATTATACTAGAGGCTGTTTGGAAGAGTTGGGGAGTTTGTTCTTCGCGATCGCGAGTGGTTTTCCGCAATCGTGAAGGGAAAATTTTGGGTTGGAAATTTTTGTGCTTCGAGATTGTGAAGTATTTTCCGCGATCTCGAAGAGTAAATGCCTGGACAGAAGCTATAGTTTGAGATTTTGGCCATTTTAACATATTTGGAGCTATGGAGCTCGGATTGAAGCAAGTTTTGATGCGATTTTCACCATATGGATTGGGGTAAGTGATTCTAACTCGGTTGTGGTTAAATCATATGAATCTATTGTTGTTTTTATCAACATATTAGTATTTTGAGTTGTAAATAGTAGAAAATTTCATAGACTTTAATTTGAAGATTTGAGGGTCGAGTTGATGTCAGAATTTGATAAAATTGGTATGATTGGACTTGTGGTTGAATGGACGTTCATATTTTGGAGCTTTTGTTGGGTTCTGAGACTGTCACGATCCAAAATTTCCCACTGATGGGACCGTGATAGCGCCTAATATTTCACTTGCTAGGCAAGCCAACGTTAGAGAATCATTAAACCAATTCCTTATTTCCATTCAGTAAATAACAATAATTAACTAAGATAAAATATAATTAGTGCAAAATATTATAAAACTGTATTAATTACTACCACCCGGATCTGGATTCACAATTCACGAGCATTCTAGAATTTACTACAAGTAATAGTATGAAAGAAATACAATTGTCTGAATAAAAGAGACAGTAGAACAGAAAAGATAGACGGGGACTTCAAGGTCTGTGAACGTTAACAGATCTACCTTGAGTCTTCGAACAGCGGACCAATAGCAAAATCTCGATCAACCCGAGCCGGTATCAAAATTTGCACAGAAAGTGCAAAGTGCAGCATCAGTACAACCGACCCCATGTACTGGTAAGTGTCGAGCCTAACCTCGGCGAAGTAGTGACGAGGCTAGGACAAGAACCCACATATAACCTGAACAGTATAATCATGCTAGTGGCAACAACAGTAATAAAGAAATAACACAGAAATAATGGGAAGGGGACATACAGTGGTAGAATACAATATAAAGAGTGAGAATAATGAAAAGACAGAATTAAATCGAAAATCCTTAAACGAATTGAGCAAATAAAACAACAAAGGAAAACTGCACAACATCACCCTTCGTACTTTTACTCTTAACCTCACCAAATAAATAAATAAAATGATACGGTATCACCCTTCGTGCATTAAACCTCTCATAATATACACGGCATCACCCTTCGTGCTTTATCACTCACAAATCACGGCACGGCATCACCCTTCGTGCTTTTACTCTCAACCTCACCAAATAAATAAATAGAACGGGACGGCATCACCCTTCGTGCTTTACACTCCTCCTCAGAAATCACAGAATCAATAACAACGGATAGATAGGAGTATCACAAAGAAACCAGTATTTTACCCATAATCAATAGCACAATGTAACCTCAACCTTGAATCAATATTCAAAATTTACCAAATCTCAGTGAAACCAGATATAAGTCACCCAATATTTCAAATAACCCGTTAAGCATGGATAGTAGAATTTAAGGCTACAAAATAGACAGGAATAGAATTTCACTCGCATTCTATGACTCGACAACGACGCATAGATGCTCATCACCTCACCTATACATCGTATTTAACAACCAAACACGTAGCAAATAAACACATAATACCTATTCCTCAAGCCAAAGTTAAACATGATACTTACCTCGCTCTGAAGGCCACTAAATTCTCAATCACAGCTTTTCCTTTGGAATTCACCTCCAAACCACTCGTATATATTCAAAAATGACCCAATAATATCAAATATTGCTAAAGAAATCAATTATATTGCGTAAATAAAATTTCCCAAATTTTCTTCCAAAAAGTCAAAAATTTACCCCGGGCCCGCTTGGTCAAAACCCGAGGTTCGGACCAAAATCCATATACCCATTCACCCCCGAGCCCGAATATATAATTGGTTTTGGAATCCGACCTCAAATTGTGGAAGAAAATGACTCTTGAAAAATGCCTCTACCCGTTTGATTCTTGAAAAATGTTTGAGAAATGGCTTAAACCCGTGTTTGATTCTGTTTTATGCACTGGGCGACAGTGTGCATCGCGAGACCCTGGTCGCGTTTGCGATGGTTACTCCCCCCTGGCCTTTATGGTCGCGGGACATTGCTCGCGTTCGCGATGAAGGAACGACCAACCCTCCCCCAGGTGTGCCTAACACTACGCGTTCGCAAGGAGCTGGTCGCGTTCGCGAAGGGTAACGCCCCCATCGCTTCGTGTTCGCAACTAAGCCTTCGCGTTCATGAAGAAGGAAACTTCAGCTGCCCAGTTTACTCTTCGCGTTCGCGAGAGTACCTTCGCGAATGCGAAGAAGGACCTGCCAGAACACCTGCTGCAGCAAAATACCAGATTTTCAAAGTCCAAAACATCTCGTGGCCTACCCGAAACCCACCCGAGCCCTCGGGGCTCCAAACCAAACATGCACACGGGTCTAAAAACATCATACAAAGTTGCTCGCGCGATCAAATCGCCAAAATAACACCTAGAACTATGAATTTAGCACCAAATGAAATGAAATTCTCAAGAACACTTTAAAATTCATATCTTCTCAACTGGGCGTCCGAATCACGTCAAATCAACTCCGTTTCTCATCAAATTTCACAGACAAGTTTTAAATATCATAATGAACCTGTACCTGACTCCGAAACTAGAATACGGACACGGAACTAACAATACCAAACATCAATCAATATGCCCAGGTCCCATAATTCGATACGGACCCACCGGGATCATTAAAACATGGATCCGGGCCCATTTACCAAAAATATTGACCGAAGTCAACTAAAATCAACTTTTAAGGCATAAATTCTTATTTGCATCAATTTTCAACATAAAAGCTTTCAGGAAACATGCCCGGACTGCGCACGCAAATCGAGAAGGGTAAAAATGAGATTTTTAAGGCTTAAGAGGGCAGATTCGAGTTCTAAAATATAAGATGACCTTTTGGTTCATCACATTCTCCACCTCTAAAACAACCGTTCGTCCTCGACCGGACATAGAAAAGTACCTGGGCTGGTGAAAAGGTGGGGATATGTACTCCGCATATTAGACTCGGACTCCCAAGTAGCTGCCTCAATAGGCTGACCTCTCTACTGCACTCGAACTGAAGGGTAACTCTTTGATCTCAACTGGCGAACTTGCCGGGCTAGAATTGCCACCGGCTCCTCCTTATAAGTCAAATCCTTATCCAACTGGACAAAGCTGAAATCTAACACATGGGAAGGATCACCGTGATACTTTCGAAGCATTAACACATGGAATACCAGAGGAACAGCTGCTAAACTAGGTGGCAATGCAAGCCTGTAAGCCACCTTTCCCACTCTCTCCAGAATCTCAAAAAGCCTGATATACCTAGGGCTCAACTTGCCCTTCTTTCCGAACCTCATTACACCCTTCATGGGTGATACTTGAAGTAACACTCTCTCTCCGATCATGAATACAACATCACGAACTCTACGGTGGCATAACACTCCTGCCTGGACTAAGCTGTGCGGAGTCGATCCTGAATAATCTTGATATTATCCAAGGCATCATATACTAAGTCTATGCCCAACAACCGAGCCTCTCCCGGCTCGAACCACCCAACACTCTTACTAAATTATCGTCTTCCATATAATGCCTCATATGGAGCCATCTGGATGCTCGACTGGTAGCTATTATTATAAGCAAACTCCGCAAGTGGAAAGAAATGATCCCAAGAACCTCCAAAGTCTATAACACAAGCGCGAAGCATATCCTCCAATATCTAAATAGTGCGCTCTGACTGCCCATCTGTCTGAGGATGGAATGCGGTGCTCAACTCAATCCGCGTACCCAACTCACGCTGTACTGCCCTACAGAAGTGCGAGGTGAACTGTCTACCTCGGTAAGATATAATAGACATGGGCACATCGTGAAAACGGACGATCTCCTAAATGTAAATCTCTGCCAACCGCTCGTAGGAATAGGTAACTGCCACAGGAATGAAATGCGCTGACTTAGTCAGCCTATCCACAATGGCCCAAACTGCATCGAACTTCCTCTGAGTTCGTGGGAGTCCAACAACAAATTCCATAGTGATACGCTCCCACTTCCACTCAGGAATCTCTAACCTCTGAAGTAAACCACCAGGTCTCTGATGCTCACACTTTACATAATGGCAATTTAGGCACCGACCTACATAGGCAACTATGTCTTTCTTCATTCGCCTCCACCAATAATGTTGCCTCAAGTCCTGATACATCTTGGCGGCGCCCGGATGAATAGAATACCCGGAATTGTGGGACTCCTCAAGAATCAACTCACGAAGTCCATCCACATTAGGCACACAAATACGACCCTGCATCCTCAAAACTCCGTCATCTCCAACAGTAACCTGCTTGGCACCACCGTGCCGCACTGTGTCTCTAAGGATAAGTAAATGAGGATCGTCATCCTGTCAATCTCTGATGCGCTCAAACAAAGAAGACCGAGTAACTGTACAAGCTAGAACACGGTTGGGCTCAGAAACATCCAATCTCAAGAACTGGTTGGCCAAGGCCTGAACATCCAATGCAAGCAGTCTCTCACCGACTGGAATATATACAAGGCTACCCATACTGACTGACTTTCTACTCAAAGCATCGGCTACCACATTGGCCTTCCCGGGGTGATACAATATGGTGATATCATAGTCTATCAATAAATCCAACCACCTTCTCTGCCTCAAATTGAGTTCCTTCTGCTTGAGCAAATATTGTAAGCTCCGATGATCAATGAATACCTCATATGGCACGCCGTAAAGATAGTGCCTCCAAATCTTCAGCGCGTGAACAATGGCTGCCAGCTTTAGATCATGAACATGGTAATTCTTCTCGTGAACCTTCAGCTGCCGCGAAGCATATGTAATAACCTTGCCACCCTGTATCAATACCTCACCCAGACCAATACGAGATGCATCACAATATACTGTATAAGATCCTGAACCTGTGGGTAACACCAATATCGGTGCAGTAGTCAAAGCTATCTTGAGCTTCTGAAAGCTCGCTTCACACTCGTCTGACCACCTGAACGGGGCACCCTTCTGGGTCAACTTGGTCAATGGGGCTGCTAGGGATGAAAACTCCTCCATAAATCGACGGTAATAGCCCGCCAAACCCAGAAAACTACGGATCTCTGTAGCTGATGTGGGTCTAGGCCAGTTCTGAACTGCCTCAAACTTCTTAGGATCCACCTGAATACCCTCTGTTGATACAAAGTGACCCAAGAAAGCAGCTAAACTCAACCAAAACTCGCATTTTGAGAACTTAGCATATAACTGGTTGTCTTTCAGAGTCTGAAGAATGATATGAAGGTGCTACTCATGCTCCTCTCGACTGTGGAAGTAGATCAAGATATCATCAATAAACACAACCACAAAGGAATCTAAATAGGGTTTGAACACCCGGTTCATCAAATCCATGAATACTGCTGGGTCATTTGTCAGCCTAAATGCCATCACTAGAAACTCATAATGTCCATACCGAGTCCAATAAGTTGTCTTAGGAACATCAGATGCCCTAATCCTCAACTGATGGTAGCCATATCTCAAATCAATCTTTGAAAACACCTTGGAACCCTGAAGCTGATAAAATAAATCATCAATCCTCGGCAATGGATACTTGTTCTTGATGGTAACTTTGTTCAACTACCGATAATCTATACACATCATCATCGATCCATCTTTCTTCTTCACAAACAACACGGGTGCACCCCAGGGTGAGACACTAGGTCTAATAATGCCTTTATCAAGCAAATCTTGCAACTGCTCCTTCAATTCTTTCAACTCTGGCGGAGCCATGCGGTATGGTGGAATGGAAATGGGCTAAGTGCCCGGAGCCAAATCAATGCAGAAATCAATATCCCTGTCGGGTGGTATCCCTGGCAGATCTGCAGGAAACACCTCTGAAAACTCACGAACAACCGGCACTGAATCCATGGAAGGAAACTCCACACTAGAATCGTGGACATAAGCCAAATAAGCTAGACACCCCTTCTCGACCATATGTCGAGCTTTTACATAAGAGATAACCCTGCTGGCAGAATGACCAAGATTCCCTTTCCACTCTAATCGAGGCAACCCCTGCAAGGCTAAGGTCACCATCTTGGCGTGACAATCTAATATAGCAAGATAAGCTGACAGCTAATCCATACCTAGTATGACATCAAAATCAACCATGTCGAGAAGTAGAAGATTTACACGAGTCTCAAGACTCCCAATGGTGACCACACACGAATGATAAACACGATCTACAATAATAGCATCTCCCACTGGTATGGACACATACACAGGAGCACTCAAAGAATCACGGGTCACAACCAGATAGGAAGCAAAATAGGATGACACATAGGAGTAAGTAGATCCCGGATCAAATAGAACTGAAGCATCTCTACTGCAAACTGAAATAGTACCTGTGATAACAGTGTCAGATGACTCAGCCTCAGGCCTGGCTATGAAAGCATAACACCGGGGCTGGGCCCCACCACCCTAAACTACGTCCCTGGGATAGCCTCTAACTGGCTGGTCTCCACCTCTAACGGCCTGACCTCTACCTCTAACAGTCTGGCCTCTACCTCTAGCTGCCTGACCCCTACCTCTGGCTGGCTGAGCAGGTGGTGCAGCAACTGGTGCCAGAATCATGGCACAAGAACTCTGATGCTGTGAGCTGCCCGTTTCCCGAGGGCAAAATCTAGCAATGTGCCTCGGATCACCACAAGTATAACATAACCTCGACTGCTGTGACTACTGACCCTGAAGCTGACCCTGTCGACCTGAATAACCACCCTGATAACTCTGGAGTGGAGGTGTACTAATAGGAGTTGGTGGTGCACTGTAGGCTAGCTGGTTGGAATAATGCATCTGAGGCACCGTGGGATGCCTGGAGCGCTGAATAAAATGGCCTGGGAGAATGGACTCTACCAAAAGTGCTCCTGCCTCTAGATAAGGCACCGTTGAACTCACCGGAATGATGAGGTGTCTTATCAGACCCCTAACCTCCCTGAGTAAGAACCATTTCGACTTGTTTGGCGACATTAGCAGCCGTCTGAAAAGAAATCTCACTCTCAGTCTCCTTAGCCATCTGCAATCTGATAGGCTGAGCAAGTCCATCAATAAACCTCCTTACCCTCTCTATCTCTCGGTGGGAAGCAGAAGAATAACATGACGGGCCAAATCCACAAAACGGGTCTCATACTGAGTAACGGTCATACTGCCCTGTTGGAGATGCTCAAACTGACGGCGACGCTCCTCTCTCAATGTGATAGGCATAAACTTCTCTATGAAGAGCTGAGAGAACTGGTCCCAAGTAAGAGCAGGCGACCTAGCTGGTCTGGTTAACAAGTAATCTCTCTACCCCTTCTTGGCGGAACCAGTCATCTGAAATGCAACAAAATCGACCCTATTGGTCTCCACTATACCCATGTTTTATAGAACCTCGTGACAACTGTCAATATACTCCCGGGGATCCTTTAAAGGAGCACCACTGAAGTGAATAAGAAAGAGCTTGATAAACCTGTCCAATCTCCATAAAGCCTCAGAAGACATAGCTGGCCCATCTCTGACCTGCGCTGCAATAACCGGCCGAACTAATCCGACAAGCTGAGCTGCTGGAGCCTGATAATGGGAAGCTATCTTCTCCGGAGTGGGAGTGGCGGGAGTCTGGGCTCCTCCTTCAGCCTGAGAGACTGCTGATGCCATGGGAAATGCGCCAATCTGGGCCACACTCTCCATAAGGCCCACCAAACGGACCAAAACATCTTGAAGTACTGGGGTGGCAATGAACCACTCCGGAACCTGAGCTGGTCCAGCAGGAACAATCTGGGTTGGAACCTCCTCGTCAAGTTCTATCTGAGGCTCTACTGCTAGGGCTGCTGCTCGGGCTCTAGGCTGAGCCCTGCCCCTGCCTCGGCCTCGACCTCTGCCCTGCGTAGAAGCTGCCACTAGAGGCTCTGGCTGCTGCTCAGCTGAGGAAGCGGTACATGTTCTCACCATCTGCGAGAGAATAAGAATAAAAGAGTTCAATCAGTATTGAGAAAGCAAAATCACAAGACAGAGAAGAATAGAAGTAAAACTTGTTCCTAAACTTCATAGCCTCTGGAAGATAAGCACAGACGTCTCAGTACCGATCCTCCAGACTCTACTAAGCTTGCTCGTGAATCGTGAGACCTAGGTAACCTAGTGCTCTAATGCCAACTGTCACGACCCAAAATTTTCCACCGACGGGACCGTGATGGCGCCTAACATTTCACTTGCTAGGCAAGCCAACGTTAGAGAATAACTCAACCAGTTCCTTATTTCCATTCAGTAAATAACAATAATTAACTAAGATGAAATATAATAAGTGCAGAATACTATAAAACTGTATTAATTACTACCACACGGATCTGGAGTTATAATTCATAAGCATTCTAGAATTTACTACAAGTAATAGTCTGAAAGAAATACAACTTTCTAAATGAAAGAAACAGTAGAACAGATAAGATAGACGGGGACTTCAAGGTCTGTGAACGCCGACAGATCTATCTTGAGTCTCTGGACAGCGGACTAATAGAAAAATCTCGATCAACCCGAGCCGGTATCAAAATCTGCACAGAAAGTGCAGAGTGCAGCAACAGTACAACCGACCCCATGTACTGGTAAGTGTCGAGCCTAACCTCGGCGAAGTAGTGACGAGGCTAGGACAAGACAACCACATATAACCTGAACAGTATAATCATGCTAGTGGCAACAATAGTAAATAAAGAAATAACGCAGAAATAATGGGAAGGGGACATACAGTGGGGGAATACAATAAAAAGAGTGAGAATAATGAAATGACAGAATTAAACCGAAAATCCTTAAACGAATTGAGCAAATAAAAGAGTAAAGGAAAACTGTGCAGCATCACCCTTCGTGCTTTTACTCTCAACCTCACCAAATAAATAAATAAATAGAACGGCACAACATCACCCTCCATACATTAAACCTCTCGTAATATAAACGGCATCACCCTTCGTGCTTTATCACTCAGAAATCATGGCACAGCAACACCCTTCGTTCTTTTACTCTCAACCTCACCAAATAAATAAATAGAACGGCACGACATCACCCTTCATGCTTTACACTCCTCCTCACAAATCACAAAATCAATAACAACGGATAGATAGGAGTAACACAAAGAAACCAGTATTTTACCCATAATCAATAGCACAATGTAACCTCAACCTTGAATCAATATTCGAAATTTACCAAATCTCAGTGAAACCAGATATAAGTCACCCAATATTTCAAATAACCCGCTAAGCATGGATAGTAGAATTTAAGGCTACAAAATAGACAGGAATAGAATTTCACTCGCATGCTATGACTCGACAACGACGCATAAATTCTCGTCACCTCACCTATACATTGTATTTAACAACCAAACACGTAGCAAATAAACACATAATACCTATTCCCTCAAGCCAAAGTTAGATACGATACTTACCTCGCTCCGAAGGCTACTAAATTCTTAATCACAACTTTACCTTTGGAATTCACCTCCAAACCATTCGTATCTATTCAAAAATGACTCAATAATATCAAATATTGCTAAAGAAATCAATTATATTGCATAAATAAAATTTCCCATTTTTTCTTCCAAAAAGTCAAAAAATTGACCTCGGGCCCGCTTGGTCAAAACTCGAGGTTCAGACCAAAATCTATTTACGCATTCACCCCCGAGCCCGAATATATAATTAGTTTTGGAATCCGACCTCAAATTGAGATCTAAATCCCCAAATTTCCAAAATTTCTAGTTTCTACCCTAGCCCCTAATTCTACCATGAAAACTCTAGATTTTAGATTGATAATTCAAGAAATGTAATGGGTAATTGAAAGAAAATAGTTTAGAATCACTTAACAACACTTTGGGGGAGAAAATGACTCTTGAAAATCGCCTCTACCCGTTTGGTTCTTGAAAAATGTTGGAGAAATGGCTTAAATCCGTGTTTGATTCCGTTTTATGCACTGGGCGACAGTGTGCATCGCGTTCGCGAGGCCACTGTCGCGTTCGTGAAGGGTACTGGCTTCCAAGCCTTCACGTTCGTGAGACCCTGCTGGCGTTTGCGATGGTTACTCCCCCTCTGGCCTTCGTGTTCGCGAGACATTGCTCGCGTTCGCGATGAAGGAACGACCAACCCTCCCCCAGGTGTGCCTAACACTACGCGTTCGCGAGGAGCTTGTCGCATTCGCGAAGGGTAACGCCCCCATTGCTTCGCGTTCGTGACTAAGCCTTCGCGTTCGCGAAGAAGAAAACTTCAGCTACCCAGTTTACTCTTCGCGAACGCGAAGAAGGACCTGCCAGAACACTTGCTGTAGCAAAATACCAGATTTTCAAAGTCCAAAACATCCCGTGGCCTACCCGAAACTCACCCGAGCCATCAGGGCTCCAAACCAAACATGCACACAAGTCTAAAAATATCATACAAACTTGCTCGCGCGATCAAATCGCCAAAATAACACCTAGAACTACAAATTTAACACCAAATCAAATGAAATTCTCAAGAACACTTTAAAATTCATATCTTCTCAACTGGATGTCCGAATCACGTCAAATCAACTCCAGAACCAAAATACGGACCCGACACTAACAATGCCAAACATCAATCAATTCTTAAAAATAATTAATTTTCAAACTTTTAATTTTCATCAAAAATTCATAACTTGAGCTAGGCACCTCCGAATTCGATTTCGGGCATACGCCCAGGTCCCATAATTCGATACGGATCCACCGGGACCGTCAAAACACTTATTTGGGCTCGTTTATCAAAAATATTGACCAAAGTCAACTAAAATCAACTTTTAAGGCATAAATTCTTATTTTCATTAATTTTCAACATAAAAGCTTTTCGAAAACACGTTCGGGCCGCGCACGCAAATTGAGGAGGGTAAAAATGATATTTTTTAAGGTTTAAGAGTGTAGATTCGAGTTCTAAAATATAAGATGACCTTTTGGGTCATCATAGAGACATAAAATTATAGTTAATTTCGAATTTTTATTGGAAAATTAGTATTTTCTTGTGGAATTTATTACAATAATTGGTATTGACTGAATCGAATTAATTATGTCTAGATTCGAGCCGTTTAGAAGTTGATACATGCAGAATGGGATTTCTGGAGCATTGTTTAGCTTGCTCGACATTGTATTCGTCTTGTTCGAAGTAAGTAACTCTTCTAAACTTGGAGCAGAGGGTATGAACCCTGAATATATTTATTATGTGAATTGTTGGGAGGTGACGCACATGCTAGGTGACGGGCGTGTGGGCGTGGACCATGGAAGTTGTGACATAATTGTCTCCGTGGAATTTTGTAGTCAAATAATCTTGGCATTTTCTATGTAGTTTTATGTGCTAAAGAAATTGAGTTGGGAATCATAATATAAATCATGTTGAGGCTATGTGCCAGTATTATTGGGACTCACATAGGTCATATTGCTGTGAATTATTTATTTTAAATTGAGAATTCATACTCAGTCATATTCATGTCATTACATATGATATCTCAGTCTTTGTTGTTATTTATTGATACATCATATCATCATTTTCGGGCTATTTTATGATATTGTGAGCCCGTGAGAGAGAGACTGGAGAGATTGATGACTCAGTGAGGGCGAGGGCCTAATTGTGAGGATAATTATGGGATCGGGCTGCACACCGCAGCAGGCCATATTGGCTTTATATACTTTATTATTATGGGATTGGGCTACACACCGCAGCAGGCCAGATTGACTTATTATAGCACGTGAATTGTCCGTGCGGATACAGATATTGATATTATAGAACGTGAGTTATCCGTACAGGACGTGAGTTGTCCGTACAGATTATAGTGTTTGGGCTGAAGGAGCCCCTCCGAAGTCTGTACACACCCTCAGTGAGCGCATGTACCTACTGAGTGCAAGTGCCAAGTGCGAGTGCCGAGCGATTGGGAGGATTGAGTGACTGTGAGGACTGAGTGATTGGAAGGACTGAGTGAAATGATACTCTGAGAGTATGCATATGATTTTATCACTGAGTTGCATCGCATTGACATGCACACATGACATACAGGCATAGAGATGTATATTCCTCATGCTGTACAGCATCACATCATTCATGATTTCTCACACATGTTGACAGATGGGCATAGTGATGCATTTGTTTTACATGGGTTATCTAGAAAGAAAATGAAACATCTCTTTTATTATTGAAAAGATTTTTGGAAAAATTATTATTTTCAAACCTATTCATATTTTTGGCAACTTCGGTAAACGATTTGGATTTTCACTGATGTACTTGAAAGGAAGAACTATATTTAGAAATCATGATTTAGCTGAGCATTTTATCTCTGAGTTACTTCTTGTATTATTGATTTATGTTGTTATAGACTGTTGTGGACCATTGGTTTTGGAACCGACCTGGGTAAAGGCTCGTCACTACTTTCAACCTAAGGTTAGGTTTGTTACTTATTGAGTACATGGGGTCGGTTGTACTCATACTACTCTTCTGCACCTTGCGTGCAGATGTTGGCTGCTGATATTGCTGTGTTCGTTGGGAGTTGGATCTGAAGACGTATCTATGTTCTGGTTGTAGTTGCCTCTTGTTCATGGTTGCCTTAGATTCATAAAACTATGTTTATATACTTTTCAAACAAATGATTTATTTACTTCATACCAGCTTTGTGAACTCTATTCTTAAAAACTTATGATTTGTACTACCAATTCTTGGGGAATGTATAAGGTTAAAATAATTATTTACTTAAATTACTTTATTAATTGTTATTCGAATTGATTAGTGGTTAAGTGTCTTACCTAGCGGGTGAGTTAGGTGCCACCAACTAATCGAATTTTGGGTCGTGACATAAAGAATATAATCTATAAGCAGGCCCGGCCAGAGCCTAAGGCCACTAAGGCAATGGCCTTAAGCCCCCAAAATAATTAGGGCCCCAAAATCTATAAATAATATATATAATATTTAATAATTATGCACTTATTGATAGAAATTTTAAATCATTAGTTAAAATAGTTATAGCTAAAAGTTTTACAAATCTTAAATTATAGTTACTAGTTGTTTCCTGTCTTTAATTCGTCCCAACTTAAATGAGTCTTCTTAGAGTGTTAGTTTAGAATAATATTTCTTAATTCTTTGAGTGCCTTTTATAGAAAAGTTTTAAGCTATTTTGATACATAACTATTAAAATATGTCCTTAGCATTGAATGATTATTGAAGCATAGTAGTTACTACAGTATTATTTGTTTCAATTTATATTTAGAATTAAAAGTGTTAAGAGAAACTGTATAAGTAGAAGAATACTCTAATTGGCAAATTCAATCAGGTAAAAGTGTTAATTCTATTACCGTAAATAATTTTTATATTAACTGCCTCAGTTGAAAAAAAAAATTCAAAACTAAATCAGTTAAGTTCTACATGATAACACAGGAGAGATTAAATAAATTAGTTAGACATTGACAATATTTAAAACTGATTAAAACTTTTTTAGATTTCGATTAGTTATAAGAGTAAAACAAAATTAAGGCCTCACTTTTTATTTTCATATTTTTACCTGGCTGATACTTATTTAATATTATTTTTATTAATAGCATCACTTCTTCTTTATTTCATAAATGGCAGATTGTTTTTACAAATTTAGCATATTTCAAAATTATGTGATAAGGAATTAAGTGATACCATTAAATGAGGAATTTAATAGCTTACTATTCTTTCTCTCACGTTGGGTTTTGTTTTTTGGGGGGTAAGGGATGGGGAGGGGGTTGTTTGAACCGTTTCTTAATCTATGCAAGATCTTTTCAAATCCCACAGAATATTTTAACCCATTATTTTTGTTATTTGATTTTTTTCTCTCCTTCACTCTGTTTCTTCTCTTCATATATACATTTTATATTTGTATTTTATATAAGTTTGTATATATGGCCTATTAAAAGTGCACATATTCGATGCATGTATTATATATATTTCAAGGTATAATTTAAATATTTTTTTTGATGAAGTCTGAATATATTTTGTGTATATTTGACATAAAGAAAATTCGGACTTCTCCATGTCTATGCAAACATAATAAAATATAATGTACATTTCAAAATAATATATATTTAATAATCAATATATATTATTATTTTTATACCTAACATAAGTAAATGCTAATTAAGTTTAAGAGAACATACATACAATACCATTTTTATACCAAGGACAATCTAAATAAATAGAACATACCACATATTTGAAGACAAACTACATAAAAATTTTATACCTAAACACAATCAAATAAATAGAATATACCATGTATTTTGAAGATAAAATAAGTAAAAAAACTTATACCTAAATACAATTAAATAAACAGAATATGCCATGTATTTTAATTGTGTCTAGGCATAAAAATAGTGTGTACTTCATCTTCAAAATACATGGTATATTTTTGTTTATTTAATTTGTTTAGGTATAAAAATGATATGAATTTTATACTTGATTAAAATTTACTTGGTTAGGTATACTACTTGGGTGTCGAATTTGGGTGTGAAATGGAAGATATAAGAGTACATATAATAGACAGATATATATGCATAATATGGAGAAATTAAAAATGATTTATGGGAGGAGGGGAATGATGTGTTTGCAATGAATATGATTAGGAGATGTTGGCAAGAATTAAGGAGATAAAATTGAAGTCCTAATATTTTGGAGAGATTTTTGGGATAGGAAATTGCGATATTCTTGAACATTAAAGGGATGCCAACTTATTTTTAGGTTTCTACAACTTATGTAAATAATACACTGTCACCATTGAACTATACTTAATGGTGCTAAAATTTTGTATATATTCTTTTAAATTATGATTACTTATGAAAATTGTACTTTTATTTTCACCTTAAGCCCCATATTATGTCGAGCCGCCCATTTCTATAAGTTAGGGTATTATTAATAGCAAATAAACAGATAACTTAAAAAACAATTAAGGAAGAAAATATAACATCAATTCATATATCAATCATTAAAGGTATGCTAAAGCTTATGAAAGATATTTTAGAGCAATATACAAATTCCTTGGAGGCACTAACTAGCTAAGGCTAAAATGCTCTTCACATCGCATACACGATCGAGCATCATAAAATTATAAGATTATTTCAACAAATTAGATAATATCGACACCCTAAAATCTCGAGATACATTGACCGGATCATGGCATACAATGGTAAAAACAAGCGTGTTGTCTCACCCTTACTTGGAGGAAATAAAATGCGAGACTATCAAATGAATAAATATTTTTTATATGATGCCATGTGTCTTTTTGTTATTTTCCTATTAAAAATACTAATTTTAAATCATAAAGAAGATATAATACTATTTCAATCTAAGGGATCGGTTGGGGGGGACCGTCATGGGCCTATGAAACGTAGGAAAAAATTTAAAAATAGCCAGATTTGCAAGTGGTAATTGAAAAATAGTCACAGTTTCAAAAGTAATCGAAATTTAGCCACTTTTCATGTAAAGATAAATCTGAACAAAACACTGTTCAAAATCCAAAAAATATTCCAGCATAATATACTGGAGTTCCAGTATAATATACCGATCTAGCATAATTTGCTGGAAGTTCATACACAGGTGCTCCAATCTCCAGTATATTATGCTGGAACTTTCCGCGTGTTGGAGTTCCAACATAATATGTTGAAGTTCATACACATGTGCACAAATCTTCAGTATATTATGCTGGACCGGTCCGTATTACAGCAAAATAGTGACTGTTTTTCAATGACTTTGCAAACGCTGGCTATTTTTTAATTACTAGTCCGAAAATTGGCTAGCCCGTACTATTTTTACTGAAACGTAAGGGTATTGGAATTGGGCTGGACCACAGAGTAAGGGGCCAAAAGAGACAGGGACTACTGGCTTTCCTCTCGGCCTATGTACTGGATCTGGTGGGTTAAAGGACCGAACATAGTAACTTTGATTCAAATTTTGTATTTGTCTTAAGAAATTAATCAAATATATACAAATTCTATGAACGATTCTGGTTTATTTCTTTCAAGCAATGAGTCTGTAACACCCCGAAAAAATTTCTAAGTGTTTTAAGACCATTAAGAAGATTGGAGGGTGCTAATTATATCAATGCGGGTATGAACAAGACTGGTAATTTGAATGCTATCAATTGATCATGATAATATATGTATGAGGTGTATTAAGAATGGTTTAGGGTCTAAGAAGAGCCCTAAAGCTAAGTCAAGTTAAAAATTTTATGATGAGATAAAGTTTCAAGTGAGTTTGCACAAGATTTAATTTCAAACGAGCATAACTCTCAAGATATGAAGAGTTATATGGTGTATAACCTATCAAATTAATACTCTTTGAGTCTAGTTTCTAACACATCAAACCGTTCATCATTTAGATATTCCAACTAAAGGTTATGATTAAATTACTAAAGTTATACCACCCAGTTAATTTGGCAGACAGAAAAGCGAAGCTCGCTTCGCCAAACCAGACGCGGATTTTGTCTTCCCTTGCCTGCAGTGGACAGTGAAGTGAGGCACACTTCGCTAGAGTAGACGCGCCTCAGCTCCAGCTCTTTTAAGTCAATTCGGGGTTCATTTTCCCCATTTCATTTGGTCAAATTTTGGAGCTCTTCTCCACTCTCTCAAGACCACCAACTCCTTTCTTCTTCAAGGTAAGAAATCCCCATTATCTTGCTGTGAAATTCTATCATTTCTACACTAATATTGATGAAATCTACACATAAAATACTTAGATCTTCAAAATATTTCTTCAAGAACTCAAAGGAGGGTTTTGCAAGATTTCTTCCAAAAGGTAACCCTACACCCTTAGACTTACATGTATGGATATATTATGGGAATATGAGTGTGAACTAGGTATTTGAACTTATGGTATGGTGATTGGAAGCCATAAGTTCCCAGTTTAAATACTTAACCATTGTAAAGATTGAAAGGCGATATTTCATGAAATTTTGTTGGTTGGGTGTGGATGGATGGTCATGTATGTGATGTTGGAAGTTATGAATTGTTTAAGAATAATGATGGGATAAATTGTTGATAAATGGTAGTAGTTGGAGGAACTAATTCTATGGTTAAGAGATGTAGAGATTCATGCCTACTAGGTGTTTGATAAAATGCCAAAATGACCAAATCTGGAAAATGTGTTTATTAATATTGGTCATATTGAATTATGTTGATGTAGAATGAAGTTGTGAGAGTAGTGAGAGTTTTTAATATCACTAAAGAGTTGAATTAAGAAAGCTCAAAAATGTCAGAGGCTCTATAAATGGGTTTTTGGCCATTTTTGACATAAAAATAGTTGGGGAGCTCAGCTTGGGCAATTTTCAGAGGCAAACTTCACAAATTGGACTGAGGTAAGTGATCTTAACTCAATTTTGTCCGTTATTCATGAATCTAATATTATTTCCAGCACTTATTTCATGATTTGGGGGATTGGAATAGAATTTTCCAAAACATTGATTTGAGGGTTTGAAGGCCGAATCAAAGTCGGAATTTAGTAATTTTTGTATGGTTGGACTCGTAGTTGAATGGGAATTTATATTTTGTAACTTTTGTGGGGTTCCGAGAAATGGGCATTCATATTTTGTAACTTTTGTGGGGTTCCGAGACATGGGTTCCACTATTGATTTTTGAGTTAATTTCGAATTTATTTGTGAAATTTAGCATTTTCATATGGAATTGATTCTTATACCTCGTGTTGATTGTATCGAATTATTTTGACTAAGATTCGAGGCGTTTGGAGGTCGAATCGCGAGGAAAAGGCTTATTGGAATAAAGAATTTCTCGGATTGAGGTAAGTAACAGTTCTAAATTTGGTCCTGAGAGTATGAAACCCCGGATTATATGTTATGTGATTGGTTTTGAGGTGATGTACACGCTAGGTGATAGGCGTGTGGGCGTGCATCGTAGGAATTCTGACTTGGTCAAATTCCATGGAGCTGTATAGTTGAATAATCTATTGATATTCGTACATTCTCTACGTGTTAGAGAAAATTGAGCTGAGACTCGTATTAAAAATCATGCTTAGACATATGTTGTTATTGTTGGTACCCACTGGGGTCATTTTTTGTGGTTGAATTATATGTTCAAATTGTAATTTCACACTCAGTCTTGTTCATTCATTTTATATCATATCTCAGTCTCTATTGCTATTTATTGATACATCATATTATCACTTTTGGGCTGATTTCCATGACATCTTGAGCTCGAGAGACTGGAGAGATTGATGACTGAGTGAGGCCGAGGGCCTAATTATGAGGATTTTTATGGGATCTGGCTGTACGCCGTAGCATGTTTCATTGATTTATGCCATGATTGGCTTGTTATAGCTCTTGGGCTGAAGGAGCCCCTTCGGAGTTTGTACACACCCCCAGTGAGCGCAGGTACCTACTGAGTGCGAGTGCCGAGTGCTGAGTGATTGAGAGGAATGAGTGACTGGGAGGAAAGAGTGATTGTGAGGTTGGAGTGAATGGGAGGACTGGGTGACTGTTACTTTGAGAGGATGCATTGATTTCATTATTATTGCACTTCAGTTGTCATATATCACTGTTTTGGAAAACTCTGAAAGATATTATTTCTGTTTCAATATAAATTTGATATGAAATTGCTGTGGAGTTTTAAATGTTGAACTTGAAAGCATGCCTACCTTTTTATGTTGGAAAGTAATGTATTTGGACTTAGCTGTGAAGCTTGTCACTACTTTCAGTTCTTTATTTATTATTGTTACTTACTGAGTTAGTTGTACTCATACTACACCTTGTACTTCGTGTGCAGATCCAGGTGATCCCGAACATAGTGGGTGTTGATTCTTTCGCACGGTTGATTTTTTGGAGATTCAGAGGTAGGTGTTTCATAGACCTTGTCTCTCCTTCCCTATCTCTTATTTACTGTATTTGGTCTTAGACTATTATAGACCGTGTTTTCCAGGCTTGTAATGTATAGATGCTCATGTACTCAGTGATACCGGTTTTTGGGAATATGTTTTACCTAGTATTTGTGGGATTTTCTATTAAACTTAATTATGATGTTTTCCGTATTTAAAAGATATTGTGGGTTATTGATGATATCGTCTTGCCTAGTATTGAGATAGACGCTATCACGACGGGTGAGATTTCGGGTCGTGACAAATGGTATCAGAGCATAGGTTACATAGGTCTCACGAGTCATGAGCAAGTTTAGTAGAGTCTTGCGGATCGGTACGGAAACGTCTGTACTTATCTTCGAGAGGCTGTCGGACCCTTAGGAAAATTTCACTTTCTTGTATTCTATCGTGCGAACTTGTTGATTCTAAAAAACTAATATTCTGATTATTCTATTCTCTCACAGATGGTGAGAACACGTACTACCGGATCGGATGGCCAGCCACCAGTTAGGGCCGCGAGAGGCCAGGGATATGGTAGAGGCCGAGGCCGAGGTAGAGGTCGAGGTGTTACTCGTACAACAATTGGAGCAGCACCTGTAGCACCACCAGTTGCTCTAGCTCAGGAGCAGATTCCAAATGTAGTTGAGCCGACGGGACCTGCTCAGGCACCAGATGTGCCCATTGAGATTCTAGGACTACAGGAGGCTGTGGCTCAGATATTGACAGTTTGCACTGGCCTTGCTCAGGTGGTTTTGGCTCAGGCCGCACCTGCCACTTCTCAGGCCGGGGGAGGTACTCATACCCCTATTGCACGTACTCCAGAGTAGGTAGTATAGGGACTTCAGATACCGGGGGCACTACCAGCCCAGCCGGTTGTAGCTGTTCAGGCCCCGGTAGTCCCCGTTATGGTAGATGATGAGCAGAGGAGACTTGAGAGATTTGGGAGGCTTCGACCTCCATCATTTAGCGGTGCTGAGTCAAAGGATGCTTAGGGTTTTCTGGATAAGTGCCAGCGGATACTTCGGACAATAGGTATTCTGGAGACCAGTGGGGTCTCGTTCACTACTTTTCAGTTTTCTGGGGTTGCCTTCAGATGGTGGGAGGCCTATGAGAGGCGCATACCGATCGGTGCAGTACCACTTACATGGCAGGAATTCTCCATTCTCTTTTTAGAGAAATTTGTGTCGTAGTCTCATAGAGAGGAGCTGCGTAGACAGTTTAATCAGTTACGTCAGGATGGCATATTTATGGTGCAGTACGAGATGAGATTTTCTGAGTTGGCTCATCACGCAATTTGGTTGGTTCCCACTGATAGGGAAAGGATCAGGAGATTCATTGATAGCCTCACATATCAGCTGCGGTTACTTATGACTCGGGAGAGGGTATCAGGTGCTCCTTTTGATGAGGTAGTTGACATTGCTCGGCAGATAGAGATGGTCCGTAGCCAAGATCGTGGAGAGAGGGAGGCTAAGAGGCCTCGTGGACCAGGTGATTTCAGCGGTGTTCATTCAGGGGATCAATTTTACCATGGTAGGAGTCGTCCTTACAGACACGCTCAGACGGGTCGTCCAGTTCATCGTGGTGCATCATCTAGCCATAGTTCATACAGTTCTCATCAGGGTCAGCCATCTCTCGGTGCCCTTCCAACCCAGAGTTCGTCCTGTGCCCCTTCAGTTCTGGGTTCATTTGCACCAGGTGCTTCTAGCAGTTATTCTGGTTCTCGGGGTCCGATTCTATCAGCACCACCACTAGTACCGGGGAGATGCTTTGAGTGCAGTGAATTTGGGAATATGTGGATACAGTGTCCTCGTTGCCCGGGTGGTCCAGTGCAGCAGAGGAGTCAGACGATGACTTTAGCACTAGTTACTTTGCCACCCGCCCAGCCAGCTCGGGGTGGGGGTCAGGTAGCTAGGGGTCGCCCAAGAGGAGGAGGCCGATCAGGTGGCAGTCAGGCCCGACTTTATGCTTTTCCTGCCAGACCAGATGTTGTTGCTTCAGATGCAGTGATCACAGGTATTGTCACAGTGTGCCACAGGGAGGCATCTATATTATTTGACCCTGGTTCTACTTATTCGTATGTATCATCATACTTTACTCATTATCTAGATATGCCCCGTGAGTCCTTAGTTTCACCTGTTCGTGTATCTATGCCGGTGGGTGATACTATTATTTTGTCCATGTGTATCGATTGTGTGTGGTAACTATTGGGGGACTGGATACTAGAGTCGATCTTTTATTGCTTAGTATGGTTGATTTCGATGTAATACTGGGTATGGATTGGTTGTCCCCATGTCATGCTATTTTGGATTGTCACACAAAAACTGTGACGTTGGCAATGCCAGGGTTGCCAAAGGTCGAATGGAGAGGTTCTCTAGATTATGTTCCTAGTAGGATAATTTCTTATTTGAAGGCCCAACGTATGGTAGGGAAGGGGTGTTTGTCATATTTGGCCTTTGTGAGAAATGTTGATGCAGATACCCCTACTATTGATTCAGTACCGGTAGTGCGAGACTTTCCGGATATATTTCCTGCAGACCTATCGGGTATGTCACCCGACAGGGATATTGATTTCGGTATTGACTTGGTGTCGGGCACACAGCCCATTTCTATTCCTCCGTATCATATGGCACCAGCTGAATTGAAAGAATTGAAAAAGCAACGTCAGGAACTTCTTGATAAAGGGTTTATTAGGCCTAGTGTTTCACCTTGGGGTGCACCGGTTTTGTTTGTGAAAAAGAAAGATGGTACTATGCGGATGTGCATTGATTACAGACAACTGAACAAAGTTACAATCAAAAACAAATATCCCTTGTCACGTATTGATGATTTATTTGACCAACTTCAGGGAGCGAGGGTATTCTCCAAAATTGATTTGAGATCTGGGTATCACCATTTAAAAATTTGGGATTCGGATATTCTAAAGACGGAATTCAGGACCCGTTATGGTCATTATGAATTTCTCGTGATGTCTTTTGGGCTGACCAATGCCCCAACAACTTTTATGCACTTTATGAATAGTGTATTCCAGCCGTATCTTGACTCATTTGTCGTGGTATTTATTGATGATATCCTGGTGTACTCACATAGCCAGGAGGAGCATGCACAACACTTGGGTATTGTATTGCACAGGCTGAGAGAGGAGAAACTATATGCCAAATTCTCTAAGTGTGAATTCTGGCATAGCTCAGTGGCATTCTTGGGACATATAGTATCCAGTGAAGGGATTAAGGTGGATCCGAATAATATAGAGGAAGTTCAGAGTTGGCCCAGGCCATCTTCAGTTACTAAGATTCGAAATTTTCTCGGCTTGGCCGGTTATTATCGTCGCTTCGTAGAGGGTTTCTCGTCTATTGCATCGCCTATGACTAAATTGACCCAGAAAGGTTCTCCGTTCAAGTGGTCGGATGAATGTGAAGAGAGCTTTCAGAAGCTCAAGATAGCTTTGACTACAGCTCCAGTATTGGTGTTGCCTACAGGTTCAAGGTCTTATACTGTGTATTATGACACATCGCGTATTGGTCTCGATGCAGTGTTTATGCAAGACATTAGGGTGATTTCCTATGCGTACAGATAGTTAAAGGTACATGAGAAGTATTATCTGGTCCACGACCTTGAGTTAGAACCTATTGTTCATGCCTTGAAGATTTGGCGGAATTATTTGTACGGTGTCCATTGTGAGGTCTATACCGATCACCGGAGTTTACAACATCTGTTTAAATAGAAGGATCTTAATTTGTGGCAGCGGAGGTGGTTGGAGTTGCTTAAGGATTATGATATCATCATTCTCTATTATCTCGGAAAAGCCAATGTGTTGGCCGATGCCTTGAGTCGTAAGGCGGAGAGTTTGGGTAGCTTAGCATACTTACCGGTAGCAGAGAGGCCATTAGCCTTGGATGTTCAGGCATTGGCCAACCAGTTTGTCAGATTGGATATTTCAGAGCCGAGCTGAGTTTTGGCTTCCGTGGATTGTCAGTCTTCTCTTTATGATCGTATCAGAGAACGTCGGTATGATTACCCACATCTACTTGTCCTTAAGAACACGGTTCAACATGGTGATGCCAAAAAAGTCACTATTGGGGATGATGGTGTATTATGGATGCAGGGTAGGCTATGTGTGCCTAATGTAGATGGTTTACGTTAGTTGATTCTCTAGGAAGCTCACAGTTCGCGGTACTCCATTCATCCAGGTTCCGCGAAGATGTATCAGGATTTGAGGCAGTACTATTGGTGGAGGCGAATGAAAAAAGATATAGTTGGGTTTGTAGCTCGATGTTTAAATTGTCAACAGGTGCAGTACGAGCATCAGAGATCGGGCGGATTATTTCAGAGACTTGAAATTTCGTAGTGGAAGTGGGAGCGTATTATCATGGACTTCGTAGTTGGGCTCCTACAGACTTTGAGAAAGTTTGATGATGTTTGGGTGATTGTGGATCGATTGACCAAGTTTGCTTATTTCATTCCTGTGGTTACTACTTACTCTTTGGAGCAGCTGACTCAGATTTAGATGGGTGATGTTAGAAATGGAAGAAAATTAGTTAAAGAGTACAAACCTATGAATTGATGTTGAGTTTTCTCTTAAATCGCACCTAGGCCGAGCTCTAATGGAGAGTTTATGAAAAATGGTTAAAATCCTATTTTGGTTCTGTTTTAAGGTCTGGGCGCCAGGCCTTCTTCGCGTTCGCGAAGGTCCTACCATGTTCGCGATGTGCAGCAGCTCGAGTGTCTTTCGCGTTCGCGAGTCCTCCTTAGCGTTCACGAAGGTTGCTCCCCCCGGCCTTCACGTTCGCGAGCCAATGCTCACGATCGCGTAAAAGAATGACTGACCCTTCCCCCAGGTCCCTAAAGCTACACGTTCGCGAAAGGTAAGGCCCTCATCGCTCGGCGTTCGAGAAGAAGAAAACCTTCCCCAGCCCAGTTCACTCTTCGCGATTGCAAGAATGGCTTCGCGATCGCGAAGCACAACGTACCAAAACACCAGCTGCAGCAAAATACCAGATTTTCTAAGTTTTAAAACACCCGTAGCTTATTTGAAACTCACCCGAACCCTCGGGGCTCTAAACCAAATGTGCACACAAGTCTAAAAACATTATAGGAACTTGCTCTCGTGACCAAATCGCCAAGATAACACCTAAAACTATGAATTGAGCACCAAATCAAAAGAAATTTTTCAAGAAAACTTTAAAACTTCTATTACAACAACCGGACGTCCGAATTACGTCAAATCAACTCTGTTTCTCACCAAATTTGATAGACAAGTCATAAATATATAAATGAACCTATACCTGGTTCCGAAACCAAAATACGGACCCGATATCAACAATTTCAAACATCGATCAAATCTTTAGATTCATTAAGCCTTTAAACTTTCAAATTTCAACAAAATGCGGTAACTCGAGCTAGGGACTTCCGAATTCGATTCTGAACATACGCCCAAGTCCCAAATCAAAATATGGACCCATCGATACCGTCAAAATATGGATCCGAGTTTATTTTCTCAAAACGTTGACAAAGTCAACTCAAATGGGTTTTAAGGCAAAGATTTCATATTTTTCATAACGATCCGGTCAGTCGTTTAAAAGTTGTAGCCTTGTTTCCCTAATTACTGCTCATTATGTGCTTTATAACTATTATGTGACTTACCTGGGTAGTCGAATCAGGTCCGGAGAGATTTTAGAATGAATTGGAACACTTAGTTCCAAAGTTTAAAACTTAAGTTGAAAAGGTTGGCTAGATGTCGACCTATGTGTAAACAACCCCGGAATAGAATTTTGATGATTCCAACAGCTCCGTATGGTGACTTTTGACTTAGGAGCGTGTTCGGAATTTTATTTGGAAGTCCGTAATTAAATTAGGCTTGAAATGGCTAAAATAGGAATTTAAGTTTGGAAGTTTGACCTGGGAGTTGACTTTTTGATATCGGAGTCAGAATTCAGTTCTGAAAATTTTCATAGCTCCGTTATATCATTTATGACTTGTGTGCAAAATTTGAGGCCAATCAGACTTGATTTGGTAGGTTTCGACATCAAATGTAGAAGTTGGAAATTCTTAAGTTTTATTAAGCTTGAATTGGGGTGTGAATTGCGATTTTATCGTTGTTTGATGTTATTTGAGATTTCAAATAGGTTCGTATGATATTTTAGGACTTGTTGGTGTATTTGGTTGAGGTCCCGAGGCCTCGGGTGAGTTTCAGATGGTTAACGGATCAAAAGTTAGACTAAAACAGGTGTTGCAGTTTCTTCTACTAGAAATGCAGAAATCGAACCCCAGAAATCAAGCCAAGGTTGAAGCCTAGAAATCAATCCCAGGATCGAAGCCCAGAAATGGAACCCAAGGTCGAAGGCCAGGGTCGAGGGCCAGGGTCGATGGCCAGGATCGAGGGCCATGATCGAAGGCTCAGGATCGAGGGCCATGATCAAGGCTCAGGATCGAGGTGCATGATCGAAGGCTCGGGATCGAGGGCCATGATCGAAGTCCAGAATCGAGGGCCATGATCGAGGCAGGACCGAGGGCTGCCTGGGCAGAATTATAGAACGGGGGACTTCGTCCTATTTGTCATTTTTGACGAATTGGAGCTTGAGGAGAGGCGATTTTTGATAGATTTTCAAGGAAAAATATTTGGGTAAGTGATTCTAACTCAGATTTGGTCAAAATACACGAATATATCATTATTTTCATCATTTAATTAGTGTATTGAGATGGAAATTTGGGAAAAAATTTAGAAATCTCATAGAAACGAATTTTTGAGATTTCGGTGTCGATTCGAAGTCGGATTTGAGTGAAACTGGTTTGGTTGGACTCGTAATTGAATGGGTTATCAGATTTTGTGAGTTTCTCCGGATTCCGAGATGTGGGATCCACGAGCAATATTTGAGTTAATTTCGGGTTTTTATTAAAAAATATTATGAAATTGATTCCTATAATTTTTGTTGACTGTATCAAATTATCATGACTAGATTTGAGACGATAGGAGTCGTAAAATCGAGGAAAAGGCATACTACTTGATTAAATTGGAGCAAGTCGAGGTAAGTGACTTATCTAACCTAGTGGGGGAAAAATTTTTCCTAGGATTAGTACTGACGTGATGATTGTAATGAGCTGAAAGTCGAGTACAGGAGGTGACGAGTGTGTGCACGGGCTAAACGTGGAAGATTATGCCTTTAAATTGTGTAGATCAATGTTGCATATTAATTAAATAATTTTACCTTGTTATATTCTTCATCATTGATTTAATTTTTATATTTTTAATTTGTTTGTCCTTTTTCTGCTAATTGTTTTACCTGTTTAGTTGAAACCTAGTTTCTTTTGTTCTGTGCAATACTTGAAGGATTGTATTTCTTAATTTAAATGTTATTAAAAATGAAGTATTTTACATTTAAAAATTTGATATTTAGACAAGGTGTTAAATTTGTGAAATATTATTTTTGCTGAATATTTTATGAGATTTTCGTACTCATTGTGATGGAGCCGTGAGCTCTTTATTAAGAAAAATATTATTGTTGATTTATTTTGGCATGAGTCGTGAGCTCTTTGTTGTGAAATAATAGTGTTATTGATTTATTTTGGCATGAGCCGTGAGCTCTTTATTGTGGAAAAATATTGTTATTGATTTATTTTGGCAAGTTAAAATAATTGGGCACTTGAGGTGCAAATTGTGGTATATTGTAATATTGATACGCATGCGGTGGTATAAGGTCTGGGTGTTGAAATGTATGCGGTGAGAAAAGAGTGGCTTGGTACGCGTGGCTAGTAGGGTAACTACTAGAAGTCATGCGGTGTGATAAGGGTGGCTAAAACGCGGGATGCTATTTCGGAAAAAATATTTTTCTTTAAAATTAAATGTGAAGGCTCCCGCGGTGATATAAGGAAATGAGATATTGTGAATTTATTTATGAGTTGGGACTACGAGGCGGTACCTCGGGAGTTCCCTTGTTGATATTGATTTATGGCCGCAGTTGCCTTTGATTATTGTTGTGATTTTCTTAAAGTTGAAAAGCATTTTGTTTTGTTTCCACGGGGTATTATTTGACATTATTTTGCGTAGTTAATTGGTGACATACTACTTACTTGATTCATTTCCATTGCCATTTTATTTTTATTATATTGTTAAATATTTCACCTGGTCTTTTATTATTCCAGTAGGGACTGACCTGACCTCGTCACTACTCTACCGAGATTAGGCTTGGCACTTACTGGGTACCGCTGTGGTGTACTCATACTACGCTTCTGCACATCGTTTTGTGCAGATCCAGGTACATCCTTCCAGTCCAGACATCCGTGAGCTACCTATGTACGGAGACTTCGAGGTATATCTGCAGCGTCCGCAGACTCCGGATTCCCCTTCTATCATTATTATGTTGCTTCCTTACTTTCCTTAGACCTTGATATATATAGATACATTGACGATAAATTCTTAGAAGCTTGTGACTTATTTCTACCGGATTTTGGGAGTTGAAATTATGTGAATTTGAAGATTATTTATTTCATATTTCTATTGTTATTCCGCATTGATAGGCTTCCCTAGTCTTAGAGACTAGGTGCCATCACGACATCCTACGGAGGGAATTTGGGGTCGGGACAAGTTGGTATCAGAGCTTTAGGTTCATAGGTGTTATGAGTCACAAGTAGGTTTAGTAGAGTCTTGCGGATCGGTACGGAGACGTCTATACTTATCTTCGAGAGGCTATGGAATTGTTAGGAAAATATTCACTTCTTTGATTCCTTATCGTGCTCACTGTTGACTTCAAAGTTCTAAACCATTGTCTTTCTAATCTCTCACAGATGGTGAGGATACGTACAACTGGATTCGAAGATCAAACATTCGCACCCCCTCTTGGAGCCGCAAGAGGCCGAGCCAGAGGCCGAGGAAGACCACGTGGTGCGGCTAGAGCAACTGCACGAGCTGCTGCAGCAGAGCCACCAGTAGCTCCAGTTGGAGAGCAGGCACCTGAGACGCCTGTTACTACTCCTGCACTTCGGGAGACCCTTTCCTAGTTTTTGAGCATGTTTGGCACTCTAGCTCAGGCAGGGTTGGTTCCACTTGCTCCTGCCACAACTCAGGTCGGGGGAGGAGCACAGACTCCCGCCGCCCGTACCCCAGAGCCACAAGCCCAAGTTGACCATGCCCCAGAGGTTATACCAGTGCATCCTGTTGTCCTAGTTCGGCATGAGGGTAGGACAACAGTTTCAGAGGGGGAGCAGCTCAGGCTCGAGAGGTACAAAAAGTACCACCTTCCCACTTTCAGCGATTTAGCTTTAGAGGATGCTCAGGGTTTTCTGGAGGAATGTCACTATATCCTCCGTACTATACGTATTGTGGATTCCAGTGGGGTTTCTTTCACGGCATTTCAGCTTAGAGCAGCAGCCTACCAGTGGTGGCGGGCATATGAGTTGGATAGTCCGGCTGAGGCAGCTTCACTTACTTGGACTCAATTTTCAGATAAGTTCTTAAAGGAGTATGTTCCTCAGAGTCTTAGAGATGCATGGCACGCGGAGTTTGAGCAGTTGCGCCAGGGTTCTATGACCGTGTCGGAATATGCGGTCCGATTAAGTGATTTGGCTAGTCATGCACCAATCTTAGTTGCTACTGTGCGAGAGCAGGTTCGCAGATTTATTGAGGGTCTCTACCCTAGTATCAGATTCAGTATGGCCCGAGAGCTAGAGATGGACATCACATACAACCTGGTGGTATCAATTGCTAGGAGATTGGAAGGTATGCGAACTCGGGAGAGAGAAGAGAGGAAAGCTAAGAGACCCCGAAATTCTGGCACATATAATAATTCTCGTGCCCCAGCTGCAGCCCGTCATGGTAGAGGCTATGTGAGCCATCCTATTCATTCAGCACTTCCAGCTTCCAGTGTTATTTCAGCTACTCCCAGACCTCATGTTCCATATTATGCACCGCCAGTGTCTACTTTACCTCCTGTATGGGGTGCTTTCAGCGGGCAGTCTAGTCGATCAGGCCCGAGCCAGTCCCAGTAGCCACGTCCTCCGAGGGCGTGTTTTGAGTGTGGTGACACTCGTCATATTATGAGGGATTGTCCCAGACTTATGAAGGGTGCACCTACACAGATTTCTCAAGCCCCATTTATTCCATAGGTCTCTCAGGCTTCTCATGCCATGATTACTGCACCAGTTGCCACTCCACCTGCACAGCCAGCTAGAGGTAGAGGTCGGACAAGTAGAGGTCACCCTAGAGGGGTAGGCCAGGCCAGATATTATGCCTTTCCTGCTAGGACAGAGGCCGTTGCATCCGATTTTGTTATCACAAGTATTATTCCAGTTTGTCAGAGAGATGCATCAGTCTTATTTGATCCAGGCTCCACTTATTATTATGTGTCATCTTATTTTGCCCTGTATTTGGGCGTATCCCGTGATTCCTTGAGTTCTTCTATTTATGTATCTACACCTCGTGGGTGAATTTATTATTGTGGACCGCGTGTATCAGTCGTGTTTAATTGTTATCAGTGGTTTTGAGACTAGAGCTGATTTATTATTGCTTAGTATGGTGGATTTCGATATTATTTTGGGAATGGACTGGTTGTCGTCCTATCACGCTATTCTTGATTGTTACGCCAAGATGGTGACGTTGGCTATGCCAGGTCTACCGCGGCTATAGAGGAGATGTACCTCAGATCATGTTCCTACCAGGGTTGTTTCATTTCTTAAAGCTCAACGAATACTTGAGAAGGGGTGTGATGCATATCTAGCCTATGTGAGAGATGTTAGTATTAATACTCCTATCGTGGAGTCAGTTCCTATAGTAAGGGATTTTCCTGATGTATTTCCAGCGGATCTTCTGGGTATGCCACACGACAGGGATATTGACTTTGGCATTGACTTGTTACAGGGCACTCAGCCCATTTCTATTCCACCATATCGTATGGCCCCAGCAGAGTTGAAAGAATTAAAATAGCAGTTACAGGAGTTGCTTGATAAGGGTTTCATTCGGCCCAGTGTATCGCCTTGGGGTGCTCCTGTCTTATTTGTGAAGAAGAAGGATGGTTCTATGCGGATGTGTATTGATTACCGCCAGCTGAACAAGGTTACAGTGAAGAAAAGGTATTCATTGTCACGTATTGATGACCTATTTGATCAGCTTCAAGGTGCCAGGGTATTCTCTAAAATTAACTTGCATTCAGGCTATCATCAGTTGAAGATTCGGGAACCAGATATCCCGAAAACTACTTTTAGGACTCGGTATGGTTATTATGAGTTCCTTGATTATTTCATCATTGTGTTTATTTATGATATTCTGTTGTATTCCCGGAGACAGGAGGATCATGAGCAGCACCTGAGGACTGTGCTTTAGACTTTGAGAGAAAAGAAGTTATATGCCAAACTTTCAAAGTGTGAATTCTGGCTTGATTCAGTGGGATTTTTGGTCCATATAGTTTCATGCGAAAGGATCAAGGTAGATCCGAAGAAGATTGAGGAGGTGCAGAGTTGGTCCAGACCATCCTCAGCTACGGAGATCCGGAGTTTCCTGGGTTTGACAAGGTATTATCGTCGATTTGTAGAGGGTTTCTCTTCTATTGCTGCACCTATGACAAAATTGGCCCAGAATGGTGCTCCGTTCAGGTGGACCAAGGAATGTGAGGAGGGCGTCCAAAAGCTCAAGACAGCTTTGACTACAGCTCCAGTATTGGTATTACCTACAGGTTCAGGATCTTATATAGTGTATTGTGATGCATCACATATTGGTCTCGGCGCAGTATTGATGCAAGACAGTAGGGTGATTGCCTATGTGTCCAAACAGTTAAAGGTACATAAGAAGAATTATCATGTCCACGACCTTGAGTTAGCAGCTATTGTTCATGCCTTAAAGATTTGGCGGCATTATTTGTACGGTGTCCATTGTGAGGTCTAAACCGATCACCGAAGTCTACAGCATCTGTTTAAACAGAAGGATCTTAATTTGCGGCAGCGGAGATGGTTGGAGTTGCTTAAGGATTATGATAGCACCATACTATATGATCCCGGGAAGGTCAATATAGTGACCGATGCCTTGAGTCGTAAGGCGGATAGTTTGGGCAGCTTAGCATATTTACCGGTAGCAGAGAGGCCTTTAGCCTTGGATGTTCAGGCCTTGGCCAACCAGTTTGTCAGGTTGGATATTTCCGAGCCGAGCCAAATTTTGGCTTGTGTGGTTTCTCAGTCTGCTCTTTATGATAGTATCAGAGAGCGCCAGTATGATGACCCCCATCTTCTTGTCCTTAAGGACACAGTTCAGCACAGTGACGCGAATGAAGTCACTATCAGAGATGATGGTATATTACGGATGCAGGGCAGGCTATGTGTGCCTAATGTAGATGGTTTGTGTGAGTTGATTCTCCAAGAGGATCACAGTTCGATGTACTACATTCATCCGGGTGCTACAAAGATGTATCAGGACCTGAGACAACACTATTGGTGGAGGCGGATGAAGAAAGACAAAGTGGAGTATGTAGCTCGGTGTCTCAATTGTCACCAGGTAAAATATGAACATCAGCGGCCAGGTGGATTGCTTCAGAAGTTAGAAATTCCGGAGTGAAAATGGGAGCGGATCACTATAGATTTCGTTATTGGGATTCCACGGACTCAGTGGAAGTTTGATGCAGCTTAGGTGATTGTGGATAGGCTGACCAAGTCAGCTCATTTCATTCCTGTGATGACTACCTGTTCTTCCGAGCAGTTGGCTCAAGTTTATATTCGCAAGATTGTCAGACTTCATGGCATACCGGTATCTATCATCTCTGACCGGGGTACACAATTTATCTCGCGGTTTTGAGGGTTGTACAGCGAGAGTTGGGTACTCGTGTGGAGTTGAGTACATCATTTCACCCTTACATAGACAGGTAGTCCGAACACACTATTTAGATATTGGAGGATATGCTTTGTGCGTGTGTGATAGATTTTTGGGGTGCTTGGGATCAGTTCTTACCACTTGCGGAGTTTGCTCATAATAACAGTTTATCAGTCGAATATTCAGATGGCTCCGTATGAGGACTTGTATGGTAGGAGGTGCCGATCTCCAGTGGGTTGGTTCGAACCGGGCGAAGCTAGACTATTGGGTACAGACATGGTTCAGGATGCCTTGGAAAAAGTTAAATTGATTCAGGATCGACTTCGTACAGCCCAATCTAGATAGAAAAGTTATGCGGATCGGAAGGTTTGTGATGTTGCATTCATGGTTGGTGAGCAGGTCTTGCTCCGGGTTTCGCCTATGAAGGGTGTTATGAGGTGCGGGAAGAAGGGCAAGTTGAGCCCTAGGTATATTGGGCCTTTTGAGATTCTTGAAAGAGTTGGAGAGGTGGCTTACACACTTGCACTACCACCTAATCTCTCTACAGTTCATCCGGTATTCCATGTTTCTATGCTCCGGAAGTATCACGGCGATCCGTCTCATATGTTATACTTCAGTTCAGTTGGACAAGGATCTATCTTATGTTGAGGAACTAGTGGCTATTTTGTACAGGCAGGTTCGAAAGTTGAGGTCAAAGAACATTGCTTCCGTGAAGGTGCAGTGGAGAGGCCAGCCAGAAGGAGAATTTACTTGGGAGACTGAGCGGGAGATGTAGAATAAATATACACACATATTTGAGACTCCAGGTATAATTCTAAACTCGTTCGAGAATGAATGTTTATTTAAGAGGGGGAGGATGTAACGACCCGGCCAGTCGTTTTAAAAGTTGTAGCCCCGTTTCCCTAATTACTGCTCATTTTATACTTTATAACTGATATATGATTTGCCGGAGTAATTGGTTTAGGTCCGAAGAGATTTTAGAATGAATTGGAACGCTTAGTTCCAAAGTTTAAAACTTAAGTTGAAAAGGTTGGCTGGATGTCGACCTATATGTAAACGACCCCGAAATAGTATTTTGATGATTCCAACAGCTCTGTATGGTGATTTTGGACTTAGGAGCGTGATCGGAATTGGAAGTCCGTAACTAAATTAGGCTTGAAATGGCTAAAATAGGAATTTAAGTTTGGAAATTTGACCGGGGACTTGACTTTTTGATATTGGGGTCGGAATCCAGTTCTGAATATTTTCATAACTCTGTTATGTCATTTATGACTTGTGTGCAAAATTTGAGGCCAATCGGACTTGATTTGATAGATTTCGACATCGAAAGTAGAAGTTAAAAATTCTTAAGTTTCATTAAGCTTAAATTGGGGTGTGAATTGCGATTTTAGCGTTGTTTGATGTGATTTGAGGTTTCAAATAAGTTCGTATGATGTTTTAGGACTTGTTGGTGTATTTGGTTGAGGTCCCGAGGGCCTCAGGTCAGTTTCGGATGGTTAACGGATGAAAAGTTGGACTTAAACAGCTGCTGCAATTTTCTTCTGCTGGAAATGCAGAAATCGAAGCT
Organism: Nicotiana tabacum; assembly: GCF_000715075.1. Taxonomy (NCBI): domain Eukaryota; kingdom Viridiplantae; phylum Streptophyta; class Magnoliopsida; order Solanales; family Solanaceae; genus Nicotiana; species Nicotiana tabacum. The sequence goes on along the minus strand of NC_134094.1, from coordinate 22,899,183 downwards.
TAGAAATCGAGCTAAGGATCGAAGCCCAGAAATCGAGCCCAGGGTCGAGGGCCAGGGTCGATGGCCAGGATCGAAGCCAGGGTCGAGGGCCATGATCGAAGGCTCGGGATCAAGGCTCAAGATCGAGGGCCATGATCGAAGTCTAGAATCGAGGGCCATGATCGAGGCAGGACCGAGGGCTGCCTGGACAGAATTATAAAATGGGGGGACTTCGTCCCATTTGTCATTTTTGACGAATTGGAGCTTGAGGAGAGGCGAGTTTTGATAGATTTTCAAGGAAAAATATTTGGGTAAGTGATTCTAACTCGGATTTGGTCAATATATACGAATATATCATTATTTTCACCATTTAATTAGTGTATTGAGATGGAAATTTGGAAAAAAATTTAGAAATCTCATAGAAACGAATTTTTGAGATTTCGGTGTCGATTCGAAGTCGGATTTGAGTGAAACTGGTTTGGTTGGACTCGTAATTGAATGGTTTATCAGATTTTGTGAGTTTTACCGGATTCCGAGATGTGGGATCCACGAGCGATTTTTGATTTAATTTCGGATTTTTATTGAAAACTATTGTATTTGCTTATGAAATTGATTCCTATAATTTTTGTTGACTGTATCAAATTATTATGATTAGATTTGAGTCGATAGGAGTCGTAAAATCGAGGAAAAGGCATACTACTTGATTAAATTGGAGCAAGTCGAGGTAAGTGACTTATCTAACCTAGTGGGGGAAACATTTTTCCTAGGATTGGTATTGACGTGATGATTGTAATGAGCTGAAAGTCGTGTACAGGAGGTGACGAGTGTGTGCACGGGCTAAACGTGGAAGATTATGCCTTTAAATTATGTTGATCAATATTGCATATTAATTAAATAATTTTACCTTGTTATATTCTTCATCATTGATTTAATTTTTATATTTTAAATTTGCTTGTCCTTTTCCTACTAATTGTTTTACCTGTTTAGTTGAAACCCAATTTCTTTTGTTCTTTGTAATACTTGAAGGATTGGATTTCTTAATTTAAATGTTATTAAAAATGAAGTATTTTACATTTAAAAATTTGATATTTAGACAAAGTGTTAAATTTGTGAAATATTATTTTTGCTGAGTATTTTATGAGATTTTTGTACTCATTGTGATGGAGCCTTGAGATCTTTGTTATGGAAAATATTTCTGTTTATTTATTTTGGTATGAGTTGTGAGCTCTTTATTATGGAAAATACTGTTGTTGATTTATTTTGGCATGAGCCGTGAGCTCTTTATTACGGAAAAATATTGTTATTGATTTATTTTGGTATGAGGCATGAGCTCTTTATTGTGGAAAAATATTGTTATTGATTTATTTTTGCAAGTTGAAATAACTGGGCACTTGAGGTACAAATTATGATATATTGTGATATTGATACGCATGCGGTGGTATAAGGTCTAGGTGTTGAAACGCATATGGTGAGATAAGGGTGGCTTGATACGCGTGGCTAGTAGGGGAACTACTAGAAGTCATGCGGTGTGATAAGGGTGGCTAAAATGCGGAATGCTATTTCGAAAAAAATATTTTTCTTTAAAATTAAATGTGAAGGCTCCCGCGGTGATATAAGAAAATGAGATATTGTGAATTTATTTATAATTTGGGACTACGAGGCGGTACCTCGGGAGTTCCCTTGTTGATATTGATTTATGGTCGCAGTTGCCTTTGATTATTGTGGTGATTTTCTTAAAGTTGAAAAGAATTCTATTTTGTTTCCACGAGATATTATTTGCCATTATTTTGCGTAGTTAATTGGTGACATGCTACTTACTTGATTCATTTCCATTGTCATTTTATTTTTATTATATTGTTAAACATTTCACCTTTTCTTTTATTATTCTAGTAGGGTCTGACTTGACCTCGTCACTACTCTACCGAGGTTAGGCTTGGCACTTACTGGGTACTGATGTGGTGTACTCATACTACGCTTCTGCGCATCATTTTGTGCAGATCCAGGTATATCCTACCAGTCCAGACATCCGTGAGCTACCTGTGTACGGAGATTTCGAGGTATATCTGCCAACGTCCGCAGACTCCGGAGTCCCCTTCTATCATTATTATGTTGCTTCCTTATTTTCCTTAGACCCTAATATATATATATAGATACATTGAGGATTAATTCTTAGAAGCTTGTGACTTATTTTTACCGAATTTTGGGAGTTGAAATTATGTGAATTTGAAGATTATTTATTTCAGATTTCTATTGTTATTCCGCATTGATAGGCTTACCTAGTCTTAGAGACTAGTGCTATCACGACATCCTACGGAGGAAATTTGGGGTCGTGACATTTCAGTTTTTAATATAAAAGCTTTCCGAAAAAATACCCGGACTGTGCACACAAATCGAGGAGGTATAAAATGAGGTATTTGAGGCTTTGAAACACAGAATTAGGTTCTAAAACATAAGATGACCTATCGGTGCATCACATAATACATCATGCGGGGATACTCGTGCCCTCAAACTATCGAGAAAAGTGCAAGTGCTCAAAACGACCAGTCGGATCGTTACACTTCACATCGCATTCACGATAGAGCATCGAGTAATTATAAGATTTTCTATCAAGGACGATATCGACGCCTTAAAATCTTGAGATATATTGGTGAGATCCTGCCCTAGAGTGTTAAAGGGAAAAGCGTGTTGTATTGCCGTTGCTTGAAAGAAATAGATGACGAGATTATCAAATGGGAAAATATCGTTTTATATGATGTCAAGTTTCTCTTTGTTGTTTTCTTATTAAAAACATTAATCCGGTTATGAGTTAATTTGAATAAGAATCAACGTGTCAGACGAATATCATCAACAGAATTAAACAACTCTCCAAATCAACTTTCACCTACTATGCAGCTAATTACAAGTATTTCTTCTTATAATCTTGATGTAAATCATAATAGCTCTTACCAAAAATAACCATAAAAATGGCAAGAGACAAAGAACATATGGCACATATAAACATAGTTAGGCCTGCAGAAGGTGGCACAACGTACAAGCCAGTCATGAATGCTAGCATCAGTGCTACCATGTCAATCAAGGCAAGAATACATGCAACTATATAATGATTCGACCATTTGTTCTCCCCCTGGTAAGTTGCAAGGAAATGCAGAAAAACCCCAGCTGTTGAAGATATCATGGCAATGATATCTTTATCTTGTTATTATGAATGTTTTGAATGTTGCTTTCTTCCATATGATTGTCATCCCTTGATTTGGACCATCATTGTAATCGTAACCACTAGGAATGGTGAAGCCAGTCGCGAAAGAAATAGTTAGTATGAGCGTAATCACTATGAAATGTGTATTTGCTCTTTCTTTCCATACTTCTGTGACTTTTTTGGACCAGTTTTTATCAGCTTCTTTCTGAAAATGTAGTTTAAAAGCTTCAGTTATTTTATGAGTTAGTGTATATCTTCATTGTAATTTAAAAAATCTATGCAATTTCATATTGTAAAATTAACTCATAGCAAGATTAATGTTTTTAAAAGGAGACGAATAAAAAGAAATTTGATATCATATAAAAAATATATTTTGCCCATCTGAAAATCTCGCGATCTATTTTCAACGGTGACACAACACGCTTTTCCCTTTAGGTTTTCGCGACAGGATCCCATCAACGTATTCTCGAGATTTTAAAGCGACGATATCGTCCTTGGTCTCTTATAATTTCTCGATGCTTTATCGTGAATGCGATATGAAGAGCATTTTGGCCTTGGCTAGTTATTGTCTCAAAGGAATCTAGACATTGCTCTAAAATATCTTTTATAACCTTTTACCAATCTTGAATGGTTGCTACATGCAATAGTGATATATTTTCTTCTTTAATTGTTCCTTAAGATATTTATTTACCTGCCATTAATAATGCCCTTACTGATAGATTTCACCCTTTATAACTCGCGAAATGAAGAGGATTCCAACCGAAGTCATCTGCTTGTTTTGTCAAACTTGGAACATTTCTTAGTATCATTTCAATCAAGTCTGTCCGAAGGAGTAGTCCTAGTCAATAATAATCACTCCGACAAATGTGAAAAATAGTCGTACAATATTTAGAATAGAAAAAGTTATTTACTTTATTTATCCTTCTTGGGCATTACCAATATTTTCAAAGTTTTAAGTTATATACACATAATCATTCAACTGAAACTAGGCCAAATTGTGACCAACAAAAAAGAAAGCAAGGAGAAAAGAAGTCAAGATAGTGTCCAAATAAAAAAGGAAAAACAGAAAGATGAAATAACAAAAAGGCTAATTGAGGCCTTTGCTACACAAACATATAATTCTAAAGATGTTGTTTGCATGAAAATAGATAATAGCATACAAAAAGAAAGGCAAGAACTAGAAAAAAATATAGAACTCAGCTAGAGGTCATTAAACTAACAGGGTGAAATAAAGAGAAAGTGTGATCTAACCACAATGATTAACCCAATCAGTTGGAATATAAGGGGGTGAAACATAAAAATCCTTTTGATAGATTGATTCAAATGGTTAATTTGCATAAGGTACGTCTTGCCTCAAAGCTTTAAACGTAAAAATACCAAAATTTGGGTCTCTATTACCAAAATTTGCTCTCCTTTTAGAACTTTGACATTCTTGAACTAATTAAAGGTAAAAATTTGGTCTTTAACATATTATGTATCAAGAAAATTTGAGCTTTTATCCATTATGTTTCAACGAAGTTTTCTTTTTTTACTAGTATAGTTAGTCATAATATAATGTTAGCAAGTAATTAATTGATATGGAGAAACGTGGTAGATGAGGATTCACTCGGACCAATTAAAGGTAAAAATTTGAGCTACTATTATGTTTCAGGAAGATTTGTTTCTTTTTACTAGTATTATTACTTTATGGATTTAAGTTTTATCCTTTGATGGTGTAAAAAATTTTTTACACCATCAATAGATAACTTATAATAGCAGGTTATACTTATCAAGAATTTATTTACCTGTATATACATTGACTAGGTGAAGAATGTTTTTACACTATCAATAGATTTTAAACTGTGATAGCATGTTGGTTACCATTATTACTAGATTACCAACTAATGTTTATTAAGAACCTGCAATTACCGAACAAATAACCTGGTTGTGTAGAGAGTTTTTACAATGTCAATATATAAAACTTAAACCCTTTACTTTTTTAGCAATAATATTTCATATTATTACTGGTATTATGTTAAAAATTGTGGTTTCACATACAATGTTCGAATAAAGATATACCCTTTTTAGCTTTAGAAATATTAGTACTAAAGAGCTTTTTTTTTTCCAAAAAATAAAATAAAATCTTGATGTAATTTTTCTTGAATGTTGAGCCTTCGTTGTGCACCCTTTACTACATTAACACTTCACAGATTGAGGGTCTTAGTCCTGTCAATGGAGATGTTCGTGCATCCATCTCAGATGAAAGTCAAAATCATATAGAACCTGAAGATAATTCCATTGTTGGTTTACATTGAAGGTATTGTCTTTACCTGGTTTAGAGAGTACCAACAGGGAATGTCTAACTACCCCCTAGTTACCTCATGAGTAATCAACTAATAGAAGTAAATATATTCTTAGCCTTTGGTTAAAGAAAAAATTGCTCAATAGCTTGGTCTTCTCCTTAGCGATCCAAGCATATAAACATGTATTTTTCCAGCACTCAGTAGTCAGTAGACTATATCCTGATTAAATGTGCTATTTATTCGTGAATTGGCATATCCCTGGAGTTATTTGGCTCGTGGATTGGAGGAGGTGTGGTTATGATGTCCACATATTTTACTGAGGAAACATCCTTTGTCCTTGACTTTATCTGTTTACATACGAGGAAGAGTGTTAAGAGTATCGTGCAACAGGTCATTCATTCATTAAACTAGACAGATTTGATTGTTGTTTCTGATGTTAGTGTGTGTTAGCAAGACCCCTGGCTAGTTAGCAAAATAAGAACTAAATGTGGATTTTTTTTTTTGGTCTTCCCCGTGATGCAGCCCAAACGTGAACTAGAAATGGATAAGAGTTGATCCCTTCTTATTCCATTTGCTGTCCATGATTTGAGCAACCTCTTATGATTTAGTTTAGAATATGCCTACATAAATGTAGTTAATAAGCCTCTGAATTGTGTCGTAAAAATAGAGATTGGAATAGTTTGTGGTTACTAGATTAACCATTTGATATTCCGTAATATCCAGAGTCAACATCATCAAGGGTGGTGATCAGAACAATATAGTGTTTGAAATCAGTTACTAACTACTGGTTGTGACTAGCATTGCAAGTGGTGTTCTTGCTATTTGTTTGCCTGCATGTGGCTTGGAAGATTAAGATAGCCTCGGACGTGGGGCATGCATTTATGAGAAATCTCACACATGAGAAAATTAGGCTCATTTATGAAGTTCTTTCTTGTTACTTATGTATATTTTTTTATGCATATATAGGTCATGTACCATGCTCACATGCACAGAAAGAGGACAAGCAACGATGAAGCATGTTAAAATGCCGAAGTCACTTGAAGATTCTTGTGGTAAAGGTACTCAAACCACGTCGAATGTTTGTGGTTCAAGCAGTATCTTGTGCTCTTAAGTGTGGGCGAGTAATTGTGAATATATTTTTCTGTGAGATACATTGATGGTGGAAGTAGCACTATAGCCAATGACTTCTTCTTTGATATATCAGGAAAGGTGTTGAGGTTAATGTCTGGGGTCTAAACCACTGTGCTGAAGTCTGGATTGCGAAATCTGTGAGTTTCACCATCATTCTCTTTTAGCATTTTTGGGTGCAACAAAATATTGACTGCTCTTAGGTATACTTCACAAGAATTTTGACGTGTTGCGTTCTTATTCCAGCCTGCCCAAAACAGCCTCGATGTATTCACCCCAACTTGGTTTACATCTGCAACTTTCTTGTGCAAAGATGATTTTACTTTCTTGTGCATCTGAAGTTCCTTTGGTTTACTTCTCTTGGACATTATTCTTGTCTTTATGATAAATTAACTCATCAAACCAGAAATAACATTTGCCCCTCACGTTATGATTCAGATGTCTAGACTCATTTATTTCACTTAATTGTGGGTCTCACTCTTGAGTGCATCTATTTCGTTTTAGGGAAATTTTTGGGATCCTTCTTGGGGATATGTTCTGGGAGTAAAAGATCTATAGTTAGGCATTCAGGGCTCCCAGTTATAGCCTCATGTGGTGATTATTTGAAATTGCAGCTAGCTTTCAAGAGAATGGAAGATTGATGAAGATGTTATACATAGGATTAAAATGGGACGGTTGAAATGGAGAAGTGCTACCGGAGTTTGATGTGATAAAAGGATTCCTAGCAAAGTTATATGGTAGTGAATGCTTGACTGCTAAGGTCCAGCATATCCACAAGGTGATTGTCGAAAAGATGCGAATGCTAAGATGGATGTACACCCATACAAGATTAGATAAGATTAAAAATGATTCCATTTGCCAGAAGGTGAAAGTATCACGCATTATGAATAAAATAGGAGAAAGTCGCTTGAGATGGTTTGGTCATGTCTTGTGTCGACCTACAGGTTCCGTAAAACTATGGTGACCGGTGAGTGAAGGTGTTAAAAGGGGACGAAGTAGACCTAAAATCACATGAAAAGAAATTGTCTTGAAAGACCTATAAATTCTTGGAATCAATGCAGACTTAGCTAAAGATAGGACACAATTAAAAAAAAAGATCCATATATGTGATATCTACTAGTTGGGAATAGGCTTGTTAGAGATGATGATATGAGTTAAAGCTTAAAGAAAGTAGTGAAGATTCATATAGCCGATACCAACTTGTTTGGGTTTGAGGCATAGTCATTTTTTCTTTATATCGTGATGTACTTTGTCCAAGCTCCTTGTATAGTTATATACAGTACTTTTGATTTGGATATATGTTTCTTTTATTGATGGAAATTACTGCCTGGGAACATAAATAGTGTCCTGAGGTCATTTTGGCTCCGAATTTGCTGTATGAAGATTAATCTGCATTATAGAAAAATCTGAAGCTTTTGAAGCCTTATCTCTCACGTTGTGGGGTCTTGGGGGAGAGTAGGGTATACGCAGATTAGGGTAGAGGTCTAAAGCACATGGCTCTTAATAGAAGTGCTATTGTTTTTCTTCAGGTTTTGTTCCTCATAATTGATTTACTTTAATAACATTAATTTTGACTAGGATTGGGCAGCTACTTACTCATTTGGGATGTGATGTCAATTAACGACAAACTTTTGTCTGCGGTCCGTTATGTATCTGTTAAAAGGTCAAGACTCTACCCTATAGAGGTATAGACTTCAACTTCAAATCTTTTCCAGTTAGATTCTACCATATAGAACTATAGCCAACCTTGACTTATTTGGGATTGATGCATATTAATAAGTGACGAATGTGTATCTTTTCCTTTATCTTAAATCAGTAGTAGAGAGGATTCTCAAGTACTTTTGCTGGAATGTGGATGCAGGTTTTCTTGAAGCAGCATCTTAGCAGTGTTGTTTTCGATTCAAAATTTTCTGTGAGACGTGAGCATTTGATGAAACATTACAGACGGAAGAAGAGGAAGGAACCACTTTTAAAAGGAAGAAGGCATCAAAAAAAGAACAGTGGAAGCAAGAAACTCCGGACCAAGAAAAAGAGTAAAAGGCAGAAGGAGACAGTAGTGACATTGCATAATCATTTTGCTTTCTGGAATTCCTTATTATCAATAACATGTTTACTTTTCCAGTTCAACTAAAGGGCACCATAACATACACGCGGTGATGATTAGTCTCATGAATTCATGACTTGGCTGCATTTTCATATGCAAGTTGAAAAAACTTGGAAACTTAAGTGGGTTGTTTGCTAAATATAAGCTAGCTAGTTGGGGCCGTACAATATAACAACTATGCCTCAATACCAACAAGTTGAGCAATACCAACAAGTTGAGGTTCTCTGTATGAATCCCACTTTTTATGTTGCTCCATTTAGCCGACTAGTTGAGGCCACGATCTTTATTATTTGTTTTTGGTCTAAAGGTGGCTTTAATTTTGTATTCTTTGATTTCGAGGTTGTAGAATAAATTTTTTAAAATTCTTATTGTCATTATAAAATAAAAGCAATATAGCAAGAACTATGTAATTAAGATTAATAATAGAAGAGAATGATAATATCATAAAGGAACATTTCTTTCTTCGTTTCAAAGTGTCTTCTTTAGGTTCATAATGAACCTATTTATAGATACTATTGCATTGTTACATAACTTCCTAAATCTAGTTATGAGTCTCAAGATTAACAGAAATCTAGACATGAAGACAAATCTAGATATGGCAAGATTTCCAAATCTCAAGTTGGTCCTTCGGTGCAAGTGGATTTATAACATTCCCCATTGGATGTCCATTGAAAGATAGTGGTGCCTTGTTAAAACCTTACTAAGAAAAATTCAGTGGAAAAAAGTCTAGTGAAAGAAAAAGAGTACACATATCTTATAATACGTATTGAGAGTTGCCTCATTAAAACTCTTACCATAAAAATTCAATTGGGACAAAACCTTGGTTAAGGAAAAAAGAGTACAACGCATATTTCTTCCCCTGATGAAAATTCTATTTGATATCTCGGAGACGACGCATTCCAATCCTATATCTCAATTTCTCAAATGTTGATGTCGGTATGCTTAGTGAACAAATCTGCCAAATTATCACTTTATCGAACTTGTTGAACATATAATTCACCATTCTTTTGAAGATCATGCGTGAAAAAGAATTTTGGTGAAATGTGTTTTGTTCTGTCTCCTTTAATATATCCCTCTTTTAGTTGAGCTATACATGCAACATTATCTTCATACAATGTTATTGGAATATCATTTCCCCATGAAAGACTACATATCTCCTGGATGTGTTGAGTTATTGATCTCAACCAAATACATTCTCAACTCGCTTCATGAATAGCTATTATCTCTGCATGATTTGAAGAAGTAGCGACCATCGTTTGTTTTGTTAAACGTCATGATATGGCAGTACCTCCACATGTGAATAAATAGCCTGTTTGAGATCGACCCTTATGTGGATCAGACAAATATCTTGCTTCTGCATAACTAATTAGTTGTGACCTGGATCCATTTGAATAAAATAATCCCATATCAAGGGTCCCTCGGAGATATCTTAATAGATTCTTAATACCATTCCAATATCTTTGTATTGGGAAAGAACTAAATCTTGCTAACAAGCTTACAGGGTAGCTATATCTGGTCGAGAATTATTAGCAAGATACATTAATGCTCTAATTGTACTAAGATATGGCATTGCAGCACCTAGAAGCTCTTCATCATTTTCATGAGGGCGAAATTGATCTTTATTTATATCAAGCGATCTCACAACCATTGGGGTACTCAATGAATGTGCTTTATCCATATAAAAGCACTTCAAAATATTTTCGGTGTACATCGAGAATGAAATAAAAATTTGCTTTTAAAAAAAATGAAACGTTCTTGGTATAAGGGAAATACTTGTGAAAACAAGTGATGAAAAGATGGATGGAAAATAAAATTAAGAGATGAAAATAATGGGTGACGAAGTCTAAAAGTACAAAATGCTTAGGGATGTGTAAGTCACTATTATATAGTTTACCTACCCGTCCCTAGCCAACATTACAACCTGTTAAAGTCCTATTTAATTCTAATCGAGCATACTTAATTAGTAGAGATGTACATAATGGGCAATCCTATAGTTCTTTGTGCATACATGTGAATACGTTTGTGAGTGCGAGAGTTATTTTTTTATATTAAGTCCTTAAATTATATTCATTCTTTGATTTGAGTGTATGGACTAATTATTCTTGTGAGCTTAATTGTTTAGTATCAACTGAAGTGGTGGTGTTTATAGACTTGATTTCTTGAGAGTGATTTTAATGCTTACTTGATGACGAGCAAGAGTCTAAGTGTGGGTTGTGATGTTCGGCGAAAAATGCATATATTTAACCATTGTTGTCTCACATTCTCGTACTTTAATCGTCTTTTGAATTTTAATTATATTATTTTGTGCTTAATATTATATTTTAACTGTATAGGAATAAAGCGATATGAAGATGAAGAAATTTATTCAAAATTAAATAAAATACGGAAGAAAAAAAGAAGGAAAATAAACGAATAAAAAAAGTGAAAAAAGGGGGACACCGTTTGGTGTTTGTCCCCCAAGTTGAAGACAAAAAAGAAGAAAAATACAAATAGTAAAGAAGGCAAAAACGTACCTGGGAAGAAGAATTGAAAGAAAATGCGGAAACGTAGTGCCTCCACCGCCACGGTCAACGCCCTATGCTGGCCTGGACCCTGCGTTGCAGAATTTTTCTTATTTCGCCTGTGATAAGGTTATTTCAGCCCAAGACCTACCCAATTCGTATAAAAGCAAGTCTAAACCTATTTTGGAGGGGGAGACGACACTTTGAGAGGAAAAGACAAGCACGAAACACTCGAGAGCAAGGATTCTTAGTTTTTCTTTCTCTTCTCTTTCTTTAACTTTATAGTTTATTAGTTCTAGAGTTTTGGGTACTACATAAACGTTGTAGTTTGAAGCTTGAGTTGTTTTTATTATTTTATCATTTTGGTTTATTTATTCAATCTTGCGCTTAATTATTTGATTGTTTGATTACCAATTGAATACTATCTACGAATTTAGGATTGAACTTGTGAGAGGAAATTCTAGATTGCATATAAGATTGAGTAGAGCAAGATCTTGAACTCGAGCATCGGGAACGGATTTGCGGTTAGGATAGGGATATACTTAATCGCCTTGCTTGGTTACTATACATGAATTATTAATGCGTTCTTGCTAATCCTAATTCCATAGGAATATAGGTGTTAAGTTAGCTTGAATAGGCGAGTAGTACTTCGGGAGAAGGCTACGAGCAATATTAACCCTGTCAATCAATAAACCTGATAAATTAATTAGACGATTTAAGTGAAAAACTCAACGGGATTGTTAGCTAACCCATAACTCTAGAATATTTTCTCCCATTGAATTCATCTCTAATATTGCAGATTTGTTTCCTTTAATCTCTTAGTTTGCTACTCTAGATTAGTTGTAGTTAAATATTCATACTTTAGAAAATCGCTTGAATATATTAATTGTCTTAGTTTAATTTAGTAAATAGTTAAATACAAGTCTTTGTGCATACTATATATGGACTTACAATATTACTTGTCGACCACGTATACTTGCATGTGCGTTTGGGAGCAACAACACCTAATTCTTTCATTGTTAATTAATATTACTCATTAGGAACTCCAAGTGATTATGATCGTAGATAAGTTGAATAAAAAGTTAGAGCTTATTAGTTCGTCCGAACTTGTAGCTAATAATGTAGCTCTACCATCTTTAACCTATTTTTCTTTTTCCTTTTGGAGATTATGATCATTATGTAAAATTACCACTTCAGAGTAAGGGTTTTGATGTGTGGCTATAATTTCATAGTTTCTTACATTATGTGCCTTGCATTTTACATGCTTTAATAATAAATTACACTTTATTTACGCATAATAGAGTCTATTTTATGTGTAGGTGAATTGGAGATGAAAGTTGAGAAAAAGGGATACTTAAACGTTGAAAGTGTGCTCGAGAACAGTGAAAAGGAGAGACTTGGCGAGGCCAGCCAAAGGCCAGGTTGGACCAGGCTTTAGCCTGGCGAGGCCAGCCTAAGGCCAGGCTGAACCAGGCTTTAGCCTAACGAGGCCAGCCAAATTCCAGGCATTACGCTGGCGACGCCAGGCCTAACGACAGGTCCAATCCGAGTTTTGAAGACTTAATTCATTCCGGGTTTGATTAGGACTCGGACCACACGTTTAGGGTTTCTTCTACACATATAAATGGACCTAAAACACGACTTGGAAGGACGTTTTGTTTAGCAGTCACGTTATTGGGCAGCTAGAGGCAAGGAGAGCTGGTGGAATCACCTCTTGGGAGTTAGAATCATCTATTTCTACATCTTTTCATCTTTACTCTGTATTTTAATTATGCAAAATATTTGGGATATTGTTACTATGAGTATGAGTAGCTAAATTCCTAATCTAGGGTTTTGATGGAACCTATTGAAGGATGATTTTCTTGTTACGTTAATATAAATTTGCCGTAGTATTTTCTCTATTTGTTCAACTATATTATTCATGAGGTTGATTGAAGGCCCCTCAATTAGCTGTGCCTATTTAGTATGTATTACTCAGGAGAGAGTGCATATTTAGGTAGTTGTTGAACAAAATCACTCCTAAACGTGTATGAGGGATCAATACGGAGGTTTAAAGGTTGGATTAGGGATAACGAAACCTTGATGCGATCTGAGTGAGCTATACTTAATGCCAGCTAGCGTAATTCGGGAGAATATGCCTAGTAAATTATGGTAATTATTCTGGAGAGAGTTACGACAGTTAGAGTGCTCATCGTCGATAGAGAAAACTTAGGCAAATTTGTAGAAAACATAGCGGAAAAGATTCCAACAATAGAGAAAATCACAACCTTAGATCATTTCAATTCTTGTTTATAACCTGTTCATAGTTAGTTGTTAATTATTACATTTTCATTACGTAATAATTAGTTAATAAAACCCAATCTGCTACTTAAATATTTCTGAGGATTGATTGTGTGAATTTGTGCGAGTCTAGTAGCTGTGTTTGATAGGTTAATTCCTTGTGGGATTCGACTCCAAAATTATTAGCCGGAATATATTTGCAACGACCGCTTAGTCCTTTTTATAAGGCATAGTTGGGCATGATCAAATTTTGGTGTCGTTGCCGGGGAATTAACGGTATTAATTATAGCTAAAAGAAGTGCTAGAATTCTTAGTGTAGTCAATTTTCTCCATTCTAAACCAAATACATTGAAATTTTAACGGTTGTAGTCTTGGGTGTTACAGGTGCATGCCTAGGAATTACTCAAGAACTGGTGAATTTCTTGAAGCGAAATCAGATCCTGAGAAAGTTTTCAAGGCACTAAATCGTGCAAACAAGAGAAGCAAACAACAACGAAACTCGAGAGAACAAATTGAACCAAACATGGCTGACGGAATAGAAAATCCAATAAACAACAGAAACAATGAGAATGAACCAAACATTCGGGGTATGGTGCCTCTTGTACCAGAAACAGCATTATATGATTGGGCACAACCCACCACCGACAATCTGGAAACCACAATTGCAGTCCCTCATATACAAGCAGAATCATTACAAATCACAAATAACATGCTACATTTGTTGCAGAATAAGGGATTGTTCTCAGAGTCACACATTGAAGATCCTCAGCAGCACCTGAAGAATTTCCTGTCAATATGTTTAACGCAAAGGCAACCTAACGTAACACCGGATGCAATAAAGCTTTTGTTGTTCCTATTTTCGCTGACAGGAGAAGCTCAAACTTGGCTTAATTCACTCCCCATAAATTCCATCACTACTTGGGAGGAATTAGTCAAGCAATTTTTGAACAAATTCTACCCACCAAATAAAACTGCCAAACAGATTGATGATATATTGAGCTACAGGCAGAGACCAACAGAATCACTACAAGAAATGTGGGAGAGGTTCAAGGGCATGCTGGTTAAGTGTCCACATCATGGTATTCTAGATCAGATGTTGTGGCAGAGATTCTACATAGGACTGGCTGACAACTTAAAGGCCAATGTGGATGCTTCAGCAGGATGAGCATTTCTGAGTAAAACATTCACAGAATGCAAGATCCTACTTGATAAGATGGCACAAAACTCAGGATGGATGACTATAGCCTCCACGATCACTCTGGTAGTTCCCTCAGTGGCGTTGGACCCAAACAACTCTATAGCTGAGAATGTGGCCACTCTAATGACACAAATAAGTATCCTCACCAAAAAGATTGATGAATCAGGACAGAAGCAGCAGGTTCACATAGTTGACACAACTAATGGGGGCTTATGTACACCATGCATTAACCAACCATATGTTTGCTCGTGGAGTGCGGAAAGTGACAACCAGCAATATCATGAAGATATGAATTATGTAGCCAACTATGGGGGACAGAGGCAAGGTGGTCTAAATTGGGGTCAACATAATCAATAATATAGACCAACACAGCAGCAGTACAATAACAACAACAATCCTGGAGCTATGTGACCAATGGGTTAAGTTGCGCCTTACCCAAGGCAACATGGCTACATCCAGCAAAATCAGCAGCTGACTTATCAACAACATGGGTTTACTAAACTTGAGGGAATGTTGGACAGCAACAATAGAATGCTATAACAATTGATTGGGTCTACAGGAAAAATGCAACAGAGGGTAGACTCGCATGAATCAGCGATAAAGGGTATTGAGATTTAATTAGGACAGATTTCTATGACCCTAAACAATCGTCCCCAAGGGATGTTACCTGCAGATACACAAGTCAATCCAAAAGAACATGGCCTGAAACAGCTTATGGAAATGAGTCTACAAAATGGTAGAGACCTAGATATGGAGCAAGAGATGGCTCGCGAAAGCCGACCTACTGAAACACTTGTGCTTGTCCCCATCGAGATAGATGACTCAACAGGGTTGACAGAGGTTATGGTACAACATGCGCCAGCCGAAACAAGCAAAGAAAAAGAAGTCGCGAAGGAAACTGAGTCAAAGCAAGAGAAGGCAACAGAAATAATGACAGAGCATGTTCAAAATCAAACCACATTAAAGAAGTGGCCTCCAGCACCTTTCCCCCAAAGATTGGCCAAATTTCAAAAAGATAAGCAATATAAGAAATTCTTGGAGATGTTAAAGCAAATTCAGGTAAACATCCCATTGATTGATTCCTTAAAGGAAATGCTTGGTTATGCAAAAATGCTGAAGGACTTAATGTCTCGTAAGTTCGACTTTCAAGACTTGGCCATAGTTACACTAACTCAGACATGTAGAGCTGTTGTGACAAGACCCATAGCTGAGAATTTATTTGATCTAGGGAGTTTCACAATCCCATGCACAATAGGCAACTATGTGTTTCCTAAGGTGCTCTGTGATTTGGGGGTAAGCATAAACTTGATGCCCTTGACTATCTACAAAAGGTTAGGCATTGGAAGAGCTAGACCCACGTCTATGCTGTTACAGCTAGCCGACCGGATAGTGAAGAGGCCCTCTGGTATCCTTGATGATGTATTAGTACATGTGGGGAAGTTTGTTTTTCCATCAGATTTTGTCATTTTAGACTGCCGGGTTGACGAGGAGATTTCCATAATTTTGGGAAGGCCATTCTTGGCCACTAGGAGAGCCCTAATTGACTGTGAAACTGGAGAGCTAAAGATGAGATTAAACGATGAAGAGATAACATTTAATGTGCAAAAATCTATGCGGCGACCCAGTGAGTTTGCTAACTACTCTCTGATAGAAGTTGTGGATGTGATCTTGGAGGAGGAAGATGAGACTCTGAATGCAAAAGACCCTCTAGCAGCATGCCTCGTGAACTTAGAAGAAATGAATGGTGAAAACTTGGCAGAGTGGGTTTTGGCCCTTGAAGGGTAAGGGTACTGGAAAAGAGAGCTCGAGTTCGAGCCCTTACACTTAGAAGAAAGAAAAACACCTCCAGTTAAGCCGTCAATTGAAGAGCCACCACAGTTGAAACTAAAATTGTTACCTTCTCACCTCAGGTATGCTTTCTTGGGACCTAAATCCACTTTACCTGTTATTATATCATCTAGTTTATTAGAGGTGCAGGCAGAACAACTTTTGCAGGTGTTAATGGAATGCAAGACTACAACTGGCTGGACCATTGCAGATATTAGGGGGACCATCCCGACATTTTGTATGCATAAGATTCTATTGGAAGATGGGCACAAACCTTCCAAAGAACATCAAAGAAGGCTAAACCCCAACATGAAAGAAGTGGTGAAGAAAGAAGTGATCAAGTAGTTAGATGCGGGAATCATCTTCCCAATCTCAGACAGTAACTGGGTTAGCCCAGTTCAGTGTGTGCCAAAGAAGGGTGGAATAAATGTAGTGCCCAATGAGAATAATGAGTTGATCTCAACTCGTACAGTTACAGGTTGGAGAATTTGTACGGATTATAGAAAACTGAACACAACCACCCAGAAAGACCATTTTCCTTTACCATTCATTGACCAAATGTTGGATAGACTCGCAGGGAGGTCTCACTTCTGCTTTTTGGATGGGTATTCGGGGTAAAATCAAATTTCCATAGCCCTTGAGGATAGAGAAAAGACATCATTCACTTGCCCGTATGGCATCTTTACCTTTCGGAGAATGTCGTTTGGCCTATGCAATGCACTGACACCTTTCAGAGGTGTATGTTAGCCATTTTCACTGACATGGTTGAAGATATTATGGAAGCCTTTATGGATGATTTCTCTGTGGTAGGGGATTCATTCGAAGACTATCTGCACAATTTAAGAAGAGTGTTGAAAAGGTGTGTGGAGACAAATTTAGTGTTGAACTGTGATAAGTGCCATTTTATGGTACAAGAAGGCATAGTGCTGCGGCATCGAGTATCCAGCAAGGATATTGAGGTTGACCGTGCTAAGGTTGAGGTGATTGAGAAGTTTCCACCGCCCACTTTAGTAAGGCAGTAAGAAGTTTCCTCGGGCACGCCGGGTTCTACAGGCGATTTATAAAGGATTTCTCTAAAATTGCTAACTCCTTATGTAAACTCCTTGAAAAGGATCATTCTTTTGTGTTCTCTGATGACTGTAGGTTAGCATTTAAGGAGCTGAAAAGGAGACTGGTGACTGCACCAATCATCGTCGCACCCAATGGGAGCAACCATTTGAGCTCATGTGTGATGCGAGTGATTATTTTATAGGAGCAGTCCTGGGGCAGCGGAAGGACAAACTGGTGCACCCAATTTACTATACAAGCAGAACGCTAAGCCGTGCACAACTCAATTATACTGTGACTGAGAAAGAGATGTTGGTTGTGGTGTTTGCATTCGACAAATTCAGGTCTTATTGGATTGGTTCAAAATTGATTGTTTATACTGACCATGCAGCACTTAGGTACCTGATAGCAAAGAAGGAGTCAAAGCCACGCTTGATCCATTGGGTTTCTTTTGCTACAAGAATTTGATTTGGAGATCCGCGATAGAAAAGGGGCAGAGAACCAAGTGGCAGACCACCTTTCAAGGTTGGAGGGAGCTGAAAAGAAATTTGAGGTAGAAGATATAACTGAGACATTCCCATATGAAGAATTGCTAGCAGTGACATTGGAGGAGGCGACATGGTATGCAGACATTGCAAACTACCTGGCAAGCGGTATTGTCCCCTATGATCTTTCCTCTGTTCAAAAGAAAAAGTTCTTTCGTGACTGTCACATGTATTATTAGGATGAGCCTTACCTGTTCAGGATTTGTGTTGATAACATGATCCGGATATGTATCCCCGAGATAGACCAATCTTCTATTTTGCAGGCTTGTTATGCATCACCATATGGTGGCCACTTCGGGGGAGTAAGGACCGCCGCGAAAGTGCTGGAATCGGGCTTCTACTGGCCGACAGTGTTCAAAGATGCACACTTATGGGTGAAAGGTTGTGACGAATGCCAACGAACTGGGAATATTTCCCGCCGACATGAGATGCCTATGAACCCAATTCAAGAGGTAGAAGTGTTTGACGTGTGGGGAATCGATTTCATGGGGCCTTTCGTCAGCTCATATAGCAACAAATACATACTCGTAGCTGTGGACTACGTGTCGAAATGGGTGGAGGCTGCAGCGCTCCAAAAAAATGATGCTAAGGGGGTAATTGGTGTTTTGAGAAAGAACATATTCACCTGATTTAGCACTCCAAGGGCGATAATCAGTGACGGAGGCACTCACTTCTGCAATCGAACCTTCGCAAAGCTTTTAGAAAAGTATGGTGTATGTGACAAAGTTGCCACCCCATATCATCCACAAATGAGTGGGCAAGTAGAAGTATCGAACAGAGAGATAAAAAGTGTTTTGACAAAGACTGTGAATGCTACAAGAACGGATTGGGCAAGAAAGTTAGATGATGCACTCTATGCCTATCGTACCGCTTTCAAAACTCCGATTGGTATGACGCCATATAAATTGGTATTTGGGAAGGATTGTCACCTGCCAGTGGAGTTGGAACATAGAGCTTTATGGGCACTGTGACAATTGAATCTTCATATAGAAGTTGCGAGCACAAGTAGAGTCACAGAGCTGCACGAGCTTGATGAATTTCGTTACCACGCTTTTGAGAGCACAAGATTATACAAGGAGAGAATGAAAATAATGCACGATAAAAATATTCTTGAGCGGAGTTTTAAACCCGGATATAAGGTATTGTTATACAACTCGAGGTTGAGGTTATTCCCGGGTAAGTTAAAGTCATGATGGTCGGGACCATTTAGTGTGGTGGAGATTCACCCCACCGGAGCCATAGATATTGTTGCATCAAATCACTCTCGCACGTTTAGAGTCAATGTGCACAGGTAAAACATTATTTGGGCTTGGAAAATGCGAAGGTAGTGTTTGTGACTCATTTGCTCGAGCCACCAAGATTAAGCGAGCCTTAAGTGCAATTATCTGCGCCGTGCCACTACGTTAAATCAGGCGCTTGTTGGGAGGCAACCCAATTCGTAGTTGATTTTTAGTGTAGTTAGAAATTTTCCATTTTTTTGTTGTTGTTGTTTTGTTTTTAGGTACTAACAAGTTTGCAGGCGAGTTGGGCAAGTCGAACAGGGTTTCAGCATCACCTGACACACCAGGCGTTGGGGCTGGCGACGACTGGCTAACGCCAGAGTCTGCTTGGCCTTAGGCTAGCGACACCTGGCTAACGCTAGGGTCTTCTTGGTCTTAGGCTGGCGACGCTAGGCTAACGCTAGGTACTGGGCCAGGCGATGCTAGGTAAGTTATTTCGGCCCAGTTTAAGTTATTTTAGTCGAACATCTTCACATTACACGCCCTAAACACTGAACACAATACAAACAACCCTAACCTCACTTAAACCAAAAACACATCAAGCTTTAAGAAAGAAATTCACAAGCACACACATCTTCTCATCATCGTTACTCTCAACCAAACACACTGCATGAATTGCCCTCACCCACAAACACTCAACAGCACATTGCCATAGTGGTCTCCCCCATCCCCATTGAAGTCAAGTTTAATCTTGCTATTCTTTCACACTAATCAGAAATTCTCAGGCAGCTTCCTCCTCTCAAAATCTTCAAAGGTATGATTTAATCTCTTTCCCTTGTAATTTCGAGAGAGGTACAAGTATACAATTACACATAAAAATTGGTGGTTATTTTTAATTGTGGTATTGAGTTTGTGTGCCCCAACCCCATGAAACCCCATAGGAATGGTGTTGCGATTATGACAACATGTGGTAGTACGGAACCCCCAAGCCGATTTGGGAGGATGAAGCAATCCCTCATGTCCATAAGAAATTCCATGGCACTAATGCATGTTAAATGTTTGATATAATGCCTCAATGGCATTCCTTGTCCCAATTGGAGCCCGAGTCTCCGGGATTAATAGACTAGTGTTATGAAGTCATACACCACGATAAAATCTTAATTGTGGGGTAGCTCGTGGGTAGCCCGAAAAGAAGAGGTGAAGTCTGAGTAACCTCGGAAAGTCGGGAAAAATTATGTGTGTAGTGTGTAATGCAGTTTTATCTGACTATTTCTTATTTGTGTTGGAACAACGATGCCTCCCAGAAAAGACACAGGCAAAGCCAAGGCTACTTCCACTGCGCCGGCTAAAGTAAAGGCGACCTCAGCACCTCCCCCAAAGAAAAGAAAAGGGGGGGAAGCTACCTCCAATCTAAGTGGAGTACAAGCTGTAGAAGCTATAGCAGCTATGCGTCAACAACCTCAAGGCCAACGAGAGTTTGTCATCAACAGAATACCACCACATACTAAGGATTGGTACAGGCGTTGTAGGCCTAAACATGTACACCGGAAGCAGCTATCAATGAACGCAGCTTGAAAGCAAAGTATCAGGCAATTTGGAGGGGCATTCAGGATATGGGGTTGATCTATATATTCAAGAACACAGTGGACATTAATCTCAACTTAGTCCAAGAATTCTATGCAGGGTTTGATCTTTAGAGTACTGAATAGTTGGTGTCGATTCGTAGGCGATTAATAGATTTTTCACCCATGGCCATATGTAACTTTTTAGGTGCTCTTGATGTTCCTGTAGAGCCATTGGACCACTTCATTCACCGGCCTTCATACAGAGATTTGAGACACATGCTTTGTGGTTCCGATTCTACGGCAGCATGGGTCTAGGATAAGATAACTAATCGGCACAAGATGTTTCCTAAGAAGAAGATGAGGGCGGAGGCTCAAGTGTGGCTTAAACTGATAAATGCACGACTCCTACCGTGCAATCATGACACACTCATTAGCCGAGAGAGGACATGTGTACTCTACTCTCTCATGACGGGTCAAAGGGTAAATGTGGGTCATCTGATCCGCTACCAGATGTCTGTAGTCAGAACGAGTAAAAAGATTGATCGGATGGCATTTGTCAATTTTCTAACTCAGTACTTAAGACACGAGGAGGTTGAGGAGGAGCCAGAGTTTGACCACACCATTGATCAGCCCCTACGACAAACGGACATCATTAGCCTCCAACTGAAAGAAGAGACCGCCATGACATCTTTGACAAGTACCGAGCGCAACGCTCGGGATGATAGTTTTATGGCCTATCTCTATGGGATGATGGATTTACAGCTAAGGATAGGAGGTCGACAGGCCATATCTGAGGAGAGGACTGAATTGGAGCACCGGTACCCGCTCAATGCTCATGATGGATACAGACTCCCCAATGATGAAAATATCAACATACCGGAGTAGTCTGAAGTTGAGCCAGAGCAGTTAGATGGTGAGGGAGATTATGATAAGGAGGAGGAGGACGAACAGGATGAGGAATGGAGAGCGTCAGAGGATGAAGACGTTTCTTGATCAGGGAGTTTCTTTACACCCTACTCATTTTTCTTGTTTTGTCATTTTGTGCATGCACTGAGGACAATGCATGATCTAAGTGTGGGGTGGGAACTTGTACATGTTTAATTTTAGTCATTTAGTTATTTAGCGTTAATTGTTTTAGTACCATTAAAAAAACAATTGGACTCATCCCGACGATGGATCTCCCAGACAGTTTTCTTGAGGGAAGTAAGTCAAAAGAAAATACCCAAAAAAAAAATTTGTGCAGGTATTGTAGTAACTCCCCCTTGGTTTTTCTTTGGGTTGTGGTTCTTTTCCAGGGGCTTTTAGTTGAACCGGGCGTAGTTAGTTCTAATTTTTAGGAGTAGGAACCACGAAGCTATGCATTTAATTGTAGCAATATCTCTTAGCTTTGTTATGCCTTGAGAATAGTTAGTACTATGGTTGTGACGCTTAGGCTCAGTTTTTGACTCTCGCATAAGTACCTTAATTCGTAGATTTCTAATTTTGCTTAACTGCTTTAACTGGAGTGTCGCGATGAAACCAATCCTGAGTGAGTTATGTGTCATGCATGTGTGAGTTTTGTATGTATTTTGTGCATTGCATTTGATGTCTAGAACTTGCCTTGTGTGTGTGCAAAGCGAAATAGTAGTCTTGTTCAGTCTGAGAAGTGATATAGGCATTTCTTTGTTAAGCCAGATATATATAGTTTACCCACCTAAAAGTTATGTAATGTAGTTAACCCCTTTGAGCATGTAATCTTGTTTCTTTGGCAACCAGACTACAAGCCTTACCCAATTATTTGAATTAATCATCTATTTGAACCTTTTCACCCCTAATGAGCACTTGAATTATTATGAACTTTGTAAAAGTTAAAGTGTGAGGTGGTTGGTTTGATTTTTTAGTGGAACTAATGAAATAAGGAGAAAGGTAAACTGTTTTGAAAAAGTAAGAGCCGCTTGAAATGAAAAAGAAAGAAAAAGAAAAAAAATAGTTGTATTGCTAGGAAAAAGAATATTCTTTGATAAGTGGCGACTCTTAATGTAATTATGCGTAAAGAAATATGGGGTAATATAATTGAAGTGAAGGTGGAATGTTTGGTTTGGCACAAGTATGGTATGTGTGTTAAAGTATATGTATTAAAGTGCTTAAGGGAGGTGTAGTCACTCATATCCAAATGTATCATACCCAACCCGCAGCCTACATTACAACCAATGAAAGTCCTACTTGATCTTAGACAGAATGAAATCGATTAGTAGAGTATTACACTACGGGCAAGCCTATGGTGCATCATTTGTGGCATATGAATGTTATTTCTGAGAGCGAGTGAATTTTGTCTATCTTGAGTTCCTATGTTCTTAAAATTCATTGTGTGTGGAACTAAGCTCTTTGATTGGGTGAGGGCACATGATTCATAAAGGAAAGGTAATATTGTTGACATCCATGTCGGAGTAAGTAAGTGAATTGTGAATAAAGCATGGTATTTGTGAGTCGAATCTTGAGGCGAGGATGTCACATTTGTGTGCTTAAACTATTTTAAAATTTTTTGGTGTAATGAGTTAGGAGAATTGCTTTAAAATTATTATCTATAAGTGTAGTTTGATACAACCTGAGTGTGAGTGTCGAGTGTTGAGTGCCGAGTGCTGGGCGATTTAGAGGAATGAGTGAGTATGAGGAATAAGTTATTGTGAGGTTGGAGTGAATGGGAGGACTGAGCGATTATTGCTCTGAGAGGATGAATTTGACTTTCATTTCTGTTATACTTCAACTATCATATATCACTGTCTTGAAATTTCTGAGAGATATTATCTTTTGTTTCATTTGAACTTGACATGAATTAGTTGTTTTGGCCTTAATTGTCGAACTTGAAAGCATACCTACTTCCCTATGTTGAAATCATTGAAATTGAACTTTAACTGTGAAGCTTGTCACTACTTTCAATTCTTTATTTAGTCTTGTTACTTACTAAGTTGGTTGTACTCACGCTACACCCTGAACTTCGTGTGTAGATTCAGGTATTTTCGGACAGGGTGGGTGTTGATTTCAGTGCACAGCTGATCTTCTGGAGATTCCAAGGTAGTTGCTGGCGTTTCACAGACCTTGCCTCTCCTTCTCTATCTTTCTATTTATTGTATTTAGTTTAGACTATCATAGATAGTATTTTCCCAACTTGTGATGTATAGATGCTCATGTACTCTGTGACACCCAGATAGTTGGGAACTTCCACGTTGAGTTTTTGGTTTTTATCCTATTTATCAGAAATTTTATTATCTAAACTATTTAATTCATTTTCTGTTAAACGTGTAGGAGATATTTCGTAATATCGGCTTGCCTAGTACCACATTAAGCGCCATCACGACAGGTTAGAATTTTGGGTCGTGACATATAACTTGAACCGGGTAATTTTTTATTTTTTATTTTTAGGATTAGATTTTTTTTTCGGAGTAGAAAAAAGAGAGAGATGAAAACCTTTTGTGACTTGTTAGATACTAATATTTAGGCCTAAGCTTGAGTAGTACTTTCCTCTGAGTGCTTGAGTAATGAATAAAATAGCATACTCTCTGACACCTAGGCTCAGAGTTGTGACTCCGTATATAGCTTATTCTTATTTTGCCATTCGCTATGATCCTGTATATCGTAGAGTAGAATTGATCCATCTTGATTGATACTTGTGCCATATGGGGTGAGGAATTCTTATATATATTCCATGTTTTCCATCTTAGTCTAGAACTTGCCCTGCATGTTGTTGAAGCGAAATAAAAGTGTTGCTCTATTAGAAGATGATAATAGTCTTTCTTAGATTTGTCTTGTGAATTTTAGCCTTTTCAAATATTGTACCACTAGTTAGCCCTTTGAGCCTACAGCCTTTTGTTTGGAAGCCGTATTTTGCCTTAGTTCTTTTATTGAATCCCTAGTTTTTGCACCCTTCTTCCTTGAGCATTGTTGCTTAGGTTGTGATATTAATTGATAAATTTGAAGAAAGGGATGATTAAGTAAAAAATGGTGACCAACGATAGTTGAAAAGTGATGAAAAAGTCCTCTTGAAAAGAATGTGACATGGAAAAAAATGAAATAAAAATTTTCTTTTAAAAAAAAATGAAACGTTCTTGGTATAAGGGAAATACTTGTGAAAACAAGTGATGAAAAGATGGCTGGAAAATAAAATTAAGAGATAAAAATAATAGGTGACGAAGTCTAAAAGTGCAAAATGCTTAGGGATGTGTAAGTCACTATTATATAGTTTACCTACCCGTCCCTAGCCAACATTACAACCTGTTAAAGTCCTATTTGATTCTAATCGAGCATACTTAATTAGTAGAGGTGTACATAATGGGAAATCCTATGGTTCTTTGTGCATACATGTGAATATGTTTGTGAGTGCGAGAGTTATTTTTTTTATGCTAAATCCTTAAATTATATTCATTCTTTGATTTGAGTGTATGGACTAATTATTCTTGTGAGCTTAATTATTTAGTATCAACCGAAGTGGTGGTGTTTATAGACTTGATTTCTTGAGAGTGATTTTAATGCTTACTCGATGACGAGCAAGAGTCTAAGTGTGGGTTGTGATGTTCGGCGAAAAATACATATATTTAACCATTGTTGTCTCACATTCTCGTACTTTAATCGTCTTTTGAATTTTAATTATATTACTTTGTGCTTAATATTATATTTTAACTGTGTAGGAATAAAGCGATATGAAGATGAAGAAATTTATTCAAAATTAAATAAAATACGGAAGAAAAAAAGAAGGAAAATAAACGAATAAAAAGGTGGGAAAAGGGGGACACCGTTTGGTGTTTGTCCCCCAAGTTGAAGACAAAAAAGAAGAAAAATACAAATAATAAAGAAGGCAAAAACGTACCTTGGAGGAAGAATTGAAAGAAA
Source organism: Nicotiana tabacum (assembly GCF_000715075.1). Lineage (NCBI taxonomy): Eukaryota > Viridiplantae > Streptophyta > Magnoliopsida > Solanales > Solanaceae > Nicotiana > Nicotiana tabacum. The sequence goes on along the minus strand of NC_134094.1, from coordinate 22,873,448 downwards.
ATGCGGAAACTTACTGCCTCCACTGCCACGGCCAACGCCCCATGCTGGCCTGGACCCTGCGTTGCAGGATTTTTCTTATTTCGCTTGTGATAAGGTTATTTCAGCCCAAAACCTACCCAATTCGTATAAAAGTAAGTCTAAACCTATTTTGGAGGGGGAGACGACACTTTGAGAGGAAAAGACAAGCACGGAACACTCAGGAGCAAGGATTCTCAATTTTTCTTTCTCTTCTCTTTCTTTAACTTTATAGTTTATTAGTTCTAGAGTTTTGGGTACTACATGAACGTTGTAGTTTGAAGCTTGAGTTGTTTTTATTATTTTATCATATTGGTTTATTTATTCAATCTTGCGCTTAATTATTTGATTGCTTGATTACCAATTGAATACTATCTACGAATCTAGGATTGAACTTGTGAGAAGAAATTCTAGATTGCATATAAGATTGAGTAGAGCAAGATCTTGAACTCGAGCATCGGGAATGGATTTGCGGTTAGGACAGGGATATACTTAATCGCCTTGCTTGGTTACTATACATGAATTATTAATGCGTTCTTGCTAATCCTAATTCCATAGGAATATAGGTGTTAAGTTAGCTTGAATAGGCGAATAGTACTTCGGGAGAAGGCTACGAGCAATATTAACCCTGTCAATCAATAAACCAGATAAATTAATTAGACGATTTAAGTTGAAAACTCAACGGGATTGTTAGCTAACCCATAACTCTAGAATATTTTCTCCTATTGAATTCATCTCTAAGATTGCAGACTTGTTTCCTTTAATCTCTTAGTTTGCTACTCTAGATTAGTTGTAGTTAAATATTCATACTTTAGATAATCGCTTGAATATATTAATTGTCTTAGTTTAATTTAGTAAATAGTTAATTACAAGTCTCAGTGCGTACGATATCTAGACTTACAATATTACTTGTTGACCACATATACTTGCGTGTGCGTTTGGGAGCAACAACACCTAATTCTTTCATTGTTAATTAATATTACTCATTAGGAACTCCATGTGATTATGATCATAGATAAGTTGAATAAAAAGTTAGAGCTTATTAGTTCGTCCGAACTTGTTGCTAATAATGTAGCTCTACCATCGCTACCCTATTTTCTTTTTCCTTTTGGAGATTATGATCATTATAGTAAAATTACCACTTCAGAGTAAGGGTTTCTTTATGTTTTATGTGCATATTCGATTAATCTTGGCATCAAGTGTTATAATTATCAAAACAGTATAGTGTTTGATTAGTAGAAGATAGAGTTGCCACATAGGCTAATTAAATGACGACATGTGTCAAAAAAAAGTGATGATATGTGAAACACCCTCGGGTTGAACAAATTCATACTATGTCTTTTAGTCTCAGAACTAAATATAAGAGAATAGTCTCGGGTCTAATGGAAAGGGTTATTAATAGATATGAATAAGGAAAGAATCAATCAATCCCCGATTTGCTATTATTACTTCATCTGTTATAAATTAATTATGTAACGGACAATTAATAAACAACAGTAACGAGCATGAGCTAGACAAGGTGAACAACTATGAATGGGATTACTATTTAAACCCACATTCCACATCTTGTATCCCTATAGAAAACTATTTAATTATTCTCTCAATCACATTGTCCCATCTTTGCCTTCTATTTTTGGCAAATTATTATTGTGCTCATAAGGAAGAAAGGGTACAATCATCAGTAAGATTTTCATTTCCTTTTATCTCTCAATTTGTTCCCTTTTAACATTTATTCCTTTTTCTTAACATTTATATCTGAAAAAGTGAAGTAAATCGGTTGTTAGTGACTCGCAATATTTCTTTAATTGCTTTGACCATAAAAGCTAGTATTTTTAGGTTAAACAGTGTTTAAAAGAATCAAGATTAATCTCAATTCTATGTCAAACAAGATGATTATTCTCAAAAATCTTATCACACATAGATATCATACTTAAAGATAAAAGTATGCCCATTACTTAACTAAAGTGGAAGTCTTCAGTTAATAAGACTAAGTCATTAATCCTATGTAAGTCATTTTTTAACTAGAAACCAAACAGGTAACTGATTCAATGGTTTGCTGACTTGGTTGATGATCAAGAATGCCCAACCAAAGATATTCCATAACTTTCAGTTTTTCAATTCTATGGCCACAAACTCAATATATTGAACCAAAGACAGACACAATTAATATTTTAAAAGCGAAAAGTGCACAAAAGTGACAAGCACACTATATATATTCATATTAGTATAGCACACATCAAAATTGTTTTGAAATCACATAGGAAATATCCTTATTAAATGCCTTTTTACTTTTCTTTATAAAGCTTTGTTGGAACTTGCCATTCCAACTGTTCGCATACCATGGCGAGATGTAGGAAATGGGTCATTTAATACAAAGTTTGAAGCATTTCTAAGGAATATAAAAAATGTAATCAATTCTCAAAAGAGTATATTTAAAAAAATGGTGATGTAGTTAATGGACCATTAAATTTGAGAGACATTTCCTCATGTTTCGCTCCATCACACTTATCTTCCTCGTGGTTTTGGATATTATCCTTACCTTCCTTATTTTGATTTTTTTGTGACAATTCTTTTAATATGTTTTTTTATTAATTAAAAAATTATGATCCAACTAATTTTCCCTTTCGGATATATTATTAATTAATTATGTAAATGCCCTTCAAAACAACATACATATAATGTTTTCGCAATTCTACACTAGAGAATCTGCATCATTTGTCAGCATTGAGGTTTAATTTTTGGAAGTTGAAGTGGTGTTTGCACATACAGTTTATTTAGAAGAAAAATAAAACTTGAAATTTTATGAGTGGAAGAAAAACATTCTTTTGCACAACTCACCAATTATTTTCATGTTTTCTCGTCTATTATTATTTGATGATGGTGTTCGTTTAATATGGAGTATAATGGCAATCTTCGTTTTATAAAGTTACATGGAATTAAAAATATTAGTAATGTAAGAAAATATTAAAATCATATTTGAAAAGTTAGTTAGACAGAAAAAACAACGTGTTAAAATTTAGAAGTTTGAATATTAAATGAACATGTATTCTTGAGAGTTATAAAGATACTAGTGAATTTGATCGCGCTTCGCGCAATTATAAAGATAGCAATAAATTTTGAAATAATATTTTTATAAACTTAGCAGAGATAGAATAAATAACAATTTTCTTGTATATGCATATAATTTTTAATTCTTTTATATTGATTAAATAAAAAAGGTAATATATTTACTGAAAGTAGAATATTTTACTGCATATTTCATCATCAAACCTCTTTTCTAAAATAAAATAAAAATAAAAAGAATTTTTAAGAAACTTTTCACTTTTAAATATAGGTATGTATTGTTTTCTTATTCAAATTGAAGAAACAAACAATGAAAACTAAAGAAAGTAAAAACATAAAGAAAGCAAAAATATCAACTTATTATTGGTTATATACACTTGCATCTTCCAATTTCACAACAAAAAAAAATGTCAAGTGAAGTACATATTCACATACTACTAAAAAAAGAAATTCACAACACACAAATGTGTGCTACAGTGACTCAAGTCTCCAACAGAAGGCAAATGAAGATAAGAACTCCATAGTAAGCAAAAAGTTACTATAATTTTCAGAGTAAACCCCGAATTCTCACGAAGGGCTCATTAACACGATTTTTTATATCAATGGCAACAAAGATTTTTAGCAAAAACACAACTCAGTTTATAGTATAATATCTTTCTGGACCATCCTTAACCTTAAAAAAATAAATAATAATGAATTAATAATAAAAACCAGTTTCCAGCAAACTAAAATTCAAAGGTCATAAAGGTGTTCCAATAAATCATTCTCTACAAAATATTTTTTTTTTCAACTGGACAACTATTCTAGGCTTGATTTACTTCTGTTTCCATAGAAAAATTACAAGCTAATATATGTCAAATTAGAAATTGGAATAGCTATGTATATATTGCACAAAGGAGTAAAAATTATGTTAAAAATATCAATATTATATAGTTTACCTTTCAAATGAAGATTTTTTACCAGAATGTGGATAAGCCTCGTCTACGTACTCTTATCATTCAAAATATAATATTTTCTTCAAAAAACACCTTCACCTAGACAAAAAAAATTCACAATACTATTAATAAGGTGACATGAGAAGCCAAACGATAAGGTGACAAAAATTGAGGAAGATAAAGAGTTTTAAATCAAGAAAATAAAATATGTTAAGAAGAAGTAAAAAATGTTAGAATTGGAAAGCCAAAAGATCAAATAGAATATCAAACGAATGGCCAACTCCCCTTGTCTTGTTTGGCTTATATATATACAAAGTAAATAACACATTGGAGTGGGAGAAGAGAGTAATTAGAGTAATTAGAGTAATTAAGGAGGGGATTGAGAAAGTGACTATTGGAATGCCTAGTAATGGAATAGGAGTAATATTTAGTGTAATTACACACTATTACACCTTAATAGACATTAATCTTAGGAATTAAGGAAGGAGAAGTAAACCAAAATATTTAGAGTTATTGGGAATAAACTCAAAAAAAGGAGAAAATAGATAAATAAGATCCTTGGCCAAAGAGAGGTGCCAACTCATCTCCTATTTTTTTAACTTTTTTCTATTATATAGAAAAGAAAAGGAGAGATGGTCGACCACGGGGCAAAATTGTCATTTTGCTCAAAAGAAAAAGTGCTTGTATCTAACTCCATCTCTTCCGACCTTTTTTTTCCTCATCCTCCATACACGACGTGGGTCTAGAAACATCTTCCGATTTCCATCTCTTTTGTTCCAACACATCGGAGGAGTACTTCAGTTCTCCTTCTTCAAACTTTCAACAATAACTCTTTTCATCTTCTTATTTATCTATTAAATTTCAGGTATCATTCTTTCAATCTTTGCTCTCATCTCTTTCTTTCTTTGTTTCTTTTTGATCTGTTTAACTATTTCCAATTTTATGGATAAATTTCCTTGAATTTCGTGTTTTCCAACCAAATGATGAGCAATCACCATTTTAAGGGTTATTCTCCATCCAATTTCATTGGTGTTGCCTTCTTCTCGTTGATTTGCCTCTATCTCTTCTTATTCCGTTTCTTTACATTTTTTTCTTTCTTTTTGTATATTTTATATTTTCATGAATTGTGAATCGCAAGTATGTTTCCAGGTTCTTCATAACTGTCTCTTTGCACACCCCTCGCTCTCCATAGACGAGGGAAAGAAAAATTGGAACTCATGATAACCCAATTTTAATAAAGCACTAAAATTGGTGTATGGGTTGAGATTGACATAAATTGGATGAATTGAGTCGAATAACTATTGAAAATAATTTGTGCATGTGAATTTTTATTGACAGATGTTATTCATTATTTCATGTCTTAGGAAGGGTTAATAAGGCTTAAGATGATTTGGGAACTCTTCTTAGAAGTTGTGTTCGAGCAACATCTGTTTGTTTGAATTTAAATTTGTTTATCTGGGTAGGAATTTAAGGAATATGGAAGGTATTTTAAAGGGCATGTAATGGGATTGCTTTATATGATGACTCATTATTGTTAGTGGGATTTGAAAGTAAAGGAATGGAGGAGTAAGTAGTAGAGTACTAATGATTGATAGAGATTGTATGAACTTGCAACAGTATGCAACAACTTTGAGAAATATACAAGAGGGGTAGAGATGTAAGGGCATATATAAGAGGAGACCTGAGCCAAGGATGTAGCTTAATTTATTTATTTTACTTTTTATTTCCTGTTTATTGGCATTTGCTAATATAATGTGTATTCAACAATAAATTATAGTTGTTTGTCTTATTGAGAATTCTGATTATCCCATCTTTAAGCTTAAATGGTCTTATTATCTGTTGATGTGTTCAAGTAGCTAGGTATTAAATCAGCATATGCTATCTTCACCCATTCTTTTTTATTGTTTTCCACTTATGCAATTTCATTGGAATATTCTTTAAGTTTATATTTTGTTTAGATATTTTGACCAAAAGTACAAGTGATAGATTGATCTTGCCATCTTGGATACTTTGCTTACTGATTCATTTGGTTACTTTTTGATAGTTGGTTTGTTCTCTTGTTAGTTCAGCACACGAATGCACATGGGTAATCAGGTTTGTGTATTTATCAATGAAAAATATTATTGCGTTCCTACATGCACTATGCTTTTACATACATATAGTATGTATAAAAAATATTCTTCCATGATGATTACTTTTAACTTTTGTAAATTAAAACTATTATAGAGAACCCAAAAAAGGATTATTTTCAAGGTCATGGAAGCGTACTCAAAGGTCCTCCTCCATCGCTTCAAGTGGCAAAGGTTGTGAACTATGTTTCTTGGTACACTTCTTTCTATCCCTCAAGGCCTCAACATATTGTTCTCCACTTCTTTTTGGGTATAAGTTATTTTTTCCATGTTTATGATTATCATTATGATTATTGATGGTAAGGCCTAGCTCTCTCTTTATTCAGTTACTTGAATCAACTGGTGTACTTACTTTTGTGCTTTTAAAATATTTCATCGCTTTCATACTATACTTACAAGTTTAAAGATCAGCTATATTCTTTTTAATATTATGGAACATATGGTGACTAAATCTAGCATGCAAAAACTTTTCTCCTTTTCAGAAAAGATAGTATTCTAATGCATGAAATAACTGGTGATCGAGGAGGTTTTATATTCATATCTGAAAGTTCTAGCTTTGATGTTGCTTATTATTTTTTACTACAAGAGTTTCTTTAATTTTCATTTGGCTAATAGATAGGGTGATTTTTTATACAATAGCATGTAGTAGTATTATCTTTCGGAATTAAATATTTCATAAAATTATACTATTGTTAGATATTGAGTTTTATTTGTGAGTTGAAGTACAATAACTCTTTAGCACACTGTATTATTACCATGAGATATTTTCTGTTCTATGAGTTCACCTACTAAGATTAAGGGCAAATAAAACAAGGAATCAAGGATAGTTTTGCATGATTATTGTAGAGTATATTTGGTAACTGTGACATGGTATAACTTTGTTTGTTTCCTTGATTATAAGTCTTTGCAAATTACATATACAAATGCACTTATAAAAAAGTACAGTTTATGCAAAAGCGGTGACAGGAACAAACCAAAATTTTGAGAAAGAAAAATATATATTACCTAGGCTGAGTGTCATTTCAAATATAAGGTGCTCTTGCAGACAGAATAACACAAAATCGTCAATGGTACTTGGCTGATCAAGCATTAGAAGTTCGTTGATTAAATTTTGATTGGGAATGTAACGACTCGGCCGGTCGTTTTGAGTATTATAATCTCGTTTTCCCATTTACTAGTCAAATTATAAATTACAGTTGTTATTTGGCTTGTCGGGGTAATTGGTTTGGGTCCGGTAAGGTTTTGAAATGATTTGGAGCACTTAGTTCCAAGGTTTAGAATTTAAGTTGAAAAGGTTGACCGGATGTTGACTTATGTGTAACGACCTCGGAGAAATTTTGCTAAGGAAATTAAGGTTTTGGTTGAAAAATGCACCGATGTGTAAAGAAAAATTTTGTCGGAAAAGGGTCATTTCTGCGACCACTATGCGGTCGCAGAATCACTCTGCAGACCGCATAATGGTCGCAAAGTGGATCAGTAGAGGAGCAAGATTTGAGAAAAATCTGCGGTGCACTATGCGACCGCAGACCTGTTTTGCGGTGCATTATGCGACCGCAGAACAAGTATGCGGACCGCATAATGACCGCAGATCGGGTCAGTAACGCCCAGCTTTGGAGGCCAAATTATGCGGGCGGTATGCAGACCGCATACCTGTTATGCGATCGCATATGCGACCGCATAACTGCGTCGGAGCTTCCTTTCATTCTAATTTTTGACCCTATCCAACTTCGATTTATAGCCCTTGAAGCTCAACTTTGAGCCAAAATCTGATATTTTAGAGAGAGGTGAGAGCATTTTAGAGAGAGAAAGTGAAGACTTAGTCATTTATCCATCAATTCTTGTTCAAGGTTTGAAGATTTCACAAAGATCTTGCTAGGGCTTCAAAAGGGTAAGAATTTCTTTCCTCAATCCTTCAATTTCGGGTTTGGAATAAAAATGTGTGATTTATAGTATGATTCTTGGGTGTAAAAGTATTATGTATACATACCAATAAGATTGTGGAAGGATTGTTAAGTTCAAATGGGTAAGGATTAGGTTGAATATGGTAGAAATCTTTATAGACTTTAATTGAAGATTTGAGGGTTGAGTTGATGTCAGATTTTGGTGAAATTTATATGGTTGGACTCGTGGTTGGATGGGCGTTCATATTCTGTAATTTTTGTCGGGTTCCGAGACGTGGGCCCTACGGGCGATTTTTGAGTTAATTTCGGATTTTATTGGAAAAATTAGTATTTTCCTTATGAAATTAATTACAATAATTTATATTGACTGATTAGAATTAATTGTGGCTAGATACGAGGCTTTTGGAGACCAATTCTCGTGGTAAGGGCATAGCGGAATAAATAAATACACGGGTTGAGGTAAGTAACAGTTTTAAATCTGGTCCTGAGGGTATTAAACCCTGGATTTTGGTATCATGTGATTATTTTGGAGGTGACGCACATACTAGGTGACGAGCATGTGGGCGTGCACCGAGGGGATTGTGACTTGGTTCGTCCCGAAAAACTGTAAAGTTGAATAATTTGTTGTTAGTTGTATGCCCTCTATGTGTTGATAAAATTTGACTGTAAATCATGTTAGAAATCATGCTTAGGCTATGTGATGGTACTGTTGGGACCCACAGAGGTCGTGTACATGTTGAATTGCCTGCTAAATGCTATATTTACTCAGTCTCAGTTTTTACTTGCACATTTTATCTCAGTTTCTGTTATTATTATTGATACATTATATCATTGTTATTTGAGCTGATTTCATGATTATTGAGAGTCCGAGAGACTGGAGAGATTTATGACTGAGGGAGGCCGAGGGCCTGATTGTGAGGATATTTTATGGATCGGGGTTGCCCGCCTGCAGCAGGCCTTATTGGCTTATTATTGCACGTGAGTTGGTCGTGCAACACGTGAGTTGGCCGTGCGGATCCTTATATTATTATTGCACGTGAGTTGGCCGTGCAGTACATGAGTTGGTCGTGCGGGTCCAGACATTTATATTATGGCACGTGAGTTATCCGTGCTTATAGCGCTTGGGCTGTAGGAGTCCCTCATGAGTCGGTACACCCCCAGTGAGCGCGGGTACCCATTGAGAGTGAGTGATGAGGGCTGGGAGCCCAGTGAGTGATTGTTGTCCTAAGAGGTTGTACTTGATTTCCATTTGTTGTTGCACTTAGTTGCTATCTTTCATTGTTGTGAAATCTCTGAAATATTGGTGATATATGGATTACATGAACAGGAACTGTATAAAAAAAATTGAATTGACATTAAACTGCCAGATTTGATAGCATGTCTATTCTTTTGCTGGAATTACTGGAAATGAACCATAATTGTGTAGCTCCTTACTATCTTCAATTCCTTATTTGATGAGCTATTGAGAAAGATTGAGTGGCTGTTGCCCTGAGGGGCGGTATTTGCTTCCATTGCTGTTGCACATAGTTGTTATATGCCATTGTTTGAAACTTCTGAGGGATATTATATCAGGATTTTACTCGAACTTGGCATTTATAAATTGATTTGACTTAAACTGCCGAATTTGAAAACTTGTCTACTTTCTTGTTGAGATTAGTGAAAATGAACTATAATTGCATAGCTCGTCACTATCTTTCAGTTCCTTATTTATTATTGTTACTTACTAAGTTGGTTGTACTCTCATACTACACCCTGCACTTCGTGTGCAGATGTAGGTGCTCCCGGACATAGCGGGTGTTGATCCTTTCGCGCGGTTGATTTTCAGGAGATTTTGAGGTAGCCGCCGTGTTCCGCAAACCTTGTCTCTCCTTCTCTATCTCTTTGTTCACTGTATTTGGTCTTAGACTATTATAGATTATATTTTTCAGACTTGTATTCATATTAGATGCTCGTGTACTCAGTGACACCAGGTTTTGGGGAGTGTTGTATTGTATTTAAATATTATATTTTCAATCTTGAGAGAAATTGTGGTTTATTGAGATTTTCGGCTTGCCTAGTATTGAGATAGGCGCCATCACGACGAGTGAGATTTTGGGTCATGACAGGAAAGTTATAGAGTAAGTACCATCTTGAGCTAACTATATCTTGAATAAAATTTTATGTTTGTTTATATCTTCTCCAATATTTCGTGAACTCTAAATTATTTTCGTTTGTTGACTCTGGTAGAAGCTGATTATTCATCAAAGGGAGATTTAAAAGAACCCCATGACCGAGGTATGTATTGGTTCTTGAGCACTATCAGCTCACTGAATATATATAGATATAAAAAATGTGTTATATTGTAATTGTGCTAAAGAGTTTGTACTTGAATTAGACCATATACTCAGTTTCCTTTGAATATTTGGCTTATGGAACTTCAATTTGATACTTTATGTGATAAATACAATAAATAAATCATTTTATCAATGTCGTGAAGCAAAGAAGAAACTTTCGAATTAAAGTCTGAAAATTTTGAGAAAAGCAAAGTGGATCACTTTTTTATATTTCCCTGTTCTTGATGAGCAATCAAAAAATTTTATATTGACAAAGCTCTCACTAAGATAATGTTGGAATAACATAGGAGAAATATTAATATCATTCCATATTTATTTATGCAGTAATGACAAAAAATATATCGATATATTTACTTCATATTCGTGTATGTTCTTTATAACGAATGGACTTTTTGTGTTATTTGGTAGTCATATGATTTTAATATTTTTTGTTTCTTTAATTGAGGGCAAGTAAATGTATGGACCAACTTTTCTGGACATTATTTGCATTTCATATAGTTGTCAGCATTAGCTTATCAAAGAAAACATAAGGCTTCGCATTTATTTTTCGTTAATTCTTAAGTGGTTTAATCTCAAGGATAGGAAGATCCTATACTGTTTTAATAAAAAATTAGATTTCCGATACAATCTTTAGAATTTAGATTGTAGTAATAGTGTCTTGGCAACTTACTTTGTGCCTACTCTAAAGGGCCATAACTCGATTCTTACTCTGAGTAGTTTGTTTGCAGATTGGTTTGTGTATATGCTCTCTCTCACACACACACACACACACGCGCGCATGCATATGCGCACGCATATGTCTTTATCTCATGATATATTTCAATTCTTGCTATGGGACGTTTATCAGTTAATGTTTTCTATCTAAAAAATGTTTGACTTCTTATTTCTCTTTTCGGAACAGGAAAAGAAGTTATTTGAAGAGTACCCAATAGTAGATGTTTCCAGTAATGCACAAATATTTGCAAGTTGGACTATGTTATCTCTTTTGTTCATAGTGCAAATACATTTGGTTGATTACGTAGCATAGGATGGTGGGTAGGGAATGGAGAGCAAATACATTTGGTTGATTAAGTAGCTTGAGTTTGATTTTGTATATAAAGGGAGTAGAAGAAAAGGAAATATTTGCTCAGTTTCAATAAGTCTAGGAAGACAATATACATTATTCTATGTTTGTCACTATTTTCCAAGGTTAGAATTGTGCTTCCGTCTTTGTGAACTAATGTCTATTCTAAATCATTTATAGTTTTTTAGGGTCACTATGTGGATGCAAGATTATACACTGACATCAAAATTCAAAATGTTGGGCCCGTGCTATGCACGGGCAATACTCATCTAGTATATATATTATATATATAGATTATTGTAGTATCGACCGAAGTTTTCTCGGTTATAACCATAACAATAAGCCAAGTGCATTTGTTCATCAGAAAATGGTATTTATCTTGAATGCATGTTTAGCTGCAAAGTAGATAACCCAAGTTACACTAGACATCCAATTTTGAAGCAGATTATTATAAATAAAACTCTAATTAATATTGTTACACGTTTTGAAATGAGAATTCAAGAACGGACTGATGAATGATGTTCTACTAATTCCTGTGTACTTTGAATACAGCCTAGAGGAGAGCATATGGACGAACACAATTAACATGAATATTATATCGTCAAACACCTCAAAAACGACGTTCAATCACTAAAAAGGATAATTAGTTTACAAACTACTCCCAACGAAGTCTCAGTTATGGTCAATTCAACTAGCCAAGACACTCTGAATAGTCAATCTAAAGAATAAAATCTTCTCTTTAGAAACAACCGACTATACATGAAAGTCAAAAAGTTGCCTGAGATAACCTTGTTTAAAGTTTAATTTAGTTCTCTTAAACAAAAAGGAAAATACAAAAATTATGTGACACACAATTTGACACTACTAAGAAAAAAGGAACTTCTAACTAATTATCCCTAAACATATTCATACGGCAAACACGCAGCATAATGCTATACTTTTCTCCTTTCTTTATTGCTTTCAGAAAGCTTCCACCAGGCCCAAAGTCAATTTCTACAACTCTACACTCAAAGCAACCCCCCCCCCCCCAAAAAAAAAAAAAAAGGAAAAAGTTTTGCATACACCATTCGGTATCCTGAAACTGATGAAAAAAACATTCTACTGAGTAAAACAATATTTCAATATTGAATACAAGTAATAAGCTACATTCAGTAGCATTCTGAACATTGATTAACAATTCAAGCAATCAGTTGAAAGATTACTCCTTGGTAATAGGAGGATTGGGAATAGGAGGCTCTCCCAACCACTTTGCACGATGGCCTGTTCCTTTACAGTCAGTGCAGCATACAAAACCCTAACAAAAGTAGAGAATTAGCTCTTGGATTGTATCTAATCTAACACATAGAAAACTTTATCTATCGCAACACGAGCAATCCTATAGGAACTTGGAATACCTGTAACTTATTAGAATAACATAGGCTCAGGGCAATTACCTTTCCAGTGCAGATGACACAGCTTGTGTTTCGAGATGGCACTTGACAGAGCATATTGTCACCAAGTATAAAGAAACCAGTACCACTGCACCACTTGCATTCCACATGGCCATTTGAGTCACAAGTAGAGCATACAATTGGCCTGGGTTGCTGAATACATCCAGGAAGAGAAAAAAAATAGATATCAATAGAAGAGAAGTCCCGTTACAAATACATGAAGCCTTAACATAGCACTCAGATATGTAAATAAGGCAAAAGAGAACGATTTGGGTTAATGAGTAGACTAGAGACCAGTGAATCTCAGGCTTAAGTACTTGGTTAAGCACATTGGATCACATGATTTTCGAAAAGGTATTATTCTTCCTACATTTTGGAGAACATACAATATTACATTCAACGTTGATGGTTGGATACTCTAAGTAGAAGTTATGTTTTTGCAGCACTTTCTTATTTTTGTATACATCTTGTCTGTGAGGGTTATCTCCACTTCAATAAACTATCTTTTTTCATCTAAAAAATAAGATGTTCAAAGCCCCACGATGGCTACCTTTTTCATATCCAGAAAGCGACTCCATATATCCTTCAAGGATATACCATATCATAGCATTTCTAAAATATCACCACAATGACATTGATCGATGCTCTTATTCACACAAGTAACTCAACCTTTAGAACATTTATCTTTGACCAAAGGCACTCAACTTATACACGCGAGCGTTTTTTAACTAGAAACTTTTCCTACACCACCTAACCTCCAATGATGCATAAATCTGTCTACCATGGACCTAACTTGACATATCAAAGTTAAGGTTGCCGACACTTGTAGCAAGCAGGGGTAGGCCCTAGCTGGATTTGTGTGTTCAACAAAGTTGAGAATGAAAAGGTACTTAAAAACGGAAAGACAAAGAGAGAGACACCAAAAGGGCTTCTTCACATGGTCCATAGGTTAAAAAAAATGAGGTATGCTATCTCATGCCTTTGAAGCATGCCTTCTGGAAGCAAGGATCACCCAACAATCCCAGAATGTTGAGAAATAAGCTCCAGGCTTATACAGCCACTGGACAATACATAAAAAGGTGTCGTGTTGTTTCCACATCCCTCTCACATCTGACACCTACTACATAAATTCAGATTTTGATGAGTCAAAATAGCATCATGGGCAGCCTCCCAGCATAAATAGGCTACCTTATATGGAGTCTTTGCTTTCCAAATCTTTCTCCATGGCCATTTGGCCACACTTCTCTGTTAATTGAAGAGGCTACCAAGCTTCTGTAGCAGCTATTAACAGAGAAAATAGCTTTTCTCCTAGCAGGACAAACAAATGTATTAGGTTCAGTTAACTCCTCAGGGCATACCAATGTGCCAAACTATTGTGCCACCCTCTAAATCTCGCAATCATTATAATCTCTTCTAAATCTAATGTTCCACCAAAATTCATTTCAAGACTCCTCAATGGTAGTGTTAGCATCTTCAGCAAACTCATAAAGGTCTGGAAATTGATCTTTTAAAGGTGTATGACCTATCCATGCAAATCATGCCAAAAATAAATTCTTCGTCCATTTCCCACCTTTAACTTGGTCATAGTAAAGAAAGCATCCCAATGTTCTTTGATGTGCTTCCAATCCCCAACTCCATGAGGTCCATGCACCACTTTACTGCACCAGCTGTTCTCTTGATGTGATTAAGTTTCCCTTCATTATTACCGATCAAATAAAAGTTTCTCCTGCATTATTAACAATATAGATACTAGAAGAGGATTGCCTTTTCTTTATGAGATTGAGAACATGATATTCTTGGTGAACTCTTTTCGTTTTGGAAGAAATCACACTCCTCTCCTTATGGCAGACGTTGTGCTTCTGGAAGTACTGTAGTAGAAGCCATACTTTTCACAATTGTTCGAAAGAGGATTCTACTTCTGAGGATATCCCAGAAAGTGCATCATCACGCCTCTTTCTACTTATACAATATGAACTTCGTTTTAACTCCTAACCTGCAAGAATACAATGTTCCATGAAAGAGGATTCTACTTCTGAGGATATCCCAGAAAGTGCATCATCACGCCTCTTTCTACTTATACAATATGAACTTCGTTTTAACTACTAACCTGCAAGAATACAATGTTCCATGAAGAGGTGAAAAAGAATACAGGGGGTATCCTTTTTCTATTCACCTCACTGACCTCAACTACAACCAAACTGCACTATATATATTTCAGAGGTAACACCAAAAATCTCTATTTCCTCATCTCTAAATAAGCACTCCACGGCAAAAAGTTTGGCCCTCTTCACCCTGCCTTTCTTTTTGCAGGTTGGGCCCTGTACACTACATTGTGGTTGTATTGTTCTTCTGCTTCTCTTATATCTTACTGTTTTTACAAGTGCAGTTACTTCTGAACCACCTTGGTTCCTGTTAATATGAATAATCTTACTTCTGAAATAAGAAGAATAGTAACAATAACTATAAAGTTATTGTGCCTTCCCCCGAACTCATATAGTTTTTAGCACTCCACATCTTCTTCATCATTTTTATCCTCTTTGATATATAGCTCTGTAGTTCTAGACTTAAGATAAGGTATCTGAAGAATATATTTACATGACCCTTTGGCCTTTGCTCACTTCAGAATCGTGACACCTCAGTTCTCTTTTAAAGTATATCATAATGTTAGGTCTTATTGTTCAAGATAAATCTAAAAATAACCTATATCAATCATCACCATCAAAGTAAAAAGAGAAACTACGCGTATGTTCTTAAAAAATGAGAAGCATCATGCTAGGATTTATGATACTAGAATACTAACTTAAGAAGTACCTCATTAACGATCACATCCCTAGGGTAACATGTCTATATAGCACAAATTATCCAGCAAATAACAAGCATAAATTTTCCCACGAAAGGAATGGTGAAGTTGAAAAACTAATCCTTCAAATCTTTGTTGTGGAGTCGATAAACTATACGCCCTTTGGTTGAATCATAAGGACTTACTTCAATTTTGACTCTATCTCCTGGCAGTATCTGTATAAAACTATGCCGGATTGGAGATACACATACAAGGTTTGCTTGTTACTAATATAGTCTAGCCTCTCGTCTTCTTTAGATCCCTTGTTTCACTTCGATAGTAGTATTGATCGTGTCAATGCAAAAGAATCTATTCGAGGGGGAGATGAGAGATATTTTGTTCCACTACAAAAAATTATTTGATTCTTGTCTTTCAAAAAATTTCCACGATATACCCGAATAATCACTTATAGGATTTAATGATTCCTAACAACGGATTCATCTCTTTCACTATCTGCATTTGGTATGGTTATTTGCTTTGGTAATAAAAAGAATAATGGTTTGGGTCATGTATCTACTTCATACTCCATTTTCCTTTTCCTTCCGGTTCCCACCTTTAACCCACCAAGCATAACTAAAAAGAAACCAGACTTCGAGAAAAACTTAGAAGAATAACTGGAACTAAGATGATATAAAGAAGGGCATAAAGCACTATAAAGACAGCAGAGCATTCATGATATTATGATTCTTTTACCGGTCGTCAACTTCTGGTAACCCTCTTCCTTAATCTGCATTTGAAACTGGCTATGGGAAGCTCACGTCGGAGAAACGTAACAGAATAGGGGATTCACATAGCCTATCTCAACTAGTTTAGGATTAAGTGGTTGATTGATTAATTTTTTTTATAACATGGTGTTGATACAAGCTTGCCACACCTTAACTAAAGCACCGAGTACCTACTACCTCTCACATCACAAGCAATGCATAACTCTATCCACTAATGCTATATGCTGAGAAATCACCTAACATATTTTTTTTTACCTCTATTTAGATTATAACCCTAATCTTTTATGGTTGTTAAAGGTAGTATATCAATTTCAGCATTAAGAAAGTGATGTAAGATTGAAACCATAATCTAACATGGTCCGTTCAGCTTATTGACACCCTTGTTTACATAGTTGACTTATCACTTAATTGAATTGACAACATGAACAGATAAACAAAACACATAATACAATTAGGTAAAAAAAAAAACAAATACCTTGGAAATCAACCAGGCTTTTTCCATGCGTTCAACAAAGTTAGATGAACTATCAACTGCTGATGCTCTTACAACAAAAATTCTGGGTATCTGCTTTAATCTAGGGTTTCCTTGGAGGATCAGTTGCATTCCTCTGGGCGTTACAAATCGATTAATAACATATGATTTTGCAGAAATTATGGGTCTACAATAACATGTACAAGTACTGCTACTTGCCATTTTTTCCTTTTTTTTTCCTGTTCAATTTCTTCTACAAAAATGTATCGTTTTATATTCTGTGTTCTAAACTTCTAATACAAAACAAGGTATGAGTTTGCGCGTTTCCGTCAGATATTATTGAAAAGATAGTTTAGTCTGACCCGGCTATGGATTGGACCGATCGAACACATTGTCGTATTTCAGATCTTTTCTTCTTTTTTTTTCTGTTTTCTTGGTATTTCAGATCTTTTTAAGAATTTCTTTTCTTTCAGAAATAAAAATTGCACTTCTTCCTTTAATATTAGGCCAAATACATAGTCAACCCCTCTAACTTGGCATCAATTTTCATTTTGGCACTTTATCTCATACTTGTTTTATTTTGGCACTTCAATCCCTTTTAATATATTTCATTTTAATACAAAAAGTTGACCCAGCGTAAAATATAAAGAGCGTGTGTATAAACGCTTCTAAAGTCTAATAACCATCCAATTAAATGTAGCCAACTGTTTTTTAATCCATATCTATCGGGTCTAACCAAATATCTGGAACCCTACACTAATAACCCAGATGGGCTCTGGGTAAATTAAGAGTCCCCATGCTTATTTTTTCTAAGTCATAAACTTGTCTACCCTAATCTCGTTCCCAAAATCCTTAGTCGTAGGTAATGAAACTCTAATCTTGTTCCCAAAATCCCTGGTCGTATGTGATGAAACCATTGATTACAACGGAATATAATTGGTACCTAAAACCAATGTCATTTCCTCCATAATAGGTACAGGAAAAGGTACATAAATAAAAAGGCACACAAGACTTAACGCTAGCCTTTTGCAGTACAAATTGAACTCTCACTATGTTGAACCCACTAGATATATCACCAACATTCTTTAAGTTTGGAATACTTCAAGATCCAGATGAAGATATGGATTTTAAGAAATTAAAAAAAACTAACTACATAAAGGAACTAAAATACGGCAAAGCTTTGAAGCTTTCTGGAGATGGAGATCGAAAGCAACAAAGGAATTATTTTGGGAGTATAGATGAAAGAAATAACGGGGGTTGGACATTTAAAATAGAGCCTCACGCGCTTACCGAGTGAGAAAATTCACCCAATGTGACAAGTCAGCTTTTTGTGTTAAAATGAAACATATTAAATGTGTCACGACCCGAAATTTCCCACCGACGGGACCGTGATGGTGCCTAACATTTCACTTGCTAGGCAAGCTAACGTTAGAAAATCGTTAAACTAATTCCTTATTTCCATTCAGTAAATAACAATAATTAACTAAGATGAAATATAATAAGTACGGAATATTATAAAACTATATATTAATTACTATCACCCGGATCTGGAGTCACAATTCACGAGCATTCTAGAATTTACTACAAGTAATAGTCTGAAAGAAATATAATTGTCTGAATGAAAGAAAACAACAGTGACATAAAAGGTAGACGGGGACTTCAAGGTCTGTGAACGCCGATAAATCTATCTTGAGTCTCCGGATAGCGGACCAATAGCGAAATCTCGATCAACCTGAGCCGGTATCAAAGTCTGCACAGAAAGTGCAAAGTGCAGCATCAGTACAACCGACTCCATGTACTGGTAAGTGTCGAGCCTAACCTCGGCGGAGAAGTGACGAGGCTAGGACAAGACACCCACATATAACCTGAACAGTATAATCATGCTAGTGAAAACAACAATAAATAAAAAAATAATGGGAAAGGAACATACAGTGGGGGAATACAACACAAAGAGTGAGAATAATGAAAAGACAGAATTAAACCGAAAATCCTTAAACGAATTGAGCAATTAAAACAGCAAGAAAAACTGCACGGCATCACCCTTCGTGCTTTTAATCTTAACCTCACTAAAAAAATAAATAGAACGGCACGGCATCATCCTTCGTGCATTTACTCTCAACCTCACCAAATAAATAAATAAATAAAACGGCACGACATCACCCTTCGTGCATTAAACCTCTCATAATATACACGGCATCACCCTTCGTGCTTTAAACCTCTCATAATATATACGGTATCACCCTTCATGCTTTACACTCTTCCTAACAATATAAATAATACATGCACGGCATCATCCTTCGTGCTTTACACTCCTCACCAATCACAGAATCAATAACAACGGATAGATAAGAGTATCATAAAGAAACCAGTATTTTACCCATAATCAATAGCACAATGTAATCTCAACCTTGAATCAATATTCGAAAGTTACCAAATCTCAGTGAAACCATATATGAGTCATCCAACATTTTAAATAACCCACTAAGCATGGATAGTAGAATTTAAGGCTACAAAATAGACAAGAATAGAATTTCACTCGCATGTTATGACTTGAATACAACGCATAGATGCTCGTCACCTCACCTATACATCGTATTTAACAACCAAACACGTAGCAAATGAACACATAATACCTATTCTCTCAAGCCAAAGTTAGACACGACACTTACCTCGCTCTTAAGCCACTTAATTCTCAATCACAGCTTTTTCTTTGGAATTCACCTCCAAACCACTCGTATCTATTCAAAAATGACTCAATAATATCAAACATTGCTAAAGGAATCAAGTTTAATGTATAATTACATATTTCCCAATTTTTTCCTCCAAAAAGTCAAAAATCGACCCCAGGGCCGCTTGGTCAAAACCCGAGGTTCGGACCAAAATGCACTTACCCACTCGCCCCCTAGCCCGAATATATAATTAGTTTTGGAATCCGACCTCAAATTGAGGTCTAAATCCTCAAATTCCCAAAATTTCTAGTTTCTACCCTAAGCCCTAATTCTACAATGAAAACTCTAGATTTTTGGTTGAATTCTTGTAAATTGAAGTAAAAGATTGAAAGAAACGAGTTAAGGAACACTTACCTATGATTTGGAGAAGAAATTGTCTTTGAAAAATCGCCCTAGGCCTCCTATCCTGTTGAAACGAGAAAAAAAATGGCTGGAGTCCGAATTAAATGAACTCACTGCCCAGCGACCTTCGCACCTGCGGTACTTTGGTCGCACCTGCGCATCCGCACGTGCGGACAGGACGTGCGCTTCTGCGGAAAAGGACTGGGCCAACTGGGGCTGCACCTGCGGACAGGGTTCTGCTTCTGCGGTCCCGCTCCTGCGGATAGAAGCCCGCATCTGCGGAAAAATAAGTCCAGGCCTGGGTCGCACCTGCAAGGCTATCGCTCGCACCTGCGACCAAAGGCTCGCAGGTGCGGGCATACCAAATTTGTTGCACCAGCAACCTTGTTGAGGTTTGAACTCAATTCGCGCATCGCCTGAATGGCACCCGAGCCCTCGGGGCTCCAAACCAAACATTCACGCAAGTCTAAAAACATCATACGGACTTGCTCGCGCGATCAAATCACCAAAATAATACCTAGAACTATGAATTTAGCACCAAATCAAATGAAATACTCAAGAACACTTTAAAATTTTTATTTTCTCAACTAGACGTCCAAATCACGTCAAATCAACTCCGTTTCTCACCAAATTTCACAGACATGTCTTAAATATCATAACGAACCTGTACCGGGTTTCGGAACCAAAATACGGACCGATACTAACAATGCCAAGTATCAATCAATTCTTAAAAATAAAAAATTTTCAGACTTTTAATTTTCATCAAAAATTCATAACTCAAGTTAGAGACCTCCGAATTCAATTCCGGGCATATGCCCAGGTCCCATAATTCGATACGGACCTACCGAGATAGTCAAAGCACGGATCCGGACCCATTTACCAAAAATGTTGACCGAAGTTATCTAAAATCAACTTTTAAGGCAACAATTCTTATTTTTATTAGTTTTCAACATAAAAGCCTTCCGGAAATATGCCCGGACTGCGCACGTAAATCGAGGAGGGTAAAAATAAGATTTTTAAGGTTTAAGAGAGCATATTCGAGTTCTAAAACATAAGATGACCCTTTGGGTCATCACATTCTCCACCTCTAAAATAACCGTTCGTCCTCGAACGGACATAGAAAAGTACCTGGGCTGGTGAAAAGGTGGTGATATCTACTCCGCATATCGGACTCGGACTCCCAAGTAGCTGCCTCAATAGGCTGACCTCTCCATTGCACTCGAACTGAAGGGTAACTCTTTGATCTCAACTGGCGAACTTGCCGGGCTAGAATTGCCACCGGCTTCTCCTCGTAAGTCAAATCCTTGTCCAACTGGACAGAGCTGAAATCTAACACATGGGACGGATTGTCGTGATACTTTCGAAGCATGGACATATGGAATACCGGATGAACAGTTGTTAAACTAGGTGGCAACGCAAGCCTGTAAGCCATCTCTCCTACTCTCTCCAGAATCTCAAAAGGTCCGATATACCTAGGGCTCAACTTGCCCTTCTTTCCGAACCTCATTACAACCTTCATGGGTGATACCCGAAGTAACACTCTCTCTCCGACCATGAATGCAACATCACGAACTCTACGGTCGGCATAACTCTTCTGCATAGACTGAGCTATGCGAAGTCGATCCTGAATAATCTTGACCTTATCCAAGGCATCCTGTACTAAGTCTGTGCCCAACAACCGAGCCTCTCCCGGCTCGAACCACCCAACTGGCGACCGACACCGCCTACCATATAATGCCTCATAGGGAGCCATGTGAATGCTCGACTGATAGCTGTTATTGTAAGCGAACTCTGCAAGGGGCAAGAACTGATCCCACGATCCTCCGAAGTCTATAACACAAGCGTAGAGCATATCCTCCAAGATCTGAATAGTATGCTCGGACTGCCCGTCCGTCTGAGGATGAAATATTGTGCTCAACTCAACCCGCGTACCCAACTCACGCTGAACTGCCCTCCAAAAGTGTGAGGTAAACTGCGTACCTCGATCAGATATGATAGACACGGGCACACCGTGAAGACGGACGATCTCACAAATATAAATCTCTGCTAACTGTTCCGAGGAATAGGTAACTGCCACAGGAATGAAATGCGCTGAGTTAGTCAGCCTGTCCACAATGACCCAAACTACATCGAACTTCCTCTGAGTCCGTGGGAGTCCAACAACAAAATCCATAGTGATATGCTCCCACTTCCACTCAGGAATCTCTGACCTCTGAAGTAAACCACCAGCTCTCTGATGCTCACACTTCACCTGCTGGCAATTTAGGCACCGAGCTACATAGGCAACTATGTCCTTCTTCATTCGCCTCCACCAATAATGTTGCCTCAAGTCCTGGTACATCTTGGTAGCGCCCGAGTGAATAGAATATCGAGAACTGTGAGCCTCCTCAAGGATCAACTCACGAAGTCCATCCACATTAGGCACACAAATACAATCATGCATCCTTAAAACTCTGTCATCTCCAACAGTAACCTTCGTGGCACCACCGTGCCGCACTGTGTCTCTAAGGATAAGTAAATGAGGATCGTCATCCTGCCGATCTCTGATGCGCTCAAACAAAGAAGACCGAGCAATTGTACAAGCTAGAACACGGCTGGGCTCAGAAATATCTAACTTCACGAACTGGTTGGCCAAGGCCTGAACATCCAATGCAAGCGGTCTCTCACCAACTGGAATATATGCAAGGCTACCCATACTGACTGACTTTCTACTCAAAGCGTCGGCCACCACGTTGGCCTTCCCGGGTTGATACAATATGGTGATATCATAGTCTTTCAGTAGCTCCAGCCACCTCCTCTGCCTTAAATTGAGTTCTTTCTGCTTGAACAAATACTGCAAGCTTCGATGATTAGTGAATACCTCACATGGCATGCCGTAATGATAGTGCCTCCAAATCATCAGCGCGTGAACAATGGCTGCCATCTCTAGATCATGAACATAGTAATTCTTCTCGTGAACCTTCAGCTACCGTGAAACATATGCAATAACCTTGCCACCCTGCATTAATACCGCACCCACACTAATACGAGATGTATCACAATATACTGTATAAGATCCTGAACCTGTGGGTAACACCAATACCGGTGTTGTAGTCAAAGATGTCTTGAGCTTCTGAAAGCTCACTTCACACTCGTCTGACCACCTGAACGGGGCATCCTTTTGGGTCAATCTGGTCAACGGGGCTGCTATGGATGAACCCTCCCCCCCCACAAATCGACGGTAATAGCCCGCCAAACCCAGGAAACTACGGATCTCTGTAGCTCATGTGGGTCTAGGCCAGTTCTGGACTGCCTCAATCTTCTTAGAATCCACCTGAATACCCTCTGCTGATACAACGTGACCCAAGAAAGCAACTGAACTCAACCAAAACTCGCATTTTGAGAACTTAGCATATAACTGGCTGTCTTTCAGAGTCTGAAGAATGATCCGAAGGTGATGCTCATGCTCCTCTCGACTGTGGGAGTAGATCAAGATATCATCAATAAACACAACCATAAAGGAATCCAAGTAGGGTTTGAACACCCGGTTCATCAAATCCATGAATGTTGTTAGGGCATTTGTCAGCCCAAATGACATCACTAGAAACTCATAATGCCCATACCGAGTTCGAAAAGCTGTCTTAGGAACATCGGATGCCCTAATCCTCAACTGGTGGTAGCCAGATCTCAAATCAATCTTTGAAAATACCTTGGCACCATGAAGCTGATCAAATAAATTATCAATCCTCGGCAATGGATATTTGTTCTTGATAGTGACTTTGTTCAATTGCCGATAATCTATACACATCCTCATCGATCCATCTTTCTTCTTCACAAACAACACGGGTGCACCCCAGGGCGAGACACTAGGTCTAATGAAGCCCTTATCAAGCAAATCTTGCAACTGCTCCTTCAATTCTTTCAACTCTGGCAAGACCATGCGATATGGCGGAATGGAAATAGACTGAGTGCCCGGAGCCAAATCAATGCAGTAATCAATATCCCTATCGGGTGGTATCCCCGGCAGGTCTGTAGGAAATACCTCTGAAAACTCACGAACAACCGGCACCGAATCTATGGAAGGAACTTCCGCACTAGAATCGCGGACATAAGCCAAATAAGCTAGACACCCCTTCTCGATTATATGCCGAGCCTTCACATAAGAGATAACCCTACTGGCAGAATGGCCAAGATTCCCTCTCCACTCTGTGAACGCCGACGAATCTACCTTGAGTCTCCGGACAGCGGACCAATAGCGAAATCTCAATCAACCTGAGCCGGTATCAAAGTCTGCATAGAAAATGCAAAGTGCAGCATCAGTACAACCGACCCCATGTACTAGTAAGTGTCGAGCCTAACCTCGGCGAAGTAGTGGCGAGGCTAGGACAAGACACCCACATATAACCTAAACAGTATAATCATGCTAGTGGAAATAACAGTAAATAAAAAAATAATGCAGAAATAATGGGAAAGGGAACATACAGTGGGGGAATACAACACAAAGAGTGAGAATAATGAAAAGACAGAATTAAACCGAAAATCCTTAAACAAATTGAGCAATTAAAACAGCAAGAAAAACTGCACTGCATCACCCTTCGTGCTTTTACTCTCAACCTCACCAAATAAATAAATAGAATGGCACGGCATCACCCTTCATGCATTTACTCTCAACCTCACCAAATAAATAAATAAAACGGCACGACATTACCCTTCGTGCATTAAACCTCTCATAATATACACGGTATCACCCTTCGTGCTTTAAACCTCTCATAATATACACGGCATCACCCTTCGTGCTTTATACTATTCCTCACAATATAAATAATGCATGCACGGCATCACCCTTCGTGCTTTATACTCCTCCTCACCAATCACAGAATTAATAACAACGGATAGATAAGAGTATCACAAAGAAACCAGTATTTTACCCATAATCAATAGCACAATGTAATTTCAACCTTGAATCAATATTCGAAAGTTACCAAATCTCAGTGAAACCAGATATGAGTCACCCAACATTTCAATTAACCCGATAAGCATGGATATTAGAATTTAAGGCCACAAAATAGATAAGAATAGAATTTCACTCGCATGCTATGACTTGACAACGACGCATAGATGCTCGTCACCTCACCTATACATCGTATTTAACAACCAAACACGTAGCAAATAAACACATAATACCTATTCTCTCAAGCCAAAGTTAGACACGACACTTACCTCGCTCCGAAGGCCACTTAATTCTCAATCACAACTTTTCCTTTGGAATTCACCTCCAAAACACTCGTATCTATTCAAAAATGACTCAATAATATCAAACATTGCTAAAGGAATCAAGTTTAATGAATAATTACAGATTTTCCAAATTGTTCCTCCAAAAAGTCAAAAATCGACCCCTGGCCCGCTTGGTCAAAACCCGAGGTTCGGACTAAAATGCACTTACCCACTCACCCCCTAGCCCGAATATATAATTAGTTTTGAAATCTGACCTCAAATTGAGGTCTAAATCCTCAAATTTCCAAAATCCCTAGTTTCCACTCTAACCCCTAATTCTACAATGAAAACTCTAGATTTTTGGTTGAATTCTTGTAAATTGAAGTAAAAGATTGAAAGAAACGAGTTAAGAAACACTTACCTATGATTTGGGGAAGAAAATGTCTTTGAAAAATCACCCTAGACCTCCTATCCTTTTGAAACGAGAAGAAAAATGGCTAGAGTCCGAATTAAATGAACTCACTGCCCAGCGACTTTCGCACCTGCGGTGCTTTGGTTGCACCTGCGCATCCGCACGTGCAGACAGGACGTGCGCTTCTGCGGAAAAGGACTGGGCCAACTGGGGCCGCACCTGCGGACAGGGTTCTGCTTCTGCGGTCCCGCTCCTGTGGAGGGAAGCCCGCATCTGCGGAAAAATGAAGTCCAGGCCTGGGTCGCACCTGCGACCAAAGGCTCGCAGGTGCGGGCACACCAGATTTGGTGCACCAGCAGCCTTGTTGAGGTTTGAACTCAACTCGCGCATCGCCCGAATGGCACCCGAGCCCTCGGAGCTCCAAACCAAACATTCACGCAAGTCTAAAAACATCATACGGACTTGCTCGCGCGATCAAATCGCCAAAATAACACCTAGAACTACGAATTTAGCATCAAATCAAATGAAATACTCAAGAGCACTTTAAAATTTCTATTTTCTCAACTGGACATCCGAATCACGTCAAATCAACTCTGTTTCTCACCAAATTTCACAAACAGGTCTTAAATATCATAACGAACCTGTACCGGGCTCCGGAACTAAAATACGGATCCGATACTAACAATGCCAAGTATCAATCAATTCTTAAAAATAAATAATTTTCAGACTTTTAATTTTCATCAAATATTCATAACTCAAGTTAGGGACCTCCGAATTCAATTCCGGGCATACGCCCAGGTCCCATAATTCTATACGGACCTACCGGAATCGTTAAAGCACGGATTCGGACCCGTTTATCAAAAATATTGATCGAAGTCAACTAAGATCAACTTTTAAGGCAAAAATTCTTATTTTCATTAGTTTTCAACATAAAAACTTTCCGGAAACATGCCCGGACTGCGCACGTAAATCGAGAAGGGTAAAAATAAGATTTTTAAGGTTTAAGAGTGTAGATTCGAATTCTAAAACATAAGATGTCCCTTTGGGTCATCACAAAATGGGGTTGGAGTGCCAAAATGGAACAAGGCTGGGATAGGGTGCCAAAATGAAAATTGATGCCAAATTAGAGGGGATGTCCATGTATTTGACCTTAATATTATGTGTTTCTGTAAGAATGAGGTTTAAAATGTTAATTTGATTTAAATAGTATTAATGTATTAGTGATTGATGATATTGAAAGTTGTTAAAGTTTACATACCAATGAAGTTGTGTCACCAACGAGTGTTGTGGTGGAGTGGTAAGTACTCCTTTATCTTTAACTAAAGGTTTCGGGTTTGAGCCCCTGGGTATGGAGTCGTCTTTGTTAGGGAGCGTTTTACCGCCCCCCCCCCCCCCCCCCAATGTGGGACTTTCCGGCGCGAATCCGAATTTAGTCGGTCCCCAATGTGGGTACCGAACATCGGATAAAAAATTAAAAAAAAAAAATTGTGTCAAACGTTTTGGAACATCAATTGTCATATTAATTTGAAAAAAATGGAGTACTATAAACAGAGCTGCAGGAAAAAAATGATTGTAGTTTTCTTTTCTCTGTCTTTTTATTTTGCTTTAAGCATCTAGTATTCAAAATATTCAAAATCTAGGGATTCAACTTATTTGATTCACACGGGAAAGTCTCTTAATTGGTCATTTAGGTTACAAGATAAGGGATAATAATCTCGTAATAAAATGTGTTATTATTTTACCTCGTATTTGGTTGAATTTCTTTTATTCCGAATCAGTAATTTAGAAATTGTTTATATCACAATTTTAGTATTAATTTTTTTACCATACTCTATGAGAGATAATACCCAATAATGAAACAACACATTTGAGCTTCTCCAAAACTCTTCTCCCAAGGTCTTTTAAAAAGTCAAGGTGAAAATTATAAATAAATAAAAAGTGTATCCACTAAAAAAAATTATCATTATTTAATATTCGCACTATAATCCCATACGATAGAAGTTTTCTACCAAAAGGTTCTTCATTCCTAAGATAGCTTAAGACATTTAATTGAAGGTAGATTCTTACCTCTAAATGAAAGAATTTTTTTTAACCCTTAATTAGATATTTCGAGTTCAAAAGTTTAGGAATGATTTATGCTCAAGAACTAAACAACTGTGCTTGAGACATAAAGTACATTTCTTTTATGAAGAACTAAATTATGCTCGAGGCAAAATTGTGATTAGGAAACAGATTCTCGAGAACCAAAAGCCAGTATGGCAAATTGGCAATAGACAATGCTAAGGTGAGGTTGCAAGTGAAAAACTTGTATGAGTAGTGGTATCTTTTCCATAACATAAAAGGAGAATTCAGTGGTGCAGTTCCTATAGAACACACCACAAAAGTTAAATATCAATACTGATCCTGTTGTAATTTCTAGAGAAGAAAGAAAGAAACATGGAACTATTGACATTCAAGAACTTACATATAGTTACACAAAACATAAGAATAATTATAGCTAGAAACCATCAGTCATCTGAATCTCTGAAGTCACAAACTGAGCAGCAATATCGAACCATTGACTTAGGCTCAGTTTCCATTCGGCATGATTGGTGAATGTTGACTGTACATTACTACCAACGACCTCAAACAGCCCGGTCATTTTTCTGAATGCATGTGTGGACATTCTTACTCAAGATAGATCCCTCTGACTGGTGTAACCAAAGGTAATCTAACTAGAAATCATACTTCGTCCTGCCACTTCGTAGGATTAGACATAACATATCAGGAATATCTAAAAATGACGATGACTTTAAGAAACTCCAAGACTCCAGCATAAGTCTCTTTCTTGATCCCTTAAAATGCACTACCTGTGGCCAAAAATGAAATTGAAAGTTCAGAATGAAACCAGGCATCCTTTGATAATCTCATTTAATGAAGTATGCTGTTCATCACATGACTGGAAGGTTACCAACTCTTGATTCTTTTCAGATTTTCAATAGCTGTAAACAGCATCTTTTCCCTTAAAGAGGTCCAGGTGGAAGTGATTAAGGAGTCTGACTATACTTTAGCAACAATAAAACTGCAAGAGATCTACTACATATATCAAGTAATGGAGAATCAGACTTCTGAAATTCTAACATGGAGAATACACTTGGACATTTTGTTTCAGTTATATGTATGTTTAGTTGATAACCATCTACACATTTATATGTCAATAAATTACAACTACTTAAATAGAAATTCAAGAGTCATTTCGGAAACTCTCACTATAAATTTACCAATTTATATTCCTTAAACCCAAAACAAGCTTAAACCAAAACTGTACCTTAACATCCAAGGGCATCCCATGAAATTGACCGGCGCCCTCTGGTGGTGTCCAGTTGTAAATGGAACACGGCAAGAATAGCACTGAAGCGCCACTAATTTGGTCCGTAAATGCTTGTTTTCTGGTAAACCTTCGAACATCAAAGGAAGAGTGAGATTTTACAACCCAGGCAAGAGCTAATTGATCCCCGAGCATTCTGGAAGCTTTCATGAACTTTGTCGTGTAGACTTTTAGTACTTCTTCCAAGAAGAACTTTGCTCTGTACAGTTAAGGAGTTATAATGGCTTTAGGAAGAGGAGTAAACAAAAGCAATTCCAAGTTCTGCCGTTAAATTAATAAAAGAAACTAAGTACGTCCTGACTAAGAAAACAGACAATACTAAAATCCCAGGTTTTCAAAATTTCAAACATATGAACCAAGAAACATCTGTTAATCTACCGGATTCCTACTAGACAGTCCTCCTAAATAAATATCAGAACTACAGATTATAACACCTACAAGCTTAGAATTCACAAAGGAGCGCCCTTCGCTGCTATGCATGATCTAAAATTATCAAGCACACAAACCAAGCACCATTATAAGATACAGAGGGCTCCTATTAGCACCCTCCCCATAAATTCAGGGAGAATAGAATATAAAACAACAAACCTTAGAATTCCCTCAGGAGTGCCCCTCACTGCTATAAATCCCGAATTCAGAGGTTGCTCTTTGTTGTTACGGAATGTTAGAGCCACATGAAAATCAGGGTGATCATTAAATATCTGCCCCAAGTCATCAACCACTGCTATATCCGAGTCAGTAAAGATGTAATGATTCACTTGCCCCTTCCATTTTGAATGCTCCATAGCTCGTGTTTCTAGAAAGACCTGGATTGGGAAACTATAAGCAAAAAAGAATACCATGCATGATACAAAAGTCAAATCATCTAAAATTTCCTAAGGGAATTAGACTCGACAAATTGACAGAAATAGAGAAATGATAGTATATTTTGCAATACATTTACCAAGTAAGATAATATCTGGACATCAACATTTAAATACAAAAGACAATATTTTTAACTATATTCATTTACGATATCTTTACATCCCATTGTCATAGGCAATCACTCAACACTTTCTGGAAACACTCAGACACTAAACTGTAGTGACCAAAACTGGAAACAAACACAAAAAAATGTTATGGCACGACAAGAAAGCATCAAATTTACAATTCTGCATTAACTCTGCAATGAGAGCTCCACTAAAGAAATACAACAAAATATTCATGGATGATACAACAGTACAAGGACATGATGATTTTCTCAGATAACAACAAATGTTCATGGATGATTCAACTGTACAAGGAAGAAAAGGCCTACGTGCATTGGAAAATGCAAATATACATGTTGCCAATTAGCTTATCTCAGTGTGGAAAGGTGATTTTCCCAAGTTACAAGAAATAATCTGAAGCACGCCTAGCATGCTGAAAAAATAGTGGGAATTGGGGAAGTTATGAAGCCAAAATCAACATAAAAAGAAAAATACCCTTCATAATAATGAACTGTGCTCTTACAATGTAAGACCTGATTCTTTGTAGCATCAACATTTCTCGTGAATAATCACCTTGAATGGGTAGAATGGTCAGTCTATCTCTCTCCACTGGAAGTTTAGATGATGGATTAGTAAGGATGACGATGTTGCTCCGAGGCATGGTCTCCTGCATGAATCAAATCCAAGTCAAATAAATTGCAACTGAAATCAACTTCTAGATAATACCTTTGGTAACAGTTTGTAAATTTTTGCTGGCAATGAGATTTTATCACAGGTACTCTAATTTAGGAGTATGACAGGCACTCCGGAAATAAAATAAGAAAGTGAAATGGCAATATTTCCAGAAGGAATATCAAGCTTATCATGAGAAGATCAAAATATAAAATTTTTAAAAAAAAAAGAAGAGACAAAGCAAACTGTCACATATGTTTGTTTGCCTCCACCAAGTAAGTGATAAAAGCTCACTCCAATGAGTTTGAACTAAAGGCTATTGAAGAATGCAGTTCTAATAACTTTTCATGTTTCTTAACAACCTTCTCATGTCCCATTAGTGTTTTTTTAATGTTTTATCATGGATGTTTTTACCCTACACCTAGCCAAACACCACTAAGAAGGATGTAAGAGGCCTT
This sequence comes from Nicotiana tabacum, assembly GCF_000715075.1. Lineage (NCBI taxonomy): Eukaryota > Viridiplantae > Streptophyta > Magnoliopsida > Solanales > Solanaceae > Nicotiana > Nicotiana tabacum. Next base: position 22,842,402 of record NC_134094.1, on the reverse strand, counting down.
ACAAGTAACCTTTGCCATTATTCTTCCCGATTATTTCAAAGTGCGATCGGGAGAAAACAACAACCTTTTTTGTGGATAAAGTAGGAAGGAAACAATAACATTTCTAGGAGAAGTTTTCTAAAAATTATTTCTGCTGATTTTTTGTCCGATTATCCATTACATATCAGCAATGTGGAGCTTATGACATCAAAGTGTACTTGAGAATCTCAACAAGTACACATTATTGATCTATGTTGTCTTGCACATGGATTTACCTGAATGAAATTAATGAAGACATTCAAGATGGCGATCGACCTCTCCACCTTGTTGTAGGAAGCGTTCCCAAGTGTAACCAAATCTGGTGATTTACCACTAGCCTGCTGATCAACAGCAGTATTATACGTAGCAAAGACAGTGACAATGGAAATATTGCCTCCAGCCTTCAAATCTTTAGAAGATGCTCCAAAATGTGTCTTGCTGAGAGCTTTGTTGCCTATCATTTAGATTAATAAAGCTTATGCATGAATATACACATAAATTAGATGGTAGACAAACTAGTAAGAAGCTAGATTTTGTGCGCATTTATGCACCTAAAATCCAGAGATGCACTTCAAGAAAGCCAATAGTAAAACACTGCAATTTGAGGGAGGCAGTTGTGAGCTAGAAATGATTAAAAAAAAATATGCACGTATAGCAAATTAAACCACTAACTAGAGCTTCTTGCTAATTGTTTATTTTTTAATGAAGGTTGTGTCTGGCTACGTGCACGTGCACCTCGACTATTCCACCAGGTACCTTCTACCTCCCACCAGCACAAGTATCTACCGAGTAACTCTGCCCACCAAAACTTAGGCAGATGAGAAGAAATTGCCTTAGTGTTTTTGCCTCTACTGTGATTTGAACCTGAAACCCCATGGTTCTCCTCCCACTTCATTAACCACTAGACTACACCCTCGAGTACACTTCTCCTAAATTATTTTAGCAACTTAACTGGCACAACAGGAAACCAGAGGTGCACAAGCACAACGTTCTACAAAATATTAAATATCCTAGGAGCACGTGTGGATCTAGCTTGTAACCTATGGTTCATGTGAACCCAGTAGTTTTATTATTGTACAATAACTTGAGCCGTTATAGGAACCCATAAATTTCTAACTTCAATTCTGGATCCGCCTCTCATAGGAGGAAACAACAAAGATAGTTAATTCGAATAACAAACATTAAAGAAAAAAAGATGTAAACCTTGGCATTGTAGTCGATCAGGCAACCCTTGGCCAGCAGCAGGTCCTAAAACCAGATGATCAGATTTCTTGTATTGTTTCCTTTGTGGAACTCCTGCAGCTGAGTGCTGCCGTAGTTCTAAAACTGGAAAGAAAAAAAAAGACAATTTTACCATTCATTCTTTTTTTTAAAGAACTAGATTAAGAATATTGAAAAAGGGAATTAACTAACTCAGTATTAACCTGAGAGCATGTGAGCTAAAACAAAAAACAACGGCAAACATAATAGGAACGGGCGCCACCCACTGCACACTCTCTTTCCTAGCATTTCGTGAGGAGTTCGCCGGAAAATGGATTACGGTGTAATTAGAAACTCGATTTCGCCGGAGCAAGAGAATAGTTATGTCTGATTTGAAATTGGGGAGTAATCAATCGGATCCGGGCTCCAAATTTGGAATCCGGTAGAACCGATTGAGCTTTGGCTAGATCTTTTAATCTAATAAATGTTTCTTTATTTTTTTCTTTCTTATTTTGCCAAAAATATTTCAGTTTGTTTGGTTTATTTAATCTTAATTGTTTCTAGTTATTTAGAACTTGATAATTAAATATTTTTATTAAAATAAGAAAATAGTAATTCTCTATAGATGTTCTTACATGACTCTCGAGGACGATAAAAACAAGAGAAATAGTTGGCATATATTGTTGAAAAGTTAATCCAAAGTTGTAGTACGAAACCTTAATTGTTTAGTATTTGATATTTGTTAGTTTATTTAATTCATGTTTAAATAAGATTTGTAGTCAGAATTATATAGGAATAGGTTTTCATGTTTCTAGCTGAAATAAGTTTCGTACTATCCATATATACTATATAAAAAGCACGAAAACCCTTAGCGAAATGTCATTCGCCTTTTATATCCTTTAAAAATAGATTTCACATTAGACAAAATTGTAATTTGAGTTGTTTTCCTAATATTTAGGAATTCATAATTAATAAAATTTTATGTATTAAATTTTTTCTTATTTGAACTACTTTAGAAGTCCTAAAATCTAGATTTTAAAAATAAAATAGGATGTTACCTCATATAAAATTTTCTTGTTTGTACTGTCCAGCATAATTGTAATTCATTCCATAATTGTTCGTTATTTGACCCTTTAATTATTATTTAAATATATCCGACCTATTCTTGAAGTTCCAAAACCATACAAATTCTAAATCAAAAGAAACATTGGACGTTCTTGCTTCTGTATAAAGGATTTCATTGGCCTATTCCCATTCTCATCTTTTTTCTTCTTAATTTTTGACAAAACTTCCAAATACTTTTTGTATATCATTCTATTATATACTTTTATTTTATTTGTGTAGATTTGTATTTGTAACGACTCGACCGGTCATTTTGAGTATTATAACCTTGTTCCCCTATATACTGCTCAAGTTAAGCTTTACAGTTATTTTATGACGTACCGGGTTAGTTGGTTCGGGTCCGAAAAGATTTCGGAGTGAAATGCGACACGTAGTCTCTTAATTGAAAACTTAAGTTGGAAAAGTTGACCGGATATTGACTTATGTGTAAACGACCTCGGAATTGAATTATGATGATTCCAATGGCTTTGTATGGTGATTTTGGAATTAGGAGCGTGTCCGAAAAAATTATTTGGAGGTCCGTAGTGAAATTAGGCTTGAAATGGCGAAAGTCGAATTTTTGGGAAGTTTGACCGGGGATTGACTTTTTAATATCGGGGTCGGAATCCAATTCTAAAAATTAAAATATCTCTGTTATGTCATTAATAACTTGTGTGTAAAATTTTAGGTCAATCGGACGTGATTTGATAGGTTTCGGCGTTGTTTGTAAAAATTTGAAATTTTAAAGTTCATTAGGCTTGAATTGGGGTATGATTCGTGGTTTTAGCATTGTTTGAGGTGATTTGAGGGTTCGACTAAGTTCGTATGATGTTTTGGGACTTGATGGTATGTTTGGTTGAGGTCCCGGGATAGTTTCAGATCATTTTTCCTTGTTTTGCAACTGCTGGAACTGGTGTCTGGTATTGTTCTTCGTGAATGCGAAGGGTCTCACGCATTCGCGAAGAAGGATTTTGGGCTGCAGGGATTTACCCATCACGAACGCGTGAAGGAAACGCGAACGCGAAGAAGAGACTGGGGAAGCCTACGCGAACGCGAGTGGGCGGACGCGAATGCAAAGAGGAAAGGGGGCTGGCGCCTGCCTGGCGTTAAGCCTTCGCTAACGCGGCTCGTGCCTCGCGAACGCGAAGGGCAGAGGTAGGAAGGCATCGCGAACACGATAAAGAGGTAGCGAACTCGATGAAGAGGTCGTGAACGTGATGAAGAGGTCGCGAACGCGAAGAAGGAACCTTTGCAGCACATTTTTTGTGCTTCGCGAACGCGAAGCTATGGTCGCGAAAGCGATGAAGGCATTTCTGGGCAGAATTAAAAGTTTCAAAACGGGGATTTTGAGTTCATAACACAAAATCAAATTGAGAGTTCGATAGAAGGCGATTTTTGGAGAGATTCTTGCATGGGTATTTGGAGTAAGTGATTCTTATCCAGTTTTGATTAATTTCTATGATTATACCTTTGAATCCATCATTTAATGAGTGAATTAAGTTGAAAAATTTAGAAAAGCCGTTTGGTTTAATTTGAAGATTTGAGGGTCGAGTTGAGGTTGGATTTTGGTAAAATTGGTATGATTAGACTCGTGGTTGAATGAGCTTTCGGATTTTGTAACTTTTGTCGGGTTCCGAGATGTGGGACCCATTGGCGATATTTGAGCTAAATTTCGGATTTTGTTGGAAAATTAGTATTTTCTTATAAAATTAATTCTAATAAATTTTATTGACTGAATCGAATTATTTGTGGCTAGATTCGAGGCGTTTGGAGGCCAATCCACGAGGCAAACACATTGTAGAATAAATAATTACACGGCTTGAGATAAGTAACAGTTTTAAATTTGATCCTGAGGGTATGAAATCCCGGATTATGTATTATGTGATTGGTTTTGAGGTGACGCACATGCTAGGTGATGGGCGTGTGGGCGTGCACCGTAGGAATTGTGACTTGGTCAAATTCCATGGAACGATGTAGCTGAATTATCTGTTGATATCCGTACATTCTCTATGTGTTAGGAAAAATTGAGCTGAGACTCGCATTAAAAATCATGCTTAGACATATGTTGTTATTATTGGTAATCACTGGGGTCATTTCTGTGGTTGAATTATATGTTCAATTGTAATTTCACACTTAGTCATGTTTATACATTTCATATCATATCTCAGTCTTTGTTGCTATTTATTAAAACATCATATTATCAATTTTGGGCTGATTATCATGATTTCTGAGAGCCCGAAAGACTGGAGAGGTTGATAACTAAGTGAGGCCGAGGGCCTAATTGTGAGGATATTTATGGATCGGGCTGTACGCCGCAGCATGTTTTATTGATTTATGCCATGATTGGCTTGATATAGCGCTTGGGCTGAAGGAGCCCCTCCGGAGTCTGTACACACCCCCAGTGAGCGCATGTACCTACCGAGTGCCGAGTGCCGAGTTATGAGTGACTGTGAAGAATAAGCAACTGTGAGGAAAGAGTGACTGTGAGGTTGGAGTGAATGGGAGGACTGAGTGACGGTTACTCTGAGAGGATGTATTGATTGCGTTATTTGCTGTATTTCAGCTGTCATATATCGCTATTTTCTGTGTCAATCAAATTTTATATGAAATTTCTGTGAAATTTTAAATGTTGAACTTTAAAGCATGCCTACCCTTTTATATTGAAAAGTACTGTATTTGGACTTAGCTGAGAAGCTCGTCACTACTTTCAGTTCCTTATTTATTATTGTTACTTAATGAGTTGACTGTACTCATACTACACCCTGCACTTCGTGTGTAGATCCAGGTGATCCCAGACACAGTGGGTGTTGATTCTTTCACACAGTTGATTTTTTCGAAGATTCAGAGGTAGCTGCTATGTTTCAAAGACCTTGTTTCTCCTTCCATATCCTTTTGTTTATTGTATTTGGTCTCGGATTATTATAGACCGGGTTTTCCAGACTTGTAATGTATAGATGCTCATGTACTCAGTGACACCGAGTTTTGGGAGTGCGTTTATTTCTAATGTTTGTGGGATTTATCCTTAAACTTAATTATTTTGTTTTCAGTATTTAAAATAAATTGTGGGTTATTGATGTTATCGGCTTGCCTAGTGCCGAGATAGGCGCCATCACGACGGGTAAGATTCTAGGCCGTGACAAGTTGGTATCAGAGCCTAGGTTACATAGGTCTCACGAGTCATGAACAGGTTTAGTAGAGTGTTGCGGATCGGTACGAAGACGTCTGTACTTATCTTCAAGAGGCTGCCGAACCCTTAGGAAAATTTCAATTTCTTGTACTCTGTCGTGCGAATTTGTTGATTTTGGAAACTAAATTTCTATTATTCTATTCTCTCACAGATGGTGAGAACACGCACTACCGGATTAGACGGTCAGCCACCAGTGCCACCAGTTAGGGCCATGAGAGGCCGGGGCCGTGGTAGAGGTCGAGGCATGGTAGAGGCCGGGACTGAGGTAGAGGTCGAGGTGTCGTTCGCACAACAGTTGAAGCAGCATTTGTAGTACCACCAGTTGCTCCAGCTCAGGAGCAGATTCCAGATATAGCTCAGCCGACAGGACCAGCTCAGGCACCAGCTGTGCCCATTGAGATTCAAGGCCTTCAGGAGACTTTGGCCCAGATATTGATAGTTTGCACTGGCCTTGCTCAGGTGGTTTCGGCTCAGGCTGCACTTGCCACTTCTCAAGTCGGGGGATCCCTGTTGCCCGTACTCCAGATCAAATAGTGCAGGGACTTCAGATACCGGGGCAATACCAGCCCAGTCAGTTGCAGTTGCTCAAGCCCCGGTAGTCCTCGTTATGGCAGATGATGAGTAGAGGAGACTTGAGAGATTTGGGAGGCTTCGACCTCTATCATTTAGCGGTGCTGAGTCAGAGGATGCTTAGGGATTTCTGGATAAGTGCCAGCAGATGATGTGGACAACTGGTATTTTGGAGACCAGTGGGGTCTCGTTCACTACATTTCAGTTTTCTAGGGCTACCTTCAGATGGTGGGAGGCTTATGATAGGCGCAGGCCGGTTGGTGCAATACCACTTACATGGCAGGAGTTCTCCGTTATCTTTTTGGAGAAGTTCGTGTCGCAGTCTCGCAGAGAGGAGCTGCGCAGATAGTTTGAGCAGTTACGTCAGGATGGTATGTCTGTGATGCAGTACGAGATAAGATTTTCTGAGTTGGCTCATCATGTAGTTTGGTTGGTCCCTACTGATAGGGAGAGGATTAAGAGGTTCATTGATAGCCTCACATATCAGCTACGGTTACTTATGACTCGGGAGAGAGTATCTGGGGCTACTTTTGATAAGGGAGTTGGCATTGCTCGGCAGATAGAGATGGTCCGTAGTTAGGAACGTAGAGTGAGGGAGGCCAAGAGGCCTCATGGTCCAGGTGATTTCAGCGGTGTTCCTTCAGGGGGTCAGTTTTACCGTGGTAGGGGTCGTTCTTACAGACACGCTCAGACGGGTCGTCCACTTCACTGTGGTGCATCATCCAGCCATGGTTCATATAGTTTTCATCAGGGTCAGTCATCTCTCAGTTCCCTTCTAGCCCAGAGTTTGTCCCATGCTTCTTCAGTTCAGGGTTCATTTGCACCGGGTGCTTTTAGCCATTATTTTGGTTCTCGGGGCCTTATTCAGTCAGCACCACCACTAGTACCGGGGAGCTGCTTTGAGTGCAGGGAATTTGGGCATATGTGGAGACAGTGTCCTCGTCGCCCGGGAGGTCCAGTGCAGCAGAGGAGTCAGACTACGATTTCGGCACCAGTTACTTCACCACCCGCCCAGCCATCACGGGGTGGGGGTCAGCCATCTAGGGGTTGCCCAAGAGGGGGAGGCCGATCAAGTGGCGGTCATGCCCGATTCTATGCTTTTCCTGCTAGGCCAGATGTCATTGCCTCTGATGTAGTGATCACAGGTATTGTCCTAGTGTGCCACAGGGAAGCTTCTATATTATTTGACCCTGGTTCTACATATTCGTATGTATCGTCATACTTTACTCATTATCTGGATATGCCCCGTGAGTCCTTAGTTTCACATGCTCGTGTATCTACGGCAGTGGGCGATACTATTACTGTAAACCGTATGTATCGATCATGTGTGGTAACTATTGGGGACTGAAAACTAGAGTTGATCTCTTATTGCTTAGTATGGTTGATTTCGATATAATCCTAGGTATGGATTGGTTGTCCCCATGTCATGCTATTCTAGACTGTCATGCAAAAACCATGACGTTGGCAATGCCGGGGTTGCCAAAGGTCGAATGGAGAGGTTCTCTAGATTATGTTCCCAGCAGGGTAATTTCTTATTTGAAGGTCTAACGTATGGTGGGGAAGGGGTGTTTGTCATATTTGGCCTTTGTGAGAAATGTTGATGCAGATACCCCTAATATTGATTCAGTACTGGTAATGCGAGACTTTCCGGATGTATTTCCTGCAGACCTTCCGGGTATGCCACCCGACAGGGATATTGATTTCGATATTGACTTGGTGTCGGGCACACAACCCATTTCCATTCCTCCATATCGTATGACACCAGCTGAATTGAAAGAATTGAAAGAGCAACTTTAGGAACTCCTTGATAAGGGGTTTATTAGGCATAGTGTGTCATCTTGGGGTGCACCGGTTCTGTTTGTGAAAAAGAAAGATGGTACTCTGCGGATGTGCATCGATTAGAGGCAGTTGAACAAAGTTACAATTAAGAATAAATATCTATTACCGCGTATTGATGACTTATTTGACCAGCTTCAGGGAGCGAGTGTGTTCTCCAAAATTGATTTGAGATCGAGGTATCACCAGTTAAAAATTCAGGATTCGGATATTCTAAAGACTGCATTCAGGACTCGTTATGGTCACTATGAATTTCTTGTGATGTCATTTGGGCTAACCAATGCCCCAGCAATATTTATGCACTTGATGAATATCGTATTCCAGCCATATCTTGACTCATTTGTCGTGGTATTTATTGATGATATCCTGGTGTACTCCCGTAGCCATGAGGAGCATGCACAACACTTGGGTATTGTATTACAGAGACTGAGATCGGAGAAACTATATGCCAAATTCTCTAAGTGTGAGTTCTGGCTTAGTTCAGTGGCATTCTTGGGACACATAGTGTCCAGTGAAGGGATTAAGGTGGATCCGAAGAAAATAGAGGCAACTCAGAGTTGGCCCAGGCCATCTTCAGTTACTGAGATTCGGAGTTTTCTCAGCTTGGATGGTTATTATCATTGCTTTGTGGAGGTTTTCTCGTCTATTGCATTGCCTATGACTAAATTGACCAAGAAAGGTGCTCCGTTCAGGTGGTCGGATGAATGTGAAGATAGCTTTCAGAAGCTCAAGATAGCTTTGACTACAGCTCCAGTATTGGTATTGCCTATAGGTTCAGGGTCTTATACTGTGTATTGTGACGCGTCGCATATTGGTCTCGGCGCAATACTTATTGCTTAAGGATTATGCTATCACCATTCTTTTTCATCTCGGAAAGGCCAATGTGGTGGCCGATACCTTGAGTCGTAAGGCGGAGAGTTTGGGCAGCTTAGCATACTTATCGATAGCAGAGAGGCCTTTAGCCTTGTATGTTCAGGCCTTGGCCAACCAGTTTGTTAGATTGGATATTTTTGAGCCGAATCGAGTTTTGGCTTGTGTGATTTCTCGATCTTCTTTATATGATCGCATCAGAGAGCGCCAGTATGATGATCCCCATATGTTTGTCCTTAAGGACACGGTTCAACACGGTGATGCTAATAAAGTCACTATTGGTGATGACAATGTATTACGGATGCAGTGTAGGCTATGTGTGCCTAATGTAGATGGTTTGCGTGAGTTGATTCTCCAGGAAGCTCACAATTCGTGGTACTCCATTCATCCAGGTGCCGCGAAGATGTATCAGGATTTGAGGCAAACTATTGGTAAAGGCGAATGAAGAAAGATATAGTTAGCTTTGTAGCTTGGTGTTTAAATTGTCAACAGGTGAAGTATGAACATCAGAGACCGTGCAGATTACTTTAGAGACTTGAAATTCCGGAGTGGAAATGGGAGCGTATTACCATGGACTTCGTAGTTGGGCTCCCACGAACTTTGAGGAAGTTTGATGCTGTTTGGGTGATTGTGGATCAGTTGACCAAATCTACGCATTTTATTCCAGTTGGTACTAATTATTCTTTGGAGCGGTTGGCTGAGATTTATATCCGCGAGATTGTTCGCCTACATGGTGTGCCAGTGTCCATCATTTCATATCATGGCATACAGTTTACATCACAGTTTTAGAGAGCAGTGCAGCGAGAATTGGGCACACAGGTTCAGTTGACTACAACATTTCACCCTCATATGGACAGACATGCCGAGCGCACGGACAGGCCGAGCGCACTATTCAGATATTAGAGGATATGTTACGCGCTTGTGTCATTGATTTTGGGGGTTCTTGGGATCAGTTTCTGCCACTTGTGGAGTTTGCTTACAATAACAGCTACCAATCGAGCATTCAAATGGCTCCGTATGAGGCTTTATATGGGATACGGTGTCGGTCTCCGGTGGGTTGGTTTGAGTCGGGTGAGACTAAACTATTGGTAGCTGTTATTGTATGAGACTAAACTGATTTGGTTCAGGATACTTTGGAGAAGGTTAAATTGATTTAGGATCAGCTTCGCACGACACAGTCTAGACAGAAGAGTTATGCCGACCGAAAGGTCTGTGATGTTGCTTACATAGTTGGGGAGAAGGATCTGCTCAAGATTTCACCCATGAAGAGTGTGTTGAGGTTCGGGAAGAAGGGCAAGTTGAGCCCTCGGTATATTGGGCCTTTTGAAATACTTAAGAAGATTGAAGATGTGTCTTATGAACTTGCATTGCCTCCCAGTCTATCAGGTGTTCATCCAGTTTTCCATGTATCCATGCTCCGAAAGTATGTCGGGGATCCGTCTCATATTTTGAATTTCAGTACAGTGCAGCTGGACGGTAAATTGACTTATGATGTGGAGTCGGTGGCTATTTTAGATCGGCAGGTTCGAAAGCTGAGGTCAAAGAACATAGCATCAGTGAAGGTACAATGGAGAGACCAGCCGGTCGGAGAAGCTACTTGGGAGATTGAGCAGGAGATGCGGAGCAAATATCCACACCTATTTGAGACTCCAAGTATGATTCTAAACTCGTTCGAGGATGAACATTTATTTAAGAGGGGAAAAATGTAACGACCCGGCCTGTCATTTTGAGTATTATAACCCTGTTCCCCCATTTACTGCTCAAGTTATGCTTTACAGTTGTTTTATGACTTACCGGGTTAGTTAGTTCGGGTCCGGAAGGATTTCGGAGTGAAATAAGACGCTTAGTCTCTTAATTGAAAACTTAAGTTGGAAAAGTTGACCGAATATTGACTTATGTGTAAACGACCTCGGAATTAAATTCTGATGATTCCAATAGCTCCGTATGGTAATTTTAGAATTGGGAGCGTGCACGAAAAATTATTTGGAGGTCCGTAGTGGAATTAGGCTTGAAATGGTGAAAGTCGAATTTTTGGGAAGTTTGACCGGGAGTTAACTTTTTGATATCGGGGTCGGAATCCAATTCGGAAAATTGGAATACCTCTATTAAGTCATTTATGACTTGTGTGCAAAATTTATGGTCAATCGGGCATGATTTGATAGGTTTCGGCGTTGTTTGTATAAATTTGAAATTTCAAAGTTCATTAGGCTTGAATTTGGGTATGATTCGTGGTTTTATCGTTGTTTGAGGTGATTTGAAGGTCCAACTAAGTTCGTATGATGTTTTGGGACTTGATGGTATGTTTGGTTGAGATCCCGGGGGGCTCGGGTGAGTTGCGTTCGCGAAGAAGGATTTAGGGCTGATGGTATTTACCCATTGCGAACACGTGAAGGAGACGCAAACGCGAAGAAGAGACTGGGGAAGCCTACGCGAACGGGAACGCGAAGAGGAAAGGGGGCTGGGGGCCTGCCTGGCGTTAAGCCTTCGCGAACGCAACTCGTGCCTCGTGAATGCGAAGGGCAGAGGTAGGAAGGCATCGCGAACGCGATGAAGAGGTCGCGAACGCGAAGAAGGAACCTTGGCAGCACATTGTTTGTGCTTCGCGAACGCGATGAAGACATTTCTGGGCAGAATTAAAAGTTCCAAAACGGGGGTTTTGAGTTCATAACACAAAATCAAATTGAGAGTTCGGTAGAAGGCAATTTTTGGAGATATTCTTGCGTGGGTATTTAGGGTAAGTGATTCTTATCCAATTTTGATTAATTTCCATGATTATACCTTTGTATCCATCATTTAATGGGTGAATTAAGTTGTAAAACTTAGAAAACCCTCTTGTTTTAATTTGAAGATTTGAGGGTCGAGTTGAGGTTAGATTTTGGTAAAATTGGTATGGTTAGACTCGGGGTTGAATGTGCTTTCGTATTTTGTAACTTTTGTTGGGTTCCGAGATGTGGCCCCCACGGGCGATTTTTGAGCTAAATTTCGGATTTTGTTGGAAAATTAGTATTTTCTTATGGAATTAATTCCAATAAATTTTATTGACTGAATTGAATTATTTGTGGCTAGATTCGAGGTGTTTGGAGGCCAATCCATGAGGCAAAGACATTGTAGAATAAAGAATTACACGGCTTGAGGTAAGTAACAGTTTTAAATTTGGTCCTGAGGGTATGAAACTCCGTATTATGTGTTATGTGATTGGTTTGAGGTGATGCACATGCTAGGTGACGGGCGTGTGGGCATGCACCGTAGGAATTGTGACTTGGTCAAATTTCATGGAACGGTATAGCTGAATTATCTGTTGATATCTGTACATTCTCTACGTGTTAGGGAAAATTGAGCTGAGACTCGTATTAAAAGTCATGCTTAGACATATATTGTTATTATTGGTACCCACTGGGTCATTTTTGTAGTTGAATTATATGTTCAAATTGTAATTTCTTACTCAGTCATGTTTATTCATTTCATATCATATCTCAGTCTCTGTTGCTATTTATTAAAACATCATATTATCAATTTTGGGCTGATTATCATGATTTCTGAGAGCCCGAGAGACTGGCGAGGTTGATGATTGAGTGAGGCCGAGGGCCTAATTGTGAGGATATTTATGGATCGGGCTACACGCCGTAACATATATTATTGATTTATGCCATGATTGGCTTGATATAGCGCTTGGGATGAAGGAGCTCATCCGAAGTCTGTACACACCCTCAATGAGCGCAAGTACCTACTGAGTGCTGAGTGTGAGTGCCGAGTTATGAGTGACTGTGAGGAATGAGTGATTTTGAGAAAAGAGTGACTGCGAGGTTGGAGTGAATAGGAGGACTGAGTGACTGTTACTCTGAGATGATGCATTGATTGCATTATTTGTTGCATTTCTTCTGTCATATTTCGCTATTTTGGAAATTTCGGAAAAATATTATTTTCTGTGTCAGTCAAATTTGATATGAAATTTTTGTGAAATTTTAAATATTGAACTTGAAAGCATGCCTACCCTTTTATATTGGAAAGTACTGCATTTGGACTTAGCTGAGAAGCTCGTCACTACTTTTAGTTCCTTATTTATTATTGTTACTTATTGAGTTGATTGTACTCATTCTACACCCTGCACTTCATGTGCAGATCTAGGTGATCCCGAACACAGTGGGTGTTGTTTCTTTCACACGATTGATTTTTCCGGAGATTTAGAGGTAGCTGCTATGTTTCGCAGACCTTGTTTCTCCTTTCATATTCTTTTGTTTATTGTATTTTGTCTCGGATTATTATTGACCGGGTTTCCCAGACTTGTAATGTATAGATGCTCATGTACTCAATGACACCGGATTTTGGGAGTGTGTTTATTTCTAATATGTCAAGACCCAAAATCCCATCACAGGCGTCGTGATGACACTTAGTCTCTAAGACTAAGTAAGCCGATTATAATTACAATTCAAGACAATATTTTTTTGAATTCAATACAGGTGCCAAAACTAACAGCAGAAATAATTACAAATAACCTCCCAAGACTGGTAATACTGAGTCCGAACTCTAACTGAATACATGAAGTGATCTCAAGGATCGAATACTCAATAATGTTTGATTAATAATTAACAGTACAATAAAATGGAAAGACTCCAAGGGACTGCGACGACCAAGAAGCTCTACCTTGAATCCTTGCGATCACACTCTAACTCTGTCTGAGTCTGATATCTCCAATACCTGTCTCTGCACAAAAATATGCAAAAGTGTAGTATGAGTATACCACAGTCGGTACCCAGTATGTATCAAGACTAAACTTAGTGGAGTAGTGACGAGGTACAGTCAAGACACTCACTAGTTGAATAACCTGTGCAATATAGTATACAAGATCAATATGAAATAAATAACAATAATGGAAACACTAATCAACTAGTGATATAATAGCAGGGCAACATGAACACCATTAATATTGCTCAACAATTAATAAATACAAGTACAACCAATTAATCTAGTCCTTCAAATATAAATCTTTCGCCTATATGCTTCTCAAATAATAATCTTCAAGATATAATACTTTCCAATAAATATATTTCGAATATACTTCCTTCAAATAAATATCTTTCAAATATAATTCTTTCTAATAAATCTCTTTCAAATATAATTCCTTCAAATAAATATCTTTCAAATATAATTTTTTCAAATAAATCTCTCTCAAATATAATTCCCTCAAATAAATATCTTTTAAATATAATTCTTCAAATAAATATCTTTCGAATAAAAGTCACCCTGTGACACTTCATTTCAAAATCATAAAATACGGGTCTCAACCCACTTTCATATTTCCACGGCACCTTGTGCCAGTTTCTCTATCACAACCGCATGGACAACTCACGTGCCAATATCATCATCATTTAACTACGACACCTTGTGCCCACATTGCATATCACAATTGCACGGACAACTCACGTGCCAATATCATCATTATTTAACCACGGCACCTCGTGCCCACATTTCATATCACAATTGCATGGACAATTCACGTGCCAATATCATCATTCTCACGGCACCTCGAGCCCACATTTCATTTCATAATCCGCCTGGCAATAGCCACATGCTCCCATTTTTAACATAGATCAGACTATTGCACAAGATATAGAAATAAACATAAGAAAAATCACAACATCACATAAAAATTACCAACGCAATAACTCCATATCATCACATATAAATTACCAATGCAATAACTCCATATCATCACATATCATCCCTGACAATAGCCACCCTTATCTCTCCTATAGCCACCCTTATCACTCCTATAATAGCCTCCCTTATCCCTCTGCCCTGACAATATCAATAACCACCCTTATCGCTCCGTATAATAGCCACTCTTATCACTCCGCCCAAACAATATCCCAACATACATAACCATAATGAACTGCCACCCTTATACCCGCATAATATCAACAGTGAAATGCCACCCTTATATCCTCATAATAATAACTCAAATCACACAATAATTTACACGAAATGTTATCACGACAACACAACACAATCAATTCATATCACAATTTGCCCAATGACCACAACCAATTCAAATGATATAGTAAAATCAATAAAGTTCTCAAAAATAGCCCAAGGCTCCATACAACATATATAAAATCTCCAAACAACAACAGAGATGGAAAAGTAACTCAGCATAGGACAACGACTTCTTTAATCCAGATTTTAATAAATATAAATTAATGCCTCATTTTAAACTTATTTAATAAATTTTTTTGCAGATAAGGATTCTATAATGAATTTAATTCCAAAACAAATATCAAATCAACAAGCACACAGAATTCACATAAAAATCCAAGTGACAATAACACCAAATTATCATATAAAATACAATTTCGACAAACAAGGAACGTGGCATGACAATTCAAGGATTGACTAAGTTCCAACAATTTTTCAATTTAATACATAAGGGTGTCTACGAATTTTAACCGATATAATTTGCACATATAAACCAAGTACTTACTCATCACCTTGCGTACACGACTTTCAATCACACAGTTTCCACATAAGACTCAATGCCTAAGGGGTAATTCCCTCACTCAAGGTTAGGCAAGATACTTACCTTTTTGAAGTTAGGCCGATATTCTAAAATTGCCTTCTTGCTTGAATTGACCTCCGAACAGTTCAAATCTATCCAAATTAATTCAATTCAGTCAATACTAATTATAGAAATTAATTCCATATGAAAATACTAATTTCCCAACAAAATCCGAAATTTAACTCAAAAATCGCCCGTGGGGCCCACGTCTCGGAATCTGACGAAACTCACAAAATTTGACAACCCATTCAATTATGAGTCCACCCATACTAATTTTATCAAATTCCGATAACAACTCGACCTCCAAATCTAAACTTTTCGTTCTTGAAACGTTTTGCAAAAATCTTGATTTCTTCTATTTAAATCCGAAATAAATGATGAATATAACCATGAATTTATGAAATATAATCACTTTTGGATATATACCCAAGTTGAAGTCGTGAAGAACTCCTCAAAATCGCCCAAGAACCGTGCTCCAAAAATCCAAAAACGAAATGAAGGAATGATCATTTTTGGTCCTTAAGTTTCTGCCCATCCGTCACTAAAAGTCCATTTTTCGTCACTAAAAGTCTACACCAGAACTTGCTTACACCAACAGTTATTATTTTCACTAAAAAGGCTCTAACTCCGTCATACGAACTCGGAATTCGACAATTCTTGTTCTTATGAGTCACAAATAATAATACAAACCTAGTCGTTCAATCGAAACTCAATATTCAGAGCTCATTTGCTCAATGCGATATCAGTTTTG
This sequence comes from Nicotiana tabacum, assembly GCF_000715075.1. Lineage (NCBI taxonomy): Eukaryota > Viridiplantae > Streptophyta > Magnoliopsida > Solanales > Solanaceae > Nicotiana > Nicotiana tabacum. Next base: position 22,826,316 of record NC_134094.1, on the reverse strand, counting down.
CTCGTTAAACAATTAACTCATGTTTCGCGCTAAAAACCCAATCTCGACTTGATGAAATTAGACCAAACTTTCCAGATCACTCCTATAATTCATTATCAAAATCCCGGAAGTCTCGAAATCAAATTTCTATCTCTAGAACTAAAAATGGACATTATGATGATTACATGCTTATGCTGAAAACATCAAACTCTTCCAAAACTCTTCCCCGATAACCTATAGTGTATCAACCATAACTTTTTGTACTCAACTCCAAATGCTAAACAGTTTAAATTTATGCAAACTAGATATAAAGGACTACAACTTTCATGTTTTGCTCATCGCTCAACTCCTTATAGATTGCGAGATATAAGCTCCCAAAGTTAGCCCTGTGCAGCAGAAATTTCTGGTGATGCACACTGCTATAGCCAAAATCTGCAGTACCAGCTTCAGTCAATCGATAATAACTTTTTGTACAAATGTCCGCATGATGAATAGTTTATTATTCTGGAAACTATAATCAAAGGGCTACAACTTTCATGTTTTGCGAATTTTCAGATTCCTTATAGATTTCAAGATATAAGCTTCCAAAATTAGCTCTGCACATCAGACATTTCGCACATTGCTGTAAAAAAAACCAGCAGTTAAAAAATGATCCGAACCACTCTGAAACTCACCCGAGGCCCTCGGGACCTCCACCCAATACACCAACAAGTCCTAAAACATCATAAAAACTTAGTTGAAACCTCAAATCACATAAAATAACGCCAAAACCACGAATCATACCGCAATTCAAGCTTACGGAAATTAAGAATTTTCAACTTCTATGGGCTGAGTGCCCGACACCAAATCAATACCAAAGTCAATATTCCTGTCAGGCGGCATGCCTGACAGGTCTGTAGGAAACACATCCGGAAAATCACGTACCACAAGAACAAAATCAATGGTAGGATTCTCTGCACTAATATCCCTCACAAACGCCAAATAAGATAGGCAACCCTTCTCAACCATACGCTGAGCCTTCAAATATGAAATTATCCTACTAGGTACATAATCTATAAAACCGCTCCACTCAACCCTCGAAAATCTCGGCATCGCCAACGTCACAGTCTTAGCGTGACAATCTAGAACAACATGACATGGAGATAACCAATCCATGCCCTGGATTCCGACTCTGATATCAAAAAGTCAACTCCCCGGTCAAACTTCCCAAAATTTCAACTTTCGCCATTTCAAGCAAAAGTTCACTACGGCCTTCCAAAAATATTTTCGGACACTCTCCTAAGTTCAAAATTACCATACGGAGCTATTGGAATCATCAAAACTCCATTTCGGGGTCGTTTACACATAATTAACTATCCGGTCAATTTATTCAACTTAAGCTTCCAAAACAAGAATTGTTCTTTCAATTAAATCCTAAATCATCCGAAAACAAAACTTGACCACCCTCGCAAGTCATAATACACATTTCAAAGTTTCTCGAGACCTTAAGCCACCGAACAGAACATAAATTCTTAAAACAACAAGTCAGGTCGTTACATTATGTTTGTGGGATTTACCCTTAAACTTAATTATTATGTTTTCAGTATTTAAAAGAAATTGTGGGTTATTGATGTTGTCGGCTTGCCTAGTACCGAGATATGCGACATCACGACGGGTGAGATTCTGGGTCGTGATAGTATTATAATTGTATGTGTCACGACCCAAAATCTGACATGTCGTGATGACACCTATCTCAATACTAGGCAAGCCGACAACCTAAATAAACGGCAATTTCCATTATGTTTGAAAACATAACATTGAATTTCATAGAAAATCTCACAATTTCTGACATAAAAATACATTCCCAAAATCCGGTGTCACTGAGTACATGAGCATCTAAATGATAATAAAGTCTGACTACTAAAAACACTGTCTGAAAATATAGAATAGTAAAAAATTGAAAGGAAAGAAAGTCAAGGTCTGCGGACGCCAAGCAGCTACCTCGATAATCTCCAACAGATAAAACTCCTAAAAACTAGCAACCGCCGTGTCCGGAGGTACCTGGATCTGCACACGAGGTGCAAGGTGTAGTATGAGTACAACTAACTCAGCAAGTAACAATACTAAATAAAGAGCTGAAGATAGTGACGAGCTTCACAACTAAGTCCAATTATAGTAATTTCCAACATAAGATTTAGGGCATGCTTTCATGTTCAACATTTAACACTCAATAATAATTTCATATCAAGTTTGACTGAAAAAGAAGATAATATCTTTCAGAAATTTCCAACACAGTAATATATGACAATTGTAGTGCAATAAGAATGAAATCATATGCATCCTCTCAGGACCACAGTCACTCATCCATTTCATTCACTCATCACTCGCACTCAGTAGGAACATGCGCTCACTGAGGTGTGTACAGACTCCGGAGGGGCTCCTACAACCCAAGCGCTATAATCCGAACGGACAAGTCACGTGCTGTACGGACAACTCACATGCTATAGTATCGATATCTGGATCCGTACGGACAACTCACGTGTTGTACGGACAACTCACGTGCTATAGTATAATATCCAGATCCGTACGGATAACTCACATGCTGCACGGACAACTCACGTGCTATAGTACAATATCAGGATCCGCACAGATAAATCACGTGCTGCACGGACAAATCACGTGCTATAATATAATATCTCACAATCAGTCCCTCGGCCTCACTCAGTCATAAATCTCTCCAGTCTTTCGGGCTCTCAAAAATCATGAAATCAGCCCAAACAACAATGATATGATGCATCAATAATGAACAGTAGAAACTGAGATAAAATAAATAAGTAAACTGTGATTGAGTACAAAACAACAATTAAGCAGATAGTTTAATAGGTACACGACCTTTGTGGGTCCCTACAGTGCCAACACATAATCTAAACATGATTTGTGGTTCAATTTATCTACTACATGGAGAATGTACAGATAACAACAGATTATTCAACTACACAGTTCCATAGAATTTGACCAAGTCACAATTCCTACGGTGCACGCCCACACGCCTGTCACCTAACATGTGCGTCACCTCGAAACCAATCATATAACACATAATTCGGGGTTTCATACCCTCAGGACCAAATTTAGAACTATTAATTACCTCAAACCATGTAATTCTTTATTCCGCTATGCCCTTGCCACGAGAATTGGTCTCCGAAAGCCTCGTATCTAGTCACAATTAATTCGATTCAGTCAATACAAATTATTGTAATTAATTCATAAGAAAATACTAATTTTCCTTTAAAATCCGAAATTATCTCAAAATCGTCTGTAGGGACCATGTCTCGGAACCCGACAAAAGTTACAAAATATGAACGCCCATTCAACCACGAGTCCAACCATACAAATTTCACCAAATTCTGATATCAACTCGACCATCAAATCTTCAATTAAAGTCTTTGAAGTTTTCTACCATTTTCAACTCAATCTTTACCCATTTGAACTCAACAATATTTCCATAAACCTTATTGATACGTATAAATAATACTCTTACACCTAAGAATCATACTCTTAATCACCCATCTTTATCCAAACTTGAAATTGAAGACTAGGGGTTAGAACCTTACCTCTTGGGTGAAGATCTTGTGATATTTCCTTGTTGGATTTTAAAGCTTGAACAAGATCTTAATGAACAAAGTACTTGAGCTTCTTCCTCTCTCTAGAACACTCTCCCTTCTCTCTAAAAATGTCAGATATTTTTGCTCCAAAATGAGCTTCAAGGGCTATAAATTGAAGTTGGGTCGGGTAAAAAATTAGAAAGAATTGAAGCCCCAACGCAGATTTGTGATCGCATATGTGATCGCATATACGATCGCATAACACATATGCGGTCCGCAAACTGGCCGCATAATTGAAGTTCCAAAACAAGGGTCTCCTGGATAGGTCTGCGGTGATTATGCGGCCCGCATACCTGTTTTGCGATCGCATAATGCATCGCAGAACAGGTCTACGGTCGCAAAATGCACCACAAATTTCCTCAAATCTTGCCTCACATCTGCTTCACACTGCGGCCATTATGCGGTCCGCAGAGTGATTCTGCGACCGCATAGTGGCCCCCAGAAATATCCTCTTCTGTCGAAAATTTTCCTTTACTCCTCAGTGTATTGTTCAACCCAAAAAGTCCGAGCCGCGGCGAGCCTTTGTACTAATTGATCTACCTCGTCACCACAAAACCTTAATTTCCTTAGCAAAAATTCTCCGGGGTCGTGATACATAAGTCAACATTCGGTCAACCTTTTCAACTTAAATTTTAAACCTTGGAACTTGTCACGACACCAAATTTCCTCCGTAGGAGGTCGTGATGGAACCTAGTCTCTAAGACTAGGTAAGCCTATTAATGCGGAATAATAATAGATATCTGAATTAAATAAACTACAATTCAAACAATTACAACTCCCAAAACCCGGTAGAAGGGGACTCCGTAATCTGTGGACACTGGCAGATATACCTTGAAGTCTCCGTACACCGGTAACTCACTATGTCTGAGCTGGTAAGATGTACCTGGATCTGCACAAAAAGATGTGCAGAAGCGTAGTATGAGTACACCACAGCGGTACCCAGTAAGTGCCAAGCCTAACCTCGGTAGAGTAGTGACGAGGTCAGGTCAGGCCCTACTTGAAAAATAAATAATGGCATGGTAAAATATTTAACAATATAATAAGATAAAATGACAATGGAAATGAGTCAAGTAGTATGTCACCCTTTAATTACACCAAATAATGGCAATTAATACCTCGCGAAAATAAAACAAAATTCTTTTCAACTTTAAGAAAATCACAACAATAATCAAAGGCAACTGTGGCAATAAATCAATATCAACAAGGGCACTCCCGAGGTACCGCCTCGTAGTCCCAAATCATAAATAAATTCACAATATCTCATTTCCTTATACCACCGTGGGTGCCTTCATAATTTATTTTAAAGAAAATATTTTTCGCGAAATAGCATCCCGCATTTTAGCCACCCTTATCACACCGCATGACTTCTAGTAGTCTCCCTACTAGCCACGCATATCCATCCACCATTATCTCACCGCATGCGTTTCAATACCAAGACCTTATACCACCGCATGCGTATCAATATCACAATATATCACAATTTGCACCTCAAGTACCCAATATTTCAATTTGCCAAAATAAATCAACAACAATATTTTTCCATAATAAAGAGCTCACGATTCATGCCAAAATAATCCAACAATAATATTTTTCCACAATAAAGAGCTCACGGCTCCATCACAATGAGCAAAAATCTCACAAAATATTCGGGAATAAATAACTCAACAAAATAATATTTTAAAATTTTAATACGTTGCTTCAATACCAAATTTAAAATGTCAAATAATTCATATTAATAATATTTAATTTAAAAAAAATCACCCTTCAAATAATGCACAGAATAAAAGAAACCAAGTTTCAACTAAACAGGTAAAACAATTAGCAGGAAAAGGTTAAGCAAATTTAAAGTATAAACATTTGAATCAATGATGAAGAATATAACAAGGTAAAATTATTTAATTAACATGCAACAATGATCTACACAATTTAAAGACATAATCTTTCACGTTTAGCCCGTGTACACACTCGTCACCTCGTGTACACGACTTTCAACATATTTTGATTTATCACTTCAATACCAATCTTAGGAAATAATTTTCCCCACACAAGGTTAGACAAGTCACTTACCTCGACTTGCTCCAATTTAACCAAGTAGTATGCCTTTTCCTTGATTTTTCGACTCCGATCGACTCGAATCTAGTCATAATTAATTCGACACAGTCAACAAAAATAATAGGATCAATTCTATAAGAAAATACTACATTTTTCCATAAAAATCCGAAAATCTAACCAAGATTGAGTTAAGAACAATTACCCCGATGTTTTCTCCAAAAATCTCCCAAAAATCACCTCAATCCGAGCTCCAAATGGAATTAGAACTTAAACTTTCTGCCTAGGCTTTTTCTTCTATGCGATCGCGGCCAAAGGCACGCAATAGCGAAGAACAAAATAAGGTTGCCCAGAATTAAGCTTATGCGATCGCGGATAACTCCACGCGATCGCGAAACACAGCATTCCTAGACCTACACGATCGTAGACTCATCCACGCGATCGCGAAGGGTTAAGCGCGTGGACCAGGTTCTGCCTCGTTTCCTCTTCGCAAACGCGGTCTTAGCCACGCATTCGCATAACACAACTTGCCAAACCTACGCGATCGCGGACTCGCCCACGCGATCGCATAGCACAAAATTTCAGCTGCCCAATTAACCCTACGCGATCGCATACCTTCTCACGCGATCGCGTAGAAGGAAACCAGAACCTGCATCTGTTAGGCATTCGAAACTCACCTGAGCCCCTCGGGACCTCAATCAAATGTACCAACAAGTCCTAATACATCATACGAACTTAGTCGAGTCTTCAAATCACATCCAACAACACTAAAAACACTAATTACACATAGATTCAAGCCTAATGAACTTTGAAACTTTCAATTTCTATAAACGACGCCGGAACATATCAAATCAAGTCCGATTGAAATCAATTGCTGACATTAATCTTAATTCTAATGAAATCATGTGAAGACCAAGGATTAGCAAGTAAACTATGTTGGAAATCATTAACTTTGAACTAAGATATATTTGTGTCAAACAATAACATATATCTGGAAATAAGAGACCTTGTCAAGCTAATTTATGCAAGATTTATGCTTGTCACGACCCTGGAATTCCCACCGTCGGGACCGTGATGGCGCCTAACAGTTCACTTGCTAGGTACGCCAACGTTAGAAAATCATTAAACCAATCCTTATTTTCATTTAGTAAATAACAATCATTAGCTAAGATGAATTATAGTGTGTGCGGAATAATATAAAAACTGTATTAATTGCTACCACCCGGATCTGGAGTCACAATTCACTACAAGTAATAGTCAGGAAGAAATACAATTGTTTGAATGAATGAAATAGTAAAATAGAAAATATAGACGGGGACTTCAAGGTCTGTGAATGCCGACAGATCTACCTTGAGTCTCCGGATAGCGGTCCAGCAGCTAAAATCTCGATCAACCCGAGCCGATACCAATATCTGCACAGAAAGTGCAGAGTGCAGTATCAGAACAACCGACCCCATGTACTGGTAAATGTCGAGCCTAACCTCGACGAAGTAGTGACAAGACTAAGGCAAGGCACCTACAAATCAACCTGTACAATTTAACAGTGTATATACGAATAATAACAATGAAGAGCTAGACAGGAAATATCAGGATAGGGAAACATGCTGGGGAAATACGAGATAAGGAACTACAACAGAATGATAACTGGCACAACCAATATATTATGAATCAACAGAAATAATGAATACAATAAAGGAAAATGCACGACATCACCCTTCGTGCTTTTACTCTCAATCTCACCATAAAATCAATATAAACTACATGACATCACCCTTCGTGCATTAACTCTCATATCATGGCACGACATCACCCTTCGTGCATTAATACTCACAGTATGGCACTACATCACCCTTCGTGCTTTTACACTCACAATATGGCACGGCATCACCCTTCGTGCATTAACACTTACAATATGGCACGGCATCACCCTTCATGCATTAACACTCACAATATGGCACGACATCACCTTTTGTGCATTAACACTATCCCTTACCATAATGCAATGAATAAATAATAACAGGGAGATAGAATAATAATTACAAGCTTTATCTCAACATTTGATTCCACAATATCAATCTCAACTTCGAAAAATATACTCAATTATCACCAGAAGATTCGAAACATGATAAGAACGATTAATTTAACAACATTAGACTAAACCTGTAGCAATTAGGCATGGGAAAGAGACAATATGAGAAATAAACGGGAGAAAACAGGGAAAAAACAGGTAAATTGGCGGCGCTTAAGTACTCGTCACCTCACATATATGCCGCTCACATGAATTTCACATAACAAATAGTCTGAGGTTCCTAATTCCCTCAAGTCAAAGTTAGACACAACACTTACCTTGCTCCGAAGGCCACTTAATTTTCAATCATAGCTTTTCCTCTAGAATTCACTTCCAAACCACTCGTATCTATTCAAAAATGACTCAATAATATCAAATATTTCTAAAGGAATCAATTACATTGCATAAATTTAGATTTCCCAATTTTTCCTCCAAAAAGTCGAAAATCGACCCCGGGCCTGCTTGGTCAAAACCTGAAGTTCGGACCAAAATCCATTTACCCATTCACCCTCGAGCCCGGATATATAATTGATTTTGGAATACGACCTCAATTTGAGGTCTAAATCCCCAAATTTCCAAAATCCCTAGTTTCTACCCAAAACCTCTAATTCCACCATGAAAACCTTAGATTTTAGGTTGAAATCTTGTAAAATATAGTGAAATATTGAAAGAAAGCAGTTTAGAATCACTTACCTATGATTCGGGCAAGAAATAGTCTTTGGAAAATTGCCTCCTGTGTTTTAAGTTTTTAAAATTTGGGAAATGAATCAAAAATCCCATCCAAAAGTCATTTTGATCCGCTGCATCACAAATGCGAACTCCTCGCATCTCTACTGCCTTTGCAAATGCAAACCACTTGTTCAAAATTGCAAACATTGAACCATCGCAAATGCGACAGAAATCTCGCAAATGCGAGAATCCCTGTCCCAGCCCTTCTTCGCAAAAAATGCGGCCTGTGATGATCGCAATTGCGATCCTGAACTTTGCAAATGCGAAGGTCCCCTTCCAACCTCACTACTCGTAAATGCGAAGCTTCTTCACAAATGCAAGGGTCGCATTTGCGAGCCAGACCTCGCAATTGCGAAGTCTGTAGATCTGAAGCACACCAGCTTTAATTTCTATGTACAATTCACTTTGTAACCTATCCGAAACTCACCCGAGCCCTCGGGGCTCCTAACCAAACATGCATACAAGTCTAAAAACATCATACGAACTTCCTCACGCGATCAAATCACCAAAATAACACCTAGAACTACGAATTTAGCACCAAATCAAATAAAATTCTCAAGAACACTTTAAAATTACTATTTTCACAACTGGACGTCCGAATCATGTCAAACCAACTCCGTTTCTCACCAAATTTCACAGACAAGTCTTAAATATTATAATGCACCTGTACCGTGCTTCGAAACCAAAATACAGACGCCGGAACCAAAATACGGACCCGGTACTAACAATGCCAAACATCAATCAATTCTTAAAAACATTAGATTTTCAGACTTTTAAATTTCATCAATAATTCATAACTCGGGCTAGTGACCTCCAAATTCGATTCCGGGTATACACCCAGGTCCCATAATTCGATACGGACCAACCGGGACCATCAAAATATGGATGCGGGCCCGTTTACCAAAAATGTTGACCGAAGTCAACTAAAATCAACTTTTAAGGCAAAAATTCTTAGTTTCTTCAATTTTCAACATAAAATCTTTCCGGAAACACGCCCGGACTACGCACGCAAATCGAGAAGAGTAAAAATGAGATTTTTAAGGCTTAAGAGCGTAAAATCGAGTTCTAAAATATAAGATGACCTTTTGGGTCATCACATTCTCCACCTCTAAAACAATCGTTCGTCCTCGAACGAACATAGAAAAATACCTAAGCTGGTGAAAAGGTGGGGATATCTATTTCGCATATCGGACTCGGATTCCCAAGTAGCTGCCTTAATAGACTGACCTCTCCACTACACTCGAACTGAAGGGTAACTCTTTGATCTCAACTGGCAAACTTGCCGGGCTAGAATAGCCACCGGCTCCTCCTCGTAAGTCAAATCCTTGTCCAACTGGATAGAGCTGAAATCTAACACATGGGACGGATCACTGTGATACTTTTGAAGCATGGACACATGGAACACCAGATGAACTGATGATAACCCCGGTGGCAATGCAAGCCTATAAGCCACCTCTCCTACCCTCTCTAGAATCTCAAAAGGTCTGATATACCTAGGGCTCAGCTTGCCCTTCTTTTCGAACCTCATTACACCCTTCATGGGTGATACCTGAAGCAACACTCGCTCCCCGACCATGAATGCAACATCACAAACTCTACGATCGGCATAACTCTTCTGCCTGAACTGAGCTGTGCAAAGTCGATCCTGAATAATCTTGACCTTATCCAAGGCATCATGTACTAAGTCTATGCCCAACAACCGAGCCTCTCCCGGCTCGAACCACCCAACTGGCGACCGACACCGCCTACCATATAATGCCTCATAGTGAGCCATTTGAATGCTCGACTGGTAGCTGTTGTTGTAGGAAAACTCTACAAGGGGAAAGAACTGATCCCACGACCCTCCGAAGTCTATAACACATGCGCGGAGTATATCCTCCAAGATTTGAATAGTGCGCTCGGACTGCCCGTCCGTCTGAGGATGGAATTATGTGCTTAACTCAACCCGCGTACCCAACTCACGCTGTACTGCCCTCCAGAAGTGCGAGGTGAACTGCGTACCTCGATCAGAAATGATAGACACAGGAACACCGTGAGACAGACGATATCACGAATGTAAATCTCTGCCAACCGCTCCGAAGATTAGGTAACTGCCACAAGAATGAAGTGCGCTAACTTGGTCAGCCTGTCCACAATGACCCAAACTGCATCGAACTTCCTCTAAGTTCGTGGGAGTCCAACAACAAAATCCATAGTGATACGCTCCCACTTCCACTCAAGAATCTCTAACCTCTGAAGTAAACCACCAGGTCTCTGATGCTCACACTTTACCTGCTGGCAATTTAGGCACCGATCTACATATGAAACTATGTCTTTCTTCATCCTCCTCCACCAATAATCCTACCTCAAGTCCTGATACATCTTGGCGGTGCCCGGATGGATAGAATACCGGGAACTGTAGGCCTTCTCAAGAATCAACTCACGAAGTCCATCCACATTAGGCACACTAATACGACCTTGCATCCTCAAAACTCTGTCATCTCCAACAGTAACCTGCTTGGCACCACCGTGCCGCACTGTGTCTCTAAGGACAAGAAAATGAGGATCGTCATACTGCCTATCTCCGATACGCTCAAACAAAGAAGACTCGAAAAACTGTACAAGCTAGAACACGACTGGGCTTAGAAACATCCAACCTTATGAACTGATTGGCCAAGGCCTTAACATCCAATGCAAGCGGTATCTCACCATTGGGAATATATGCAAGGCTACCTATACTAGTTGACTTCTAACTCAAAGCGTCGGCCACCACATTGGCCTTCTCGAGATGATACAAGATGGTGATATCATAATCTTTCAATAGTTCTAACCACCTCTTCTGCCTAAAATTGAGCTCCTTCTGTTTGAACAGATACTGCAAGCTTCGCTGATCCGTGAATACCTCCCATGGCACGCCATAAAGATAGTGCCTCCAAATCTTCAGCGCGTGAACAATGGTTGCTAGCTCTAGATCATGAACAAGGTAATTCTTCCCGTGAACCTTCAACTGCTGGGAGCATATGCAATAACCTTGCCACCTTGTATCAATACCGCACCCAGACCAATACGAGATGCTTCACAATATACTGTATAAGATCCTGAACCTATGGGTAACACCAATACCGGTGCCATAGTCAAAGCTGTCTTGAGCTTCTAAAAGCTCGCCTCACACTCGTCTGACCACCTGAACGGGGCACCCTTCTGGGTTAACCTGGTCAACGGGGTTGCTATAGATGAAAACGCTTCCACAAACCAACAGTAATAACCTGCCAATCCCAAGAAACTACGGATCTCTGTAGCTGATGTGGGTCTAGGCTAGTTCTGAACTACCTCAATCTTCCTAGGATCTACCTGAATACCTTGTACTGATACAACGTGACCCAAGAAAGCAACTGAACTCAACAAAAACTCGCATTTTGAGAACTTAGTATATAATTGGCTTTCTCTCAGAGTCTGAAGAATGATCTGAAAGTACTGCTCATGCTCCTCTCGGTTGTGGAAGTAGAACAAGAAATCATCAATAAACACAATCACAAAGGAATCCAAGTAGGGCTTGAACACCTGGTTCATCAAATCCATGAATGCTGCTGGCATTTGTCAGCCCAAATGACATCACTAGAAACTCATAATGTCCATATCGAGTCCGAAAAGTTGTCTTAGGGACATCGGATGCCCTAATCCTCAACTGATGGTAGCCATATCTCAAATCAATCTTCGGAAACACCTGGGCACCCTGAAGCTGATCAAATAAATCATCAATCCTCGGCAATGAATACTTGTTATTGATGGTGACTTTGTTCAACTGCCGATAATCTATACACATTCTCATCGATCCATCTTTCTTCTTCACAAACAACATAGGTGCACCCCAGGGCGAGAATCTAGGTCTAATGAAGCCCTTATCAAGCACAACTTGCAATTGTTCCTTCAATTCTTTCAACTTTGTATAGCGGAATAGAAATAGGCTGAGTGCCCAAAGCTAATTCAATGCAGAAATCAATATCCCTGTCGGCTGGCATCCCCGATAGGTTTGCAGGAAACACCTCTGGAAACTCACGAACAACCAGCACTGAATCCATGGAAGGAACCTCCGCACTTGAGTCGCAGACATAAGCCAAATATGCTAGACACCCCTTCTCGACCATATGCCGAGCCTTCACATAAGAGATAACCCTGCTGGTAGAATGACCAAAAGTCTTTCTCTACTCTAATCGAGTCAACCCCTGCAAGGCTAAGGTCACCGTCTTGGTGTGACAATCTAATATAGCATGATAAGGTGACAGCTAATCCATACCTAGTATGACATCAAAATCAACCATATCGAGAAGTAGAAGATATATACGAGTCTCAAGACTCCCAATGGTGACCACACACGAATCATAAACACAATCTACAATAATAGCTTCTCCCACTGGTGTAGACACGTACACAGGGGCTCACAAAGAATCACGGGGCACAACCAAATGTGAAGCAAAATAGGATGACACATAGGAGTAAGTAGATCCCAGATCAAATAGAACTGAAGCATCTCTACTGCATACTGAAACGGTACCTATGATAACAGCGTCAGATGACTCAGCCTCAGGCTTGGATGGGAAAGCATAACACCGAGGTTGGGCCCTACCACCCTAAACTACGTCCCTGGGACGGTCTCTAACTCTAATGGCCTGACCTCCACCTCTAACAGTCTGGCCTCTACCTCTGGCTGCCTGAACCCTACCTCTGGCTGGCCGAGCAGGTGGTGCAGCAACTGGTGCAGGAACCATGGAACGAGAACTCTGATATTGTGAGATGCCCGTTGCCCGAGGGAAAAATCTAGCAAAGTGCCTCGGATCACCACAAGTATAACATAACCTCGGTTACTATGACTGCTGACCTTGAAACTGACACTGTCGACCTAAGTAACTACCCTGATAACTCTGGAGTGGAGGTGCACTAATAGGAGCTGGTGGTGCACTGTAAGCTAGCTGGTCGGAATAAAGCATTTGAGGACCACGACCACCTGAGGCACCATGGGATGCCTGGAGTGCTGAATAAAATGGCTTGGGAGGATGGCCTCTACCAAAAGTACCCCTGCCTCTAGATGAGGCACCGCTGAACTCACTGTAGTAACGAGGTCATTTGTCAAACCCCTAACCTCCCTGAGCAAGAACCATCTCGACTCGTCTGGCAACATTAGCAGCCGCCTGAAAAGAAATTTCACTCCTAGTCTCCTTAGCCATCTGCAATCTGATAGGCTGAGTAATTCCATCAATAAACCTCCTCACCCTCTCTCTCTCGGTCGGTGGGAATCAAAAGAATAGCATGACGGGCCAAGTCCACAAAACTGGTCTCATACTGAGTAATAGTCATACTGCCCTGCTGGATACGCTCAAACTGACGGCGATGCTCCTCTCTCAATGTGACAGGCAGAAACTTCTCTATGAAGAGCTGAGAGAACTGGTCCCAAGTAAGAGCAGGAAACCCAGCTGGTCAGGTCAACAAATAATCTCTCCACCATTTTTTGGTGGAACCAGTCGTCTGAAATGCAGCAAAATCGACCCCATTGGTCTCCACTATACCCATGTTCCGTAGAACCTCGTGACAGCTGTCAAGATACTCTTGGGGATCCTCTGAAGGAGCACTATTGAAGTGAACTCGGAAGAGCTTGGTAAACCTGTCCAACCTCCATAAAGCCTCAGAAGACATAGCTGACCCGTCACCAGTCTGTGGCGCAACAACCGGCTGAACTACTCCGACTGGATGAGCTGCTGGAACCTGATACTCTGGAGCTATCTGCTCCGGAGTGGGAGTAGTGGGAGTCTGGGCTGCTCCCCCAGCCTGAGAGATGGCTGGTGCCATAGGAAATGCGCCAGTCTGGGCCACACTCTCCATAAGGCCCACCAAACGGACCAAAGCATCCTGAAGTACTGGGGTGGCAATGAACCCCTCCGGAATCTGAGCTGGCCCGAAAAGAACAGTCTGGGCTGGAACCTCCTTGTCAAACTCTATCTGAGGCTCCATAGCTGGAGCTGCTGCTCGGTCTTTGGGCTGAGCCTTTCCCCTACCTCGACCTCTGGCACGACCTCAACCTCTACCCCGCGTAAGAGCTGCCACGGAGGCTCTGGCTGCTGCTCAACTGAGGAAGCGGTACATGTTCTCGCCATCTGCGAGAGAATAAGAGTAGAAGAGTTCAATCAGTATTGAGAAAACAACATCGCACGACAAAGGAGAATATAAGTGAAATTTGTTCCTAAACTTCATAACCTGTGGAAGATAAGCACAGACGTCTCCGTACCGATCCTCTAGACTCTACTAAGCTTGCTCGTGAATCGTGAGACCTAGACAATCTAGTGCTCTGATACCAACTTTTCACGACCCGAAATTCCCACCGTCGGGACCGTGATGACGCCTAACAGTTCACTTGCTAGGCAAGCCAATGTTAGAGAATCATTAAACCAATCCTTATTTCCATTCAGTAAATAACAATAATTATCTAAGATGAAATATAGTGTGTGCGGAATAATATAAAAGCTGTATTAATTACTACCACCCAGATATGGAGTCACAATTCACTATAAGTAATAGTCTAGAAGAAATACAACTGTTTGAATGAAAGAAATAGTAAAACAGAAAAGATAGACGGGGATTTCAAGGTCTGAACACCGCCAAATCTACCTTGAATCTTCGGATAGCAGTCCAGCAGCTAAAATCTCGATCAACCCGAGCCGGTACCAAAATTTGCACAGAAAGTACAGAGTGCAGTATCAGTACAACCGACCCCATGTACTGGTAAGTATCGAGCCTAACCTCAACGAAGTAGTGACGAGGCTAAGGCAAGGCACCTACAAATCAACCTTTACAATTTAACAGTGTATATATGAATAACAATAATGAAGAGCTAGATAGGAAATATCGGGAGGGGGAAATATGCTGGGGAAATACGAGATAAGGAACTACAACAGAATGATAACTGGCACAACAAATATACTATGAATCAACAGAAACAACGAATACAGTAAAGGAAAAATACACGGCATCACCCTTCGTGCTTTTACTCTCAATCTCACCATAAAATCAATATAAACGACACAACATCACCCTTCATGAATTAACTCTCATATCATGCCACGGCATCACCCTTCGTGCATTAACACTCACAGTATGGCACGACATCACCCTTCATGCTTTTACACTCACAATATGGCACGACATCACCCTTCGTGCATTAACACTCACAATAAGGCACGACATCACCCTTGGAAGGGATTATGGAATTTTGGAAAGAAATGGAAAAATAATCTACTTTCATTAAGTGATTTATTAGATAATCGAAAACAGAGGATCTTGAATACTATTCGAAATTCAGAAGAACTGCGTGGAGGGGCTATTGAACAACTCAAAAAACCTCGTTCTCACTTATGGAAAGTCGAAACCGAAGTCGAGCAGTTTCGAGTGAATGGATACTCCGAAATAGAACGAGAAAAGTTGAATTTTATTAATTCAACTTATAAGACTTTGGAACAATTAGAAAATTACATGAGAATGTTATAGCGCTGTAAAATAAGGACATTCTGACCGACCCGATTGGCTCTCGTTCTGGTTTGGCGAAAAGGTGAAAAACACTAAATCTTTCTTCCTGGTTGGTGTATGGTGGAGGTTGGTTGAAGATGATGTTACGCAGCATTCAAAACCAGTCTTGAAGTGAATGAATTAGAAAGAAGAAGAATATGATTAGAAATTATCAATTTGTTTCGGTAATCATTACATTAACACTCTCCCTTACCATAATGCAATGACTAAATAACAACAGGGAGATAGAATAACAAGTACAAGATTTACCTCAACATTTGATTCCACAATATCAATCTCAACTTCGAAATAAATACTCAATTATCACCAGAAGATCCGTTAACATAATAAGAACGATTAATTTAACAACATTAGACTAAACCTGTAGTAATTAGGCATGGGAAAGAGACAATATGAGGAAAAAACGGGAGAAAACAGGGAAAAACAGGTAAATTGGAAGTACATAAGTACTCGTCACCTCACATATATGCCGCTCACATGAATTTCACATAACAAATAGTCTGAGGTCCTTAATTCCCTCAAGTTAAAGTTAGACACAATACTTACCTTGCTCCGAATGCCACTTAATTCTCAATCACAACTTTTCCTCTAGAATTCACCTCCAAACCACTCGTATTTATTCAAAAATGACTCAATAATATCAAATATTGCTAAAGAAATCAATTATATTGCATAAATTTAGATTTCCCAAATTTTCCTCCAAAAAGTCGAAAATCGACCCCGGGACCGCTTGGTCAAAACCCGAGGTTCGTACCAAAATCCATTTACCCATTCACCCCCAAGCCCGGATATATAATTGGTTTTGGAATCCGACCTTAATTTGAGGTCTAAATCCCCAAATTTCCGAAATCCCTAGTTTTTACCCAAAACCCCTAATTCTACCATAAAAACGTTAGATTTTAGGTTGAAATCTTGTAAAATATAGTTAAAGATTGAAAGAAACCAGTTTAGAATCACTTACCTATGATTTGGGGAAGAAATGGTCTTTGAAAAATCGCCTCTTGTGTTTTAGGTTTTGAAAATTTGGGAAAAAATCCGGTCCAAAAGTCAATTTGATCAGCTGCAGATGTCGCATTTGCGACCTGAGCTTCGCAAATGCAAAGCCCGCAAATGCGAGAAAAATATCGCAAATGCGAACTCCTCGCATCTCTGCTGCCTTTGTAAATGCGAACCATTTGTTCGCAATTGCGAACATTGAACCATCGCAAATGCGACAGAAATCTCGCAAATGCGAGAATCCCAATCCCAGCCCATCTTCGCAAATGCGAACAATCGTTCACAAATGCGGCCTATGATGATCGTAATTGCGATCCTGAACTTCACAAATGCGAAGGTCCACTTCCAACCCCACTGCTCGTAAATGCGAAGCTTCTTCGCAAATGCGAGGCTCCCATTTGCGAGCCAGACCTCGCAAATGCGAAGTCTGCAAACCTGAAACACGCCAGCTATGATTTCTATGTTCAATTCACTCTGTAGCCTATCCGAAACTCACCCGAGCCCTCGGGGATCCAAACCAAACATGCACACAAGTCTAAAAATATCATATGAACTTGCTCGCGCGATCAAATTGCCAAAATAACACCTAGAAATATGAATTTATCACCAAATCAAATGAAATTCTCAAGAACACTTTAAATTTACTATTTTCACAACTGGAAGTCCGAATCACGTCAAACCAACTCTGTTTCTTACCAAATTTCACAGACAAGTCTTAAATATTATAATGAACATGTACCAGGATCCGGAACCAAAATACGGATCCGGTACTAACAATGCCAAACATCAATCAATTCTTAAAAACATTAGATTTTCAAACTTTTAATTTTCATCAAGAATTCATAACTCGAGCTAGGGACCTCCGAATTCGATTCCGGGCATACGCTCAGGTCCCATAATTCGATACGGACCCACCGAGACCGTCAAAATACGGATCTAGGCCCGTTTACCAAAATTATTGACCGAACTCAACTAAAATCAACTTTTGAGGCAAAAATTCTTATTTTCTTCAATTTTCAACATAAAATCTTTTCGGAAACACGCCCGGACTGCGCACGTAAATTGAGGAGTGTGAAAATGAGATTTTTAAGGCTCTAGAATGCAAAATCAAGTTCTAAAACATAAGATGACCTTTTGGGTCATCACAATGCTGCAGTTCTTTTGAGCATTAAGCATTTTCTCAGCAACTTTGTATTCAAATTCAAAAACATGAGTAACCATGTAGTTAATTGCATATCACCATGCACTTTTTATCTTTATAGGATTTTGATTTAAAATATGCAAATAGCTCCAGCTTTCATACCAAAAATTGCTTATATACTGGGATCTTGAGATTTCCTATATTAGTGGTAAGGAAATTAAATGCACATGAAAACACAAGAATTCCTACCTAAAAAAGCTCCAACGCAAACGTGCGCTATATATTATACTATATAGTATTATTTATTATGTTAGAATTGTAGGAATACATACACAAAATTGAATATATATATATATTCATTCTTCTTATATACAATTCTTTTATCAATAGACGGGCTTACACGTGCAACGCACAGCGAAATATCGTTCGTCTTTTTTAACCTTTTAAAATAGAGTTCACACTAGACAAAATAGTTATTTAATTATTATTCTAGCTAATATTTAGGAATTTAAAATTAAATAAAATTTATTATTTATTATACCTTTCCTTATTTGAATTAAGTAAGAGGCCCTTGTATTTATGACTTTAGAATTATTAAAGGTTTATCTTATATGAATTTAAAATTAAAGTATAATTAAATAACACAAAATATTTATATGTTTTACCTTATATATGAAATTTATACAGTTGAATGTTTTTTATTTTAAAAAAATTGTATAATAATGCTAAATTTTAGGTGAACAATTATGATGTAAACAAAACAAAATAAAGAAAAAAATTAAAGAAAGAGGAAGTAGTTTGCTTTGTCCTTTATTCAAAACAATATTTAACCTATAAATGCTATGAGTATTCTATGTGAGATTGATCCATTGGCTATTGATTTTATTCTTCGATCAATAATCTGCTTAGATATAAATATAAATATAGATTTTAAAATATTATTAGAAAAAATAATTACAAAAATATTTAATAATAGCAAGAGAAAGAGAGAGAGAGACAAAAGTGGTTGACAAATATCATTTACTAACGCTACGACAAATATAAAGTGCAAAAGTTTGATTTTTTTATCATTTGACAAAACAATTTTTGTGGATAAAGATATAGTTATAATTAAATATTTATTATATGCTATGAGCTAATATTAATAATTTAAATCCTCAAAAAATAAATTATTTATATTAGTGATTAAAAAAGATAATTAAGTATTTTAATTGACCTTTTCCCCCAGATTTGAACTAACTAACTAGAAAAATAATCCAATTTTATTCCTTTCCAAATTCATCATATACGTAAATTATTTGTCAAGTTTACACAAATCTGAGAGGACATAAATTATTTTTCAGAAAAATACCATCGACGATAAAATAAATTAGAATATAAAAAAATAATTAATTATAGTATTAAGAATTAAATTGGTTAAATGCAAACTTAAGAAAATAAGGATGAAATAGTAGAAATGTGATGATCCAAAATATCATCTTTAAATTTAATTAGTAATTCTGTATTCTAAGACCTCGAAAATCACTATTTATCATTCCTCGACTTGCGTGCGCAGTCCGTAAAATTTTTCGGAAAGTTTTTATGTGAAATGGATTAAAATGTGAAATATAGCCTTAAAACTAAACTGAGTTGACTTTGGTCAACATTTTGAGCAAACGGAACCAGATCAGTATTTTAACAGTTTTGGTAGCTCCGTATCGTGATTCGGGACTTGGGCGTATGTCCGAAATTTAATTTGGAGGTCCCTACCTCAAGTTATGACCATTTAACGAAAACTAGTAATTTAAAGGCTAAAGATTTCGAAGTTTGACCACCTTTTTGATATTAGAGCCGGAATCCGATTCTGGAAATTTGAATAGCTCCGTTATGTCATTTATGACTTGTGTGCCAAATTTGAAGTCATTCTCGATTCATTTAATATGTTTTGGCACAAGATTTGTAAATTGAAAAGTTTAAAACTCAAAGTCCGAATCGAGGTGTGAATTACAATTTCGATGTTATTTGGTGTGATTTGAGACCCTGAGTAAGTCCGTATTATGTTACAGGACTTGTTGGGATATTTGGATAAGGTCCCGAGGGGTTCGGGTGAGTTTCGGATGAAATTCAGATTGTTTAGAGCATGTTGAAAGCAGCAGGTTCTTGGCAGAACCTGGTGTAATCGCACCTGCAAAATGGTGATCGCAGGTGCGCAGCCGCATCTGCGAGAAGCTAGTCACTTATGTGACCCGGGCACTGGCCAGTTGCATCGCTTCTGCGAAGAAATGGGGCGCAAATGCGCGACCGCTTCTGCAAAGGCTGAAGCGCTTCTGCGGAAGAGACCGCTTCTGCGGTCGTTTGGTCGTTTCTGCGACGTCGTAAGTGCGGCATTGATGTCCGCAGATGCGAAATTTCACCTGGAAGCCTCACTTCGCAAATGCAAGATTTTTCTTGCAAATACGAGCTCACAGATGCGAAAATATATCCGCAAATGCGAAAATGCTGGACATAATGCTTAAAAATTAGAAGTTGGCTATTTTTACTCATTTTTGAGTTTTGAGTCTCGGATTTTGGCGATTCCAAAGCGATTTTTCACGACTTTGAATTGGATAAGTGTTCTATAACCAAAAGTGATTATATTTCATAAATCCATGTCTATATTCATCATTTATTTCGGATTTAGATGGAAGAAATTGGAATTTTTATAAAATTTTTCAAAAACGAAAAATAAATTAGATTTGAAGGTCCATTTGACAACGGAATTGGATAATTTTTGTGTGGTTGGACTCGTCTCGGAATGGGAATTCGAATTTCATAAGTGTTTTCGAGATTTGAGACGTGGTTCCCACTATCAAATATTTAAATGAATTTCATACTTTTATCTGGAAAATTAGTAAATTCATATGGAATTAAATCCTACAATTTGTATTGAATATATTGAATTGCTTATGACCAGATTTGAGGATTTCGGACACTAATTCGTGAGGCAAAGGTATATTGGAAACTTGAAATTTGATTTCGAAGTGAAGTAAGTGTCGTGGTTAACCTTGACTTAAGGGAATAGAACCCTTAAATTATTTGTTATGTGAAATGCATGTGAACGACGTATAGGCGAGGTGACAAGTGTCTATACGTCATCAAATTAATTGTTTGCCTACTTACTTAAAAAATCATAAATTATTTTAAATCATGAATTAATTGTTATAATAATTGTTTCTCTCCTATTCTTTGTCAAATATTAATCCTTGAATTCTTGCATTAATTATTACATGCTATTTGAATTATGTGTCTTAATTGTTATTTAATATTTAGCATATTAAACTGCCTATTTTCTCCCTAATTTCCATAATAATTTGCTATTTATCATTGTTTGTTTCATAATTAAATCATAATTATTGTATGCTTGTTGTCTTATAATTTTATATTAATTGTTGCATTTATTGGGGAAATTTCTTCTATAAGAATTGGTAAATGGATATATTGGAGGATCGGGTTGCACGCCGCAATAGACTTATTGAAAGTCAATATTTGGGGCATCGGATTGCACGCCGCAATAGACTTATTTAAAAGTCAATATATATACTTGATTAAATAATCATATGAGAGGATTGAAAATGAATATATTGTGAGAGCGGGTTGCACGCTGCAACAAAATTGAATGTGAATATATTGTGAGAGCGGGTTCCACGCTGCAACGAAAATTGATGGAAATGATAATTGGTTATGACTGCTGAGTTGGCTTCAATTATTATAAATGAGTTACCTGATTTATTTCTATTATTTGTTGTTGTTACTAATATTGCATACATGTTAATGTAAGTTACCCGCCTTAGCCTCGCCACTACCTCGTCGAGGTTAGGCTCAGCACTTACCAGTACATGGGGTCAGTTGTACTGATACTACACTCTGCACTTCTTGTGTAGATTTCGGAGTTGGTCCCAGCGGTGTACCATAGACTTGCTCGGATTTTAGCTACTCAGAGGAGACTTGAGGTAGAACTGCACAGCGTCCGCAATTCTGAAGTCCCCATCTATCTTATTTTAGCTGTGTATTTGCTTTCAGACAGCTTTATTTTATTCAGACCTTTATTTGTATTATTCTAGAAGCTCGTGCACTTGTGACACCAATTCTGGGATGGTATTTAGACACCGTTATTTGTATAGATTATTCACTATTTTCAGACCTTACTTCCGCAATTGTTCTTTATTATTAATAAATTTAAAAATTATTTAAAAATGGATATTATTATTCTAACATTGTCTTTCCTAGCAAGTGAAATGTTAGGCGCCATCACGGTCCGAAGGTGAGAATTTTGGATCGTGACAGTTGGTATCAGAGCACTAGATTACATAGGTCTCACGAGTCACGAGCAAGCTTTGTAGAGTCTGAAGGATCGGTACGAAGGCATCTGTACTTATCTCTCAGAGGATATGAAGTTTAGGAACAATATCACTTCTTTCTTATTCCGTCGTGAAATTTTATTCTATCATCGATGATTGAACCATTCTACTCTTATTCTCTCGCAGATGGTGAGAACATGTAATACCTCTACCGATGGACAGGGACCAGAACCCCCGGTGGCAACTATGGCCAGGGGTAGAGGTCGAGGCCAAGGTCGTGCTAGAGGCCGAGGTAGAGCTCAGTCCAGAGCTCGAGTAACTGCACCTGTTGTAGAACCTCAGGTGGACCTTCAGGAGAAGGTTCTAGTTCAAAATGTACCAGTTGCACCAGTTTAGGTCTCGGAGGGATTCATAGCCACTCTAGTACTTCAGGACGCTCTAGTCCGTTTGGTGAGTCTTATTGTCACGACCCAAAATCCAAAAAGGCCGTGATGGCGCCGGACACCACTGTCAGGCTAGCCAACCATAATCAATTAACTTAATTACCCATTTTAGTATTTTTGAAATAAAAATTTTCTTTAATAAAACTGTAGAGATAAAATTCATAGAGTAAATGATAAATATTTTTACAGCTAAATTTCTAAACAATTCACAACCATTCCCAAAATCCGGTGTCACAAGTGCATGAGCATTTACTAGGGAATTAAAAATAAAATACAACATCTATCTAGAATACCAATTAGACAGGAAGAATATAGTAACTCTGAAGGAGACTCTGTTAGCTGCGGATCGTAATATAGAATGCAGCTCACCTATGTCCCCACAATTATTAACCACACCTCTGCGCCCACAAGGCTGCTATACATATATGTACCTGCACAATAAAATGTGCAGCAAGTGCAGTATGAGTACGAAAATAACGTGTACCCAGTAAGTATCAAGTCTAATCTCAAAGTGGTAGAGACGAGATAGCCGACATTGACACTCACTATGGGTCAATAATAATAATTGAAATAAAACTAGAATATTTAAATCAGCATGATTCACAGAATATAACAATAATTTATTTAACCAGCAGAAATAATTAAATTTCTTCAAAATGCAACAATTCTCAATTTCTTCAAAATGCAACAATTCTCAATATATATATTAAATCCTTCAATTTCAATAAAAATTCCAATTTATCAAATAGCTTTACAAGCTGCAATTCAATTTCAATGAATTTCCAATTTATCAAATAGCTTTACAAGCTGCAATAAACTGTCAAAGTATCGTGTAATTATTATTATTATTAAGTACGATTTCTGCCGAGGTCGTACGACCCGATCCAGAGTGTCGTGTATACTGCCGCGGGACGTGTGACACGATCCATAGATGCATCTATCCTGCCGAGGCGTTCGGCCCGCTCCATAAGAAAGGATGACATTTTCTTATGTACCTCCGGAAGGAGAGTATTTATTATGAGATAAATTCGGGAGGAGAACAATTCTTTTAACAATTAATTGATTTAAAAAGAAAATCAAGCATATGAGGTTTTCATCCTTTAATATAATTGATTTAAACAGAAAATCAAGCATATGAAATTTCCATACTTTAATATCTTTATCTTACAATTCACAATATATTCATATATATATCAATTAATATTAATTAATCAAGGAATATAATTTACACAAGTAATTCATGCTTTGAGTCCTAAACTACCCGGACTTTAGCATTTATAGTAGCTACGCACGGACTCTCGTCACCTCGTGCGTACGTAGCCCCCGCAATTAGCAACAATTATTCAATTTAATCCCTATGGGGTAATTTCCCCCTCACAAGATTAGACAAGAGACTTACCTCGTCTCAAAGTCCACTTTCCAATTATCGTGTCGCGTAAAATTTTCGATTCGATGCCGAAAAATCCGAAACTATCCAAAAGTTATATAAAATAATTAATACACGTTCAAAAATTCAAAATTTATATATTAAATAAATTATCCTATCCAAAATGGTAAAATTCCTAAAATTTATCTCGGGCCCACGCGCCCGAATTTCGGAGAAAATCGTTACCCATAATCTCAAGAACTCAAATATAAAATTTTCATCCAATTCCATAACCATTTTCATGGTGAAAAATCAAAAACACCAATTTTCTAGGTTTTCTTTCAAAACTCCAAATTTCTACAAATTTTCATGTCTAAATCTATATATAAACCATGTATTTAACTTGCAATAGGTGGGAATTAACTTACCTCCAAATTGCTAGGTGAATGCTCATCTCAAGAAGCTCCCAAGATCGTCCAAGAATGAAAAGATGAGCAAAAATGCTCAAATCCCCGCTTTAAACACTCACTGCCCAGCGATCATCGCGCCCGCGACAAAATTTTTCGCATCCGCGGCTTTGCACCCGCGATGGATTTCTCGCACCTGCGATGAATTTTTCGCAGCCGCGGCTTCGCACCCGCGATGGATTTTGCGCATCCGCGGCTTCGCACCCGCGTTGGATTTTTCGCATCCGCGATAGATTTTTCGCACCCGCCGCTTTGCATCCGTGATGGATTTTTCGCACCCGCGATCACACCAGATATCAGTTGCCTCAACTCTTCTTCAAATTCCAAATTCGATCCGTTAACCACCCGGAATCCACCTGAGGCCCTCGGGACCTCAACCAAATATACCAACAAGTCCTACAACATCATGCGAACTTATTTGAAACTTCAGATCACATAAAACGACGCTAAAACCACGAATTATGCTCCAATTCAAGCTTAATGAAACTTAAAATTTCCAACTTCTACATTCGATGTCGAAACCTATCAAATCAACTCCGATTGACCTCAAATTTTGCACACAAGTCATAAATGAGATAACAGAGCTATAAAATTTTTCGAAATTATATTCTGACTCCGGTATCAAAAAGTCAACTCCCCGGTTAAACTTTCAAACTTAAATTCTTGTTTTAGCCATTTCAAGCCCAATTTCACTACGGACTTCCAAATAGAATTCCTATCACACTCCTAAGTCCAAAATCACCATACGGAGCTGTTGGAATCATCAAAATTCTATTCCGGGGTCGTTTGCACATAATTCGACATCAGATCACTATTTGAACTTAAACCTTTTAATTGTTTCATCAAAATTCCATATCTCGGGCTAGGGACCTCGGAATTTGATTCTGGGCATACGCCCAAGTCCCAAATCACGATACGGACCTACCGAAACTGTCAAAATACTGATCCGAGTCCGTTTGCTCAAAAAGTAGAAGCAAAGAAAAACTTAGCTTTTTAAAGCCAACTTAAGGAACCAAGTGTTCCGATTTCAACCCAAACACTTCCAAATCTCGAACCAACCATCCCCACAAGTCATAAATAATTTAAAGCACATACGAGAAGTTTTATTTAGGGGAACGGGGTTCTAAAAGTCAAAACGACCAGTTGGGTTGTTACATTCTCTCCCACTTAAATATACGTTCGTCCTCGAACGTGCTAAGGACTGTTTCAGAGTTGTCCAAAATCACAGTTTAACACTTCGAGCACCTACCCATGCTACCACACCCAATTGAGGACATTAGCTCGAGCCAATCTGAAGATTCTCCCCTTTATTTAGGCAAATAAGCCTTAAATCCCAATTCTAACATCTAGAATTCTTCACCATGCATGTTTCCAACCTATGAATGTCGTATCAATCACTACACGATGCACCAATACATGATTGCATACCTTTGTTGAATTTAGACCATGCACTGCATCATTCACATGACTATAATAACATCCTCCGATAACAATAGCCAAAATTCCACGAATCTGATGTTCGCAACGAACCTCATGATACCTATATTTCCTGTTCCAACTCTTGAACTGCTTCCACGATGGAAGAAATGTGTAGAAATTCATAACCAACTGCTGAATCAACAAATTATTGAGTTTCTCATTCTAACAAGAACCATTGCCTCATTATGGACAAATAATGGTATTTTCTCTTTCTAATACTTCATATAATCCTATCGTACTGATCCCGGATCCAATAACCTCGTCTCACTTAGTATAAGCTGCTCGGGCAATAAGTCACCTCAAACATGACAAAAAGTCTCATATGGTGCCACAATGAGCTAATAAGCTACGGACTCGATTGCGATACATAAGGAAAATAGACTATGGAAAGGATTACTTAACCCACGTGACTAATTAAGCAACTGAAAAGGTGTCATGAACCTTCCTCAGAAAATGGGACACAAAACACACAAAATAGAATATAGGGAACTGTACTCAACATCACACTGTTGCGGCGTGCAACCCGATTCGCACAAAAAGAATCTATATAAAGGAAAAAAAATACTTACAGAGCTAGAATGCTCATTACTTACAAAATATCCGAACATCGGACTCAATCACGCGAAGTGCATAATACCATCCTTGGAAGGACCGACAACGCCATACGCCACAAAACTCAAGCACAACTAAGGTGTGATATATGATCTGAATCTCGAGAGCCATCCTGCTCACATAACACCATCACTACGCGGAGCCTCAACACATAAGAATTTTATCAAGCCGTTTCATAACTCACATAACACATTATAGTATTACATGAAATAACCGACGATGAAACGACATCCAGCGTCCGAATACTCCTACATAGGTAGCTTTTATACTGAAATGAACACATCTGGTCTGATATAGAGCCCATATTCATATTCAAATCCATCCACAAACCTCAAGCCTATTCTGATCGCACCGTACTAGGCTAATAATCTTTCAAGGATCCATAATACCCTTTTCCCCATAACACACAAGAATAGCCATCATAATCGGAACAAACTTCCACAGTCCACAACCAAATGAATCGAGCGCCCTCCAGGCATAAATTCTCAAATCAATGATATTACCACAATCTTCATACTTGGTTTCAATCTTCACTCAATCAAGTGACTACATGTCACTCTTACACAAGCTTTCCGTGAGACACGCTCCCACGACCTTTCGCACCAGGTAACAAGTCTGCACATCCATGCTACCGGTTACACTAATTTTGTAACGCATATCAAGAATCCACAAATCAATACACAAGGTCTCTTACACCTGACATCGACCTTAGATGATGCCAAAAACAATACCATCTTACTTTAAACATCTAAATCCCTTTCCTGCTCATCCGAGCTCATGACATCCTTGTCAACACCGAACCGAAATCTTAAATCCTCAACTTTCGAATCCCATGCTACTTAGTGCACTTAACCACGCCAATGCGCAGGAGTATAAGAATTCCATCATAACTCCCGAACCACTAATAGGGTAAACACTTCATCATATAGAAACCTCCTTCTTAACTCATTTCAAGAGAACCATTGCAACACGTGACTGAATTCCCATATCCATAGAAAATACCGGCCTCAAGTAGTGGTCTAAACCACCATAACTCTTCTGGGATCCCTCTACACATAACATATCATAATACTTGAATTCCTCCAAATAAAATCAATTACGGCGGTCGTCAAGCCTCGCACGTACCGCCACAAATCACACGCATAATTCAATGCACTGAAGGAAATGATCATTGCCACCATCATGCCGATTCAACCATTGTTAGCCGACCCGTCTATTATCAATTTATTTTCAACTTACCTTAGAAATAATAATAGCTCCATTCATTACATTATGAACTCAAATCCGTACTCATCCCGAGTGACCTTATTTCACGAGACCACGCTGTTTCAAAACCCACTAATCATCTCATATCCCTCCTTGTGCGCACTTTCACATCTTCAATAGGTACACCCATTCTGATACTTCTTTTATAAATCCGAAGTTATTTCCTTTTGTTTCCCTAATTCTACACCACAACCTGAAGATAACACAGAGTACTCCAAGCCTCGTTTCATAATCTGCTGCAAAAGCTCGATACTCAACCATACTATAGACTCGAGATCCTTAGATACCACACTTTAAATTGTTGAATCCACTAGGACCGTTATTGAGAGTCACTTGCTATGACTTGTTCCCAAACATGATCAATTCCAAGGCCCTGCTAGCACATGGACACTTTCTCAAGGAAACACCTGACTATCTCACTTTCCCTGTGCATTACATCTACATGAAGCATAAACTCTGAGTCTTCCCAAAGCCCGAACATGAATCGATAAGGCCAAATATGGCACATATTCCTCAAATCCTTTGCTTAAATTACCACCGATGTTTTCTTTTCTTAGTCGTGATGACCCATCGATATACCGATAACCATAAACAGCACAAGTTGACACTACGCAATCCAATCATAGACGGTGGGGCTCTCCCACTTAGCTTGAAGCTACAATTACGAAATTCTGGAATCCACCGAGATTCTTTCTTCATCGTTGACATGATCCTGCACACGCAACTCACCAAATTTCTCGGAATCCTTCTATTAACCTTTAATAAACACTCCGAACCACTATCCACATTTACATATTAAATCTCTTACCGGGTAGCCAGTAAAATTCTTCGCAGAAGCTTTGTCAACACCACGCGACCGCTAACTTGCTCACAGGAGATAACCTACCTGTGGAAATTACATGCCGGCATATTCCATCGCCGCTGCACTAGGTGCAAATAATACAAAATCAGTAGATCATCCTGAGTCCGAGCTTATTCACCAGTTGCACCAGTCCGTTCACTCCTCATGGACGTCAACTAGAGGTGCGACAATACCTTCCAATCCAAAGTCATGTTGTATCCTTCTTCATATCAAGAAACTCCCTCCTGTTGTATCCAATCTTCCTCCATATAGTAGCTAATATTACAACTTAAATCTGTAGACTTAGTTATTGTCCATTCTACATCCCAAATCACTCCAAACGTTCCTCAAGACGTGTAATCATCCTACCACGTAACCTATATGCTACTTTGCCACTCTTCCACTTTGGTCAACCATCTCCTTTAAGCAACTACTCTGCTTCTGTTTTCTTACACTTGGCCTTTTCGGAACCCAACCACCGCAAGGCACCTTCCACATGTCCTTTTTCATCCTTCGCTGCCCAGTTGTTGCCTTAACTCAAAATCCGTCTCTGTAGCACTTGAACCAATAGCTCGTTACCAGCTTTAAACCTTTCTAACGATCATCCTTCTCGAGACATCAATACTAGAA
Organism: Nicotiana tabacum; assembly: GCF_000715075.1. Classification (NCBI taxonomy): domain Eukaryota; kingdom Viridiplantae; phylum Streptophyta; class Magnoliopsida; order Solanales; family Solanaceae; genus Nicotiana; species Nicotiana tabacum. The sequence goes on along the minus strand of NC_134094.1, from coordinate 22,796,742 downwards.
ACACTGCTTCGATCCTGAATTACTGCATACCACGATCTCTAATGACTGCTTCCCCTATACCAATTCCTAAATCGTGAAGGCGAGTTGAAGAATACCATAACACCGACGAACCTTAACGCATTTTACAAGGCGATGACACCACATCAAAATTGAGAACTCTACCACACTCGAAAATATCAAGCTTCGTTACTCCATCAACCCCAAACCTGAACATTCATAGTCCGATTGCCTTTTCTACGTTGGAATTAAAACATGGAACCTCTGAATCATGTACTGAGAAAACCTTCTTTCAAGTCGTTTACTGCCCTGACACATAGACGGGCATTTTTTTTTCAATTTCATAAACACTGTGCGATAACAACACACGAATCATCATAACAATCAATGCCAAATCTCCAAAACCTTAGGTAGTACTGATACTTAATTTGAAATGACAGAGCAGCCTTTCGCAAGGCGATGACAATAGCCCAATTAATTACACAAGGATAAGTATCATGTACTACATATGTAGTACCATTAAAATTTTCCTCGATCCCTAATTTATAACAAGCGCTTCACGTCGCATAAGATTGAATAGGAAGGAAATGTAGGCATAAGTATCAAAGGAATCGAATCGCACGATGAGGAATCAAAAAGGGAAGTATTCCTAACAGCCTTGTAGCCTCTCGAAGATAAGCACAGACGTTTCCGTACCAATCTGCAAGACTCTACTAGACTTGCTCATGACTCGTGAGACCTACGTGAACCTAGTGCTTTGATACCATGTTGTCACGATCCAAAATCCAAAAAGGCTGTGATGGCGCCGGAAACCACTGTCAGGCAAGCCAACCATAATCAATTAACTTAATTACCCATTTTAGTATTTTTGAAATAAAAATTTTCTTTTATAAAACTGTAGAGATAAAACTCATAGAGTAAATGATAAATATTTTTACAGCTAAATTTCTAAACAATTCACAACCATTCCCAAAACCCGGTGTCACAGGTGCAAGAGCATTTACTGGGGAATTAAAAATAAAATACAGCATCTGTCTAGAATACAAATTAGACAGGAAGATATAATAACTCTGAAGGAGACTCTGTTAGCTGCGGATCGTAATATAGAATGCAGCTTACCTATGTCCCCACAATTATTAACCACACCTCTGCGCCTACAAGGCTGCTATACATATATGTACCTGCATAATAAAATGTGCAGCAAGTGCAGTATGAGTACGAAAACAACGTGTACCCAGTAAGTATCAAGCCTAATCTCAAAGTGGTAGAGACGAGATAGCCGACATTGACACTCACTATGGGTCAATAATAATAATTGAAATAAAACTAGAATATTTAAATCAGCATGATTCACAGAATATAACAATAATTTATTTAACCAGCAGAAATAATTAAATTTCTTCAAAATGCAACAATTCTCAATATATATATTAAATCCTTCAATTTCAATAAAAATTCCAATTTATCAAATAGCTTTACAAGCTGCAATTCAATTTCAATGAATTTCCAATTTATCAAATAGCTTTACAAGCTGCAATAAACTGTCAAAGTATCATGTAATTATTATTATTATTAAGCACGATTTCTGCCGAGGTCGTACGGCCCGATCCAGAGTGTCGTGTACACTGTCGAGGGACGTGCGACATGATTCATAAATGCATCTATCCTGCCAAGGCGTTCGGCCCGCTCCACAAGAAAGGAGGACATTTTCTTACGTACCTCCGGAAGGAGAGTATTATTCGGGAGGAGAACAATTCTTTTAACAATTAATTGATTTAAATAGAAAATCAAGCATATGAGGTTTCCATACTTTAATATCTTTATTTAACAATTCACAATATATTCATATATATCAATTAATATTAATTAATCAAGGAGTACAATTTACACAAGTAATTCATGCTTTGAGTCCTAAACTACCCAGCATTAATAGTAGCTACGCACGGACTCTCGTCACCTCGTGCGTACGTAGCCCTCGCAATTAGCAACAATTATTCAATTTAATCCCTATGGGGTAATTTTCCCCTCACAAGATTAGACAAGAGACTTACCTCGTCTCAAAGTCTACTTTCCAATTATCGCATCGCGTAAAATTTTCGATTCAATGCCGAAAAATCCGAAACTATCCAAAAATTATATAAAATAATTAATACATGTTCAAAAATTCGAAATTTATCTATTAAATAAATTACCCTATCCAAAATGGTAAAATTCCTAAAATTCATCCCGGGCCCACGCGCCCGGATTTCGGAAATTTTCGGAGAAAATCGTTACCCATAATCTCAAGAACTCAAATATAAAATTTTCATCCAATTCCATAACCATTTTCGTGGTGAAAAATCAAAAATACTAATTTTCTAGGTTTTCCTTCAAAACTCCAAATTTCTACAAATTTTCATGTCTAAATCCATATATAAACCATGTATTTAACTTGCAATAGGTGGGAATTAACTTACCTCCAAGTTGCTGGGTGAATGCTCCTCTCAAGAAGCTTCCAAGATCGTCCAAGAATGAAGAAATGAGCAAAAATGCTCAAATCCCCGCTTTAAACACTCACTGCCCAGCGATCATCGTGCCCGCGACAAATTTTTTTGCATCCGCGGCTTCGCACCCGCGATGGATTTCTTGCACCTGCGGCTTCGCACCTGCGATGAATTTTTCGCATCCGCGGCTTCGCACCCGCGATGGATTTTTTGCATCCGCGGGTTCGCACCCGCGATGGATTTTTCGCACCCGCGGCTTCGCATCCGTGATGGATTTTTCGCACCCGCGACCACACCAGATATCAGCTGCCTCAACTCTTCTTCAAATTCTAAATTCGATCCGTTAACCACCTGAGGCCCTCGGGACCTTAACCAAATATACCTACAAGTCCTACAACATCATACAAACTCGAAATTTCAAATCACATAAAACGACGCTAAAACCACGAATTATGCTCCAATTCAAGCTTAATGAAACTTCAAATTTCCAACTTCTACATTCGATGTCGCAACCTATCAAATCAACTCCGATTGACCTCAAATTTTGCACACAAGTCATAAATGACATAACGGAGCTATGAAAAGTTTTGAAACTGTATTCCGACTCCGGTATCAAAAAGTCAACTCCCCGGTCAAACTTTCAAACTTAAATTCTTATTTTAGCCATTTCAAGCCCAATTTCACTACGGACTTCCAAATAAAATTTCGATCACGCTCCTAAGTCCAAAATTACCATATGGAGCTGTTGGAATCATCAAAATTCTATTACAGGGTCGTTTGCACATAATTCGACATCCGATCACTATTTGAACTTAAACTTTTTAATTGTTTCATCAAAATTCCATATCTCGGGCTTGGGACCTCGGAATTTGATTCCGGGCATACGCCCAAGTCCCAAATCACGATACGGACCTACCGAAACTGTCAAAATACTGATCCGAGTCCGTTTACTCAAAAAGTTGACCAAAGTCAAACTTAGCTTTTTAAAGCCAACTTAAGGAACCAAGTGTTCTGATTTCAACCCAAACACTTCCAAATCCCAAACCAACCATCCCCACAAGTCATAAATTATTTAAAGCACATACATGAAGTTTTATTTAGGGGAACAAGGTTCTAAAAGTCAAAACGACCGGTTGGGTCGTTACACTTATGGAGGGCGTGTCCCAGAATGGTACATTTCCAGTGGCACCAGCCATCTCACAGGCTGGGGGAGGAGCACAAACTCCCACTACTCCTACTCCGGAGCAGATGGCTCCCCAGAATCAGGCTCCAGCAGCCCCGCCAGTTGGAGTAGTTTAGCCAATTGTTGCGGCTCCGACCGGTGATAGGCTCACCATGTCTTTTGAGGCCTTATTGAGACTGGATAAGTTTACTAAGCTCTTTCCAATTCACTTCAGTGATACACCTTCTGAGGACCCACATGATTATCTTGAACCCTTCCACGAGGTGCTGCGGAACATGGGTATAGTTGAGACCAATGGGGTTGATTTTGCTATATTTCAGATGACGGGTTCCGCTAAGAGATAGTGGAGAGATTATACATTGACCAGACAAGTTGGATCGCCTGCACTTACCTAGGAGCAGTTCTCTTATCTATTCCTGGAGAAGTTCCTTCCTATCACATTGAGAAAGAAATTCCGCAAGCAATTTGAGCGTCTATAGCAGGGCAGTATGACTGTTACTCAGTATGAGTCCCGTTTTGTGGATTTGGCCCGTCATGCTCTCCTTTTACTACCTAGTGAGGGAGAGAGAGTGAGGAGGTTTATTGAGGGACTCACTCACCCTATCAGGCTTTAGATGGCCAAGGAGACCGAAAGTGAGATTTCTTTTCAGGAAGTTCCTAATGTTGCGAGGAGGATTGAGATGGTTCTTGCACAGGAGAGAGGGCAGAGGTCTGATAAGAGGCCTCGTCAGTTCGGTGGTTTCAGTGGTGCCTCATCTGGAGTAAGGGGTAGTTTTGGTAGGGGTCATCCTCCGAGACTATTTCATTCAGCACTTTATGCATCTCACAGTGCTTCAGGGAGTCACGGTCCTATTATGCCTTACTATGGGCAACCAACATTTAGTGCACATTCAGCTCCTATCAGTGCACCACCACTCTAGAATTACTACAACGGTTATCCGACCCATCTGGGTCAGCTTCAGCTTCAGCAGCCACGGTATCAGGATGGGTGTTATGAGTGCGGGAACATTGGTCACATCAGGATGTATTGCCCTAGATTGGCGAGTAACAGATCTCTCGGCAGGATTCTCGTGCCATCATACCGGCACCGGTTGCTTCACCGCCTGCTCAGCCAGCTAGAGGTAGGGGTCATGCAACTAGAGGTGGAGGTCAGGCCATTAGAGGTGGATGTCAGGCCATTAGAGGTGGAGGCTAGACTGTTAGAGGTGGAGGCCAGCCAGTTAGAGGCCGTCCTAAAGATGCAGTTCAGAGTTGTCATGACCCAAAAACTCACCACAGGCGTCGTGATGGCACCTAGTCTCTAAGACTAGGTAAGCCGATTTTAATTACCTTTTGAAGCCATTTTTTTTTAAAACTAACAGCGGAAATAATTATAATATACAACCTCCCAAGACTGGTAGTACTGAGTCACGAACTCTAACTAAATACATAGAATGATCACGAGGACCGAATATACAATACTGTTTGATTACAAGTTAACAGTACAATGAAATGAAAAGACTCCAAGGGACTGCGACGACCAAGCAGCTCTACCTTGAATCCTTACGATCCAGCTTTAACTCTGCTCAAGTCTGTTATCTTCAATACCTGGCTCTGCACAAAAATGTGCAGAAGTGTAGTATGAGTACACCACGGTCGGTACCCAGTAAGTATCAAGACTAACCTCAATGGAGTAGAGACGAGGTATAGTCAAGACACTCACTAGTCTAATAACCTGTGCAATATAATATACAAAATAATAGGAAACAAATAATAATAGGGAAACATGAAACAACCACTGATATGCACATCAGACAACAAGAATACCATTAATATCGCTCAACAATTAATAAGTACAATTACACCCAATTAAATCAAGTCCTTCAAATAAATGTCTTTCACATATAATTCTCTTTCAAATATAATTTTCTCAAATAATTATTTTTCAAATATAATTCTTTCAATAAATCTTTTCAAATATAATTTCCTCAAATAAATATCTTTCCAGTACAATTCTTTCCTATAATACTTTCTAAGTAAAAATACTTCCAAATAAATATTTTGAATATAATTCTTTCAAATAAAAAGTCACCATGTGACACCTCATTTCATAATCATAAAAATACGGGTCTCAGCCCATTTTTATATTTTTCGTAAACATGGGTCTCAGCCCATTTTCATATTTCCACGGCACCTCGTGCCCATAATTAAATCATCATATTTTCCTGGCACCTCGTGCCCTCATTTCATATCACGACTGCATGGACAATTCGCATGCCAATTATCATTATCATTTCATCACAGCATCTCGTGCCCACATTTCATATCACAACTGCATGGATAATTCACGTGGCAAATATTCTCATTATTTACTCACGACACCTCGTGCCAACATTTTATTTTATAATCCGCCTGGCAATAGCCACAGGCTCTAAATTTCAACATAAAATAGATTGTTATCAATTTACTATCAACAAGACCAATTGCACAAGGCATAAAAATAGACACAAGAAAAATCACAATATCACATAAAAATCATTAACACCACAACCCCACACCATCACATATCGTCCCTGACAATAGCCACCCTTATCGCTCTTATTGCCACCCTTATCGCTCCTATAGCCACCCTTATCGCTCCGCCCAGACAATATCAATAGCCACCCTTATCGCTCCTATTGCCACCCTTATCGCTCCTATAGCCACCCTTATCGCTCCGCCCAAACAATATCAATAGCCACCCTTATCGCTCCTATTGTCACCCTTATCGCTCCTATAGCCACCCTTATCGCTCCACCCAGACAATATTCCAACAAACACAACAATAGTGAAATGCCATTCTTATAACCACATAATATCAACAGTGAAATGCCACTCTTATCTCCCCAAAATAACAACTCACACAACACAATAATTTACACGGAAAATTATCACAGCAACATAACAAAAATCAATTCATATCACAATTTGCCCAATGGCCACAACCAAATTCCAAAGCTACAACCAAGTCAATTAATTTCACAACAAATAGTCAAAAGCTTCACACAATGCATACAACAACCCAAAAACAATCAATAGAGATAAAAATTACTCAACATAAAATAAAGTCTTCATAAAAATCAAATTTCCAATAATTATATAAGCACCTCTTCTTAAGCTCATTTAATTAATTGTTTGCAGAGGGAAAAATCCAAAATGAAATTAAATTCCAATAATTATCAAACCAGCAAACTCACAAAATTTCATAAATAATCAAATAACAATCACATCAAATTATCATATAACAACAGAGTCAACAACAAGGATTTAGGCACGCCAAGTAGATGATTAAATATATGCCAACAATTATCCAATTTACTACACAATATGCTCAAGACTTTAACTCAATAAAATTTGCACATATAAATGAAGTACGTACTCGTCACCTCGCGTACATGGTTTTCAATTACATAAAATGCACATAAGACTCAATGCCTAAGGGGAAATTCCCCCACTCGAGGTTAAGCAAGACACTTACCTCGACTTGCTCCAATTTAAATCAAGTAGTATGCCCTTTTTCTCGATTTTTTCCAACTCCGATCGACTCGAATCTAGTTATAATTAATTCGATACAGTCAACAAAAATTATAGAATCAATTCCATAAGAAAATACTACATTTTACAATAAAATTCAAAATTAGTTCAAAAATTTCCCTATGGGGCACACGTCTCGGAATCCAGCGAAAGTTATGAAATACGAACAACCATTCACTCACGAGTTCAACCATACTAAAATCATCAAATTCCGATATCATTTCGTCCCTCAAATCGTGATTTTTCATTTTGAAAGTTTTCTTCAAAACCAACATTTTCCTCAACTCAAAACACAAATTAAATGATAAAAATGAAGATAAAAATCATGGAATATATTAAATACTAAGTGAAGAACACTTATCCAATTGAATTGCTTGAAAAACCCACCAAGAATCGCTCAAAACCGAGCTCTATAAGTCAAAATGTGATAAAAATGGCCTAACCCTCGATTTGAAAATCTTATATTTTGCCCAAGTGATTGTGCATCGCGAACGCGGAGAAGGGATCGCGTTCATGTAGAAGAAAAATGAACTGCCCAGTTGTGCTTCGCGAACGCGATGGGTTGTTCGCGAACGCAGAGAGGAATAATCTAATGGCCCACGACTGACTTACGCAAACGCGAGCAAAGGGCCGCGAACACAAAGTATAAGAACAGGAAACCTTCGCGAACACGAGATGCTCTTCGCGAACGCGAAGAAGAAACATGAGGCTGCCATGAAGAGCTTCGCGAATGCGAGTGTCTAATCGCGAACGCGGCGGAGGAAAAGACGAACCTTCGTGAACGCGATGGGCTGAACGCGAATGCGAAGAAGAAGTATAAGGTGGTCAGCAGTAACACTACATGAACGCGAGGTGATCTTCGCGAACGCGAAGAAGAACACCAGAAACCAGAAACAGCAGTTCAAAAATAGAAGGAAATGGTCTGTAGCCTATCCGAAACACACCCGAGGCCCCCGGAACCCGTCTAAATATACCAAAAAGTTCCACAACCTAACACGGACTCGCTCGAGGTCTAAAATCATATCAAATAATGCCGAAAATACAAATCGCACCACGAATCGAACTTATGAACTTACAAAACTTTCAACTTCTAAAACTCGTGCCGAAACCTATCAAAGCAACCCGTAATGACGTCAAATTTTGCAGGCAATTCTCAAATAACATAACAGAGCTGTTCCAACTCTCGGGATTACATTCCGACCCCGATATCAAAAAGTCAACCCCCGGTCAAACTTCCCAAAAATTCAACTTTCGCTATTTCAAGCCAAAATTGGCTACAGACCTCAGATTCACAGTCCGGATACGCTCCTAAGTCCAAAATCCCCCAACAGAGCTAACAGAACTGACATAACTCTATTCCGGAGTCGTCTTCATATAGTTCTGACTACGGTAAAAATTCTAAGACTTAAGCTTCCATCTCAGGGACTAAGTGTCCCAAATCTCTCTGAATCATCCGTAAATCAAACTCGACCACACACACGGGTCATAATACATGTTGTGAGGCTGCTCAAAACCTTAAGTCACTGAACATGGCATAAATTCTTAAAATGACAAGTCGGGTCATTACATTTTTCATCTCTTAAACAAACGTTCGTCCACGAACGTGCTAAGAATTATTCTGTAGTTACCACATTGATGATTTTACTTTTACACATATACTCACCGTTGATTCCACGTTACCGCCTTTTGGGATAAGCCCGACAACATTATCTCATTTGAGATTATTTCTTTTATCCATATTTGTAAACTTTAAGATCAATTTCTTACACTCCAACATTTCAAAAAGTCTGATTTTTCACAACAACGCACAGTATTAGTCTCAACTGGCTATAGCAACTCGTGCCTACGCACACATCAATTTTCTTGACAGTGTTGAAGTACTTCAAAATTTTTTAGGGTGTTACATTCTCCCCCGCTTAGGATCATTCGCCCTCAAACACATAACATAACTTATCTCTTTCTTTGCAAATCTCAATCCTCCAAATTTTACTAACTCCCTAATTTTTCAAAAATTTTGGCAGAGTCTCCCCTGTAATTGGGCCTATCCACCTGCCAGAGTAACACCAAAATAACTCCTAATAACACATCCACAACCCGATAAAATACCTCAAGGTATATATGAATAACACCAATCTCAGCATTACAAGCACTGCATTATTATTATGATATCAGGACATGAAGCATATCATATGCATGCTCATCACCACATTTCAGGTCTTAAAAGCTGTTCATAATTAATTCCAGCATCATCAATTAATCTCATATTAACCACCACCTCATTTTGAATTTTTCACAACACTGACAACAGAACGTGAGGCATGAAGACCTCATGATTGCCTACTCAGATTAGTGAGTCACATTTAACGCCACCTAACTCAATGTTTTCAGCACGAAAATGGCTGAATATGCACAAAACAATCTACAAGAATTATCAAATAAGCCTAACAGGTATGACTCCCTATTAATATTATTGTACAAATTAAATTTCATACACAAAAAATTTTAAACTCATAAATATTTCACTACAAGGACCTCATCCTTATATAACTTCCACCGTGACTTGTAGTCCGGTTCAAATATTTCACATCATATAAAAATGTGATGATCTCGTCCTCAACTCCGAATCACAAGTATTTTGCATATTGTGCCAACTGAAATTTCAATTTCCTTTCTTTCTTCTTTTCAATAAATTTTGTAGACAGTTTTCACAACACATAATGAACCCTCATACTGGTAGGGCATATAATTCATAAAAATTGGAATCAATTATTCCAAAACACATTAAACCCACTATAACGAATAATAAAAATTAATTTTGGACTTATAGCCCTCAATGGTGTACAAAAATAAATGTCAGACACGGGCACACACCCCCAAATCTCCCAACAGGGATAAACATATAAGTGGGTTACAAATTTATGAAGCTCACCCATAAGTGGAGCATAATAGGAGGACTCACCTCAATATTCAGAACCGAATCAAATTAAGGGAAATATCCTTTTATAATAAAAATCAGGATCGTACCTATAATGACACCATCTGGTGTATTGGCCTCAACCAAATCATAGTGATTAAATCAACGGGTCGGGCCTCCACCTCTTAGGCGCCCACTACCCGCCTGTCCTCCACCTCTAGCTAACCATGCACGTGGAGTATCAACTAGAATAAAGCTTGTAGCTGGAGTGTTCTGATGAAATTCACCCCTCCCAAGTCTGGGACAATCTCTCATGATATGCCTAGTATCACCACACTCATAACAACCCCTCTGAGGTCGCGGCTGCTCGTACTGAGTCTGTGCCGGATAACTGGAATAACCACTGTAAGAATCTCGTGTCGGTGGTGCACTATAAATTGGAGCACCCCGAGTAATCTGATGTGTGGACTGAGCTGACCGACTGCTCGAGCCTCCGCTATAATGGGTTCTAGCTGAAGAGTAAAATCCACTGAACCCTCCAGATCTTCGAGACCTTTTGGCCTCCTTAGACTCCCTTTCTTCACCTAAAACATCCTCAATCTTCCTTGCAATCTCCACTACTTGTTGAAATGGAGCATCAGTTTGCAACTCTCTAGCCATGCATATTTTAATATCATAATCGAGCCCCTCAATGAATCTGCGAACCCGTTCCCTGATTGTAGGAACTAAGATAGGTGCATGACGGGCTAACTCACTGAACCTGATAGCATATTCTGACACTGTCATAGTGCCCTGAAGTACCGTTCAAACTCCGTGCGCCACGCATCTCGGAGAGTCTGGGGAACAAACTCTTTCGAGAACGTTTCCAAAAATTGAGTCCAAGTTGGTGGTGTTGCATCGGCTGGTCTACCTTCTTCATAGATTTGCCACCACCGATATGCTGCGCCTGACAGTTGAAATGTAGTAAAGGCAACTCCGCTCACTTCCACAATACCCATGGTGCGGAGAATACAGTGATAATTCTCTAGAAATTCTTGGGCATCCTCTGTAGCTGTGCCACTAAAAGTTGGTGGATCATATTTCTTAAATCTTTCAAATATCTTTTGTTCTTTTTCTGATGCCTCGGGCCTGACCTCAGGCCGAACTGAAATAACAGGTTGTACCGGTACTACACCCAGAACCTGACCAACGTGAACCTGCTGCTCTGGAGTTGTGGTAGGAGTCTAAGCTACTCCCCCCAATCTGCAAAATATTTGGTACAACAGAGATCAATCCCGCCTGAGTTAATGTACCAAACATATTCAGGAACGGCGCTAAGGTATCTTGAAGTCCGGGGGTAACAACAGGTGCTTCTAGCGACTGTCCCCCAATTGGAGCTACTAGTGGCTCCTCAACTGTGTCAGGTGCTCTAGTCGGAGTACGTGCCCTTCCTCTACCTCTACCTCAGCCTCTACCTCAGCCCCGACCTCTTGCAGCCCTAGCAGTATGTGCGGATGCTTGCTCAGCTAACCCAGTAGCACGTGTCCTCACCATCTGTGAGAGAATGGAGATACAAATGTTCAAATTCCAAATTCAACAAATTCCGCACGACAGGAATGAAAGAAATGGAAATTTCCTAATAGTTTTGTAGCCTCTCGAAGATAAGTACAGACGTCTCCGTACCAATCCGCAAGACTCTACTAGACTCGTTCATGACTCGTAGAACCTATGAACCTAGGGCTCTGATACCAACTTGTCATGACCCCTAGTCTCTAAGACTAGGTAAGCCGATTTCCATTGCATTTTTAAGCATTTTTTTTGGTTTTATTTTAATTTAAATAAATAATCAAAACTAACAGCGGAAATAATTACAATATACAACCTCCCAAGACTGGTAGTACTGAGTCACGAACTCTAACTGAATACATAGAATGATCACGAGGACCGAATATACAATACTGTTTGATTACAAGTTAACAGTACAATGAAATGAAAAGACTCCAAGGGACTGCGACGACCAAGCAGCTCTACCTTGAATCCTTACGATCCAGCTTTAACTCTGCTCAAGTCCGTTATCTTCAATACCTGGCTCTGCACAAAAATGTGCAGAAGTGTAGTATGAGTACGCCACGGTCGGTACCCAGTAAGTATCAAGACTAACCTCAATGGAGTAGAGACGAGGTACAGTCAAGACACTCACTAGTCTAATAACCTGTGCAATATAATATACAAAATAATAGGAAACAAATAACAATAGGGCAACATGAAATAGCCAGTGATATGCACAGCAGACAACAAGAATACCATTAATATCGCTCAACAATTAATAAGTACAATTACACCCAATTAAATCAAGTCCTTCAAATAAATGTCTTTCACATATAATTCTTCCAAATAATTCTCTTTCAAATATAATTTTCTCAAATAATTATTTTTCAAATATAATTCTTTCAATAAATCTTTTCAAATATAATTTCCTCAAATAAATATCTTTCCAATACAATTCTTTCCTATAATACTTTCTAAGTAAAAATCCTTCCAAATAAATATTTTGAATATAATTCTTTCAAATAAAACAGAGTCAACAATTGGAAATACTTTCAAATTGTCATATAACAGCAGAGTCAACAATCTAATGGCCCATGACTGACTTACGCGAATGCGAAGAATAAGAACAAGAAACCTTCGCGAACATGAGATTCTCTTCCCGAATGCGAAGAAGAAACATGAGGCTGCCATGAAGAGCTTCGCGAACGCGAGTGTCTAATTGCGAATGCGGTGGAGGAAAAGCGAATGCGAAGAAGAAGTATAAGGTGGTCAGTAGTAAAACTACGCGAACGCGAGGTGATCTTCGCGAACGCGAAGAAGAACACCAGAAAACAGAAACAACAGTTCAAAAATAGAAGGAAATGGTCTGTAGCCTATCCGAAACACACCCGAGGCCCCCGGGACCCCGTCTAAACATACCAAAAAGAACAACCTAACACGGACTCGCTTGAGGTCTCAAATCACATCAAATAATGCCAAAAATACAAATCGCACCACGAATCGAACTTATGAACTTCTAAAACTTCTAAAACTTCTAAAACTTCCAACTTCTAAAACTCGTGCCGAAACCTACCAAAGCAACCCGGAATGACGTTAAATTTTGCATGAAAGTCCCAAATAACATAACAGAGCTATTCTAACTCTCGAGATCGCATTCCGACCCCGATATCAAAAAGTCAACCCCCCGGTCAAACTTTCCAAAAATTCGACTTTCGCCATTTCGAGCCTAAATTGGCTACAGACCTCAGATTCACAGTCCGGACACGCTCCTAAGTCCAAAATCACCCAACGGAGCTAAGAGAACTGACAAAACTCTATTCTGGAGTTGTCTTCACATATTTCTGACTACGGTAAAAATCCTAAGACTTAAGCGTCCATCTCAGGGACTAAGTGTCCCAAATCTCTCTGAATCATCCGTAAATCAAACTCGACCACATACGCGGGTCATAATACATATTGCGAGGCTACTCAAAACCTTAAGTCACTGAACGGGGCATAAATTCTTAAAATGACAAGTCGGGTCGTTACAAGAGTGGTGGGGCTCAGCCCCGATTTTATGCTTTTCCAGCTAGGCCTAAGGCCGAGTCATCTGATGCTGTGATCACATGTATTATTCCAGTTTTCCATATAGATGCTTCAGTTCTATTTGATCCAGGATCTACTTATTCTTATATGTCATCCTATTTTGCTTCATATTTGGTTGTGCCTTGTGATTCTATGAGTGCTTCTGTGTGTGTATCTACACCGGTGGGAGACTCTGTTGTAGTAGATCATGTCTATTATTTGTGTGTGGTTACTATTGGTAGTCTTGAGACTAGTATAGATCTTCTATTTCTTGATATGGTAGATTTTGATGTCATCTTGGGTATGGATTGACTGTCACCTTATCATGCTATATTAGATTGTCATGCCAAGATAGTGACTCTAGACATGCCAGGGTTACCTCAGTTAGAGTGGAAAGGAACTCCTGGTCATTCTTCCAGCAGGGTTATTTCTTATATGAAAGCTCGGAGTATGGTAGAGAAAGGGTGTCTAGCCTATTTGGCTTATATTCGTGCTCCCAGTGCGAATGTCCCTTCTATGGACTCAGTACCAGTTGTTCGTGAATTTTCAGAAGTATTTCCTGCAGATCTGTCGGGGATTCCACTCGACAGAGATATTGACTTCTGTATTGATTTGGCTCCGGGCACTCAGCCCATTTCTATTCCACCATACCGTATGGCCCCGCCGGAGTTGAAAGAATTGAAAGAGCAGTTACAAGACTTGCTTGATCAGGGATTCATTAGACCCAGTGTCTCGCCCTAGGATGCACCAGTATTATTTGTAAAGAAGAAAGATGGCTCTATGCGGATGTGTATAGATTATCGGTAGTTGAACAAGGCCACTATCAAAAAACATAATCCGTTGCCATGAATTGAAGACTTATTTGATCAGCTTCAGGGTGCCAAGGTATTTTCGAAGATTGATTTGAGGTCTAGTTACCATCAATTGAAGATTAGGGCATCTGATGTCCCTAAGATAGCTTTTCGGACTCGGTATGGGCATTACGAATTCCTAGTGATGTCATTTGGGTTGACAAATGCCCCAGCAACATTTATGGATTTGATGAATCGGGTATTCAAGCCCTATTTGGATTCTTTTATAGTTGTATTCATTGATGATATCTTGATTTAACCCAGCAGTCAAGAGGAACATGAGCAGCATCTTCGGAGTGTGCTTCAGAAGGCATGTTGTATTGCCAGAAGGCATAAGGTAAATCCTAAGAAGATTGAGGCTACTCAGAATTGGCCTAGACCTACTTTAGTTACAGAGATTCGGGGTTTCCTGGGTTTGGCAGGTTATTATCGTCGGTTCGTGGAAGGGTTTTCACCTATAGCATGCACATTGACCAGACTAACCCAGAAGGGTGTCCCATTCAGATGGTCAGACGAGTGTGAGTTGAGCTTTCAGAAGCTCAAGACTGCTTTGACTACGACACCAGTATTGGTATTACCCACAGGTTCAGGATCGTATACGATATATTGTGACGCATCTCACATTGGGCTTGGTACAATATTAATGCAAGACGGCAAGGTAATTGTATATGCGTCATGGCAGTTGAAAGTTCACGAGAAGAATTATCCTGTTCATGACTTAGTATTGGTAGCCATTGTTCATGCGCTGAAGATTTGGAGGCATTACCTCTACGGTATCTCGTGTGAGGTATTTACTGATCATCGTAGCCTTCGGTATCTGTTCAAACAAAAGGATCTTAATTTGAGGCAGAGAAGATGGTTGGAGTTGTTGAAAGACTATGATATCACCATTTGGTATCACCCCGGAAAAGCCAATGTGGTGGCCGATGCTTTGAGTAGAAAGGCTGTGAGTATGGGCAGTCTTGCGTATATTCCGGTTGGTGAGAGGCCATTAGTTGCAGATGTTCAGACTTTGGCTAATCAGTTCGTGAGGTTAGATGTTTCAGAACCTAGTCGGGTTCTAGATTGCACAGTCACTCGGTCTTCTTTATATGAGTGTATCAGAGAGATGCAGTATGATGATCCTTATTTACTTGTCCTTAAGGACACGGTGCGACACGGTGGTGCTAAACAGGTTGCTGTGGGGGAAGATGGAGTTCTGCGAATGTAGGGTCGTATTTATGTGCCTAATGTGGATGGGCTTCGTGAATTAATTCTTGAAGAGGCACACAGTTCCAGGTACTCTATTCATCCAAGTACCGCCAAAATGTATCAAGATTTGCGGCAACATTATTGGTGGAGGAGAATGAAAAAGGATATAGTTGCATATGTAGCTCGGTGCCTGAATTGTCAGCAAGTTAAGTATGAGCATCAGAGACCTGGTGGTTTGCTTCAAAAGTTAGAAATTCCTGAGTGGAAGTGGGAGCGTATCACTGTGGATTTTGTTGTAGGGTTCCCACAGACTCAGAGAAAATTTGATGCAGTTTGGGTCATTGTGGACAGGTTGACCAAGTCAGCACATTTCATTCCAGTGGCAGTTACCTATTCTTCAGAGAGGTTAGCTGAAATTTACATTCGTGAGATTGTCCGCCTTCACGGTGTGCCCGTGTCTATTATTTCAAATTGAGGTACGCAGTTTACCTCACATTTCTGGAGGGTTGTACAGCGTGCGTTAGGCACGCGGGTGGAGTTGAGTACATCATTTCATCCACAGACAGACGGACAGTCAGAGCGCACTATTCAGATATTGGAAGATATGCTTCGCGCTTGTGTTATAGACTTTGGAGGTTCTTGGGATCATTTCTTGCCACTTGCGGAGTTTGCTTATAATAATAGCTACCAGTCGAGCATTCATATGGCTCCATATGAGGTATTATATGGAAGGCGATGCCATTTTTCAGTTGGCTGGTTTGAACCGGGAGAGGCTCGGTTATTGGGTACCGATTTGGTACAGTATGCCTTGGATAAGGTCAAGATTATTCAGGATCGACTTCGCACAGCTCAGTCTAGGCAAAAGAGTTATGCTGACCGTAAAGTTCATGATATTGCATTCATGGTTGGAGAAAGAATATTACTCCGGGTTTCACCTATGAAAGGTGTAATGAGGTTCGGAAGGAAAGGCAAGTTGAGCCCTAGGTATATCAGACCCTTTGAAATTCTTGAAAGGGTGGGTGAAGTAACCTACAGGCTTGCATTACCACCTAGTTTATCAGCGGTTCATCCGATATTCCATGTTTCTATGCTCCAAAAATATCATGGTGATCCGTCCCATGTGTTAGATTTCAGCTCAGTCCAATTGGACAAAGATTTGACTTACGAGGAGGAGCCGGTGGCTATTCTAGCCCGGCAGGTCCGGCGGTTGAGATCTAAGAGTTATCCTTCAGTTCGAGTGCAATGGAGAGGTCAGCCGGTAAAGGCATCTACCTGGGAGTCCGAGTCGGACATGCTGAGTAAATATCCACACCTTTTCTCCAGCTCAGGTACTTTTTCTAACTACGTTCGAGGACGAATGTTTGTTTTAGAGGCGGAGAATGTGATGACCCAAAATGTCATCTTTAAATTTAATAAATAATTCTGTACTCTAAGACCTCAGAAATCACTATTTATCATTCCTCGACTTGCGTGCACAGTCCGTAAAATTTTTCGGAAAGTTGTTATGTGAAAAATGGATTAAAATATGAAATAGAGCCTTAAAACTAAATTGAGTTGACTTTGGTCAACATTTTGAGCAAAAGGAACCGGATCAGTGTTTTGACAGTTTCGGTAGCTTCGTATCGTGATTCGGGACTTGGGCGTATGCCCGGAATTTAATTTGGAGGTCCCTAGCTCAAGTTATGACCATTTAACAGAAACTAGTAATTTAAAGGCTAAAGATTTCCAAGTTTGACCACGGGGTTGACTTTTTGCTATCGAAGCCAGAATCTGATTCTGGAAATTTGAATAGCTCCGTTATGTCATTTATGACTTGTGTGCCAAATTTGAAGTCATTCCGGATTCATTTAATATGTTTTGGTATAAGATTTTGCAAATTGAAAAGTTTAAAACTCAAAGTCCGAATCGAGGTGTGAATTGCAAATTTGATGTTATTTGATGTGATTTGAGACCCCGAGTAAATCCATATTATGTTACGGGACTTGTTGGAATATTTGGATAAGGTCCCGAGGGGCTCGGGTGAGTTTCGAACGAAATTCAGATTGTTTAGAGCATGTTGAGAGCAGCAGGTTCTGCCTGGCAGAACCTAGTGTAATCGCACCTGCAAAATGGTGATCGCAGGTGCGCAGCCGCATCTGCAAGAAGCTGGTCGCTTTTGCGATCTGGCCAGTTGCATTTCTTCTGCGAAGAAATGGGTGCAAATGCGCGACCGCTTCTGCGAAGGCTGAAGCACTTTTGCGGAAGAGACCGCTTCTGCGGTCGTTTGGTCGCTTCTACGACGTCGCAAGTGCGACATTGATGTCTGCAGATGCGAAATTTCACCTGGAAGCCTCACTTCGCAAATGCGAGATTTTTCTCGCAAATACGAGCTCACATATGCGAAAATATGTCCGCAGATGCGAAAATACTGGACAAAATGCTTAAAAATCGTGTGTTAGCCATTTTTACTCATTTTTGAGTTTTGAGTCTCGGATTTTGGCGATTCCAAAGCGATTTTTCACGACTTTGAATTGGGTGAGTGTTCTATAACCAAAAGTGATTATTTTTCATAAATCCATGTCTATATTCATCATTTATTTCGGATTTAGATGGAAGAAATTGAAATTTTTATAAAATCTTTCAAAAACGAAATGTTTTTAGATTTGAAGGTCCATTTGACATCAGAATTGGATAATATTTGTATGGTTGGACTCGTCTCGGAATGGGTGTTCGGATTTCGTAAGTTTTTCCGAGATTTGAGATGTGGGTCCCACTATCGAATATTTAAATGAATTTCGGATTTTTATCCGGAAAATTAGTAAATTCATATGGAATTAATTCCTACAATTTGAATTGAATATATTGAATTGATTATGACTAGATTTGAGGATTTTGGACACTAATTCGCGAGGCAAGGGTATATTGGAAACTTGAAATTTGATTTCGAAGCAAGGTAAGTGTCGTGGTTATCCTTGACTTGAGGGAATAGAACCCTTAAATTATTTGTTATGTGAAATGCACGTGAACGATGCATAGGCGAGGTAACAAGTGTCTATACGTCGTCAAATTAATTATTTGTCTACTTACTTGAAAAATCATAAAGTGTTTTAAATCATGAATTAATTGTTATAATAATTGTTTCTCTCCTATTCTTTATCAAATATTAATCCTTGAATTCTTGCATTAATTGTTACATGCTATTTGAATTATGTGTCTTAATTGTTATTTGACATTTAACATATTAGATATTAAACCGCCTATTTTCTCCCTAATTTCCATAATAATTTGCTATTTGTCATTGTTTGTTTCATAATTAAATCATAATTATTGTATGCTTGTTGTCTTATAATTTTATATTAATTGTTACATTTATTGGGAAAATTTCTTCTATAAGAATTGGTAAATGGATATATTGGAGGATCGAGTTATATATATATATATATATATATATATATATATATATATATATATATATATATATATATATATATATATATATATATATATATATATATATATATATATATATATATATATATATATATATATATATATATATATATATATATATATATATGATCAGGTTGCACGCAGCAACAGACTTATTAAAAAGTCCATATTGGAGGATCGGGTTGCACGCCGCAATAGACTTATTAAAAGTCAATATTTGGGGGATCGGATTGCACGCCGCAATAGACTTATTTAAAAGTCAATATATATGCTTGATTAAATAATTATATGAGAGGATTGAAAATGAATATATTGTGAGAGTGGGTTGCACGCTGCAACAGAATTGAATGTGAATATATTGTGAGAGCGGGTTGCACGCTGCAACAGAATTGAATGTGCATATATTGTAAGAGCGGGTTGCACGTTGCAACAGAAATTGATGGAAATGATAATTGGTTATGACTGCTGAGTTGGCTTCAATTATTATAAATGAGTTACCTGATTTATTTCTATTATTTGTTGTTGTTACTAATATTGTGTACATGTTAATGTAAGTAGACTGCCTTAGCCTCGTCACTACTTCGTCGAGGTTAGGCTCAACACTTACCAGTACATGTGATCGGTTGTACTGATACTACACTCTGCACTTTTTGTACAGATTTCGGAGTTGGTCCCAGCAGCGTACCATAGACTTGCTCGGATTTCAGCTACTCAGAGAAGACGTGAGGTATAACTGCACAACGTCCGCAGTTCTGAAGTCTCCGTCTATCTTATTTTAGCTGTGTATTTGCTTTCAGACAACTTTATTTTATTCAGACCTTTATTTATATTATTCTAGAAGCTCGTGCACTTGTGACACCAATTCTGGGATGGTATTTAGACACCGTTATTTGTATGGATTATTCACTACATTTCAGACCTTACTTCAGCAATTGTTCTTTGTTATTAATAAATTTAAAAATTATTTAAAAATGGCTAATATTATTCTAACGCTGGCTTGCCTAGCAAGTGAAATGTTATGCGCCATCACGGTCCGAAGGTGGGAATTTCGGGTCGTGACAAAAAGCCAAAATATATTCATAAAGAAATATCATGTGAAATACAATTTAGCATATTTATAAATCATATAAACAGATATGTGTAGTTACAAAATAATGTACAACTAATTTAACTAAATTAATCATCTATGCATATTCATAAAATATTTAATACAATTACTATGAGAAAAAATATTTTTTTCATTTAAACAATTATTGTATTTTTTTTAATGTCAATGTATATATGTTTAATTGATAGACATTATAAACATGTGCAACGCACATATACTAAAACTAGTTACAAATAAGGGTATTGACAACTTATTTTATGTGTGGAGGACATATAGATTTGTAGAGATCATTCAGAGAAGGTTCAGAGAATATGATAAAATACCTTCCTTCATATATTTTTATAAACTAGTCTCAAGGTACGCGCGATGCGCGTGTATCCTATCTCAATAAATATGATTTATTTAATAATTATATCTAATTATAAAATTTAAATTTAAATTAGTAAAGATGATTATAAATGTTGATCATGTATAACTAACTCAATAAAGAAAGAAACTGCTTCATAGAAGTTCTCAATTATCAATCAACACTTTAACTAAAAAAATTAGCTTTATAATTTTATTACTTCAATTTCACAAATTCTCTTACTTCCTTTTCAGTTTCAGCTAGAACATATAATAGCTTGAAAATCTAAATATCGTTGAAGGATAGAACTTAAAACATATAACCACACGACTATTAATTAATGAATTTCAAATCATCATAAAAACCAAAATGCAATGAAAACCCAAAAATACATTCAAAAGTGACATTAAAGCAAGTTAGTGAGAGAATTTACAATTGAAAATGGGCCATCCATGAGATATTTACTTCATAGAATCACTTAGAATTAGAATTGAAAGTATATATTTGGTTTTGAAGCGTTATTATTCAAGTGAAATTAATATTTAAATTATTCTAATACTGGCTGTAATGACCCAACCGGTCGTTTTGACTGTTAGAACCCCATTCCACTAAATAAAACTTCTCATATGTATTTTTAATAATTTATGACTTGCGGGGATGGTTGGTTCGAGATTTGGAAGTGTTCGGGTTGAAATCGGAACACTTGGTTCCTTAAGTTAGCCTTAAAAGGCCAAGTTTGACTTCAGTCAATATTTTGAGAAAACGATATCAGAATCAGGAATTGGCGGTTCCAATAGATTCGTATGATAATTTCAGACTTAGGCGTATGTTCGAATAGGGTTTTGGATAACCCGAGAGCATTTTGGCGCTTAATAGTGAAAATTAACTATTTGAAGGTTTAAAGTTCTTTAAAAATTGGTTTGGAATAGGTTTTGGTATAATCGAGGTTCGTTTGGAGTTTCGAGTCTGAAAATAGCTCCGTATAGTGATTTAAGACTTTCACACAAAATTTCGTGTCATTCCGAATAGTTTAAGTATATTTCGGCGCATTGGAAGTAAATTAAAGAACTTGAAAATTTTAAGTTTGAATCAATTTGGTTTGGGATATGATTCTTAGATTTGATATTGTTTTACACGTTCCGTGATTTCGAGCGAGTCCATTTTATGATTTCAAACCTGTTGGTATGTTCGGGCAGGGCCCCGGGGGCCCCGAGTGTTAATCGGACGAGACTCGGATCAATTTTGGAATTTTGAAGAAGAACTGAAGCCTTCTGTTTCTGGTACGTTCGCACTTGCGCTTGGACAGCCGCAGATGCGACTCTCATAGATGTGACTCTCGCAGATGCGAGGTTTATGCGCAGAAGCGGAAAAAAGGTGTGAGGCAGTGCACGCAGATGCGAGAGGGGGCAGGTGATCGAAACTCGCACCTGCGAGGATTTTCCACAGGTGCAAAAGCCGCAGGTACGAAACCACTGCTTGGCAGAATGGTTAAAAATCGGGGCTCAGACATTTTGAGCCCATGTTTCCTCCATTTTCAGGCGATTTCAGAGGTTTTGAGATGGGAGTTCAACTAACAACTTGGAAGTAAGTTAATTCTACACCCCTTGAGTTAAATACATAGATTATAAGTAGATTACAACTAGTAAATCTTAGAAATCAAAGGCTTAGATAAAAAACCTAGATTTTTATAAAAATGAGATTTTAACCACGAAAATAGTTATGGAATTGGGTAGAAATTATATATTTGAGTTCTTGAGATTTTGGGTAATATTTTCATCCAAAAATTTCAAGAATCCGGGCACGTGGGCCCGGGGTGAATTTTAGGAATTTGGTTAGGGTAATTTATTCAATTGCCTAAATTAGAATTTTTGAACATGTATTAATTATTTTGTATAATATTTGGATAACTTCGGATTTTTCGGCACCAAATTGTGCATTTAATGCGACGTGGTATTCAGAAAGTGGACTTTGAGACAAGGTAAGTCTCTTGTCTAATCTTGTGAGAGGAAAATTACTCCATAGGGATTAAATTGAATAATTGTTGCTAATTGCGGGGGTTACGTACGCACGAGGTGATGAGAGTCTGTACGTAGCTACTATTATTGTTAAAGTACGGGTAGGTTAGGACTCAAAGTATGAATTACTTGTGTACATTGTATTCTTTGTTTAATTAATATTAATTGATATATATGAATATATTGTGAATTGTCAGATAAAGATATTAAAGGATGAAAATCTCATATGCTTGATTTTCTG
The DNA here is from genome assembly GCF_000715075.1 of Nicotiana tabacum. NCBI lineage: Eukaryota > Viridiplantae > Streptophyta > Magnoliopsida > Solanales > Solanaceae > Nicotiana > Nicotiana tabacum. Next base: position 22,773,841 of record NC_134094.1, on the reverse strand, counting down.
TTTAAATTAATTAATTGTTAAAAGAAATTGTTCTTCCTCCCGAATTTATCTTATAATAAATATACTCTCCTTCCGGAGGTACATAAGAAAATGTTCTCCTTTCTTGTGGAGCGGGCTGAACGCCTCGGCAGGACAGATGCATCTATGGATCGTGCTGCACGTCCCTCGGCAGTGTACATGACACTCTGGATTGGGCCCTACGTCCTCGGCAAAAATCGTGCTTAATAATAATAATCACATGATACCTTAATAGTTTATTGCAGCTTGTGAAGCTAATTGATAAATTGGAAATCTTTGAAATTTATTGAATTATTATTCCTTCTTGTTAAGGAATTATTGTTATTCCTGTAAATGAGACTAATTGATAAATTTTGAAATTTATTGGAATTGAAGGAATTTAATTAATATATTGAGAATTACTGCATTTGAAGGAATTTAATTATTTCTACTGGTCAATAAAATTATTGTTAACTCTGTGAATCGCATTGATATAAATATTTCTATTTCATGATTATTTAATATTATTGACCCATAGTGAGTGTCAAAGTCGGCCATCTCGTCTCTACCTCTTCGAGATTAGGCTTGATACTTACTGGGTACACGTTATTTTTGTACTCATACTGCACTTGCTGCATATTTTATTGTGCAGGTACATATATGTCTAGTGGCCTTGTGGGCGCAGAGGTGTGGTTAATAATTGTGGGGACATATGTGAGCTGCATTCTGTATTACGATCCGCAGCCAATAGAGTCTCCTTTAGAGTTATTATATTTTTCTTGTCTAATTTGTATTCTAGACAGATGCTGTATATTATTTCTAATTCCCTAGTAAATGCTCATGCACTTGTGACACCGGATTTTGGGAATGGTTGTGAATTGTTTAGAAATTTAGTGGCTAAGAATATTTATCATTTACTCTATGAGTTTTATCTTTACAATTTCATTAAAGAAATTTTTATTTCAAAAATACTAAAATGGGTAATTAAGTTAATTGATTATGTTGGCTTGCCTGACAGTGGTGTCCGGCTCCATCACGGCCTTTTTGAATTTTGGGTCGTGACAACATGGTATCAGAGCACTAGGTTCACTTAGGTCTCACGAGTCATGAGCGTGTTTAGTAGAGTCTTGCGGATTGGTACAGAGACGTTTGTGCTTATCTTTGAGAGGCTACAAGGCTGATAGGAATACTTCCCTTTTTGATTCCTCATCGTGCGATTCGATTCCTTTTAGGCTTATGCCTACATTTCCTTCATATTCAATCTTATGCGACATAAAGTGTTTGTTATAAATTCGGGATCGAGAAATTTTTTAATGGCACTACAGATGTAGTGCGGGAAGCTTCTTCCTGTGTAATTAATTGGGCTATTGTCATCGCCTTGCGGAAGGCCGCTCTATCGTTTCAGTTCAGTATCAATACTACCTAAGGTTTTGAGATTTGGCATTGATTGTTATGACGATTCATGCGTTGTTATCGCATAGTGTTTATGTAATGGTAGAATGCCCGTCTATGTGTCAGGGCAGTAAATGACTTGAAAGAAGGTTTTTCTCAGTACATGATTCAGAGGTTCCATGTTTTAATTCCAGCAGAGAAAAGGCAATCGGACTATGAATGTTCAGGTTTGGGGTTGATGGAGTAACAAAGCTTGATATTTTCGAGTGTGGTAAAATTCTCAATTTTGATGTAGTGTTATCGCCTTGTAAAATGCGTTAATATTCGCCGGTGTTATGGTTTTCTTTAACTCGCCTTCACGATGGGGTGTTAGGCATTTGTATAGGGGAAGCAGTCGTTAGAGATCGCGGTGTGCAGTGATTCAGGATCGAAGCAGCGTTCCTAGTATTGATGTCTCGAGAAGGATGATCGTCAGAAAGGTTTAAAGCTGGTAACGAGCTATTGGTTCAAGTGCTACAGAGACAGATTTTTAGTAAGGCAACAACTGGGCAGCGAAGGATGAGAAAGGACATGTGGAAGGTGTCTTATGGTGGTTAAGTTCCTAGAAGGCCAAGTGTAAGAAAACAGAAGTCGAGTAATTGCTTAAAGGAGATGGATTGACCAAAGTGGGAGAGTGGAAAAGTAGCATATGGGTTACGTGGTAGGATAACTACACGGCTTTAGGAAAGTTTGAAGTGATTTGGGATTCATGGTGGACAGTGACTAGGTCTACGGGATTAATTTGGAATATTAGCTGCTATATTGAGGAAGATTTGGTGTGACAGGAGAGAGTTGCTTGATATGAAGAAGGATACAACATGACTTTTGATTGGAAAGTATTGTTGCACCTTTAGCTGATGTCCATGAGGAGTGAACAGACTGATGCTACTGGTAAATGAGCTTGGACTCAGGATGATCTACTGATTTAGTAGTATTTGCACCCAGTGCGGCGGCATTGGAATATGTCGGCATGTAATTTCCACGGGTGGGTTATCTCCTGTGAGCAGGTTAGCGGTTGCATGGTATTGACGAAGCTTCTGCGAAGAATTCTACTGGCTACCCGGTAAGAGATTTAATATGTAAATGTGGCTAGTGGTTCGGAGTATTTATTAAAGGTTAATAGAGGGATTTCGAGAAAATTTGGCGAGTTGTGTGTGTAGGATCATGTCAACAATGAAGAAAGAATCTCGGTGGATTCCAAAATTTTGTAATTGTAGATTCAAGCTAAGTGGGAGAGCCCCACCGTCTATGATTGGATTGCGTAGTGTCAACTTGTGCGGTTTCTGGTTATCGGTGTATTGGTGGGTCATTGCAACTAAGGAAAGAAAACATCAGTGGTAATTTGAGGAAAGTATTTGGGGAATGTGTGCCATATTTGGCCTTATCAATTCATATTCAGGTTTTTGGAAGACTCAGAGTTTATGCTTCGTGTAGATGTAATGCACAGAAAAGTGAAATAGTCGGATGTTTCCTTGATAAAGTGTTCATGTGCTAGCAGGGCCTTGGAATTGATCATGTTTGGGAACAAATCAGAGCAAGTGACTCTCAATAACGGTCCTAGTGGATTCAAAAATTAAAGTGTGGTGTCTAAGGATCTCGAGTCTGTAGTATGGTTGAGTATCGAGCTTTTGCAGCAGATTATGAAACGGGGCTTGGAGTACTCTACGTTATTTTCAGGTTGTGGTGTATCAATAGAGTAACGGAAGAAAATAACTTCAGATTCATAAAAGAAGTATCAGAATGGGTGTACCAATTGAAGATGTGAAAATGCGCACAATGAGGGATATGGGATGATTAGTGGGTTTTGAAACAGCGTGATCTCGTGAAATAAGGTCACTCGGGATGAGTACGGATTTGAGTTCATGATGTAATGAATGGAGCTATTATTATTTCTAAAGCAAGTTGAGAATAAATTGAGAAAAGACGGATCGGCTAACAATGGTTGAATCGGCATGATGGAGGCAATGATCAATTCCTTCAGCTCATTGAATTAGGCGTGTGATTTGTGGCGGTACGTGCGAGGCTTGACGGCCGCTGTAATTGATTTTATTTGGAGGAATTCAAGTATTATGACATGTTATGTGTAGAGGGATCCCAAAAGAGTTATGGTGGTTTAGACCACTACTTGAGGCCGGTATTTTCTGCGGATATGGGAATTCAGTCAGGTGTTGCAATGGTTCTCTTGAAATAAGTTAAGTAGAAAGTTTCTATATGATGAAGTGTTTACCCTATTAGTGGTTTGGGAGTTATGATGGAATTCTTGTACTCCTGCGCATTTGCGTGATTAAGTGCACTAAGTAGCATGGAATTCAAAAGTTGAGGATTCAAGATTTCGGGTTGGTGTTGACAAGGGTGTCATGAGCTCGGATGAGCAGGAAAAGGACTTAGATGTTTAAAGTAGTATGGTATTGTTTTTGGCATCATCTAAGGTCGATGTCAGGTGTAAGAGACCTTGTGTATTGATTTGTGGATTCTTGATATGCTTTACAATATTAGTATAACCGGTAGCATGGATGTGTAGACTTGTTACGTGGTGCGGAAGGTCGTGGGAGCGTGTCTCACGGAAAGATTGTGTAAGAGTGACATGTAGTCACTTGATTGAGTGAAGATGGAAATCAAGTATAAAGATTGTGGTAATATCGCTGATTCGAGAATTTATGCCTGGAGGGTGCTCGGTTTATTTGGTTGTCGACTGTGGAAGTATTGTTCCGGTTATGATGGCTATTCTAGTATATTATAGGAAAAGGGTTATTATGGATACTTGAAAGGTTGTTAGCCTAGTACGATGCGATCAGAATCGGTTTGAGGTATGTGGATGGATTTAAATATGAATATGGGCTCTATATCAGGCCGAATATGTTCATTTCAGCATAACCGCTCCCCATGGAGTAGTATTCAGACGTTGGATGTCGTTTCATCGTCGATTATTTCATGTAATACTGTATTGTGCCGTGTGAGTTGAGAAACGGCTTGATAAATTTCTTATATGTTGAGGTTCCGCATAGTGATGGTGTTATGTGAGCAGGATGGCTCTCGAGATTCGGATCATATATCGCACCTTAGTTGTGCTTGGGTTTTGTAGCGTATGGAGTTGTCGGTCCTTCCAAGGATGGTATTATGCACTTAGCGTGCTTGTGTCCAATGTTTGGATATTTTGTAAGTAATGAGCATTCTAGCTCAGTAAGTATTTTCTTATAGATTCTTTTTGTGCGGATCGGGTGGCACGCCGCAATGGTATCATGTGTGGATCGGGTTGCACGCCGTAACAGTGTGATGTTGAGTACAGTTCCCAATATTCTATTTTGTGTGTTTTGTGTCCCATTTTCTGAGGAAGGTTCATGACACCTTTTCAGTTGTTTAATTAGTCACGTGGGTTGAGTAATCCTTTCCATAGTCTGTTTTCCTTATGTATCGCAATCGAGTCCGTAGCTTATTAGCTCATTGTGGCGTCATATGAGACTTTTTGTCATGTCTGAGGTGGCTTATTGCCAGAGCAGCTTATACTAAGTGAGACGAGGTTATTGGATCCGTGATCAGTACGATCGGATTATATGGAGTATAATAAAGAGCAAATACCATTATTTGGTCCATAATGAGGCAATGGTTCTTGTCAGAAGGAGAAACTCAATAATTTATTGACTCAGCAGTTGGTTATGAATTTCTACACATTTCTTCCATCGTGGAAGCAGTTCAAGAGTTGGAACAGGAATTATATGTATCATGAGGTGTGTTGTGAACATCAGATTCGTGGAATTTCGGCTATTGTTATCGGAGGATGATATTATGATCATGTGAATGGTGCGGTGCATGGTCTAAATTCAACCAAGGTATGCAACCCTATATTGGTGCATTGTGTAGTGATTGATACAGTGTTCGTAGGTTGGAAACAGGCATGGTGGAGAATTCTGGATGTTAGAATTAGGCTCTAAGGCTTAATTGCCTAAATAAAGGAGAGAATCATCAAATTGGCTCGAGCTAATGTCCTCAATTGGGTGTGGTAGCACGGGTAAGTGCTCGAAGTGTTAAACAGTGATTTTGGGCAACTCCGGAACAGTCCTTAGGACGTTCGAGGACGAACGTATATATAAGTGGGAGAGAATGTAATGACCCAACCGGTCGTTTTGACTGTTAGAACCCCGTTCTCCTAAATAAAATTTCCCGTATGTGTTTTTAATGATTTATGACTTGCGGGGATGGTTGGTTCGGGATTTGGAAGTGTTCGGGTTGAAATCGGAACACTTGGTTCCTTAAGTTAGCCTTAAAAGAACAAGTTTGACTTCAGTCAACATTTTGAGAAAACGACATCAGAATCGGGAATTGACGGTTCCAATAGGTTCGTATGATGATTTCGGACTTAGACGTATATTCGAATAGGGTTTTGGATAACCCAGGAGCGTTTTGGCGCTTAATAGTGCAAATCAACTATTTGAAGGATTAAAGTTCTTTAAAAATTGGTTTGGAATAGGTTTTGGAATAATCGAGGTCCGTTTGGAATTCCGAGTCTGAGAATAGCTCTGTATAGTAATTTGGAAATTTATTGGAATTGAAAGAATTTAATTAATATATTGAGAATTACTGCATTTGAAGGAATTTAATTATTTCTACTGGTCAATAAAATTACTGTTAACTCTGTGAATCGCATTGATATAAATATTTCTATTTCATGATTATTTAATATTATTGACCCATAGTGAGTGTCAAAGTCGTCCATCTCGTCTCTACCTCTTCGAGATTAGGCTTGATACTTACTGGGTACACGTTGTTTTCGTACTCATACTGCACTTGCTGCACATTTTATTGTGCAGGTACATATATGTCTAGTGGCCTTGTGGGCGTAGAGGTGTGGTTAATAATTGTGGGGACATATGTGAGCTGCATTCTGTATTACGATCCGCAGCCAACAAAGTCTCCTTCAAGGTTATTATATTTTTCCTGTCTAATTTGTATTCTAGACAGATGTTGTATTTTATTTTTAATTCCCTAGTAAATGCTCATGCATTTGTGACACCGGGTTTTGGGAATGGTTGTGAATTGTTTAGAAATTTAGTGGTTAAGAATATTTATCATTTACTCTATGAGTTTTATCTTTACAATTTCATTAAAGAAATTTTTATTTCAAAAATACTAAAATGGGTAATTAAGTTAATTGATTATGGTTGGCTTGCCTGACAGTGGTGTCCGGCGCCATCACGGCCTTTTTGAATTTTGGGTCGTGACACTGGCTAACTCTATAATACTAAATATTTAATTTTATTTTATATAAAATCAAGAAATCGATCAACATTTCTTGTTCGAACACATGTATTTCCTCTTACATTTAAAGGGCACATCCTTTGGAATATCACATGACAATTATAATCATTTATGTATCATAATATCATCTAAAATGACTGGATATTTGTTGTATGCTTTTTCATGATTCTTTAGAGAGTCTTCAAATTAACACAATTTTTTTTGAAATTTTTTTAATCTTTCTTTTAGAGATTTGAAATAAAGAGGTTGGTCATATAGTTCCTAAAGAAATGTATGATTAAGTGGCAATGTAAATCTGCAAATGACTTATACCGAATGAATATTTTATAATAAATAACTTAATATAAAAATTATTATAGAGAGTCGATTGTAGGAATTGATGAAAATGAAAAAGAAATTAATGTCAGCTTAGTTTAAATACATTTTGTCTTCTATTGAACCGTGTTTGTTTTTTCAAGTTTGGAATTTAAATAATTTAGCTCTTAACACTTTATCGTAAGATTGTGTCAATTGAAATATCTCACTCAATTTTTAGATTTCTTTCATCACCATTGGTCTTTATGAAAAAAAAATTATATGCCTTAAGAAATGTGTCAACTCGAAATGATTTTAATTATATGATAAATTTTAAAAAATAATATTTTTGGTTTATTCAAATTCTTAATGTTACCTTATACTAAATTTTAAATATTTAATTCTAATTACATTTTTTAAATAAGAATTATCTTTTTCAAATAGTTAAAAAATCGAATGGGTGGAAAACATCCACGCAAGACATGTTCAAAACAATATTAGAAAAAGGAAAACTTTGGTAAATCTCAAAGAATTAACAATCATTATTGTAACGACCCAACCAGTCGTTTTGACGGTTAGAATCCCGTTACCCTAAATAAGACTCCCCATATGTATTTTTATTAATTTATGACTTGCGGGGATGGTTGGTTCGGAATTTGGAAGTGTTCGGGTTGAAATCGGAACACTTGGTTACTTAATTTGGCCTTAAAAGGCCAAGTTTGACTTCGGTCAATATTTTGAGAAAACGATCCCGAAATCGGGATTTGACTGTTCCAATAGGTTCGTATGATGATTTCGGACTTAGGCGTATGTTCGAATCGGATTTTGGATAACCCGTGAGCGTTTTGGCACTTAATAGTGAAAATCAACTATTGAAAGGTTTAAAGTTTTTTAAATTTCGTTTGGAGTAGGTTTTGCGTAATTGAACTCCATTTGGAATTCCGAGTTTGGAAATAGTTCCGTATGGTGATTTAAGATTTGCACGCAAAATTTCGTGTCATTCCGAGTAGTTTAAGTACGTTTCGGCGCGTTGGAAGTAGATTGAAGAACTTGAAATTCTTAACTTTGAATTAATTTGGTTTGGGGTATGATTTTTAGATTTGATGTTGTTTTACACGTTCCGAGAGTTCGAGCGAGTCCGTTTTATGATTTCAAACTTGTTGGTATATTCGGGTGGGGTCCCGGGGGCCCCGAGTGTTAACTTCTCACTACCCGAAATTTCTTACCGACAGGATCGTGATGACGCCTAACATTTCACTTGCCAAGCAAGCCAACGTTAGAGAATCATTAAACCAATTCCTTATTTTCATTCATTAAGTAATAATAATTAACTAAAATAAAATATAATAAGTGCGGAATATCATAAAAACTGTATTAATTACTACCACCCGGATCTGGAGTCACAATTCACGAGCATTCTAGAATTTACTACAAGTAATAGTCTGAAAGAAATACAACTGTCTGAATAAAAGAAACAGTAGAACAGAAATGATAGACGGGGACTTCAAGGTCTATGGACGCCGACAGATCTACCTTGAGTCTCCGGACATCGGACCAATAGCAAAATCTCGATCAACCAGAGCCAGTATCAAAATCTGCACAAAAAGTGCAGAGTGCAGCATCAGTACAACCGACCCCATATACTGGTAAGTGTCGAGCCTAACCTCGACGAAGTAGTGACGAGGCTAAGGCAAGGCACCTACAATCAACCTGTACAATTTAAGAGTGTATACGCAAATAACAAGAATGAAGAACTAAACAGGAAATGTCGGGAGGGGAAACATACTGAGGGGAATACAAGGTAAAGAACTACAACAGAATGATCACCGGAGCAGTCAATATACCATGAATCAACACGAATAGTGAATACAGTAAGGAAAAATGCATGGCATCACCCTTCGTGCTTTTACTCTCAATCTCAACATAAAATTAATAGAAACGGCACGGCATCACCCTTCGTTCTTTTACTCTCATATCATGGCACGACATCACCCTTCGTGCATTAACACTCACTATGGTACGACATCACCCTTCGTGCATTAACACTCACAATATGGTACGGCATCACCCTTCGTGCATTAATACTCATAATATGGCACGGCATCACTCTTAGTACATTAACACTCTCCCTTATCATAATGCAATGCATAAATAACAACAGGGAGATAGAATAACAAGTACAAACCGTACTTCAACATTTGGTTCTATAATATCAATCTCAACTTGAAATAAAAACTCAATCATCACCAGAAAATCCGTAAACATAATAAGAACGATAATTTGGATAACACTAGTATAAAGTGTATCAATTTGGCATAGGAATGAGACAATGTCAGAAAAATCGAGAAACATGGAAAAACAGGTAAATTGGCAGCGCATAGGTACTCGTCACCTCACATATATGCCGCTCACATGAATTTAACTTAGAAATTAATCTAAGGTTCCTAATTTCCTCAAGTCAGGGTTAGACACAACACTTACCTCGCTCCGAAGGCCACTTAATCCTCAATCACAACTTTTCCTTTGGAATTCACCTCCAAACAGCTCGTATCTATTCAAAAATGACTCAATAATATCAAATATTGCTAAAGGAATCAATTATATTGCATAAATTAAATTTTCCAAATTTTCCTCCAAAAAGTAGAAAAATCGACCCCGGGCCCGCTTGGTCAAAACCCGAGGTTCGGACCAAAATTCTTTTACCCATTCACCCCCGAGCCCGAATATGTAATTAGTTTTGGAATCCGACCTCAAATTGAGGTCTAAATCCCCAAATTCCCGAAATTCCTATTTTCTACCCTAACCCCTAATTCTACCATAAAAACTCTAGACTTTTGGTTGATAATTCAAGGAATGTAATGGGTAATTGAAAGAAAATGCTTTAGAATCACTTACCAACACTTTGGGGAAGAAAATGACTCTTGAAAATCGCCTCTACCCGTTTGGTTCTTGAAAAATGTTGAAGAAATGGCTTAAACTCGTGTTTGATTCTATTTTATGCACTGGGCGAGGCCACTGTCGCGTTCGCGAAGGGTACTGGCTGCCAAGCCTACGCGTTCGCGAGACATTGCTTGCGTTCCCGATGGTTACACTCCCCTGGCCTTCGCGTTCGCGAGACATTCTCGCGTTCGCGATAAAAGAACGACCACCCCCCCCCCCCCCCCCCAGGTCCCCTAGTGCTTCGCGTTCGCTATGAGCAGGTCGCATTCGCGAAGGATAAATCCCCCATCACTTCGCGTTCGCGAAGAAGGATTCTCAGCCTCACCGGATTACTCTTCGCGTTCGCGAGAGTACTTTCGCGAACGCGAAGAAGGACTTGCAAGAACACAGATTGTGCAGAAAAACCAGATTTCTAAAGTCCAAAACATCCTGTGGCCTATCCGAAACTCACCCGAGCCCTCGGGGCTCCAAACCAAACATGCACATAAGTCTAAAAACATCATACGAATTCGCTCGCGTGATCAAATCGCCAAAATAACACCTAGAACTCTAAATTTAGCACCAATTCAAATGAAATTCTCAAGAACACTTTAAAATCCATAACTTCTCAACTGGACGTCCGAATCACGTCAAATCAACTCCGATTCCCACCAAATTTCACAGACATGTCTTAAATATCGTAATGAACCTGTACCGGGCTCCGGGACCAAAATACGGACCCGATACTAACAACGCCAAATATCAATCAATTCTTAAAAACAAATAATTTTCAATCTTTTAATTTTCATCAAAAATTCATAACTCAAGCTAGGGACCTCAAAATTCGATTCTGGGTATACGTCCATGTCCCATAATTCGATAGGGACCCACAGGGACCATCAAAGCACGGATTCGGGCCCGTTTACCAAAAATGTTGACCAAAGTCAACTAAAATTAACTTTTAAGGCAAAAATTCTTATTTTCATTAGTTTTCAACATAAAAGCTTTTCGGAAACCTGCCCGGACTGTGCACGCAAATCGAGGAGGGTAAAAATGAGATTTTTAAGGCTTAAGAGCGCCGATTCGAGTTCTAAAACATAAGATGACCTTTTGGGTAATCACATTTTTCACCTCTAAAACAACCTTTCGTCCTCGAACGGACATAGAAAAATACCTGGGCTGGTGAAAAGGTAGGGATATCTACTCCGCATATCGGACTCGGACTCCCAAGTAGCTGCCTCAATAGGCTGACCTCTCCACTACACTCGAACTGAAGGGTAACTCTTTGACCTCAACTGACAAACTTGCCGGTCTAGAATGGCCACCGGTTCCTCCTCGTAAGTCAAATCCCTGTCCAACTGGACAGAGCTGAAATCTAACATGTGGGACGGGTCACAATGATATTTCCGGAGGATAGACACATGGAATACCGAATGAACTGAGGATAACCCTGGAGGCAACGCAAGTCGATAAGCTACCTCCCCCACTCTCTCGAGGATCTCAAATGGCCCGATATACCTAGGGATCAACTTGCCCTTCTTCCCAAATCTCATAACACCCTTCATAGGCGATACCTGAAGCAATATTCTTTCTCCAACCATGAATGCAATATCACGAACTTTACGGTCAGTATAACTCTTTTGCCTGGACTGAGCTGTACGAAGTCGATCCTGTATAATCTTGACCTTGTCCAAGACCTCCTAAACTAAATCTGTACCCAATAATCGAGCCTCCCCCTACTCGAACCATCCAACTGGCGACCTACACCGTCTACCATATAATGCCTCATAGTGAGCCATCTGAATGCTCGACTGGTAGCTGTTATTGTAGGCAAACTCCGCTAATGGCAAAAACTGATCCCAAGAACCTCCAAAGTCAATAACACAGGCGCGGATCATATCCTCCAAGATCTGAATAGTACGCTCGGACTGCCCGTCTGTCTGACGATGAAATGCTGTGCTCAACTCAACCCGTATACCCAACTCACGCTGAACTGCCCTCCAAAAGTGCGAGGTAAACTGCGTACCTCGATCAGAAATGATAGACACGGGCACACCGTGAAGACGGACGATCTCACGAATATAAATCTCTGCCAACCACTCCGAGGAATAGGTAACTGCCACATGAATGAAATGAGCTAACTTAGTCAGCCTTTCCACAATGACCCAAACTGCATCGAACCTTCTCTAAGTCCGTAGGAGTCCAACAACAAAGTCCATAGTGATACGCTCCCACTTTCACTCGGGAATATCTAACCTCTGAAGTAAACCACCAGGTCTCTGATGTTCACACTTTACCTGCTGGCAATTTAGGCACCGAGCTACATAGGCAACTATATCCTTCTTTATTCGCCTCCACCAATAATGCTGCCTTAAGTCTTGATACATCTTGGAGGCACTCGGATGAATAGAATACCGAGAACTGTGGGACTCCTCAAGGATTAACTCACGAACTCCATCCACATTAGGCATACAAATACGACCCTGCATCCTCAAAACTCCGTCATCTCAAATAGTAACCTGCTTGGCATCACCGTGCCGCACTGTGTCTCTAAGGACAAGTAAATGAGGATCGTCATCTTGCCGATCTCTGATGCACTCAAATAAAGAAGACCGAGCAACTGTACAAGCCAGAACACAGTTGGGCTCAGAAACATCTAACCTCACGAACTGGTTGGCCAAGGCCTGAACATCCAATGCAAGCGGTCTCTCACCAAGTGGAATATATGCAAGGCTACCCATACTGACTGACTTTCTACTTAAAGCATCGGCCACCACATTGGCCTTCCCGGGATAATACAATATAGTTATATCATAGTCTTTCAATAGCTCTAGCCACCTCCTCTGCCTCAAATTGAGTTCCTTCTGCTTGAACAAATACTGCAAGCTCCGATGATCAGTGAATACCTCACATGGCACGCCGTAAAGATAGTGCCTCTCAATCTTCAGCGCATGAACAATGGCTGCCAGCTCTAGATCATGAACAGGGTAATTCTTCTCGTGAACCTTCAGCTGCCGTGACACATATGCAATAACCTTGCCACCCTGCATCAATACCGCACCCAGACCAATATGAGATGCGTCACAATATACTGTGTAAGATCCTGAACCTGTGGCTAACACCAATACCGGTGCCATAGTCAAAGCTATCTTGAGCTTCTGAAAGCTCCCTTCACACTCGTCTGGCCACCTGAACGGGGCACCCTTCTGGGTCAATCTGGTCAACGGGGCTGCTATAGATGAAAACCCCTCCACAAATCGACGGTAATAGCCTGCAAACCTAGGAAACTACGGATCTCTGTAGCTGATGTGGGTCTAGGCCAGTTCTGGACTGCCTCAATATTCTTAGGATCCACCTGAATACCCTCTGCTGACACAACGTGACCCAAGAAAGCAACTGAACTCAACCAAAACTCACATTTTGAGAACTTAGCATATAACTTGCTGTCTTTCAGAGTCTGAAGAACGATCCGAAAATGTTGCTCATGCTCCTCTCGACTGTGGGAGTAGATCAAGATATCATCAATAAACACAACCACAAAGGAATCCAAGTAGGGTTTGAACACCCGGTTCATCAAATCCATGAAGGCTGCTGGGGCATTTGTCAGCCCAAATGACATCACTAAAAACTCATAATGCCCATACCGAGTTCGAAAAGCTGTCTTAGGAACATCGGATGCCCGAATCCTCAACTGATGGTAGCCAGATCTCAAATCAATCTTTGAAAACATATTTGGCACCCTGAAGCTGATCAAATAAATCATCAATCCTCGGCAATGGATATTTATTCTTGATGGTGACTTTGTTTAACTGCCGATAATCTATACACATCCTCATCGATCCATATTTCTTCTTCACAAACAACACAGGTGCACCCCAGGGCGAGACACTAGGTCTAATGAAGCCCTTATCAAGCAAATCTTGCAACTGCTCCTTCAATTCTTTCAACTCTGGCGGGGCCATGCGATATGGCAGAATGGCAATAGGATGAGTGCCCGGAGCCAAATCAATATCCCTGTCGGGTGGCATCCCCGGCAGGTCTGCAGGAAACACCTCTGGAAACTCACGAACAACCGGAACCGAATCTATGGAAGGAACCTCCGCACTAGAATCGCGGACATAAGCCAAACAAGCTTGACACCCCTTCTCGACCATATGCCGAGCCTTTACGTAAGAGATAACCCTGCTGGTAGAATGGCCGAGATTCCCTCTCCACTCTAATCGAGGCAACCCCTGCAAGGCTAAGATCACCGTCTTGGAATGACAATCTAATATAACATGATAAGGTGACAGCCAATCCATACCCAGTATGACATCAAAATCAACCATGTTGAGAAGTAGAAGATCTACACGAGTCTCAAGCTCCCAATGATGACCACACACGAACGATAAACATGATCTACAACAATAGCATCTCTCACTGGCATGGACACATATACAGGAGCACTCAAGGAATCACGGGGCACAACCAAATAGGAAGCAAAATAAGATGACACATAAGAGTAAGCAGATCCCGGATCAAATAGAACTGAAGCATCTCTACTGCAAACTGAAACAGTACCTGTGATAACAGCGTCAGATGACTCAGCCTCAGGCCTGGCTGGGAAAGCATAACACCGGGACTGGGCCCCACCACCCTAAACTGCGTCCCTGGGACGGCCTCTAGCTGGCTGGTCTTCACCTCTAGCGGCCTGACCTCCACCTCTAACTGTCTGGCCCCTACCTCTGGCTGCCTGACCCCTGCCTCTGGCTGGCTGAGCAGGTGGTGCAGCAACTGGTGCCGGAACCATGGCACGAGAACTCTGATGTTGTGAGCTGCCCGTTGCCCGAGGGCAAAATCTGGCAATGCGCCTCGGATCACCACAAGTATAACATAACCTCGGCTGCTGTGACTACTGACCCTGAAACTGACCCTGTCGACCTGAATAACCACCCTGATAACTCTGGAGTGGAGGTGCACAAATAGGAGCTGGTGGTGCACCGTAGGCTAGCTGGTCGAAATAATGCATCTGAGGGCCACGACCACCTGAGGCACCGTGGGATGCTCGGAGCGCTGAATGAAATGGCCTGGGAGGATGGCCTCTACCAAAAGTACTCCTGCCTCTAGATGAGGCACCGTTGAACTCACCGGAATGACGAGGCCTCTTGTCAGACCCCTGACCTCCCTGAGTAAGAACCATCTTGACTCGTCTGGCGACATTAGCAGCCGCCTGAAAAGAAATCTCACTCCCAGTCTCCTTAGCCATTTGCAATCTGATAGGCTGAGCAAGTCCATGAATAAACCTCCTCACCCTCTCTCTCGGTGGGAAGCAGAAGAATGGCATGACGGGCCAAATCCACAAAACGGGTCTCATACTGAGTAACCGTCATACCGCTCTGCTGGAAACGCTCAAATTGACTGCGACGCTCCTCCCTCAATGTGATAGGCAGAAGCTTCTCTATAAAGAGCTGAGAGAACTGGTCCCAAGTAAGAGCAGGCGACCCAGCTGGTCTGGTCAACACGTAATCTCTCCACTATTTCTTGGCGGAACCAGTCATTTGAAATGCAGCAAAATTGACCCCATTGGTCTCCACTATACCCATGTTCCGTAGAACCTCGTGACAGCTGTCAAGATACTCCTGGGGGTCCTCTGAAGGGGCACCACTGAAGTGAACAGGAAAGAGCTTGGTAAACCTGTCCAATCTCCATAAAGCCTCAGAAGATATAGTTGGCCCATCTCTGACCTATGCTGCAATAACCGGTTGAACTAATCCAACTGGATGAGCTGCTGGAGCATGATACTAGGGAGCCATCTACTCCGGAGCGGGAGTGGTAGGATTCTGGGCTACTCTTCCAGCCTAAGAGACTGCCGGTGCCATGGGGAATGCGCCAGTCTAGGCCAGACTCTCCATAAGGCCTACCAAACGGACCAAAGCGTCCTGAAGCACTGGGGTAGCAATGAACCCCTCCGGAACCTGAGTGGTCCGACAGGAACAGTCTGGGCTGGAACCTCCTCGCTAATCTCTATCTGAGGCTCCACTGCTGGGGTTGCTGCTCGGGCCCTAGGCTGAGCCGTGCCCTTTCCTCGGCCTCTGGCACGACCTTGGCCTCGACCTCTGCCTCGCATAAGAGCTATCACTAGAGGCTCTGGCTGCTGCTCAGTTGAGGAAGCGGTACGCGTTCTCGCCATCTGCGAGAGAATAAGAGTAGAAGAGTTCAATCAGTATTGCGAAAGCAAAATTCTCACGACAAGGAAGAATAGAAGTGAAACTTATTCCTAAACATCATAGCCTCTGGAAGATAAACACAGATGTCTCCGAACCGATCCTCCAGACTCTACTAAGCTTACTCATGAATCGTGAGACCTAGGCAACCTAGTGCTCTGATACCAACTCTCATGACCCGAAATTTTCTACCGACGGGACCGTGATGGCGCCTAACATTTCACTTGCCAGGCAAGATAACGTTAGAGAATCATTAAACCATTTCCTTATTTTCATTCATTAAGTAACAATAATTAACTAAAATAAAATATAACAAGTGCGGAATATTATAAAAACTGAATTAATTACTACCACCCGAATCTGGAGTCACAATTCACGAGCATTCTAGAATTTACTACAAGTAATAGTCTGAAAGAAATATAACTGTCTGAATAAAAGAAATAGTAGAACAGAAATAATAAACGGGGACTTAAAGGTCTGTGGACGCCTACAGATCTATCTTAAACCTCCGGACAGCGGACCAATAGCAAAATCTCGATCAACCAGAGTCGGTATCAAAATCTGCATAGAAAGTGCAGAGTGCAACATCAGTACAACCAACCCCATGTACTGGTAAGTGTCGAGCCAAACCTCGATGAAGTAGTGACGAGGCTAAGGCAAGGCACCTATAATCAATCTGTACAATTTAACAGTGTACATGCAAATAACAGGAATGAAGAACTAAACAGGAAATGTCGGGAGGGGAAACATACTGAGGGGAATACAAGGTAAAGAACTACAACAGAATGATCACCGGAGCAGTCAATATACCATGAATCAACAGGAATAGTGAATACAGTAAGGAAAAATGCACGGCATCACCCTTCGTGCTTTTACTCTCAATCTCACCATAAAATTAATAGAAACGACACGGCATCACCCTTCCTGCTTTTACTCCCATATCATGGCACGACATCACCCTTCGTGCATTAACACTCACAATATGGTACGACATCACCCTTCGTGCATTAACACTCACAATATGGCACGACATCAACCTTCGTGCATTAATACTCACAATATGGCACGGCATCACTCTTCGTGCATTAACACTCTCCCTTACCATAATGCAATGCATAAATAACAACAAGGAGATAGAATAACAAGTACAAATCGTATTTCAATATTTGGTTCCATAATATCAATCTCAACTTGAAATAAAAATTCAATTATCACCAGAAAATCCGTAAACATAATAAGAACGATAATTTGGATAACACTAGTATAAAGTGTATCAATTTGGCATAGGAATGAGACAATGTCAGAAAAACCGAGAAACATGGGAAAACAGGTAAATTGGCAGCGCATAGGTACTCGTCACCTCACATATATGTCGCTCACATGAATTTAACTTAGAAATTAATCTAAGGTTCCTAATTTCCTCAAGTCAGGGTTAGACACAACACTTACCTCGCTCCGAGGCCACTTAATCCTCAATCACAACTTTTCCTTTGGAATTCACCTCCAAACCACTCGTATCTATTCAACAATAACTCAATAATATCAAATATTACTAAAGGAATCAATTATATTGCATAAATTAAATTTCCCAATTTTTCCTCCAAAAAGTAGAAAAATTGACCCCGGGCCCGCTTGGTTAAAACCCAAGGTTCGGACCAAAATCCTTTTACCCATTCACCTCCGAGCCTGAATATGTAATTAGTTTTGGAATCCGACCTCAAATTGAGGTACAAATCCCCAAATTCCCGAAATCCCTATTTTCTACCCTAACCCCTAATTCTACCATAAAAACTCTAGATTTTTGGTTGATAATTCAAGGAATGTAATGGGTAATTAAAAGAAAATGGTTTAGAATCAATTACCAACACTTTGGGGAAGAAAATGACTCTTGAAAATCGCCTCTACCCGTTTGGTTCTTGAAAAATGTTGAAGAAATGGCTTAAACTCGTGTTTGATTCTGTTTTATGCACTGAGCGACAGTGTGCATCGCGTTCGCGAGGCCACTGACGCATTCGCGAAGGGTACTGGCTGCAAAGCCTTCGTGTTCGCGAGACGTTGCTCGCGTTCGCGATGGTTACACTCCCCTGGCCTTCGCGTTTGCGAGACGTTGCTCGCGTTTGCGATGGTTACACTCCCCTGGCCTTCGCGTTCGCGAGACGTTCTCGCGTTCGCGATGAAAGAATGACCAACCCTCCCCTAGGTCCCCAAGTGCTTCGCGTTCGCGATGAGCAGGTCGCATTCACGAAGGATAAATCCCCCATCACTTCGCATTCGCGACCAGGCCTTCGCGTTCGCGAAGAAGGATTCTTAGCCTCACCGGATTACTCTTCGCGTTCGCGAGAGTACTTTCGCGAACGCGAAGAAGGACTTGCAAGAACACAGATTGTGCAGAAAAACCAGATTTCCAAAGTCCAAAACATCCCATGGCCTATCCGAAACTCACCCGAGCCCTCGGGGCTCCAAACCAAACATGCACACAAGTCTAAAAACATCATACGAATTTGTTCGCGCGATCAAATCACCAAAATAACACCTAGAACTCTAAATTTAGCACCAATTCAAATGAAATTCTCAAGAACACTTTAAAATCTATAACTTCTCAACTGGACGTCCGAATCACGTCAAATCAACTCCGTTTCAAACCAAATTTCACATACATGTCTTAAATATCGTATTGAACCTGTACCGAGCTTTGGGACCAAAATACCGACCCGATACTAACAATGCCAAATATCAATCTATTCTTAAAAACAAATAATTTCCAAACTTTTAATTTTCATCAAAAATTCATAACTCAAGCTAGGGACCTCCAAATTCGATTCCGGGCATACGCCCAGGTCCCATAATTTGATACGGACCCACCGGGACCGTCAAAGCACGGATCTGGGCCTGTTTACCAAAAATATTGATCGAAGTCAACTAAAATTAACTTTTAAGGCAAAAATTCTTATTTTCATTAGTTTTCAACGTAAAAGCTTTTCGAAAACCTGCCGGGACTGCGCACGCAAATTGAGGAGGGTAAAAATGAATTTCTTAAGGCTTAGGAGTGCCGATTCGAGTTCTAAAACATAAGATGACCTTTTGGGTCATCACATGACTGGATGAGGCTTGGACCAATTTTGAAAATTTGAGCAAGACTAAAGCATCCAGCTATTGTCATAATCGCACCTGTGCTTGGACAACCGTAGGTGCGAGCTCGCAGGTGCGAGCCACCAATCGCAGGTGCGAAGGAGAGGAGCCTGCCCAGCCATCATAGGTGCGAAGTATTTTGGCGCACCTGCGAACGCGCAGGTGCGAAGGCCTGATGCGCAGGTGCGAAGGAATGGGCGCACCCGCGCTTGCGCAAAAGCGAGCACTTCTTCTGCAGGTGCGGAACCAGGAAAAGAGGAAAAATGCGCACATGCGAGGAATTTCCACAGGTATGAAAGCCGCATGTGCGGTACTCGTTCCGCAGGTGCGAAAAACCTGTCTGGGCAAAACCTTAAAACGGACGAAAACTCAGTCCATTTCTTTCTATTTTTCATCCATTGTTGGGCGATTTCAGAGCTTTTGAGATGGGGGTTTCAACTAGCAATCAGAAAGTAAGTTAATTCTACACACCTTGAGTTAAATACATAGATTATAAGTAGATTATAACTAGTAAATCTTAGAAATCAAGGGTTTAGGTGAAAAAACTAGATTTGTATAAAAGTGAGATTTTAGCCACGAAAATGCCTATGAAATTGGATAGAAATTATATATTTGAGTTCTTGAGGTTATGGGCCCGGGGTGAATTTTAAGAATTTTACTGTTTTAGTTAGGGTAATTTATTTAATAGCCTAAATTCAAACTATTGAACACGTATTAATTATTTTGTATAATATTTAGATAGCTTCGGATTTTTCGGCACTGAATTGCAAATTTAACGCGACGTGGTAATCGGAAAGTGAACTTTGAGACAAGGTAAGTCTCTTGTCTAATCTTGTGAGGGGGAAATTACCTCATAGGTAATTAAATTAATAATTGTTGCTAATTGCGGGGGCTACGTACGCACGAGGTGATGAGAGTCCGTGCGTAGCTACTATTAATGCTAAAGTCTGGGTAGTTTAGAACTTAGAGCATGAATTACTTGTGTAAATTGTATCCTTTATTAATTAAATTATTTGATGTATATATTGTGAATTGTTATAAAAGGTAGTAAAAGATAAAATTTTCATATGCTTAAATTTGTGTTTAAATTAATTAATTTTTGAAATAAATTGTTTATCCTCTCGAATAAATCTTGCAATAAATATTCTCATTCCGGAGGTATATAAGAAAATGTCCTCCTTTCTTGTGGATCGGATCGAACACCTCGGCAGGATAGATACATCTATGGATTGTGCCGCACGTCCCTCGGCAACATACACGACACTATGGATCGGGCCGTACGTCCTCGGCAGAAATCGTGCTTAATAATAATAATTACAAGATACTTTGATAGTTTATTTCAGCTTGTGAAGCTAATTGAGATTTGGAAATTATTGGAATTTAAAGAATTATTATTCCTATTTGTTAAGGAATTATTGTTATTTTCTGAAAATGAGACCAATTGATATATTGGAAATTTATTGGAATTGAGGAAATTTAATTATTTCTGCTAGTTAAGTAAATCATTGTAAACTCTGTGAATCATGCTGATCTAGATATTCTAGTTTTATTTCAATTATTATTATTGACCCATAGTGAGTGTCAAAGTCGGCTATCTCGTCTCTACCTCTTCGATATTAGGCTTGATACTTACTGGGTACACGTTGTTTTCGTACTCATACTGCACTTGTTGCACATTTTATTGTGCAGGTACATATTTGTCTAGCGGCCTTGTGGGCGTAGAGGTGTGGTTAATAATTGTGGGGATCTAGATGAGTTGCATTCTATATTATGATCCGTAGCCAAAAGAGTCTCCTTCAGAGTTATTATATTTTCCTGTCTAAATTGTATTCTGGACAGATGCTCTATTTTATTCTTAATTCCCTAGTAACTGCTCATGCACTTGTGACACCAGGTTTTGGGATAATTATGGGTTGCACTGTATTGGAAATTTTTAAAGATATTATTACATATTTCGTAAACTTCATCTTCTGCTATTTTAATTTAGGGGAACAACTATGATTTCAAAAATATTAAAATGAGAATTTATTTAGTATTTATTGTTGGCTTGCCTGACAGCGGTGTCCGGCGCCATCACGACCTTTAATGGATTTTGGGCCGTGACAACATGGTATCAGAGCACTAGGTTCACTTAGGTCTCACGAGTCTTGAGCAAGTCTAGTACAGTCTTGTGGATCGGTACGGAGACATTTGTACTTATCTTCGAGAGGCTACAGGGCTGTTAGGAGCATTTCCCTTCTTCATTCCTCATCGTGCGATTCGATTCCTTTGAGACTTATGCCTATATTTCCTTCATATTCAATCTTATGTGACGTGAAGCGCTTGTTATACATTGAGGATCGAGGAAATTTTTAATTTTACTACAGATGTAGTGCAAGATGCTTCTCCCTGTGTAATTAATTGGGCTATTGTTGTCGCCTTGCGGAAGGACGCTCTGTCGTTTCAAATTAAGTATCAGTACTACCTAAGGTTTTGAGATTTGGCATTTATTGTTATGACGATTCGTGTGTTGTTATCGCACAGTATTTATGAAATGGTAAAATCCCTGTCTATGTGTCTGGGAAATAAACGACTTGAAAGAAGGTTTTTCTTAGTACATGATTCAGAGGTTCCATATTTTATTTCTAGCGGAGAAAAGGCAATAGGACTATGAATGTTTAGGTTTGGGGTTGATGGAGTAACGAAGCTTGATATTTTTGAGTGTGGTAGAGTTCTCAATTTTGATGTTGTGTCATCGCCTTGTAAAATGCGTTAAGGTTCGCCGGTGTTATGGTTTTCTTCAACTCGCCTTCACGGCGGGGTGTTAGGAATTGGTGTAGGGGAAGCAGTTATTAGAGATCGCTGTGTGCAGTGGTTTAGGATCGAAGAGATGTTCTTAATATTGATGGCTCGAGAAGGATGATCCTCAGAAAGGTTTAAAGTTAGTAACGATCTATTGGTTCAAGTGCTACAGAGACGGATTTTGAGTTAAGGCAACAACTGGGCAGCAAAGGATGAGGAAGGATATGTGGGAGGTGTATTGTGGTGGTTAAGTTCCTAGAAGGCCAAGTGTAAGAAAACAGAGTCGAGAAGTTGCTTAAAAGAGAGGGTTTGACCAAAGTGGGAGAGTGGCAAGGTAGTATATGGGTTACGGGGTAGGATAACTACACGTCTTGAGGAAAGTTTAGAGTGATTTGGGATTCATGGTGGATAGTGACTAGGTCTATGGGCTTAATTTGGAATATTGGCTGCTATATTGAGGAAGATTGGGTGTGACAGGAGAGAGTTGCTTGATATGAAGAAGGATACAACATGACTTTGGATTGGAATGTATTGTCGCACCTTTAGTTGATGTCCATGAGGAGTGAACGTACTGGTGCAGCTGGTGAATGAGCTCGGACTCAGGATGATCTACTGATTTCGTAGTAATTGCACCCAGTGCAGCGACGTTGGAATATGCCAGCATGTAATTTCCACAGGTGGGTTATCTCCTGTAAGCAGGTTAGCGGTAGCGTGGTGTTGACGAAGCTTTTGCGAAGAATTCTACTGGGTACCCGATAAGAGATTTAATATGTAAATGTAGCTAGTGGTTCGGAGTGTTTTTTAAAGGTTAATAGAAGGATTTCGAGAAAATTGGAGAGCTGCATGTGCAGGATCATGTCAACGATGAAGAAAGAATCTCGGTGGATTCCAACATTTTGTAATTATAGCTTCAAGGTAAGTGGGAGAGCCCCACCGCCTATGATTGGATTGAGTAGTGTCAACTTGTGCGGTTTCCGGTTATCGGTGTATTAGTGGGTCATCACGACTAAGAAAAGAAAACATCGGTGGTAATTTGAGCAAAGGATTTGAGGAATGTGTGCCATATTTGGCCTTATCGATTCATGTTCAAGCTTTGGGAAGACTCAGAGTTTATGCTTCATGTAGATGTAATGCACATGGAAAGTGAGACAGTCAGATGTTTCCTTGATAAAGTGTCCATGTACTAGCAGGGCCTTGGAGTTAATCATGTTTGGGAACAAGTCAGAGCAAGTGACTCTCAATAACGGTCGTAATAGGTTCAAAAATTTAAAGTATGGTGCCTAAGGATCTCGAGTCCGTAGTATGGTTGGGTATCGAGTTTTGCAGCAGATTATGAAACGGGGCATAGAGTACTCTGCGTTATCTTCAGGTTGTGGTGTAACATTTGAGAAATGGAAGAAAATAACTTCGGATTCATAAAAGAAGTATCAGAATGGGTGTAACAGTTGAAGATGTAAAAAGTGCACACAGGGGGGGGTATGAGATGATTCGTGGATTTTGAAACAGCGTGGTCTCGTGAAATAAGGTCACTTGGGATGAGTACGGATTTGAGTTCATGATGTAATGAATGGAGCTATTATTATTTCTAAGGCAAGTTGAGAATAAATTGAGAAAAGACGGGTCGGCTAACAATGGTTGAATCGGCATGATGCTGGCAATGATCAGTTCCTTCACCGCATTGAGTTGTGCATATGATTTGTGGCGGTACGTGCTGAGGCTTGACGACCGCCGTAATTGATTTTATTTGGAGGAATTCAAGTATTATGGCATGTTATGTGTAGAGGGATTCCATAAGAGTTATGGTGGTTTAGACCACTACTCGAGGCCGATATTTTCTTCGGATATAGGAATCCAGTGTCACGACCCAAAATTTCCACCTTCGGACCGTGATGGCACCTAATATTTTACTTGCTAGGAAAGCCAACGTTAGAATAATATTATCCATTTTTAAAACAATTTCTAAATTTATTTATAACAAAGAACAAATACGGAAGTAAAGTCTGAAATGTAGTGAATAATACATAAAAATAATAACGATGTCTAAATACCATCCCATAATTGGTGTCACAAGTGCATGAGCTTCTAGAATAATACAAATAAAAGTATGAATAAAATAAAACTGTCTGGAAATAAACACACAGCTAAAGTAAAATAGACGGGGACTTCAGAACTGCGGACGCCATGCAGTTATATCTCAAGTCTCCTCTGGGTAGCTGATATCCGAGCAAGTCTACGGTACGCCGCTGGGACCAACTCTGAAATCTGTACAAGAAGTGCAGAGTGTAGTATCAGTACAACCGACCCCATGTACTGGTAAGTGCTGAGCCTAACCTCGACGAAGTAGTGACGAGGCAAGGCGAGTCACTTACATTAACCTGTACGCAATATTAGTAACAACAAAAAATAATAGAAATAAATCAGGTAACCCATTTATAACAATTGAAGCCAATTCAGCAGTCGTAACCAATTATCATTTCCATCAAATCTGTTGTAGCGTGCAACCCGCTCTCACAACATATTCATATTCAATTCTGTTGCAGCGTGCAACCCGCTCTCCCAATATATTTCTTTTAATCAAATCTGTCATATATTTATTTCAGTCAAGTATATATAGACTTTTTAATAAGTCTGTTGCGGCGTACAATCCGATCCCCCAATATTGACTTTTAATATGTCTGTTGCGGCGTGCAACCCGATCCTCCAATATAAACTTTTTAATAAGTCTGTTGCAGCGTGCAACCCGATCCTCCAATATATCCATTTACCAATTCTTATAGAAGAAATTTTCCCAATAAATGAAACAATTAATAGAAAATTATAAGACAACAAGCATACAATAATTGTGATTTAATTATGAAACAAACAATGAAAAATAGCAAATTATTATGGAAATAAGGGAGAAAATAGGCAGTTTATTATTTAATATGTTAAATGTCAAATAACAATTAAAATACATAATTCAAATAGCATGTAACAATTAATGCAGGAATTCAAGAATTAATATTTGACAAAGAATATGAGAGAAATAATTATTATAATAATTAATTTATGATTTAAAATAATTTATGATTTTTCAAGTAAGCAGGCAAACAATTAATTTGACAACGTATAGACACTCGTCACCTCGCCTATACGTTGTTCACATGCATTTCACATAACAAATAATTTAAGGGTTCTATTCCCTCAAGTCAAGGTTAACCACGACACTTACCTCGCTTTGCAAATTCCAATCAATTACTCAACCACAACATTTCCTTTTAAATTTGTCTCCAAAAGCTTCAAATCTATTCATAAACAATTCAATATACTCAATACGAATCATAGGAATTAATTCCATATGAATTTACTAGTTTTCCGGATAAAAATCCGAAATTCATTAAAATATTTTATAGTGGAACCCACGTCTCAAATTCCGAAAAAACTCACTAAATCCTAACACGCATTCCGCTACGAGTTCAACCATATAAAAATTATCCAATTCCGATATCAAATGGACCTTCAAATCTTAAATTTTCGTTTTTTTGGAGATTTTATAAAAATCTGATTTTTCTTCCATAAATTTACCGATTCATGATATAAATGAGTATGAAATCATGAAATATAATTAATATTGGATAAGGAACACTTACCCCAATGTTTTCCCGTGAAAATGGCCCAAAAATCGCCTTACCCGAGCTCAAAACTAGAAAAGAGTTGAAAATTGGTCGAAACCCCATTTCTAGAACTTAAGTTCTGTTTCTGGGATTTTTACCCTTCGTGAACACAGTCAGTGCCTCGAGTTGCACAAATTTGTGCTGTCCAACTTTTACTCTTCGCGAACGTGAGGGCTGCCTCGCGAACGCGATGCTTGCCTGGCATGGCCTACGCGAACGCGAGATGCCCTTCGCGAACGCGAAGGCTAATTTTTCTGGCCAGCCTCTTTCCCTTCGCGAACGCGAGGCTTGGATCGCGAACGCGAAGCTTCGCACCTCAAGCCTTCATGAATGCAGCCCCCCTTCGCAAATGCGAAGAGCAATTTTCATCTGCCTCCAGTTTCTTCTTCGCGAACGCGAAGAAGGATACCAGAATCAGATTTTTGCAGTTTTTTTCCAAGTCCAAAAATGATTCGTTAACCACCATATCCCTCGGGGCTCCAAAACAAACATGCACCAAAGTCCTAAAACATTATACGAACTTGCTCGCGCGATCAAATCGCCAAAATAACACCAAGAACTACGAATCGGACACCAAATCACAAGAAATTTCCAAGAAAACTTTAAAACTTATATTTTTACAATCGGACGTCCAAATCACGTCAAATCAACTCTGATTCTCACCAAATTTGGCAGACAAGTCATAACTATTATAGTGGACCAACACCGAGCTCCGGAACCAAAATACAGACCCGGGGTCAATAAATCCAACATCAGTAATTTCTTAGAAATCATTAAGCTTTCAAGCTTTTAATTTTTCATCAAAATTCCATATCTCGGGCTAGGGACCTCGGAATTCGATTCCGGGCATACGCCCAAGTCCCAAATCACGATACAGACATATCAGAATTGTCAAAACACTGATCCGGGTCCGTTTTCTCAAAATGTTGACCAAAGTCAACTCAGTTGAGTTTTAAAGCTCTATTTCACCTTTTAATCCATTTTTCATATAAAAACTTTCCAGAAAATTGTACGGACTATGCACGTAAGTCGAGGCATGATAAATAGTACTTTTTGAGGTTTAGAATACAAAATTACTTATTAAATTTAAAGATGACATTTTGGGTCATCACATTCAGTCACGTGTTGCAATGGTTCTCTTGAAATGAGTTAAGAAGAAGGTTTTTATATGATGAAGTGTTTACCCTATTAGTGGTTCCGGAGTTATGATGGAATTCTTGTACTCCTGCGCATTAGCGTGATTAAGTGCATTAAGTAGTATAGGATTCGAAAGTTGAGGATTCAAGATTTCGGTTCGTTGTTGATAAGGATGTCATGAGCTCGGATGAGCAGGAAAATGATTTAGATGTTTAAAGTAAAATGGTATTGTTTTTGGCATCACCTAAGGTCGATGTCAGGTGTAAGAGACCTTGTGTATTGATTTGTGGATTCTTGATATGCTTTACATCGTTAGTGTGACCGGTGGCATGTATGTGCAAACTTGTTACCTGGTGCAGAAGGTCGAGCGTGTCCCACGGGAAGATTGTGTAAGAGTGGCATGTAGTCACTTGATTGAGTGAAGATTGAAATCGAGGATGAAGATTGTGGTAATATCGCTGATTCAAAAATTTATGCCTGGAGGGCGCTCGGTTCATTTGGTTGTGGACTGTGGAAGTTTGTTCCGGTTATGATGGATGTTCTTGTGTGTTATGGGGAAAAGGGTTATTATGGATCCTTGAAAGGTTATTAGCCTAGTACGGTGCGATCAGAATCGGCTTAAGGTCTGTGGATGGATTTAAATATGAATATAGGCTCTATATCAGGCCGAATATGCTCATTTTAGCATAGCGCTCCTTATGGAGGAGTATTCGGACGTTGGAAGTTGTTTCGTCATCGGTTATTTCATATAATACTATATTGTGTCGTGTGAGTTGTGAAACTACTCGATAAATTCTTATGTGTTGAGGTTCCACGTAGCGATGGTGCTATGTGAGCAGGATGGCTCTCGAGATTCAGATCATATATCGCACCTTAGTTATGCTTGAGTTTTGTAGCATATGGCGCTATCGGTCCCCCCAGGGATGGTATTATGCACTTAGCGTGCTTGTGTCCGATATTCGGATATTTTGCAGTAATGAGCATTCAAACTCGGTAAGTATTTTCTTATAGATTCTTTTTATGCGGATTGGGTGGCACGCCGCCACGGGTATGTAGTTTGGATCGGGTTTCACACTGCAACGGTATCATGTGTGGATCGGGTTGCATGCCGCAACGGTGCTATGTTGAGTACAGTCCCCTATATTCCATTTTGTGTGCTTTGTGTCCCATTTTCTGAGAAAAGTTCATGACACCTTTTCAGTTGTTTAATTAGTCATGTGGGTTGAGTAATCCTTTCCAGAGTTCGTATTTCTTATGTATCTCTATCGAGTCCGTAGCTTATTAGCTCATTGTGGCGTCATATGAGGCTTTTTGATCGTGTCTGAGGTGGCTTATTGCCTGAGCATCTTATATTGGGTGAGATGAGATTATTGGATCCGAGATAAGTGCGATCGGATTATATGAAGTATAATAAAGAGCAAATACCATTATTTGTTCCATAATGAGGCAATGGTTCTTGTCAGAAGGATAAACTCAATAATTTGTTGACTCGACAGTTGATTATGAATTTTTACACATTTCTCCATCGTGGAAGCTTTTCAAGAGTTGGAACAGGACTTATATGTATCATGAGGTGTGTTGTGAACATCAGATTCGTGGAATTTCGGCTATTTGTTATCGGAGGATGTTATTATGGTCATGTGAATGGTGCGGTGCATGGTCTAAATTCAACAAAGGTACGCAATCCAGTATTGGGGCATTGTGTAGTGATTGATACGACGTTCGTAGGTTGGAAACTTGCATCGTGGAGAATTATGGATGTTAGAATTGCCTAAATAAAGGGGAGAATCATCAAATTGGCTCGAGCTAATGTCCTCAATTAGGTGTGGTAGCACGGGTAGGTGCTCGAAGTGTTAAACAGTGATTTTGGACAACTCCGAAACAGTCCTTAGGACGTTTGAGGACGAACGTATAATTAAGTGAGAGAGAATGTAACGACCCAATCTGTCGTTTTGACTTTTAGAACCCCGTTCCCCTAAATAAGACTCCCCGTATGTGCTTTTATTAATTTATGACTTGCGGGGATGGTTGGTTCGGAATTTGGAAGTGTTCGGGTTGAAATCGGAACACTTGGTTCTTTAAGTTAGCCTTAAAAGGCCAAGTTTGACTTCAGTCAACATTTTGAGAAAACGATCCCGAAATCGGAATTTGACGGTTCCAATAGGTTCGTATGATGATTTCGGAATTAAGCGTATGTTCGAATCGGGTTTTGGATAACCCGAGAGCATTTTGGCGCTTAATAGTGAAAATCTACTAATGGAAGGTTTAAAGTTCTTTAAATTTGGTTTGGAGTAGGTTTTTGAGTAATTGAAGTCCATTTGGACGAGTTTGGGAATAGTTCTGTATAGTGATTTAAGACTTGCATGCAAAATTTCGTGTCATTCTGAGTAGTTTAAGTATGTTTCGGTGCGTTGGAAGTAGATTGAAGAACTTGAAGTTCTTAAGTTTGAATAAATTTCGTTTGGGGTATGATTTTTAGATTTGATGTTGTTTTACACATTCCGAGAGTTCGAGTAAGTCCATTTTATGATTTCAAACTTATTGATATGTTCGGGTGGGGTCCCGGGGGCCCCGAGTGTTAACCAGATGAGGCTCGGACCAATTTTGGAAATTTGAGCAAGACTGAAGAATCCAGCTACTGTCATAATCGCACCTGCGCTTGGATAGCAGCAGGTGCGAGCCACCAATCGCAGGTGCGAAGGAGAGGAGCCTGCCCAGCCATCACAGGTGCAAAGTATTTTGGCGCACCTGCGAACGCGCAGGTGCGAAGGAATGGGTGCACCTGCGCTTGCGCAGAAGCGAGCACTTCTTCCGCATGTGCGAAACTAGGAAAAGAGGGAAAATGCGTACCTGCGAGGAATTTCCGCAGGTGCGAAAGCTGCATGTGCGGTACTCCTTCCGCAGGTGCGAAAAATCTGTCTGGGCAGAACCTTAAAGCGGACGAAAACTCAGTCCATTTCTTTCTATTTTTCATCCATTGTTGGGCGATTTCAGAGCTTTTGAGAGGGGGGTTTCAACTATGGCTATCCAACGGGACGGAACGGGATGGGACGGGACGGGTTCGCGGGCCTTAAGTGCCGTTTTACAAAAATAATTATTTAAGCATTGAGTTTGGCAACGACTATTCTTTTGACAATGACTAAGTTTTTAAAGTTTGCAACAGTTAGTTTTTGACTTATTTAATAAACTTAAAAATTAAACGAAAATTAGAAAACTAGGTAAAGAATTATAAAATATTAAAATAAAAGATTTGTAATGAAATATTCTAGTAATTATAAATTTATAATAGAGTTATAATTTATTTAATATAATTTCAAGTTATTAAGTAACTAAGTAAGAGTGTAAGACAATTCATAAAAACAATTCAATGCTTAGAGCCTTTTAGTTTATTAATAGAACTTTCAAATCTCACATACAAATATAATTCTTTTGAAGAGCATCTAATCTACACAGCCACCTTCTAGGAAGGATTCTATTTGAACTAGGCCTCTTAGTAGCCAATTGCAAATTATCATACTAATATTTGTAAGCTCCTATATAACTTCATTGTAACTTATCTATAATTTCTCTCAGACATTGTTCTGGAATTGGCAATGTTGATTGATGTTCCATGAGTTCCATGCCGTCGTAACTCCCAGTGCTAAGTATCTCAGTGTATTCTTCTTCTTCCCTAGTTTCACCACCTATTATTTCCATAGATTTATATTTATCAAACATTGATCATAAGAATATATGTTAGCTTGGCAGTCTTCGAGAGATGGTTGTTCATTTTCTTAAATTTTACGAACAAGTCCATTTGCACCTCTTAATTTTAAAGATGGGTTAAGTATAGTAGAAATTAAATAAACTTGGGGAATAGGAAAAAAATACTTTTTAAATTTTGCAATCATTTTATTAATAGCCGGTGCATAAGTTGGATTAATTTTGCAATCATTTCATTAAGCTAGTTGCTGCAGTTGTCTTAGCACTTAGTAGAAGCATTATCTAAGGTGATAGTTAAAACTTTATCAATGAGTCTATAAAAATCAACAATTTATAGAATAGTAGTTGCAATATATGCTCCAGTGTATTTTGAATCAACAAATTTATAACCAATAATACGTTTTTGCATGTTCCAATGATGATCAACTTAATGACATGTAACAGTTAAATAATCACAACCATTAGGACTACGACCTATATCAGATGTGATAGACACTTTACAATCTAAGTGAAAAAAATACACAATGAATACTGAAGATATTCGGTTTGAAATTTAAAAACATCATTTCTAACCGTGGTCTTAGGAAAACCTTGAAAAGCAGGATTATAAGTTTCTTGTATATAATGCACAAAAACAAATAGGACGCGGGACAGGCGGGATGGGACGGGACGGGACAGGACGGGACGAGATGAGACGGGACGGGACGGGACAAAACGGGATGGGACAAATGGGATGAAATGGCCATCCCGTTCCATCCCGTGTCCCGTTTAACATGGGCCCATCCTGTTTAGAATTAAGTGGGACGGGATGGGACGGCCCGTCCCATTGGACAGCCATAGTTTCAACTAGCAATCGGAAGGTAAGTTAATTCTACACACCTTGAGTTAAATACATAGATTATAGGTAGATTATAACTAGTAAATCTTAGAAATCAAGGGTTTAGGTGAAAAACCTAGATTTTTATAAAAGTGAGATTTTAACTACGAAATTGGATATGGAATTGGATAGAAATTATATATTTGAGTTCTTGAGGTTATGGGTAACGTTTTTATCCAAAAGATTTTGGAATTCGGGCACGTGGGCTCGGGATGAATTTTAAATTTTTTATAGTTTTAGTGAGGGTAATTTATTTAATAGCCTAAATTCGAACTATTGAACATGTATTAATTATTTTGTATAATATTTAGATAGCTTCAGATTTTTCGGCACTGAATTGCAAATTTAATGCGATGTGGTAATCGGAAAGTGGACTTTGAGACAAGGTAAGTCTCTTGTCTAATCTTGTGATGGGAAAATTACCCTATAGGTAATTAAATTAATAATTGTTGCTAATTGCGGGGGCTACGTATGCACGAGGTGACGAGAGTCCATGCGTATCTACTATTAATGCTAAAGTCTGGGTAGTTTAGGACTCAGAGCATGAATTACTTGTGTAAATTGTATCCTTTATTAATTAAATTATTTGATGTATATATTGTGAATTGTTATAAAAGGTAGTAAAAGTTGAAATTTTCATATGCTTAAATTTGTGTTTAAATTAATTAATTTTTGAAATAAATTATTTATCCTCTCGAATAAATCTTGCAATAAATACTCTCATTTCGAGGGTACATAAAAAAATGTCCTCCTTTCTTGTGGATCGGGCCGAACGCCTCGGCAGGATTGATGCATCTATGGATCGTGCCGCACGTCCCTCGGTAGTGTATACGATACTCTGGATCGGGTCGTACGTCCTCGGCAGAAATCGTGCTTAATAATAATAATTTCATGATACTTTGATAGTTTATTTCAACTTGTGAAGCTAATTGAGATTTGGAAATTATTGGAATTTAAAGAATTATTATTCCTGCTTGTTAAGGAATTATTGTTGTTTTATGAAAATGAGACTAATTGATAAATTGGAAATTTATTGGAATTGAAGGAATTTAATTATTTCTTCTGGTTAAGTAAATCATTGTAATTTCTGTGAATCATGCTGATCTAGATATTCTAGTTTTATTTCAATTATTATTATTGACCCATAGTGAGTGTTAAAGTCGGCTATCTCGTCTCTACCTCTTCGAGATTAGGCTTGATACTTACTGGGTACATGTTGTTTTCGTACTCATACTGCACTTGCTGCACATTTTATTATGCATGCACATATTTGTTTAGCGGCATTGTGGGCGCAGAGGTGTGGTTAATAATTGTGGGGACATAGGTAAGCTGTATTCTGTATTACGATCCGTAGCCAAAAGAGTCTCTTTCAGAGTTATTATATTTTCCTATCTAAATTGTATTCTGAACAGATGCTGTGGTAACCCAAAATGTCAAGTTTAAATTTAATAATTAATTATGTGTTCTAAGACCTCGAAAAGCACTAATTATCATTCCTCGACTTGCGTGCACGGTCCGTAAAATTTTCTGGAAAGTTTTTATGTGAAAAATAGATTAAAATTTGAATTAGAGATTTAAAACTCAATGGAGTTGACTTTGGTCAACATTTTGAGCAAACGGACTCAGATCAATATTTTGATAGTTCCGGTAGGTCCGTATCGTGATTTGGGACTTAGGCGTATGCCTGGAATCAAATTCGGAGGTCCCTAGCCCGAGATATAGAATTTTGATGAAAATTTAAAAGTTTAAGTTCAAATAGTGACCGAATGTCGAATTATGTGCAAATAATCCCGAAATAGAATTTTGATGATTCCAATAGCTCCGTATGTTGATTTTGGACTTAGGAGCGAGATCGGAATTTTATTTGGAAGTCCGTAGTGAAATTAGGCTTGAAAAGGAAAAAAGAAGTATTTAAGGTTTGGAAGTTTGACCGGGGAGTTGACTTTTTGATATCGGGGTCGGAATCCAATTCTAAAAATTTTCACAGCTCCGTTATGTCATTTATGACTTGTGTGCAAAATTTGAGGTCAATCGGACTTGATTTGTTAGGTTCCGGCATCGAATGTAAAAGTTGAAAATTCTTAGTTTTATTAAGCTTGAATTGTGGTATGATTCATGGTTTTAGCGTTGTTTGATGTGATTTAGAGGTTCGACTAAGTTCGTATGATGTTTTAGGACTTGTTGGTATATTTGTTTGAGGTCCCAAGGGCCTCGGGTGAGTTTCGGATGGTTAACGGATCAAAAGAAATTGGACTTAAACAACTGCTGCAATTTTTCTCTTCTGCAGGAAATTCTGGGCTTTGATCAAGCCCAAGATCGAGGCCCAAAATCAAGCTCCCAAGATCGAGCTCCCAAGATCGAGCTCCCGAGATCGAGCTCCCTAGATCGAGCTCCCCTGATCGAGCTCCCATGATCGAGCTCCCTGATCGAGCTCCCTGATCAGACTGGACAGATCTGTAAGTTATAAAAACAGAGGCATTCGATCCATTTGCCATTTTTGACAAACTTGAGCTTGAGCAGAGGCGAATTTTGATAGATTTTCAAGGAAAGACATTTGGGGTAAGTGATCCCAACTCGGATTTGGTCTATATACACAAATTTATCATTGTTTTCACCATATAATTAGTGTTTTGAGATTGAAATTTGGAAAATTTTAGAAATCTCATAGAAATGAATTTTTGAGATTTCGATATTGATTCAGAGTCGGATTTGAGTGAAACTCGTATGGTTGGACTCGTAATTGAATGGGTTGTCGGATTTCATACCGGATTCCGAGATGTGGGCCCTACGGACGGATATTTAATTAATTTCAGGATTTTTATTTAAAATGTATTATTTTCTTATAGAATTGATTCCTATAATTTTTAGTGATTGTATCGAATTATTTGGCTAGATTCGAGCCGGACAGAGTTGGATAATCATGGAAAAGGCCTTCTAGTGGGTTAAATTGGAGCAAGACGAGGTAAGTCTCTTGTCTAATCTTGTGAGGGGGAAATTACCTCATAGTTGATTAAAATTAAATAATTGTTGCTAATTGTGGGGGCTACGTACGCACGAGGTGACGAGAGTCCGTGCGTAGCTACTATTAATGCTAAAGTCCGGGTAGTTTAGGACTCAAAGCATGCATTACTTGTGTAAATTATATTCTTTGATTAATTAATATTAATTGATATATATGAATATATTGTGAATTGTTAGATAAAGATATTAAAGGATGAAAATCTTATAGGCTTGATTTCCTATTTAAATCAATTAATTGTTAAAAGAAATTGTTCTTCCTCCCGAATTTATCTTATAATAAACATACTCTCCTTCCGGAGGCACATAAGAAAATATCCTTCTTTCTTGTGGAGCGGGCCGAACGCCTCGGCAGGATAGATGCATCTATGGATCGCGCCGCACGTCCCTCGGCAATGTACACGACACTCTGGATCGGGCCATACATCCTCGGCAGAAATTGTGCTTAATAATAATAATTACACGTTACTTTAATAATTTATTTCAGCTTGCGAAGCTAATTGATAAATTGGAAAATCCTTGGAATTTAATGAATTATTATTCTTGCTTATTAAGGAATTAATTGTTACTCCTGTAAATGAGATTTAATTGATAAATTGGAAATTATTTGAATTGAAGGAATTTAATTAATATATTGAGAATTGTTACATTTGAAGGAATTTGATTATTTCCGCTGATTAAATAAATTATTGTAAATTCTGTAAATTATGCTGATTTAAATATCCTAGTTTTATTTCAATTATTATAATTGACCCATAGTGAGTGTCAAAGTCGGTCATCTCGTCTCTACCACTTCGAGATTAGGCTTGATACTTACTGGGTACACGTTGTTTACGTACTCATACTACACTTGCTGCACTTTTTGTGCAGGATCGAAGACAGGTACTAGTGGAGGACCTATCATCACATACCCACGTCATCCCGAGGCATAGTGGTGAGCTGCCTTTCTGAGCCGTTCTGCAGCTACCGGTGTCTCTTCTTATATTTACATTCTGTCTATTTCATTTCAGACAGTATTTGGAGTTTTGTATAATCTACTAGATGCTTATGCACTTGTGACACCAGGTCTTGGCACACACATTGGTAGAGTTTGGGTTTTATTATATTTTCTTGATTTTAAATTTTATCAATGTATGCTTAATTTATTAGTTGGCTTGCCTAGCTGTAGTGTTGGGCGCCATCACGACTTATATGTGAAATTGGGTCGTGACAAATATAATATTAGTATTAGTACTCGCGCAATGCGCGGTCCTAATAGAGTCTTGCGGATCGGTACGGAGATGTCTGTACTTATCTTTGAGAGGCTATAGGGTGTTAGGAAACTACCTTTCTTCATATTCCATCGTGGAATTAATGTAATACTAAATATCGTTCTCTTATTCTCTCACAGATGGTGAGAACGCACTCTAATGAGGTTCCAGACCAAGGAAGAGCTACTCCCCCAGTTGCTAGAGGCTGAGACAGAGGCCGAGGGAGGGCTCCAACCCGTGGTAGAGGGCGAGGACGTCCTAGGACTGTTCCAGTTATGCCGCCAGTGGGTCCAGCAGAGAATCCCATTATTGAGGAGCAGGGTGAGGTGCCTGTGGCAGAGCCAGCTCCGGTGGATTTCAAATCTGCACCGGGATTTCAGGATGTCATGGGTCATATGTTGCGATTCATGGAGAATATGACATAGGCCGGTTTATTTCCGGTAGACCCAGCCACATCTCAGGCGGGCGGGGGAGCACAGACCCCTACCGCACAGGCCCATGGACAGGCAGCTACTATATATTAGACCTAGAGTGCACTACCGGTGGGTGGAGCCCAGCCAGTGGCAGTAGCTACTCCTGAGCCCAAGCCAGCTATAGCCGTTGATCCTCAGAAACTATTGGACAGATGGACTAGACTACATCCTCTTGTCTTTGGGGTGAACGACATGAGGATCCCCGAGATTTCATTGATCGGTGCAAGGATAGACTATACAATATGAGGATATTAGAGTCTCATGGGGTAGACTTTGCTACTTTTCAGCTAGAGGGCAGAGCCCGTAGATGGTGGCAGTCTTATGTTCTTGGCAGACCAACAGATTCTCCTCCCATGACTTGCGACAGGTTCACTCGTATCTTCCTAGACAGGTATATTCCACCCTCCCAGAGGGAAGATGTAACGACCCGGCCGGTCGTTTCGAGAGTTATAACCCCGTTTTCCCTATTTCTACTTCTTTTTGTGTTATTCAACTATATTATATTATATCGGGTTAGTTGGTTCGGGTCCGGAAGGAACTCGGAGTGAAATGAGACACTTAGTCTTATAATTGAATATTTTAAGTTAGAAAAGTGGACCGGATATGGACCTATGTGTAAACGACCTCGGATTTGAATTTTAATGATTCCAATATCTCCGTATGGTGATTTTGGGGTTAGGAGCATGTCCGGAATATTATTTGGAAGTCCGTAGAGGAATTAGGCTTGAAATGCCAAAAGTTTTATTTTTGAGAAGTTTGACAGGGGGATTGACTTTTTGATATCGGGGTCGGAATGGAATTCCGGAAGTTAGAGTAGGTTCGTAGTGTCATTTGTGACGTGTGTGCAAATTTTGAGGTCATTCGGACGTAGTTTGGTTAGTTTTGGCATCGGTTGCCGAATTTGGAAATTTAGAAGTTCTTAGGCTTGAATCCGAGGGTAATTTGGTGTTTGGATGTTGTTTTGAGTGATTAGAAGGTTCAACTAAGTTTGTATGTTGATATATGACTTGTTGGTATTTTTGATTGAGGTCCCGAGGGCCTCGAGGTGATTCCGGGTGGTTAACGGATTTGTTGAAGTTTGCAATTTCAGCTGGAGTTGTTGCTTCTGCTATTTCCGCACTTGCGGAAGAAAGGGTCGCAGGTGCGAGGCCGCTGGTGCGTGTGGGGAGTGCGCAGGCGCGGGCGACGCTGGGCCAAGGCTGGGAATGCAGGTGTGAAGAATTGGCCGCATCTACTAGCCCGCAGGTGCGAAGCCCTGAGCGCAGATGCGGAGAGGAGGAGTTTGGACTGGTTTCGCAGATGCGCACCTGGGACCGCAGATGCTAGTCCGCAGGTGCGAGGAAGGGGTCCGTAGGTGCGGAAACTGGGTGATTAAGTGAGTTTCGTAGGTGCGGCTTCTTGGACAGCAGGTGCGGTCGCGCGGGTGCGAGAAAATGGTCGCAGGTGCAAAAAACCTGGGCAGAAACCATAAATAGAACCCTTCGCGAATTTGGTTCATTTCCACCATTTCTATTCGATTTTTGGAGCTTTTGGGAGAGATTTGAAGAGGGAATCAAGGGGGTTTCGTTGAGGTAAGTTACTTGAGCCCTAATACTTGTATATATGGTGATTTGCCATTGTTTAATCATGCTAATTAGTGAAAATGAGGGGTTAGGGCTTGGAAATTTTGGAAAAGTAATTTAAGGATTTGAAGGACCAAACGATGTCGGATTTTGATGAATTTGGTATGGTTAGATTCGTGAGTGAATGAGCTTTCTAGTTTTGTGAATTTTGTCGAAT
Source organism: Nicotiana tabacum (assembly GCF_000715075.1). Classification (NCBI taxonomy): domain Eukaryota; kingdom Viridiplantae; phylum Streptophyta; class Magnoliopsida; order Solanales; family Solanaceae; genus Nicotiana; species Nicotiana tabacum. Next base: position 22,735,945 of record NC_134094.1, on the reverse strand, counting down.
TTCGAGACGTGGGCCCCACAGGCGATGTTTGAGCCAATTTCGGGTTTTGGTCTTATTTTGAAGCTTTTCTTGTGGAATTCATTCCATTAGCGTATATTGATGGTATTATACTGATTGTGAATAGATTTGGAGCATTTGGAGACCGAGTCCAGAGGCAAAAGCATTGCGGGGTAGAGATTTGACCGGTTTGAGGTATGTAACGATTGTAAATCTAGTCCTGAGGGTATGAAACCCCGGATTTTGTATCATTCTACTATTTTGAAGTGACGCACATGCTAGGTGACGGGCGTGTGGGCGTGCACTGTTGGGGATTTGTGACTTGGTCCATCCCGTAGCAACTGTAAAGTTGCATACTTTGTTGAAACCATTTGATACTTATATGTTTTAGAAAGAATTTCTGTAAATTGGGCTGAATGCCATGTTTGGGCCTTGCGCCAATGCTGTTTGGACTCTTAGGGGCTATTTCTTACCATCCTCTCATTGTTTTCGATTGAAAATCTATACTCAGTCATGTTTATACTTGTTTACCGCATAACTCAATTTTATGACTCTATTTTGATGCATATAAATGTTTTGGGCCGAATGCCCTGTTTTACTGAAATGCCCGAGTGGCTTGATTTGTGAGGATGAGTGTGGATCGGGGCTACCAGCCTGCAGCGTACTTTATGACTGAGTGAGGCCGAGGGCCTAATTTGTGAGGATGAGTGTGGATCGGGGCTGCCCGCCTGCAACATACTTTATTATTATCGCACGTGAGTTGTCCGAGCAGATTATAGCGCTTGGGTTGAAAGAGCCCCTTCGGAGTCTGTACACACCCCTAGTGAGCGCATGTACCTACTAAGTGCGAGTGCCGAGTGCTGAGTGACTGGGAGGCATGAGTGATTGAGAGGTATGCCCGAGTGGCAAGAGTGATTGTGAGGTATGCCCGAGTGGCAAGAGTGATTGTGAGGTATGCCCGAGTGGCATGAGTGACTATGAGGTTTGCCCGAGGGGCTGTATATGAGTGATGTTTTTCCCGAGGGGCTGTTTATGATTTCATCATTTTTGCTCACCTTTGCATTGAGCGTTTGTTTGAAAAACTATTGGAAAAATATTTTTAAATGATTTTTACTGGAACTAGGTTTAAACGAGATGCTTGATTCAAATCCTGATTTTTAAGAGCATGTGGTATTTTACTGAGATTTTCTGATATGAACGTTATATGCTTTATTGCTCGTCACTACTGGTCAGTCTTTATTTATTGTTGTTACTTACTGAGTTGGCGTACTCACATTACTCCCTGCACCTTGTGTGCAGATCCAAGTGTAGCTGGACACGGTAGCGGTTATTGAGTGTTCTGGTTGCAGATTTTCTTGGAGATAGCGAGGTAGCTGTTTGGAGATCGCATCCCCTGCTCTTCTCCTTCTTATCTTCCTTTTGTTGTATTTAGCTATTTTTCGGGCTGCGTTAGCCTTGATATTGTTAGACAGATTGTAGTATATGCTCATGACTAGTGACACCCCGATGTCGGGCTTTTCTTTTTCGCACGTCTGTTTTTTTTATTTGAACTCTTTAAATGGAGGTTTTATGTTAAATAACCTTTGAATTTTCTTTAAAAAATGAAAATATTGGTTTGTTTTGGAAATGAGTCGGCTTGCCTAGTTCCACGATAGGCACCATCACGATAGGGGTTAGTTTTAGGTCGTGACAGATTGGTATCCGAGCCTAGGTTACATAGGTCTCACGAGTCATGAGCGGGTTTAGTAGAGTCTTGCGGATCGGTACGGAGACGTCTGTACTTATCTTCGAGAGGCTGCAGAACCTTTAGGAAACTTCACATTCTTGGATTCTTGTCGTGTGAATTTGTTGATTCTAGTAATTAAACATATGTTGTTTCATTCTCTCACAGATGGTGAGGACTCGAACTACCGGTCAGGAGGGCCAGCCACCAGTACCACCAGCCAGGGCCGCGAGAGGCCGAGGCCGTGGTAGGGGTAGAGGTGCAGCCCGTACAGCAGTTGGGGCAGTACCTACAGATCCACCGGTTATCCCAGATCAGGACCAAGTTCCAGTTGTTGATGCACCAGCTCAGGCACCACCTGTGCCTATTGTGATTCCAGGCCTTCAAGAGGCCCTAGCTCAGATTCTGACAGCGTGTACTGTCCTTGCTCAGGCGGTCTCTATTTCGACGACCGCAGTCACTTCTCAGGCCAGGGGAGGCACTCAGACTCCTGTCGCTCGCATACCCGAGCAGGTTATTCAGGGACTTCAGACACTGGAGGCACCACCAGCCCAGCCGGTTGCTGTTGCTCAGGTTTATGTGGTTCCTGCTATGCCTGAGGATGATCAACATAGGTTGGAGAGGTTTGGGAGACTCCAGCCACCACCTCTCAATGGCACAGAGAGAGAGGATGCTCAGGACTTTTTGGACATGTGTCAGAGGATACTCCGTACTGCTTGTATTTTGGAGGCTTGTGGGGTCTCATTCACTACCTTTTAGTTTTCTGGGGTTGCACTCAGATGGTGGGAGACTTACGAGAGGCATAGGCCTGTTGGCGCAGCACCCCTTACTTGGCAGCAGTTCTCCGTGATCTTTTTGGAGAAGTTCGTGCCTCGATCCTGTAGAGAGGAGCTGCGTAGATAGTTTGAGCGGCTCCGCCAGGGTGATATGTCTGTGACGCAGTATGAGATGCGATTCTCTGAGTTGGCCCGTCATGCTATCTGGTTGGTTCCCACGGACAGAGAGAGGATCATGAGGTTTATTGATGGTCTCACTTATCAGCTACAGTTGCTCATGACCAGAGAAAGGGTTTCAGGTGCTACTTTTGATGAGGTAGTCGACATTGCTCGACAGATTGAGATGGTTCGCGGTCTGGAGAGGGTTGAACGGGAGGCAAAGAGGCCTCGTGGTCAGGGTGGATTCAGCGGTGCTCATTTTGGGGGTCAGTTCCAACACGGTAAAGGTCGTCATTTCAGATAGGCTCAATCAACTCAGCCATTTCATCGGGGTGCATCATCTGGCCATGGTTCTCACAGTTCTCATCAGGGCCAATCATCACTTAGTGCCCTTCCAGTTTAGAGTTCGTCCCGTGCTCCACCTGTTCAGGGTTCTTCCGTGCCAGGTTCTTTAACCAGTCATCCCGGTGCTAGGGATTCCCTTCAGTTTCTGCCACCAGTGCCAGGGAGTTGTTTTGAGTGTGGAGAGCTTGGGCATATGTGGAGAAAGTGTCTTCATCGTCATGGAGGTCTATCTCAGCAGAGGAGTCAGCCTCCGACTACAGCACCAGCTACCTCACCACTCGCCCAGTCAGCTCAGGGTCGAGGTCAGTCAGCTAGGGGTCGCCCTAGAGGGGGAGGCAGATCAGGGGGTGGTCAGGCCCGTTTCTATGCTCTCCTTGCCAGACCAGATGATATTGCTTCAGATGCTGTGATTATAGGTATTGTCTCAGTTTGCCACAGAGATGCCTCAGTATTATTTGACCCTGGTTCCACGTATTCATATGTTTCCTCGTATTTCACCCATTTTCTGGATATGCCCCGTGAGTCCTTAGTTTCATATATATATGTATCTACTCCTGTGGGCGATACTATTATTGTGGACCGCGTATATCGGTCATGTGTGGTGACTATTGGGGGTTTGGAGACCCGAGTAGATCTATTGTTGCTCAGTATGGTTGACTTTGATGTGATATTGGGTATGGATTGGTTATCTCCATGTCATGCTGTTCTAGATTGTCACGCTAAGACGGTGACATTAGCTATGCCGGGAATTCCGAGGGTTGAGTGGAGCGGTTCTGTAGATTATGTACCAAGTAGGGTGATTTCATATTTGAAGGTTCAGCGCATGGTTGAGAAGGGTTGCCTATCTTATTTGGCTTTTGTGAGGGATGTTAGCGCAGAGACTCCTGTCATCTATTCTATTCCGGTGGTACGTGATTTTCCGGATGTGTTCCTGCAGACCTACCGGGCATGCCGCCTGACAGGGATATTGACTTTGGTATTGATTTGGTGCCGGGCACTCAGCCCATTTCTATTCCACCGTATCGTATGGCACCGGCGAAGTTGAAGGAATTGAAAGAACAGCTTCAGGAACTCCTTGATAAGGGGTTTATTCGGCCTAGTGTGTCACCTTGGGGTGCACCGGTTCTATTCGTGAAAAAGAAGGATGGTTCTATGAGAATGTGTATTGATTACAGGCAGTTGAACAAGGTCACAATCAAGAACAAGTATCCTTTTCCTCGTATTGATGATTTATTCGACCAGCTTCAGGGAGCGAGGGAGTTCTCCAAGATTGATTTGAGGTCCGGTTATCACCAACAAAAGATTCGGGATTCAGATATTCTCAAGACAACTTTCAGAACCCGATATGGCCATTATGAGTTCTTGGTGATGTCTTTTGGGCTGACCAATGCCCCAGCAGCGTTCATGCATCTGATGAACAGTGTATTCCATCCCTATTTGGACTCATTCGTCGTTGTATTCATTGATGACATCCTGGTGTACTCTCGTAGCCAGGAAGAGCACGCTCAGCATTTGAGGGTTGTATTGCAGAGACTGAGGGAGGAGAAACTTTATGCGAAGTTCTCTAAATGTGAGTTTTGGCTCAGTTCAGTAGCATTCTTGGGGCACGTGGTGTCCAGTGAGGGTATTCAAGTGGATCCGAAGAAGATAGAGGCAGTGCAGAGTTGGCCCAGACCGTCCTCAGCCACGGAGATTAGGAGCTTTCTTGGTTTGGCGGGTTACTACCGTCGCTTTGTGGAGGGATTTTCATCTATTGCATCGCCCTTGACCAAATTGACCCAAAAGGGTGCTCCATTCAGGTGGTCAGATGAATGTGAGGAGAGCTTTCAGAAGCTCAAGACTGCTTTGACCACAGCTCCAATGTTAGTTCTGCCATCAGCTTCAGGTTCTTACACCGTGTATTGTAATGCCTCGAGGATAGATATTGGTTATGTTTTGATGCAGGAGGGTAGGGTGATTGCCTATGCCGATGCCTCACGCCAGTTGAAGACCCATGAGAAGAACTATCCTATCCATGATCTTGAGTTAGCAGCCATTGTTCACGCCTTGAAGATTTGGCGTCATTATTTGTATGGGGTTCATTGTGAGACCTATACTGATCATTGGAGTCTGTAGTATCTGTTAAAGCAGAAGGATCTTAATTTGCATCAGCGGAGATGGTTGGAGCTTCTTAAGGACTATGATATAACTATTTTGTACCATCCGGGGAAGGCCAATGTGGTGGCCGATGCTTTGAGTCGCCAGGCAGAGAGTTTGGGGAGTTTAGCATATCTTCCAGCAGCAGAGAGACCTTTGGCATTAGATGTTCAGACCTTAGCAGGCCAACTTGTCAGATTGGATATTTCGGAGCCTAGTCGGGTATTGGCTTGTGTGGTCTCCAAGTCTTCTCTTTATGACCATATCAGGGAGCGTCAGTATGATGACCATCACTTGCTCGTTCTTCAGGACAGGGTTCGGAGAGGTGATGCTAGGGATATGACAATTGGTGATGACGGGGTGCTGAGAATGCAGGGCCGGATATGTGTGCCTAATATAGATAGGCTTCGAGAGCTGATTCTTGAGGAGGCCCACAGCTTGCGGTATTCCATCCATCCGGGTGCCGCGAAGATGTACCAGGATTTGAGGCAGCACTATCGGTGGAGGCGGATGAAGAAGGATATAGTTGGGTTTGTGGCTCGGTGTCTAAACTATCAGCAGGTTAAGTATGAGCATCAGAGACCGGGTGGCTTGCTTCAGAGGTTAGAGATCCCATAGTGGAAGTGGGAGCGGATCACTATGGACTTTGTAGCTGGTCTCCCACGGACTTCGAGGAAGTTCGACGCTATTTGGGTTATTGTGGATTAGCTGACCAAGTCCGCTCACTTCATTCCAGTTGGTACTACTTACTCTTCAGAGCAGTTGGCTGAAATTTACATCCGAGAGATCGTTCGCCTGCATGGTGTCCCAGTTTCTATCATTTCAGATAGGGGTACTCAGTTCACATCACAGTTTTGGAGGGCCGTGCAGCGAGAGTTGGGTACTCAGGTTGAGTTAAGCATAACTTTTCACCCTCAGACGGACGGGCAGTCCGAGTGCATTTTTTGATATTGGAGGACATGTTGTGCGCTTGTGTCATTGACTTTGGGGGTTCATGGGACCCGTTTCTGCCACTCGCGGAGTTTGCAATATAACAACCGTTATCAGTCGAGTATTCAGATGACTCCGTACGAGGCTTTGTATGGGAGGAGGTGTAGATCTCTGGTTGGATGGTTTGAGCCAGGTGAGGCTAGGCTCTTAGGTACAGACTTGGTCCAGGATGCATTAGATAAGGTGAAATTGATTCAGGAGCGGCTTCGCATGGCGCAGTCCAGGCAGAAGAGCTACGCGGATAAGAAGGTATGTGATGTGTCTTTTATGCTGAAGGTATCACCCGTGAAGGGTGTTATGAGGTTTGGGAAGAGGGGCAAGTTGAGCCCCCGATTCATTGGGCCTTTTGAAGTGCTTCAGAGGATAGGAGAGGTGGCTTATAAGCTTGCCTTGCCACCCAGCTTGTCGAGTGTGCATCTAGTGTTTCATGTTTCCATGCTCCGGAAGTATATTGGAGATCCGTCCCATGTTTTGGATTTCAGCACGGTTCAGTTGGAGGGTGATATGACTTATGATGTAGAGCCGGTGGCTATTTTGGATCGGCAGGTTCGAAGGTTGAGGTCAAAGGATATAGCTTCAGTAAAGGAGCAATGAAGAGGTCAGCCTGTAGAGGAGGCCACCTGGGAGACCGAGCGGGAGATGCAGAGCAAATATCCATGCCTATTCGAGACTCCAGGTATGTTTCTAGACCCGTTCGAGGACGAACGGATGTTTAAGAGGGGGAGGATGTAACGACCCGGCCGGTCGTTTCGAGAGTTATAACCCTGTTTCCCCCATTTCTACTTCTTTTTGTGCTATTCAACTATATTATGTTATATCGGGTTAGTTGGTTCGGGTCCGGAAGGAACTCGGAGTGAAATGAGATACTTAGTCTCATAATTAAAAACTTTAAGTTAGAAAAGTGGACCGGATATGGACCAATGTGTAAACGACCTCGGATTTGAATTTTGATGATTCCAATAGCTTCGTATGGTGATTTTGGGCTTAGAAGCATTTCTGGAATATTATTTGGAAGTCCGTAGAGGAATTAGGCTTGAAATGCCGAAAGTTTTATTTTTGAGAAGTTTGACTGGGGGATTGACATTTTGATATCGGGGTCGGAATGGAATTCCAGAAGTTGGAATAGGTTCGTAGTGTCATTTGTGACATGTGTGCAAATTTTGAGGTCATTCAGATGTGGTTTGGTTGGTTTTGGCATCGGTTGCCGAATTTGGAAATTTAGAAGTTCTTAGGCATGAATCCGAGGGTAATTTGGTGTTTGGATGTTGTTTTGAGTGATTCGAAGGTTCGACTAACTTTGTATGTTGATATATGACTTGTTGGTATTTTTGGTTGAGGTCCCGAGGGCCTCGGGGTGATTCCGGGTGGTTAACGGATTTGTTGAAGTTGGAAATTTCAACTGGAGCTACTGCTTCTGCTATTTCCGCACCTGCGGAAGAAAGGGTCGCAGGTGCGAGGCCGCTGGTATGTGTGGGGAGTGCGCAGGTGCGGGCAACACTAGTCCAAGGCTAGGAACATAGGGGCGAAGAATTGGCCGCATCTGCGAACCCGTAGGTGCGAAGCCTTGAGCGCAGATGCGGAGAGGAGGAGTTTGGACTGGTTTCGCAGATGCGCACCTGGCACCGCAGATGCGAGTCCGCAGGTGCGAGGAAGGGGTCCGCAGGTGCGGAAGCTAGGTGATTAAGTGAGTTGCGCAGGTGCGGCTTCTTGGACCGCAGGTGCGGTCGTGCGGTTGCGAGAAAATGGCCGCAAGTGCAAAAAATCTAGGCAGAAACCATAAATAGAACCCTTCGCGAATTTGGTTCATTTCCACCATTTCTATTTGGTTTTTGGAGCTTTTGGGAGAGATTTGAAGAGGGAATCAAAGGCGTTTCGTTGAGGTAAGTTACTTGAGCCCGAATACTTGTATATATGGTGATTTTCCGTTGTTTAATCATGGTAATTAGTCAAAATGAGGGGTTAGGGCTTGGAAATTTTGGAAAAGTAATTTAAGGATTTGAAGGACCAAACGATGTCGGATTTTGATGAATTTGGTATGGTTAGACTCGTGAGTGAATGAGCTTTCTAGTTTTGTGAATTTTGTTGGATTTCGAGATGTGGGCCCCACAGGTAATTTTTGAGCCAATTTCGGGTTTTGGTATAATTTTGAAGCTTTTCTTGTGGAATTCATTCCATTAGCGTATATTGATGGTATTATACTGATTGTGAATAGATTTGGAGCATTTGGAGGCCGAGTCCAGAGGCAAGAGCATTGCGAGGTAGAGATTTGACCGGTTTGAGGTAAGTAACGATTGTAAATCTAGTCCTGAGGATATGAAACTCTGGATTTTGTATCATTCTACTATTTCGAAGTGATGCACATGCTAGGTGACGGGCGTGTGGGCGTGCACTGTTGGGGATTTGTGACTTGGTCTGTCCCGTAGCAACTGTAAAGTTGCATACTTTGTTGAAACCATTTGATACTTATATGTTTTAGAAAGAATTTCTGTAAATTGGGCTGAATGCCATGTTTGGTCCTTGCGCCAATGCTGTTTGGACCCTTAGGGGCTGTTTCTTACCATCCTCTCATTGTTTTCGATTGAAAATCTATACTCAGTCATGTTTATACTTGTTTACCGCATAACTCAGTTTTATGACTCTATTTTGATGCATATAAATGTTTTGGGCCGAATGCCCTGTTTTACTGAAATGCCCGAGTGGCTTGATTTGTGAGGATGAATGTGGATCGGGGCTGCCCGCCTGCAGCATACTTTATGACTGAGTGAGGTCGAGGGCCTGATTTGTAAGGATGAGTATGGATCGGGGTTGCCCGCCTGCAGCATACTTTATTATTATCGCACGTGAGTTGTCTTTGCAGATTATAGTGCTTGGGCTGAAGGAGCCCCTCCGGAGTTTGTACACACCCCTAGTGAGCGCAGGTACCTACTGAGTGCGAGTTCTGAGTGCCGAGTGCTGAGTGACTGGGAGGCATGAGTGATTGTGAAGTATGCTCGAGTGGCAAGAGTGATTGTGAGGTATGCCCGAGTGGCAAGAGTGATTGTGAGGTATGCCCGAGTGGCATGAGTGACTATGAGGTTTGCCCGAGGGGCTGTATATGAGTGATGTTTTGTCCGAGGGGTTGTTTATGATTTCATCATTTTTGCTCACCTTTGCATTGAGCCTTTGTTTGAAAAACTGTTGGAAAAATGTCTTTAAAATAATTTTTACTGGAACTGGGTTTAAACGAGATATTTGATTCAAATCCTGATTTTTAAGAGCATGTGGTATTTTACTGAGATTTTCTGATATAAACGTTATATGCTTTATTGCTTGTCACTACTGCTCAGTCTTTATTTATTGTTGTTACTTACTGAGTTGGCGTACTCACGTTACTCCCTGCACCTTGTGTGCAGATCCAGGTGTAGCTGAACACGGTAGCGGTTATTGAGTGTTCTGGTTGCAGATTTTCTTGGAGATAGCAAGGTAGCTGTTTGGCAATCGCAGCCCCTGCTCTTCTCCTTCTTATCTTCCTCTAGTTGTATTTAGCTATTTTCCTGGCTGAGTTAGCCTTGATATTGTTAGACAGATTGTAATATATGCTCATGACTAGTAACACCCCGATGTCGGGCTTTTCTTTTCCGCACTTCTGTTGTTCTCTGATTTGAACTCTTTAAATGGAGGTTTTATGTTAAATAACCTTGGAATTATCTTTAAAAAATAAAAATATTGGTTTGTTTTGGAAATGAGTCGGCTTGTCTAGTTCCACGATAGGCGCCATCACGACAGGGGTTATTTTTGGGTCATGGCAGAAGAGTTGCGGTTTCAGTTTGAGCAGCTCCAGCAGGGTCAGATGTCAGTGACTGATTATGAGGCGAGGTTTTCTGAATTATCTCTCCAAACACTTATGATACTCCCTACTGAGGCGGAGAGAGTGCGAAGGTTTGTTACATACTGGTATTCAGGCCACTATGGCTCGAGAGGTTGAGATGGGTACTTCTTATGAGCGAGTTGTGGAGATAGCTCGGAGGATTGAGGGTGTACGTCAGCAGAGCTGAGAGCAGATTATGAGAGATAAGCGGTCCGGGTACTCTGGAGAGTTCAGAGGTGCTCCGTCTGGGGGTAGAGGTCAGTTCGTGAGGGGGTAGTCCAGCAGACCCCCATATCCAACACCACCACCTCCTCGAGGTGCTCCAGTGCGACCTTATCTCAGTGCTATACCAGAGAGTTCTTACCGCCCACCAGCTATTCAGGGTCCTCCCAATGGGTATTCAGGTCCCCAGGTCCAGACACTTAGTCAGCAACCCATCGCACCGAAGAGTTGTTACGAGCGCGGGGATCCCAGCCACATGCGGAGGTTTTGTCCCAAGCTTCGGGGTAGACCAGTACAGCAGGGTCAGCAACCTATGCTTACTGGAACAGTTGCTCCACCAGTAGTCCGACCACCTAGAGGTGGAGGAAAGGTGGGTAGGGGTCGTCCTAGAGGTGGAGGTCAGCCAGGCGGAGGCCAGCCAGTTAGCGCTCCAGCTCGATTCTATGCTTTCCGGCTAGACCAGATGCAGAGGCCTCAGATGCTATGATTACAGGTATTATTTCTGTTTGCGGCAAAGATGCCTCAATATTATTTGATCCAGGATCCACGTATTCATATGTGTCATCTCTATTTGCTCCATTCCTTAGTGTTTCTCTTGAGTCCTTAATTACTCCTGTTTATGTGTCCACTCCTGTAGGCGATTCTGTTATTGTGAACCGGATATACCGGTCCTGTATTATTATATTCTGTGGTTATGAAACTAGAGCAGATCTCCTATTGCTTGAGATGACCGATTTTGAAATTATTCTGGGCATGGACTGGTTATCTCCATATCATGCTATTCTAGATTGTCATGCCAAGACTGTTACCTTGGCTATTCCAGCATTGCCTAAGCTGGAGTGGAAGGGTTCGTCTGTTAGTTCATTTAATCGAGTTATTTCTTTTATAAAGGCTCAACACATGGTTGAGAAGGGTTGTTTGGCTTATCTAGCCTATGTTCGGGATACTACTGTAGAGACTCCGGCTATTGATTCAGTGCCTGTAGTTCGGGAGTTCTCTGATGTATTTCCTTCAGATCTTCCAGGTATGCCACCTGATCGTGATATTGATTTATGTATTGACTTGGCTCCAGATACCCAGCCTATATCTATCCCACCATATTGCATGGCTCCGAAAGAATTGAAAGAATTGAAAGAACAACTTGAAGAGTTACTAGTCAAAGGGTTCGTCAGACTGAGTGTATCGCCTTGGGGTGTACTGGTATTATTTGTGAAAAATAAGGATGGAACAATGCAGATGTGTATTGATTATCGCCAATTGAACAAAGTCACTATTAAGAACAAGTACATGTTGCCGCGTATTGATGATCTATTTGACCAGTTGCAGGGTGCTAGGGTGTTCTCTAAGATCGACTTGAGGTCGGGGTACCATCAGTTGAAGATTCGGGATTCGGATGTTCCGAAGACTGCTTTTCGGACTAGATATGGTCATTATGAGTTTCTGGTGATGTCCTTCGGTTTAACTAACACCCCGGCAGCATTTATGGATTTGATGAACTGGGTATTCAGGCCATATATTGATTCGTTTGTCATCGTCTTCATTGATGACATCTTGATCTACTCGCGCAGCAAGGAGGAACATGAGCAGCATATGAGAGTAGTGCTTCAAACATTGCGGGAACAAAAGCTATATGCTAAGTTCTCTAAATGTGAGTTTTGGCTAGAGTCAGTAGCATTTTTGGGACATATTGTATCGGGCGAAGGTATTAAAGTTGATCCCAAAAAGATTGAGGCAGTTCAGAATTGGCATCGTCCCACTTCGGCGACTGAGATCAGGAGTTTTTTGGGTTTGGTAGGTTATTATCGTTGGTTCGTGGAAGGGATTTTCATCTATTGCAGCACCTTTGACCAAATTAACCCAGAAGGGTGCTCCGTTCCGATGGTCCGCTGATTGTGAGGTGAGCTTTCAGAAGCTCAAGACAGCATTGACTACAACACCAGTGTTAGTGTTGCCTTCCGGTTCGGGGATGTATACAGTGTATTGTGATGTTTCACGCATCGGCTTGGGTTGTGTATTGATGCAGGAAGGGCAAGTTATTGCATATACTTCACGTCAGCTGAAGCCCGATGAAAAGAATTATCTGGTACATGATTTGGAGTTAGCTGCGATTGTTCACGCTCTTAAGATTTGGAGGCATTATCTTTATGGGATGTCTTGTGAAGTTTACACTGATCATCGCAGTTTGCAGCATTTGTTCAAGCAGAGGGACCTAAATTTGAGACAGCGCAGATGGCTGGAGTTATTAAAAGATTATGATATTACTATCTTGTATCATCCGGGCAAAGAAAATATGGTTGCAGATGCCTTGAGCAGAAAGGCAGAGAGTATGGGTAGTTTGGCTTTTATTTCAGCAGAGGAAAGGCCATTAGCCTCGGATATTCAGTCCTTGGCTAACATACTTGTTAGGCTGGATATTTCAGAGCCCAGCCGAGTTCTTGCATGTGTTGTGGCCCAATCTTCATTATTTGAGCAGATCAAGGCTCGCCAGTATGATGACCCACACTTGATGGTTCTTTGTGAAACGATACTACGAGGTGGTACCAAGGAAGTTACTATTGGTGCGAATGGTATTCTGCGACTCCAGGGTCGTTTATGTGTTCCTAATGTGGATGGACTGTGGAAAAAGATCCTAGAGGAGGCACACAGTTCTCGGTATTCTATTCATCCAGGTGCTGCGAATATGTATTGTGACCTGAGGCAGCATTATTGGTGGCGACGAATGAAAAAGGACATTGTTGAGCATGTAGCTAGGTGTCTAAATTGACAGCAAGTTAAATATGAGCACCAGAGGCCAGGTGGCCTACTTCAACAGATGACTATACCGGAATGGAAATGGGAACGCATCACTATGGACTTTGTAGTTGGGTTGCTGCGGACCTTGCGGAAGTTTGATGCAGTTTGGGTCATTGTCGACAGGTTGACCAAGTCAGCACATTTCATTCCGGTTGTGACTACGTATACTTCAGAGAGGTTGGCCCAAATTTATATTCAGGAGATAGTTCGGTTGTACGGTGTGCCAATTTCCATCATATCAGATAGAGGTCCTCAGTTTACTTCACTTTTCTGGATAGCAGTACAAAGTGAGTCGGGGACCCGTGTAGAGCTCAGCACAACTTTTCATCCACAGACCGACGGGCAGTCAGAGTGGACAATTCAAATTTTGGAGTGCTGAACATGCTCAAGAATTGAGCTAATGTCTCTTGGAGGGCTGGAGTAGCAATAGGGATCTCCGGCACTGGCCCTCCAGCTGGAGCTCCTGGGGGCTCCTCTGACGCAGCTCTCACAGGTGCTCGGGCTGCACCGCATGGTCATCCTTTACCCCGACCCCGGCCTCTGGTGGCTCTGGCAGGGGGCTCAGGTGCCTGATCATCGGTCCTCCCATTGCGGGTCCTCACCATATGTGAGAAAGAATAGAATAGAATCTTAGAATATTTGGTGTCAATAACTCGCACGACAAGGAAATCAAAGAAATGTGATTGTTCTTAACAGTTACATAGCCTCCCGAAGATAAGTACGGACGTCTCCGCACCGATCTGATAAACCGGCTTGTGAATCGCGACTCCTACGAACCTAGTGCTCTGATACCAACTTGTCACGACCCTAAATTATCCCTTTGTAAGGTGTCATGATGGCACCTAGTCTTTACGACTAGGTAAGCCTAATATTGCAAAATATATAAAGAAACACAACATTTTAAAGATAAACAACATATTATAAATAGCCAAGAGTAGTACCACTCGGCATATACAAAATAATTTCCCAAGACCCGGAATATCACTAAGTCACAAGCTGCTATAATCTATGTAGCTCTATACAAAAGTCTAAGGATAATAAAGAAAGTATCAAGGCGAGGGAGTAGAAGGGGCCTCCGAAGATCTGCGGACGCAAGCAGAAGTACCTTGAAGTCTCCTAGAATCAGCAGCACGCACTAACCCCAAGGCTGATAGTTCGTACCTGGATCTGCACACGAAAACATGTGCAGGGAAGGGCATGAGTACACCACAATGGTACCCAGTAAGTGCAAAGCCTAACCTCGGTCGAGTAGTGACGAGGTCAGGTCAAGGCCCTACCGCAGTAAATATAATAAATTAAACAGTAAAAGATATAAGTAGAATTTATGGTAACATAGTTAAAGAAATTTTCAAAAATTTAACAGTTAAGGGAGCCCTCGGCTCAAAACAAGGTAAACACAGTGGAAAATCTCGCGGGATACCGTCCCGTAGTTTCAAACGAATATGCAGTACAGGGGGATCTCCCAGAATACGTCCGTAGTCCCAAAGTAAATATGCAGTGCTGGGGGATCTCCTGGAATACGTCTGTAGTCCCAAAGTAAATATGCAGTACAGGGGGATCTCCCGAAATACGTCCGTAGTCCCAAAGTAAATATGCAATGCAAGATGAAATGACAGGTATGACATTGAGTTATACAGTTTATACTGGACACAGATAAGGAAAATAAGGACTTAACTGAACATGACGCACAGAATGTCAATTAGGCAGTTAAAACACGTAAGCATGCTTTTCTAGTCTAAACTACACAATTAAACATATTAGTACAATTAATAAGAGAAGCAATTTATGATTCAAAAAGGTTAAACATGATTTTTGCAATAATAGCCCGTGTACGTACTCGTCACCTCACGTACACGGCGCCCACACACCAAATAATATCAAGATATCCTAAGGGAGAAGTCCCCAACACAAGGTAAGGCAAGCCACTTACCTCGAACCGCTCAAATCAACTCGATATCACGTTCTTGCCACGAGTATTCGACTCAAAATGGCCCGAATCTATTCAAAACAGTACAATACCATCAATCCGCGCTAATGGAATGAATCCCACAAGAAAAACTACAAAATTAGGTCAAAACCCGAAATTGGCTCAAACTCGGCCCCCCGGGCCCACATCTCGAAACCCGACAAAATTCACGAAACTAGAAAGCTCATTCACTCACGAGTCTAACTATATCAAATTTACTAAAATTCGACACCAAATGGTCCTCCAATCCACAATTCAAACTTCCAAATCCCTAGCCTCCAACTTCCAATTTCCACCTTAAATACACATTAACTAGGTGGGGAAACACATGGCAAGGCAAGATTATTGACCAAAAATAAGCACAAGGAACTTACCTCAAGAAATGCCTCGAAAATGCTCTCAAAAATCGCCCTTTCCCGAGTTTGCAAAGCCAAAAATGATAAAAATCGCGAAGCCCTTCGGTTTTAATCACTGCCCAAGTATTTTCGCACTTGCGGAACCTGGGCTCGCACCTGCGGGTGCGCTTGTGCAGAAAACGTGTGCATCTGTGCAACTCACTTACCCCCTCTGCCTTTGCACCTGCGACGAAAGGGCCACACCTGCACACTCGCGCCTGCGGACGTCCCTCCCATTTCTGCGTAACTTGCGCATTTGCGAACAGCCTTGCGCATTTGCGGGCATCACAGATGCGGCACTTCCTCGCACCTACGACCCCAGGCCAACTCTTGACTTCTCGCATCTGTGCTTCCCTCTTTGCATGTGCGTCTCGCACACCTGCGGTCTATTTTCCGTAGGTGCGAAACACCAGAACCAGCAAAGGCACCAGATTTTCCTAAGTCCAAATTTCTTCCCGTTAAGCATCCGAAACACACCCGAGGCCCCCGAGACCTCGACCAAACATACCAACCAATCCTAAAATACCATACAAACTTAGTCGAGCTCTCAAATCCCATCAAATAATGCAAAAATCACGAATCACCCTCCAATTCAATTTTAAAGAACTTGAAACTTTAAAATTCTACAACCGATGTCGAAACCTATCAAATCACGTCCGATTGACCTCAAATTTTGCGCACAAGTCATAATCAACATTACGAACCTACTCCAACTTTCGGAATCAAAAAACAACCCTGATATCAAAAATTCCACTACGGCCCAAAACTCCAAAAATTTGGCTTTCGCTATTTCAAGCCTAAATGAGCTACGAACCTCCAAAACACAATCCGGACATGCTCCTAAATCCAAAATCACCTAACTGAGCTAACGGAATCGATGGAATTCCATTCCAGAGTTGTCTTCACACAGTTCTGACTACGGTCCAAATCCTAAAGCTTAAGCTCTCATTTAGGGACTAAGTGTCCCCATACATTCCGAAACTCAAACCAATCATCCCGGCAAGTCACAATAGCAGAAAAAGATTTGGGGAAAGCAGTTAATAGGGGATCGGGGCTATTACTCTCAAAATGACCGGCCGGTTCATTACAGTCTCTAAATTCGACAAAATTTACAAAACTAGAAAGCTCATTCACTCACGAGTCTAACCATACCAAATTCATCAAAATCCGACATTATTTGGTCCTTCAAATCCTTAAATTAGTTCTCCAAAAATCCCAAGCCCCAACCCCTCATTTTCACTAATTACATGATTAAACAATGGGAAATCACCATATATACGAGTATTAGGGCTCAAGTAACTTACCTCAATGAAAACCCCCTTGATTCCCTCTTCAAATCTCTCCCAAAAGCTCCAAAACCGAATAGAAATGGTGAAGAATGCACCAAAATTCGCGAAATGTGCAATATGTACCCTCAGCCCAGGCTTCTTGCACCTGCGGCCATTTACTCGCACCCGCGCGACCGCACCTGCGGTATAAGGAGCCGTACCTGTGCAACTCACTTATCCGCCCAATCTCCGAATCTGCGGCAAATCCGTTGCACCTACACTTGTGCACCTGCGTGTGGCGCGCCGCTTCTGCGAAGTCAGCCTTCTTCCTTCCTTCCGCATTTGCGCCCAAGGTCTCGCACCTGCGGGCTCGCAGATGCGATAGCCTTCTCGCACCTGTGCATCCTGCCTAGCCCAGCATTGCCCGCACCTGCGAACCCCCTTTGCGCACCAGCGACCTCTCACCTGCGACTCCTCCTTCCGCAGGTGCGGAAATAGCAAAAGCAGCAGCTCCATCTACAAATTCCAACTTTGACAAATCCGTTAACCACCTGGAATCACCCCTAAGGCCCTCGGGACCTCAACCAAAAATACCAATAAGTCATATATCAACATACAAATATAGTCGAACCTTCGAATCACTCAAAACAATATCCAAACACCAAATTACCCTCGGATTCAAATCTAAGAACTTCTAAATTTCCAAATTCGGCAATCGATGCTGAAACCAACCAAACCACGTCCGAATGACCTCAAATTTTGCACACACGTCACAAATGACACTACGAACCTACTCCAACTTTCGAAATTCCATTCCGACCCCGATATCAAATTTTTTACTGCCGACCAAAATCGCCAAATTTTCAACTTCGCCAATTCAAGCCTAATTCTACCACGAACCTCCAAACCACATTCCGGACGCACTCCTAAGTCCAAAATCACCTAACGGAGCTAACGAAACTATCAGAATTCAAATCCGAGATCGTTTACACATAGGTCAACATCCGGTTGACTTTTTAAACTTAAGTTTCTACTTAAGAGACTAAGTGTCTCAATTCACTCTGAAACCACTCTGCTCCTGAACCAACTAACCCGATATAACATAATATAGCTAAATAACACAAAAAGAAGTAGAAATATAGAAAACGAGGCTATAACTCTTGAAATGACCGGTCGGGTCGTTACAATCTGCCTGTGTATACGGTCACTATGCGGCCCGCATACCTGTTCTGTGGTCGCATACTGACCGCAGAACAGTTATGCGATCGCATAGTCGACCGCAAATTTCATCCAAACTGGCCCTCTTCTGCCTCACTTCTGCAGCCATTATGCGGTCCACAGAGTGATTATGCGATCGCATAATGGACCGCAGAAACGTATTTTTTCGCCAAAAATTTTCCTTTACTTCCCGGTGCATTGTTCAACCCAAAATTCTTTCTACTAATTGATTTACCTTGACACCATAAAACCTTAATTTTCTTAGCAAAATTCTCTGGGTCACTACACATACGTCAACATCTGGTCACTCTTTTCAACTAAATTTCAAAAACTTGGAACTAGGTGTTCCAAATCATTCAAAAACCTCACCGAACCCGAACCAATTACCCCCGACAAGTCACATAACCACTGTAAAGCATAAATTGAGCAGTAAATGGGGGAACGGGGGTGTAATACTCAAAACGACCGGTCAGATCGTTACAAATACTATATTATAATTGATTCGACTTTATTTTCTTATTTCTTTCATCATCGGTGATCTTTTTTTATTGAAATATATCTATTTAAGCCAAGATTTTTGTCAACTTGAAGATAGTTTTACTTGTATGATGAATTTGAAAAATAATAAAATTAATATTTTTTGCTAATTAGATATTCCAAATACTTAATTATTTATTTTCAGCAATAAAAGATATAAATTATATTTATTGATTTAAATTCTTAATATTAGCTCATACCAAATTTTAAATATTCGATTATAATTATATTTTATCGAATAAAAATTCTTTTGTCAAATTGTAAGAAAATCAAATGAGTGGGAAATAGTTTTGTATATTTTAAAGTATTTTAGTATATAAAAGAAATTTTACCTAAATCAAAACATAAAAAAAAGTTACTCTGTCATCTTCCAAGAACGTCGTACGTTCTCTTTCTTTTCTTGGTATCTGTCTAAAGGATAAACTTCTAAATACCAAGTGGTTACGTCCTATTTGGTTAGTATTTTTAATTCTTTCCTTTTCTTGCCATTTACATATAATTTAAGTGTAAAAGTTTATATAAAATAAAATATTAATATTTTTGAAGTTCTAAATATTAAATTTTTATACATAATCCAAATAAGGAAAAATGTAATATATAAAAATTAGTTGATGTTGTAGTCCTAAATATTAGGAAAATAATTAAATGAGTATTCCTACATATTAAGAAAATAACTAAATTACTATTTTATCTAATGTAAACTCTATTTTTAAAGGGTAAAAAGGGCGAACGACATTTTGCTAAGGGAATTCGTACTTTTAATATAACTAGTCTCTATAAACATGCGTCGCACGTTAATAATTGCACGTAGATATTCAGTCTGTTTAATAATTGCACGTAGATATTCAGTCTGTTTAATAACTGCACGTAAATATTCAATCAATAATTAATATTTCTCCTTGAAGATTTTCCTTTTTATAACAATAATAATTATAATTATTATTATAATTAATGTAATTGCATGTAGATATGTGTCAAATTATACGAATTGCATACTGAAAGTAATAAACTTGCAATTGCATAGATATTCTAAATTGTTGCTCAAATGTATATGAGATTCAATAACATGTTTCTTAAAATGAAGAATATATTATATGAATAAAACTAATTCACTGACAAAGTTTTGAAGCAATTAAAATTGTAAAACACTGAGGGCACATTTGGTATGAGGGGTAAGGGATGATTAATCCAAAGATTAAATTTGAGATGAGTTTATTTTATATTTGATTAGGATAAAATCGCGATATAACCAATTTCAGGATTAGTTATCCTGGGATTGTAATGTTATTTTGTCCCTATGATAGGGTGAGATAACTATCTCGGGATAACTAATCTAGAGATAATTAGTGGGTGTTTGACATAAGAATTGTGAAATTCTGGAAAAAAATGAAAAAAAAATTCAAGTAAAAATGGTATTTGAAAATTAGAATTATGTTTGAATTAAATACAATTTCGATATGTTTTTCAATTTTTGTGAGTGATTTGAAGTGAAATTTTGAAAAACGCATTTTTGGAGTTTTCAAATTTTTGAAAATTTTCGAAATTCATCTTCAAATGAAAGTTAAAATTTTTATGACCAAACATTGATTTTGAAAAAATTCAAAAAAAGTAAAAACAAATTATAGCTAAACTGACCCTTAATTTTGGAATAACTTGTTTTCCAACAAAACAACCCATAAGAATACAATAGTTTTAATATCTCTATGATGCGATGGTATATTTTAATTCAAGTATATGGAAGTCATATCATAATATTTCACCGAATCTGTTTGAATTGGACAAACATTGTACATATTTGAAGTATTAAGAGACCAGCGAAGATCTTCAGCTATTTGGCTCTTTGTTTTTCATCCCTTCTTGGTATTACTTTTATTTCTGGCATGAAAATCAATACTTCTAAGGTGAATCTAATTGGGTTTTGTCACGACCTAAAATCCCACCACAGGACTTAGTTTCTAAGACTAAGTAAGCTGATTTTAATAACAATTCAAGCCTTTGTTTTTTATTCAATACAAGTGTCAACATTAACAACGGAAATATTCAACGAACAACCTCCCAAGACTGATAATACTGAGTCACGAACTCTAACTGAATACATGAAATGATCTCAAGGATCGAATACTCTATATTGTTTGAATAATAAATAACAGTACAATAATATGGAAAGACTCCAAGGAACTGCGATGATCAAGCAGCTCTACCTTGAATCCTTGCGATCCCACTCTAACTCTGTTCGACTCTGATATCTCCAATACCTGACTCTGCACAAAAATGTGCAGAAATTGTGATGATCCAAAATGTCATCTTTAAATTTAATAAATAATTATGTGTTCTAAAACCTCGAAAAGTACCAGTTATCATTCCTCGACTTGCGTGCGCTGTCCGTACAATTTTTCGGAAAGTTTTCATGTGAAAAATGGATTAAAATGTGAAATAGAGCTTTAAAACTCAATTGAGTTGACTTTGGTTAATATTTTTAGCAAACGGACCTGGATTAGTATTTTGACAATTTCGATAGGTCCGTATTGTGATTTGGGACTTGGGCGTATGCCCGGAATCGAATTCCGAGGTCCCTAGCCCGAGATATGGAATTTTGATGAAAAATTAAAAGCTTGAAAGCTTAATGATTTTTAAGAAATTACTGATGTTGGATTTATTGACCTCGGGTTCATATTTTGGTTCCGGAGCCCTGTGTAGGTCCACTATAATATTTATGACTTGTCTGTCGAATTTGGTGTGAATCGGAGTTGATTTGACGTGATTCGGATGTCCGGTTGTAAAAATATAAGTTTTAAAGTTTTCTTGAAAATTTTCTTTGATTTGGTGTCCGATTCGTAGTTCTAGGTGTTATTTTGGCGATTTGATCGCGCGAGCAAGTTTGTATGATGTTTTAAGACTTGGGTGCATGTTTGGTTTGGAGCCCCGAGGGCTCGGGTTGGTTTCGGGTGGTTAACGGATCATTTTTGGACTTGGAAAAAACTGCAGAAATCTGCTTCTGGTATCCTTCTTCGCGTTCGCGAGAGGGGGCTTGCGTTCGCGAAGAAGAAACTGGGGCATATGAAAATTACTCTTCACGTTCACGAAGAGGGGGGCCGCGTTCTCAAAGGGTTGAGGTGCGAAACTTCGCGTTCGCGATCGAAGCCTCAAGTTCACGAAGGGAAAGAGGCTGGCCAGGAAAATTAGCCTTCGCGTGCGCGAAGGGCATCTCGCGTTCGCATAGGCCAAGCCAGGCAAGCATCACATTCGCGAGGCAGCCCTCGCGTTCGCGAAGATTAAAAATTGGACAACACAAATTTGTGCTTCGCGAATGCGAGGCATTGACCGCGTTCGCAAAGGGTAAAAATCCCAGAAACAGAACTTAAGTTATGGAAATGGAGTTTCGACCCATTTTCAACCCTTTTCCATTTTTGAGCTCGGGTAAGGCGATTTTTGGACGAATTTTACGGGAAAATATTGGGGTAACTATTCCTTATCCTATATTGATTATATTTCATGATTCCATACTCATTTATATCATGAATCTGTGAATTTATGAAAGAAAAATCAGATTTTTATAAAATCTTCCAAAAACAATAATTTTAGATTTGAAGGTCTATTTGACATCGGAATATGATAAATTTTGTATGGTTGGACTCGTATCGGAATGGGTGTTCAGATTTTATAAGTTTTTCTGAGATTTGAAACGTGGGTCCCACTGTCGAATATTTTAATAAATTTCGGCTTTTTATCCGAAATATTAGTAAATTCATATGGAATTAATTCCTATGATTCGTATTGAGTATATTTGATTATTTATGAATAGATTTGAAGCTTTTGGAGACAAATTTAAAAGGAAAAGTTATGGTTGAGTAATTGATTGGAATTCGCAAAGCGAGGTAAGTGTCGTGATTAACCTTGACTTGAGGGAATAGAATCCTTAAATTATTTGTTATGTGAAATGCATGTGAACGACGTATAGGCGAGGTGACGAGTGTCTATACGTCGTCAAATTAATTGTTTGCCTGCTTACTTAAAAAATCATAAATTATTTTAATTCATGAATTAATTATTATAATAATTGTTTCTCTCTTGTTCTTTGTCAAATATTAATTCTTGAATTCCTACATTAATTGTTACATGCTATTTGAATTATGTGCCTTAATTGTTATTTGACATTTATCATATTAAATATTAAACTGCATATTCGCTCTCTGATTCCCATAATAATTTGTTGTTTGCCTTTATTTGTTTCATAATTAAATCATAATTATTGTATGCTTGTTGTCTTATAATTTTATATTAATTGTTGCATTTATTGGAAAAATTTCTTCTATAAGAATTGGTAAATGAATATGTTGGAGGATCAGGTTGCACGCCGCAACAGAATTAATTATAATAAATATATTGGAGGATCGGGTTGCACGCCGCAACAGACTTATTAAAAAGTCGACATACATATTTATATAATGGGGGATAGGGTTGCACGCCGCAACAGACTTGATTAAAATAAATATATTGGAGGAGCGGGTTGCACGCCGCAACAGAACTGAATGTGAATATATTGTGAGAGTGGGTTGCACGCTGCAACAGAACTTAATGTTAATATATTGTGAGAGCGGGTTGCACACTGCAACAGAATTGAATATGAATATATTGTTAGAGCGGGTTGCACGCTGCAACAGAATTGATGGAAATGATAATTGGTTATGACTGCTGAGTTGGCTTCAATTATTATAAATGGGTTGCCTGATTTATTTCTATTATTGTTGTTGTTACTAATATTGCGTACAAGTAATGTAAGTGACCCGCCTTAGCCTCGTCACTTCTTCGTCGAGGTTAGGATCAACACTTACCAGTACATGGGATCGGTTGTACTGATACTACACTCTGCACTTCTTGTGCAGATTTCGGAGTTGGTCCCAGCGGCGTGCCATAGACTTGCTCGGATTTCAGCTACTCGGAGGAGACTTTGAGGTATAACTGCATGGCGTCCGCAGTTCTGAAGTCCCCATCTATTTTACTTTAGCTGTGTGTTTATTTTCAGACAACTTTATTTTATTCAAACCTTTATTTGTATTATTCTAGAAGCTCGTGCACTTGTGACACCAATTCTGGGATGGTATTTAGACACCGTTGTTTTTATGGATTATTCACTATATTTCAGACTTTACTTCCGCATTTGTTCTTTGATTATTAATAAATTTCAAAATTGTTTTAAAAATAAATAATATTATTCTAACATTGGCTTGCCTAGCAAGTGAAATGTTAGGCGCCATCACGGTCCGAAGGTGGGAATTTCAGGTCGTGACAGTTGGTATCAGAGCACTAGGTTACATAGGTCTCACGAGTCACGAGCAAGCTTAGTAGAGTCTGAAGGATCGGTACAGAGACGTTTGTACTTATCTCTCAAAGGCTATGAAGTTTAGGTACAATATCACTTCTTTCTTATTTTGTCATGCGATTTTATTCGATCATCGATGATTGAACCATTCTACTCTTATTCTCTCGCAAATGGTGAGAACACGTAATACCTCTACCGATGGACAGGGACTAGAACCCTCGGTGGTAACTGTGGCCAGGGGTAGAGGACGAGGCCGAGGTCATGCTAGAGGCCGAGGTAGAGCTCAGTCCAAAGCTCGAGCAGCTGCACCTATTGTAGAACCTCAGGTGGACCTTCAGGAGAAGGTTCCAGTTCAGAATGTACCAGCTGGACCAATTCATGTCCCGGAAGGATTCATAGCTACTCCAGTGCTTCAGGACGCTCTAGTCCGTTTGGTGAGTCTCATGAAGGGCGTGTACCAGAATGGTACATTTCCAATGGCACCAGCTGTTTCATAGGATGGGGGAGGAGCACAAACTCCCACTACTCCCGCTCCGGAACAGATGGCTCCCCATAATCAAGCTCCAGCAGCCCCGCTAGTTGGGGTAGTTCAGCTAGTTATTGCGGCACAGATCGGTGATAGGACCGCCATGTCTTTTGAGGCCTTATTGAGACTAGATAAGTTTACCAAGCTCTTTTTAGTTCACTTCAGTGGTACACCTTCGAGGACCCACAGGATTATCTTGAACGCTGCCATGAGGTGCTGCGGAACATGGGTATAGTTGAGACCAATAGGGTTGATTTTGCTGTATTTCAGATGACGGGTTCTTCCAAGAGGTGGTGGAGAGATTATACATTGACCCGACCACTCGGATCGCCTGCACTTATATGGGAGCAGTTCTCTCAGCTATTTCTAGAAAAGTTCCTCCCTATCACATTGAGAGAGGAATTCCGCAAGCAATTTCAGCGTCTACAGCAGGGCAGTATGACTGTTACTCAGTATGAGTCCCGTTTTGTGGATTTGGGCCGTCATGCTCTCCTTTTACTACCTACAGAGGGAGAGAGAGTGAGGAGGTTTATTGAGGGACTCACTTACCCTATCAGACTTCAGATGGCCAAGAAGACCGGAAGTGAGATTTCTTTTCAGGTGGCTGCTAATGTCGCAAGGAGGATCGAGATGGTTCTTGCACAGGAGAGAGGGCAGAGGTCCGATAAGAGGCCTTGTCAGTTCGGTGGTTTCAGTGGTGCCTCATATGGAGGCAGAGGTAATTTTGGTAGGGGTCATCCTCCCAGACCGTTTCATTCAGCACTTCATGTATCTCCCGGTGCTTTAGGGAATCATGGTCCTGTTATGCCTTACTCTAGGCAGCCAGTATTCAGTGTTCAGCTCCTATTAGTGCATCACTACTCTAGAGTTACTACAGTGGTTATCTGGCCCATTTGGGTCAGCTTCAGCTTCAGCAGCCACGGCATCAGAATAGGTGTTATGAGTGTGGAAACATTGGTCACATCATTAGGTATTGCCCTAGATTGGCGAGTAACAGATCTCGGCAAGATTCTTGTGCCATCATACCAGCACCGGTTGCTTCACCGCCTACTCAGCCAGCTAGAGGTAGGGGTCATACAGCTAGAGGGGGAGGTCAGGCCATTAGAGGTGGAGGTCAGGCCATTAGAGGTGGAGATCAGACCGTTAGAGGTGGAGGCCAGCCAGTTAGAGGCCGTCCCAGAGACGCAATTCAGAGTGGTGGGGCCCAGCCCCGATTTTATGCTTTTCCAGCTAGGCCTGAAGCCGAGTCATCTGATGTTGTGATCACAGGTATTATTCCAGTTTGCCATAGAGATGCTTCATTTCTATTTGATCCAGGATCTACTTATTCCTATGTGTCCTCCTATTTTGCTTCATATTTGGTTGTGCCTTGTGATTCTCTGAGTGCTTCTGTGTGTGTATCTACACCGGTGGGAGAATCTATTGTAGTTGATCATGTCTATCGTTCATGTGTGGTTACTATTGGTAATCTTGAGACTAGTGTGGACCTTCTACTTCTTGATATGGTAGATTTTGATGTCATCTTGGGTATGGATTGTCTGTCCCCTTATCATGCTATATTGGATTGTCATGCCAAGACAGTGACCCTAGCTATGCCGGGGTTACCTCGGTTAGAGTGGAAAGGAACTCTTGGTCATTCTACCAGCAGGGTTATTTCTTATATGAAAGCTCTGCGTATGGTAGAGAAAGGGTGTCTAGCCTATTTGGCTTATATTCGCGATCCCAGTGCGGATGCTCCTTCTATGGACTCAATACCAGTTGTTCGTGAATTTCCAGAAGTATTTCCTACAGATTTGTTGGGGATGGCACCCGACAGAGATATTGACTTCTGTATTGATTTGGCTCCGGGCACTCGGCCCATTTCTATTTCACCATACCGTATGGCCCCGCCAAAGTTGAAAGAATTGAAAGAGAAGTTACAAGACTAGCTTGATCAGGGATTCATAAGACCCAGTGTCTCGCCCTGGGGTGCACCAGTATTATTTATAAAGAAGAAAGATGTCTCTATGCGGATGTGTATAGATTATCGGCAGTTGAACAAGGCCACTATCAAAAACAAATATCTGCTGTCAAGCATTGATGACTTATTTGATCAGCTTCAGGGTGCCAAGGTATTTTTGAAGATCGATTTGAGGTCTGGTTACCATCAGCTGAAGATTAGGGCATCTGATGTCCCTAAAACAGCTTTTCGGACTCGATATGGGCATTACGAATTCCTAGTGATGTCATTTGGGTTGACAAATGCTGGATTTGATTAATCAGGTGTTCAAGCATTATTTGGATTCTTTTGTGGTTGTATTCATTGATAATATCTTGATTTACTCCAGCAGTCAAGAGGAACATGAGCAGCATCTTCGAAGTGTGCTTCACACCTTGAAGAATAATCAGTTATATGCCAAGTTTTCAAAATGTGAGTTTTGGTTAGACTCAGTTGCCTTTTTGGGGCATGTTGTATCGGCAGAAGGCATAAAGGTGGATCCTAAGAAGATTGAGGTTGTTCAGAATTGGCCTAGACCTACTTCAGTTACAGAGATCTGGAGTTTCCTGGGTTTAGCAGGTTATTATCGTCGGTTCGTGGAAGGGTTTTCATCTATAGTAAGCCCATTGACCAGATTGACCCAGAAAGGTGTCCCATTCAGATAGTTAGACGAGTGTGAGTTGAGCTTTCAAAAGTTCAAGATCGCTTTGACTACGGTGCCAGTGTTGGTATTACCCATAGGTTCAGGATCGTATATGGTATATTGTGACGCATCTCACATTGGGCTTGGTGCAGTATTAATGCAAGATGGCAAGGTAATTGCATATGCATCGCGGCAGTTGAAAGTTCACGAGAAGAATTATCCTATTCATGACTTAGAATTGGCAGCCATTGTTCATGCGCTGAAGATTTGGAGGCATTACCTCTACGGTGTCTCGTGTGAGGTATTTACTGATCATCGTAGCCTACGGTATCTATTCAAATAAAAGGATCTTAATTTGAGGCAGAGAAGATGGTTGAAGTTGTTGAAAGACTATGATATCACCATTTTGTATCACCCCGGAAAGGCCAATGTGGTAGCCGATGCTTTGAGTAGAAAGGCTGTGAGTATGGGCAGTCTTGCGTATATTCCGGTTGGTGAGAGGCCATTAGCTGCAGATGTTCAGACTTTGACTAATCAGTTTGTGAGGTTAGATGTTTCAGAACTCAGTCTGGTTCTAACTTGCACAGTCGTTCGGTCTTCTTCATATGAGCGCATTAGAGAGAGGCAGTATGATAATCCTCATTTACTTGTCCTTAAGGACACGGTGCGTCACGGTGATGCCAAACAGGTTGCTGTGGGGATAGATGAGGTTCTGCGAATGCAGGGTCGTATTTGTGTAACTAATGTGGATGGGCTTCATGTATTAATTCTTAAAGAGGCACACAGTTCCAGGTATTCAATTCATTCAGGTACCGCCAAAATGTATCAAGATTTGCGGCAACATTATTGGTGGAGGAGAATGAAAAAGGATAGAGTTGCATATATAGCTCGGTGTCTGAATTGTCAGCAAGTTAAGTACAAGCATCAGAGACCTGGTGGTTTGCTTCAGAAGTTAGAAATTCCTGAGTGGAAGTGGGAGCGTATCACTATGAATTTTGTTGTTGGGCTCCCACGGACTCAGAGAACATTTGACGCAGATTGGGTCATTGTGGACATGTTGACCAAGTCAACACATTTCATTCCAGTGGCAGTTACCTATTCTTCAGAGAGGTTAGCTGAAATTTACATTCGTGAGATTGTCCGCCTTCACGGTGTGCCCGTGTCTATTATTTCAGATCGAGGTACGAAGTTTACCTCACATTTCTAGAGGGTTGTACAGCGTGAGTTAGGCACGCGGGTGGAGTTGAGTACAACATTTCATCCACAGACAGACGGACAGTCAGAGCGCACTATTCAGATATTGGAAGATATGCTCCGCGCTTGGGCTATAGACTTTGGAGGTTCTTGGGATCATTTCTTGCCACTTGCGGAGTTTGCTTATAATAATAGCTACCAGTCAAGCATTCAGATGGCTCCATATGAGGCATTATACGGAAGGCAATGTCGATCGCCAGTTGGTTGGTTTGAACCGGGAGAGGCTCGGTTGTTGGGTACCGATTTGGTACAGGATTCCTTGGATAAGGTCAAGATTATTCAAGATCGACTTCGCACAGCTCAGTCTAGGCAAAAGAGTTATGCCGGTCGTAAAGTTCATGATATTGCATTCATGGTTGGAGAAAGAATATTGCTCCGAGTTTCACCTATGAAAGGTGTAATGAGGTTCGTAAAGAAGGGCAATTTGAGCCCTAGGTATATCGGACCCTTTGAAATTCTTGAAAGGGTGGGTGATGTAGCCTACATGCTTGCATTACCACCTAGTTTATCAGTGGTTCATCTAGTGTTTCATGTGTCTATGCTCTGAAAATATCATGGTGATCCGTCCCATGTGTTAGATTCCAGCTCAGTCCAATTGGACAAATATTTGACTTACGAGGAGGAGCCGGTGGCTATTATAGCCCGGCAGGTCCGACAGTTGAGGTCAAAGAGTTATCCTTCAGTTCGAGTATAATGGAGAGGTCAGCCGGTAGAGGCATCTACCTGGGAGTCCGAGTCATACATGCGGAGTAAATATCCACACTTATTCACCAGCTCAGGTACTTTTTCTAACTCCGTTCGAGGACGAACGTTTGTTTTAGAGGTGGAGAATGTGATGACCCAAAATATCATCTTTACATTTAATAAGTAATTCTGTGTTCTAAGACCTCAAAAAGAACCATTTATCATTCCTCGACTTGTGTGCGCTGTCCGTACAATTTTCCGGAAAGTTTTCATGTGAAAAATGGATTAAAATATGAAATAGAGCTTTAAAACTCAACTAAATGGACTTTGGTCAACATTTTTAGCAAACGGACCTGGATCAGTGTTTTGAAAATTCCGGTAGGTCCGTATCATGATTTGGGACTTAGGCGTATGCCCGGAATCAAATTCCGAGGTCCCTAGCCCGAGATATGGAATTTTGATGAAAAATTAAAAGCTTGAAAGCTTAATGATTTTTAAGAAATTACTAATATTGGATTTATTAACCTTGGGTCCATATTTTGGTTCCGGAGCCCGGTGTAGGTCCACTATAATATTTATGACTTGTATGTCGAATTTGGTGTGAATCGGAGTTGATTTGACGTGACTCAGACGCCTGGTTGTAAAAATATAAGTTATAAAGTTTTCTTGGAAATTTCCTTTGATTTGGTGTCCGATTCATAGTTCTTGGTGTTATTTTGGCAATTTGATCACGCGAGAAAATTCGTATGATGTTTTAGGACTTGGGTGCATGTTTGGTTTGGAGCCCCGAGGGCTCGGGTTGGTTTCGGGTGGTTAACGGATTATTTTTGGACTTGGGAAAAACTGCAGAAATCTGCTTCTGGTATCCTTCTTCGCGTTCGCGAGAGGGGGCTTGCGTTCGCGAAGAAGAAACTGGGGCAGATGAAAATTACTCTTCGCGTTCGCGAAGAGGGGGGCCGCGTTCATGAAGGCTTGAGGTGCGAAATTTCGCGTTCGTGATCGAAGCCTCGCGTTCGCGATGGGAAAGAGGCTGGCCAGGAAAATTAGCCTTCGCGTTCGCGAAGGGCATCTCGCATTCGTGTAGGCCAAGCAAGGCAAGCATCACGTTCGCGAGGCAGCCCTCGCATTTGCGAAGAGTAAAAATTGGACAGCACAAATTTGTGCTTCGCGAACGCGAGGCACTGACCACGTTCACGAAAGGTAAAAATCCAAGAAATAGAACTTAAGTTCTGGAAATGGGGTTTCGACCCATTTTCAACCCTTTTCCATTTTTGAGCTCGGGTAAGGCGATTTTTGGGCGATTTTCACGGGAAAACATTGGGGTAAGTGTTCCTTATCCTATATTGATTATATTTCATGATTCCATACTCGTTTATATCATGAATCCGTGAATTTATGGAAGAAAAATTAGATTTTTATAAAATCTTCCAAAAACAAAAATTTAAGATTTGAAGGTCCATTTGACATCGGAATTTGATAAATTTTGTATGGTTGGACTCGTATCGGAACGGGTGTTCGAATTTCACAAGTTTTTCCAAGATTTGAGATGTGGGTCCCACTATCGAATATTTTAATGAATTTTGGATTTTTATCCGAAAAATTAGTAAATTCATATGGAATTAATTCCTATGATTCGTATTGAGTATTGAATTGCTTATGAATAGATTTGAAGCTTTTGGAGATGAATTTAAAAGGAAAAGCCGTGGTTGAGTAATTGATTGGAATTTGCAAAGCGAGGTAAGTATCGTGGTTAACCTTGACTTGAGGGAATAGAACCCTTGAATTATTTGTTATGTGAAATACATGTGAACGACGTATAGGCGAGGTGACGAGTGTCTATACATCATCAAATTAATTGTTTGCCTGCTTACTTGAAAAATCATAAATTGTTTTAATTCATGAATTAATTATTATAATAATTATTTCTCTCCTATTCTTTGTTAAATATTAATTCTTGAATTCCTGCATTAATTGTTACATGCTATTTGAATTATGTGCCTTAATTGTTATTTGACATTTAGCATATTAAATATTAAACTGCATATTTTCTCTATGATTTCCATAATAATTTGCTATTTGCCTTTGTTTGTTTCATAATTAAATCATAATTATTGTATGCTTGTTGTCTTATAATTTTATATTAATTGATGCATTTATTGGGGAAATTTCTTCTATAAGAATTGGTAAATGAATATGTTGGAGGATCGGGTTGCACACCGCAACAGGATTGATTATATATATTGGAGGATCGAGTTGCACGTCGCAACAGAATTAATTATAATGAATATATTGGAGGATCGGGTTGCACGCCGCAACAGACTTATTAAAAGTCTATATTGGTGGATCAGGTTGCGCGCCGCAACAGACTTATTTAAAAGTCGACATACATATTTATATATTGGGGGATCGGGTTGCACGCCGCAACAGACTTGATTAAAATGAATATATTGGAGAAGCGGGTTTCACGCCGCAACATAACTGAATGTGAATATGTTGTGAGAGCGGGTTGCACGCTGCAACAGAATTGAATGTGAATATATTGTGAGAGCGGGTTGCACGCTGCAACAGAATTGATGGAAATGATAATTGGTTATGACTGCTGAGTTGGCTTCAATTATTATGAATGATTTACCTGATTTATTTCTATTATTGTTGCTGTTACTAATATTGCGTACAGGTAATGTAAGTGACCCGCCTTAGCCTCGTCACTACTTCGTCGAGGTTAGGCTCAGCACTTACTAGTACATGGGGTTGGTTGTACTGATACTACACTTTGTACTTCTTGTGCAGATTTCGGAGTTGGTCCCAGCAGCATGCCATAGACTTGCTCGGATTTCAGCTACTCGGAGGAGACTTGAGGTATAACTGCATGGCGTCCGCAGTTCTGAAGTCCCCGTCTATTTTACTTTAGCTGTGTGTTTATTTCCAGATAGTTTTATTTTATTCAGACCTTTATTTATATTATCTAGAAGCTCGTGCACTTGTGACACCAATTCTAGGATGGTATTCAGACACCGTTATTTTTATGGATTATTCACTACATTTCAGACTTTACTTTCGCATTTGTTCTTTGATTATTAATAAACTTAAAAATTATTTTAAAAATAAATAAGGCGCCATCACGGTCCGAAGGTGGGAATTTCGGGTCGTGACAGAAGTGTAATATGAGTACACCACGGTCGGTACCCAGTAAGTATCAAGACTAACCTCAGTGGAGTAGAGACGAGGTACAGTCAAGACACTCACTAGTCTAATAACCTGTGCAATATGATATACAAAATAATAGGAAACAAATAACAATAAGGGCAACACAAACCAACCAATGATATGCACAACAGGGCAACAAGAACACCATTAATATCGCTAAACAAATACTAAATACAAGTACACCCAATTAAATCAAGTCCTTCAAATAAATATCTTTGAAATATAATTCTTTCCATAAATCTCTTTCAAACAGAATTTCCTCAAATAGGTATCTTTCAAATATAATTCTTTCCATAAATACTTTTTGAATAAAAATCCTTCCAAATAAATATTTTGAATATAATTCTTTCGATAAAAAGTCACCATGTGACACCCCATTTCATAATCATAAAAATACAGGTCTCAACCCTTTTTATATTGCCGTAGCACGGGTCTCAGCCCACATTCATATTTCCATGGCACCTTGTGCCCATATTTCTATCAAAACCACACGGACAACTCACGTTCCAATAGTAAAAATTATCGTATTTTTCCAGCACCTCGTGCCCATATTTCTTTCATAACTGCACGGACAACTCACGTTCCAATAATATAATCATTATATTTCCCTGGCACCTCGTGCCCATATTTCTTTCATAACTGCACGGACAACTCACGTTCCAATAATATAATCATTATATTTCCCTGGCACCTCGTGCCTATATTTCATATCACATCTGCACGGATAATTGACGTGCCAATATTATCATTATTTACTCACGGCACCTAGTGCCCGCATTTCTTTTCATAATTCGCCTGGCAATAGCCACAGGCTCCCAATTTCAACATAAATCAGACTATTATCAATTTACCAACGACAAGACAAAATTGCACAAGGTATAAAAATGAACACAAGGAAAATCACAACATCACATAAAAATTACCAACGCAACAACTCCACATTATCACATATTTTCCCTGTCAATAGCCACTCTTATCTCTCATATAGCCACCCTTATCACTCCTATAATAGCCTTCCTTATCCCTCCGCCCTGACAATATCAATAGCCACCCTTATCGCTCCTATAGCCACCCTTATCTCTCCTATAATAGCTTCCCTTATCCCTCCGCCCTGACAATATCAATAGCCACCCTTATCGCTCATATATCCACCCGTATCTCTCCTATAGCCACCCTTATCGCTCCGCCCAGATAATATCCCAACATACATAACAACAGTGAAATGCCACCCTTATGCCTCATAATGTCAACAATGGAATGCCACCCTTATACGCCGCATAATAGTAACCCAAATCACACAACAATTCACATAGAATATTATCACAACAGCACAACATCATCAACTCGTATTTACAAATTGCCCGTAGGCCACAACCATTCCAAAGGTACAATAAAGTCAATTAATTT
Source organism: Nicotiana tabacum (assembly GCF_000715075.1). Taxonomy (NCBI): domain Eukaryota; kingdom Viridiplantae; phylum Streptophyta; class Magnoliopsida; order Solanales; family Solanaceae; genus Nicotiana; species Nicotiana tabacum. Next base: position 22,702,554 of record NC_134094.1, on the reverse strand, counting down.
CATAACAGATAGTCCATGACTCAACACACTGTATATAAAATCTCAAAAACAACCACAGGGATGGGAAAATAACTCATCACATGACAACGCCTTCTTTAATCCAACGTTTTGATAAATATATAAACGCCTCAATTTAAACTTATTTGCAGATGAAAATTCATAATGTGATTATTTCCAAGAAATATCAAATCAGCAACACACGGAATTCATATAAATATTCAAGTGAGAATAAGACCAAATTATCATATAAAATACAGATTTGACAAACAAGGAATGAGGCATGACAAATCAAGGATTTACTAAGTTCCAACAATTTTCCAATTTAATACGTAAGGGCATCTACGAATTTCAACCGATATAATTTGCACATATAAACCAAGTACGTACTCGTCACCTCGCATATATAGTTTTCAATTCCACATAAGACTCAATGCCTAAGGGGCAATTCCCCTACTCAAGGTTAGGCAAGATACTTACTTCGTTTCGCAACCAATTTCAAGATTCCAATAAACCTTTGTCTAGCGAATTCGTGTCCAAAATATTCAAATCTAGTCATAAACAATTCAATATACTCAACACGAATCGTAGGAATTAATTCCATATAAAAATACTAATTTTCCAACAAAATCCTAAATTTAACTCAAAAATTGCATGTGGGGCCCACGTCTAGGAATCCAACGAAACTCACAAAATCCTACAACTTATTCAATTACGAGTTCACCCATACCAATTTTATCAAATTCCGATATCAGATTGACCTTCAAATCTTCATTTTATATTTTTGGAAGATTTTATAAAAATCTGATTTTTCTTCCATAAATTCACGGATTCATGATGTAAATGAGTATGGAATCATGAAATATAATCAACAACGAGACACAAGACATGAAAACCTCATAATTATTTACCCAAATTAACGAGTCATATTTAACGCCACTTAGGCACTCACCTCGTAGGCTAAAACTCCATAGTTACAACACAAATTTGGCAAATTATGCACAAAGAAATTCATACAAGAATTTTCAAATAAGCCTAACAGACATGACTCCCTATAAGTATTATAGTACAAATTTAATTTCACAAAGGGAGAATTTAAACTCATAAAATTTTCACCACAAGGACCTCGCCTTATATAACTTCCACCACGGCTCGTTGCCCAGTTTAAATATTTTACATCATAAAAAAAATGTGAGGATCTCATCCTCTACTCCGAATCACAAGTATTTTGCATATTGTGCCAACTGAAATTTTTAATTTCCTTTATTTCTTCTTTTCAATATATTTCGTAAACAGTTTTCACAACACATAATGAACCCCTCATTCCAATAGGGCATAAAATTCATAAAATTGAAATCAATTATTCCGAAATCACATCAAAAATCACTGTAGTGAGTAATAAATAGTCACGTTTGGACTCATAGCCCACAATAATGTGCGAAACAAAAATGATACACATGGGCTAACACTATAAAATCTCCCAATAGGGATAAACACATAAATGGTTCACAAAATTACGAAGCTCACCCATAAGTGGAGCATAATAGGAGGACTCGCCTCGATATCCAGAACCGAATCGAATTAAAGAGAATTATCCTTTTCTAATAAATCGGGATCGTACCTGTAACGACACCATCTAGTGTATCGGCCTCAGCCAAATCATAGTAATTATATCAATGGGTCGGGCCTTCACCTCTTAGGCGCCCTCTACCCGCCTGTCCTCCACCTCTAACTGGCTGTGTACGTGGGGTATTAACTGCATTGGGGCCCATAGCCTTAGTGTTCTGATGAAATCCACCCCTCTGAAGTCTGGGATAATCTCTCATAATGTGCCTAGCATCACTACACTCATAACAATCCCTCTGAGGTCGCGACTGCTCGTACTAAATCTGTGTTGGATAACTTGAATAACCACTATAAGAATTTTGTATCGGTGGTGCACTATAAGAACTTGCTGGAGCACCCCGAGTAATCTGATGTGCGGACTGAGCTGGCCGACTGCTCGAGCCTCCGCCATAATGGGTCATAGCTGAAGAGTAAAATCCACTGAACCCTCCAAAGTTCCGAGACCCTTTGGCCTCCTTAGACTCATTCTCCTCACTTTGAACACGCTCTAACATCTTGGAAATCTCTACTACTTGCTGAAATGGAATGTCAATCTGCAACTCTCGAGCCATACATATTTTAAAATCATAATCGAGCCCTTCAATGAATATGCAGACTCACTCTCCAACTGTAGAAACCAAGATAGGTGCATGACGGGCTAACTCACTGAACTTGATAACATATTCTGACACTGTGATGGTGCCCTGAAGCAACCGTTCAAACTCTGTGCGCCACGCATCCCGGATAGTTTGGGGAACAAGCTCTTTCAAAAGCATCACCGAATATTAAGACCAAGTTGGTGGTATTGCATCGGCTGGTCTACCTTCTTAAAAACTTGCCACCACTGATACGCTGCTCCTGACAGCTGAAATATAGTAAAGGCAACTCCGCTCACTTCCACAATACCCATGGTGCGAAGAATATGATGACACTTTTTTAGAAATCCTTGGGCATCCTCTGAAGTTGTGCCACTGAAAGTAGGTGGACTATACCTTTTAAACCCCTCAAGTCTCTTTTGTTCTTCTTTTGATGCCTTTGGCCTGACCTCGGGCTGAACCGGAATAACAGGTTTTACCAGTACTACACTCGGAACCTGATGTAACGACCCGGCCAGTCGTTTTGAGAGTTAGAGCCTCGAACCCTTATTAACTGCTTTCCCCATATCTATTTCTGCTATTGTGACTTGCCGGGATGATTGGTTTTGAATTTCGGAGTGTTTTGGGACACTTAGTCCCTAAATGAGAGCTTAAGTCTTAGAATTTGGACCGTAGTCGGAACTATGTGAAAACGATTCCGAAATGGAATTCTGCGGTTCTGTTAGCTCCGTTAGGTAATTTTGGACTTAGGGGCGTGTCCGGAATGTGTTTTGGGGGCCCGTAGCTCATTTAGACTTGAAATGGCAAAAATCAATTTTTTGGAGATTTGGACTGGTAGTGGAAATTTTGATATCGGGGTTGGACTCCGATTCCGAAAGTTGGAGTAGGTCCATAATGTTGAATATGACTTGTGTGCAAAATTTGAGGTCATTCGGACATGGTTTAATAGGTTTCGGCAGCGGTTGTAGGAATTTGAAGTTTCAAGTACGTTTGAATTGGAGGGTGATTCGTGATTTTTAGCGTTAGTTGATGTGATTTGAGGGCTCGACTAAGTTCGTATGGTGTTTAGGATTGGTTGGTATGTTTGGTTGAGGTCCCGGGGGGGCTCGGGTGAGTTTCGAATGCTTAACGGATCAAAAGTTGGATTTGTGTTGCTACTGAAGTCTTCAGGCATCTATCATTTTTGCACATGCGGAGGAGAGACCGCAGGTGCATGATCGCACATGCGGAGAGGCAAAGGGTCACAGGTGGAAAGAGAAATGCCGCATCTGCGATGCCCGCAGATGCGCTAAAGGACCCGCAGGCGCGGAGAAGATCGCAGAAGCGGACAATAGTCTGTAGGCGCGCACTCGTAAGTGCGACCCTTTTTCCGCAGAAGCGGACCCAGCCCTCTTAAGTCGTTTCCACACCTGCGAAGGAAATTCCGCAGGTGCGGCATTGCAGGTGCGACCCAAGGTCCGCAGATGCAGAATAACTGGGCAGAAAAGGGGCAGATTCGAGGGTTTGAAGTTCACTTCACAAATTTGATTGAGAGCTCAGTAGAAGGCAGAATTTGGAGAGATTTTCGAAGAAAGTTTTTGGGTAATGATTCTTAACTCCCTTATGGTTATATTTCACTAATATATGCTTGAATTCATCGTTTAAATTTGGATTTGGGGTGAAACATTGAGAAAAGTTCTTAGGTCGAGTTTTGGGGTTTTGATCGAGATTTTGGTGTCGGATTTTAGTAAATTTGATATGGTTAGACTTGTAAGTGAATGAGCCTTCGTATTTTATGACTTTTATCCGATTCCGAGATGTGGGCCCCACGAGCAATTTTTGAGTTAATTTCGGGATTTTTGTTAAAGTGTTGATTTCATTAATTAGATGAGTCTATTATTGTTGTATTTATGATATGTAATTGTTTTTTGCTAGATTTGGGACATTCGGAGCCGGATATTCATAGGAATGGCATTGTGACCGATTGATTGAGCTTGGTTCGAGGTAAGTGGCTTGCCTAACTTTGTGTGGGGGAAATCCCCTTAAGATTTGGAACTATTATGCTATGTGAGCGCCGTGTACGTGAGGTGACGAATACGTACACGGGCTAGTTGTGGAAAACCCAATTTTCTTACTGAGCAGCAACATGTTTTCCTATTATTTTGAGTTATACCATTTTAATGAGTACTAATCTATTTTCATTCTTAATTGAGTTATTCCAATATGTGTAGCTATCATGTTTAGTCTAATACAACATGTCTACGTGTATTAATTGTTTATGTGAATTACGTGCAACATGCTTAATGAATTTTCTGCTTCTTCCCTGACTGGTACTTAGTCTAAATTGTAAGAATTTCGTGATGTAGTTGTATTTCTATCATTCGCGCTTAATATTTACTTTGGGACTACGGAACGGTATTCCGGGAGATCCCCCTGTCTTGCATATTTACTTTGGGACTACGGAACGGTATTCCGGTATTCCGGGAGATCCCCCTATCTTGCATATTTACTTTGGGACTACGAAACGGTATTCCGGGAGATCCCCCTGCACATTTATTTTGGGACTACGGAACGGTATTACGGGAGATCCCCCTGCACATTTATTTTGGGACTACGAAATGGTATTCCGGGAGATCCCCCTGCACATTTACGTTTGGGACTACGGGACGATATCTCGGGAGATCCCCTGTTGTATTTCTGTGTACTGAGCTGTTACCTTCTATGATTTCATTGTTGTTAAATTTCAACCTTTATTTTATTGCGGTATTACACTCTATATTGTTTTATTATATATTTACCAGTAGGGCCCTGACCCGACCTCGTCACTACTCGACCGAGGTTAGGCTTGGTATTTACTGGGTACCGATTGTGGTGTACTCATGCTATTCTCTGCACATGTTTTTCGTGTGCAGATCCAGGTGTACCTTATCAGCTGCACTATCAGTGAGCCGGGACAGCTTTGGAGACTTCAAGGTATATCTGTCGCGTCCGCAGACCCCGAAGTCCCCTTCTACTCTTTCTCATATCCATTATCTTGTGTATATTTCCTTGTTAGATTCTGAGGTATAGAGACACTAGATTTTTCCTTCTGTAGTTTGTGATTCACGATGTTCCGGGTTTTGGGATTTGTTGTGTATTTTTGAATAGTTAGTTAAATTTACATTTTTATTTCAGTATTCCGTAAAATGTTAGGCTTACCTAGTTGTAGAGACTAGGTTTTGTCACGACGTCACACGGAGGGGAAATTGGGTCGTGACAAGTTGGTATCAGAGCTCTAGGTTCGTAGGTGTAGTGAGTCACAAGCCGGTTTATTAGAGTCTCGCGGATTGGTACAGAGACGTTTGTACTTATCTTCGGGAGGCTATGGAACTGTTAAGAAAATTTCACTACTTTGATTCCTTGTTGTGCGAAAATTATTGACTTCAGATATTCTAAATTTATGTATTATATTCTCTCACAGATGGTGAGGATACGAACAAGAGGATATGATGAATAGGCACCCGCGCCCCCTGCTAGAGCCGCGATAGGGCGGGGCCGGGGTAGAGGCCGAAGACATCCACGTGGTGCAGCCAGAGCACTCGTACGAGCTACTACAGAGGAGCCCCCAGTAGCTCAAGCTAGAGGGCAGACACCTGAGATACCTGTTGCTGCACCAGCCCTCCATGAGACTCTAGCCCAGTTTCTGAGCATGTTCAGTACCTTAGCTCAGGCTGGATTGATTGCACTTGCTCCTGCCACATCTCAGGCCGGGAGAGGAGCACAGACTCCCATCGCTGGTACTCCAGAGTAGCGGGCTCAGCTCGACCAAGTTCCAGAGATTGTACCAATGCAGCCGGTAGCTCCAGCTCAGCCCGAGGTTAGGGCAGCAGCTTCTGAGGCGGAACAGCTCAGACTTGAGAGGTACAAGAAGTACCACCCACCTACCTTTAGTGGATTGGCTACAGATGATGCTCAGGGTTTTCTGGAGGAGTGTCATCGTATTCTCCATACTATGGGCGTAGCGGAGACGAGCGGGGTTTCTTTTACCACATTCCAGCTTAGAGGAGCAGCCTATCAGCGGTGGCGTGCTTATGAGTTGAGTAGTCTGGTTGAGGCAGCTTCACTTACATGGACTCAGTTCTCGGACATGTTTTTGAGAGAGTATGTCCCTCAGAGCCTCAGGGACTCATGCCGTGCGGAGTTTGAGCAGCTGTGCCAGGGTGCTATGACTGTGTTAGAGTATGCAGTTCGCTTCAGTGATTTGGCCCGACATGCACCGGCCTTAGTTGCCACAGTTTGAGAGAGGGTTCGACGGTTTAATGAGGGTCTCCATCCTAGCATCCGGAGTAGTATGGCCAGGGAATTGGAGATGGATATTTCTTATCAGCAGGTTGTGGGTATTGCCAGGAGATTCAAGGGCATGTTTGCTGGGGATAGAGAGGGGAGGGAGGCTAAGAGGTCTCGAGAGGTTGGTTATTATTCTGGAGCTCGTGCCCCAGCAGCTCGCCATGGTAGGGGTTATATGAGCCGCCCCGTTCATTCAACTCTTCCAGCCTCCAACGGTGTTCCAGCTCCTTTTAGACCCCCAAGAGCCTTATTATGCACCGCCAGTATCTAGTGTGCCTCTTGCACGGGGTGTTCCTAGCGGCCAGTCCAGCAGACCTGACCCGAGCCAGTCATAGCAGCCATGCCCTCCTAGATCTTGTTTTAAGTGTGGCGATACTCGCCACATGGTGAGGGATTGCCCCAGGATTAAGAGGGGTGCACCTCCACAAACTTTTCAGCCACAGCGTACTCTACCGAGTCCTCAGGCTATGATTACAGCACCAGCTGCCACCCCACCTGCTCAACCAGGTCAAGGTGGAGGTCGAGGAGGTAGAGGTCGCCCTAGAGGGGGAGGCCAGGCCAAATATTATGCACTTCCTGCTCGTACAGAGGCAGTTGATTCTGATTCTGTCATTACAGGTATTGTTCCGGTCTGTCATAGAGATGCGTCGGTATTATTTCACCCAGGTACTACATATTCTTATGTGTCCACTTATTTTGCCCCGTATTTGGGTGTATTTCGGGATTCTTTGAGTTCCCTTATTTATGTATCTACTTCTGTGGGAGATTTTCTTGTTGTGGACCGTGCGTATCGGTTGTGTTTGATTGCTCTTAGTGATTTTGAGATTAGAGCCGATTTTTTATTGCTCATCATGGTAGACGTTGATATTATTTTAGGCATGGACTGGTTGTCGCCCCATTATGCTATTCTTAATTGTCACGCTAAAACCGTGACGCTAGCTATGCCAGTTTTACCGCGATTAGAGTGGAGAGGTACCTTAGAGTATACTTCCAGCAGAGTTATTTCTTTTCTTAAAGCTCAATGAATAGTTGAGAAAGGGTGTGACGCGTATCTAGCTTATGTGAGAGATGTCAGTATTGATACCCCTATAGTTGAGTCAGTTCCAGTAGTGAGGGACTTTCCAAATGTGTTTCCAGCTGATCTTTCGGGCATGCCGCCCGACAGAGATATTGATTTTGCCATTGATTTGTTGCCGGGCACTCAGCCCATCTCTATTCCTCCATATCGTATGGCTCCTCCGAAATTGAAAGAGTTAAAAGAGCAGTTACAAGAATTGCTTGATAAAGGCTTCATTCAGCCCAGTGTGTCACCTTGGGGTGCCCTTGTCTTATTTTTGAAGAAGAAGAATGGTTCTATGTGGATGTGTATTGATTACCGCCAGTTGAACAAAGTCACAGTGAAGAACAAGTATCCATTACCTCGTATTGATGACTTATTTGATCAGTTACAGGGTGCCAGAGTGTTTTCCAAGATTGACTTACGTTCAGGTTATCATCAGTTAAAGATTCGGGAGCCGGATATCCCGAAGACTGCTTTCAGGACCAGATATGGTCACTATGAGTTTCTTGTGATGTCTTTTGGGCTGACCAATGCCCCAGCAGCTTTTATGCACTTGATGCAAAGTGTGTTCTGACCTTATCTTGACTCATTCGTCATTGTGTTTATTGACGACATTCTGGTATACTCCCAGAGTCGGGAGGAACATGAGCAGCACCTGAGGACCATGCTTCAAACTTTGAGGGAGAAGATGTTGTAGGCAAAATTTTCTAAGTGTGAATTCTGGCTTGATTCAGTGGAATTCTTGGGCCACATAGTGTTTTGTGATGGGATCAAGGTATATCCGAAGAAGATTGAACCAATGCAGAGTTGGCCCAGGTCGTCCTCAGCTACAGAGATCCAAAGTTTTCTTGGTTTGACGGGGTATTATCGTCGCTTTGTAGAGGGATTCTCATCTATTGCAGCACCTATGACCAGGCTGACTCGGAAGGGTGCTCCATTCAGGTGGACAGAGGAATGTGAGGAGAGATTTCAGAAGCTCAAGACAGTTTTGACTAAAGCCCAGTATTGGTATTACCTGCAGGTTCGGGGTCTTATACTGTATATTGTGATGCATCGCGGATTGGTCTTGGCACAGTGTTGATGCAGGACGGTAGGGTGATTGCCTACGCGTCCAGACAGATGAAGGTGCATGAAAAGAACTATCATGTCCACGATCTTGAGTTAGCAGCTATTGTTCATGCCTTGAAGATATGGCAGCATTATTTGTACGGTGTTCCTTGTGAGATTTACACCGATCATCAGAGTTTGCAACATCTGTTTAAGCAGAAGGATCTTAACTTACGTCAACGGAGGTGGTTGGAGCTACTTAAGGATTATGATATCATTATTTTGTACCACCCTTGGAAGGCCAATGTGGTGGCCGATGCTTTGAGTCGCCGAGCAGACAGTTTGGGGAGTTTAGTATATCTACTAGCAGTAGAGAGGCCATTGGCGTTGGATGTTCAGGCCTAAGCCAGGCAGTTTATGAGATTGGATATTTCTGAGCTGAGTCGAGTATTGGCTTGTGTGGTCTCTCGGTCTTCACTTTATGATCATATCAGGGAGCGTCAGTATGATGACCCCCATCTGCTTGTCCTTAAGGAAACGGTCCAGCACGGTGATGCTAAGGAGGTTACTATTGGAGATAATGGTGCATTAAGGATGCAGGGCAGGCTCTGTGTGCCCAATGTAGATGGTTTGTGTGAGTTGATTCTTCAAGAGGCTCACAGCTCGCGGTTCTCCATTCATCCGGGTGCCGCGAAGATGTATCAGGACCTGAGGCAACATTATTGGTAGAGGAGGATGAAGAAAGACATAGTAGAGTATGTGGCTAGATGACTAAATTGCCAGCAGGTGAAGTATGAGCATCAGCGACAGGGTGGGTTGTTTCAGAAGATAGAGATTCCGGAGTGGAAATGGGATCAGATCACTATAGACTTCGTTGTTGGTCTCCCACAGACTCGGCGGAAGTTTGATGCAGTTTGGGTGATTGTGGATAGGTTGACCAAGTCGGCTCATCTCATTCCTGTGATGACTATCTATTCTTCCGAGTAGCTAGCTCGAATCTACATCCGTGAGATCGTCAGGCTTCATGGCGTACCAGTATCTATTATCTTTGACCGGGGTATGCAGTTTACATCACGGTTCTGGAGAGCTGTACAGCATGAGTTGGGTACTAGGGTTGTGTTGAGCACAGCATTTCACCCTCAGACGGACGGGCAGTCCGAGCGCACTATTCAGATATTAGAGAATATGCTCCGTGCATGTGTGATATATTTTGGGGGTGCTTGGGACCAGTTCTTGCCACTTGTAAAGTTTGCTTACAATAACAGTTATCAGTCCAGCATTCAGATGGCACCGTATGAGGCTTTGTACAGTAGGTGGTGTCGGTCCCCAGTGGGTTGGTTCGAACCTGGTGAGGCCAGATTAGTGGGTACGGACTTGGTTCAGGATGCTTTGGAAAAGGGCAAGGTGATTCAGGATAGACTTCACACAACCTAGTCCAGACAAAAGAGTTACGCAGACCGAAAGGTTCGCGATGTTGCATTCATGGTTGGAGAGCGAGTCTTGCTCCGGGTTTCACCTATGAAGGGTGTTAAGAGGTTTGGAAAAAGGGCAAGCTGAGCCCAAGGTTCATTGGTCTATTTTGAGGTGTTGCGTCGAGTTGGGGAGGTTGGTTATGAGCTTTCCTTGCCTCCCAGTCTAGCAGGAGTTCATCCGGTATTCCATGTTTCTATGCTCCGGAAGTATCACAGCGATCCGTCCCATGTGTTGGATTTCAGCTCTGTTCAATTAGACAAGGATCTATCTTATGTTGAGGAGCCAGTGGCTATTTTAGACAGGCAGGTTAGAAAGCTAAGGTCAAAGAACATTTCTTCCGTGAAGGTTCAATAGAGGGGACAAACGGTCGAGGAGGCAACTTGGGAGACCGAGCAGGATATGCGCATCCGTTATCCTCATCTTTTCATCACTTCAGGTATGTCTCTATGCTCGTTCGAGGACGAACGATTGTTTCAAGAGGGGGAGGATGTAACGACCCGACCGGTCGCTTTGAGAGTTAGAGCCTCGAACCCCTATTAATTGCTTTCCCTATATCTATTTCTGCCATTGTGACTTGTCGGGATGATTGATTTTGCGTTTCGGAGTGTTTTGGGATACTTAGTCCCTAAATGAGAGCTTAAGTCTTAGAATTTGGACCGTAGTCGGAACTGTGTGAAGACGGTTCTGGAATGGAATTACGTCAGTTTCGTTACCTCTGTTAGGTGATTTTGGACTTAGGGGCGTGTTCGGAATGTGTTTTGGTGGCCCGTAGCTCATTTAGACTTGAAATGGAGAAAATCAAATTTTTGGAGATTTGGACCGGTAGTGGAAATTTTGATATCGGGGTCGGACTCCGATTCCGGAAGTTGGAGTAGGTCCGTAATGTTGAATATGACTTGTGTGCAAAATTTAAAGTCATTCAGACGTGGTTTGATAGGTTTCGGCATCAGTTGTAGGAATTTAAAGTTTCAAGTACGTTTGAATTGGAGGGTGATTTGTGATTTTTAGCGTTAGTTGATGTGATTTGAGGACTCGACTAAGTTTGTATACTGTTTTAGGATTGGTTGGTATGTTTGGTTGAGGTCCCGGGTGGCTCGGGTAAGTTTCGAGTGCTTAACGGATCAAAAGTTGGATTTGTATTGCTACTGAAGTCTTCAGGCATCTGTCATTTTCGCACATGCGGTGGAGAGACCGCAGGTGCGTGATCACACATGCAGAGAGGCAAGCGCAGAAGCGGATTTGGGATATGTGGTCAGGGGTCACAGGTGCAAAGGGAAATGCCGCATCTGCGATGCCCGCAGATGCACTAAAGGACCCGCAGGCGAGGAGGAGATCGCAGAAGCTGACAATAGTCCGCAGGCGCGCACTCGCAGGTGCGACCCTTTTTCTGCAAAAGCGGACCCAGCCCTCTTAAGTCATTTCCGCACCTGCGAAGGAAATTCCACAGGTTCGGCATCGCAAGTGCGACCCAAGGTCCGCAGATGTGGAATAACTGGGCAGAAAAGGGGCAGATTCGAGGGTTTGAAGTTCACTTCACAAATTTGATTGAGAGCTCGGTAGAAGGCGGAATTTGGAGAGATTTTCGGAGGAAGTTTTTGGGTAATGATTCTTAACCCCCTTATGGTTATATTTCACTAATCTATGCTTGAATTGATCGTTTAAATTCGGATTTGGGGTGAAACATTGAGAAAAGTTCTTAGGCCGAATTTTGGGGTTTTGATCGAGATTTTGGTGTCAGATTTTAGTAAATTTGATATGGTTACACTCGTGAGTGAATGAGCTTTCGTATTTTATGACTTTTACCGGATTCCGAGACGTGGGCCCTATGGGAAATCTTTGAGTTAATTTTGGGATTTTTGTTAAAGTGTTGATTTCATTAATTAGATGAGTCTATTATTGTTGTATTTATGATATGTAATTGCTTTTGGCTAGATTTGGGCCATTTGGAGCGGGATATTCGTAGGAAAGGCATTGTGACCAATTGATTGAGCTTGGTTTGAGGTAAGTGGCTTTTCTAACTTTGTGTGGGGGAAATCCCCTTAAGATTTGGAACTATTGTGCTATGTGAGCGCCGTCTACGTGAGGTGACGAGTACGTACACGGGCTAGTTGTGGAAAACTCGATTTTCTTACTAAGCAGCAACATGTTTTCCTGTTATTTTGAGTTATACCATTTTAATGAGTACTAATCTATTTTTATTCTTAATTGAGTTATTCCAATATGTGTAGCTATCATGTTTAGTCTAATACAACAAGTCTACATGTCTTAATTGTTTATGTGAATTATGTGCAGCATGCTTAATGAATTTCCTGCTTCTTCCCTGACTGGTACTTAGTTTAAATTGTAAGAATTTCGTGATGTAGTTGTATTTCTATCATTCGCGCCTAATATTTACTTTGAGACTACGGAACGGTATTCCGGGAGATCCCCCTATCTTGCATATTTACTTTGGGACTACGGAACGGTATTCCGGGAGATCCCCCTGCACATTTATTTTGAGACTACGGAACGGTATTCCGGGAGATCCCCCTGCACATTTACGTTTAGGACTATGGGACGGTAACTCGGGAGATCCCCTATTGTGTTTCTGTGTACTGAGTTGTTACCTTCTATGATTTCATTGTTGTTTAATTTCAGCCTTTATTTTATTGCGGTATTACACTCTATATTGTTTTATTATATATTTACCAGTATGGCCCTGACCTCGTCACTACTCGACCGAGGTTAGGCTTGGTACTTACTCGGTACTGATTGTGGTGTACTCATGCTACTCTCTGCACATGTTTTTCGTGTGCAGATCCAGGTGTACCTTATCAGTCGCACTATCAGTGAGCTGGGACAGCTTTGGAGACTTCAAGGTATATCTGCCGCGTCCGCAGACCCCGGAGTCCCCTTCTACTCTTTCTCATGTCCATTATCTTGTGTATTTTTCCTTGTTAGATTTTGAGGTATAGAGACACTAGATTTTTCCTTCTGTAGTTTGTGATTCACGATGTTCCGGGTTTTGAGATTTGTTGTGTATTTTTGAATAGTTGGTTAAATTTACATTTTTATTTCATTATTCTGCAAAATATTAGGCTTACCTAGTTGTAGAGACTAGGTGCCGTCATGACGTCACACGGAGGGGAAATTGGGTCGTGACACCTAACCAATGTAAACCTGCTACTCTAGAGTCGTGGTGGGAGTCTGAGCTACTCCCCCAATCTGTGACATATTTGGTGCAACGGAGATCAATCCCGACTGAGTTAATGTACCAAACATACTCAGAAACTGCGCTAAAGTCTCCTGAAGTCCGGGGGTAACAACATGTGCTTATGGTACATATCCTCCTACTGGAACTACTGGCGGCTCCTCAACTGCTATTCTGACAGGTGCTGTAGTCGCGACACGTGCCCTTCCTCGGCCTCTACCTCTTATGGCCCTTGCAGTATGCGCGGGTGTCTGCTCGGCTGACCCGGTAGCACGTGTCCTCACCATTTGTGAAAGAATAGAGATACAAAGGCTCAAATTCCAAAATCAACAAATTCCGCACGACAGGAATGAAAGAAGTGGAATTTTCCTAACAGTTTTGTAGCCTCTCAAAGATAAGTACAAACGTCTCTGTACCGATCCGTAAGACTCTACTAGACTCGTTCGTGACTCGTAGAACCTATGAACCTAGAGCTCTGATACCAACTTGTCACGACCTAAAATCCCACCACAGGCGTCGTGATGGCACTTAGTCTCTAAGACTAAGTAAGCCGATTTTAATAAAAATTCAAGCCTTTGTTTTTTATTCAATACAAGTGTCAACATTAACAACGGAAATATTCAACAAACAACCTCCCAAGACTGGTAATACTGAGTAACGAACTCTAACTGAATACATGAAATGATCTCAAGGATCGAATACTCCATACTGTTTGATTAATAAATAACAGTACAAAAATATAGAAAGACTCTAAGGAACTGCGACGATCAAGCAGCTCTACCTTGAATCCTTGCGATCCCACTCTAACTCTGTTCGAGTCTGATATCTCCAATACCTGTGTCACGACCCCAAATTCCCTCCGTAGGATGTCGTGATGGCACTTAGTCTCTAAGACTAGGTAAGCCTATCAATGCGGAATAATAATAAATATCTGAAATAAATAAACTACAATTCAAACAATTTCAACTCCCAAAATCCGGTAGAAATAAGTCACAAGCTTCTAAGAATTTATTCTCCATGTCTCTATACATCAGAGTCTAAAACAAATAAGGGAGACAACATAGTAAGATAGAAGGGGACTCCAGAGTCTGCGGACGCTGGCAGATATACCTCGAAGTCTCCTCGTACAGTTAGTTTACTGATGCCTGGTCTGATAAGATGTACCTGGATCTGTAAAAGAAGATGTGCAGAAGCATAGTATGAGTACACCACAGCGGTACCCAGTAAGTGCCAACCCTAACCTCGGTAGAGTAGTGACGAGGTCAGGTCAGGCCCTACTGGAGAATAAATAATGACATGGTAAAATATTTAAATAATATAATAAGATAAAATGACAATGGAAATGAATCAAGTAGTATGTCATATTTAATTACACCAAATAATGACAATTAATATCTCGTCGAAACAAAACAAAATAGCCTTTCAACTTCAAAAAAATCACAACAAATAATCAAAGGCAACTGCGACCATAAATCAATATCAACAAGGGCACTCCCGAGGTATCGCCTCGTAGTCCCAAATCATAAATAAATTCACAATATCTCATTTTCCTATCTCACCGCGGGAGCCTTCACAATTTATTTGAAATAAAATATTTTTCCCGAAAATAGCATCCCGCGTTTTAGCCATCCTTATCACACTGCATGACTTCTAGTAGTTCCCCCTACTAGCCACGCGTATCAAGCCACCCTTATCTCACCGCATGCGTTTCAATACCCAGACTTTATATCACCGCATGCGTATCAATATCACAATATATCACAATTTGCACCTCAAGTACTCAAATAATTTAACTTGCCAAAATAATTCAACAACAATATTTTTCCACAATAAAGAGCTCACGACTCCATCACAATGAGTACGAAAATCTTACAAAAATATTCAAGAATAAATAATTTAGGAAAATAATATTTCAAAATCTTTAATACGTTGCTTCAATATCAAATTTAAAAATATCAAATACTTCATACTAATAATATTTAATTTAAAGCAAATCAACCTTAAAATAATGCACAGAATAAAAGAAACCAAGTTTCAACTAAACAGGTAAAACAATTAGCAGGAAAAGGTCAAACAAATTTAGGGTATATATTTCAGATCAATGATGAAGAATATAACAAGATAAAATAATTTAATAAATGCGCAACAGTGATCTACACAATTTAAAAATATAATTTTTTGACATTTAGCCCGTGTACACACTCGTCACCTCGTGTACATGACTTTCAACACATTTCAATAATCACATCAATACCAATCCTAGGGAAAATTTCCCCCACACAAGGTTAGACAAGTCACTTGCCTCGACTTGCTCCAATTTAACTAAATATTATGCTTTTTCCTCGATTTTCTGACTCTGATAGACTCGTATCTAGTCATAATTAATTTGATAAAATCAACAAAAATTATAGGAATCAATTTCATAAGAAAATACTATATTTTTCAATCAAATCCGAAATTAGCTCAAAAATTGCCTGTGGGGCCCACATCTCGGATTCCGGCGAAACTTACAAAATCTGATAACCCATTCAATTACGAATCCAACCATACAAGTTTCACTCAAATATGACTCCGGATCGACACTTAAATCTCAAAAATTCATTTCTATGAGATTTCTAAAGGATTCTTAAATTTCTATCTCAAAATACTGATTAAATGGTGAAAACAATGATATATTCGTGTATATTGACAAAATCCGAGTTAGAATCACTTACCCCAATATTTTTCCTTGAAATTATATCAAAATCGCTTCTCCTCAAGCTCCAATTTGTCAAAAATGGCAAATGGGACGAAGTCCCTTATTTTTATAACTTACAGATCTGTTAGGGAGCCCGATTTTGACACGAAGCCCGATTTTTGACAGAAAGCCCGATTTTGATAGGGAATCCGATTTTGACAGGGAGCCCGAATTTGAAAGGAAGCCTGATTTTGACAGGGAGCCCGATTTTGACAGGCAGCCCGATTTTGACAGCATTTCCAGCAGAAAAATTGCAGCAGCTTTTGCAGCAGCTAAGTCCCACTTTTGATCCGTTAACCATCCGAAACTCACCCGAGGCCCTCGGGACCTCGACCCAATAATCCAACAAGTCCTAAAATATCATACGAACTTATTTGAAACCTCAAATCACATCAAACAATGCTAAAATCACGAATCACACATAGATTCAAACCTAATTAACCTCAAGAATTTCCAACTTCTACATTCGATGTCGAAACCTATCAAATCAAATCCGATTGACCTCAAATTTTGCACACAAGTCATAAATGACATAACAGAGCTGTAAAAAATTTCAGAACTGGATTCCGACCCCGATATCAAAAAGTTAACTCCCCGGTCAAACTTCCAAACTTAAATTCCTATTTTAGCCATTTCAAGCTTAATTTCACTACGAACTTCCAAATAAAAATCTGATCACGCTCCAAAGTCCAAAATCACCATACGGAGCTGTTGGAATCATCAAAATTTTATTCCATGGTCGTTTGCATATAATTCGACATCCGGTCACTATTTGATCTTAAACTTTTAATTTTTCATTAAAATTTCATATCTCGGGCTAGGGACCTCGAAATTTGATTCCGGACATACGTCCAAGTCCCAAATCACGATACGGACCTACCAGAACTATCAAAACACTTATCCGAGACCGTTTGCTCAAAATATTGACCAAAGTCAAC
This sequence comes from Nicotiana tabacum, assembly GCF_000715075.1. Taxonomy (NCBI): domain Eukaryota; kingdom Viridiplantae; phylum Streptophyta; class Magnoliopsida; order Solanales; family Solanaceae; genus Nicotiana; species Nicotiana tabacum. The sequence goes on along the minus strand of NC_134094.1, from coordinate 22,685,606 downwards.
TCAATTGAGTTTTAAAGCTCTAATTCACATTTTAATCCATTTGTCACCTCCGGAAAATTTTACGGACTGCGCACGCAAGTCGAGGAATGATAAATAGTGCTTTTCGAGGTCTTAGAACACAGAGTTAATTATTAAATTTAAAGATGAAATTTTGGGTCATCACATTCTCCACCTCTAAAACAAACGTTCGTTCTCGAACGGAGTTAGAAAAAGTACCTGAGCTGCTGAATAAGTGTGGATAACATCTGCGCATATCATGCTCGGTCTCCCAAGTCGTCTCTTCGACCGAATGACTTTTCCACTGAACCTTCATGGAAGCAATGTTCTTTTACCTCAGCTTTCAAACCTGCCTATCTAAAATAGACATTGGTTCCTCAACATAAGATAGATTCTTGTCCAACTGAACCGAACTGAAGTCTAACACATGAGACGAATCATCGTGATATTTTCGAAGCATATAAACATGGAATACCGGATGAACTGCAGAGAGACTAGGTGATAGTGCAAGTCTATAAGCCACCTCTCCAACTCTCTCTAGAATCTCAAAAGGCCCAATATACCTAGAGCTCAACTTGCCCTTCTTTTCGAACCTCATCACACCCTTCATAGGCGAAACCCGGAGCAATACCCGCTCACCAACCATGAATGCAACATCACGAACCTTCCGATCCGCATAACTTTTCTACCCGAGTACCCAACTCACGTTGTACTGCCCTCCAGAACCGTGATGTAAACTGCGTACCCCGGTCAGAGATGATAGATACTGGTACACCATGAAGTCTGACAATCTAGCGAATATAGATTCGAGCCAACTGCTCGGAAGAGTAGGTAGTCATCACAGGAATGAAATGAGCTAACTTTGTCAATCTATCCACAATCACCCAAGCTTTATCGAACTTTCTCTTAGTCCGTGGGAGCCCAAAAACCAAATCCATAATGATCCTCTTCCATTTCCATTCTGGAATCTCTAACTTCTGAAGCAATCCACTCGGTCGATGATGCTCATATTTCACCTGTTGACAATTTAGACACCGAGCTACATACTGCACTATGTCTTTCTTCATCCGCCTCCACCAATAGTGTTGTCTCAAGTCCTGATACATCTTTGCAGCACCCAGATGAATGGAGTACCGCGAACTGTGAGCCTCCTGGAGAATCAACTCACGTAAGCCATCTATATTGGGTACACATAGCCTGCCCTGCATCCGTAGTACACCGTCATCTCCAATAGTGACTTCCTTGGCATCACCGTGCTGAACTGTATCCTTAAGGACAAGCAAATGGGGGTCATCATATTGACGCTCCCTGATACGATCATAAAGAAAAGACTGAGAAACCACACAAGCCAAAACTCGACTCGGCCTCAGCTCAGAAACATACAATCTGACAAACTGGTTGGCCAAGGCCTGAACATCCAAGGCTAAAGGCCTCTCTGCAACCAGTAAATATGCTAAGCTGCCCAAACTCTCCGCCTTACGACTCAAGGCATCGGCCACTACATTGGCCTTCCCAGGATGATAGAGAATGGTGATATCAAAATACTTAAGCAACTCCAACCACCTCCGCTGCCGCAAATTAAGATCCTTCTGTTTAAACAGATGTTGTAGACTATGGTGATCGGTGTAGACCTCGCAATGGACACCGTACAAATAATGCCGCCAAATCTTCAAGGCATGAACAATAGCTGCTAACTCAAGGTCATGTACAGGATAATTTTTCTCATGCACCTTTAACTGTCTGGACGCGTAGGCAATCACCCTACCATCTTGAATCAACACTGCGCCGGGACCAATATGTGATGCATCACAATACACAGTATAAGCCCTTAAACCTGTAGGTAATACCAATACTGGGGTTGTAGTCAAAGTTGTCTTAAGCTTTTGGAAGCTCCCCTCACATTCTTCGGTCCACCTGAACGGAGCACCCTTCTGGGTCAATTTAGTCATAGATGCATCAATAGAAGAGAAACCCTTTACAAATCAGCGATAATACCCTGCCAAACCAAGGAAACTCTGGATTTCTGTAGCTGAGGACGGTCTGGACCAACTCTGCACTGCTTCAATTTTCTTCGGATCTACCTTGATCCCCTCGCACGAAACTATATGACCCAAAAATCCCATTGAATCAAGCCAGAATTCACACTTTGAAAATTTTGCATATAACTTCTTTTCTCTCAAAGTCTGAAGCACAGTCCTCAGGTGATGTTCATGATCTTTCCGACTCCGGGAATACACCAGAATGTCGTCAATAAACACAATGACGAAAGAATCAAGATAGTACTAAAATACACTATTCAATAAGTGCATAAATGTTGTTGGGGCGTTGGTCAGCCGAAAAGACATCAGAAGGAACTCGTAATGACCGTACCGAGTCCTGAAAGCAGTCTTCGGGATATCTGGCTCCCGAATCTTCAACTGATGATAGCCTGAACGTAAGTCAATCTTAGAAAACACTCTGGAACCCTGAAGTTGATCAAATAGATCATCAATACGTGGCAACGGATACTTGTTCTTCACTGTAGCCTTGTTCAGCTGGCAGTAATCAATACACATCCACATAGAACCATCATTCTTCTTCACAAATAAGATAGGATCACCCCAAGGCAATACATTGGGCCGAATGAAATCCGTATCAAGCAACTCCTGTAACTGTTCTTTTAATTCTTACAACTCTGTGGGGCCATACGATATGGTGGAATAGAAATGGGCTGAGTACCCAGTAATAAATCAATGCCAAAGTCAATATCCCTGTCGGGTAGCATACTCGAAAGATTTGCTGGAAATACATCAGGAAAATCCATTACTACAGGAACTGACTCCATAGTAGGAGTATCAATGCTAACATCTCTCACATAGGCCAGATACGCATCACACACCTTCTCAACTATTCGTTGAGCTTTAAGAAATGAAACAACCCTGCTAGGAACATGATCTGAGGTACCTCTCCACTCTAGCCGCGGTAGACCTGGCATAGCCAACGTCACCATCTTGGCGTAACAATCAAGAATAGTGTGATAGGGCGACAACCAGTCCATGCCCAAAATAATATTGAAATCCACCATACTGAGCAATAATAAATCAGCTCTGGTCTCAAAACCATTGATAACAATTAAACACGACCGATACACGCGTTCCACAATAATAGATTCACCCACGGGTGTAGATACATAAACAGAAGAACTCAAGGAATCACGTGATACACTCAAATACGGGGCAAAATAAGATGACACATAAGAATAAGTGGAGCCTGGATCAAATAAGATTGATGCATCTCTATGACAGACCGAAATAATACCTGTGATAACAAAATCGGATGCAGGAAGGGCATAATATCTGGCCTGACCTCCCCCACTAGGGCGACCTCTACCTGTCCGACCTCCACCTCTAGCTAGTTGTGCAGGTGGAGTGGCAACTGGTGCAATAATCATGGCCTGAGAAGCCTAAGGGCCTTGTGGAATGGATGGGGCCTGAGAAATCTGTAGAGGTGCACCCCTCCTAAATATGGGGCAATCTCTCATAATATGACGAGTGTGAACACACTCAAAATAAGCCCTCCGGAGGACGTGGCTGCTGAGACTAGCTCGGGCCTGATCGACTAGGTTGCGCGCTGAAAGCACCTCGTACAGGAGGTACAGTAGACACTGGTGGTGCATAATATGGAACATGAGGTCTGGGAGTAGCCGGAATACCACTGGAAGCTGGAAGTGCTGAATGAATAGGATGGCTCACATAACCTCTACCATGACGGGCTACAACTGGGGCACGAGAATTATTATTTGTGCCAGAATCTCGAGGTCTCTTTTCTTCCCTCTCTTCCCTCTCTCGAGTCCGTATACCTTCCAATCTCCTAGCAATTGACACCACCTGTTGGTATGTGATGTCCATCTCTAGCTCTCGGGCCATACTGTATCTGATACTAGGGTGGAGACCCTCAATAAATCTGTGAACCCGCTCTCGAACAGTAGCAACTAAGGCCGGTGCATGCCTAGCCAAATCACTAAATCGGACCGCATATTCTGACACGGTTATAGAACCCTGGCATAGCTGCTCAAACTCTGCGCACCATGCATATCTAAGACTCTGAGGAACATACTCCCTTAAGAACATATCTGAAAATTGAGTCCAAGTAAGTGAAGCTGCCTCAGCCGGACTATCCAACTCATATGCCCGCCACCACTAGTAGGCTGCTCCTCTAAACTGAAATGCCGTGAAAGAAAGCCCACTGGAATCCACAATACCCATAGTACGAAGGATACGGTGACATTCCTCGAAAAAACCCTGAGCATCCTCTTAAGCTAAACCATTGAAAGTGGGAGGGTGGGACTTCTTATACCTCTCGAGCCTGAGTTGCTCCCCCTCTAAAACTGATGTCCTAATCTCAGGCCAAACTAGGACAACTGGCTGCACTGGTATAACCTCTGGGGCATGGTCAACTTGGGCCCTTGGCTCTGGAGTACGGGCGGCGGGAGTCTGTTGTCACGACCCAAAATCCTAACTTGTCGTGATGGCGCCTATCGTGGAACTAGGCAAGCCGACTCATCCCAAAACAAACCTATATTTTCATTTCAAAAATAATTTTAAGGCTATTTAGCATAAAAACCTTCGTAAAAGAGTTCAAACCAAAATAAAAGTGTGGAAAAGAAAAGCCCGACATCGGGGTATCACTAAGTCATAAGCATCCAGGTAATCAAGCTAATACAACCAGTGTCTAAATATCAATACAAGACATAAAGGAATATAGAAGAAGAGTCAAGGTCCTGCGGACGCCGGCAGCTACCTCGTAGTCTCCAATACTCGATCGCGCTCGAACTCAACGACCTTCATGATCAAAAACACCTAGATCTGCACATAAAGTGCAGGGTGTAGAATGAGTACAACTACCTCAGCAAGTAACAGAAATAAATAAGGAACTGAGAAAAAAACAAAACCGAGCTACACATGATATAGTTCCGTTCAGAAATTTCAGTTAAGGAATTTAGGCACGCTTTCAAACTGGTGTTTCAAAAACATCAGACGTTTTAAGCTCATACGACACAGTATAAATCCTCCAAAACATCACAACAGAAATGACTAGCAACAAGGTGCATCAATAAATAAAACAAATATACAGCCTCACAGGGGCTACTATCACTCATCTATCTCGACAACTCAATCGCTCGGCTTTCAGCCTCAATACTCACACTCAAGGTACCTGCGCTCACCGGGGGTGTGTACAGACTCGGAAGGGGCTCCTACAGCCCAAGCACTATATTGTTGCAGCGTGCACCCCGAACCAATACTGTTGCGGCGTGCAGCCCGCTCCATATATTACTGTGGTGTGCAGCCCGATCCAAGCACTGCAGCGGTGTGCAGCCCAATCCAATATAATGGCCCGAAGGCTTGTTACGGCGTGCAACCCGATCCAACATTTACTGCGGTGCGCAGCCCGACCCAACATATCTCACACAGCGTTCAACCCGGCACTCAGGCCCTATATCAGTCACTAGCCTTTCCAACTTCACAATTATCACAATAATAACCCAAACAAGGACTATAACAAGTACAAATCAAATCATGGGAGAGAACCGAAACAAAATGCATAAGAAAACAAGGACTGAGTACAAGACAGCAATTTAACAGTCAATGCAACAAGCTCACGACCACTACGGGCCCCAACAAGTATCCATATAACCTAAGCATGGTTTCTAACATATAAGACAGTCAATAATTCGAAAGCAAGAGTGAACAGGTAATAACAAGGTGTATTTGACTTTACAGTCTACCGGGACGGACCAAGTCTCTATCCCGCTCGGTGCCCGCTCACACGTCCATCACCTAACGTGTGTGTCACCTCTAAAGATCGACATCATATGAATTTCTCGGGGTTTCATACACTCAAGACCAGATTTAAAACTGTTACTTACCTCAAACCAAGCAAAATCCTACTGCGCGATGCCCTTGCCTCTCAAATCGGCCTCCAAACGTCCTAAATCTAGCCACAAGCAATACAATACGATCAATATAGGCTAAAGGAAACAATTCCACAAGAAAAATACCAAATTAGACTCAAAACCCGAAATTGGCTCAAACCCGGCCCCCGGGCCCACGTCTCGAAATCCGATAAAAGTTACAAAACTAGAAATCACATTCACTCACGAGTCCGCATATATGAAATTTATCCAAATCCGACATTATTTGGTCCCTCAAATCCTTAAATTAAACTCTTCAAAATCTCAATCCCTAACCCCTCATTTCCACTAATTACGTGATTAAACAATGGGAAATCACCATATATACGAGTATTAGGGCTCAAGCAACTTACCTCATTGATAGCCCTTGAATTACCTTTCAAATATCACTCCAAAAGCTCCAAAACTCGACTTGAAAATGGTGGAAATGAACCAAATCCGCGAAGGGTTCTATTTATGGTTTCTGTCCAGGCTTTTCGCACCTGCGGACCATTTCTCGCTTCTGCGCAACCGCACCTGCAGAAAAATCCATCACAGGTGCGGAACTCACTTATGAGCCCAGGTTCTGCATCTGTGGCCAACCTGTCACACCTGCGCTTGCGCACCTGTGCGTGGCACGCCGCATCTGCGAAGCTAGCCTTCTTCCTTCCTTCCGCATCTGCGCCCCAGGTCTCGCACCTGCGGGATTGCAGATGCAATAGCTTCTCGCACTTGCGCATCCTGCTTAGCCCAGCATTGCCTATACCTGCGAACCCCCATGCGCATCAGCGGCCCCGCACCTGCGACTTCCCTTCCGCAGGTGCGGAAATAACAGTAGCAGCAGCGTCAGCTGCATTTTCCAACTTTGATAAATCAGTTAACTACCCGGAATCACCCCGAGTCCCTCAGGACCTCAAACAAAAATACCGACAAGTCATATATCAACATACCAACATAGTCGAACCTTCGAATCACTCAAAACAACATCGAAACACCAAACTACACTCGGATTCAAGCCTAAGAACTTCTAAAACTTCCAAATTCGACAACAGATGCCGAAACCAACCAAACCACGTCTGAATGACCTCAAATTTTGCACACACATCACAAATAACACTACGAACCTACTCCAACTTCCGTAATTCCATTCTGACCCAAATATCAAATTTTTCACTACCGACCAAAAATCGCCAAATTTCCAATTTCGCAAATTCAAGCCTAATTCTACTACGGACCTCCAAATCACATTCCGGACGTGCTCCTGAGTCTAAAATCACCTAACGGAGCTAATGGAATCATCAGAATTCAAATCCGAGGTCGTTTGCACATAGGTCAACATCCAGTTGACTTTTCCTACTTAAGCTTCTACTTTAGAGACTAAGAGGTCATTTGGTAGAGTGTGTTAGAGAAAATAATGCATGCATTAGGTTTGTATATTAGTAATACTTTGTTTGGTACACCTTTTCAACCTATGTATAACTAATACAAGCATTAGTTATACACTCTATTTGGTATTATCCTATGTATAGCTAATGCATAGAAAATCATGGCATTAGCAATACAAAGGCTATTAATGCATGCATTAGCATGATTAAAGACAAAATTATCCTTAAAGTCCCTTAAGTTAAAGAATATGGAGGGCATTTTTGTAAACAATTAAATTTCTTAAAAATTATGCAATGCATTTTAATTTTTAATACACCACACCAAACAATGCATAAGAAATAATCTCTGTATAACTAACGCTTGCATTACTAACCCATACATTACTAACCCATGCATTACTAATACACCTTATTTAGCATTATTCTTATACGCCCTACCAAACGACCCCTAAGGGTCTCAATCCACTCTGAAACCACTCCAGACTCTAACCAACTAACCCGATACATCATAATATAGCTGAAAAGCACAAAAGAAGCAAAAATGGGGGAAACGGGGGCTGTAACTCTCGGAACGACCGGCCGGGTCATTACATCCTCCCCCTCTTAAACAACCGTTTGTCCTCGAACGGGTCTAGAAACATACCTGGAGTCTCAAATAGGCATGGATATCTGCTCTACATCTCCCGCTCGGTCTCCCAGGTGGCCTCCTCCACAGGCAGCCCTCTCCACTGCACCTTCACTGAAGTTATGTCCTTTGACCTCAACCTTCGAACCTGCCGATCCAAAATGGTCACCGGCTCCAAATCATAAGTCATATCTCCCTCCAACTGAACCGTACTGAAATCCAAAACAGGGGACGGATCTCTGATATACTGTCGGAGCATGGAAACATGAAATACTGGGTGCACACTCGATAAGCTGGGTGGCAAGGCAAGCTTATACACCACATCCCCTATCCTTTGAAGCACCTCAAAAGGCCCAATGAACTGGGGGCACAACTTGCCCCTCTTCCCAAACCTCACAACACCCTTCGTGGGTGATACCTTCAGCAAAACCTTCTCCCCAACCATAAAAGACACATCACGGACCTTCCTATTCGCGTAGCTCTTCTGCCTAGATTGCGCTATGTGAAGCCGCTCCTGAATCAATTTCACCTTATCTAATGCATCCTGGACCAAGTCTGTACCCAAGAGCCTAGCCTCACCCGGCTCAAACCATCCAACCAAATATCTAAACCTCCTCCCATATAAAGCCTCGTATGGAGCCATCTGAATACTCGACTAATAACTGTTATTATATGCAAACTCCGCGAATGGCAGAATGGTCCCATGAACCCCCAAATTCAATGACATAAGCACGCAACATGTCCTCCAATATCTGAATAGTGCGCTCGGACTGCCTGTCCGTCTGAGGGTGAAAAGTTGTGCTCAACTCAACCTGAGTACCCAACTCTCGTTGCACAGTCCTCCAAAACTACGATGTGAACTTAGTACCTCTATCTGAAATGATGGAAACTGGGACACCATGTAGGCGAACAATCTCTCGAATCACTCAGCCAACCGCTCTGAAGTATAAGTAGTACCAACTGGAATGAAGTGCGCGGACTTGGTCAGCTGATCCACAATAACCCAAATAGCATCGAACATCCTCGAAGTCCGTGGAAGCCTAACAACGAAGTCCATGGTGATACGCTCCTACTTCCACTCTGGGATCTTTAACTTCTGAAGCAAGCCACCTGGTCTTTGATGCTCATACTTAACCTGCTGACAGTTGAGACACCGAGCTACAAACCCAACTATATCCTTTTTCATCTGCCTCCACCAATAGTGTTGCCTCAAATCCTGGTACATCTTCACGGCACCCGGATGGATGGAATACCGCGAACTGTGGGCCTCCTCAAGAATCAACTCCCTGAGCCCATCTACATTAGGCACACATATCCGGCCCTACATCCTTAACAAGCCGTCATCACCAATGGTCACATCCCTAGCATCACCTTATTGAAACCTGTCCTGAAGAACGAGCAGGTAGGGGTCATCATACCAACGCTCCCTGATACGATCATAAAGAGAAGACCTGGAGACCACACAAGCCAATACCCGACTCGGCTGCAAAATATCCAATCTGACAAATTGGCCCGCTAAGGCCTGAACATCCAATGCCAAGGGTCTCTCTGCTGCTAGGAAATAGGCTAAGCTCCCTAAACTCTTCGCCTAGCGACTCAAAGCATCGGCCACCACATTGGCCTTCCCCGAATGGTACAAGATAGTGATATCGTAGTCTTTAAGAAGCTCTAACCATCTCCGCTGACGCAAGTTAAGATCCTTCTGCTTCAATAGATACTACAAACTCCGGTGATCAGTATAGATCTCACAATGAACCTCATACAAATAATGATGCCAAATCTCCAAGGCGTGCATAATGGCTGCTAACTCAAGATCATGGACAGGATAGTTCTTCTCATGGGTCTTCAACTGGCACGAGGAATAGGCAATCACTCTACCCTCTTATATCATAACACATCCAATACCTACCCTCGAGGCATTATAATACACGGTGTAAGAAACTGAAGTTGATGGTAGAACTAACACCGGAGTTGTGGTCAAAGCAGTCTTGAGCTTCTGAAAGATCTCCTCACACTGATCCGACCACCTGAATGGAGTATCCTTTTGGGTCAATTTGGTCAAGGGCGATGCAATAGACGAGAAACCCCGAACGAACCAACGGTAATAACCAGCCAAACCGAGAAAGCTATGAATCTCTGTAGCTGAGGATGGTCTGGGCTAACTCTGAGCTGCCTTTATCTTCTTTAGATCAACCTGAATACCCTCACTGGACACCACGTGCCCCAAGAATGCTATTGAACCGAGCCAGAAATCACACTTGGAGAAATTTGCATAAAGCTTCTCCTCCCTCAATCTTTGTAATACAATCCTCAAGTGCTGAGCATGCTCCTCCTTGCTACGAGAGTACACCAGGATGTCATCAATGAATACAATAACGAATGAGTCCAAATAGGGCTGGAATAAACTATTCATCAGATGCATGAACACTGCTGGGGTATTGGTTAGCCCAAAGGACATCACCAAGAACTCATAATGGCCATATCGGGTCTTGAAAGCTGTCTTAAGAATATTCGAATCCCGAATCTTCAGCTGGTGATAATCAGACCTCAAATCAATCTTGAAAAACACCCTCGCTCCCTGAAGCTGGTCAAATAAATCATAAATACGAGGCAAAAGATACTTGTTCTTGACTGTGACTTTGTTCAACTGCATGTAATCAGTGCACATCCTCATGGAACCATCCTTCTTCTTTACAAATAGAACCGGCGCACCCTAAGGTGACACACTAGGCCGAATAAACCCCTTATCAAGGAGTTCCTGAAGCTGTTCCTTCAACTCCGCCGGTGCCATACGATATGGTGGAATAGAAATAGGCTGAGTGCCCGACACCAAATCAATACCAAAGTCAATATCCCTGTCAGGCGGCATGCCCGGTAGGTCTGCAGGAAACACATCCGAAAAATCACACACCACCGAAACAGAATCAATGGTAGGAGTCTCTACACTAACATCCCTCACAAAAGCCAAATAGGATAGACAACCCTTCTCAACCATACGCTGAGCCTTCAAGTACAAAATCACCCTACTAGGTACATAGTCTATAGAATCGCTCCACTCAACTCTCGAAAGTCCCGGCATCGCCAAGGTCACGGTCTTAGCATGATAATCTAGAACAGCATGATATGGAGATAACCAATCCATGCCCAATATCACATCAAAGTCAACCATACTGAGCAATAATAGATCCACTCGGGTCTCCAGACCCCCAATAGTCACCACACATGACCGATATACGCGATCCACCACAATAGTATCTCCCACAGGAGTAGATACATGAACAGATGAAACTAAAGACTCATAGGGCATATCCAGACAATGAGCAAAGTATGAGGAAACATATGAATAAGTGGAACCAGGGTCAAATAATACAGAAGCATCTCTATGGCAAACTGAGACAATACCTGTAATCACATCATCCGAAGCAATAGCATCTGGTCTGGCAGGGAGAGCATAGAAACGAGCTTGGCCACCCCCTGATATGCCTCCCCCTCTAGGGCGACCCCTAGCTGACTGACCTCCACCCCTAGCTGACTGGATCCTCTGTGGAGAGGAACCTCCCACTAGATGGGGACACTTTCTCCACAGGTGACCAAACTCTCCACACCCATAGCAACACCCCAATGTTGGTGCTGGGGACTGAAGATAGCACCGATCACCAGGATGACTAGCAGAAGGACCCGGCATAGACGAACTCTGACCTGATGGAGCACGCAAAGAACTCTGCACTAATAGTGCATCGAATGATGACTGGCCCTGATGATGACTATGAGAACCATGGCCTGATGATGCATCACAGTGAAATGACCGAGCTGACTAAGCCTGTCTGAAATGACGACCTCTACCATGCTAGAATTGACCCCCAGAAGGTGCACCGCTGAATCCACCCTGACCATGAGGCTTCTTAGACTCCCTCTCAACCCTCTCTTGCCCGCGAACCATCTCAATCTACCGAGCAATGTCGACAACCTCATCAAAGATAGCACCCGAAACCCGCTCTCTGGTCATGAGCAACTGTAGTTGATAAGTGAGACCATCGATAAACCTCATGATCCTATCCCTATCTGTGGGAACCAACCAGATAGAATGACAGGCGAACTCAAATAACTGTATCTCGTACTGTGTCTCAGACATATCACCCTGGCGAAGCCACTCAAACTATCTACACAGCTCCTCTCTGCGGGATCAAGGCACGAACTTCTCCAAAAAGACCACAGAGAACTGCTGCCAAGTAAGGGGTGATGCGTCAATAGTCCTACGCCTCTTGTAAGTCTCCCACCATCTGAGTGCAGCCCCGGAAAATTGAAAAGTAGTGAATGAGACACCACAAATCTCCAGAATACCAGCAGTATGGAGTATCCTCTTACACCTATCCAAAATGTCCTAAGCATCCTCTCTCTCTGTGCCACTGAAAGGTGGTGGCTGGAGTCTCCCAAACCTCTCCAACCTACGCTGATCATCATCAGGCATAGCAGGAACCACATAATCCTGAGCAGCTACAACCGGCTTGGCTGGTGGGGTCCCCAATGTCTGAAGTCCCTGAACGACTTACTCGGGTGTGCGAGCGATGGGAGTCTGAGTGCCTGTGCCTCCCCCGGCCTGAGAAGTGGATGCGGCAGTCGAGATAGAGACCGCCTGAGCAAAGACAGTACATGCTGTCATAATCTGAACTAGTGCCTCCTGAAGGCCTGGAATCATAATAGGCACAGGTGGAGCCTGAGCTGGTGCATCGACAACTGGAATCTGGTCCTGATCTGGGAAAACTGGTGGATCTGTAGGTACTGCCCCAGTTGCGGTACGGGCTGCACCTCTGCCCCTACCACGACCTCTACTGCTGCGTCGGCCTCTCGCAGCCCTGGCTAGTAGTACTGGTGGCTGGCCCTCCTAATCGGTAGTACGAGTCCTCACCATCTGTGAGAGAATGAAACAACAGATGTTTAGTTACTAGAATCAACAGATTCGCACGACAAGAATTCAAGAATGTGGAATTTTCCCAAAAGTTTTGCAGCCTCTCGAAGATAAGTACAGACGTCTCCGTACCGATCTGTTAGACACTACTAAACCCGCTCATGACTCATGAGACCTATGTAACCTAGGCTCTGATACCAATTTGTCACGACCCGAAATCCTAACTTGTCGTGATACTGCCTATCGCGGAACTAGGCAAGCCGCCTCATCCCAAAACAAACCGATATTTTCATTTCAAAAAAATTTCAACGCTATTTAGCATAACAACATTCGTAAAAGAGTTCAAACCAAAACAAAAGTGTGGAAAAGAAAAGCCCGACATCGGGGTATCACTAAATCATAAGCATCTAGGTAATCAAGCTAATACAACCAGTGTCTAAATATCAATACAAGATAGAAAGGAATATAGAAGGAGAGTCAAGGTCCTGCGGACGCCGGCAGCTACCTCGTAGTCTCCGATACTCGATCGTGCTCGAACTCAACAACCTCCGTGATCAAACACACCTGGATCTGCACATAAAGTGCAGGGTGTAGCGTGAGTACAACCACCTCAGCAAGTAACAGAAATAAATAAGGAAGTGAGAAAAAAACAAAACCGAGCTACACATGACACAGTTCTTTTTAGAAATTTCAGTTAAGGAATTTAGGCACGCTTTCAAACTGGTGTTTCACAAACATCAGACGTTTTAAGCTCATACGACACAGTATAAATCCTCCAAAACATCACAACAGAAATGACTAGCAACAAGGTGCATCAATAAATAAAAGCAATATACAGCCTCACAGGGGCTACTATCACTCATCTATCTCGACAACTCAATCGCTCGACTCTCAGCCTCAATAATCACACTCAAGGTACCTGCACTCACCGGGGGTGTGTATAGACTCGGAAGAGGCTCCTACAGCCCAAGCACTATATTGTTGCAGCGTGCATCCTGAACCAATACTATTGCAGCGTGCAGCCCGACCCAATACTGCTGCGACGTGCAACCCGCTCCATATATTACTGCGGCGTGCAGCCCGATCCAAGCACTGCTGCGGCATGCAGCCCAATCCAATATTATGGCCCGAAGGCTTATTGCAGCGTGGAACCCAATCCAACATTTGCTGCGGCGCGCAGCCCGACCCAACATATCTCACAGAGCACTCAACCCGGCACTCAGGCCCTATATCAGTCACTAGCCTTTGCAGCTTCAATATTATCACAACAATAGCCCAAACAAGGACTATAACAAATACAAATCAAATCATGGGAGAGAACCGAAACAAAATGCATAAGCAAACAAGGACTGAGTACAAGACAGCAATTTAACAGTTAATGCAACAAGCTCACGACTACTACGGGCCCCAACAAGTTTCCATATAACCTAAGCATGGTTTCTAACATGTAAGACAGTCAATAATTCGATAGCACGAGTGAACAGGTAACAACGACTTTACAGTCTACCGAGACGGACCAAGTCTCAGTCCCGCTCAGTGCCCGCTCACACGTCCATCACCTAACGTGTGCGTCACCTCTAAATATCGACATCATATGAATTTCTCGCGGTTTCGTACCGTCAAGACCAGATTTAAAGCTGTTACTTACCTCAAACCAAGCAAAATCCTACTACGCGATGCCCTTGACTCTCAAATCGGCCTCCAAGCGTCCCGAATCTAGCCACAAATAATACAATACGATCAATATAGGCTAAAGGAATCAATTTCACAAGAAAAATGCCAAATTAGACTCAAAACCTGAAATTGGCTCAAACCCGGCCCCCAGGCCCACATATCAAAATTTGACAAAAGTTACAAAATAAGAAATCTTATTCACTCACGAGTCCGCACATATGAAATTTATCCAAATCCGACACCATTTGGTCTCTCAAATCCTTAAACTAAACTCTTCTAAATCCCAATCCCTAACCCCTCATTTCCACTAATTACATGATTAAACAATGGGAAATCACCATATATATGAGTATTAGGGCTCAAGAAACTTACCTCAATGATAGCCCTTGAATCACCTTTCAAAAATCACTCCAAAAGCTCCAAAAACTGACTTGAAAATGGTGGAAATGAACCAAATCCGCGAAGGGTTCTATTTATGGTTTCTGCCCAGGCTTTTCGCACCTGCAGACCATTTCTCGCTTCTGCGCAAGCGCACCTGCAGAAAAATCTATCGCAGGTGCGGAACTCACTTATGAGCCCAGGTTCCGCATCTGCGGCCAACTTGTCACACCTGCGCTTGCGCACCTGCGCTTGCGCACCTGCGCGTGGCACGCCGCATCTGCGAAGCCAGCCTTCTTCCTTCCTTCTGCATCTGCGCCCCAGGTCTCGCACCTGCGGGCTTGCAGATGCGATAGCCTTCTCGCACCTGCACATCCTGCCTAGCCCATTGCCTGCATCTGCAAACCCCATGCACACCAGCGGCCCCGCACCTGCGATATCCCTTCCGCAGGTGCGAAAATAACAGTAGCAGCAGCTTCAGTTGCATTTTCCAACTGACAAATCTGTTAACCACCCAGAATTACCCCGAGGCCCTCGGGACCTCAACCAAAAATACCGACAAGTCATATATCAACATACCAACTTAGTCGAACCTTCGAATCACTCAAAACAACTTCAAAACACCAAATTACCCTCGAATTCAAGCCTAAGAACTTCTAAAGCTTCCAAATTCGACAACTGATGCCGAAACTAACCAAACCACATCTGAATGATCTCAAATTTTGCACACATGTCACAAATGACCCTACGAACCTACTCCAACTTCCGGAATTCCATTCTGACCCCGATATCAAATTTTCCACTACCAACCAAAAATCGCCAAATTTCCAATTTCGCCAATTCAAGCCTAATTCTACTACGGACCTCCAAATCACATTTTGGGCGCACTCCTGAGTCAAAAATCACCTAACGGAGCTAATGGAACCATCAGAATTCAAATCTGAGGTCATTTGCACATAGGTCAACATCCGATTAACTTTTCCTACTTAAGCTTCTATTTTAGAGACTAAGTGTCCCAATCTACTCCGAAACTAATCCGGACTCAAACCAACTAACCCGATACATCATAATATAGCTGAAAAGCACAAAAGAAGCATAAATGGGGGAAACGAGAACTGTAACTCTCGAAATGACCGGCCGGGTCGTTACATCTGTGCTCTTCCCCCAGCCTGAGATATGGCAGGAGCAAGTGGAATTAACCCTTCCTGAGCTAAAGTGCCAAACATGCTCAAAACCTGGGCAAAAGTCTCCTGAAGTGCAGGAGTAGTAACAGGCATCTCAGGTGCTTGCTCTCTAACTGGAGCTACTGGTGGCTCTGGTGCAGCAGCTTGTGCAGGTGCTCTTGCTACACCACGTGGTCTTCCTCGGCCTCTGGCTTGACCTCTGCCCCAGCCTCTTGCAGCTCCAACAGGGGGCGCAGGTGTCTGATAATCAGATCCAGTTGTGTGTGTCCTCACCATCTGTGAGAGAATAGAAAGAAAATTGTTTAGAACTTTGAAATCAACAAAGGCGCACGATAAGGAATCAAAGAATTGAATATTTCCTAACAGTTCCATAGCCTCTCGAAGATAAGTACAGACGTCTCCGTACTGATCCGCAAGACTCTACTAAACCTTGTTGTGACTCATAACACCTATGAACCTAGAGCTCTGATACCAACTTGTCACGACCCCAAATTCCCTCCGTAGGATGTCGTGATGGCACCTAGTCTCTAAGACTAGGTAAGCCTATCAATGCGGAATAATAATAAATATCTAAAATAAATAAACTACAATTCAAACAATTTCAACTCCCAAAACCCGGTAGAAATAAGTCACACGCTTCTAAGAATTTATTCTCCATGTCTCTATACATCAGAGTCTAAAACAAATAAGGGAGACAACATAGTAAGATAGAAGGGGACTCTAGAGTCTGTGGACGCTGGCAGATATACCTAGAAGTCTCCTCGTACAGTTAGTTTACTGATGCCTGGTCTGATAAGATATACCTGGATATGCACAAAAAAGATGTGCAGAAGCGTAGTATGAGTACACCACAGCGGTACCTAGTTAGTGCCAAGCCTAACCTCGGTAGAGTAGTGACGAGGTTAGGTCAGGCCCTATTGGAGAATAAATAATGACATGTTAAAATGTTTAAACAATATAATAAGATAAAATGACAATGGAAAATTAATCAAGTAGTATGTCACATTTAATTACACCAAATAATGGCAACTAATATCTCGTGGAAACAAAACAAAATTTCCTTTCAACTTCAAATAAATCACAACAAATAATCAAAGGCAACTGCGACCATAAATCAATATCAACAAGGGCACTCCTGAGGTACCGCCTCGTAGTCCCAAATCATAAATAAATTCATAATATCTCATTTCCCTATCTCACCAAGGGAGCCTTCACAATTTATTTGAAAGAAAATATTTTTCTCGAAATAGCATCCCGCGTTTTAGCCATCCTTATCACACTGCATGACTTCTAGTAGTTCCCCCTACTAGCCACGTGTCACAACCCAAATTTCCCCTCCATATAACGCCATGACGGCACCTAGTCTCTACGACAAGGTAAGCCTAACATTCGCGGAATAATAAAATGAAAACAAAATTTTAACACCTAACTGTTCAAAAATACACAGCAAATCCCAAAACCCGGAACATCATGAATCACAATCTACAGAAGGAAAAATCTAGTGTCTCTACACATCAGAATTCTAACAAGGAAAAATACATAAGATAATGGACATGAGAAAGAGTATAAGGGGACTCTGAGGTCTGCGGACGCGGCAGATATACCTTGAAGTCTCCAAAGCTTTCACGGCTCACTGATAGTGTGGTTGATAAGGTACACCTGGATCTGCACACGAAAAACATATGCAGAGAGTAGCATGAGTACACCATAATCGGTATCCAGTAAGTGCCAAGCCTAACCTCGGTCGAGTAGTGACGAGGTCAGTTAGGGCCCTACTGGTAAATATATAATAAAACAATATAGAGTGTAATACCGCAATAAAATAAAGGCTAAAATTAAACAACTATGGAATCATGGAAGGTAACAGCTCATTAAACAAAGAAAAACACAACAGGGGATCTCCCGAGATACCGTCTCGTAGTTCCAAATGTAAATGTACAGGGGGATCTCCCGGAATACCTTTCCGTAGTCCCAAAGTAAATGTGCAGGGGGATCTCCCGGAACACCGTTCCGTAGACCCAAAGTAAATGTGCAGGGGAATCTCCCGGAATACCGTTTCGTCGTCACAAAGTAAATGTGCAGGGGATTCTCTCGGAATACTGTTCCGTATTCCCAAAGTAAATGTGCACGGGAATCTCCCGGAATACCATTCCGTAGTCCCAAAGTAAATATGCAGCGCGAGTGATAGAAATACAACTACATCACGAAATTCTTACAATTTAGCATAAGTACCAGTCAGGGAAGAAGCAGGAAAATTCACTAAGCATGCTGCACATAATTCACATAAACAATTAAGACACGTAGACATGTTGTATTAGACTAAACATGATAGCTACACTTATTGGAATAACTCAATTAAGAATAAAAATAGATTAGTATTCATTAAAATGGTATAACTCAAAATAACAGGAAAACATGTTTCTGCTCGGCAAGAAAATCGGGTTTTTCCACAACTAGCCCGTGTACGTACTCGTCACCTTACGTACACGGCGCTCACATAGCACAGTAGTTCCAAATCTTAAGGGGATTTCCTCCACGCAAAGTTAGGCAAGCTACTTACCTCGAACCAAGCTCAATTAATCGATCACAATTCCTTTTCCACGAGTATCCGGCTCCAAATGGCCCAAATCTAGCCAAAAGCAATTACATATCATAAATACAACAATAATAGACTCATCTAATTAACGAAATCAACATTTTAACGAAAATTCCGAAATTAACTCAAAATCGTCCGTGGGGCCCATATCTCGAAACCCAACAAAAATTACAGAATATGAACGCCCATCCAACCACGAGTCCAACCATACAAATTTCACCAAAATCCGACATCAACTCGAACCTCAAATCTTCAATTAAAGTCTATGAAGATTTATACCATTTTCAACCCAATCTTTACCCATTTGAACTTAAAAATCTTTCCACAACCTTATTTGTATGTATAAATAATACTCTTACACCCAAGAATCATACTATAAATCATCCATTTTTACTCCAAACCCAAAATTGAAGAATTGAGAAAAGAAATTCTTACCTCTTTGAAGCCCTAGCAAGATCCTTGTGAAATATTCAAACCTTGAACAAGAATTGATGGATAAATGACTAAGTCTTCACTTTCTCTCTCTAAAATGCTCTCACCTCTTTCTAAAATATCTATAAATCGAAATTGGGTCGGGTCAAAAATTAGAAAGAATGAAAGCTCCGACACAGTTATACGGTCGCATATGCGATCGCATAACAGGTATGCGGTCCGCATAACGGCCGCATAATTTGGCCTCCAAAGCTGGGCGTTACTGTCCTGGTCTGCGGCCATTATACGGTTCGCATACTTGTTCTGCGGTTGCATAATGCACCGCAAAACAGGTCTGCGATCGTATAGTGCACTGCAGATTTTCCTCAAATCTTGCCCCTCTACTTATCCACTTTGCGACCATTATGCGGTCCGCAGAGCGACTCTGCGACCGCATAGTGGTCGTAGAAATGACCCTTTTCCGACAAAATTTTCCTTTACACATCGGTGCATTATTCAACCCAAAAAGTCCGAGCCACCTCGGCACTACCAAACCTTAATTTCCTTAGCAAAAAATTTCTCAGGGGTCGTTACACATAAGTCAACATCCGGTCAACCTTTTCAACTTAAATTCTAAACCTTGGAACTAAGTGCTCCAAATCATTTCAAAACCTCACCGGACCAAAACCAATTACCCCGGCAAGCCAAATAATAACTATAATTCACAATTTGAGAAGTAAATGGGGAAACGGGATTATAATACTCAAAACGACCGGCCGGGTCGTTACATTCTCCCCCTCTTAAACAAACGTTCATCCTCGAACGGGTTTAGAATAATACGTGGAGTCTCAAATAAGTGTGGGTATTTGCTCTGCATCTCCTTCTCAATCTCTCAAGTAGCTTCTCCGACTAGCTGGCCTTTCCACTGCACCTTCACTGATGCTATATTCTTTTACCTCAGCTTTCGAACCTGCCAGTCTAAAATAGCCACCGGCTCCACATCATAAGTCAAATTACCGTCCAGTTGTACTGTACTGAAAGCCAGAATGTGAGATGGATCCCCGACATACTTTCGGAGCATGGATACATGGAACACTGGATGAACACCTGATAGACTAGGTGGCAAGGCAAGTTCATAAGACACCTCCCCAATTTTCTTAAGTATCTCAAAAGGCCCAATATACTGAGGGCTCAACTTGCCCTTCTTCCCGAACCTCAACACACCCTTCATGGGCGAAATCTTGAGCAGAACCTTCTCCCCAACTGTCACGACCCCAAATTAACCCTCCGTAAGGTGTCGTGATGGCACCTAGTCTTTACGACTAGGTAAGCCTACTATTGCAAAAAATATAAAGGAAACACAATATTTTAAGGACAAACAGCATATTATAAATAGCCAAGAGTAGTACCACTCGGCATATACAAAATAATTTCCCAAGACCCGGAATATCACTAAGTCACAAGCTGCTATAATCTATGTAGCTCTATACAAAAGTCTGAGGATAATAAAGAAAGTATCTAGGCGAGGGAGTATAAGGGGACTCCGAAGATCTGCGGACGCAAGCAGAAGTACCTTGAAGTCTCCTAGAATTAGCAGCACGTACTAACCCCGAGGATGATAGCTCGCACCAAGATCTGCACACGAAAACATGTGCAGGGAAGGGCATGAGTACACCACAGTGGTACCCAGTAAGTGCCAAGCCTAACCTCTGTCGAGTAGTGACGAGGTCAGGTCAAGGCCCTACCGGAGTAAATATAATAAAATAAACAGTAAAAGATATAAGTAGAATTTAAGGTAACACAGTTAAAGAAATTTTCGAAAAATTTAACAGTTAAGGGAGCCCTCGGCTCAAAACAAGGTAAACACAGTGGGAAATCTCTCGGGATACCGTCCCGTAGTTTCAAATGAATATGCAGTACAGGGGGATCTCCCGGAATACGTCCGTAGTCCCAAAGTAAATATGCAGTGCTGGGGGATCTCCCAGAATACGTCCGTAGTCCCAAAGTAAATATGCAGTACAGGGGGATCTCCCGGAATACGTCCTTAGTCCCAAAGTAAATATGCAGTACAGGGGGATCTCCCGGAATACGTCCGTAGTCCCAATTTAAATATGCAACGCAAGATGAAATGACAGGTATGACATCGAGTTATACAGTTTATACTGGACACAGATAAGGCAAATAAGGACTTAACTAAATATGTCGCACAGAATGTTAATTAGGCAGTTAAAACACATAAGCATGCTTTTTTAGTCTAAACTACACAATTAAACATATTAGTACAATTAATAAGAGAAGCAATTTATGATTTAAAAAGGTTAAACACGATTTTTGCAATAATAGTCTGTGTACGTACTCGTCACATCACGTACACGGCGCCCACACACCAAATAATATCAAGATATCCTAAAGGGGAAGTCCCCAACACAAGGTTAGGCAAGCCACTTACCTCGAACCGCTCAAATCACCTTGATAACACGTTCTTGCCACGAGTATCCGATTCTGAATGGCCCAAATCTATTCAAATAAATTGCATAATGTAAATATAACTACAAGTAACTAATTTAGCTAATTAATTTGAAGCTAAAGCGTGAAATTAGGGAAAACGCCCAAAAAGTCACCCCGGGCCCACGTCTCGGAATCGGGTAAAAGTCGCAAAATGCGAACACCCATTCACTCACGAGTTTACTCGTACCAAAATTGCTCAAATCCAATACCAAAATCTCGATCAAAACCCCAAAATTTGGCCTAAGAATCTTTTCTCAATTTTTCACCCCAAATCCGAAGTTACATGATGAAATCAACCATAGATTAGTGGAATATAACCATAAAGGAGTTAGGAATCATTACCCAAAAACTTCCTCCGAAAATCTCTCCAAATTTCGCCTCCTATCGAGCTCTCAATCAATTTTTTGTGTTATGAACTCAACCCTCATTTTTTAACCGTAAATTCTGCCCAGGTGCATTCTTCTTCGCGAACGCGACATCACGATCGCGAACACGATGAACAATCTTCCACTGGCCCAAAATTCCTCCTTCCACTGACGTGAGGGGACTCTCGCGAACGCGTACCTTCCACTGACGGACCCTTCGCGAACGTGTAGGCTTAATGCTCGAAGCTTCCTCTGCCCGTTCCTCTATGCGAACGCGAGGACCATATCGCAAACGCGTAGGCTTAAGGTCCCACACCTTCGTGAATGCGGGAACAACATCGCGAATGCGAAGAACAACTTTGCTGCCTTTCCCAGATGCACTACGTGATCGCGAGGCACCTCTCGCGAACGCGATGAAGGATTTTTCTGCAATAAAACACCAGAAATCTGCCACTTCTCTAAGTCCAAAGATGACTCGTTGAGCATCCAAAACACACCCGAGGCCCCCGGGACCTCGACCAAACATACCAAACAATCCTAAAACATCATACGAACTTAGTCACGCTCTCAAATCCCATCAAACAACGCTAAAATCACGAATCACCCTCCAATTCAAACTTAAAGAACTTGAAACTTCAAAATTCTACAACCGATGCTGAAACCTATCAAATCAAGTCCGATTGACCTCAAATTTTGCGAACAAGTCATAATCAACATTACGTACCTACTCCAACTTCCGAAATCGGAAAATGACCCCGATATCAAAAATTCCACTACCGGCCCAAAACTCCAAAAATTTGACTTTTGCCATTTTAAGCCTAAATGAGCTACGAACCTCCAAAACACAATCCGTACACGCTCCTAAACCCAAAATCACCTAACGGAGCGAACAGAACCGACGGAATTCCATTCTGGAGTCGTCTTCGCATAGTTCCGACTACCGTCTAAATCCTAGGGCTTAAGCTCTCATTTAGGGACTAAGTGTCCCACAACACTCCGAAACTCAAAACCAATCATCCCGGCAAGTCACAATAGCAGAAAAAGATTTGGGGAAAGCAGTTAATAGGGGATCGGGGCTATTACTCTCAAAACGATCGGCTGGGTCGTTACACCCTCCCCCTCTTAAAATAATCATTCATCCTCGAACGAGTATAAAGACATACCTGAAACTGTGAAAAGATGAGGGTACTGGATGCGCATATCCTGCTCGGTCTCCCAAGTTGCCTCCTCGACCAGCTGACCCCTCCACTGGACCTTTACTGAAGCAATATTCTTTGACCTGAGCTTTCTGACCTGCCTGTCCAAAATGGCTACTGGCTCCTCAACATAAGACAGATCTTTGTCCCACTAGACTGAGCTAAAATCCAATACATGAGTCGGATCACCGTGATACTTCCGGAGCATGGACACGTGGAATACCGGGTGAACTCCTACTAGGCTAGGAGGCAAGGCAAGCTCATAAGCACCCTCCCCAACTCGTCGCAATATCTCAAAAGGGCCAATGAACCTCGGGCTCAGCTTGCCCTTCTTCCCGATCCTCATGACACCCTTCATAGGCTATACCCGAAGCAAGATCCGCTAGCCAACCATAAATGCCAAATCACGAACCTTACGGTCTACATAACTCTTCTGCCTGGATTGGACTGTGCGAAGTCTCTCTTGAATCACCTTCACCTTATCCAGGGCATCCTGGACCAAATCCGTACCCAACAATCGGGCCTCGCCCGGCTCAAACCATCCCACTGGGGACCGACACTGCCTACCATACAAAGACTCATACGGTGCCATCTGAATGCTGGACTGATAACTGTTGTTGTAAGCGAACTCTGCAATTGGCAAGTATCGGTCCCATGACCCTCCAAACTCCATCACACAGGCACGGAGCATATCCTCAAGAATCTGAATTGTGCGCTCGGACTGCCCGTCCGTCTGAGGGTGAAAGGTTGTGCTCAACTCCACCCTAGTACCCAACTCCTGTTGTACGGCTCTCCAAAACCGTGATATGAACTGTGTACCTCTGTCTGAAATGATAGATACTGGAATACCATGAAGGCGGACAATCTCTCTGATATAAATCCCAGCCAACCTCTCCGAAGAGTATGTAGTCAGCACCGGAATAAAATGAGCTGACTTGGTCAGCCGATCCACGATCACCCAGATAGCATCGAACCTTCTCAAAGTCCGTGGAAGTCCAACTACAAATTCCATGGTGATCCGCTCCTACTTCCACTCTGGGATCTCTAACCTCTGAAGTAATCCACCCGGCCTTTGGCGCTCATATTTAACCTGCTGACAGTTGAGACACTTGGCCACAAACCCAACTATATCTTTTTTCATTCTTCTCTACCAAAAGTGCTGCCTCAAGTCCTGGTACATCTTCGCGGCACCCGGATGAATGGAGTACCGCGAGCTATGGGCCTCCTCAAGAATCAACTCCCGAAGTCCATCTACATTGGGCACACAAATCCATCCCTGCATCCTCATCACACCGTCATCACCGATAGTCACATCTCTGGCATCACCTTACCGAACCCTGTCCTGAAGAACTAGAAGATGAGGATCATCATACTGGTGCTCCCTGATATGGTCATAAAGAGAAGACTGAGAAACCACACAAGCTAATAACCGGCAAGGCTCTGAAATATCCAATCTCACAAACTAATTGGCTAAGGCCTGAACATCCAAGGATAAGGGCCTCTCAGCTGCCAGAAGATATGCCAAACTCCCCAAACTCTCTGCACGGCGACTCAAAGCGTCGGCCACTACATTGGCCTTCCCCGAGTAGTCTCTAGACGAGGGAATAGAAAGGGACTCCAACCACCTCCGCTGACGCAAATTAAGGTCCTTCTGCCTGGACAAGTACTGCAAACTCCGGTGATCAGTGTAAATCTCACAGGGAACACCGTACAAATAATGACGCCAGATCTTCAGGGCGTGAACAATAGCTGCTAACTCGAGATCATGAACTGGATAATTCTTCTCATGCACCTTCAACTGTCTAGACACGTAGGCAATCACCCTACCGTCCTGCATCAATACCGCTCCAAGGCCAATCCTCGAGGCATCACAATAGATAGTGTATGACCCTGAACCTATAGGCAATACTAATACCGGGGATGTAGTCAAAGCTGTCTTGAGCTTCTGAAAGCTCTGCTCACACTCCTCGGTCCACCTGAACGGAGCACCCTTCTGGTCAACCTGGTCATAGGTGCTGCAATGGATGAAAATCCCTCCACAAAGCGACGGTAATACCCCGCCAGACCAAGGAAACTGCGGATCTTCGTAGCTGATGACAGTCTAGGCCAACTCTGCACTGCCTCCACCTTCTTCGGATCTACCTTGATCCCATCACAAGACACTATGTGGCCCAAGAATGCCACTGAATCAAGCCAGAATTCACACTTAAAAAATTTTGCATACAACCTCTTCTCTCTCAAAGTCTGAAGCACGGTCCTCAGGTGTTGCTCATGATCCTCCCGAGATCGGGAATATACCAGGATGTCGTCAATAAACAAAATGACGAAGGAATCAAGATAAGGGCGGAATACACTATGCATCAAATGCATAAAGGCTACTAGGGCATTGGTCAGCCCAAATGACATGACAAGAAACTCATAGTGACCATATCTGGTCCTGAAAGCAGTCTTCGGGATATCCGGCTCCCGAATCTTCAACTGATGATAGCCAGAACAAAAGTCAATCTTGGAAAACATCCTGTAACTGATCAAATAAATCATCAATGCGAGGCAAAAGGATACTTGTTCTTCACTGTAACCTTGTTCAACTGCCGATAGTCAATACACATACGCATAGAACCATCCTTCTTCTTCACAAATAAGACCGGAGCACCCCAAGGTGATACACTGGGCCTGATGAAGCCCTTATCAAGCAACTCCTACAACTGCTCCTTCAACTCCTTCAACTCAGGAGGAGCCATACGGTAGGGAGGAATAGAAATGGGTTGAGTGCCTGGCAACAAATCAATGCCGAAATCAATATCTCTATCGGGCGGCATACCCGGAAGATCATCTGGAAACACATCTGGAAAGTCCCTCACTACTGGAACTGACTCGGCTGTAGGGGTATCAATACTGACATCTCTCACATAGGCCAAATACTCATCACACCTCTTCTCAACCATTCGCTGGGCCTTAAGAAATGAAATGACCCTGCGGGGAGTATACTATAAGGTACTTTTCCACTCTAATGTCGGCAAACCTGGCATAGCCAGCGTCACGGTCTTAGCGTGACAATCAAGAATAGCATAATGGGGTGACAACCAGTCCATGCCCAAGATAACATCAAAATCTGCCATACTGAGGAATAACAAATCGGCTCTGGTCTCAAAACCACTAAGAGCAGTCAAACACGGCCGATATACGCGGTCCACAACAAGAGAATCTCCCACGGGAGTAGATACATAAACAGGGGAACTCAAAGAATCCCGAGATATCCCCAATTATGGAGCAAAATAAGAAGACACATATGAATACGTAGAGCCTAGGTCAAATAATACTGATGCATCCCTATGACAGACATGGACGATACCTGTGATGACTGAATCTGAAGCAACGGCCTCTGAACGGGCTGGAAAGGCATAGTACCTGGCCTAGCCTCCCCTCTAGGGTGACCTCGACCTCCCCGACCTCCACCTCGAGCTGGCTGAGGAGGTGGGGTAGCAGCTGGTGCTGGAAGAATGGCCGGAGGACTCGGTGGAGCACGTGGAGGATGATAAGTCTGTGGAGGTGCACCCCTCCTGGCTCTGGGGCAATCTCTAACCAGGTGACGAGTGTCACCACACTCAAAACAACCTCTCGGAAGACGCGGCGGCTGAGACTGACTCGGACCTGGCCTGCTGGACTGGCCGGTAATAGCACCTCGAGTAGGAGGCATACTGGATATTGGCGGTGCATAATAGGGCTCCTGAGGTCTAGGAGGAGCTGGAACACCGCTGGCTGCTGGAAGAGCTAAATGAACAGGGCGACTCACAAAACCCCTACCATAGCGTGTCGCTGGTGCACGAGCTCCTCAATAATGACCAGTCTCTCGAGACCTCTTGGCCTCTCTCTCCTCTCGGTCACGGGCGAACGTGCCATCCACTCTCCTGGCAATGCTCACTGCCTGCTGATAAGTGATGTCCATCTCCAACTCCCTGGCCATACTGGTCCGAATACTGGGGTAGAGTCCCTCAATGAAGCGATGAACCCTCTCTCTGACTATAGCAACCAGAGCCGGTGCATGGCGAGATAACTCACTGAAACGGACTGCATACTCTGACACAGTCATAGCACCCTAACGCAACTGCTCAAACTCTGCGCGCCAAGCATCCCTGAGGCTCTGAGGAACATACTCATGCAAGAACATCTCTGAAAACTGAGTCCAAGTGAGTGAGGCTGCCTCGTCCGGAATACTCAGCCCATAGGCACGCCACCACTGATATGCTGCTCCCCTCAGCTGGAAAGCGGTGAAAGAAATCCCACTCGTCTCCACAATGCCCATAGTGCGGCGAATACGATGACACTCCTCAACAAAACCTAGAGCATCATCTGAAGCTAGTCTGTTGAAAGTAGGTGGGTGGTACTTCTTGTACCTCTCAAGTCTGAGCTGCTCTGCCTCAGAAGCAGCTACCCTGATCTCATGCTGAACCGGAGCCACTGGGGGCATAGGAATATACTCTGGGGCCTGATCAACCTGGACCCTCTGCTCAGGAGTGCGGGCTGCGGGAGTCTGTGCCCCTCCCCCGGCCTGAGATGTAGCGGGAGCTATCAGAAATAGTCCAGCCTGAGCCAGAGTGCTGAACATGCTCAAGAAGTGAGCTAAAGTCTCCTGGAGGGCTGGAGTAACAATACGGATCTCCGGCGCTGGCCCTCCAGCTGGAGCTGCTGGGGGCTCCTCTAACGCAACTCTCACATGTGCTCGGGCTGCACCGCGTGGTCGTCCTCTACCCCGACCCCGGCCTCTGGTGGCTCTGGCAGGGGGCTCGGGTGCCTGATTATCGGTCCTCCCATTGCGGGTCCTCACCATCTGTGAGAAATAATAGAATAGAATCTTAGAATTTTATTTTTTTTGGTGTCAATAACTAGCACGAGAAGGAAATCAAAGAAATGTGATTGTTCTTAACAGTTACATAGCCTCCCGAAGATAAGTACGGACGTCTCTGCACCGATCTGTGGGACTCTAATAAATCGGCTTGTGACTCGCGACTCCTACGAACCTAGTGCTCTGATACCAACTTGTCACGACCCCAAATTAACCCTCTGTAAGGTGTCGTGATGGCACCTAGTCTTTACGACTAGGTAAGCCTACTATAAAAATATAAAGGAAACACAACATTTTAAGGATAAACAGCATATTATAAATAGCCAAGAGTAGTACCACTCGGCATATACAAAATAATTTCCCAAGACCCGGAATATCACTAAGTCACAAGCAACTATAATCTATGTAGCTCTATACAAAAGTCTGAGGATAATAAAGAAAGTATCTAGGCGAGGGAGTAGAAGGGGACTCCGAAGATCTGCGGACGCAAGCAGAAGTACCTTGAAGTCTCCTAGAATCAGCAGCACGTACTAACCCCGAGGCTGATAGCTCGCACCTAGATATGCACACGAAAACATGTGCAGGGAAGGGCATGAGTACACCACAATGGTACCCAGTAAGTGCCAAGCCTAACCTCGGTCGAGTAGTGACGAGGTCAGGTCAAGGCCCTACCGGAGTAAATATAATAAATTAAACAGTAAAAGATATAAGTAGAATTTACGGTAACACAGTTAAAGAAATGTTCGAAAAATTTAACAGTTAAGGGAGCCCTCGGCTCAAAACAAGGTAAACACAGTGGAAAATCTCTCGGGATACCGTCCCGTAGTTTCAAATGAATATGCAGTACAGGGGGATCTCCCGGAATACGTCCGTAGTCGCAAAGTAAATATGCAGTGCTGGCGGATTTCCAAGTTAGAAGTTGTCATCATTCTGGAAAGGGGTACGCCGAATGATCGGGGACCGTTGAGGGTCCAAGTGCGAGGCACACCGAACCGGGAAGCCATGCTAGCAGGACCAATAGAGTACCTGGCTATAGGGCGAGTATTGAAGTACTACCGGGAGGATTGGGTACTTGCTGAGGAAGTGACAGTTGGAAAACAAAGAGCTTTGTTCGGGAATGTGGCGATGCTATGACTTTGAGAATGTAGTACTCACCAAGAGTCATCCCAAGAGCTGGCCGAATGCCGAAGGGGACGACAGAGCTAAATGTATCCACCGCATTGAGTGTGGGAGGATCCCGCCTATGCAAGAGGCATATGGGCGAAGTCGTGGGTCTGGAAGCAAACACATCTTCAAAGGTATTGCGGGCAAGGAAAAGCTACGGGAGCGAAAGGCTATGGGAGCCATGCCAGAGGGCATCTTAAGGCTACTGGAGCGGCACCAGAAAGCACGCTGAGGTGCTTACCATTGAAGGAAAAGCTTCAGATGGACATGAAGGCCGTGAGGGTCATAGTGTAGTTGACTAGTGTGGGTCAACTACAAAGTGAGACACCAGAGGGTGCAAGTGCGGAGGCACTTTCCAAGTGAACACCAAATGGAGGTGAAGTGCAGAGGCACGCTTGGAAGATACTTGGGGGAGAAGTGCACGGGGCACGACTCCTTTTGAGACAGGACTTCGAGGAAGTCCAACCCACAGGACAAAGGGAGCCGAAATGTACATACCTGAGGGGGCAGACTCCGGGATGTCGTAGGCCATAATGTGTCATCGGGGACGATGACATAATGAGTGTGGGAGGATGTCACAACCCGCACTTTGGGGTTGTGATTTCGGCAAAGAACTGGTGAGAAAATGCTCTTCTGATTGTCTGACATAGATCTGCCTACTCGGACAACTTGGGCTTTTTAATTTTAAGCATATATAAGGGGGGTATAGGTGATGAAAGCTCCGACCTGCCTCCCCCATATGTGCTACCACCAAGCCGTATTGAACGAGCTACCTTGAGGGCAACCTCAAGGGCCTGCCTGAATGACTCAAAATGAGTGTCCTAGGTATCCATACGAGTTAGGGAAACTCTATGGACGGTGCAATGCCTTCGGGCTAGCGTTGGGCATCAAGTAGGCGCTGGAGGCTCGATGTGTGAGACGGCCAGCCCGCGGGTTGCCGAATGTTGGAAGGAGACCTCTGTGCCGATTGGATACTTGACGCACCTATCTTAGGGGCATCATGTGTCGACTTGTGAGCATGGCTTGGGTTCAACCATGCAAGTAAGGGTCCGTTGGCCTAAAGGTGCAGTTGTGGGGCGACACTGCACTATTCGTGATGGAAGCGTGTCGCGTGGGCTATGTATGGGCATGGCACGAAAGACGCGCATGACAATGGCCAAGGGCTAAAGGTTGCCTTACTCGGGCGAGGCGAGAGCTAGTTGCGGATACACTAGGCGAGTGTCAAGGTTGAGGATTGGGTTGTGCACGCGGGAGCGATGCTCGGTCTTGGGCGAAGGACAAGACATGTCCTAAGACAATCCCCCAGGACGCGCATGGATTGTGATCCTAAGATGAAGCGCCACGACATGTCTAGGGCCAAGTGCGTAGACATCTTACGGGCGGCACAAGTTGGGGCGAGCCTCATGGGCGAGTCCCACCAACAGGCACAAGATCGTACTTGAAAACCTGGAAAAGGAATTAGGCTGGCCTGTAGCGAGGGGAACTGCAGGCGCCGCACGGGTGAGTCAGTGCCGCTGGCTAGCGTAAGGAAGTCGGCCCGTGACATAATGCTTCAATCAAAACTGAATTTGGAGCTCATTTGCTTAATGTGATACCACGTATTATTGAAGAATCGATGTCGAAATATAGCAAATCAAGTCTGATTGACCTCAAATTTTGCATACAAGTCATAATACATCATTTGAAACTATTCGAGACTTCAAATAGTAGAGAGTAGAGTAATTACTCAAAACGACAAGTCGGGTCGTTACAGGTTTATATGTAAATTGTAGTATTACTCTTTTCATAATCTAAAATATGTTATAGAACTTAGAGAGTGGGTCAAAGCATATACCTAAAATTTAGAAATTCCATAAAACATTATTCTACAAATTATAAATAAAATATTATGATTAGAATAATAGGATGATTAAATTTGCCTCCGCGGTACAAATCTCATGTTTGCTTTGGCATAGAATTATTAAGTTGATTAGAATATTTTGACCATAATCACTTACATAAAATAAAGAAGAAAAGTGTATACAAAGTTTATGGATAATCCAAATGAAATAAACAGAAAAATAAAAAAAAATACTTAATGACCTCCCTCTATAGAGTTTCTTAATCAGGGGAGAGACAATATCTTCTTCTTTGTTTATTTTTTAACCAACAACATAAAGATAAAAAAACAAATAAACATATTTTGTCCTAATTCTCTTTGGACAAAAATAACTACTCCTACTACATTAGATAACTGATTATTTGGATAATCTGCTACTCACCGTCGGTCTATATAGCCTTCACTTATTAACCGCCAATATAGCCAAACAATTTATACGGGTATAACCTTTTACCGTATATGTATAGTTTAAATGGAAAAGAATTCAGGTGATTTACAGTTATATCCTTAAATTATATAAATATTTAAGGTTATAAAAGTCTATCAATGTTTCGGGGATATTCTTGTCCTTCAACATTTAGCATAAATTATTCGTACTTTTATAATAAACTAGTTTCTATGTACGTGCTTTGCACGTAAATCTTCAGTCAATTATTTACATAGAGGAGCAAAAAATTAAACTTAAAGAAAATTATATACGAGAAATAAGTTTGTTTGAAGATATAATCTTTTTTTAATAAGTTAAGTATCGTCAGTCCATTATTTGCTTTTTAAAATAAATTTTATTTTTTATTATATTTTTCAATTTTTAAACAAATATTTTTAACCAAAAGAAGCAATTTTTGAATATATGGTCATAAGTCATTTAAACAATTCACCTCAATTTATACGATAAAAATTGAGTAATTACATATACGTATTATAACCTCTAGAGTTTTCATAGAGCAATTTAAATATAATAAGATTAAGATAAACTCAATCGTAATAAATAACATCACATTATCAACAAAACTCAAATACATTAGAAGACAAAAAAAAAAAAGACTATGTGTATAAAACCCTATCAATATTTTTGCATCGATTCAAAGAAATAAAAAATTAAACACAAAACTTACACTTCATAGACAAATTAAAAAGCTATACTTTTGTCATATTAATATGTCTATGTGTTGTCTTTTGACAAATAATTATCTCTTCTAGAACTCTGTACTTAAAACTCACATAAAGCAACATACCCCACTCTCTCTCTCTCTCTCTCTCTAGAACTTTGTACGTAAAACTTACACAAAGCAACATACATCTATAGATATATATATATAGAGAGAGAGAGAGAGAGAGAGTCATGTAAGTTTAAAGTTATATACAGTTAGTCGAACTTATAATTCAACAAATGTTCTATGTGTTAAATAACAAACTCTATATTCCATGTACGTGCTTTGCACGTATATTTCCAATCAACTGTTATAAAACGTATTTTAAAAAGATAAATTTTTAATTGCATGTATTCACCAAGTATATAGATAAAAATAATTAAATATTTCTTGAACCTTCCAAGATGAATGATTAAATTAGATAATTGGTAGATAAAAAATAATTAAATATTTTCTAAGAGGAATGTCTTATCTATAATAGGAAAAAGTGCAGAGGCGAGCATGATGTATCTGATAGGCTACCTCGAATCTACGGCGAGAAAGAGAACTGAATTAGAATCCCAGGGTCAGATGCAGTGGTCATTAACTCTATTTCTTCACGTTAGTTTCTTCTAAAATAAGCTACATGCTATCCTACAATAAGCTATATGCTAATCACCGCACATTCCAAAGAAAAAAAAAGAGGAAAAAAAAAAGGAAAAGAATCTAGGGAGAAAACCTTAGTGTGATGTAAATCTTAAATATTAGACATAGGCCTCTATCACTATATGACTCAAATAAATACTGTGTAATTAGTTATTTAAACTTTCACAGTACTTAAATAACTAATTAAAATTGAATATCGTGTGAATATATTTAAAATCGAACCTTCGACCTTTCATTAGTAAGGATACCACTAAAGTATAGCATCTTCATCGATGCCCTCTATCACTATGACTCAAATAAATACTGTGTAATTAGTTATTTGAATTTTCAAAAAACAAATTATTAAAATTCAATAGTGCACGGTCACAATTTCGAACTGTTATCACATGGAAATTAAATAAAACATAAATTAATTTTAAATATTACTATAAACTATGATTTTAGAGTTGAAGCTTTCTTGGAACACGTTAGAAACATAAAAAAAAATATTTGAGGATCAAATAAGGTTTTTATTTTGGTCAATTTATTACATATACTTCCATATATGTTTCATGCTAAACTTTATTGTTCATCCAACCCATTATGTGAATTTGAACTCTGTTAGGTACATCATACGTGGTTACAAATGATCTCAAATGTTATTTTGCTTTAAAAATATATCGCAAGAAAACATATTCACACAATATAGTTTATAAAATTGATTTGATGTGAAAAAATAAATAAAATGTCGAAATCTTATACGTTAAAGTATCCAACTATAGATTATAAAAATTTTAGTTGACTACTCATTCTCTTTATCATGTCTTCCACACCTCGTGTCTATTGAATTCGAAAACTAACACCAAAGAGTCCAAATTATCATTTTTCATCTGAATAAGCTCAATTTGTCAAATTTAAACTTTTTCTTACTATACCCCACTATGTTACCGGTTCCTTATATACTTTTTTGGTTCCAATTTTACTAAAAGTCTTTCTATTACTTATCTCTTTATTATTATCCGAGTATCATAAACACAAGCGAAAAGGTTGTAATAACAAAA
This sequence comes from Nicotiana tabacum, assembly GCF_000715075.1. Taxonomy (NCBI): domain Eukaryota; kingdom Viridiplantae; phylum Streptophyta; class Magnoliopsida; order Solanales; family Solanaceae; genus Nicotiana; species Nicotiana tabacum. The sequence continues at coordinate 22,651,730 of NC_134094.1, read as the reverse complement.
CAAATACAATAGCGGAAGTATTGTGGAAGACTGGGAGAACGCTAGGTAGAGGTGGTTTCGCTCTTGTTTCATTAGCATCAATGACATCCAATTTTCATGATTAAACACTTGATGATATGGTTCATCATGTTAATTCATATATTATTTTCATGAAATCTTGCATGTTCAAGTCATTTTCTGATACTTCAAGGTGAAGGAGAATCCTGACATGTTTCAAGACTCTTAATACAATATTCCAAGTTTCAGAAATTAACGTTACACAGGGAGATCATGTAATTTAGAAATTATTGCTCAAGTATGCCTCTGGCAGAAGCCTTGCGGATCGTCCTTAGAATAAGATTTTTTTCATGCTTAAGGGCTAGTGCTGCCTGAGTTTGAAGTCCAAAAATATACAAAGAACATTTTTTTAGGGCTCAATCATATTCACAGCAAAGGAATCATTCATTGTAATATAAAGCTTCTCAATATTCTTCGAATTACTACTGATAAATTTGAACGCATAATCCCCATTAGACAAAATTAACCAACAGAAAAGTAAAAATAAATAAATAGAAAAAGAAATAAAGACATAGATAAAATAGATAAAAGTGGTAAAATACAAGTGTAATGACCCGACCGGTTATTTTGAGATCTAGCGCGATGATCAGCAGTTTGAGGCATTGAGTAGTTTCACTTCAGGTATTATGACTTGTAAGTGTGGTCGGGATTGAATTTCGGAAAGTTCGAAGTTGATTTAGAAAGAAAAATTCTAAATTCGGAAGCTTTAAGTCGGAATGGTTGACTAAGGTTTGACTTTTGAGTAAACGACCTCGGAATCGGGATTTGAAGGTTCCAATATATTCGTATGATGATTTCAGACATGGGCGTATGTTCGGGTTGAGTATCAGGTGGTCTGGAAGTATTTCGGCGCCTATTATGAAAAGTTGGCATTTTGAAAGTTCTAAAATTTCATAATTTAGGTTTGAAGTGGATTTTGATGTTATCGATGTCCGTTTGGAGTTCCGAGCCTTGGAATAGGTTCGTATCATGATTTGTGATTTGAGCATAAAGTTTTGCATCATTTCCAGAATGTTTAAGTGTAATTCGGACGCGTTCGCCGAAGTTTGAATGTTTGAAAGATTAAAGAAAGATTTCGATCGTCGATCCATAGTTTTGATATTGTTTGGCGTCATTTGAGACTATGACTAGGTCCGTGTCATGTTTTGAGACGTGTTGGTATATATGGTTGAGGTCCTAGGGGCCTCGGGTCGACTCTGGGTGATCAATGGATCGGATTTTTTGACTTAAGGAAAAGCTAGAAATTTTGATTGCTAGTGTTTTCGCACCTGCGCATGGAGGATCGCAGGTGTGGTATCACAAGAGCGATGCAGTAGCTCGCAGAAGCGACAAGGGCAGGGCTGGACTGAAGTCGCAGGTGCGAAGATATTTTCCGCACCTGCACGATTGCGAAAGCTTAAAGGAAGGCGCAGAAGCGGAAACAGATAGCTGGGACATTTTCGCAGAAAAGGAGGGACGGACGCAGGTGCGAATGATTGCCCGTAGATGCGGATGGGGGAGGCCTTAGGGGTACCGCAAAAGCGGAACTTTTGGCTGCACCTGCGGAACCGCAGAAGCGGTCAAGTGACCGCAGGTGCAATGATCACTGGGCAGAATGCTTGTTTAAGTACGTGACTTTGGCTCATTTGCATTTCATTTCTTCCATGGGAGCCGACCTTGGAGCGATTTTGGAGCGCCATCTTCATCGTCAATCATGAGGTAAGTAATTTCTACAAGTTGTGAGTTAAATATACGAAGTTGGGCTTAGATACACATGAAAAATTATGAAAATTATGGGATTTTGGTAGAAAACCTAGAATTTGATATTTTTAAATTTTGACCACGAAATTCAACATGGAATTGGAAATAAATCATATATTTGAGTTCGTAATATTATGGGTAAAGTTTATCTTCAAATAATTTCAGAATCCGGGCACATGGACCCGAGGGTTGACCTTATTGACTTTCTGAGGGGAGTTAAAAATTGTTATAAATTATTAAATTGTAAGCATTGAGTATATTTTGATTGATTTGCTCGTTGTTTGACTAGTTTCGAAACGTTTGTCTTGGAATTGAGTGTTAGAGTGGCATTGTGACACCGGGTTTTCATCGCCTTTCATTTCTCTTAAAACTACAATTTTTGTATGTTCCTATGGATATAAAAGTATAAATTTCCTTCCTTATTAAAATTTATGATTTTGAAAGTAATAAAATGAGTAATCAAATTGATCAATCACCGTTGGCTTTCCTGACGGCGGCGTTAGGCGTCATCACGACCTATAGTGGATTTTGGGTCATGACAGCTTGGTATCAGAGCTCTAGGTTCACTTAGGTCTCACGAGTCATGAGCAAGTCTAGTAGAGTCTTGTGGATCGGTACAGATATGTCTGTACTTATCTTCGAGAGGCTACAGGGCTATTAGGAGCACTTCCCTTCTTGATTCCTCATCGTGCGATTTGATTCCTTTGAGGCTTATGCCTTTATTTCCTTCCTACTCAATCTTATATTATGTGAAGCGCTTGTTATCAATCGGGCATCGAGGCGTTGTAGTGGTACTGCAGACATGGTGCAGGATATTTTTCCCTGCGTATTCGGGCAGGCTATTATCGTCGCCTTGCAGAAGGATGTTCTATCGCTTCAGCTCAGTATCTATATTTCCTATGGTTTTGAGGATATGCACATATTGTTATGATGTATCTGTGTTGTTATCGTGTTGTGTGGTTATGAGTGGTAGGTCGCTCATTTATAGATCCCGACAGTGAATGACCCGAAAGGAGGATTTCTCAGTTTATGGTTTAGAGGTTCGGTATTCAATTCCAGTGGAGGAGAAGCAATCAGACTATAGATGTTCAGGCTTTGGGTAATGGAGTAACGAGACTTGATATTTTCGAGCAAGGTGAAATTATCATTTGTGAGGTGGTGTCGCCGTTCTTGTTTGAGCGCATTAAGGTCCACCGATGTTATGTTCTTCTTCGATTTGCCTCCTGGGCAGGGTGTTGTGAAATGGTGCCTGAGAAGCAATTGTCAGAGATAGCAGAGCGTAGCGGTTTCAGAATCGAATTGGTGTTTCTAATATTGATGGATCTAGAAAGATAATCCTCTAGGAGGTTTAGAGTTGATAGAAATTTATTAGTTCAGGTGCTACAGATATGGATTTGATTTTAGGCAACATTTTGGCAGCGAAGGATGAGGAAGGAATGGCAGGAGGTGTCTCGCGGTAGTAGAATTACTAACGGTCAAGTATGGAAAGAAAAGGTCGAGAAGTAGCTTAAAGGAGATGGTTTAACCGAAGTGAGAGTGGCAGATTAGCATATGGATTCTGTGGTAGGATAGCCACATGCCTTGAGAAACGATTAGAGCGATTTGGGAATCATGGTGGAAAGTGACTAGGTCTACGGATTTTATTTGGGATGGAAAATACGGCACTAAGGAAGATTGAATATGGCAAAGAGGAGTTGCTAAAAATGAAGAGGGGTGTGAAAACTTGATTATCGTTTTTGGATGCAACGTGACTTCGAGTTTGGAACGTATTGTCAGACTTTCTGTTGATGTCAATGGGGAATTAACAGACTTGTATAGTCGGTGGACGAGCATGGGCTCAGGAGGGCTTACTGAATATGTGGTAATTGTACCCAGTACAGCACCGTTGGAAGATATCGGCATGGAATTCCATGGGTGGGTTATCTCCTGTGAGCAGGTTAGCAGTTGCGTGATGTTGATGAAGTTTCAACGAAAAGTTCTACTTACTACCCAGCAGAAGGTCGAATATGCGATTATGGCTGATAATTCGGAGTGTTCATGAAAAGTTTAACAAGGAATTTCGAGAAGTTTGGCGGGTTAACGGTGCGAGATCATGGTAAATTGAGAAGGAGGAATCTTTGTGGGTTCTAGATTTATGTGATGGTAGCTTAAAGCTAAGTGGGGGAGCCCATCATCTACGATTGGATCGCGTGGTTGTCTGCTTGTGCGGTTTCTGGTTATCGGTGCATTTGTGGATTATTTATGTCTAAGAAAAGAAAACATCAAGGGTAATTCGAGCAAAGAACTTGATGAATGTGTACTATATTTTGCCTTATCGACTCAGGTGCAGGTTTTGGGAAGACTCAAAGTTTATGCTTCTTGTGGATGTGATGTACAAGGAAAAGAATTCAGTCAGTTGCTTCTTTGAGAGGGTGTTCATGTGTTAACAGCGCACTAGAGTTTGGTTTATATTCAGGACCAAGTCAGAGTGGGTGACTCTCAACAGAGGTTCTAATGGGTTCGTTATATGGCTGCAGACCGGGATTTTGCAGCAGAGTGTGGAGAATACTCGGGGAATTTTCTATGTTATCATCGGGTCTATGGGGCAGTATTGGAAAAATGGGAGAAACAGTTTCGGATTAGCGGAAGGACTTTCAGAATGATTCATGGGTATTGAGACGATGTGGTCTCGTGAATTGGGTGATTCGGGAGGAGTGTTGTTGGGTTTCGTTATGTTTTTTAATGGAGCTATTATTATTTCTAAGATAGATCAAGAGTAAATCGAAGGAAGTTAGGTCGGTTGGTAATGGTTTGAATCAGCGTGATCGAGGCGATGATCAGTTCCTTCGATGTGTTGATGTTATACAGGTGATTTGTGGTGGTACGTGCGGGATTGACAGCTGCGTAATTTGATTGATTTGGAGGTTTTGATTATAATGGCCTGTTATGTGTAGATGGATCCCGGAACAGTTATGGTGGTTTACACCACAACTTGAGGTTCGTATTTTCTGCGGTTATGGGAATTCGGTTGCGCATTGCCATCATTCCTCTTAAATGTGTTGAGTGAAAGGGGTTCTAGACGATGAAGTGTTTATTCTATTGGTGGTCCATGAGTTATGATGAAATTCTTGTATTCTCGCGTAACGGCATGATAGGTGCAGTGAGCAGCATGGAAATTGGAAGTTGAGGATCAAGGTTGCGGTTCGGTGTCGACAAGAGTGTCACGAGCTCGGATGAGCAGGAAAGAATTCAGAGTAAGCTGGTATTTTCTTTAGCGCCACCTGAGAACGGTGTCCTGTGTAAGAGGCTTTGTGTACTGCTTTGCGGATTCTCGATTTGCTTTATAGCATTAGCACTATTGGTGGTATGGAGGTGCAGACCTTGCTACCTGATGTGGAAGGTCATGGGAGCGTATCACACGGGGAAATTTGTATGAGTATGACATGTTAGTCACTTGATTGTTAAAGATTGAAACCCAAGTATGGAGACTATGGTACCATCGCTAATGCAAAAGTTTATGCCTGGAAGGCGCTCTATTCCTTGGGTTGTGTAGTGGGGGAGTTTGTTCCGGATTGAACGACTGCTCGTGTGTGTCATGAATAGGGCCATTGTAGATCATTGGAAGGTTGTTGGCCCAATATAGTATGATCAGAATCGGCTTGAAGTCCGTTGATGGGTCTAATGTGAATGTGTGCTCTACATCAGGTCGGATGTATTCATTTGGCATAATATTGCTTACAGAGGAGTCGTCGGGCATTAGATGTTATTCCCGTCGTCAGCTATTCCATGTAATACTCTATTATGCCATGTGGGTTGTAAGACGGCTTGATTATTCGCACATGTGTTGTGATCTCGTGTAGCTTGTGGTATTGTATGAGCAGGATAGCTCTCGAGATGCAGGTCATTTATTGCACCTTAGTCGTGCTTGGGTTTTGTGGCGTATGGCACTATCCGTCTCCCCAGGGTTGCGTTTTTGCACTTAGCATGCTTGTGGTCGATATTCGGGTATTTCATATGTGTAAGCATTATGAATTGATGGATATTTCCTTATTTATTTTTATTTGTGGATAGGGTGGCACGCCGCCACGGGTATGTTGTTTGGATTGGGTTTCATGTCGCAACGGTATCATGTGTGGATCGGGTTGCACGCCGCATAGTGAGATGTTGAGTACGGTTCCCTATATCTATGCTTGTGTATTTTGTTTCTCATTCTATGAGAAGGATTCATAGGATTTGTTCGGCCGTTTTGTTCGTTACGTGGACCGGGTAGTTCTTTTCCAAAGTTCGTTTTTCCTTATGTGTCATATTCGAGTTGTAACTTGTCGGCGCATTGATGGCGTCATATGAGATCTTGGTCAGTGTTTGAGGTGGCTTGTTGCCTGAGTAGCTTGTACTGAGACGAGGTTATTGGACCTGAAATCAGTGCAATCAGATTTATATAAGGTATATTAGAGAGCAAATATCGTTATTCAGTTCAGAATGAGGTAATGGTCCTTGTTAGGAGGAGAGACTCCATTATTTGTTGATTCGGCACGTGGTTATGAGTTTTCACACATCTATTCCGTCGTGGCAGTATTGCGAGAGCGGGAACAAGGCTTATATGTGTTATGAGGTGTATTGCGGGCACCAGGTTCGTGAAATTACAACTATTGTGGTCGGAGGATGTTATTATGGTCAAGCGATTTATATGGTGCATGGTGTAGAGAAATTCGGAGGTTGGAATTTGGTTCTAAGGCTTATTGACTAAATAAAAGGGAGAATCTTCAGCCTGGCTCGAGCTAATGTGCCCACATGGGTTGTGGTGGAACACGCAGGTGCGCGAAGCGTTAAATTGTGATTTTGAACAACTCCAGAATAGTTCTTGGCACGTTCGAGGACGAACGTATGTTTAAGTGGGGGAGAATGTAACGACCCAACTGGTTGTTTTAAGATCTAGAGCGTCGATCATCGGTTTGAGGCCTTGAGTAGCTTCACTTCAAGTACTATGACTTGTACATGTGGTCGGGATTGAATTTCAGGAAGTTCGGAGTTGATTTGGAAAGAAACATTCTAAATTCAGAACCTTTATGTTGAAAGGGTTGACTAAAGTTTGACTTTTGGGTAAACGACCTCGGAATCGGGATTTGAAGGTCCAATAGGTTTGTATGATGATTACAGACGTGGGCGTATGTTCGGGTTGAGTATCAGGTGGTCCAGGAGCATTTCGGCACCTATTATGAAAAGTTGGCATTTTGGAAGTTCTAGAATTTCATAAGCTTGGTTTGAAGTGGATTTTGATTTATTGATGTCCGTTTGGAGTTACGAGTCTTGGAATAGGTTCGTATCGTAATTTATGACTTGAGCATAAAGTTTGGCGTCATATCCGGACTGTTTAAGTGTAATTTGGACGCGTTCGACGAAGTTTGAATGTTTGAAAGATTAAAGAAAGGTTTCGATCGTCGATCCGTAGTTTTGATGTTGCTTGGCGTGATTTGAGGCTACTACTAGGTCTGTGTCATATTTTGGGACGCGTTGGTATATGTGATTGAGGTCCCGAGGGCCTCGGGTGGAATCCGGGCGATCAACGGATCGGATTTTGAACTTAAGGAAAAGCTGGAAATGTTGATTGCTCGTGTTTTCGCACCTGTGCATGGAGGACCGCAGGTTCGGTGTCGCCGGAGCGAGGCAGTGGCTCGCATAAGCGACTAGGGCAGGGCTGGACTGAGGTTGCAGGAATGAAGATGTTTTCAGCACATGCGCGATCGCGGAAGCAGAAAGGAAGGCGCAGAAGCGGAAACGGGCAGCTGGGACATTTCATCGTCAATCATGAGGTAAGTAATTTTTACAAGCTGTGAGTTAAATATACAAAGTTGGGCTTGGATATATATGAAAAATTATGGAAATTGTGGGATTTTGATAGAAAACCTAGAATTTAGTATTTTTGGATTTTGACCACGAAATTGGACATAGAATTGGGAATAAATCATATATATGAGTTCGTAATGTTAAAGGTAAAGTTTATCTTCAAAAAATTTCGGAATCCGGGCACGTGGGCCCGAGGGTTGACTTTATTGACTTTTCGAGCGGAGTTGGGAATAGTTATAAATTGTTAAATTGTAAGCATTGGAGTATATTTTGATTGATTTGCTTGTTGTTTGACTAGTTTCGGAACGTTTGGCTTGGAGTTGAGTGTTAGAGTGGCATTGGAGCCGGTTATGGAACTTCGGAGCGAGGTAAATCTCCTGTCTAACTTTGTGAGGGGAAACTACCCCCTAGGTGATGTAATTGTTATGTGCTATTAGTTGTGGGTGCTACACACACACTAGGTGACGAGAGTCCGTACGTAGCTAAAGCATGTTTATGTCCGAGTAGACTTAGGATTTTACCGTATAATATTTGCAATATTTGAACTCATTCTACTAGTTTAAATAAATTAAAATTATAATTGAACTTGATTTAGAAATATATACATATATATTAGGCCGAGTCTTATTACCTTGAGTTGTTGGCTAGTTATTTGAGAAACGATAAAGGTTATACTCACCTTGTGTTCATATACTGTATCGTAAGCTCGTGTCTCATAATTCGATAATTCCTTTCCTTTCTTGTGGAGCGGGCTGAACGCCTCAGCATGATTATATACCACACTCTTATGGGAGCACGTTGTTCGCCTCGGTGGTATAATAAAGGACGAAAATAATGTTTGGCATGATAGAGCAACCGAAGTGACAAAGAAGAATATACACCAAGAACATCGTTTATAAAGATATACTAAGTGAGATAAAATAAAAATAACATATTATTATCTCATACATTAAATTATCAATAATTACAAATCTTTTATAATTAATTAAATGATCCCAAATCCCCTCCTTAGGATGTCGTGACGGCACCTAGTCTCTATGACTATGTAAGCCTAACAATGTGCGAAAACATCAAATAAAAACTTAAAATTTCAAAACTTCAACAATTTCACCAATTGACTATAAGCTAAATACGTACAATTTTCCCAAAACCCGGTGAGATATAAGTCACAAGCACTAGATACAATGCTGAACAATCTTATACATCATTGTCTATCAAAAACATAAAGATATAAGGGAAAAAATAGGGTAGAAGGGGACTTCGAGGCCTGCGGACGCGGGCAGGTGTCCGCAGGCAGGTATACCTTGAAGTCTCCAAAGGAGCAACACAACGCACTAATATCGAGGCTGATAGGGTGTACTGGATCTGCATAAAAACATGTTCAGAAGCGTAATATGAGTACACCACAACGGTACCCAGTAAGTACCAAGCCTAACCTTGGTAGAATAGTGACGAGGTCAGGTCAAGGCCCTACTAGTGAAAATAAGAACAAGGCAGAAAATATAATGATATAATGAAAATGACAGAAGTGAACAATGAAGAATTTACAAGAACTAACAACACAGAATAAAGAAAAGCTAATACAACACGAAAGGAAAATAAGAATTTTACATGTTAGGGAAAATAAGAACCAAACAATACAGCAAATAAGGAATATCAACAAGGCACTCCCGAGGTACCGCCTCGTAGTCCCAAATCGTAAAAACAAATCACAGTCTTTCCTTATATCATCACGGGAGCCTTTATATTTTGTCACGACCCAAAATCCGTTAAAGGTCGCGATGGCGCCGGACAGCACTGTCAGGCAAGCCAATACTAAAATGTTAATTAAATTCTCATTTTTTAATATTTTTGAAATTGTAAATTTACTTCAATTTATCTAGTAAAAGATGAACTTACAGAATAAATAACAATATTTTTTTTCAATTTCAATACTGAACATCCCATAATCATCCGAGAACCTGGTGTCACAAGTGCATGAGCCTTTTCTAGAAATTTAAAATAAAATACAATAACTGTCCGCAATACAATTTGGACTGGAAAGAAAATCCAATACTCTGAAGGAGACTATGCTGGATGCGGTGCGTCGTATAGAATGCAGCTCACCTAAGTCCCCGCCATAATCGCGCCTCTGCGCCCACAAGGCCGCTAAACATATGTGTACCTGTATAAAAATGTGCAGCAAGTGTAGTATGAGTACATAAATCAACACGTACCCAGTGAATATCCCGCCTAACCCCAAAGAAGTAGTGACGAGGGGTCGACTTCGACACTTACTACGGGCTATAAATAGGATATCAATGACATAATTAAGTATGTATTATATGAACGGTTGCAAGCGCAATATTTTGAAGTAAGTAAGCAGTTCTTTCATAATTAAGAAATCTCCAAACAATTTATCTCCTATTATTTAATAATTTAACTCAGGCCGAGGAGGCAATATCGTTATTTATAAATTTTTAAGGCAAGCAATACAAGCATGCGCAAATCATGCTGAGGTCGTACGGCCTGATCCAACAAATATTTAAACTGTGCACTGCCAGAGGGTCGAATGGCGCGAACCATAGATGCATCTATTTAATCTGCCGAGATTTTCGGCGAGTTCCACAAAGATAAACACATTCAAACAGTCAATCGAGACTTCATCAAGGGGGGATTATCCAAGGAAATGGCAATTTCTCTTTTATCAGTCAAGAAATGATGTTTAGCTTTTTAGAAAGTTTATTTACCAAGTTCGATATGATTTAAGCATTTTAAATTGTCAACAAGGCTGCGGATATTACAAGTAGAGCATGCTTTTGGGTCCCAGACTACCCGGACTTAAGCATAATAGTAGCTACGCACGGATTCTCTTCACTTCGTGCGTACGTAGCCCCCACAAATAGGAGCACATATTGATTTATTTCACCTATGGGGTAAATTCTCTCTTACAAGGTTAGAAAGGAGACTTACCTCGCGCCGAAGTTCCATAACCGGCTTCCGAGCCCTTCAACAACTTGAATCGATGCACAACGCTCCAAAACAAGCCAATGATTATGCAAACCCATTAATATATACTCAAATACTCAATATAATCCAATTTATAACAATTTCTAACCCCGATCGAAAAGTCGATAAAAATCACCCGAGCCCATGTGCCCGGATTCCAATAATTTTCGAAGACAAACTTTACCCGTAACCTCACGTACTCAAATATATAGTTTATTCTCAATTCCATGCCCAATTTCGTGGTCAAAATCCAATAATACCAATTTCTAATTTTTTCTTCAAAATTCAAATTATCTACTAAGTTCCAAAAATTCGCCCAACCAAGTGAAGAATGGGAGAAATGAGCAAAACTCCCATTTTTAAAACTTCACTGTCCAGGCGTTACCTCTACGCGATCGCGTCTGAAGACTCACGACCGTGGAGCACAACCAGCCAAACGATTTGCGAACGCAGAACAAACTTCGCGTTCGCGAAGACCAAATTTCCTTCAGCTCTCGCTTTAACTCTACGCGAACGCATAGCCCAACTCGCGAACGCGATGGTCTAGCCCAGGAAAGTATGCGCTCGCATGCCTATGACCGTGAACGCAAAGAACAATTCGTTACCCGCTTCACTTACCTTACGCGATCAAGTATGCCTCTTCGCGATCGCAGTGCATGCCACAAACACCAGAAACGAGCAATCATGAAACCAAGGAAAATGGTCCGAGACCATCCCGAAACACACCCGGGGACCCCGGGACCCCGTCCAATCACACCAACCAGTCCCATAACATAACATGGACCTGCTCGAGGCCTCAACTCACATCAAACAACACTAAAATTATGAATCGCACCCCAAATCAAGTTTTATGAACTTTAAAACTTCAACTTCTACAATCGATACCGAAACCTATCAAATCAAGTCCGATTGTCCTAAAATTTTACACACAAGTTATAATTGACATTACGGACCTACTCCAATTTCCGGAATCGGTATCCGACCCCGATATCAAAAAGTCCACTTCCGGTCATACTTCTCAAAAACCTTCAAATTTCTAACTTCCGCCAAATGGCCCCAAAATAACCTACGGACCTCCGAATTCACTTTCGGACGCACTCCCAATACCAAAATCACTATATGGAGCTATGCTCAGACTCGGAATCCCAAACGGACATTGATAACATTGAAATGCACTTCAACCCAAATTTTTGAAATTCTTCCAAAATGCCAATTTCCACAATAGGCGCCGAAACACTCCCGGGTCATCCAAAACCCGATTCGGACATAAGCCCAAGTCCGAAATCATCATACGAACCTGTTGGAACCTTCAAATCTCTATTCCGAGATCGTTGACTCAAAAATCCAACTTAGTCAATTCTTCCAACTTAAAGCTTCCGAAATGAGAATGTTTCTTTCCAAATAAACTCTGAACTCCCTGAAATTCAATTCCGACTACGCGTTCAAGTCATAATGCCTGAAGTGAAGCTACTCATGGCCTTAAACTACCGAACGACATGCTAGATCTTGAAACGACCGGTCGGGTCGTTATATTCTCTCCCACTTAAACATACGTTCGCCCTCGAACGTGCTAAGAACTCCTCTGGAGTTGTTTGAAATTACTGCTTAACACCTCGTACACCTACCCGTGCTACCACAATTCAGCTGAGCACACTGGCTCGAGTAAATCTGAAGATTCCCCTTGTTTAGTCAAACTAGCCTTAGAGCCAAATTTCAACTTCTGGAATCTTCTGCTAGGCCTGTTTCCAACATACGATCACCGTATCAATCACCATACGATGTACCAAAACATGATTGCATACCTTTTCCGAATTCACACCATGCACCGCATAATTCACACGACCATAATAACATCCTCTGATAACAATATCCGAAATTCCACGAACCTGATACCGACAACATACCTCATTCCACATACATGCCCTGCTCCAACTCTTGAAATGTTACCGCAGCGGAAAAGTTTGCGTAGAAATTTACAACCAACTGTCGAGTCAACCATTCATTGAGTTTTTCCCCTTGACAAGAACCATTACCTCATTCTGGACTGAATACCGATACTTACCTTTTAACTATGCCTCATGCCGATCTGATCACACTGACCCATGCCCAATAATCTCGTCTCTCCCAGTATAAGCTACCTAGGCAATAAGCCACATCAGACTCTGCCAAAATCTCATACGATGCCACAATGTGCCGACAAACTACAAACTTGAATGTGATACATAAGTAAAATGAACTTTGGAAAGAACTACTCAACCCACGTAACTAATTAAACAACCAAAAAGGCATTATGAACCTTCCCTAGAAAATGAGAAACAAACACACAAAAATAGATATAGGGAACTGTACTCCACATCACACTGTTGCGGCGCGCAACCCGATTCAAACATAAAATCTATATAAGGAGATACTTACCGAGCTAGAATGCTCATTATTATAAAATACCCGAATATCGGCCACAAGCACGCTAAGTGCATAATACCATCCCTAGGGAGACATACAGCGCCATACGCTACAAAACTCACTAAGGTGCGATATATGATCTGAATCTCGAGAGCCATCCCGCTCACATAACACTATTGCTACGTGAAATCTCAACACATAGGAAATTTATCAAGCAGTTTCACAAATCACATGGTGTCACACCCCAAAACCGAGGAGCGCGACCGACGCTCAACCGAGTGAACCTGACCGAGCAAGTCTATTAGATTTTATTCTACCCAAACTCATCCATGAATAGAGATAATACATATTATCATTAATTAGACAAAAATGTGTTCATGTCTACAATACCAATTCATTTCCAATAGTTTCATCATTTTAAAGTCTCAAATGGACAAGTAATATATCCACAACATAACATAGTTTGTCTTTCCCCAGCACCAATACACAACCCACACTATATCTACGGAGCCTCTATAGATAAAGAAGAGTACAATGATAATGACGGCAACAAGGCCCCGGCTATACCTCAAACAGAATACACAAAGTACAAAAGATTCATGACCCTGGAATGAAGTGGGGCTCACCACGTCAGTTGGAAAGAAGGTGCACTGCTATCACTGACCAATATCTCCTGCTGTAGAACTACCTGGATCCATTGAAAGATGCAGTGCCCCCGACAAAAGGGACGTTAGTACTGTCGAATAGCACTAGTATGTATCACTAAACACCCTATCAATAGAATGACAAATAATACAACAAGATTATCATAATATCAATGAAAGCCTTAATCAACATCAAACCTCAATTCAGGATCAAGACAGTGTTCAAATTAATTTCCATATCTCACATTGGGAGATTTTTAGTATCGATATACCATTGTTCACAATACCAATATTCACAATACTAATGTCCACAATACCAATGCCACCGTACTTTTAGCATGGAGTCTGATCACGACCCGATCGGCTAGACTATCTCATTAGAGAATCAACCACAATTACTATCAATACCAATACCACCGTAAATTTAGTACGGAGTCTGATCACGACCCGATCGGCTAGGCCATATCATTAGAGACATCAACCATAATTACTATCAATACCAATACCACCGTAAATTTAGTACGGAGTCCGATCACGACCCGACTGGCTAGGCCATCTCATTAGAGACATCAACCATAATTACTATCAATACCAATACCACCGTAAATTTAGTACGGAGTCCGATCACGACCCGATCGGCTAGGCTGTCTTATTTGAAGACATCAACCAAAATCTCGATTTCAATTAAGAGGAATAATTTTATCATATCAATCTCATCCTAAATAAGGATAATAGTTCACAAAAATAATATAGGTGCAAATATAATACCACCGTAAATTTAGTACGAAGTCCGATCCCGACCCGATCGGCTTGGCTATCTTATTTGAGACATCAACCTTTTTATATCAATCATCGCATTTCATAATACTTTCACATCTTTTCATTTCATTGGCATTAGTGGCCATAATTATAAGATCATTCTTGGCACGTTGTCCATATTCAGTATTTCATGCTCACCTTATCAATTTCAAACATCATTATCATCATCAACAATAAGTACAATTCAAATTAAGGTGTGTAGTACATATATGAGCAATTTAGAGTCTAAGGTACAATAGAGAGATTTCACAAAATTTGGCATAATAGCCTTCATTTACACTTGACTTAAAGTCAAAATATTATTAATGCACAACCCATATTTTAACACATCCTCAATTGGTAACATAACATGAATAAAGCATTTGGGATGCTTGTTGAACATATATCTTTCAACCCAATCTTACTCGGAATAGCCAATTTCATAATGAATCACTCGGGACTTACATAATTTACATGAATATCGTGGGATTCAATTCTAAGAGAAGAGTTTAGCCAACATACCTAATTTGAGCTTCCTTAAACTCTAAAACGTTCCGGAAATCTTAGCAACTTCAATCTATTTTAGAAATATAACAAATTGAGTCAAAATTAGGAAGATGGCCATAATTCTAGCACATTTGAGCATTTTATCAAACACTAGGTGTGCACAAGGTTTCAAGGTCTTTTTATGGAGGATTCCATAATCCCACAACCCAATCTTTACCATGCTTAGTTCAACAATCTTCCTACACCCCTTGATATCACATGCATGTAAAATAATCAACTCTCATGCCCAAAAATTATCTTGCTAATTACCCATTTTCAGATGATTTCGAAATTAGGGTTTAGGGTATAGAATCTTACCTCTAGGATGAAGACCTAGTGAGCTTGCCTTCTTAATCTTTCAAAACTTGAGCAAGAATTGAAGAACAATTATTGAAGAACACCTTCTCACTCTAGGGCACTCTCTCTCACTCTAAAATGTCAGATTATATCTCAAAAATGGCCCAAAACATGTATTTAACGAAGTAAGGTCGGGTTTTAAAAACCCAAAAATGAAGCTCCGGAATAGGTTCTGCGGTCGCATATGCGACCGCATAATGGTTATGCGGACCGCATATCGGTCGCATAATTGGTTACAAAATAACCAAAAGAACTGTCTGTATATGCGGTCGCATAATGCATCGCATAACAGTTATGCAGTCGCATAGTCGACCGCACAGTTGCTTCCAACTGACCCAATTAATTGCCTCACTCTGCGGCCATTATGCGGTCCGCGGAGTGGTTCTGCGGTCGCATAATGGAACGCAGAAATGCACTTTTCCGCCAAATATTTTCCTTTACTTTCCGGTGCATTGTTCAACAATACTCAACACGTAAAATCAATTTGGCACCATGAAATATTACTTTCTTTTGCAAACTTTTACGGGGCTTTACATTTAAGTACTTCAAAATTTTCCGGCGTGTTACACACGGCAAAATATAGTATTACATGAAATGGCCGACAAAATAACATCCAACGTTCGAATACTCCTCCATAAGGAACGCTATGCTGAAATGAACACATCCGGCCTGACATAGAGCCCATATTTACATTTAAATCCATCCACAGACCTCAAGCCGATTCTGATCGCACCGTGCTAGGCTAATAACCTTTCAAGGATCCATAATAACCATTTTTCCCATAACACACGAGAACAACCATCATAACCGGAACAAACTTCCACAGTCCACAACCAAATGAACCGAGCGCCCTCCAGGCATAAATTTTTAAATTAGCGATATTACAACCCTCTTCATACTTGGTTTAAATCTTCAATCAATCAAGTGACTACATGTCACACTTATACAATCTTCCCGTGGGGCATGCTCCCACGACTTTTCGCACCGGGTAACAAGTCTGCACGCCCATACCAACGGTCACACCAATGCTGTAAAGCAATTCAAGAATCTGCATTCAATATGCAAAGCCTTTTTACACCAGGCACCGATCTCAGGTGACGCCAAAGACAATACCAGCTTACTCTAACCATCTGAATCCTTTACCGCTCATCCGAGCTCTTGACATTCTTGTCGACACCAAACTGAAACCTTGATCCTCAATTTCCGAATCCCATGCCGATTGCTGCGCTTAATCATGCCAATGCGCAAGAATACAAGAATTTCATCTTAACTTCCGAACTACTAATAGGGTAAACACTTCATCACATAGAAACCTTTTACTTAACTCATTCCAAGAGAACCATCGCAACACGCGACTGAATCCTCATATCTACAGAAAATACCAACCTCGAGTAGTGGTCTAAACCACCATAGCCCTTTCGGGATCCATCTGCACATAACAAGCCATAATACTTGAAAGCCTCTAAATAAGATCAGTTACGGCGACCGTCAAATCTCGCACGTACCGCCACAAATCACATGAATAACCCAACGCACTGAAGGAACTGATCATTGCTACCATCATGCCAATTCAACCATTGCTAACCGATCCGACTTCTTCTAATTTACGTCTGTACCTGCCTTAGGAATAGTAATAGCTCCATTCAAAACATAACGGATCCTAATTCCGCACTTGCCGTGAGTGACCTTATTTCACGAGACCGCGTTGTCTCAAAACCCACGAATCGTCTCATACCCCTCCTTGCGCGCACTTTTACATCTTCAACTGGTACACCCATTCCGATACTTCTTTTATGAATCCGAAGTTATTTTCTTCCATTTCTCCAATGCTACACCACAACCCGAAGGTAACATAGAATACTCCAAGCCCCCTTTTCATAGACTGCTGCAAAAGCTCGATACTCAACCATACTACGAACTCAAAATCCTTAGGCACCGCACTTTAAATTTTTTAATCCACTAAGACCGTTATTGAGAGTCACTTACTCTAACTTGGTCCTGAATATAATCAACTCCAAGGCTCTGCTAGCACATGAGCATCCTTTCAAAGAAGCACCTGGCCAAATTATCTTCCTTGTAACTTGCCTCTACACGAAGCATAAATCCTGAGTCTTCCCAAAGCCTGAGCATGAATCGATAAGGCCAACTATAGCGCACATTTAAAATCGCTTGCTCAAATTACCACTGATGTTCTCTTTCCTTAGTCGTAATAACCCATCAGTATGTCGATAACCAAAAATCTTACAAATACACGACTATGCAATCCAACTGTAGGCGGTGGGACTCTCCCACTTAGCTTGAAGCTACTATTGCATAAACCTGGAACCCACCAAGATTCTTCCTTCATCGCCATGATCTCGCACAATCAACCCACCAAATTCCTCGAAATCCTTTTATTAACCTTTAATGAACACTCCTAACCACTAGCCACATTTACATATTCAATCTCTTACCGGGTAGCTAGTAGAATTCTTCGCAGAAGCTTCGTCAACACCACGCGACCGCTAACCTGCTCACAGGAGATAACCCACATTTGGAAATTACGTTCCGGCATATTCCAATGTTGCTGCACTTGGTATAATTACTACGAAATCAGTAGACCATCCTGAGTCCGAGCTTATTCACCAGCTGCACCAGTCCGTTCACTCCCTACGGACGTCAACTAAAGTTCCGACAATACATTCCAATCCAAATTCATGTTGTATCCTTCTTCATATCAAGCAACTCATTTTTGTTGTATACAAATCTCCCGCCGTATAATAGCCAATGTTACAAATTAAGTCCGTAGACCC
The DNA here is from genome assembly GCF_000715075.1 of Nicotiana tabacum. Classification (NCBI taxonomy): domain Eukaryota; kingdom Viridiplantae; phylum Streptophyta; class Magnoliopsida; order Solanales; family Solanaceae; genus Nicotiana; species Nicotiana tabacum. The sequence goes on along the minus strand of NC_134094.1, from coordinate 22,633,582 downwards.
AATCACCGTCCACCATAATTCCCAAATCACTCTAAACTTTCCTCAAAGTGTGTAGCTATCCTATCCCAGAACCCACATGCTACTCTGCTACTCTCCCACTTGGTCAAACTTACTCCTTTAAGTAACCACCCGACTCCTGTTTCTCACGCTTGGCCTTCTATAAATTTAACCACCGCGAGACACCTCCCACATGTTCTTCCTCATCCTTCGCTGCCCAGCTGTTGCCTTAAATCAAAATCTACCTCTGTAGCACTTGAACACATCGATCTCTACCAACGTTAAACCTTTTCGGAGATTATCTCCCTTGAGCCCTCAACACCCGGACCACCGATTAGGTCCTGAACCACCGCACACTGCGATCTCCGACAGCCGCTTCCCCGGCACTGTTTATAATACTCTGGCCCAAGGCGAATTGAAGGAAACCATAACACCGGCGAACTTAGCACATTATAACCAATCAAGGACGATGACATCACATCACAGGAGAAGATTCCACCATGCTCAAAAATATCGAGTCCCGCTACTCCATCAACCCAAGTCTAAACATTCTTAGTTCGATTACCTTTCCTTCGTCGGAAGTAAAATACTGAATCTCTGAACCATGCACTGAGTAAACCTCCTTTCAAGTCATTCACTGCCCTGAGACATAGGCAATCATCCTACCATCACATCAATACTGTGCGATAACAACTCATGAGCATCATAGCAACCTGTGCATAGCCTCAAAGCTCTCAGAAGTACCGTTACTGAGCTGAAATGGCAGAATATCCTTCCACAAGGCGACGACAATAGCCCAATCAACTACGTAGGGAGAAACATCACGCACCACATCTGTAGTACCATTACAATTCCTCAATTCTCGATCGATAGCAAGCGTTTCATGTCGCATAAGATTGAATGGGAAGGAAAATGAAGGCATAAGCCTCAAAGGAATCAAATCCCACGATGAGGAATCAAGAAGGAAAGTGCTCCTAACAGCCCTGTAGCCTCTCGAAGATAAGTACAGACGTCTCCGTACCAATCCGCAAGACTCTACTAGACTCGCTCATGACTCGTGAGACCTAAGTGAACCTAGTTCTCTGATACCATATTGTCACGACCCAAAATCCGTTAAAGATCGTGATGGCGCCGGACACCACTGTCAGGCAAGCCAACACTAAATAGTTAATTAAATTCTCATTTTTTAAATATTTTTGAAATCGTAAATTTACTTCAATTTATCTAGTAAAAGATGAACTTACAGAATAAATAATAATGTTTTTTTTCAATTTCAATACTGAACATCCCATAATCATCCCAGAACCCGGTGTCACAAGTGCATGAGCCTTTTCTAGAAATGTAAAATAAAATACAATAACTGTCCGAAATACAATTTGGACAGGAAAGAAAAATGCAATACTCTGAAGGAGACTATGCTAACTGCGGTGCGTCGTATAGAATGCAGCTCACCTAAGTCCCCGCCATAATCGCGCCTCTGCGCCCACAAGGCCGCTAAACATATGTGTACCTGCACAAAAATGTGCAGCAAGTGTAGTATGAGTATGTAAATCAACGCGTACCGAGTGAGTATCCCACCTAACCCCGAAGAAGTAGTGACGAGGGATCGACTTCGACACTTACTATGGGCTATAAATAGGATATCAATGATATAATTAAGTATGGATTATATGAATGGTTGCAAGCGCAAGCAGTTCTTTCATAATTAAGAAATCTCCAAAAAAATTATCTCCCATTATTTAACAATTTAACTCAGGCCGAGGAGGCAATATCGTTATTTATAAATTTTTAAGGCAAGCAATACAACCATGTGCAAATCATGCCGAGGTCGTACAACCCGATCCAACAAATATTTAAATTGTGCACTGCCAGAGGGTCGAATGGCGCGAACCATAGATGCATCTATTTAATCTGCCGAGGCGTTCAGCCCGTTCCACAAAGATAAACACATTCAAACAGTCAATCGAGACTTCATCAAGGGGGAATTATCTAAGGAAATAGCAATTTCTCTTTTATCAGTCAAGAAATGATGTTTAGCTTTTTAGAAAGTTTATTTAACAAGTTCGATATGATTTAAGCATTTTAAATTGACAACAACGTTGTGAATATTACAAGTAGAGTCATGCTTTTGGGTCCTAGACTACCCGGACTAAAGCATAATAGTAGCTATGCACGAACTCTCGTCACTTCGTACGTACGTAGCCCCTACAAATAGATCACATATTGAATTATTTCACTTATGGGGTAAATTCCCTCTTACAATGTTAGAAAGGAGACTTACCTCGCTCCGAAGTTCCATAACCGGCTTCCGAGCCCTTCAAACAACTTGAATCGATGCACAATGCTCCAAAACTAGCCAATAATTATGCAAACCCATTAATATATATACTCAAATACTCATTATAATCCAATTTCTAACAATTTCTAACCCCGATCGAAAAATCGATAAAAATCATCCTCGGGCCACGTGCCCGAATTCCAAAAATTTTCGAAGATAAACTTTACCCGTAACCTCACGAACTCAAATATATAGTTTATTCCCAATTCCATGCCCAATTTCATGGTAAAAATCCAAGAATACCAATTTCTAGGTTTTTCTTCAAAATTCAAATTTTCTACTAATTTCCTTGTTTAAATCCATATATAAAACAAGTATTTAACTTGCAATAGATGGAATCACTTACCTTGACATAGATGATGAAATCTCCTCTTCAAAAATTTCAAAAATTCGCCCAACCAAGTGAAGAATGGGAGAAACGAGCAAAACTCCCGTTTTTAAAACTTCACTGTCCAGGCGTTACCTCTACGCGATCGCGTCTGAAGACTCGCGACCGCAGAGCACAACCAGCCAAACAATTCGCGAACACGGAACAAACTTCGCGTTCGCGAAGACCAAATTTCCATCATCTCTTACTTTAACTCTACGCGAACGCATAGCTCTACTCGCGAATGCGATGGTCCAGCCCAGGAAAGTATGCGATCGCATACCTATGATCGCGAACGCGAAGGACAATTCGTTACCCTCTCCACTTTCCTTACTCGATCGCGTATGCCTCTTTGCGATCACAGTGCATGCCACAGACACTAGAAACCAACAGTCATGAAACCAAGAAACAATGGCCCGAGACCATCCCGAAACACACCCGCCCCCCAGGACCCTGTCCAATCACACCAACTAGTCCCATAACATAACACGGATCTGATCGAAGCCTCAACTCGCATCAAACAATACTAAAACCATGGATCGCACCCCAAATCAAGTTTAATGAACTTTAAAACTTCAACTTCTACAATCAATGTTGAAACCTATCAAATCACGTTTGATTGTCCTCAAATTTTGCACACAAATCATAATTGACATTATGGACCTACTCCAGCTTTCGAAATCAGAATCCGACCCCGATATCAAAAAGTCCACTTCCGGTCAAACTTCTCAAAAACCTTCATATTTCTAACTTCCGCCAAATGGCCCTAAAATGACCTGCGGACCTCCGAATTCACTTCCGGATGTGCTCCCAATACCAGAATCACTATACGGAGCTATTCCCAGACTCGAAATTCCAAACGGACATTGATAACATTGAAATGCATTTCAACCCAAATTTATGAAATTCTTCCAAAATGCCAATTTCCACAATAGGCGCCGAAATGCTCCCAGGTCATCCAAAACCCGATCCGGACATACGCCCAAGTTCGAAATCATCATACGAACCTGTTGGAACCTTCAAACCCGATTCTGGGATTGTTTACTCAAAAATCCAACTTAGTCAATTTTTCAAACTTAAAGCTTCCGAAATGAGAATTTTTCTTTCCAAATCAACTCTGAACTCCCTAAATCTCAATTCCGACTACGTGTTCAAGTCATAATACCTGGAGTGAAGCTACTCGTGGCCTCAAACTGCCGAACTACATGCTAGAGCTCGAAATGACCGATCGGGTCGTTACATATTTTGTTTTTGAAAATTATTTTGTCGAAATAGCATCCCGCGTTTTAACCCACTTTATCATACCGCATGGCTTCTAGTAGTTCCCCTACTAGCCACACGTATCAAGCCCACCTTATCTCACTGCATGAGTTTTAACACCCAGACCTTATACCACCACATGCATATCAATAATCACAACGACACGTCAGAAACTTCGTGCAACAATAACAACCGCACGACAGAAACCTCGTGCAAACACTAACAACTGCACGGCAAAAACCTCGTGCAACAATAACAACAACACTTCAACAATAACATAAAATCCAAAATACAACAACTAAATAAATGATATTTCAAGGATAGCAATTTCAAGTAAAGAATTTTCACAGTTAAGTAATGAATACGAAAATCAAGAAAAATAAGTAATTCAACTAAACATGTGATACAAGTTGCAAATAGGAGATAAGACAAGTAGACATATGAAACTAGGCTAAACATGATGACTGTAACGTGCTAAAGTAGCTCAATTAAGGCATGAAAAGGAAACTACGTAGCAAAGACCGGAATTTCAACATTTAGCCTCTGTACGCACTCGTCACCTTGCGTAAACTGCCTTCACATATCACAAATTATCACTAAAATACCAAATCCTTAGGGGAATTCCCCTCCTCCCCCCCTCCCCCCACAAGGTTAGACAAGTCACTTACCTCAAACCACGCTCAATCAATCAATTATAAGGCCTTTCCCTCGATTTTCCAACTCCAAACGGCTCAAATCTAGCCAAAATAATTTCATACTATAAATATAACTATAGAAAACTAATTTAAATAATGAAATAATGATCTTAGCTAAGAATTGAAAAATCGCTCTAAAACGTCGACCCGAGCCACTTCCCGGAACCGACCACAATCATAAAATCCGAACACCCATTCGATATCGAGTCCAACTATACAAGAATTATCCAAATCTGACCTCATTTAGCCTTTCAAAACCCAAAAAACTTGGTCTAAGAACTTCTACACTTTTTCCCAATTTTAAACTCCAAAACAATAATTAAAAGGTGTAATTAACAATTGATTCATGAGAATTAATCAAAAACGAGTCAAGAATCCTTACCCAAATGCTTCATCTGACTCAAAATCTCGCCTCAATCCGAGCTCTCAAAGTCCCAAAAATGAAAATGAAGCAAACCCTCGAAAATCCTCCTTTCTGCCCAGCGAGTTCCGCATCTACGGCCTTTGGGACGCTTCTACGGTGCCGCACCTGCGAAAAACCATCGCAGATGCGGTCCCAACTCAAATCTAGGGCTTCCACTTCTGCGGATGAGGGCTCGCTTCTGCGAGATCGCTTCTGCAGGAAAAGGATCGCATCTCTGATCAAGCCCCAAAACTGATTCCCCAGTTCCGCTTCTGCGAGGGAACATTCTGCATTCGCGAGTCTGCTCCTGCGGACACATGATCCCACCTATGATCCCAGCTAGTCTAGACCAAATCTGCCCCTACAACCAATGGCTCGCACTTGAGAGCCCGCACCTGCGGCCAATCCCTCTGCAGGTGCGAAGACACCAGAACCAGCCCAGCATCAGCGAATTCCCTAAGTCCAAAAATGATCGGATTCACATCTGGGGCCGCCGGGACCCCGTCCGAATATACCAACAAGTTTCAAAACACCTAACAGACTTAGTCGAGGCCTCAAATCACCTCAAACAATATTAAAAAAATGAATCACACCCCAATTCAAACCTAATGAACTTATAGACTTTTAACTTCTACATTCGATGTCAAATCCTATCAAATCAAGTCCGACTGACCTCAAATTTTGTACACAAGTCATAAATTCGGCATAATCGTGCGTTATATCGCTGGTAGCCCGAACATTCACGAGATTATCCTTCCATTGATGCCCGACATCTTACATGGTACTTCTTATCCGTTTGTTACTAGTACTTGATATTTCTGCGATGATGAGGTAGAATATAAGGCTGAGAAATTCATACTTTAAAAGAAATATTTGGAAGATTAGGTAACTTACAGATTTATCCTATTATGGCTGTGTGCTTTACCTCTGCTTATTATTTTATCATATTGCTTTGTTGGACCTCTAGTAAGTGTCGATATCGACCCTCGTCATTACTTCTCCGAGGTTAGGCTAGATACTTACTGGGTACGCGTTGATTTACGTACTCATGCTGCAGTTCTGCACTAAATGTGCAAGATCTGACAGGTTCATTTAGTGATCATCTTGGCACGTAGCCGCAGCTGTTGAGGAGACTTTTCGTGAGCTGCATTCGAGACTACGCATCGCAGTCCACAAAGTCTCCATCGTACTATTTATTTTATCCTGTCTCATTTACATTCTAGATAAATGTTGTATTATTATTATTGTACTCCTTAGTAAATACTCATGCACTTGTGACACCGGATTTTGGGATATACTAGTTGGTGCTTACGGTTCTGTATATTATCATCGCCTTTCATTTCTCCTACAAACTACAAATTTTGCACATGCCCGTGGATTTAAAAGTGTAAATTCCCTTCCTTATTAAAATTTATGATTTCGAAAGTAATAAAATGAGTAATTAAATTGATCAATCATCGTTGGCTTGCCTGACTGCGGCGTTAGGCGCCATCACGACCTATGATGGATTTTGGGTCATGACAAGAGTAATCACCCAGCCCAAATTGGAAGATTCTTAAAATTCGCCCCCAGGCCCACGTGCCCGGATTCCGAAAATTTTCGAAGATAAATATTACCCATAGCCTCACGAACTCAAATATATAAGTTTTTTTTACTTAATTCCATAATCCATTTCGTGGTCAAATCTCATTTTTATCAAAACCCTAGGTTCTTCACAAATCCCACAAGTTTTTACAATCTTTTCATGTTTAATCTACCTCAAACCTGCATAATTAACTTTAAAATGGGTGGGAGTTACTTACCTTAGGATATTGATGAGAATCCCCCACAAATAAGCTCTCCAGAAATCGCCCAAGACAGAAATGAAATGTGAGGGAAAATAGCCTAAGTCTCGGATTAAAAACCCTCAATGTGCATTTGTACAGAAGTAAGGAGGATAAAGGAGAAGAAGGATCAGTTCAATGTGATCTTCCAATATGTACTTAAGGGAAGGAAATACAGTGGCAGATTATTTGGCTAACCTTGCTTTTTCTTATGCAGGTACAATTTCATTTCACTCGTTCTTTGAATTGCCGAGTGCACGAAAGACATTAATCAATCAAGAGCTCAGATTCCTAATCTTAGGATTAGGATAGCAAGGAAACTAACACCAGATTGATGGAAGTTGTCTTGAGTGCAATGCATGCCTATGATGGCATCAAAATTATTGTCTACTATATAAATCCAACCTATCAGCCGGAGCAATTTACAAGGAAACAAGCTCATCATGGAGGTAGTTGGACACTGTATGACATCTCCAACGCAGGCAGCCAACACATTAGTTTAAACACAATGCAACAAGGCATCAATGGCACATGCATACAGAACATTTTGGCACTGTCCAGTAATTCTGGTTACTAATATTTGTCGCCTGCTGAGAGAGATAGAGCCAGTGCTACTTATAAGGAAACAACATCATCCTGGATTTGGTGGGACACTGTATGACATCCCCATTGCAGGCAGCAATCACATAAGGTTAAACACAATGCTACAAAGCGAAGATTGTGACGGCTTTTCTACTGCTGCAAGTCCTACATCACATATCCATATTGTGCAAAAACATATACAGTGTGGTTTTGAACTACACACTATATGCTACTCACATAACTCACATGGTCAGCTTATGCTTCTTAAGTGTTACGTATTAATGGATCAGTATCCAGTGGTATTATTGTGGTTTCACTCTCAATCTGGAGATGAAAAGTTTATACATGACACATATTTTCTAAGCAGGCAGCTATGGCACAAAGGCATAAAGAAAAATCATTGGTACTGTCCAGTAAATCTGATTACTAATACTTAGTTCAAGCTGGAGCAACACTTGTGCACATCAAATATGGATAGCTTCGTTTCACATGCATGCTGTGACAAATACCTGCTGGATTCATGCTGAACAAGAGTGTGTAGCTATTGTCCAGTGGTATTAGCATGGCAACATGCTCAACCTGGAGGTAGTGTAACACTGTATAGAGCAATTAAAGCAAGCAGGCAAGTCATTACATCTGTGTGTGACCTTAAGCTGTGTGATAATAATATGGATAGTGGCATTGTTGCTGAAGTACAAGGACAACTACTACTTATTACAATGGATCTCATAGGTTATATATTCTCCTAACATTTTAAAGTGGTATTAGTGTGGTTTCATACTCATTTTGGAGATGAGAAGGCAGTATATACCATTATGTTGTTAAGCAGCCAGTTGGTGTATTATGGTTCTATATGTACAACTTTAAGCTACTGCCCTGCAAGTGTCATGGCTGAGCATAAATAGGCCTTCTTCGCCTATTTATCAAGCTAGAGCAACACATTGAATTGGAAGATTTGGTTTGCTTCAATACAGTGGTGTAGTTGGTTGGAATCCGCATTAGCCTTGTCCATTGATTTTTTGTTCAATGGAATGCATACCCCGGCGCCTGGTGAGAGCATTAGAGGTGCTACTTGGTATTTGCCCTAGGCTATTGGATTCACTTACACTGCTCGGAGATGGAAGCAAATATCTTTCTACTTTGTACTAGCTAGTTCATTAGTATTAGCTTTTCATTCACAGTATTAGCTATTAGTAGTTTTCATCTTTTACTTTGGATATGTCATCTTGCATAACTTGGACCCAATATGGGATTTTATTTATATATTAGTCACTGGGCGACTAGCCAAGCTGTATATTTGCATAAATAAAAAACAAAGTGCACTCAATGTTATATACGGACCAAGTAATTAATTGATCAAACAAATATGTTAAATTTTATAATTATCTCCCAATTACTCCCAAATTCAATTACAAGTTAGCCATCCAAACAGGCCCTAAAAGAAACCTGTCCCTTTTTAACCATACAAAAGAATAACTTTTCGAGCGAAAAGAAATAGAATAACTTTTCAAACTTTGAAATGAAAAAAGAGAAACTCTTCTCCATCTCCGAAATCTTCAATACCAAGAAATCTCCGCTAAACCCATACACCTTCACCCACTTCTCCACTCTCAATCTCACACTGACACACTGTGATACCAAAATTCCAACAAAAAATGGGCAAGAAATCAAACTCAAACGGCGACGTTTTACAATCTAAAAATTCCACATGCTTCATCGGCTCATCGGTGATTCCGTTAATCAACAAGCTTCAGGATATTTTCGCACCGCTCGGCGACATCGACGATCGTCTCACCGGTCTCCGGCTGCCGCAAGTGGCGGTGATTGGGAGTCAGAGTAGCGGCAAGTCCAGTGTACTTGAGGCTTTAGTTGGCCGTGACTTCCTTCCACGCGGCACAGATATTTGTACACGTAGACCGTTACTTCTTCAGCTTGAAAAACGCACTATAGGAGTTGGTGATAATGATTCTCGTGAATATGGCGAGTTTGGTCACCTCCCTGATAAACGATTCTACGATTTCTCCGATATTCGCTGTGAAATTCTGGTTAGGTTCTTCGATTCTTTTTGTATTTTTTCCTTTATCTTTGATATTTGGAGATCACTATTCCCTCTGTCCAATGGCGCACTATCTCTGTAGTTATTTTTAGTCAGCAGTGAAACTATAGCAAGTATTAGGTATGAGTTCACGCTACTCCAGTAACTTTTGCCCAGACCGTATTTAGCTCGGATCCCACTTCGTTTGTCCTGTTATTAGTCAGGGTTATGTGACACACTTTTCTTTTTAGTCAGGAGAATTATAGTATTAGGTATGAGTATGGGGGAATGCGTTCATGTGAACCCGGTAACTTTTCTCAAACTGTGTATTTATATTAATAAGAATATTTAGCTCGAAACCCAGTATGTTGGTCCGGTTATTATTTCATCAATCTGTAGGCAGTGGCCGAGCCACATATTGACACCCCCTTGCCGGTTAATTACACTGCTTAGATAGGTAATTTTTTTTAATGTATATATACCTCCGTGACAAACGATTCTACAACTTCTCCGCTATTCACCGTGAAATTCTTGTTAGGTTATTTGATTCTTCTTCTATTTTTAAAAAAATAATTGTAAATCACTACTCCCTCTGTCCAATGGCACACTTTATTTTTTAGTTAGGGCTTACGTGACACACTTTCCTTTTCAGTCAGGAGTGAAACTATAGTAAGTATTAGGTATGAGTTCACGAGAACCCAATTACTTTTGCTCGGACAGTATTTAGCTCGGATCCCAGTCCGTTAGTCCTGTTATTAGTTAGGGTACGTGACACACTTTTCTTTTTAGTGCGGGATTATGTGACACTTTTCTTTCTTAACGACAAATAAATTCTTAATCCTAACTTGTTAATGTCGCTATAGTAATTCTTTTCTTTCATTGTTTTCTATTTATAGCTAAGTCCCCATTAGTTGGAAGATATTGTAGGTCTTTTCATACAACTTTTCTCCATGTGATTTCAGGTTTACCTTGTTGCCTTTTAACATCTTCAATCATCATACTGTCACAACTCACAACTATGGTAGTGCATGTGGATGTTTACATATAAAAAAGGGCAACCCGGTGCACTAAGCTCCTGCTATGCCCCGGTCTGGGGTAGCACCGAACCACAAGGGTCTATAATACGCAGTGTTACCTTGCATTTCTGCAAGAGGCTGTTTCCACGGCTCGAACCCGTGACCTCCTGGTCACATGACAACAATTTTACCAGTTACGCCAAGGCTTTCCTTCATGTGGATGTCTACATATGATATGTTCAAATAATCTTAGACCCTCTTCTCTATGTGATAATAGTCCAATCTTGTATCACTGCACATCCACATTAACATCAACATTTGTGCAACGTTCATCTTGAGATATGTAAGGCGTGAGAGGTCCAACATTCATTCCTATATAATATTGCTAGTCCACAACAGGTCTATAAAATATAAATAGCCTTTCATCTTGTTAGGTATATTCTATTGCTGCACTCCCTGCCACTCCTCCATTTCAGCTATCATACTTTAATCCTATGTGTTACATCTTTCTTTATCATGCCATTGTTTTGAAATTCTGACGCTAGTTATTCTATATTGGAGTACTGAGTTGGATCATAACTAAAAGCTGCTCAATTGGTGTGAGAAGAAAAAATAAAAAGTAAAAGTGGTGTCACTGATGACCATTAGGAGCTAAATAATTAGTGATAATAGATTTTGGACAGATTTAAAAAAAAAAATATTTGTGGAGAAGTTAAAAGAGTTATTTTTGGTAACATACTTGAGGCTATGTTAAGCTTGTTGGGCACCAGCGAAATGGCAATTTTCTATTACTCCTTTATATAGAATTTTGTATAGTATGAGATTTTGTATAGCGGAAATGTCCAAAAGTTCAGAGATGAAGCTTGATGACTGGAAGCAGGATGTTTTATCACATTTAATGATGTTCATCAACTTGTTGTTTTCTTTCTGAAATACTAGGTTAAAAATATTATGCTTATCTACTTCTTATTGTTTTCTTTCTTATCAACTAGGTTGAAGATATTATTTTTTATTTCGAAATTTGTGAATATACTAGGGGTGCCATATTTTTTCACGCTTTCTTATGTGAATAAACTGATCTGTTAGTGCAGGTTGAAACAGAAAAAGAAGTGGGAGTTAAGAAGGGGGTTTCGGATAAACAAATTCGGTTAAAAATCTGCTCTCCCAATGTTCTCAATATAACTCTTGTTGATCTACCTGGAATCACTAAAGTTCCTGTCGGTGACCAACCCAGTGATATTGAAGCAAGGATCAGAAATATGATAATGTCCTATATAAAACAAGAAACTTCAATCATATTGGCTGTTTCTCCTGCAAATGCTGATTTGGCTAATTCTGATGCACTACAAATGGCTAAAGAGGTGGATCCAACTGGTAGGTCACTGATGTAGTTGTCTGGATAGCCCAAATTTATTGCTTTAATTCCTAAGTCATGTTATACTATTTTTTATGACTCCTTTATGAAACTTATTTGACCATTTCACATCCAGTGCCTTGACTTGATAAAAGTATTTGACAGGTACCCGTACAATTGGTGTAATAACTAAGGTTAGTTTTCACATTCGCATTGAAGGTTAAAAAGCATCTCCTTTACCTTTTAAAAGAAAAATATGTCATGAAAAGGAAACTTCTGCAGCTATGTGTTCATTAGCTTCTTCATGAAATCATCAGGCAGACATGTGATCTTAATGTTGTGTTGTGGCTGTAGCTAGATATAATGGATAAGGGTACCGACGCGAGAAACTTTCTGCTGGGAAAAGTTATTCCACTTCGTTTAGGTTATATCGGTGTTGTCAACCGTAGTCAACAGGTATATTCTGGATTCTTTGCTTTGACTACTTGCTGTTTTCACTAAAGCTCTATTATTTTGCTGATCCAGAGTACTATTACTAACTGACCTGTATCTATCTCAACTTCACATCATCAAAAGCAATAACTGACTAATAAAGCACTCAAGGATGTGGCCTAGTGATGAATGAAGTGGATGTAAACCTTGGAGACCAGGGTTTAAATCCCAACAGACATAAAACAATCCCATTTGCCTAACCCTCAGTGTGCAGAGTTACCAACTGGTGGGAGGTAGTAGGTACCCAGTGGCCAGTGGAATAGTTGAGGTGCAAGCTGGCCTGGATACCACTATTAGTTTAAGAAAAAAGTCTAATAAAAGCTATTGTTCTGATTGACATCAAAGTTTTGTGTATCAGGAGGCTAAGGATCCTTCCTAAGATTTTATGTAACATGCATTGCCTATTTGAATGGGTTTACCTTTTTCACCTCAACTAATATATCAGAGCTTTGCTTTCTTCTTTATTACAGACCTAATTTAGCGATTCTACTTCGTTCATATTTCACGTACTTTCTCCCCTTTCAAGAGCAAAGATGAATTTTCACATGGTGTTCTGCTTATTTATTAGGTCTAAGATGCTGTTAATTTCAATCAGATCCCTATCGTGTATTTCCATCAACATTGGCCTCAGTCCTTCCTTTTCAGGGGTTAATCCTTCTAATGTGCCACTTCCGAGATCAACTGATATTTTGTTTGGTAGGAAGAGGGTAGTTAGTGATGTAAAAGGATTTCCTATCCAGTTGGATGAAAGGCCTCCTTCCACAGACATTTTGGCTATGTGTATTTGAAGCTGCTTGCAGATGTTTGTTTGACACTGATGATCCTTCTATGCAATAGCAGTTCCAATATCATATTTAATGAAAACAAGCTGAGGTTTAGGTGATTTACTTTAAGAATTTGGTTCACTGCTATGCAATGCCTATGCCCTTTAGGCCTTTACTCTTATGCATGTCTTACAATTGTATCGTGGTTGAAGAGATGCAATTGAGTGCACTGTACATGTTGCTTCTTACTTAAGTCAAAGCTTAAGAAGTAAAAGCTTTCATATTTTACATGGTTCCCAAGCTTAGTCCTATGTACTATATAAGGTCAAGAGTTTTGATCCCTTGGTCCCAAAGTGGATAAACTTTTTTTGTAGCATAATGATTGAAAATTATAGTTTGAATGGTATGTAATCATGCATATATTTGCTTATGATATATTGAATATGTGAAGGTGTGGTTTATTGTTATAAAGATATCACATTGAAGCGAAAGTAATGAAGTGCTACATATCTCGGTTGTTATTCAGAGTTGTCTGTTACCCGCAGTTGTTTGAGACCTCCTATTATTGGCTTGATCTATCATTTCAATAGGCTCCTTGTCATCAGGCTACTTAGTTGAAGAATTTTCTACACTACATATTAGTTCGAACTTTTGGCGTGAAGAGCTTTTCCATGTAAGGAAAAAAGTCAATTACAGATCAGCTAAAGAGAAAGGGGTCAATTTAATTGGAAAAAAGGACGATCTAGTGAAGAGTCATTATAACGTCATGAGGGACCTAGACACAACATTATGTGGGAGAATATCTTAAACCTCGTATCTATGTCCATAAGCTGTTAGAGAGAACACCCTTTTGTTTATTTAACTGTCTTCAACAGAAAGAAAGAAGAAAATGCCGAAATATTGTGTTTATGGTTCAAATATATTGAACCAAATACGATAATATAAGTGTATTTTTGCAGGATATTAACAATAAGCGTTCTATTGAAGAAGCACTTGCTTATGAGGAGCAATTCTTCCGTGATTATCATGTACGTTTCTGCTACTTTTCATCTTATATTCCATTTTTGGTAATTCTCTACATTGTCACATGGTACTTTGCATTTGAAGGTGTACCATGGTTTATCTGATCGTTGCAGAATCCCCCAGTTGGCGAAGAAGCTAAATCAGGTTGGTGCGAAAAATGATGGATAAAAGATGAATTCGTGTCAATGGTTCTAATTTAAGTCGATTTGGTTCTGTAGGTAAGTTTTTTGTGTTGCCGGAGAAGATGTTCAAAGGCATTTTTAGATGCCTAGCTGTAATTTTGAGGCAAAATCGGAAGATGCTAGAATAATGCAATTGTCCCGGAGAATTTTGTAACACTTGAGGAGTAGCCTCTTATCCCTTATTTCCTTTTGGTGCACCCACAAGATTTGTGTATGTATAGAAGATTGGGTGTTGTTTGTAGAAAACCATATCTTTTTTCTATTTTTGGTATACTCCTTGTATGCGGGTGTTTTTTGCCCATTGTCAATACAATCTAATTACTTGGAAAAATTGCAATTGTCCTCAGCAGCGCATGTCCACTGAGGTATACTTTTAGGAATTACAGAATTCCTATTTGTCCTTCATTTCTTGTAGGCATCGCATTCATGTTAACAATCTCTTTTGTGCCTTTCTGTTGATTGCTGCAGTCGTGAAATGGGAACTTGGTTTACCTTAATGCTTAAAAAGTGTGAATAGAGACATCAAACATAAAACATCCTACTTGGCATCATTGGCTAATCTTTTTGTTACAACAAATCTAACTGTGTTAAAGAAATAAAATAGATAATAGCATGAAGTTTATGGTATTTTTGTTTTGTTTCAGATTCTGGAGCAGCACATTCGAAATGTTCTCCCCACTTTGAAGACTGATTTAAATTCTCATCTTGTAGCTGTTGAAAAGGAGTTACGTACTTACGGGGAGGCTTTGGAATCAAACGTAAAGATAATGTGCTATGATTTTATTTCAAAGTCGTGGGCTAGAAATTGATCTTTTATGAATTACAATTTCAAGTCATGGGAGGAATGATTCTAAGAGATGCATAACCAGATAGTTATAGACAAATGAATATATTTTCTAATTTAAATGAATTTATCTTGTTGCATGGCATGAGACAGGCAGAAAGAGGGGCCATGCTGTTAAATGTTCTGACAAAATACTCTGAAGGTGAGGAGTATCTTGTTTTTTTTATGGAAGTTCGCTAGTTCCTTTTATTATGTGTTTCTACTTTGTGCTAACTTCTCTTTAGCCATCCCATTTTTTCAGTTACTAGGATGATTACATGTTTAATATTTTAGCTATCTGCCTCAATATTTTGATGTTGAGAAAGATACTGAGTGGGAGGCTCATCTGTATGTTCCAGATAGGCTTGTGTATGAAAATTAAGTCTTGTTATCCAAACACGACGGCATAGTATTTAATTTAGAAAGTGCATTCTCTTTTCTGGATTGACTGACTGAAACTAGGCAGATATAAATCTGTAGCAAAACATAGAGTTCTTCTGTACCCACTTGTCTCATTTAACTTCTTCCAAAAGATTGATCTTTTCCTTAAAGTGGTAAAACTTACAGCTTTAGAAGGTCGGAATGACATGGAGTGTTGTTTTTCACTTTATTTTGAATTTGAAAAACATCTTTACACTCTTGTCGTTTCTTCCCACTGTTACTTCATCTTATTCTAACAGACTTCTAGCACATGTTGCTTAGTTGTCTTAATCATTGTGCCAGTCAAAGTAGGTTAATCAAGTCAAGAGAGAGGGGGTAGAATTTTTGGTTGCTTACTGACGTTCTTCCTTTCTTGGTGATTAACAGCATTTTCTGCAGTGGTGGATGGAAAAAGTGAAGCAATAACAACCAAAGAATTGTCAGGGGGAGCACGGATTCATCACATATTCCAGTCAATTTTTGTAAAGAGCCTGGAGGTGCAAATTTTTGTTCCTCAATTAGTTTCTTGTTGCTGCTGGTCTTTCATGGACTAGCTTCTCTAGTGAAGGGCTAAAGCCAATATTACTTTAATATTTCTTGCTTTAGATATTAACAAGATCTTATGTACTTAATTATGTAACTGATGTTGTTCTAGCAGTAGCAGTAAGCTGTTGATGCTTTAGATATTAACAAGATCTTATGTACTTAATTATGTAACTGATGTTGTTCTAGCAGTAGCAGTAAGCTGTTGATGCTGCATCAGGTAGTTATGTTGTTATTTGTGTCACTGTAGGAAGTGGATCCTTGTGAAGATCTAAGTGACGAGGATATAAGAATAGCTATCCACAATGCAACTGGTCCAAGAAATGCGTTATTTGTGCCAGAGGTGCATGCCATGATAGTAAATTTACGCATCAAGCGGAGCACCTATAATTCTTTCTATTATCGTTGGGATGATAATGATGGTATAAGTGTTTTAGGTCCCATTTGAAGTTTTGGTTAGAAGACAAATAGCTAGGCTGCTAGATCCCAGCCTCCAGTGCTTGCGATTTGTCTATGATGAGCTTATCAAGGTGATAAAAGAGTATTTTTGACTTACATGGTGTTTTACAGTTTTCGTAAGTAGGTTCCCTTTCTCATGAGCATCTACAAACACACATAAACTAGATCCTTGGGGCACACTGAATATTCAGTTGGACTTACCCTTAATTAAATCTTGCAGATTAGTCGTGCTTGTGAAACATTTGAAATGCGTCGCTTCCTAGAGTTAAGAAGGCGACTAGAGGATGTCACTGCAAGGTTTCTACGAGATGGTGTAAAACCCGCTGAAAGAATGATAACAAATCTTATTGATATGGAGGTATCTGATCTCTAATTGCAGATTGTTTGACCATTTACTTGAAGTAATGTTCTTAAACTTATGGTTCTTCAGTTCAAGAGTGTGTATACTCGTATATTTTTACATTCTTTCTTTTATATGGTCAGGATAAACTCTTTATGTGCTACCCATCCACCCACCCACATACACACCAAAAAAAAAAAGAAGGCAAAGAATAGTATAGGTATGGATAACTTAATTTAGGTCCATATTGTAATTGCCACTTGGAGTAATGCTTCAAATTTTGAATGAATATCAACAAGAAACAGTTCACTTTTTGATAAGTAACAACAAGATACAGCTTCTTTCCATTTGAAAGGTTTTCTTCTTGAGGGTTGGGATGGGTGGGTTTCTCACTTTTATGAATTTGCTGAATTGTTGTCGTAGGAATATATTTTGCATCTTAAGATCATTTATCTTCCATTACTTTTTTATTGCCTTGCTTGGATTGTTATTGAGAAGTAAAAAGTCAATTAAGATGTATTGTCAGTTTCCTTTGAGTTGAGTTTTGTACTTCAACGGTTGATTTTATATGTTCCATGCTTGTTCATAGCAGTTATGCAAAAGATTATTTTTTTATTGCTGATCAACCAACTCTTTAATTCATTTTAGATGGATTATATAAATTCCTCGCATCCCAATTTTATTGGTGGGACAAAAGCGGTTGATATGGCTCAAATGGAACTGAGGGCTATGCAGGTACCAACTATAACTTTCTTTCTGTTTCATGTCTAAATTCATTGTGCCTGCGTATGGAAAGTGAAATACTAGATAGGATTTTGTGTAGACAATTCCATGGAATTCTCCATAATTAGGAAACATAATTGATTGTATATTTGTACGTAAACAAAGACTTCTATTTAAGAAGTCTCTCTTTACATGTTAATTTTGATACAAAGTATTTTTTCTTTTATATCTTGTTTCAATGGTATTAGAGCCAAATAGAGCAACTATCAGAATTTAGGTTGTCTCAGCCACCAAAAACGTTTTCTGGCGAAGTTCATTAAGTGCATTGCTACCTCGATTTCCTTGATTATTCGGTGTCCATATAAGTCAACCAATTACATTAAGACAAAATGAACACAGTCGTCAAAAAAAGAAAAAAACACCATACGCCACCAGAAGGAACGTCAGCCTTGGCGTCAAGTCACGTGCCAGAATTTTGTCCAATGTATGCTGCATTACCGTTAAATTAGTTTACACGTCGTTGTTCAGTCATGACAAGTCACTAGGGAGCTCTAATTAAAAGACCTCTGACCAAGACTCAGTTGAGGTTAAGACCCCAAGTTTTAATTCTTCATTATATTGACCCACCCTTTTTAGATTATTGTTAGTTAATCTAATCCCATTATGCAATGTTAGAAATCATCCTCAAAGTTCTGAGAATTACGAATTGGTCCAAAGCAATAAATTATAAAATAAAATATAAAAACGTATTTCCCTTTCTCAACCCCGATTCCCGCACTATTTTTCTTCCCCCTTCTAGGTCGAAATTGCCCTTAACATTTCGCAAATTCATTGATTGAGCTTGCATATTGTCACGACCTAAAATCCCACCACAGGCGTCGTGATGGCACCTAGTCTCTAAGACTAGGTAAGCCGATTTCCATTACATTTCGAAGCCTTTTTTTTTTTAACGAAACTGAATTAAATAGATAATCAAAACCAACAGCGGAACAAACATGAATATAGCAACCTCCCAAGACTGGTAGTACTGAGTCACGAACTCTAACTGAATATATGAAATGATCTCAAGGATCGAATACTCAATACTGTTTGATTAATAATTAACAGTACAATAAAATGAAAAGATTTCAAGGGACTGCGATGACCAAGCACTCTACCTTGAATCCTTGCGATCACACTTTACTCTGTCCGAGTCCGATAGCTTCAATACCTGGCTTTGCACAAAAAATGTGCAGAATGTAGTATGAGTACACCACGGTCGGTACCCAGTTAGTATCAAGACTAACCTCGGTGGAGTAGTGACGAGGTACAGTCAAGACACTCACTAATCAATTAACTTGTGCAGTGTAGCAGTATATAATAATAATAATAGAAACGAATGGCAATGATGACAACAAGAATAAATAAATAATGTAAACCACAAGGCAACAAGAACACCATAAATATTGCTCAAACGAATAAGGAACACAAATACAACCAATCAATCAAGTCCCTCAAATATACGTCTTTCCAATGTAAGTACTTCAAGTATAAATCTTTCAAATATAAGTTTTTCAATAAAAATTCTTAGAATATAACCTTGTCAAATAAATATATATTTCGAATATACTCCCTTCAAATAAATTTCTTTCAACTATAATTCTTTCAAATAATATTTTTGGAATATAATTCCTTCAAATAAAAGTCATCGTGTGACACCTCATTTCATAATCATAAAAAATACGGGTCTCAACCCACTTCCATATTTTCACTGCACCTCGTGCCCATATTTTTATTACAATTGCACGGACAACTCACGTGCCAATCATATCAATGTATATAAGATCCACATGATCAATTTATTTCCACTAAAGTGAGTTTACAATTTTTAAATCAAGTAAGAAATCAACAAAGAAATGAATTTATTTTAGAAATCATTTGGGTGAAGAAAATAACATTGTACCTAAATTAAAGCATCAGATAAACTACTGATTTGGATGTAAAACTATTTAATGTAAAACATAATAATAATTTCTTTTATTTAAATCAACTCAATCATCGAAAATTAGTAAGAAAACCCAGAAATATACTTCTTCAGAGTCTCGTGCTAAAAAGCCAAAGCCAACACAATACAACTAGGAGCACAAAACACATAATAATAAAGTCAACTAGTACATCACGGAAGAAGACAAGAATTTACATATTAGATGAAACAAAATCACCCAAGACAAGAACATAAATAAAGAAATATCAATAGGGCACTCCCGAGGTACCGCCTCGTAGTCCCAAATCATAAATAAATTCACAATATCTCATTTCCTTATATCACCGCGGGAGCCTTCACATTTAATTTTAAAGAAATCATTTTTCCCGAAATAGCATCCCGCATTTTAGCCACCCTTATCACACCGCATGACTTCTAATAGTTCCCCTACTAGCCACGCGTTTCAAGCCACCCTTATCTCACCGCATGCGTTTCAACACCCTGACCTTATATCACCGCATGACTTCTAGTAGTTCCCCTACTAGCCACGCGTTTCAAGCCACCCTTATCTCACCGCATGCGTATCAATATCACAATATTTTACAAATCGCACCTCAAGTGCCCAAATATCACAGCATAATACAACTTGCACCTCAAGTGCCCAAATATTACAACATATCACAAATTGCACATCAAGTGCTCAAATATTACAACATATCACAAATTGCACATCAAGTGCTCAAATTTTACAACATATCACAAATTGCACATCAAGTGCTCAAATATTACAACTTTCCACAGAAATCAACAATACATTATTTTTCAACAATAAGGAGCCCACGACTAGATCATAATGTGTACAACATCTTAACAAAATGTTCGGGAGTGAACAACTCAACCGAATAATATTTCACAATTTGGCACTTTGCCTCAATATGATTCACGACCTTTTTAATTCAATACCAAATTTTCAACCACGTGAATTGAAAAGTAATTCATCAAGGAACAACACCTCTTTTAAATCACAATTTCAAGAAATAAATAGATTTATTCATCTTATTAAATCAATTTTCCATTTAAATTATCTATAGATAAAATCAATAATGAAAGTGTTTTCCATAAAAATGGCAACTCAAACAAACACAGAGTTCACGTAAAAGTCAATTACACAATTTTCACATAAGACTCAATGCCTAAGGGGTAATTTCCCCCACTCAAAGTTAGACAAGATACTTACCTTTTTGAAGTTATGCCGATATTCCAAAATAGCCGTCTTGCTTGAATAAATCCTCCGGACAGCTCAAATCTATTCAAATTAATTCAATTTAGTCAATACTAATTATAGGAATTAATTCCATATGAAAATACTAATTTTCCAACAAAATTCGAAATTTAACTCAAAAATCGTCCGTGGGGCTCACATCTCGGAATCCGACGAAACTCACAAAATCTGACAACTCATTCAATTATGAGTCCACCCATACCAATTTTATCAAATTCCGATAACAACTCCACCTCCAAATCTCAAATTTTTGTTTTTGGAAGATTTTGCAAAAATCTTGATTTTTCTTCCATAAATTCACGGATTCATGATGTAAATGAGTATGAAATCATGAAATATAATCAATATAGGATAAGGAACACTTACCCCAATGTTTTCCCGTGAAAATCGCCCAAAAATCGCCCAAGAACCGTGCTCCAAAATGAAATGAAGGAAATGACCATTTTTGGTCCTTAAGTTTGTGCCCATCCGTCAAAAAGTTCATTTTCCGTCACTAAAAGTCCACACCAGAACTTGCTTGCACCAGCCTTCTTTCAATCGATCATAACTTTCTGTACAAATGTCCAAATGATGAATGGTTTAACTTTCTGGAAACTAGAATCAAAATACTACAACTTTCATGTTTTGATAATTTTCTGATTCCTTATGAATTGCGAGATATAAGCTTCCAAAGTCGGCTCCACGCATCAGAAATTTCTGGCGAAACTGTCATACCAGCCTTCATTCAATCCATCATAACTTTCTGTACAAATGTCCAAATGATGAGTGGTTTAACATTCTGGAAAGTAGAATCAAAATATTACAACTTTCACGTTTTGATAATTTTCTGATTCCTTATGAATTGCGAGATATAAGCTTCCAAAGTCGGCTCCACGCATCAGAAATTTCTGGCGAAACTGCCCTACCAGCCTTCATTCAATCTATCATAACTTTCTGTATAAATGTCCAAATGATGAGTGGTTTAACATTCTGGAAACTAGAATCAAAATACTACAACTTTCATGTTTTGATAATTTTCTGATTCCTTATACATTTCGAGATATAAGCTTCCAAAGTCGGCTCTTCGATTGTACCAGTTGCTGTCCAAAAACAGCTTCTGCAGCAGAAAAATTCCAGCAGCTCCTTTTTGTCCGAATCCATTCCGTTAACCTTCCGAAATTCACCCGAGGCCCTCGGGACCTTAACCAATTATACTAAAATATCCCAAAATACAATACGAACTTAGTCGAGGCTTCAAACCACATCAAACAACATCAAAACGACGAATCGCACCTCAAATCAAAATCTATGAACTTTGAACTTTCAAATTCTATATCTTGTGCCGAAACACATCAAATCAATTCGGAATGACTTCAAATTTTGCACACAAGTCATAAATGACGTAACAGACCTATTCCAATTTTCAGAATCGGATTCCGACCTCAATATCAAAATGTCAACTCCCGGCGAAACTTCCCAAAATTTCAATTTTTGGCTTGAAACTTTTGGCATTTCAAGCCTAATTCCACTACGGACCTCCAAATAGTTTTCCGGACACGCTCCTAAGTCCAAAATCACCATACAGAGCTATTGACATCATCAAAATTCCATTCCGGAGTTGTTTGCTCAAAAGTCAACTCTCCGGTCAACTCTTTCCATTTAAGCTTCTAATTAAGGATTGTTTATTTTAATAATTCGAATCTTCTGAAAAATCAAACTCGACCACACCCGCGGGTCATAATACTTATTACGAAGTTGCTCGAGACCTAAGTCGCTGAACGAGACGTTAATTCTTAAAACGACAAGTCGGGTCGTTACATTCTCCATCTCTTAAACAAACGTTCGTCCTCGAACGTTCTAAGAATTATTCTGAGGTTACCAAATTGATGATTTTACTTTTACACATATACTCACGGTTGATTCCATGCTACCGCATTTGAGATAAGCCCAACAACACCATCTCATTTGAGATTATTTCTTTTATCCATATTTGTAAACTTTAAGACTAATTTCTTTCACTCTAAACCTTTTCAAAAGGCTTGATTTTCACAACGCACGGTTTTAGTCTCAACCGGCTATAGCAACTCGTGCCTACGCACACATCAACTTTCTTGATAGTATTGAAGTACTTCAAAATTTCTCTGGGGTGTTATATTCTTCCCCGCTTAGGATCATTCGCCCTCAAACACATAACATAATTTAACTCTTCTGTCGTACATATCAATCTCCCAATTTGTTTTTTCTAACTCCCAATTTTTTCTGAAATTTCGGCAGAGTCTCCCCTGTAATTGGGCCTATCCACCTGCCAAAGTAACACCAAAACAACTCCTAACAACACATCCACAACCCAACAAAACACGACAATGTATATATCAATAACACTAATCTCAGCATTACAAGCGCTGCATTATCATAATGATATCAGGACATGAAGCACATCACATGTATGTTCATCACATCTCTGTTCTTAAAAGCTGTTCATAATTAATTCCAACATCAGTAATTAATCTCATATTAACCACCACCTCATTTTGAATGTTTTTTTTTCACAACACTGACAACAGAATGTGAGGCATGAAGACTTAATGATTACTTATTCGGATTAATGAGTCACATTTAACGCCTCCTGGGCACTCATCTCATAGGCTAAAACTCAATGTTTACAGCACGAAAATGGCTGAATATGCACAGAAAATATACATGAATTATCAAATAAGCCTAACATGCATGACTCCCTATTAATACTATTGTACAATTAAATTTCACAAAGGGAGAATTTAAACTCATAAATATTTCACCACAAGGACCTCGTCCTTATATAACTTCCACCGCGGCTTGTAGCCCGGTTTAAATATTTCACATCATATAAAAATGCAAGGATCTCGCCCTCAACTCTAAATCACAAATATTGTACACATTGTGCCAAGTGACTTTTTTTTCTTTCTTCTCATAAATTCCGATAAAAACAAAATTTCACATCACATAATGAACCCCATACCGGTAGGGCATAAAATTCATAAATTTTAACCAAACTATCCCGAATTTATATCAAAACTCACTGTAGTGAGTAACAGAAAGTCACTTTTGGACTCTTAGCCCTCAATAGTGTACAAAACAAAATGTTAGACACGAGTTAACACCATTAAAATCTCCCAACAGGGATAAACACGGGAGTGGAGTACAAATTTACTAATCTACCATATAAGGAGCATGAAAGGAGTTCTCACCTCGATAATTGGAATCGAATAAAAATAAGAATAGTTTTATTGTAAATTGATTCATACCTGTAACGACACTATCTGGTGTATCGGCCTCAGCCAGATCATAGCAATTATATCAACAGGTCGGGCCTCCACCTCTTAGGCGCCCTCTATCCGTCTGTCCTCCACCCCTAACTGGCTGTGCACGTGGAGTATTAACTGGAATAAAGCTTGTAGCTTGAGTGCTCTGATGAAATCCACCCCTCCCAAGTGTGGGACAATTTCTCTTGATGTGTCTAGTATCACCACACTAATAACAACCCCTCTGCGGGTTCGACTGCTCATACTGAGTCTGTGCCGGATAACTGGAATAACCATTATAGGAACCCCGTGTCGATGGTGCATTAAAAGAACTTACTGGAACACCCCGAGTATTCTGAAATTGTTTCCATGACCTCGTTGATACTGAAATGTAGAATTATTAAGGGCACGGGAATACCGCAAGTTCCAGCATCATCCCATACAAATCTCAGCTCTTAATCATATACATGTTTCGGAGAACCTTTCAATACCACCTATATACTCTCAGGCCAAAACTCATATAACACATGACCCCGCAATCTGATCGTTGATAGTGGACTCCCTTCACTTGGCGCGAAGCCATAGGACACAATCTGATGATCCACAATACTAACCTTCACCACTCGTATGACACCAGTCATAAGACACCTCAAGCCATTTATTTGGCGCATGTCATCCTCGATCTGGACGACACGTGGTAACAATGGTTGAGCAACCCTGGCTCCCTTATAACCCCTATGTAGTATCACGAACCGTTGGCGCTTAGTTGATACCGAGTGCGCAATTTCATACACGAGTGGATGCAAAAGAACATAAGATATATGCTTCAAGATGAATAAATGTTGCACGATAAGGAATGAAAGAAGTGAAAATTTTCCTACTAGCTCTGTAGCCTCTCGAAGATAAGTACAGACGCCTCCGTACCGATCCGCAAGACTCTACTAAACTTGTTCGTGACTCGTAGAACCTATGAACCTAGATTGGTGAAACTAATGCACCCCGAGGTCCAAGAATATATGTACGGCAAGCTTGGAGCCTATGATCATGTGGTTCAACTTGTGGGAGAGTGTAACAATGTGTACAAACATTGTACTTGAGTAGTAGAATATTGTGCAGTATATTCATAGTTTATTGTGTAGTATATTTCTTAGGATTCTCATTAGTGAGGAAGCTCACATTATTTCTCTGATTTTAAAAAGACTCTGGAGCACTTTGTTGTAATATAAATAGTAGGGTTTCTCGCTTTTCCTCGTCTCACAAATATAAAATATAGAATTATGTCAAACTGCTCAGTGATGCAGTTGCTTTTCCAAAACCAGGGATATCATTAGGTTCTAACATTAACTGCTGCATGTAATTTGTGATAATTTAGGAGGGAGATGATGCTGATAAGGATCCAGCAGCAAACAAGGGCCACAAATTAGCAACTGTAGCCAAATTTCTGAATGGTGCTTTGCCTAGCCAGGTACGACTGGTCTGCTTTTGAGGTTCCTTGGGTTAATCATGATCCGTATAATGGTAGTCTTGCAGTCCTAAACTTCAAGCAAATTTAAAGCATCTCCAAAATTTTGGGAGCCTACTGCTTTAATGTTTTTACATTTGTTTTTCTGATAGTATACTCTAATACATTTTTTCTTCTTCTCCTTTTGCTTTTTCCTGAAACTTTCTGTTGGAGGGTAGATTAAACTATTCAAAACTTTTGAACCTTGTAGAGAACTTTCGAAAGGATCAAGGTTGGTCTATTTTATTTTATACGTTGATAAGCAAGTCTGGTTTATTGTATGTAGTCATATTGCATTATGAGCTTTTAGAATTGTTTAGCATGCAAATTAATGTGTTCCCTGGTCTCTGTGAATACAATTAGTTCCAAGTTCCAGGTGCATTTACTGAAATTTGGAGCTCTGGTCCGAAATTCCAATTCTGTGAATTATGAATTCAGTGCAAAGATGCGACACAATTATAGATATAAAAAGGTATAAAAAAAGTGATTCAAAAATGACTCTTGCTTGATCACGAGATATGCCCACTGAAAAATTAAATGTCCTTCACAGTGATAGTTTAGCATTGACTTTCAATTAATCAACCAATCAACTAATCTCAATCCCAAACTAGTTGGTTCAGTTCTTTGAATCATTTACATCCATTCTGCTACTTAGACCTACTTCATTTTGTCTTCAAAGACAGATTAGTCGTCGTCTAAAACGAATTTCTCAAAATCTCATGCTTATCTGTCATACAAGTCCTTAATCAAGCTTAAAAGGCTGGTTGTTAGCACGGAAACATAATAAGAGAGTAAATAAGCTGAATCCCCGCCTAGTTGGTATCACTTATATGGATTCTTTTGCATCTATTCTGTTCTGTTCATAACTAAGTCTGCACTCCAATTGGTTGTAGAGTTTTTGAGATAACTTGTCTCCATGTGATTTTTGCCTCCCTTGTCAACTTTGCACTGTCAATTATTGTACTTTTGCATATTGTACGGTGTTTTATGACCTCACATTTATCTTACCATCCACATATCTTACAACATTATCTTGTGGACGTGTTTACCCACAGAGGTCCAAACATTAACTCTTTTATAATGATACTCGGTCTTGAATCCTTTTCTTTTATTAGTGACCACTTCTCGATCACCAACTAAAGGCATATCCTTTCAACACGGCCTGATATTTTTTTTTTTGCTGTCAACGTGCGTAACCAGTTTCTTTAAGCTCCTTGTGACAACAATTAGAATGCCGTAAGTCACATCCAAAGGTATATCAAGGGCTCTTCAGTTTAAGGTCTGCTATACGAGGATAGAAGAAATACACATGTTATTTAATATTCTGATGAGATTAGGATGGATTTCCTTCATATAGACAATCCATTTTAAGGTATTGTTTGTTTCTTAATTGGATGGAATATAATGGTATTGAAAAGTAAAAAGCTAGAAATCGTGGCTTAGTTCAAGCACGACGACGGAAGACCGTGCCATGCCATGGCTTCAGCTACATGCGTGTTTACATGGCTGAGACTTCTTCAAGAACTAAAATGAGGAGATGAACCGATGAAAACTGATTTGTGAAATTCCAGCTACACTACTCATTGCTACAAATACATCTTTTCATTAAAAGACATTATTTAGAGATAGATTGTCATTTTGTTAGACAAAAGACTGAGTCCGGATGCATAAGCACCAATTTTGTTGACTCAAATGACCAGCTAAAGGCTGTTCTTACTAAATCCATCTGAGGATTCTGTATTAAATAAATTATATAAGCTTGGAGCTTATGATATGTACTGGTCTATTTTATAAAAAAAGAGAGATATGTACTGCTCTAACTTAAAGGGGAGTGTTGAGATTGTTATAGGGTCACATTAGGGATTTGATTATTATCCTATTTGATTCTTTTAATTATGCCTAGAGTTAGTAGCTTACCAAGACTGTATACACTTGTAAATACCATGAATTCCCCATCCAGCTTAAGGGAATAATCAAGCAACTCATTTCCAATTTGTCCCTTTTTTTCTCTTCAACAGCGGTCAATCCAAAGTTCCCTGTTAGGGTTGTAGACTCAAAAAGAGGGTCACCGAACAGAATAGAAAAAACTAAAAAGCAAAAACGTTTTTCCTGAAAGTTGCATTAGATGTGGCATGACTCCGTTGGGGAAGAAAGGGAGTTGCATGACTCCTTTTACTCCACCCTATCCAGTGCGAGATTCAATTTTGTATTGTAAGATTCATCTAGGAAGAATTGCACTGTAAGATCCAGTTGAGAGTCAAGTTGGATCAGGGATGGAGTGAAATCTTCAGATTCTCGATTTCAATATATTTTCAAGTCTTTAGTGATAAGGCTTTAGAACTCTCTTCCTACTCTACATTGTCTCAAGTTGTGTGATGCAACTGTCTTTCTATGTGATACTCAACATTCAAGTGACACAAGAAACTTATGTTTTGAAGTGATAAGAATAACTCGTGATCAATTACTCTACTTTTCTTGGTTGCTTGTGCTTTGATCTCTATGAAATAGTTCTAGTTAAGAGGACCCATTTCTTTCATATTCCTCTTGGAGATTTGCGCTCTCTTTTGTGTTCTGTGCACGTTGGGTGTGAATAGTAGAATCAATATATCATTCAACGCAGGAAAACAGATCCAAATTACTTGCACAGTCAGTGTCTGTTGCTGTTAGTGATGTCAGCTCTTTGGTTCATCCATTGCACGTTTTAATGAAATGCAGAGGGCTATTGTGGGAGTGTATGCTCACTTTCCTCAAAACTTGACATATCTAAAATATTACGTATCAAAAATGAAAAGAAAAAGATATTGCTTGTAAGATTACTTGCATTATTGTGTTACTAGTATTTCAATAAAGTTCTTGCTGATTTAGTGCATTTCACTGTTTAAGGTGGGTCGAACTCAATCTGACAATGATAGAGTGGCATCAGTAGGTAAGCTCCTTGAAACTTATTAACCTGTAGCCTCTTGATCTTCTTCCCATACCTGATCTCCCCTTGTTTTCATTTATTCCTCTTCTTTTGATGCTGATAATGCAAGATGAATAGAGGGGAGCAAAACATTGAAAAGAAGCTGGTTAGAGTTTTCTTTTGGTTCGGGGGTTGGGGCGCGGGGATGGGGGCTTGAAGCAACAACGTGGAGAAGTAAGTTAATCTGGATATCTTAATCAATTGTTATTCATGTTGAAGCACAGCTTAAGGTTACATTAATAGAATATATTAACTGGCTTAGCACTAGCTGAAACGGTCTGTATGTGTAATCCTCTTGGCTCGCAAAGAACTTAATCTCTGAATTGGATCATTGGAATTATCTTTTTTTTTTTTTTTTTTTTTTTTGCGACCGTTTGCAATTCTCCTGGTTGAATGAATCATTATCAATTTTCTGAGAGTATTTCGAGACAGTCTATTATGTTCTTTTGGCCTATTGAAACTTTATATTAGAGTAAATTATTACCGAAGGTTTTCAACTGTTGGTACAGTTGCTATGTTGTAGCTCTTTGGCGATTGTGCTTGCATATATACTCAATATAATTAAGAAAGTCAATCATAAAACAGGCGTGGTTTCATTCCCATCATCCCCTTTCCATTCAAGAGTATCGTCTATCTTTGATATTGTTCACTTCTATATATTGGTCCAGGTCGTGTTGTTTCAAGTTTGGGGTTTCATTATATTGTCTGCTTTATTGATTGCTATTCCCGCTGAAAATGGTGTTCTTAATGAAGATCGTTCATAATTATTTTCTATCTTTCGGAAATAGTACTGAGATTCACAATCAATTTGGTGTTAGTAAAGGTATTATGCAGTGACAATACCGAGTACGGCATTTCCAAAAAAAAAAAAAAATACCGAGTAATCCACTCCCTTTGCCAGTCTTATGTCCTCTCAAGCAATCAATCATATACTTCTTATGCATATACTCCTCAACATAATGGAGTCTCCGAACGTAAAAATGGACATTGACGCTACGCATACTTTACTTATACACCATCATATTCCTATTCTTTTGGGGCAGAATGCCATTCTTACTGCTTGTTATCTAATTAATAGAATGCTCTTTGCTGTATTAGATCCTCAAAGTCCATATTCCATTCTGTTTCCTGTTCAAAATCCACATCATCTACCACTGAGATGTTTGGATGTACTTACTTTGTTGATGATCACAGTCCTAGAAAAGACAAACTTCAGCCTGAGAGTTGATTAAGCGTGTCTTTCTAGAATACTCTTGTCTTCAGAAAGGTTTCAAATGCTATGATCAAACGATAAAGAGATTATATTAGTAGATATAACCTTAGTTAATATGTCTCCCTGCTTTTCACCAATCAGTGCGAACAAAAATCTAATCCTCAGGGTTTACCAGTTCCTTTGCTTCCTATACCTCAAGTCAATCTTTTTCTTCTTTGAGTCTAACTTCCGATGTACTCGTCCTCCTGTTAACACCAATGATGACTCTTCTCATGACACAGATACACACACAATTTGAGTTATAATCTCCCTGTCATATTATACATTTGTGTATACCTTATCTATTGTTCTTATACTAAAAACTATTAGCAAAGCATTGGAATGTCAAAGGTGGAGAGATGTCATGATAGAGACTGCTTTTTACATTAATAACACTTGGAATTGGTTTAGTTACCGAATGGTAAGTTTATGTTGGGTGTCGCTGCGTAAAGCGAGTCCTGCTAGCAAAATTGATTGGAAGAAGGCTCGCCTTGTTGCGAACAGGTGCACTTAGATTTATGGTATTACAGTCACACATTCTCTTTAGTTGCCAAAATTGCGTCTGTCCGACTACTTATCTCCTTAGCAACAATCTTTTGTTGGACGCTTCATCAGCCGGATATTGAGAATGCATGCGCTGAGAGTTAGCCTATGAGGTATATATGGAGCAACCACCAAGGTTTGTTGCTCAGAGAGAGTTGGGTTCGATATATCATCTAATCCCATCACTTTAGGTCTACAACAATTTCCAAGATCATTCCATTTTCGAGTTAGCACAATTTAAGATAGGCATTGTTATCTCATTAAAAAAGTACACTTTGGACAGGGGGGGCCATGGGAAGATTCTGATATCAAGGACTGGTCGGCAAAGTGAATTATCCCACCATCATACAATCAAATAATTCATTTGTAGTGTGGCATATTAGTTCCTCAAAAATTATATCGTAGTGGTCATTGAGCCGTAGTAGTCCACATCCTTAGATACATGAGAAGAGCTCCAGGACAAATAGTGTTATACGAAGAGAAGCTTCGCTCAGACATTGTTGGATATTGATGCTGATTGGGCAGTGAGATAGACGTTCTACTTCTGGATATTGTGTTATGATGGGAAGGAACCTAAGCTCTTGGAAAAAGCAAAAGCGAGATGTTGTAGAACTAAAATATCGAGTTATGGCCTTTGCAACTTGTGAGCTTATTTAGTTGAAACAACTTCTCCAAGAGTTAAGGCGTGTTAAAATCAAATAGATGAAAATGATATGCGACATTGAAGCTACCCTTCACATTCCCTCAAATTCAATCTTTCATGAAATGACAAAGCATAAAGAGGTGGATTTTCATTTCTTAAGTAGAAGATTAAGTCTTTTTTTTGAGATGATAACAGTTTTATATATTCAAAAGGCACAAAGGCTGTGCTGGCCATAATTACAGGAGGTTGTACCAAAATATACATCTAAAATTTCTATCCTA
Source organism: Nicotiana tabacum (assembly GCF_000715075.1). Classification (NCBI taxonomy): domain Eukaryota; kingdom Viridiplantae; phylum Streptophyta; class Magnoliopsida; order Solanales; family Solanaceae; genus Nicotiana; species Nicotiana tabacum. Next base: position 22,602,256 of record NC_134094.1, on the reverse strand, counting down.
TTACAAGGATCCTAGGACATCTATTATACCTTCTGGATCCTCTGGATAATCCTGCTTACACCAAAAATAAAACAACAACAAAGAGTCCATTTTTATCTTCTGAATTGAGCTGCCCTTGTCTTCAAAACACCTTGAGTTCTTTTCTTTCCAAATAGACCACCATATGCAAGCAGGAATTAAATCCCATCTATTCTTCCGAGCTAAGGGACTACTCCCTTTATTCCAGCATGACAACATTTCCTTTGTGTTGTTTGGCATGACCCAGTGTACCCCTGCTAGTGCTAGAAATATATTCCAAACTTGTACTGTCACTGAACAATGTAAGTAAAGGTGATTAATAGTTTCTGCCTCCCTTCCACATAGGTGACATCTGGAACAGAGTGGTAGACCCCTTTTCATCAGATTATCCTCTGTTAAACAGGCCTTTCTAGCTACCAACCAAACAAAACATGCCACTTTATAAGGAATCTTTACTTTCCAAATATGCTTCTTGGCCAAAACTCAGTTATAACGTTAGTTTGATTGAGCGTTTGGTAGGAAGTTTTAACAGAGAAACTACCTGACTTGTGTCCCAGCCACCAAACCTTGTCATCATTCTGAGTGACACCTGTGAATTGGTTGATTGTGTTGTAGAAGTCTGCAATTCTAATGATTTCCCAATCATTCAATAATGAAAATGTCTGGGTACATTGTCTTGTGAAGATTAAGTCTTGATGCGTTGATACTGATAAAGAAATGGACCTTGGGCTAACTCAACTCTAGAAGCTAGCTCATGAGGTGAGGATTACCCAAGACGATATAAAGATACCATCCCACCCCTAAAGCACTGTTGTGGGACTCAACAACCCTCTCCCCGCGCACACCCAAAATTGGACACCTGGAGCGTTGACATTATAAGATGGGGGCCAAAAATCGGATAAACAATAAATTGAGATGAGCCTGACTCTAACTCTGATACCATGATAAACAAGTGGACCTTGGGCCTTACTCAAACACAAAAGCTAGCAAATGAGGTGATTAACCAAGACCATATAAAGAGACCATCCCATCCCTAAAGCACCGATGTGGGACTCAACAGGTAGCAACTTCGTCGGATCAAACGGCCGCAAATGCTCTTATCAAATCTCTCCGAGGATTTCTGTTTGGACACTTTTGCAACAAGCTTGAAGCCTATTTATATTGATTTTGTTAAATATGGCAAGAATATGTACTATGTAAATATAGAAATATTCCCATATCCCATTCCCCGTAATTAAGTAATTAGGAGATTTTGTAGGAATCTAATTATTCTCTTTTATTTCTTTCCTTATTTGTAATCCTTGTAAAGGTCATTTTACCCCGAATAGCCTGAGGGAATAATCAATCATCATATTCCCCATCTCTTCTTCTTTCTCAGTTAATACTGTAATCAGCCAGAGTAGATTGTGATTCTTTAGAATCTATAACTTCCAAATTGTAAACCACATAAATAGTACATAAAATTCCAACCAAGGTTGAGGGAATAGTCTAGCTTTTGAGTTGAATTTTCTCTCATTCCTCTTATTTTGACCTTGCATCTAATCGAAGATAAAGAGAAGTAGGATCTCTCCTGAGACACTCTGAGGATACACAACTATTTTTGTTGTCCAGACAAAATCAAATTCTCTCACATTCAATGTCATGGGATGAACCATGTCCAACTTTAGTTGTATTGTATTGGATAAAGTGCAAGATATGGTGTACCTTTAGAATTATTTATGCTATATAGGCAACTGCTGTTTGATGGTCCAAATGATTTTCTAGATTCTTTTTTTTTGGTAAATAAGACTTTTATTACCAAGTAGAGAAATGTACAGATCAGTTGCCTAAGAAGGGGGAAAAAAAACAAGCAAAACTGGCAGTCTGGTTAGTTGGACACAAGTCCCAATTCCCAGCAAAGCTACTGATCCTCTATCATCATATACTTCTACTGCTAAGGATAAAAATCTAAAGTATTTTATTTTTTTCCAAGTTTGCTCTTCCCGCAGCCTCTACAGAACATATCTTGTACCAGGCTTCTAAGTATGACGTCCAGAGATCTCTGCTTGTGCTGGAAGATACGCAAATTTCTCTCTTGCCAAATATAGTAGACACAACCAGTCAATGACATTCTAAAGATATCAGCCGATGGGTTGTTACTTCTCAACTCCCTGCTTGCCCAGTCTATTTCATCCTGCCATATCATCACAGCTCTATGTATGCCTTGCCATTGTAGTAATCTGTACCATAGCTCCTTTGAGAATTCACATTCAAAGAACAGATGATCAAGACATTCTTGTTCTTTGGAGCAGAGTATACAAGTTTGGTCCACAATGATTCCCCATTTTGTCAATCTATCCTTTGTGCTTAGTCTTCTCTGTATTGCCAGGTTCAAAATAAACAACCATCTAGGAGTAGAAGGGTTGTTACACATGAGCTTTTTTCAGAGTACTTTTACAAACTCACCTCTCATCTTCTGGTACATCTTTTTGGTAGAGAAGGTCTTCAGTTGAGACATATCAGTCATTCTCATTCCAGTTCCCTCTAAGTACTTTTTAGCTTTAAGAATCTTAGTCAGAATCCAAGAAGCTTGTTGTGGCTCCACTTCCCATAGTTGCCTCCCCTTCCCATAGTAAATGTGAACCCACCTCACCCATAACTTGTCTTTTTTTGTATGTAGATTCCATAAAAGCTTGCAGACTGCAGCTTTATTCCATGTCTCAATGTGTAATACATTGAAACCACCGGCTGTTCTAGGCCAACATACTCTGTCCCAGGCTAATGGGGCTTTCCTTTTCATCTCCACACCACCACCCCATAAGAAGTTCCTACAAGTTGCCTCAATCAAATGTGTTATTTTCTTAGGGAGTACAAATATTTGAGACCAGTAGACTTGGATGGAGAATAAGACAGTTTTGATTTGCTGCAACCTCCCCGAGTAAGAAAGAAACTTGGAGGTCCAGGATGCTATTTTCCCCAGCATCTTGTTCACGAGGGGATAGTATTGCATCACAGGAAGTCTTTTAGAGTTTAAAGGCACCCCATGGTACCTGATAAGTAGTTCCCCCTTTGTAAACCCCAAAATATTCAAAATCTCGCCTTGTACCACATTGTCAACGCCCCCAAAGAAAATAGTGCTCTTGTCAACATTAGCCACTAGTCCAGAACAATTGGAGAAGTTTGAGAAGCAATTTAAGAGCAGTTGAATAGATATCAAGTCTCCTCTACAAAACAACAAAAGATCATCTGCAAAATCTAATTGAATTATTTGCAATTTGCTTGATTCTTTTTCATAGAAAATGAAAATAGAGACAAGTGGGCGCTTTTTCACCACTTTCTTTGTAATAGTAACATGTGAAATTGCTACAAAATGCATTTTAGGTACCTCAACCACAAGGACGTGGGGGGTTTCCTCCCTATTTGGAAGCCGAGGATCATCAGTAGGGAATTCATCTAAGAGACATGCTGCTGAAGTAGTGCATGATATTGACCAGGCACCTCCTGTTATACAATTGAAAAATGTAAGTGCATACTAATCAAGTACATATCATAAAAGAGAGAAACGACAGACATGGTGATGAAATATCTGATCTTTGTGATTCCCCATCTTACTCTCTTTTTAGCCACCATCAATCTTGAGGCCTGGAGAAACTGAAACAGAGTACCAAGTGGAGATTATAGTGACGAAAATACTCGTAACATCTTACTATGATATTGTGAGGAGGAATATACAGGATTTGGTTCCAAAAGCTATTATGCATTATCTGGTAACTTTTCCCCCTCTGTTTTAATGCTTTGGTCATATATTATGTAGCCAATATTAAGTATATCTGTGCATGTTTTTAGTTGCGCTGTGTGTATAGCACTCTGCAAGCATCTGCCCTTTTGTTATCACTCACTGCTGATTTTCTCCAGGTCAATCATGCTAAGAGGCATCTTCTTGGCACGTTCATAGAGAAATTGTACCGGTATGCTCATTGGGACAATTGTTTCTCTTTCATGTTATTTGATTTTGGGATCTTATAAATCCCACAAAGATGGATTTGACATCCTTGTTAGACTTGTAACCTGTATGCTGAAGAATCTGAAAACATTGTCTTACCTGAATTAGGAGTACCTCCTCATAAGCAGACAACTCATTCTCAGCTTGTGCTTGTTTCTAATCCGATGGGTAGAGTTCCTATCACCTGAGTCGATTCTGCTTCTGGTTGTTGTCTTAGGTTTCCGGCTTATTTTTTTGTTTGATTAATCAGTTCGAACAATCTTTCTTTATCGGCGCTTCTTGTTAAGATTTTTGCATTTTTAGATTCCGACTATCATGATATTTGTATCTTTTAGAAAGAATACTTGGTAGAACTGCAACATAATACGGAGAGCCGAACCAGTAATTTCATGAGCTGGGATTGCCAAACCTGGCTCGACCTTCACAAACGTTGTCTTGTTTGTATGTGGAGCTGTAGATCAACTCATTGTTATGACTTGTCCCTCTCCTTTTTTTTTTTTGGCTGTGGCGTTTCTCTTAAGTGAATTATGGAGGGAAGTCTGTAAGCCATGGATCATGTAGAATTACCTTGTTTATGTGCTTACTTCGAGTTATGACCACTTCTGATCATTTCTCTGCCTCTCCTTGAGTCACCCACAGAGAGAACCTTTTTGAAGATTTGGTGCAAGAGCAGGACGAAGTTGTCACTAAGAGGAGGAGGACTGTAGAGATGTGTCATGCTCTGCAACAAGCTGTCGAGGTTAGTTATTTTGATAGTTACAAGACTAATCTTGCTACTGTTTTAACTAGAAATCAGGGATCTTTGGGACCATAGGAATTGCAACAGTGACTTGTTTTCCTTGAGAAAAATGTACAAGCAGTGTGTTAAGATTGTTTTTTACGTGGTTTGTGTATATGTATGGTGCCAAGAAAATGCAGATTTTGGCGCAGGCCTACTGAGACCATGTTCCCAAGATCCTATTTCCATTTTGATTTCAGAATTCTACTCATGATATCAGTATTATATTAAATATGTTCTGCCTGAACCTTCCTCTTATGTCTTGTTTCCAAGTATATTTGCTAAAGTACAAATAGAATCGTAAATCTGAAACTTTCATTTGCTTGTTTTTTTTGTTTAGACACTCGATGAGTTTGTAGCTGATATTTCTACACAAAGGTCAAGTGATAGTATGGATGCATTGCCAAAATCTTCTTACCTTTCGTCAGACTTTTACTCGAATTCAAGATCTTAACATCTAGGTAATCTGAATCTTGTATAATACTCCATGAGTTAATGTGTCATTGCCTCCATCTGTATCCACTGCTTGTTCATTCGAGGACTTCAGTACGAAGCGAGAGTCCACATTTTTACTGACATGTCACCTGATGGAACTATTGAAGCATCTATTAGATAGATAAACTTGTATAGTAGTATGTGTTGTGAGTTACTTGTATAGTAGTATCTGTTTTGGAGATACTGTCCAGTTTTGCTCTAAAGATTACAATTACAGTGTTTTCTTCTGATTTCTGCTCTCCGCTAGGTAGGTGGGCTATATACTTATATATGTAGCTTCCAAAGTTTACTGTTTCTTCCCTTCAGGTTATGCTTACTAGTCCAATGTTTACTGTTTCTTCCCAAGTTTTTGCCTCACCATAACTTTTAATAGGATGCTGTTTGTTGAAGTTCTATTTGAGAGATGTTAATGTTCATCTTATGGGTTTAGACTCTTAGGTCATTGAATGATATGTAATCCATTTATCAGAAATTAATCCTCAGTATGTTTCGTTGGTGTCCCCAAATTTTACTGATTACAAGAATTAGTACTCTCTCCGGTCTCAAATTATCTATTTTCTAAAAATAGTTGTCTCAAATTATTTGTCATTTAGAAGTTCAAGGTAAATTTTTTTTTTTTTTTCCATTTACTCTTAATAGTAATTATTCTTGAAGATGGAGATGGTAGCATATAAATAGAGTAAATATGTAAATGAAAAGTTTATATTAAGACATAAATAAAAATAAAATAATCTAAAACCCTTATAATTAATATTTTCTTAAGGGTGTGAAAAGTGAAGCACGACAAATAATTTGAGATACAGATTAATGGATCACTCCAGACCTAAATTATCTGTCCTACTTTTTATTCTGTGATGTCCTAAAATTTTGTTAACTTTTTCTAGATGAAAGCTCTTTAACCTAACTTTTTAATTTTATTTTTATTTGTCAAAATAATATTTTGGGACCTATTTTTATTTTAAAAAGTTTTATTCTTTGAAAGATTACGTTTTTCTCTATATTTTAGATCCATTTTTATGTAAATATGAACCATCTTATCTTAACTGTCCAAATGGAGATGCAGTTCTGTGATAGCTGGAAAAGATTTCCATATATATTCAACTTTATTCTCTTATACATTTACTATTTTAATTTTGGTTGAAGAGAGAATTACTAATGTGATAATCAGACTGTGATTGCCATATCAAAATCAAATCATCACATTGGCGTAACTAAAATTCCAAAAATAGCTGTGACAAGAGCCTCACCTGATTTCTAAATTGAGGTGTAGATATAGTGGCGTTTGTTATAAAAGTTTTTAGAAATTCAGTAATTTTTGGCCGGGTTTCTTTTTTAAATGTTTTTTTTTTTTTTTTTTTTTTTTTTTTGCAAAAATAACTGAAATACACTTATTGAAAAGACTTCAAAATTGAGTTCGCAAATTCAACTTGACACTTCAAAACAAATGCTAACTTATATCTTCACAGCTATAATTGCAAGAGAAGAAAAGGTCAAGCTAAAATTGCTAGACAAACAAGCTATAATTTAAGCAAAATTTGCACAAGCAAAAGCAAATATTTACTCCGAAGTGTAGAGATGATAATACTTCTACGGAAAAATGAGTTTGAAGTTAAGTTACTTTTCAAATTACTTCAGTAAAAAGTTAATCTACTAGATTTGAATATCTTGTTGGATGATGTGCATGATACTTATTAATCAAGTGATTATTTAACAGGCCGAGATTAAGAAACCCATCTTTCAATTGAAATAAAATTTTATATCTGACACTCGACTAAAATTTTTGATGCGCTTTTTCTCTTCTATTTTAGTTTTAATTTGTAATACGATGAAAAATTAAAGTGCACACTGTAATTTTTGGGTGTATGCTTTTTGTTTATATTCCCGTGCATTTTAAGAGAAACAAATTCAGAAAGAATCCTTTTTCTAAGTCCAAAAGATTTCTGAAAGATCTAATCCAATAGAGATTTCACAGTAAGCATAAAAATGTAGTTACAGCTGTTTACCATAAAAAACGGATAGCAAATAGATTTATATGCGATTTTAAGGATATGTGAATTAATTCAATACAAATACAAATGATAAATGACGTTAGATTAAATAGATAAATGACGTAATAAATTTTCAAACCGATTAAGGGGGGCGATCCCGGACACATTAACAGCTTAATGAAATACCTGCCTTCGATCCCGGGCTCACAATTAGGGGTGTCAATGGTTTGATTCGGCCGGTTTATTTTATAAAATTTGTACCATATCAATTTTTCGGTTATTCTATTATGTATAACCAAAATTAAACTTTTTGAAACTGTCTCAGTCATGTCGGTGTCTCTTCGGTATTGTTACGGTTCGGTTAATTTTCGGTATTATTTTAAATATTATGTAAAATTCACTAGAAGAAGTAGAATGCAAAAACATATGTTCTTTTATAGGACTTACCAAAACTTTCTAGATATTTTTACTGTTTAAAGGGTGTTGGATTAAAAAAAATAAAGAATGGCTAGAGTATAGATCTATCAACTATTCTACAACAATGTAAAAGAAACCAAGCAAAGGAAAAAAAAATATAAATCACACGAGTGGAAAGATATTAACCAAGTTGGGACTCAAGAATAAAGTCTATAGAAGATTAAATATTCAAAAAGATAAATCTAAATTATATGAAAGGAAACATATTCAATACATTGTAATTTGCTACTCATAATCGCTAGAATACTTTGTGTCTTGCTAATAAAGATATTTGAAATAACTTAGTTTAAGTAGAAATAACATAATAGGTTTTAGGAATTAGTAATTTGAGTTTAATTATTTGTTGCCTTGAAGCAGTTTTCATAATTCCAAGGCCCAAAGAAAAATTTAATGCATTATTATTATTTTTAAACTTACTATATAAATATATTTTTCACACGTAAAATTTAGTCGGTACGCGGTTCAGTATTTTTTCGGTTTATTTTCATAAAATAAAAAACCTACCCTAATTATCAGATTTTTTAAAAGAAACCTATAAATCGATTCAGTGCGGTACGGTTCGGTCGATTTAGTCAGTTTTCGAATATCCATTGACATCCCTACTCACAATAATGAAGAACTAATGAACAAAAGAAAGAACTTTGAATAGAGAAAATAAGAGTATATTGCCTTAAAATGCGTGTTACAATGTGTTTATGAATAGTAAGCTTTCCCCTTTATATAGTAGGAGAATTTTACCCTAAGTACAATTCTAAAAAAGGTAAAAATCTTCCGTTTCGACGATCACTGATTTTCTGTTGATATAAGCCGAGATTCACGCCGTGATATCTGGTTGGGTACGAATATCACGACCCTTTGTTAGTCGTGTGCAGCTGCTCGGTGATGCTCTCTAAAGTCTCAACCCTTAAATCAGACCTCGAGTGTATGGCCCTGATATCCTCGAGGGCAGGTGTTTGCCCGAGCCCTGATACGAGCGGTTCTTCATTCTGACTCCGATACGTTAAAGTCATCTTCCCGCTCCGCTTGGCTCACCGGGAGGTCGAGTCATGCAACGAGCTCGGCCCTTACCCGTATACAGATAGTCCTCTCGTTTCTCAGAGAGTAGGCTAGCCGAAACGATGGGAAACGATATATGACTCTAGTTCCTTCCTTCGTAAGTCACAACGGGGAAAAGAAACGTCCCATCAATCGCGTCGTTCTGACTTCGGACACGTGTCACTCACTGGCAGGTTGCCTCCGAATGCAAAACATCGACTATTTTCCAATAAAAACCTCCTTCCTTTGTACTTTTTTTACTTTCCGATCAAGCCGCAATCTTCGAGCCATCAACCATCATCAAAACCTTCTTCAAATCTTCATTTATTTTCTTCAATATTCATAGCAATCTCCAAATTTCTACCCAATTTTTTTTCAAATCTTCATACCCCGTTTCTCCAAAACTTAGTGTTTATTTCCCAAAATTTCAAACACTCCCCCAGATGACAATGGCAAAAATATCGAAAACTGTTCCTCAACAAGTTGCCTCTTCATCTTCTCAACCGGTCGCTGGTACTGAAGCGGTTAACCCTGAGGTGGTTGCCCTCGAAATGGCTCCCCCCGTTGCAGATGCTAACGAACCGACCATCGAGCCTCCCTTTTCAACGTTTATCCCCGGGGCTGATCAATTGAAGACGACTTCAAGGTTGAGAAGCCTTATCGCAAACAGACCGGGGGGAAGGGGTCTAGAGATAGATATGTTCGGTGACCGAGGATTTTCTTCCCACGGTTCGCAAGGAATGCGATTGGGAAGGCAAGGATGTAGTAGTCCCCGGACCCGAGGATGCCGTTACTACCCATGGGAATGGGTACTAAGTGTTTACACTTATCCCTTCACATCGGACCCGGTAGACCCGATCGTCCTAGAATTTTGCAAGAGGTACGAAGTGTGCCTCGGGCAGATCCATCCATCACTGTGGAGGATCGTGACCCTCCTTTGTTACTTCGTGAACAAGATCGAATCTCGTCGTTTCATGATCGACCACCTGCTCAGATTATACAGTCCGCAGATGTTCCGAGGGGGACTGATCAAGCTTACGCGTCGGGCCAACAAGGGCTCCTTCTCCAGTACCGGGGCTGGGATGCTTTGTCCGGGTGAAGACCGAGGATTTGATCCACCCAGAATACATTCCATTCCCTGAGGAATGGAATGTGTCACGTAAGCTCAAGTCCTTCATCAAAATTTCTTCTTTTTTTATTTCGATATTCTCATTTATGTTTGTGGCTGTGCAGCTGTTGCCAGGGTTCCGAATGTGGTCCCCCAGTTAAAGGAATGGATCGAGGGCATATGTACTCAGATGTCCTACTTCAAGCGCACATGGCGCGGACTCTGAAAGGGCCGATGGGAAGCCTGTTCTTATGGTAAGATCTCTTTCTGGATAGACAACATTACGTCTCTGTTTTATATTATACTAACCCCTCTTCTTTATCATTGTAGGTTTGCCTAAGACCACCAAACTTAGGCCTTCGGAAGGGAACAAAGATGTGCCCTCGCCTGTTGATCCCTTCGTTGTTGCCACGGAGGGAAAGAAGAAGAGAAAAAAAAACTCTCGGGCTCCCCGAGCTCCGAGGCGAAGAAACCGAAGAAGCGGGTGCTTCGCAAGCCTAGAAGGGGCTCCAGTTCCCGTGTGCCTGCCTCTGATTCCCTCCTTCAACTTAGGGATGAGCCGGAGGAAGAATCTGTCTTCGTAACTCATGGGACGACCACCTATCCCGGGGATTGGGAGGCATCCGAGGGGGAGACTCGCAAGACCGACCCCCCTCCAACTCAGAAAGCCGACGCGAATCCCCGAGGTGAAACTTCCCAAGATGTCGGTTCTCCACCAAAGTGCCCAACGTAATTGAGATCTAGGGGACGCCCTCTTACACCGAGTCTTTGCTCGAGGAAGCCCAAGGAAGGAAGGAGAAATCTAACGAAGGGGCTCATGGCGTGGACGATCCCCTTCGTTCCTTTTTTGATGGTGTGAACTCGTCTATCTTGGAAGACTTTTCGGGGATGGGCGATCTGGAAGTGCCGAGAAAGGATCCGTCTTCAGAAGTTGGAGGGCTAAACTCGAGCCCAAAGTTAGTCAACCAGTTCCCCACCCCGAGTGCGTACCCCGATCATAAGAGGTCGATAATCATCACTGTCCCGGAGGATGCCCGAGTTCTTTCTGGTCCCTAGGGAATAGCGAGCCACCTTCGATGCCTGGTGACCGAACAAGACTAAGCGAAAATGAATGAGGTGGACGTGTCGTACCTATTCAACGAGGCGTAATAGGAACTGAATCGGGTAAGGCATCATTACGCTCTTTCTACCTTTGACTTAGTCCTTGATATTTCTCATGTCTTCTTTCTTTTAACCTTTTGCATGCCTCGATACTCCATCACGAAAGTTTTTTTTGGTACCGGATTGAGATTAACCAGCTCGAGGCTGAGGTCAAGGAGCTTACCGATAAAAGAGACATGTATAAGTTTCTCAGCGAGCAACACGAAGGGGTCGTTAAGAACCTCCAGGCCGAGCTGGATGCGACTCAGAAGGAGTATGCCGACTTTATGGAAAAGGTAAAAGTTTTCGAAGTTAACCATGAAGACTTAGTCATGGTGACTAACGACCAAACCCCGCAGGTTCAGCAGAAGATTGGCAGGATCGACCAACTCCGAGCTGAAATAAATGAGGTCCAAGCCATGACCGATGGTTAGAAGAGCAAAATGGACTGTGAGGCAGCTATCCCGGAGGGAGATCCTCGAGGAGATCCATGCCCGAGGCTTCGACATGTTGGCCAAGATTGAGGAGGCGAAGAGACTTAGGGTCGAGGCTAAGAAGCTAGCTGAACCCGATGATGAAGAAGGCTCAGAGGGCTTAGAAGATCCCGAAGATGAAGAAGGCCCCGACGACTCTGGTGGCGGGTCGGGTCGTGGTGAAGATCATGCGTAGATGCCTTAGGATTTTTTGTCTTTACTTTTGTACCTTGTATATTTATTTTGTTGAGGCCGTTTTCATTGGCTTTTGTAAAGACATTCCAGAATGTATATAAAGTTTTTTCCCTTTTGGTAATTTTCAAGTCTATTATATTTAGCATCATTTTTATAATTGCAAAGATTTCAAATGCCTTAGCACGGAATCAAACGTAGTAATAAGTCATTTTTCGGGGGACCGAATAAGACTTGTCCCCGATGCAAGTTTCACTTGAAACTTATGGGGGCTCGGATTGACCTGAAGCTTTCCCCAAGATGATTGTTTAAATGTTTTTAGACTATATCCTTGCCGAGGGTAACCTTTGAAAAGGTTTGGAATTTTGTTGAAGGCCTTATGTTTTGATTACAGGCTTCGGACGTCTCTGAACCATTTTTAGGGTGGCTGTAGCCTTTTAGGTTTTGGCATTGCCTAATAGGTTTTGTGCCTCCAGGTTTCGATAACCCAAGTCGCCCAAACTTATCAAGGACGACAGTCCTCGAGTGGGGGTAGCCCTTTGGGCTCGGATAGGGGTGTCCCTTGGGCCCGATAGTTCCCGGGTAGGAATAGTCGTTAGGCTTGATACTTTTAAGAAGCAACAAATATTTGTTAGCAAGGTAGAAACTTTCTTTCATTTCTATGTGTAATGTACAAGATTGTATAAAAGCTCATATTATGGTCGGGGTGACCTATGCGGGCACAGTTTATTTGACTGTTTGGCCCTTACAATGAATCCTAACCACCGGGCCTACACTGTTCGAGCACAGAGCTTCCTTCATTGCTAAAATTCATGACTCAAGGGTGATGGCCCCCAGTATTTGAGGTCGATCTTCGAGTGGACTCGGATACTGTTGATGCGACCATTGGCTCCGATTTGAAACTGGTCTTCGACTCTAAGTTAGCACAGTTTATTGTTGCCTCATTAAAAAGCTTGCCGGAAAACCCATTTGGGACAAAACTGATTCAAGGAAAAAAAAAGTGCAATGCGTGCTTTCAGACCTAATCAACTACATTCTCCTTTGGCTGTTGCTCGTAGGTGTTAGCCAAAATAAAATAAATAAAAGAAAACGAATGATGGCGTACCTCAGTAGTAATATCGTTTTAAGTAGGTAAAATTCCAGTTGTTTGGTAGCTGTGTGTCGTTTCCCGCTTCGAGTTTGTACGAACCTTTACCGGTAATCCCAATGACTCAATACGTACCTTCCCAGTTCGGTCCTAGCTTTCTTTCATTCGGGTTTCGGGTGTTCAGTGTTACTCTTCTTAATACCAAGTCCCTGATATGCCCACAAGACTTCGAGTAGGATTTCCTTCCAATTTCCTTTGGCATCGGTCAACCATTTCTTAAGGTTTTGAAGGATTGTTTTGTTCGTCGACTCTGCCTGCCCGTTCCCACTAGGGTGATAGGGTGTTGACAAGATCTTCTTGATCTTATGGTCCTCAAAAAATTTTCTAACCTTATGCCGATGAACTGTTTTCCGTTATCACATACTATCTCGGACGGTATACCAAACCGGCATATTATGTGGTCCCAAATGAAGTCGATGACTTCTTTTTCCAGAAACTTCTCGAACACTAGAGATTCAACCCATTTAGAGAAATAGTCAGTCATAAATAGTATAAATTGAGACTTACCGGGTGCCCATGGTAGGGGACTGCCGATATCCATTCCCCATTTCATGAACGGCCAGGGAAATAATACCAAGTGTAGTAACTCCCCGGGTTGGTGGATCATCAGTGCATGCCTATGACAGTCATCGCATTTTTGCACTAACTCCTTCGCATCTTTCTCCATGCCGACCCGGTAATAGCCGGCTCTGATTATCTTACAAACCAACGATTCTGCCCCCGAATGGTTTCCGCAGGTGCCTTCGTGAACTTCCCTCAAAATGTATTCGGTGTCTCTCGGTCCCAAGCATATGGCGAGTGGGCCATCAAAAGTTCTTCTGAACAGAGTATTATCTTCAGACAGGCTAAACCTGGCCGGCTTCGGGCGGAAAGATCTTGATTCTTTGAGATCCAATGGCCGCTTCCCGGTCTTCAGGTAGTCTATATACTTGTTTCTCCAATTTCAAGTTAAACTTGTCGAGTTTATCTCAGCATGGCCTTCTTCTACTACCGATTTCATGAGTTGTATGACCGTCTCCGAACTGAATTCATCATCATCAACCGATGACCCCAAGTTAGCCAGAGCATCGGCTTCGCTATTTTGATCCCGGGGCACGTGTTGTACTGTCCATTCCTTGAATTGATGTAGCATTACCTGTAGTTTATCCAAGTATCTTCGTATTCGTTCCTCTTTTACTTCGAATGTCCCATTCACTTGATTTACCACAAGGAGGGAATCACATTTATCTTCGATCACTTTGGCCCCCTGGCTTTTATCCAATTGGAGACCTGCAATCATGGCCTCATACTCGGCCTCATTGTTAGTTAATTTCATAGTACTAATAGATTGTCTAACTACGTTACCCATGGGTGGATTCAACACGATGCCAAGTTCGGACCCTTTTACGTTCGAGGCACCATCCGTAAAGAGGGTCCAAATCCCCGAGGGAGTCCCTGAGTTGGCCGATATTCGATATCGTACCCGCTAATTTCCACGACCCATTTGGCCAATCGTCCCGAGATCTCGGGTTTGTGCATTATGTTTCTCAATGGGTAAGTAGTTACGACACATATGTTATGGCATTGCAAATATGGCTTTAACTTCCCGGAGGCGCTTAGTAATGCGAGCGCCAATTTCTCCAGGTGAGGATACCTCATTTCGGCCTTGCCTAGAGTCCTGCTAACATAATAGATAGGAAATTGCGTACCTTCCTCTTCCCGGACTAGGACTCCGCTTACCGCTATCTCAGATACCACTAAGTACAGGTACAACTGCTCGTTTACCTTCAGAGTCTGAAGCAAATGTGGACTCGAAAGGTACCGCTTGATTTCTTCCAAAGCTTGTTGGAACTCCGGGGTCCACGAAAAGTTACTCTTCTTCTTCAGCAATGAGAATAACTGATGGCTCTTATCGGAGGACCTTGATATGAACCGACTCAGGGCGGCTATACGCGCGGTTAACCTTTGAACGGCCTTGACATTGTCCACCTCGGTGATGTCTTTTATAGCTTTGATCTTGTCGGAATTTATCTCGATACTCCGGTTGGACACTATGAATCCAAGGAACTTCCCGGACCCGACCTCGAATGCGCATTTCTCCGGATTCAGCTTCATATTATATTTCTTCAGTATGTTGAATTTTTCATGCAAATGTTCCAAATGGTCCGTGAGCTTCACATTGTCTACCTCGGTGATGTCCTCTACTCGCAGGGATTTAACTAACATGTTGTCAATGTAAACCTCCATTGATTTTTCTATTTGTTCTTCGAACATCCAGTTTACTAGGCGTTGGTAAGTGGAACCGATGTTCTTTAGTCCCAACATTACGTTATAATAATAGATGTCGTATTTAGTGATGAAAGAAGTTTTTTCCTGATCGCTTGAGTCCATCCGGATTTGGTTGTACCTGGAATAGGCGTCGAGAAAGCTGAGTATCTCATGGTCGGCCATCGCATCGATCATGCGATCGATCTTAGGCAAAGGAAAAGAGTCCTTAGGGCATGCCTTGTTCAAGTCTTTTGTAGTCTACACACATTCTTAATTTATTTCCCTTTTTAGGCACTACTACTACGTTTTCTAACCAATTCGGGTATTTAACTTCCCGAATGAAACCTATTTTCAAGAGTTTGGATACCTCGTCTTTGATGAATGCGTGCTTGACTTCAGACTGAGGCCTCATCTTCTGTGTAACCGAGTGGAACTTTGGGTCCAAGCTCAGCTTGTGAGTGTTTATTTCTAGCGGGGTCCCTGTCATATCAAGGTGGGACAAATCAAAACAATCTATGTTAGCTATAAGGAATTCAATGAGTTTCTTCCTAAGCTCGGGAGTTAGCCTCGTGCCCAGGTATACCTTCCGATCAGGCAAGTGCTCGATCAATCTGACTTGCTCCAGCTTCTCAACCGTTGATTTGGTGGCATCGGAATCGTCAGGGGCTATGAACGACCTAGGGACTCCGTAATCATCATCCTCTCATGTCTCCTGCTTTTCTGGTTCGGTCGGGCCCGGTGTTGGTGATTGCTATTTGCTTTTTTCCTTGGTAACCGAACTTCGAGAGTGCAGATATCTGGCTCACCTCATCGACCGCGAATATTTCTTTTGTGGTCGGCTGTTCTCCGTAAATAGTCTTGATCCCTCCCGGTGTGGGGAATTTCAACGCCTGATGTAGTGTCGATGGTATTGCCTTCATGTCGTAAATCTATGGCCTTCCGAATAGAGCATTGTATCTCATATCTTCTTCGATCACATAGAACTTTATTTCCTAAATAGTTCCGATGGTGTTCATTGACAGGGTTATCTGCCCTTTAGTAGTCTCACATGCTATGTTAAATCTGTTTAAAACTCGGACTGTAGGCACCATTTGGTCTTGTAGACCCAGTTGTTCCACGACCCTCGATCTGATGATATTGGCCGAGCTACCTGGATCAATTAACACACGCTTAACTCGGGATTTATTTATGAGTACAGATATTACCAGTGCATCATTATGTAGTTGCACGATGACTTCATCGTCCTCATCGTTAAAATATACAGTTCCCTCCGATACATAATCTCGAGTCCGTTTTTCCCTTCTAATGGATATCTTAGTGCGCTTTAAGATCGGCCCTTGGGGGACATCAAATCCACCAATGATCATGTTAATGATGTGCTGAGATTCTTTTTGCTCAATCTTCTTGTTGGAGTCCCTATTCCTAAAGTGATTTTTGGCTCGATAACTCATAAATTCTTGGAGGTGTCTGTTATTGAATAACCGGGCTACTTCTTCTCTCAGTTTTTGGTAGTCTTAGGTTCTGTGGCCGTGAGAGCCATGATACTTACATATTAGGTTGGGGTCCTTTTGGGCAGGATCGAATTGCAATGGTCGAGGCCACTTAGTATCTTTGATGCGTCTGATGGCTGATACGATACCGACAACATCGATGCTGAAGTTGTACTCCGATAACCTTGGTTCCTCCTTAGACCCGATGGGTTTGTCAAAACCGTTTTTGCTTATGAGTCCCCAGTTATTATGACCTCAATCGCTTCTTCTTTCACTCATCGCAGGGTTGCGTCCAGACCTATTACCCCTTCGATATCCATTGTATAGTTGATACTGATCTCTGTTCGATCTTGGTTCATAATCGACGACTCATTTGGATATTTCACTAGTTCTGACGGGATAAACAGATCCGGAAGGGGCCCCAAGCTGATCGTCTTCGACCCTAATTTTTGATTGGTGTGGATGTCGACCCAAGTTACCACCGGGTATTCTATCAAATTTTGTTTCAACTTACTGCGAAGCCAATGAGATTTGGGGGTTGAGTCCTTGGGTAAATTCTTGAACGGCCCAGTCGTCCGCGACCGGGAGTAGATCCATCAGTTCCATTTGAAACCTCGACATGAATTCCCTAAGCATTTCGTTATCTCTTTGCTTCACCTTGAAAATGTATGACTTCTTGGTCTCAACCTTGATGTCCCCGGCGTGCGCTTTTACAAAGGCATCTGCAAGCATAGAAAATGAGTCAATAGAATTAGGGGGTAAGTTGTGATACCATATCATAGCTCCTTTTGACAAGGTCTCTCCGAACTATTTCAGCAGAACAGACTCGATTTCTTCATCTTCCAAGTCGTTCCCCTTGATGGCGCACGTGTATGAGGTCACATGTTCATTTGGATCAGTTGTTCCATTATACTTCAGAATTTCGGGCATATGGAACTTCTTTCGGATCGGCTTTGGAGCTACGCTCGAAGGGAAGAGCTTTTGGACAAATTTCTTGGAATCCAGGCCCTTCAGTATCGGTGGTGCTCCTAGGATTTGATCAACCCTGGAGTTTTAGGTCTCCACTTTTTTGTCGTTGACTTCGATTTTATTTTCTCCCAATTCCACCTATTTTGTCAGTTCCTCAAGCATCTTTATTATCTCGGGGTTGGTCTCGGGATCAGCTTCACCAGGCCTCTCTGTGGTCGGTTCATTTCTGCGAGCATTTTCCCGAGATGGTTTGGGCCCAACTCTGCTGGAGGCGCGGCTTTGGTTCTGCAACTGGGCTATTGCTACCTTTTTAGCCTGTAACATTTCAAATATCACCCGCAAGTTTATCCCATCACCTTCGCCGTCGTGGGTGCTCCGGGCTATCGATTAGGCTCCCCCGCGAATGCTGTTTTCGGGGGTCAGTAGGCAAGTTTGCTTCGATAGCCACGTATGAGTTTGCATCGATCAGGTACGTGACTGAAACACTATTAGGGTCGATAGGGGGTACCTCGTTGCTGGGCACCACGTTTTTGTTCTTGCCATGGTGGCCGGACTCAACATCAACGTTTAAATGGATAGATTGGGAGTTTGATATTTATGATTTGACCTGAAATTAGAATCTCAAAGGACAAGTGTAAAACATAGTATGTTATGGAAATTTGTATCAAATTGCCACTGTATCCTTAGCCCCACGGTGGATGCCAAACTATTTACCCTAAAAAAAAGGATAACAATTAAATTTATATGTGATTTTAAGGATATGCGGATTAATTCAATACAAATAATAAATGGCGTTAGATTAAACAGATAAAGGATGTAATAAATTGTCAAACCTATTAAGGGGGCGATCCTGGACTCAGTAACAGCTTAATGAAATGCCTGTCTTCGATCCCGGGCTCACAATAATGAAGAACTGATGAACAAAAGTAAGAACTTTGAATAGAGAAAATAAGAGTATATTGCCTTGATATGCGTGTTACAATGTGTTTATAAATAGTAAGCTTTCCTCTTTATATAGTAGGAGAATTTTACCCTAAGTACAATTCTACAAAAGGTAAAAATCTTCCGTTTCGACGATCACTGATTTTTCGCTGATACGAGTCGAGATTCACGCCGTGATATCCGGTTGGGTACGGATACCACAACCCTTTGTTAGTCGTGTGCAGCTGTTCGGTGATACTCTCCGAAGTCTCAACCCTTAAATCGGACCTCGAGTATATAGCCCCGATATCCCCGGAGGTAGGTGTTTGCCCGAGCTCTGATACGAGGGGTTCTTCGTTCCGACTCCGATCCGTTACGGTCATCTTCCCGCTCCGCTTGGCTCACCGGGAGGTCGAGTCATGCAACGGGCTCGGCCCTTACCCGTATACAACAACTAATATTTAAATTACGAGCACTGTGTGTTCCTTTCAAGAAATTATATTATTATTTTCTTCAATCATTAATACTCTTTTTAAATAAATTAAATGTTCCGGAAAAAGTGCATTCAAAGAAAAACTTGTTTGCCGTTGTAAACAATTAAAACCAAGGGAGAGGTGATTTCCTTCCATTCATCTAAGTGGTGGGTAAAACTATCCAATACCTATATCGGTAAAAGATAACAAAAATCCGATAAAATAATCAATATTATTGTTGAGGTTTGTTCAAGCTGCCTTGGGTGCCGACCACCACATGAACTGCCAACCATTGCATCCTACCCATAATTAGCGTCCCCTCCACTTAATCATGCAAATGCATATTCGTAATGGTGGGTCAAGAGTGGTTAGTTGGAAATAAAGAATGAAAAATACTAACATACACTTCAGAGATAATACTTAAGGTGCGTCTGGAATGAATGAAAATATTTTTCTAGAATTTTTGTTTTTAAAAAATAAGTGATTTTCTTATTTATTTTTTGTTGTTTGGTTAGATAACATAAAATATGTTTTGAAAATATATAATTTAGACAAATATTATGCAGACGAAATGGATAAGAACGGAGGAGGGTGGTCGGTTGGGGTCTAGGGGCTGGGGTGATAGTGGCGAGCTAGGATAGGGATTATGTGAGATAAGGGTGAGTAGTGTTGTTCGATGATGGCGGAAGGTGGATTGTGGTAGGTGTGGGGGCAGGGAGGATTGTAAGAGAGTTTTGGAAAATATTTTTTCTTCTTTTGGTAAGGAAGTCATTTTTCTCGAATTGGAGGAAAATAAGTTCATGAGAAAAATATTTTCCAAATATTTAAACCAACTAAATAAGAAAAAATTCTTTCGTACAACGAGGAATAAGAGATAATTAATCTCGTGATTAAATTTGAGATAAGTTTATCCACATTTGGTTGAGATAAATATAACTAATCTCTGGATTAGTTATCCGAAATTATACTATTATTTTTATCTCTATAAAAGAATGTGATAACAATTTCAAAATTAATAATTAATTCCGAAATAATTAATTCTAGAATAACTTGTTTCCTAAGCAAACGACCTTTCATGTACAAAAGTTTTCCTACGGTTTAGAAAGAAGCTAAAAGAAGAATATTGATATGAGTTGACACTCACCTTTCGGTATCGGAAATAAGAAGAATCCATGCTGCCACAAAGAGTTTTTTACAGTATTTACATAGTATCAACTGGTGCAAAAATTTCTTTATTTTGTTTTTCAAAAACAAAAAACAAAATTTGTCTTTAGAAAAAAAAATGTATAAACTACCTGAAACTAAAATAATCGTCCCCACGAGTGCCAGCCCATATCTATCAAATCATAGTCCAACGAATTACAACCTAGAAACAACAACGTTTCTAAAAGAGCAAATAATTGAATTACAGCAATTACTAAAATAAAGACAAAGCATTCATAACCAAGCCAATGAATACACAAAAATAAAACACAAAGATTTCATAGACAAATTATTGTTTTCTTATCTACATGTATTCTTCCAAAATCCAAATAATTGAACAAAATAGATGAATAGAAGTTGGTAAAAGCATTGATTCAGATTCCTCCCACTTTAGGATAATGACAGTTCATTTCAAAAAGATATTCTCTACAACTGGATTCCACAAGATGCTTTCTTTAATTTTTCAACAGATCAATTTTTTTACCTAGCAGTTTGATTCACAAAAATCATATCTACGGTTTAAACTTTTTATATATTTTTGCGACTACCGAATATAATAGTTTCAGCAGCAAAAAAGTGATCATTGCGCTTAAAATTAATGCAAGCAAATAACTCCAAGTCCATGGCCTTTTTGGTACGTGCAATAAAATAAATGAAATTTTACCTCCTATAGCAAAGGTATACATCCTATTTATTATAAACTAAAATTATTTTAAAATATTATTTTATATAACTACCTTTTACATTTTATAGCAAAATAAGTATTTTATGGTATATACTACCATTGATGCATGAAATACGCTATTTATGTTTTTTTTTTCTCTTAGACAGCTGGACATACCTATTTTTAAGGGATTGCCGTTACTGTATTCATGAATACATGGCGCAGATACATGTGAAAACATACGCGTACAACTGTATTCATGAATACAGCAGCGCGAATACATGTGAATACATGCGCGTACAGCTGGACTGCCCAGATTTTAGGCATTTTTTGCTACTGTATTCATGAATACATGGCGCGAATATATGTGAATACATGCGCGTACAGCTGGACTGCCCTGATTTTAGGCGCTTTTTACTGTTGTATTCATGAATACAACAATACGAATACATGTGAATACATGCGCATACAGTTGGACTGCCATGATTTTAGGCGTTTTTTGCTGCTGTATTGATGAATACAGCAGCGCGAATACATGTGAATACACTACCGTAACAATTGAATAGCAGCTATAGGAAATAATTATATATATGGTAGTTATATGAAATTAATAATTAGTAAATGGTTTATGAAAATTCGTCTAAAATAAAGTGGCAAGTAGCATTGAGGTATCCCTAATGCGTATTGAAAAGTGAAATGTATCTCAAACAATCCAAATCGTAGTTGTTTGTAGGGGAGGACATGCTTAAATGGAGCGAGGCCAGGTAAGGCCTAAGCGAGACAGAGCGAGTTTACGCACACCTCTATAATATATATTATTTCATCAAGTACATACTTAATATCTCTCACAAATACAAATGTCGAATAATACTGCTCACTGAACGCATGTTAATATGTTTTATCCTAGAGCTCAATAGTTAGTTGTAGAAATGACACCACGTAGCCAGAGCTGCTATTTAGGAATTAGCCATTGCGTTCTGAATTTCAGTTTTCTAGTTTAATTTTTCAGGACAAAAATATCTTGAATTGTCTTGAAGTTAGGATTTTTAATTTAAAATTTCAGGACAAAATAAGTACTAATTAATCTCTAAATAACATCTCTGAGAATAGCTATATATGCACTTGCCCTTCCATAGTTCCTTTGCCAATTTTAGTTGTGATAAACAATAAAAACAACAATAATATATAGTGGTGGATGTAGAGTATAGTTACTGGGTTCCCGGAAACCCAGTAACTTTTGCGGAGACCCTGTATTTTTATTAAAAAATCCATTAAATGTCTATAAATATATAATTGTGAACACAATTATTATTGTATATTAATTTGAGATTACAATAGGAACCCATAAACTTCAAATCCTGGATCCGTCTCTGAATTAATATACCCAGTATATTCTCACAAGTAGGCTTTGATCGATTGCGATAAAGTGGAGAAATAAAAATGTTGGTAGAAGTCAATTTCATAAGAGACTAAAGATGGATTCTTTACATCACAAATGCCTTTATGTTCATAATATCAGTATTTAAAATATGTTTAGAAAATTCCAGCTGAATACATGAATTTCAGTTTTAAAAAATTTAAAAATCTGTGATTAAAATCCATTAATTCACTTGAAATACTCCTTGAACTAGTTTTAATAATTTTCCAGTACTTGAATTAATTAAGTATTTACAGAAACTAATAGTCAAAGCAATATTTTTACAAATATTGAGCTTCAGAATTTATAAATACTAGAATATTGGAGTATTACTTGTTAGCTATATTGAAAAATGAAAATTCGAAAGTGTGTAAATAATTCTTTTGGTGAGAAATTTTCATGAAGGAAACATAAAGAAGAAGAATCCAAATTCAAGAGTTTGGATATTTCCTCCTTCTTTGCTATTTGTGAGTTCACATGCCTTCTTTTACCGAGAATATGATATACTCGCTCCGTTCCAATTTATGTGAACCTATTTGACTGGGCACGAAGTTTAAGAAAAAATAAAGACTTTTGAAATTTGTGGTCTTAAACAATTCAAAAAGGGACCCAAGTATTTGTGTGATTATAAAAGCTTCTCATTAGGGGTAGAATTGTAAGTTTAACCAAAATTGTTTCCAAATTTAGAAAGGGGTGATTCTTTTTGGAACAGACTAAAAAGGAAATAGGTTCACATAAACTAGAACGGAGATAACAATAAATAAGATCCTTCTATCCTTAATTAGATTTTTTAATTTTAGCTTAAAAATAAAAAATTCATGGAGAGAAGTGCTTCTCTGGTAATTTGATACAAATCTGAACTATAACCTATTTGGCCAAAGTTCTAAAATTAGCTTATTTTGAAATGTATTTTTCTTAAAAGTATTTTTTAAAAATATACTTTTAGTAATAAGTAGTTTGGATTTGACCAATTAATTTAAAAAATATTTTTGAACAGTAATTAATGTTTGACTAAACTTTTAAAAAATAATTCTAAGTATATTTTTATCACAATTATTTTTCAAAAATTTATTTTTAAGAAGAATCTATTTTGTTCTACTTTTAAAATTTTGGTTCTGCTTCTATTCAAAATTATTATTTTTTTCTTCGAAAAACTTGACCAAACACAGTAACTTTTTATAAAAAAATTTTTAGGTAAAGAACATACTTTTGGCCAAACAAACTACTAGTGGACTTACAAATTTCGAAAATCTGATAATTAAAAAAAGTATTTGGCAGTTCACACTGTCACTATTAGCTGTGAAACCCAAAAGGGGCTCTTTGGTAATTTCCAGGAAACTCAAGGGCACGTGTGTTATCCCATTCTCACATACTATATAAAATCCCCCCCACGCCCCGCATTTCAATATATTACACCCATAGCCCCGGAGCTCCTCCATTTCTTCTCCCAACATTGACCCTTACTTCTATAATCCAATTTCTGATGATCATATAGAAGGAAGAAAAAGGAAGTTTTGTATAGAAAGAATATTTTTTTCCATTTTATAGTCCGAAGAATTCAAGTATTTTTTAGAAAAAATGTGCTCGACAAAGCAAAAGCTCAATAAAGATTGGATAGAAGAAGCAATCTCTGGCGGGTCATTAAAGCGGGTCGATTTGAATAACGGAGCAAACGGGTGGGCGTCACCACCCGGAGATCTTTTCAAGCTCCGCGCCCCAAATTACTTCACTAAAAAGACAAAAATACCCTCAGGTGAGTGGCTGTTACAGCCCGCGGGAGTCGATTGGCTGAGGTCTAGCTCAAAACTCGACCACGTCCTCGCGCGTAGCGACAACCTCGTGATGCAAGCGCTGAAGAAATCTCACTCACAAGGCGCGTGCTTAAAAACCTTCGTACTCGCCGTCAATCTTCAAATCCCCGGTAAGGACCATCACAGCGCTGTTTTCTACTTTGCTACCAAGGAAAACCGCGCCCTTGAACCCGGTTCGCTCCTCTACCGATTCGTTCACGGAGACGACTCGTACCGTAACGCCCGATTTAAAATAGTGAACCGGATCGTTCAAGGACCGTGGATTGTGAAAACCGCGGTGGGGAATTACTCGGCGTGTATACTAGGCAAAGCTTTAAATTGCTATTATCACAAGGGAGATAATTACTTAGAAATCGACGTGGATATTAGTAGCTCGGCGATTGCGAATGCGATTTTGCATTTGGCTTTAGGATACGTAACGTCAGTGACGATCGATATGGGGTTTTGTGTGGAGGCGACAGCGGAGGAGGAGTTGCCGGAAAAGTTGTTCGGGGCGGTGAGAGTTTGTCAAATGGAAATGAGCTCTGCTACCTTTGTTGAAACGACGTCGTCGAGGAAGATAACAAATACTAGTCATTTTAATAATAATAGTACTAGCAAAGTGCAGGCTGAGGACAGCGAAGATGACGAAGAAAAATGAGTTTTTTTTTTTTAATTGTTGGAAAATTTCAATTTGTGATTTTTTTTTTGGGTAATTATAATGGGAAAATTTTAGTGATCCCTGATACAAATGTCTTTGTTGTCAACTTTAATAAAAAGAACTTGTTCATCTCTTAAATTTTACAATATTTTTGTTTTGAAATTTAGTGACTTAGTTAATCTAAATTCGCACCGAGAAGTCGATAAGCTCTTTCTACTACAGATTTTTCAGTCACGAGTTCAAACCTAAGACCTACGATTAAGGGGTCAAGGGCACTAACGTACCTAGAAAATTTTATAAGCGGTTTCACCGTTTGAAAAATTGAATAAATAAATAAATATGTTATCTGTATATTCTAATCTCGTATTTTTATCTTTCTTATTATTTAACCGTATATATTTAATATAAAAATTTGACGAAAGCAATGTCACGGCAAGGTGCCTACGCCCCCGGTCAAGAGTTTCATTATTTTTTGTTGTCACTCCAACTTCTTATACATTGTTATCTTCGTCTCAGGCCATCTCCAACCCTTACCTCCATTTTCTCTTTCAAAATAGAGTAAAGTTACTCCAATCATTACTCAATTTTTTACTCCAAAAAAGAATATTCCATTTTATATTATTCTTTTCTTCAATATTATATTATTATATTTTATTTAAATTTTATTTTCTTATTTCTATTAAAGAAATTCTATTTGGTTTTTTTACATATTCATCACATATAATTTAATATAAAATTATTTTATACCATAAATTTTTAAATAATATAATTTGTAAGTAAATATTATAGATTATATATATTAATGGATAATTCAAATAAAAGTGAAATCATTGAGATACAAGATAATTAAATACATATTACATTATGGTAAAATTCAGATTTAATATTACATAAATATTCAACTTCCACCTCTAGTATGCTCCCATAAATGAAATTAATTTACATAAAAATAACTTATAATAAAATTAACTTACAATTTTACATAAAAATAATAAATGCACGAAAATTAATTTATCAAAATTATACGCCAAAGTTAAGATGTTAAATTAATATTATAAATATATTACATAAACATAATTAGGTATATATAAAGAGATAAATTAAAATAGTTAAATAATAAAAATAATAATAAAGTAAGGACGAAGAGTGTCACTCCAAATTTGGAGTAACACTATTCATCCCCCATTTTGGGGGCCAAAATGGGGAGCATTGGAGTCACATTTTGGTTTAAAAAGACTGCATTTGGGAGGGTTGGAGATGCCCTCAGTGAGAGAAATTTGTTTAATGTTACGAGTTTAGTCAAATTTTTAGAGTAATATGGGAGAATGAGTATGAAATATTTAATTAATTTTTGGATAATTTTTATCTATAACAGTCAAAATATATTTAAACGTCAAATATTGTTATAGGTGTATAATAGTCATTAACTATAAAAGCAAAAAAAAGTATCGGATTAATGAGAGTGTTTTAGAGAGAATTGACATTATATATATTTATGATTATTGAATTAGTGAGAAATTAATATTGAAGTGACAGTGTTTATGAAAGTTTAGATATAAACTAGGATTATGATATTAAATTTAATCATCCGTTACTCACTCTAAATATTGATATTTTCCAACCGTATCAAACACCAATGGTGATTGTGGTTGAGGATAAGAGAAAAACCTCACGACAAAAAAAACTCATTGTATGACCCAAAAAATAGATTTTGATTTTATACAATTAAATTTGTTGAAAAATATACAATTAATATTAATATTCAATGATAGATCTAGTTTACTACAGTGAGTATTTAACATACAGCATAAAAGAAGACAACTTGGGATAATAGTAAAGCAATAATAGATGACTTTCAAATAATAGATGAGACAAAGATAACCCGACAATGATAATCCCAGATATCTCTCTAATAAAGATGGATGGGGATAACAATCGTATATTCTGATCCTTCTTGGATCGGGAGAGGGATAAAAGAAGGGCAGTGAAAAGTCTTACTTTGTTTCTATTTAATAAAGTGAGAAATTTGTACATACAAAGTTGATGAAATTCTTTACAAAACGTCCAATCCCCCTCTGATTTACATCTATTCCTATTTATAAAAGCACATAGGCGATAATATCCTAGATAGTACAACAGAAGAGAATATACAGGGAATCTACATTCTAAAGTTGGTCATCACTTCGTGCTGAGGGTGGATGCTCGTCCTCGTTTTCTGCCAAGCTGGTTCGACCTCGGTACCGTTTTGTCTTTCACCTCTGACCTCGACCTTTGAGAGTCATGTCGACACATCACAACCATCAAAGGTTTTATTACCGTTGACTAGGTCAAATATATAAAATGAAGTTTTCGTCCATACACTCATCAACGGAAGTGTTGGACACATTTATAGCATGTTTGGCCAAGCTGCAAAAATCAGCTTATTTTGAGAAGTGTTTTTCTCAAAAATACTTTTGGTGAGAAGTAGTTTGTTTGGCTAATTAATTTAAAAATAATTTCTGAGCAGTAATTAGTGTTTGGCCAAGCTTTTAAAAATTATTTGTAAATGTATTTTACTTAAGAGTGCTTTTGAAGAGAAACTATTTTTTTCTGCTTCTCCAAAACTGCTTCCGCTTCTCTTCAAAATCAATTTTTTTCCTTTCAAAAGCTTGAACAAACACCTCAATTTTTGAAAAAAAGGTGTTTCTTGCTAAAAAAAAAAAAAAAGAACTTTTACCCCAGAGAAAGATGTCAATACAAACAACATACCCAATGTAGCTGACACATGCATCTGTAAATTCTCGATGCATGTTACTCGGCAGTCGAGTTGGACTGAAACTGTCATGGACATAAAAAGTAATGTAATTAGTTAAAAGGTCCTATTTCATTTTAATCATTTAAAATTTGTTGATTTTAAACCGCAATACAATGAGCATCTCTCCAAAAAAAAAAAAAAAAAAAAAAACACAATTTTAGGTGAGCCTTTTCTTCAATTAAGCTCTTCATAGAGTAAACTATCATGAATGTGAAACTTATAAATATGTCTCGCAAAATCTTGGTCAAAAAGTGGATTCAGGACTTTCATTACATTTTGATTTTCAGTTTTTGGTATAATGAGGAAGTGCGAAGATGTAGAATACCATTTGTGTAATAGAAAGGTTTGGCAAAGGAGAAAAAATGAAACCATTGGAAAAAATGTGTATCCACTTTTGCATCTTTGGTTAAACAATCCGGTTCACATGCACAGAAATATGTAATAGGAAGCATCCTTGTCAAACTAAAAGGATTTTGTTGGCCTTAGTTTGGAAGAATTAGGCCATTGGCAAGTTTGATACTCCACTTTAAAACGCAATGAGATGTTAATACCTAATTGCCGGAGAAGCATCAAAGATGTGGTTATTGGTCAATAAAGTGAGTGCAAACGATAAAGATCAGTGTTCAAATTAACAGAGACAAAACACTTATTAGATGATTTATTTATATCGGCCTAAATTTTGACACACATAAGTAATATGTATTCGGTGAAATAGTCAAGATGTGGATAGAATGAGTGTGACACCTCCATTTTAACAAGGTACCTAATTGCTAGATGAGGAAAGTGAGTTGCACCTCACCAACAACTTTCTTAGTCAGAGTTCATTGTATCGGGCTTGTTTAGTGCAATTTACATCTCTTGTGTGGTTTGCGAACTATTGCATAATGAACAAGTTATCTAATGTGCACCCGAAGGATAGTAGCTCCGGGTTTCCCTCGGAATTTTTCAAAAAAGATAAGTTTTCAGATAAAAGGTTAGGTGAAAAATGATAGAAATACACCACAATGTTTGTCCAAAAACATGAAGACATTGTTCATGTCATTGTTTACGAGGGCAAAGAGTTGAACAAACTTCTTATGACTGCTTTGAATGCGATAAAAAAAGTGGCAATACTAAATTTGCTTATTCCATGGATTTTGCAAGATCATTCTCTTTTATACAAGAAAAATTACTTTGCTTCACTGTTAGGCAATAGCATGCAATTCACTAAGTAATGGAGTAAGGAATATTATGAACAATTTCAATACTACCTATGCAAGAGAAAAAGACTTTAGATGCCGCTTAACCGAAAATATTTATCCACACCAAATATTTATATTAAGCAAACAAATATAAAAATGTGTCGTTTATGTAAATTTTTATCACTTATGATTAACTAATATTATATATTCTATCCCTTCTGGGACATTCGATAAAAAACGATACAAAGAAGATTAGCATGTCCCCGATGACACACACAAATCGAAAAATGATCTATATTATATATTCTCTTGACTATTAAACTTAAATTGCTTCATTTAGTGCAAACCCGTAGTGCATAAAGTATTTTTTAAGAGAGTAGCTGAATGTGTAACGTATTGATCCATGTTCAAGTCGTGTAACATACATTAAAGGGAAAATATTCTTTATTAGGAATTTCCTAATTTCAAAGTTCAAACTCATACAGCTAAATAAAAATGGAAGGATCTTATTCATCTTAAACATTGTAGTGCTGTAATTATTTCCTATTATGGTTTGGGACTGCAATTTTTTGAACTGTTAAAGAAAAACATATTTTAACCTTATAAGTTTGCTTTCCTTTTCTTTTTTTTCTAATAAGGATACGGTTATATTAAAAGTAAAACAGTAATAGTTTTAGAAAGGGGGACCATTCGTGGTACAATAACGTCTGAATAGTCCTTATTGAAAGCATTCAAAAAATGTACGAGACTCCACTGCAATTGGCCTTCAGAAGGAGTTAGGAGCATGCCAAGTTTTGTCAATGTGTCTGCTACACCGTTTGCCACCCGGTAGATGTGGTCAAGTGTGACTGTCCGGAGCTGGTGGAGTAAGGTCCTGCAATCAAACATAAGATGTGAGTATATTATTCTCATTGCGGATCATGGAGATAAGTATTTCAATCTTTAAGGATAGAAGAAGTAAGTCATTAGCAATCTGGAGACCCAAGAGGAGGGCTCTTAGTTCAGATTCTAAAGCAGTAAAGCAGATAGTGGACATCTGATCCACTGTCCTCGGTGATTGCGGAGAACTCCTCCAGCAGATGCTTGCAGCGTTTGAGGATTAAAGGAGCCATCCCAAATTAATGTGTTGGACATGAATAGAAGGGGACAAAGGTGTTATGGGAGATAAGTAGTGAAATTTGATAACGTGGAAGAGGATGGTTGGGGGGTGAACTGGGTTGTGGAGGTTGTTGAAAAGGTTATCATTTCTGATTTTTCAAATATGCCAGAGGATATTTGAACATCAATACTGTGATAGGTAAAAGATTCCTGTGGGGTGGCACAATAAAGCTTGAGCTTGGCCGAGAAATTCGTGGTTGGTGGTGGGATGTTGAAGAAAGACCAAATGTGATGCTCGGACATTGAAAAACAGGTGTGTGAATGTTTCAGGGACTTGTGGACTGAAATGACAGTTGGGTGTAGGAAGCATGTTGTCTTTTCCTTTACTTTTTGTCCTTTTCATCAACCATTGTTGAAGGATTTGAAAAAAATGAGATTTTGGAGTGTGGTACAAGTTTTAAGTTAATTATTTCTGGAGCACATTTTGTGTAATCCCAAATTAAACCTCTTGTGCAAAAACAAAAAAAAAAAAAAAAAAATCTCCCGAGAAGAATTAGATCCTTTATTGTCTTATTTGTAATCTTGAGCAAAAAGAGTCGTTTATTTTCTTTTTAAAATAAATTCTTTTTTTTACATTTGAATATTCTCAGAATTCGAAAGATGAAATTGTTGAATCCATAAACGAAATAAGTCTACCTTTTTACAAAAATCAAGTCATTAAAAAAAAATGTCAGTCAAGAGAAAATCAAATTAACACTTGTTCTTCTTATCGTCTACAGCCTCGCTTCTGTTGTGAAAAAACCCGAATGCTATTTCAGAAAACATTAAAATATACTTTGGTGTCAATAAGACATTCAGTGACCAAGAATCACATCGAACAGCAGCGTCACAAGTACTAACTCTAGTATCTTTCTGATCAGAGGTACAAGTCTTTCATATTCCTTTTGTTTTTATCTTTTTTTGACTTTCCACACTGTGTCTGATTTTGAGATAAAGCACTTCCTAAAAAATTAACTCCTTTCTCAAAGCTCAAATGCAATACATCTAGTTAAGGAAGGAGGAACTACAACCTTTGGTGGTCGTTATTAGTTATATGAGGAAAAAAGATAAAAGCAAACATTTGAAAGATTAAAATGGACTGAAATATGACCAATGTTTAGTAAATTTTGGTTGACAAAATCTTTTCTGTCTACATCAGTCCACTTTACACAAGTTTATATAACTCACTCAAACAGCCAATTACACCTAATAATCCTCAAACTTCTGTTGCAATTTTCATACTAGATCAACTTTACATGTATGACTCAAGTTCCCTATGCATAAGAAACTACA
This sequence comes from Nicotiana tabacum, assembly GCF_000715075.1. Lineage (NCBI taxonomy): Eukaryota > Viridiplantae > Streptophyta > Magnoliopsida > Solanales > Solanaceae > Nicotiana > Nicotiana tabacum. The sequence goes on along the minus strand of NC_134094.1, from coordinate 22,571,183 downwards.
ACTGTATGACAGGCTCTAGCAAAGACTGTTGACAAAGCACACACACCAAAAGAGGATTAGTGATGAAAATCCTGTAGAAGAATTACAAACTTGGGGTATAAATGCACAGCACTGACGTTAATAGAAGAATGTAGAAGTTTCTCAACAATGGCAAGTGATTAACGCGATCCATTAACATGTAACAAATCCCAAACTTTTCCAGCATAATTGCACACAAATTCATGGAGAAAAAGAGGACACGTGTATGCTTAGGCAAAGAGGGCTGACCAATCACCAAAGCCTTGAGTGTAAAGCTTGCTTCTGAACCGGTATAGAATGAATCCCTACTAACAAACAAAAACAAATTCTCAGTCATCAGAAAGCGAAACTGAAAAACAAAAGCTGAGAAGTAAAAGAGGAACATAACGTTTGACAGCATGAACGACAATTACTTTTCAAAATAGGACTTGTAATAGCCTGAGATATCTTGTAAGATGCAGAGGCTTTGACTCTTTAGTCTTTATACTCGAAAACTCAGACAAAATGTTCTACAACAACAATGCAATGCACGATAGAATTGGTAATAGATATGCTCCTTCTGGAGTAGTTAACTGATGAGTTCAGAGTTAACAGAAGGGAACATTATAAAAGATAGAGAACAGCATGCATCAAAGTCAAGATATAGCTCCTCAAAGTAATCAAAGATCAACCTGAATAACCACAAACATGACCATTCAGTATCTGATAAAATCACTGCATACAAGAAAATCAGTTATCAAACGATGGATGGTGTAGATGCAACGCACGTCAGAAATGAATGTACAATATCTAACTTTGGTCACCTCATTAAACTGTTATAACTTTGCTTTTTAGATTATTGGAGATTATCCAGAAATGATAAATAAATGTGATTATTCCATCCGAGAGTTGTTGATTCGTGTGACCCATTTCAGAGAAGAGGTGTTTATAATTATTTACTTTATGTCTACAAGACTACAACACCCTACCTCACATGTGGGTCTAAATATCTAATTCTTTCTCTTGGACCAAGAACATGTAAATACTTTTATCACTGGGTGAAGATAAGGATCGAACTCAAGACTTCTACTTAAACAATTAGAGAGGGGATACTTTTATTTCTTTATTTTCTTTTCTACAAAAAGGGAAAGAATTGAACATGCAACTCAAACCTCCAGTTGAGTAGCTCAAACCTTTATAAACTCCTCTGAATCGCTTATCCCTGATGTGAGATATTATATAGTTCAACACCCTTCCCTATATGGTATTCATACATGGACTTCCATGTGGATTTACGAGTGGAATTGGCATTAATATCATGTGAAACAATTTGAGCATCCAATCCAAAATGTTAAGTCAATAGGTGGAGTTTCAAGACCTTTATAAAACTCTCCGGTTGCCCTTACGCACCAATATGGGATACAAATTGTTAAACTAAAGGAAGCAGTAGTATTTTGAATTTGATGTAGGGTTCTCTAAAGTTAGCCTCTGTTTGCTAGAATGTTCTATATCTTTTAATCTCCATTCTTAAATCTCATGTTCAGATACTTTAACAGCATGCTAGTAGTTGATACTCTTACTCAGTGAAGTCCGTCAAGTTTTTCTAACAATCATCAATATAACAATCTCACAAATTTCAACCCCACATACCACTCCCAAAAGAAAAGAAAATAAATAAATAAATAAATAAATAAATAGACCTTTTCTGGCTTATGCTCTGTAGCTGGAAATTCCGAATGACATCCCAGCAATCCTAGATCATGGCTTTTTTAAGCGAAGCTCCGTCAAGGTATCACCAATCATCACCAGATAAATGCAAAAGTATCCATCTTTATATTATATAAGCATGATATTTCAAGCCATAATAATAATTTGTAATCATATATAAAGGTATTACCTTCTTCACTTAATCCCTAATAATTTTATCGAACCATCTATGTACGCTAAAAGTTTTGCCACCAGTCAGCAGGACTTCTGAGAGAAGTACTTAGAGTAAACGGAAAAAGAGACAGTAAGACCTGATGTTCTCAAGTATGGAATGCTCAGCAATCCCACTGGAGATCATCTAACACTTAATCACCAAAACACCTGATCTTTCAAAACTATCCTATCCTAAACATTACTGGAGACATAAAATGCTCTTAAGATTATTTTTTCCACTACACTCCCACTAAATGCACCAGAAATCCACCAGACTTGCAAAGTTTTAAGGGTTCTTTTATCATTAGCAGGTAAGCCAGGAAATAAATCATTGACTTCGGCAGAAGACCACAACTTCTTGCACATAACACCATTTAAGAGCCTCTAATCACCAGAACCCCTTAGAAATGAATAGTTGAAGTCAACTGATGTACATACTAAAAGATTTGGAAGATTTTATTATTGATCTTAGATGAATTTATTGTCTTTTTAGAGTAGATCTTATATTTATCATTAGCTAGCTTAGTTTTTACTTCACATCTTTATCATTATCCCTTGTTTTATTTTACCGTTATCTTCTTTTTTCTTCAGAAACATGAAAAAGGTTAGTAAATAAGATTGATAGTATCTATCTTTGATTTTATTTTTATCTCTTATTTAGAGATAAAGTTCCTACTGAATTAGGATTCTACCTTGTACAATGTTCCCTATATATAAATAGGACCCTGAGACCCTCCTTTCAGTTTGATGAACCACTTCATTTGATAAATTATATTTTATGATTTGATTCCTTATCTCAATCACTATCTCTCTGTATTTGTCTCCTTGTTCTCCCTCCTTCCTTTTGGTGCTACATCAATATTAGTATCAGAGTTCAAGATTCTTACACAAACTGTTGCACTTCTTCAACACCATCAGTTATAAGAATATCACCTCTAAACAAATGCTGAAACAGAAGAAAAAAGACGGCGAGTAATTCTTGCTCAAATTGCCTTGCACCACTCTAAGTCACATAACTCCACACATAATAAGTGATAAGCTCATGCTTCACATCAATCTATAGCTTTAAGCAATGAAGCGATCACTTTCCGCTAAGTATAAAAACATTCTTCATACAGTTCCATGGCATCCTAGCTTAGTATGAAGCCACATCAAAGGAGAAAAAAAGGCTTTCACTCTTAGAGAAGGTTTTCCACCTTACCCCCTTAGAAGATTGCACAGGACTTCCCCCAACCTCATCTCCTTAACAAAAGTTGACTCCAATTACCTAATTTAACTAAATTATCACTTCAAAAGATTTTGATACGCAAGTTCACCAAAATAAGGTCCCTGTAAGAGTCGGTTCCATCCTCTGCTTTATTGTTTCTTTTTAGTAGAAATTTGTTACCTTTTCACCCAGTTAAGTTATTGCTTTCCTTCTATCCTTCAAGAAGAAGAGGATTAAGATCAAAGCACTAGATTTTAAATAGTCTTCATATTCCTTTAACAAATAACAACCTTCTATTTCTTTGTTGCACACTACCAAAACACAAACGTGAATGGAAACTTTGCACATACCAGCTATTCTTCAACTTACCGCAATGCTTAGTCTATTCCAATTTGACTCCAAGGACTTCTCTATCATATTTAACATTCACATCACGTGCCTCTTAAAAAAGTTCAATAGCAAAAGAAAAGAAGAATTCACTCTCCCGTGACTGCTATAAAAATCCATTCACATTTGCAGCCATCTTATACATCAGGCAATATAAATATGGGCAGTCCAACTCAAAGAAAGCAACAACAAAAAAAAACGACCACCCAATACCAAATTTCTTCATCCAATAGAATTGACACCTCACAGAGTGATCTCTACAACAACAACTATGTCTTAATCCCAAACAAGTTGGGGTCGGCAATATGAATCCTTACTTTCGCTATTTCTCCATTTAAGCTCAACTCATGTCAACATCACATCAAATAAGAAAAATGAAAATAAGTTAAATATATATAAATAATAACCATAACAATATTACAAGTTCTCTATATTTTTACTGGCATATAAATCTATGAATATTTACAAAATTCCAAGTGATAATTGTACAAACAGGACAAATATTCAACAATAATTTAACCGTAATATAATTTTCAAAAACTCAAATTCTTGAGTAATTCAAATTTCTATTTTGAGTAATTCAAATTTCAAAGAACAATTGAAAGTTTCACAAACTTAAAGGAGAATAAGAAAACACAAGGAAATACTAGGGTTTTTGTACCTTGAATTTTCCCAAAAGCTGAAGCGAAATGAAAATTCATCTAATCTACATATTGCTAGTGCTTTTTTCTCCTCTGAGGCTGTTTCTCAGTTGCTAGCCGGTAAATCCAGTACACCTACACCCAAATTCAGTAAATGACTCAAAAAATCACAGTATGTACTAGTTAAAAAACACAAACACAGTAAGAGATAGGGAAAATATACCAAAGCTAGGACATGAGCAGCGATTAGTATGACGACTAGAAGAGGTACGACTTCGAGTATCCATGGCCTACTCGATGCTTGCTGCTGATTCGCCATTTTCAAGATCACTGCCAAAGCTACAACACTAGAGAATTTGTTTATTCACAAGGTTTTATTCTACTTCTAAGTTTTTTTTTTGTTTTGTTTTTTATTTTTTTATTTTTTTATTTTATGTTAAGAGATTTATATACTTTGTTAGTGCACTTATCGTTATACAAAATCAATAAAACTTATACCTGCAATTTATTGTAAATGATTTAATTGTGTAAATAATTTTTTTTTATGATAGTAGTGTATAATGCTTTATCTTTTAGTTCATTTTTAATTGTTAACTTTGATTTTACACTCCCTTTAAGAAAAAATAAATGAAATATATATTTTATAATTTTATCCATAATAATGATAGTATTTTCAAAAATTTTGAGAAATGATTTGGAAAATAAGTAGTTAATGATAAGGATAAAATAGGAAAAAAAATCGTCTTTCTGTTGATTTAGTATTGTGAACAACTAAAAGTGAAAATGTATTTTTAGTATAGTGGACAAGTAAAAGTGAACGGAGAGAGTAAGTTTTGTATACATAAAGTATAATATTTTTTTATATATTAATGCAATTTAACTTATTATTACAAATTATTTTTAATAGTTTGATTTTACTAAAGAGATGAGAGAGAAGCTCAAGGTGTGCATGTTATGTTAGGCTTACTAACGTGCACCATCTCACAAATAACGCAGATGAAGCGGCATGCTGCTCTAGTGCCAGCCTCTTTCAAGGCTCAGAATATTCCCTCTAGACAGATAACTAGGCGTTCCTCAAACCTTAGCGTCGATTCAACTAGCTCATTGGTTGCCAGGAATAGAGAATGCCCCTACGATACTACAAGTAGTACCCCCACCTCAGGTAGTAGAGACTCAACAAGTGATGCAATCAGTCACAATCGCAATGAAACTTGTTAATTTATGAGCTAAGCTTGAAGAAGATGATAGCTAGCTCAAGGTAGAACCGAGAGAATTAGTGTCACGACCCGGACTTCCCACCTTCGGGACCGTGATGGCGCCTAACATTTCACTTGCTAGGCAAGCCAACGTTAGAGGATTCTTTAAGTCAGCTTTAGTCAATTTCAATAACATAATCAATCAAACTAAATAGAAGCTAAAACTAAAATGCAGAACAACATAAAGCCTATAATATCTGATACAATTCGGATCTGGAGTCACAACTCACGAGCTTCTCAGATTTTCTACAAACAGAGTCTGAAAGAAATACAACTGTTCTGAATGAAAAGAAACAGTAAAATAGGGGAGATAGAAGGGGACTCCAAGGTCTGCGGACGCCAGCAGATCTACCTTGAGTCTCCAATAAGCAAGTCCAAGCTGCTAAGCCTCACGATCAGCTAAGGCCGGTGCCAAAATCTGCACAAGAAGTGCAGAGTGTAGTATGAGTACAACCGACCCTATGTACTCGTAAGTGTCGAGCCTAACCTCGACGAAGTAGTGACGAAGCTATGACAAGACACCCACATAATAAACATGTGCAAATAAAAATATATGTACAAGAAAATAACAATAACAGCTAAACATGTACTATTGGGAGGGGGACATGCTAAAGGGGCAAAAGATATAAGAGATACAGCAGAAATGACAACCAGAATAGTCAACATGCTTTTAACCAGTGAAAATAACTAAACACAATGAAAAAAATTACACGGCATCACCCTTCGTGCATTAACTCTCATAACATGTCACGGCATCACCCTTCGTGCATTAACGCTCACAATATGACACGGCATCACCCTTTGTGCATTAATGCTCACAATATGGCACGGCATCACCCTTCGTGCATTAACTGTGATAACATAGCATGACATCACCCTTCGTGCATTAACACTCACAATATGGCACGGCATCACCTTCGTGCATTAACAATCTCCTTTATCACATAACAATGAACGGGTAATAACAGGGAGATAGAATCAACAAGAACAAGCCTTACTTCAATAATGGTTCCATAATACCAATCTCAACTCAATACTTAATTATCACAAAAGCCCGTAAACACGATAAGAATGATCAATTTAGTAAGTAACTAGTCTAAACATGGGTAACAAGATCAAAGTAAGCAATAAACTATAAGGAACAAGTCCCCACCCGCATGCTTTAATCTGACAACAACGCATAAGTACTCGTCACCTCACATATACAATGTACCCAATATCTAAACATGTAGCAAATAGACAAACAACTCCTAATCCCTCAAGTCAAGGTTAACCACTACACTTACTTCGCTCCAAAGGTCCACTCAAAGCTCAATCATAGCTTTGCCTCTCAAATTAAGCCTTAGGAACTACCCACGATTGCAAATGATTCAATTTAGGTCATTATTGAAAAATCAACCAAAGTCAACTCCCGGGACCACTTGGTCCAAACCCGAAATTCAGACCAAAATCCAATTATTCATTCACCCCCGATCCCGGTTATGTAATTTGTTTTGGGATCCGACTTCAATTTGAGGTCTAAATCCCTATTTTATAAAAATCCCTAATTCTACCCAAACCCCCAATTTTCACCATGAAAACACTAGATTTTAGGTTGAAATCTTAGAAAATGTAATGAAAGATTGAAAGAAAATAGGTTAGAATCACTTACCAATGATTTGGGGGAGAAGAGTTCTTTGAAAAATCGCCTCTAGGGATTTCTTGTTTTGAAAATTTGAAGAATGAACAAAAATCTCGTCTAACTCCCATTTTGATCAGTTGCAGATATCGCATTTGCGACCAGGGGTTCACAATTGCGAACCCCCGCAAATGCGAAGAACACCTCGCAAATGCAAAGTCTGCGCACCTCTTCTTTCATCGCATTTACGATGAAATAGTCGCAAATGCGAACTCTGGCATCCCCGCAATTGCGACCTCCTGATCGCATATGCGAACTCATGCTGACCCAGGTACTCTTCGCAAATGCGAGCCTCGAAGGATTTGGGATGTTCGCAAATGCGAACACTGATCTCGCAATTGCGAGATCAGAGACCAATACCAGAAATTGCAGAACACCGGCTGAGTTCTAAGTCTAAACCACTCCGTAGCCTATCCGAAATTCACCCGAGCCCTCGGGACTCTAAACCAAGTATGCACACAAGTATAAAAACATCATACGAACTTGTTCGTGCGATCAAATTGCCAAAATAACATCTAGAACTACGAATTAAACACCAAATCAAATGAAATTTTCAAGAAAACTTTGAAATTTTTATTTTCACAACCGGACGTCCGAATCACGTCAAACCAACTCTGTTTCTCACCAAATTTGACAGATAAGTCATAAATATAGTATTGGACCTATATCGGGTTTCGAAATTAAAATACGGACCTAGTATCCAAAAAATCAAACATTGGTCAAACATTTGAAAGTCATTAAGCCTTTAACTTTCAAATTTCAACAAAGTGCGATAACTCGAGCTAGGGACTTTCGAAATCGATTCTGGATATATGCCCAAGTCTCTAATCATGATACGGACCCACCGGGATTGACAAAATATGAATACGGGTCCGTTTGCTCAAAACATTGATCGAAATCAACTCAAATGGATTTTAAGGCAAAAATTTTATATTTTTCTCAGTTTTTAACATAAAAGCTTTTCGGAAAAATACCCGGACTATGCACGTAAATCGAGAAAAGTTAGAATGAGGTATTTAAGGTTTCATAGCGCATAATTAGATTCTAAAATATAAGATGACATATCGGCTCATCACAATTAGCTAAGAGTAATTGTAAGAAGAGAGAATAAAATGATCTTATTTCATGAATGAATTCAATTACAATGTTGTAATGTATTTGTATCACACTTGCTCAGTTGTGATATGCAACAACTGAGCTAATTCCATTCATGCTACAGTGCATTTCCCAAACTAACGATTTTAACTAACTCATAACTAACTCACTGACAATTGTAACTAACTCGATGCTAGTTGTATCATTCATCCCCACAGTCCATTGCTTCAACATTCTTGCACTTTTATTAATATCCCTTGCTTAAAGATGATCCTTGTCCTCAAGGATGAAATGCACGAAATCTGTGTTGCAATTCAGTCAAATACTCCCAAGTAGCTTGTGCAATATCAATGCATGTCCACTTTACTAACACTTGACAGACAACTTTATTGCCTCGCTTAACCATTCTCCTTTCCAAAACAGACTCAGATAAGAGACAATAGGGACTTGAAAGATGAAAAACTGGTGGATAGTTAATGATAGTAGGAATCTCAAGACACCTTTTAAGTTGAGAAACATGAAAGGTTGGATGAATTAGAATATCAGCAGGAAGTAGTAACCTATGGCTATAAGAAATAACACCAATCCTTTTAACAATAAGATAGGGACCAAAGTACTTAGCTGCCAACTTGTTGAAAGGTATAACAACAACTGAAACTTGTTTGTAAGGTTGAAGCTTCAAGTAAACCCAATCACCCACCTCAAAACACATATTTGTCATGTGTTTATTGGCAATGTCCTTTATCCTTTGTTGAGCTCGTGTAATGTGTAATTTCAGCAACTGAATCACTGCCTCTGTAGCCTTCAAGGATCTATCTACCATCTCACAAGTGGCTTCACCAGCAAGATAAGGAAGATGAATGGGAGGAGTTTGGCTATACAAGACCTCATAAGGGGTACATCTAATTGTGTGGTAAGAAGTATTATACCACTATTCTGCTAGAGCCAATTAAGACAACCATTATGAGGCTTATCAGAGCAAAAGCACTTTAAGTAAGGTTCCAAGGTTCTGTTCAAGATCTATGTTTGACCATCAATTTGTGGATGGTAAGCAATTGATCTCTATAATTAGACACCTTGTAATGTGAAAAGTTCTTGTCAAAAGCTACTAAGAAAACAGGACCTCTATCACTTGTTAAAGTGACAGACATGCCATGAAGTTTAAAAATGTTACCCAAGAAGCATTGAGATAGTGATTGGAAAGTATAAGGTTGGGACAAGGCCATGAAGCGGCCATACTTGCTTAATCTATCAACCACAACCATAATCACTTTCTTACCATTGGATTTAGGTAATTCCTCAATTAAATCCAAGCATCTTTCAGTCCAAACTCCTTCAGGAACTGGCAAAGGTTGTAACAGTCCAGGAGATGCAATAACATCATATTTGTTCCTCTGACACACATCACTTGCTAATGTATGTCCTGGTGTCTTGGCTGAGAGTTTTCTAAAAGAATAATGAATGTAATCTCTTAATGGTTACATCTATTCCAAAGTGACATCTTTGGGGAGTTGCATGCGACAATTCAATAATGGTTTTCCTCAACTAAACATTATCATCAACCACAAGTCTACTTTCCACCTTAACTGAATATTACACCATGTATAGGACTTGTATGGTTGTCGTTGGAGTTTAGTAATTACCACTTGTAATGCTGAATCAGTAACCTAAGTATTATGAATCTGAGTAAACAAGGAATCATTTGGAGTTAGCAGGGAAATAACTAACAACTCAGCATCTGGTTTTCTAGACAAGGCATCTACAACTTTGTTTTCCACCCCCTTTTTGTATTCAATAGAGAAATCAAAGGCCTTGATTTTTAAAATACCAGCAACTTGGAAATTAGTATGAACATTATGATCCAATAAATATTTTAGTGCCTTCTGATATGTTTTTATAATGAATGGCTTTCCCAACAGGTAATGAGACCATTTGGTAACTGCAAAAATGAGTGGCAAAAGTTCTCTATCATAAATTGATATTTCTTGGTGTCTAGGGGCTAAAGATTTGCTTATGTAAGCTATATGATGCCCCTGCTACATCAGGACAGCTCCAATTCCCTTCCCACTAACATCAGTCTCTACAACAAATGACCTAGAATAGTAAGGCATTGCTAAGGCAGGTACAGAAACTAGTGCTTGTTTCAACTTATTAAAGGATTCAGTACACTCTTCAGTCCATGAGAATCCTTCCTTCTTAAGTTGATCCTGGAATGGCCTATATATAGCACCAAATCCTTTGATGAATCTTCTATAGTACCCAGCAAGACAAAGGAACCCTCTCAATTGTTTGATATTACAAGGAACATGCCACCTCTGTATAACCACCATTTTTTTGGATCAGTTGAAACTCCTTCAGCACTGATAAAGTGACCTAAGTATTCTACTTTAGGCACACCAAAGACACACTTGGCCATCTTAGCATACATCTGATATTGTTGCATCAGTTCACAGACAACCTTCACATGATCAACATGAGCATACATATTTTTACTGTAGATCAGAATATCATCAAAAAAATACTAGGACTGACTTTCTCAACAAAGGCTTAAAAATAGAATTCATAAGGCTTTGAAATGAAGAATGGACATTAGTTAAACCAACGGGCATAACTAAGAACTCATAATGACCTTCATGGGTCTTGAAAGATATTTTTTGGGTATCCTCTTTTGCCATTCTTAGCTGATGGTAACCAGCTTTAAGGTCTATCTTAGAAAATACAACTTTACCTCCCAACTCATCAAGCAAATCCTCAATAATAGGTATAGAAATTTGTCCTTGACTGTTACATGGTTTAATTCCATATAGTCAATACACAACCTCCAACTAGCTGTCACGACCCAAAACTAACCCCCTGTCGTAATGGCGCCTATCGTGGAACTAGGCAAGCCGACTCATTTCCAAAACAAAATGATATTTTTATTTCAAAGATAATTTCAAGGTTATTTAACATAAAAACCTCCATTTAAAGAGTTCAAATCAAAGAAAAACAGAAGTGCGGAAAAGAAAAGCCCGACATCGGGGTGTCACTAGTCATGAGCATCTACTATAATCTGTATAACAATATCAAGGCTAACTCAGCCTGAAAAATAGCTAAATACTACTAGAGGAAGATAAGAGGGAGAAGAGAAGGGGCTGCGATCGCCAAACAGCTACCTTGCTATCTCCAAGCAAATCTGCAACCAAAACACTCAATAACCGCTACCGTGTCCAGCCACACCTGGATCTGCACAGAAGGTGCATGGAGTAACGTGAGTACGCCAACTCAGTAAGTAACAACAATAAATAAAGACTGAGCAGTAGTGACGAGAAGTAAAGCATATAATGTTCATATCAGGAAATCTCAGTAAAATACCACATGCTTTTAAAAATCAGGATTTGAATCAAATATCTCGTTTAAACCCAGTTCTAGTAAAAAAAATCATTTAAAGACATTTTTCCAACAGTTTTTCAAACAAAGGCTCAATGCAAAGGTGAGCAAAATGATGAAATCATAAACAGCCCCTCGGGCAAACCTCACAGTCACTCTTGCCACTCGGGCATACCTCACAATCACTCTTGCCACTCGGGCATACCTCGCAGTCACTCATGCCTCCCAGTCACTCAGCACTCGGCACTCAGCACTCGCACTCAGTAGGTACCTGCGCTCACTGGGGGTGTGTACAGACTCCGGAGGGGCTCCTTCAGCCAAAGCGCTATAATCTGCACGGAAAACTTATGTGCGATAATAATAAAGTATGCTGCAGGCGGGCAGCCCCGATCCACACTCATCCTCACAAATCAAGCCACTCGGACATTTCAGTAAAACAGGGCATTCGGCCCAAAATATTTATATGCATCAAAATAGAGTCATAAAACGAAGTTATGCGATAAACAAGTGTAACCATGATTGAGTATAGATTTTCAATCGAAAATAATAAGAGGATGGTAAGAGACAGCCCCTAAGGGTCCAAACAGCATTGGCGCAAGGCCCAAACATGGCATTCAGCCCAATTTACAAAAAATCTTTCTAAATCATATAAGTATCAATGGTTTCAACAAAGTATGCAACTTTACAGTTGCTACGGGGCGGACCAAGTCACAAATTTCCAACAGTGCACGCCCACACGCCCGTTACCTAGCATGTGTGTCACCTCAAAATAATAGAATGATACGAAATTCGGGGTTTCATACCCTCAGGACTAGATTTACAATCGTTACTTACCTCAAACCGGTCAAATCTCTACCCCGCAATGCTCTTGCCTCTGGACTCGGCCTCCAAATGCTACAAATCTATTCACAATCAGTATAATACCATCAATATACGCTAATGGAATGAATTCCACAAGAAAAGCTTCAAAATTAGACCAAAACCCGAAATTGGCTCAAAAATTTTCTGTGGGGCCCACGTCTCGGAACCCGACAAAAGTTATAAAATCCGAAAGCCCTTTGAATCACGAGTCTATCCATACCAATTTTACCAAAATCCGACCTCAACTCGACCCTCAAATATATAAATCTTATTTCCTAATTTCTAAGTTCCAATTTCCGATTTACACTTCAAAATCATGTAATCTAGCCAGATTATTCGATGACAATTCAATATTTTAGAGTAGAAATGATAACAAGGGACTTACCTCAAGTTTTTCCTTGAAAATATACCAAAAACCGGCTCCCCTCAAGCTCCAATTTGCCAAAAATGGCGAATGGGACGAAGTCTCTGTTTTTTTATAATTCTGCCCAGACATCCTCGGTCCTCGATCCTGGGCCTCGATCTTGGCCCTCGATCTTGGCCCTCGATCCTGGGCCTCGATCTTGGCCCTCGATCCTGGGCCTTCGATCCTGATTCTCGGTCTTAGGCCTTCGATCATGCCTCCGATCCTAGCCTTCGACCGTGACCCTCGACCCTGGGCTCGATCATATCTTCGATCGTGGCCCTCGATTCTAGGCTCGATCATGTCTTCGATCGTGTCCCTTGATTCTGGGCTCGATCGTGTCTCCGATCGTGGCCCTCAATTCCAGGCTCGATCGCTGGGAGATTGCTGGGCTCGATCGCTGGGTTCGATCGCTGGGCAGAAGCAATTTCCAACAGAAGGAAATTGTAGCAGCTATTCTAGTTCAATTTTTGATCCGTTAACCATCTGAAACTCACCCGAGGCCCTCGGGACCTCAACCAAATATACCAACAAGTCCTAAAACATCATACGAACTTAGTCGAATCCTCAAATCACCTCAAACAACACTAAAACCATGTATTACACCCCAATTCAAGCCTAATGAACTTTAAAATTTTTAATTTCTACAAACAACTCCGGAACCTATCAAATCACGTCTGATTGACCTCAAATTTTGCACACAAGTCCTAAATGACATAACAAAGGTATTCCAATTTTTAGAATCGGATTTCGACCCCGATATCAAAGAGTCAACCCCCGGTCAAACTTCTCCAAAAATAAAACTTTTGGCATTTCAAGTCTAATTCCTTACGGACTCCCAAATAATATTCCGGACACGCTCCTAAGCCCAACATCATCATACGGAGCTATTGGAATCATCAAAATTCAAATCCGAGGTCGTTTACATATAGGTCCATATCCGGTCCACTTTTCTAACTTAAAATTTTTAATTATGAGACTAAGTGTCTCATTTCACCCCGAGTCCCTTCCGGACTCGAACCAACTAACCCGATATATTATATATAGCTGAATAACACAAAAAGAAGTAGGAATGGGGAAAACAGGGTTATAACTCTCGAAACGACCGGCCGGGTCGTTACATTCTCCCCCTCTTAAACATCCGTTCGTCCTCGAACGGGTCTAGAAACATACCTGGAGTCTCGAATAGGCGTGGATATCTGCTCCGCATCTCCCGCTCGGTCTCCCAAGTGGCCTCCTCCACTGGCTGACCTCTCCATTGCACCTTCACTGAAGCTATATTCTTTGACCTCAACCTTCGAACCTGCCGATCCAAAATAGCCGCCGGCTCCGCATCATAAGTCATGTCACCCTCTAACTGAACCGTGTTGAAATCCAAAACATGGGAAGGATCTCCAATATACTTTCGGAGCATGGAAACATGAAACACTGGATGCACACTCGACAAGCTAGGTGGCAAGGCAAGCTTATAAGCCACATCTCTTATCCTTTGAAGCACCTCAAAAGGCCCAATGAACCGGGGGCTCAACTTGCCCTTCTTCCCAAACCTCATAACACCCTTCATGGGTGATATCTTCAGCAAAACCTTCTCCCCAACCATAAAAGACACATCACAGACCTTCCTATCCGCGTAGCTCTTCTGCCTAGACTGCGCCGTGCGAAGCCGCTCCTGAATCAATTTCACCTTATCTAATGTGTCCTGGACCAAGTCTGTACCTAAGAGCCTAGCCTCACCCGGCTCAAATCATCCAACCGGAGATCTACACCTCCTCCCATACAAAGCCTCATACGGAGCCATCTGAATACTCGACTGATAACTGTTGTTATATGCAAACTCTGCGAGTGGCAGAAACTGGTCCCATGAACCCCCAAAATCAATGACACAAGCACGCAACATGTCCTCCAATATCTGAATAGTGCGCTCTGACTGCCCGTCCGTCTGAGGGTGAAAAGCTATGCTTAACTCAACCTGAGTACCCAACTCTCGCTGCACGGCCCTCCAAAACTGCGATGTGAACTGAGTACCCCTATCTGAAATGATGGAAACTGGGACACCATGCAGGCGAACGATCTCTCGGATGTAAATTTCAGCCAACCGCTCTGAAGAGTAAGTAGTACCAATAGGAATGAAGTGAGCGGACTTGGTCAGCCGATCCACAATAACCCAAATAGCATCGAACTTCCTTGAAGTCCGTGGGAGCCCAACTACAAAGTCCATAGTGATCCGGTCCCACTTCCACTCTGGGATCTCTAACCTCTGAAGCAAGCCACCTGGTCTCTGATGCTCATACTTAAACTGCTGACAGTTTAGACACCGAGCCATAAACCCAACTATATCCTTCTTCATCTGCCTCCACCAATAGTGCTGCCTCAAATCCTGGTACATCTTCACGGCACCCAGATGGATGGAATACCGCGAGCTGTGGGCCTCTTCAAGAATCAGCTCTCGAAGCCCATCTACATTAGGCACACGTATCCGGCCCTGCATTCTCAGCACCCCGTCATCACCAATAGTCACATCCCTAGCATCACCTCTCCGAACCCTGTCCTGAAGAACGAGAAAGTGAGGGTCATCATACTGACGCTCCCTGATACGGTCATAAAGAGAAGACCTGGAGACCACACAAGCCAATACCCGACTAGGCTCCGAAATATCCAATCTGACAAGCTGGCCTGCCAAGGTCTGAACATCTAATGCCAAAGGTCTCTCTGTTGCTGGAAGATAGGCTAAACTCCCCAAACTCTCTGCCCGGTGACTCAAAGCATCGGCCACCACATTGGCCTTCCCCGGATGGTACAAGATAGTGATATCATAGTCCTTAAGAAGCTCCAACCATCTCCGCTGACGCAAATTAAGATCCTTCTGCTTTAACAGATACTGCAGACTCCGGTGATCAGTATAGATCTCACAATGAACCCCATACAAATAATGACGCCAAATCTTCAAGGCGTGAATAATGGCTGCTAACTCAAGATCATGGATAGGATAGTTCTTCTCATGGGTCTTCAACTGGCGCGAGGCATAGGCAATCACCCTACCCTCCTGCATCAAAACACAACCAATGCCTATCCTTGAGGCATCACAATACACGGTGTAAGAACCTGAAGCTGATGGCAAAACTAACACTGGAGCTATGGTCAAAGCAGACTTGAGCTTCTGAAAGCTCTCCTCACATTCATCCGACCACCTGAATGGAACACCCTTTTGGGTCAATTTGGTCAAGGGCGATGCAATAGATTAAAATCCCTTCACAAAGCGACGGTAGTAACCCTCCAAACCAAGAAAGCTCCTAATCTCCGTGGCTAAGGACGGTCTGGGCCAACTCTGCACCGCCTCTATCTTCTTCGGATCCACCTGAATACCCTCACTGGACACCACGTGCCCCAAGAATGCTACTGAACTGAGCCAAAACTCATATTTAGAGAACTTTGCATAAAGCTTCTCCTCTTTCAATCTCTGCAATATAGTCCTCAAATGCTGAGAGTGCTCTTCCTGGATACGAGAGTACACCAGGATGTCGTCAATGAATACAACGACGAATGAGTCCAAATAGGGCTGGAATACACTGTTCATCAGATGCATGAACACTGCTGGGGCATTGGTCAGCCCAAAAGACATCACCATAAACTCATAATGGCCATATCAGGTTCTGAAAGCTGTCTTGAGAATATCTGAATCCCGAATCTTCAGCTGGTGATAACCGGACCTCAAATCAATCTTGGAGAACACCCTCGCTCCCTGAAGCTGGTCGAATAAATCATCAATACGAGGCAAGGGATACTTGTTCTTGACTGTGACCTTGTTCAACTGCCTGTAATCAATACATATTCTCATGGAACCATCCTTCCTTTTCACAAATAGAACCGGTGCACCCCAAGGTGACACACTAGGCCGAATAAACCCCTTATCAAGGAGCTCCTGAAGCTGTTCTTTCAATTCCTTCAACTCCGCCGGTGCCATACGATACGGTGGAATAGAAATGGGCTGAGTGCCCGGCACCAAATCAATACCAAAGTCAATATCCCTATCAGGCGGCATGCCCGACAGGTCTGCAGGAAACACATCCGGAAAATCACGTACCACCGGAACAGAATAAATGACAGGAGTCTCTGCACTAACATCCCTCACAAAAGCCAAATAAGATAGGCAACCCTTCTCAACCATGCGCTGAGCCTTCAAATATGAAATCACCCTACTTGGTACATAATCTATAGAATCGCTCCACTCAACCCTCAGAATTCCCGGCATAACCAACGTCACCGTCTTAGCGTGACAATCTAGAACAGCATGACATGGAGATAACCAATCCATACCCAATATCACATCAAAGTCAACCATACTGAGCAATAATAGATCTACTCGAGTCTCCAAACCCCCAATAATCACCACATATGACCGATATACACGGTCCACAATAATAGTATCGCCCACAGGAGTAGATACATGTACAGATGAAACTAAGGACTCACGGGGCATATCCAGAAAATGGGCAAAATACGAGGAAATATATGAATACGTGGAACCAGGGTCAAATAATACTGAGGCATCTCTGTGGCAAACTGAGACAATACCTGTAATCATAGCGTCTGAAGCAATAGCATCTGGTCTGGCAGGGAGAGCATAGAAACGAGCCTGACCACCCCCTGTTCTGCCTCCCCCTCTAGGGTGACCCCTAGCTGACTGACCTCCACTCCGAGCTGACTGGGCGGGTGGTAAGGTAGCTGGTGCTGTAGTCAGAGGCTGACTCCTCTACTGAGATAGACCTCCATGACGACGAGGACACTGCCTCCACATATGCCCAAGCTCCCTACACTCAAAATAACTCCCTGGTGCTGGCGGCGGAAACTGAAGGGAACCCCTAGCACCGGGATGACTGGCAGAAGAACCTAGCATGGAAGAGCCCTGAACAGGTAGAGCACGGGACGAACTCTGAACTGGAAGGGCACTAAGTGATGAGTGGCCCTGATGAGAACTGTGAGAACCATGGCCAGATGATGCACCCCAATGAAATGGCCGAGCTGACTGAGCCTGTCTGAAATGATGACCTCTACCGTGCTAGAATTGACCCCCAAAAGGAGCACCACTGAATCCACCTTGACCACGAGGCCTCTTGGCCTCCCGCTCAACCCTCTCCTGACCGCGAACCATCTCAATCTGCCGAGCAATGTCAACAACCTCATTAAAAAGGTAGCACCCGAAACTCGCTCCCTGGTCATGAGCAACTGTAGCTGATAAGTGAGGCCATCAATAAACCTCATGATCCTCTCTCTGTCCGTGGGAACCAACCAGATAGCATGACGGTCCAACTCGGAGAACCGCATCTCATACTGCGTCAAAGACATATCACCCTGGCGTAGCCGCTCAAACTGTCTACGCAGCTCCTCTCTGCGGGATCGAGGCACGAACTTCTCCAAAAAGACCACGGAGAACTGCTGCCAAGTAAGGGGTGTTACGCCAACAGGCCTACGCCTCTCGTAAGTCTCCCACCATCTGAGTGCCGCCCCATAAAATTGAAAGGTAGTGAACGAGACCCCACAAGTCTCCAAAATACCAGCAGTACGGCGTATCCTCTGACACCTGTCCAAAAGGTCCTGAGCGTCCTCTCTCTGTGTGCCACTGAAAGGTGGTGGCTGAAGTCTCCCAAACCTCTCCAACCTACGCTAGTCATCCTCAGGCATAGCAGGAAACACATAATCCTGAGCAACAATAACCGGATGGGCTGGTGTCTGAAGTCCCTGAATAACCTGCTCGGGTGTGCGAGTGATGGGAGTCTGAGTGCCTTTCCTGGCCTGAGAAATGGTTGCGGCCGTCGAAATAGAGACCTCCTGAGCAAGGCCAGTACATGCTGTCAGAATCTGAGCTAGGGCCTCTTGAAGGCCTGGAATCGCAATAGGTACATGTGGTGCCTGAGCTGGTGCATCAACAACTGGAACTTGGTCCTGATCTGGGACAACCAGTGGATCTGTAGGTACTGCCCCAACTGCTGTACGGGCTACACCTCTGCCCCTACCACGGCCTCTACCGCGGACTCGGCCTCTCGCGGCCCTGGCTGGTGGTACTGGTGGCTGGCCCTCCTGACCGGTAGCACGAGTCCTCACCATCTGTGAGAGAATGAAATAACAGATGTTCAGTTACTAGAATCAACAGATTCGCACGACAAGAATTCAAGAATGTGGAGTTTCCTAAAGGTTCTGCAGCCTCCTGAAGATAAGTACAGATGTTTCCGTACCGATCCGCAAGACTCTACTAAACCCGCTCATGACTCGTGAGACCTATGTAACCTAGGCTCTGATACCAATCTGTCACGACCCAAAACTAACCCCCTGTCATGATGGTGCCTATCGTGGAACTAGGCAAGCCGACTCATTTCCAAAACAAAACGATATTTTCATTTCAAAGATAATTTCAAGGTTATTTAACATAAAAACCTCCATTTAAAGAGTTCAAATCAAAGAAAAATACAAGTGCGGAAAAGAAAAGCCCGACATCGGGGTGTCACTAGTCATGAGCATCTACTATAATCTGTCTAACAATATCAAGGCTAACGCAGCCTAGAAAATAGCTAAATACTACTTGAGGAAGATAAGAGGGAGAAGAGCAGGGGCTGCGATCGCCAAACAACTACCTTACTATCTCCAAGAAAATCTGCAACCAGAACACTCAATAACCGCTACCGTGTCCAGCCACACCTGGATCTGCACACAAGGTGCAGGGAGTAACGTGAGTACGCCAACTCAGTAAGTAACAATAATAAATAAAGACTGAGCAGTAGTGACGAGAAGTAAAGCATATAACGTTCATATCAGGAAATCTCAGTAAAATACCACATGCTTTTAAAAATCAGGATTTGAATCAAATATCTCGTTTAAACCCAGTTCCAGTAAAAAAAAATCATTTAAAGATATTTTTCCAACAGTTTTTCAAACAAAGGCTCAATGCAAAGGTGAGCAAAATGATGAAATCATAAACAGCCCCTCGGGCAAACCTCACAGCCACTCTTGCCACTCGGGCATACCTCACAATTACTCTTGCCACTCGGGCATACCTCGCAGTCACTCATGCCTCCCAGTCACTCAGCACTCGGCACTCGACACTCGCACTCCGTAGGTACCTGCGCTCACTGGGGGTGTGTACAGACTCCGGAGGGGCTCCTTCAGCCCAAGCGCTATAATCTGCATGAAAAACTCACGTGTGATAATAATAAAGTATGCTGTAGGCGGGCAGCCCCGATCCACACTCATCCTCACAAATCAGGCACTCGGCCTCACTCAGTCATAAGTATGCTGCAGGCGGACAGCCCCGATCCACACTCATCCTCACAAATCAAGCCACTCGGGCATTTCAGTAAAACAGGGCATTCGGCCCAAAACATTTATAGAGTCATAAAACGAAGTTATGCGGTAAACAAGTGTAACCATGATTGAGTATAGATTTTCAATCGAAAATAATGAGATGATGGTAAGAGACAGCCCCTAAGGGTCCAAACAGCATTGGCGCAAGGCCCAAACATGGCATTCAGCCCAATTTACAAAAAATCTTTCTAAATCATATAAGTATCAATGGTTTCATCAAAGTATGCAACTTTACAGTTGCTACGGGGCAGACCAAGTCACAAATTCCCAACAGTGCACGCCCATACGCCCGTCACCTAGCATGTGCGTCACCTCAAAATAATAGAATGATACGAAATTCGGGGTTTCATACCCTCAGGACTAGATTTACAATTGTTACTTACCTCAAACCGGTCAAATCTCTAACCTGCAATGCTCTTGCCTCTGGACTCGGCCTCCAAATGCTCCAAATCTATTCACAATCAGTATAATACCATCAATATACGCTAATGGAATGAATTCCACAAGAAAAGCTTCAAAATTAGACCAAAATCTTAAATTGGCTCAAAAATTGCCTGTGGGGCCCACGTCTCGGAACCCAACAAAAGTTATAAAATCCGAAAGCTCTTTAAATCATGAGTCTACCCATACCAATTTTATGAAAATCCGACCTCAACTCGACCCTCAAATGTATAAATCTTATTTCCAAATTTCTAAGTTCCAATCTCCGATTTACACTTTAAAATCATGTAATCTAGCCGGATTATTCGATGACAATTCAATATTTTGGAGTAGAAATGATAACAAGGGACTTACCTCAAGTTTTCCCTTGAAAATATACCAAAAACCGGCTCTCCTCAAGCTCCAATTTGCCAAAAATGGCGAATGGGACGAAGTCCCTATTTTTTTATAATTCTGCCCAGACATCCTCGGTCCTCGATCCTGGCCCTCGATCCTGGGATTCGATCCTGGCCCTCGATCCTGGGCCTTCGATCCTGATTCTCGATCCTAGGCCTTCGATCATGCCTCTGATCCTGGCCTTTGACCGTGAACCTCGACCCTGGGCTCGATCATATCTTCGATCGTGGCCCTCGATTCTGGGCTCGATCATGTCTTCAATCGTGCCCCTCAATTCTGGGCTCGATCGTGTCTCCGATCGTGGCCCTCGATTCCAGGCTCGATCGCTGGGAGATTGCTGGGTTCGATCGCTGGGTTCGATCACTGGGCAGAAGCAATTTCCAACAGAAGGAAATTGCAGCAGCTGTTCTAATTTAATTTTTGATCCGTTAACCATCCGAAACTCACCCGAGGCCCTCGGGACCTCAACCAAATATACCAACAAGTCCTAAAATATCATACGAACTTGGTTGAATCCTCAAATCACCTCAAACAACACTAAAACCATGAATTACACCCCAATTCAAGCCTAATGAACTTTAAAATTTCTAATTTCTACAAACAACTCCGGAACCTATCAAATCACGTCTGATTGACCTCAAATTTTGCACACAAGTCCTAAATGACATAACAGAGGTATTCCAATTTTTAGAATCGGATTTCGACCCCGATATCAAAGAGTCAACCCCCGGTCAAACTTCTCCAAAAATAAAACTTTTGGCATTTCAAGCCTAATTCCTCTACGGACTCCCAAATAATATTCCGGACACGCTCCTAAGCCCAACATCATCATACGGAGCTATTGGAATCATCAAAATTCAAATCCGAGGTCGTTTACATATAGGTCCATATCCGGTCCACTTTTCTAACTTAAAATTTTCAATTATGAGACTAAGTGTCTCATTTCACCCCGAGTCCCTTCCGGACTCGAACCAACTAACCCGATATATTATATATAGCTGAATAACACAAAAAGAAGTAGGAATGGGGAAAACAGGGTTATAACTCTCGAAACGACCGGCCGGGTCGTTACACTAGCATACTTCTTTCCTACCAACACAACATGTGAGGTGATGTTTGGCCATAATTTTATATTTTTAGTGCATTACTTACCTTATATTTTAGGTACTTTAATGCTAAACTATATTATATTTGCACTTAATTGAGTCTATTTTATGTGTAGGTATATTGAAGATGAAGTTGGAGCAAAGTGAATATTTAAAGTGTAAATCATGCCCGAAAACAATAGGAAAGAAGAAAGAAAGAAAGAATTGAGCAGAGGGAAAATGAAGCAGCAGGCGAAGCAAGACCAGTGGCTCGCGTTAGAGCAGACGAGGCGAGCTCTTTAGCTCGCGTTGAAGTGCGCGACGCAAGGGTTATGTCGAGGTTGAGCGCGCGGCAGGGCTTGCGCCGCACAGTCTGAGACGAGGTGAAGCTCGTGTTTTGCCTTGCGAGGCGAAGTTCGTAGCGAGCCTGATCCGGATTTTAAAAGCCTATTTTGTCTCCTTTTTGGACTTGGACTTGGGCTATGCCATTTAGGTCTTTTCCTACACATACAAATAGTCATTAAATACCACTTCTGAGAGAGTGTTTGACGACTTGTGGCAAGAATAGCTCGTGGAACAACTTTTGGGGGAAAGAATCATCGAGTTCTACATTCCTTCATCTTTTTTTTGTAATTTATTTATGCAAAATATTTGAATATTGTTACTATGAATATGAATAGCTAAACCTCTAATCTAGGGTTTTGATGAAACCTATTGGAGGATGATTTTCCTATTACGTTTAATATAGATTTGACGTAGCTTTTTCTCTATTTGTTCAACTACATTTATATTGTGGTTGATTGAAGAGCTCTCAATCGACTGTGCCTATTTAGTGTGTGTTGCTCGGAAGAGAATGCATATTTAGGTAGTTGTTGAATAACATCATTCCTAACATATGTGAGGGATCAATACGGAGGGTTTAAATGTGGGATTAGGAATAACGAAACCTTGGTGCGATCCGAGTGAGCTGTGACTTAGTGCCAGCTAGCGTAGTTCGGAAGAATATGTCTAGTAAATTGTAGTAGTTACTCGGAAGAGAATTACGACACTCAAAGCGCTCACGATCAGTAGAGAAAACTTAGGCAAATTTATAAGAAACGTAGCGGAAATGATTCCGACAATAGGGGAAATCATAACCTTTGATCATTCCAAATCTTGTCTACAAATTGTTCGTCGTTAGTATTAATTACTGTATTTTCATTACTTGATCTTTAGTTAGTAAACATCCAATTCGTTATTTAATATTTTTGAAGATTGATACGTAAATTTGTGCGAGTCTAGTAGTTATGCTTAATAGGTTAATTCCATGTGAGATTCGACTCCAGACTTGTTAACCGGATTATATTTGCAACGACCGCTTAGTCCTTTTTATAAGGCATAGTTGGGCGTGATCATGAGGTATAAGGGCTGGTACTGTGTTGGATTACCCCTTGGTCCATCATTGTTTGAACTAACGTCTCTATGATATCCTTTTTTTTACTCCAGGATATCTATATGACCTTTTGTTCACAGGGCTTGCAGATTCCATCAAAGGAATTTTGTGATCAAAAGAGCCTCTATGAGGGGGTAAGATAGTGGGACTTCAAAGATACCTAAGTACTATTTGATGAGAGCAGATAAAGCTAGTGGAAGCTTAGCTTCCTATGTGGCTTGTATGTTATGGCATTGTACTCCATTTGTATCCATATCCATCAGTGACATCATGAAGAGCTGAGCCTATGAGCCCTCTAATTTGGATAATAAAGTGGCTTTAATTGATTTAAGTTGACTGTTAGCACCTCTTAACACATGCTTCTTGCCTTGGTGAACAAATTCAATGGTTCTGGTTATGAAGTCAAATAGAATTCTTCCCAAAGTACTAAGCCACTGCACTCCCAGTACTATATCCACATTTTCTAATGGTAACAGTAGGAAATCTGATGAAAATGTTATCCCCTTACATTAACCATTGTAGGTTCCTACACACAGCAATAATCTGTACCTTTCTACCATCAGTCGCACTGATAGATTGTTCCACCATAGAGCTAGACTGATACCCCAATTTCTTAGCAATTTCCTGATCAATGAAGTTGTGTGTACTCCCAGTATCAATCAAAACTGGTAAGGGCCTCTTCTCATGATAGTCAGTGACTCTGATTGTTTGATAACCAGACACCCCTAGTAAAAGCTATTAGAGGTATAGTCATGAATTCATTGTTAGTTTCTACAATTTATTGGGTCAATACCTCATCCTCTACCTCTACTGCTGTAGTTATTTCCTCATCTACTACTTCCACCATAAATAATTGCTTCCTAGACTTGCATTTATGCCCCATTTCATACTTTTCATCACAAAAGAAGCACAAACCGTTGGCCTTTTTTTCATCCATTTCAGCACCAGTTAGCCTTCTACCCAGCCTGTTAGGTTTGTTTGAATTGGTATCAACATTTGGTAAGTAGAGTTTGGTACAGAAGGTTTTTGATAATTATGTGGTTTGAAAGAAGTTGGATTGGGTAAATAGGATTGAATTAGAGTGAAAAAGTCTGGAAACAGGTTTCAAACCCCATGTTTTAGCATGGGCATCAAAGACTTCTTCCGTTAATCTGGCAATTTTATAGTCTTGCATTAATGTTCTTGGTGCTTGAATTCTTACAGCCTTATTCATTCTTGGTTTAACACTTCCTAAAAAACAACAAATAACATTCCTAGTTGTTAGATTAACTCAAGTTAATAATCTGTCAAATTCTACTTGATATTCCCTAACCCCAACAATTTGGCTTAAATTCTTCAAAGCTTCCATGCGATCCTCAAAATTATCACCAAATCTTTCATTCAAGGCAAGAACATACTCGCTCCATGATAGATCCAGTGTAGAAGTTCTAGACTTTACACAGGACCTATGCCAAGCAATGACATCACTATCCATGTGAATGGATACCACCTTCACCCTGTGTTCAAAAGGAACTTCATCCATAGAAAAGTATTGATCGACCTTATATAACTATGTACGCAGATCTCCACCAGAAAATCAAGGAAAATCTAGTTTTGAAAATCGAGTAAAGAAATTACCATTTCACTGATGAGTAGAGCCACTATTCCTTGCCTCCATTGGTTCCCCTCTATTGATTGAAGACTCGACTACAATTTTCTCTTGCTCCTTTGAGTGATAACTCAAATAGATTCTTTTAGTGCCAACAGTTCCTTATCAGCTTGTGAATTCCTTCGCTCATACTTATCATGCCATCCATTACTTTCTGTAATTGCTCTTGAATCTGTGATAACTTGTCCTTTATTTCCTTGACTGGTTTGTCTTGATTTTTTATGCGAGTCATATTTGATTATGTTGAGAATCGATTGCTCCGATACCAATTGATGCAATCAGTCACAATAGCGACGAAAATTATTAATTTAGGAGCTAAGCTCGAAAAAGATGATAGCTAGCTCAGGGTAGAACCGAAAGAATTAGCTGAGAGAAATTGCAAGAAGAGAGAATATAATGATCTTATTTCATGAATGAATTTAATTACAATGTTGTAATGTATTTATATCATATTTGCTTAGTTGTGACATGTAGAAACTGAGCTAATGCCATTCACTCTATGTAACTACCCGACCGGTCAATTTGAGATTTAACGTCTCGTTCGGTGGCTTAACGTCTCGAGCAACTTTGTATTATGTATTATGACTTTAGTATGTGGTCGAGTTCGGATATCGGATGATTCGAGATTGATTTGGAAGAAGAATTCTTGCTTTAAGAGGATAAGATGTGGGAGGCGAGGTTGAGATGGTTCGGGCATGTTAAGAGGAGAAGTATATAAGCACCAGTTATGAGGTGTTAGCGGTTAGCCTCGATGTGTAGAAGGAGGGGTATAAGTAGGCCTAAGAAGTCTTGGGTAGAGGTTATTAGGTGGGACATGGCACAGTTGGAGCTGACTGAGGACATGACCCTATATAAGAGGGTGTGAAGGTCAAAGATTAGGGTAGAAGGTTCGTAGGTAGTCGAGCGTTTCTCTTTGTCTTACTCAGTTCTCTAGCATTAGGGTTAGTATGATATTGTTTATCCATAGATGGCTATTACTACCTAGAGTTTGACTGCATTCTTGGATTCAAACTTATTTCATCTTGTTGTTATTCCCACTTATTGCAATTACCTTTTGTTTTTCAGTCGTTCTCTAGCTAATGGTCTATTGAAAATAACCTCTCTGCTCTTCCAGAGGTAAGGGTAAGGCTGCGTACATCTTACCCTTCCCAGACCCCACTTGTGGGACACTACTGAGTTTGTTGTTGTTGTTGTTGTTGTTGTTGTTGTTGATTCTTGCTTTAGAAGCTTAAGCGGTAAGAGTTGACCAGAGTTTGACTTTTATGTAGATGACTCCGTAATAATGTTTTGACGATTCCAATAGTTTCGTATGGTGATTTTGGACTTAGGCGTGTGTTCAGATTTGGATTTGGAGGCCCATAGGTTAATTTGATGCATTTTGGAAAACAATTGGAAAATTAAAGGTTTGGAAGATTGAGAGATTTGACCGAGAGTTGACTTTATTGATATCCGGATCGGATTGCAATACGATAGTTGGATTAGCTCCATTATGTCATTTGGGACTTGCATGCAAAATTTGAGGCTATTTCGGGTTGATTAGATATGTTTCGGCACGAGTTGTAGAAGTTTAAAATTTATAAGTTCATTAAGTTCGATTTGAGGTGCGATTCATAGTTTTGACATTGTTTGATGTGATTTGAGGCCTCGAGCAGGTCTGAGTTATATTATGGAACTAGTTGGTGTGTTCGGACGGGGTCCCGGGGGTCCCGGGTGTGTTTCGGATGAGTTTCTGATTGTTTTCGTGCTTTTGGTTAGGTTTGTTTCTGGTGTGTCGCACTTGCGCATTTTGGAGCGTAGGTGTGGAGCCACTTCTGCGAAGTTTCTGTCGCTTTTACGATGTTAGGCCTGGGCGGGAGTTCCGTATCTGCGGGTTGGCAAACCCAGGTGCGTGGCCGCATCTGCGGTGTGCCCATCGCAGATGCGAGTTTGTTGCTCAGGGTGACTGTCGGCGGTTCTTGTCTCGCTTCTGCGGTGTCGCAAGTATGACCTTCGTCACGCAGATGGGGAGCTCGGGCTGGTAGGTTGTTGTCGCAGATGCGTGAATTTTCTTACATGTGCGAGAGCGCAAATGCGCTTCTTTGTCCGCAAATGCGGAAGTGCTGGGCAAAAAGTTTTAAATTCAAGGGTTTGATTTCATTACTCATTTTTGGACCTAAGGAGATCAGTTAGTGACGATATTTCGTAGGTTTTCAAGAAATTCATTGGGGTAAGTATTTTTTACCCGAATCATATTATATTTCATGAATTCATTGTTATTTTCATCATTTAATTAGTGATTTAAGTTGGAATTTTGGGGAACATTTGTGAAAATTTCTTAAACTAAACTTTGGAGAAGGTGATTTGAGGTGGGATTTGAGTAATTCTTGTATGGTTGGACTCGTTATCGAATGGGTGTTTGGATTTTATAATTTTGGCTGGGTTCCGAGACACGGGCCTGGGGTAGACTTTGAGTTGATTTTTTATTTTTCTTTCAAGATCGAAGCTTTATTATCCAGAATCGTTTCCTATGATTTTTATTTATGATGTTAAGTTATTTTGGCTAGATTTGAGCAGTCCGGAGGTTGTTTCACACAAGAAGGTCATTTTAGAGTATCAGTCTAACTTCTTTGAGGTAAGTATCTTGCCTAACTTTATGTGGGGGAACTACCCCTTAGGATTTGAGTCATTCGTGCTAATTGTATCATGTGAAGGCCGTGTACGCGAGGTGTCGGGTACATACTAGGTCATATTTGTGGGAATTTGACCGTTTTAGGCTCTTAGGTTCTTATGTTCATTAAAAATAAAGTTGTCTTATCATGTTAAATCATCCATTTACTAAATTCATCCTTACGTGTCCTATTTGGAGTTGATTGATTCATGTTCTACCCTTGTTGCCAATAAACTCTTATGTGCCTTAATTGAAGTTGTCGCCTCATTTATTGCCATGTTGTCTTTTTCATAATTGCTTAGCCTTAATTGAAGTTATCATTATCTTTTCCATAATTACTTAACCTTAATTGAAGTTATTATTATCTCTCCCGTAATCGCTTAGCCTTAATTGAAGTTTTGTTATTCCTTTCATTGTTGACTTATCCTTATTTGGAATTATTGATTTATGTAATCTCTCTTATCGTCGAGTTGTACTTATGTGGAATCGTTGTTATACATTATCTCTCCCCTTGTTGAGCTATTCTTGTTGAAACCATTATTATCTGTTGTGTCTTTCACTGTGATCTCGTTCTTCCATTTTCTTGTGTTCTGTAGTTCTTGTGTTGATTTATTTGCCGTACTCTCATGGTATTGTTGTTGTTGTTGTTATTATACTCAGTATTGTTAAGCCGCGGGCTATGCGTGGTTGCGGTATTGAAATTTGTTTTGAGAAAAATTTGTGGCATATGGGCACATGTGGTGAAAGACCTTATATTGTGTTGTTATATTTTTGGCACACGTGGTATGGTTGAGAGGATTGTCGGGGTGTTCACACGTGAGTTGTTCGTGCTTTTGTTACTATTGATATTTGCACATGCGACATGACAAGGCGGGCTATTTATGTGGGTTTGCGCATGTGGCGAGACAAGGTGAGAATATTATTATGCGCGTGCAGCGAGACAAGGTGCACATTTACTTTATTGTTGCGCACGTGGCGAGACAAGGTAGTCTATGTCGGGAATGATTTGTGATGACTTGTGATGGCCTGAGGGAATTGTTATTGATGATATTTGTGGGGTGGTGTGCCTACCTTGTGTGAGTTATACATTGTACATTTTATGGTGATTATTTCCTATGTGCCATTCATTGTCTTTACTCTTACTTGTTAACTTGAGTTGTGATAGAACACTTGCACAAGCATACACGTAATTAATAACACATATCGGTTTAAGAAAATGAATCCTGATGCTATTGACCATTTACATGTAATCTTGTTTACTTGCCTTCTGTGTGAGAGTTATCCGTGCGGTCATGATTCATTGTTATTGTTGGCACGTGAGTTGCCCGTGCAGATATGAGATAATGTCACTCCCTTGGCACATGAGTTGTCTGTGCGGTTATGAATTTTGATGAGGGCACAAGATGACAGGTGATTAGGGTTCATGAATTGAGACCCGTGAAATGAGACTACGAGGTGAAGTTCCTCAGGGAAAATCCTTGAACAAATCTGGTGTGGAAGCGGTTGCTCTTATTGAGTTGTTACTTGTTTTTCTTTACTTGGTTTTACCGGATTTAAACTGTGTTCAGCTTACTCCACGACATTACTACCTGCTTGCTCCTTGCTGCTAATTGTTGTTCCTAGTGTTCTATTGCGAGTATAGTTTTGTTATCTTACCATGCTTAGTTTTATATTGGCATTGTTTCCATGTTAGTTTCACATTCATACTTGTACAAGTTATTAATTCTGGTAGGTGTCTTGACTGTCCCTCGTCACTACTCCACCAAGGTTAGTCTTGAAACTTACTAGGTACCGGTGTGGTGTACTCATGCTACGCTTTCTGCACATTTTGTATAGATCCAGGTACTTCGGAGTTGGTTGACCACTAGCTAGTTGTTCGGGTTTTGCTGTGGAGACTCAGGGTATACTTGCCGTCGCGTTTCAGGCCTCGGAGTCACCTTCTGATATTATACTTATACTGTCTATTTCTATTTCGGAACAGTTGTACTGAGAAGATTTTTTTCCTAGTAAATTCAGTAGAGCTTATGACTTGTACTACCAGTTTTGGGTATTGTATTGCACTCGGGATTATTAGTTTACTATAGAGATTTCAGTGCCATGCTTAATAGTTGTTTCTCGTTAAATTCTGTCATTTAATTTAGTAAGTATTAGGCTTACGTAGTCTTAGTGACTAGGTGCCATCACGACATCCTACGGTGGGAAATTTGGGTCGTGACACTCTACAGTACATTTTCCAAACTAACGGTTTTAACTAATTTTTAACCAACTCGATGCCAGCTGTATCATTTATCCCCACAGTCCTGCTTCAGCATTCTTGCACTTGCATCAACAAGATTCATATGTATGTACTTCAAATGCAGCTAGGAACTTAACATTTTTGGCTAATTCTAGTGGAATCAAGCTTACTATGGGTGAAGTGGTGAAGGGCAATGAAATACAACTACTGGGTATGCAGCTTGACTACCACGCGTCAGTAATGAAAGACGGTGTCAAGATTGTTAAATTATATCCCCAGGAGATAGGTTAACAGACTCAGAGATGAAGTCTAGCACGTATTGGATACGTCACCGGAGGAAACCCTACGTTTAAGTAGATGCTGAAGTTTGCATATGGGGTTTGGAATTTCGTATCTACGCCTAAGGTATTCCTACATAATAACGGGTACTTCATTTAATTGAGATTCAAAAGTGAGGAAGATAAGACCATAGTACTGTAATATGGTCCTTATACGTTTAATTACAAGCATCTTGTTCTAAAGAAATGGAATCCAAAATTCCAAATGAACAACAAAACCTAACCTGGTTATTCCTATGTGGGTAATGTTCCCAAATTTGCCTATTCAATTTGGGCCCTTGGGAATCTAGGTAGAATAACGAGTTATCTGGGAAGGCATCTGGGAAGGCCCATCTGTACCAATAAGCTTACGACATTTTCCAGAATGTTAATTGAGATGGACATTTTCCAGCCTTTACCTTACGCAATCTCACTTAAAATGCCAAATGGGAAGTGTGGGATGCAACACATTGAATATGAGTGGAAGCCCTTGTATTGTTCAAGATTGTCTGCAAATAGGGTATGCTACGGGAAGTTGCAAGGAAGTACCATATGATCCTTAAATTCCAGTGAAGCACCAATCCAACATGAAGAAAAAACAACAAAAGATGGAATAAAAGACCAAGGTTGGACCTAGCCAAAATCAGGGCGTGGAAAAGGCTCAAGAATCTATGCCAGTTTCTAAACAAGCTACTGCTAATGTTGCAAAATCGGCCAATGATGTCTAAGAGCCTAGTGCCAGTGCACAGGAGCAAGTGCAGCCAACCGTGTTAGGAATAAATCCCCACAAAAATAATATTTACGGTAATAAAAACGGAATAATAATGTAGCACCGAGATACAGTAATTAATAAGAATAAAAGAGTGACAACGATACCAAGATGTTTTACGTGAAAAACCCTTTTAAATAAGGGAAAAACCACGGCCCCTAGAGGAGCAACTGATATCACTATAGCAAGGAATTTTATACTTTGTAGGTCAGAGTAAAATACTCCAAAGACCACTACAACACTTAAAAGAAATAACCCTCTTTTGATATTCTCACCTCACTACAATATCGCTCATTCTCTATTTTTCACACATATTATTTTCTTATACCCTATCTGTGATGCATCACTTTTTCTTTCTTTCTTTGTTGGTGTGTCTTCGACTGAATTAGGAGCTATCTATTTATAGACATCCAATACTCCTTGCTTGCATCATGGATGACATCATCATAATATAAATGTCAAACTTTCACCTTGTGAAAACAATGAAAAATCTGCCAACCCAAATCACATTTCCTGTAGATTTGGCAGCATAGTACTTTATGTCAAAGGAAGTTTGTCTTCCTTTCATATTCATGGGATGGACCCCACAATCTTCCCCTCCAGTCCCATGCACCTGAAGGAGGTATCTCCAGTTTTTCATATAGAGTTCATGCCGACAAGTTCTTTGCATAGCTCAAACTTGTCTCTTGGTACGACCTTGGTCAACATATCTGAAGGATTCTCACTTGTATGGATCTTCTTGACATGCATAGATCCATCCTCTATCCTTTCTCGAATCCAGTGATATCTCATGTCGATATGATTCGTCCTTGCATGATACATGGCGTTTTCGCTCAGGTCTATTGCATTTTGACTGTCACAATAGACGACATACTCCTTTTGATGCAATCCAAGCTCTCAAAGGAACCGTTTCAGCCAAACTATCTCCTTTCCAACTTCAGTATCGTCAGTATACTCTGCTTTAGTTATAGAGAGTGCAACACACTTCTGCAATTTAGACTGCCATGATATAGCTCCCCCTGAGAATGTGAACAAGTATCCTGCAGTAGATTTATGATTATAAAGATCACCTACCATATCAGCATCCGTGTAGCCCTTCAAGACTGGATCTGATCTCCCAAAACACAAGCATTCATCTGAGGTTCCTTTTAGATACCTAAGTATCCAATTCACAACTTTCCAGTGTTCTTTTCCGGGATTATCAAGAAACCTGCTAACAATACCGACAACATGAGTAATATCAGGTCTGGTACATACCATTGCATACATCAGGCTCCCGACGACAGATGAATATGGAACGTTAGCCATACTTTCTTTATCTTCCTTTGTTGTAGGACACATTGTCTTGTTCAACTTCATATGAACAGCAAGAGGTGTGCTAACTGGTTTAACACTCATCATGTTGAAGCATTGAAGTATACGTTCAATGTTGTGACAACAACAACTTACTATTTGTCCTATCTTGGACAATCTCCATTCCTAGAATTTGTCATGCTGGACCCAAGTCTTTCATGTCAAATGACTTGGACAAATCTTCCTTCAACTTGGCAATCAACTTCTTATCTTGTCCTACAACCAGCATGTCATCCACATATAACAACAAGATGATAAATTTATTGTTAGAGAATTTCTTATAGTATACACATGGATTGAAAAAGTCTTTGTGTACGCTTGACTTCTCATGAACGAGTCAAACTTCTTGTACCACTGCCTAGGCACTTGTTTCAGTCCATAAATACTCTTTTTCAACTTGCACACCATGTGTTTCTTTGCCTTTACTTCAAAACCTTCTGGCTGCTCCATATAGATCTCTTCTTCCAAATCTCCATGAAGAAATGCAGTTTTCACGTCCAACTGCTCCACTTCATGATCTAGGTTAGCTGCCAAGATCAAGATTGTTTGAATATACGTCATTTTGACAACAGGTGAGAAACTTTCATCAAAACCAATACCTTTCTTCTGTTCGAAACCTTTTACCACCAATCGAGCTTTGTGTTTGACCAGCTTGCCATTTCCATCTTTCTTGAGCTTAAATACCCACTTGCACTTAAGCGATTTTTTGCCTTTTGGAAGTTCAACCAGTTCATATGTATTATTCTTCTGTAGAGAATTCATCTCTTCTTGCATGGCTTCTATCTACTGGATTTGTTCCGGATGAGATAGCATCTCCTTGAAATTCACTTGCCCCCCCTCATTAGTGACGAGGATATACTCCGAAGAAGGATACCTTGTGGATTCTACCTTCTCTCTTTCAGATCTTCTCAAAGGTTGTTGTCCTTCTTCTTGTTTTTGTTGCTCTCCTTCTTCCTCTTGTGGACTAGGGTGCTCCCCCTTCTCAACAACCTCTTCATCTACGCCTTTCGTGTGCAATTCTTCACCTGTGGAAGGATTACGTACAACTACAGTAGGAGTAGTAACAAAGTTAGTAAATGTACCATTATCATTTTTGGTCTTTGTTGATTGACCACTATCAATCCCGACCACATCTTCTCTGAAGATCACATCTCTGCTTCTGATGAACTTTTTCCTTTATAGGTCCCACAATATGTAGCCGAACTCTTCATCTCCATAACTGATGAAGATGCAGGGAATAGCTTTGTCATTCAGCTTCGTTCTCTGCTCCTTCAGCACATGTGCAAAAGCTTTACATCCAAACACTTTCAGATAGGAGTAGGATACCTCTTTGTTGGTCCAAACTTTCTCTGGAATGTCAAACTCCAATGGAACTGATAGACTTTTGTTAATCAAGTAATAGGATGTGCGAGCTGCTTCACCCCAAAATGACTTAGATAGTTTTGCCATTTTGAGCATACTTCTCACTTTTTTGACAATATTGCGATTCATCCTTTCAGCTACACCATTGTGTTGTGGGGTTCCAGGAACTGTATTCTCATGTCTGATTCCATAGCTTGAGCAGCAGTAGTCTTCAAACTCCTTTGAAGTATACTCTCCTCCATTGTCTGTCCTAAGACGCTTTAATTTTTGACATGTCTCCCTTTCCACCAGAGCATGGAATTTATGAAATACCTGGTCTTTGGTTCTCAAGAAAAAAAATCACAATTTTCGTGAGGCATCATCAATAAATGTGAAAAAATATTTGTTACCTCCCATTGATTCTACATCCTTAGGACCAGAAACATCAAAATATACTAAATCAAGTATATTCGATTTTCTTCCATGAGTTTCTTGAAATGATACCCTGTGTTATTTTCTAAACAAACAATAATCACAAGAATTCACAATTGTACCTTTTACAAATCAGATGAGTTACCTTTTGGATAGGATCTGCAATCCCTTCTCACTTATATGGCCCAATCTCCGGTTCCATAAATCTGCAAGTGTATCATCTATAGCCGTATGTAATCTATCTTCACATATCTCAACGGTTGTCTTGTACAATGTGTAGGATGAAACTCCTTTAGAAATCCCCAATGATCCCTTGGTGAGTCTACACTTCCTATGGGAAGTGATTCTCATAACCGTCTCGATCTAGAGCGATCCCTGAAATCAAATTCATTCGCAGATCTGGTACGTGTCGCACATCTTTTAAAACTAATGTGCATCCGACATTTGTCTTGATACAAATGTCGCCAAACCCCACAATCTTTGAGTGACTGGTATTTCCCATCTTGACCATTCCAAAGTCTCCTGCTTTGTACCTATAGAAGAACTCTCTTACCGGTGTGTCATGGTAGGATGCCGCTATACCAACCACCCATTCTGACTCTTGGCTTGATAAGTGCATGCATTCCTCCTCCTCGTGAACGAAGAGAACCACCGGATCATCGTTGTGCACTGTAGCAGTTGTGTTGTCATCATTCTTCTGGCCACTACTCTCGCCTTGACCTCTCTTTGGGCAATCTCTTTTGAAGTGACCGGGTAAAGACCGCAACTGTAGTAATTTCTACCCTTTGACCGATTCCTGAACTTTCCACGAGCTTTGGATTTATCACGGCTACTTGATACTCTATAAAAACTTCTTCCTCTGTTTTCCATGATAAGAGCCTACCCCTGATTTTCGGGCTTCTTCCTCATCTTATCATTGAGTAGGATGGTTGATATGACCTCTTTTAAATCGATAGTATCTCTACCATGTAGGATAGTTGTTGCCAAATTATCATAGGAAGATGGCAACGAGTTTAGAAGAATGATAGCCTTATCTACTTCAATGATTATTTCTCTAAGGTTTGCCAGCTGTGTGTTTAATCCGTTGAACATATTTAAATGGGACAAGAAATTTGTACCTTCACTCATATGGATGGCATAAAGCTGCTTTTTCAAAAATAACTTATTTGTTAAGGATTTGGACATGTATATACTTTCTACTCTTTTCCAAATACCACATGGACTATTTTTACCCCCGACATTATTGAGTACTTCATCGGACAAGTGGAGTCTGATAGCACTAGCCGCCTTCTTATCCATGTCTGCCCATTACTCGGCTTTCATGATTTTCGGCTGTGCCTCTTTTCCATCTAGTGCAATGTCTAACCCTTGTTGGATGAGCATGTCCTTCATCCTTCTTTGCCATATGGAGAAACCGTCATTACCGTTGAATCTTGTTACTTCATACTTTACTCCTGGAATGTTTTTGTCACAGAGTAAAATTAATTGTGAATATAATGAGTAGAACCTGTGCTCTGATACCAGTTGTTAGGAATAAATTCTCACAAAAATAATATTCACGGTAAAAAAACGGAATAATAACGTAGAACCGAGATACGGTAATTAACTAGAATAAAAGAGTGACAACGACACCAAGATGTTTTACGTAGAAAACCCTTTTGAATAAGAAAAAAATAATAGTCCTGAGAGGAGCAACTGATATTACTATAGCAAGGAATTTTAAACTTTGTAGGTCCGAGAAAAATACTCCAAAGACCACTACAATACTCAAAAGAAATAACTCTCTTTTGATAGTCCCACTTCACTACAATAACGCTCACTTTTTATTTTTTACACAGACTATTTTTTTATACCCTGTCTGTGATGCATCACTCTTTCTTTCTCTCCTTGTTGGTGTGACTTCAACTGAATCAGGAGCTATCTATTTATATACATCCAATACTCCTTACTTGCATCATGGATGATATCATCATAATATAAATGTCAAACTTTCACCTTGTGAAAGCAATGAAAAATGCGCCCACCCAAATCATATTTTCTGTAGATTTGGCAGCACGGTACTTTAAGTCAAAGGAAGTTTGTCTTCATTTCACATTCATGGGATGGACCTCACAAACTGATAGAGGGAAACAAGTGATGCCGAAAAGAATTCTTAGAGCCAAGTAATTGATGTAGTGAAAAAAATGCTCAGACATAATCAATTTTATGCTTTAAGGATACAACTAGAGGTAACCACTAGTAAAATGTTAAATGGTACTAGTCCAGCCAGAAAGAACCTTTCATGATCTTTGGATCGTGGAATATTAGAGGAAATTGATTATGCATCATGCCCAAATGGAAGGATATGTATATGTTGGAAACCACAAAATGTGGTGGTCAATATCTTATTTTTACAGCCTTAATTGGTACACTGTTATGTGAAAGATAAAGGTTCTGAATTTGCTTGTTGTGACACTCTTGTCTATGATTATAATACTATAGCTGGTAGAAAGGAAACTCGGGAGCAACTAAAAATGATCAATAATACTATGATGGATCCCTGGCTCATTTTAGGGGATTTTAACACCATACAATCAGTCAATGATAGGATCAATGGAGCACCAGTCCAACAGAAAGAGGAGGACTCTCAAGACTTCATTGATGATATTGGACTCGGTCAAATTTGCATAAAGAGATGTCAATTTTCATGGTGTAACAAGAGAGATATTGGTGATAGAATACACATACTAATTGATTGGGTATTTGGCAATTCTCAATGGATGAGTATATATAGTAATCTGGAAGCTCACTACCTGAGTACTGGTTGCTCGGACCATTCACCTATCCTTATTACTACTATGGTAGCTAGGAAAAGGCTCCCAAGGCCTTTCAGATTGCTAAATATTCTATTGCATCAAAAGTCATTTACGAGAGCCACTCAATATATCTGGGGGTACAATATACCTGGACATGCTATGTGTGGAGCCTGCAAGCAGTTGAAACATATTTAGCTTGTAATTGAACAGACTAACCAAGAATGTCAACGCTAGAATACAGAATTCGGTAATTGTAAGAAAATCCCAAGGTTACACAAGGAGAGCTCAAAGCTGACTTATATAATTCTCAGATGATCATAGAGGAGAAAGAGATATTGCTGGACGTAGGAAAATGGTCCAACATCCATGAGAGGGTAATCAGACAGAAATCTAGATCTATATGAATTTCTCATAGAGACAAAATCTAAAAATATTTATGCACAACTCAAAGCTAGGTAGGCTAGGAATAACATTACATTCATCTAGAATGATCACGGAGTACAGTTAATAGACCCAAGTAGGTGCAACAAAAATTTATAACTTCTTTTCAAGATCTCTTGGGAACCAGTGACCATGAATTGCCTTGTCTAAACACATTCATAGCTAAGGATGGCCTCTACATCCATCGATAATAACAACAGGTGCTTGCCTAACGTATAGTGGATGAATATTGTTCAGGCATTAAAGGATTTACATAACTATAAGTTTCCTGTGGTGGATGAATACACTGTAGAATTTTTCAAAGAATACTAGGATATAATAAGGAAGGAAATTATACAATCTATTCACAATTCCTTGACAATGGGAAACTCTTAAGAGAGATTAACTATACTACTGTCAACTTAGTACCAAAGATGCCCAATCCTACTTATGTAAATGAGTAAAGGCTTATAGCTTTTTGTATAACTCCTTACAAGCTAATACTCAAAGTCCTCGCTGCTACGCTTAAACTAGTGGTGGATTATCTAGATGGCTCTTCACAATTTGAATTCATAGCAGGGAGAACCATTTTAAATAATGTTATAGTTACTTCTGAGCTGGTCAAAGGCTATACACAGAAGGATCTTTCTTTCACCTAGATTCCTTATGAAAGTTGGCATAAGGAAAGCATACGACTCAGTGGAGTGGGGTTTTCTTAAGACTGTGTTGCTGGAATTTGGCTTCCCTGGGAAATTTGTTGACTGGATCATTAAATGCGTCACTATAATGAGCTATTCACTCTGCTCACTCCTATGTTTGTGGCAAAGAAGGGGATGAGACAAGGAGACCCTATGTCCCCATATCGTTTTGTCTTGGCCATGGAGTACTTAAATAGGTTCCTGAAGCAACTGTGACATAATTCTAATTTCAATTACAATACCATATATGGTAAATTTAAGTAGTGCACATTTATTTTGCTGATGATCTTTTAATGTGTTGCAGAGCTAACTAAATTTCTATCCAGTTAATGCTTCAAGCTTTTAATCACTTCTGTAGTGTATCTCGGCTAAAGGCAACTTTGGATAAAAGCTCACTTTATATCTTTGGCATCTCACAAGACTTGAAGGAACATATTCTGACTGAAATGCAGTATTCTCTAGGTCAAATACCTTGGTGTTCCCCTATCTTTTAGGAAGATCACCATCTAACAATGTATGCCCTTTATGTTAAGATTAGAAGTTGGACTACAAAATTTCTCTCATACAGACATACTGGACTCAGTTTGTTTTGTTACCAAAGAAAGTAATACAATTCTTTACTAGCATCTGTAGAACTTTCCTTTAGACTGAGAATTCTGAAGTCTCTAGGAAGGCATTAGTAGCCTGGGAGTACTTATATATGCCTAGATCTGCAGGTGGCTTGAATGGTATA
The DNA here is from genome assembly GCF_000715075.1 of Nicotiana tabacum. Lineage (NCBI taxonomy): Eukaryota > Viridiplantae > Streptophyta > Magnoliopsida > Solanales > Solanaceae > Nicotiana > Nicotiana tabacum. The sequence goes on along the minus strand of NC_134094.1, from coordinate 22,532,273 downwards.
GAATTTCACTCATGGAACAGAACAACAATCTGTAAGTTACTTTGGCAGTAGCTTCAAGGAAGGATTCCTTATGGGTGCAGTGGACACATGGATTCTAAAAAGGGAGAGTAGCTATTGTGCATACATTTAAACAAGCATGTTGGCTAGCGAGGAAGATTTTTAATGCCAGGTATGGTTTATAAATAGTGACTTTGTTGGGTCCATCCTATGGCCCGTGTGAAAGAAGATGAAGCTTTCTTTAAGTTTTGTCAAGCCAACCAATTTAAAAAGGATTTAGGTAGCTGACTTTTGCAGTAAATATTGATAACATTGCATACATTAATATGGGCATTCTGCAACTATAAATAGGTGCCTCTACCTTCATTTGTAAGACACACCAAAACAAAGAGAAAGAGAGTGAATTACAGAGTAAGAAGCAAAATACTCTGTGAGAAAAAATATAAAGAGTTTGAGCGGTATTGTAGTGAGGTGGAAAAATCAAAATAGGGTTATTTCTTTTGAGTGTTTAGTGGTCTTAGAGTATTTTACTCGATACCACAAGTTGTAAAATCCTTGCTATAGTGAAATCAGTTTCTCCTCTCGGGCTGTGGTTTTTCCCTTATTTAGAAGGTTTTTCCACGTAAAATTCTCGATGTCCTTGTTTCTCTTATTATTACCGTTGGTTACAGTATTTTAGTAATTCGTATTTATTATAGTCGTATACCGTAAATATTATTTCTGTGGGGGTTTATTCCCAATAATTGATATCAGAGCACAGGTTCTGCTCATTTACAAAAATATTACTTACGGTAAATTTTATTTTGTGACAAAAACAAATGTTAGGAATAAAATATGAAGTAACAAGATTCAACGATAATGACGGTTTTTCCATATGGAAAAGAAGGATGAATGACCTACTCATCCAACAAGGGTTAGACATTGCATTAGATGGAAAAGAGGCAAAGCCGTAAATCATGAAAGTCGAGAATTGGGAAGACATGGATAAGAAGGCGGCTAGTGCAATCAGACTGCACTTGTCCGATGAAGTACTCAATAATATCAGGGATGAAAATAGTGCATGTGGTACTTGGAAAATACTATAAAGTCTATACATGTCCAAATCTTTAACAAACAAATTTTTTTTCAAAAAGCAGCTTTATGCCATCCATATTAGTGAAGGTACAAATTTCTTGTCCCATTTAAATATGTACAATGGATTAATCACGAAACTTGCAAACCTTGGAGAAACAATCACTGAAGTAGATAAGGCTATCATGCTTCTAAACGCGTTGCCATCTTCCTATGATAATTTGGCAACAACCATCCTGTATAGTAGAGATACCATCGATTTAAAGGAGGTCACATCAGCCATCCTACCCAATGATAAGATGAGGAAGAATCCCGAATATCAGGAGCATGCTCTTATCATGTAAAATAGAGGAAGAAGTTTTTATAGAGCATCGAGTAGCTGTGATAAATCCAAAGCTCGTGAAAAGTCCAGGAACAGGTCAAAGGGTAGATTGCTACAGTTGCGGTCAACCCGGTCACTTCAAAAGAGATTGCCCATAGAGAGGTCGAGGCAAGAGCAGTGTCCAGAAAAATGATGACAACACAACTGCTGCAGTGCATAACAATAATTAGGTGGTTCTCTTCGTTCACAAGGAGGAGGCATGCATGCACTTATCAAGCTAAAAGTCAGAATGGGTTATTGATACAATATCATCCTACCATGCCACACCGGTAAGAGAATTCTTCTATAGGTACAAAGCAGGAGACTTTGGAATGGTCAAGATGGGAAATACCAGTCACTCAAAGATTGTGGGGATTGGCGACATTGTATCAAGACAAATGTCGGATGCACATTAGTTTTAAAAGATGTGCGACACGTACCAGATCTGCGAATGAATTTGATTTCAGGGATCGCTCTAGATCGAGACGGGTATGAGAATCACTTCACCAATAGGAAGTGGAGACTCACCAAGGGATCATTGGTGATTGCTAAAGGAGTTTCTCCCTACACATTGTACAAGACAACCGTTGAGATATGTGAAAATGTGTTACATGCGGCTGTAGATCATACGCCTGCAGATTTATGGCACCAAAGATTGGGCCATATGAGTGAAGAGAGACTGCAGATCCTATCAAAAAAGTCACTCATCTCATTTGTAAAAGTACAACTGTGAATTCTTGTGCTTATTGTTTATTTGAAAAATAACACAGGGTATCGTTTCAAGCAACTCATGGAAGAAAATCGAATATACTTGATTTAGTATATTCTGATGTTTGTGATCCAATGGATGTAGAATCAATGAGAGGTAATAAATATTTTCTCACATTTACTGATGATGCTTCACGAAAATTGTGGGTTTATTTCTTGAGAACCAATGACCGGGTATTTCTGGTGGAAAGGGTGACAAGTCAAAACTTAAGTGTCTCAGGACAGACAATGGAAGAGAGTATACTTCAAAGGAGTTTGAAGACTACTGCTCAAGCCATGGAATGAGACATGAGAAGATAGTTCCTGGAATCCCATAACACAATGGTGTAGCTGAAAGGATGAATCGCACCATTGTCGAAAAAGTGAGAAGTATGCTCAAAATGGCAAAACTACCTAAGTCATTTTGGGGTGAAGGAGCTCGCACAGCCTGTTACTTGATTAACATAATTCCATCAGTTCCATTGGAGTTTGACATTCCATAGAAAGTCTGGACCAACAAAGAGGTGTCCTACTTCTATCTTAAAGTGTTTGGATATAAAGCTTTTGCACATGTGCCGAAGGAGCAGAGAACGAAGCTGGATGACAAAGTTATTCTGTACATCTTCATCGTTTATGGAGATGAAGAGTTCGACTATTGATTGTGGGACCCAGAAAGAAAAAAGATCATCAGAAGCAGATATGTGATCTACAAAGAAGATGTGGTCGGGATTGATAGTGATCAATCAACAAAGACCAAAAATGATAATGGTACAGTTACTAACTTTGTTACTACTCCTACTATACTTGTACGCAATCCTTCCACAGGTGAAGAATGGCACACGGATTGTATAGATGAAGAGGTTGCTGAGCAGTGGGAGAACCCTAGTCCACAAGAAAAAGGAGAGCAACAACAAAAAGAAGAAGGACAAAAATCTTTAAGAAGATCTGAAAGAGAGAAGGTAGAGTCTACAAGGTATCCTTCTTCAGCGTATATCCTCATCACTAATGATGGGGAGCCAGAGAATTTCAAGGAGGTGCTATCTCATCCGGAACAAATCCAGTGGATGGAAGCCATGCAAAAAGAAATAAATTCTTTACAGAAGAATGATATGTACGAACTGGTTGAACTTCCAAAAGGCAAAAGACTCAAGTGCAGGTGGGTTTTTAAGCTCAAGAAATATGGAAACGGCAAGCTAGTAAGACACAAAGCTCATTTGGTGATAAAAGGTTTCGAACAGAGAAAAGGTATTGATTTTGATGAAATTTTCTTACATGTTATCAAAATGACTTCTATTCGAATAATCTTGAGCTTGGCAGCTAGCCTAGATCTTGAAGTGGAGCAGTTGGATGTGAAAACTGCATTTCTGCATGGAGATTTGGAAGAAGAGATCTATATGGATCAGCAAGAAGGTTTTGAAGTAAATGCGAAGAAACACATGGTGTGCAAGTTGAAAATGAGTCTTTATGGGTTGAAACAAGCACCTAGGCAGTGATAGAAGAAGTTTGACTCATTTATGAGATGTCAAACGTACACAAAGACTTTTTCAGATCCATGTGTAAACTATAAGAAATTCTCTAACAATAACTTTATCATCTTATTTTTATATGTGGTTGATATGCTGATTGTAGGACAAGACAAGAAGTTTATTGCCAAGTTGAAGGAAGATTTGTCCAAGTCATTTGACATGAAAAACTTGGGTCCAACACGACAAATTCTAGGAATGGAGATTGTCCAAGATAGAATAAATAGTAAGTTGTTGCTGTCATAACATAAGTATATTGAACGTATACTTAAACACTTCAACATGATGAGTGCTAAACTAGTTAGCACGCCTCTTGCTGGTCATATGAAGTTGAGAAAGACAATGTGTCCTACAACAAAGGAAGATAAAGAAAGTATGGCTAAAGTTCCATATTCCTCTGCCGTCGGGAGCCTGATGTATGCAATGGTATGTACTAGACCTGATATTGCTCATGCTGTTAGTATTGTTAGCAGGTTTCTTGATAATCATGGAAAAGAACATTGAGAAGCTGTGAAGTGGATACTTAGGTATCTAAAAGGAACCTCAGATGAATGCTTGTGTTTTGTGAGATCAGATCCAGTCTTGAAGGGCTACACGGATGCTGATATGGCACGTGATCTTGATAATCGTAAATCTACTACAGGATGCTTGTTCACTTTTTCAGGGGGCTATATCATGGAAGTCGAAGTTGCAGAAGTGTGTTGCACTCTATATAACTGAAGCAGAGTATATTACCGCTACTGAAGCTGGAAAGGAGATGGTTTGGCTGAAACGGTTCCTTCGAGAGCTTGGATTACATCAAAAGGGGTATGTCGTCTATTGTGACAGTCAAAGTTCAATAGATCTGAGCAAAAACACTATGTATCATGCAAGGATGAAGTTTATCGACGTGAGATATCAATGGATTCGAGAAAAGATAGAGGATGGATCTATGTAGGTCAAGAAGATCCATACAAGTGAGAATCCTTTAGATATGCTGACCAAGGTGGTACCAAGAGACAAGTTTGACATATGCAAAAATTTGTCGGCATGAACTCTATATGAAAAAATGGAGTTACCTCCTTCAGGTGCATGGGACTAGAGGGGGAGATTTATTGGGTCCATCCCATGGTCCATGTGAAAGAAGATGAAGCTTCCTTTTGGTTTTGTCAAGCCAACCAATTTAGAAAAGATTTGGGCAGCTGACTTTTGCAATAAATATTGATGTCATTGCATATATCAATATGGGCATTCAACAACTATAAATAGGTGCCTCTACCTTTATTTGTAAAACACACCAAAACAAAGAGAAAGAGAGTGAATTACAGAGTAAGAAGAAAAATACTCTGTGAGGAAACATATAGAGAGTTTGAGCGGTATTATAGTGAGGCGGAAACATCAAAAGAGGGTTATTTCTTTTGAGTGTTTAGTGATCTTGGAGTATTTTACTTGGTACCATAAATTGTAAAATCCTTGCTATAGTGAAATCAGTTGCTCCTCTCGGGCCGTCGTTTTTCCCTTATTGAGAAGGGTTTTTCACGTAAAAATCTCGGTATCTTGTTTCTCTTATTATTACCGTTAGTTATACTATTTTAGTAATCCGTATTTATTATAGTCTGTATACGGTCGAAATAGATTTAGGCCTTCGTACGATTGATCGGGGTCAAAACATAATGGATCAAAGAAAGACTTCGTAATATCGAGATGGGTTCCGAAGGTGGTACAAATAAGCTTCAGATTTCGGGTATAGACCAAACACCAAGTTCGAAGTCATTATCGAGCTTGGGTCCGAATCGAACTATGATGAAATGATTTCGAGCTTAAGGGGCAGAGGCCAATCGGGATCAAGTCCGAATCATCACCTGATCGCGAGTCCATATCGAGTTCTAGAAGCAATACCGACTAGTACCGAGGTCAATCGAACTCGAGCTCACAGACAAGAGCCGTTGCAAACACACTAAGGGAGAGAATCTCGACAGAAATTAGGAAAAAGCTGGTTTATCATGTGTTCTCCACTATGTATTTTTAATTATATCTAAAGTAGGATCCTCCACTATAAAGAGGATGGCTACATTTCTGTAGATGGCAGGTTTTAGCTTACATTGTAATTCAAGCACCACATTCTCCTATATTCAAGGATTATTCTTTTAAGCTTCATTAATTGATTCATTGTGCATAGTCCTAAAAATCATCTTCTTTCTAACCTTGTTTATTTTGCGTTCTTTGCAATCCATATTTGATATTTCTATTTATCCCTACGATTTGTATCAAGCTATACCACATACCCTTAGAACTGCGTACAAATTCAACTCTATCCGTTTTTCGGGTAAACAGTTTGGCGCCCACCGTGGGGCTAAGGATAACAGTGGTTATTTGATACGAATCTGCAAAAATACACCGTTTTGCGCTTGTTTCCGAAAGTATCTTGGATTTTGGATTAGCAAAGACTAACTACCAATCAAATAGCCTCACCTATCGACAATGAAGCCGGTCTTCAAGATGAGAACAACAATTTGACACCCAGTACTGAAAGACTACTTGTTAACGCCGTTGGAGCCAGAATCGAAGTGCCGATAGATATCAATTCATATGTGGCCATTGAGGCGAACCTACATTCTGAACCTAAAAATAGCATTCATGGTGGCACTCGGTCTGTAGCTCGAGATACCCATAACGTCGAGGAAACCGACGTCAACTTGCGTATGACTTTCGAAATGTTGTAAGCTCAACAAGAAGCAATAGCTCAATTGCAGAGCCAAACCCAGCTACCGAGCAGGTCGGAGCCCAGTCCACCCCGAGAAATTACCAACAGAACGGAGCCAGCCATAGTGAGGTCAAATGAGCAAGAATCGGGGACTACTCCCGAAATTGCTAAAATACTCGAGGAGCTCACAAAGCGAGTTGAAGCCAACGATAAAAAAGTAGAAACATATAACTCCAGGGTCGATCAGATCCCGGGAGCTCCACCAATGATAAAAGGGTTGGATTCTAAAAAATTCGTGCAAAAACCTTTTCCCTCAAGCGCAGCCCCAAAACCAATCCCCAAAAAATTCGGTATGCCCGAAATTCCCAAATATAACGGAACGACCGACCTCAACGAACAAGTCACTTCTTACACGTGTGCTATCAAGGGAAACGATTTAGAAGATGATTAAATCGAATCTGTGTTATTGAAAAACTTCGGAGAGACCCTCTCGAAGGGAGCAATGATTTGGTATCACAACCTACCATCGAATTCCATTGACTCATTTGCCATGTTAGCATATGCTTTTGTAAAAGCACACGCCGGTACCATAAAAGTCGCAACAAGGAAATCAGACTTTTTCAAGGTAAGACAAAAGGATAACGAGATGCTAAGGGAGTTCGTATCTCATTTTCAAATGGAACGAATGGATCTGCCACCAGTCGCAGACTATTGGGCTGTTCAGGCTTTCACTCAAGGTTTGAACGAACGAAGTTCGACGGCTTCACGGCGGTTGTAGCATAACCTGATCGAATACCCAGCCATCACGTGGGCCAACATGCACAATCGGTACCAATCAAAAATTAGGGTCGAAGATGATCAGTTGGGGGCTGAACCCGCTGCTCGAAGGGATATTAATCGAGAACAAGGTCCGATCAGGGATCGATACCGACCGTATAACGGAAACCACAGAATCTGTAAATGGAGACATAACCCCGGACAAAATAACAAAAGAAGTGATCGAGGTCAAGGGTCTCGGGGGTTGATGAACAGAAGTAGGTTCTACAGGCCTGCCAGATCTAAGGAAGCGCCTCAGTTATTAGAGTATAACTTCAGCATTGATGCATCCGCTATCGTGTCGGCTATCGGACGCATCAAAGATACTAAATGGCCTCGACCCATGCAGACTGATCCTGCCCAGAGGAATCCCAATCAAATGTGCGAATATCATGGCACCCATGGACACAGAACGGAAGATTGCAGGCAACTAAGAGAGAAGGTAGCCCGGTTATTCAACAAAGGGCACCTTCGAGAATTTTCAAGCGATAGGGCAGAGAACCATTTTAAAAACAGGGATTTCGGCAAGAAAACCGAACAAGAAGAACCACAACACATCATTCACATGATCATCATCGGCGCTGATACCCCTCAAGAAGCGGTGCTTAAACGTACAAAGACATCGATTGTGAGAGAGAAGCGATCTCGAACTCAGGATTACGCACCCATAGGAACTTTGTCCTTCAATGATGAAAATAAAGAAGGAGTCTTACAACCTCATAACGATGCACTGGTAATATCCGTACTTATCAATAAAACTAAAGTTAAGCGTGTGTTAATTGATCCGGGTATCTCGGCCAACATCATTAGATTGAATATCGTGGAACAACTCGGTCTACAGGACCAGGTCGTAACCACAACCCTCGTTCTAAACGGATTCAATATGGCATGTGAAACCACCAAAGGCGAGATAATTCTACCAACAAACGTGGCCGGGACCATCCAGGAAATGAAGTTCCACGTAATCGAATGCGACATAAGGTACAACGCCCTTTTTGAAAGGCCATGGATCCACAATATGAGAGTTGTACCTTCGACCCTACACCAAGTCCTTAAATTCCTAACATCAAGGGGAGTCAAAACAGAGTACGGAGAACAACTGGCCGCAAGAGAAATGTTTGCCATTAAGGAAGTGAATCTGATATCCCCGCCTTCGCCAATAAAGGGATCGGGGCTCAAAGGGGGAACAAGATGCCATATAGCAATCATAGACATCAGCTTTAACTCGACCAGAAAATCAGAAGATCGATAAAGATGATAATCAAAGGATCCCTCGATCCTTTGTGGTTCCCGATGATTCCGACGGTACCAAATCAACAGTTGAGGAATTGGAGCAAGTCACACTAATCGAGCACTGGCCCGAACAGAAGGTATACCTGGGAACAGGGGAACGGGGTTGACCCCCGAACTCAGGAAAAAACTTATTCAAGTTTTTATCGATAATGTAGATTGTTTTGCCTGGTCCCATTTAGATATAACAGGGATCCCACCGGATATAATGACACATCGGCTAAGCTTAGACCCTAGGCTCAGACCGGTGAAGAAAAAGAGAAAAACCCAGTCCGAGGTAAAGCACGCATTCATAAAGGACGAGGTAACCAAACTTCTCAAAATAGGGTCTATTCGGGAGGTGAAATATCCCGAATGATTAGCCAATGTAGTTGTAGTGCCTAAAAAGGGAATAAAATTAGAATGTATGTAGATTATAAGGATTTGAACAAAGTATGCCCCAAAGATTCCTTTTCGCTGCCCAACATCGATCGCATGATCGATGCCACGGCCGGCCACGAGATCCTTACTTTTCTCGATGCCTATTCCGGGTATAATCAAATCCAAATGAACCTGGAAGACCAGGAAAAGACTTCATTTGTCACCAAGTATGGAACATATTGTTATAATGTGATTCCCTTCGGGCTAAAAGATGCAGGAGCTACTTAACAACGCCTAGTAAATAAAATGTTCGAGGAACACATAGGTAAATCAATGGAAGTTTATATTGATGACATTCTAGTTAAGTCCCTGCACGCAAAGGACCATTTGACCCATTTGCAGGAAACATTCGAGATTTTAAGGAAATACAACATAAAGCTCAACCCCGAGAAGTGTGCTTTCGGGGTCGGTTCGGGAAAGTTCCTCGGCTTCACGGTGTCAAATCGGGGGATCGAGGTTAACCCCGATAAAATCAAGGCCATCAAAGACATCGCCATCATGGATAGCGTAAAAGCCGTATAGAGGCTAACGGGACGGATTGCAGCCTTAGGCCGATTCATTTCAAGGTCGTCAGATCGAAGTCACAAATTTTTCTCTCTACTCAAAGAGAAGAACGATTTCGCTTGGACCCCGAAATGCCAACATGCATTAGAGGAATTAAAATGATATCTATCGAGCCCACCACTGCTTCATACTCCAAAAATAGACGAACAACTTTGCTTGTACTTGGCAGTATCGAAAATCGCGGTAAGCGGTGTCCTAGTTCGAGAAGAGCAAGGTACATAATTTTTCGTTTATTATGTAAGTCGAACCTTAGGAGAAGCAGAAACTAGATATCCGCACCTAGAAAAATTGGCACTTGCACTGATAAGCGCCTCTAGAAAATTAAGACCGTACTTTCAATGTCACCCCATATGCGTATTAACCACTTACTCGCTTCGTAATATTTTGCACAAGCCCGAACTATCAGGCCGATTGGCCAAATTGGCCGTCGAACGCAGTGGGTACGATATCGAGTATCAACCCCGTACGGCCATCAAGTCTCAAATTTTAGCAGACTTCATGGCCGATTTCATGTCGACCCTCGAACCCGAAGTCGAAAAAGAACTCTTATTGAAATCGGGTACGCCATCAAGGGTATGGACCCTTTTTACGGACGAGGCTTCGAACGTGAAGGGGTCCGGGCTAGGAATTGTTTTAAAGCCACTCACGGGTAAAACTATTAGGCAATCTATCAAAACTACTAGGTTGACTAACAACGAGGCCGAGTATGAGGCCATGATTGCAGGTCTTGAACTAGCTAAAAGCTTGGGAGCAAAAGTCATTGAAGCCAAGTGTGACTCTTTGCTGGTGGTAAATCAAGTAAACAAAACCTTCGAAATTCGAGAAGATAGAATGCAAAAGTATTTAGACAAACTGCAGGTCACTTTGCACCATTTCAAAGAATGGACTTTGCAGCATATTCCATGAGAGCAAAACAGTGAGGCTGATGCACTTGCAAATTTGAGATCATCGGTAGAGGAAGGTGAGATAAGCTCGGGGACTGTCTTTCAATCCTCGAGATCCGTGATCGAAGAAGGTCATGCCGAGATAAATTCTATGAGCTTTACCTGGGATTGGAGGAATATGTATATTGAATACTTAAAGAATGGAAAGCTCCCATCGGACCCTAAAAATTTGAGGGCCCTACGAATCAAAGCTGCTCGATTCACATTAACTGCAGATGGAATGCTATAACGAAGGACATTCGATGGACCATTGGCAGTATTCTTAGGCCCAGGAGACACCGATTACATCCTACGTGAGGTGTACGAGGGCACTTGTGGAAATCACTCTGGTGCCGATTCATTAGTCTAAAAAATAATTAGGGCAGGGTATTATTGGATTGATATGGGCAAAGATGCAAAGGAGTTTGTTCGAAAATGTGACAAATGTCAAAGCTTTGCACCAATGATCCATCAGCCCGGAGAGCAACTTCACTCAGTCTTATCCCCATGGCCATTCATGAAATGGGGAATGGATATAGTCGGCCCTCTTCCATCGGCCCCAGGTAAAGCTAAGTTCATTTTATTTATGATTGACTATTTCTCTAAATAGGTTGAAGCACAGGCGTTCGTGAAAGTAAGAGAGAAAGAGGTTATAGACTTTATCTGGGATCATATCGTATGTAGATTCGGGATACCTACTGAAATAGTGTGTGACAATGGGAAACAGTTTGTCGGCAGCAAAGTGACGAAATTCTTCGAAGACCACAAAATAAAAAGGATATTATCAATGTCGTATCACCCCAGTGGGAACGGACAAGCCGAATCAACGAACAAAACTATCATTCAAAACCTAAAGAAGAGGCTGAACGACGCTAAAGGAAAATGGAGAGAAATCCTACCCGAAGTCCTTTGGGCATATCGAACAACATCAAAATCTAGTACGGGGGCAACCCCGTTCTCCTTAGTATATGGCTCCGAAGCCTTGATACCAGTCGAAGTCGGCGAACCCAGTGCCAGATTTCGATATGCAACAGAAGAGTCAAATAATGAGGCTATGAACACTAGCCTCGAATTTTTGGATGAAAAACGAGAAGCTGCTCTCGTCCAATTGGCCGCCCAAAAGCAGCGAATCGAAAAATACTATAATCGAAGAACCAAGCTTCGCCATTTTAACTCGGGGACTTAATGCTAAGGAAAGTCACCCTCAGTACCCAAAATCCAAACGAAGGAAAACTAGGACCGAACTGGGAAGGACCGTATCAAGTTCTCAAAAATGTCGGAAAAGGATCATACAAGCTCGGTATTATAAACGGAAAACAGCTATCAAGCAATTGGAATGTGTCGTACCTAAAGCGATACTACTACTAAGGTATGACCCTCCCATATACGTTTACGTTTCAAAACTAACCCCTGCAGGAGTCCGATCAGGAGCTAGGATAGATCCTTCAATACGAAGCCCTAGGTCTGGAAGCACGCGTTGCACTCTTTTTACCTTAGACCGATTTTATCCCTTATGGGTTTTTCGGCAAAGGTTTTTAATGAGGCAACCAATGATCGTGCTAAACTTAGAAACAATTCGACAGTATCCGAGGCCTGTTTACAATCGACCTCGAATACTGGGGGGGAATTAGCCCTCAAATATATCAAGTTCTGATGCAAGAAAGTTATTTCGTAATAACAGGGTTCCAATAGGAAAAGTTGTAAGAGCCAAATGGTCAAAACGAACCATGCTCATATAGTTGGCCCGAGCCCTAACGCAAAACATGAACACATGTATAATGACTTGCAAAGAAAGTTCTCTTCTTTACCGATATCTTATATCCAAGAAAAATTCCTCTATTTCGAGATTTATTATGAAAACAGGACTGAGATAAATCTCCGAGTCCGAGCAAGCACTCACTCGACCATTAAGCATACGGGCTATATTTCTTCGAGTTCGAAAACATTCACTCGACCATTACGCCTACGAGCTACATTACTGTGAGTTTGAAATATTCACTCGACTAATAAGCCTACGGGCTACTCTTATCCCGAGTTCGAGCAAGCACTCACTCGACCATTAAGCCTACGAGCTACATTTCTTCGAGTTCAAAAACATTCACTCGACCATTACGCATACGGGCTACATTACTTCGAGTTCGAAACATTCACTTGACTAATAAGCCTACGAGCTATTCTTATCCCGAGTTCGAGCAAGCACTCACTCGACCATTAAGCCTACGGGCTACATTTCTTCGAGTTCGAAAATACTCACTCGACCATTATGCCTACAGGCTACATTACTTCGAGTTCGAAACATTCACTCAACTAATAAGACTACGAGCTACTCTTATCCCGAGTTCGAGCAAGCACTCACTCGACCATTAAGCCTACGGGCTACATTTCTTCGAGTTCGAAAACATTCACTCGACCATTAAGCCTACGGGCTACATTACTTCGAGTTTGAAATATTCACTCAACGAATAAGCCTACGGGCTACTCTTATCCCGAGTTCGAGCAAGCACTCACTCGACCATTAAGCCTACGAGATACATTTCTTCGAGTTCGAAAACATTCACTCGACCATTATGCCTACGAGCTACATTACTTCGAGTTCAAAACATTCACTCGACTAATAAGCCTACGGGCTACTCTTATTCCGAGTTCGAGCAAGCACTCACTCGACCATTATGCCTACAGGCTACATTACTTCGAGTTAGAAACATCCACTCGACCACTAAGCCTACGGGCTACATTACTTCGAGTTCGAAAACATTCACTTGACTATTAAGCCTACAGGCTACATTACTTCGAGTTCGAAACATTCACTCGACTACTAAGCCTACGGGATATATTATTTCGAGTTTAAAACATTCACTCGACTAATAAGCCTACGGGCTACTTTTATTTCAAGTTCAAGTAAGCACTCACTAGACCATTATGCCTACGGGCAATATTACTTCGAGTTCGAAACAGTCACTCGACCATTATGCCTACGGGCTATATTACTTTGACTTCGAAACAATCACTCAACTATTACGCCTACGGGCTGTATTACGTCAAATTCAAATCACTCGACTCAACTACTAAGCCTATGAGCTACCTTATTTCAAGTTTGAGTAAGCGCTCACTCGGTTATAAAGGTTATGAAGTCCAAATTCGATCAAATTGCCTAAATGCTTGTGAAAATATTCATAAGGCATGAATAAAATCTTCACAAGGCAGGAAACAAAATAGAAGCAAGTTGGTAAAAGAAAAAGATATTTTTATATATACAAGATTGTATACATGATTGATTGCAACGTAGAAACTAAGGGCTAAGTTTCTTGGTTATCTACGGAAGCGGTCTCTTCCCCCCCCCCCCCCAATTATCGGACCCGCTCTTACTCCCATCATCATCATCAGAAACCAAAGCTTCATCATCGGAAGCCAAGGCTTCAGTGTCGGCTTTGAGTTCTTTAGCTTTTTTTATCTCTTCAGCGAGATCGAAACCTCGAGCATAGATCTCCTCGAGGGTCTCCCTCCGAGATCGGCACTTAGCAAGTTCAGCGACCCAATGTGCTCGAGTATTGGAGGTCTCGGCTGCCTCTCTTGCTTGGACATGAGCAGCTTCAGCATTGGCCCGATAGACGGCCACGAGTGCATCCGCATCGGCCTTTGCCTTTTCGGCGTCAAATTCGGCCTTGGCAAGTTCAGAGGCCAACCGAGCCTCGAGCTCCTCTATTCTTCTTGCTTGAATGGAGACTTTCTCTTTCAATTTTTGGAGTTGGTTTTCGGCCGATGATAATTGGGCTCGAGCAGCATTTTTCTTTGCAGTAAAGTGGTACATACCTTCTTTCCACTTCAAAGACTCCGCTTTTATCACATCGACTTCTTCACGGAGTTTTCCGATCATCTCAATTTTCTGCTGCAGCTATGAGACCGAAAAATTAGCCATCGTTCCGGTATCGAGCCCATAGGCTTTTAAAAGAATTATTACCTGCTCGGACAGATCGGTCTGATCTTGGTGAGCCTTGGCCAACTCAGCTCGGAGGTCTTTTATTTCCTCTCTCCTTTGCCCTAAGAGGAGTTTTAGGGAGTTCCTCTCCTCTGTAACCCGTTGAAGGTCGGCCTCGTATCGACGCAGCTCGATTCGGGACCGAGAACATGCTTCTCGATGAAATGCCGCAGCCTGCAAAGAAAGAAGAAACGAAGTTAGAAAAGAAAAGCAAACATAAAGGTAATACCAACAAAATAATTTAAGGCTTACATGATTCAAAGCATGCTGCACCCCGTGAAAAAGATCTGATGCATCACTAGTACCGGCAATGCCCTTAACCCCGGTAAACAGGTCATGAAAAGGATCCTCTCCATCATGAGGCATGTCTAGTTCGAGGGCCCCCAAAGCTTGGGCTTCCCAAATTGCCCCTGCGGAAAAAGCAGGGAAGGTAGGAGAGTCTTCGATTGCTACTGCCCCAAGTGAATCACTTGGATCATTCTCTTCGGTTCGAAAAGATTCGAGGAGAGCCCCTTCAGATATATCCCTCATCCGTTGGCTTCGATAGGAAGCATCTTCGATCTCCAACAACTCGGGGACTCCACCCGAATCTTTCTCCGATGTATCCTCAGTTCAAGGCGGAGACTTATGAACCACTATCGATCCAGCTGCCTGTGGAACGTCGGTGGTCTTCTTCGTTTGGGCCGCCAGCGCGGACCCATCATTTTCCTCTTCTTCTTCGTCTTCATCCTTTAGACGCAGGACTGATTCTACGGTCAAAGGAATGGCATTCTTATTCGGCTTACAAGCCGTCCTCTTCTTCGATTTTGGATGTTCAGGAACGGAGGCTTTTTTCCTCTTATTATCTTTCACCGGCTTTGCGACAGAGGCCGAAGCCTCTTCCTCGATGGACGAGGGCCTCAAACCCGCATCCAGGGAGGTCGATGCCAGAGCTCGTACCCAGTTCTTGAGATCGGGAACTATTCCGGGCATCCAGGGAACCGCTGCATCACAAAAAGAGGAATATCGGTAAGAAGAGAAATGAAAGAGCAAAATAAAAGGAAGTAACAACAGAATTACACTTACGTTTCATATTCCACTCCTAGGGAAAAGGCATCTTTTCAGTCAGAATCAGGTCTGAAGTCCTTACTCAAACGAACCTGCCCATCCAGCCTCGATCCCTATCCTCGTCAATGCTCGAGAACAGAACCTTAGTAGCCCGATGCTGAAGTTTTATTAACCCTCCTCAAAAAAAGAGAGGACGGTACAATCAGATGAGATGGTCGAGGGTGAACGACATCCGCTCGATTTTGTTCATAAAATATCGAATCAAAATAACGATCCGCCAAAAAGAAGGATGGACCTGGCCTTGGGTTATTTGGTATTGACGGCAGAAGTCAATAATAACAGAGTTGAGGGGACCTAACGTGAAAGGGTAAGTATACACACTTAAACCTTTCACGTAAGCGGTGATATCTTCATCGGAAGAAGGGATTATTATTTCTTTATTCTCCCAATTGCAATCTTTCTTTAGCTGTTTGAGGTGCCTCTCGGTTATCAAACACATGTACCTCGATACTGGCTCACATCGGCTGGGAACCGATGAGCCTTTATCGACCTTAAAATCATAGGTAAGAACACACGCCCCAGGAATGCACTCCTCAGGCCGTGGCTCTACCGGTGTTTCGTCGGCGGCAGACTGTGAAGATGAAGCTTTCTCTTTCTGAGGAATGGTTTGATTGCGGCCTTCGAGGAAGAGGCTTTTGCGGCAGACTGTGAAGATGAAGCTTTCTCTTTCTGAGGAATTGTTTGATTCTGGCCTTCGAGGAAGAGGCCTTAGATTCCTTCCCGAGAAATGAGGGGACTATCTATATACGGTCGAAATAGATTTCGGCCTTCGTACAATTGATCGGGGTCGAAACATAATGGATAAAAGAAAGACTTCGTAATATCGAGATGGGTTCCAAAGGTGGTATAAACAAGCTTCAGATTTCGGGTATAGATCAAACACCGAGTTCGAAGTCATTATCGAACTCGGGTCCGAATCGAACTATGATGAGATGATTTCGAGCTTAAGGGGCAGAGGCCAACCGGGATCGAGTCCGAATCATCACCCGATTCTGAGTCTATATCGAGTTCTAGAAGCAATACCGACCAGCACTGAGGCCGATCGAGCTCGAGCTCACATTGTAATTCAAGTACCACATTCTCCTATATTCAAGGATTATTCTTTTAAGCTTCATTAATTGATTCATTGTGCATAGTCCTAAAAATCATCTTCTTTCTAACCTTGTTTATTTTGCGTTCTTTGCAATCCATATTTGATATTTCTATTTATCCCTACGATTTGTATCAAGCTATACCACATACCCTTAGAACTGCGTACAAATTCAACTCTATCCGTTTTTTAGGTAAACATAGTCATATACCGTGAATATTATTTCTGTGTTCCCAACAGATTTTGGGGTGGAGCTTCAGAAGTGTAATATCACTGGTGAATTTAGTATAAAGCAGGCATACTTGTCTTTCTATCCATAATACTAGAAAGTTCCTAGGAAGCACCCCTTATGTGATCAAAGTTGATACCATGGCATCAACTCGGCATTCGACAAAGGCTGGATAGAGTTGATAAATTGGAGAGATGGGCATACTTGTCCCTAAAGACTATGTGTTGTGTCAATGGGGGGCTATAGAATCATTAATGCATTTCTTCTTTGATTGTAACTACTCGAGGCATATTTGGTATTCTCTGCTAAAATAGATGGGTGAAAACATGCAACTCAAGACATGGAGTGAGGAAGTGGAATGTGTCTAAAAAAGAACATGAGGATGTAGAGCAAGAGAAGAATTTCTGGGATGGCTATTTGTTGAGACTATATACCACACCAAGAATGAATGCAATGCTAGAAGGTTTCAGAATGAAAGACGTGAGAGTGGGCATAAACTAAAAGAAATTGTTCTTCAGTTTCATATTAGAGGGCAAAGTTGCAAGATTTAGAAGAAGACACCAGAGTGTTTAAATAATTTCCATATATATATCTTGGGCATAGCAGTTTTGTAAGTTCGAGATGCTACTCAGATAGGTAAAAAACAAAGGAGGTCTAGCAGTTGTACATACACACATATAGTTAAATAATTTTTTTATTGTTTGACCAAAACTACAAATTATTATTACTATTATATTTTTCAGGTTACCTTCATGAAGAATTACCGATTACTATACGTCAAATTTACCCTAAGAGTATAAAAATATGGTACACAGAACCTGAACTCTTTACAAAATTAGGTTGATTTACTAATTATACTTAAAGGTTACATTCACATTATTGGTTTTATAATAGGCTTAATTTATTTTTTTGTTTACCAAATGAGATTTACTATAGTTGTTACGAGTTAGTGCAAGTCTTTGTAGGCTCTGTTGTAAAATGTTGTTCTTGTTCTTCTTGCAGGCAGGGGCGAATCTATGCGTAAGGGAGGAGGTGGTCCGCCACCCGTCACCCGAGACTATGTATATGTATGTGTATATACAGTAATACAGATCAGAAATATATAAAATACATTCAGTGACACCGGATAATCAAAATGCAGCAAGGTGCCAGTCTCGTCAAAAAGAAACTTACACTGTTGCGCTTCCCAACTCCTCCAGTAATATTATGTTGGAAAGCTAATTTTTTTTTCTAGGACTAGGAGTACAACTCCAATAGAAATCGTTGGATAAGTTACTGTTTTAGTCAAGGATGAAAGTTCATTGTTTTGTCACTTTGCAGAATAATACTTGTATATACTCTTAAGTGAGTCAATTTTCATGAAATATTGAGAGTTGAATAGCGTCTCTAAAGTTGCTTTTGTTTCAAACTTCAGAGTGCTTATCATAAATCCAAATTTGAAACTCAAAAGATCAAATCGACTAAATGTATACCCTATTTGAACCATGTAAATTGTAACATGTCTAGGTTCATAAACAGTGTGACACCCGAAACTTTCAAATTATGGATTTGCCTCTGCTTGCACGATGTAAGGAAATGCAGAGGTTGCTACATCTGCCTTCTCTATTTGCCTCAATATCAATGGATGGGAGTTTAGGATAAGCCTCGGCTTCCTTGGAGCTACCTGTGTCGAACTCGGGAAAGGAGATGCTAAGGTTGCAAAATACTCTGTTAAAGCGACACAATTGATTAAGACAGAGAGGTATCTATCTAAGTCTAAAAAGCGGCTCAATCGATGGCAGAGGCAGATCTAGAAAATGAAGTGTATGGATTCCTACCGTAATTTTAAGTAAATATATTACAATAACCGAATTAAGGAACGAGTATCAATATCCAACATATATTTAGAAAATAACAAAATACTTAAAGACAACATATGAATATAAACATTATCATTATAATTGTATTCGACGACTTGTCATGTTTTGAAAATGATCAATGATCACATCATTAGGTACACTTTCAAATACTTCACCCTCTATATAAAAAAACTAAACAATCATCAAAAAATTCATCACCAATTCTACTTCGCAAGTCATTTTTAACGTACTTCATTGAAGAAAAAGCTCTTTCTACCGTCGCAGTAGAGACATGCAATATCAAACTTAACTTCACAAGCAAATAAACAGGTCTCCAAGTCATGTGCAAATTTATTTTAACCAATGTCCCTAAAAGATCTCCAAGTCTTTTCAAGTTAGAGAATTCATTGCCCGCCTCTCGCACATAGTCAATATAGATATCAAGCTCAAAACTAAGATCCTCAAGCATAGAATCAGTGAACTCATTCGGATAGTGCGTAGCAAGTTTCATAATATTGTCTTTATCATACTTTGCAAAAGAATTATCTGGACTCAAACTAGCCATACCAAGAAGTAGATCATTATTCACTTCATTGAACGTTTGTTAAGCTTCGAAAGTTGCAATTCAATAATAGCATAGAAAACCTCTACATGCAAATGATAAAAATATGTAGCACTTGATTTCTTACGCTTTGACTTTTCACAAACATAATTCATATCTATGTTGGGGATCACAATATCATGTTTGTATCTTGCAATTGTCTCTTTGCGAAACCAACAAGCTTCATTGCACTTACAATATCTTGATCTTTTTTTTTTTTTGCAAAGCCATATTTAAATCATGTGTAAGTGCCAATACTTTAAACATTAAATGTAACATATACACAAAGTCATAGGATTTTATGTCATCCACTAGACTTTTTGCCATCAATTGAGGCATTCAGGCGAACCCGATACTCACTTTTAGTTTTCTCGGATTGCTTATCAAAAGATGTTAAAATAGATTGTGTTTGATTCGATAAATCTTGCATCAGCTTGAAACACAGATTATGAACACTATTCACTTCACCTACATGTGCGTTAAGCTTCTCTATACCTTTATTCCAAGCCCTAAAACCATCTTTTATAAAAGAATCACTTACTTTTTCCAATATCCTTCTATCTCATTTTTAAACAAGTAACAACATAAGCAAAATACTGCATCTTCTTTAATATTGTATTCTAACCATCCAGAATATGAAGTATTAAACCATTCCAGATTAAAATGATGTAATTTTTCACCAAAATTTATTTTTGGAAAAATAAAATTGCGAGGCCGACAAGGCCCTTTTTGAATGTAATGTCTTCTCACTCGGTTACGTAGATTAGGAGAAAATTCTGAAATTTATTTTCTTTTACCGGGATCAAGTTTAAGAAGATTCGAATCCAATATAATATCTTTGTGTGATGGTTGGGAAGAATTGACATTATCATTAATCACTGGACAGGAAGGAGAGCTTAGCGAAGGAGAACTAGAAGTAGAACCTAAAAAGGTTTGCGGCTTGAAAAATCTCTTGATCATATCAACTCTCACTAAAATGCCCTACAAATCATAAGACACAAATTAAATATTATAGATGAATATAAGAGGAAAATAGTTAAGAGATATTATTTTATATAATATAATATAAGAGGAAAATAGTTATAAAAAAAAGATAAAGGAGGGAGAGAACCTACAATGGATCACTGACTTGTCTTTGATAGGCAACAAAAGAAAAGTCAATATTGAAGAAGATTAGAAGAAGAACGAAGAACCAGTGGTTGCAACAAGATATTTGAAACCCTAACTCTTTTTTTTTTCAATGTTTGATTTAGGTATTTGGGACAAAGTAACTTTTGGGGACTTTTTAATGTGGTTCTTTCTTTTTAGGTTCACTTTAGTCATTATTATTATTATTATTATTATTATTATTATTATTATTATTATTATCATTATTATTATTAAAAAATAGACTAAAGTGGAAGTTGTACTAATTTGACAGAAATGGAGTAATATTTGTCTGTTTGATATTTTCCCTTAGTGGAAGTACTGCTCAAAAATCAAAGGAAGTACTGCTCAAAAACCAAAGGATAAAATAAGGGACTCGAACTTGCATCAGTAGGAAGGGAAACGGGCCACATCTGGGTTCCAGAATTTACCATTGGACCAGAAATGCATTTTGAAACTGGGTTCCCATATAATTATTGTTATATATTCAATAGATTTCTTAGTACAAATACAAGATGTAGACAAAGGCTACTGGGTTCCCTGGAACCCATACATATTACTGTAGGTCTGCCCCTGCCTACAAATCATAAGACACAAATTAAATATTACAGATGAATATAAGAGGAAAATAGTTAAGAGATATTATTTCATATAATATAATATAAGAGGAAAATAGTTATAAAAAATGAAGGAAGGAGAGGACCTACAATGGATCATTGACTTGTCTTTGATAGGCAACAAAATAAAAGTCAAGATTGAAGAAGATTAGAAGAAGAACGAAGAACTGCAACAAGATATTTGAAACCCTAACTCTTTTTTTTCAATGTTTGATTTGGGTATTTGGGACAAAGCAACTTTTGGGGACTTTTTGATGTGGGTTTTTTCTTTTTAGGTTCACTTTAGTCATATATTATTATTATTATTTAAAAAAATAGACTAAAGTGGAAGTTGTACTAACTTGACAGAAAGGGAGTAATATTTGTACTGTTCAAAAACCAAAGGAAGTACTGCTCAAAAACCAAAGGATAAAATAAAAAGAACTTATGGGGACTTGAACTTGCATAGCAGGAAGGGAAGCGGGCCACATCTAGGTTCCAGGATTAACCATTGGACCAGAAATGCATTTTGGAACTAGGTTCCCATATAATTATTGTTATATATTCAATACATTTTTTAATACAAATACAAGGTCTAGACAAAAGCTACTGGGTCCTGGAAATCCATACATATTACTGTAGGTCCGTCCCTGATCGATGGTACTTGAAACTATCAGACAACTACAGTCGGATTATTCGAATTTTTGTCTCCAATTTTTCACTTTTATATCTTTTTCTTGCTACTATTTGCTTTACAATTCCAGCTTTAAAACATTTTAATGGTATTTTAGGATTGTGGTCTCTAATTTGCACCCCGTAGATGCTTTCCGAATCCTTAAAGTCTTTGTTGTGGAGTTAAAAAATTGTAGTCCCTTTTTGCTGAGAGAAAAAAAGTTCTCATGTACTAAAATTTCAATAGTTTCAAGCAAGTTGGTTTTATAATAGGCTTATTTTATTTTTTTGTTTACCAAATGAGATTTACTATAGTTATTAGTAAAATGTTGTTCTTGTTCTTCTTGCAGGCAGGGGCGAATCTATGATAAAAATTGCATGGGTCGCCCTATTTGGTTGCCTCGTTTTAACTTATACCCGTTTTATTTTTCTGTTTGCATCCATACCCATTTTTTTGTTGAAAGCATTTTAAAAAGATGACTTTGCCCTTCTTTAATAAAAGATTATTGACAAACTGCTGGACAAAAATTTAAGCATGTTTAGGATGAAGTTTTAGCAAATAAACTAAAAAACTTTAGCTTGTTTAGACTAAAATTTCGGATAAAACTCAGGACAAAACTGTAGGCTGCGTTACAAAACTTTAGCATGTTTTGGTATGAAATTTTAGCAAATGAACTGAATAACTTCAGCATGCATTAGCAAAAACTCTTTAGAAAATTACATACTGTAAGACAAAAACTTAAGCATGTTTAGTCTAAAGTTTTAGCAAATGAACTAAAAAACTTCAGCATGTTTAGTCTGAAGTTTTAGCAAATGAACTAAATAGCTTCAGCATGTTTTGTCTGAAGTTTTAGCAAATGAACTAAATAATTTTAGTATGCATTAGCAAAAACTCATTAGAAAATTACATACTACAAGACATAAGCATGTTTAGTGTGAAGTTTTAGCAAATGAACTAAATAACTTAAGCATGTTTAGTCTGAAATTTTAGCAAATGAACTAAATAACTTAAGCATGTTTAGTCTGAAATTTTAGCAAATGAACTAAATAACTTAAGCATGTTTAGTCTGAAGTTTTAGCAAATGAACTAAATAACTTCAGCATGTTTAGACTGAAGTTTAGAATAAAATTCATGACAAAACTGTAGACTGCAGGATAAATAATTTCAGCATGAATTAGCATGAAGTTTTAGCTTCAACATGAAACAACTTCATGTTACATTAGCATGAAGTTTTAGCTTCAAGGTGAAACAACTTCATGCAAGTGTGATTCTGAAGATGAATTTGGACAAGTTTCTGATTTTTTTATAAAGTTCCTGAGAGGAGATGAGGAGATCGTTTTATATCTTTTGTCAGGGGTGTAATTGTCATATTATTACAGATTTTTTGTGAGATGGCTACCAAATCAATAAATTTAAAAAATAGGGTACCAGTTAAAAGGCGGCACAAATATAAGGTACAACTGCAAATCCTCCAAATTTATGCGTAAGAGAGGAGGTGGTCCGCCACCCGTCACCCGAGACTATGTATATGTATGTGTATATACATATCAGAAATATAAAAAAATACATTCAGTGACACCGGAAAATCAAAATGCAGCAAGGTGCCAGTCTCGTCAAAAAGAAACTTACATTGCTGCGCTTCCCCAGCTCCTCCAATAATATTATGTTGGAAAGCTAATTTTGTTTTCTAGGACTAGGAGCACAACTCCAATAGAAAATTGTGTACGGTCAAAACCGATTGAATCAGTCGTACGGACTAGTCGAGACGATAATATTTCGATCAAAGGGTATCTGCATGACAAACTCGGTCGAAGTCCGAAGTAAGGGCGTCGAGCTTCAAGCTCTAAGACCGATCAATGACAAGCTCGGTATCATTATCGAGCTCATATCCAAATCGAACTACGAGGTAAAGAGGAGATTATCGAAGATGCATAGACCGACCAATACTCACCCCGAATATCAAGACCCCAAGTCAGAATCGAGTTCGAACCAAGGTCGAGGGCTCGATCCAATACCGAGCTCGAGCCAGTATCGAGCTCGCAGACAAGAGCCGTTGCAACCGCACTATGGGAGAGAATCTTGACAGAAATCGAGGAAAAAATAATTCATCGTGGGTCCTCCACTATATATTTTTATTATAGATTAAAGTAGGATCCCTCTAATATAAGAGGGGGATGTTAACACATTTAAAGGGGAGGACGTTGCCTTGTTCATCAATTTTTCCTTTTTCTCTGCCTTTTATTTCATTCCATTTGCCAAATATAGAGATTTTTACATTTTCACTCTACAATTTGTATCAAGTTATATCACGTGTCCTTAAAACCATACACAAATTTAACTCTATTCGAATTTTTGGGTAAACAGTTTGGCGCCCACCGTGGGGCTAAGGATAATAGTGGTTATTTGATACGAATCTGAAAAAAACACGCCATTGTGTTCTACGCTTGTTTCCGAAAATATCTTGAATTTAGAATTAGCAACGACTAACTATCAATTGAATGGCTTCACCAATCGACAACGAATCCGGTCTTCAAGATGAAAACAATAACTTGACACCCAGTATCGAAAGACCACATGTAAACGCCATTGGAGCTCGAATCGGAGAGCCGATAGATATCAATTCGCATGTAGCCATTGAGGCGAATCTACATGTTGAACCCGAAAATAACATTCATGGTGGCACTCGGTCTGCAACTCGAGATACCCATAACGTCGAGGAAAACGGCGTTAGCTTGCGTATGATTTTCAAAATGTTGCAAGCCCAACATGCAGTAATAGCTCAGTTGCAAAGCCAAACACAGCTACAAATCAGGCCGGAGCCCAATCCTCCTGGAGAAACCACCCACAAAACGGAGCCAGCCATAGTGAAGTCAAATGAGTAAGAATCGGGGAATACTCTCGAAATTTCTAAATTGCTCGAGGAACTCACAAAGCGAGTCGAAGCCAACGATAAAAAAGTAGAATCATATAACTCTAGGGTCGATCAGATCCCGGGGGCTCCACCAATGATAAAAGGGTTGGATTCCAAAATATTCGTGCAAAAACCTTTTCCCTCGAGCGCGACCCCAAAACCAATCCCCAAAAAATTTTGTATGCCCGAAATACCCAAATATAACGGAACGACCGACCCCAACGAGCACGTCACTTCTTACACGTGTGCCATCAAGGGCAATGATTTGGAAGATGATGAGATCGAATCTGTATTATTGAAAAAATTCGGTGAAACCCTGTCAAATGGGGCAATGGTATGATATCATAATTTACCATCTAACTCTATTGATTCTTTTGCTATACTTGCAGATTGCTTCGTAAAATCACATGCCGGAGCCATAAAGGTCGAGACCAGAAAGTCGGACATGTTCAAGGTAATACAAAAGGATAATGAGATGCTAAGGGAGTTCATATCTCGTTTTCAAATGGAACGAATGGATCTTCCACCAGTCATAGACGATTGGGCTATTCAAGCTTTCACTCAAGGTCTAAACGAACGGAGCTCGATGGCTTCATGGCGGCTGAAGCAAAATCTGATCGAGTACCCAGCTATTACTTGGACCAATGTGCATAATCGATATCAATCCAAAATAAGAGTCTAAGATGACCAGTTGATTTCTAGGTCCGTTACTAAAAGAACTACCAAGAAAAGGTCGACCAGAGATCGATACCGGCCATATAGCGAAAATCCTCCAAACCCGGTCTGATAAAATGGCAATCAACTACCAAGCAATTGGAACGTGTAACGCCTAAAACGATACTACTGCTGAGTATCCGAGGCCTCTTTAAGCTTTATCATTGAACGTATATGTGATGATTATCAAGTTCGGTGTAAAGGAAGTTACTTCGTTATTTCACGACAAACAGTGTCTCGATAGGAAACGTTGTAAGAGTCAAATGGTCAAAACAAACCACGCTTATGCAGTTGGCCCGAGCCCTGACGCAAAACATGAACACATGTATAATGGCTTGCAAAGAAAGCCATCTTCTTTACCGATATCCTATATTCAAGATTTATTATGAAAATAGGATCGAGTTCGAGCAAGCACTCACTCGATCACTAAGCCTACGGGCTACTTTTATTTCGAGTTCGAGCAAGCACTCACTCGACAATTATGCCAACGGGCTACATTACATCGAGTTCGAATCATTCACTCGACTACTAAGCCTACGGGCTACTTTTATTTCGAGTTCGAGCAAGCACTCACTCGACCATTACGCCTACGGGCTACATTACATCGAGTTCGAATCATTCACTCGACTACTAAGCCTACGGGCTACTTTTATTTCGAGTTCGAGCAAGCACTCACTCGACCATTATGCCTACGGGCTACATTGCAGAAATAAGATAAACTCGACCACTAAGCCTACGGCCTATTTTTATTTCGAGTTCGAGCAAGCACTCACTCGACCATTATGCCTACGGGCTACATTACTTCGAGTTCGAATCATTCACTCGACTACTAAGCCTACGGGCTACTTTTATTTTGAGTTCGAGCAAGCACTCACTCGACCATTACGCCTACGGGCAACATTACTTCGAGTTCGAAATATTCACTCGACTGCTAAGCCTATGGGCTACTTTTATTTTGAGTTCGAGCAAGCACTCACTCGACCATTATGCCTACGGGCTACATTACATCGAGTTCGAATCATTCACTCGACTACTAAGCCTACGGGCTACATTTATTTCGAGTTCCAGCAAGCACTCACTCAACCATTACGCCTACGGGCTACATTACATCGAGTTTGAATCATTCACTCGACTACTAAGCCTACGGGCTACTTTTATTTCGAGTTCGAGCAAGCACTCACTCGACCATTATGCCTACGGGCTACATTACATCGAGTTCGAATCTTTCACTCGACTACTAAGCCTATGGGATACTTTTATTTTGAGTTCAAGCAAGCACTCACTCGACCATTATGCCTACGGGCTACATTGCATCTAGTTCGAATCATTCACTCGACTGCTAAGCCTACATGCTACTTTTATTTCGAGTTCGAGCAAGCACTCACTCGACCATTACACCTACGGGCTACATTACATCGAGTTCAAATCATTCACTTGACTACTAAGCATACGGGCTACTTTTATTTCGAGTTCGAGAAAGCACTCACTCGACCATTACGCCTGCGGGCTACATTACTTCGAGTTCGAATTATTCACTAAGCCTACGGGCCACTTTTATTTCGAGTTCGAGAAAGCACTCACTCGACCATTACGCATACGGGCTACATTACTTCGAGTAAAATTACTCATTTCTTCGAATTCAAACGAACACTTGACTATTTAAGGCTGAAGGATGTTCGAGCCCGATAAAGCAAAAGGGACTACTCACAAGACCCGAAGGCAACATAGATTAAAATTCAAACTATCTATTTAGCTTGAAAGGCTATTTTGCTTCAAAAAGAAGAAAGATTTATATTTACAAATATTTTGTACAGAGGCGGCTACTTTGCCAAAAGGAAGTTCTTTATACAAAAACCGAAAGCGGTATCAAAAGAATGTAGCAAGCGACCTAAGGCCCTAAATGATTTAATCTTCATCGGAGGTCGTATTCTCGGCATCGTCCTCATCTTCAGACTCCCCCGAGTCATCGGAGTCCTCCTCAGGAAAGGCCAACCTTCGAGCTTTGTTCTCCTCCGCCCTGGCGACTTCAATCTCGGCCCCAATATCAAAGCCCTGAGCTCTGACCTCCTCGAGAGCTTCTCTCCAAGCTTGCCATTTTGCATGTTCGACCATGCTCTCAGCTTTGGCTTGGTTAACCTCGACATCGATCCTGAACTGAGTCACTTTGGCATCAGCTCTTTTATTGGCCTCGATCACCTCAGATCTGGACACTTCTAGTTCTTTAGCCAAATCTGCTTTATCTGAAGTGGCCAAATCCAACCAATGCTGAAGCTCTTTCATCTTTTCGATCAGCCCCGAAGCATTTTCTTTCGCAGATCGAAGTTGGGCATCAGACAACTCCAATTGAGCTTGAACGGCTTCCTTTTTCGAGGCAAGGATATCCATACACTTTTTAAATTCTTCTGCATCGGCCAGTAGCGTATCTACCTGTGAGTTAAGCCGTCTAATCTGCTCGATCCTCATCCGAACCTGCAAAATCGGATCGTTAGTGGTTATCTCTTTTTCATCTTCACTATCATGGAACATTCAGAATACCTGCTCAGCCATCTCCTCATGCTCTTCCTGAGCCGCTGTTAAATCTGCTCGAAGTTTTTCACTAAGGAGCTTGTACGAGTCACTCTTCTCAGTGAGGCTCCGAACCTCGGTATCATGCTCCTCCTGAATTCGAAGAAAGGCCTCATGATGCAACACCGAAGCCTATAAACAAAAGGAGAAACATTAGAATTACCTACAACTCTGTGTAAAAGAAGCGGCAAAAACGCCATCAGAGTTACCCGATTCAAAGCATGTTGGGCCTCGTTGAAGAGACAGGAGGGCCCCACCGCATTCATCACTGATTGGTTTTCTTCAGTCACCAAGGACCGAAGGTAACTAGCAATACCCATAGGGGAAGAAAAAATTTAGGTATCCGCAGGTACGGAGAGCAGTATCTTCCGCCTTCGGTCGGGATCGATACTCGAGGACGGAAATCGGTCCACCTGTTTATGAATCGATGAAGGCTTGGTAGAACCCGACCACGACGCTTTTTTTGGGTACCGACATTCCACCAAAACCGGTAACCTCCTCCTAGGCACCTGACTCGAGCCCCTCCAGAAAACCATGGATATCGGCCGACTCCTGAATACCCCCATAGGACCGATCCTCCAACATGACAGCCTCTCGAATCATGGCATCCGAAATCTGAGGGGATCCGCCAATGTCAACTATCCAGAACTCATCCCTTGAAATATCTTCTACTGCCCGAGAAGATCCACCCTCGGTATCCCTTTCAATCATCTTAGCTCGAGAAAGGATAATTTTGGCTTCTTCTTGTTCTTGGATTATGGCCAAGGTTCCCTGATTTGCTTCCACCAAATTGGAAGACTGTTGAATCACAACATTAGCCCGTACGCAGGCTAAATTCTCCTCTCCTTCTTCGGGCTCGTCCCTTAAATGGCGAGCCACTTCCGAAGACATAACACCAGAGCCCCCCTTCGGCTTTCGAGATCTCTTAGCCGGTTTCTTCTTTTTAGAGCTCGGGGAGCCCGATACGTCTTTTCTCTTCCTTTCTTTTACCTGCTTCAGGGCAGGAACTTCTTCACCACCAGATGGGGGCCTCATGACTACATCTTTCTCGAGTCCTACAAAAGGGAAAATGGAGATTTACTATACAAATCGATGAAGAGACAAATCTATAAAAAGATTTACCATGACTGCGGGCCTCCCATCGACCCTTTGATAATTCGATCCAAGTACGCTCGGAGTACGGTCTCTGCAACACCAGACTTTCAACCCATTGTTTAAAATCCGGGATAGGTTCCGGCATTCGAGCTACGGTTGTGATAAGAAAAGAAAAATGGATCAACAAAATAAAAGGCAATCACAAAATCAAAATGGGCAAAGAGAAACGTTTACTCACGGCTCATATTCCATTTCTCGGGAAATGGCAAGTCATCGGCAGGGATCAGTTCCGAGGTTTTGATTCGAACAAAACTGCCCATCCAACCCCGATCCCGAGTCTCGTCTATGCTCGAGAATGACGCTTTGGTTGCTCGGCGAGTAAGCTTGATCAATCCTCCTCGATAAAGTCGGGGACTATAAAGGCGCATAAGATGATCGAGGGTGAAGATACGCCCCTCGACCTTGCTCGAGAAAAATCGAAGAAGAATAACTATCCTCCAAAAGGAAGGGTGGATTTGGCCGAGGGTCACATCGTACCTCTTACAGAAGGCAACGATGACAGGGTCTAGAGGTCCCAACGTGAAAGGATAAGTGTAAACACTTAAGAACCCTTCAACGTGGGTAGTAATTGATTCATCAGGCGATGGGATTACTACGAGTTTATTATTCCAGTTACATTCTTGTATGACTTTATCGAGAATTTTTGGGTAATTGAACATTGGTACCCCGACATCGGCTCACACCGACCCGGTATCGGAGAAGGCTTTTCAATTTTAAAATCACCTATAGTCGAACACCCTACCGGAACGAATTCCTCAGGGCGGGGCTCTTCCACATCCTCGCCACCAGCAGGTCGAGACGAAGAAGCGATCTCTTTTTGCGGAACAGTTTTAGATGTTTTTGCCATTTAAAATTCCGTGAACAAAGAACGCAAGTATTTGGTGTTTTAAGAAAGAGTTTGCAGTAAAACTCACAGATTTGCAGGTAGAAAACTCAGAAAAGACGAAAAGGAACTTAGAAAATTTGGAAGATTGAAGATGTAAAAGTAATGAATGGTTGAAGGAAAGGCTATTTATAGATTGAAGCAATGTCAGTTCAATATCAGCGGTGGCCGACCACCGTCTGACAAACATTAAATACCTTGGTAAAACCGAACCGATGGGACAACTATCACATACGTCATGGTCGGGATCGATGTAAACGTCAGCATATATCTGATCGAGCTGTTGGAAAATCATATCGTTTCTCGCCACATCCTTTTCCGAGAAACGAGGAGACTATCTATGTACGGTTAAAACCGATTGAATCAGTCATACGGACTGGTCGAGACGATAATATTTCAATCAAAGGGTATCTGCATGACAAGCTCGATTGAAGTCCGAAGTAAGGGCGTCGAGCTTCGAGCTCTAAGACCGATCAATGACAAGCTCAGTATCATTATCGAGCTCATATCCAAATCGAACTATGAGGCAAAAAGAAGATTATCGAAGATGCATAGACCGACCAACACTCACCCCGAATATCAAGACCCCAAGTCAGAATCGAGCTCGAACCAAGGCCGAGGGCTCGATCCAATACCGAGCTCGAGCTAGTATCGAGCTCGCAGACAAGAGCCGTTGCAACCGCACTATGGGAGAGAATCTTGGCGGAAATCGAGGAAAAAATAATTCATCGTGGGTCCTCCACTATATATTTTTATTATAGATAAAGTAGGATCACTCTAATATAAGAGGGGGATGTTAACACATTTAAGGGGGAGGATGTTGCCTTGTTCATCAATTTTTCCTTTTTCGCTGCCTTATATTTCATTCCATTTGCCAAATATAGAGATTTTTACATTTCACTCTACAATTTGTATCAAGTTATATCACGTGTCCTTAAAACCATACATAAATTTAACTCTATCCGATTTTTCGGATAAACAAAAATAGAAATCGTTGGATAAGTTACTGTTTTAGTCAAGGATGAAAGTTCATTGTTTTGTCACTTTGCAGAATAATACTTGTATATACTCTTAAGTGAGTCAATTTTAATGAAAAATTGAGAGTTGAATAGCTTCTCTAAAGTTGCTTTTGTTTCAAACTTTATCATAAATCGAAAATTGAAACTCAAAAGATCAAATCGACTAAACGTATACCCTATTTGGACTATTTAAACTGTAACATGTCCAGGTTCATAAACAATGTGGCATCCGAAACTTCCAAATCATGGATCCGCCTCTGCTCGCACGATGTAAGGAAATGCAGAGGTTGCTACATCTGCCTTCTCTATTTACCTCAATATCAATGGATGGGAGTTTATGATAAGCCTCGGCTTCCTTGGAGCTACTTGTGTCGAACTCGGGAAAGGAGATGCTAAGGCTGCGAAATACTCTATTAAAGCGACTCAATCGATTTAGACGGAGAGGCATCTAAGTCTAAAAAGCGGCTCAATCGATGGTACTTGAAATTATCAGGCAACCACAGTCGGATTCTTCAGATTTTTGTCTCCAATTTTTCACTTTTTGTTTGTATCTTTTTTCTTGCTACTATTTGCTTTACAATTCTAGCTTTAAAAAAATTTAAAGGTATTTTTGGATTGTGGTCTCTAATTTGCACCTCGTAGATGATTTACGAATCCTTAAACTCTTTGTTGTGGAGTTGAAAAATTGTAGTCCCTTTTGCCGAAAGAAAAAAAGTTCTCATGTACTAAAATTTCAATAGTTTCAAGCAAGTTGGTTTGGTTGGTGTTGACCAAACTGCTTGATCTAGTTATCAACTTGTTCACACTATAATAACCTTTTCCCACTTCTTGAGGACAGCATTTGTTAAAAGTCTTCTCTTTACACTATAATATCCTTCTAGTTGTAAAGCAAAAGAACCAAGTTGGAGTTCATTGTTGACTGTTCATCTTTTCTTCCATTTCTCCCATCTCTATCTTCAGAAAGAACATCAGGTCACTAAAGTAAAGGAAGCGATGATTGGCTTTGAGAGAGAGACTGAGATGCTGATGGAGAAACTGGTGACAGGGCCTCGGCAATTAGATGTGATCTCAATTTTTGGAATGCCAGGACTTGGAAAAACAACTTTGGTTAAAAGATTGTATGATCATGAAGCAATTTCCAATCGCTTCGATATTCGCTTGTGGTGTTGTTCTTCTCAATCTTATGATAAGAGATCTCTCTTATTCGAATTATTGAATCACATTTTTAAGCTTGATACAAGCACCAAAGAAAAGAGCGATGATGAGCTAGCTGAGAAGCTATACAGATATTTGAAGGGAAAGAGGTACCTTATTGTTGTAGATGATGTGTGGAATGATGAGGCATGGGATGATATAAAGAGACCATTTCCAGATGATGATAAAGGAAGTAGAATTATTTTGACGACCAGACTTGAATCAATCGCCACATATGCCATGATCTCTTCGAGTCCTCATTTCCTTCGTTTATTCACAGAAGAAGAAAGTTGGATGCTACTGAAGGAGAAAGTATTCAAAGAAGACAATTATTGTCCACAAGAACTTGAGGAGATCGGTAAGAAAATAGCAAGAAAGTGTGGAGGATTACCCCTTGCCATTATACTAATAGCAGGTCTTCTTGCAAATAATGATAAGGAAGTAATTTACTGGCAAGAAATAAGTGAAAATTTGAAGTCAAAAATAAAAGGTTGCATGGATATAGTTGAATCGAGTTACCAACACTTACCCATTCATTTGCAGAAATGCTTTCTCTACTTTGCTTCATTTTTAGAAGACCAGAAAGTTCCTGTTCAAAAACTGATACGACTATGGATCGCAGAAAATTTTGTTGAAGCTAGTAGTACATCGAAGAGCATAGAAATGGTTGCCATGGATTACTTGATGGATTTAATTAGCAGCAACCTTGTAATGGTGGCCAAAATAAATTCCTTAGGGGAGCTTAAAGTCGTCCATATTCATGATTTAGTACATGAATTTAGTTTGGTAAAAGCTAAAAACGAGAACTTTTTGCTGCGGATAAATGGGTTAGTAAAATTAATTTAATGTTTTTTTTCTTGCTGAGATAATGGCACTTATCTTTCTTTTCTATCTTGAACCAGAGTAGGTGAACTTTATTCTTCTCGCAGAAGTTGGCTGAGGAGAATTGGGTAAGTTAAATCAATTATATGTATCTTGTTGTTGCTTATCATTATAATGCCTCGCGAGTCAGGATCTGATGCTTCTTCTCCTTCTTGAACCAGTCTTGTTATATTTCCAAATTCTGGGATTCGTTGTAAACGTGTGAATATTTTAACACCTTCTCGAGCGCTTCTTGGAGAAAAATTTAGATTTGGACGAAATATCAACACCTTACGGTTCCTTCCTAGTGTATATTCTCCTATTGTTGATTATGATTTGACTTGGAAACATCTAGGAGTATTAGATTTGAGTTCCGTAAGGCTACGCCAGACACTTGTAGATGCTTTACAACATCTGATTCATTTGAAGTATTTGGAGTTGCAGTTGTATTTTCATAACATTGCAGATTCAATATGCAACCTGAAGAAGCTAGAGACATTTATAGTGACTGGATACCATAGTCAAACCTGCATTCCCATTACCATTTGGAGTATGACAAGCTTGAGACATCTGCATATAACTCCTCTATATACCTATCAACCGTTACACAATCTTGACAACTTACAAACATGTTCCGATCTGCTTATTTTTCCTGGGATGTATTACCAGAATTTTATGAAAAGATTTCCCAATCTTGAAAAGCTCAGTTGTCAATTATATGGCTCAGGAAATCCGTCTAGCAATTTCTTTCCTGCTTTTGACTCTCTCAGTCAATTGAAATCTCTCAAGATTGGTGTCTCTGGGGAATTGGTAGATCCCTATGGTTTTGAAGACTTTACATATCCGTCAAACCTCAAGAAATTAACTTTAGCATGTCTTGAACTTCCCTGGAGTAGAATCTTAACCATCAGCAGATTATCCAACCTTGAAGTTCTGAAACTCGAAGGAAATGCCTTCAGAGGGAGACAATGGGACGTTAAGGATAGGGATTTTCCTAACCTTAAAGTTTTGAAATTAAAGGATCTACGAATCTCAGAATGGACTGCCTCTGATGACTCATATCCTAGCCTACAGAAAGTACTTGTACAATGGTGTTGGAACTTAGAGGAAATCCCTGAGAATTTTGGAAGCAAGTGTACGATGCAAATTATTGAGGTAAGATCATGTCGCTACTCTGTTGTAAATGCTGCCCTCAAAATTAAGGAAACACAAATTGAGGAGATGGGGAATTCTCAATTCAAGGTCATTATTTGTAAGTGAAAGTCAATAGTCTTGATCAGACTGGTCGTTCAGTTAGATAACCTTGTTTTATGTTCTGGATTTTAAAGCGGACCTCCTGTTATTTACTTGATCTAAGAGCTCAATCCCTGTCTTTAGATTTTCTAATAGAAGAGTTTTCCCTCGACAAACAACCTCCTCAAGTTCAGATATATAAAGGTATGGAGCAATGATATTTTCTCTTTCAATTGGCTCTTCTTTTTTCTTTGTAAAATCTATTTCACTTGTTGCTATCATTTTCTTTTTCCACCAGACTAGTAACATCCACAGTATTTTTTCACTCATTCGATCTTATTTAGTTCATTTGATGCTGTCTTTATCTTTTTCCCAAGACTAGTAACATCCGTGCTAATCGCTTTAATTACTCATTGCATTGAGTAGATGTTTTGTGAAAGAAAGGGAGAGAAGAAGGGGATATAGATCAGGCGTCATTGGACACTTTTATTTTTAATGTGCTACTATTTGATTGTAATCTTGATTAAGGTGTGATCGATATCAGAAAAGGTTCATTTGAATGGGTTTGATGCACCCCCTATAGTTCATAAGAACTTGATCTTTCATTGCTTATAAATTGCAATTCTGCAAAAACTACTTCACCTTTTGCTTGGGCTAAGTCAATGATTAATATCATCGCCTCTATAATTGCTGCAACCCGGCTTTTACCCCTCTGAGTGTGATTTTTTGCTTAAATTGAAAGATGAAAGGAAAGAATGTTGGCCACTGAATGAGTGCAACTCCATACTCTAATGTCTAGCTGTGTTGCGACATGAATTCCATGTTCAAAACATATGGTGAAAAGGATAGTATGTATTACCAATAGTGGCAGGCCAAACATTGATTACAGGTTGCCAATGCTTCAGAACCTTCAATATTTCGTATTTATCTTGGACTGAACTGTTACTTTATTTTAAAAAGAAGTTAGTCCCAAGCCATGCATTGATCACAACAAGACTGAATTAAGCTCCTTAAAGAAGCATCTGCTCAATCAAATGATAAAGAATGACATGGATGTTACCGCTCTTGCGGAAAATAGAAACTACTATATTTTAAAAAAGAGCCAATTAAAAGAGAAAAGACCATTGCTCGTTACCCCTATATATCTGAATTTGACTATTGACTTTCACTTAGAAATAATGACCTTGAATTCAGAATTTCCCATCTCCTCAATTTGCATTTCCTTAACTTTCAAAGCAGAATTTACAACATTGTCTCCGCATGATCTAAGCTCAATCAGTTGCAGTGTACAATTGCTTCCGAAACATTCAGGGATTTCCTCTAGGCTCCAACAACTATGCACCATTACTTTCTGAAGGTTAGGATACGAGTCATCGGAGGCAGTCCATTCTGAGAATCCTAGTTTCTTTAATTTCAAAACTTTAAGGCTAGGAAACTCCCCATCGTTAACGTCCCATTTTCTCCCGATGAAAGAACTTTCTTCTAATTTCAGAACTTCAAGGTTGGACAGTCTGCCAATGGTTGAAAGTTTACTCCAGGGGAGCCTAAGATATACTAGAGTTAATTTCTTGAGGTTTGAGGGGTATGTGAAGTCCTCAAAACCATAGGGATCTACCACCGCCCTCGAGACACCGATCTTGAGAGATTTGAGCTGACTGAGAGTTTCAAAAGCAGGAAAGAAATTGCCAGAAGGGGTTCCTGAACCATACAATTGACAACTAAGCTTTTCAAGATTGGGAAATCTTTTCATAAAATACTGGAGATCCCCCACCCCCCCAGGATAAATAACCATACATGTTTGTAAATTGTCAAGATCCTCTAATTGGTTTTCGGATTGCTCACTTGGCCACAGATCTATATAAAGATCATTTATATGCAGATGCCTCAAGCTTGTCATGCCCCAAATGGTTTTTGGATTGCAGGCTTGACCATAAATTCCTGTCACTATAAACGTCTCTAGCTCCTTCAGGTTGCATATTGAATTTGGAATGTGATCAAAGTACAAGTACAACTGCAGCTCCAAATACTTCAAATGAATTAGATATTGTAATGCATCTATACTTGTCCTACACAGCTTTACGGAACCAAAATCTAATACTCTGAGATGTTTCCGGGATTTACTCAAATCATAATCAACAAAAGGAGAATTTACACTGGGAAGGAATCGTAAGGTGTTGATATTTCGTCCAAAGCTAAATTTATCTCCAAGAAGCACTTGACAAGGTGCTAAAACATTCACACGTTTACAATGATTCTCAGAAGATGGAAATATACCAAGTCTGGTTCAAGCAGGAGAAGAAGCATCAGATCGAGGCATTATCATGATAAGCAGCAACAAGATACACATAACTGATTTTACTTGCCCAATTCTCCTCAGCCAACTTCCGCGAGAAGAATAAAATTCACCTACTCTGGTTCAAGAAAGAAAAGAAAGGTAAGTTCCATTTTCACAAGTTCACAACAACAAGAAACATTAAATTTACTTACTCATTTATCCTCGGCAAAAAGTTGTCCTTTTTAGCTTGCACCAAGCTAAATTCGTGTATTAAATCATGAATATGGACAGCTTTGATCTCCCCTAAGGAATTTATTTTAGCCATCATCACTAGGTTGCTCCTAATTAAATCCGTCAAGTAATCCATTGCAATCATCTCTAAGCTCTTTGATGTAATACTGGCTTCAATAAAATTTTCAGCTATCCACAGTCGTATCAGTTTTTGAACAGGAACTTTCTGGTCCTCTAGAAATGAAGCAAAGTAGAGAAAGCATTTTTGCAAATGAATAGGTAAGTGTTGGTAACTTGATTCAACTATATCCATGCAACCTTCTAGTTTTGACTTCAAAGTTTCACCTATTTCTTGCCAGTAAATTACTTCCTTATCATGTTCTGCACGAAGACCAGCGACCAATACAACTGCAATCTAATTGCCGAAGTCCAGTCACAAGTTGATCCATAAGCATTTCAGTCTCTCTCTCAAAGCCGACCATCGTTTCCTTTGCTTTAATGAACTTGATGTTCTTTCTAATGGCGGAGGGAGGAAAAATGAAGGATGAAGTCAGTACCGATGAGCTCCAATTTGGCCCTTTGGTTTAACACCACCTACCAAAGGAAAGTGCAGAAATCTCTAGTTAAATTATTACCACCTACCAAAGGAAAACGAAAAGATCTATTAGCTGCTTCGAATAATGAATGTCATTCAAATCCTCGCTATATTTCTGTGGAAAAAAAATGAAGAATCTTATAGAAAACAGTTTTGTCATCTTACTTTTCTAATACCTTTTCTTAAATTAGTTGAACATGATAAGGTTGATATAATACCACTTGATTCCCTTTGCTTTCGCCCCACTTTCCAGAGTAGGCATTTTGTGTATATATACGTGTTAAATCTAGTATTAAATTTGTATTTTATATGCGTAGTTGCAAGTTGCATCAATATTTTTTTTCAACTTTTGCATCTGCACAACGAAGAGGAGAAGAAAACTAATTGACCAGTCAACAATTTGGAATAATTTATGTGATGCCCACGGAGGGCGGGCTAATTGAAAATACAACGGGCTTAATTGTAGATTTTTATTTTCATTACTCTAAGTAGTTGACTAGTTTACCAATTAGTTGACTAGAGATAAGAATAGAATAATAATAATACAGAAATAAAGTACAGAAAATAAAGACACCAGGATTTTTATACTGGTTCAGATTCAATGTGAATCCTACGTCCAGTCCCCTTGAGTTGCAAGGGTGATCTCTTTCAGTATTTGAAGTTTCTCGAGTACAAGATGTTTGATGTAGCTTTACACCAGCAGCTTAGTCTTTATGTCACTTTTCCCTTCTTGATACAATGTCTCACCAGTGTTTATCTCTTTTTCTTCTCTCACTAATTACACGGCAGATCTAAAAAAAATGCAATGCTTGTTTGGAGTAGAATAAAAAGAATGATAATGGTTCATTCAAAGTATGTCTGTTTCAAGCCTGGAACAAATGTATATATACTTCGTGAGGCCTTCTTGACTCTTGATTGACGCGAGTCTTGAGAGATTACAAACCCAAGGGAATTGATTCTTGAAAGGAATCGCAAATTGATTCTTTCCAAGAATAAGGTCAGGTTTCCGTTGATCTTCCTTGACTTGTGGCCTTGACAGCCTTTTCTTCCGTTGGGCAGATCTTTCCGTTACTTGAGTGATTGATGATGGATCCATTGATTTTAGGCTTTAACGATCTCCAGTGTAGAGCTTTGAACTATTGTTTTCCTTTGATTTTGAGACCTTCTTATACTAGCTTCCGTCAATCATCTATCAAACCATTGATTGATTCATCTTCCGGATTTTCGCTGCTTTTTCCTTTTTCATAGCTAATCATTGGTACTT
Organism: Nicotiana tabacum; assembly: GCF_000715075.1. Taxonomy (NCBI): domain Eukaryota; kingdom Viridiplantae; phylum Streptophyta; class Magnoliopsida; order Solanales; family Solanaceae; genus Nicotiana; species Nicotiana tabacum. Next base: position 22,493,722 of record NC_134094.1, on the reverse strand, counting down.
TTCAGTTCCTTTGCTTCCGTTGATAGATTGTTCCTTAGTCCATGCTTGAATGATATGGAATCTTGATTTCTTTATTTTATCCCTTGTGATCCTGCACCAAACATGATATATTATTTTTTCATCATTGAAACTCATATTTAACAATCTCTCCATTTTTTATGATGACAAAAATAATATATATAAACAACAGTTTACTTCCCTATCGGCTTGCTCTGTTGTAGTCGACTCCCCAATTACAAGTGTTGCATGTACTTCGGTCGACTCCCTCTTAACAGGTGTTGCATATGCTTAAGTTGACTCCCCTCAACATTTGTCCTGCAATGTATGACATATTTTCTCCCCCTTTTTGTCATTAGAAAATAGGGGACATGCATATGTACAATTGAAATCAAATAGAGGCAGGCACAACATAGGCAAATATTTACAAATTATAGGCATGCAAAGTTTAGTAGAAGTAAAGAAAATATCTAGTGACTGGTTATCCAGTCCAAAACAGCAAAATGATAAACGATTGTCTGAAACATCCACAACTAACGACGCAAGAAATAAGTGAGAGTGTTGCAAATCGCCTCCTTTAGATGCTCGAAGCTGGCATTAGCTGAAACGGTCACCCCATCAATCCGTTCATGTATTTTCTTGAAGGCTTTGACTGCATTTTCTACAAGTTTGATAATTTTGACCTTTATTTTTGAAACATCGGACCCAATCTCTTTGGAGATGGTATGGATGTCCTCAACCATTGATTGAGTTACAGGAAGAAGGTCCTTGATGATGGTCAGCTTGTTGTCAATATCTGTCAATATTTCTACAAGATCAGGATCACTTACACTATGATGGGAAGCAGAGGCTTTGATCTTAGAATCAGGTTGAACATTCTTGACTTCACCCTCCTGTTTCTTCACCCAGGAACCCTAAACACACATATACCCCATACTGGCAAAGGCTCTAGAGTTGTAGGTCTTTGAAACATAAACAAAAGGGTATTCTGAGATAGAGATATTGTGGGCTTCCAAGATGTGATAGCCATACCATAGGATAGACTAGTGGGGTCATCAATACTTACAATCATGAAGTTTATGATCCATGAGGACAGTTTAACCTTAAGTTTGGTCACAAGACAATAGACAAGAAAGGTGTCTCGTTGAAAGGAGGTGGAGAATGAGCAAGTGCGAGGAAGAAGGGTAGTTGCAATAATGTAGGCCAGAAGTTGGGTTTCGAAACTAACATCGTTGGGACCTAACTGGTTAGGAAGGAAATCAGATGGACACTCAGTTATACAACATTTTGCTTGATCAAAAGAGATTTCCAAGTCATCAGGCCAAGTATTTTTGAAAAGCATGGGAAAATCAGCACTTACACTGAAAATTTGAGTCAAACATGGCACAATCAAGGACAATGTGTTTTCCTAGAACTAGAGATTCTAACTTATCATGTTTGCTAAAACAAATATTGGCATAGAACATCCTCACTAAAGGTTCATAAACTTTGGGAGGGGGTACAAATAGGAATTTAAACCATCCTAGAAAATCAAACAAATTCTTTACCTCACAATTGAGGGCCTCCATGTCATCAAGATCGATTACTCTATCGTGAGCAATAGGCTTGTCTTTGAGAACAACAAATAAATTCTTATTTGGGGTATCCCAGAATAGGGCCATTCTAAATGAGCCAACGAGACGTCGACAAGTTGGCATTCTTTTGTTCAATGCTCCCTACAAGTAGTTCATTCTTATACTATTCCTTCATCTCAAATTATCTGTTGTGATCTCTAAAAATAGTTGTCTTAAATTATCTCTTCGGTTTGTTGTTTCTTAATTTTGAAAGCAGCACGTACGACAGACAATGAAAATTACTGTGTTCATTACTAGTCTAGTAGAACAAGAAAGTGATAGAGTGAATAATATCTCACAAAAAAAACCACTTAAAAGAGCAAGGCTAGTGATATACCTTTATATATATGAACTTGAGGAGATTGCCAGATAAGGAAAGAACTTCTATTAGTTATGTAGAGATAAGTAGTGATTGTACAGTGAGCTATTTAAGGTGTACACTTCTAGAATAAGTTAGAGTAGTTAGTTAGCACATGTGTATAAGGGTTGTTAGTTAGTTGAGTGCATTAGTGTATATATATGCACAATCAATGTTCATAGGATTATTACACTGAATAAAAGCTTTACATTTTTTCTCTCTCTAGAATCTTCTTTTTCTTTTTCTTCACTAACAGCTCAAAGCCCTCTAATGGCTACCCTAGGGCTAGTTTTGATATGGTATCAAAGCCACGGTGCTCGGCGATTCTGAGCGACGGACTCCGATCTTCAAATTTTCTCTCTCTCTTCTTCGATTTCTCTCAGTTTTGGGTTAAAATATTTCTCAATTCATCACCATCTCTCAAGCTCAATTTTTTATCTCAAAACTTCAAAAATTATCTTCAATGGCGAATGATACTGTTGAAAACACAGTAGGATCTTCACATGCAAACAATCAACACATTGATTGTAATTATCCTTTGTATGTACATCCCTCCGACACACCTGGTTTATAGATCGTCCCACAATTACTCATAGGAACTGAAACTTATTCGGAATGGAGTCGATCTATGAAAATGTCACTCCTTAGGAAGAATAAATTGGGGTTTATTGATGGAACGTGCACTAGAGATTTGTACTTCAACAATACCTTCCAATTGCGTCAGTGGGATCGATGCAATGCGATTGTTTAATCATAGATAATGAGCTCGGTGGCTAAGGAGCTTAGAAAGGGAATTGTATTCTCCTCAAATGCACAGAAAGTCTGGATTGTGTTGAAGACCAGGTTTGATAAGATAAATTTAACCAAAATTTATCACATGAATATGGAGATTAGCTTATTGGTACAAGGAGTTTCTAGTGTATCAGTATATGTTTTAAACCTAAATGATTTGTAGGATGAATTCGAGTCGTTGATTCCAAAACCTTGTGATTGTGAGAGGTCAGGACCATTCATTGAATTTTTACGCCAACAGAAACTCATGAAATTTTTGATGGGATTAAATTACACTTATGCACCACAAATGAGCCAAATTCTCATGATGCATCCAACACCCTCTCTTGATCAAGCCTACTCCATGATTATTCAGGAAGAAAGTCAGAGGAAGAACAATGGTTTAGTAACACATGGTGGTATATTAGGAAGTGCTCCTGTGGATTTTGATCATACTGCACTAGCTTCTGTAAATGCCTTCAATGTTAAGCCTAAGAGAAATGCTGGGTTATACTATGATTACTGCAAAATGAAGGGTCATACGAGGGAAGGTTGCTACAAATTGATTGGATACCCATCTGGATTCAAATTCAATAACAGGAGAAGAAGATCATATGAACAATCAACAACTGTAGCACATAATGTGACTGTTGGGGAGGAAGTTAACACTGGTGTGCATAGGAATGTTGTTCCAACAGTCCAGCCTTTCACTATTGAACAATATCAACAAATTCTCAAGTTGCTAAATAAGGAAAATGGTCCTCATGCCTCAGCCAACATGGCATGTAACTCTGCCACTAACCAAAGTCCTTGGATTATAGATACTGGGGCTTCTAATCACATTATTTCTGCCTTCTATCTACTATCATCAGTATACCTTGTACCTGAACTCAAATCACCTACTATACATTTACCAAATGGAAATAGTACTAAAGTTACTCATACTGGATCATGTACTTTGCCTAACTCAGAAATCCTTTATGATGTTCTTTATGTTCCTGAATTCCAATTTAATCTACTCTCTGTTTCTAGATATACAAAAGAGTTAAACAGCTCGGTTCATTTCTATCCTGATTTTTGTGTCTTTCAGGACCTCTTCAGTGGTATGGTGAAGGGGATTGGTAAACTCAAGGATGGTCTCTACATCCTCAATCCCTCAATACTTGTTACTACTTCTGCCTCTAATTGTGTGTCTGCTTCAATTCAGTCAAATTCAAGTGCATTATGGCACCAACGGTTGGGTCATGCACCTCTTGGAGTATTGAAAAATATCCCTGATCTAAATAAACAGTTGTCCTGTATTTCTACTTGTCACTGTCCTATATGTCCACTAGCTAAACAAACTAGGCTACCTATCCATGTTAGTACTTCCAAGTCTAATTGTGTCTTTCAACTTGTACATATGGATGTGTGGGGTCCATATAGAGTCTATACTTATAATGGATTCAAGTATTTTCTTACTCTTGTTGATGACTATTCAAGAATGACTTGGACTTTTCTTTTGAGGTTAAAAAATGATGTGTGTCATTTTAACTGAATTTCTACATCTTGTTGAAAATCAGTTCTCAACCACTATTAAAGCCTTTAGATCAGATAATGGCCATGAATTTTTTAACAACCTCTGCTATAATCTTTTCAAAACCAAGGGGATCATCCACCAAAGTAGTTGTGTTCACACTCCATAACAAAATGGTGTTGTGGATATGAAGCACAGACATATCCTAGAATTAGGAAGGGCCTTGAGGTTTTAGGCTAATATACCCTTAAAGTTTTGGGAGGATTGCATTCTTACTGCTACTTATATCATTAATAGACTACCAAGTGTTATTCTACATGGAAAGTCACCTTATGAGATTTTTCATGGTAAACCTCCTATTTTTTCTCACATCAGAACTTTAGGATACCTCTGCTATGCCACAAAACCAGATTTTCAATGACAAATTTACTCTTAAATCTGTCCTTGGTGTCTTTATGGGCTATGCTACTACTCAAAAGGGATATAAAATATATGACATTGAGGCCAAAAAATTCATAGTTAGCAGGGATGTTGTCTTTCATGAAAATCTATATCCCTTCAAACATCCTAGGAGTAAGTTTCTTGCTACTTATGATCCATCTACTACTTCCTCTCCTTTCTTTCCCAATTCTGATCCGCTACCATCTCACACACCTGACCACCAATCCATTTTCAATGACATCATTTTCCTTCCTAATGATCCTGCTCAATCTAGTAATTCACCTATTTCTTCTCCTGATCCTATTAATTCTCTTCCCTCTGTTGTTTCACCTTATCCTTCTGATTCTCCTCTTATTACTCATATTGATCCTCCCACTGATTCTTTATTGCCCAGAAGATCTGGTAGAACACTTAAACCATCTATTTGGCTAATTGATTACATCCACCCTCCTTTACCTTCAGCTTCTAGTGTATGCCTTTACCCCATTCATCACTTTGCTTCTTACTCTCATCTCCCTGCTCATTTCGAGTCTTTTCTTGTCTTCTTTATCAGCTGATATTGAACCTACTTCTTACTCACAAGCCATTAAAGATGATAGGTGGATTAAGGTTATGAACCTTGAGATTGAAACCTTAGAACAAAATCATACTTGGGATGTGGTTGACTTACCACCTGGTAAGGTCCCCATAGGTTGCAAATGAGTCTACAAAATCAAGTATAATGCTGATGGTTCTGTGGAGAGATTTAAAGCTAGATTGGTTGCTAAGGGTTACACCGAACAAGAAGGAATTGACTTTCATGATACTTTTTTCCCTGTGGCTAAGATGACCACAGTAAGGACTGTTATAGCTATTGATGCCCTTAGACATTGGCATGTGTACCAAATGGATGTGCATAATGCTTTTATAAATAGTGATCTTGCTGAGGAAGTTTATATGACTCTTCCTCAGGGATTTGGTAGTCAGGGGGAGTATAAGGTTTGCAGACTACTCAAATCATTATATGGCTTGAAACAAGTTTCTAGACAATGGAATGTGAAGCTGACACAGGCCTTGCTATCCTCTGGTTTTCAGCAGAGCAAACATGATTATTCATTGTTCACTAAGACTAAGACCACTAATAACACATTTGTACTTATTCTTGTCTATGTAGATAACTTGCTTGTCACAGGTAATGACTTGGAAGAAATACACCAAGCTAAAAGTTCCCTCTATAAAAGCTTCAAATTGAAAGACCTTGGAGAGCTTAGATACTTTCTGGGAATGGAGTTTGCCAGGTCTGAAGAAGGCATTCTAATGTCTCAAAGGAAATATGCTCTAGAGATGATATCAGAAGCAGGACTGTCAGGATCAAAACCTAAAGACACGCCTATGGAACAAATCCTGAAGCTAACAAGCACATAATATGATGAATATGTGCATAGAACTAATGCAGATGAGCCATTGAAGGACAAAAATAACTTCCAGAGACTCATTGGCAAGTTATTATACTTGACCATTACTAGGCCAGACATTGCATATGCAGTACAATGCCTAAGCCAATTCATGCATGCACCAAAGACATCCCACTATAAAGCTGCTCTACACATAGTGAAGTACATTAAGAAACAACCAGGTCTTAGTTTACTAATGTCAACCAGAGGTGAAGAAAAGAAAGAGGCATTATGTGACTCTGATTGGGCCTCTTGCCCCATGTCTAGAAAATCAATTACATATTTTTGTGTCAAGCTGGGAACCTCACTAATCTCATGGAAGGCAAAGAAGCAAAGCACCATATCCAGGAGTTCAGCTGAAGCAGAATATAGAAGCATGGCTCACGTTGTAGCTAAGATAACATGGCTTAATGGGTTGATAAAAGAGCTAGGAGTTTGTGTCAATCTACCTATGGATTTATATTGTGACAACAAAGCTGCTCTACAGATTACTGCAAATCCCATATATCATGAAAGAACAAAACACATTGACATTGACTGTCATTTCATTAGAGAGAAGATACAAGAAGGGTTGATAAGGACTGCACACATAGCTACTCAGGAACAACCAGCAGACATTTTGACAAAGGCATTGGGGCATCGTCAACATGCAGTTTTAGTCTCCAAGTTGGGAATGAAAAACATTTTCCATTCTCAACTTGAGGAGGAGTGTAGAGATAAATAGTGATTGTACAGTGAGCTATTTAAGGTGTACACTTCGAGAATCAGTTAGAGTAGTTAGTTAGCACATGTGTATAAGGCTTATTAGTTAGTTTAGTGCATTAGTGTATATATATGCACAATCACTGAGGATTATTACACTGAATAAGAGCTTTACATTTTTTCTCTCTCTAGAATCATTCTTTTTTCTTCTTCACTAACAACTCAAAGCTCTCTAATGGCTACCCTAGGACTAGTTTTGACAAGTTAGACAATCTAATATATAGTAAGAACTGAACCCTGAGATGAAGCCAATTACAAAATGCCTTTCATTATAGGCCTAACATAGCATTTTAATTCAAGAACATAGGAGAAGGTTATCTAACTAAACAACCCCTCTGATCAAGACTATTGACTTTTACTTACAAATAATGACCTTGAATTGAGAATTACCCATCTCCTCAATTTGTGTACCCTTAATTTTGAGGGCAGCATTTACAACAGAGTCGCGACATAATCTAAACTTAATCAGTTGCATTGTACACGAACTTCCAAAACTATTAGGGATTTCCTCTAGGTTCCAACACGGTTGCACAAGTACTTTCGGTAGAGCGGGAAACAAGTCATCGTAGATAGTCACTGAAATTCGTAGATCCTTTAATTTCAAAACCTTAAAGTTAGAAAACTTCCCATCCTAAATGTCTTGTTGCCTCCCTCTGAAGGCATTTCCTTCTAATGCACTTTAGCAATTCATTTGAATTAGCCGAGTCAGTGATTCCTAGGTGGACTAATCGCCCGAGGTCCTGTCACAAGTTGCTCCATGAGCATTTGAGTATCTATCTCAAAGCTGACAATCACTTCCTTACTTTGCTTTAATAAACTTATAGTAGGCGTTTGGACATAAAAATTGTAATTTTTTTTTTTTTGGAATTAAGTTAAAAAATAGTATTATTTGAAATTTAAAATTATGTTTATACATGCATTTCAATTTTTAAAGTGTTGCACTTTTCTGAGTGGGAAAAAAACGTTTTTTCAAAAAAATTGAAAAAATTTGGGTTAAAAAAATCTCAAAAAACTTACAAATTTCATGGACACACATTATTTAAAAAAAGAAAAAAAAATTATGGACAAACGGGTCCAAATGTTCTTTCTCACGGTGAAGGTAGGAATAATGGAAGAAGGAAAGTGGAGAAACTTTTGAAGTTTTTTCTTTTCTTTAACACTAAATTAAACCAAACATTGTCAAGTGTCAACCTTTAAAAATCAAACTAAACTAAGCTAAAATACTTTTCAAATTCTTAGATGATTTGGTTTAATTTTTTATTTTCTTAAACACCACTATGGAATATGAGTACCATAATGGACAAAATGAGTTAATTCAAACAAGGAAAAAGACAAAATAGAAAGGGCAAAAACACAAGAAAACAGAAAAAGGAATTAGTGGGCATTTGGATATAAGAATTGTAAAATTCAGGAAAATAAAAAAAAAATTCAAGTGAAAATTATATTTGAAAGTTAGAGTTGTGTTTGGACATGAATAGAATTTTGGGTTGTTTTTGAATTTTTGCGAGTGATTTGAGGTGAAAATTTTGAAAAATAACATTTTGGAGTTTTTTAAATTTTTGAAAAATTCTGAAATTTATCTTCAAGTGAAAATTAAAAATTTCATGGCCAAATGCCGATTCCGAAAAAAAGTGAATTTTTTAAAAAGAAATTAAAAAAATTTGTATGGCCAAACGACCCCTTAGTGATATAAGGGGAGTCTCACGTAATAGCTTTGGCTTTCATTCCAATATTCCTCTTTACCTTAGCCCAATTTAGTAAGTTTGGATTTATTTGATAGTATTTGATTCCGTATATAATTAAGAAAAACTTAAGTTTTAAAATTTGTGGTTTAAAATAAGTCATATATAAAGTTAAATGAAAAATATAAAGTTAATAGCATTTTTTAACCTCAATTATTTATAAATTTTGTTTTGGTCCTTGTGATAACTAAGTGTATTAAAACTTGGGAGAAGTACACGGTTAGCCACTAATTAGAGATATCTTTACTCTTTAGCCACCGTTTAAAATATAATTACTTTTTAGCCAGTGCTTAATAATTTTTTACCCGCCCGGACAAAAATACCCATGTACTAATATTAAGGATATGATGTCCTTAACTTCATAAATACTGTGTAAATATTAAGGACAAAGTGTCTTGCATTTGCACATTCCGTTGTTAAACTTTAGGACATCATGTCCTTAACTTTATATGTTCAGTGTAAATGTTAAGGACACAACGTCCTTAACTTCATGTGTACAGTGTAAATGTTAAGGACATAATGTCCTTAACTTGTATTTGCACATACTGTTGTTAAACTTTAGGACATAGTGTCCTTAACATTATGAGTGATGTGTAAATATTAAGGAAATGATGTCCTTAACTTCATAAATACTGTGTAAATATTAAGGACAAAGTATCTTGTATTTGCACCTTCCGTTGTTAAATTTTAGGACATCATGTCCTTACCTTCATATGTTCATTGTAAATGTTAAGGACACGACGTCCTTAACTTCATGTGTGTAGTGCAAATGTTAAGGACATAATGTCCTTAACTTGTATTTGCACCTTCTGTTGTTAAACTTTAGGACCTCGTGTCCTTAACTTCATATGTGTAGTGTAAATATTAAGGACATGGTGTCCTTAACTTCATGTGTGCAGTGTAAATGTTAAGGACATAATGTCCTTAACTTTATGAGTGTTGTGTAAATATTAAGGACATGATGTCCTTAACTTCATAAATACTGTGTAAATATTAAGGACAAAGTGTCTTGTATTTGTACATTCCGTTGTTAAACTTTAGGACATCATGTCCTTAACTTCATATGTTCAGTGTAAATGTTAAGGACACGACGTCCTTAACTTCATGTGTGTAGTGTAAATGTTAAGGACATAATGTCCTTAACTTGTATTTGCACCTTCTGTTGTTAAACTTTATGATCTCGTGTCATTAACTTCATATGTGTAGTATAAATGTTAAGGACATGGTGTCCTTAACTTCATGTGTGCAGTGTAAATGTTAAGGACATAGTGTCCTTAACTTTATGAGTGTTGTGTAAATATTAAGGACATGATGTCCTTAACTTCATGAATACTGTGTAAATATTAAGGACAAAGTGTCTTGTATTTTCACCTTCCGTTGTTAAACTTTAGGACATCATGTCCTTACCTTCATATGTTCATTGTAAATGTTAAGGACACGACGTCCTTAACTTCATGTATGTAGTGTAAATGTTAATAACATAATGTCCTTAACTTGTATTTGCACCTTCTGTTGTTAAATTTTAGGACCTCATATCCTTAACTTCATATGTGTAGTGTAAATGTTAAGGACATGGTGTCATTAACTTCGTGTGTGCAGTGTAAATGCTAAGGACATAGTGTCCTTAACTTTTTGAGTGTTGTGTAAATATTAAGGACATGATGTCCTTAAATTCATGAATGTTGTGTAAATATTAAGGACAAAGTGTCTTTTATTTGCATCTTCCGTTGCTAATTTTTAGGACATCATGTCCTTAACTTCATATGTTCAGTGTAAATGTTTAGGACACGACGTCCTTAACTTCACGTTTGTAGTGTAAATATTAAGGACATAATGTCCTTAACTTGTATTTGCCTTCTGTTGTTAAACTTTAGGACCTCATGTCCTTAACTTCATATGTATAGTGTAAATGTTAAGTACATGGTGTCCTTAACTTCATGTGTGCAGTGTAAATATTAAGGACATAGTGTCCTTAACTTTATGAGTGTTGTGTAAATATTAAGGGCATGATGTCCTTAACTTCATAAATACTGTGTAAATATTAAGGACAAAGTGTCTTGTATTTGCATATTTCGTTGTTAAACTTTATGACATCATGTCCTTAATTTCATATGTTCAGTGTAAATGTTAAGGACACGACGTCCTTAACTTCATGTGTGCAGTATAAATGTTAAGGACATAATGTCCTTAACTTGTATTTGCACCTTCTGTTGTTAAACTTTAGGACATAGTGTCCTTAACTTTATGAGTGATATGTAAATATTAAGGAGATGATGTCCTTAACTTCATAAATACTGTGTAAATATTAAGGACAAAGTATCTTGTATTTGCACCTTCCGTTGTTAAACTTTAGGACATCATGTCCTTACCTTCATATGTTCATTGTAAATGTTAAGGATACGACGTCCTTAACTTCATATGTGTAGTGAAAATGTTAAGGACATAGTGTCTTTAACTTGTTTTTGCACCTTCTGTTGTTAAACTTTAGGACCTCATATCCTTAACTTCATATGTGCAGTTTGAATGTTAAGGACATGATCTCCTTAACTTCATGTGTGCAGTGTAAATGTTAAGGACATATTGTCCTTAACTTTATGAGTGTTGTGTAAAGATTAAGGATATGGTGTCCTTAATTTCATGAATGTTGTGTAAATATTAAAGACAAAGTGTCATGTATTTGCACCTTCCATTGTTAAATTTTAGGACATCATGTCCTTAACTTCATATGTGCAGTGCAAATGTTAAGGACACTATGTCCTTAATATTTACACAACACTCATGAAGAAAGGGTAACAACGTCTTTTCGTATTAACTTTAATAGAGTAGTGGCTATTTTTGCTCAACATTAAAAATACTGAATAAAAACTAAATACCATGTTAAAAAATGGTTATCCCACGCCATTTTTTCTTAAAACTTCAAGTTAACTAAAACTTGTGTTTTTGTGCGTTTAGGTAAGAAATATGTTATATATACTAACATTACACATGGACAATTAAACTGTGCAATGGTTGATAATTCAGTAAATGTATGAATAGTTAAATGTATGAATAGTTGCAAGTAGAAGAATTATAAATGCACCAATTTAATTAATTCAAGGTTCAATGTGCTTAATCAAACATATAGGTGTTTAACAGGTGGGCCGGGCCGGGTCGGATTGAGAAAAAAGGTGACCGTCCGGTTTTCAATCCGGACCGGTTACGGATTTTTTCAAATCGGGCTTAACGGGCCCAGGTCCATTTGGGTAAAAAATGAACCAGAAGGGTTACGGGTCCAAGGGGCCGGGCCGGGTTAGTGTTATTTTTTTATTTTTTTTTTGTATTTTGTATAACTATCGTAATTTATATTAATATAAAGTAAAAATATAAAACAAAAAAATAATCTTCTTATAAAAAGAGTGTTTGAATAAAATGATGCAAAGGTTTTAAAATCTTTATATTTGAAATTTTGAATATTTTATTAAGAATTTAAGATAATATAATACAATAAAGATGAAAAAAAAAATTATACTTATAATTTGCAAGTACTTTTTTATTTCAAACTTACAAATTGAAGTTTACATTTAACAACAAGTAAATTAACGAAAAAAGAGTAAATTCAAAAGTTTTGCATTGCCTTAGTAAGTTCATCATAATCAATATGAACTTCTTGGTCAAATTGAAGCTGACCGTTGCCAACCGTGATTTCACTTTTAAAAAAAAATCAAATTTATAGCCGCTGAATTGGTCCGGGCCGGGCCGGTTAACCGGTTCAACAATAATTTTCGTTGACCGGTCCGATTAACCGAATTTTATTTTATAAACGGAGCAACCCCTAACCCAGCCCACTCGCCCCCCTAACTACCGCTCCGGGTGTCAACCGATCTGGGCCGGTCCAGAAACGGATCAATCTGGCCAGTTTGACTGGCTTAATCAAACATCACAAGGACTAATAATCGGGACCAAAAGTGATATTATACCTAAATTAATTCTAAATGTAAAAGTTGTTATTAACAAACTAAAAACAAAAATGCAACATATTAAATAGATGAGATAATAAAACAAATTTAAAAAAAAATAGAAAAGGGGAAACGGGAAAATCAAACAAATACAGACTACAAAACTTGGCTAAAACCCACGCACCTGTGCATAGCTTCTCTTATCCGTTCAAAAATTCTGTAGTCAGTGGAAATGAATTCAGTTCCCTTTTCCATTGGAACATACATTCCCACAAAGCACAATAACACACTCAAATCCCCGTTACTCTGTAACAAAAATTCTCAAACAAACGACTCAATTTCACTATCTTCATCTGTGAATAAACTCAAAGAGAAAAGTGAATTGCCTACTTTATTCAGAAGAAGAGAAACACTTAGTACACTTGGGTTAAGTTTTGCTACAACTGTTCTTGAGGCCTTTTTGCTGCCACAGTCAAATATTGAAGCAGTTGCTGAAGAAGAAGCTACAGCTAATGGGTGTGAATTTACTGTTATTCCTTCTGGTCTGTCTTATTGTGATAAAGTTGTGGGTTATGGCCCTGAAGCTGTTAAAGGGCAGTTAATTAAGGTTTTTCTCTCGAAACTTCTATTTGATTTCACTATTTGCTTTTAATTTGACTGAGCACGAAATTTAAAAAAATTGAGAAGACTTTTGAACTTGTGGTGAAAAAATGAGGCATATATTTTGTGTGTTTATAAATCATTGAATAAAGATAAATTATTTTCAAATAAGGAAATGAGTCATTCTTTTTGACACAATTTAAAAAGGAAATAGGTTCACATAAATTAAAAATTAAAAAAGAGAGAGTAAAAAAGTTACTCACACCTAGTGTTTACTCCCAACTAAGTTAATTTAACTAAAAGGTGCATTGACCACAAATTGATGCATTAACCAAGTTAATAGCGCCGAGCTTCTAAAATCGGCTTATTTTGAGAATTATTTTTTATCAAAAATAATTTTAGTGAGAAGAATTTGCGTTTGGTTAATTAATTTGAAAGGAACTTCTGAGCAGCAATTAGTGTTTGCCCAAACTTTTAAAAAGTGTTTATAAGTGTATTTTTCTCAAAAATATTTTTGTGGAGAAACTGTTTTTTTCTGCACGGCTTGTGCTTCTCTTCAATATCACTTTTTTCTTCCAAAAGTTTGCCAAACATTTCAACTCTGAAAAAAAAAATAAGTTTGGTCAAACAGGGTTTAACTAGTGCTTCCGGTTCATATTATGTATCTTTTAGGAGTATTTGTCTAAATTACCGTTTTACCTCTATTTTGTTTTTTACCTTTCTCACATAAACTTACCCTTTGAACCTTATTAAATGTCTCACTTGATTAACAATGCTCCATCAATTGGATCAGTAAAGGTGAATTTCCAAAAAGGAAGTAGAAGAATTTTCTAGAACGTTAAATGTTTGGAACAAACAATATGGATCGAGGTATGTAAAAGACGCACGTTTAGTCAAGTTGTTTTGCCTTGTAGAAGTTATTTTTCTTTTTGTTTCCTCTCTTTTCTTTAAGTAAGTACCAAGACTTGCTGCAATTTGCTATATAACTTGGAAAGAAGTATGGTTAGGTAGCATGTATCAACAAAGGAAGAGCTAGAGTATTAGATAGTTTTTGTTTCGACCTTATACTTGTATTAGAAAATTTATTAAATATGTATAAATATTTAATTGCGAACTTAGTAATTAAGACGAGCTATAAGTTCGATGGTAAGTTCAGAACGCATAAACTTTAAATCCTGACTCTGCCTCTATCTATAAAAGGGTTGTCTAAGCATTTAATTTGAACTGAAATACTATTCGGATCGTTGATGGGAGTGGAAGGGGGATAGCTAGAAAGGGAAAGCTGAGGAATAAGTTTCTATGTATTTGTAAATTTGAAAAGAGAAAGATTTGAAGTGTGGAACTATTTGGATAAAACTTTTAGCTAGAAGATGATGAAAAGTTTTGTAAGTCATATAGGATTACTAAGATTATGTGATGCTCATGCCCTCTTTATGCATTAAAACATTTCCTTATTCTCAGTTAAGAGTTTTTGAAAGCCAGAGTATTAAAATTATCTTTTAAAGAAATATGTTGTATTTACTATCTTTTAAACTATATTACACTCAAATATTGAGTAACAATACAAATTTAACATTACACATGATCAATTAAACCGTGCTCATGCCCTCTTTATGCATTTTAGAAGATTTCCTTTTTCTCAGTTAAGAGTTTTTGAAAGCCAGAGTTTCAAAATTTGTCATAAGAATCTATTTATGATTCATTTCAGGATTTTCCCTCTTTTGGTGGTTCTTTTGGTGTAAGGATTAGATGGACATACATAAGAAGAGAAAAGGCTTTCTTAACTCATATTTTCCCCTAGGTTTGACAATGGGCATTGACTTAAGAGCTTCAATAGCCTAGGCGTCTTCCTCTGTTTTATGCGAGCATGTTTGATAGTGCATATCGTCTCATCTAAGACTTAAAATGCTAGATAGAAGATAGTTTTATGCAGTTATATTAGCTATCAACACTGCAAAGATTGGTTCAGTGATAAGGGCGCAGTACTATGATGCATAGGTTAGGCGCATGACATGGATTTGAGTCTTGCTGTGGACAAAAAGCCTGCTATTTAAGTGAAGGGTAGAGGGGGTTTCATTATACACATTGTTTGGAGCCGTGCGTCAACTGGCCTTTAGTGATTTTTCACTCATCAAAAAGCAAAGATTGAACCCAAACTTAAGTTATACTAGCTTTATAAGGGTAGCTAAGGGTGAAAGCTGAAACCTGAAATAAATTTTGTACTGGTCGAAAGTTGTTCTTCGTTGATCTGGTATAGTGAGACTAGACATCAGAACTCTTAGCTAACTGTTCTTTGTACCATAGTGAGTTGTATCAGATTACTAATAGATTATGTTGTGCAGGCACATTATGTAGGTAAGCTGGAAAACGGGAAGGTCTTCGATAGCAGTTACAACCGTGGAAAGCCTCTTACATTTCGCGTTGGTGTTGGCGAGGTTGGTTACTTTTATGTAGCTGTACTACCAGCTCTTGGAAGTTTCTAATAATAGATGATAGACTTATTCTTGCTGCTTCTTTCCTCTTATAGGTTATTAAAGGTTGGGATCAGGGAATTCTAGGAGGTGATGGTTTTCCCCCAATGTTAACTGGTAGGAGCACATTTCATAGTTCAAATTTCATAATACTTCGAAATTTTTAAAAGTAAATACTATTCTTATCTCTTAATTTTCAGGAGGAAAGCGTAAACTGAAGATTCCTCCAGAACTTGGATATGGAATGAGAGGAGCTGGCTGTAAAGGAGGTAAGCAAGTTCAGCATACAATGCTTGTTGCATACTCCCGTTGTCCCATTTTATGTGGCGGCCTTTTGACTTGGCACGGAGTTCAAGAAACAAAGGAAGATGTTTGCCACATAAGTTAAATATCCAAAGTGCCAAAATTGTTCCGCATGTTCTTTTATGTTATCTCTCCTCGTAAAAAAGTGAATTTCTATATTAAGCAGAACAGAACAAGTCATTTCATTAAGGGTAAAATAAGAATGATAAGATTAAATAGTTTTCAAATATATAAATGTGATAGTTGCAGAGCCGGCTCAAGGGCAAAGCCAGTAAAGCAATGGCTTCAGGCCCCCAAAATTTTAAGGCTCCATTTTCAAAATTAATAATAGGTTCATTTTATGGTAATTTTCCTTCAAAAAACAAATTTTATTATGATATCAAGTTATCAATTTCTAAAATCAATTTCTACTATTTTTTACTTTAAATTTGAAATTAGTTTTTTCTATTTTTCCTTATAATACTGCCTTTGTTATTTTATCAGAATTCTACTATGGCAACTATAAACTATAAAGCATGAATTAGGTTATTCAATTTTTTTTTTTTTAAAGTTTAAAGTTACTTAATAAAATTTAGCTTTATGCCCCCAATATTCTTGAGCCGCATCCGGATATAGTTGTCTTGGGACAAACAAAAAAGAAAAAATGTGCCACATAAAATGAGATGGATGGACTTTGGTAGGTTTAAATTTGCGCTAACTACCTCGTATTGGTGGTTTAGGTACATGCATTATTCCTCCAAATTCAGTTCTATTGTTCGATGTGGAGTTCGTTGGCAAGGCTTAGGTTTCAGCAACAGAAGTATATATATAGTTTGTTAAAAGGAGCTATATTCATAAAATGATTCTTATTTGCAGCCAATTTGTGAGGGACAATTGTTAGATTAATTAGTTCATAATCGTTGAATTAATTAGTTCATAAGAGGGTAAGCATTTTTGTAATCTGCAATGGAAACGAAACTGTCTGTTAATTTATACATGAGATCTTCTTCAGAATTACAGAATGCAATACCATATGGTGTTTGTGAATTCATGGTTACATTTACTAAACGATTATTTTGAAGTAACCATTTTTTAAGTGCTTTTGATGTTTTACTTTCCTCTAACTATTGCCCTTACATATTAATCAATTTGTCTCAAAAGGGAATTTTTGTCCTTTTTACTAAGCAAGAACTTAGAAATTAGGCAAGAATAAAGAGACGGAAAAACTTTGAAGCCAAAGTTGAACTTCACTACTCTTGAACTATCAAAATAAAGTTCCTCGTCACTAATTTACTTGTAGACTTTTTTAGCTCGGAATCAATATAATTTTTCAATTTTATATGGACTGTATATTTGTATTGGTATATATATGCTTTCAAATTTCACATTACTAATTATACTTGAGAAGAAGGGAACTTTGGCATAACTGGTAAAGTTGTTGTCATGTGACTAGGAGGTTTTCGAGCCGTGAAAATAGCCTCTTGCAGAAATGTAGGGTAAGATTGCATACAATAGGCTCTTGTGGTCCGACTCTTCCCTAGATCTCGCACATAACATGAGCTTAGTGCACCAACCACTGTACCAGGCTACCCTTTTTAAATTATACTAGAGAACACTCGAACTAGAAAGATCATTGATCATACTAAGTTGAAATTTAAATGCAACTTATTCCACTTGCCTACTAACTTGAAACTCAGAATACTATGAATTCACCTTCCTAAATTATAAAGTTGCAAATTGAAATAAAGTATAACATCAGAACTGACATGTGATCATTTGTTCATATTTTATCTCAAACATTACAATTATATAATCTTTGACCTAACTTTGAAATGTTACTCTACAATGAACTTTTTTTTTTTCTTGAAGTAATTTTCTTCTAGGTGGACGAGGGAAAGGCGACTATGGATAGTCTAGGATACTGTAAGTAGAAGGAAGGAAAAACTATTCTAAACGATGATAGTAGGTTAGTTATTGTATATAGTTGAAATAGATTTCGGCCTTCCAACGTTCAATCGAGTTCAAGTGGTAAGAAGTCGGAGTGGGATTTTGGGAGTGAGCTCCGAAGTCAGTACTAACGAGCCTCGAGTCCGAAGGTTGCTCGAGGAGTCGGCTCGATAACCTTATCGAGCCCGTGACCGAATCGATCCGCAAGGCACTGCTTCGAAGTCGGAAATGCGCGACCCCCATCCCGAAGGTCGAACTCGAGCCAAGACCGAAGGGCTCGACCCAGTAACGAGTTCGAGTAGGTATCGAGCTCACAGATAAGAGTCGTTGCAACCGCACCAAGAGAGAGAATCTTGGCGGGAATCGAGGAAGAGACAAATCATCATGGGTCATCTACTATATGCTTTATTTTATTATTTTTTGTAATGACCATCTACTATAAAAGGGGGAATCATTGTAAACTATGCACACACGGAATAGATTGGAACAAAATCTTTTCTCATATACAAAGTTCTCATTGTGCTCGTTTTACTGGATCTTATTCATTCTTTCTGTTCGTCATTGTCATTGTCATAATCAAAATACTCGTATTGTTATCTTTATACCAAAGGGTATTACGTATCCTTAGAACCATACATAAATTTAACATTATCCGATTTTTCGGGTAAATAATTTGACGCCCACCGTGGAGCTAAGGATAACAGTGATTGTGTGATATAAATCTACACTACACACCAGCTTACAACTTCAAATCAGCAATGGCTTTACCTATCGACCACGAAGTCGGCCTTCAAGGTGAAACTAACAACTTGGCACCCGGGGCCGGAAGGCCACCTAACGATGGCACTGAGGCTCGAATCGAAGTACCCGATATTCGAGTCGAAGTACCATTGGATGTCAATTCACAAATAGCTCTAGAGGTGAATCAACGTTCCGAACCGGAAAGAAACATTCAAGGCGATACTCGATCCGTTGCCCGAGACACTCATATCGCGGGAGAAATCGGGGCCGGCTTACGTATGATCTTCGAGATGCTACAAACCCAACAAGTAGCGATAGCTCAGTTACAGAGCCAAATTCATATACAAAGCAGACCGGATTCCAATCCGCTTCGAGAAATCACCCCCAGAACGGAGCCCGCCATAGTGAAATCAAACGAGCAAGAATCGGGGACCACTCCCAAAATTACTAAATGCCTTGAGGAACTCACAAAACGAGTCGAAGCCAATGACAAAAGAGTGGAAACGTACAATGCCAGGGTTGATAAAATCCCGGGACTCCACCAATGATAAAAGGGCTTGATTCAAAAAATTTCATACAAAAGCCTTTTCCCTCGAGTGCGGAACCAAAACCAATCCCCAAAAAATTTCGTATGCCCGAAATTCCCAAATATAACGGTAAGACCGATCCTAACGAACATGTCACCTCTTACACATGTGCCATCAAAGGTAACGATTTGGAGGACGATGAGATCGAATCCGTGTTGTTGAAAAAGTTCGGGGAGACCCTCTCGAAGGGAGCAATGATCTGGTATCACAATTTACCACAAAATTCCATCGATTCTTTTTCCATGTTAGTAGATTCGTTCGTAAAGTCACATGCTGTGCCATAAAGGTTGCGACAAGGAAGTCAGACCTATTCAAAGTAAAGCAAAGAGGTAATGAAGCGCTGAGGGAATTCGTATCCCGATTTCAAATGGAACGCATGGAATTGCCACCGGTCACAGACGATTGGGTCGTGCAAGCTTTCACCCAAGGGTTGAACGAGCTAAGTTCAACAACATCACGTCGGATGAAAAAACATTTGATTGAATATCCAGCAATAACTTGGGCAGATATACACAACCGATATCGATCGAAGATTAGGGTCGAGGATGATCAGTTGGGAGCCCCGTATGGACCCGTGCATCAGAACAAGACAGCTACTAAAACAAAAGGGAGATCGACAGAGAACAAAGGTCGAACAGAGACCGATATCAACTGTACGTCGTAGATCGGATGAACAACGATTCAGCACGCAATACAGTTCGGAACAATCGAAGGATTGATCGAGGGAAAAATTCTCGGGGACTTATGAGCAAGAGCGGCTTTGATAAAAATGCCGATCCTATAGAAACACCTCGATTATCAGAATATAACTTCAGTGTTGGTGCGTCCGCCATCGTGTCGGCTATCGGACGCATCTAAGACATTAAATGGCCTCGACCCATACAGACCGATCCTACCCAAAGGAATCCCAATCAAATGTGTGAATATCATGGCACCCATGGCCACAGAACGGAAGATTGCAGGCAAATAAGAGAGGAAGTAGCCCGCTTATTTAACAAAGGGCACATTCGGGAATTTCTGAGTGATAGAGCGAAGAACCATTTTAAAAACAGGGATTTCGACAAGCAAAACGAGCAAGAAGAACCGCAGTACGTCATTCACATGATCATCGGCGGCGTCGATACCCCTCAAGGACCGGTGCTTAAACGCACTAAAACGTCGATTGTGAGGGAAAAGCAATCTCGGACTCAAGATTACGCACCCATGGGGACTTTGTCCTTCGAGGATAAAGATACAGACGGAGTCATCCAACCTCATAACGATGCACTGGTAATATCCTTACTCATGAATAAAACTAAAATTAAGTGTGTGTTAATCGATCCAGGTAGCTCAGCCAACATCGTCAGATTGAAGGTCATAGAACAGCTCGACCTACAGGACCAGATCGTACCCGCAACTCTGGTTCTAAACGGATTCAATATGGCATGTGAAACCACCAAAGGCGAGATAATCCTACCGATAAACATGGTCGGAACCGTCTAAGAAACAAAGTTGCACGTTATCGAAGGCGACATGAGATACAACGCCCTTTTCGGAAGGCCAGGGGTCCACAACATGAGAGATGTACCTTCGACCCTACACCAGGTCTTCAAATTCCCAACATCGAGAGGTGTTGAAATAATGAACGGAGAACAACCGTCCGCAAAAGAAATGTTCGCCGTCAAGGAAGCAAAATCAGTATCCCCGCCTTCGCCGAGAAAGGGATCGGGCTCAGAAGGAGAGCGGAACACCAAATAGCAATCACAGAAGTCGGCTTCGACCCAGCCAGATAACCAGAAGATCGAAGAAGATGATCAGAGGATCCCTCGATCATTCGTGATCCCCGATGATTCTGACGCCACCAAATCAACAATTGAGGAACTGGAGCAAGTCATACTAATCGAGCACTGGCCCGAACGAAAGGTATACCTAGGAACGGAGTTGAGCCCCGAACTTAGGAAGAAACTTGTTTGATTTCTTATCAATAACATTGATTGTTTTGCCTGGTCCCATTTAGATATAACAGGGATCCCACCAGACATAACGACGCATCGGCTAAGCTTGGACCCTGGGTTCAGATTGGTGAAGCAAAAAAGAAGACCCCAGTCCGAGGAAAAGCACGCATTCATAAAGGACAATATAACCAAACTTCTCAAGATAGGGTCCATTCAGGAGGTGAAATATCCTTAATGGTTAGCCAATGTGGTTGTAGTGCCTAAAAAAGGGAACAAACTTAGAATGTGTGTGGACTATAAGGATTTGAACAAAGCATGCCCCAAAGATTCCTTTCCGCTGCCCAACATCGATCGCATGATCGATGCCACGGTCGGCCACGAGATCCTCACTTTTCTCGATGCCTATTCCGGGTATAATCAAATCCAGATGAACCCGGAGGACCAGGAAAAGACCTCATTTGTAACCAAATATGGAACATATTGTTATAATATGATACCCTTCAGGCTAAACAATGCGGGGGCTACTTACCAACGCCTAGTAAATAAAATGTTTGAAGAATAAATAGGTAAATCAATGGAAGTTTATATTGATGACATGCTAGTTAAGTCCTTGTGCGCAGAGGACCATTTGACCCATTTGCAGGAAACGTTCGAGATTTTGAGGAAATACAACATGAAGTTCAACCCCGAAAAATGTGCTTTCGGGGTTGGTTCGGGCAAGTTCCTCGGCTTCATGGTATCAAATCGGGGAATCGAGAATAACTCTGACAAAATCAAGGCCATCGAAGACATCGCCATCGTGGACAGCGTGAAAGTTGTACTAAGGCTAACGGGACGGATCACAGCCTTAGGCCGATTCATTTCGAGATCATTAGATCGAATTCACAAATGTTTCTCTCTACTAAAAAAGAAGAACGGTTTCGCTTGGACACCGGAATGCCAACAAGCATTAGAGGAACTAAAACGATATCTATCGAGCCCACCACTACTTCACACTCCAAAAACAAACGAAAAACTTTGCTTGTACTTGGCAGTATCGGAAGTCGCCGTAAGTAGTGTCCTAGTTCGGGAAGAGCAAGGTACGCAATTTCCCGTTTATTATATAAGTCGGACCTTAGGAGAAGCGGAAACTAGGTATCCCCACCTAGAAAAATTGGCAGTTACACTGATAAGCGCCTCTAGAAAGTTAAGACTGTACTTTCAATGTCACCCCATATGCGTATTAACCACCTACCCACTTTGTAATATTTTGCATAAGCCCGTACTATCAGGACGATTGGCCAAATGGGTCGTCGAACTCAGTGGGTACGATATCCAATATCAACCCCGTACGGCCATCAAGTCTCAAATTTTAGCAGACTTCGTGGCCGATTTCACGCCAACTCTCGTACCCGAAGTCGAAAAAGAAGTCCTGTTGAAATCAGGTACATCATCAGGGGTATGGATCCTTTTTACGGACGGGGCTTCGAACGTGAAAGGGTCCGGGCTAGGCATAGTTTTGAAACCACCCACATGTAACACTATTAGGCAATCTATTAAAACTATCAGGTTGACTAACAACGAGGCCGAGTATGAAGCCATGATTGCAGGTCTCGAGCTAGCTAGAAACTTGGGAGCAGAAGTCATTGAAGACAATTATGACTCTTTGCTGGTGGTGAGTCAAGTAAACAAAACCTTCGAAGTTTGAGAAGGTAGAATGCAAAGGTATTTATACAAACTGCTTGTCACTTTATACCATTTCAAACAATGGACTTTACGGCATGTTCCACGAGAACAGAATAATGAGGCTGATACGCTTGGAAATTTGGGATCGTCGGTCGAGGTAGATGACTTGGGCTCGGGGACTGTTGTTCAACTTTCGAGATCGGTAATCGAAGAAGGTCACGCCGAGATAAATTCTACAAGCCTAACCTGGAATTGGAGAAACAAGCATATTGAATACTTAAAGAGTGGAAAGCTCCCATCGAACCTTAAAGATTCTAGGACCCTACGGACTAAAGCTGCTAGATTCGCGTTGGCTTCGGACGGAACGTTGTACCGAAGGACATTCGATAGACCATTGGTAGTATGCTTGGGTCCGGGAGATACCGACTACATCCTACAGGAAGTGCACGAGGGCACTTATAGGAATCACTCTGGTGCCGATACATTAGTTCGAAAAATAATCAGAGCATGGTATTATTGGATCGATATGGGCAAAGATGCGAAGGAATTTGTTCGTAAATGTGACAAATGTCAAAGGTTTGCGCCAATGATCCATCAACCCGGAGAGCAACTTCACTCAGTGGTAAGAAATAGATTTCAGTCTTCCTACGTTTGATCGAGTTCAAGTGGTAAGAAGTCGGAGTAGAATTTTGGGAGTAAGCTTCGAAGTCAGTACTAACGAGCCTCGAGTCCGAAGGTTGCTCGAGGAGTCGGCTCGATAACCTTATCGAGCCCGTGAGCAAATCAATCCGCAAGGCACTGCTTCGAGGTCGGAAATGCGCGATGCCTATCCCGAAGGGCTCGACCCAGTAACGAGTTCGAGCCAGTATCGAGCTCACAGACAAGAGTCGTTGCAACCGCATCAAGAGAGAGAATCTTGGCGGGAATCGAAAAAAAGACAAATTATCATGGGTCCTCCACTATATGCTTTATTTTATTATTTTTTGTAATGACCCTCTACGATAAAAGGGGGAATCCTTGTAAGCTATGCACACACCAAACACACGGAATAGATTGGAACAAAAAGATCTTTTCTCATATACAAAAATCTCATTGTGCTCGTTTTACTGGATCTTATTCATTCTTTCTGTTCGTCATTGTCATTCTCATAATCAAAATACTCGTATTGTTATCTTTATATCAAAGGGTATTACGTATTCTTAGAACCATACACAAATTTAACATTATCCGATTTTTCGGGTAAACAGTTATCATTTACACTAAATTACCTTTTCTGTAATTACCTACTAAGATCCCTCTTTGTGTAAATAATCTATTGCATATTTAATGTATACCACTTAAACTCACAATGTTTCATATGCTTAAGCACATGTTACGTGGGCAAAATGAGGGGTACAATTTGAATAACGAGGATACACACAATTGAGTTAGTTGGGACATTGAATTTTGGATATCATATGGTTTAATTAAAAGATGAGGGTACAATTGCTATAATTTAGATAAAACGAACTTGCATAGTTGACTTGTTATCTTATCAAATTTTCTATTCGTTGTGATATCAGTAATCAGACTCACAAAACAAAGCTTACGAGTTCGAATCATTTCTCATTGTCATGCACTAACGAAAACAATAGAACTTGCCTACCAACAACTAACAAGAATAAAATATACACTAGTACTCCATCTTATAGTAGTTCTCACTGGCGCAGACTCCAACTGGTAGGTTTAAGATATGAGAAAATCTATTCCACCAATAAGCTTTCAGATTTTGATATTAAAGTTGGACCCACGATTTAATTATTATAATTTATTTTTCTCTCTTTTTATTGTTCTTTTTAGTGTGTAGTTTGTTGAAATGACCGTGTGAGTGTATGACTTCTCACATCATGCTGATGTTGACTAAAGTGAATTTTCTGTCCACAACAAATAAAATAAAAGGGAAATTAAAAAAAAACAAGTAGTCTTTTGCTAATTATTGTGTCTAAGGAAAATGTAAAAACACCCTCAAAAGTCATAAAATCTTATTTTAGCACTGAAATATTTTCACCATTTTGAGAATTAGAATGTGAAGAGAGCAAAAGAGGAGATCTATGGTAAGTCTTTTTTTTTTTTTTGAATGCGGAAGTGGACTATGAAATACTAACAAGTTAAATTCGCATGATTGAGCTGAAACAAATATCAGATTTAGAGAAGAGAAGAAGCATTTCGAGAAGAGAAAGCAAAGAATGAAATCTTCATCTTCAATTGTATCGGAATTACACTGTACAACTCTATATAACTAATTTTTACTCTAACCAACTAAGTAGAGCCAACTCATGGACAACTGTACAATTAACAGACTACTACGCTAACTATAGTTACACGCTGAACTAACTATAGTTAAGTTAAAACACATGTGAGCTAAGGCACTATATGCGTGGACGTATCCTTTACACACCCCCCCCCCCCCAAGCTAGGACTACTGAAGATGTTCTTCAGTCTTAGCTTGGACACCAAATAACCATGTTGAGATCGCCCAAGTCCCTTTGTTAGCAAGTCAGCTTCCTGTTCTACAGTAGGTACATAGATGGTTTGAATCAGTCCCTGTTGAACCTTTTCTTGAATAAAATGACAGTCAATATCAATATGTTACATGCGTTCATGAAACATATAGTTCACAACAATTTGAATAGATGATTTGCTATCACAATAGATGGGAACAGAAGAAGAATGAGGGATACCCAACTCCTTGAACAGACCAAGAATCCAAATCACCTAAGTTACTGTAGAGGACAAACTCTTAAATTCAGCCCCTGCTGCGCTGCGAGAGATAGTTGACTGCTTCTTGGACTTCCAAGAAATCAAGGAGCTACCAAACTTGACAAAATGCCCTGTGACACACATGTGTGTTGGGGCAAGCAGCCCAATCAACATCACAAAAAGCTGAGAGAGAATCTGAGTAGGTAGCACTCAATAAAATATTCAGACCAGGACTAGACTTAACATATCTCATGACCCTCAAAGCATCTTCCATATGGGAAGTCTTGGATCTATGCATTAACTGTCTCAAACACTGCACTACAAATGAAATGTCAAGACGAGTAATAGTTAAGTAGAGCAATTTCCCTAGCAAGCTCTGATAGGGGCCAGGATTAGAGAGCATGGAATCACAAGTAGAAGTTATATGATCATCAAATTTAGTGGTAGTTAATTTGAGGTTCTGCTCCATAGGAGAATGGACAGGTTTGGACCCTGCTAACCCTATATGAGAGATCAAATCCAAGGCATACTTGCATTGGTGCATCAAGATCCCCCTGCCACTCCTAGCAAAGTCAATGCCCAAGAAAAATTTAAGCTCACCAAGTTTTTTGATTTTAAAACTAGACTGCAGATCATCCTTGGTCTTGGTCTGTTGTATAAGCATCATATCATCACCTGTGATCAACAGGTCATCAACATAGACTAAAACCACCACCAACTTTCCTTCGACTCGCTTGATGAACAAGGAATAGTCTAGGTGGCTCTGTGTAAAACCAGAATTCAGCAATGTTGTGAACAATTTGATGTTCCACTGTCTAGAAGCCAGCTTAAGTGCATAGAGTCACTTAAGAAGTTTGCACACTAAGGACTTATCAGTGGAATCATTGAACCCCTGTGGAACTTCATATATACCTCCTCAAAGAAATCAACATGCAAAAATATATTGTACACATCTATTTGATGGATGGTCCAATGCCTTGAAACTGCTATGGAAAGCACACTCCGGATAGTCACCATTTTCACCACATATGAGAATGTATCTTGGTAGTCTAAGCCTTCTTTCTGATTGTACCATTTTGCCACACATGTGGCTTTAAATCTTTCAACTTCACCAGAAGCCTTGTATTTGATCTTATAGACGCATTTATATTCAATACCCTTCTTTCCCTTAGATAGAGGAACAAGAGCCCATGTGTTATTTTTTTCTAAGGCCTTGATTTCTGAATGTACAGCTTCTACCCACCTCTTATCTTTAACTACCTCTTGGTAAGTCATTGGTTCTACTTCACTAGAAAATTGGGACAGATAGCTTTGATATTTAGGTGAAATGTGATCATAGGTGAGTACCTCAGAAAGAGGATATTTGCAGGAGCCATCTGACTTCCCCTTGGTATGCTGAACATAATCCTGCACGCATATGGGAGGTTTAGACACTCTCCCTAATTTCCTAATCTTCTGATCATGTGTGTGAGGATCACAGCTAAATGCTGGAACATCAGCAATAGTGGAATCAATAGGCATAGAAGCACCATTAGGAATTGTAGTAGGTACAGTATTTGTGGAGTGGGAAGTCTCAGGTAGAGTGGAAGAGCATGGTGCTAATTGTGTACAAAGTTCCTTGTGTGGAACCTGTATTGCAATTGAAGCTGAATCTGTGATAAAATCATGTCTAGGAACATAAGTAGAGTCCAGAAAAATGTATGCTAAACTAAGGTCCAGTGATTGGAAAGGAAACACATCCTCATAAAAGACTGCATCTCTATTAATGAAGAAAACTCTGTGCTCCAGGTCTAACAGCCTATAACCTTTTTGGTGTGCTGCATACCCCAATAGAATAGACCTCACAACCCTTGGCTCAAACTTATCATGCTTGATTATGTTTGTTGAAAAGCACATGCATCATGTCACTCTCAAGTGTGAAATAAAAGGTTGTTTGCCATGTAACATTTCATAAGGGGATTTGCCTGCAAAAATTGAGGAGGAAATCATGTTGATGATATAAACAGTTTTGTGAATACAATGGCCAAATTACCTAACATGCAAGTGTCCCTGGATTCTGATAGCTCTGGCAGTCTCAAGTATATGCCTATGTCTTCTTTCAACCACCCAATTTTACTGAGTGTGTATGGGCAAGAACTTTGATGCACAATATCATGCAATTGACACAAATTCTTGCAAGAATGATTAAAAAACTCTTCTCCATTATCTGATCTAAACACCTTAATTTGCTTACCATATTGTGTCTTGACAAGGGCAATAAAATTTTTGAGTAAGAAGGCCACATCAGACTTTAGTCTCAAAAGAAACACCCAAGTCCATCCAGTGAAATCATCCACTAAGGTAAGGAAAAATCTCATTCCATTATGAGTAGTAACTTTATAAGGACCCCAAATATCCATGTGTACCAAGTCAAAACTAGATAAGCTTATACTCTTACTAAGTAGAAATGGTATTCTAGTTTGCCTTGCTAGTGGACATATCTCTCACTTATTCAATTGATTGTTACAAGAGAAACTGTATTATTCAGTAGGCTAGGAATTTTACTAAGAACCTACATTGGGACATGTCCTGTTCGTTTATGCCATAAGTCTGCACCTGTCACATGAGTTGCTGCAAAGGCTCGATTCACTTTCCTTCCAACTGATCAAGACAACACATATAATACAACCTCCTCTTTACCAATCTCTTTCACCTTCCGAGACAAGAGGTCCTGAAATACACAATATTGTGGAAAGAATATGATACGGCATTTCAAATCCTTTGTCATATTAGACACTGACAAAGATTGAACTTGAAAGTTAGGACACAAAGAACATCTTTAAGAGTATCACCTCATGTGAGTTGACATTCCCCCATATGTGAAATAGTGGTTGAATCTCCATTAGGTAATTGAATGTGTCTTTTGCTTCATACTGATAGTTTATTATATAATAAGTCTTTAGTACTAGTCATATAGTTCGTAGCACCAGTATCTACAATCCATTTACAAAGTACCATATTCTTACAAAATTCTATATTACCACGAAAGCATTTACCTACCATGTGAGCATTGGCATCTCCAACAGAGTTCTTATTTTACAGTTGTATAAGTTGATTGTACTGATCTTGTGTGAAGAACTGGGTTGGAACTGCTACATTACTCATCTGTTGATTAGGCATTAGTGGGGTCTGAGACAACTGCCCTGATCCTTCTAGCAAAACTGCATTCACTTTTCTCTTTGGCTTGAAATTTGGAGGATAACCTACAATCTAGTAGCAATTCTCCTTTAGGTGTCCTATTTCTTACAAAAAATTATATTTTATTAGTTTATAGCAGTCTTTTATAGTATGCTATTTTAGGTGACAAAAGTCACCTTCCAAACTATAATTTCTTCTTTTTTTATTTCCTGATTGTGAAGTAAACAGAGCAGTAGGCTCAATGTTTCCCGCATTTCCATAACTGCTACCACTGATCATGCGCCTGATTTCATCTTGAACTACCATAGCATAAGCTTTGTTGATAGACGGCAAGGTAGGCATTAAGAAGATTTGGCTTCTAGCTCGTTCAAAGCTATCACTTAATTCCATGAGAAATTGTAATAAGCGTTGATATTCCAACTGTTCAACATACTCTATAGCTGGAGGTGGAGGCAATATGGAATCATACTCTGCCCATATGTCTCTGAGCTTGATAAATCATGTAGAAACAGAAGAAATTACTTGAGTCATTGCGAAAATCTCCTTGTGCAGATAGTATGGCCTCGATCCATTGACTTTATCAAAACGTTCCTTGAACGTAGCCCACATTGTTCGAGCATTAGATGAGAAAAGTACTCCAGTTAACAAATCCTTACTAACACTACTCATTAACCACGAGGTCACAATCGCATTGCATCGATACCATTGGTGTGCTAACTCAGATCCAAAGTCCTTCTTTGAAATCGATCTGTCGACTAGACACAATTTATTTTTTCCTAACAAAGCAACCTTCACCGCATGACTCTAGAGAGTGTAGTTCTCCATTCTAGTTAGCCCTACAGACATTGATCTAGGTCCATCGGAAGGATGTAGATATAGAGGGTGATTGTGATCGAGAATTATGGATCCCTCGATCGTAGTAGCTCCGTTGTTTACAGTACTGCTTGATTCATCAGAAATCGCCATGAATTACGTCAAATCGAAATACCAAAAAAATTACAATTGCACAAAATTAGGGTTCTAGAAAACAAAACTGAGTGAATTCTCTCGAATTTTCTTCAATTGCTCGAAAATTTCCTAGAATTACTCGATCAGTTGCTATGATATCATGTTAAATTCTCACAATTGAGCTGGAACAAATATTAGATTTGGAGAAGAGAAGAAGCATTTCGAGAAGAGAAAGCAAAGAATAAAATCTTCATCTTTAGTTGTATCAAAATTACATTGTACAACTTTATATAACTAACTTTTACTCTAACCAACGAACTAATGCCAACTCATGTACAACTGTACAATTAACAGACTAATACGCTAATTACAGTTACAAGGTGAACTAACTACAATTAAGTTAAAACACACGTGAGCTAAGACGATGCATGCCTGGACACATCCTTTACACAAGTTAGTACGATTATTTAAAATTAACAATGAAAACTTTAGATTTCTAAAATTGGATTTGAGGGCTTCAGTCTCACCTACCCTTTATTTTTGCCACTAATGTGTTGAAAATACGTTCCCATTTCACAGCATTATAATATTCTTAAATTAAAATATGACTATTTTTATTTTTGTGTAGCGTGTTAAAAGAAAACACACGCTAAGCAAATTTTCGTTAAAGTCGTATCTCCATAAGCTAACACATTCACAGTTAGACAACTATCCACAAAAAGAGAAAAACTTTTTAAAAACTAAATGGCCTAAATCTGCTGTCTTTTCTGAGAGAATGATCTTCTCTGCATACTTACAATTTGAATTTAAAAAAATGCTCATATAATGATCTCATGTGTTATCATTTTTTTTACTGATTTAAAAAAAAAAATCATATAAATAAAATAGCATATATAATAGATTACAAAATCAATTCTCCGCTATTTTAGTCATATTTGGGCCCCGTTGTCCATAAAACAATTTCTCTTTAAAAAAAGAAAATTTTCAAAAATGTGTTTGTCCCAAGTTTTTGAAAATTTTTGGAAAATGAGTTTTTCAAAAACCAACTTCAAAATTTTTAGATTTTTTTCCCCATTCACAAAACTGCAATATTTTTTAAAGTGAAATGAATGTCTAAATATCATTTCAAATATTATTTTTCAACTTA
This sequence comes from Nicotiana tabacum, assembly GCF_000715075.1. Classification (NCBI taxonomy): domain Eukaryota; kingdom Viridiplantae; phylum Streptophyta; class Magnoliopsida; order Solanales; family Solanaceae; genus Nicotiana; species Nicotiana tabacum. The sequence continues at coordinate 22,462,916 of NC_134094.1, read as the reverse complement.
ACTCCAAATACTATTTTTTCAAAAATTATAGTAATTTTATGTCCAAACGCCTACTTGATAGATACATTAATTTCCGTAAGGCTACTCTTGCACATTCTAAATTTAGGTGCCTTTCTCAGCGACCTTTTTCTCTTACATTGAATGCAGAGAGTATTCAAACTGCGGGCATGGGCATTGATTGTGATGATTGTATTTTGATGAGGAATTTTCATAAACTAGTATTGTTTATTGACTATTAACTTCTTATAACGCACATATACACAATTATTTCTTATAACTATTATTTAGTTGTTATGCGATTGTATTCGTTGTATTCGCGCTACTGTATTCATGAATACAATAGCGGAATTCGTCTAAAAAATAGGGGAGTCCATAGGTTTAATAACGGAAAGAGGATTAATTAGCGTGTATCACTCCTAATTTAACTCAACAAAATAAATTCTACATAAATTTTGTTGTTGATGTGTTGTTTCCATATATTCGCACGACTGTATTTATAAATATAGTTAGGTAATCAAGGTGTATACCGTTCATTCAATTCGACTGTATACATTGTATTCCATTCACATATATTCATTATTCACAATTATACATTGTATTCAATTCACTGTATTCAATTCGACTGTATTCAAACAACAAAAAATCACAAAATACAGTGATATTCGGCTATATCCAAAAAATACAGACTTTCGAAATATATAAATACATATGAAAAAATAATGTGTTTGTACAAAAATACAAGGTATTACAGAATACATCAACCCATTTTTTCATGTTATGAAAAAAAGTTTAACTTTTATACCCGAACAACAAACTGAAATATTAAAAAGTTTTACATAGAGAGAAGAAGGTACTATGCAGGTTCTTAATAGGTCCAAAGAAAAGCTCCAATGGCAAACTTTCTCTTTTGGTTAACGTTTCCGGTGATGGCAGTCCATACCGAGTAAGCAAACAGTCCAGCTTCCATTCTGGCATGCCCTCGTATTCCACTCGTGTGTATCTTGGGTAATGTAACGACATATGTGTTTACCCTTAAAATCGGATAACAATTAAATTTGTTAGTGGTTTAAAGGATACACGGATTAACTTGATACAAAACGATAAATTAAATGGTAATTGTAATAAATAATGATAAATTAACCGTAAACCACATGAATTGGATGATTTCAGCTAAGGAAAGCAGGACACCTTTGAATTGAATGCCCTTTTGTTGACACAAAGATACCAAAAAGTAAGAACTTAGAGAATGTATTGCTTATAAGTGTATATTACAATGTCCCCTGTGAATTGTCAAGTCCCCTTTATATATTAGGGGAGATCTACCTTTTAAGGTATTATTTTATTGTTCTAAAAAAGGCAAAAGTCCTTGATTTGATGTATGTCGGTTCCCTTTTTGAGTCGTTCCGTGATTTTTGCCATAATGATTGGTTAATGGCGAGAATTATGGACCCTTGTCAGATGAGTTGGCAAAGCTTTTTTCGAGACCGCTAGAAACAGGACCGGTTACGCCTTCAATTAACTCGAGGGAAAATCTAATGGTATTGATGGCTAATTTTGACAATACTTTGGATTCGATCTCAATCACCATATTTCGATCTTAGCTGATTGTGTCGGAAGTTAGATCGATTTTCGAGCTCGACCTTACCCGATCACAGATATTTCAACACTGGCCTAATCAGGGAGTCTTGGAAGCTCGATCGAATATCAAGTCCGGGTTTACCCGTATACAGATAGTCCCCTCATTTTTCGGAAGATAGATGACGAGAAACTATATGAGCCTCCGATTCTTACTTCGATATATCATGACGTAACATCCTCTTGGTTTTTGGAGAGTAAATGATGAGAAACGATATGAGCTTCCAATTCTCACTTCGATAAATCATGACGACGAATTCATGACGTAAGTGATAAGAATAGTTGAAACGTCCCGTCGGTCCAGTCTTCAAGGCATTAAATGTGTGTCAATTAATGGCCGACCGCTACAGGATGTGAACCATCATTTGAGAAAACTATACATACCCATTTCATTCATTCCTTAGAACTTTTACGTTCAAATATTTGCTCTTGTGTTTTAAGAAAACTTCATCACTCTCATCTTCTGGTTTTCTGAAAGCTTAGTTTTAAAATTCTTCCCTTCTGGTTTTCTGAATGCTTTGATAAGTTACCTGCTAATTATACCTCCTCTTTTATCAACACCTTCATTTCTCCTCTATTTAGAAGCAATGGCAAAGACTTTAAAATTCGTTCCTCAAAAAGAAAACCCCTCTTCCTCGAAACCGTCTGAGAACATTTTGCATGATGTCACTGAAGAACCGACACCAGAACCCCCTCCAAAGATGTTCATACCTGCGGGGTATCCAACCGGAGCTAATTTCAAAGTTGAGAAAACCTCCTCGGTACCAGGTCGGTGCGAGCCAGTCTCGAGGTATATATGTTAGGTCACCGACAGTGTCCTCGAGAAGGTTAAGGAGGACTGCAACTGAGTCGATAAGATTGTAGTGGTCCCTACCCCCGAGGAATCGATCACCACCCACGTGGAGGGTTTCTTAAGTGTTTACACTTGCCCTTTCACGCTGGGTCCTTTAGATCTGGTCATCATCGCCTTATGTAAGAGGTTCGAGGTGACCCTCGGTCAGATTCATCATTCGTTCTAGAGGATAGTAATTCTTCTCCGCTTCTGCATGAGCAAGGTCGAGGGATGTCCCTTCACCATCGACCACTGTATGCGCATGTATAGCCCCCGATTTTATCGAGGGGGATTAATCAAGCTTGCACGTCGGGCCACTAAGGCCCCATTTTTGAGCATCGACGAGGATAGGGATCGAGGCTGGTTGGCTCATTTCGTCCGAGTGAATACATCGGAGTTGATCTCAGCCGAGCATATGCCATTTCCTGAGAAGTGGAATATGAAGCATAAGTATAATCTTGCTTTTAAGATTTCGTTCGATGTTCTTTACTTTCCCTCCCCTCTCATCTATATTTTACGGTGGTGCAATTGTTGCTCGGATGTCGGATGCGGTTCCTCGACTCAAGGAATGGGCCAAGGGCATCGTGAAACAAAGATCTTATTCCGAGCATTCGTGGTGCGAGCTCTCGAAGGGCCTATGGGAGGCCCATTCTCATGGTAAGAGTTTTCTCAAGTGACTTTGATTTCCCTTTCGCGTTATCGATTTCTAACTTGCTTTTACTTCTTTTTTGAAGGTTTACCAAAAGATATTGAGATGAGGCGTCCATCCGGGAATGACGATATCTTTACCGAGCCCCCTGCCTCGGGGTAGGATAAAAAGAAGAAAAGGAAAAAGGCTATGAGTTCTCCGGGCCCCGAGAAGAAGTGCCAAAGAAAAGATTGGCGCGTAAGCCCAATGGAAGTTCCAGTGGTCGAGCATTGTCCCCGCACTCACTCTATCGATTGAGGGATGAGTTCGGGGGGGAGGAGAAGCCTTTGATATAGTGGCTAGTATGTCGTCGCAGCTCGAAGGGCAAGGGACCTCCGAACTAGGGGTAGGCGAGGCCGATTTGCATCATGTCGTGGAGGCGGAGGTGGAGGCAGGAGCTAAGGTTTCCCGTGATGCGGGAAAAGTGCCGCAGGAAGCACTTGGTCTGATAGAGATTGTCGAATCACCCTCGTTCACAGAGTCTATATTTAACGAGGCCCAAGAAGCAAAAGAACGCCCCACCGAGGGAGCCCATAGATCGAAAAACCCTTTTCGTGGTTTTTCTTATGGTGTGGATTCGACGGCCATGGATGATGCTATTGGTTTTGGCGATTTAGAGATACCGAGGAAGATCTCACCCTCTGAAACAAGCGGGCCTTCCTCGAGCCCGAAATTGGTCGATTGATTCCCTGCCCCGAGTGCATATCCTGATCGAAAACGCACAGTTGTCTTTTACCTTCCTGAGCATGACCGGTTCTTTCTGCCCCCATAGGGGTGGCCAGCTATCTTCGGGGCTTGGTGACCGAAGAGGAACATGCCAAAATGAACGAGGTGGAAGTGCCCTCCTGTTCAACGAAGCTCAACGGGTGTTGAATCAGGTAACTTTGGATGTCCCTGTACTATGTACTTAGATTTAGTCGTAAATAATCGTAACATTTTTCTTTGTGCTTGCAGGCCTCGGTACTTTATCACGAGGCTATTCTCCAATACCGGGAAGAGTTCAAACTCCATGAGGCCGAGACTCGAGAGCTTACTGAGAAGAAGGATGCTTACAAGCTTCTTAGTGAGAAATCTCAGGCTGAGCTAAAAGTGGCTGGGAAAGAGCATGTCGACCTGGTCAAGCAGGTAAGAAGAGTTTTTGAAGTTAGTCATGATGAGTCAGACACAGCGGTACCCGCAGGTTCAAAAGAAACTTGACCAGATCGAGCAGATCCGGGGGAGGTGGATACAGTCAAAGCCGAGGCTGAAGAATGGAAGAAGAACATAGATCACCTGGCCTCGGAGAAGGAGACTGCCCAGGATCAGTTGGCTTCAGTCAAGGTTCAGCTTCTGGCTGAAAAGGAGAAAAATTTGGTGCAGGCCAAAAAGATCGAGGGGCTTCAGTCTCAGCTGAACTCGACTATCTCCGGTCAGGAAAATCAGGACAAGAAGCTTGAGGCGGCCAAGTCAGAGGTTGACGTGGTCACGGCCGAGGCCGATGATAAGGTGGCCCATCACCAGGCCGATGCCGGGGAAATTTAGGACCAAGGAAGACACATGGTGAAGCATGCGAAGTGGCAATCCCGAAGGGAGGTCCTTGAGGGAGTCCATGCTCAGAATTTTGACATATTGGCTGAAATCGAGAGTGCCGATATATACGAAGCCAAGGCCAGGAAGCTGGGTTATCCCGAGGAAGATTCTGAGGGGTCTGAATAATCGGGTGAGTCCGATGGTGGCGAAGACCTCGTAGGCGATGACGTGGCCCCCAATGAAGATTAGGCCATTTAGGATCTTTTTAGGCATTTTTGCCTTTTGTTTTTTGTACCTTTTTTTTGTTGAGGACGTTCGGCATTTGTAATATGTATCGGGGCTATTCAGCTCCTGTAAAGAAATTTTGATAAGGCTTTCTCCTTTCACACCTTTTGAATATCTCCTTTGAAATAGTTAGGTTATGTTCGAAGGTTCGAAGAAACCTTGCCTTTAAAATTACTTTGTGTTTAGGCATAGTAGGGATTCGGTGTTACCGAAAACTTTTCCCTAAAACACTTATGCTTTTCACGGTATGATTTGCCGAGAGTGTGTTTTTGTAAGTTTTTGTAATCTCGGGTTTTGTTAACCCGGAAATGGCCTTAGCCTTTAGTTCGGTCAATGCCAAATAGGCGTCATGTTATTGAGTTTTATTAACCCGGAACGACCTTAGCCTTTTAGTTCGGTCAATGCCAAATAAGCTTCATGCCCTCGAGTTTTCTTAACTTGGAACGGCCTTAGCCTTTTAGTTCGGGCAATGCCAAATAAACTTCATGCCCTCGAATTTTATTAACCTGGAACGACCTTAGCCTTTTAGTTCGGGCAATGCCAAATAAGCTTTATGCCCTCGGGTATTGTTAACCCGGAACGGCCTTAGCCTTTTAGTTCGGGCAATACCAAATAAGCTTCATGCCCTCGGGTATTGTTAACCCGGAATGGCCTTAACCTTTTAGTTCGGGTAATACCAAATAAGCTTCATGCCATCGGATATTGTTAACCCGGAACGGCCTTAGCCTTTTAGTTCCGTCAATGCCAAATAAGATTCATGCCATCGGGTATTGTTAACTCGGAACGGCCTTAGCCTTTAAATTCGGGCATTTCCAAATAAGCTTTGTGCCCTCGAGGTTTGATATCTCAGATTGCCTGAGATTATTTTCAGACGGCAGTCCACTTGTGAGAGTGAATGTTCGAACTCGGATTAGGGTGGCCCTTGGACTCGATACCTTTAGGGGATCAGGTGTAGGAAATTCCTTGATAAATGCAAGATGTTTATGTGCAAGGAAAAGTTTTCTTTTTATTCTTGTGCATAATAGTTGTAAACGTATACATGTTTCGCGCCAAGGCTCGAGTGGTCTGTGTGGGCACGGTTCATTTGATAGTTTGGCCCTCACAATAAGTCTTATTGATCGAGACCCTTCAATCACGAAGTTTCTTTCCTTGCTAGAGTCGATATCCGAGGGTATTGCCCCCAAGTGCTCGGGGTGACCGAAGAGAGGCCTTGAATGCTTTTGTGGTCATTGTCACCGGTTCGTAGCCGACCTTTAATTCTAAGTTAGCACGATTTACTTGTTGCCTCGTTGAAAATCTTACCGGAAAACCCATTTGGGACAAAGCCGGTTCAAGGTAAAAGGAGTGAATAGCGTGCTTCCAGACCTAGGATCTCGTATCATCCCTTGTTGGTCACCTGCCAGTGTTAGTTTGAAATGTAAAATAAAAGAAAGAACGGTGTCGTACCTTAGCAGTATTATCGCTTTAAGTGAGTTATATTCCAGTTGCTCGGTAATTGCTCGTCGTTCATTATTCCGAGCTTGTACGATTATTTTCCAGTGATCTCGATAATTTAGTACTGTCTTTCCCAGTTTTGCCCCAATTTCCCTTCGTTCGGGTTTCAGGTGTTCAGTGTAGCATTTCTTAGTACCAAGTCCCCGGTATTTAAGTATCAAATGTTGGCCCTTCGATTGTAATACCTTTCGATCCGCTGTTTTTGGGCGGCCAGCCAGACAAGGGCGGCTTCGCGCCTTTCATCTAGTAGCTCCAGGCTCGTACTCATAGCTTCGTCGTTCGATTCCTTCGTTGCATATCGGAGTCTGATGCTTAGTTTTTCGAGCTCAACTGGTATTAAATCTTCAGTGCCATAAGCCAAAGAAAGTGGGGTGGCACCGGTACTGGACTTCGAGGTTGTACGGTATGCCCATAGGACCTCAGGTAGCATTTCCTTCCATTATCATTTGGCATCGATTATCCTCTTTTTAAGGCTTTGGAGTATGGTTTTGTTGGTAGATTCAACTTTTCCATTCTTACTAGGGTGATAGGGAGTGGATAATATCCTTTTGATCTTATGGTCTTTGAGAAACTTACTTACTTTGCTGTCAATAAATTATTTCCGGTTGTCACACACGACCTTGGCTGGTATTCCGAACCGATATATGATATGGTCCCAGATAAAATCGATAACTTATTTTTCTCTGACCTTCTCATATGCCTGTGCTTTCACCCATTTAGAAAAATAGTCAGTCATAAATAAAATAAATTGAGCCTTACCGGGTGCCCGTGGGAGGGGGACGACGATGTTTATCCCTCATTTCATGAATTGCCATGGTGACAAGACCGAATGTAGCAGTTCTCCAGCTCGATGAATCATCAGAGCATGCCTTTGACATTTATCACACTTTCGTGCGAACTCCTTTGCATCGTTTTCCATATCGATCCAGTAGTAACCGGCTCTGATTATTTTTCGAACAAGTGATTCGACACCCGAATGATTTCCACAGGTACCTTCATGGATTTCCCTCAAAACGTACTCAGTATCCCCTGACCCTAGACATATTGCAAGTGGGCCATCAAATGTTCTTCTAAACAGGGTTCCGTCTTCGGACAGGCTAAATCGGTTTGCCTTTGTATGTGGGTCCCTCGATTATTTCGAGTCCGAGGGTGGTTTTTCGATCCTGAGATATTCCACGTACTTATTCCTCCAATCCCAAGTTAGGCTTTTTGAGTTGATCTTGGCGTGCCCTTCTTCTATCACTTATCTCACGAGATGTACGACCTCTCCCGAGTTGATCTCATTGTTTTCGACCGACGGTCCCAAGTTAGCGAGGGCATCGACCTCACAGTTTTGATCCCGAGGTACAGGTTGCAAAGTCCATTCTTTGAACCGATGTAATGTCACCTGTAACTTATCCAAGTATCTTTGCATTCGTTCTTCCCTAACCTCGAATGTCCCATTAACTTTGTTTACCACAAGGAGTGAGTCGCACTTGGCTTCGATCACCACTGCCCCCAAGCTTTTGGCTAATTCAAGGCCTGCAATTATGGCCTCATATTCGGCCTCGTTGTTAGTCAACTTCATAGTCTTAATAGATTGCCTAATTATATTGCTTATTGGTTTCTTTAGTACGATGCCAAGTCCGGACCCTTTAGCATTTGAGGCACCATCCGTGAAGAGGGTCCAGATTCCCGAGGAAGTCCCCGAGTTAATCAATAACTCTTTTTTGACCTCGGGTATTAGGGCCGGCGTAAAGTCGGCCACGAAGTCTTTCAGAATTTGGGATTTAATGGCGGTCCGAGGTCGGTACTCAATATCGTAACCACTTACTTCCACGGCCCATTTGGCCAATCGGGCCGAGTGTTTGGGCTTATGCATAACGTTCCTTAACGGGTAAGTTGTTACGACACATATGGGGTGACATTGAAAGTAGGCTTTTAGCTTCCTGGAGGTGCTTAGCAAGGCGAGAGCCGGTTTTTCTAGGTGAGGATACCTAGTTTCGGCCTCACCTAAGGTCCTACTAACATAATAAATCAGAAATTGCGTACCTCATTCTTCCCGAACTAAGACTCCACTTACCGCTATCTCCGAGACTACCAAGTACAAGTACAGTTATTCGTCTGTCTTTGGTGTGTGAAGCAGCAACGGGCTCGATAAGTATCTATTGAGCTCCTCCAAAGCTCGTTGGCATTTTGGAGTCCATGAGAAGTTATTCTTCTTTTTCAATAGTGCGAAGAATCGGTGGCTCTGGTCGGACGACCTCGAAATAAATCGCCCCAAGGCGGCTATGCGCCCGGTTAGTTTTTGCATGACCTTTACGTTGTCCACGACCGTGATATCTTCGATGGCTCTGATCTTGTCGGGGTTGATCTCGATTCCTCGGTTGGATACCATGAACCCGAGGAACTTACCTGATCCGACTCCGAATGCATATTTTTTTGAATTCAGCTTCATATTGTACTTCTTCAATATGCTGAAGTTTTCCTGCAAATGCTTTAAATCGTTCTCTACTCAGAGGGACTTAACCAACATATTGTCAATGTAAACCTCCATCGATTTTCCTATTTTTTTTATCAAACATCCGATTTATTAGGCGTTGATAAGTGGCACCGGCATTTTACAATCCGAATGGCATCACGTTATAGCAGTACGTGCCGTACTTAGTGACGAATGAGGTTTTTTCATAGGATCATCCGGGTCCATCGGTATCTAGTTGTACCCGGAATAGGAATCGAGAAAACTGAGGGTCTCGTGGCCGGCCGTGTCATCGATCATGCGATCGATGTTGGGTAGAGGGAAAGAGTCCTTGGGACATGAGTTGTTTAGATCCTTATAATCTACACACATTCTACATTTGTCCCCTTTTTAGGGACTACCATTACGTTTGCTAACCAATCCGGGTATTTAACCTCCCGAATGGACCCTATTTTAAGGAGCTTAGATACCTTATCCTTGATGAAAGCATGTTTGACCTCAGACTGGGGCCTTCTCTTCTGCTTGACCGGATTAATATTTGGGTTCAGGCTTTGCTTGTGAGTGGTTATCTCTGGTGGGATCCGTGTCATATCGAGATGGGACCAAGCGAAACAATCTATCTCTGGTGGGATCCGTGTCATATCTCGGGAGTTAAACTCGTGCTCAGGTATACCTTCCGATCGGGTAGATGTTCGATCAACATAAACTTTTCCAGCTCTTCGACCGATGATTTGGTTGCGTCGGAGTCGTCGAGGATTATAAAAGATCGGGGAACCCCGTCATTATCGTCTTCATAAGTCCCCTGCTTTTCTGGTTGGATCGTGGCCGGTATCGATGACTGTTATTTGGCCTCTTGGTTCTTACCTGAACTTGGTTCCTTCGACGTTGCGAGTGTTGATATTGGAATCACTTCTTTGATTACAAACATCTCTTTTGCAGCCGGTTGTTCCCCGTAGATCATTTTAATTCCTCCCGGAGTTGGGAATTTTAACACTTGATGAATATTTTAGGGCACTGCCCTCATGTTGTGGATCCATGGCCTTCCGAGAAGGGCGTTGTACCTCATGTCTCCTTCGATCACATGAAATTTAGCCTCTCGTATGGTTCCGGTGTTATTGACCGGTAACGTTATTTTCCCCTTGGTGGTTTCATATGCCATGTTGAACCCGTTTAGAACTCGGACTACAGGCACGATTTCTTCTTGTAGACCGAGTTGCTCCACGACCCTCGACCGAATAATGTTGGCCGAGCTACCTGGATCAATCGACACACGTTTAATTCGAGTTTTATTTACGAGTATAGATATTACCAATGCATCATTGTGAGGTTGTACAATCCCTTCCGTATCATCATCGCTGAAAGATAAAATTCATTCTGGTATGTAGTCTCGAGTTCATTTCTCCCTAATGATGGATACTTTGGTGCATTTCAACATCGGCCCCTGTGGGATATCGACTCCACCGATGATCATATTTATGATGTGTTGAGGTTCGGTATCTTCTTGTTCTATCTGTTTGTTAGAATCCATATTCCTAAAGTGGTTCATGGCTCGATCGCTCAAGAATTCTCGAAGGTGCCCATTGTTGAATAGACGGGCTACTTCATCTCTCAACTGTCGACAATCTTCCATTCTATGACCGTGAGTGCCATGATATTTGCATATCTGGTTAGGATACCTTTGTATTGGATCGAATTGTAGAAGTCGAGGCCATTTGGTATCCTTGATGTGCCCGATAGCTGATACGATGGCGGCAACATCGACATTAAAGTTGTATTCCGATAGCCTCGGTGCTTCTTGAGGCCCGATGGACCTGTCGAAGCTGTTTTTGATCATGAGCCCTCGGTTGCTTCGACCTTGGTCATTTATCCTTTCATTTCTTATGGGGTTCCGCCCGGACCCACTGCTCATCCGATCTCTATTATATGGCAGATATCGATCCATGTTTGGTCTTAGTTCATGATCGATGTCTCTCTGGACACTGTCGAGGGTTGTGACGGGATAAACAGACTCCGAAAGGGCCCCAAGTTAGTCATCTTCGACTTTGATTTTTGATTGATACCGGTTATGTACATCGGCCCAAGTAACGACAGGGTATTCTATCAAATTCTGCTTCAGTTGCTATGAAGCCACCGAGCTTCGAATATTGAGTCCCTGAGTGAAAGCTTGAATAGCCTAATCATCAGCGACTGGCGGCAGATCCATTCGTTCCAATTGAAAACGGTACACAAATTCCCTAAGCATCTCGTTATCCTTCTGTTTAACTTTGAAAAGGTCTAATTTTCTGGTTTTGACCTTGATGGCACCAGCATGTGCTTTTACGAAGGAGTCTGCAAGCATAGAAAATGATTCAATAGAATTAGGAGGTAAGTTGTGATACCATATCATAGCTCCCTTTGACAGGATCTCCCCAATTGTTTTCAGTAGAACAGACTCAATCTCGTCGTCTTCCAAGTTGTTCGCTTTGATGGCACATGTGTAAGAGGTTACATGCTCATTTAGATCGGTCGTTCCGTTATACTTAGCTATTTCGGGCATACAGAATTTCTTGGGGATTGGCTTCGGAGCCGCGCTCGGAGGAAAAGATTTTTGCACGAACTTCCTGGAATCTAGTCCTTTCAGTATCGGAGGTGCTCCTGGGATTTGATCTACCCTGTAATTGTAGGTTTCTACCTTTTTGTTGTTCGCTTTGATTTTCATTTCCAGTGATTCTATCCACTTTGTCAGCTCCTCAAGCATCTTTATAATCCCGGGGTTAGTACCCGATTCTTGTCCATTGGACCTTACTCCGACTGGTTCATTTCTGCGGGTGAATTCACGGGGTGAATCGGGTTCAACCCTGCTCGGTGCCTGGCTTTGGCTCTGCAACTGAGCTATCACCACCTGTTGAGCTTGCATCATTTCTAAGATCATTTGTAGGTTGATCCCGTCTTCTTCAATATTTTGTGTGTTTCGAGCTGTCGATCGGGCTCCACCACGAATGCTATTTTCGGGGTCGGTAGGCAAGTTTGTGTCGATAGCCACATGTGAATTAACATCAATCAGATCTGCAATCCGAATTCCAACGGAATCAGCGGGTGGCCCTACGTTACCGGATGTCGCGGTGTTATTCTCACCTTGATGACCGGACTCGTTGTCGATATGCAAGGGTGTTAATTGAGAGTTTGTCATTTTTAGCCTGAAATCAAAGACACTTTAAAAGGCAAGTATAAAGTAGTGTGTGTGTGTATGTTATGGAGGTTTGTATCAAATAACTACTATTATCCTTAGCCCCACGGTGGGTGCCAAACTGTTTACCCTCAAAATCGGATAACAATTAAATTTATTAGTGGTTTAAAGGATACGCGAATTAACTTGATACAAAGAGATAAATTAGATGGCAATTGAAATAAATAATAATAAATTAACTGTAAATCACATGAATTGGATGATTTCAACTTAGGAAAGCAGGCCACCCTTGAATTGAATACTCTTTTGTTGACATAAAAATACCAAAAAGTAAGAACTTAGAGAATGTATTGCTTATAAGTGTATGTTACAATTTCCCTTATGAATTGTAAGCCCTTTTTATATATTAGGGGAGATCTACCTTTTAAGGTATTATTTTATTGTTTTAAAAAAGGCAAAAGTCCTTGATTTGTTGTCCGTTGGTTCTCTTTTTGAGTCGTTCCGTGATTTCTGCCATAATGATTGGTTAATGACGAGAATTATGGACCCTTGTCGGATGAGTTGGCAAAACTTTCTTCGAAACCACTAGAAACAGGATTGGTTACGCCTTCAGTTAACTCGAGGGCAAATCTTATGGTTTTGATGGCTAATTTTGATAATGCTTTGGGTTCGATCTCAATCACCATGTTTTGATTTTATCTGATTGTGTCGAACGTTAGATCGATTTTCGAGCTCGACCTTACCCGATCACAGATATTTCGACCCCGACCTAATTAGGGAGTCTTGGAAGCTCGATCGAATATCGAGCTCGATTTTACTGGCATATAATATAAAAATAATAGCCACCGCCAACAGTAAGTTTAACAATAAACCGAATCCAAGATGTCAAAAAGGTCGTGTTTTGTTTGAGGGAGAAGATTTAGAATTAAGAATATTGGTGATAGAGAGAGAAGGAATAGAGAGAAAGAACATAATTGTCGTATTTTCATGTCTCAATGGTAAGGTATAAAATAAATACCTGTTTTGCTATAAAATAGAAAAGGTAGCTATAAATAATAATATTTTGAAATTATTTTGATTTATAATAAATAGAGTGTAATAGTTTGTTGTAGGAGGTAAAATTTTCTATTTTGTATATATATTTTTTACTTCAATAATCACAAAATTTAAAGTACTAATTTTTATAACATTTGCAAATGATTTAGTTCAACAAAATAAATGAGTAATAGATTAGAGCTAACATGGTTAATCTACTAATCTATTACTGATTAATTAACAAAATCTTCCATAAGCAAATAATTAAAATATTAAAGCAAAATGCAAAGTTTTTTCATACCATAATTAGTAATTCCGTGGAGCTAATTTTCTTCCAAAAAAGAAAAGCTCATTACCTTACAAAACACAAAAAAGGCAGAAAGCGAAATTCTACCATTCAAACATAAAATCACAACAAAATTAATATGTACACATAATTATGATCCTCCTTAACCCAAAACAACATGAAAAAACACATTTTTTTTGTTTCATTTTCTTTTCACTAGATCAATTTACTACTACTACATAATTACTAAAACGATGGAACGACGCCGTATGAAGCGTCGGAGGAGGCAATGAGGGAGTCAACTTCGTTCTCCGTACGTTTGGCAAATCTGCCTTTGATTCTAGGTCGAGTTTCAGCATAGGCCTTTCTAGATGCGTATCGTATCGTCTTTTCGAACTTTCTGTTCTTCCTTTTCTCTCTGTACCTTAACACTCTTGCTTCTCTGTCTAAGTTTGAAAGTGGATTTGGTAGGCCATCAGTGGAGGAGTTTCTCACAAATGTGTTTGATACATCTGCCATTGTGTTATGGTCAGGCACAACTCCTACTTCCATAGATGATGAAGAGACCTGTTGAGATAGCCATGACATTTATGTGAGAAATAAGACGTTAGTTTAACTTTATGACAACAATTTTAATGAAAGGACCACGAATAAAATTTAACTATATACATTTTCTTAACTTTCTGTGAATTTTGCTTCTCTTATGATTATTGCTACTTCGGTTAGTTTAGTGATTGGTACCATCTAAGAGTACTATTAGCCCAATCAGTGACAAACAGAAAAGAGGAGTTAGACTGAGAAACAAGCAGGGGCGGAGGTAACATATAAACTACGGCAAAACCTAATAATTTTTGGCTTAAACCATATATATTTGTTAATAAATAAATTTACTAAATATATATAAATATTTAAATCCGAACCAATAACTTAAATAGTCAGTGAATATAGCGGTATTTCAAATACGTGCAATAAGGAATCTCAAAAAGGCTTGCCAGAATCGCGACTAACTAATTCGAGTGGAGTGCATTATATAATATAATAGTAGTTTGGTCGTTAAGATTTCACCTCTTCTTTTTCCTTTAATAAAGCCAAACATATTGATCGCACTTACTAAATAGGGTAACATAATTAAAGTCCCGCTACTAGCTTTTAGTCTTAATTAAGTACTTAGCTGTAGGAATGAATATTATACTAAACCAATTCGTCACTCCATTAATACTATCCGTCATTTCATTAGGACTCTAAAGTAATATGTTGTGTTTTACTTTCCTTTGAGTAATATTATATTATGTTTTAAAACAATTTTTCCAATTAATATTTGTCATAAATAGTTATGTTATGGTATTTTAAGTAATTTAATTGTGTAAAATATTAGAGTACAGTACTATATAGAATTAAGGTGAAAAGGAGAAGAGAGACATACACTTTGGCTAATGGATTGAGAACTGAAGTTGTACATGAAAGGTTTAGATCCAGAGAAGTCCATTTCATATGTCGGGTATCCATTAACAACTGGACCTTGCAAATGGATCTCATTTTTGTTCTGTACATGAGGCACAACACAATCATCCTTATACTCCTGAACATGAAGTTGAATATCAGTACACGGTTTCTGATCCGTTATCATATCCATTTCCACATACGGATCCACATCGCTAAACAAATATTCCGCTGATTTATACTCAATTCCTTGCGCATTATTATTCGGCGCTTGTAGTAGCCACGACTCCGCCTCCGCCTCTTCCTCCGTCTCGGGAGGCGGAGGATTAATTTCGTCCGCACCACGAGACTTGGTGGAGGCGGAATCATAGAATGGCACTATGGGGAAACGGTCGTGGCGCCGAGCTAGAGGGTTCGCCGAGTGAATGTCCTGGTCGCAAGTGACGCAGAGTGCGGCGGCGTCCGCCTTGCACGTGACGCTCGCCGGCGCGTGCTCGCACACCTCGCATACCCACACGCGCGCGTGCCTCGACGCGAGCTTGTTCGCCGCGTGGATTTTGGAGTCGCAGGATAAGCACAGGAACGCCATGTCCGCCTTGCAGAACACCGTCGCCGCCGTCGATTTGCACGAGTCGCACCGCTTCGCCGTCGCGCTCCAGCTCTCCGCCACCATTGTTGTTGGTTAGTTCTCAAAAAACTTTCTCTCTAAAAACTTTCTCTCACTAAAATTGCAATAATGGAGACTCGTTTTAGCTTTGTGACTGTTAGACAAAGTTATCTAAATAGAGACAGAGGAAATCTGAGATGTGACGAATGAGCGGATGACAACTGGACTGGTCTTAGCCAAATAAGTTGGAATTAATTAATGTTAGAAAAACACGAATTGTAGTTTATGAGAAGATAGGTTGTTGTTTTGGGAAAGGTGGGGTCTACGTAGAAAAGAGCCGTGTGCGATTTCAACTTTTAAGCAAAGGTGTTGGGGGTATCTAAGGACATGTTTGGCATTGTGTAATGTTAGGGGTGAGTGATTGTTAACATTACATCATACTACTAATTTATTACAATTAAATGACTTAATTAAAATGAAAATATTGTTATAAAACAATAAAAGAAAAAGAAGAGTATTACAGAAAAAAGTAGAGTGGGAGAATTTTTATTGATTTGGGATAAATTACAAGGGAATAGAACCTTTCTATTTATAGGAAAAAAGTGACTTTGCCACAAAGTAACAAACCCTAAAATCTCTCAAAAATATAGACATTCACCTTAAATATAATTCTATTTATAATACTCCCCCTTTAATATCTATTCAACAGATAATGTGTCTCGTTAAAACCTTAACTAAAATAAAATTCAGTGGGAAAAAATTCTAATAAAGAAAAAAGAGTACACATATCTAACAATACGCATTTTAGTTGCCTCGTCAAAGACCTTGCAAGAAAAATCTAGTGGGACAAAACCTTATAAAGAAAAAGAGTGCAACGTGTATTAACTCCCCCTGATAAGAGAATCAATTCACATCGTTGAGCCTTCTTCGCATTCCAATCTTGTGCACCATCTTCAAAAGATCGTTGGTAGAGATTTGATAAACAAATCAACCATATTAACTTGAATGAATATGTTGCGCCTTGAAATTATCATTCTTGATAGATATGTAATGTCTTCATATAGTATCGTGGAATGACCTTTTCAATATCTCCATAGAGATAATAATTCTCGCTATCACATTATCATACTTATAGTTATAACCAGATACATATGTGCACAAATTGCACTTAGTATGTAGTATTTTAGGACCAAAAATTGTATATACTTTAAGCGATTTAAATCCTTTAGAGATTGTTATATAAGTTAAGTCATATAAGCTATATAAATAAACTTTAGATGCATATCAAGTTTTCATGTCATGCTAGACAGAATTGCACACACCATTGACTTTATACTTTCAAGTGCTTGAACTGCAGGTCCAAAACTATGTCTTTCATTTGAAACTAATTTTACTTGAATCGTTTCTCCAGACTTAAGATCTTCATATATATTTAGTGTTATAATAAATTTAGTCGACGAACATTTTATATCGGTTCCAACCTCTTTTTTCTCATAAAGACATAACATAGAGATCTTTTCATTCATATTTTCAGGTACCTGAACCTCTCCTAAGACTTAATGAAGTGTTATGTCATTTGATCTTCTAGATAACTTGTCTCCTTATTATGATCATTTGTTCATCTTCTTTATCAAGAATTTTATTTGAAACCGATTTGTCTATACGCTTTAAGCGTACCATAGACTTTGTCCTTCCAGGACTTATTCTAATAGGAGCATTTGCAGTAAGAATATAGTTATTTTCTTTGGGTCAGTAAATGCGCCTGGCATATTTTACAATATATTGCATATGAATTATCTTTTTATAAACTTCAAGTTCATATTATCTTACTCGAGGATCTAGATGTAAAAATGATAATTCATTCCACGTAACTTTTCTCAATTGTTTATCTTATTTCCCCTTCATGTTAGAAAAACTAACTTGCTTTGGAAACCCACCTTTGTGCGTTATGGTATTAATTAAAATATACACCGCACATCAATAATAATAATAATAATAATAATAATAAGATAGAATTATTTGGTTCATAACCCTGAACCATTTGTGATGGGAGAATGTAATATACTTTCGTATATAATGTATATCAAACTGATATAGTTAACTTTGTTCTTAGAAGCAATAGTTTAGCTATTCAGTGGAGTCACTCAATAAATTATTTTGCTAAACCAACTGTGATGTAAACCAACTTATCAAGATGAACTTTCTTGAATAGAAAATCTGAAAATTATGGTCTAAATTAAATTATTGAGCAAGTTACCTCGCAAACACCATGTTGCCAGTTAATAGTAATCGCACATGTAATCATCTCATAAATGCATCTTATGTGATACACATGGTAGGTGAATGAGCATATATTCTCCTTTGATATTTTCAGCATGCATGGGATTCAATTTTAATTTTAGTTGGTCTATTAATTAATAAGAACAAGCAACAAAAGAAAATTCATGAAAAATCTTCTTCAACACTTACCCATGTGAATTCTCATTTATTTTTGCACATCATACTTAAATCAAAATTGCTCAATAGACCATGCTTGATAAAATTTAATGTATCAGTAAACTTCAGGTTTACATCATGACATGTGCAATTGTTAATTTAACTCCAAGTTTACTATGACATGAGTTTTTATATCAATAAATATCTAGTTTACTGTGTCATGTAATTTTACCATATTTTTTATTTGTGTAGTATAAATCAGGCAATAAAGCGGGTAGTTTTCATATACATATTACCTCGCTACAGTTATAGTAATATAAAGATATTGAATATTTCCTTTATTTATAATCTCAATATAACCAACCGCTTTCGCGAATACTTTAGAAACTCAATAAGTTTCTTTGAGACTTACTACGACTTAATACCTTATTGATAATCAATTTTATTTCTCCAAAATAGTATAATTGGCTCTTCTAAAGCTTTCGATTAATTTTGTACTGCCACATATTCATCAACATCCATATGTTGAATATCTCTTTCAAGGAGAAAGTTATACCATTATGGCCATGGTCAAAATATAGGCAAGATATATTGCTTCTATTACTTTTGCCCTGTAATAATCATGTTGCCATAATATTTTGGCATAATCACAATAGGTATATGACCAGTGACCATTCATGCCATAATAATGAAATTATTTTCTTATTTCATCTCAAACTTCTTTCTAGAGGTTAGTGTGGTATATTCACTACCACTAGCACATTCATATTCTTTCAAGAATGAATATTTGTTCATAAATCACATGTTGTCACATTCACATCATGAATGAACCATAATCATCTATATATATTTTATAAAATCTTATGTCAAATCGATGACAAATATTACTTTCACAGAGTGAAGGATTATTTCGAGAATCCTTATTGTTCTCACAATCATACATGAATTTGATCATGACAAGACATAAAATTTTTACCACTTCGGGTGATTATTATTTCTTACAAACTCTATTAGAGTTATAATCAAAATTTATTGTCTTTACTTGTATTCAAAATCAAATTATAGAATTTCAAGAACTTAAAAGATAAAAATAAGATAAAATATTTACCTTAAATCCAGAATTTATTCGTGAAGGAAGTTCATGGAACAATTGATAATCATTATGCTCAATATTATGTATAAGTTGAGCACTATAACATTAAAAGAAGAAAAAGAGTATTACAGAGAAAAGTAGAGAAAGAGAATGCTTATTGATTTTGGATGAATTACAAGGTACCCCATTATTTATAGGGGAAAAGTGACTTAGCCACAAAGTAACAAACCCTAAAATCTCTCTAAAATATAGACATTCACTTTAAATACAATTCTATTTATAATAAATATATATTTATTAAGTATGCTATAGAGAGGTTGTGAGTTTGAGTCACCCCAAGAGCAAGGTGGGGAGTTCTTGGAGGGAGGGAGCCGAGGGTCTATCGAAAACAGTTTCTCTACCCAAGGTAGGGGTAAAGTCTGCGTACACACTACCCTCTCTAGACACCATTAGTGGGATTATACTGGGTTGTTGTTGTTGTCATAAAAAAAATGTATACGAACACGTGTCATGTACGATTGTTATAAATATAAAAAACGTATAAATTTTTATCCAAAATCAATTAAAGCAAGATTATGTCAATTAACTATAACTCAGCGATAAAAATATTATATGAGAATGTGCCATGTAATTATTAGATCGATATAAACACCGACAAATTCTTACCCAAAATTAATGATTTCAATTCGCTAGACGTACAAATCAAATCAAACTCATTTGATCTTTTCCAAAAAATTTTCTAAATCACAATGATTATTACATGTACGTCAACGTGAAGTTTTCTACTATTTACTGAAATTAAACTTTTTTGTACTACCTTTTACATAGTTGAGCTAATCAATTTAATGTCTCCTTATATATGGTCCTACATTAGTCTTGGGCATGATATTACACAAGCCATTTTTCTTTTGAAACTAAAATTACGGAAAAGAATCAAAAGAAAAAGACTTTTATTTCTCCCACCTTATTTATAAGTGAATTGTTAATATTAATATCTCACTGAAATTTGTTCAACTCAATTCATTTTATGGATGTGTAAGAACATAGATAATTTCACTAATTCTCTATATAAATACAAAATCGTTGTGAACTTGCTCAAATCCAATGAAACAGCCCAATTTCTACGTATCGTATAATGTTAATTAGGTTAGTCAAACTTTAGGCAAGAAAATGGGGAAAGAGAAAGAAGAACAAATATAAACAAGAATAAAAATTTAAGAATTGGTCTTTGCAAAATGATAGTTATACCAACAAAAAAAAGAAGGGTGGGATTTTAAACTTTGAACAATAAAACTCCAGGGGTGTCCACGATCACCAAAATAAGGATAATTTTGAAAATTTTCATTCTCTTTGGTGATCTTAACACATTAATTAGTACCCAGGTATCGTATCCTCCTTGTGCGACATTCCTTGTGTCACTTGCTGTCGTATGTGCCTCTTTCAAACAGATTGAAAATATGAGTCTAAATAATTTCAAGGATCTCTTTGGTTTAACCAACGAGTTATGGTGGGGTGGTAAATACTTTTTTTATTTTTAAGCCAAAGTCTCAAATTCGAGCCATAAGTATGAAGTTATCTTTATTAGGGAGCAATTTACCCAACGTAAAACTTTCCTGTACAAATTTGGATTTAGTCGAACCCCATTAGAAATATTGAATATCAGCTCGGAAGTTCCTTCGCAGAAGTTCCTCTTGAAGGATTGTATATAGGTGTTCATAACACGCAACAAAAGACAATAACAATACTAGGCAAATCTTTTCGTATTCAAGGACAAATCAAAATCCCATTCAAAATAGGTAATGAGGATGCTGAATTTTATAGACTTTCCATGAAGACCAATTCTAATTTTATTGAGAATAATTGATGTAGTAATATTTATGTGTATATGTAGTTGAGTTAGTTAGCTATGTACTTGAGTTAGTTAAAGTGGTATTTTTGTAATTAGTAGTCATGTTTTAATCCCCTCTTAGACACGTGTGTGTATATACACTTCTCAGATATGAAAATAATACACAATTCATTTTCCCCAATTCTTCTAATCTCTAGAACCTTCTCTGAAGCTTGACCTGGTTCATCAATGGAGAAATGTCGATCATTTTGATCTCCATCTTCAACATGGTATCAGATCCCAGCTTATAATCTTCGATCCACATCCAGTTCGTATTCTATTTTCTTCTTCGTTATTTTCACCCGGTTTGAAATTACAGATCGGAAGTTCGTAGTTTGAATTTTTTTTCCTGAGAATCATTGATTCACACTCACAATCTTCAATTAATTCAAATTTCTGTCATTCTCTACTTCAATTCATGGCTGGAGACAAAGATACCCAGGATACTGCTACAATTTTGGATTCGACCAATCCGCTATACATGCACCAATCGGAAAGTGTTGGGACTGTTTTGGTACCGGTGGCATTTGACGGCACCGGCTACAGATCCTGGAGGAGAGGTGTTCTTAGAGCCCTCTATGTGAAAAACAAAGTCTGATTCATCACAGGAAAGTGTAAGAAACCTAATGCTGGAGAGGTGACCTATGATCAATGGGCACTATGCGATGATTTGGTGACATCGTAGATTCTAAACTCACTCTCGAAGGACTTGGTTGATGGTCTACAGTACGTGAGTGATGCAAAGGAGCTATGGCAAGAGCTTGAGGACAGGTATGATCAAACAAATAGAGCAAAACTTTATCAATTACAAAAGAAAATCAACGATCTAAATCAAGGAACCCTAAACATAACTGGATACTACACAAAAATGAAAAAGTTCTGGGAGAAGCTTAATACCTTGAATGCACACGCCCAATATGGATGTCAATGCACCTGTGGTGCCAAGGCAAATATGTACAAGGCAGAACAAGATCGAAGGCTAATTTAATTTTTAATGGGACTCAATGAAGTCTACACCGTTGTTAGGGGAAGTATTCTAATGATGAATCCCCTACCTAGTATTGCACAGGCTTTCTCCATCCTTATTCAGGAGGAGAAACAGAGAGAAATCAGACCACATAATCGCCTAGTCATGGAATCCACCTCTATGAATGTGAATGGCCCAGGAAACAACAAATTCAGAACCAATTATGCTCCACAAGGAAATACTACATGACATAACTCATATAGACCTGCATTTCCTCCTAATAGATCTAAGTTGTACTGTGACTACTGCAAAAAGCAGGGGCGTGCAAAGGAAAAATGTTATAGGTTACATGGGTTTCCACAGGACTTCAAGTTTACAAAGGGTAGGAACACAAGATCTGCTGTAAATGTCCATGGTCAGTATGAAGAGATGCAAGTCTGCAGCAATGAAAATGCTGATAGCAGGAACCATAATCAAAATCTTCAGAACCTGATAAAGGAACAATACAACCAGTTGCTGAACCTACTAGAGAACTTCAAAGTCAACAATGCAGAAAAAAATTCAAACATGATCACTAGTGAAGCTGTGAACTTTGCAGGTATTCTAGCTTGTTGTACTTATAAAGAGATAGCTGAAACAATTATATGTAAATGTTCAAATTCAATTGTTGACCTATGGATATTAGACAGTGGAGCTACAAACTACATGACATATAGAAAATCCTTTCTCACCAATATTATAACCCTACCTTATCCTTTCCTTGCCACCTTGCCTAATGGATACAAGGTGAAAGTGACATAAATTGGTGATGCTTTCCTTAGTCCTAAACTAACTTTGGTTAGAGTCCTGTATGTACCTAGTTTCAAATATAACCTTATTTTAATTCACTCATTAACAGTGCATCTTGATTGCATGGTTAATTTCAACAAGTACCTTTGTCTAATGCAGGCTTCTTTAATGAAGAGGCCTCTGAAAATTGGTAAGGCAAGAAGTGGATTGTACTTCCTTTGTTCAAAGTGTCACAACTATTCAAACTTGAGTCCATCTACTGCTTCAATTTCTAGTTTGTCTCATTCTTGTGTTTCCATTTCTGATAACAATGCTAGTAAGAAAAAGGATCAAACTCATCCATCTCATTTACTGCCAACTGTAAATGATCTATCTTGCCCATTGAACAATGTAAATTGTAACCATTCATGCAATAAAACTGATCCTTTTATTGTGAGCTCTTCTTCTATATATTATGCATTTTCTGGAAATAATGTCAATTACTTGTAGCACAATAGGCTAGGACATGTACCTTTTATAAAAATGAGGAAAATATCTACTATACCAGCCAATTTTGCTCCCAAACAGCCTTTTATTTGTTCAATATGCCCTATGGCTAGACAGACCAGGCTGCCATTCCCTGAAAGAACCACCTCATCCACCAAAATTCTTGAATTACTCCATGTAGACCTGTGGGGCCCCTACCATACATCAACACATGATAATTACAAATACTTTCTTACCATGGTTGATGATTTTAGTAGGTCAACTTGAACTCACCTCTTAAGCTGCAAAAGCAATACATTTCATGCCATTAAAAGTTTTCTGTCCATGATTGAAAATCAGTTTGACACCTCAGTTAAGACCATTAGATCTGACAATGGTCTAGAATTTGTTAACAATGAAACCATGATATATATCCAAGAAAAAGGCATAGTACATCAGAAAACTTGTCCATACACACCACAACAAAATGGTGTGGTGGAAAATAAATACAAATACCTATTTAAAACAGCAAGAGCCCCTCTTTACCAGTCCAAACTACCCATAAAGTACTGGGGCGAGTGCATTCTGACAGCTACCTACATAATAAATAGGCTCCCATCCACTGTTCTTAATAACAAAAGTCCTTTTGAACTTCTGTACAACAAAAAGCCCAAATATTCACAACTCAAGAGTTTTGGCTGCCTGTGCTACCCTTGTACACAGAAGACTCACAGAGACAAGTTTGAACTAAGAGCCACACCTCATGTGTTTGTAGGTTATCCCTTTGGTACAAAAGGTTACAAGGTCCTAGATTTAGCTACAAAGAAAATACATATATCTAGAGATGTAGTGTTCCATGAAAATATTTTTTCCTTTGCAGTTTCACCTGAACATTCCAATTTCCCTTCTGTATTGCATATGATGAATTCCAATCCATATTGCTTCCATCCTAATTCAGGGGAGTCAAATGATTGTAGTATGTATGATGAAGATGCATCAATTTCTGTCACTGATAAACCTGTAACTGATAATGTTGCACCTGTTCTTCCACCTAGTTCACCTTTTCCTCCATCTAGTTTAACAACACCTAATCAGATGTCAAGCTCACACATGTCTCCAGAAAATAATCCTGGTTCTCAGCCATCCACACAAGCATAGATCACTGACTCTCAAGTCATTGAGTCCAACAATCTTCAAATAAATCCCTCAAATCCAAGAAGATCAGGAAGAACTCATACTACTCCTGCACACCTCAAAGACTATGTGTATTTCTTGCCAACTCTTCAACATCAAAATACAGAATCTGAACATCACACCATTCCCACACCATTCAATGCATTCTGCAACAATAAACAACATGTCTCTTTTAATGTCTTGCATCTTGAGAGTCAACAATTACTTAGAAACATTTCACATGATTGTGAGTCATATTCTTATGAGGAGGCATCTATGAATCCTGCATGGCAAATGGCAATGACACAGGAATTTGAAGCTTTATATGTTAACCATACTTGGGATCTAGTTGAACTACATGCAGGAAAGAAAACTATAGGTTGTAAATGGGTATAAAAGATCAAACACAAGGTAGATAGAAGTGTAGAAAGATTCAAAGCAAGGCTTGTAGTGAAGGGATACACACAAGAAGCAGGAATTGATTACACAGAGACTTTCTCACCAGTGGTGAAAATGACCAAAGTCAGAACACTAATCAGCATTGCAGTAAAGAGAGGGTGGAATCTCTATCAACTAGATGTAAACAATGCATTTCTTCATGGGTATCTACATGAAGAAGTGTACATAGAGGTTCCACAAGATCTAATGACACCTAATGGAAATCTAGTATGCAAACTTAGGAAGTCACTATATAGTCTAAAACAAGCTAGCAGACAATGGTATGACAAATTGATATAGTCCCTGCATTCTAAGGGCTTCAAACATTCAGCTAGTGATTACTCACTGTTCTACAAGAAACAAGGGAACTCAGCAGTCTTTGTGGCTGTTTATGTAGATGATGTAATTCTCACTGGTACCAACTTGGAGGAAATCACATAATTGAAGGACTTCCTACATAATCAATTTAAGATAAAATATCTTGGGAATTTATACTACTTCTTGGGACTGGAAATGTTGTACAAGGCTGATGGAGTACTGATTTGCCAGAGAAAATTCACTATGGACCTACTGAAGGAGTATGATTACCTGACATACTCCCATGTTAGCTCTCCACTTGATTCTACCATTAAATTGAGAAGTGATAATGGAACTTGTTGTCTGACCCAGGGTACTACAGGAAGCTAGTTGGGAAATTAAATTTTCTAACAAATACAAGACTCGACATAGCCTACAGTGTCCAACATTTAAGCCAGTTTATGCAGGAACCAAGGGAAGCTCACCTAAAAGCTGTTGTACATATTCTTAGATACTTGAAGAAAGATCCTACTTTGGGGATACTTTTGTCCAATGACCCTAGTTATACTGTAAATGCACATTGTGACTCGGATTGGGCTGCCTGTTCTGATTCAAGAAAATCTGTGAGTGGGTATATTGTGTTTCTTGGGGATAGCCCTATTAGTTGGAAGTCAAAGAAACAAACTACTATCTCACTATCTTCTACAGAAGCAGAGTATAGGTCAATCAGGAAAGTTGTTGGTGAGTTGGTATGGATAAAGAGATTGCTAGAAGAGCTGACAGTCATGTGTACCAATCCCATAACTGTATTTTATGACAGTCAAGTAGTTGTTCATATTGCAAGAAATTTTGTATTTCATGAGAGGACAAAGCATATCGAAGTGGACTGTCACTTTGTCCGGAACAAGATACAAGATGGGCTAGTCGAACTACATCATATTTCCACCTCTGCTCAATTGGCTGACATCTTAACAAAGGCCCTTACAGGAGTTAAACACTCTGATCTTCTCAGCAAGTTGGCAGTGAGTTCCTCACCTCCAACTTGAGGGGGGGTATTGAGAATAATTGATGTAATATTTATGTGTATATGTAGTTGAGTTAGTTAGCCATATAGTTGAGTTAGTTAGATATGTAATTGAGTTAGTTAGAGTGATATTTTTGTAATTAGTAGTCATGTTTTAATTCCCTCTTAGACACGTGTGTATATACACTTCTCAGACATGGAAATAATACACACTTTTAGTTTCCCCAATTCTTCTAATCTCTAGAACCTTCTCTGAAGCTCGACCTGGTTCATCAATGGAGAAATGTCGATTGTTCTGATCTCCATCTTCAACATGGTATCAAAGCTCAGCTCATAATCTCCGATCCACATCCAGTTCGTATTCTATTTTCTTCTTCGTTATTTTCACCCGATATTGAAATTACAAATCGGAAGTTCTTAGCCCGCAATTTTTTCTTTGAGAATGATTGATTCACACACTCTCAATCCTTAATTAACTCAAATTCCTAACATTTTTTACTTAAATTCATGGCTGGATACAAATTTTCTATTCCAAATAGAAAATTTTAATTTGTTCATAATATTAATTATATTCTATGTGCTAGCAAAGAATACAATAATATTTTATTTGAACTAAAACTGATTTTTATATTTGACTAACTAAATTCTTAATTTAATTATCAAATAATAAATTAATTAATCCTTTAGCAAATATCAGAACACTCGTTAGTGTGCGATCCCATAGGTCCAATACTAAACCGGTAGTAAATTGATCATATCAATATACTAATCAAGGGTGGCATCTAGAAGCACTCATTAACGGCCGGATAGAATAAAGTATACAATTTACTCTCAAGAACCAGTAGAAAAATAATGTAGTGATTCCTTCTATCTTTATAGCTTTGGATCGCCTTACGATATGGTTCAACTGTCAAATCCTAATAGGTGACCAACTATGTATTCATATCAAATATAATCGACCATTGAATGACCTAAGAAACTCGTTTCTTCTTTCATTCAATTTCCCTGGCCAAGGTCATAATTTGGTCGTTTATAATTCATGACAACATGGAACTTAAACTCATTACCAAGAGTTGACAGATTCCATCTTGATCTATCACTAATTCTATAAGTATTTAATCGTACCCAATATCCTTTCAACTATCACCCTAGGACCATAGGTATCTAGTATCAAAGTACAATAAATAACTTGTCAATTACTGTGATGATCTCAGGTCAAAGGAAACTCTTACATCATATTCTTCAAGAGAATATCCTATTGATAGTTTATGGTAATTCTAACCATTATGAATTATCCAATGAGTCGGTCCAATGATCATATCTCTATTTGAATAATCTATCTTTGTGATTTAATTAATGAGATCAACTAATCTTTACCGCATAAAGACGATCATGTAACGATCCGACCAGTCGTTTTGAGCTCTAGCGCATTGTTCGGCGGTTTCAGGCCTTGAGTAGCTTTACTTCATGTGTTATTATGACTTGTACGCGTGGTCAAAGTTGAATTTTGGGAAGTTCAGAGTTGATTCGGATGGAAAATTCTCATTTCGGAAGCTTTAAGTTGAAAGAATTGACTAAGGATTCATTTTTGAGTAAATGATCTCAGAATCGAGATTTGAAGGTTCCAATTGGTTCGTATAATAATTTCGTACTTGGATGTATGTTCGGTTGGAGTATCGGATGATTTGGAAGCATTTCGGCGCTTATTGTAGAAAGTTGGCATTTTTAAAGTTTAAGAATTTCTTATGTTTGGTTTGAAGTGGACTTTGGTGTTATCGATGTCTGTTTAGGACTCCTAGTATTGAAATAGGTTCGTATCGTAATTTATGACTTGTACGCAAAGTTTGGCGTAATTCTGGAATGTTTTGATATGATTCGGACGCGTTTATCGAAGTTTGAAAGTTTAAAGAAGGTTTCGGTTGTCGATTCATAGTTTTGGTGTTGTTTGGTATGATTTGAGGCTCGAGCAGGTTCGTGTTGTGTTTTGGTACTTGTTGGTGTGATTGGGCGGGGTTCCGGGGGCCTCGGGTGTGTTTCGGGAAGGTTTCGGACCAAGTTTGGGTGATTTGCAATTGTTGGTGCTGGTGTCTGGTTTTTTTCTTCGTGAACGCGAAGGGTCTCACACGTTCACGAAGGAGGATTTTGGGGCTGCTAGGATTTTCCCATCGCGAACACGCTGAAGGAGACGCGAATGTAGAACTGAGGCTGGTATAGCCTATGCGAACGCGACTTGCAGGTCGCGAACGCGAAGAGGAAGGGGAGCTGGGGCCTACCAAGCGTGAAGCCCTCGCGAACGTGGCTCGTGGCCCGCAAACTTGAGGCTGTGAGATCTGAAGGCTTCGCGAACGCGCCCAGTTGGTCGCGAACGCGTAAAGAAAACTTTTGGAGGCAGTTGTGTTAGCCTTCACGATTGCGAAGGTGCTTCCGCGATCGTGATGAAGGACGGGCGGTTTCACTCATTTCACTCATTCGGGTTTTTGCCTATTTCACTCATTTTTTATTTAGTTGGGCGGTTTTTGGAGAGCTTCAAGGGAAAATGTTCATCATCTATTGCAAGATAAGTAATCCTCACATATAGTTAGCTAACTATAAGGATTCTACAATGATTTAAACATGGAAATTAGTAGAAATTATGAGATTTTGAAAGAAATATAGAAATTTATATTTTTGAAATTTGACCACGAAATTGGACATGGAATTGAGAATAAATCATATATATGAGTTCGAGTTTCGGAATCCGGACACGTGGGCCCGAGGGTTGACTTTATTGACTTTTCGAGCGGAGTTGGAAATTGTTATAAATTGATTCATTATGAGTATTAGAGTATATTTTTATTGGTTTGCACATTTTTGACTAGTTTTGGAGCGAAGGGCATTGGTTTGAGGTGCTAGAGTGGCGTTGGAGCCGGTTATGGAACTTCGGAGCAAGGTAAGTCTCCTGTCTAATCCTATGAGGGAGAATTTACCCCGTAGGTATTGTTCTTGTTATATGTTACATGTTGTGGGAGATGTGCACGTATGAGGTGATGAGTGTCCGTGCGTATGCTAGAGTTCCTGATTATGTCCGTGTAGACTTAAGTTCATGCCATGCTTTAATTGTACTATTTGAGTTATCCTTGCCTGTATAATTCCCTTATTTCGCATTGCGACTTGAGACTAGGCTTGTGTAGAGTGATAGACTCGTTATCATAGAGATTTGATGAGCTACTTGATTAGCCGCGAAATAATTATGTTTTCCCTTATGAATTTCTCCCGCGTTATGCGTATTCATTGCAAAGTTATCCTTAAATTTTATAACTCGCACGGATATTCGTCAGTGGGGTCAAGGACCCGTTAAAACTTCTTACTCTTATGGGATCGGGCCATTCGCATCGGCAGGATCTATGTACCACACTCTTATGGGAGTGGGTAGTTCGCCTCGGCAATATAATAGTGCATTTATGGTTCGTGACATTCGATCATCGGCATTGTACACATTATTATGGGATCGGACCGTACGCCTCGGTATTTCTATAAAATACTCTTATGGGATCGGGCCATTCGCCTCGACAACATCGTGCATAATATTTTATAAGAAACCAGCGTATCCGTGTGCTTTTCTGATTTGAGTTGTGACGACCTATCTGGTGAGGTCCATTTCATATATACTCCGGTTGAGGAGGTAACTGATAATTGAGAGCTTGAGTTTATTGTCAATACTGGTAGTTGAAAATGCAAACTTTGTACAATTAAGTTAATAATTGTATCAACACACATAATTACTAATGTTAATTTGGTGCCACTGGGCCTCAAAATATCGAGCCCGGAACCCATAGGTATATATATATATATATAATTTTATTGTGCAAGTATGTATATATGTTTGGTGGTCTTTTGGGCGCAAAGGCGCGACTGTTGCGGGGACTTTACTGTGAGTAGCGTTCCATGTTACGATCCACAGCATACAGAGTCTCCATCAGAGTTATTTATATTCTCCTGTCTAACTTGTACTCCAGACAGATATTGTATTATTATTGTACCCCTTAGTTGATGCTCATACACTTGTAACATCGGGTTTTGGAGGTTCGTACTAGATGTTCATTATTGTAGTTCGTGTAATTATTACCATTTCACCTTGTAATTTGTATTTTATACGAAAATTAAAAAATAAAATCACGGGTTTTCTATGAGTACCAGATTTTACTCTATTTATTTAATGGGATTCATGATTTCGAAAATAATAAAATGAGTAACTAAATTGAATAATCACGGT
Organism: Nicotiana tabacum; assembly: GCF_000715075.1. Taxonomy (NCBI): domain Eukaryota; kingdom Viridiplantae; phylum Streptophyta; class Magnoliopsida; order Solanales; family Solanaceae; genus Nicotiana; species Nicotiana tabacum. The sequence goes on along the minus strand of NC_134094.1, from coordinate 22,432,659 downwards.
TGGCTTGCCTGACGGAGGCGTTAGGCGCCATTTTGACCCATAGTAGATTTTGGGTCATGACAGCTTGGTATCAGATCGTTAGGTTAACTTAAGTCTCACGAATCATGAGCAAGTTTAGTAGAGTCTTGCGGATCGGTTTGGAGACGTCTGTACTTATCTTCGAAAGGCCTTCATTTCTTGATTACTCGTCGTGCGATTTGATTCCATTGAGGATCATGCCTTTGTTTCCTTTCTATTTGTTCTTATACGATGTGGAGTGCTTGTTATCAATTGGGCGTCGAGGAGTTATAATGGTACTGCAGATGTGGTGCAGGATGTTTCTATCTGCGTATTTGATTGGGCTATTGTCGTCGCCTCATGGAGGGATGTTCTGTCATTTCAGCACAATGTTAGTGTTGCCTACGGGTTCACGACTATGCACGGTGCATTATGATGTTCATGAGTGGTTATTGCGTAGTGTTGGTGTAAATGCTAAGATTCTTATTTATGTGTCGCGGAAATGAATGAATCGAAAGAAGGACTACTCGGTTCATGGCTTACAGGTTCGACATTTAATTCCAGCGGAGGAAAAGCAATCGAACTATGGGTGTTTAATCTTTGTTTGATGGAGTAACGACACTTGATATATTCGAGTGTGGAGGAATTATTTGATTTTCCTTCGGGGCAGGGTGTTGTGAAATTGTGCATGAGAAGTGGTTGTCAGAGATGGCGGTATTTAGCGGTTCCAAAATCGAAATAGTGTTTCTAATGTTGATGGCTCGAGAAAGATGATCTTTAAGGAGGCTTAGGGTTGGTAGCAATTTATCAGTCCAGGTGCTACAAAGATGGATTTTGATTTGAGATAGCAATTGGGCAGCGAGGGATGAGGAAGGACATGGTGGGAGGTGTCTTGAGGTGGTTGAATTTCTAGCAGGTCAAGTATAAGAAGCAGAGGTCGAGAAGTTGCTTAAAGGAGATGGTTTAACCGAAGTGGGAGTGGCAGAGTAGCATATGGATTTTGTGGTAGGATAGCCACAAGCCTTGAGAAAAATTAAGAGTGATTTGGGAATCATGGTGGAAAGTGACTAGGTCTACAGATTTTATTTGGGATGGAGGCTACTGCATTGAGGAAGATTGAATATGGCAAAGAGGAATTAGTCTGAAATGAAGAGGGATGTGAAAACTTGATTATCATTTTGGATGCAACATGACTTCTAGTTTGGAACGTATCGTCAGACTTTCAGTTGATCTCAATAGGGAATGAACAGACTCTTACAGTTGGTAGATGAGCACAGGCTCAGGAGGGTTTACTGATTTCGTGGTGGTTGCACCTATTGTAGTGTCGTTGGAAGATGTCGGTATGGAAATTCCATAGGTGGGCTATCTCTTGTGAGCATGTCAGTGGTTGCATGATTTCTGATGAAGCTTCTACGAGGAGTTCTACTTACTACCCAACGGGAGGTCTAATAGTCAATTATGGCTGATAATTCGAGATGTTTATGAAGAGGTTAACAAAAGATTTCAAGGGGTTTGGCGAGTTAATAGTGCGAGGTCATAGTAATTGGGAAGGAGAAATCCTTGTGGATTCTAGATTTATGTGCTTGTAGCTTCAAGCTAAGTGGGGGAGCCCACTACCTACGATTGGGTCACGTGGTTGTTTGCTTGTGTGGTTTCTGGTTATCGGTGCATTGGTGAATTATTTATGACTAAGGAAAGGAAATATCAGGGGTAATTCGAGCAAAGAACTTGATGAATGTGTGTTATATTTCGCCTTCTCGATTCAGGTGCAGGATTTAGAAAGACTCAGAGTTTATGCTTCGTGTGGATGTGTTGTACAAGGAAAGGAATTCATCTGGTTGCTTCTTTGGGAGTGTTCATGTGCTAATAGAGCATTGGAGTTTGATTACATTCAGGACCAAGTCGGAGTGGGTAACTCTCAATAGTGGTTCTAATGGGTTCAACGATGTAAATGCAGTGTCTACGGACTTTTGGGTTCGTTGTGTGGTTGAAGGCCGAGAGTTTGCAGCAGGGTGTGAAAAATACTTGGGGAATTTTCTATGTTATCATCGGGTCTGTGGGGTAGTATTGGAGGAATGGGAGAAATAGCTTCGGATTCGCAGAAAGTATTGCAGAATGGGTGTACCAGTGAGAGATGCCATTGTGCGCTTGAGGAGTGTATGATATGGTTCATGGGTATTGAGACGGTGTGGCCTCGTGGATTGGGTCACTCGAGATGAGTGTTGTTAAGTTCAGTTTTATTTTGAATAAAGCTATTATTATTATTTCTAAGACAAATCAAAATTAAATTGGAAGAAGTGGGGTCGGTTAGTAATGGTTTAAATCAGCATGATTGTGGCAATGATCAGTTCCATCGGCGTGTTAAGTTATGCATGTGATTTGTGGTTGTATCCGCGGGCTTGACAACCACCATAATTTTATTGATTTGGGGGTATTTGATCCCAATGGTATTGTTATGTGTAAATGGATCCCGGAAGAGTTATCACGATTTAGACCACGACTTGAGGTTTGTATTTTCTATGGTTATGGGGATTTAGTTGCGTGTTGCAATGGTTCTTCTGAAATGAGTTAAGTGAAAGGTTCTTAGCCAATTGAGTGCTTATTCTACTAGTAGTTCAGGGTTATAATGAATTCTTGTACTCTCGCGTAGCGGCATGATAGGTGCAGTGAGCGGCATAGGAATTGGAAGTGGAAGATCAAGGTTGCGGTTCGGTGTTGACAAGAATGTCACGAGCTCGAAGAAGCTGGGGAAAATTTTAGATGTTTACTGTAAGCCGGCATATTCTTAGTGTCGCCTGTGAACGGTGTCCTGGGTAAGAGGCATCGTGTATTGATTTGCGGATTCTTGATTTGCTTTACAGAATTAGTACGGTTGGTAGTATGGAGGTGCAGACTTTGCTACCTGGTGTGGAAGGTTGTGGGAGCGTATCCCACGTGAAAATTGAATAAGTGTGACATATTAGTCACTTGATTGTTAAAGATTGAAACCAAGCATGGAGATTATGGTAATATCGTTAATTTGAGAGTTTATGCCTGGAAGGCGCTCTATTCCTTTGGTTGTGAACTGTGCAATTTTTTTCGGATTGGGATGACTGTTGATGTGTGTCATGAATAGGGCCATAGTGGATCCTTGAAAGGTTGTTGGCCCAGTATGGGATAATCAGAATTAGCTTGGGGTCTGTTAGTAGGTCTAATGTGAATGTGTGCTCTACATCAGGTCGGATGTGTTCATTCGGCATAGCATTGCTTACGGAGGAGTCTTCGGGCATTGGATGTTATTCCCGTCATTAGTTATTCCATGTAATACTCTATTGTGCCATGTGGGTTATGAGACGACATGATTATTCGCACATGTGTTGTGATCTTGTGTAGCTTGTGGTGTTATAAGAGCAAGATGGCTCTCGAGATGCAGTTCATTTATTGCACCTTAGTCGTGCTTGGGTTTTGTAGCGCATGGCGCTATCCATCTCCCTAGGGTTGTATTCGTTAAGTAGTTATTTGTGGTCGATATTCGGGTATTTCGTAGGTATAAGCATTTTGGCTTGATGGGTATTTCCATATTTATTGTTATCTCTAGATCAGGTGGCACGCCGCCACGGGTATGTTGTTTGGATCAGGTTGCACACCGCAACGGTATCATGTGTGGATAGGGTTGCACGCCACAACAATGAGATATTGTGTACGATTCCCTATATCTATTCTTGTGTATCTTGTTTCTCATTCTCTAAGAAGGGTTCATAGCATTTGTTCGACCGTTTTATTCATTACGTGGGCTGGGTAGTTCTTTTCCAGAGTTCGTTCCTCCTTATGTGTCATATTCAAGTTGTAGCTTGTCGGCACATTGATGGCTTCATATGAGATCTTGGTCAGTATTTGAGGTGGCTTATTTCCTGAGCAGCTTGTACTGGGTGAGACGAGGTTATTGGACCTGAAATCGGTGTGGTCGGATTTATGTAAGGTATATTAAAGAGAGAATGTCACTATTCAGTTTAGAATGAGGTAACGGTTCTTGTCAAGCGGAGAAACTCCGCGAGTTATTGATTTGACGGGTGGGTATGAGTTCATGTGCATCTCTTTCATCATTGCAGTATTGTGAGGGTTGAGACCGGATTTATATGTGTTATGAGGTATACTATGGGCATCGAGTCAGTGAAATTGCAGTTGTTGTGCTTGGAGGAGGTTATCATGGGCAAATGAGTTATGCGGTGCATTGTGTGATGTCAATATGGGGGCATGATCGTGTGTGGGTACAGCGTGTGGAGATTGTTACGATGTTCGTAGGATAGAATCATGTCTTGTAGAGAAATTCGGAGGTTGGAATTTGGTCCTAAGGCTTGTTAGCTAAAATGAAAGGGAAAATCTTTAGTCTGACTCGAGCTAATGTGCTCACCTAGGTTGTGGTGGCACGGGTAGGTGCACGAGGTGTTGGCCAGTAATTTGGGACAACTCCAGAGCAGTTCTTGGCACGTTCGAGGACGAACGTATGTTTAAGTGGGGGAGAATGTAACGACCCGACTGGTCATTTTGATCTCTAGCGTGTCGTTTGGCGGTTTGAAGCCTTGGGTAGCTTCACTTCATGTGTAATGACTTGTACGCGTGGTCGGAGTTGAATTCCGGGAAATTCGGAGTTGATTCGGATAGAACATTCTCATTTCAAAAAAGTTTTAAGTTGGAAGCGTTGACTAAGGATTGATTTTTGAGTAAACGATCTTGGAATCAGGATTTGAAGGTTCCAATAGGTTCGTATAATGATTTTGGACTTGGGCGTATATTCAGGTTGAGTATCGGGTGGTCCGGAAGCATTTCGGCGCTTATTGTAGAAAGTTGGCATTTTTAAGTTTAAGAATTTCTAATGTTTAGCTTAAAGGGACTTTGGTGTTATCGATATTCGTTTGGGATTCCGAGCCTTGAAATAGGCTCGTATCGTGATTTATGACTTGTACGCAAAGTTTGGCGTAATTCCGGAATGTTATGATATGATTCGGACGCGTTCGTCGAAGTTTGGAAGTTTGAAAATTTAAAGAAGGTTTCGTTCGTCGATTCGTAGTTTTGATGATGTTTGGAATGATTTGAGGCCTCGAGTAGGTTCGTATTGTGTTTTCGGACTTGTTGGTGTGATTAGGCGGGGTCCCGGGGGCCTCGGGTGTGTTTCGGGAAGGTTTCGGACCAAGTTTGGGTGATTTGCAACTGTTGGTGTTGGTGTCTGGTTTTCTTCTTCGCGAACACAAAGGGTCTCACGCATTCGCGAAGGAGGATTTTGGGGTTGCGGGGATTTGCCGATCGCGAACGCGTTGAAGGAGATGCGAACGTGGAGCTGAGACTGGGGTAGCCTACGCGAAAGCGACTTGGAGGTCGCGAACGCGAAGAGGAAGGGGAGTTGGGGCCTGCCAGGCGTGAAGCCTTCACGAACGCGGCTCATGGCCCGCGAATGCGAGGCAGTGGGATCTGAAGGATTCGCGAACGCGTAGAGAAAATTTTTGGAGGCAGTTGTTTAGCCTTCGCGATCGCGAAGGTGCTTTCGCAACCGCGTTGAAGGACGGGCCTGGGCAGAACGGTTTTAAGTCGGGGATTTTGCCCATTTCACTAATTTTTCATTTGGTTGGGCGATTTTTGGAGAGCTTCAAGAGGAAAGTTACCTCATCTATTGTAAGGTAAGTAATCTCCGCATATTGTTAGCTAACTACATAGATTCTACAAGAATTTAAATATGGAAATTAGTAGAAATTGTGAGATTTTGAAAGAAACCTAGAAATTTATATTTTTGAATTTTGACCACGAAATTGGACAAGGAATTGAGAATAAATCATATATATGAGTTCGTAATGTTATGGGTAAATTTTATCTTCAAAAATTTTCGAATCTGGGCATGTGGGCCCGAGGGATGACTTTATTGACTGTTCGAGTGGAGTTGGAAATTATTGTAAATTGATTCATTATGAGTATTAGAGTATATTTTTATTGGTTTGCACATTGTTTGACTAGTTTTGGAGCGAAGGGCATCGGTTTGAGGTGTTAGAGTGACGTTGGAGCCGGTTATGGAACTTCAGAGCGAGGTAAGTCTCTTGTCTAACCCTGTGAGGGGGTATTTACCATGTAGGTGTTGTTCTTATTGTATGCTACATGTTGTGGGGGTTGCGCACGTATGAGGTGACGAGTGTCCGTACGTATGCTAGAGTTCCTGATTATGTCCGGGTAGACTTAGGTTCACGCCATACTTTAATTGTATTATTTGAGTTATCCTTACCTGTATAATTCCCTTATTTCGCGTTGCGACCTAAGACTAAGCTTGCATAGAGTGATAGACTCGTTATCATAGAGATTCGACGAGCTACTTGATTATCCGCGAAATAATTGTGTTTTCCATTACGAATTTCTCCCGCATTATGCGTATTCATTGCAAAGTTTTTCTTAAATTTTATAACTCACACGGATATTCGTGAGTGGGGTCAAGGACCCGTTAAAGTTTCTTACTCTAATGGGATCGGGCCGTTCGCCTCGGCAGGACTATGTACCACACTCTTTTGAGAGCGGGTCGTTCGCCTCGGCAATATAATAGATGCATCTATGGTTTGTGACGTTCAACCCTCGGCATTGTATATATTATTATGGGATCAGACCGTACGCCTCGGTATTTCTATAAAATACTCTTATGGGATCGGGTTGTTCGCCTCGGCAGCGTCGTGCATAATATTTTACAAGAAACCAGCGTATCCGTGTGTTTTCCTGGTTTGAGTTGTGACAACCTATCTGGTGAGGTCCATTTCATATATACTCCGATTGATGGGGTAACTTATAATTGAGAGCTTGAGTTTACTGTTCAGAGGAGGATCTTACCACTTACCTATATTTATTTATAATATTTATTACCCTGCCGTATAATTTGTTTACTTCCTATTGTACTTGATTTATTAGACCACTAGTAAGTGTCGATGTCGACCCTCGCCACTACTTCTCTAGGGTTAGGCTAGATACTTACTGGGTACGCGTTGATTTACGTACTCATACTGCACTTTTGCACTAAATGTGCAGGATCTGACAGGTTCATTTGATGATCATCTTGGCGCATAGGCACAACTGTTGAGGGGACTTCATGCGAGCTGCATTCTAGGCTACACATCGCGCGGCTATTGCGGGGACTTTACGGTGAGCTGCATTCCATGTTACGATCCGCAACATACAGAGTCTCCATCAGAGTTATTTATATTCTCCTGTCTAACTTGTATTCCAGACAGATGTTATATTATTATTGTACTCCTTAGTAGATGCTCATGCACTTGTGACACCGGGTTTTGGGGGTTTCTACTAGATGTTCATTATTGTAGTTCACGTAATTATTACCATTTCACCTTGTAATTTGTATTTTATACGAAAATTAGAAAATAAAATCACGGATTTTCTACGAGTACCAGATTTTACTCTACTTATTTAATGGAATTCATGATTTCGAAAATAATAAAATGAGTAACTAAGTTGATTAATCACTGTTGGCTTGCCTGACGGCGACGTTAGGCGCCATCACGACCTGTAATAGATTTTGGGTCGTGATAGATCACATAAATATTGATCTAACCGGATTACCAATGTCAAAATTAATAATTTTATGATCAAGAACAAATTTAGATTAAATTATAAGAAACTTCACTTTCACTATCATGATCTCCATCACGATGACAAGTCTCAAAATTTAATAAGGACCTTATCAAGTTAATCAAATAATTAATAATAATTATGATAAAAGAATATCTGATGCCAAATATTTTTATATCAAATAATGTTTACAAAAAAATGTTCAAATCATCAAACATGATATTGGATGTAGGGCATATTACTATATCCTAACACCTCTCTGTTCCCAAGAATATGGATATGATCATAACCTAAATTTAATTGATTTAAGTCGGTTTTTCTATTCGATTTATTTTTTACTATCCCTAAATATGAACATTAGTTTCCAAATCTTAAACGGTATATTTCCCCTTCACTCTCAATACGACCACTCATGTGGATCTTTACGCTAATCGTCCGTCAGATTGTTAGATAGACAATCATTGGCCCATGGAAATGCAGAAAACAGATAGGGATCTTTACACAAATAGCCGCCAACATTCATTATTATTTATTTTAGCTATATACATAGATTATACATTGATTATATATAACTATACATATATAATCATAAATTATGCATATATTATACTTCTACCGGCTATTATTAATTTAAGTTGTTGGGTGGATGGCTATTTGGGTTAATGTTTCAAACAGATAAGGGCGTCAGTGCTAAAGGGCCCAATAGAATTGGCAACCTGCTATTCTCAGCCCAGAGTAAAAAGCATATGCGTGGTGGAAATGACATCATGTAATCGCTTTTTAGTATGATGTTTAAAATATATTCACAGTTTATAATTATTTAAAGATTAGTCAATTTTGCTCAAATTTCAGGACATGACGTTCTAGAGTTTAAATCTCAAAATCCAAACTTCAGAATATCGTGTCCTAAAGTTCTAAAATTGGGTTCTGAAGTTGGAATCTTATGTCCTGAATTTTAAATTAGTAGTTCAGAAATTCAGAACATTGTGTCCTAAAGTTCGAAAATTGTGTCCTGAAGTTCGATTCTTATGTCCTAAATTTTATATTAGTGGTTTAGAAATTCAGGACACTTAGTCCTGAATTTCAAATTAACAGCTCAAAATTTCAGGACACTAACTCCTGAATTTCTAAATTCAGGACACATAGTCCCGAATTTCAAAATTAAGAATACTTAGTCCTGAAGTTTGGGTGAATTGGCTAATCTTTAAATATATTATTAATTTTGAATATATTTTTAATAACAACTTAAAAGTGGCTATTGTTGCACTTCGTCCATCTGTATATTGGTTGGTCATGACTATTGGGCCCGGCCCAATTCCCAAACCCAACTCCTTCATCTTTTAAGAGCAAACTATAAAATTGGTCGGTCAGCCAAAACTAATTATATTCACTAGCTAAATATTGTATATTATGTATATATTACAAACAATATATATATATATATATATATATATATATATATATATATATATATATATATATATCGACTAAAAATATACATTTCTCATCTTTTTTAACGCAATGCATAACTGTTATTGGGTTTGTTTACAATCATAATTGCAGGGAGAAATCTAGTAATCGATGAAAATGCAGCATTTTAAGTACTATTTTTTGTAGTTGGATTAGCAATGGTGTGATTCAAATGAATCTACAGAAAACTGGTTGAAAAATTAGGTTTTTCCACATTTAGTCGAAAAAAATAATAGATTTTATCTATTAAAAAGGTAAAATATGAAAAATGGTTGGTTCAGTTAATAAAACAATTAAAGGACTACAACGCAAATAAAAGCATTAGAAGAACCAAGATAGCCTACCATAGAAGCATACACAATAGTGGAAAGTGTAAGGAACATAATTTATTGGTTAATTAGCTAGGACAATGCTAGCTATAAATTTCTATTTTGTAAAATCCTTTATATGTTCCTGATTAGAGTTCAATATTCTTATAGAGTAATATATATTTGGTACACCTCTAAACTATGTTTTTGTCCTAATTACCCTATACAAGGCCGGCTCTAACAGTATGGTGGGTAAGACATGTGCCCCCAATTTTGAGGGGCCTCATTTTTCAGAAATAATATATATTTTATAGGTATTTAAAAAAATAATATGTAGTAGTACTTTTGTGTTTTTCATATAAATGAAAAGAAAACCTTTTAGAGTAAATAAAGTAAAAAATTGATTTACTTAAAAATGATAGATGAATAATTTTCAATTTGAATTGATTTAATAATTTTATTTTTTACTCCTTCTTTTCCAATGTTTCAATCTTACTCTTCGTATTCCAGAACCTACATATCTTCTTCCTTTCTCTTTATTCTTGCTCATCTTCTTGAATTCTTTCTCCAATATTTTTTTCTTTCTCCAAAATTTTAATTTTCACCTTCTTTCTCCAAAAATTTATTAGTTCAAGTGTTCAATAATATTTTTAAGATTCCAATAGTTCTATACTTCTATTATTTTATAAAAAATATAGTATAGTTTTCAAAATTTACAGCAAGAATTTTGAAGTAGACAAGCAACAACTAGATATTTTGGACTCAAAGTCTTCATTCTTCAAACTTCCTGAATCAGTAATCGGGTAATATCTTTCTAGTATTGTTTTTATTTGGTATTTCATTGATTTTACTCCATACATATCATTTAAATTTTTTTTAAAATTTAAATACTTATACCTCACATTTGACTTTGGCCTTAGGCCTCAAATGCCCTTGAGCCCTGACCCTATATACTTGGATATTTGAGACTCTAGATCAATGAGGATGAGAACTCCATGCTACCACGTGTATCTATTTTTATTGTTTTGTTCACGTAGATTTTTTTAATAAATATATTTTAGTATTTTTTTAAAAGCGTTAATTTGATCATTTTTTCCGGTCAAATTAATATTTTTAAAAAAACATGACTGAAGCTCTCATATATATAAATACTGAATTTTCCGGACGGAAAAGTTTCAGTTGAACTCACTTGAACAAATGTAGTTGTGTTCAATTTATAAAAGATAGTGTAAAACTTATTCCAATGTGCAAATATGAAAATTATATCAACCATTTTACAATAAAAACTACGATGGAAAAATATCATGATAGTCACCCTAAAGATGCCCCATGGAAGAAGGAATAGGTTAACGTCTCGAGATTTTGTTTAGAACATATTCATTAATTAATTCCCACTAGGTAGAGATGTGACGATACTAATAGGGTCAACCAGATTTTTATTTATTTTAGATAAAAGCGGAATCAAGATTTAAATTTTATGAGTTCTAAAATCTAGAGTAGCAATATTAAGTGTTAATAATATATTAAATTTAACTAATTCATATACATATTTAGCTAATTTTTTAATATTTAAATTAAAATTACTGAATTCGACCAAACCGTTGATTATATCCTGACTCTACCCCAGATTCTGGATTCTTTGGTTTTGGACATGAAGAAAATAGCTGAAGAATTTTTCAGATATGACAGCAACTTGCATGCATGTTCCAATTTCCTTGGATTGATTTGGAATTTTCTTTTAGTGTAGTTGTATACTTGTATCAACTAGAACCATGTAAATAGATTCACTGATTGTGCATAATCTTGTCTAGTAAAACCAAAACAGTAAATTACATATAATCTTTCAGTATATATGTTTTAATTACTTTTACCTGTAAAATAATAATGAGAAAAAAATTATATATGGCATGTCTATATTAATAGATAAACAGAAATATTAAAAATTATAACTACTTACACACCCTAAAATTTTTCAACAAAAAGACTGAAGTTAGACATAAATTAAAGTTACTTATTAAACTAATTTATCTTTTTAGTTTGTGCAAATTTATGACAGACAATATCAAAACAAATGTGATCCTCAGAATCAAGGCAACTTGTCTAAAAATTAAAATTTTAATAATCAATAGAATATATCGTCATTAAAAAAGATGCTCTCTCAGTTTCACTTTATTTGACACATTGATACGATCCGAGATAAACACAACAACGAAATATGAAAATAACAATAATTAATGCAACACTAATGATAGGTTTGATTAAGATAATCAAAAGTAGCCTGAATAAGAAAATATAGAAGAACATCTAGAATCCTAAGTGAACGTCTCAAGCAACAATCGAAAAGCTATCTGATTGCCTCCCGAAAACGACAAATTAGAACCCTAAATATAAAGAAAGGAGAAGAAGATTACCATCAAGAACCCAAGTCTTGAAAATAGGTAATCCAAAGTCGAACTCGAACAAAGAGGTTCCAAAATCGATCTCAAGAGTTTTCTTATGTCAAAATATGCGAAGTTGCTAATAAAATAACCCTGGGCTGTTATAAATACCCAATGGGTAAACTAGGAAAAGTTTCAAAGTTAATGTCCCAAAAAAACTCGTCAGGCCAAACTATAACCCCAACCGTGACGCACACAACTGAACCGTGATGAATTCAAGAACCTTATTTTCTTCAGCTTTTCTGCCCCCTCTTGAACCGTAACCAACTTTTGGTGAAATTGTGTCACAAGGTCTGACTTTGGGTCTTGATTCTTCAATTCTCAAGACTCCAAACATAGTATCCTTTGCATAAATCCTCCAAGTGATCCTCCAAACATCTTTTAGTCAATTCTTGAAGACCATGCAGCTCCTCAGCGTGTATACCTCGGGCATTCTTGGACTTGGAGCGAATCAAAGGTCCACTAGATAATTCGGGTCATCTTCAATATTCTCCGCTTTGCTCGGTTTATCTAGGATCGTACCACACATTTACTATTTGGAGAGTCAAAGAAGGTTTTCTTTGACCACGTTTTTAATAAATACTTTTAAATATTTTTGAACTGCTAACTATTGTGACTTATAGTATTTCTTATATAATTTCTAAATATATAAATCTTATTTAAAAAAATATAAAAAATTTATTTTCGAATTCACATTAAAAAAAATAATCAACTTGGTTGTCGTACTCCAAATTACGTCAAGTAAAATAAAATAAAGGGAGTAGTATAGTAAAATATCAGTCCTTGGATCCAACTTAACAAGGGATAGAAAAGGAAAAAAGTTGACTTTGCAGTTGTAACAACTATTAGAGAATAGCTTTTGTTGTTCTTTCAATATTATAGTATATATTTCATTTAAAGGGCACTTTTCAAATGGATGAGAATAGCCTAAAAATCTATCATAATCCTTGAATCTAGCTCAAGATTACACTTGCAATTTGAGGTCAGCCATATATTCCATGCTTCCTAAGTGCATTTACATGATCTTCTTTTGTGTTCTTTTATTCTCTCATTGATTCCAAATGTTGTGTCATTTCACTCTCCCATATATTTACTATTATCTTCAAAACTAAACAAAACGAATTAAATACAAGAAAAATGGATTTTAGGGCCCTCTTAGATTTAGAAATCCACATTTTATTTAGTTAGTTTTTTGTTTTAAGATTTTGTCTCCTTACTTTCGTTCTCATATTTAAATGGAAGTAAATTTTAGATCGAATTGGGCTTCTTATGCGCAGATCACAATCCTCTTTTTGAATAGTGCCATTTTATGACGTTAATCTAGTAGGGGATTTTTTCCTTCATAAACAATATTTGATTCTTATTTATCAAAATTATCCTAATTTTATATATTACCCGCCCTAAACAATGATTACTTATAAATTATATACAATCCATCATTAGTGCCTTAAATTAAGGGATTTGGTTATATCTTTTTCCTATTTTCTCTCCACTCCTCTTTCAATAAGAATCCTTCCAGCTGTGTATTACTTATTTTAAGCCATAATTAGCTTTATTAGCTTAGTAGATATTTTTGGTATCTAACAGTTTTTGGTGTTAGCGTAGTGTTAGGAGATAACTATCTCTTTTCCTTATCAACAAGCTTTTTAGCTTGTTATGACAGTAATCGGAGAGGTTTGAAATTAGTTGGATGAAAATCCTCCTCGACGATGAGCAATAAAGAGTTTTAAGTATTCAAGTATTTGACTCTCTCCCATTGACAGCCATTAAAAAGTTTTGAAGCTTTGAATTCGAATTTGAATTTTTAAAAACCATTTTTTTGTTTAGATTAGGTGTTGTTGCAAACAATTGGGAATATTGTTTGGAGTTTATATCTCAATTTTGAGGGTGTTTGGTGAAGATTACACTTGATTTTGACTGAATTTCATATTGAAATTCGAAGAAGAAGAAGAAGAAGAAGAAGAAGAAGAAGAAGAAGAACACATGACACAACATATACTTACGAAATTGTAGTAAAGTTGTAGTATAATTGTATGTAAATTGTATTCTGTTGTAGTTATATTTTTTTTTATTTGAATGTTGTATAAAAGTTAAAAAATAGTTTTATAATGTATGAATCGTTGTATAAAATTTGTATCTAAGTTATCAATATTATGTTTTTACATAAAGTTGTTAATGTGTATCAAAATTTGTCCAAAGATTTTACGAGGTTAATAACTATCGTGCGGGGCTAGTAAAATATTCTGCTTCACTTGATTGGTTAACTTAGCCAATACACTAATCTATCACAAATTAACGAAACATATTTAAATCATCACTAAAAAGGATACACCGTACTTACAATTAATATTATACAATTTAATGGTACAACAACATACAAATTTAAAAATAAATTTCGTACAAATTTAATATAAATTGATATATCTATAACAACATACATACTAAAAATAAATTTCATACAACTAATTATATAATATACACTTACTTACAACGTATCTACAACTTTCATATATTATTTTTACCCAGTTAATATACATCTACAACATCATACAACTTAAATATAATTTTCATACAAATTTTATACAATATGTCTTTTTGTATATTTTGTATCTGATTTATATATATTTTGTATGTGGTGTGTGTTTCTTCCTCTCTAAAATTTCAATCAAAACTATCTCTCTTAATACAATTTTGATACATATCAATAACTTTATGTAAAAAGATTGTATTGATAATTTAAATATAAATTTTATACGGAGATTCATACAGTATACAACTATTTTTCAACTTTCATACAACATTCAAATAAAAAAAATATATAATTACTATTTATATATAATTATACTACAACTTTATAACAATTTCGTAAATATATTGTATGTCATGTTGTAAGGCCCCGTAAAATTTTTCCTAAAAATACGGGTTCCGTGATGCCAAAGTAGGCGTAGAGGTTAATAATAGTAGAACAGTGCGCTGGGAGTCGAAGGAAAATATTGGGCAGAAGTACACATTTCTGCGGCCCATTCTGTGACCGCAGACTGGTCGCAGAGTGGGGCAGATTTCTGGGGCATTTTTGATGCCCAATTTCACGGCCATTATGCGACCGCATAACTGTTTCGCGGGCTGCATTCTTGTCGTATATCCTGCCTTGAGATTTTTTAGAGGGAGGTTCTGCGGTGCACTATGCGACCGCAGAACCGTTCTGCGATGCACTATGCGTTCGCAGAACCGTTTTGTGGTGCATTATGCGACCGCAAAACGGGTCTGCAGGATAGTGGCCGTAGACCAGATCAGTTCCTTTCCAGTTCTGGCCCCCATTTTTGCGGTCATTTCGCGAACCACATAACTCCTATGTGGTCGCATAGTGCACGAGGTCGGGTTTTCAAGCCTTTCCTCGACTCCTTTGTGATCGTGTTCATTGACGATATTCTTGTGTATTCACGAGGTCGGGAGGACCGTGTCGATCATCTCAGGGTAGTTTTGCAGGCTCTTTATCAGCACCAATTGTATGCGAAGTTTTTAAAATGTGAATTTTGTCTAGACGGTCATGTTGTCGCTAGAGAAGAATCATGGTTGATCCTCAAAAGATTTCAGTAGTAAAGAATTGGCCCAGACCTACAACGCCAATCAAGATTCACAGTTTCTTGGGCTTAGCAGGGTATTACAGGAAGTTTGTGGAGGGGTTTTCTACTCTTGCCTCTCCGTTGACTAAATTGACTCAGAAGGCAGTTAAGTTCCAATGGTCCGATGCTTGTGAAAGGAGCTTCTAGGAGTTGAAATCGAAATTGACTATGGCGCCGGTGTTGACCCTGCCATAGGGTACAAAAGGGTTTGTGGTATATTGCGATGCTTCAAGAATTGGGCTTGGGTGTGTATTAATGCAACACGACAAGGTTATAGCCTATGCTTCTAAGCAACTCATAAATCATGAAAAGAATTATCCAACACATGACTTAGAAATGGCGGCGGTAGTTTTTGCATTGAAAATTTGGCGTCACTATTTATATGGGGTCCATGTAGAGGTATTCACGGACCACAAGAGTCTTCAATATATTTTCAAACAAAAGGAGCTAAATCTGAGGCAGAGAAGATGGCTTGAGTTACTCAAGGATTACGACATCGATATTCTATATCACCCGGGGAAAGCCAATGTTGTGGCAGATGCTCTTAGCCAGAAATATATGGGTAGTTTAGCACACTTGGAGGTATATCAAAGGCCATTGGCCAAGGAAATCCATCGATTGGCTAGTTTGGGAGTTCGTCTTACAGACTCTAATGAAGGAGGGGTGATTGTACAAAATAGGGCTGAATCATCACTTATTGTGGAAGTCAAAGAGAAACAGTACAACGATCCATTGTTGGTACAGTTGAATGAGAGGATTCACAAACATAAAACTATGGCTTTTACTCTTGGCATGGACGATGGTACACTAAGGTACCAAGGGCGACTGTGTGTTCCGAATGTAGATGGTCTCCGAGAAAGAATCATGACCAAGACTCATGCTTCTAGGTATTCCGTGCATCCAGGTTCTACAAAGATGTATCACGATCTCAAAGAAGTCTATTGGTGGAATGACATGAAAAGGAATGTGGCGGACTTTGTGGCAAGGTGTCCGAACTGTCAACAAGTGAAGGCCGAACATCAACAGCCTGGTGGGTTGGCACAAAACATAGAAATTCCAATGTGAAAGTGGGAGATGACTAATATGGATTTTGTGGGGCCATGTACTCCATGCAAGTTTGACTCAAGGTGATCGTGGACCGACTCACGAAATCAGCACACTTCTTGCCTGTTAAATCTACCGACACAGCGGAACAGTATGCTCAGTTGTATATCAAGGAAATAGTCATGCTGCATGGAACTCCAGTTTCTATCATTTCCGATCGAGAGGCTCAGTTCACGGTAAATTTTTGGAAGAAATTTTAGCAAGGTTTGGGTATTCAGGTGAATCTTAGTACAGCCTTCCATCCACAGATCGACGGGCAAGCAGAGCGGACTATGTTGCATGCTTGTGTTCTTGATTTCAAGGGTAGCTGGAATGATCATTTGCCACTCATAGAGTTTTCTTATAACAACAACTTTCATGCAAGTATTCAAATGTCACCATTTGAGGCATTGTATGGTAGGAGATGTTGATCTCCCATTGGGTGGTTCGAGATTGGGGAAGCAGAGTTAATAGGGCCAGACCTTGTACATCATGCTATGGAAAAAGTTAATATCATAAAGGAGCGGTTAAAAACTGCTCAGAGTCGTCAAAAATCTTATTCGGATGTCCGTCGCAGAGACTTAGAGTTCAAAGAAGATTATTGGGTATTCTTGAAGATTTCCCCCATGAAGGGTATTTTGCGGTTTGGGAAGAAAGGGAAATCGAGTCCGAGGTATGTCGGGCCATACAAAATTATCTAGAGGATCGGTTGGGTGGCGTACAAACTTGAGCTACCACCCGAGATGCCATTAGTAAATCCGGTATTCTATGTGTCTTTGTTGAAGAAGGTAGTTGGAGATCCGCCATCTATTGTGCCGGTTGAGACCATTGAGGTTAATGAAGAATTATCATATGAAGAGATTCCAGTTGCCATTCTTGATAGGCAAGTCCGAAAGTTGAGGAATGAAGAAATTGCCTCCGTGAAAGTGTTATGGCGAAATCAACAGGTTGAAGAGGCCACGTGGGAGGCCGAGGAAGAAATGAAGAAGAAGTATCCTTACTTGTTTGAATAGTTGTGTAATCCTTTATTTTATGAACATATCGCCTATGAATTTTGTATCACTTGTTCAGTTAATGTATAGGTGTTCCTTTTGATTATATGTTGTTTACACGAGGCCATGGTTGGTGTTGTTATGAGTTATATTATGTTATTGGTTTATGAATATGTTTTAAGGATGTGTTTCTAGGGTTATCTCACATGTGGATAGGCCTAGTTACATGGAAACTCTGGCGAAATATTTGGAAATTTAGAGAGTTAGTTAAATTTGGGGTTGCTAGTGTAGGGTATGAAAACTAAGTTGCATAAGGTGCTAATAGTAGACCCTGACCCTCATTCGAGGATGAATGATCTTAAGTGGGGGAGGTTGTAAGGCCTAGTAAATATTTTCCTAAAAACCCGAGTTTCGTGATGCCAAAGTAGGCGTAGAGGTTAATTTAGGACTTTTTGGATTGAACCGTGCGCTGGGAGTTGAAGGAAAATATTGGGCAGAAGTACGTATTTCTGCGGCCGCAGAACCACTCTGCGGACCGTAGACTGGTCGTAGAGTGGGGCAGATTTCTGAGGCATTTTTTATGCCCAATTTCGCGGCCATCGCGACCGCATAACTATTTCGTGTGCCGCATTCTTGTCGCATATCCCGTCTTGAGATTTTTCGGAGGGAGGTTCTGCGGTGCACTATGCGACCGCAAAACCGTTCTGCGGTGCATTATGTGACCGCAGAACAGGTCTGCGGGCCGCATAGTGAACACAGACCAGATCAGTTCCTTTCCAGTTCTGGCCCCTATTTTCGTGGTCATTTCGCAGACACTCATAAACACTATGCGGTCGCATTATCCGACCGCATAACCTGTTTTGGAGCTTCATTTTTGGGTTTTTTAAACCCGACCCTATTCCGTTAAAACACACCCCATAGACCATTCTGAGCACATTTCTGATATTTTAGAGTGAGAGGGGGAGTTCTTAGAGTGGGGGAGCAACCTTCAACCATTATCCATCAATTCTTGCTCAATTATTGAGGATTAACAAAGGAAGTTTTCACCCTAAAGGTAAGAATCTATGTCCTAAATCTCAATTTCGAAATTTTGCAAAAATGGGGTAATTAGAAAGGCAATTATTGGGTGTGGAGGTTGTTGTCTTTGCATGCATGTGTTCCTAAGGTAAATGGGAAGATTGTGAGCTAAAAATGATAGAGAATGGGTTGGGGAAAGATTGAATCTTCCACAAAAATGGGCTTAAAATATTGATGCACACCTAGTGTTTGATAATATGCTCAAATGAGCTAAAACTATGTCCATCTTCCTAATTTTGGTTCAATTTTATTATATTGCTAAAATAGATTAAAGTTCCTAATATTCCGGAACATCTTAGAGTTTTAAGAAGCTCAATTAAGGTATGATGGCTAAACCCCCTTCTTCTTAGAATCGAACCCCACGATGTTCATGTAATTTGAGTAAGCCCTTGATCATTATAGAACTGGCGATTTCTAATGTGTTTGTGTTGAAGGATGTAAGTTCAATCTTTATTCTAAATGTTTTATCATGTTATCTTGCTATTTGAGGATGTGTTCAAAATGTGAAATATGTGCTAGCAATGTTAAGATTTCATGTCAAGATCAAAATAAAAGTTATTATGCCAAACTGTATGAAAAGCCTCTATGTGCCTAAGACTCTCAAATTGCTCATATGTGAATTTAACGTCTTGAATAGGAAGCCATATTGTTGCTGATAATAATAATGTTGGAATGTGAAAAAGAACTTGAATTATGAAATACGGCCTAGCGCCAAAAATAATTTTATAATTGGGGCCACTCGTGCTATTATATTGAAAGTATGGGGAAGAAATATGAATTAAGATGACTGATTGAATATGGGTGATGTCTCAAATGAGATGGCTTAGCCGATCGGGCCGAGATCGGACTCCGTGTAATAACACGGTGGTATTGTGGATGAAATTGTGAAAATGGTTGATGTCTCAAACGAGATGGACTAGCCGATCGGGCCGTGATCGGACGCCATACCGCACACATGGTGGCACTGTGCTGGAAATTATAATGAATTTGTGGTAATGTCTCAAATGAGATAGCCTAGCCGATCGAGCCGAGATCGGACTCCGTGTAAGAATACGGAGGTATTATGAATTATGAAATATCGGTACTAAAGGTCACCTAACCTAATAATATGGAAATTGTCTTGAAAACGTATATGATCCTTAACTTGTTGTTTTACTATTATTTGAAGCCCTTATTGAATTCTTTACTATTCTTCTTGTATTATTATTATTCATTCTATTGAGTTGATGTTTATCTTTACATACTAGTGTTATTCGACGGTACTAACGTCCCTTTTGCCGGGGCGCTGCATCTTTAAATGGACGCAGGTGGTTACATAGCAGACAACGTTGATTACAAATAGTGTTGCATCCTCTTCTCAGCGGACTCGGTGAGTCCCATTTCATTCTGGGGGTCATGTATTGTACCTTTTGTTTATATTCTAATCACTTTTTGAGGTATAGCCGGGGCCTTGTTGTCGGCACCATCTTTACTCTCTTTTGTATCTTTAGAGGCATCTTCTCAGGGGACTCGGTGAGCCCCATTTCATTCTGGGGTCATGTATTGTACCTTTTTGTTTATATTATGGTCACTTTTTGAGGTATAGCCGGGGCCTTATTGTCGGCACTATCTTTACTCTCTTTTGTATTTTTAGAGGCTCTATAGACACTTTGTGGGTTGTGTATGGGTGTTGGGAATGTTGAACAAGTATATATTGTGTGGATCACTTGTTCCTCTAAGACTTAAGAAATGTGTATTTTGAGAATTAAAGGCGCAATGACTAATGAAACGATTTAGGATTGTATGAATGAGCTTACTATGATATAATTAATGAAATCACGTCTTTTCTTGATCATGGGTAAATTGGATAGAAAGTATCTAACATGCTTGCTCGGCCGGGTTCACTCGGTTGAGCGTCGGTCGCACCTCCTGAGGATGGGGCGTGACACATGTGTTCTTCTTCTTCGAGTTTCAATCTGAAAGTAAGCCAAAATTAAGTCTAATCTTCATCAAACACCCTCAAAATTGAGATATAAAGTCCAAACATTATTCTCAAGTGTTTGCAACGACATCCAATCCAAATAAATAATGGTTTTTAAAAACTCAAATTCGAATTCAAAGCTTCAAAGCTTTTTAATGGTTATCCATGGTGGAGAGTCAAACACCTTCAAAATTTTATTGATTGACAATTTCAATTTGAACACCAATTGTGCAACATGAAAGAAAATTGCTAAGTTAAAATTCTATAGTAAAACGATTGAAATTCATTGATAAATTTCATTAAAAATATATACAACATGAAATGATAAAAAATAGAGGACATCAGAGGAATAAAAAATTGGGAAAAGAACAGAGAATGAGAGATTGAGAGACAGAGAGACGCGAGAGAGAGACAGAGGGAGAGAGAATAAGGATAAGAAATAATTGATTCCTTATTCAATTCCTAATATAAAGAGATACTCCTTTAATTCCTAAAGTGTATATAATTGGTAAATTGTATATGTCTATATAATTAAATTAAAACTTGAGTAGAACCTAATAAAATTTTAAATAATGTATAGGAAGATAAAAATATGTAATGCGACGTATATCTCACCCTATTTTTGACACTATAGAGCCACTGTAGAGTGTATTAAATAATAAGATAGTTCAAGAAAATATAATTGGTAGATTGGAACTCTACTACACAGGTCACAGAGCAATGTAGGGCTCACCATAGTACGATTGCACGATCAAACATAGGGTACAACAGCACATAACAAATATCTTTGTTTTTTCTTTCTTTCTTTTTGTTGTTGAACTGTTTGTGCCCTATCCACTCACAACAATAATAATAATAATTATTATATATATTAGTCTCTTTTATTTAATTGGGCGTGCAGATGGGATGATTAGAACAGACAACGCAAAAAGCAAATGCCCACTATTTGAAAATTATTAGTGCCATTTCTTTGTGATTTGTATTTAACTCAGATACGGCGACCATGATTAGCTTTATATAATAATAATCTTAATATGCTAAGTTATGACATAATTCATAATGCATTTAGGACGCATCTCATCTTGAATAATGAGTATATATATATATATATATATATATATATATATATATATGAACTCGTAATATTAAACATGTCATATTATTTGTGTGGTTATAAAAATTTTTCATTAATAATAAAATAATAAGATTAAAGTTTAATTATCTTAAATATAAAAATATATTATTTTTAAAAACGAAATACTTAGGACATAATTCACATAAAATTGAACATGAAGAGTATTGCTTTTCCAATGATAGACATATGCATTTCACTCAAATTAACTATTAACGGTGAATATTCAACTATAGAAGCTTCTAAAAAAATACTTTTTCCGGATAATATGTGTTGATGATGTTTCTCTACGACGTCTAGACCATAAAATATTTTCAAGACAAGTAAATCAAAATAATTTTTATCTGTATTTACTCTTTAAGTCTAAGGTTGCAGAATGAATTCATCAAAAAAAAATATCAACATGTCTTTATTTTAGGTATTTTTAATTCGTTTGGTGTTTATTTTTATAAATCAATTAGATTTGATATGGATCATACATAAACGGTAATTGAAGTCAAAGGGGCTCCTAGGGTTCTCTCGTCTGAGATCTCTAGGGAAGAGGATCAAGTTGTCCTTGCAAACTTTTTTTCATCTTTTAAACTATTGAAATATTTTCTTTTTGAAAGAAATGTTTTCAATAAAATAGAAGGAAACACTTACGTCATCCAAGAGGAGCACAAGTTTCTTGTGCGATGACTCTTATTCTTACCATTTATGTCCATGTGTCGTTAGTTGTTTGGGTCATGCCTCCATTTATTGGTTCTTTTATTTTTGATTTTCTATTCGATGTTTAGTACTCGTATTTAGGCCTTGATTAATTCGGATCGAGGTCGCATGAAGTTCATTAAAGAAGGAAGTGTTCCCTGCTAGACTTACTTTCCTTCCTAGGACTCAAACGCAAGACTTTTAATTAAGGGTAGAGAGATCTTATCCATCACATCACAATTTATGATACATTTATAACTACACCAGCTTTCTAATGAGTACACATAAATTCAATCCGAATAAGGAGTAAAAATTTTATTATTGTAATATTCCAGTCACCTATTTGGGAACTTCTAGTGCGCTGGCTTGTACATTAATCAAGTATCAGAAAAAAAATGATTTATGAAATAGTTTTCCTTTATTTTATATCTGATAGGACCATTAAAATTTTCCTTTCAAATTATAACAGATTTTTTTAAAAAAAATATTTTTTCAATTTTATGTGATACGTTTTTATTTTTAGTTTGTCCTAAAAATAATACTTTGCTCTTCTTGCAAACTATTTGATCTTAACATCTTTATTTTACCCTCAGTGGCATAACTTGTTCTGACCCACTTAATATAAAAAATTATTTTTTTTAAAGAAAGAAAAAATAAAAAGACATGTGCCACTCTAATTATCACACACCTAAAATGATAATTTTGGTATTTTATATACTTTTGGCATATATCAAAAGTTTTTTTAAAATTTTCTAAACGCGGTATCTAATTAAACATCTTCACATAAAATAGGAAGTCAAAAGAGTAGAAATTTTCACAAAAGAAATGCAAAATTTATTTTTAAATTCTACTGGTTTAGTGGATATGTATGAGACAATAACATCAAATCATAAAGTAAATAATGGTATATAATGAGTGATTTATATGTTTCACTTTACCCACCAATTCTATTCTTTTATTCACCTCTTTGGACTTTGCTTAATGATTGAAAAACCTGAGTGCGGTTTCCCTATTGCTTAGATATGGACTTAACTATTGCCACTAGGCCCAACTAAGGGCCCACTTGGTGGGCCCAAATCTAGGATCTGTTTTCATTTTCAATCAGATAATGTTGTATTGCATTTCATCATTATAGAGACAGATTAATTCCCTTCTATGAATAATATACTAATGGCTGGTGTCAATAACAACATCCTCCTGTCGCTTCCATATTAGACTCATAAACAATCTAAGATTTACGGTCAAAAATTTTATTTTATTTTATTATAACTTTTGTGCGGAAACCATTAACGCGTACCTCGACCGTTTCACCTGAATCTTATTACTCTACCTTCTATTAGTGTAGTTATCGGGTTATTTTATCAACTAAATTTAGGCAACAGAAATAAATCGTCTAATGTTCATTGACCACTAGGTCATACTCTAAAATGTGTCGGTCTTTAATTAATTATATTAGGTCTTAAGAATTAAAACTGTCTTAAATTTTAACAATATGTAAGTATTTTAAGTTTGTTCATTGGCAAGAGTCCGAAACCTAAATGTTGCTATTTTTTACTCAAGAGATCAAAATAGGTGAAGAAAAGAGATGAACTCAATTTTATATATAGCGCATGTAATTACATGCGTTATACTCAATATTTGAACAAACATAAAAATTTATTGTATAGCGCATGTAATATATGCGCTATGTGTATATCGCATATACTACATGCGCAATACTGAACAATTACCATCCCTAAGCATTGAATAGTTGTTTACTTAAGGCCGAGCGTTCATTCTTGAAAAAATCATTCTTGAGTAAATTTGAACCGAATTTTCTTTTGTTCTTCATCAAACTTTATACATCGCTTCATCTTCATCAATATATACCTTTTCTCTTTGAATCTTGCTACAATGTTTGATAAACGAAAAATTAGGGTTGCATTATATTGGGGCGGTGAGGCTGTGGTGCAGAATAACTCGATACACTATAGTTTCTCCACAGAGTATTGTTAAGGTGTCACTCACATTGGAGTACGACAAATTGGTAACTCTGATTTGTAATTGATTAGTATATGAATATTAATTAAGTATAGCGCATGTATTCCTTAACGGGGTAAACAGAGGCGGATCCAGGATTTCAAGAGGATGAGTGCACTGTTGTGAAGAGCTGGATCTAGAATTTACATTTGACGGGTTTAACTTTAGTCTCTTACCATGAACTCACTACACTTTTGAAATTATAAGTTCAAAATTATATTCTTTTTAAAATTTTAGTAAGTTTCATATATATATCTATACCCCGTACCGAAAAACAAGATCATTTGGAGTGGGATTTGAACTGCCAATGTCACTTGTAGAGGTGCACTCAATAACAATTGCATCATAGGAGTTTTTGAGCATGGGTGCATACACATATATATTTAAATAATTTTGAAAAATATGACATTTTTATACATGGTTTAGGGAGAGGAGTATGAGTTCACGTGAACCCATACCCATTAACCTAGATACGCCTTTGGAAAATGACATTAAAATATAGCGCAACATGCACTATATATAAATTAAACTATGTTCATTTTTTCCCCACCAATTTTGATCTCTTGAGTCAAAAATAACAACATTTAGGTTCTGGACTACGTAATTTGTCTTAATGATGTTCTCTTTGCTAATTTAAGGTGGTCAAAAAGCGCACCTGCTTATCCTTGCTCAGAACACAGTAATTAGTGAGTAACTGTATTCATTTAGACTTCATCAGGAGATGTGACAGATGTCTGAATTTTACATATAATAATGGGTAGAAATGGACTTTTTTTGCTAACTCAAACACATTTAAGCTCATTAATATTTGAATGTAATTAGATAATTTGCTGTTGAAAGGGATTCATCTGAACCTTAGCCAAAAAATTACAGTATATACACGTAGCCGAAATATATATATATATATATATATATATATATATATATATATATATATATATATATATATATATATATATATATATATATATGTTCGCTCTCTTGCACCTCTCGCACCGCATCTGTGCCTTCGCAGATGCGGATAAATCCTCCGCTTCTGCGGACTCCTGCTCCCAGCAACACCTTCGCTCCTGCGACTCCTTTGTCGCTTCTGCGACCATCGCACCTGTGCAAAACCAGCCGCAGGTGCGATCACACCAGAACCAGCAGCCTTCAGCAATGCACTATGCAACGACCCCAAATCCACTAGTCGTGATGGCACCTAACCCAACCCGCTAGGTAAGCCAACTAGTAACTATCCAATTCCAATGATCTTAACAAGTCAAATAAACAATAGTAATTTACTGAATTTTATACATTTTTCCGTAGTACAAATCATGAGCATATATATATATATATATATTGGATGTTGAATTCTATTTGGCTTCTTCAAATTTTTATTTTTTTATATTTTGAATTCCTTAATAAAAATCTTGACTCTGCCACATGAAATAGGGACATTATGATATTCTTATGCATTTAATTAACTTGAATAATTTTGCTAAAGAGGAAAAAAGAGCTCAATGCAAAGAGGAAGAGTGTGACCAATTTATGCATTGATATTCTTATGCATTTAAATAACTTGAATAATTTTGTTAAAGAGGAAAAAAGAGCTCAATGCGAAGAGGAAGAGTGTGAGAAATTTATGCATTTTTCTTTTTATGCATTTAAATAACTTGAATAATTTTGTTAAAGTGGAAAAGAGAGCTCAATGCAAAGAGGAAGGGTGTGCCAAATTTATGAAATTTTATTCTTATGCATTTAAATAACTTGAATAATTTTGTTAAAGAGGAAAAAAAGAGCTCAACGCAAAGAGGAAGAGTCTGACAAATTTAAGCAATTTCATGTAAGTTCGGTTTTATTGAGAATGGGATTTTAGAAGAGCCTTTTTTCCTGCCAAGCTAGTTATAGTATGAAAATGAAACCAAATTATTTTCACATATAAAGAGGTATCAATGAAATTGGCCATGAGAAAGAATTTTGTAATAGCACAGGAAAATAGAATCCGCAAAGCATGCTTCATGTTTTTAGGTCCATTGTCATGTCATGACTCTTGTGATTCATCATCAATATTCAACAAATTGCACCCAGCAAAGCTGCAAAAAAGAAAGGATCAGACTTCCCTCTTGTTTTTGCCTTGCACATGTCGTATCCGTGACGATAATGGTGGTGTTCGAGTCAGTTTGTGTACTTTGATTATTCATTTGCTATATATCCCCTAATAATAATTGTATTAGATAATTCTGTCTATTAATATTTTCAAATAGGTGTTGCGAATAGATGTTGCGAGTATTATGGATAATTTTTATCGTTGGATGAAAGTATAGATTAAAAAGTGTACGAAATCTTTTTCTACTATTTTCGAAGATTAGAAAGTCAACAACAATAATAATAAACCCATTGTAACCCTACGAGTGAGATCTGCGAGGAGTAGTGTGTATACGGACATTACCCTATCTTAAAAAGATAAAAAGTTATTTTCGATAAACCATCTCCTCTTTTGATTTACATAAAAAGTAGTAAAATTTTCCAAGGTTAATCCAAACTAGTGGGACCTCAAGTCGGATATCAAACGCCGAACAGGAACCAAAAAGAATCTATTTTCTAATTATTAAGACAACCAATATTTAAGAATGAAATAAAAAAACAAAATTGTAACTCTCATTTCTCAATGCCCATTCCCTTTTTAAAAATTCATGAATAGTAAAACCTTCTATTTTCTCTTCTGAACTTTTCAACTTCCCCTTTTAGGAATTTTCTACCTTTCTCCTTTCCTTCCCCTTCCACAGGTTCCCCTTGTTCTGCTTATAAATACACATTCACCACTCTGCATTTTCTCAAGCTAAAGCAAAAAAAAGAGAAAACAGTCCTCAATTTCCTCTAAAACTTAATTTCCTCTTTAATTCTCTCTCTCATTCCCCTTTTTAAAACCCCAAAGAGATTTAAAAAACCTCCAAAAAAGAAAAGAAAATGAGAACAGGAAGTGGTTTTTCTACAACTTCATCACCAACGATAAAAGCTACATTTTCACCGCCGGCGATAGTTCAAAGATCGCCATGGCATTCTCCGGTGCCGTATCTCTTCGGCGGATTAGCAGCCATGTTAGGATTAATAGCTTTTGCTCTATTAATATTAGCTTGTTCTTACTGGAAACTCTCTTCCCATTTAAGAGAACATGACGATAATCAGTCACAAGATGATACTGAGGCCGGCGCCGGTGAAAAACCGGCGACCGGAGCTGTGAAGGCGATGCCGGAGTTTGAGGAGAAGATTGTTGTTATAATGGCTGGAGATTTGAACCCAAGTTTTTTGGCTACGCCTATGTTAATGTTAAGTAAAGTTGGTACTGTTTTAGGTGATGGAAGTAATTTGAATAAATGTGAGGAAAATTTGGAAAAGGGAAGTGATGAGAAGGAGAAATTAGAACAAGTGGTGATTGAGATTAGAGAAGAGAGTAATGGAGATTCTCAACATAGCCATGGACAAAACCAGTGAGCTCAAAATATAGTGTGATCTTTTCTTCTGTTTTCTTCTTTTCTTTTTTGGTTTTATCACCCTTTTTTGTTTGAATATCCAGTTTTGAGATCACGGGAATTGTAAATTATTGGTTGAGAATGAGAAAGAGTGTAAATTTATTTTCTACTATTCTATGCTCTGTTCCATTTTATATTTTATTATGTTTTTGGTGTTTCATTCGGTATCTACTCGACTAAATTTAAAGTCGTGTCGGAAAGTCTCGAGGATAAAACATTCCTACATACACAGAACTCAAACATGTTCCATTTTATATTTCATATGACTATATTTAGAAACTCCTTAGATTTAAATATTTTATTATATTGTCGTCGTACAAATTTTATGGGGTGCTTAAGACTAAATAGTGTAAGTTTGTGCCAAAGATTTATCTTTCTTTATAGACTTTGTGTTCGTTTAAATATCACCATATAAAATAAATGAAACGGAGGAAGGATATATATGGATGATTAGATTTCAGCATAAGATTAATGCAATTGAAGTAATGAGTTGTAAGTGAGCTAAAGTTAAATAGTTACTCCAATATATTAGCCTCGTAATGTATTCTTTTAGAAAATGTATTTAGTATTGTATATTATAAATATTTACAATTTAAAAATAGATAACTTAGCTACCATTTTGGAAGAGTTTAAGTTTATGGAGTAATAGAGTTCTATTTTTCTTGTTAACTATGTTTTTCTTTCATTACCTTGCATATATAAAGGTAGTAAGGTGAACGGGTTGTTAGTTATATTCATGAAATGAAAAACCTTTAGTAAAATTGTTAGAAAACTACAATGACATCCTTTATAAGTTGGAAAGGAAATTTTTAATTTTAGAAAAATGACTTTATATGTTTAACGAAAGATATAATCGTGCTACCTCCCATCTAGTTGAAGAATAGTATAGACGGTTCTCTCTAACTTACAAAATTATAGAAACATCTATTCTTGTCCTAAATTCGATGACAACTTGATGTTATTTGAAATTTTTGGTACATTATCCATAGAGTTCAAATTTTATGCGTTGACAATGCGAAATATATTTTTATAATCGAACTTGTTACGAACTTGTTATAATAGGTTAAACTACATTAATAGTGTAAAATACTTAATATTATCAGTTTATATGATTTAAATCTTCGCCCATGTAGCATTTCCCCCATATTTTTGTTGTTAGATATTTGGAGTACATTACTCTTAAGCCTAATGTAAAAGAAAAATTATCTTTAATACCTGAACCACCTTAAAAGACTTGTTAGCTATCTTGTTTCAAATAATTAAACTAATTTAATGATAAAAACAAAAACTCATAAAACTAAATTAAAATCTTCAATTTCCTTACGAAATGAAAATACAAAGATACAAGTGCTTACAATAACAATAACAATATACACTCAATGCAATATCATATAATGGAGTCTAGAGATCATAGTATATACGCAGACTTTACCCTACATTAAAAATATTACAGAGATTGTTATCAATAAACTCTCGGTTCAACGAAAGTATAAGCACAACAATAGCAAAAAAGAAACATGGTAAAAGCCATGCGAAAGAAATAATAACAACAATAAGATAATAAAATGGTCGAAGTAAAAGATAATATATAATAATAAAAATATAAGAATAAGAAAATACAAAAATACATACTAATACTACTAGTATGAAAAAGAATACACTTGATTTTAGACCTCTCCCGCTGCTATCAAGTGTATGTTATATAAATGAAAACATTATTTACACAGAGATTTTTTAGATTGAAAAGAAAGATGTCGGATTTGATCTTATCCAATAGTGCTTATGTAATTAAATAAACTACATAAAGGTACTGCTATTTTGCGTCTGGATACTCCACTAGAAAGGAGAATAAAGTGAAAGAAGAAACAAAGGGAGTATATATTCTTACTGTTGGATTCAAGTGTGTTTGGCAAAACCACTTTTATGGGAAATGATGTTAGCAAATTGGCTCAATTTTTCTTGGTGGGAGTAGTTGAATGATAGGTGAAAGTGAAATAATTGTGGCACTGTTTTCTGCAAAGTCTCGTGTCAAGTGTAGATAAAGCCAATGCTGATATTGAAATTGCGGCAGGAGAGGCGTGAAAGTGGGCGACGCGGCGAAATGTGCCCGTGAAGTCCTTTAATTGCAACTGTTAACTGATTTATTTTTTGACTTGTGACATTAGAGTTAACCGTCGTTTTGGGTAGGAGTCCGACACTAAAAGGATGCAATTTTGGACTCAATACACAAAATTAGGTAAAAAAAAATTATTAATAACTTTTTTATATATAGCACATATTTTTAATGTGTTATATCTTAACTGTCAGTTACCTCGTTAAGGTATAGCGCATGTAATACATGCGCTATGCTTACAATTTGCTGACCAATAATAATTGGTGAGTATAACGCATGTTTTATATGCGGTATATGTACAGAGCATATATCACATGCGCTATACTTACCAACAGGGGCGGATCTAGAGCATTGGCTACGGGTTCCCGGAAACCCAATAACTTTTGCGTAAGCCCTGTATTTATATTAAAAAGTTTATTAAATATTTGTAAATATTTAACTGTGAACCCAAATATTATTACATATTAATTTAAATTTACGGTAGGAACTCATAAGCTTCAAATTCTGAATCCGCCTCTACTTACTAATTGTCATCCCCTCATATTGAATTTTTGCTTACTTAAGGGTGAACATTTGTTGTTCAAAAAATCATTCTGAACAAATTATTCTTCAGCATCCTTTGTATCACTTCATATTCATCAATATTTTTTGAATTTTGCTACAATGTCTGAAGAGCGAAAAATTAGGATTGTATTATATTGGGGTGATGAGGTTGTGGTGAAGAATAACTCGGTACACTATAGTTGTTATCCACAGAAAATTGTTAAGTTGTCACTCACATTTGAGTACGACAGATTGATATCTTTGATTTGTAAAAGAATGAGTGTGAATAAATATTCGGTTAATATTAAAGTAACTAAAAGATAGCGTTATTCGCTTAGTTCGCAAGGGGTTGCTTGTTATCACTACTACAAAAGAGACTTTTAGTGGTAATTAATTAGCGGCAATAAATGAATCGCCACTAAATAATTTTGTAAACGAAAAATATTAGAGGCAAATAAGCATCCGTCGCTATTACACACCTTTTTAGTGGCAATAAAAATAAATAACCACAATTAAAAGCAACTTTTATTATTTTTATCTTCCCCTCCAAAATTTTAGAGCTAAAATAACCTATTCCCTCCAATTCCTTCCGTCTAAGTTGTGAGAACTTCAAAAAATACTTCAGAAATATAAAATCTCTCATCCCCTGTAATGTTTTTCTCCCTATGGTCGATCCTCTATCTCACCATAACGCCACCAACCCCAGGTAATATTTTTCAGAAAATAGTTTTTTTATCACTGCTCTATCTCTTCTCTGTCTCTTCTTTGCTCCAAATAATTATCCTTGTAGAGTTTGGATGGGAAAAACGTACCAATCTGATATGTTTTGGTTTTGGTTAGAAATTGCTATGTTATGGTTGTTTATATACCATGTGAATTGAAGTTTTGTCGTCAATTTTAGTATTGGTTTGCTTTGCTTCAATCTTCATTGCCGTAGTGTCAAGTGTGGCTTTTGTCGGCATTAACCCCCTTGTGAAAATGGCTTCTTTTTACAAATAAATATTGTTTCACTTTTTTCTAAATTAAGTGCTTTGTGATTTTCCTTTCCCATGACACTCTCTACCTCTTTCTTGAAGGGACATAATTGTGATCAGAAATTTCTATATTTGGTTGAGGTGTAAAATTTTCTTCATTGTGTCAAAAATAGGTTGACGAGTTAATCGATTAAAAACAGAACTTCAAGAAAAGATTCCGAGTTGAAAATTTTGTAAGTGATAATCAGATTGGTAGTTACTCTGTGGACCAAAATTGTCTTATACTTTACATTATATGGTTCCAGAATATGATTTTGTTTTTGAATATTATTATGATGGCTATCTATTATCTTCTAATAGCCTTTCACTTGTAACCTTCACTGCAATCTAATTTTTTGTTTGTTACCTGCAAACGCAATGATTATCATTTTGTATCACTTGTACATTATGTATGTGTATGTGTATGTGCCCTTTGGTGGTTACGACGTAATCTCTTGATTTCAGCAATACGTTCTCCGTTTATGTAACTCACCTATATCAATTTACTTATCAAATAAAGTAATATATACAAATATTTAGAAATAGATAAGGCAAGGTAGTATTTATAAATAAATATCACTCACTTTTTATAATCTTCAATCACCTCTGATTCACAATTGAAAAGCTCGTGACGATGTGCTTGCAATCATGTTTTCTCATCCAACTTAAATACATCTACTTGCGGTATGGCTCTCCATCAGTAAGGAAAAGACATCCTTCTCTATCAGTCTCGTGCTTAAAAACAGGCTATAAGAGTTATAAGCTTTTGCAAATTAAAGAGAATCAGATTCTATATCACTAACTTGAAAATAACTTAAGTAACATATGTCCTGCTCAAATTACTTGAAGTATAAATCTTCTATATAGATGTGATCTTCACAAGAACAAGAAATAGAAAATCGAGTACCCTTCGCAAGTAAAAAGTCATCTGATCTCCTAGTTATAAATTTTTTATCACATGGGATAATCATTGTCCGTCTACATAAGCAATTTTCAGCAAATACTAGCCAAGAGCTATAACTGATATTTCTGTTAGTTTATACTTCCTCTTTAACTTAATCCAGGCTATGTAATGCAACTATATATGTATTCTGTTTGTTTTGTCTTCCTCATTAAGCACTTCGATGATCCATCTACCAAATACAAAATAATACATAAATTTAGTCTTAACTATCTGCTTCAGTTCTTTGGAATCATACTACAATTCTTTCTTCTTTTCCGCTTCACTGGATCATTTCCTTCCATCACCAAAAACTTTTTGCGTGATAATTATCCGAGTTAACGAAATTATTTTAATGAATGATACTTTTTAATTAAACCGTGGTGTATAAGTTAGCTTGTGCGCACCTCGACTAATTCCATGAGATACCTACTATCACCCACCAACACTTACACAAGTATAACTCAGTCCACCAAAACTTGGATGATGTGCTAACTGCTATTGACATCAACTCTACAACAACTATTATATTAGTGCTCCTTAATCTTAAGAAAGTTGAGGTCACAAGCTTAAATTTATAGTCTAAAAGTTGTTGTACAACCATGTATACCCTGACTGTAAAATCATACTACCTTCTGCAATTTCAAAGTTGAAAAATTATTCAACTTAAAAGTGAAGCTAGATGGTCTGCTTTATGAACTGCCACCTTTAAGCAGAAGTACAGGCAATAGCTGCCACCTTTTTATCAGTTGTTAGTTCCCTACGATCAAATATAGTGGGGAATATAGGTACTGTCACTAAACATGTGTAAGTCTAGAAAAGGACACATATACATACATACTGTAGAAGTGATATAAAAAGTGGACATATCATAAAATATAGCTATGCACGGACTCTCGTTACATAATGCATACGTAACTCCCCACACAAGTAATACACAACAAGATATACCTAAGGGGATGAGTTCCCTCTTACAAGGTTAGGTAAAAGATTTACCTCTTTCTCAAGCTCACTTTCGGTCCAAAACTCCGCTTTAAATCCTCAACTTGGTGCCAAACAACCCGAAACTAGCTAAAGATTATATAAATAATCAATATACACTCACAAGTTCATAATTTAACTATTAGATTAATTACCCAACTCAAATTGGAAGATTCCTAAAATTCACCCCCTGGATCACGTGACTGGATTTCGAAAATTTTCGAAGATAATTGTTACCCACAACCTCACGAACTCAAATATATAATTTTCACCAAATTCCATAATCATTTTCGCGGTTAAATCCCATTTTTTTAAATCAAAACCTAGGTTTTTCAACTAAACCCATAATTTTTCGTGTTAAAATCTATCTACAATCTATGTATTAAACTTATATTGGGTACCTTCAATATCTAGGTGAAAACCCCTCTTCAAAAAGCTCTAAAATCGCCAACCAAGTGAATGAAAATGAGCCAAAAAGCCTAAGTCCCGACATTAAATGAACCTCACTGATCCAACGATTTTCGCTTATGCGGACATTGGGGCGCACTTGCGGAAAAATCTATTGCAGGTGCGGTCCTCGCCCAGCTTGGCCAAGTCCGCTTCTGCGGTGAAGAATGCGCATATGTGCCTTCGCTTTTGCGGAGTTGGTCCGCATTTAGAGATATATGTGAACTTTCTGTTTCTGCAACACCATATTCATGCTGGCCAGTCTTTATTACACCGTATAATCTTCCGTCTGAAATATGTATGACTAGTCCATATATTTTTTTAAATTGTATTATTCGCGGTCCCCGCAATCCAAAGAGTTGTGGTATATTTGCAACCTCTGATTAATGAGCTAAAACAGTTGTGGTATGATAGAGTTGAGACATATGATATATAAACTAATTAAAATTTCAACTTGCGTGCTAACTTAATGTGGACCATTAATGATTTTTCTGTGTATAGAATGTTGTCTAGATGGATGACTGCTGGAAAGTTAGCATGTCCTTACTGCATGAAAAATGGTAAAGCGTTCACTTTAAGACACGGCCGAAAGAAGTCATGGTTTGATTGTCATCGTCTGTTCTTGCTAGTTGATTATGAGTTTCAGAAGGATGAAGAACGCATTCAAAAAGAATACAGTTGAACGTGATTTGCCACCTCCAATTTTGTCCGGTGAGGAAATTTGGAAGAGGGTTCAGAACTTCACTACTAAAGTTACCGAAGCCACACCTTCTAGATTTTCTGGATATGGTGTTACTCATAACTGGACAAAACATAGCATATATTGGGAGTTGCCATATTGGAATGATAATCTTTCCCGACACAATCTTGATGTCATGCATATTGAGAAGAACTATTTTGACAATTTGTTCAATACAGTTACAAGAATATTGCATGCGACCTAAATTACATTTGCAGTCTGCTAACAATGGTAAGGTGTTCAAGCCCAAGGCCAGCTGCACATTCACTTTGGAACAAAGAAGATTTGTGAGTGGGTTGCAAACCTAAAGATTCCCGAGGGCTATGCTTCGAACATGAGAAACGTGCCGATATGGTTGAAGGAAAGCTGACTCATATGAAAAGTCATGACTGTCATATCTTCATGGAAACCTTAATCCATATTGCATTTTGTGATTTGCTTGAAAATATCTGGAAACCCATCACAGAGATAAGTTTGTTTTTCAAAGACTTATGTTCTACCACATTAAGGGAAGAAAACCTATTTCAAATGAATCAGAACATTTCTGTAATCAGTAATAAGCTGAAAAGGATTTTTCCGTGTGGTTTCTTTGATGTCATGGAACACCTTCCAATTTACCTTGTACACGAGGCGCGACTTGGAGGGCCGGTTCAATGCAGGTGGATATATCTATTCGAGAGGTAATGATCAAACTTTGATTTATTCTTGTAATTTTCTTTAACGTTATTGTCTAATATGACAATGTGCAAGACTATCGGCAAGTGTAAACGATTTGTTAAACATAGGAATAAGATTGAAGGATCCATATGCGGAGCCTATATTGCAAAGGAAACTGTCATTTTTGTTCTTACTACTTCGACAGTCATGTGCCATGTGCTAGAAATAGGCCCAGTCGGCACAATGTCGTGATTAAGATTGATCCATTATATCCACTAATGTCCATAATCAATCAATCGGGCCAAGGTTCTAAAGATCGAACAAAAAGGGGCCTAAGTAGTATGGGGTACAAATTAGCTTCAAATCATGTGTTGCTAAATTGTCCGGAAGTTCAATCCTTTCTTAAGTAAGTGTTGACGTAAGATTAATTTACATGGACTACTATTTAATTTAGTTTATGCAACTAACAAAATTTTCAATGTGTCGCTCAGTGACTTCGTGAGCCAATTTGGCTATGATGTTGTATATTATACATTTGAGGCATGGTTTAAAGAGTGTGCAAGTGCATCTTACATACTTTTTCACATGTGATTATACATACTTGGTCACTTGTGAATATACTTGCTCACTTGTGATTTATTTAACACTACATGTAGGTCAATAATCCAAACAACAGTGTTAATCAATTTTTGAAAGATATATCTTGGGGACTTGCATCTACGGTTACAACTATGTTTAAGTATTTTGTGAATGGTTATAAATTTCACACCAAGGAATGCTCCAAGTATAAAAAAATAAAGCAATAACAGTGGAGTGTGTGTCAAAGGTGGTGAAGGCAACCAGGATGAGAAAAATGATTATTATGATGTGATCAAAGAGATTCTAGAATTTTCATATTCAGGTTGGCCAAATAAGAAGATCATACTTTTCTGATGCAAGTGGTTTGACCCATCACCTAGAAGAAGTATAAATGTACACTTGCAGTACTACATAATTGAGGTTAATAAAAAGAGGGAGCATGATCGCTATGATCCTTTTATAATTGCAAAAAAAGTTAGGCAAGTGTATTATGCTCAATATCCATTGCGGAGGGATAAGGTTGATTGGTTGGTTGTAATCAAAACTAAGCATGTTGGTAGGGTGGAAATTGAGAATGTGCTAGATGTTGCTCACCAAAAGGATACCTCAAGTGTTAACCAAATGGTGGATGGTCAATTAGAAAAAGACTTGGAGCATCCTCAATGCATATTAGAAGAAGAAGATATGGAAGAAATAACAATCATATAAAATGAGGACGAACACCTAATGAAAATGAAATAAGTGAAGAGGAAGAATTTTCGGACGAGGAAGGATACTTCAAAGACGACTAGCATGTTAGTTTTTTCAAATTCTCTCAACTTAAATAGATTTATATTCTCAATTCTAACATTTTCTTTAATTTATGCAGATGATCAGTAGGGGTCGAGGTAGGTTTAGGAAGAATAAAGGGCCTATTGATCATGATAATGGTGCTACACCCTCTCTTCCTTCCACTCCACACTTGCATCCCTCCGCTACTGATGGCCGGCAGCAATCTTCTAAGCACACATCTTTTCCACCATATCCATCTACTCATTAGACTACCTACCATTTGTCCCCCAGCAGTATTCTTACCATTCTCCACCACAGGGCTATACCCCGCTTCCTCCACATGATCCTGCATATAGTTACATTGGTCCATCGAGTCAACAGTCACATGATTATGTGGTGATACGTCCGTCATCTGCTCCATTTGCTTCATCACTAGTTGGATCACATCCATTTAGATTTCAGCCATCCGGATCGCAGCTGGGGTCTGGATCGCAACAGGGGTCTAGATTGCAGTAGGGGTGTGGATCGCAGCCATTTTCATCAGCGACCCCGACTCCCTCTCTACGGAGTTCATCTCCTAGCATTTATGGACTTCGCTTTTGAGATAGTAGCGCTGAGCCAGATGCCTCCCCTTCCGCGCATGCTTTAGATTCATCGGAGGAAGATGATCCAGAGGATGTGCGGTATGATCGTTATCATAGGATGATCATTATTTATTTATTACTTCTTTGTTTTTGCTGAATTATAATGGCTAGTCTTGTTTATTTAATATAATTTCTATGTTGCAAGTTCATACCTAATCATCGGACTACAAAGATAATCACTGAAAATCTTGGCCGGTTGTATGATGCACCCTATGCGACTTGGAGTGACTTTCCATCGGAGCTTGTGGGGCAAATTTTCAACCAATTTAAGGTTTCAATACAATTCTTATCTATTTAAATATTATATTAACAATATTTTTATATAATGTTATACACTCCAATTGCAGACTAAGTGTGCCTCGGAAGACCGGCATAACAGTGCCATTCTTGCAAATTTTGAGTTCAAATGCCGTAAAAGACTATATGATTCCTTCAATTCTGCTCGGAAGAAGAGCAAGAAGCCTTCAGGGGTTCTACCGCATATATGGGAGGATCTGTTGAGGCAATGGACCACTGAGAAGTTCGAGAAGAAGAGTGAACAGGGAAAGAAAGCTCGAGCATCTGAGAAGGGTGGCTCCTTGCACTGTGTGGGTGCAAGGAGCATGGGGACTGCGAGGAGACTATTGATAATTCCTTAAAAAAATAAATTCTATTTGTTATCAAACTATATTTATATATTTTAATTTAGTTAATATGTTTTATTATATTTGTAGGAAAAATAAATATGGGAGGAAGATGACTCATGATGAGTTTTATATGGAGACTCACATCCGGAAGAAGAAGGTACTGACAGATCCAACTAGATGGGTCGAGGACCGGTCGGAGACTACATATGTAAGTTTCATAACTACTATAACTTGAAATTAATGTTTATAATATTATATAGTTAATATCTTCTAAATAAAGGGTCGCTACAAGATTAATATGGAGGAGTACACTTAGAGCTTGCCACCGAATGAGCAAGGCGAGCGACCAACCGTTTCAGACGAAGAAGCGCAGAAGATATGGTTGGATGTTGTTGTGGTTGTTGTTATTAGCATTGTTGTGGTTATTGTTGGTTAATTGTGGTTAAATGGAAGAAATGTAATGATGCCATTATAGGGTAGTTATTGGTTATAATTGGCAGGTGGTGTAGTTTAAAAGCAGGCATATTCTGCCAGATTTTTACCCAGAAAACTGACCGACTACGGTCGGAATTTTTATATTAAAACCCAGAAATTTATTTTTTCGACCGACTTCGATCGGTATTTTCAATGTGAAATCTGCAGAAATTTGAAAATACCGATCGAAATCGATCGAAAATAATATATTTTTTAATTTATTTTTAATTATTCCGACCGACTTCCGTCGGTCTGTTAAGATTTAAAAAGAAATAAAAAATTATCAAATAATTATATTTCGACTGAACCCGGTCGCTATTTTGAAAAATAAATAAAAATTAATTTAAATAATACCGACAGAGATTCGATCGGTATATTTATTTTTCCAACAAAAGCTTTCAGTTAAAGTGGTCAACCAAAGGTTAAATTAACCGACCGACTTCGATTGCCACACCTTAGCGACCACTGTTGTTACAACGAATTGAAATCAGTCAATTTTTCTATATTTCCGACCGATTTCGGTCGGTTTTTATGGACGATTTTTGCAAGTTTTCTAGTAGTGTTTGTTTATGCGCAGCTAATGTTTATATGATTAAATATTAATGTTATGTGATTATTGGGTCAAGTGGGAGAATGTTAGATTTTTCCTATTATGTGTATGACCCAATATATTAAAGCCCATAATTAATATTTAATGAAAGACAAATTTCGTCCGTCTGATCGGTTACTTTATGGACATACCGGATTAAATGAGAACTTCTATAAATTGGTTCTCTCTCCACCCATTAGGGTTACCTATTCTCTCTTTCATCACTAAAGTCAATGGTAACGAAAGATAGGGCAAGGGGCGATAAACCAATTCCAGTTAACACTTCCGCTTCGTTATAATGACTTCCGTTTCAGGTATGTTTTCTGTATTGATTATATGTAAAATTATCATGTTCAAGATTATGGTATGAATTAAAGTTTATGCTTACAGATATTACTTAATGTATTGCAGTTAAGTTAGTTAAATTTCATTAATAATCAGTGTTAGGCTTACCTAGTCTTAAATATTAGGTGTCATCACAACGTTTTAAGATAGTAAATTGGGATCGTGACACTACTATAAACTCACATCTAACCATCATAAGTACCACTGAAATGTCCCAATACCATCATATGTTAAATGACAACACCGGATACCGAAAGCACTCCAACTAGTTACATTATTGTCTGAGGATTGCAAAATTTTATGTTAAATGATAGCTTGTTGATGTTAACTACTTTGGTCTGTATAGTTTGTTAAACGATGTATAGTTTTCATTTTACTTTCTGGTAACTTCTCATTTGATTTTTTGTAAATACTGTTGGTGACTTCTTATTAAGCTGATGTGGGGCTGCTTCAGTCCTTTTCTTTTGGTTCCTGTGAGTTTTTACAATGTAGTAAAATACAATTCGGGATCCATGAAAAATACATGAAGCTAACAGAGTTATCTAAGGCAATAAAATCATGAAAACCAACTGAAATGTGAATAGGCAGTGAATCAGTCACTTTTTTAGAGCCATTAATTAGTTTATCAATAGTTCGAAGTGTTTTTCATATTTGAGATCTCTTTCCTTTAGTACTGTTAATTAATAGTAGGCGACTGTGTGGATTTCATGACCTTTTAATCTTTTTCATGTTAGATAATTCGGAGGCAAGGAATGTTCGTGGGCCTCCAGGGAAGACAATTGATGTGCATTTCAATAGTCGCAACCAATTCATTGGGAAAGACGGTCGGAAGCTTCCTAGCTTTCTAGGGATTGTCACTAGAACTCTAGAATTAACTTTATTTGTAACGACTCAACCGGTCGTTTTGAGTATTACAACCCCGTTTTTCCATTTACTGCTTATCTTGTGTTCAATTATAAATATGTGACTTGTCGGAGAGGCTTCAGAATGAAATTGGAACACTTAGTTCCAAGATGTAAAGCTTAAGTTGAAATAGTTGGCCAGATGTCGACTTATGTGTGAACGACTCCAGAATAGAGTTTTGATAATTCCAATAGCTCGGTATAGTGATTTTGGACTTAGGAGCGTGCCCGGAATTTTTTTTGGAAGTCCGTAGTTAAATTATGCTTGAAATGGCTAAAATAGAAATTTAGGTTTGGAAGTTTGACCGGAGAGTTGATATTTTTTTTTATATCGGGGTCGAAATCCGATTCTGGAAATTGGAATAGGTCTGTTATGTCATTTATGACTCGTGTGCAAAATTTAAGGTCAATCGGACTTGATTTGATAGGTTTCGACATT
The DNA here is from genome assembly GCF_000715075.1 of Nicotiana tabacum. NCBI lineage: Eukaryota > Viridiplantae > Streptophyta > Magnoliopsida > Solanales > Solanaceae > Nicotiana > Nicotiana tabacum. The sequence goes on along the minus strand of NC_134094.1, from coordinate 22,391,972 downwards.
GAATATAGAAGTTGGAAATTGTTAGTTTTCATTTGGCTTGAATTGGAGTGCGATTTGTGCTTTTGATGTTGTTTAATGTGATTTGAGGACTCGACTAAGTTCATATCGTGTTTTAAGACTTGTTGGTACATTCGGATGGGGTCCCGAGTGGTTGGGGTGTGTTTCGTGGTAAGTTTTGAGCGAGTCTGGGAATTTCGGCACTCTGATGCTATTCTGGAACTTTGGGGGCACATTTTGGAGTGCTGAGGCAAAGCCTCAGGTGCGGACCGCAGAAATCCTCTCGCGGCCACAGAAAGAAGATTCTGCAGATTCGATAGTCCGAATTCGGAAGCTTATATCTTTTAATCTATAAGGAATTTGGAGATGATTCAAAAACAAAAATTGTAGCCCTTTGAGTCTAGTTTCCATAAAAGTAACCAATCATCATTTTGACATTTGTAGAGAAAGTTATGGTTAATTTACTAAAATCTAGTAGTATAGAGGCTGCTGAAGTGCGACCGCACAATTTGGATTGTGGCCGCATAACCCGGAATGTGCGGACTGCACAAAAATGTTGCGGTCAGCACAATGGGGGATCAAAATTTGTACTATATGAACGAGAGTTTCAACTCATTTTTCATTTTTGGACTTTGGGAGCTCGGTTTGTAGCGATTGTTCGTGGGATTTTCAAGAAATTCATCGGGGTAATTAATTCTAACTCGGATTTGGTTAATATACATGAATATATAATTGTTTTCATCATTTAATTAGTATTTTGAGATGGAAATTTCAGAAAAATTGTAGAAATTTCATAAAATAATATTTTGGGATTTGAATGTCGATTCGAAGTCGGATTTGAGTGAAACTAGTATGATTGGACTCATAATTTAATGAGTTATCGGATTTTGTGAGTTTCATCGGATTCCGAGACGTGGCCCCACATGCGATTTTCGAGTTAAATTTCAGAATTTGTTGGAAAATTAGTATTTTCATATGGAATATTTCCAATAATTTTTATTGACTGAATCAAATTAATTATGACTAGATACGAGGCTTTCGGAGACCAATTCGCGAGGCAAAGCCATAGCGGAGTAAAAAATTACACAGTTTGAGGTAAGTAACACTTCTAAACTTGGTTCTGAGGATATGAATCCCTAAATTTCGTGTTATATGGATTGTTCGGAGGTGGCGCACATGCTAGGTGATGGGCGTGTGTGCACCATAGAAATTGTGACTTAATTAATTTTGTGGAGTTGCATAATTAAATAAATATCATTATCTACATATCCTCCACGTGTTGGAGGAAATTGAGCTGAGACTCATGTTTAAGATCATGTTTAGGCTACGTGCCGATATATTTGGGACCGACAAAGGTCATATTATTGTTGAATTATTTGTTTAAATTATAATTTTTGTACTCAGTCACATCTATCATTTGCATATCATATCTCAGTCTCTATTGCCATTCATCGATACATCATATCATCATATCGGGTTGATCTTCATGTCATTGACAACCCGAGTGACTGGAGATTTTGAGTGATATTTATGGGATCGGACTGCACGCCGCAATATATTTTATTTATTTATGCCTAGATCTGGCTATTATAGTGCTTAGGCTGAAGGAGCCCCTCCGGAGTCTGCACCCCCACAGTGAGCGCGATTGATTTATATTGAGGGATGAATCTTTCCCGAAGCATTTATATTGAGGGATGGATCTTCCCTGGACATGGATCTTATCCGAATCATTTATATTTGGGGATGGATCTTCCCCTAGGCTGGATAGGACTTATACAGTACTGAGTGACTGATTGTCAGTTGATGTCGATATATATATATATTCCCTGGGCTGGATTGGCCATATACAGTACTAAATGATTGAGTATTCTGAGAGTGTGAGTACACGAGGTTTCCATTATTGTACATCACATATAACAGATACTTTGGCATATAGATATAGAGATTTCATATTCCTCATATCATGCAGATTTTATCTATTTTTCCTGTACTGAGTTTAACTGTTGAACTGGAAAGCATGCCTACATTCCTGTACTGTTATTTCTGTACTAGACTGTAAAAGTTGAGCTCGTCACTACTTTCATCCCATAGGTTAGTCTTGTTACTTATTGAGTTGGTTGTACTCATACTACACTCTGCACCTCGTGTGTAGATCTAGGTACTTACGGATACGACGGTCGCCAGATTTGAGAATTTATCTATTGGAGACTATCAAGCTAGCTGCTTGGCGTCCGCAGACCTTGACTCTCTGTCCTTTCAGTTATAGTATTGTTCTATATTTTTAGATAATGTTCTTATTAGTCAGACTTTGTTATTATTTAGATACTCATGTACTTAGTGGCACCGAATTTTGGGAGTATTTTATATTTGAAATTGTGAGGTTTTCTATTGAATTCAAATATTATATTTTCAAACTTAAGAGATTATTGTGATTTATTGAAGTTATTGGGCTTCCCTAGTATTGAGATAGGCGTCATCAAGACATGTTAGGATTTTTGGTCGTGACATCACTACATGTAGATGGTTGGAGAAGTTTTGACAACGATGAAAAGTAGAAATTGGTGGAGTTTGTGAGGGTAAGGAGTTGTTGTTGTTGTTATTGTGAATCTAATAATATGTGATTTCTGTTATACATACTTTTTTCTGGTAAATGTTTGCTTTATTTTTCCAGGAGAAGTTCTTTATCCCAACACGTGGAGAAAAGTATATCATAAAGTCACTAGGAAAGAAATAGAAAGATTACAAGTGTGATTTAAAAAGTTAGTATACATCAAAGTATAAGACCAAAGATATTCTACTGAAAAATAGACCAAGTCGTATACCTAGAGATCAGTGGATTGGTCTCGTCTCTTATTGGCTCTCTGATAAAGCTAAGGTATCAACTTCATAAGTCCTAAAAACACACTTAGCTACTTTTGATTTTTTTCTTGGTTAGTTTTTATGGATAAATAATAAAATACTATTCTTATGTTGCAATGACAGAGGATATTATTATTTATCCATAAAAACTAACCAAGAATACTATCCTCTGTCATTTAATCACAGTGTTGCTTGGGAAGGAGATGTATATTTCCTAGTCTTGAGAAATGAAAAAAGTGGGTATGTTCGAGGTTTGGGACTTGGTCCAACTCCTTTTATACTGTGGGGTAGTAAATTTTCCATAAGAAATATTGCTCCAAAGGATTCTTCTAATAAGGTAAGAAGGTTAGAACAAAAGATAACAAAGTTAACAGAGTTAAATGGAAAACAAAACGAAGAAATTAGTATGATGAAACAAGAATTATTATGGGTGAGACAAGTCATGTGCAAAATTGCTCCTAATGAGTTATCGTCGCAGAATATCAATGGATTTTCAACTGAACAGGTAACTCAACTTCAAAAGTTTAAGATATGTTTTCAGACATTTTAATCTTTTGAAATTAATGTTATATAACTTGCTAAAATTAATCAGGTCCCTGATGCAAACAATGACCATGAATGAGTACCACAAGCACAACAAGTGCATAATATTAACGAAAATACTCCATCTTCTGATGGTATGCTCTTGTATTAGAATTTGTTACTATCTTACTTCTTTCTTAAATTGTGCTCAATATTCCATAGATTTTGTTATGCACCAGTTTAATTATATATCGAGTCGCTAATGAATATTGAACATTTTATTCTTAAGTTAGGTTTCTGTAAATCCAGCTAATATCTTAGTAACTTGGTTTGCCCATAAATTAAAGACTGATCATCATGAGCCTCTTACTGCTTCTGCTTCACCTTATGTTTCACAGCAGAAGATGGTGTTGGTATTGTTGGTACATTTTTGGGTATTCTTGTGTTTAGAGATAGTACTAATTATTCGAAGAGAATTCTTTATCCCCATGTTTCTTTTGTTTTTGCATTGAAAGATTTTCATAATTCTCTCCAAGTCAGTAGTTGGTGTGTTTATGTTGAAGGTATGTATAATGTGGTCTATTTTGCGTATACTGGAAGTCCATCAGTTAAGTGTTTGAGCTGCTTTTAGTTTGGTTATGTATACCTGTTTTGCCGACAGTTTTTTGTGATAGCAGTTTTATAGCAACTAGCTTGTAGTTTGCTTCTGGGTAATTACTTTTGAGAGCTGGAATAGTACTTATTTTGTTGCAATTCATGTTGAATTCCTGTACCTTTTTTTTTCAATTGAATTGGTTGAAGTTGCAGCTACTTTGACACATTTTAGATGTAGACTAACGATTTTTTTTTTGCTTCACATTTGATTTCATCTTTTGACTTTCACTTATTTTATTATTTCAGGTTATACAATATAAAGTTTGAAAATTTAGCATGCAAAGGATTTCAAAATGATGAAGAATTGCAAATATTATTTGAGGTATATTGTTATTGTTGGTATTCAATAGAATTAGTTACAATGACAAAGTTTTTTTTAATTTAAACAATGACACTTTTTATTTTATTTCTCTCAGACATTTATATTATGAAATGAATTTTCTTCTATATGTCGTGATATCATGATTTGTTTTTGTGAATTAGTAGTATTATCTTTGGTGGCGTTTGTCTATTTTTTAAGATAGTTTCAACGTCAACAGAAAAAGGTTGTCAGAAGGACTAGATAAATAATTATAATTATCGTTAACACTTTTATATTTTACGGCAATAAATTTTATCTTTCATTTGTCGTTGAAAAGGTTACTTTTTAGCGACTATTTAATTGGATTTAACGGCAATAGAAAAGGATGCTAAAGGTGCAAATTATGCCATTTTCGGGACGAATTTCGTTGCCATTATAATTAGGAGTGCTTATCGGGCGGATAATTACGCTTAACGGTTCGACTTATCGGTTATCGAATTATAAATGTAGTAATTCGCTAGCCATCCAATAAGACAACGGGCGGATTGGTATCGGATTAACGATTATCGGGCGGTTTATCGGCTAAGTCAAATAAAAAAAAATTTAACAATCATTCGATCAATACCAAACGGTTTCAAATCAATACCATCTGAGATCTACAAATTACTTCTAGTTCTGGCCATTATCATAGATCTCTTTCTCTAGTTCTATATTGAGATGTTGTGTTGATGTCTTCTTTGGTTCTATCTTGGAATTGTGTTTGCACTGTCTCAATTTTCATGCATATTTTCTGGAAAGTATTGATTAACAATTGTATTATATAGCTGGTAAAATTCTGCTATGAAAAAAATAATTATGTCACTACTGCACAGAATACAGATGCACTTCTAACTACTTATAAGTTTCCACTTAATTTTCATTTGGTTATTACAAAGTCATCTAAGTTACTTAGTCCAAATGCCATCTAAGGCAACATAGTCTGAATCTGCTGCAAGTACATAGTCTGAATCTGTTGGAACGTAACTTTTAAGGCATCTAAGTGGAAACTAAGTAACTTAGATGACATTTTCGTTGCAGAAGGCATCTAAGTTACGTTGCACCGCTGAAAGATTTTCTAAGCTCTGGTGACTGGCGACTTCTCAGTAATACTTTATATACATAGGGGTAAAAGTATAAATACAAAAATTCTTAACGGGTTAATGGTTTACCCGATAAGAAAATTGAGTAATTCGCCTCCAAACCGTTAAGCCGTTAATTATAAAATCTCAATCCGTTCACCATCCATTACCCTGATAATCCGATACCAATAAGCCAATAAGCTATCGGTTCTATTCGGTTAACGGTTTAGGTTCGATTTTGAACGGCCCTAATTATAATGGCCACTAAACACTTGCCATTAAAGCTGTGACTTTTAAAGGCAATTCAAATAGATTTTCCGGCAATTAAATGGACGCTAAAGGTAGAAACTAAGCCGCTTTCGGAACTGATTCAGCGGCCATTACAATTGTCGCTAAATAAAAACTGTAAAAACGTATGATTTTTAGCGGCAATTCAGTCTGCCTTTACCGACACTTTTGTAAATGGCTGCTAAATGCTTTAACGACCCCATGTACAACGGCAAAAAGCTAATGGCCGGTAAATGTTTAGCGGCAATATTTATTGCCACTAAAGGCCTTTTCTTTTGCCGCTAAATCTCCTTTTTGTTGTAGTGTATGCCGAGTTTAACATCGAAGAAGATGAAACTATGCAAGATTTTTTGAGGACTCTCGATGAACATCGGGATGTTCTTGTGTTAAAAATACTAGAAATGTACGCCAAGTCTGAAGACGTCAACAATATTGTTGTTCCGTAAAATATGGATAACACTCAATCTTCTGGTGGTGTTTTTGGAGCTGTTTTATCCGAACAGGTTCCGTATGAAAAAGACTGGACAAATCTAAACTTATCTCCACGGGTGAATGGGGAGCGAGGACATAATATTTCCCCAATGCAACAACATGGAGGGTCGCCGAGTTTATATAATTCACACGCCGTGGTAAATTTCAATTTTCTTTGTTGTAGTATAATTATTTCTTTTATGTATCATATTCGTACTAAAACTTATCTTTCAAAGGGGTTACCGGTCAGATATGAATTTTACAAGTTATGAACCAACCAACAGTTGAAATATACCTAATTTTAGAGGTTTGGATCATGTTGGTCTATCCGCGAGTCATCAACAACTCGATAATGTACATTATGAGCTATCTATATATTATGAATTGTAATTTAAGAGATAAAGTTAATATATTATATTGGGATGACTCTAAGAAACTTATTGTTTTATTTTTTGTGCAGTGAAAACGAGCAACATGATGGTCTTGTGCTAACTCAGTTGCGCGATGACGATATATTGAATCAGGATATGGCAGATTCATAGAGTGAGGAAGATGATAGTGATTATGACAACAACGATGATAAGTCTGGAGATGATACACCTTTCCCTACTGAGAGCGACGATGAGTAACAACACTTTGCAGTTGAGAGTGAGAATGAGCTACCCGATTTGACGAGGGAGCATGATGCCACAAATGAGCATGCTCCGTATATGTAGACTCCACCTACCGTTATACCCACAGTGTATGAGTCTCGTGAGCCCTTTTATTCAAGGAAGATTACCTACATTGATCGCTTGTCCAATATGACGGATGTGGATGCCCTCACAGGGGATCATGATGATATTCATACAACAATGTGGGATGAATCTAGACCATCAGAGTTCTGTATGAATATGCTTTTTGGTGACAAGTGCCTTAGCAGGACAGTGCGAATTTACAGCATAAAAATTATTGTGAGATCGAGGTTGTTGAGTCATCTAAGCAAATATATAAGGTTGTTTATCGTAGATGGGAGCAAGGTGTTAATGGTTGTTGCGTGCGAGAAAGTTAAAAACTAATATGTGGATCGTGAGGAAATACATTGGTAAGCACACTTGTGATATAGACACACTCAATGGGAATCGTTTTAACTTGAATGTTGACTTGATTTTCCTTCTCTTTATTCCACACATTGAATCGTCCATAAGGTACAAGGTGAAAGAGTGTATAACATTAGTTGCGCAGGTATATGGGTATACCATTACCAAAAGAAAGGTATTTCACGGGCATAAACGTGCGTTTGAGATTGTTTATGGCAATTGGGATAAGTCATTTGCGGCTTTACCGAGGTACATGGATGATTTGCAACACTTTAACCTAGGACAGTTGTTGAATGGAAGCACGACCGGAGTCCTGACTTACCAGAATACATATTCAAATATGTGTTCTGGGTATTGAAACCATCCATTGATGGTTTTGTTCATTATCGGCTGGTAATATCCATAAACGGAACACATGTATATGGAAAGTATGATATAAATATGTTGATTGCAATTGCAATAGATGCTAATGGAAGCATATTTCCCCTTGCATTTTCTATTTGTGCCAATGAAAGTCAAAAGAGTTGGACATGATTTTTAAACCACATGAAGGAGCACGTTGTGAGACAACATTCAGGTATTTGTCTAGTATCTGATCGGCATGGTGTAATTTTAAGTTATGTGCGTATTTTGGATGTATGGAAGGAGACGTACGCCTACCACCATTACTGTGCTAGGCACTTGAAGGCCAACTTCCAGCAGGCTTATCCGAACAAGAGCTTACATGATTTAATGTGTATTGCTGCAACAAGTCATCAAGAGTGTAAATTCAGGATGCAAATGGAATTGATTAGGTGGGAAGACGAAGGAGCTTATCGTTGGTTGATGCAACATGAGCTTGATAAGTGGACTTTGCATAAGGACGGTGGCAGAAGATGAGAAATTTTGACTACAAATATGTCAGAGTCTTTCAACGGGTTGTTGAAGTTTGCCCGTGGATTGCCAATCACTGCTATGGTGCGGATGTCATTCAAGCAGCTGGCGGAGAGATTTGTTGATAGATTCCGCAATGCATCGTCATTGTTGGAAAGAGGTGTTCAATTTATGCCACAACCGATGAAATAATTCGAGCGTTATAGGAAGCGGTCATAGTGGCATACATATTTTCAATATGACATCGACCGAAATATTTTTGAAGTTCGCACAGATTTGCATCAAAACCGCGATAATAATACATATACCATCAATGAATCCACACGATTATGTTCATGTGGGAAATAGTTGATTTATCACTTGCCATGCTCACATGCGGACCGGTGGGCTCCAATGGAGTTTTGTTAAAAACAAATTTGGGGGGGGGGGGGGGGGCATTTTTAAAGCCCTTCTTCGGGAAGAGAGGCTGTGATATATTTAAAGTATGTGTAGCACATGTATTACATGCGCTATACCTGAACGTGAAAAGTGAGTGTTTCAAAATAATAAGCATAGCGCATGTATTTCATGCACTATACCTATATATAAAAATGTAATCAATAATTTTTTCCACATATTTTTGGTCTTGAATCCAAAATGGCATCATTTTGGTTTCGGACGTATTTATGTGTTAGGTCAATTTTTTATGAGTTTAAGTTATATATATTGTGTGTGAGAAATTTTTATTTCTTCGAACGGTCTCAAAAAATTTGTCCTAAAATAACTGCCATCTTAGGAATTCAGGATTAAATTTGTTAGTTGCTTTCAACTATACCCTTAATATTAAAGGAGTACTAGTTTTAATACACTCAGTTTTTAAAAAATATTTAATAAGGATAACTTAGTAAATTATATCTTGTAATTATTATTTTTCTTAATCGATGTGAAAAGAGCTAAGCGACCGTTAAAATGGGACAGAAGAAGTATATTATTATCTCATCTTTATTTGTTGTAATTTATATTATTTTTAAAGTCACAAATTTCACTTTTTAAGAATTTCACTTGTAAATACTTTTTGGTGACTTGGTAATGTAATGTTTTTACAAGGACGATATATAACTTAAAACTCAATTTTTATTATTTCATCAGTTTAACTTAAATGACATTCCTTTTATTCTAAATTTATAAATACCAACCTTCTTTTAGCAAAATCTGTCATAGAAGGCTTTTTCGGACGTTTGACTGATTAATTGACAATTGAACCTTTGAAAGGTATAGATTGCAGCCAAGATAATTACATGAGAAGTATTTCTGAGCAGTCGAATAGCTGTAAACTCAAGTTGATGAAAAAGGCAGCTCGGTGCACGAAACATCTCATATTCACGCAGAATTCCAAAATGGCGGAATGCTTTGTGCACCGGACGACCATTTTTGAGAAAAATGAAGTCTAAAATTTGCTTCAACTGACGAGCTAATTAGATTGCTATGGTAAAAGAAAAAGAATTATCGCTTTAGACTTGGTCAAGAGAGGACTCGTTAATGACTATTTCTCCATAAAATATGAGAAAGAAGAACGTTGATTAACCTTGGAATAAGGAAGGTTACTCGACGTGATCCTAAGGCAAAGTAGGGAAAGTTGATTGAGCTAGTTTAACTCACCAGTGTATTGGTACCAAAACTCTGATAAACTGGGAATCACTCAATGGTCGTAAAATACACTGAAAAATACTGTGCAGAAGAAGAAGCTCAGAAAATTTCGTAAGGAAAGATTCTGGGATTCAAACTCTATTTATAGAGTTGCTAGCAATGTTTTTGAAAAGGTTTGCAACCTTTCAGAAACAGCCATGGCTGTTGGAAAAGGGGTGTTTGAAATATTGCGGGAAAAATATATTTAAAATAATCCGAAAAAGAAAGCGGGCCTGACCGAACCGGGTCGCGGGTCATGGGTTATTCCGGATTGAATTTTTCGTTAATTATTTAATTAATTAATTAAATAATTAAAAAGAATTTTGTCCAAAAAGATTAATCAATCAATCGATCTTTGACCAAATCCAAATCCAAATCCAAATCCAAATCCGAAGCCGAAGCCGAAGCCGAGCCGAGCGAGCGACGACGATGACGGCGCGAGGCTTGCCTTTTTCTTAACTCTTTAAGAGCTAGAAGAAGAGCAATTATATATATACCCATCAAAAGCCTTTTCTTTCTCCGATATAGGACAATGTCCCTTTCCCAAGGGAAACTCAAATATTTCATTTTCCCTCCATTTCTCATTCACCTTCTTTAAGCTACACAAGCTTAAAATTCCAACAATCCCCCACATGAATGGGGAATGGCTATAAAATAAAGGAATGCACGGACGCGTGTGTGTTTTACATGCAAGAATTAATTGCATTTGGATAAGTAGGTTTCCCTTTGAACTTTCCGTAGTAAACTTATATCGGATATACTCAGTCAATCGGTAGATTTGATATCTTTGAACCGTCGAGCTTTGTTGTATACCTAGACAACATAAGTCACACAATCAATCCTTAACCATCTATGGTTCTCACGGTTGTGTTCGTTTCAGCCATGAACACCGCCTGGTTTCATGAGTGCTTAGAGAATGGGCCTTTACTTTCATTCCCCTTGAAGCGGCTTACACTTCACACTCACATAGGTAATTTCTAAACGTGTAATCCTATAGACACACTATCTGGTCATATCCTGCCAGACTTAGCAAATCATTAAAAAACCTTTAAGCTTTGTTGACTCATTAAAAAGCCTTAATGTTTTACCTCGATTTCACGAGAATGGGTTGAGTTATTTGACAATGTTGAACCGTCATTCATAACTTTGTTTGATCTCTTTGAACCTAGCTCGTGGGATCTCCAGTCTGCTAGGTAGAGTTACCGTCATGATGACTTGTCCTAGACCTTAACCTCATTCCCTTTGATGATCTTTCAACTGCCTCTCTAGATATGCCTTTTATAAGTGGATCCGACACGTTATCCCTTGACTTTATGTAGTCAATTGTGATAACACCACTAGAGAGTAGTTGTCTAACGGTATTGTGTCTCCGTCGTATATGACGAGATTTTCCGTTATACATAACGCTCCCTGCCCTGCCTATTGCCGCTTGACTATCACAATATATACTAATAGGTGCCAAAAGTTTGGGCCAAAATGGAATATCTTCCAAGAAATTCCTGAGCCATTCAGCTTCTTCATCGGCCTTATCTAAAGCTATGAATTCAGATTCCATTGTAGAACGGGCGATGCACGTTTGTTTGGATGATTTCCAAGACACTGCTCCACCCCCAATTGTGAAAATATATCCACTCGTGGATTTAACTTCAGATGATCCAGTGATCCAATTTGCATCACTATATCCCTCGATCACGGAGGGATATTTGTTATAATGCAAAGCGTAATTTTGGGTATGTTTGAGATACCCCAAAACTCGTTTTATTGCCATCCAATGTATGTGATTGGGATTACTTGTAAACCGACTCAGTTTACTAATAGCACATGCTATATCTGGTCGTGTACAATTCATGATATATATCAAACTTTCCAATACTCTTGCATAATCCAATTGTGAGTCACTTTCACCTTCATTCTTTTGAAGTGCATAACTCACGTCAATTGGAGTCTTGGCAATTTTGAAATCCAAATACTTGAACTTGTCAAGTACCTTTTCAATGTAGTGAGACTGTGATAATGCTAGACCTTGTAGAGTCTTGTGAATTCTGATTCCTAAGATCACATCAGCAACTCCTAAGTCTTTCATATCGAATTTGCTAGCCAACATGTGCTTAGTAGTATTTATATCTGCCATGTTTTTGCTCATTATCAACATGTCATCAACATATAAACAAACAATGACTTCATGACATGGAGTGTTTTTAATGTAAAACATATTTGTCGCACTCGTTGATTTTAAACCCACTTGCCAACATTGTTTGGTCAAATTTGGCATGCCATTGTTTGGGTGCTTGTTTAAGTCCATAAAGTGACTTAACAAGTTTGCACACTTTCTTTTCTTTACCAGTTACCACAAAACCCTCAGGTTGTTCCATGTAAATCTCTTCCTCTAATTCTCCATTTAAGAAAGCTGTTTTAACATCTATTTGATGGATTTCAAGATCATACATGGCCGCTATTGCTACTAACACCCTAATAGATGTTATCCTCGTTATTGGCGAGTAAGTGTCAAAGTAATCAAGGCCTTCCTTTTGTTCTATAACCTTTGACAACAAGTCTTGCCTTATATTTGTCAATAGTGCCATCAGCTTTCACTTTCCGTTTAAAGATCCATTTCGAACCTAAAGGCTTATTTCCTGGAGGAAGATCTACCAATTCCCATGTATGGTTATCCAAAATTGATTGAATCTCACTATTGACTGCCTCTTTCCAAAATGCTGAATCAGAAGATGACATAGCTGCTTTAAAAGTTTGAGGCTCATTTTCAAGCAAGAATGTCACAAAATCTGATCCAAAGGAAGTAGATGTTCTTTGACGTTTGCTACGCCTTGGATCTTCTATACTTGGAGTATTTTCCTTTGGTTCTTCCCAAGGTCGTTTAGGTCTTTCACTTGACGACTCACATTCAGTTTTATACGGATAGATGCTTTCAAAGAATTCAGCATTATCTGATTCCATTACCGTATTAATGTGAATTTCGGGATTATCAGATTTATGAACCACAAACCGACATGCTTTACTGTTTGTAGCATATCCAATGAAATGAAGTTAGACTTTGGCATAGCCCAAATTTAGACCCGATTGTTTGAAGAAGAAAAAGGAGGAGGAGGAGGAGGATGAGGTTCAGTCTCAAGTTTGCCAAAACGGATTAAACTTTAATAATTTTTAAAAGCTAGATATATTTTAAAGAGAGGTGTTACGAGCGGCTAGTTGATATCATTTCCACATATTTTTAGTGGCCATTTGTTTTATTTTTCATAACATGCACCTAGGGGAAGCACACAAATAGTCGTGTTTACTCATATTTAAAGAATTCCTGACATTTACAAAAGAATTTAAAATTTAGTTGTCTTTGAATCAACTTTAGATTGTTGGTTCTGAAGTTAAAATATGGAATTTGAAGTTTTAATTTTTCTTGAATCTCAGGCAATTTTCATGAAGTTGAGGCGATTTTCCTAAAGTTTGAACTGCGAGAACTGAAGTTCGAAAAAAATGGATGCACTTTTATTTTGTGACTTTTTGCAATACTTTGCAAACGCTTACATTATTGTAACAAAAGCTCTAAAAATTTTACTTACATTTTTATAATTTATATATACATGTTAGCATATATATTACTATCTTTTAAGTTTGCTAAGTTTGAGAAAACTTTGATCCACTTATATGGAAGGACATAAACCGAAGCTAAAACTAAGACCCTCTTTTTGTGAATAGCATGACTAGGTTAAGAAAAAGATCTCACGGTGAATCCTTTTTCCCAGCGACTTTTCTCCAAATCTGATTTCCTGTGGCGGGCGAGAAAAAATTTAAAGGGGAAAAAGGCAGGTGGGAGTATCGATGTGAGTCCGGAACCCAAATAATGTCTAATTAGGCTCAAGCGACAAATTATGGCGAAAAAAAGGGGAGCAAAAATAGGTATAACACATTAATGAAATGCACTATGTCCCTTTTTCTTAACGGCCGCCGTTACCGTCCATCTCCCTCTTTTTTTTTTTGCATATAAAGAGAAGTAAATGTACAAAAAGTGACGATGAGTGCTGGGCGGTGCAATGGTTAAAGGCTTGATGAAGGGCTGGTGGGGCCCTAGAAGTCCAAAGTTCGATTTCTTCCGCCAACAAAATTTTGTTTTTCTATTTCTTTTTCATTTTTCATTTCTTTTCATTGTTTGGTTTAAGTATTTAGATATAAATATTTTAATATTTATAATTACTTTTCAATGTAATTAAAATAATTTAATATTTATTAGAAAATTATAATTTTTGAAATCATTCAAAGCAAAAAAAATGAGAAACCTTATATTATTTCGTTAATTTAATAGTTGTTATTTTGTATTATATGCAAAACAAAATTATTATTTTTCTCTTTTTATTTTCAAATTAGAATTATGATTTTTATTTTATAGTTAAAATTTTTATAAGAGAAATTTAATTAATATATACAGTTTAATCTATTGTTTGGAATTATTTTATTTTTTAATATTTTTATTTTTATTTTTAATTATTAAAATTTTAGTTATATTACACTATATGAATTTTATTAATCAAAATTCTAATTACATTTTCTATATATTTTTCCTGAAATGTATTTTTTACTTCTCCTTTTATTCCTTGGCTATTGTAATTGTATTATCCATTAAAAAGTTTTAAATAAGAATATGGTTCTTCTTATTATTAAACATAAACTGATTATAATTATTTAATTTTTAAAATTATAATCAATTTAGGATTATTATTAGCTAAGTAATGGAATATATTTTTTATATTCTTAATAGGAAAACTAATTAAATGGTTGCTCATAGACTAAATTTTTCTTAATAAGAGTTTTCCTAAACTAAACTGGTTATAACCATTTAATATATGAACAACCATTTAATTAATTTTTCTAAACTAAATTTTCATAAACTAAATTGTATTATAACCATTTAGTTATGAACAATCCTTTAATTAATTGTCCTGATAAGAATATGAAAATCATAATCCATTACTTAGCTAATAATAATTCTTGGATTATAATTTTAAAGACTAAATGGTTATAATTAGTTTAAATTTAATAATAAGAAAATTATAAGATTTATAATTAGAATTTTGATTAATAAAATTCATATAGTGTAAATATAACTAAAATTTTAATAATTAAATTTAAAAAGTAAAATATTAAAAAATAAAAACAATTCAAGCAATAGATTAAAAGTGTATATTATTCTCTTATGAAAATTTTAACTATAAAATAGAACTCATAACTCTAATTTGAAAATAAAAAGATAAAAAAATAATTTCGTTTTGAATATAATACAAAATAACAACTATTACAAATATCAATAGATTTTTTTAATGAAATAATTAATGGCTTCTCTCTCTCTCTCTTTTTTTTTTTTTACTTTGAATGAATTCAAAAATCATAATTTTTTAATAAATATTAAATTATTTTAATTTGATTGAAAAGTAATTATAAATATAAAAGTATTTATATCTAAATACTTAATCCAAATAATAATGGAAAGAAAAAGAAAAATGAAAAAGAAATAGAAAATCAAAATTTTGTTGGTGGCCTGTATCGAACCTTGGACATTAAGGCCAAAACTAACTTTAAATCTAGCCTTTAACCATTGCACCACCCAACATTTTACTTTTTTTTATACATTAAATTCCTTTTATTTGCTTTTCCTGTGTCATGTGTATTTCAAAAAGAAAGAAAGAGGGAGTGGACGTTAACGCCGTTGGGTAAAACAATGGGCATAACACATTTAATTAATGTGTTATACCTGTTTTTGTTTCTCATTTTTTTTCACCATACTTTGATCGCTTGAGTCTAATTATACACTATTTGGGTTCCGAACTCTATCGATGTTCAGTCTAAAGTAGGCCAGATCAATTTTGAGGTCATCTTGCTCATCCTCCGATCGGACCACTTTCCAGCTCTAAGTAGTGGTATTGGTATTGGTATTGGTATTGGTGCGTCTCATTAGTCATTACGACTAATCCCCTTCCTGAAAAGAGACGTCCCTATAGCAAAATAAACCAACTTCTCATTTGAGAGAGTAAATAGAGCATGAAAAAAAGTATTGTCATTATGTGCTATTATTTTAATTCAAAAATTAATTATGCCCATTTTGGCATCGGAAAGAGTATATTAGCCAAATAGAGTATATTAGTCCACAACTTTAGCTTTAAATTAGGTTGGGCCAGAATAGACTGAAACTGAGGAAGCAAGACATAACAGGTGTTTGGACATTAAAAGTGTACTATTTGAACAAAAAAAAAATAGCATTTGAAGTTAAGTTGAAAGATGATATTTGAAATTTGAAATTATGTTTAGACATACATTTTAAATGTTGCAGTTTTGTGAGCGGGGAAACAGAAATTTCTAAAAATTTTCAAAATCATTTTTTGGTTTTTGAAAAACTCATTTTTAAATTTTTTTCAAAAACTTATAAAATTTCATGAACAAATATGTTTTTGAAAAAAAATATCTATGGACAAACGGGTCCATAAAGATAAAGAATTTAGTGTGTTGAAAAAGACTATCTTCCTCCTATCAAATAAAGAAAAGAAATAAATGGAGATGAGAAAAGAGCATAAGTTCAGAAAAGTATCTGTTTCTTAGCCGTTAGCTTTTAGCTTCTGTTTGTGTCCTTCCGTTAAATGGACTAAATCTGCTCAACTTTTACAAATATGAAGGAAGATATGTGCTCACATGTATATTTAAAGAATAAAAATGAACTTAGCCCAAACATAAAGGATAATTTTGGTTAAAAACTCATACTTTTGGATAGTCTGCTTCGGCACATATAAAGCCACATGTTCTACTTGCGGTGCCGTCATATAAAATTGCCACGTAAATCTCTATCAGTCTCTCTGTAACGAACTTTAAATACGCATAGCAGTAGCATCAGTACAAAAAAAAAAAAAACCCACAGAATTCTCAATTCAACACACAGCTCTTCGCAATTTACTCGAAAGGTGAACGGATCATGTCACGTTTAATCCAAGCTCGATTTTCTCTCTCCAGATTCTCGTAAGCCATTTTTAGCCCTAATTTTACATTTCATCTGTTTGAGTTGTTCGAATGTGAAGCTTATTTCGTGCAGGATTACACAATTAAGAAGCTGGAATTCGCGTCTGTTTTGTTTTAATTGTTTTTTTTTTAATTTTTTGTTTTGTATTGTTGATTGTTTCTGTGTTTTGTGAAAATGTGTGGATTTGTTTTGTGCTGTTATTAATTAATGTGTTTGAGCTTATGGAGAATGGTGAGATAATAATGTTTATGTTGCCTTTTGTATTTTGTTTTTGAATTAGAATAATTTGGAGGTGAGTCTTTGTTTGGGCTAACTTCTGTTTTGTGTTGTTCATCAAGGAAAGAACAATAGTACTCCCTCTATTCCAACTTATTTGATGCACTTACTTTTTTAGTTTGTCAAAAAATGTTAACTTTCTATATTTAGAAACAAGTTAAAATTTTTCATAAATGATTTATGGCCACACAAATGAATGACTTATTTTAGACCCAGGCAAACAACATCACATGGAGGGAGTAAGTATTGGTTTTAATGGTTTTCTTTGTTCAACTGTTGATAATTTCTTGCAAAATCACATCATTAGTATTTCTGCTACAGAATGAAAAATCGGCTGTAGTACATCATAAGGACTTAGAATTTTCAAATATAATGTGTCTAGTGACTGATCCAAGTTTAGTTGAGTTAAGGAGCGTTTTGCCTGAAAACAGGTTTTAAATCTCAAATTATAAGGGCAAAGACGGAAGACAGATTACTGATAAGAAAAAATCAAGCAAATTGGATAAAACATTCTATCGCCCGAGCATTTAGTAGATTCCATATAGAGTCTCTTATTGGTTCTTAAATGCACTAGTTTTGGAATTTAAAAGAAAAAGAAAATTCAATCATGCATTGTATGCGTAGCTGGAGAGATATTTTTGCTGCAAGATACCACAATACTGTTCATCTCAAAGAAAAGATACCACAATACTATTTACAATAAAAAGATGCCTCAATATTAAAGGTGTAGTCGAAATATGTCACGTGTTATTGAGCATTCAATTTATTTCCTGATAAATAAGCCTAAAACATCGCAAGCAGGTTATTCTGTTGCATATGACTAGAATGATCATGGGATTTTCAATCATGAAAGGAATAAGGTCATAGAATTCTAAGGTATCTCTATACCTCCATATTAGTCCTTGAGCTTCCTTTTAGATATTTTTGCTGGTCATGATATTATTTTTGTTTAGATACCTGTAGATTACCTATACACCTCTAGGACTGTTCATTTGGTGAACTGACTTCTTTTCTCATTTTGCTTTACTGCGTAACTCTGCTGGGAAACCGTTAATTCTTTTGTTGTAAAATTGAGGTATAGTTTCAGTCATTCGGAGACAATATGTTCTAGTTTGGCTGATTTACAACTTTTTAAACAGGAGTGTTGCATCATCCAGAAATGTTCGGCTTTTGTCAACTGAATCCTATAAAACAGATGAGCCCTTTAAAGTTGAGGAAACAACTGAGTCCAATGAAAGAGATGACTCCTCTAAAGTTGAGGAAGCAGAAACAGTAAATATGCCTCCACCCCCAACGGAGAAGGTGTTAAACAGTTTAAAGTTTTAGCAGGACTATATCACTGTCATATGTTGCTGCTTGCTCTCACTCATTTGAAGTGACTCTTTAAACTTTCACTTCAGTTACTTGTGCTCGGTGGAAATGGATTTGTCGGCTCACATGTCTGCAAGGAAGCTCTGGATCGTGGTCTTACAGTTGCTAGTCTTAGCAGGTATTTGGCTTCACTTTCACGATAAGTTTGTTATATATATCTGCTATACTAGAGCATGAGTATTTCTTTAGGATCTTTCTTGTTGTGCACTTCTAGGTCTCGCAGGAGTTTGTCCTTTTTTGGTGAGAATAAATCGAAAATGTAATTTGAGTATAAATCAAAAGTGTAGCTTGACAAACTATTAATGAGGCTGTTTATTTGAATTTTATATTGTGTTCTCCATGGGCTCTTACTATTCTCCTTGAGGTAGTCATTGAACACACATGACGTATATGCTCCCCCGTTGTCCGTACGGAGATATCTGATTTTCCTTCACAATATCGATCTCCACAGTATGATGTAACTCTTTAAACTTCTCAATTACCTCAGAATTCTCCTTTAAGAAGTAAATCCGCACGTACCTTGAGAAGTCATCGATGAATGTTACCATGTATTAGTACCCACTGAGGGAAGGCTGCTTGACTGGACCAAACACGTCTGAGTGTACTAGTTCCGGTGGCTCTATGGCTTGATACTTTGATTCTTGATAGGGTAATTGATGTGCTTTCCCATATTGACATCCACCACACAGTGTTTCCTCTAATCTCAAGTTAGAGAAGACCTTTTAATTTTGACTGTTGCATCATGATTGTCAGTTTGCTGTAACTCACATGGCCAAGGCGTACACGCCATAGATCAGTTGTTTCGTTACTCTGAGCCTTGTCCACATCAGCTGTTTCGGCTGACATGACATATATCGACTCTAATCTTCTTTCCTCCATGATTGACAAGCTTGTAATTTTCAAGCTCCCGTATACTTTTACGTCATTCTGCCCAAACACTGCATAATTGCCAGTAGATGTTAGTTGTGATACAAACAATAAGTTCTTCTTCATACTTGAAACATGGTAGGAATTCTGAAGTTGCACTTGTCTGGAGCTGTGACGAGGCACAAATACTGTCTTGCCAATATGAGTTATTGGCCATTTTCAATTAATTACAGCCACCACTACTCTACCGCCTCTATATTCGTTAATGTTGATGAGCTTCTTCTCATCACCAGTCATGTGATTGGAGGATGCCGAATCACCAATCCAATCATGTTCATAGTCGACTAATTTCTCACTTATAGTTGCAAGTGCATGTTCGTTTTCTGGTTCGTCAGAGCGAGAGATGGAGTGCTCTTCCTTTCCACTGTTTTCTTCAACTGCATAAGAGATCTCTGTGAGAAAGCACGGGAGAAAGTATTATTGATTGTTATTCTAGGTTACAATGATATAAAACACATAATCTACTCCTATTACATACGGGACTAGGACTAATTGCATATATTCACACAACTATTCTAACACTCCCCTTCAAGCTAGTGCATATAAATCATATGTACAGAGCTTGTTACATATGTAGCTAATACGAGGATCAGTGAGGGACTTGGTGAAAATATCTGCAAGTTGATCATTCGACTTCACAAACTTCGTAGCAATATCTCCCGAGAGTATCTTTTCTCTGACAAAGTGACAGTCAATCTCAATGTGTTTAGTTCTCTCATGGAACACTGGATTTGATGCAATATGAGTAGCAACTTGATTATCACACACAAGTTCCATCTGACTGATCTCACCAAGTTTCAACTCCTTGAGCAACTGTTTGATCCAAATTAGCTCACATGTCACCATAGCCATTGCTCGATATTCTACTTCTGCACTAGACCGAGCAACCATATTCTGTTTCTTGCTCTTCCAAGACACAAAATTACGTCCTACTAAGACACAATATCCAGACGTAGAACATCTATCGGAAATTGATCCTGCCCAATCAGCATCTAAGTATCCAATGATCTGCTCATGGCCTAGATTCTCAAACAATAAACCTTTGCCTGGAGCTAATTTTATATACCGAAGAATGCGGACAACTGCATCCCAATGACTATCACAGGGAGGATCCATAAACTGACTCACAACACTCACAAGAAAGAAAATGTCAGGTCTAGTTACTGTGAGGTAATTTAATTTACCAACCAGTCGCCTATATCTTGTAGGATCGCTAAGAGGCTCCCCATGTTCTGGCAGAAGTTTATAATTCAGATCGATCGGAGTGTCAACAGGTCTACAACCTGTCATTCCTGTCTCCTCAAGAATGTATAAGGCATACTTTCGTTGTGAGATCATAATACCTGAGCTAGACTGAGCGACCTCAATACCCAAAAAATACTTTAATCTGCCCAGATCCTTAGTCTGAAATTGCTGAAAGAGATGTTGCTTCAACTTAGTAATACTATCCTGATCATTGCTGGTAATAACAATATCGTCAGCATAAACAACCAGATAAATACAGAGATTTGAAGCAGAATGCCGATAAAACACAGTGATCAGCTTCACTATGGGTCATGCCAAACTCCTGTATAACTGTGCATGAACTTGCCAAACCAGGCTCGAGGAGACTGCTTTAGACCATAAAATGACCGGTACAAGCGACATACAAGGCCACTAGACTCCCCCTGAGCAACAAAACCAGGTGGTTGCTCCATATAAACTTCATCCTTAAGGTCACCGTGAAGAAAAACATTCTTAATGTCCAACTGACAGAGAGGTCAATGGCGAACAACAACCATGAATAGAAAAAGGCGAACTGATGCTATTTTAGCCACGTGCGAGAAAGTGTCACGGTAATCGAGCTTAAATCTCTGAATATATCCTTTGGTAACAAGACGGGCCTTAAGTCTATCAACCTGACTATCCGGACCAACTTTGACTGCATAAACCCAACGACACCCAATAGTAGATTTACCTGAAGGAAGAGGAACAAGCTCCCAAGTACCACTCGTATGTAAATCAGACATCTTGTCAATCATAAATCATAGCCTGTCGCCATCCTGGATGAGACATTGCTTCACCTGTAGACTTAGGGATGGAAACAGAGGACAAAGAAGATACAAAAACATAATGGGGTGATGACAGATGATGATAACTTAAACCGACATAATGGGGATTAGGATTAAGTGTGGTCCTTATACCTTTCCGAAGTGCAATCGGTTAACTAGGATGAGACAAGTCCGCAGTAGGAGCAGGGTCAAGTGCAGGACGTGAATCAGCTGGAACTGATACTAGGCGCGGACGACGATGATAAGTCAGGAGTGGTGTTCTTGTGGCTGGGGATCTAGGAGGAGCAACACTAGACTCCTTAACGGTTGGCATGGGTAAGACCTTTGTGGGCATAAGAGGAGCTATAGTAAACTCATCAAAAGTTGGTATAGGTAAGACCTCAGATATATCAAGGTGGTCAGAAGAGGTAAAGTAAGGTCTAGACTCAAAAAATGTGACATCAGCTAACATAAAGTGCCTACGAAGATCAGGTGAGTAACAACGATATCCTTTCTGAACACGAGAATAACCAAGGAAGACACACTTGAGAGCACGGGGAGCTAACTTATTTTTCCAGGGACTAAGTTATGAACGAAACATGTGCTCCCGAAAACACGAGGGGGAAAAGAGTACAAGGGTGATTGGGGAAACAATACTGAATGCGGAATCTGATTCTCGATGGGAGATGAAGGCATCCGATTAATCAAATAACAAGCTGTGAGAACTGAATCGCCCCAAAAACGCTACGAAACATAAGACTCAATGAGAAGTGTGCGAGCAGTCTCAATGAGATGCCTATTCTTTTTCTCAGCTGCCCCATTTTGTTAAGATGTGTACGCACAAGATGTTTAGATGTTTGATGAATGATTCCATGAGAGTTCATAAACTGTTGAAATGGGGAAGACAAATACTCTAGGGCATTATCACTACGAAATATGCCGATAGAAACCCCAAATTGATTTTGAATTTTTGCGTGGAAGGTCTGGAAAATAGAAAACAACTCAGATCGATTTTTCATCAAAAATATCCAAGTGCACCTGGAATAATCATCAATGAAACTGACAAAGTAGCGGAATCCCAAGGTAGAACTGACCTGACTAGACCCCAAACATCTGAATGGACTAAAGTGAAAGGTGACTCCCCTCGATTATCGGGACGCCGAGGGAAATGGAAGCGAGTATGCTTACTGAGCTGACATAACTCACACTCTAGAGTGGACAAGTGAGATAAATCAGGTATCATTTTATGAAGTTTTGACAAACTGGGATGTCCCAACCGTTTATGTAATAAATCTGGTGAATCAGTAATAGGACAAGTTGTTGAAGGAAGACAAGATGTGAGTTCATGTGATTTAGCAAGGATAAGGTAATAAAGTCCATTTGATTCACGCCCGGTATCAATGATCCACCTGGTACTGCGTTCCTGTATAAAAACAAGGTCATCAAGAAATAAAACAGCGCATTTAAGTGATTTGGCTAAGCGACTAATGACTATGAGATTCAAAGGACTACCGGGAACATAAAGAACTGAATCTAAAGGTAAGGAAGGAAGGAAGTGGACTTGCTTGACCTATTGCTATTGCCATGGTTTGAGACCCATTGGCCATTATTACTGTTGGAAGAGATTGAGAATATGAAATACTAGTAAAAAGAATGTTATCAGAAATATGATCAGATGCACCTGAATCAATGACCCAAGAGTGGGAAGAAGAAGAAGATTGAGAGACACAAGTCACGCTATTACCTCTTTGAGCTATAGAAACTATCTCAGAAGATATTTGCTTATATGCTTTATACTGAAGGAACTCGATATAATCTGATAAAGAAACCATAGGAACATTTGAAGTATATGATCCAACAGTATTTGAGCCAAAAGCATCAGATCTGGGTGACATTATAATGGACTTAAGAGAGATCAAAGCCTTATATGTCGAGCTTCAGAGTGCTGAAAATTTTGTGCTGAAGATCTTCAGTTGACACACGCAATTGCTCTGACTTACCAGATCTATGCCGGAAGCAAATTGAAGTCAACAAAATGGTGGAAATTAAATGAGGTCGGAATCAACAGGTGACCTTAGTATGTGAACAAGATGGCCGAAAAAGTGACAAGAATAGTGACGGACCAAGACCACTGCTCTCGCCGGAAAACACTTTTCCGGTAACTGAAAATCCACAAAATCTCGAAGGGTGGAGTCGGAAAAAGCAGGCGAAGAAAAAATCAGACTTGAAAGATGCCGGAAAACGACCTCACGTGCCGGCGCGTGAAGTAACACTCTCGCCGGAACTCTAACTGTCAGAGGTGCATGACGGCGTGTGTGAAGTTTTCTGCTGGAGATCTTCACTGGGGTTTGGTCGCCGATGATAGGAGAACGGCGGTGTAAAACGTAAACAACTTCTTGAGTCACCGGAAAATTGCACGGTGACGACTGATTTCCTCCCGGATGTTGTTGGAATGACGCGCAACGATAATTATCTCACAAATGCTCTAATACAATGTGAGAAAGCACGAGAGAGTATTATTGATTGTTATTCTAGGTTACTATGAGCCCTATTTATAATTTATATGTATACAAAACACATAACCTACTCCTATTACATACAAGACTAGGACTAATTACATATATTCACACAACTATTCTAACAGTCTCGAAATCCTAATCTTCTTCTTCATCCGGCTTATTTTGGGTAGACGTGGCTATGTTACCTTAATACACTAGTTATGTTGTTGTTATTGTTGTTCTACCAGCAGCCTCTGGTGTAGTTTCCTTTCTTCCCGCAATTGTAGCATTTATCCCTTCGTCGATTGTTGAAACCATGGTTTGCCTGCTTGTTGGATTGATGTCTTCTTTGATCTTGCTTCTTCTGATCTCCCTCTGGTTATGAGCTTCTCTCCTCATCCTTTTTCTCGGTAGCCTTGCTCGTTACCGTTTCTGCCGTCTTGAGTTTTGTAGTTTCTCCTTTTGCCGAAGAGAGCCTTCTCTTCATCTTTTATAGAAAGGCCTGTTAGTGGATTCTCCAAGTCTTATTCATTTGCCAACAGATTTTCCGACTTGGATAAAGTTGGTTCTGTGGCCCACCCAAGTGTGGTTGTAACTATGCCTTTATACTTTGACCTCAGACCACGGACATGATTCTCCTCATCCTTGTCTCTATGATAGCATTATCGGGATCTAATATTGATATTTCATTACATAAAGATTTAACCTTTGAGAAGTATTGACTGATCGTCATGTTTCACTGTGAAATCAACAAAAGCTCAATTTTAATCCTTTAATCGTGCATCATTCTTCTTTGTAAAAATCGTCGCCAGTGTGTTCCAGCTTCTTTGGGTGTCATGGCATTCTTAATCCGCTGCAAGAACTCGTCGTCCTACCAAAGGATGCTTTTTTTACAGTCTTTCATATGCTTTTTCTCTAGATCAATGAATATTTTGTCTAGATCCTTCTTCCTCTATTTATAAATTTTCTTCATTTTTAGCAAGAATATAGCATCAGATCTAGCAAGCATAAATCCAAATTGGTTTCTCTGTAAATCTAAGCACTGTCATTATTTACCATGAATTCTGTGTATAGCTCATAATTTTGATGCGATGAAGTTTTATAGGTTCCTTTTTTTCTTGCCGTCTTTGTTTCCCTATGTCATTGCAAAACCATGCGTCACACGAAGTTTCTGTTTAAGTTCATGCATATACCTGCTATATCTAATATAAATGTGCTTAAAATAGTTTTTGGACATGGTCAAAGATTGTGGGGCAGTCTAAGAGTGTCCGATTGTGTCATCTATCATATATCGTATGCTTCTGAGGCCCCTCTAGGATATGATCCTTCTGTAGTTGGCATTTTTGTTAGATTGCCAGTCTTGTTGGCTGTTGCTCAAATAAATGTTTTTGACCTTTTTGTAGAACAGGAAGGCCGTCCATACAAGAGTCTTGGGCTAACAATGTTGTTTGGCATCAAGGTTGGCTATTCTCATTGTGCAAATTACTTTTAGCTCTTCTTTTGTATGGTGCTGGTGGGCCTTCTAAGCATTTTCTCCTGCTGACAGGAAACCTACTTTCAACTGATTCATGGAAGGATGCACTCAAGGGAGTAACATCTGTTGTATGTACTGCCTCTATCCCTGATTTTTACAATAATACTATCTGGAATCATTACTGGAGTTAAAGCACACTGAAGCAGAAATGTTGTTACCTATCTTTTATTGGTTCTATCTCTTTCTTTTTGGGTGATAGAGGAAGTAATTTGAAAGTTTCGGTGGTTTCTGGCAAGATTTTCCTCCATATTTAGTATAACCCCCCTAAGAAAGTTGTTGGCTGCCATGGCCCATATTTAAGGCTTTTTCCTTCCCTTTAAAAAAAAATGGCAGCAACTTCCAATTTTTCACATGCTGCGTTGTTAATTGTTTATGGAGAAGATGCTAATCTGTGGTAATTTCTGAAGAACATTTTTTGGTGAAATATGCTAATATGTTTGTTTTTAAACTGGAAAATTTATAGAGGTTATGCTAAAAACCATAAGACTCCGGCCAAATCTACTGAGAACAAATGGGATCCTTCTAAACCAAAGTAGGTCGTTTAATTTAGGTCAGAATTAGCTTCCTCTGTGTTAACATGTGATATGAGCAAGGATAGTGGCTCCAGTTCTCTAATTTTCAACTTCTTGTAACTTCCATATTATCCATCATCATTTGACTTCAAAGGCATCCTCATTATGTTTAATCACTCTCCACTTATATCCTTAGATGCTTCGCATTTTGTTGACTTGAAGCTGACCCTCCCGAGCTCATATCAGCATGCATCTTGATCTGTGGTACAGCTAATGTGATAGAGAGGATCTTATACCTTATTCAAAAAACATTCTTGGATTCTGTGTTTTCTGCAAAGTGAATTCGGTTTTGATCTGCATAATTGCATTAGTGTCTTTTCTCCTCCTCTTATAAACTAGCTTGGTTTATACAGAACTTCTTAGTGAAGATTAAAAGAGGGGTTTCAGCATAGGTACTCATTAAGCTGATATATTTCGGTTGGCTGTTGCTGGTGTTCTCTTCTAACTGAAACTTCTCCTTAGATATGTGCATGTTAATCGTTGGAACAGTCAATTTTACCACGTTATGAAGGAACTATCTGGTTTATCATCATTTAATAGGGTGTAAGGAAGTTAGATACAGTATGCAAGTAGTCAATCAGTCAGTTTGGTAGTACCAGAGAGAGAGAGAGTTTGTCTCTTATGCTGGTTATTTGGCAGTCTGATATAAATAATTGGATGCATATGAATGGTGTGAGTCTAGTCCTCAGCTCCACTAACTTATTACCCTCAAAACTGGAATTTTCGCTATGTGAGCAAAGGAAAGTAAGTTGGATCTCTAGTGGTTTGACAATGAATGGGCATTAATTCATAGAGCTTCACTATATTCAGAAACAGTTAAATTTACCTGTACTGGTGGATAGTTTCTTTTCATCCGCAGATTCAATTTAATAGACTTATTGATAAACTATGTTTACCCTTTTCTTGTCTTCTGAGATATTTGTCTACACTTTTTTAGTTAAAGTTACTGTTTCCGATTCAGTCTGCTTCTCATGAAGTTTTGTTGCTATCCTAACTAGTTTGATTCTCATGAACTTCACTTTCTGAACAGCCACTATGTTCACAGCTGATTCTTTTAGTATTTGCTAGTCTAAGGATACGCACGTTGCGTGTGTATTTTTATCTCAATGAGTACAATTATTTTTAAAATTATATTAAATTTCTGATTGAATCATGAAATATATGTCAAAGAAAAAATTTTAAGTTCCTAAATTGATGATTCTTGATTCTATTTTGCTAACTCAATAAAAGAAGAAACTTTGTCCCACGGGAGTTCTCAGTCATCTCAGCCAATATATTTAACATAAAATTTATTTAAGATTTATAATTTTATTGCTTTAATTTTACAAGTTATGCATCCTTTTTAGTTTTAACAAGATCATATAACTCTGAAGATTTAGAATTATTATATTTTTATTTTCAAAAAGCTATATATTCTTATGTTAATTCTAAAAAGACATAAACATGACGTATCTAACTGACATAAGATGTTAATACTATGTAGAAGGAGTAAAAATATGAAATTCATGTAAAAATCAGATTTAGAGTTTATTTTTTCAATCAATTCTCACGGATTTATTGTGTTAGTTTTCTTGTGTTTGTATAATCAGTTTTTATATTTTAATTGGGACGTTTTTAAAGTTAGTGTAATTTAATTCAAAAAGAATATTATAATTGTTATTAAAAATATTTTCATGAGTAAATTGTTACCAAAATAATTTTCTTGTATATTTTTCTAATTTTTTGTAATCAATTTTTTTGTTTTGTCATGTTTATAAGCGTGCTCATAATTAAACGGCCAAATTAAAAAACCCAAAAACGGCATTCCTAATTTCTTCATAGCAATGTATGTGCACGTAGTATAGAACATACTACTTCATTTAAAATTGGTTTCAGCCTCATTCAACTCTCTAAAAAATATTTAAGAAAAGTTGGGTAAGACTACCAATATTTAATTAGAATTAAAAGCTAAACTAATAATAACATGGACCATCGTGTGAACAATCATGGTTATATTTTTTTTATCTATATAAAGTAACTTTTTAATTGATTTTAGTGTCCTAAATATTCGGATTATATACATAGTTTAAATAGGGAAAAATTTAATAAGTCAAATTTTAGTTGGTTTTAAAATCCTAAATATTAGGAAAATAACTTAAATTACAATTCTATCCAATGTGAAATCTATTTTTAGAGGGTAAAAAAGGCGAACGACATTTCGCTAAGGGCCTTCGTGCTTTTAATATAGTATAGATATGAGGAGTTAAGAGCACTGGTTTTTTTCTCTCTTATGCGATGGCAAAATATTTTTGCAGATTTCATGCGTTGGCGGGTTTGGCTCTAACTCGTACATGTATAAAATCAACGGGACAGCTAACATAAATGCCATCAGAGCTGCTTCAGAAGAAGGTATTAGCTAGCTATAGAAGTCTACTTAAGCTGTTAAGCACCTTTCTGTGTTGGTATGACATTTAGCTTTATTATTATTTTTTTTAAACCATGAAAATTGTGATCTTTCAATGCAATAAAAGGAGTTTAGCTATGAAGTGGAGATAACTTTACCTGAATGTTAGAATATGTAATGTTGTGAAGTCTTTTATTAATTGCTACAGATGGAATCCTTCCTCTTTCGACCAACTAAAGCACCATGTACAGTGTTTAAGATAATTTTTTATTTCTCTATGGCCTTAAATTTAAAGTCTTAGAGATGGAGATGCCTGTTGGGAATTCACAATTGTCATAAAACCACCTTTTATTGTTTCTACAGTTGATTGCTTTGTTTCGACCTGGATTTTTTAATATATATTGGTGCCTCTGGGAGGTAAAAGTTGGTTAATTGCCTGTAAGGACCTGAATCTGATTTTGGTAGCATGTGTAAATGATGTTAAACAGTTGGAAAGGGTATTTGTTATCTTTTAGGAGCATATTACTCTAAGCAAGCTTGTCTCCCAAAGGGAGTTGTGAGTTTGATTGATATTCTATGTACAACATTCTTTTTAATAGGTAGAGCTGAGGTATTGTGGGTGGGTTTGGTTGTGTGTGGGGGGGGGGGGGGGAGGGGAGTGGTATCTTGTTGACTGGACGTTGTGAGCCTATCTAAGTAGGAGGAAAGTTTGATCTATGTAATCTAGCGTCCTAAACATTTCCTTATTAGGAAATAGTTTTCGGGATATTCAAATGAGAACCTAATCCTCTTTGGCGTGGTAATTAATAACTACTACCTCCGTTTCAGCACCACCCAATTACATTGGTGATCAATTTAGTTTTATAGGCATATTTGATCGGAAACAAAGGGGGTTAGATGAAAAATTGGTGCAGCCATCAAATCAATGATTAACAATTTGTAAAAGTATTGCATGTCCAAGAGCATGATCATTAATTTCATGAGTTTATCTTCTGGTTAGTGTCCATAAGAGTAGATAACAGTGACCGAACTTACCTTCTGGTGGTCCCTTTAATATGGACATTCCTTTCTATCTTTCAGCTTTTGAGCCGTAAATATGCCTCTCTCCTTTCTGCCAAAGGGAACTCAATTTCTCACTGGTTCCATTTCTTTCGAAGTTTGACTGTAGAGAAGTGGATAGTCCCATAATTATTTTGGCTCCCATGTACCATGATTGTATTCCAATGCTCAAGACATGATGTTGGAATTGATACTCTCCATAGTCTTCAATGAATCTTCTCCTTTTGGCCCGTTTCTTTGCATTCTCACATAGGAAATGCGCTTTTGCCTTTTTTGTTGAAAGGTTAAGCTTCAGTCAATATTGAGACACACATTATTTGATTGCGGTGGACTAAATTTGAGTGGCTGTGATTGCTAGAAATCGTAAGAATTTGCCTCTTTTGTTGATAGTTTTAAGTTTTCAGTCAATCTTGACACATTTATTTGATTATGGTAGACTAAGTATCAATGGTTTGTGACCATTAGAAAGCCTAGCAATCTGTTGAGTCCTAATTGATGCATCTTGCACAGGGAAAAGTTGCAAGAGTGACTGCAATCTGTTTCTACTCCCTGTACTACCCTTTTTGCAATAGACATACTGCAAAAATATATAGCTTCTTCATCCCAATTTATATGACACTCTTCCCATCCCCGGGAGGTATGAGAACGTTCGATACTATTCCACTAATAATATTATTTTATACAACTTTGATAGCCGTTAAGAATTCAAATCATTTCACTATTTTTAAAGTCAAACTAGTTTTTTTAATGATTACCTTTTTTTTTTTTTACATATATCTAATTTTATATATAGGTCTAATTAACATCATAAGCTTTGGGTTCAGTCGAACACCATCATAATAGAAATGGGACAGGAGGAGTACGACTTAGTTTGGAACTCTTATATTGCTCGCTCCGTCTTCAAATATGAGTGGTCGTTAGACATTGTCCTAACAAGAAGGACAAGAGTTTATGAAAACATAATTGTTGGTTGTCTGTTTGGTCAGAGTATATTCCTAGTATATTTAAGGTAGATTTAGTTCTTGCTTTGCGTGGGACCGGGTGTGCTACATACATGATAAGTAGTTGATGATTTCTCGAGCGAGATTAGAAACTTTACTTCATGGATATATACTGTTTGAGCTTAAGTCATCCGCTTCCTTGTACTCTTCCTCCTATCCATAACCTTCTTTTCCCCATACCCTTATTTTAGGCCCGTGTTCTCTTTTAGAGGGTTATAATAAAATAAATACCTATGCCTATGAACAGTAAGATTTTTTCATCTCCAGTGTGCCAACAACAATAACACTAACTACGCCTCAGTCCCAAACAAGTTTTGGTCGGCTAGCTAATATCTTACAAAATAAAAATAGTAATAAAAATAAAAAGTACTAGAAGTTCCTTTTTCTGCTGATGTTTAAATCTCTAAAAGGTTAAACAACTCTTAGAAAAGCATAGTACGTAAAGTAGAAGTGCTAACATGGTTAAAACATATTCTCAATATATCTAACACTCTTTAACCTATATGCGCATTTTATCGGTTTGCACCGGAAATCAGATCTTCAGTCTGCATGATGAATGTCTTGTTTAGGCATCAATTTTGGATAAATAACTAAAAGCTGTTATTGCTAAAAGAGGACCACGCTGTTGTATTGATAGACCGAATGTGTTGTCCATGCTGGAGTGCTCCATGTAATGTTGTTATAATATGCTTTATCTCTATGTGCAGGAGTTAAAAGATTTGTTTACATCTCCGCTGCAGACTTTGGTGTTGCAAATTACGTGTTACAAGGTTATTATGAGGGGAAGGTATTAGCTCAATACTTTTGATTGATGTAGACAAATGACTAATTAAGAATATGCAAAAGATGTCAACTTCTACTTAGAGAGTAGTAAAAGACATTGTGTGGTATGTTGTTCTTGTTGATTCAAGCTTTTTATGTTTACGGCGGCCAAAGAAATTTCTGCTTGGCATGAGCCAAGAGTTACTGAGAGTCCTGAATATCAACTCAATTAACTTGTTTTCTTTTGAAAAGCTTCTAGGTTTTAGTGTAATCTGGCATTCTTCAATTGTTAGACCTCTTTTCAAATTAGATGACATGGTTGTAGGAGAGATTAAGATAAATTTCCTTTCTATAACATAGTATATTTTATTATTTTCTAGTCAAAAGCTTTTTAACCATGTCAGAACTAATATTTCTTGGTGGCTGTGAGCCCGCGATATTCAGTTGCAATGGGAGGGTTGAGTACATAATGGAGTTTCATCTAGGAAGTGTTATGTGGACGCGTGTTAAGTTGCACGGGTGTGGATCTAGAGGTCGGATCCTTCGAGATGTAATCGGGGATACGGATCCTAGTACGGATATGGGGATCCGGCTAAAAGTAATTCAAAAAAATAAAAATATAAAAATATCGGTAAATTATGAGAAATTTTATGAAATACTTACGTACTGTGGATTTCTTTTTTATTTTCAAGTTGTAGATAAGTTAAAGATTGATTTCCTAGATAAAGTATGCTATTTTCTTCAAATTTACCTTAGTTTTGGTTCTGATTTCGGGAATCAAATTGTATCTCGTCTCGAAATTTTCCGTCCATCGTGTCAAAGTACCCCAAATTGTTTGAACATATTCGGTACGGATCCTATACCCACACACATACTAGTGTTGTGTCGACACGGGTGCGGCACCTAAACTGCCGTGGTGGAGCAACTTAGGACGCGGGTATGAGTGTCTCATATGCAAGTAATGATAGGTATATTCGATTTTATCAAGTTTTATGTATGATAAAAGTGAGCACATAAAGTGTTCATTATCCTTGCCTTAGCCTTCAACCAGGTTTCTAAGAATTTTCCTGATAAATAGCGTCTCTGAGGTTTACTTAGAAATCAAGTGACATCTAATAGTCGTTGGATGACAGAAACAAGTGTTTTGATTTCTAACAATATATCCTCTAAGGAAGTGGTTGGGCTTAGATGGGTTCAAGCGTTTCTGTGTTCAGGTGTTGATATGATGTACTTTTGATGATGGAGTTATCGTTACATTTAGAGAGCTAGTCATTTACTACCAATTATGTAGCAGAACCAGGGACCACTGTCGTGAAAAGAAGAGAAAAAGGTTTCTGGCATGGAAGTATGGAACTATGCCTACTCATTGAATATCCTTTCATGGCTGCATATAGAATTTGTATTGCTTGATTGATGCTAGCATTGAAATGTTTGATCTAATAAGCTCAGGATAGAAGATGCATCTTTTGTACGAAAGCGTTCAGTCATCAAATGTCTTGCTAGATCCGAAGTCTGAACAGTATATAAGATTACGTAGTTGGGATGGAAGTTGTATGGTCAAGATCCTACAGTTGCAGTAAGCAGTAATCACTACACCCTAAACTATGTTGTTTGTTGCTGTCTATTGCTTAAAAGAATGATGAACGTTTATCTCGATTATCACTGAACTGATTGCATGGGTTACGTCAATTGTGGCTGCGTGCTTGAGGTTTGCTCGATTCTTTTAATAAAGGATTTCTATACTTTGCAACAATACAAGAACTCGAGGACAAATTCCTTCCAGACATGAAGGGCATAGCAACTTCTGCCTAGCCCATGCTGTGAGAAGTTAGAAGAATATTTTGCTTAACCGATCAATCATTGTATTTTAAGTTGTAACGAATAGAAGAGAAATAACTTCTTTTGACTTGATTAATGAGCAATGTAAAGGAGGGACTCTTCATATGTCTCTATGCAAATAAGGTAGGTGAATATTTTATAATTAGATACAGAATATTCTGAAGTATTCTATAAAATATTACAGTATATATAATATTTGTGTTCAATGAACACGTATTATTCTTTCTTGATAAGCCAACGAAGATGTGTTATTCTGGACACATTTTCTTAATATTCAACGTACACCCTCAAATGAAGTGGAAAAATCATTTTGAATTAGATTACATTGAAAAATGTCGCTGGGGTAAGAAATGTTGTCAAAATAATGGTCGGAAAGATGCATGTCACTACTCACTACTAGAATAGCATCGGAAGGAGAGAGTTGTTCTGCTGATCATTAGGAGGAATGAGCGGTGCCGTTTGCTGAAAGAAAAGAGTTACAGCGCTAATCGCCCGATAGAGAAGGGCGTCTGTTGTTGGGAGGGAAGTGGAGAGACGTGGCGGCTGGATAGAGGACGGGCATTGTCTCTGAAGAGAAAAGAAGAGTGGTGACGATTGCTAGAGAGAGGAAAGATGAGGAACGTTGTTCATTGGCAATAGGAGAGGCATCGGTCATCAAAGATAGAAGTGTGCCGGTCACTAAAAATAAGCGGTGCTGACCACAAAAGGCGACAAAAGCAAGAACATCTGCAGAAGTTACTTGAGAATCTACCTAGATCTACCGCAATTATAAGCAGAAGTTACTTGAGAATCTACCTAGATCGTGGAGATTCTGCTACCATGTGCAAATAAAAGAGAACCTTTTATTGACTTGATTATTGGCATCATAATTGCGGTTCCTTTGGTAGGAATATTAGGCTACATATAATGTGATAAGTAATTATTTCTCATACTAGTAAAGTGACCAAATGTTCTATAATAAATACAGATACATCTTAAGGTATCTTATATAATATTTGTACTCCCTCCATTCCATTTTAGTTGGTCCCAAGAAGAATGTCATATTTCTTTATTTACCCTAGGGGTTAGCTCAGTTGGTAAAGGTTGAGGGACTTGTGTCCTAGGTCAAAGGTTCGAGGCCCATGCTAAGCGAACTAACAGAGTATTGGAGAAGGGTAGAGGGGCAATCCATCATCCCCGAGTTTCGATGGTTGTGTTGGCCCAAAGGGTCGCGGATTTCTCGGTCATAAAAGAAAATGTCATACTTCCTTATTTAGAAACAATTTAACTTTAAACCTCCTTATTTATCCTTAATGAGATGATATATAGCCACATAAATGCCTAGGGCTTGTGTTAGACCACAAGCATACAGTGGTGGAGCTTACTGTTTAAGTAGGTCAATGAGGTGATAAAATTTGTAGAACTTCTGAAAGTGACCTTTTTGTTCTTCTGTCTCATGTCTGTATTATGTTATGCAGCGAGCTGCTGAAACTGAGCTTCTAACAAGATATCCCTATGGAGGTAAGCTATTTTGGTTTTCATTGGGTACCTAACCACTTTCTGGTGCACACATGTCAATTTAAATGTGCGACTTACATCAAAGTAATAGGCATGCAAAATGGCTCTTTGTTTCATGTTAGGGCGATGCAATTATTTTTTGCAAAAGTTTGATAATTTATCTGCAGGTAATTGTCAATAGATCATAAAAATTGGCAATTTAATGTACCTGTCCCGATCTTCACTTGCTTTGGCCAACCCATTCTGACAGGGAATGAACTGCAGGGGCAATGTAACACACTATTAGAGCTTGTTTAGGGGTTTCCCTTTCCATTCATTTAGTTCATTTCATGGTATGTCTTCATGAGCACATTCACCACCCCATTAGTGGTGGCTTGTGCAACATGCATCGGTCCTATTGAGGAAGGTTCAGAGGAGTGATGTGAGGAGTGTTTAGATGGATGTAAGACAATCTGCTGAATTGGTGACCCGTTAACAAGTGGCGCAAAATTGCTTGTTTAAATTTGAGGATTATCCACAATTAGTGCTTAGTGTGACCTGACTCTGCAAACACGGGAGAAAACGCACATGGGTAATAGACTATAGAGGAGCACTCCTTGTTATAGATAGAAACATTATGGAATGTTGGACTTGATGCGTTTCACCTTTATTGTATTGCACAAGGTTGTAAATTTTCTCTGCTTGTTATTGTATCTCTGTTTTGATGATTTAAGATTCAAGTGTGAAGATTTATTCACACCCATCTGTCGTTATCTTGTTTTTTTTTTCAGGAATAATTCTGAGGCCTGGATTTATCTACGGAACCCGTCGTGTCGGGAGCATGAAATTGCCCCTTGGTGTAGTTGGTTCTCCTCTAGAGATGGTGTGTACCCTTTGCTTATTCTTTACTTCTTTTCATGTACATCTACTGCACATACAGCTTCTTCCTCCTGGAAGATGAACAAAAGTTGGACTATCCACCTTCCGTTACATTTTTTCTTTTATAATGTACATCGAAGAGATATTACTTTTTTGTTTCGTCTAGCAGTCGTTCCTTAATGAAACTCCTTAGGTTATTAAATTGAACATGTGCTGTATTATCCGAAGATCCAAAGCCCCTCAAACCCTGTTCTCCCATCTGTACAAAGTTAATAATTGAAGTAATAAAACAATAATTAGCTTGGAAAGGGAACAAGAGTCTTTTTCCTTGCCTCGTGTCAGATCCATACAATGAATGGTCGTGCTATATGACTCTTTCATCCATGCATTTTTTGCAATTTCTGTGCATTGTGATAGTTTCTCTTAGTATGTTCATATATTCTTGGTTAAAGTTTCTCTTGGTTACATTTTCAGATTCTGCAACGTGCAAAACCATTGAGTCAAATACCCCTTGTTGGGCCACTGTTTACTCCTCCTGTGAACGTCACTGCAGTAGCTAAAGTTGCTGTAAGAGCGGCAACAGACCCTGTATTCCCTCCTGGTGTGATTGATGTTTATGGAATCTTACGCTACAGCCAGCAGAGATCCGTATAAGGTGAAATGATTTCACCTGAAAATAACGATACCTACGGGGAAATTCCTTTTTAATCCTCATAGACCCAATAAACTCCACTTCTCAAACTTATCATGATGGTAAAGTGTACTTTTTGCCAGATAGATATGGTGCCATTCAATAAATGATGCTTTTGGAGTTGACATTATCATCCGCTTGTAGTTAAATAGCATGCATATGGCAGATACGAGATGCTTATCCTCTTCCCCCCTTGAGTGTGGCTGTTGTTCAGTTGTTTCCCCAAAAGAGTCAGAAAATGGATGCAATAAAGTATAAGGATCAGTTTCTTCTTCTTTTTTTTTTTCCCCTTCTTGTTTTAGTTTCAGGCAGAGCAGCTTATTTTGGCATTTAGTACGATGAAAGAAAAAGCAGAGCAGCTTGGTTCAGTTCATCAATTTGTTCTGGTGGAGAAGGCTAGTTGAATATGAATAAATGACAATTCACTATCTGATGATTAAGCAGATACACAGATAGAAGGGCAGCAAATTGCAGTTCTGCTTTTATCGAAATGTTGTAGTTTTCCAGTAACTTGGTTTGTATTGGTTGATGAATATATCTTATTTGTCCTATTTTTCTTCCGAGTTCATTTTCATCAATGGCGTGCATTTTGTTTATGTTGATTTGCAGGTGATTAGAGACTCCCAGAGCAATTCATGAGTTTATTATCGTTTCCCTTCTTTTGAACTTTGAAGTGAGCGTGCTTGATTATTGTTTAAGTGTCTCAGTTTTTCCACGTCTTCTGCTGGAGTTCTGAAGCTGCTTCAGGAAACAGTGAAATAAAAGATAAAAATTATTTAATGTGTGACCATCTGTCGAAAGGTTAGAGAAAGTATAATTTTATTTACTTAATTGTATTCTCAATGAAAAGACAGAATATATGTCTGAATTCTGCTAGTTGCACCTTCTTTTACCGCTCGATATGATCATGTCAAGGTTCTGTTATTTCTATACCCGTCTTTAAACTTGTCGTACTCTCATATTGAATACGTAGAGAAATTTAAAGTCAGTCCTTCAAATATAATGGCAAAATTATATTCAAATATAATGGCAAGTCGTCCTTCAAAATGTTCAATGAAACTCTAGATGGAAATTTAACTATTCATAGTCATGCCAGCAAGCATGTTAATAATTGAAAGTATTGATATACAAACTAGAAAGAATTGAAAGAAAAATCCTTGCGATCCGTTGCTTGCGCTTGTTACAGCCAACTTTTCTCTCTAAAATATTGTCCAACTCCTTAAAAACTAAGTTTAAGAGGTATTTGTATGCTAAAATAAAGTTAGGGCAGAAATGACCAAGCCTCAAGCTGACTGTGAGTCAAAACACCCCGGAAAAAGAATTATTAAGGTACATGTATCTAAATTTTTCACTTTATAAAGTTAAGCTCTTTAACTTTACATGCGTATAATAATTTTTTTGAGCTAAGATTTACATTTCTTATATTTTGTCTTCTCCTTATATTTTTTTAGCTTAAATATTCAGATTGTTATGATTTCTAAGTGCGATTCTTTTCTTATAAATGTTCAAAATGTTTTACTATTCATGTACAAAACAATATAATATTTTCAATTTTTGTACTAATTATATGGGTGTATCACGCACGTTCAGGGACTAGTAAAACTGAAATTAGAATGAACTTTTAATCTCTAGCTCAAGTTATTATGATTTCTTTTAATGAATATATTGAGACGATTTTATAACACAAAGATGATTTTATACCCTTTATTCTATGATTTTAAAGTTTGTCCACTAGCTATATATATATATATATATAAGAGAAGTTTTCATTTATATACACACACACACTTGGAATTGGTCAATAGTAAACGCTTAGGGGAACAAAAATAACAAAAAGGCAATAATTTGGAGGATGCCTCTACTTTGATTTATTAAATAACAAATTAAAATCACAAACCAACTAGAGTTTTTTTACACACTTGATCCCTTTTTAACTATTATTTAAAAAAATAGCATCATTTATTGTTTATTCCATAAAGAGCACTTTTTTTTTCATTATTAGCATATTACAAAAATTAAGCCCAACATTCATCTTCTTCACTCCATTTTTTAAAATCTGATGCATATGTGCACCTAAATTCAAGATGTATTGATTTATACGTCTTTTATACTTTGTATATCGAGTATCACTTTAATTCAAAATATATTTTTATGTATATAATTTTTGTATATTTATTTGTGAAGTGCCATCTTATTTTAAGATGTATTTTTAATGTATATTTCAAATATATTTTATATGTCAAGTGCCATTTTAATTCAGGATGTATTTTTTATATATATGTTTTTTGTATATTTATATGCCATCTTAATTAAATTTAAGATATATTTTTTATGTATATTTTACATGTGTAAGTGTCATCTTAATTGAAGATAAATTTTTATGTATATTTTTTGTATATTTTATATGTGTTAATTCAATATATATATTTTTATATACGTTTTGTATATATTAACGTATATTATTATCGAAGTAAGATCTTTATGTTAAGAAAGGAAGAAAGAAGGAAGAGAAAAACTTAAGAAAGATAATTAAAAAGAAAACGAATGGAACAAATTTAGAAAATATATTGGTTTCGGCAGAAAATAAAATTAAGAAGATGAAGAAAAAGAAGGAAAGCTAATAGATAAAGAGAAAAAAAGTATGATTTTTGTACAAAGAATTATTGACTTTCCATTCAAATTGCTTATGTTTAGAGATTAATAATTAATATTCCTATTTTAATGGAACTGTGTGCTACAAATATAAATATTTTCCTGCCACAACTGTAATATTGGATTTCATGCTACGAATTTGTTATATTTCTTTTAAATTGTGACAGTTATGTAAAGTTCCCTTAAAACTATCTCCATCAGACGTGATTAAGCTGAAGTTACTCCTCTTAGTCAAGGTCAAGGACCAAGTGCATATTTATTTTTGGTAAGAGAGAAAACACGCTGCCATTACAATCTCTGCCCTTCGGGTGAGCACTTTGTGCGTACTGGGTAAATCTCTTCCCGTGTAATAGTCTGCAAACCACACAGAGGATGTAAACAGCACTAGGCAAACCCTGTGCGACAGACTCAACCCAGAAGGTATTGAAGGGTGAATCGATCCCGTCCTCCAAACTAACTGGACAACCCAAAGGGTGACCAAGTGCATATTTTATTCTAGCACAATAGTGCATAC
Source organism: Nicotiana tabacum (assembly GCF_000715075.1). NCBI lineage: Eukaryota > Viridiplantae > Streptophyta > Magnoliopsida > Solanales > Solanaceae > Nicotiana > Nicotiana tabacum. The sequence continues at coordinate 22,352,669 of NC_134094.1, read as the reverse complement.
TTAGTTCATATTACTTGAAATAGGGAGAACTCAAATATACATTGTCCAAGTTGAACTCAATCACTAACAGACGTGATAGAATGGATGAGATTATTTCATCCATAACCCGATGTTCGGGTTTGGGCCCTACCAAAGTAGAAATTCTTGGTAGATGTTAGAATTAATTTGCAAGTCCTTTTCTTATGATGTTGTCCCCTTACGGTCATTTGGAGATTGTGATCGTCAATGAATACGACTCGACTTAAAATAATTACTGAGAAATCATTTCTTCAATTGAAAAATTATTGATATTCAAATTCGTTGCTTAACTTGGCATTATGGTCAGCCATTCAGTTGACTTTGCAGTACGTGTTTATATAAATCAAGAAAAAATAACCTAAAAGCCTAGCATTAACTGAAATAATATTGATATTTGCCAACTTTAAATTCTATAACTCTTAATAATTTATAATTTCCAAAACCGGTGGTACAAGTCACAAGCCTATTTAAGAGTAACTACACAAAATAATACATCACTGCCCCGAAACAAAGGAGCAAATGGAAATAAATACAAATAAAGGTGACTCCCCATCAGCGACATTTTAGCTGTGACCAAGTAAAATTTAATTGATGATGTTCTTTAAAAGAAGGGTGATCAGGAGAAAGCCTTGAGGTGCTCTCGTTGCATTTTCGTCGTTTAGGTCACTTTTAGTGTAATGCGTTTAAGTTCGACATTCACACTATAAGGTAATTACATGAATTTCTCTAGGATAGTCATTAATGACTAATCTAATAAAATGGTAGGGTTTGAATTGTATTTTTATTAAGTTATCAACCTTTTTATAGCTTTGATCATGTCTATAATCAGAATAGAGCCCGTTTGGATTGACTTATTTTAAGTGTTTTTAAGCTAAATAGCTTTTAAGCCATTTTGTAATGTTTGGATAAAATAAAAAAGTACTTTTAAACATTTGTTTTAAGCTAAAATGATAAAAATAAGCTAAAAATCAAAAGCTAAAATCCCTAATTTATGACTTTTGACTTAAAAATCACTTAAAACAAGCTCATAATCATAGGTTGGACCGATGGGTTAAATTACATTGGCCGTGCAAAAAGAAATTACGCTGTCAATCGTAGTACTATTCGAATGTCCAAACGTCACCCATAACTTGCTATTTTACAAGTAGTGACATAATTATTATACATATGAAAGCTACATAAGCACGAAAAGAATTTTAAAAATCCGTCTTAGTACACACCGGTTTAAGATAACCCGAAGAATTATTCCTAAACTTTGTAGGTCAACTAATTATTAAAAAAAATTGTAATAATAAATGGTCAAATCTCTCTCTTTCTCTCTCTCTAGAACACAAAACACCGTCCAAATAATCAGTCTCAAAGGCATCTTTTGTCAAGATGAGAAAGAAAACAGGCAAAATCATTTTCTCATCTTCCTAAGCGTGTCAACCGGGCCAGCGTCAACCCGGCTCTCGAATTGGTGGAGGTATATATATATATATATCTATTCTTGGGGTCATCATTAATGAAGTTATATCGGCATTACATAAAATTTTGCAAAGTTTGCTCGAATTTGCAGTAGTTCAATCTTTTCAATGCAACTTCAAAAATAAAATCTGAAGTTCTTCTATCTATCAAGTGCAACTTCAGAAATTCGAATCTTAAGTAGTTCAATCTCTTCAATGCAACTTTAGAAATCAAATATGAAGTTCTTCTATCTTTCAAATGCAACTTCAGAAATTCGAATCTTAAGTAATTCAATTTATTGAATGCAACTACAGATTTCAAATCTTAAGCTCTGAAACATAAACTCGTTCTGTGAATTTCAATAATCCAATACACGGTTCAATACTCAAATCTACTCCAAATAAGCTCAAATTTGAACATAACTCTGAAATATCATAAAGAATAAATCTCAATCATCATATTGTCAAAACACCAACAAATTTAATAAACTCATTTTGCAACTAAGAAGAAGAAGAAAACAATAGTAAAGAAGAAGAAAAATTGTATGTATCTGAAGTTTTCCAAAAATTGGGTATCAATTAAATATTTTTAAAAAGTGAATACAAATTCAATGGGTGGCGTAAAACTAGGTGTCGTATGAAAATTGTAGGAATCGGTGAGCCCTCCCGGGTCCCAATCCGGGCAAATTTAAGTGGGCCGATCTCGGGTCCGGGTTTGAGCAGAATTGTCACGACCCAAAATCTGCATGTCGTGATGGCGTCTATCTCAATACTAGGCAAGCCGATAACCTCAATAAACCACAATTTCTTTTAAGTTTGAAAACATAATATTTAAATTCAATACAAGAATCTCACAAATACTGACATAAAACACTCCCACAAATACTGACTGCCGAGTACATGAGCATCTGAATGATAACAAAGTCTGAGTGATAAAAACGCTGTCTGAATATATACAACAGTACAAAATTAAAAGGAAACAGAGTCAAGGTTTGCGAACGCCAAGCAACTACCTCGATAGTCTCCAATAGATAAAGCTCCGAAAAACTAGCAACCGTCGTGCCCGGAAGTACCTGGATCTGCATACGAGGTGCAGGATGTAGTATGAGTACAACTAACTAGGCAAGTAACAATATTAAATAAAGAGCTGAAGATAGTGATGAGCTTTACAGCTAAGTTCAAATACAGTAATTTCCAACATAAGAAAGTAGACATGCTTTCAAGTTCAATATTTAAAACTCAAATAGTAATTTCATATCAAATTCGACTAGAACAAAAGATAATGTCTTTCAAAAATTTCCAAAACAGTGATATATGACAATTGAATTGCAACAATAATGAAATCAATGCATTCTCTCAGAACAACAGTCACTCAGTCCTCCCATCCACTCCAACCTTACAATCACTCTTTCCTCACAATTACTCATTCATCTCAATCACTCAGCACTCAGCACTCGGCACTCGCACTCAGTAGGTAGCTGCGCTCACTAGGGGTGTGTACAGACTCCGGATGGGCTCCTTCAGCCCAAGCGCTATAACAAGCCAATCATGGCATAAATCAATGAAACATGCTGCGGCGTACAGCCCGATCCCATAAATATTCTCACAATCAGGCCCTCAGCCTCACTTAGTCATCAACCTCTCCAGTCTCTCGGGCTCTTAGAAATCATGATAAGAAGCCCAAACATTAATGATATGATGAATAAATAATGAACAATAGAGACTAAGATGTAATATGCAAGTAAAACCATGACTGATTACAAAAAAGTAATTTAACAAATAATTCAACATGTACACGACCTCTGTAGGTCCCAACAGTGTCAACACGTGGTTTAAATATGATTTATAATTCGATTTCTCTAATGGGTGGAAAAATGTATGGGTAACAACAAATTATTCGACTACACAGATCCATGGAATTTGACCAAGTCACAATTTCTATGGTGCACGCCCACACGCATGTCACCTAGCATGTGCATCACCTCAAAAACAATCACATAACACATAATCCGGGGTTTCATACCCTCAGGACCAAATTTAGAACTGTTGCTTACCTCAAACCGTGAAATTCTTTATTCCGCTATGCCCTTGCCACGAGAATTGGTCTCCGAAAGCCTCGTATCTAGCCACAATTAATTCGATTCAGTCAATACAAATTAATGGAATTAATTCCATATGAAATTTCTAATTTTCCAACAAAATCTGAAATTTAACTCAAAAATCGCCCGTAGGGCCCACGTCTCGGAACCCGACAAAAGTTACAAAATATGAAGGCCCATTCAACCACGATAACCATACAAATTTTACCAAATTCCGACATCTACTCGACTCTCAAATCTTCAAATTAAACCAAGAGGGTTTTCACAATTTTCCAACTTAAATCACCAATTAAATATTAAAAATAACCATGGATTCATGTAATTTGACCAATATTGAGTTAAGAACACTTACCCTATTATTTTTCTTGAAAATCTCCCGAAAACCGCCTCTTCCCGAGCTCCAAATCGTCACAAATGGAAAATGGGACGAACTCCCATTTTCAGAACTTAAACTTTCTTCCCAGTCATTTCCTTTATGCGATCATGGACCAAGTCTCGCGATCGCGAAGCACAAAATTTTTCTAGCAAAATTTTACTCCATGCGATCACGGCCATTCCCCCGCGATCACGATGAACAAATTTTCCACTAGCCCTTTGCAACTCTTCCGGACAGCCTCTAGTATAATGGTTATAACGTTTTGTACAAACTCCAAATGACAAATGGTTTAACTTTATGAAAACTAGACACCAATAGCTACAACTTTTATTTTTGGATCATCTCCAAATTCCTTATAAATTGCGAGATATAAGCTTCCAAAATCACGTGAGTGACAACAAGATTTTACTCTATGAGATCGCGAAAGGCCTTCCGCGATCGCGATTCACTGGCCATTTTTTCCTATTTTACTCATCGCGATTGCGGACAATTCCACGCGATCACACTGAACACTGTTGTAGCCTAAAACCAATAGCTAACAATGGCCTAGAAATGGTCCGAAATCACCCCGAAACTCACCTGAGCCACTCGAGACCCAGCCCGAACATACCAACAAGTCTCAAAATATATTACGGACTTAGTCGAAACCTCAAATCATATCAATCAACGCTAAAATCACGAATCATACCCCAATTCAAGCTTAATAAAACTAAAAAATTCTAACTTCTACATTCGATGCTGAAACCTATCAAATCAAGTCCGATTAACCTCAAATTTAATACATAAATCATAAATGACATAACAGACCTATTTTAATTTCCAGAATCGGATTCCGACCCTGATATCAAAAAGTCAACTCCCGGGTCAAACTTCCAAACTTAAATTTTTATTTTAGCCATTTCAAGCCTAATTTAACTACAGACTTCCAAATAAGTTTCCGTACACGCTCATAAGTCCAAAAGCATCATACAAAACTATTGAAATCATCAAAATTCTATTCCGGGGTCGTTTGCACATAAGTCAACATCCGGTCAACCTTTTCAACTTAAGTTTTAAACCTTGGAACCAAGTGTTCCAATTTATTCCAAAACCTCACCCGATCCAAACCAATTACCCCGACAAGTTATATAACAACTGTAAAGTACAAATTGAGTAGTAAATGGGGGAACAGGAATGTAATACTCAAAACGATCGGCCGTTACATTCTCCCCCTCATAAACAAACGTTCGTCCTCGAACGGGTTTAGAATCATACTTGGAGCCTCAAATAGGTGTGGATATTTGCTCCGCATCTTTTGCTCAATCTCCCAAGTAGCTTCTCTGACAGGCTGGCCACTCCACTGTACCTTCACTGACTCTATGTTCTTTGATCTTAGCTTTCGAACCTGCCGGTCAAAAAGGGCCATCGGCTCCACATCATAAGTCAAATTACCATCCAACTGAACTGTGCTGAAATCCAAAACATGAGACGGATCTCCGACATACTTTCGGAATATAGATACATGAAACACTGGATGAACACCCGATAGACTAGGTGGCAAAGCAAGTTCATACGCCACCTCTCCAATCTTCTTAAGTATTTCAAAAGGCCAATATACCTAGGACTAAACTTACCCTTCTTTTTGAATCTTAACACACCTTTCATGGGTGAAACCTTGAGCAGAACCTTCTCCCGAACCATGTAAGCAACATCACGGACCTTCCGATCGGCATAACTCTTCTGTCTATACTGTGCCATGCGAAGTCGATCCTGAATCAATTTAACCTTTTCCAAAGCATCCTGCACCAAATCAGTACCCAATAGCCTAGCCTTGCCTGGCTCAAACCAACCCACCAGAGACCGACACCGTCTTCTATATAAAGCCTTATACGGAGACATCTGAATGCTCGATTAGTAGCTGTTATTGTAAGCAAACTTCGCAAGTGGTAGAAACTGATCCCAAGAACCCCCAAAATCAATAACACAAGCACGTAGCATATCCTCCAATATCTAAATAGTGCGCTCGGACTGTCCGTCCGTATGAGGGTGAAATCATGTACTCAACTAAACATGTGTGCCCAATTCTCGCTGCACTGCTCTCCAAAACGTTGATGTAGACTGCGTGCCCCGATCCGAAATGATGGACATTGGCATGCCGTGAAGGCGAACAATCTCGCGGATATAAATCTCAGCCAACCACTCTACAGAATATGTAGTACTGACTGGAATAAAATGCGCGAACATGGTCAACCGATCTACAATCACCCAAACATCATCAAACTTCCTCAAAGTCCATGGGAGCCCAACTACAAAGTCCATGGTAATACGCTCCCACTTCCACTTCGGAATTTCAAGTCACTAAAGCAATCTGCCCGGTCTCTGATGCTCGAACTTCACTTGTTGACAATTTAAACACCGAGCTACAAACCCAACTATATCTTTCTTCATTTTTCTCCACCAATAGTGTTGCCTCAAGTCCTGGTACATCTTAGCGGCACCCGGATGAATGAAATACCGCGAACTATGGGCTTCTTCAAGAATCAATTCACGCAGCCTATCTACATTTGGCACACAAATATGACCCTGCATCCTCAATACCCCATCATCCCCAATAGTAATATCTCTGGCATCACCGTGCTGAACTGTGTCCTTAAGAAATAGCAAATGGGGATCATCATACTGACGCTCTCTGATGCGGTCATATAAAGATGACCGAGAAACCACACAAGCTAGAACCCGACTGGGCTCCGAATCTTCTAATATTACGAACTGATTGGCCAGGGTCTAAACATTAACTGCAAAAGGCCTTTCACCAAGAGGAATGAATGCAAGGCTACCCATACTCACAGCCTTCTACTCAAGGTATCGGCCATCACATTGGCCTTCCCGTGATGATACATAATAGTGATATCATAGTCCTTTAGCAGCTCTAACCATCTCCGCTGCCTCAAATTTAGATCCTTCTATTTGAACTAGTGCTGGAGACTCCGATGATCTGTAAACATCTCACAAGACACACCGTAGAGATAATGCCTTCAAATATTCAATGCATGAACAATAGCTGCCAATTCCAAATCATGAACATGGTAGTTCTTTTCATGTGGCTTTAACTGACGCGAAGCTTAAGCAATCACTCTACCCCCCTGCATTAATACACACCCAATACCAATCCAAGAAGCATTACAATACACTGTATAAGAGCATGAAGCTAAAAGCAAAACTAGAACTGGAGTTGTGGTCAAGGCAGTCTTGAGCTTCTGAAAGCTCTGTTCACACTCATCCGACCACTTGAATGGAGCACCTTTTTGGGTCAATTTAGTCAAAGGCGATGCAATAGACGAGAAGCCCTCCACAAAGTGACGATAATAACCGGCCACACCGAGAAAACTCCGAATCTCAGTAGCTAAAGATAGCTTGGGCCAACTCTGAACTGCCTCTATCTTCTTTGGATCCACCCTAATTCCTTCACCGGATACTATGTGTCCCAAGAATGCCGTCGAACTAAGCCAAAACTCACATTTAGAGAATTTGGCATAAAGTTTCTCCTCTCTCAGCCTCTGCAATACAATACCCAAGTGTTGTGCATGCTCCTCCTGGCTACGTGAGTATACCAGGATATCATCAATAAATACTATGACAAATGAATCAAGATACGGTTGGAATACGTTATTCATCAAGTGCATAAATGCTGCTGGGGAGTTGGTCAGCCCAAAAGGCATCACTAGAAATTCATAGTGAATATAACGAGTCCTGAATGCCATCTTTAGAATATTCGAATCCTGAATTTTCAACTGGTGATACCCATATCTCAAATCAATTTTGAAGAATACCCTCGCTCCTTGAAACTAGTCAAATAAATCACCAATACGCGACAAAGGATACTTGTTCTTGATTGTAACTTTGTTCAACTACCTGTAGTCGATGCACATCCGTATAGTACCATCTTTCTTTTTCACAAACAGAACCGATGCACCCTAAGGCGACACACTAGGCTTAATAAACCCTTTATCAAGAAGTTTCTGAAGTTGCTCTTTCATTTCTTTCAATTTAGATGGTGCCATAAGATATAGAGGAATAGAAATGGGCTAAGTGCTCGACACCAAGTCAATACCGAAATCAATATCCCTGTCGGGTGGCATACCCGGTAGGTCTACAGGAAATACATCCGGAATGTCTTGCATGACCGGTACTGAATCAATAGTAAGAGTATCGACATCATCTCTCACAAAGGCCAAATACGACAAGCACCCCTTCCCAACCATATGTTGGGCCTTCAAATAAGAAACTACCCTATTGGGAACATAATCTAGAGAACCTTTCCATTCGACCTTCGGTAATTTCGGCATCACCAACATCACGATTTTTATGTGACAGTCCAGAATAGCATGACATAGAGACAACCAATACATACCCAAGATTACATCGAAATCAACCATATTGAGAAATAAAAGATCGACTCTACTCTCTAGTCCCCCAATAGTTACCACACACGACCAATACACACGGTTCACAATAATAGTATCGCCTACCAACATAGATACACGAACAGGTGAAACTAAGGACTCACAAGGCATATCCAGATAATGAGTAAAGTATGATTATACATACGAATAAGTGGAACCAGGGTCAAATAATATAAAAGCTTCCCTGTGGCATACTGAGACAATACCTGTGATCACTGCATCTGAAGCGACGATATCTGGCCTGGCAGGAAAAGCATAGAATTGGGCCTGACCTCCACTTGATCGGCTTCCCCCTCTTGGGCGACCCTTAGCTGACTAAGCCCTACCCCGAGCTGGCTGGGCGAGTGGCGAAGTAATTGGTGCTAAAGTCGTAGTCTGACTCCTCTGTTGCACTGGACATCCCGGGCGACAAGGACACAACCTCCACATATGCCCAAACTCCCCGCACTCAAAGCAAATCCCCGGTACTGGGGTTGGTGGGGACTGAATCGGGCCCCGAGAACCAGAATAACCGCTAGAAGCACCCAGTGCAAATGAGCCTTGAACTGAAGGGGAACCGGACGAACTCTGGGCTGGAAGGGCACTGAGAGATGACTGACCCTGATGCAAACTGTATGAACCATGGCTGGATGATGCACCACGGTGAACTGGACGACCCGTCTGAGCGTGCCTATAAGGACGACCCCTACCGTGGTAAAACTGAGCCCCTGAAGGAATACCGCTAAAACCACCCGGTCCACGAGGCCTCTTGGACTCCCTCTCTCCTCGCTCCTGGATACGGACCATCTCTATCTGCCGAGTAATGTCAACTACCTTATAAAAGGTAGCATTAGATACCCTCTCCCGAGACATAAGTAACCGCAGCTGATATGTGAGGCCATCAATGAACCTCCTAATCCTCTCCCTATCAGTGGGAACAAACCAAACTGCGTGATGAGCCAACTCAAAAAACCTCATCTTGTACTGCGTCACAAACATGCACTCCCGTCGTAGCTGCTCAAACTGCCTGCAACTCCTCTTTGTGAGACTACAGCACGAACTTCTCCAAGAAAAGAACAGAGAACTCCTGCCATGTAAGTGGTACTGCACCGACCGGCGTGCGCCTCTCAAAAGCCTCCCACCATCTAAAGGCGGCCCTAGAAAGCTGAAAAGTAGTGAACGAGACCCCACTAGTCTCAAGAATACCCATTGTTCGAAGCATCCGCTGGCATTTATCTAGAAAACCCTGAGCATCCTCTGACTCAGCACCGCTAAATGATGGAGGTAAAAGCATCCCAAATCTCTCATATCTCCTCTGCTCATCATCAGCCATAACGAGGACTACCAGGGCCTGTACAGCTGCAACCGGCTGGGTTGGTAATGCTCTCGGTATCTGAAGTCCCTGCACTACCTGCTTTGGAGTACGGGTAACAGGGGTATGAGTACCCTCCCCCGGCCTGAGTAGTGGTAGGTGCGGCCTGAGCCGAAACCACCTGAGCAAGGCTAGTGCAAACAGTCAATATTTGGGCTAAAGCCTCCTGAAGGCCTGGAATCACAATGGGCACAACTGGTCTCTGAGCTGGTTCCACCAACTCAACTATATCTGGAATCTGCTCCTGAGCTGGAGTAACTGGTGGTGCTACAGGTGCTTCTTCAACTGCTGTACGAGCTATACCTCGACCTCTACCTCGGCTCTGGCCTCTACCACGGCCAAAAGTTAGGACATATATATATATAAAAAAGAGTCTTCTAGGTTGAAAACCTCGAAAGAGGCGGCTTAGGCAAAAGTTAGGACATAAAAGAAAAATTACCCATTCTGAACTACGGTATGACTTGATCCTCTTCATTGAGGTACGTAGGCAGCTTAGAGTTTCATTCTGAGTTCAGTCGCATGAGTTCAAAAGATATATAGTGCCCCAATCGTTGTTCGAATGAAATACGATGGAACGTTATCTATTCAATCACCACTTGAAAATTGAGTTGAGATACCATTCTTCTGTTAAACTTTGGATCCCATTTGATATAAAGGGGGCAAGCTGCTAGGATAAAGTGGTGTCTTCAATGAAATGATGACAATATTTGCATCAAAGTCTAGGGATCCACTATATCTTTCCGCTATATTTTCATGTTTGCATAACCTTCAAGTTTGTTGGTCTTCATATCCGCTAACTGCCCTAAAAAAAGGAGGAAGAGAAGAGGGACATCAAAAGGGAACACAAATATAAGAAAAAAGATTCATGGGCACAACGTTTCAAATTCAGTGAGACTTGAACCCAAGATATTTGTGAGAATGGAGTTCTTGAATTTCGATTGATAGCAAGAAAAACGTCTTGTGATACCGAGGCTTCCATACCAAAACATAAAAGTTTTGGCGAAGTCACGCCAATTCGAAATTGTCAGTATATTAAAATCTGATGTTGATATAGAAATACTATCTGAAACTATCCTTAAGGTATTAAATCCTAAATTTTGAAAATACTTTAGATTTTGAAGTCTTGTTTTCATAAAATCAAATGGTTCGTGATTTCGATATTCCTATATCAAGATATAAAGGTTTTGGTGAAGTCACGCAAGTTTGAAATCGTCGGCGTGTCGGAATTTTATGTTGATTTCGAAATATTATCTGAAACTATCCTTAAGGTATTAAATCGTGAAATTTGGATATGTTTTTTATTTTGAAGTTTGGGTTTTGACAAATCTAACGGTCTACAATTTCTATGTTCCTATACTAAGATACAAATATTTTGGTGAAGCTGAGAAAATCTAAAACTATCAACGTGTCAGAATCTAAAGTTAGATTCAAAATAATATTTGGAATGATTCTCAAAATGTTTGATTTAGAATTTTGGATATATCTTATATCGTGAAGTTTGTTTTACATAAAATAAATCGGTTCATAATTTCGACATATTCACACCAAGATATAAATTATTTGGTGAAGCTGCACAAATCTGAAACTATCAACATGTCAGAATCTAACGTTAGATTCAAAATAATATCTGGGACGATTCTCAAAATGTTTGATTACAAATTTTGGATATGTCTTAGACTTTGAAGTCATGTTTTCACAAAAATCAAACGCTTCACAATTTCGACGTTCCTATGCCAAGATATGAACTTTTTGGTGAGACTGCAAAAATCTGAAATTTTCAACGTGGTGGAATCTAAAGTTGGTTTCAAAATATTACATGCGACGATTCTGAACGTGTTTGATTCCGAATTTTGGATATTTCTTAGCTTTTAAAGTTTAGTTTCTAAAAAATTAAATGACTCATATTTTTGAGGTTCTCACATTGAGATATATATATCCTACCACAAAAGGTGCAAAGATGATGAACAATATTATCCTCAAAGAAAAAGGAGGATGTATCTCCAAATACAGAGAACTTCGAGACATGAACGCCAACGATGTTTAAAAGAAAGCCAAGTTCTATCATGGGGACATCAATACATCATGATAAGCAAAGAACTATTGATATTGAACCGCAAAGAAAAAAAGGGTACATTGATGCAAACACGTGATATAAAGTAAAACGGATAGAGTTTTCATTTCTAAGAATAACCGCTAGTTAATCAAATGCAAAAAAAGAAAGAAAGAAAAGAGGCGAATAAAATACTCTATATAGACTAATCTAAACACAAATTGTAATTGACCAAGTATTTAAGAGTTGTCTCTAGGTGTTGTTTCTTCATCTCCACGTCAGCCAAGTCATCAACAGTTGCCAAGGAAACATCGGAACATCTACTGTACTCCTCTTCAGCAGATGAGACTCTAGATTCAATCTCTTCAACCTCTTTCTTGGCAACACCTCGAAGAGCTCTTAACTGTTTCACCTTCTCCTTGGCCTCTTTGAGAGACTGACTGGTGGTAGACAATTTCCCGACCTTCTCCCCTTTCTCAATCAAGACAAGATCAAGATGCTCATTGGCATTTAAAAATAACTCTGATTTTTCAATATCCACAACATTGTCAGAAAGAGCTGATCGTGCCTGGTTATATGAAGTGGCAAGCTCAAAGAAAGACATCAATAGGTCTTTTAGAGGGGAAATATCCACACCCTTTCCATCCATCTCCTCGAGAATCACTTGGATCTCGAATTGAAGAGAAGAAGCATTGTTTGCGGTAAGGTCCTTGAGTTTGGCATGAATTTTAGCCCAGACATTCAAAATGAAATCCTTGCAAAGAGTCAAGACAACCTTTATTCCATCAAAGATAGACATCGTTGGTGCTGATCGTTGATGATAATTAGGCCCCAATTTTGCTCCAAGACTAGGAATAGAAGTCGCCTATAGGTCTGACTTAGGTATTAGAAGTGATTTCCTCGAGTCTGGCTTCGCCACGGATTCACTACTACTTTGTGGCTTGCTTTGGTGTGACGCCATTGAAATGTGAACACCATTTGGCTGTATAGAAAATGATATACGGTTAGTTAAATTACTTAGCTATTATAAGATAATATGAAAGTTTTTATCGTTACCTCTTTGATAGCCGTCAAAGTCCTAGAAGCACTGTCGATGCTGTCAGTAATCTCGACTATACCCAAATTAGCATCTCCTTTTTATTTGAATATGGCTTCACTCGCTTGAAGTTTTGATCTCCATGACTACTATCACTCTCGTTCTGGGATGGGCATTTATTGGAGGTAGGAACAATGGTGCCTAATGGAAAGGAACCCTCATTAGCTTGATGAGCCTGAACATGTCCCTTCTTTTTTGAACTTCTTTATATGGAGGTCCCCTGACGTCGCATGGTACAATCACATTGGATTTTAAAGTAGGAGGCTTGTCCTCCCTGTTATGCTCATGAGGCGTGATCTCTAAAGGCGTAGCGGTAACTGGCCCAACGGTATTCACCAAAGATTACAAGTGGTATTCAAGGAAGTTCCCATGCACTCTTTCCCACCAAGACTTATAATCGGAAGAGACATATTTCTTCATCTTGGGCATAATAGGGGAAAATGTGGCCTTTCACCTACTTTTAGATAAAATACAAATTCGTAAAAGTTCCAATCCTTTGTCTAAAGAGCACTCACGAAAATCTTTTCCAAGCAACTGGGGATGTCTTAATAAAAATCGAATTGACGACTGAAGTGATGAGGGCTATAAGGCTCCACGATGAAGGTCGATCCATTTCTCAAAAGAAGGTAATTCGAGCGAATACTCATAAAATAATTTGGCTCGGACTCTTCCTAATTTCCATCATCATGATAATAATACGGTTGAGAATTTCTTGGCATTGTGGAAGTCCATGCGGCACTTTCTCCTCCATGAATATGTTTTCTCGCGTCTTCATTCCCAAAGTAACTCGTTGTTCCCTCACATGAGTATATGACCATAAGAGGAGTAGCCTGCCTATTTGTTAGAGAAAAATGAGTCTTGAAGTAACAGGCCAACCAACCATACACATAATGAATTGGGAAGTAAACTCTAGGAGGATCGAGTGGTGAGCCATTTGAAATTGTGTTTAATCCCCTGTAAATGCTAGCTAAGACAGTAACGACAAGGTTAATTCTTTGCCCGCACGCTAGAAGGCCTGCAATCTTGAAAGTCTCAGGCCGAATAAAGTCACCTTCTTTTGTAGAGAGTACAAAGACACATAACCAGCATGATAAAAAAGCAGCCAAGTATACTTCGTCTTTCTTGTCACTTCCAACGCCAAGTTTAATAAATATTGCATCTTTAACTTCTGACCAATTGACCATTTTACCTATGGCTCCAGTAAGGTTGTGTGTTGATTTGGGACGAGCTGACTTATTTTCTTTTCTCGATGGAGGTTGTTCATACTTTACAACAATTTTGCTCCAAAACTCTATCCATCTTCTCACATGGACGTTATGATTTTTAGTGTTTCCCTCTCGGGGTTGGTGATATGTATCAAACAATTGCTGACAGGCTTGTGGAAGGAACATTTTATCCTTGTCGTAAGCACCTGTAAGTTCTCTAGTATTTGGGATAAGTTCCTCATAAGGAGACCCCATTAAAGGCAGACCCCCAATAGTGCACAAGTCCCAAAGGGATATGGATAACTCTCCAACTGAGGTAAGCAATGTGTTTGTAAGAGGACACCAAGCCTCACAAAAGGCTTGCATGATACTTGTAGAATGATCATAAGTAAACAATGAGGCATAGACAACATCGTAAATATTAGTGCCCCTCAATACTCTATGGTTCCTACTAAAGATATCTTCGGTCCACTCCCAATAGCCGGGGATATAATGAAATTCGCCACCAAAAGTTAAGGAATCAATCAGTATACTTCTCCTTTGAGGATTTATCGTCCCAAGCATGGGAGGGAACTTGCCACATTTTTAACTTTGTGATTTGGGAACGAAGAGTCCATGTCTTGAATTTACGTTTGGTATTTTCAAAGGTCCAATCTACCAAACGAAATGGATTTTGCAAGGATGGCCAAGAAGCTGTATATAAGTCGGTCAGTGGTGTATCAACTAGTAATCTGGTCTCCGTTTTACTATCCTTGTGCTCTGAAATTACAAGATACTTGGACGTGGAGGAAGAGGATGCTGAGTCTTTGAAGTAAACTATGTTCAAGCTGAATAAAAAAAATAAATTTGTTAGTACCTAAGTTAAAAGGAAAGAGTAACAATCACAATCTTGAAAGAGAGCATAGATAAGTAAAAAAACAAAATCGCCGCAGACGTAAAAAAAATAAGGGGATGTCTGTGTCGGACTTTTTTTAAAGGTTTTCGTTGCGAACTTTTAAAGGTGTTCGTCTCAAACTTTGAAAGGCATTCGAATTCTTAAAGGTTTTCGTTGCGAACTTTTATAGGTGTTCGTCTCAAACTTTTAAAGGCATTTGGATTTTTAAGGTTTTCGTTCCGAACTTTTAAAAGGCGTATGTTTCGAACTTTTAAAGGTGCTTGTGAAGGTTCTCGTGACGAACTTTAAAGATTTCCCACTGCTGACTTTTAAAGAAATAAAAAGCCAACTCAAAAGGTCAACCCGGCCTCGCATCTCAGAACCCCACCAAAATTACAAAAAATATGAATACTCATTCGATAACGAGTCCAACCATACAAGAATTACTCAAATCCGACCTCAAATCGCCTTTCAAATCCCCAAAATTTAGCCTAAGAAGTTTCACATTTCCCCCCCAAATTTTCAACTCAAATCACTAATTAAATAATGAAAACAATGATAGATTAGTGTATAACAACCAAATCCGAGTTAGAATCACTTACTCCAATCAACTCCTCGAAAATCCCTTCAAGAATCGCCCAAATTCGAGGTCTCTAGCTCAAAATATGAAAAATGGATTCAAACCCTCGATTTTGAAATTAATAGCTGCTGCCCAAATGCCCTTCTTCGCGAACACGGAACATGTCTCGCGTTCGCGAAGCACAAAATACTCAGCTGCCAAATTCCTCCAAGGCCTACGCGAACGTGGCCCATCATTCGCGATCGCAATGAACAAACTCCTTATACCTTCGCGAACGTGTGGCTATATTCACAAACGCGAAGAACAAACTTCACCTGCCTCCTAGATACCCTTCGCGAACGGGAGACCTCTCTTGCGAGCGCGAAAAAGGAAACCAAACATCTAAATTTCTGCAGTTCAACAAGGCCAATTTTAATCCATAATCAATCCGATTCTCACCCGAGGCCCCCAGGACTTCAACCAAACATACCAACAAATCCTGAAACATCATAGGAACTTGATCGAAGCGTCAAATCACATCAAACAACACTAAAAACACGAATCGCGCATCAATTTAAGCCTAATGAACTTATGAATTTCTAACTTTCAAAACTATTGCCGAAACATACCGAACCGACTCTGATTAACCTCGTAAATGACACAATGGACCTATTCTAACTTTCGAAACCAAAATCCGATCCCGATATCAATAAAATCAACTCCCGATCAAACTTTCCAACCTTCCAAATCTTTAACTTTTTAACTTTCGCCAATTCAAGCTGAAACGATCTACGGACCTCCAAATCAATATCCGGATATGCTCCTAAGTTTAAAATCACTATACGGAGTTATTGGAACCGTCAAAACTTCATTTCGGAGTCGTCTACATAAAAGTCAAACTACGTTCAACCCTTTCAACTTAAAGCTCAAACTCAAAGACTATGTGTCCCATTTCACGCCGAAACTAAAACCAAACACCCCGACCAGTCACATAACCACAACATAATATAGAGGAGGCAATAAATAGGGCATCATGGCTAAAATACTCAAAACGACCGGCTGAGTCATTACAATATGTGTCTTTTTTTTTACCAAGAACACCATCATTATTCAATATTTCAAGTTTATAATCTTTGTTTGGGATGAAAATCGAAAGTTAATAATTGATTATTGCTAAAATCATATGGGTGTTGATAATTTGTGCTTAAATTTTTAGTCCAAATACTGATTTACTAATTTATTTAAAGAGTCTTGAAACTCCATTGTTGTTTTTAGAAAGTGTTGAAGAGGACAAAATGGTCTTTTTGATTTGCTATTATTTGACTAAATTGGTGATTGAGAATCATTTGTGGTTGTATTTGTAGATTTTGTTTCATATTTGAGATCATTTGGAGCAGATTTGGGGTGATTTGATTGAAATTAAAACTGCAATTTCGAGAAATACTTTGTTGCATAACACATACAAATTATGCTAATCCCATAAACTTTGAGGAACAATTTAATAGTTTGGCCGATTGCAGATAACTCATGTCAATCATATTTGGTGAACAACAGAACAAACACAAAGTCATGTCAACTGGGTAAAATTTATAAATAATTTAACAAATAAATCGAATGCAGATAACATACAATCATACCAATATGGTAGAGTCTGGTGAATAATTAAATAATCACAAAGCCATGCCAACCGAGTAGAGTTTGTGAACAATTAACGATATAGGTAGAGTAAATATAACATAAAATCTATCAATCCGTTAAAGAAATCCCTGACAAGTAATAAGTTTTTGTGGGACCGGAGGTTATTTTTAAATATACATTAAGAAACATGGATAATATTTAAAGACGAGAGCTTTATAGGACCATTCTTGTCAATCACCCTAAAAGCCTTTGCTTCGGTCGCTTGGGCCTTTTCAGTCGGCCCTGTATTCCATTCCACAAAGGAGGATCAATATTATTCTCACTTACAGATAATATAGAGAACAGAAAAGGGCCAAAACTGCTGGATAAGTTTGCAATTTTGGAACTCTAGTATAGCTAGTCTGATGAATTTTAGTGGTTCTGGACTTTATCGAACATTATAATCATAATTTTCATAATAAGAAGATATAAGAAGAAGATAAAACTCATTGGTTAGAAGGAAAGAGATCGAATATGGGATTTTATTATTAAATTCGAGTTTGGATCTTATGGGTAGATTGAATCTTTAGATATGTGTGGGTCATATAATTTGATATGTGGTTAATGAAGGGAATCTTTAACCAAATCCAATAGATCATGGACAGTTTCGGTCTTTTTCGATTTTATTTTAAATAGTATGTTAGTTTTTAGAGTACTTTTGGGCCAAAAGAAGACGACAGGGTATTTTTGTCTCAATAGATAGACATAGAGCATTGTTACACTAAATCTAATAGATCATGGCTAGTTTTAACCTTTTTTCGTATAAATAATTTATACTGTTATTATAATTCAACGTGTTGTAAATGGTTAAACTTCACCTAATTATAATGTAAAATTTCCTTACACTTGTATAAAAGTTAAACTCTACTTTTGTTGATTCTTTCATTATTTGGAAATGCAGCACTTGACCTATTGAAGGATGTTGAAGTGGAGGCCATAATAGGTCCTATATCATCAATGCAAGCTGATTTCATTATTGGTTTAGGAGAGAAAGCTCACGTACCCATCATCTCATTTTCAGCTACAAGTCCCTCTCTCTCATCATTTCGTAGTCCATACTTTATTCGTGCCACTCTAAATGTTTCTTCTCAAGTTAATACCATTAGTTCCATTATCCAATATTTTGGATGGAGAGAGGTTGCCCTTATATACATTGACAATCAATTCGGAGAAGCAATTATACCATTCTTGACCGATGCATTAGAAAAAATCAATGCACGTATCCCTTATCGATCTTCATTGTGGACTTTTAAAGATCTTGACTACGAGCTTTTAAGGATCTTTGCGTGAACTTTTATGGGTCTTCACCACAAATTTTAAAGGTCTTTATCGCGTGTCTTTAAAGGTTTCCACCGCAAACTTTTAAAAGTTTTCGTCTAGAACTTTTAAAATAGTTCGTAGTTTGACGAAGTTATTCCTGAGAAGGAAAACAAAAGACAACAGAATACAAAAAGAAGAAAACATAAGAGAAGAAGATGAAATTACGTACGCGTTAATGTTTTTAAGTCGTCAAAAATAAAGGCTTGCAAAAGCTGAAATTGACGTTAATAGAATGACGAGTATATGGTATTTATAGATCTCAGAAGACGCTATTAAAAAATAAAGCATCGATGGGATAGCTGCTCTAATTAGACTTCTGGAGGGATTCAACACGTTGGTGGCGGTGCAATTGCCAAATCCATATTGAAATTGGACTTAGCACATACGTGTCACGTTTGTTGCCTTCAATTTTCCTTTATCCAACCAAAGAATGAATTGCCAAGTTCATATGGATTCGGTCAGCTCTTAACAGATCGTCAATAACATTGGAAAGAAAATGCCATCTCCATTATACTAATGATAATAGTCATTATCACCTCTCTTGTTAATTATAATGGTTGGAGTCAATTTGATATTTAAGCGTGGACCAAACTACTAACAGGCTATCAGCGGACATGTAATGAATTATACAGTGATCCATTATCTGTTTTGGCAAATAAGATTTACATATTATTATCAAGTTAATACTTCAAGTCTAGTCTTCAAAACTTTAAAGATCTTGACAAGCTTTGAAGTAAGGGCATTTGTTGGCGTATAAAATTTACGGAATTAAATTCATAAAATAATTTGGATTATATTTTAAATTCAAGATATATTGGTCCAAATAAATTATGGGCTAATATAAGTGAATTAATTATATAAGTCCAAAATATATAGATTAAATAAATAAGTTTTAATCCATTGGGCTAACCCATTTGATTGGGCTAAAGTGATGAGCCCACTTTATTAAGCCCAAGATGTCATCCTCCTGGAGGCCCAGTTTGGTGCCACGTGTCAAATGACTTGGCGCGCCAAATCAAACGGAAGAGCCAATAGAATCGTGCCACGCGTCAAACACTACTAGAAATTCAGTAAAAATTGACAAAAAAAACCGACCAACGTTGGTCGGTAATGGCCAAAAACCGACCAAAATGCGACCATTTACGTGTGGACGGTATTTTTGTGGTCGGAAAGGCATACCGATCAAAGTTGGTCGGAAATTACCGACCAACTTTGGTCGGTCAATTAAATTCAAAAAAAATAAATATTACAAAAATAACCGACCAAAGTTGGTCGATTTTTTCCGACCAAAGTTGGTCGGTATTTTAATTATGTAATAAAAAGATTCACCATCTGGGAATCAAATCAGGGTCTGTACCGTGGCAGGATACTATTCTACCACTAGACCATTGGTACATTTTGTTTTAAGACTGTCTTTTATTTGATTTATACTCTTTAATTGTATTTTCGCACGAAAATAACCCACCAAAGTTGGTCGATTTTATTAAAAAGTAAAATTACCGACCAAAGTTGGTCGGTTTTTTAAATGACCGGCCGAATTAACCGATCAATTTTGGTCGATTTTTTTAATATTAATTTTTATTTATTTTAATTGAAAAACTGACCAAAGTTGGTCGGTTTCTTGAAACATAAATTTCGCAGGACTCAAAAATAGTTTCCCGCATTTTTGCGCCAAAGATAACCAACCAAAGTTGGTCGGTTTCGTAAAAAAAAATTATAAAAAAAAATATTTTGAAAAACCGACCAACTTTGGTCGGTTTTTTGACCGACCAAAGTTGGTCGGTCGACCTTGGTCGGTTTTTGCCGAATTTCTAGTAGTGTAATTCAATACAAGTGATCAATAAATTAAAGAGCCAATGAAATCGCGCCACATGTGCAAGTAATATGTTCTGGCCAATCAAATGCGGCCTTGTCACACTTTAATTTGATTGGTCGGAAAGAATTTGTTCTTATCAAAACTCTTCCCTCCCACAACTATAAATATGGGTCTTCATAACTCAGAAAGACACCATAAGTTATAACAAGAAGCGAGATGGAGCTCGTGGATCAAACGTTGCAGATTTCTCTAAAAGCTACAAGCATTCAAGTGTTCTAAGGATTAAAAGATCAAGACGAAAATTCAAGAACAAGATGCAATCTCTTGGATTAAAAATAGGTCAAGATCAAGATTAAGTCTCAAGCACTTGGATTAAAATAAAATAAAATTCAAGATTGAGCTTGAAGGCTCTTTTATTTATTGTTGAAAAGCAGAATCAGAGGAACTACGGAGATTGTAACACTCAAATATTTGAAATAAAATACTACGATTGTTGCAATATTTTTCGGTCTTGATTTTATTTTCTCCACGCAATTTATTGTCTACGTCCATAATGAGTACTTGGATAGTAGTCAAATCTCAAATGACAAATCTCTCTATAAAATTCAACTGTCCAACTAATCAGATTCAAATGCATCTTTTGTCAAGATGAGAAAGAAAATTTGCAAACTCTTTTTCTCAGTCTCTTCTTTCACTTCCCTTTTCTCTTTCTTCTTCCTATGTTTAGGGAAATTTTTCTCCATGGAAATGGCCATGGCACAGAACAGATCAACAGTTGCCATAAATGTGGGAGTTGTGTTTGATATGGATGCATGGGTTGGGAAAATGGGTTTAAGCTGTATTTCTATGGCTTTATCTGACTTTTATAGCTCTGATCATGGCTCTGCTTATCGAACCAGACTACTTCTCCATACTCGTGACTCGAAGAGAGACATTGTTGCCGCAGCCGCAGCAGGTAAGTTATAAAATACGCCGATAGAGTAAGAAAATTTTACGTACTTATAAATTTACTAGTTAGAGCATATAGGTTATATATACTCTATTTTCCCAGTCACCATATTAGACTTGATAAAAAGAATTAAATGATGTTATAGGTTAACTAATTTATATGATTTGTGTAAAAAATATGTATATTATTAGTGCACAGAACATGAATTCAGAGATACATTGTTGTTGCCGCAACTACAAGTTATATACACTGACATAGAATTTTTGTTTTTTTACTTAGAGTATGTAATTTAGCCAGTTAGAGTATGCTATACTCAATTTTTCCAGTCACCATACCCAACTTAATATGAAGAATTACCTGTTGTTACTGTTAGCTTAACTTGATTGTGTGGAATTTTTTATACGATTAGCATACAGAATGTAAATTCACACATTCTTATGATTTTAGCATCCATGAACCTAAATATTTCTCTTTTCTTTCGATAAAAATAACTGCTGAAAGAAAGATAATAAATTGCTCTTATAGTATGACTTGGAAGAAAGAGAGTGGAATAACATAAGTTGGTAGTGCATAAATGAACTATTCAGAGAATTTGAAAATTTTGTGTATAATTTATTATAATTAATTAAAATCATGAGATTTCTACATATGTTTTTTTATCTTTTAGTTTGTTTGAAAGATAATTTTTCTTTTCTCGAAGAAAATAGTCTATGTATCACAAGATTTTATTTATACATGGAAGGCTTCTATCCATATAATTGAATTTCTTTTCATTGTGTTCTTGCAAAAGATTTATTAAGTGCTTTAGTTTAAGCCAAATAATTAAAGCCAAGCATATAGCTACTGGATCTTTTCTTTACATTAAACTTTTCAATTACACCACGAATTTCAACTTAAGAAAGCTTCATAACAGCACAAAATCAATAATCTACTCCAAGTAAATAATTAATACGTGTTTTATTTCCATAACTCAATAACAGTTCTAAAAACTTCTCATGAAATGCGCTAGTCACATGATGATTTCAATTTGACATTCTATTAATGTTATTCAAGTGGTAGATTGGTACATGTATGATTAAGAATTATTAGAAATTAAATAGTTAGTCATTTTGATGTTGACTTTCTGACCTTTTCAACCAAAATTTAAAGAATTTGGAGTAAATACTAGTACTAAAAATTTTATACTAGGGGACAGGAATTTCATAGTTGAGTGGTACTACATATAATTCTTGTTAGTCCATTTGACCAGTTCAAACTTCAAACTTGTAGCAATTTAAACAAGAAGAATGTCACGGAAGTGATTATGGATTATTAAGTTGACATAATCTTTAGGGCGAGTTACACTTGGCCGATCGATCAAAAATAATTATATTCGCTAGCTAAATATATAAAAAGTTATTTATAAAATATGTATATTTTATGTAATTATATTTTAATATACAAGAAAATATTTATATTACTGGTTATTATTTTGGGAGCTGCTATAGTATGTAGTTTTCCTAATCTTGAATATATAGAACCATCCTTCTACTTTACAAACAAGACCGGAGCACCCCAAGGTGACACATTGGGCCGAATGAAGCCCTTATCAAGCAACTCTTGCAACTACTCCTTTAACTCCGTTGGGGCTATACGATATGGTTGAAAAGAAATGGGCTGAGTGCCCGATAATAAATCAATACCAAAATCGATATCCCTATCAGGCGGCATGCCCGGAAGATCCACCGTAAATACATATGGATAATCCCTCACTACCGGAACTGACTCAACGATAGGAGTATCAACACTAACATCTCTCACAAAGGCTAGATATGCCTCACACCCCTCCCCAACCATCCGATGTGCCTTAAAGAAAGACACCACCATGCTAGGAACATAATCCAATGTACCCCTCCACTCCAACCGCGACAATCCTGGCATAGCCAACGTCACCGTCTTGGCGTGACAATCAAGTATAGCATGATATTGAGCCAACCAGTCCATGCCCAAAATAACATCAAAATCTACCATACTGAGCAACAATAGGTCAGCTCTGGTCTCAAAACTACCAAGAACAACTAAACACGACCGATATACCCGGTCAACAACAACGGAATCTCCCATTAACGTGGACACATAAACAGGAGAACTCAAAAATCACGGGATATACCCAAATATGGGGCAAAGTAAGATGATACATAGGAATAAGTGGAGCCTCGATCAAATAATACTGATGCATCTCTATGAAAAACCAGAACAATACCTGTGATAACTGAGTCGGATGCAACCGCCTCCGTCCTAGTCAGAAGAGCATAACTTCTGGCCTGGCCTCCCCCTCTAGGACTGCAACTGGTGCACGGGCACCATTATATGTGTCAGAATCTCGAGGCCTCTTGGCCTCCCTCTCCTCTTTCTCCCGGCCCCACATACCCTTCAATCTCCGAGCGGTTTCCAAAGCCTGCTGGTATGGGGTATCCGTCTTCAACTATTGAGCCATGCTGAATCTAATACCGTGGTTGAGCCCTCGATAAATCAACGGACTCGCTCTATGACAATGGAAACTAATGCAGGTGCATGTTTGGACAACTCGCTGAACCTGACAGCATACTTTGATACAGTCATAGCACCTTGGTGCAACTGCTCAAACTCTGCGCGACATGCATCCCTAAGACTATGAGGAACAAAATCTCTCATGAACATCTCTAAGAACTGAGCCCATGTGAGTGAAGCTGCCTTGGCCAGGCTACCCAACTCATACACTCGCCACGACTGTAAGTCTCTCCCTTTAGATGGAACGTAGTGAAAGAAACCCCACTCGACTCCACAATACCCATAGTACGGAGGATACGGTGGCACTCCTTAAGAAAACCTTTTGCATCCTCTGAAGCTAAGCCACTGAAAGTAGGAGGGTGGTACTTTGTGTACCTCTTGAGCATGATCTGCTCCTCCTCAGATACTGCTGAACTAACCTCGGGCTGAAGTGGAACAACCGGCTGCACTGGTATGACCTCTGGGACCTAGTCAACCTGCACCCGCTACTCTGGGGTACGTGCTGCGGGAGTCTACTCTCCTCCCCCAGCCTGAGATGTGGCAGGAGCAAGTGGAATCAACCTTGCCTGAGCTAGAGTGCCAAACATGCTCAAAAATTGGGCGAGAGTCTCCTGAAATGCAGGGGTAGTAACAGGCATCTCAGGTGCCTGCCACCCAACAAGAGCTACTGGCGGCTCCTCTGTAGCAGCTCGGGAAAGTGCTCTGGCTGCACCACGTGCCCGTCCACTGCCACTGCCTCGGCCCCTGCCTCTCGCGACTCTAGCAGGGGCGCGAGTGTATAATTATCAGATCCAGTTGTGCGTGTCCTCACCATCTGTGAGAGAATAGAAAGACAGAGATTTAGAATTCCGAAGTCATCAAATTCGCACGATAAGAAATCAAAGAAGTGAAGCTTTTCCTAACAGTTCTATAGCCTCCCGAAGAGAAGAACATACTTCTTTGTACCGATCCGTGAGACTCTACTAAACCTGCTTGTGACTCATAACACCTATGAACCTAGAGCTCTGATACCAACTTGTTACAACCCCAATTTTCTTCTGTAGAATGTTGTGATGGCACCTACTCTCTAAGACTAGGTAAGCCTAATATACATATGGAATATAACTGAAATAACGAATAAACTCTCAAATACTCAACAACTATAATAAAGAAAACTCTGCAACTCAACATATACAACTTTCCAAAATCCAGTGAATACAAGTCACAAGCTCTATAAGATGGTACTGAACATCTCTATACATCCGTCTCTATAGAAGGATAAGAAATGAAATAAACTGGATAGAGGGTGAATCCGAGGCCCGTCTCCAAACTGGGCTCGTCTCACTGATGCCTGGACTGGTAGGAGGTACCTGGATCTACACAAAATGTGCAGAAGCATAGCATGAGTACACCACAATGGTACCCAATAAGTGCCAAGCCTAACCTCGGTAGGTCAAGGCCCTACTGGAATAAATAATAAATTGAACAGGTATATGACAATGTAATAATGATAACAAGGAAATTAAACAATAAAGAAATATACTGAGAATAACTACACTGAATTAAGGCAAATAATACATCACGGAAGAAAATAAGAAATGATATGACAAGGAAACAAAACAACAAAACACAAGTGAAGTAATGGAAACGTATCAACAAGAGCCACTACCGAGGTACCGCCTCGTAGTCTCAAATCACAAAACATTTCACAATCTTTCCTTATATCACCGCGGGAGCCTTGCATTTTAGTTTTGAAAATTATTTTTTCCGAAATAGCTTCCCGCGTTTTAGCGCACCTTATCACACCGCGTGGCTTGAAGTAGTTCCCCTACTAGCAACACGTGTATCAAGTCCACATTATCTCGCCGTATGTGTTTTAACCCCAAAACCTTATACCACCGCATGCGTATCAATATCACATCGTATTACACATCGCACCTTAAGTGGCCAATATCACAACTTGCCAAAAAACCAACAACAATATTGTTTTCACAACAAATAGCCATGGCTCAACCACAATATGCACAAGAGTCTCACAATAATAACTGGAAGTGAATAACTCAACAAGAATAGTATTTCACAACTTTACAACTTTGCCTCAATGTAAATCACAACCTTTATAACTCAACACCAACTTCAACAACAAGATATTTCACAATTAACAACTCCAAGTAAAGAACTCAGTGGTTAAATTATAAATACGGAATAGAGGAAACAATGCTTCAACTAAACACGTAAAGGCAATTAACAACTAAGAGATGAAACAAGTAGAGCATACGATGATAGACTAATAATGATGAATATAACCTGTTAAGATAACTCGATTAAGGCATGAAAGGAATCTACATAGCTAAAACTAGTCAATTTTCCATATTTAACCCGTGTACACACTCGTCACCTTGCGTACACGACTTTCACATATCACAATTATCACAAAACAATACCGATGCTAAGGGCTAATTCCCCCACACAAAGTTAGGCAAAACACTCACCTAAAAACACGCTACTTAATCTACTAGTAAGCCCTTTCTTCGATTATCCAACTCCGAACGGTATGAATCCAGCCAAAACAACTTTATACCATAAATATAAACTATAGGAAACTATTTCGAACAATAAAGTTTTGATCTTTATAAAGAAACAAAAAGTCAACTCAAAAAGTCAACCCGGCCTCGCATCTCAAAACCCCGCCAAAATTACAAAAATACGAATACTCATTCGATAACGAGTCCAATCATACCAGAATTACTCAAATCTGACCTCAAATCGCCTTTCAAATCCCCAAAATTTACGCTAAGAAGTTTCATAATTTTTTCCAAATTTTCAACTCAAATCACTAATTAAATAATGAAAATAATGATAGATTAGTGTATAACAACCAAATTCGAGTTAGAATCACTTACCCCAATCAACTCCTTGAAAATCCCTTCAAGATTCGAGATCTCTAGCTCAAAATATGAAAAATGGATCCAAACCCTCAATTTTGAAATTAATAGCTGTTGCCCAGATGCCATTCTTCGCGAACACAGAACATGCCTCGCGTTCGCGAAGCACAAAATACTCAGCTGCCAAATTCCTCTTACGCGAATGCGAGAGCCCCTACGCGAACGCGATGAACACTAAACCAAGGCCTACGCGAACGCGACCCATCATTCGCGATCGCGATGAACAAACTCCCTATACTTTCGCGAACGTGTGGCCATATTCACAAACTTGAAGAACAAACTTCACTTGCCTCCCAGATACCCTTCGCGAATGCGAGACCTCTCTTGCGAACGCGAACAAGGAAACCAAACATCTGAATTTCTGCAATTCAACAAGGCCAATTTTAATCCTTAATCAATCCGATTCTCACCTGAGGCCCCCAGGACTTCAACCAAACATACCAACAAGTCCTGAAACATCATAGGAACTTGCTCGAAGCGTCAAATCACATCAAACAACACTAAAAACACGAATCGCGCATCAATTCAAGCCTAATAAACTTATGAACTTCTAACTTCTAAAACTATTGCCGAAACATACCAAACCGACTCCGATTAACCTCGTAAATGACACAATGGACTTATTCTAACTTTCGAAACCAAAATTCGATCCCGATATCAATAAAGTCAACTCCCGATCAAAATTTCTAACCTTCCAAATCTTCAACTTTCTAACTTTCGCCAATTCAAGCTGAAACGACCTACGGACCTCTAAATCAATATCCAGACACGCTTCCAAGTATAAAATCACTATATGGGACTATTGGAACCGTCAAAACTTTATTCCGGAGTCGTCTACATAAAAGTCAAACTACGTTCAATCCTTTCAACTTAAAACTCAAACTCAAAGACTATGTGTCCTATTTCACTCCGAAACTAAAACCAAATACCCCGACCAGTCACATAACCACAACATAACATAGAGGAGGCAATAAATAGGGTATCATGGCTAAAATACTCAAAATGACCGGCTGAGTCATTACAATATGTGTCTTTTTTTTACCAAGAACACCATCATTATTCAATATTTCAAGTTTATAATCTTTGTTTGGGGTGAAAATCAAAATTTAATAATTGATTATTGCTAAAATCATATGAGTGTTGATAATTTGTGCTTAAATTTTTAGTCTAAATACTGATTTACTAATTTATTTTTAGAGTCTTGAAACTCCATTGTTGTTTTTAGAAAGTGTTGAAGAGGACAAAGTGATCTTCTTGATTTGCTATTATTTGACTAAATTGGTGATTGAGAATCATTTGTGTTGGTATTTGTAGATTTTATTTCATATTTGAGATCATTTGGAGCAGATTTGGGGTGATTTGATCGAAATTAAAACTGCAATTTCGAGAAATACTTTGTTGCACAACACATACAAATTATGCTAATCCCATAAACTTTAATTTAATAGATTGGCCGATTGCAGATAACTCATGTCAATTATATTTGGTGAACAACAGAACAAGCACAAAGTCATGTCAACTGGGTAAAATTTATAAATAATTTAATAAATAGATCGAATGCAGATAACATACAATCATACCAATATGGTAGAGTCTGGTGAATAATTAAATAATCACAAAGCCATGCCAACCGAGTAGAGTTTGTGAACAATTAACGATATAGGTAGAGTAAATATAACATAAAATCTATCAATCCGTTAAAGAAATCCCTGACAAGTAATAAGTTTTTGTGGGACCGGAGGTTATTTTTAAATATACATTAAGAAACATGGATAATATTTAAAGACGAGAGCTTTATAGGACCATTCTTGTCAATCACCCTAAAAGCCTTTGCTTCGGTCGCTTGGGCCTTTTCAGTCGGCCCTGTATTCCATTCCACAAAGGAGGATCAATAATATTCTCACTTACAGATAATATAGAGAACAGAAAAGGGCCAAAACTGCTGGATAAGTTTGCAATTTTAGAACTCTAGCATAGCTAGTCTGATGAATTTTAGTGGTTCTGGACTTTATCGAACATTATAATCATAATTTTCATAATAAGAAGATATAAGAAGAAGATAAAACTCATTGGTTAGAAGGAAAGAGATCGAATATGGGATTTTATTATTAAATTCGAGTTTGGATCTTATGGGTAGATTGAATCTTTAGATTTGTGTGGGTCATATAATTTGATATGTGGTTAATGAAGGGAATCTTTAACCAAATCCAATAGATCATGGACAGTTTCGGTCTTTTTCGATTTTATTTTAAATAGCATGTTAGTTTTTAGAGTATTTTTGGGCCAAAAGAAGACGACAGGGTATTTTTGTCTCAATAGATAGACAGAGCATTGTTACACTAAATCTAATAGATCATGGCTAGTTTTAACCTTTTTTCGTATAAACAATTTATACTGTTATTATAATTCAACGTGTTGTAAATGGTTAAACTTCACCTAATTATAATGTAAAATTTCCATACACTTGTATAAAAGTTAAACTCTACTTTTGTTGATTCTTTCATTATTTGGAAATGCAGCACTTGACCTATTGAAGGATGTTGAAGTGGAGGCCATAATAGGTCCTATATCATCAATGCAAGCTGATTTCATTATTGGTTTAGGAGAGAAAGCTCACGTACCCATCATCTCATTTTCAGCTACAAGTCCCTCTCTCTCATCATTTCGTAGTCCATACTTCATTCGTGCCACTCTAAATGATTCTTCTCAAGTTAATACCATTAGTTCCATTATCCAATATTTTGGATGGAGAGAGGTTGCCCTTATATACATTGACAATCAATTCGGAGAAGGAATTATACCATTCTTGACCGATGCATTAGAAAAAATCAATGCACGTATTCCTTATCGAAGCGTTATTCCTGAATTCGCCACTGATGATCGGATTAAATCTGAACTGCACAAGTTAATGGGTATGCAAACTCGGGTTTTTATTGTGCATATGACAACTTCACTTGGTGCCAAAATTTTTACTAAGGCCAAAGAACTTGGAATGATGAGTGAAGGGTATGTTTGGATTATTACAGATGCTATGGCAAATGAACTTAATTCTATGGATCCTTCAACTATTGAATCCATGCAAGGAGTTATTGGAGTAAAACCTTATGTTCCAAGAACTAAACAACTTGAGGATTTTACTACTAGATGGAAACTGAAATTTCAACAAGAAAATCCAGCAATTCTTAATGCAGAATTAAATGTGTTTGGACTGTGGGCTTATGATTCAGCTACTGCACTAGCCATGGCAGTGGAGAAATCTAGAAACGCTGGTGCCTCTTTTCAAAAGCTACACACTTCAGGTAAGTAAAGGTGACAAATTAGCGGGTTGAGTCAAATCAATAAAAGAGTCCTGACTCAATACTCCTAGAGTTTGTTTGGATCAAACTTTGTTGTGTGAAGATTGGTCAAATAACGAGTCATAACTCAATCTCTCCAACATGCCCCGGCCTCCTTACTCTTTTAGTCCAGTTCTCTTTTTTAACAAAAACTGTAAAAGTTAATATATCTTTATTAAATTATTAGCTTAAGTTCTTTCAAATTTACATAATTCTCAATGGCCAAATATAGTTTCGTATGTTTGGGTTTGAATTGCATTTTGTCACGTCTATTACACTGTTTGACCCATTTTGACCCAATAGTTAGATGGGTTATTCGAGTTCAACCCATTGAGACAAATCAACAAACGGGTCATAATCCAACCTCTTTAAACTTGGAGGGATTGTGTAGGTTACAGTAAAAATGGATTGATTTTGACACCTCTAGAACTTTCAGGAAATACAACATATCTTGAAGCTATTGGAGTTTCCAAGGATGGTCCAAAGCTTCTTCAAGCTATACTAAACACTACTTTTAAAGGCCTAAGTGGAGAATTTCAAATTGTCGATGGGCAATTGCAGTCACCACCTTATCAGATTATTAATGTGTTTGGTAATGGTGCAAAAGGAATTGGTTTTTGGACAAGAGAAAATGGGATTGTTAAAGATCTAAATTTGAGACGCACAAAAAATGGACATTCAATTTCTAAGCCTAATTTTGGGTCTATTATATGGCCTGGTGACACTACTTCTGTTCCTAAAGGTTGGGTGATTCCAACAAATGGGAAGAAATTGAAGATTGGAGTTCCAGTGAAAGATGGTTTCAGTGAATTTGTGAAAGTTACAACAGATTTTACTACTAACACAACAACAGTTACTGGTTACTGCATTGATGTTTTTGATGCAGTAATGGAAGCACTACCATATTGTGTTCCTTATGAGTATATTCCATTTGCCTCTCCTCATGGAAAGACTACTGAAAGTTACGACAAATTTGTGTATCAATTATTTCTTGGGGTAAATCTCTTAGTTTCCCTCTCTTTATTAGCAATTTGGTTTCTAAAAGAAATTATTTGCCAAATTTTCCGACGGGTCCGTTGTAAATATCACTACAATTTTGACAAAAATAGCAACAGAGCTGTTCCTGTCAAAACGGCATACCAACGGTAACGTCCATTGAAATACGCGTGTTTCTAGCCGTGAAATACATTTTTTGCATATATAATTTTATTTGATTCTAACAAGTTGCTAGGACTAACCAACGAGCAGAACTTTGATGCTGTTGTAGGGGACACTACCATTTTCGCAAATAGGTCACGATATGTTGATTTCACATTACCTTACACGGAATCTGGAGTCGCGATGGTTGTGCCAATCAAAGATAAGAATAGAAATAAAGCATGGGTGTTCTTGAAGCCATTGACTTGGGAGCTGTGGTTAACAAGCTTCTGTTGTTTTGTTTTCATTGGCTTCGTCATTTGGGTACTTGAACATAGAGTAAATGAAGACTTCAGAGGACCTCCTTGGCACCAAGTTGGCCTAATCTTTTGGTTCCCCTTCTCAACTATGGTCTTTGCACAGAGTAATTTCTTTTTTCCTTCTTAATTTCATTTTATATAATACTCTCTGCTCTGAAAAGAATGACACCTTTGTATATTTGAAAAATCTTCATATTTTCACTTCTCGTTTACCTTTAATGGCATTCTCTTATAGCCATAGAAATATCATGATGTGTTTAACACCACAAGTTCTAAGGGCGATTTGGTATGTGCCAGAAGTCTTGTTCTTTCTTAAATTTTATGCACAATCAAATTGGGATATATATATATATATATACACACACACACACGCACTTCAATCTGAATTAGCCCTTGCTCTTATATATATATAGCATATAATTCAAACTTCTAATCTGAATTTTCTTCTTTTTGGTTCTCGATACTGACAGAGGAGAAGATAGTAAGCAACTTGGCTAGGTTTGTATTGATCATCTGGTTCCTAGTAGTACTCATATTGACTTCAAGCTACATGGCAAGTCTTACATCGACGTTAACAGTTGAAAAACTCCAGCCAGAACTTCTGAAGAGCAATGAATATGCGGGGTACCAACAGGGTTCTTTTGTAGCAGGACTTCTAAGAAAGATGAACTTTGATGAGGACAGACTTAAGCCTTATAGCACTCCAGAGGAATGTATTGAATTACTCTCTAAAGGTAGTGCGAATGGTGGTATTGCTGCTGTTTTTGATGAGATTCCTTATGTGAAGCTTATCCTTGCACAGTATTGCTCAAAATATACCATCGTTGGACCTACGTATAAAAGCGATGGCTTTGGCTTTGTAAGTAACTCCTTTTTCTTTTTGACAGTTTTTTTCTTTTGATTTTCATCTAGTCTTCCTAATATTATGAATTCATCGTTCTTGTTATTTTCATCCAGGCCTTCCCAATGGGATCTCCTCTAGTACCTGATGTTTCAAGAGCAGTCTTAAATGTGACAGAAGGTGAAAAGATGGTACAAATAGAGAAAGCATGGTTCGGGAAATTTACTTGTTCAAATTCTAGCGCTTCACCCTCTTCCAATAGTCTTGGCCTTGATAGCTTTTGGGGACTCTTTGTCATAGCTGTAGTTGCTGCAACTTTGGCTCTCCTCATCTTTCTCACAACGTTCATGCATGAAAATTGGCAGATTATAAGACAATCTAATCTTCCATTCCACGAAAGAATCAGAATCTTGGCTAGAAATTTTGACGTAGCCATACGTTCACGAATAGTGAACTGAGAGATGCAGTGGGAGTTTTAGGACATATGGATTGTCCACAAAGTCCACATGATAACTTGTCAATGCTTCCTTCTATACAAACGAATGGACTGCCAAGTCCAAGTATTTCTAGTCATACGGAGCAGATTTTTCACCTTCCAGGAGAGGAAGGAGGGACTCCACCTTTGCATGCAGAGAATGTAGCAGTTAGTACTCAGGAGAGTGTTCTTGGGTTGGCTATTGATCTAAATGCAGGCCATTGATTTGTATATTGGTGTAGAAAGGGATTAAGATTGTTTTAGATTAAGCCTTTAACTTCACTCTTACGTAGTATTAAGCTCATTTTTACTTCTTCCATTGTGCAAAAGACCAAATCAGATAATGTTAAAGCAATATGATAAAATAGAATGTTGAATGATTTTGATCAGGTGTTAGGTTGAATCCTGGAACTGCAATGGGATTGTTTCCCATTAACTTTAATGCCAGCATGCTCTTGATTCTTTCTCTGCTTCAAGGGTATAGATTGAAATGTATGAATATTTCTTTATGGGATCTTTCCATGTCAAGGATTGGCTGATAAACCTGTTTGTAACCAACAAACAGCAAATAGCCAGAAAATTAGAAGCCATAGGAGAAAATTACCGATTATGATTATGGGATGTGGTGGAAAATATTGGGATAAAAAATAACAAGGCGCATACGGAAGCTGGTAAAGCAAACATTGGCGATGATAAATCAGACAATAAAGAAAATTATACTAAAAATGCATAATAAACTTTAGTATGGTTTAGTCAATTGACCTACATCAATATACTATTATAAAAAGAGAAAAATACTTATAAGAGAATAGATTTTCCCCTTAAACAAGACTCTCTTAAAGACTACATTGTGGATTCTATTGTAGTTGTTATGTAGGAATTCTCAATTTATAGAGGTCAAGACATTTTCCTCCAAGAAAGAAATTTATCAAATATGGAAGAGATCTATATTTTTCTTTAAGAAAAAGTAAAACCAATTATGGTAAATAGTGTAACCTTCCTTCAAGTAACAGGTGAAATCCAAAATATTGTAAGAAAATCAGGGCAATCCCTATCAATTCTCTCCTTTGGCCTGAATTTTCTTGACAAAGCTTGATAGCCTTCTTCATATAATCTTCATCACTGCTTCTTTCCATGGTTAAAAGTAGACATAGGTTGAAAATTGGGGCCTCGTGCGTTAAAAGTGAGCACGAGTTAAAAATAGTGAAATCGCGTTTAAAGTGCACATATAATTAAAAGCAGAGCCCATGCGTCAAAAGTAAGCATGAGTTAAAATTGGAGCCCATGCTATTAAAAATGATTTTTGTTTTAAAGATGCCAGCACAAGTTATGTTGAAAATATGGTTGAGAATTTATCTCCACATGTAGTATTTCAGACTTTTTTTTGCAACTTGATATGAACCCGCATTGAACCCGTCTTCAACCTCGTTTTGGCTATTGGGATCGAAAATAACAAGGCGCATGCGGAAGCTAGTGAGCAAACCTTGGTGATGTTCACTGCAATAAAAACAACTTTTAGCGACGGATTTTAGAGACAAGTCATATTCCGTAGCTAAATAACGACGGATTAGCGACAAATTTTATAGTTTGTCGCCAAATAAGCTACAAAAGATTTAGTATCAAATATAGCAATGGATTAGCGACAAAAGTTTATATCCGTCGCTAAAAATTGGCGCTTTTATTTTACCTACAAATTTAGCGACAAAAGTGGGGCGACAAAAATTATTAAAATATATTTACGAAATTAGCGACGAAAATCTGTCGCTGCCTTTATTTTACTTAGCAAAAAATTCCAAAATTAGTTGCGACGGAAATTCCGTCGCTAGATTCTTAAAACTAAATTTCCCAAGTTATTATTATCGATAGATATTTATGCGTCGCGATTTCCGTTGCTAGTTTTTTAAAGTTTATCTAGGGCACAAATCTTCTTATAGACTCATATTCTCTCATCTCTATCAAAGTCGCCACTTGCTCTCATCTTCAACAATGTGAGTTTCTTCCTTCCAATACAACAAATTGAGTATGAATCTAAGGCTCATATGCAATGGGAATGTAGACATCTGATAGCAAATAAAAAAATTTCAAAATTGGGCAAAAACTTTTGCTATAGAACTTCAGAAATTGCCAAGAAATTCAAAGTAGCTGTCATCTACATTCCGTTTATGTTTGCTGCTCCGTAAGATTCTCAAACGAAAGCCCTTATTTTTACTATTTTTGCACTTTGTCTACATCGTTATTCTTATCTTTGTTCAGGTAAACTTTCTCTTTTCTATTTTATTTTTCTTTCTCTCTATTTAATTATCTTGAGAAATTTTGATATGGTAATTCTTGTTTGACTGGTACCTTAATTTTCATACTTTTGGATCAATAATAAATTAATATGATTTTTTTTTTAACAAATATACCATTAGGCAGGCTGCTATACTATATAACAAACAAAAACAAAGATCCAATGTTTACAAATTATCCTATCAAATCTCAAATATGCTAAACTAGTGCTAAAGCTAATAAAATATGAAATGCTAACTATTACAAATAGTGCCATAGCCAACTCCCCACATAAAAAGGTGTGTGTATCCACCGGCCAAGTGCAAAACCTCAGTGTAGCACCTCTAGTGCTCTCATCAGGCGCCAAGTTTTACGTTCCAAAGGATAAGGCAAATATGAATCTCCAAGCAACACCACCAATTGGGAGTGACCAAGTATCCATGTAGATTTCCAAAACCATGAACAATGTAGGTATCCTTGCATAAGATGACTGTAGTCCAGGACAAAAACAAGCTATACCGAATAAGATTAACCAAAGAAAGACAGTGATATGTTTTATCTCCTGCCAAATAGGGCACATACTTGCACTGCCATGACACCTCCATATTGGACATGTATACATGTCAATACCACTGAATAATGCCATGACATTTCAAAGCCTACCAATCTGAGATCTTACACCTTCTAGTAACAATGAATCCCAACTTTGATCCTTTATGAAACCTTGCAGAGTTGGTGTGTTGTAACCCATATACATACTGCTCCAGTAATTACCTAGTAGTACCTTCCAGCAATAGGCTATACATATCGACCATGATAATATTTCAAAAAAGCTATGTACATTGCCATTACTTCTTCAGATTGGGCATGAAATCATACAAATACCACTAGCTAATGTTCTAGCATTTCTGTTAGCTGCCATGAAAATGAGATCTAAGCTAAGAAGAAGACGAATAATCTAGAAGAAGAGAGGAAATCAGAGAAAGGCTCGATACATTTCTGAATGAAGAAGAAAGACAACTGTACAAGTGGCCACTATTTATAACAAACTAAATAATCTCCTTAACTAACTACTAACTAACTCACTAACTATGGTTTAGTATTACATTATAATTAAACTATGGTTAACTATGCTGATTAATACTCCCCCTCAAGATGATGGTTGATATAGATTCTTCAACCCCAGCTTGTTCAGCAGATGCACATGTTGAGCTCTTCCCAAACCTTTAGTAAGTATATCTGCTAGTTGATCTTCAGTGTTAACATACTCAGTCTTCAGCAGACCTTGACTCAACTTTTTTCTCACAAAGTGGCAATCTATATCGATGTGTTTTATCCTTTCATGGAAGATTGAATTGCTGCAATTTGAATTGCAGCTCTGCTGTCACACACTAGAGTAATATGAAGCTCAATTTTAACACCAAGTTCACTGAACAGTCCTACTAGCCAGGTAACTTCTGCTGCACATAAAGCCATGCTTCTAAACTCATCTTCAGTAGAGCTTCTGGACACATTGCTCTGCTTCTTAGACTTTCAGGATATCAATGCACTTCCAAACTTTACCAAGTACCCTGTGACTGACCTTCTAGTTTGTATACATACCCCCCCCCCTCCCCAATCTGAATCACAAAAGGCACTTAGTTGATTTGAAGGCTCTGCAGGCAAGAACAGCCCCAAACCAGGAGCCTCTTTTATGTATCTTACAACTCTCAGTGCTGCTTCCATGTGAAACCTTTTAGGATAATGCATATACTGACTAAGAACCTGAACCACAAATGCAATATCAGGTCTTGTCATAGTGAGATACAGCAACCTTCCAATGAGTCTTTGGTAAGCACCAGGATTGTCAAGACTCTCATCTGTCTGGATGTTGTCATTCTTGAAGTAATTATCATATTCTACTGAAGTTAGCTTCTGATTCAGTCCTAGTGGTGTTCCAGCTGGCTTTGCACCACTCAAACCAGACTCAGAAATTAACTCTAAGGCATATTTTCTTTGGTACATAAGAATTCTTCTTTTGGACCTTGCAAACTCAAACCCTAAGAAGAATTTGAGCTCTCCTAGATCCTTCATTTTGAAATTCTTCATAAGGTCTGATCTAGTACTGCATAACAATTGTTGATTGTTCCCAGTAATCAGAAGATCATCAACATAGACCAATATGACAACTATATCATCTCCAGCCTTCTTTGTGAACAAAGAGTAATCATAGTAACTTTGTTGAAAGCCCATGTTGAGTAGGGCTTCTGTCAACTTCATATTCCACTATCTAGGTGCCTGCTTAAGTCCATAAAGAGACTTATGTAGTTTGCAGACCTTCCTCTTAGTCCCTCCCTATCTGGCAAATCCCTCAAGCAATTGCATATAGACTTCCTCAGTGAGATCTCCATTTAGAAAGGCATTGTGGACATCCATTTGAAAGATCAACCACTGTCTTGAAGCAGCTAAGGCAATAATAGATCTAACAGTCACAATTTTGGCCATAGGAGAGAAAGTTTCTCTATAATCTAATCCTTCCTTCTGGCTGTAGCCTTTAGCCACTAGCCTAGCTTTGAACCTTTCTACTTCACCAGAGACTTTGTACTTAATTCTATAAACCCACCTGCAACCAATGGGAGTCTTCCCAGGTGGCAAGTCAAAAATACTCCAAGTGTGGTTATCTTCAAGTGCTGCAATCTCCAACTTCATTGCTACTATCCACTTGGGATCAGCTGCAGCTTCTTTGAAAGAAGATGATTCCAAGAGAGCTGAATAAGCTGCAAGGACCTTCTTATATGATAGAGCAATAGAAGAATAGTCCACATAGAAAGATATAGGGTAAGTACACTTAGATCCTTTGGAGGTAGTGACATAGTCTTACAACAACAGAGGTGGCTTGCTTGGTCTAGAAGACCTTCTATATTCAGCAAGAGGCTCATCATCTTGTTGAGAAAGCACAGGTGAATTTTGAGTAACATCAAGCAAGTGATCAACAACAGAAGGGATCATAGAGATAGCTTCTTCTGAGCTTGTTGTAGAATGAGGAACTCTCTTAGAGGAGTCTGCATACAACTGATTTGAACTGGTGTCAATAGACACCTCTGTTGCTGGTGGTGCAGAAGAAGAGGGAGTAATATTGCTTAGAGTAGAAGAGAGAAAGTCTAGGATAGGATATACAGGACTTTTAGTAGATGTGGCATGCGTAAAGAGATAAATGTCCTCTTGAAAGACAACATTCCTGTTGACAATAAATATTTTTGAATGCAGAGTATACAACAAATAACCCTTATGAGTGGAAGAATATCCTAGAAATATAGCAGGTACTGCTCTGGGTGAGAACTTATCCAGCACTTGAGGACAAGTTGCATAGCACAAGCATCCAAAGACTTTGAGATGAGATAATGAAGGAGGG
This sequence comes from Nicotiana tabacum, assembly GCF_000715075.1. Lineage (NCBI taxonomy): Eukaryota > Viridiplantae > Streptophyta > Magnoliopsida > Solanales > Solanaceae > Nicotiana > Nicotiana tabacum. The sequence goes on along the minus strand of NC_134094.1, from coordinate 22,314,172 downwards.
TGCAAATATAGCATCTCAAATGGTGATATGTATCCAACAACTTTAGAAGGAAGTCAATTGAGCAGATATACTGCAGTAGCAATACATTCTCCCTAAAATCTCACAGGTACATCAGCTTGAAATTTGAGTGATCTAGCTATTTCCAAGATGGTTCTGTGTTTTCTTTCTGCCACCCCATTCTGTTGGGGTGTAAAGACACATGTACTTTGATGGAAAATACCAAGATTAGACATCAGCCACTTAAATTCAGTGCTAAAAATTCACTTCCATTATCATTTCTTAGAAACTTAACAGTAGCAGAGAATACATTTTTTACTTGACTAAGAAAGTCTCTTAGAACTACAATAGCATTTGACTTAGACTGTATTAGAAAAATTCAAGTATACCTTGTGTGGTCATCAACTAGGGTAACAAAATATCTCTTACCATCATGTGTGGGTACTCTATAGGGTCCCCATATATCATAGTGAATTAGTTCAAACACTGATTTGGTAGTTGTACTGCTTAGCTGAAAAGGCAGCTTGGTCTGCTTTGCTACTAGACACACAATGCAGTGATGAGAATCGGCTGTTGTGAGTTTGCTTAGGTCTTCTATTATCTTTATTATATCTAAAGGGGCATGTCCTAACCTTCTATGCCACAAAGTACTAGAAACAGAAGTACATGAAGAAACTGACATAGAGTTTATTGTTTTAGTACACTTATTTGTTGCCTGATATAGATCTTGTTTTGGAATACCTCCTTGCAGAATGTATAGTCCATGTTCTTCTTTACCAATCCCCTTCACCTGACCACTGAAGAGGTCCTGAAAAACGCAAAAGTCAGGGAAGAATCCCACCATATACTTTAGCTCTTTAGTGAGTTTTGAGACTGACAATAAGTTGAACTTAAAGTCAGGAATGTACAGAACATTAGAGATCTCCTGATTACTTAATACAAAGGTGCAACCTGTGTGAGACACTGACACAACATTTCCAGTAGGAAAATGTACTTTGTTTGCTTCTGTATTTGGAAATGGTCTATGAGTGTGTAACATCTTTAAACTTGAAGTCATATGATTTGAATCCCCAGTGTCAACTATCCATTTACTATTGACACATTGAGACATAAAAGCATTCATATGGTTTAGAATACATGTTGCAGCAACTTTGTTGGATAGATCTAACTCTTCTGAACTTCCTCTAGAAAGTAGCTAAACAATTTGCTGGTATTGCACAGGAGTAAAGATAGGAGATGGATGTGGCATTTGCTAGAAAGGAGCAGGTTGACTCATTTGTTGTGTAGTACCTGAACTAGATGATCCATTGGCAGTAGGAGTCATGTTGGCAGTCATATTGCATCTCTCTGCACCTGAAACTTCTGCATTGCCTACATAACTGATATATTATCCTGTACTAATTCCTTTTCTTTTGGCTTTGAATTCAGTAGGATATCCTATCAATTTGTAATAATTTTCTTTTGTATGTCCCTTATAGTGACAATATTCACACTGAACTTGACTCCTTTTGGACCTATAGTTTCCAGTATTGTTCACACTCTTACTGCTATACAGGGCAATACTTTCTAAGGCTTCAGTGACCCGAGCAACTTGTGTTATGCTTGTAAGATTCCTTTGACTCTCCTGATCTACTAACAAAGAGTAGGCTTTGTTTATACTTAGCAAGGGAGACATCATCATAATCTGACTCCTTGATTGAGAATAGGACTCATTTAACCCAGTGAAGAATTGAAGAAGTCTTTGATACTCAAAGTGTTGAGCATACTATTTGGATTCAGGACAAGGACAACCTGGACAAGGCATGAGGGCATCAAACTCATCCCACAGCTCTCTAAGCCTTGAGAAGTAGTCAGTTACAGTCATAGTTCCTTCGGTCGGTGTATGAACTTCTCTATGCAAATAGAGTATTCTCGAGCCATTTACTTTATCAAATCTCTCTTTCAAATCCTCCCAAACTCTATGAGCACTAGACGCATACAATATACTACTCAACAATCCTGGTCTCACATCATTCATTATCTACAAGATAACTATAGCATTAACTTTCTCCCACAGATCATGAAGCTCAGACTCAAATTTAGACTTAGGAAATCTCCCATCGACAAAATCTAGTTTACTTTTACCTAGCAAGCCAATTCTCATTGCACGACTCCACAAGGCATAATTTTCTAATCCAATAAATTGAAGAGAAATCAGAGAGCTACCTGGTGTGTCTGTTGGTTGCAGGTACAAAGGATGATTTTGATCGATGGTAGGAAAAGTAGCAGTTCCAGCAGTGAAATTACCAGTAATTAAGGTCGCGCCAACGTGTTCATCTTCAATCGCCATTGTTGACTGAGAAACAGCTTTCAAAGTAAGAGACTTACAAACCCTAGCTTCAACCAAATGTTACTCTAGCTCAATTAAGCTCTCAATTGTAGAATTGAAGTAACATAGAAGACTCGATTTACTCGCAATTTGCTTAGATTTCAACCGGTGGCTCTGATACCATGTTAGCTACCATGGAAATGAGATCTAAGCTAAGAAGAAGAAGAATCTAGAAGAAGAGAGGGAATCAGAGAAAGGCTCGATACATTTCTAAATGAAGAAGAAAGACAGATGTACAAGTGGCCACTATAAAAGACAATTGTACAAGTGGCCACTATTTATAACAAACTAAATAATCTCCTTAACTAACTACTAACTAACTCACTAACTATAGTTTAGCATTACATTATAATTAAATTATGGTTAGCTATGCTGATTAACAATTTCAGTATTTTTTTTATTAGGGATTTACCTTGATAATAAATTGATATGATATGTTCCAACAAGAACTGATTTTTATATCCTTGATTTTATGGGAAAGTAAAAGTAGTATTGCAAATTATGATTTTTACATCCTTGATTTTAGCTGTGTTTTAGTCTTTAGAAAGAAAATGGGAGTTCAAAGATTTGTATTCTGTTGAGCATTTCAAAGACCATATGGAAAATCTGCAGTAGCTGGTATCATGTCGTTTACACTTGCTTATTTTAATATTTCCAGTACTGGAACAACTTTCAAAATTAGGGGAACATTATGCTAATATATTTCATAATATTTAAGCAAATCTTAGATGTGTTATCATGTTACTCACCTTTTCCCTATTTTCTTAATGAACCTTCTCTGCTATTTTGTGAGCAAGAGTTCATGTTTATGGTATGATAGTCGTGTTCAATATGGTATTGCATTATCTGATTCTTTGCCGTAGCTGGTTGTTTACTCCTTGGCTAACCTCTCTCCCTCCCTCCCTCTTTATAATATTTATTTCAATATTAAATAGGAACATGGATAATCTAGATCATGATTGGATGTTCAAAATGTTGGATGGCCGATGGGGTATTAGTTCTAGTTTTATAACCGGTGTGAATAATTTTCTTCAGTTTGCTTGTTCTCAGCGCAATTACATGAGTGGTGACGATGTTAGATGTCCATGTAAAAAATGTCATAACATTAAATACGTGGATGTTGAAACTGTTAAATTATTCCCTTTTTAGTATGGATTTGCTGAGAACTATTTTATTTGGAAGTATCAAGGAGAAAAACATGTGACCGGTGAGATGTCTTCCAGTGGTGATTTTCATGGTGGCGCTCAACCTCAATTAGTATATGAGAATCCATATCGACAAATGGTCTTGGATGCAGCTGGACCCAACTCTGACCAGGGTTTGAGCTGGCAGTCTTATAATAATACTGAACCTGAGTCGTCTCATTCTTACGAACCTTGTCACGACCCCAATTTTCCTCCATAGGATGTCGTGATGGCACCCAGTCTTAGCGACTAGGTAAGCCTAACACTTACTGAATTAATTGCAAAATTCAAACAACAACAGTTAAATGTGAAATAGAAATCTCTATACAAAACCTATAATTCCAAAACCGATAGTACAAGTGATAAGCTCTACTGAGTTTGCTAGAAAATCCCTAAATACAATTGTTCCATAAGAGAAATAAACAGTACAAGATAAAATTTTAAAAGTTGACTCCGATGCCTGCAAACGCGACGGCGGGTTTACCTTGAGTCTCCACAACAATACTCGATCAGCTAGCTGATAATCAACAACAACCGAGGCATTTGGATCTATACAAAAATATGTAGAAGCGTAGCATGAGTACACCCCGGCGGTACCCAGTAAGTATCAAGACTAACCTCGGTGGAGTAGTGACGAGAAACAGTCAAGATACCTACTGGACTAAATAACCTGAACAAGTATAAATGTGGAACTAATAGGGAACAATATCAATATAAAGATAGGCATGGTGACAATATTAATAAAATGTTTGTAATAGGAACTAAAAGCTACAATTAACAACGAGACACAATAGGTAATAACACTGTAGAGTAAGCTGAACACAGTTTAAATCCAGTGAAACCAAATAAGGTAAACAAGTAACAACTCAATAAGAACAACCACAATCACACCAGGTTTATCCAAACCTCAAAATCACAAATCACGGGTCCCAATTCGTGAACCCTAAACACTTGGCATCTTGTGCCCATGTTACAACTTATAACTGCACGAACAACTCACATGTCGAGAGGGTGACAATATCTAATATCCGCACGGACCACTTACGTGCCAACAATAAGAATGACTCATGACTGCACGGAAAACTCACATGCCAATAGAACAACTCTCACACAAAAGAAAACTAGACGAGAGTAGATTTAAATGGTCAATAACTTGTGCAAGTGTTCTATCACAATTCAAGCCAACAAGTAGGAGTAGAGACAATGAATGGCACATAAGAAACGATCACCTCAAAATATACAAGGTAAAACTCACACAAGTTAGGCACGCCACTATACAAATATCAACAACAACAATGCCCCCTAGCCATCACGGATCATCACAAATCATTCCCCGACATAGCCCACCTTGTCTCACCACGTGCGCAATAATAAAGTAAGTGCCTGCCTTGTCTTGCCGCATGCGCATAATAATATTTTTACCTTGTCTCGCCACATGCGCAAATTCACATATATAGCTTGCCTTGTCACGTCACATGTAAAAATATCAATAATAACAACAGCACGGACAACTTATGTGCGAACACTCTGACAAAAACCTCTCAACAATACCACGTGTGACAAAACATAACAACACAATAAAATGACTTTCACAATATGTGCTCATATGCCACAACATTTCCTTAAACAATTTCAATACCACAGTCACGCATAGCCCTCGGCTCAACAACGCTGAGTAAAACAACAACAACAACAACAACAACAACAATAACAACAACAACAACAACAACAACAATAACAACAACAACCATAATACGAGAATACGATAAGTAAATCAACACAAGAACTTCAGAACACAAAGAAATAGAAGAACGAGCTGATAAAGAAAGAAACAACGAGGATTAATGGTCTCAACAAGAATAGCTCAACCAGGGAGAGATAATGTGTAACAATGATTTCACAAAAGTTCAATTCAATGATAAGAGAGATAGCATGAATCAATGACCCCAAATAAGAATATGTCCACAATAAACAGGATAACAAAACTTCAATTAAGGCTAAGCAATTACAGAAGAAATAATAATAACTTCAATTAAGGTTAAGCAATTTCGGAATAGATAATAATAACTTCAATTAAGGTTAAGAAATTACAAAAAAGATAATAATAACTTCACTTAAAGTTAAGCAATTACGGGAAAGACAACAAGGCAAATAAGGAAGCAACAACTTCCATTAAGGCACATAAGAGTTTAATTGGCAACAAGGGTAGAACATGAATCGATTAATTCCAAATAAGACACATAAGGGTAAATTTAGTAAATGGAGAATTTAACATGCTAAAACAACTTCACGTCTAATGAACATAAGAACCTAAGAGCCCTAAACGATTAAATTTCCACAAATAAACCCAAGCACGTATACGTCACCTCGCGTACATGGCCTTCACATGACACAATTAGTATAAATGACTTAAATCCTAAGGGGTAGTCCCCCCCCCCCACAAAGTTAGGCAAGATACTTACCTCAAACAAACTAGATCGATAGTCTAAAATGACCTTCTCGAGTGAAACAACCTCCGGACGGCTCAAATATAGCCAAAATAACTTCAAATCATAAATAAAACTCATAGAAAACAAATCCGGATAATAAAGCTTCGATCTTTAATTAAAACTAAAAAGTCAACCCCCGGGCCCGCACCTTGGAACCCGATAAAATTCACAAAACCCGAACACCCATTCCGATACGAGTTCAACTATACCAAAATTATCAATTATCGACATCAATTCGTCCTTCAAAGCATCATTTTACATTTTTGAAATTTCTTCTCAAAATCCTCATTTTTCCCATCTCAAACCACTAATTAAATAATAAAAATAAATATGGAATCATGAAATACAATAAATTTTGAATAAAGAATACTTACCCCAATCGAACACGTGAAGAACCCCTCAAAAATCGTTCAAATCCGAGGTCTCTAGCTCAAAAGATGAAAAATTGACAAAACCCATGATTTTTGAAATTATATTCTGCTGCCCAGGTAACATGAATCGCGATCGCGAACATCAATACGCGATCGCGAAGAAGAAAATTACCAGCTGCCAAGAATGCACTATGCGATTGCGAATAAGGTGATGTGAACGCGGTTCAAGACTGCCTCAACGTACATGATCGCGAAGGTAGACATGTGAACGCGAAAAACAAAGTGGACTCCCCAGTAGAGATGTTCAAAACCGAACCGAAACCGTTAACCGATCCGTAGCGTTGGCTTATTGGCTTATTAGTATCGGATTATCGGGATAATGGATGGTGAACGGATTGAGAGTTTATGACTTAACGGTTTGGGGACGGATTACCCAATTTTCTTATCAAGTAAACCGTTAACTTATTAAGAATTTTTATATTTATACTTTTACCCATATGTATATAAAGTACTATTGAAATTAATTCGTTGAATTGTCCGCTGGTTTTATCCGTAATAACTGGATTGTCTGGTTTTATGTCCTTTTTTGCATGCATCTAACAAATTAAAGTTTGATTTTCTAGATTTTTGGTTTTACAATTTGGATTTCTTGTGAAGAACGAATGTTACTGGAAGTTTGATTAATTCATACGTGTATGAGCAGTCTTGAATATGAACTAGATTGGAACTTAGAAGAAGACTCTTCAATTCAAAGATAATGTTAGATCTTAGATGGTATTAAAAATTTGGTATTGATTTGAAACCGTTTGGTATTGATTGAATGATTCTTCAAACAAATTCTATTTGATTTAGCCGATAAACCGTCCGATAACCCCCGATAATCGTTAATCTGATACCAATCCGCTTGTTGTCTTATTGGATGGCTAGCGAATTACTATATTTATAATCCGATAACCGATAAGCCGAACCGTTAAGCGTAATTATCTGCCTGATTCGCCCGATAAGCACCCCTACCGTTAAGCTAATACAACTCTCTGAATTGCAATCCGAGCCCGATATCAACATAGTCAACTCCCGATCAAATCTCTTAACCTTCCAAAACTTCAACTTTCCAAATTTCGCCAAAATGCTTCAAATTATCATACGGACTTCCAAATCCAAATCAGGAGGCACGCCTAGGTCCAAATTCACCATATGAAGCTATTGGAATCATCAAAATGCCATTTCGGAGTCGTCTACACCAAAATCAAATTCGTTCAACTCTTACCGCTTAAGCTTCTAAAATAATAATCCTTATTCCAAATCGACCACGAATCATCGAAAAATCGAATTCGACCACACACGCAAGTCATAACACATATTACGAAGCTTCTCGAGACCTTAAGCCGCCGAACGGGTCGCTAATTCTCAAAACGACCAATCGGGTCGTTACATTCTCCCCCTCTTAAACAAATGTTCGTCCTCGAACGTGCCATGAACCATTCCGAAGTCATCAAATTACTGCGTGAACTTACCATACATACACTCGCGGGTGACCTCACGTCACCCCAAATTCAAATAAGTCCGACAACACCACCTCAGCTGAAGAACTTTTTTCCTTCCACCAATACCAATAAGCCTTAGAATCAAATTCCTCACCATTCGATCGTTTCCAAAAGACCTGATTCCTACATCAACACACGATATCAGCCTCAACCAGATGTAATAACCTATGCCTACACCCACACCAAGTAACACATCATACATATGCCCATAACCACATCTATGATCACAATAGTTGTCCTTAATCAAACCCAGTACCGAAAATTAACCTCATATCAGCTAGAACCCTATTCCAAACCTCCACAACACCGACAACGATGCAAGAAACATGAAGATGCCATAACTATTCACTCAAATCGATAATTCACACCCAACACCACTTGGGCACACACCTCGCAAGCTAAAACCTAATAAGCACGGCATGCACATGGATGAATATACAAGGAAACACATGAAAGAACTATCAAACAAGCCCGACAGGCACCACTCCATATCAGTACCATATTATGAATCAATTTCACAAGGAAGAATCAAAGTATATGAACAAATCACAAGGATGTCATCCTAATATAACTCCACCGCGGCCCGTAGCCCGGTTCAAACATATAAAATCACATGAAAACGCGAGGATCCCATCCTCAGCTCTGAATCACAAGTAGTATACACATCATACCAACCAAAACCTTCCACTAATTCAATTTTGCTAAATAAAATCACAACAAATAATGAACCCCCATACCGGCAGAGCATCTAAATCACAAATTTTAACCAACCACTCAGAAATCACATCAAAACCTACCGTAATGGGTAACAGAAAGTCACTTCTAGTCTCATAACTCTCAATAATGAATGAAATGAAACGATAGACACATGCTACCACTATAGAATCTCCCGATAGGGGTAGACACATAGATATAGTACACAATCATGAAACTCACCCATATGTGAAGCAACATAGGAGGACTCACCCCGAAAAGCAGAATCGAAATAAAATATGAATGAAGCCCCTCTATAACAAATCGAAACCATACCCGTACGATATCATCTAGTGCAGCAGCCTCAGCCCTACCATAGAAAGCACATCAATGGGTCGGGCCTCCCCATCTTGGGCGCCCTCTACTCGCCTCACCTGCACCCCAAGTTAGCGATGTAGAGATATCAACAACTGGAGCATAACTCATAGCCCGAATACCCCATTGTGACATATCTGTCCGGAGTCTGGGACAATCCCTCACCATGTGGCTGGTATCTCTACACTGAAAGCAACCTTTTCGCTGACGTGGCTGCAGAAGTTGTGCGGTACGGGTACTCTGAGGCCCATGAGTAACTGAAATACCGTGCGAAGTCTGAAGTGCAAACTGAGTTGGCTGACCCACAAAACCTCTACCATGGCATACCCTGCCTCCAAAATATGGACCAGTAGATCTCTACGGTCTATGAGGCCTCTTAGCATCCATGACCTCTCCCTCCTGATCCCACATGCCCTCTAATCTGCGAGCGATCTCTACCACCTACTGGAACGAAACATTCGCCTCCAACTCCCGAGTCATGCTGAATCGGATACCATGACTTAGACCCTCAATGAACCTATGAACTCAATCTCTAACTGTAGAAACTAAAGCAGGTGCATGTCTGGACAAATCACTGAATCTAACGGCATACTTTGACACTAACATAGTGCCCTGGCGCAGCCTCTCAAACTCCACGCATCATACATCCCGAAGGGTATGAGGAATAAACTCTCTCAAGAACATCTCTGAAAACTAAGTCCATGAAAGTGAAACTGCATCGGCCGGGCTACCAAACTTGTACGCTCGCCACCACTGATATGTTGCTCCCTTAAGTAGGAATATGGTAAAAGCAACCTCACTCGTCTCTATAATACCCTTAGTGCGGAGCATACAGTGTCACTCCTTAAGAAAACCATGTGCATCCTCTAAAGTCAAACCACTGAAGGTAGGTGGGTAATACTTCTTGAACCTCGCAAGTCTAAGTTGTTCCTCCTCAGATGTTGTTGCCCTAATCACGGGCTGAACTGGAACAACAGGCTGTGTCGGCACGACACCTGGAACCTGACCAATATGGACTCGCTGCTTTGGGGTACGGGCGGCGGGAGTCTGAGATCCTACCCCAGTATGTGAAGTAGCTGGTGCAACCAGAATCAACCCTGCCTGAGCCAATGTACCAAACATGCTCAGGAACTATACTAAGGTCTCCTGAAGTCCGGGCGCAATGACAGGCGCCTCCGGTGCCTGTCCCCCAAAAGAAGCTACTGGCGGCTCCTCAACTACCGCTCTGACAGGTGATCTAGTTGTAGCACGTGCTCCTCCTCGGCCTTTGTCTCTGCCTCGGCCACTAGCAACACCGGCTCTGGGAGTAGCGTTATCAGTAACTGTAGCTCGTGTCCTCACCATTTATGAGAGAATAGAATGACAAAGGCTCTAACTCCGAGATCAATAAACTCAGACGATAGGAATAAAAGAAGTGAAGATTTTCGCCAATAGTTCTGTAGCCTCTCGAAGATAAGTATAGACATTTCTATACCGATACACAAGACTTTACTAAACTCGCTTATGACTCATAGCATATATGAACCTAGAGTTATGATACCAAGTTGTCACGACCCCAATATCCCTCCTTAGGATGTCGTGATGTTACCTAGTCTTAGGGACTAGGTAAGCCTACACTTACTGAATTAATAGTAAAATTCAATCAATAACAGTTAAATGTGAAATAGAAATCTCTATACAAAACGTACAATCCCAAAACCGGTAGTACAAGTCATAAGCTCTACTGAGTTTTCTAGAAAATTCCTAAATACAACTGTTACGGAAGAGAAATAAACAGTACAAGATAAAATTTCAGAAGGTGACTCCGAGGCATGCGAATGCGACGACAGGTTTACCTTGAGTCTCCACAGCAATAATCGACATGCTAGCTAATAATCAACAACAACCGAGGCACCTGGATCTGCACAAAAAATGTGCAAAAGCGTAGCATGAGTACACCACAGTGGTACCCAGTAAGTATCAAGACTAACCTCGGTGGATTAGTGAGGAGGAACAGTCAAGATACCCACTGGACTAAACAACCTGAACAAGTATAAATGTAGAACTAACAGGGAACAATATCAATATAAAGCTAGGCATGAAGACAATATTAATAAAATATTTGTAATAGGAACTAAAAGCTACATTTAACAATGAGACACAACAGGTAATAACATTGTAGAGTAAGTTAAATACACTTTATATCAGGTTAAACCAAATAAGGTAAAGAAGTAACAACTCAATAAGAACGACCTCTTTCACACCAGGTTTATCCAAGAATTTCCACGAGGTACCAAACCTCAAAATCAAAAATAACGAGTCCCAATTCGTGAACCCTAAACACTTGGCATCTTGTGCCCATGTTACAACTTATAACTGCGCAAACGACTCACGTGCCGAGAGGATGACAATATCTAATATCCACACGAACCACTCATGTGCCAACAATAAGAATGACTCATGATTACACGAACAACTCACATGCCAATAAAACAACTCTCACACAGAAGGCAAGTAGACGAGAGTACATGTAAATGGTCAATAACATTAGGATTCATCTTCTTAAACCGATATAGGTGATTAATTACGTGTATGCTTGTGCAAGTGTTCTATCACAGTTCAAGCCAACAAGTAAGAGTATAGACAATGAATGGCACATAAGAAACGATCACCACAAAATGTACAAGGTAAAACTCACACAAGGTAGGCACGCCACTACACAAATATTAACAACAACAATGCCCCCAGGTCATCACAAGTCATCACAAATCATTTTCTGACATAGCCCACCTTATCTCGCCACGTGCGCAATAATAAAGTAAGTGCCCGCCTTGTCTCACTGCACACGCATAATAATATTCCCACCTTGTCTCGCCACATGCGCAAACCCACATATACAGCCTGTCTTGTCACGCCGCATATGCAAATATCAATAATAACAACATCACAGACAACTCACGTGCGAACACCCCGACAAAAACCTCTCAACAATACCACGTGTGACAAAACATAACAATACAATAAAATGACTTTCACAACATGTGCATATATGCCACAACATTTTCTTAAACAATTTCAATACCACAGTCACGCATAGCCCTCGGCTCAACAGCGCTGAGTACAACAACAACAACAATAAAAATCATAACACGAGAATACAATAAGTAAATCAGCACAAGAACTTCAGAAGATAAAGAAACGGAAGAACGAGCTCATAAAGAAAGAAACAACGGGGATTAATGGTCTCAACAAGAATAGCTCAACAAGGGAGAGATAATGTGTAACAATGATTCCACAAAAGTTCAATTCGACGATAAGAGAGTAAGTATGAATCAATGACCCCAAATAAGAATATGTCCACAATAAACAGGATAACAAAACTTTAATTAAGGCTAAGCAATTGAGAAAAAAATAATGATAGCTTCAATTAAGGTTAAGAAATTTTCGAAGAGATAATAATAACTTCAACTAAGGTTTAAGCAATTACGAAAAAGATAATAATAACTTCACTTAAGGTTAAGCAATTACGGGAAATAGAACAAGGCAAATAAAGAAGAAACAACTTCCGTTAAGGCACATAAGATACTTACCTCAAAGAAGCTAGACCGATACTCTAAAATAACCTTCTCAAATGAAACAACTTCCGGATGGCTCAAATCTAGCCAAAATAACTTCAAATCATAAATAAAACTCATAGAAAATAAATCCGTATAATAAAGCTTCGAATTTTAATTAAAACTAAAAAGTCAACCCCCAGGCCCACATCTCGGAACCCGATATAATTCATAAAACCCGAACACCCATTCCAATACGAGTTCAACCATATCAAAATTATTAATTTTCGACATCAATTCGTCCTTCAAATCATCATTTTATATTTTTGAAAGTTTTTCTCAAAATCCTCATTTTCCCCAACTCAAACAACTAAATAAATGATAAAAATAAAGATAGAATCGTGAAATATAATAAATTTAGGATAAAGAACACTTACCCCAATCGAACACTTGAAGAACCCCTCAAAATCCACTCAAATCCGAGGTCTCTAGCTCAAAAGATGAAAAATAGACAAAACCCACGATTTTGGAAATTAAATTATATTGCCCAGGTAACATGAATGGCGATCACGAAGAAGAAAATTACCAGCTGCCAAGAATGCACTACGCGATCGCGAATAAGGTGATGTGAATACGGTTCAAGACATCTTGAAAGTACGCGATCACGAAGGTAGACATGCGAACGCAAAGAAAAAAGTGGACTCCCCAACATGGCCAACTCTACGCGAACGCGGAAGAGAGAAAGTGAACGCGATGCAGAAGAATTTACACGTTCGCGGTCACGAACCATACACTGCAAACACGAATAGGGAAAATGGGTCACTACAAAACAGCCTATGCAGTCGCGTCTGTTCTTCGTGATTGCGTAGAAGGACATCAAACACCAAAACTTTAGCATTCAAAAACATAAGAAAATGGCCCGTAGCCCATTCGAAACACACATGTGGCCCCTGGGACCCCGTTGAAGCATGCCAACAAGTTCCATAAAATAGCGTGAACTTTCTCGAGGCCTCAAATCACATCAAACAATGTCAAAACTATGAATCGCACCTCGAATCGAACTTATAAATTTCCAAATCTTCCAACTTCCAAAACCCGTGCCAAAACATATCAACTTAACCCGGAATGATGTCAAATTTTGCATGCAAGTCTAAAATAAAATAACGGAGCTAATCCAAATATCAGAATCATAATCCGAGCCCGATATCAACAAAGTCAATTCCCGGTCAAACCTCTTAACCTTCCAAAACTTCAACTTTTCAATTTTCGCCAAAATACTTCAAATTATGCTACGGACCTCCAAATCCAAATAAGGATGCATGCTGATGGTAGGCTATAATCCCGTATTTTAGTCACTTATTTCACTCTAATTTACTGTACTTTACTCATGTAAAAGTGATTCCAAGTTATTTAGATGTTATGGAATGAATTCAAGCTAGTTTGGAGCTTTGAAATCTGAGTAAAAGCCCAAGGATTAAGTTGGGATCGTGTTCGGGGATCAACGGATGATAGTGCACTTTAAGAACGAAATGAAGAATCGAGCAGGTATACTGCGCATTGTCCAGTAAAATGCACATAACTTTTCGCTCAGAATCTATTTGGGCTCCACAATATATTTTTGGAAATGTATCTAAAAGGTTACAACTTTCATGTTTTACATTTTCCCAAATTCCCAACTTCCGCGGTGCATGGGGAGGCGTGAGGCGCGGCGCGACTATGCAAAATGTGCCCAGAAAGTGATTTTGCAAATGTTCTGAAATTCTCCACAAGCGCGCCGCATGGTGCGGCGCGGTAGTACAAAATTCTTAGAGTATGTTCCCAATTCCACTAAAAAGGGGTATTTTCATCCAGAGTTTATTTGGAGGATAGTTAGATACACGGGAAAGACACCATTTATGGACTTTTGACATACCTTAGACCTAGGGAAGCTAAGGAGAAGAAGGAGAAGCAAGAGCACAAGGATTTCATCCTTCTTTCCTCACTCAAGATCTGGGTTTGGGTTGTATTTATGTTTTCCTCTATTTTCTTTTTCATTTGTGAAGAACTCCTCCATGTCTGTGGAGTAGAACCATTTGGATTTTGATGGATTTGGTATATTGATGGTTGTTTGTGGATTATTACTATTTATATCTATTTGAATCGTTTTTGGAAGATTTAATTGTTGCATCTATATTCACTTGTTCTTGTAATCGAAAGAGCCATAACTTGTGATAACTTTGCACTATATTGTTAGTTGAGTTCATAGATTCTTCTAAGTAATTGAAAGAGGCTAGCTGAATCACTGATTAAATTTAATTAGGAGAATAATCAAAAGAGGTTTTTCTAAAGACCGATCCACTACGCATTCTTGCATATCTTCACAAAGCTTAAATTGGTTCATATTGTGAGGTTGAAACTTAATCGAGAGAGGAGTTTCTACTAAACATTTGTATTGATAATTAAGTGAATTCGAGAGACTCACTGGAATATTTGAAGTGAATTATCTAGAGTTTAATCCCGAACAATTATCTTGCACCTATCCCATCAACCCATATTTTCTCCCATTGATAACTTCCTTGCTTACCTTTGTTGAGATTTTCATTAGTCAATAGTTTAGGTTCTTATTTAGTTTCAATTCTTAATTGTATAAATCTTCATTGTTGATCCTCCTGAATAGCAATCGATCTACGAACTACAAACTACGAGAATACTGTTTAAATTCAATCCCTGTGGAGACGATAATTATACTATACTATCTTTGACTAACGAGCACAATTTGAGTGTAGGTCCAAATTCACCATACAAAGCTATTGGAATCATCAAAATGCCCATTCAGAGTCGTCTACACCAAAGTCAAATTCTGATCAACTCTTACCGCTTAACCTTCTAAAACAAGAATCTTTCTTCCAAGTTGACTCTGAATCATCCAAAAACCGAACTCGACTACACACACACGTCATAAAACATAATACTAAGTTGCTCGAGACCTTAAGCCGTCGAACAGGTCGCTAATTCTCAAAACGACCGGTCAAGTCGTTACAAACCTTCAATGGAGGAGGAGCCTAATCCTGAGTGTCAAAGGTTTTATGATTTGCTACAGCCCGCTGATACAAGATTATACCCTGGTTCTTCCCTCTCTCAACTCGTAGTAGTTTCCAGGAAGCTAAACATTAAAATGGAGAACACTTTATCACAAAGAGGTTATAATCAAATGATGCAATTGATGAAAGAGGCTTTACCAGAAGATAATATAGTGCTTAATAACTATTATGAGACCAAGAAGCTAGTGCGTAACTTGGGTTTTCCAGTTGAAAATATTGATTGTCATAATTCTTGATGTATGTTGTATTGGGGTGAAGATTAGGACCTCACATCTTGCAAATTTTGTGGCCACCAGAGGTACAAATGTCGTGTCAATTCTCGTAAGAGAAAATTAATCCCTTACAAAAAAATGTACGGGTGGGAGCGGAGTTGCCACTGGGACTCACACGGGTGGCTCTATCAGTGTTGGAGAGAATCGCAAGAGACTTGTAAGTGTATATAAAATATTTGAAAATCTCATTTAAGTTTGCACTAATTCGAATCTGAAAATCTTATTTAAGTTCGGTTGCCTGAAGTTGTGAGTTGTGGATTGTCTCTTGTTCTGTTTTTAATATTCAGTACTTGAAATTATTGTTTGAGAATTTATTTTCGAAAAATCTGGCTTGTCAATGTGTGCCGAAATTGAACTTAGAAGCTGGATAAAGGGATTTTAGGTGTTGGTTTCTTTCTTGCTAGTTGTTGAGCTTTCTGTTTACAAGAGTGCACCTTTCTTATCAATTGAAAAACATTTGTTAAAGGAATTGGCCAAATAGTACTATTAACTGTTAGATGAATTTCTACATTCATTACAGCCATTCAATCTTTCTGTTTTTGATTTCATGGCGAATGATATGAAACAAAAAATAGTAGTAAGGTTCATTTCACCAAACATGCATCCTTGTGGCACTGTTGGAAGTTTGACCCCTTTGTATTTTATATTCCTTTGTTGTTATTATCATAAGCTAGTAGAAAGTGGCATACAAACCAAAAATAGATATATTTTGGCACCAAAGAAAAAAGTTCTTATGTTTTTTAAGTTGTCTTGTTCTAAATACTTTGCCCACATAAAATCTACCTTGTAGTTAACATCCCTAGCTGTTTTAGCATAAATTAAAAATAAATTAAGTACTTCCTTTAGATTGTGTATGACCCCCTGCCCGGCGCACGCCAAACACAAACATGTGTGTATAGCATCGATAGAAAATGTTTGAACTTTCAACATGTGTGTTACCCCGCAGCTGATATGAACGATGTAAGAACTTTCTCGTCTGGAAACGAACTTTCAACTTACCTTTTTTCACGTAAAAGCAATAAATAGTAACATTTTTTTAGTCAATCTGAACTTTAAATGATATAATTTGCTCGAATTGATGTATTGCCAATACAAATTTTCTTTCTGTTGTGTGCTGGAAAGAAACATCCTGAGCACACTTGATAAATTTATAAATTTTTCCCTCCCAATCCAACATTTATAGATTAAGTGGAGTAGAGAAAAGTTCCGGTGAATTCAATAATTAAGATTCCTTTGGTTATCTCCTTAAACTAACAAGATTTTGAAGGTGGGAACTTGTTTAGTTTTTAGTTTCTTTATTCTACTTAAGTTGCTTCCTTTTCTCTATGTTATTTTTCAATCTCATTTTTATACAAATATTTTTTTGCCAATCTGTTGAATTGAATATATTTTGTATAGGCTCTTAGAAAGGGTCGAGATCCAACAAGATACATTTGCACGTCCATACACATGGTAATGATGGAAAATCTTTTATTGGTGAGAAATCCCAAATAGTACATGTAAGTCAAGTTTTTAAATAATTTTATTGACTTTACTTTCATATCTTTTGTCATTTTTGTAAATTGAATATTCAATATTATTTAATGTTTCAATTTCACTAATTATTAACTCTTCTACATGAAAAATATCAGAAAATATTACAGCAACAAACACAAAGTCAATCTGATATTGATTAGTGTAAAGCATATTACGAAGCCGCGGGAGGAGAAAAGAAAAGAAAGGAAAAGTATATGGTCTTGGATCTCAAGTAAAATGCTACTAGGGGCCGAATCTTTATGACTCTTTTGGATCTGATGCAACATCCTCAGCAGCACCTTCAAATGCTCAATCAACACCGATTGAGAATCTAGATGAGTTAGTGACACGATTGATTCATGTATTGACAGATCATATAGTTCATGTAATTGTTGAGCGGGTACGCGAATTAGTTTCTTTACCCTCGCATCAGCCAAATATTGATCTTACCAACCACTCATCAGATGTGGCACCTACAGTTCGTACCTCTTTTACTGCTGCTAACATTGATGAGGTTCATGCATTAGGTTCTGATTATGTCTGTGACTCTCCAGCCTCACATAGTTAGCCTATTTTGTTTAGACTTTATTGTTGGTGCTTGTAGATGTTTGTACTTAATTAGAAAGATATATACATTATACTATATATTTTGGACCTTCTTGAATATTAATTTATATTAATATCAGTCACTTTTAATTAAGTATATTTAATAGCATTTATGTAATATGCTTGAACAAGGTAAATTTAAAATAATAAATAAATAATTAAAAAAATTAGCGACAGGTATTTTTCGTAGCTAAAAGTAACGCATAAAATTAAATCTTGCGACGGATTGGCGACAAAAGATTTTTATTGCTAAAAGCAGGAAGAACTAGCGACGGATTTTTCGTTGCTAATAAGAACAAACGACGAATTTTGTTATGAATTGTAGCGACAAAATTAGTCAAAATAGCGATGAAACCAAGCAAAATAGTGACATTTTTTTCGGTCGCTAAACTTTGCTACGGATATATTGCGTCACTAATTCGTCGCTAGATCTGCAACAGTTTTGTATTTTTCGTCGCTATGAGCTTAGCTACGAGCATTTTAGAGACCAATTTCAATCTGTTGCTAATTCGTCGCTAAACATCTAGTTTAGCGACGGGATACGTCTGTCGCTAAAAGCTATTTTTTGTAACGGATAAATCAGACGATGAAAAAATTATACTAAAAAAGTATATTTAATATTGTTTGGTCATTAGTCTACACCAATCTACTAATCTAACTACTCCCCCTAAACAAGACTCACTTAAAGACTACATTATGAATTCAATAGTTATCTAAAGGAGGAATTCTCAATTTATAGAGGTCAAAATCTTTTCCTCCAAGAAAGAGATATGTCAAATATGGAAGATATTTATATTTTCCTCTAAGAAAAAGTACAATTAATTATGGTAAATAGTTTACCATTCCTTCAAATAATAGGTGAATCCAAATATGATAAGAAAACTAGGGCAAGTCATAAATAGAACTTGTGTTGGCTCACCATCTTTATTTTTGGCTACGGAAGCAAAATGAGCCCTTAAAACAACAATCAGCATCAGCGTAGATAGAATTGCATTTCAAGTTTTCCCAAGAATGGTCGTAAATCTCACCACAGAGCAGTGGCGGAGCCAAAATTTGAAATTTATGGGTTCAGAATTCTAGACATTTTAAGTTACTGAATTTTAAATTAATAATTTGTACATACTATTAATTAAATTTCTTAAGACAAATAGATAATTTGAACTAAAGTTATTGGGTTCAACCAAACCCACACCTCGATTTCTAGCTCAACTGGCCATTGCATCCGACCATGTGAAGCCTCTGCTACTTCCATTGATTTCTTTTCTTCTTTAGGTCTAATGTTAGCTAGGTTTATGTAAATCTAAGTAGGGTAATTTTCATGCGCATATCATCAAGTTTGGGAGACTATAGTTAGAGAAGTAGAGATAATCGGGAGAATTTGAGAGGTTTTATTCCTCAATGAGATAAACTTGTTTCCTAAGGAACTCAAGAATTTGATAGGTAATGGAATTGTTATGTAAAAGAGGTTTGTTTTGTTACACCTAAGTTTGAATGATGACAATAGTGCAAATCTAATTGTATCTATTTGATTGCAGGAAATTATGAGGGTAGTGCTCAATCAAAGGAAGTCAATATGTCAAGGATATCAGAAAGGAATGCCTCAATCAAGGGTCAATCTGCAACGGCTACTCAAGACTGTCGTATAAGAAGTCCGGTATACTCAAAAATTCAATCACGCAACTTACCACTATTTTCTATGTCTTTCTAGTTCTTAGCATAAATATTGCATTCTTGAGTTTACTAGTGTCTCAATAGATAGGAAGTGTTATAAATATTGCATTAAAATATCGTTGCTGAAAATCATTGGCGGTAAATAATCCAAAAAACCATTGCTACTGTAACAAACTATTGAAGATCTAAGAGAACCCTTATGACCCAAGAGAACTGGATGTAGGTACCACACCGGTACTGAACTAGTATAAAACCCTTGTGTTCTGATCTTTTAAATTTCTTGCAATTTATTTTCATCGTCAATCAAACCTGCTAATAAAGTGAAGTCGGCTAATTCTTTTACGAGTCAACTAAGTTTTTAATTTAGTTATAATTCACCCCTCCCCCTTGTACTTTTAATTGGTATCAGAGCAATGACTCACAATATTGCCTAACAGCAAGTGAGGAAAAGATCATGACGTCAAACACAGTTGTTGGAGCTCTGTTTCGAGAAGGGACTTCTCAAGTAAGACCACCATACTTCAATGGCCAGCACTTTTTACACCGGAAAGTGCATATGGAAACATATACAATGTCATACGACATCAAAGTATGGTTTGTGATCAAAAAAGGGAAATCTTCCAATTCCTCTAAAGAAGGATAAAAATGGTAAGATCATAATATCGCCTGATCCTCTCGACTTAGATGATTACATTGAAGAACAAGCAGCTGTTATTCAAGTGAATGCTAAGGCTAAAAATCTTTTATTCAATGCCATTAGTGGTGAAGAGTATGAAAAGATATCAAGCTATGAAACTGCTAAAGAAATATAGGTCAAGTTAGAAGTCACATATGAAGGAACCAACAAACTGAAGGAGACAAGAATTAATCTCCTCGTGCGCGACTATGAAACATTTCAAATGAAAGACGGGGAATCTATTGAAGAAATGTTCTCTCGATTCAGCAAAATTCTGGAAAACTTGAAATCCTTTGGTAGACCAACCAGAAGCGGAGAACATGTCAGAAAAATCCTAAGAAGTCTACCCACTATTTGGAAGCCCAAAGTTATTTCTCTTGAATGTCAGGATCTAGACAAGATGTCATATGATGAACTCAGAGGTGACCTTATTACTTTTGAGAAAACACACTTAGACAGGCAAGTTCATCAAGAGAAAAGGAAAACGGTCATTTTTAAAGCAATTGTGGCTGAATAAAAAATTGAAGGAGGAGGAGGAGGAGAACAAGATGAAAATATTGCTATGCTCTCCAAAGTCGTGACAAGCATGATGAGGAGAAACAAGAACAATAGAAGATGGAAAATAAAAATGACAAAAATGATGGAAGATGCTATGAATATGGAAAACACAAACACATTCAAGCAGAGTGCCCTGAACCTAAAAAGAGACTCAGTAGAAACCATCAAAAGAAAAAGTTTTTTGGAGCTTGGAGTGATGAAGAAGAATTTGATCATGAAGAAATGTCCAACATATGCTTCATGGCTATGAATGATGACACTGGTGAAGACTCAAGTGAACTTGGTCACATGGCAGATGAAAGAACCAATGAGGTACGGTTTCATATATGCCCCAAATGGAATGAACTTCAAGAATTTATTGATATTTCTCTTATTAACATTGAGAAGGTCCTAAATGAGCTTCGAAAGATTCAACGAGAAAAGAAAGACTAGGCTATGAAACTTGAAGTATGTGAAATAGAAAAAGACATGCTTCAAGAAGAAGTTCATGAACTTCAACTTCAACTGAATGGATATTAGATCTAACCAGTCAAATTCTCGTACTAATTCATTTAGGGTAAAAATTTACACCACATGCATTCATTGTGGCAAAAATGGGCATAAATCTAACCATTGCAGGTTTAAAGATAAGACTTCTGAAAGTCCTATCAATCCATCTTGTTTTTATTGCAGAAAATCTGGCCATACCCCTAATCATTGCAGGTTTAAGAATAACAAAAGATGGGTTTGGCGACCTAAAAATAAGTAATTTATTTTTTGCAGGAACACCGCAAGAAGAATCGAAGAGGAAAATAGTATCTCGTTAGCGCGTGTTTCAGACACATGACAGGTGATAAACAATTATTCAAATTTATCATTAAGCTTGATGGTGGATCTGTCACTTTCAAAGACAAATCAAAAGGAAATGTAATTGGCGTAGGAAGAGTTCCCCTTAGCTCATCATGTGATGTAGATGAGGTATACTTAGTAGACGAACTTGGTTACAACTTGCTCAACATCAGTCAACTATGCGACAATGACTATGAGGTTCGTTTCAAAAAATATGGTTGGTTAATTGAAGATGAATCAGGTAAAATTATTCTATCTGGAAGTAGAGATAGAAATATCTATACTAGAGATAGAAATATCTATACCCTTAGCAATATTGACAGTCTAGGGAATCAAATTTGCTTAGCTACAATGATTGATGATCCTTGGTTATGGCATAGAAATCTTGGCCATGATAGCATGCATACTATTCAAAAGCTTTCCAAATGTGATCTCTTCGTTGGCCTTCCAAAACTAGATTTTTCAAAAGATCAAATTTGTGATGCATGTCAATTAGAAAAATAAACTCGTTCATCTTTTAAATCAAAAATATTGTTTATACTACAACCTCTTTAACTTTTGCATATGGATCTTTTTGGTCCAACTAAAACAACTAGTATTGGTGGTAGAAAATGTGCCTTTGTTATTGTAGATGATTTTTCTCGTTTCGCCTGGGTTATTTTTCTGAGCCATAAAGATGAAACTCTAAGAAATTTTGAAGTCTTCTGTAAGAAGGTATAGTGTGAAAAGGGATATTACTTCTCTGCTATAAGAAGTGACTATGGAGGAGAGTTCGAAAGCAGAGCCTTTAAAAACTTCTGTAATGATCAAGGAATTTATCACAACTTCTCATCCCCAAGATCACCTTAACAAAATAAAATCGTAGAATGTAAGAACATAACTTTGCAGGACATGGCAAGAATCATGATTGTGGAAAACTCTCTCTCACACCACTTCTAGGCAGAAGCTGTAAGCACATCATGTCAATTCATTAACAGATGTCTGATTCGACCCATTCTTATTAAGACTCCATATGAGCTATGGAATGGTAAGAAACCCAACATTAGTTATTTTCATCCATTTGGCTGTAAATGCTTCATTCACAATAGTGGAAAGGACAATCTGAGTAAGTTTGATCCAAAAAGCGACGAAGGTATTTTTCTTGGATATTCTCCCCCAAGTAGAGTATATAGAGTATTCAATAAAAAAACTTTATATATTGAGGAATCCATTCATGTTGTTTTTTTGGATACTAACCCTCGCTTAAGGAATGAAAAACTTTCTGAAGATGAGGAAATTTCTATTGTCCCAAAGCCTGTTGTTACAGGAAATGACAGTCACGATCAGGCGACCAATCAGCAAAATCAGTTAACTGAGGAGCACATTGAAATCTAGGAACCATCTTCTGCTAAACAGTCAACTACATTGGAAAAAAGGAGCCAGTCACAGGTGTTCCAAATGAATGGAAAAGTGAACCTGGATATCCCCACAAGTTCATCTAGGGGTGGGCATAAAATCCAAAAAATTGAATAACCGAAAAATCGGACCGAACCGAATTAATTCGGTATTTCTGTATCAATTTTATCGGTTCTTCAGTATTAATTCGGTATAATTTGTTTGGTAGTTCGGTACTTCGTTACGATTATCGATATTGAACTTTCGATACTTTAGTATAACGAAATATCGAATTATTTAAGAAAACCTTCCTTCACTGCCCAGTCCATACTTATCAATTCTCAGCCCAAAATTCTAACTTGTTAGTTGTTTCCCCTCTCCAGTAGCCCAGTAAGATTAAACCCATCTTAGTCCCTTACCATTACTCCCTTTCCCTTAGTTCCTGGATGTTTTTTTTTGTTGTTGCCATAAGCCCATAACTAGGCAACTGGCAGTATAGATAATATAACATTAAATAATGGTACATACAATAAATTGAAAGATGTACTGAAAATCGCAAGTAAATTGAAATAACTAGTATAACGAGTAATACATCCAACTAGCTATACAAGTAATGAAAAATCATATTATTTGGCTTAATTACAGTCTTCAAAAATATTGGCTGAAAATAAATAATACTAAAAAATTATATAGTTTTCTTTCCTCCTTGTGATTAACTTTCTGGTCATGAACTAGCAGGCTACTGGAGTTCAACCATGTACCTTATACCTAAAATCGGTGTAAGGCAAACCCTGCATCGACGTTCATCTTTTTTTTGTTTGTTGCCTGTTGGTATCACTTCTTGAATTTGTTTATGTTTGTTGCCAGAACTATGGAACTTCGTAACTAGCAGCATAGAATTAGAATAATTGATTTCATATACTTATGTAATTTGTAATTAATTAGAATTTACCACTTTCTCTTTCAAGACTTGGTACGATACCGAAACCATATCGAAACCATACCGAACCAAACAAGAAAATACCGAACCGTACCGAATTACTTTGGTACGATATTTGGTATGCACAATTAATAAACCGAAAATCGAAATACCGTACCGAAATTCTTAAATACTATATCGAAATTCTTAAATACCGTACTGAAGTACCGAACGCCCACCCCTAAGTTCATCATTGGAAATCCACAAGAAGGTATCACTACCAAAAGATCTTAAAAGCTCAACTCTCACATGGCCTTAATATCACAACTTGAGCCAAAAAAGGTTGATGAAGCCCTCAAAGATGACTATTGGGTCAAAGCCATGAAAGATGAACTTGATCAATTTGAAAAAAATAAAGTGAGGGACTTGGTTCCAAATCCATCCAATGCTTCCATCGTAGGAACTAAATGGGTTTTAAGAAATAAGCTAAATAAATCTGGTCAAGTAGTTCGTAACAAAGCAAGGCTAGTCGCCCAAGGTTACTCTCAGCAAGAAGGAATCGACTACGATGAAATATTTCCTCCTGTAGCAAGATTAGAATCCATTCGAATACTACTTGCTTTTGCTGCTCATAAAGGATTCGGGCTATTTCAAATGGATACAAAAAATGCCTTCCTAAATGGATATATCTCTGAATAAGTATATGTGAAATAACCCCCTGGCTTTGTAAGCAACAGTTTCCCAAACCATGTATTCTACTTTGTCAAAAGCTTTATACGGACTCAAACAAGCCCCCCGAGCCTGGTATGAAAGACTAAGCTCTTTTCGTCTAAATCAAGGTTTCATACGAGGTAATATCGACACAACTCTGTTTATTAAGCGTTCAAATTCAGGTAATCTTATTACTCAAATTTATTTAGATGATATTATTTTTGGAAGTTCTAACTCTGTATTATGTGAGGAATTTGCTCATATTATGAAAGGAGAATTCGAAATGAGCATGATGGGAGAGCTAACTTTCTTTCTTGGATTACAAATCAAGCAATCTTCCAGAGGGATCTTTATTAGCCAAACCAAGTACACTAAGGAACTCATAAAAAAGTTTGGAGTGGAGAATGCAAAGCCTATTGGAACTCCAATGAGTCCAACAACTACTCTTGAAGAGGACAAGAATGGATAAAGTGTGGGTGAAATAATGCATAGAGGAATGATTGGATCTCAACTATATCTCACGGCTAGTCGACCCAATATAATGTTCAGTGTTTATAAGTGTGCAAGATTTCAGTCGGCTCCAAAGGAATCTTATTTGACTGCAGTTAAACGCATTATTAGATACCTCATTGGGACCACTGAATTAAGATTATGGTATGGTCATTCTAACAATTTTGATTTAAAGAGTTTTTCAGATGCAGATTTTGCAGGTGATAGGACTGACAGGAAAAGTACTAGTGGCACATGCCAATTACTGGGGAATGCTCTAATTTTCTAGCATAGAAAGAAATAAAATAGTGTTGCCTTGTCAACTATTGAAGCAGAGTATTTAGCTGTTGGAAGCTGCTATACACATATTCTTTGGATCATGCATCAACTTCTCGATTATGATTTATCTCTTACTTCCACTCCTTTTTTTGTGATAATACAAATGCTATATGTCTGTCAAAAAATTTTGTGCATCATTCTAGGGCAAAACATATAGAAATTAAGCATCATTTTATTCGTGATCATGTTTCAAAAGGTGATATTTTGTTAGAGTTCATTAGCACTAAGTCCCAACTTGCTGATATTTTTACAAAATCTCTTTTAGAAGAACGATTTTGTCTATTGCGTAAAAAGATTGGTATTATATCTATCGCGTAAAGATTTTTCTGTATCTTTGCAAAATATTTTACTTCCTTTTTTGTTTGCTTAATTAATGGGTTTATTAATTTGATGTGAGTAAAATTATTACTCTTCCATTAGTGCTGCCGAAGCAACTCCTCAGAAGTGTCACTTCAATCTGAACCTACCCTTTCCTCTAACTGATGCAACCCTTCAATCTTCCAAGAGCCTAGTTAAGTACTCTCCTCTTCTATTATTCTCCATCACTTCACACCAACTAAGAGAAACCTCTCATCCTCCACTGCCATAAGACGAATCAGACGATTTCAAAAAACACAAAACTCTGAAGAAATTGTCGACCTTGGATCATCCCTTAACTCATACCTTCTCAAAATCGATAATAAAAGTAGTGACTCATCAGAGGATCTTCCTATTAGCCATAAAAAAAGGAAAGAAAAAGACATATGGAGCAAACCCCCAAAAGGCATGCATGTAAGAAAGGGAAAGTGGAAAGCACAAATTTTGAGCCAGAGGATAAACCGAACTTCTATGGACCAAGTGAGAAATAGAGGTTTGAGTCTTATAAGTCTAAATCTATGGCTTATGGACTCTATGTAAGTTTCTCTCTTATGAAAAATTTGCATTGTGATGTGATTTCTATCTTTCATTTTCAATGTCTTTCTCCTCTGTTTGATAATGTTGGAAATTCTGTGTATGAAGAACATGTGAGGATGTTTTATGCAAATTTGTTCGTTAATGACAAAGATGATTTGGAGTCAATGGTTCTAGGTACTCGTATTGTTCTTGATTCTTATCAATTTGAGAAGATCTTTTCTGCTAAGTTTCATGGATATGATATTTTTGTGCAAAACTCCTAGCCAAAAGACTTTGAAGTTACTTTAGAAGAGGCACAAACTTTTATTTCTGAAAAGGTCATCGAGCAAGTAGTATTAGTTAATTCTTGAGCTAATATATATATATATATATTATATTACACGTATAATATTTCCCTTTGCAGTTAGGGACTTTTAATGGTGAATATTTCAAAGTCAATTCTCAATATCATACCAAATAAATCAAGGGTAGGATCTTTACAAATTAAATTTTTTAAAAAAAAAGTAGAAGGAGAGAACAAAATTCCCACGTTGTAGCGACTTCTGTGCTTTGCATAAATGGCTCATGTACGTTATTTAATTCTTATTAGCTAGACCAGAAGGTAGCTAGGATCTGTGGAATTGGTCAAAAGTAAACTCTTTTTTGGGAAATAAAAATAACAAAACCATAGTTAGTTTACAAAATGTCTCTACTTTGATTAATTAAGAACAAATCCTGAGTTTACAGAAAGTGAACTCAGGATTTTGAAAACAAAATGTAATAACAGTCAAAGACAAATTCTCTTCAATAGTTAACACAGTAAACGATACTGAACAAGTCGAGCAATCATGTTTGCTACTTTATTTTGGTTGACATGCTACCTATATATTTTAAAATATTTTAAGCAATTAAGAAAGAATTATTGTTTCAATTTTATTTTTTTTCAATTTGAGAGGTTGCTATGCTTGTTTTTATAAAAGTAAGTAGTGAATTCAACATGCTATTTGTGTAAAGTCCCCAAAAGTATTAGGTTAATTAATCCAAAACTGAAAAATATATTCACCAAAATATAGTACGTTGTTAGATTTAATTTGCAAGTCCTTTTCTATGATGTTGTCCCCTTACGAATCATTTAATTTGGAGATTGTGATAGTCAATGAATACAACTCGACTCAACAATAATAGTTGATTATTCAATTTCCTGGCTTTAACTTAGCATTGTCTGCATTTGTTCAACCCATTCAGTTGACTTCATAAAATTTCACACTTTAATTTGTACTACGTTTTTATTCAATATAAAGTCTAGTTTTCTTCTCCTCTGTCACTTTCTTCGAATTCTGGATCAATGTTTAGGCTTTGACCAAGTAAAATTTTAATAGTATTTGGGTGTATTTGGTACGGAGGAAAATATTTTCCTAGAAAATAGTGATTTTATCACTTATTTTCCCTTGTTTGGTTGGTGAGTGAAAAAAATTTTCTCAGAAATATTTTTTAGTGTTGGTTAGAGAGTATACTATATTTTTTATGCTACTCTCATCAATCCACCTTCACCAAAATCCTCATATTTTTTGTACTCCTTCCCGCCCCTCCCTCCTCCCCGAGACTCTATTTTCTTCAAAAATTTAATTATTTTTTCAAAATTCACACAAACCTGAAAGAACTAATGTGCTACTTTACTTTTTCATACAAGAACAATGTTGAAATTTGAGTTCGATAACTAAAAAGAAAATATTTTGTTGAAAAAAGAAAGTATTCTTTGTACATCATGAAAAGAAATTACTCATTTTGTTGAATAAAAAAAAATAATTTTTCTACATCATCAAAAGAAAATACTCAGTTTGTTGAAATGGATTATATCATGAAAAGAAAATACTCGTTTTGTTAAAATGAAAGAAAATATTTTTTCTACATCAGGAAAAAAAAATACTTAGTGGGAGTTTGGACATAAAAATTGTAAAATTCCAAAAAAAAAGTGAATAAAATTTTCAAGTAAAATTGGTATTTGAAAATTAGAGTTGTGTTTGGACATGAATATAATTTTGGGTTATTTTTGAAATTTTGTGAGTAATTTGAGTGAAAATTTTAAAAAATAGCTTTTCGGAGTTTTTTAAAATTTCGAAAAATTCCAAAATGCATCTTCAAGTGAAAATTAAAATTTTATGAAAAAATGTTGATTTCGAAAAAAGTGAATTTTTTTTGAAAAAAAAGGGGAAAAATTTCTTATGTCCAAACGACTCTTAGTTTGTTGAAATGAAAGAAAATACTTTTTCTACATCATGAAAAGAAAATACTCTTTTTGTTAAAATAAAAGAAAATATTTTTTTCTACATCATGATAAGAAAGTACTCTTTTGTTGGAAAAATAAATAATTTTGCTATTACAGGAAAAAAAATATTTAGTTTGTTGAAATGCAAGAAAATACTTTTTCTAAATCATGAAAAGAAAATACTCATTTTGTTGAAATGAAAGAAAATAGTTTTTCTATATCATGAAAAGAAAGTACTCATTTTGCTGAAAACAATATTTTTTCTATTTTAGGAAAATAAAATGTTTAGTTCATTGAAATGAAAGAAAATACTTTTTCTACATCACGAAAAGAAAGAATCATTTTGTTGAAAGGAAAGAAAATACTTCTTCTACATCATAAAAAAAGTACTTGTTTTGTTGAAATAGAAAAAAAATATATTTTACTATATTTTATTGAAACGAAATAAAATACTTTTTCTACATTATGAAAAGAAAGTACTTTTTTTGTTAAAATAAAAAAAATACTTTTTTATATCATAAAAAGAAAATACTCATTTGTTGAAATGAAAAAAGTACACTATCTATAGCATGAAAAGAAAGAACTATTAATAATACAGAAAAGGCCAAAAATGCCTTTGAACTATGTGAAATAGCTCAAAAATGCCCTATGTTTGTTTTTGGTACCAAAAATATCTATGCCGTTTATATTTTGGACCACAAATGCCCTTAAACCGTTAGTCTTGCCATTGAAGGTGAAATGACAATCCAACTGGGTTAGATTTACTTACATGACCATCTACCTTAGTAATCCAGCATGGCAAAATTATTTTTTCGGAAAAATTATTTATTTCGGAAATTTTTATTAAAATACAAAATCAACACTTATTCCGAAAAAAGTAATAAATTTTCGGAAAAATTATTTATTTCTGAAATTTTTATTAAAATACAAAATCAACACTTATTCTGAAAAAAAGTAAAAAATTTCCTGAAAAATTATTTATTTCGAATTTTTTTTTATTAAAGTACAAAATCAACACTTATTCCGAAAAAAGTAAAAAAATTCCAGAAAAATAAATATTTTGGGGTTATTTTTTCGGAATTGTTTACTTTTTTCGGAATAAGTGTTGATTTTATATTTTAATAAAAATATCAGAAATAAATATTTTTTCTGGAAATTTTTTAATTTTTTCGGAATAAGCGCTGATTTTTATATTTTAATAAAAATTTTAGGAAAAATACTTTTTCCGAAAAATAATTTTGCCACACTGGATTGCTTAGGTGGATGGCCATGTAAGCAAATCTAACCCAGTTGGACTGACATATCACCTTCAATGGCAAGACTAACGGTTTAAGGGTATTTGTGGTCCAAAATATATATGGCAGAGATATTTTTGGTACAAAAAACAAACGGATGACATTTTAAAACTATTTCAAATAGTTCAAGGGCATTTTTGGCCCTTTTTCCGTTAATAATATTTCTACTTTGGAAGCTACATAAGCATCAAAAGAATTTAAATTTCTGTCTACGTACCAACACTGATTTAAGATAACCCCAAGAATTATTCCTAAAGTTTGTAGCTATAGGTAAACTTATTATTACAATAAAATGAATAGTAGTCAAATCCGAAGTGTGTGTATATATATATATATATATATATATATATAACACAAACTGTCCAAATAATCAGACTCAAACGCATCTTTTGTCAAGATGAGAAAGAAAACAAGCAAAGTCTTTTTCTCAGTCTCTTCTTTCGATTCCTCTTTCTTTTTCTTTTTCTTTTTCCTATGTTTAGGAATACTTTTCTCCATGAAAATGGCCATGGCACAGAAAAGAAAAACAGTTCCCATGAATGTGGGAGTTGTGTTAGAAATGGATAACTGGACTGGGAAAATGGGTTTGAGTTGTATTTCTATGGCTTTATCTGATTTATATAGCTCTGATCATGGCTCTGATTATAAGACCAGACTGGTTCTCCATACACGTGACTCGAAGAGTAACGTTGTTGCTGCTGCTGCAGCAGGTAAGTTTCGTGTATATATATATAAGAATTTCTTACTTAGAGTAATTTGTCGTTAGAGTAGGTTAAGTATACTCTGTTTTCCCGGTCACCATATATCAAACTTGATAAGAAGAATTACATGTTGTTATAGATTAACTAATTAATTTGATTGTGTAGATACTTTGTGTACTATTAGTGCATAGAATTATGTGAATTCAGAGAGACGTTGTTGCTGTCACATACTTTTGTTGATTCTTGCATTCTTTGAAAATGCAGCACTTGACCTATTGAAGAATGTTGAAGTGGAAGCCATTATAGGTCCAACATCATCAATGCAAGCTGATTTCATAATTGGTTTAGGAGAGAAATCTCAAGTACCAATCATCTCATTTTCTGCTACAAGTCCTTCCCTCTCATCATTTCGTAGTCCATATTTCATTCGTGCCACTCTAAGTGATTCCTTTCAAGTTCAAACCATTAGTTCCATTATCCAATCTTTTGGATGGAGAGAAGTTGTCCCTATATACATTGACAATCAATTTGGAGAAGGAATTATACCATTCCTGGCGGATGCATTGGAAAAAATCAATGCACGTATCCCTTATCGAAGTGTTATTCCTGAATTCGCCACCGATGATAAGATAACATCCGAACTTTACAAATTAATGAGTATGCAAACTCGGGTTTTTGTTGTGCATATGACAACTTCATTTGGTGCCAAAATTTTTACTAAGGCCAAAGAACTTGGAATGATGAGTGAAGGGTATGTTTGGATTATTACAGATGCTATGACAAATGAACTTACTTCTATGGATTCTTCAGCAATTGAATCCATGCATGGAGTTATTGGAGTGAAACCCCATGTCCCGAGAAATAAAAGGCTTGAGAATTTTACTACAAGGTGGAAATTGAAGTTTCAACAAGAAAATCCAACAATTCTTAATGCAGAATTGAATGTGTTTGGACTATGGGCTTATGATTCAGTTACTGCACTAGCCATGGCAGTGGAGAAATCAAGAATCACCGGAGCACCTTTTCAGAAGCTAAACATTTCAGGTACATGTGGAAAATGGACGGGTTGAGTCAAACTTGACTGGTAAAATAAATAAACACAACCTGCCTAGTGCCTAGCATGACCTAAACTCCCCTCGTTTTTATTTTATTATTTGAAAAAAATAAAAGTTAATGTATTTTTCTTAAATTATTAGTTAAAACAAATTTACTTAGTTCTCAATCTTCAAATTTGATATTGTTTGTTTAGGTTAGGGTTTACATATTGACTCGTTTAGTTACACTTTTTCACCCCTTTTAACACAATAGTTTGACGGGTCATTTTGGACTCAATTGTTAACCAGTTGAGTCAAGTCAATAAACTAGTCATAATTTAGCTTCTTTAAACTTGGGCGTGTTTGGGGTTATTAAAAAATGATTTGATTTTGAACCTCTATAAAATTTTCAGGAAATGCAACAGATCTTGAAACTATTGGAGTTTCCAAAGATGGTCCGAAGCTTCTCCGAGCTATCCTAAACACTACTTTCAAAGGACTTAGCGGAGATTTTCAACTCGTTGATGGGCAATTACAGTCACCAGCTTATCAGATTATAAATGTGATTGGTAATGGTGCGAAAGGAATTGGCTTTTGGACAAGAGAAAATGGGATTGTTAAAAAACTGAATTTGAGAAATGGATATTCCATTTCTAAGGAGAATTTTGGGTCTATTATATGGCCTGGTGACACTACTTCTGTTCCTAAAGGTTGGGTAATTCCAACAAATGGGAAGAAATTGAAGATTGGAGTTCCAGTGAAAGATGGTTTCAGTGAATTTGTGAAAGTTACAACAGATTTTACTACTAACACAACAACAGTTACTGGTTACTGCATTGATGTTTTTGAGGCAGTGATGGCAGAATTAAATTATTCTGTTCCTTATGAATTTGTTCCCTATGCACCTCCTGGTGCAAAGACTACTGAAAGTTACGATGATCTTGTTCATCAAATATTTCTTGGGGTAAATCTCTTAATTTCTTTTTCCTACATTTTCGACAAAGACAAGACCCATTACTCGTCGAGTTTAATTTACAAAGTCCATTGAAAATACTAGGGCGGTCAAATGTGGCCCAAACCCAAATGACTCGCCTAATCCGTAAGGTTGGGTTGGTTATCGATTCGTCCATTTATTGAACTCAGCTCATCTTGACATAACTCATATAAACCCTTTGTTTTTTAGTCCAAATTGATCCATGAGTAATTTTACCAAAATATCTTAACACCCCCCCCCCTCCCCCCCATTATATGTGACCACAACAAAAGAAATACAGTATTATTGTTAAATTATATAACTCATAAGAAAACAGAACATATTAATTAAAGTTTGTTATGACCTAAATTTTAGCCCACATCTCAGACCAAGTAATTTTTGGGAGGGTCATTTATTGACGTAGCCCATTTTGACCCGCCCAAAAGCGGTCCCACCCCTTCATTTGACACCCTAAAAAATACGAACGGGAACGTCCTTTGGAAAAACGTCTTGTTTCTTGAAGTGAAATACATTTCTTGCATATATATATATGTGTGTACTTTTATTTGATTCTAACATTAACCAATGAACAGAAGTTTGATGCTGTTGTAGGGGACGCTACCATTAGATCAAATAGGTTGCAACATGTTGATTTCACATTACCTTACACAGAATCTGGAGTCACAATGATGGTGCCAATCAAAGACAACAACAGAAATAAAGCTTGGGTATTCTTAAAGCCATTGACTTGGGAGCTGTGGTTAACAAGCTTCTGTTCTTTTGTTTTCATTGGTTTTGTGATTTGGGTACTTGAACATAGAGTTAATGAAGAATTCAGAGGACCTCTTTCTCACCAAGTTGGCATGATCTTTTGGTTCTCCTTTGCATCTATGGTCTTTGCGCAGAGTACTTACTTTTTCCTACTCCTTAATTTCATTTTATACGAGACTTCATTTTTAGTCTGTTCCAAAAAGAATAGAGCATTTGTAGAATTTTAAACTTCTTATTTACCTTTAATGACATGCTCGTATACTTATAGAAATGTCATGATGTGTTAAATACCACAAGTTCTAAGGGCACTTTTGGTATGTGCCAGTAGTCTTTTTTTTTTCCATAAACTTCATGCTCAGTCAAACACCGCCTTTTAAAGTGAAATAGAGGAAAACTAAAGAATATGTAATCATTATATATAATTCGAACTTCTATTCTGAATTTTCTTCTATTTGATTCTTGATACTGCAGAGGAGAAGATAGTAAGCAATTTGGCTAGGTTTGTGTTGATCATCTGGTTCCTAGTAGTACTTATATTGACTTCAAGTTACACAGCAAGTCTTACATCAACGTTAACAGTTGAAAACCTCCAGCCAACTGTTACAGATATAAAAGAACTTCAGAAGAACAAGGAGTATGTGGGATTCCAACAGGGTTCTTTTGTTAAAGAACTTCTAATAAAGAACAAGTTTGATGAGGACAGGCTAAAACAATATAACTCTTCAGAGGAATGTATTGATTTGCTCTCTAAAGGAAGTGCAAATGGTGGTATTGCTGCTGCTTTTGATGAAATTCCTTATGTGAAACTTTTGCAAGCAATTAATTGCTCGAAATATACCGTGGTTGGACCTATATATAAGAGCGATGGCTTTGGCTTTGTAAGTAACTCCTTTTTTCTCTTAACAATAATTTTCTTTTGATTTTCATCCGGTCCCTAATATTATAAAAAAGGGCATTCCGGTGCGAGCTCCCGCTATCCACGGAAACAATGGAAGAGCCGGACCACAAGGGTCTATCGTACGCAGCCTTACCCTGTATTTCTGCAAGAGGCTGTTTCCACAGCCCGAACCAGTTACGCCAAGGCTCCCCTTCCGGTCCCTAACATTATGAATTATGATTTCCATACAGGCATTCCCAATAGGATCTCCTCTGTTACATGATGTTTCAAGAGCAGTCTTGAGTGTAACAGAAGGTGAAAAGTTGGTACAAATAGAAAAAACATGGTTTGGACAACCGATTTGTTCAGATTCTAGCAAGTCACTTTCCTCCAATAGTCTTGGCCTTGATAGCTTCTGGGGACTCTTTGTCATAGCTGGAATTGCTGCAATTTTGGCTCTCCTCATCTTTCTAACAATGTTCATGCGTGATCATTGGCACATCATAAGACGATCCAATCATTCGTTCCACGAAAGAATCAGAATCTTGGCTAGAAATTTTGACAGAAAAGACTATAATAGCCATACATTCAAAAAAGAAATTGAACTGAGAGATGGAATGCGAGTTTCAGGACATATGGATGGTCCACAAAGTCCACATGATAACTCGTCAATGCTTCCTTCTCCACAACCGAATGGGCCGCCATGTCCAAGTATTTCTAGTCATACGGAAGCGACTCCGCCTTTGCATGAAGAGAATGTAGCATCTAGTACTCAAGAGAGTGCCATTATTGAGTCGGCTGTTGAACTAAGAGCAGGCCATTGATGTTTTCTCTTTTCTATCTTAAATTACCATCTTTGATTTGTATATTGGTGTGAAAGGGATTATGATTGGTTTTAGATTAGTAAAGCTTTAATATAGTATTAAGGTCATTTTTACTTCTTCCATTGTGCAAAAGATCAAGTCAGATAATATTAGAGCAATTTGATAAAAGAGAATACTGAATGACATTTTTTTTTGGGTAACAACTGTGAAATTACGATTGATAACAAATAAGCTACAAATTAGCAACACCTAAAGAGCACTCACTTCCACTGCCAATGTTTGCAGGGAGAGTTAGTCTCACAATATCATCTAATTACACCCAAGTACAAAGTAAAGTGCAGAAAATCTCTATTTCTTCTCGTTTTTCTAGATATCCTAAGCATATCTATCCTCTTTAATCTCTTGTTTAATCTGTGTTATCTCAATCTATGTTGGTACATTTACTCCCTTGAACATCTTCCAATTTCTGGCCTTCCACGTATGATACACAACAGCCCCCAGATTGCCACTACCACTTCCATCTTCAGACTTGTCCATTGTTGCCTCTTTATTTTTTCCAAAGTTTGTTGAACCTCACCAAACTGTATATGGAGACCAGTAATAAGACATGTATTTACTTTTAAGTCATTGTTTAAAATGTCTTTAGTCTTTAGCCACTGCTTTAATAAACTTTTACCCGTCCGGACGAAAATACCCTTCTGCTATAATTCGCTGAAACCTACGCAGATTGCAGAGAACTTCGCTCAAATTAAGGACCAGGTGTCCTTAATTTTTGAACTTCCAACTCTAAGTTAAGGACCAAGTGTCCTTAACTTATGAGCTTGTTACTATAAGTTCAGGACTAGTTGTCCTTAATTTATGAGCTTGTAAGTCTAAGTTTAGGACTACCTGTCCTTAACTTTTGAACTTGTAACTCTAAGTTCAGAACTACATGTCCTTAACTTTTGAACTTGGAACTCGAAGTTCAGGACTACATGTCCTTAATTTCTGTGCTTGTAACTCTAAGTTAAGGGCTACCTGTCCTTAATTTCTGTGCTTGTAACTCTAAGTTAAGGGCTACCTCTCCTTAATTTCTGTGCTTGTAACTCTAAGTTAAGGATCAAGTGTCCTTAATTTTTGAACTTTCAACTCTAAGTTCAGGACCAAGTGTCCTTAACTTACGAGCTTGTTACTGTAAGTTCAGGACTAGCTGCCCTTAATTTATGAGCTTGTAAGTCTAAGTTAAGGACTACCTGTCCTTAGTTTTTGAGCCTGTAACTCTAAGTTTAGGACTACCTGTCCTTAACTTTTGAACTTGTAACTCTAAGTTCAGGACTACATGTCCTTATTTTTTGAACTTTGAACTCTAAGTTCAGGACTACCTCTGAATTTAGTATAAATATTTAATACTTTTTGTATGTTTACAGAGTTGGATTTATTTTGTAGGATTTGTTGAACATGTTCTTAAGAGATGTATACAAGCCAATTCCAAACAAGTACAACTTGGTATTAGCTATGTAGTGGCGTTACCCAGAGAATGTGAAACTTGAGAAGGTGAAAGTTGTTCACTACTGTGCGGCGGGGTCAAAGCCATAGAGGTACACTGGCAAGGAAAAGAACATGGACAGAAAAGAGATAGAAGAAAGGGTAAGACCGTCTTTTCATATTAATTTTAATAAACTAGTGGCTACTTTTGCTCAGCATTAAAAATGCCGGATAAAAAGTAAATACCACTTTAAAAAGTAGCTGCCCCACTCAATTTCTACCCAATGGTAAAGCAAGTCAAGCAATTGATGTGGGGCCCTGAAATTTCTAATATTAAATAATTGTATGTAATGATTTGTCTTTTAAAAATATTTAGTATATCAAAGAAAAAAACATATTTTTTCATGAAAAAAATAATTTGGGACCACTAGAGATATTGGGAATAGGAATAGTTACTTTTGGATTTCACACTAAAGGCCGTGAACTTTAAGTGTGTATTCTTACCTCATTTATACACCATCATCATTTTCACACGGCCTACATTAATTTTATCACTTTATTACTCTCTCTAAATCATTCTCTCAAATAAGAGAGCAGAAAGCAATTGCCAATACTTTTTTTCAAGTTTTTTCAATGTTACATCTTTTGTTCTTAAGTATATATTATCTTTTTATTTATTTATTAAAATTGTAATATATCAACAAGAAAAATATGAATTCGAGTATTTAAAACACCAAAAAGGGAAGAGTTAAAACTTTAATACTATCCCAAAAAGGAGTTATTGTTAAATTTTTAGCTAACTATAAAAATTTTGAATCAGAAAATATGGAAGAATTTATGGTAGGTGAACAAATCACTAACAAAATTGAGCTAAACGATAATGAAATTCAAGAAGAAAAAGAAGTTGGTGAGAAATCTATCATAAATCTTTCAGAAAATCAAGAAATTCTAAGAGAATGGAATAATATCCTAGAACATATATGATCCTAGTAAAAAGATCGATTATAAGTAAAATATTAATAATTTTGTATCTCAAAAAACTAGAAAAATAAATTTTAAATAAATTTTTACTAAATTATTTTTTGTAATATCGAAAATTTAAGAGCAAATTTCATTTGTAGCCGGCCGGTAAAAACAATTATCATTCGCTAGCCATGAATTAAGCCATACAATTTATAACCTCAAATAAATTATAATGGCTAGCCTAAATTGGTCTTCTAGCAATTGCAAACTTCACAAATAGCACGTGCCCATTTATGTAGCTTGAATTCATCTTCTTTGTACTACTGCATCCCATTTATTTTGTCTTTTATTTGAGTTGTTCTTTTATTTCTTGTTCCAAGCTATACGGATAACGTGTTCCAAATCTTTTCCTCTTATTTGAAAGTATATTTTCTTGGCCATGATTAATTTTTGTCCTAACCTCATCATGTTTGATTTTTGCTTCTGTACCACGCTAAAGCTAATAAGAAGCAAGTTTAAGAGCTGAAAATATTACGTGTTCTTCACTTTGAATGAGAGCTTTATATATGCAAAGTACTTGTAATTAATTGATTTTCATTGATGCTACCTATGAAGTTTATGTCTTTTTTGAGTTGATGGTCAAGGACTCAAAGCCTCATGTATTGTAGACCAGAATAACAAGGGGAAACACTTTATACTCTCTGCGCTTTATTTAAACTATTTTAACACGAAATTTAATAAAGAAAGAAGTATATTCAAAACTTGTTGTCTTAAATATGCTATGAGTTTTTTTTTTGGATAATAGCATTCGGGATACATTAAGGATACATTTTAAAATGAACGATACACTTTATATATACAAAATTATACATCGTAGAACAGTCTATACACTTTGGAAACACAAAAGCGCTCGGGATACATTATGGATACATTGCAAGATGCACGATATACTCTATATATAAATTTTATGCAATGTATATACTAAATAGATAAAATAGACTGTCACTATATAATTTATATGCAATAGACTGTCACTGTACAAAATATATACAAAAATAGACTCATTATACAAAAAATATATTAAATAGACTGTCACTATACAAAATATATACAAAATAGACTGTCAGTCATACTTTGGGTTAAATATACCCTTCATTTAAACGG
This sequence comes from Nicotiana tabacum, assembly GCF_000715075.1. Taxonomy (NCBI): domain Eukaryota; kingdom Viridiplantae; phylum Streptophyta; class Magnoliopsida; order Solanales; family Solanaceae; genus Nicotiana; species Nicotiana tabacum. The sequence continues at coordinate 22,275,375 of NC_134094.1, read as the reverse complement.
AGGGACACGTGTCGTCGTCTTATTAGCCAATTCTAAATATCTCCTAATTAATTAAAAATACCCATTATTCATATCCGAAAAATAATTTTATAAAGCAATTTTTTTTTTGTAAAAAATGGAAAAAACTGATTTTTTTTTTTACTAAAAACAAAAAAACGAAAATATTTCTTTTCATTTTTTTACAAAAAAATCTGCTTTAAAAAAAACTGAAAAAAACTTTCTAAAACAATGTTTTTGTAAAAACTGAAAAATAATTTTCTAAAGCAATTATAAGCGGGAAAAAACTGATTTTGTTTTACTAAAAACTGAAAAAATCGAAATTTTCTTTTTCCAGTTTTTAGAAAAATATTGCTTTAAAAAAAACTGAAAAATAATTTCTAAAGCAAATGTTTTTGTAAAAACTACAAAACAAAAACTGAAAAGCAATTTTCTAAAGCAATATTTTTTTAAAAACTGAAAAACATATACTTTCTTTTTTTCAGTTTTTAGTTAAAAAAATCAGTTTTTTTCAGTTTTTAATTGCTTTAAAAAACTTTTTTTCAGTTTTGTTATCCATTTTTTACAAAAACATTGTTCTAAAAAATATTTTTCAGTTTTTTTTAAGCAGAGGTTTTTTGTAAAAATTGAAAAAAAAATATTTTTATTTTTTTCAGTTTTTAGTAAAAAAGATTAGTTTTTACAAAAAACAAATTACTTTATAAAATTATTTTTCGGGTATGGATAATGGATATTTTTAATTAATTAGGAGATATTTAGAATTGGTCAATAAGACGACGACACGTGTCCCTCCATTTAAATAAGGGGTATATTTGAACCCAAAGTATGACTGCAAGGGTATATATACCCCAATAGTATAACGAAGGGTATTCTTAGATAATTTTCGAAAGTACAGGGGTATATTTAGACCTTCTCCCTTATACAAAATATATACAAAATAGACTGTTACTATACAAAATGTGTGCGCTTGTATATGGAGTTGAAAAAGAAAAACCTGGATATCACTGAATATCCATTATGCATAACGTTGAAATATGTACAAAATAGACTATCACTATACAAAAAATATACTAAATAAACTATCACTATAAAAAATATATATAAAATAGATTGTCACTATACAAAAAATATACTAAATAAACTGTCATTATATAAAAATATACAAAATAGACTGTCACTGTATAATTTATATACAATAGACTGTCACTATACAAAAAAATACTAAATAGACTGTCACTATACAAAATATACACAAAATAGATTGTTACTATACAAAAAATATACAAAATAGACATTTCAGGCTATTAGATGTAATATGTTTGGTCCGGGTAGACATTTCGTGTCAATGAAGAAAAACATGGATTATTAAAATTTTGAGGGGTTATAGAGGATCATTTTACCTTTTTAAGGCCCCTTATTGAAGTATTGTTTTAGATAGCATTTGAACACAAGTAAAAAATTGGATATTGATGATATCTTAACAAAAAGTTCTAGTTGTTGCCTACACAATCATCTAAAGCTATATACGCATAGACAAACAAAATGTTTCATACGACTTAAAGGAGTTGGGTGACACGAGTTGGCTCAGGTATCACGACTATGACGATGAAGTCAACTCAAATTACTTGCTCCAGCAAGTAGCAAGTTATGGGATAACAAATACTTACATCAGCTACAAATGGTGATTATGTATAGATGACTTGTGCTAACTAGATAGTAGGACTATCACATCAACATGCAAAGACAATTGTTCTTTCGTCCTTTAATTTTTGTGCACATGTTAGTTCCACCCCCTACTCATAGTCAAAGACGTTTTTGTACCACATAAATTGGGATAGGGAGTAAGAAAAAGAAATTAGCAGAAAGAGAGACAACTGAATCTACAAAAAAATAAAAGGGCAACCCGGTCCATTAAGTTCACACTATGCGCAAGATCTGGGAAAGAACCGGATCACAAGGGTCTATCGTATTATAACTCCGTTATGGTTCTTGCAGTAATGCATATTATATTCACTTTTTTGGGAACTTAAGGTTCAATTTATGTTAGCATTGGTTTTGCACAATTTTCTAGTAACAAATCTAACTTTAATTGGTTTCGTCTGCTGAAACAACTTTCTCTTTAGGGTATCTTAGCTTGTTTGGATGGTTGTTACCTATTGTATTGCACTGCATTGCATTGCATCGTATTGTTACTTTAAATATAATATTTATTTTGATTGTTACTTAAATTTTATTATATCATATCATTAAATCCGTCGTTACGTAACAACGAAAAGTGTCAGTTTATAAAACGGCGGATTTGATGTGGTGACGTCATTACCTTGCTTTTTTCTCTCATCTTGCCTTCCTTATTATCCAATAATCATATTTTAGCCTTTACCCTACTTTTTTATACCATAATTCTACTTTGTATCTGTCACGACCCAAAACTCAACATATTGTGATGGCGTCTATCACAGTACTAGGCAAGCCGACAACCACAAGAAACTACGCATTTTTAAATTGAAAACAAGATGAAACATGTTTAACAGTAATAACTCTCATAAATAATCGATAAGAAATACTACGACTCAAATACAAAAATTTTCAAAATTCGGGTATCACTAAGTACATGAGTATCTAAATGACAATACAGTCAAAACTTCAAATACAACTGTCTCGAAAGATAGAACATTGCTAAACAAAAGGAAAAGAAGTTGAGTCGAGATCTGCGGATGCCAAAACAACTACCTCAAAACAAATCTCCAAGTAGGAAGTGCTCTAGTCTAGCAACCACCATGCCCAGAAGTACCTGGATCTGCACACGAAGTGCAGAGTGTAGTATGGGTACAACCAACCCAATGTACTCAATAAGCAACAAGACTAACCTTGGACTGAAATAGTGACGAGCTGAGATAGGTATAGTCCAAGTCCAGATAATAGTAGTACAAATATGACAGAAAAAAATGATAATAATAACTTAGAGAATCTCATAATCAGTTGTACACAATACATAACTTTCAAGTTTAACAGTTTAAGCTCAACACTGATAAAATATGCCAAGTATGATTGATATGAGGAATGTTACATCTCTATATCTACATGTCAAATGTGCATATCACATAAATGCATCACAATGATAACCTCATGTACTCACACTCTCAAAGTACTCAATCTGACTGCTTCAACTCTCACTCATCGCACTCAATCAATCAACTCACTCATCACACTCAACACTCCTCACAATAAATAGCAACTGAGACTGAGATATGATATGCAAATGATGGATGTGACTGAGTACATAATTACTATGTGAGAAAATAAATCAACAGTAGAAATGACCCCAGTGGGTCCCAACAGAAGAAGCATATAGCCTAAACATGATTTCTAACATGAATTGCAGCTCAATTACTCTAACACATAGTGATCACATGAATAGCAACGAGGTTTGATAACTACACAGTACCACGGAATTGACCGGATCACAATTACCACGGTGCACACCCACACGCCCGTCACCTAGCATGTTTGTCACCTTAACACCAACCACATAACACGTATTTTAGGGATTCATACCCTCAGAACCAAATTTAGAAGTATTACTTACTTCAAACCGCACAAATCTCTACTCCAACAAGCTCTTGCCTCGCGAATCGGCCTTCGAACGACTCACATCTAGCCACAATAGCTTAATACAATCAACACAAGCTATATGAATTGATTCCATATGATAAAGCTAGGTTCTTTAACAAAAGTCAAAAAGTCAACCCCGGGCCCACGTCTTGGAATCCGACAAAATTAATAAAATTCGAACACCCATTCCATAACGAGTCCAACCATACCAAAATTACTCAATTCCGAGCTCAACGCGACCTTCAAATCCTCAAATTATAGTCTATGAAGTTTCACAAATTTTTCCAACCCAAAATACTAATTAAATGGTAAAAGCAATGATAGATTCATGTATAACAACAAAAACCGAATTAGAATCACTTACCTCAATCAACTCTTTAAAACTTCCTTCAAGAATCGCCCAAATCCGAAGTCTCTAGCTCAAAATATGAAAAATGGGTTCAAACCTTCGACTTTGAAATTAATAGTTGCTGCCTAGAAGTTCCTCTTCGCGATCGCGGAAAGTCCATCGTGATCGCGAGGAACAAAATATGCTGCCCTCAAAAATACTCTTCGCGAACACGAACAAACTGTCACCTATGAAGTGACTAATTCCCCCAAAGGTATGCGATCGCGTAGAGCAATGCCCCTGACTTCCAGGCCTCATCTTCCTTCATCGTGAACACGGCCCCTATCACGCGTTTGCATAGCACTGACTCCCCAAGCTTCACGATCGCAGACCTATTCTCGCAAGAACACATAGAACAATGTTTCCAGTCACCCAAACAATCCTTCGCGATCGCGGACTTCCATTCGCGGTCGTGTATAAGGAAACCAGTAGTAGACATTACAACAGTCCAACAAGTCCAAAAATGAGTCGAATATGATCCGAATCACACCCGAGGCTTCCGGAACCCCATTCAAACATACCAACATATCCTAAAACATCATACAAACTTAGTCGAGGCTTCAAATCACATCACATAACATCAAAAACACGAATCGCACCACAATTCAAGCATATTGAAACTATTGAATTTCCAACTACAATCAATGCCGAAACTTATCAAACCAACTCCGATTGATATCAAATTTTGAACACAAGTCATAAATAACACAACGGACCTATTCCAACTTCCGGAATCAAAATTTGAGCCCGATAACCACAATGTCAACTCTCGGTCAAACTTCTCAACTCTCCAAACTTGAACTTTTCCAACTTTCCCCAATTCAAGCCAAAAAAACCTACGGACCTCCAAATCAATATTCGGACACACTCAAAAGTCCAAAATTACCATACAGAGCTATTGAAACAGTCAAAACTCAATTCCAGAGTCATTTACTCATAAGTCAACATCCGATCAACTCTTTTAACTTAGGCTTCCAACCTTGGGATTAAGTGTCACAATTCATTTCGAAACATCCCCAGAACCAAACCAACTACCCCGACAAATCACATAACAATAAATTAGCAAAGAATAAGAAATAAATAGGGGGACGGGGCTGCGATGACCCAAAAAGTCATCTTTAAATTTAATAATTATTTCTAAGTTCTGAGACCTCAAATAGCACTATTCATTATTCCTCTACTTGTGTGCGCAGTCCATATAATTTCTCGGAAAGTATTTATATGAAAAATTGATTAAAATGTGAATTAGAGCTTTAAAACTCAATTAAGTTGACTTTGGTCAATATTTTTTAGCAAACAGATGCGGATTAGTATTTTGACAATTCCAGTAGGTCCGTATCGTTATTTGAGACTTGGGCGTATGCCCGAACTTTAATTTGGAGGTTGCTAGCTCATGTTATGGCCATTTAACGGAAACTAAGAATTTAAAGGCTAAAGATTTCCAAAGTTTGACCACAGATTTGACTTTTTGATATCAGGGTCGGAATCCGATTCCAAAATTTTGAATAGCTTTGTAATTTATTTATGACTTGTGTGTCAAATTTGAAGTCATTCCGGATTTATTTAACATGTTTCGGCACAAGTTGTGAAAATGAAAAAGTTTGAAACTCTTAAGTCCGAATCGAGGTGTGAATTGTAATTTCGATGTTATTCGATGTGATTTGTGACCTCGAGTAAGTCCGTATTATGTTACGAGACGTGTTGGGATATTTGGACGAGGTCTCGAGGGGCTCGGGTGAGTTTCGGACGTGTTTCATATCATTTTTGTAAAAACTTGCAAGTCTGGTTCTGGTGTTTTGCACCTGCGAAGAAGGAGCCACAGGTGCGTAGCCGCTTCTGCGATGTGGACACTGATCAGCTCCTTCGCTTCTGCGAAGAAAGAAGCTCAGATGCGCGACCCCTTCTGTGAAGGTCGATACGCTTCTGCGAAAGTGACCCTTTTTACAGTTGTTTGGTCGCTTTTGCGATGTTGCAGATGCGATATTTTGCACCGCAGGTGCGGAATTACGTCTGGTAGCCTCACTCCTCAACTGCGAGATTTTTCTCGCAACTCGCAGATGCGGCACTTGTGCCCGTAGATGCGAAAAGTCTGGGCATAACACATAAAAATCGGGAGTTAGGCATTTTTACTCATTTTTGAGTTTTGAGTCTCGGATTTAAGCGATTTCAAAGGGATTTTTTACGACTTTGAATTGGGTAAGCATTCTATAACCAAAAGTGATTATATTTCATAAATACATGTCTATATTCATCATTTATTTCGGATTTAGATGGAAGAAATTGGAATTTTTGTTAAACTTTTCAAAAACAAAATTTTAAGATTTGAAGGTCCATTTGACATTGGAATTTGATAATTTTTATATGGTTGGACTCGTCTCGGAACGGGTGTTCGAATTTCGTAAGTTTTTTCGAGATTTGGGATGTGGGCCCCACTATTTATTTTTGAGATTAATTTCGGATTTTAATCCGAAAAATTAGTAAATTCATATGGAATTAATTCTTATGATTTGTATTGAGTATACTGAATTGTTTATGACTAGATTTGAGGATTTCGGACACTAATTCGCGAGGCAAGGGTTTATTGGAATCTTGAATTTGGTTGCAAAGCGAGGTAAGTGGCGTGGTTAACCTTGACTTGAGGGAGTAGGATTTAATTGTCTATTTGCTATGCGATTTAATGTGCAGGTACAACGTATATGTGAGGTGACGAGTACTTATACGTTGTGGTTGAGTCAAAGCATGCTGGAGGATTTTATTTAATTTTGAATAATTGCCTATTTAATTAAGATATTCCTATTTAAGTTATTATTGATTATTTGATCATTATTCATGAAATTTTTATTGATTTAATTATTGTTGAACATGGTGAGAAAGAGTATAAAAGCACGAAGGGTGATGCCGTGCCATTTATTTATATTATTTATATTATCCTTATCATGGTGAGAAAGAGTGTAAAAGCACGAAGGGTGTTGCCATGCCATTTTGAGAGTAAAAGTATGAAGGGTGATGCCGTGTCATTTTCAGAGAGTGTAAAAACACGAAGGGTGATGCCGTGCCAAAAGAGAGTTAAAGCACGAAGGGTAATGTCGTTTCAATTATTATTATTTATTTATCAGTTTATGGGAGGAATGAGAGTAAAAACACGAAATGTGGTGCCGTGCTATTTTCATATTATCAGTTGCTCATTTTATTGTTGATGAATTAATTAGCTGCTAAGTGATACTTCTCCTGCTGAAATTATTATATCATTCTCCTTTGCATGTTCCCTCCCAATTTATAAGTTGTTATTTATTGTATTATTGTTGCTTCGTATTTGTTTATACTTCTATGGATTGTTTACGTACGTGTCTTGTCATAGCCTCGTCACTACTTCATCGAGATTAGGCTCGATACTTACGGAGTACATGGGGTCGGTTGTACTCATACTACACTCTGCACTTCTTGTGCAGATTTTGGAGTTGGTCCTAGCGGCGTACCATAGACGCGCTCAGATTCAGCTTCTCAGAGGAGACTTGAGGTATAACTGCACAGTGTTCGCAGTTCTGAAGTCCCCTTTTATCTTATCTTAGTTGTGTATTATCTTTCAAATAACTTGAATTTTATTCAGACTTTTATTTGTATTATTCTAGTAGCTTGTGCACTTGTGACACCAGATTCGGGGATGTATTGTTATGATTCGGTAGTTATGGTCTTCCGCACTTTATTTCAATAATTGACTTCTGTTTAATTTAAATTTCTTTAAAATGGTTAAGATTATTTTAACGTTGGCTTGCCTAGCAAGTGAAATGTTAGGTGCCATCACGGTCCTGAAGGTAGGAATTTCGAGTCGTGACGGGGGCTATAATATTCAAAACGACCGGCCGGGTCGTTACAATATCCTATTTTTTCTTAGTAATAATGAAAGTTTATTCTTTATATTGTTGGTGCGTGATATCATAAAACGACGTCAAATGATACTCATCTTTAATAATACTAATAGGTCAAAGCACGAAATTCAGGGGCGAATTCACGGTGTAAATCGTGATTCAGGTGAACCCGTGACCCTCTAACTATACCAAATATTTCATGTACATAATTCTCAATAACGGAGTTATTATTACTTGATGGCACCCATGGTCAAAAGAGGCTAAATGGTGCATTGATTCTTTTTTTGACAATAGCGCATCCTTTCTTTCTTCTTCTTATGTCTTCCTTTTCTTTTTCTTCTTTCTTTGACATCAACACAACCTTTTTCCTTAATGATACTATTATGGATCTGTAACGATCCGGCCGGTCGTTTTGAGTATTACGGCCCCGTTTCCCAATTTACTGCTCAATTTATGTCTTATAATTGATTTATGACTTATCGGATTAATTGATTCGGGTCCGGAAGGAATTCAGAATGAAATGAGACACTTAGTCTCATTATTGAAAATTTAAGTTAGAAAAGTTGACAGGATGTGGACCTATGTGTAAAAGACCTCAGATTTGAATTCAGATAATTTCAACAACTCCGTATGGTAATTTTGGACTTAGGAGCGTGCCCGAAAAATTATTTGGAGGTCCGTAGTGGAATTAGGCTTGAAATGCCGAAAGTTGAATTTTTGGGAAGGTTGACCGGTGGGTTGACTTTTTATATCGAAGTCGCAATTCGTTTATGGAAATTAGAATAGCTTCGTTGTGTCATTTATGACTCGTGTGTAAATTTTGAGGTCAATCGGACGTGATTTGAGAGGTTCTGGTGTCGTTTATAAAAATTGGAAGTTTCAAAGTTCATTAGGCTTGAATCTATGTGTGATTCATGTTTTTAGTGTTGTTGGATGTAATTTGATGACTCGACTAAGTTCGTATGACGTTTTAGGACTTGTTGGTATATTTGGTTGAGGTCCTAGGGGCCTCGGGTGAGTTTCGAATGGTTAACAGATCAAATTCGGACTTAGAAGAAAAATGAAAAATTTATGTCTTCTGGTGTGATCGCACCTGCGAGAAATTGGCCGCAGGTGCGATGCCGCAGATGCGACTCTTGTTGCGCAGAAGCGACTCACGCAGGCGCGGGCATTGTTGCGCAGAAGCTGCTCCACAGGCGCATGTGAATGCGTGCAGAAGCGGCTCCGCAAGCGCGGGCAATGGAGCGCAGGTGCGGAGTTTGGGAAACCAAGTGGCTTCCGCAGAAGTGGAAATTTTACCGCGGAAGCGGTTCCGCAGGTGCGAAAATCCTAGGCAGTGTACAAAACAGAGGGGTTCCGACATTTTTGTCATTTTTGATATTTTGCGCTCAGGTTTTGGCGATTGTTGAGCAAGAAATCACGGGGAATCTTGAGATAAGTCACTTGTGATCATTTCTACTCCATAATATTGAATTATCATCGAATAATCCGACTAGATTACGTGTTTTGGAGGTGTAAATCGGGATTTTGAACCTAGGGATTTAAAAGTAAGATTTGAGGGTTTGGAGGTCGAGTTGAGGTCGGATTTTGGTAAAATTAGTATGGTTAGACTCGTGGTTGAATGAGCTTTCGGATTTTGTAACTTTTGTCAGGTTCCAAGATGTGGGCCCCACGGGCGATTTATGGGTGAAATTTTGGATGTTGATGGGAAATTTGTATTTTCTTATGAAATTAATTCCTATCATTTTTATTGACTGAAACGAATTATTTTTGGCTAGATTCGAGGCGTTTGGAGGCCAATTGACGAGGCAAAGGCACACCGGAGTAAAGAATTACACGGTTAGAGGTAAGTAACACTTCTAAACTTGGTTCTGAGGGTATGAATCCTCGAATTTGGTATGATATAAATTGTTTGGAGGTGACACACACGATAGGTGACGAGCATGTAGATGTGCACCACAAAAATTGTGTCTTGAATAAATCCCGTGCAGTTGTAAAATTAACAAATCGTGTTATTATCTGAACATTCTCCACGTGTTAGAGAAATTGAGCTGAGACTCCTATTAAAGATCATGTTTAGGCTACGTGCCAGTAAATTGGGACCCATGGGGTCGTGTTGTTGTTGAATTAATTGTTCAAAAATATACATTTCACACTCAGTAATAATTCTCCATTGTGAGGATATTTATGGGATTGAGCTGCGCAATGCAGCAGGCCTTATAGGCTATATTATTATATGGATCGGGGATGTCCGCCTGCAGCAGGCCTTATTGACTTTACTATTTTATGGATCGGGGCTGCCCGCCTGTAGTAGGCCTTATTGGCTTTACTATTTTATGGATCGGGGCTGCCCTCCTGCAGCATGCTTTATAGGCTTTGTTATTATATGGATCGGGACTGCCCGCCTGCAGTAGGCCATATTGGCTTTGTATTACGCTTGGGCTGAAGGAGCCCCTTCGGAGTCTGTACACACCCCCAGTGAGCGTAGATGATCATCAATATTCGGGATGGACTTCCCAGGGCATGAACTTGCCTTACTTACTGCTTATATATATATATTTGGGATCGATTTTCCCAGGGCATGGACTTGCCTTACTTATTTGTATTGTAATGAGTTATCTGGACATGGATCTTGTCAGTATCATTTAAATTTAGGGATAAATTATCCCAGGGCTGGTTTGGCCTTATACGGTACTGGGTGACTGACTGTCAGTCGATGTGCATATATATACGGGTTGGAACACCCCTGGAATGGATTGGCCATAAATAGTACCGAGTGACCGGATAATTTGTGATCAGTATTTACATGAGGTCTTTCTATTGAGATGTCATATGCCTCATATCATGCAGTACTGATCTATTTCACTTGTACTGAGTTTAACTGTTGAACTTGAAAGTATGCCTATATTTCTGTACCATTATTTTTACTGGACTGTACCTACGGAGATTATCATTTCTTTCAGCCAGAGGTTAGTTTTGTTACTTATTGAGTTAGTTGTACTCATACTACACTCTGCACCTCGTGTACAGATCCAGGTGCTCCCGGTTATGATGACTGCTAGAATTCAGAGTCATTTCTGTTGGAGAGTATCAAGGTAGCTACTTGACGACCACAGACTTGATTCCCTTCCTGTTTAGTTATTGTACTGTTCTATACTTCAGACAGTGATGTTTATCAGTCAGTCTTTGTATTCATTTGGATGCTTATTTACTCAGTGACACCAGGTTTTGGGAGTGTTATATTTGAAATTGTGAGATTTATTCCGCTGAATATAATTATTTTGTTTTCAAATTTAAATAAAATGGTGGTTTATTGAGATTTTCGGCTTACCTAGTATTGAGATAGGCGCCATCACGACAGGTGAGTTTTTGGGTCGTGACAAGTTGGTATCAGAGCCTAGGTAACATAGGTCTCACGAGTCATGAGCAGGTTTAGTAGAATCTTACGGATCGATACGGAGACGTTTGTACTTATATTCGAGAGGCTGCAGAACCCTTAGGTAAAATTTCATTTTTTTGTATTCTGTCGTGCGAATTTGTTGATTCTGGAAACTAAATTTTTGTTATTCTATTCTCTCACAGATGGCGAGAACACGTACTACCGGATCGTACGATCAGCCACCAGTGCCACCAGTTAAGGGCGCGAGAGGTCGGGACCTAGGTAGAGGTCGAGGTGTAGCTCGTACCACAGTTGGACCAGCACCTGTAGTACCACCAGTTGCTCCAGCTCAAGAGCAGATTCCAGATGTAGTTGAGCCGACAGGATCAACTCAGGCACCTGTTGTACCTATTGATATTCCAGGCCTTCAGGAGACTTTGGCCCAGATATTGGCAGCCTACAATGGTCTTGCTCAGGTGGTTTCAGCTCAGGATGCACCTGCCACTTTTCAGGCCAGGGACGGTACTCATACCCCTGTTGCCCTTACTCCAGACCAGGTACTACAGGGACTCCAGATACCGGGGGCACTACCAGCCCAGCCGGCTGCAGCTGCTCAGGCCCCGGTAGTTCCTGTTATGACAGATGATGAGCAGGGGAGACTTGAGAGATTTGAGAGGCTTCGACCTCCACCATTTAGCGGTACCGAGTCAGAGGATGCTCAGAATTTTCTGGATAAGTATCAACGGATGCTTCGGACAACTGGTATTCTGGAGACCAATGGGGTCTCATTCACTACTTTTCAGTTCTGGGGCTGCACTCAGATGGTGGGAGACTTACGAGAGGCGTAGGCCTGTTAGCACAACACCTCTTACTTGGCAGCAGTTCTCCGTGGTCATTTTAGAGAAGTTCATGCCTCAGTCCCGCAGAGAGGAGCTGCGCAGACAGTTTGAGCAGCTTCGCCAGGGTGATATGTCCGTGACGCAGTACGAGATGAGATTTTCTGAGTTGGCTCGTCACGCAGTCTGGTTGGTTCCCACTGATAGGGAAAGGATTAGGAGGTTCATTGATGGCCTCACATATCAACTGCAGTTACTTATGACTAGGGAGAGAGTATCTGGTGCTACTTTTGATGAGGTAGTGGACATTGCTCAGTACATAGAGATGGTTCATAGCCAGGAACGTGGAGAGAGAGAGGCTAAGAGGCCTCGTGGTCCAGGTGATTACAACAGTGTTACTTCAGGGGGTCAGTTTTACCGCGGTAGGGGTCGTTCTTACAGACACGCTCAGATGAGTCGTCCAGTTCACAGTGGTGCATCATCTAACCATGGTTCATACAGTTCTCATCAGAGTCAGTCATCTGTCAGTGCACTTCCAGCCCCGAGTACGCTCCGTGCACCATCAGTTCAAGGATCATATGTACCAGGTCCTTCTGGTAGTCATTCTGGTTCTCGAGGTCCGCCTCAGAACTCGCCACCATTCTTCGAGATGGAGTGCTATGAGTGTGGAGAGCTGGGCCATATGAGGAAATATTGTCCCCGTCGTATGCGAGGTACAGTTCAGAAGAGGAGTTAGGATACTACTTCTGTACCAGTTGCTCCACCACCCGCTCAGCTAGCTCAAGGTGGAGCTCAGTCAGCTAGGGGTCGCCCAAGAGGGGGAGGCCGATCTGGTGATGGTCAAGGCCGATTCTATGCTTTTCCTGCCAGGCCAGATATTGTTGCTTCAGATGCAGTGATCACATATATCATCTCAGTGTGCCACATAGAGGCATCTATATTATTTGACCCTGGTTTCATCATATTTGGTTCATTTTTGGATATGCCCTGTGAGTCCTTAGTTTCACCTGTTTATGTATCTACGCCGATGGGCGATACTATAATTGTGTACCAGGTGTATCGGTCGTGTGTGGGAATTATTGGGGGACGAGACCTGAGTTGGTCTTTTATTGCTTAGCATGGTCAATTTAGATATTAACTGGGTATGGTGAGATATCAGATGTTTTGTTATATGGCCTTGGGCCAAGTGGGGGAGTCTGCTATCTACGATTTGATTGCACGATTAGGTGTGGTATTGGTTTTGGTTCGAGGCATACTTGTTGATTAGATATGACTTGCAGAGGTTGAGATCGGGGATGACTCGAGTAAGAAAAATTCTTGAATGCGGGTTACATTGCGCTTTATGAAAGTATGAAAATTATGGAATGAGTAAGTTGTTATTTTGAAGGATGTAGTGCACACGAAGTATACATTTGATTGGTCGTGTTAAGGTAGGGTTACTTATTTGAGTGTTGATTGTGCTAAAAGAGCACATGTCCTTCGGCTTGTTCGGGAGGTGCAGTTTAGATTTGAGCATAGCGGTGTATTGTGAGGGATTTAGATTTATAGGTACGAGGTGGCAATTCATTCTTGAAAGGAAGATCACAAATTCTGAATGGAATGGTCAGTATTATATATTTAGATGAATGTTATAGTTGCTCGGTAATCCCTGAGAAGGGTGTGTCGTTAAAAGGGGCTTTTTGTTTTGATTTGCAGATATTCATTGGTATTACGGTACTCTCCTGGTTGATAGACTGTTGATATTCAAATTATCGATATTATTGGCACGTGAGTTGTCCGTGCATGTTTAAATATTGATACTATATCATGTGAGTTGTCCATACGAGCGATGTTAGTGTGAGCTCTAGAAGAGCTGGTTACTGTTATTAAACTTGTGTGTATGGGTTCTACTATATATAATGAGCTTATAGTACGCAGTTGTGGATTGAGTTGTATTGGTGTGGCATGTCAATATGATAGTTGTGTTTAATAATATAAGATCATTGGACCTAGAACGGGTACTATCAGGTTTGATTACGGTATATTCAGGAGTATAATATTGAAACGGCTTAGAAAGTGATTATGGTTCTGGTTGGGGCGAGAGAGCTCCATGGTTAGTTGATCTGATGAGTGGTTATAAGTTTTTGATTGTTTATTTCATCATTGACAGTGCACAAAGGTATTGGAATGAGGTTCTGTTGAGTGTGGCGTTTTAATACTTGTACTTGGTTGGTTTGGAGTAATTACAGTGATTGTGATCAAGAATGGTGCTGCGAGCATGTGAGTTGTGTAGTATGTAATGTGATTATATATGGGTTTATGGCTCTGGCTTGATACAACTTGTTCAGACTTATACGGTGTATAAGACTTAGATCTTGGAAAGAATTCTGTGTGTTAGAAACTGGGCTCCAAGTTTGGGGCTAAGGTTAAATTAATGATTTTCAGTTGTGTTATGTTGTCAGGCCTATATAGAATAGGGTGACGTGGGATCACCCCCGGGTACATGCATGATAAGATGTAATAATTATTTGGTGGCTTGGAAACAACTCTTGACACGTTCGAGGACGAACGTATGTTTAAGTGGGGGAGAATGTAATGACTCGGCCGGTCGTTTTGAGTATTACGACCCTGTTCCCCAATTTACTACTCAATTTATGCCTTACAATTGATTTATGACTTATCGGGTTAGTTGGTTCGGGTCCGAAAGGAATTCAAAATGAAATGAGACACTTAGTCTCATTATTGAAAATTTAAGTTAGAAAAGTTGACCGGATGTGGACATATGTGTAAAAGATCTCGGATTTAAATTCTAATAATTCCAACAGCTCCGTATGGTGATTTTGGACTTCGGAGCGAGTATGGAAATTTATTTGGAGGTACGTAGTGGAATTAGGCTTGAAATGCCGAAAGTTAAATTTTTGGGAAGTTTGACCGGGGGATTGACTTTTGATATCGGAGTCAAAATCCGTTTATGGAAATTAGAATAGCTTCGTTATGTCATTTATGACTCGTGTGCAAAATTTGAGGTCAATCGGACGTGATTTGATAGGTTCTGGTGTCGTTTGTAGAAATTGGAAGTTTCAAAGTTCATTAGGCTTGAATCTATGTGTGATTCGTGTTTTTAGTGTTGTTGGATGTGATTTGAAGACTCAACTAAGTTCATATGACGTTTTAGGACTTGTTGGTATATTTGGTTGACGTCCCGGAGGCGTCGGGTGAGTTTCGAATGGTTAACGGATCAAATTCGGACTTAGAAGAAAACTGGAAATTTCTATCTTCTGGTGTGATCTCACCTGCGAGAAATTGGCCGCAGGTGCGATGTCGCAGATGCGGCTCTTTTTGTGCAGAAGTGACTCACGCAGGCATGGGCGCTATTGCGCAGAAGCGGCTCCGAAGGCGCGGGCGAATGCGCGCAGAAGTAGCTCCGCATGCGCGAGAAATGGAGCGCAGGTGCAGAGTTTGGGAAACCAAGTGGCTTCTGCAGAAGCGGAAATTTCACTGCGGAAGCGGTTCTGCAGGTGCGGATAGGGGGTCGCAGATGCGAAAATCCTGTGCAGTGTACAAAACAGAGGGGTTCCGATATTTTTGTCATTTTTGACATTTTGAGCTCGAGTTTTGGCGATTTGTGAGCAAGAAATCACGGGGAATCTTGAGGTAAGTCACTTGTGATCATTTCTACTCCATAATATTGAATTATCATCGAATAATCCGAATAGATTACGTGTTTTGGAGGTCGAGTTGAGGTCGCATTTTGGTAAAATTAGTATGGTTAGTTTCGTGGTTGAATGGGCTTTCGGATTTTGTAACTTTTGTCGGGTTTCGAGACATGGGCCCCACGGGTAATTTTTGGGTGAAATTTTGGATGTTGATGGAAAATTTGTATTTTCTTATGGAATTAATTCCTATCATTTTTATTGACTGAAACGAATTATTTGTGGCTAGATTCGAGGCGTTTGGAGGCCAATTCACTAGGCAAAGGCATACCGGAGTAAAGAATTACACGGTTTGAGGTAAGTAACACTTCTAAACTTGGTTCTGAGGGTATGAATCCCTGAATTTGGTATGATATAAATTGTTTGGAGGTGACACACCCGATAGGTGACGAGCATGTAGATGTGCACCACATAAATTGTATCTTGAAGAAATCCTGTGCAATTGTAAAATTAACGAATCGTGTTATTATCTGAACATTCTCCACATGTTAGAGAAATTGAGCTGAGGCTCCTATTAAAGATCATGTTTGGGCTATGTGCCAATATTTTGGGACCCATGGGGTCGTGTTGTTGTTGAATTAATTGTTCAAAAATATACATTTCACACTCAATAATAATTCTCCATTGTGAGGATATTTATGGGATTGAGCTACGCAATGCAGCAAGCCTTATAGGCTATATTATTATATGGATCGGGGCTACCCGCCTGCAACAGGCCTTATTGGCTTTACTATTTTATGGATCGGAGCTGCCCGCCTGCAGCAGGCCTTATAGGCTTTGTTATTATACGGATCGGGACTGCCCGCCTGCAGTAGGCCATATTGGCTTTGTATTACGCTTGGGCTGAAGGAGCCCCTCCAGAGTCTGTACACACCCCCAGTGAGCGTAGATGATCATCGATATTCGGGATGGACTTCCCAGGGCATGGACTTGCCTTACTTACTGCTTATATACTTCCCAGGGCATGAACTTGCCTTACTTACTGCTTATATATATATATTTGGGATCGATTTTCCCAGGGCATGGACTTGCCTTACTTATTTGTATTGTAATGAGTTATCTGGACATGGATCTTGTCAGTATCATTTATATTTAGGGATAAATTATCCCAGGGCTGGATTGGCCTTATACGGTACTAGGTGACTGACTGTCAGTCGATGTGCATATATATACGGGTTAGAACACCCATGGGCTGGATTGGCCATAAACAGTACCGAGTGATCGGATAATTTGTGACTAGTATTTACATGAGGTCTTTCTATTGAGATGTCATATACCTCATATCATGCAGTACTGATCTATTTCACTTGTACTGAGTTTAACTGTTGAACTTGAAAGTATGCCTACATTTCTGTACCATTATTTTTACTGGACTGTACCTGCGGAGATTATCATTTCTTTCAGCCTAGAGGTTAGTCTTGTTACTTATTGAGTTAGTTGTACTCATACTACACTCTGTACCTCGTATGCAGATCCAGGTGCTCCCGGTTATGACGATTGCTAGAATTCAGAGTTATTTCTGTTGGAGAGTATCAAGGTAGCTGCTTGACGACCGCAGAATTGATTCCCTTCCTGTTTAGTTATTGTACTGTTCTATACTTCAGACAGTGATGTTTATCAGTCAGACTTTGTATTCATTTAGATGCTCATGTACTCAGTGACACCGGGTTTTGGAAGTGTTATATTTGAAATTGTGAGATTTCTTCCGCTGAATATAATTATTTTATTTTCACATTTAAAAGAAATAATGGTTTATTCAGATTTTCGGCTTGCCTAATATTGAGATAGGCGCTATCACGACAAGTGAGAATTTGGGCCGTGACAAGATCATTTTCAACTTATGAATAAATTGATGATTTTTTTGTTTGTACTAATGAAATTAACTATTTTTTGTTCGTACGTTGTTGTGGCAGTAAAAGTTTATACCATCAAACTAAATATTTATTTAAAAATAATGATACACCGATATTCTCGAAATTCAGGATCCGCCTCTAACGAAATTGCATAATGTGAGACCAACCTAGTAACCTCCTTCTTGACCCCTCAAAACTTTCGCTAGCTATGGATGCATAATTAGTCCAATCTCTCAAAACTAAGTAATAATTAGACTCAACGGAATCATTTTCAAGATGAGAAAGAAAACTGGCAAAGTCATTCTCTCAATCTCTTTCTTCTTCCTTTCTTTTGGGATTTTCTTCATGGAAATGGCCTTGGCACATACCAAAACAGTTCCCTTAAATGTTGGAGTCATGGTAGATATGGATGCATGGGTTGGGAAAATGGGTTTAAGCTGTATTTCTATGGCTTTATCTTATTTTATAATTGTTGGGGGTGCGAACATAGCTCCACAGAGATTGAGAGCCTACATATAAGGTGTAGGAATCTCGTGCGCACTTGGCCCAAAGCAAATAATATTACACTATGATAAGAGTAAATTTAGACCGTTTTAGCCTAATAATTGGTATCAGAGCCCGTGTTAAAAATGAATATGGTGATGACAGAGTAATGATCGAGGAAAAAGCTAATTGCAAACCTCGGTTGCCATAGTACTCTAACATCTAGGTGACACACACTGAAGAATACATCCCAACATGTGTTTGAGTATTCCTTTAGCTCAAGTAAGGTCTAGTTCTTTCTAACGCTACTTGATAGGGCTTTGTTTACTTTTAGCCCGCGTCAAAAACTATTTACATTCGTTAGTCGAAAAAATATATAAAATTTATATAATTTTTATATGTAATATACATAATATATATATACAAAAAATATATATCTTTTGTCTATTATTTTGAGAGTGACTATACAGTGTCATTTCCCCCACAAATATTCCCAATCTAAATTAAAGTACCTTAACTAATTAAATAATAAACCTCCGTTGTTACGTAACTTTTGTGAGTTCAAGTAGCCAACCCAATTCTCCATTTCAAAGCAGTTGGTATATATCAATTCCACCCGTCCTATTTCATAATTATTAAGGGTTAATCTTGTGATTAGAATCATAAAAGTTTCTTATTTTTTCAGCACACAAACACTATTCGTCATCTCCTTTTATTCTCTACCAAGCACCATTATTAATAGCCACTTTAATTTAGGGTTATTTATTTATGGTCACTCCAACCACAAACTAACTTTAAAAAAATCATTTACTATCATAATAATCATCATAAATGAACAAGAGTAGGTGTAATTGCCTCAAGAAGTCCAAAACCCTGAAATCTCGTTTTGAAGATGTTCGGGAGGTTTTTGAAGATACTCTATGGAGTTCAAAATAAAATAATGTTATTACTAATAATTTGGAAGTGTTTAGGACCACAATTTCAAAAGTCACTTTGAAGATGTTCTAACTTGTTTAGGACTACAAATTCCAAAAGTATTCATTTTTTTCTTAAATTCTGTGCCCAGTCAAACAAGTTCACATAAATTGGAACGAAGGGAGTATGAGTTATAGCTAATATTTGTATTTTATAGCAATTTATCATCCACATATAATTTTCAGATCCCTCTCATCCTCACAACCCTATAAACTATCTTCTCTCCCAAGACCTCTCTACCGTCGCCGCCTGATCGCTGCCACCGCCATCATCGGAAATCGCTGCCGCTGGTCTCCAAATAGTCCCAATTTTTCACCATCTCTTGCTCTCATCCCCCTTTACACGAATCCACAACCCATTCTTTTAGTTCCTCATAGAACACCGTAGATTAAGAAAAACCAAGGAAAAACAAAATTTTATTTCTTAGATTCGTTAAGTTCCGGCCACTTTCACCCCATGAAACATACATGAAAAGATGGATCTTGGACAGATCTATCTTTTGATATTATTTTTATTCCAAAAATTCGACGAAATTTGTTTCCGGCGCCTTCGTCGGAAATTGTCGTTGGTGGCCGACAGACTCAAAAGGTCCTAATTTTTCACCATCTCTTGCTCACACCCCCATCTACACAAATCCACAACTCATTTATTTCAGTTCCTCATATAACTTCAAAAATTTGAGAAAAAACAAGAAAAAACGAAACTTTATTTCTTAGATTCGTTGAGTTCTGGTCACTTTCCCTCCATGAAACATACATGTGAAAGGATATATCATTGGTGGATCTATCTTTGATATTATTTTTATTCCGAAAATTCGACAAAAATGTTTCCGGCGAAGCACCATAGAATATATTTAGTGTAAATACAATGTATTATTGTATGTATTTTCTATTTTAACTGTAAATATAATATATTTGTATTTCATCGGTGTCACGACCCAAACCGATGGGCCGCGACGGGCACTGTGATGACCCAAAAGGTCATCATATGATGTAGAACTCGAATCTGCGCTCTTAAGCCTTAAAAATCTCATTTTTACCCTCCTCGATTTGCGTGCGCAGTCCGGACAGGGTTTCAGAAAGCTTTTATGTTAAAAATTAATGAAAATAAAAATTTTTGCCTTAAAAGTTGATTTTAGTTGACTTCGGTCAATATTTTTGGTTAATGGGCCCGGATCCATACTTTGACGGTCCCGGTGGGTCCGTATCGAATTATGGGACCTGGGCATATGCCCGAAATCGAATTCGGAGGTCCCCAACTCAAGTTATGAATTTTTGATAAAAATTAAAAGTCTAAAAATTAATTATTTTTAAGAATTGATTGATGTTTGGCATTGTTAGTACAAGGTCCGTATTTTAGTTTCGGAGCCCAGTACAGGTTCATTATGATATTTAAGACCTGTATGTGAAATTTGGTGAGAAACGGAGTTGATTTGACGTGATTCGGACGTCTAGGTTCTAGGTATTATTTTGTCGATTTGATCGCGCGAACAAGTTCGTATGATGTTTTTAGACTTGTGTGCATGTTTGGTTTGGTGCCCCGAGGGCTCGGGTGAGTTTCAGATAGGCCACGGGATATTTTGGACTTTGGAAATCTAGTTTTTTCTGCTGAGTCTGTGTTCTGGCATGTCCTTCTTCGCGTTCGCGAAGGTACTCTCGCGAACGCGAAGAGTAAACTGGGCAGCTGAAGTTCTCTCGCGAAGGTACTCTCGCGAACGCGAACCGGCTCAACGCGAAGCATATGGGGACCTGGGGGGGAAGGGGGGGTGGTTGGTCGTTCCTTAATTGCGAACGCGAACCATGCCTCGCGAACGCGAAGGCCAGGGGGGAGTAATCATCGCGAACGCGAGCTGGGTCTCGCGAACACGAAGGCTTGACGGCAAGTACCTTTTGCGAACGCGACAGTGCTCTCGCGAGCGCGATGAACACTGTCGCCCAGCACTTAACAGAATCCAAAAATGGAATTTTAGCCAAAAACTCATTTTTCTCAAAAACCAAACGGTGAGAAGCGATTTTTCAAGAGTCATTTCTTCCCCAAATTGTTGGTAAGTTATTCTAAACCATTTTCTTTAAATTACCCATTACATTTCTTGAATTTCCAACATAAAATCTAGAGTTTTCATGGTAGAATTAGGGGTTAGGGTAGAAACTAGAGATTTTGGGAATTTGAGGATTTAGACCTCAATTTGAGATCGGATTCCAAAATTAATTACATATTCGGGCTCGGGGGTGAATGAGTAAAATAATTTTGATCCGAACCTCGGGTTTTGACCAAGCGGGCCCGGGATCGATTTTTTGACTTTTTAGAGGAAAATTTAGAAAATTTAATTTATGCAATATAATTGATTCCTTTACCAATATTTGATATTATTGAGTCATTTTCGAATAGATACGAGTGGTTTGGAGGTGAATTCCAAAAGAAAAGCTGTGATTGAGAATTAAGTGGCCTTCGAAGTGAGGTAAGTGTTGTGTCTAACCCTGACTTGAGGAAATTAGGAACCTTAGATTACTTGCTAAGTGAAATCCATGTGGGCGGTGTATATGTGAGGTGACGAGTACTTATGCGCCGCCAATTTACCTATTTTCCATGTTTCTATGTTTTTCTTATATTATCTTTTCCTATGTCAAATTGCTACGTAAATTCTAGTAAATTCTAGAATGCTCGTGAATTGTGACTCTAGATCTGGGTGGTAGTAATTAATACAGTTTTTTGATATTCTGCACTTATTATATTTTATTTTAGTTAATTATTGTTATTTACTGAATGGAAATAAGGAATTGATTAATGATTATCTAACGTTCGCTTGCCTGGCAAGTGAAATGTTAGGCGCCATCACGGTCTCGTTGGTGGGAAATTTTGGGTCGTGACAGTTAGTATCAAAGCACTTGGTTGCCTAGGTCTCACGATTCACGAGCAAGCTTAGTAGAGTTTGGAGGATCGGTACGGAGACGTCTGTGCTTATATTCCAGAGGCTATGAAGTTTAGGAACAAGTTTCACTTCTATTCTTCTCTGTCGTGCGATTTTGCTTTCTCAATACTGATTGGACTCTTCTACTCTTATTCTCTCACAGATGGCGAGAACACGTACCGCTTCCTCAGCTGAGCAGCAGCCAGAGCCTCTAGTGGAAACTCTTACACAGGGCAAAGGTCGAGGCCGAGGCCGTGGCAGAGGTCGAGGCCATGCCAGAAGCCGAGGCAGGGGCAGGGCTCAGCCTAGGGTCCGAGCAGTAGCCCCAACAGTGGAGCCTCGAATAGAGATTGATGAGGAGGTTCCAGTCCAGACTGTTCCTGTCGGACAAACTCAGGTTCCGGAGGGGTTCATTGCTACCCCAGTACTTCAGGACGCTTTGGTTCGTTTGGTGGGCCTTTTGGAGAGTGTGGCCCAGACTGGCGCATTTCCCATGGCACCAGTAGTCTCTCGGGCTGGAGGAGGAGCCCAGACTCCTACCACTCCTTCTCCAGAGCAGATAGCTCCCCAGTATCAGGCTCCAGTAGCTCAGCCAATCGGATTAGTTCAGCCGGTTATTGCGGCACAGGTCGGAGATGGGCCAGCTGTGTCTTTTGAGGCTTTATGGAGATTGGACAGGTTTACCAAGCTCTTTCCTGTTCACTTCAGTGGTGCTCCTTTAGAGGACCCCCAGGAGTATCTTGACAGCTGTCACGAGGTTCTACGGAATATGGGTATAGTGGAGACCAATGGGGTTGATTATGCTGCATTTCAGATGACTGGTTCCGCCAAGAAATGGTGGAGAGATTACTTCTTGACCAGACCAGCTAGGTTGCCTGCTCTTATTTGGGATCAGTTCTCTCAGCTCTTCATAGAGAAGTTTTTGCCTATCACATTGAGAGAGGAGCGTCGCCGTCAGTTTGAGCGTCTCTAGCAGGGCAGTATGACGGTTACTCAGTATGAGACACATTTTGTGGATTTGGCCCGTCATGCTATTCTTCTGCTTCCAACCTAGAGAGAGAGAGGGTGAGGAGGTTTATTGAGGGACTTTCTCAACCTATCAGATTGCAGATGGCTAAGGAGACTGGGAGTGAAATTTCTTTTTAGGCGGCTTCTAGTGTCGCCAGACGAGTTGAAATGGCTCTTACTCAGGGAGGTCAGGGTTTTGACAAGAGGCCTCGTCATTCCGGTGAGTTCAGCGGTGCCTCATCTAGATACAAGAGTACTTTTGGTAGAGGCCATCCTCCCATGCCATTTTCATTCAGCGCTCCAGGCATCCCACGGTGCCTCAGGTGGTCGTGGCCCTCAGATGCATTATTCCGACCAGCTAGCCTACAGTGCACCACTAGCTCCTATTAGTGCACCTCCACTCCAGAGTTATCAGGGTGGTTATTCAGGTCGACAGGGTCAGTTTCAGGGTCAGCAGTCACAGCAGCCGAGGTTATGTTATACTTGTTGTGATTCGAGGCACGTTGCTAGATTTTGCCCTCAGGCAACGGGCAATTCACAGCATCAAAGTTCTCGTGCCATAGTTTCGGCACCAGTTGCTGCACCACCTCCTCAGCCAGCCAGAGGCAGGGTCTAGGAAGCCAGAGGTAGGGGTCAGACAGTTAGAGGTGGAGGTCAGGCCGTTAGAGGTGGAGACCAGCCAGCTAGAGGCCATCCCAGGGACGTAGTTCAGGGTGGTGAGCCCCAGCCCCGGTGTTATGCTTTCCTAGCTAGGCCTGAGGCTGAGTCATTTGACACTGTTATCACAGGTACTGTTTCAGTTTGCAGTAGAGATGTTTCAGTTCTATTTGATCCGGGATCTACTTACTCCTATGTGTCATCCTATTTTGCTTCCTATTTGGTTATGCCCTGTGATTCTTTGAGTGCTCCTGTGTATATGTCCACACCAGTGGGAAATGCTATTGTTGTAGATCATGTTTATCATTCGTGTGTGGTCACCATTGGGAGTCTTGAGACTCGTGTAGATCTTCTACTTCTCGACATGGTTGATTTTGATGTCATACTGGGTATGGATTGGCTATCACCTTATCATGCTATATTAGATTGTCACGCCAAGATAGTGACCTTAGCCTTGCAGGGGTTGCCTTGATTAGAGTGGAGAGGGAATTTTGGCCATTCTCCCAGTAGGGTTATCTCTTATGTGAAGGCTCGGCATATAGTCGAGAAGGGGTGTCTAGCTTATTTGGCTTATGTCCGCGATTCTAGTACGGAGGTTCTTTCCATAGATTCGGTGCCGGTTGTTCGTGAATTTCCAGAGGTGTTTCCTGCAGACCTGCCGGGGATGACACCCGACAGGGATATTGATTTCTGCATTGATTTGGCTCCGGGCACTCAGCCTATTTCCATTCCGCCATATCGCATAGCCCCGCCAGAGTTGAAAGAATTGAAGGAGCAGTTGCAAGATTTGCTGGATAAGGGCTTCATTAGACCTAGTGTCTCGCCCTAGGGTGCACATGTGTTGTTTGTGAAGAAGAAAGATAGATCGATGAGGATGTATATAGATTATCGGTAGTTGGACAAAGTTACCATCAAGAACGAATATCCATTTCCGAGGATTGATGATTTATTTGATCAGCTTCAGGGTGCCAATGTGTTTTGAAAGATTGATTTGAGATCTGGGTACCATCAGTTGAGGATTAGGGCATCCGATGTTCCTAAGATAGCTTTTCGGAGTCGGTATGTGCATTATGAGTTTCTAGTGATGTCATTTGGGCTGACAAATGCCCCAGCAGCAATCATGGATTTGATGAATCGGGTGTTCAAACCCTACTTGGATTCCTTTGTGGTTATGTTTATTGATGATATCTTGATCTACTCCCACAGTCGAGAGGAGCATGAGCAGCACCTTCGGATCATTCTTCAGACTCTGAAAGACAGCCAGTTATATGCTACGTTCTCAAAATGCGAGTTTTGGTTGAGTTCAGTTGCTTTCTTGGGACACGTTGTATCAGTAGAGGGTATTCAGGTGGATCCTAAGAAGATTGAGGTAGTCCAGAACTGGCCTAGACCCACATCAGCTACAGAGATCCATAGTTTCCTGGGTTTGGCGGGCTATTACCATCGATTTGTGGAGGGGTTTTCATCCATAGCAGCCCCGTTAACAAGATTGACCCAGAAGGGTGCCCCGTTCAGGTGGTCAGACGAGTGTGAAGCGAGCTTTTCGAAGCTTAAGACAACTTTGACTATGGCACCGGTATTGGTGTTACCCACAGGTTCAGGATTTTATACAGTATATTGTGATGCATCTCGTATTGGTCTTGGTGCGGTATTGATGCAGGGTGGCAAGGTTATTGCATATGCTTCACGGCAGCTGAAGGTTCACGAGAAGAATTACCATGTTCATGATCTAGAGCTGGCAGCCATTGTTCACGCGCTAAAGATTTGGAGGCACTATCTTTACGGTGTGCTATGTGAGGTATTCACTGATCATCGGTGCTTGCAGTATTTGTTCAAGCAGAAGGAACTCAATTTTAGGCAGAGGAGGTGGTTGGAGCTATTGAAAGACTATGATATCACCATATTGTATCATCCCGGGAAGGCCAATGTGGTGGCCGATGCCTTGAGTAGAATGTCAGTCAGTATGGGTAGCCTTGCATATATTCCAGTTGGTGAGAGACCGCTTGCATTGGATGTTCAGGCCTTGGCCAACAAGTTTGTGAGGTTAGATGTTTTTGAGCCCAGCCGTGTTCTAGCTTGTACAGTTGCTCGGTCTTCTTTATTTGAGCGCATCAGAGATCGACAGGATGACGATCCTCACTTACTTGTCCTTAGAGACACAGTGCGACACGGTGGTGCCAAGAAGGTTACTGTTGGATATGATGGAGTTTTGAGGATGCATGGTCGTATTTGTGTGCCTAATATGGATGGATTTCATGAGTTGATCCTTGAGGAGTCCCACAGTTCCCGGTATTCTATTCATCCGGGCGCCGCCAAGATGTATCAGGACTTGAGGAAACATTATTGGTGGAGGCAAATGAAGAAGGACATAGTTGCCTATGTAGCTCAGTGCCTAAATTGCCAGCAGGTAAAGTGTGAGCATCAGAGACATGGTGGTTTACTTCAGAGGATAGATATTCCTGAGTGGAAGTGGGAGCGTATCACTATGGACTTTATTGTTGGACTCCCACGGACTCAGAGGAAGTTCGATGCAGTTTGGGTTATTGTGGACAGGCTGACTAAGTCAGCGCATTTCATTCCTGTGGTGGTTACCTATTCCTCGGAGCGGTTAGTAGAGATTTATATTCGTGAGATCGCCCGTCTTCACGGTGTGCCCACATCTATCATTTCTGATCGAGGTACGCAGTTTACCTCGCACTTTTGAAGGGTAGTATAACGTGAGTTGGGTACGCGGGTTGCGTTGAGCACAATATTCCATCCTCAGACGGATGGGCTGTCCGAGCGTACTATTCAGATCTTGGAGGATATGCTCCGCTCTTGTGTTATAGACTTCGGAGGATCGTGGAATCAGTTCTTGCCCCTTGCAGAGTTCGCCTATAACAACAGCTACCAGTCGAGCATTCAGATGGCTCCCTATGAGGCATTATATGGTAGGCGGTATCGGTCACCAGTTGGGTGGTTCGAGCCGGGAGAGGCTCGGTTGTTGGGCACAGACTTGGTACAGGATGTCTTGGATAAGGTCAAGATTATTCGAGATCGACTTCGCACAGCTCAGTCCAGGCAGAAGAGTTATGTCGACCATAGAGTTCGTGATGTTGCATTCATGGTCGGAAAGAGAGTGTTACTTCGGGTAGCACCCATGAAGGGTGTAATGAGGTTCGGAAATAAGGGCAAGTTGAGCCCTAAGTATATCAGACCTTTTGAGAATCTTGAGAGAGTGGGAGAGATGGCTTAAAAGCTTGCGTTACCACCTAGTTTAGCAGCTATTCATCCGGGATTCCATGTGTCCATGCTTCGAAAATATCATGGTGACCCGTCCAACGTGTTAGATTTTAGCTCTATCCAGTTGGACAAGGATTTGACTTATGAGGAGGAGCTGGTGGCCATTCTAGACCGGCAGGTTTGCCAGTTGAGATCAAAGAGTTACCCAAACCGATGGACCGCGACGGGCACTTTGATGACCCAAAAGGTCATCTTATGATGTAGAACTTGAATCTGCACTTTTAAGCCTTAAAAATATCGTTTTTACCCTCCTCGATTTGTTTGCACAGTCCGGACAGGTTTTCGGAAAGCTTTTATGTTGAAAATAAGAATTTTTGCCTTAAAAGTTTATTTTAGTTGACTACGGTCAACATTTTTGGTAAACAGGCCCGGATCCATACTTTGACTGTCCTGGTGGGTCCGTATCGAATTATGGGACCTGGGCGTATGCCCGGAATCGAATTCGGAGGTCCCTAGCTCAAGTTATGAATTTTTGATGAAAATTAAAAGTCTAAAAATTAATTATTTTTAAGAATTGATTGATGTTTGGCATTGTTAGTACCGGGTCCGTATTTTGGTTCCGGAGCCCAGTATAGGTTCATTATGATATTTAAGACCTGTCTGTGAAATTTGGTGAGAAACGGAGTTGATTTGACGTGATTCGGACGTCCAGTTGAGAAAATAGTAATTTTAAAGTGTTCTTGAAAGTCTCATTTGATTTGGTGCTAAATTCGTAGTTCTAAGTGTTATTTTTACGATTTGATCGCGTGAGCAAGTTTGTATGATGTTTTTAGACTTGTGGGCATGTTTGGTTTGGAGCCTCGAGGGCTCAGATGAGTTTCGGATAGGCCACAAGATGTTTTGGACTTTAAAAATCTGGTTTTTTCTGCTGAGCCTGTGTTCAGGCATGTCCTTCATCGCGTTCGCGAAGGTAATCTCGCGAACGCGAAGAGTAAACTGGGCAGCTGAAGTTTTCTTCTTCGCGAACGCGAAGGCCTGGTCACGAACGCGAAGTGATGGGTGACTTACCCTTCGTGAACGCGACTTGCTCAACGCGAACGCGAAGCATATGGGGACCTGGGGGGAGGGGGTCGTTCCTTCATCGCGAACGCGAGCCATGCCTCGCGAACGCGAAGGCCAGGGGGAGTAATCATCGCGAATGCGAGCTGGGTCTCACGAACGCGAAGGCTTGGCAGCCAGTACCTTTCGCGAACGCGGCAGTGCTCTTGCGAACATGATGAACAGTGTCGCCCAGCACTTAACAGAATCCAAAAACGGAATTTTAGCCAAAAACTCATTTTTCTCAAAAACCAAACGGTGAGAGGCAATTTTTCAAGAGTCATTTCTTCCCCAAATTGTTGGTAAGTGATTCTAAACCATTTTCTTTAAATTACCCATTACATTTCTTGAATTTTCAACCTAAAATCTAGCGTTTTCATGGTAGAATTAGGGGTTAGGGTAGAAACTTGGGATTTCAGGAATTTGAGGATTTAGACCTCAATTTGAGGTTAGATTCCAAAACTAATTACATATTCAGGCTCGGGAGTGAATGGGTAAAAGGATTTTGGTCCGAACCTCAGGTTTTGACCAAGCGGGCCCAGGGTCGATTTTTTGACTTTTTGGAGGAAAATTTGGGAAATTTAATTTATGCAATATAATTGATTCCTATAGCAATATTTGATATTATTGAGTCATTTTTGAATAGATACGAGTGGTTTGGAGGTGAATTCCAAAGAAAAAGCTGTGATTGAGAATTAAGTGGCCTTCGGAGCGAGGTACGTGTTGTGTCTAACCCTGACTTGAGGGAATTAGGAACCTTAGATTACTTGCTAAGTGAAATCCATGTGAGCGGCGTATATCTGAGGTGACGAGTACTTATGCGCCGCCAATTTACCTATTTTTCATGTTTCTCTATTTTTCTTATATTGTCTTTTCCTATGTCAAATTGCTACGTGTTATGCTAGTGTTGTTCAATTTATCGTTCTTATCATGTTTACGGATTTTCTAGTGATAATAATGTTCTTATTTCAAAGTTGAGATTGATATTATGGAACCAAATAATGAAGTAAGGTTTGTACTTGTTATTCTATCTCCCTGTTGTTGTTTATGCATTGCATTATGGTAAGGGAGAGTGTTAATGCACGAAGGGTAATGTCGTGCCATATTGTGAATGTTAATGCACGAATGGTGATGCCGTGCCATATTGTGAGTGTTAATGCACGAAGGGTGATGCCGTGCCATATTGTGAGTGTTAATGCACGAAGGGTGATGCCGTGCCATATTGTGAGTGTTAATACACGAAGGGTGATGCCGTGCCATGATATGAGAGTAAAAGCACGAAGGGTGATGCCGTACCGTTTCTATTAATTTTATGGTGAAATTGAGAGTAAAAGCACGAAGGGTGATGCCGTGCATTTTTCCTTACTGTATTTACTATTCCTGTTGATTCATGGTATATTGACTGCTCCGGTGATCATTCTGTTGTAGTTCTTTATCTTGTATTCCACTTAGTATGTCCCCCTCCTAACATTACCTGTTTAGTTCTTCATTTCTGTTGTTTGCTCATACACTGTTAAATTGTACAGGTTGATTTGTAGGTGCCTTGCCTTAGCCTCGTCACTATTTCGTCGAGGTTAGGCTCGACACTTACCAGTACATGGGGTCGGTTGTACTGATGCTGTACTCTGCACTTTCTGTGCAGATTTTGATACTGGCTCAGGTTGATCGAGATTTTGCTATTGGTCCACCGTCCGGAGACTCAAGGTAGATCTGTCGGCGTTCACAGACATTGAAGTCCCCGCCTATCTTTTCTGTTCTACTGTTTCTTTCACTCAGACAGTTGTATTTCTTTCAGACTATTACTTGTAGTAAATTCTAGAATGCTTGTGAATTATCACTCCAGATCCGGGTGGTAGTAATTAATATAGTTTTGTGATATTCCGCACTTATTATATTTTATTTTAGTTAATTATTGTTATTTACTGACTGAAAATAAGGAATTGGTTAATGATTCTTTAACGTTGGCTGCCTGGCAAGTGAAATGTTAGGTGCCATCACGGTCCCGTTGGTGGGAAATTTTGGGTCGTGACAGTTGGTATCAGAGCACTAGGTTGCCTAGGTGTCACGATTCACGAGCAAGCTTAATAGAGTTAGGAGGATCGGTACGGAGACATCTGTGCTTATCTTCCAGAGGCTATGAAGTTTAGGAACAAGTTTCATTTCTATTCTTCTCTGTCGTGCGATTTTGCTTTCTCAATACTGATTGGACTCTTCTACTCTTATTCTCTCGCAGATGGCGAGAACACGTACCGCTTCCTCAGCTGAGCAGCAGCCGTAGCCTTCAGTGGTAGCTTCTACACGGGGCAGAGGTCGAGGCCGAGGCCGTGCTAGAGGCCGAGGCAGGGGCAGGGGCAGGGCTTAGCCTAGGGCCCGAACAACAACCCCAGCAGTGGAGCCTCAGATAGAGATTGACGAGGAGGTTCCAGCCCATACTGTTCCTGTCGGACCAGCTCAGGTTCCGGAGGGGTTCATTGCTACCCCATTACTTCAGGACGCGTTGGTTCGTTTGGTGGACCTTATGGAGAGTGTGGCCCAAACTGGCACATTTCCCATGGCACCATCAGTCTCTCAAGCTGGAGGAGGAGCCTAGACTCCTACCACTCCCGCTCCGGAGAAGATAACTCCCCAGTATCAGGCTCCAGCAGCTCATCCAATTGGATTAGTTCAGCCGGTTATTGCGGCATAGGTCGGATATGCGCCAGCTAGGTCTTCTGAGGCTTTATAGAGATTGGACAGGTTTACCAAGCTATTTCTTGTTCACTTCAGTGGTGCTCCTTCATAGGACCCCCAGGAGTATCTTGACAGCTGTCACGAGGTTCTACAGAACATGGGTATAGTGGAGACCAATGGGGTCGATTTGCTGCATTTCTGATAATTGGTTTCGCCAAGAAATGGTGGAGAGATTATTTGTTGACCAGACCAGCTGGGTCGCCTACTCTTACTTGGGATCGGTTCTCTCAGCTATTCATAGAGAAGTTTCTGCCTATCATATTGAGAGATGAGCGTCGTCGTCAGTTTGAGCATCTCCAGCAGGGCAGTATGACGGTTACTCAGTATGAAACCCGTTTTATGGATTTGTCCCGTGATGTTATTCTTCTGCTTCCCACCGAGAGGGAGAGGGCGAGGAGGTTTATTGATGGACTTGCTCAACCTATTAGATTGTAGATGGCTAAGGAGACTGGAGTGAAATTTCTTTTCAGGTGGCTGCTAATGTCGCCAGACGAGTCGAAATGGTTCTTACTCAGGGAGGTCAGGGGTCTGACAAAAGGCCTTGTCATTCCGGTGAGTTCAGCGGTGCCTCATCTAGAGGCATTAGTACTTTTGTTAGAGGCCATCCTCCCAGTCCGTTTCATTCAGCGCTCCAGGCATCCCACGGTGCCTCAGGTGGTCGTGGCCCTCAGATGCATTATTCCGACCAACTAGCCTATATGAGTCCCATAGTTCCCGGTATTCTATTAATTCGGGCGCCGCCAAGATGTATCACGACTTGAGGCAGCATTATTGGTGGAGGCGAATGAAGAAGGACATAGTTACCTATGTAGCTCGGTGCCTAAATTGCCAGTAGGTAAAGTGTGAGCATCAGAGACTTGGTGGTTTACTTCAGAGGTTAGATATTCCTGAGTGGAAGTGGGAACGTATCACTATGGACTTTGTTGTTGGACTCCCACGGACCCAGAGGAAGTTCGATGCAGTTTGGGTCATTGTGTACAGGCTGACTAAGTCAGCGCATTTCATTCCTGTGGCGGTTACCTATTCCTCAGAGCGGTTAGCAGAGATTTATATTCATGAGATCTTCCGTCTTCATGGTGTGCCCGTGTATATTATTTCTGATCGAGGTACACAGTTTACCTCCCACTTTTGGAGCACATTACAGCGTGAGTTGGGTATGCGGGTTGAGTTGAGCACAACATTCTATCCTCAGACGGACGGGCAGTCTGAGCGTACTATTTAGATCTTGGAGGATATTCTCCGCGCTTGTGTTATAGACTTCGGAGGATCGTGGGATCAGTTGTTTCCCCTTGCAGAGTTCGCCTACAACAACAGCTACCAGTCGAGCATTCAGATGGCTCCCTATGAGGCATTATATGGTAGGTGGTGTCGGTCGCCGGTTGGGTGGTTCGAGCCGGGAAAGGCTCGGTTATTGGGAACAGACTTGGTACAGGATGCCTTGGATAAGGTCAAGATTATTCAGGATCGACTTCGCACAGCTCAGTCTAGGCAGAAGAGTTATGCCGACTTTAGAGTTCGTGATGTTGCATTCATGGTCGGAAAAAGAGTGTTACTTCGGGTATCACCCATGAAGGGTGTAATGAGGTTCGGAAAGAAGGGCAAGTTGATCCCTAAGTATATCAGACCTTTTGAGATTCTTGAGATAGTGGGAGAGGTGGCTTACAGGCTTGTGTTACCACCTAGTTTAGCAATTATTCATCCGGTATTCCATGTGTCCATGCTTCGAAAATATCATGGTGACCCGTCCCACGTGTTAGATTTCAGCTCTATCCAGTTGGATAAGGATTTGAATTACGAGGAGGAGCCGGTGGCCATTCTAGACCGGCAGGTTCGCCAGTTGAGATCAAAGAGTTACCCAAACCGATGGGCCGCGACGGGCACTGTGATGACCCAAAAGGTCATCTTATGATGTAGAACTTGAATCTGCGCTCTTAAGACTTAAAAATCTCATTTTTACCCTCTTTAATTTGCGTGCGCAATCCACGCCTATCTTTTCTGTTCTACTGTTTCTTTCACTCAGACAATTGTATTTCTTTCAGACTATTACTTGTAGTAAATTCTATAATGCTCGTGAATTGTGACTCCAGATCCAGGTAGTAGTAATTAATACAGTTTTGTGATATTTCGCACTTATTATATTTTATTTTAGTTAATTATTGTTATTTACTGAACGGAAATAAGGAATTGGTTAATGATTCTCTAACGTTGGCTTGCCTGGCAAGTGAAATGTTAGGCGCCATCACAGTCCTGTTAGTGGAAAATTTTGGGTCGTGACAGTTAGTATCATAGCACTAGGTTTCCTAGGTCTCACGATTCACGAGCAAGCTTAGTAGAGTTTCGAGGATCGGTACAGAGACATCTGTGCTTATCTTCCAGAGGCTATGAAGTTCAGGAACAAGTTTCACTTCTATTCTTCTCTGTCGTGCGATTTTGCTTTCTCAATACTGATTGGACTCTTCTACTCTTATTCTCTCGCAGATGGCGAGAACACGTACCGCTTCCTCAGCTGAGCAGCAGCCAGAGCCTCCAGTGGTAGCTCCTACACGGGGAAGAGGTCGAGGCCGAGGCCGTGCTAGAGGCCGAGGCAGGGGCAGGGGCAGGGCTCAACCTAGGGCCCGAGCAGCAGCCCCGGCAGTGGAGCCTCAGATAGAGATTGACGAGGAGGTTCCAGCCCATACTGTTCCTGTCGGACCAGCTCAGGTTCCAGAGGGGTTCATTTCTACCCCAATACTTCAGGACGCTTTGGTTCGTTTGGTGGACCTTATGGAGAGTGTGGCTCAGACTGGCGCATTTCGCATGGCACCAGCAGTCTCTCAGGTTGGAGGAGAAGCCCAGACTCCTACCACTCCCCCTCCGGAGAAGATAGCTCCCCAGTATCAAGCTCCATCAGTTCAGCCTATCGGATTAGTTCGGCCGGTTATTGCGGAACAGGTCGGAGATGGGCCATCTATGTCTTTTGAGGCTTTATGGAGATTGGACAGGTTTACCAAGCTCTTTCCTGTTCACTTCAGTGGTGCTCCTTCAGAGGACCCCCATCATTATCTTGACTGTTGTCACGAGGTTCTACGGATCATGGGTATAGTGGAGACCAATGGGGTCAATTTTGCTACATTTCAGATGACTGGTTCCGCCAAGAAATGGTGGAGAGATTACTTATTGACCAGACCAGGTAGATCGCCTGCTCTTACTTGGGACCAGTTCTCTCAGCTCTTCATAGAGAAGTTTCTGCCTATCACATTGAGAGAGGAGCGTCGCCGTCAGTTTGAGCGTCTCCAGTAGGGCAGTATGACAGTTACTCAGTATGAGACCCATTTTGTGGATTTGGCCCGTCATGCTATTCTTCTGCTTTCCACCTAGAGGGAGAGGGTGAGGAGGTTTATTGATGGACTTGCTCAGCCTATCCGATTACAGATGGCTAAGGAGACTGTGAGTGAAATTCCTTTTCAGGCGGCTGCTAATGTCGCCAGACGAGTCGAAATGGTTCTTACTCAGGGAGGTCAAGGGTTTGACAAGAGGCCTCGTCATTCCGGTGAGTTCAGCGGTGCCTCTTCTAGAGGCAAGAGTACTTTTGGTAGAGGCCATCCTCCCAGGACATTTCATTCAACGCTCCAGGCATCCCACGGTGCCTCAGGAGGTCGTGCCCCTCAGATGCATTATTCCGACCAGCTAGCCTATAGGAGTCCCATAGTTCCCGATATTTTATTAATCCGGGCGCCGCCAAGATGTATCAGGACTTGAGGCAGCATTATTGGTGGAGGCGAATGAAGAAGGACATACTTGCCTATGTAGCTCGGTGCCTAAATTGTCAGCAGGTAAAGTGTGAGTATCAGAGACCTGGTGGTTTACTTCAGAGGTTAGATATTCCTGAGTGGAAGTGAGAGCGTATTACTATGGAATTTATTTTTGGACTCCCACGGACTTAGAGAAAGTTCGATGCAGTTTGGGTTATTGGGGACAGGCTGACTAAGTCAGCGCATTTCATTCCTGTGGCGGTTACCTATTCCTCGGAGCGGTTAGCAGAGATTTATATTCGTGAGATCGTCCGTCTTCACGGTGTGCCCGTGTCTATCATTTCTGATCGAGGTACGCAGTTTACCTCGCACTTTTGGAAGGCAGTATAGCATGATTTGGGTACGCGGGTTGAGTTGAGCACAACATTCCATCCTCAGACGGACGGGCAGTCCGAGCGTACTATTTAGATCTTAGAGGATATGTTTCGCACTTGTGTTATAGACTTCGGAGGATCGTGGGATCAATTGTTGCCCCTTGCAGAGTTTGCCTACAACAACAACTACCAGTCGAGCATTCAGATGGCTCCCTATGAGGCATTATATGGTAGGCGGTATCGGTCGCCAATAGGGAGGTTCGAGCCGGGAGAGGCTCGGTTGTTGGGCACAGACTTGGTACAAGATGCTTTGGATAAGGTCAAGATTATTCAGAAGAGTTATGCCAACCGTAGAGTTCGTGATGTTGCATTCATGGTCGGAAAGAGAGTGTTACTTCGGGTATCACCCATGAAGGGTGTAATGAGATTCGGAAAGAAGGTAAAGTTGAGCCCAAAGTATATCATACCTTTTGAGATTCTTGAGAGAGTGGGAGAGGTGACTTACAGGCTTGCGTTACCACCTAGTTTAGCAGCTGTTCATCCGGTATTCCATGTGTCCATGCTTCGAAAATATCATGGTGACCCGTCCCACGTGTTAGATTTCAGCTCTGTCCAGTTGGACAAGGATTTGACTTACGAGGAGGAGCCGGTGGCCATTCTAGACCAGCAGGTTCGCCAGTTGAGATCAAAGAGTTACCCAAACCGATGGCCCGCGACGGGCACTGTGATGACCCAAAAGGTCATCTTATGATGTTTGGCATTATAAGTACCGGGTCCGTATTTTGGTTTCGGAGCCCAGTACAGGTTCATAATGATATTTAAGACCTGTCTGTGAAATTTGGTGAGAAACGGAGTTGATTTGACGTGATTCAGACTTCCAGTTGAGAAAATAGTAATTTTAAAGTGTTCTTGAAAGTCTAATTTGATTTGGTGCTAAATTCGTAGTTCTAGGTGTTATTTTGGCGATTTGATCGCGCGAGCAAGTTCGTATGATGATTTTAGACTTGTGTGCATGTTTGGTTTGGAGCCCCGAGGGTTCTGGTGAGTTTCGGATAGGCCACGGGATGTTTTGGACTTTGGAAATCTGGTTTTTTCTGTTGAGTCTGTGTTCTGGCATGTCCTTCTTCGAGTTTGCGAAGGTACTCTCGCGAACGCAAAGAGTAAACTGGGCAGCTGAAGTTTTCTTCTTCGCGAACGCGAAGTGATGGGGGACTTACCCTTCGCGAACGCGACCGGCTCAACGCGAAGCATGTGGGGGCTTGGGGGGGGGGGGTGTTGGTCGTTCCTTCATCGCGAATGCGAGCCATGCCTCGCGAACGCAAAGGCCAGGGGGAGTAATCACCGCGAACGCGAGCTGGGTCTCGCGAACGCGAAGGCTTGGCAGCCAGTACCTTTCGCGAATGCGACAGTTCTCTCACGAACGCGATGAACACTGTCGCCCAACACTTGACAAAATCCAAAAATGGGATTTTAGCCAAAAACTCATTTTTCTCAAAAACCAAACGGTGAGATGCGATTTTTCAAGAGTCATTTCTTTCCCAAATTATTGGTAAGTGATTCTAAGCCATTTTCTTTAAATTACCCATTACATTTCTTGAACTTTCAACCTAAAATCTAGAGTTTTCATGGTAGAATTAGGGGTTAGGGTAGAAACTAGGGATTTCGAGAATTTGAGGATTTAGACCTCAATTTGAGGTCGGATTCCAAACATAATTACATCTTCGGGCTCAGGGGTAAATGAGTAAAAGGATTTTGGTCCGAACCTCGGGTTTTGACTAAGTGGGCCCAGGGTCGATTTTCCAATTTTTTGAGAAAAATTTGGGAAATTTAATTTATGCAATATAATTGATTCCTTTAGCAATATTTGATATTATTGAGTCATTTTTGAATAGATACGAGTGGTTTGGAGGTGAATTCCAAAAGAAAAGCTGTGATTGAGATTTAAATGGCTTTCGGAGCGAGGTAAGTGTTGTGTCTAACCCTGACTTGAGGGAATTAGGAACCTTAGATTACTTGCTAAGTGAAATCCATGTGAGCGGCGTATATGTGAGGTGAAGAGTACTTATGCGCCGCCAATTTACCTATTTTCCTTGTTTCTCTATTTTTCTTATATTATCTTTTCCTATGTCAAATTGCTACGTGTTATGCTAGTGTTGTTCAATTTATCGTTCTTATCATGTTTACGGATTTTCTAGTGATAATAATGTTCTTATTTCAAAGTTGAGATTGATATTATGGAACCAAATAATGAAGTAAGGTTTGTACTTGTTATTCTATCTCCCTGTTGTTGTTTATGCATTGCATTATGGTAAGGGAGAGTGTTAATGCACGAAGGGTGATGTCGTGCCATATTGTAAGTGTTAATGCACGAAGGGTGATGCCGTGCCATATTGTGAGTGTTAATGCACGAAGGGTGATGCCGTTCCATGATATGAGAGTAAAAGCACGAAGGGTGATGTCATACCATTTCTATTAATTTTATGGTGAAATTGAGAGTAAAAGCACGAAGGGTGATGCCGTGCATTTTTCCTTACTGTATTTACTATTCCTGTTGATTCATGGTATATTGACTGCTCCGGTGATCATTCTGTTGTAGTTCTTTATCTTGTATTCCACTTAGTATGTCCCCCTCCTAACATTACCTGTTTAGTTCTTCATTTCTGTTGTTTGCTCATACACTGTTAAATTGTACAGGTTGATTTGTAGGTGCCTTGCCTTAGCCTCGTCACTACTTTGTCGAGGTTAGGCTCGACACTTACCAGTACATGGTGTCGATTGTACTGATGCTGCACTCTGCACTTTCTGTGCAGATTTTAATACCGGCTCAGGTTGATCGAGATTTTGCTATTGGTCCGCCGTCCGGAGACTCAAGGTAGATCTGTCGGCATTCACAGACCTTAAAGTCCCCGCCTATATTTTCTGTTCTACTGTTTCTTTCACTCAGATAGTTGTATTTCTTTCAGACTATTACTTGTAGTAAATTCTAGAATGCTCGTGAATTGTGACTCCAGATTCGGGTGGTAGTAATTAATACAGTTTTGTGATATTCCGCACTTATTATATTTTATTTTAGTTAATTATTGTTATTTACTGAATGGAAATAAGGAATTGGTTAATGATTCTCCAACGTTGGCTTGCTTGGCAAGTGAAATGTTAGGCGCCATTACGGTCCCGTTGGTGGGAAATTTCGGATCGTGACAGGCACCCGGTACCTTACTCAACTGAGCACCAACGTAATGTATCTTTCGTATCATACTATCATAGGTAAATGAAACGGAAAGGCTGCTGTGAGATAACTACAATGAAATATGAGGGAACACTCGACATATGACGACCCAACATGTAATACAAACTTATACATATGACATACGGGCCTATAAGGCCAAAATGATCACTCGTACGTTAAACATAGGCCGACAAGGCCATATAATATTTCATATACATGACATATGTCTACAAGCCTCTAAGAGTACATAAACGGCATAAGGCCGGGACAGGGCCCCGACATACCAATAAATACGTGTCCAAATTATACTGACCAAATAAGCAACTCCGGAGCAAATAGAGCGCACAAATACCTTCCGCTGAGCTGATAGCCTACTTGGAGGACTCTCAACCTGTCTATCGGGACCTTCGGGCATGAAACACAGCGTCCCCAGGCAAAAGGGACGTCAGTACAAATAATGTACCGAGTTTGTAAGGAATGAAAATTAGTAAGTAATAGACATGAGAGAAACATGGAGTAAAAGACTCAACATGTAAGTATGAATAACCATGCGAATCATTAACATTTACAATGGCATACATATGCATATAAATGTCATACCATGCATAGGTATATGCGTGCATAACATCATCAAGCCTCTGAGGGTATTCCATCATATCATCTCGGCCACTGTGGGCAAATCATCAACGTATACCAGCTGATCAGATGGTGGTGCGTATATAATGCCATAAACTTTTTCCATATCCCATATACATATAATATACGCGTATATAACTCCATCTGATCATGGGTCAATGTATATGTATACATGAATAAAATGCATAAAAAGTACGTTAATAAAATTTCTCAGAATGTCATAAGATCAATATGCCTTTGATTAATATCATGAAATAAACTTTATCAACTTATGCATTTTCTGAGACCCATGAATAGATGATAGATTAATAAGACACATGGGGAATCAAGAATATAGACACCCCTAGTATTTCTATGAATAGAGTCATTTATGAAATTTGCGTATTTTGCTCGTTTCAGTTGTATCATTTGGATCATGCCAAAAGAAAAGAAGGGATAGCCTTAACATACCTGAGCCGATTCTCTTGACAATCCTTCCAACACATGTCAATTGCGACAACATGTAACTGCGGATTGAAGTAGGGGAAAATCCGTATGATATTCTTGAGAAAGATTGCACCGTACTCCCTTAGAATCGCAAAATCTCGTTGCTATTTTCTAAGAAGCCTCGTAGTATAACTTCAGATAAATTCTTTTGCTGAAGGCTCGTTAATTGGAGATTATGTATTAAAGAAGCCTTACAACATGTATTAAATAAGTCTTGCAACATGGAGTATTAAAGAAGCATCTCCATTTTTTTACTTAGCAAATCTTAGCATCATACTTTAATAAGATTAGAAGATCTCTTTAAGGTTGTGAGCTCCATCCATACTTAGTATCTAGATACAAGCATCATTATTTGATTTTGAGAAGTCTTATTATAGGGGTGGGTCCCACTTTGCAAGATGATTAAGCTACTAAACTCACCAATTTTTTCCACCTTGAAATGTGACTTAAGAGTCATAAATTGGGCTTCCACGTTAAGGCTTTATCCAAAAGCCTTAATTAATGACCCAACAACAACAACAACCCAGTATAATCCCACTAGTGAGGTCTGGGGAGGGTAGTGTGTACGCAGACCTTACCCCTACCCTGGGGTAGAGAGGCTGTTTCCGATAGACCCTCGGCTATCTCCCTCCAAGAACTCCCCACCTTGCTCTTGGGGTGACTCGAACTCACAACTTCTTAATTAATCACCCACTAATTCTTAATTAACTAGTTAATCTCCCATTAATCAATAATTAACCAATTACCCACATAATTAAGAATTATCTCAAATTACTTAAAATAATACTCACTTTTAACACACTTTATACATCTTACTATCATGGTCATGTGGTACCTTGTATGGCACAAGTCCATAAATACGGGGTATTGTAGCTTGAACCATATTTTATCTCAAAATGACAACCTTCAACGAAATTCATTTTCTTTGATTCGCTTACCCTCTCACCTTTACGAATGTACTTATCACTTGTTTGAAATAACATAATACTTATAACCCAAAATAATCTCATTCCCGAGCTTACGTTGATTAAATTACGATGGAATTTTAACGTACGAAAATGCGAGATATAACAATTGGCTTTTATAATTGTATTTCTCAAATTTGGCCGCCTCAGATTTTGACCGATTTGAGTGTTTTTTTTGTATTTCGCCTATATTTTATGTATTCCGAAGGATATTTTGCAAGCTTTTATATTTTTTTTAATTTTTGTTATTTGAAACAATTGAATTGAATATAGTGAATTTATTAATATAATGTAAAAGTAGCAATTAATAAATACAATGAATTGAATACAATCAAATTGTGATGACCCGATAAGTCATTTTGAGTTTTAGCCTTTATCTCTATGTTCTGAGGCCTCAATTAGCTCTATTTTACCAATTTTCGATTTGCTTGCGCAGTTCGTGTCTTGTTCCGGAAAGTTTTTATGTGAAGAATTGAAGAAAATAAATTTCTTCCTTAAATATGATTTGAGTTGACTACGGTCAATATTTTATGATGGACCCGGATCAGTATTTTGACGGTCCCGATGGGTCCATGTTGTGATTTCGGACTTGGGCGGAAGTCCCTAACTTGATTTGTTAAAAACTAGTAATTCGAGGGTTTAAAGAATTTCTAAGTTTGACCATATGTTGATTTTATTGCTACCGGATTCGAATTTCGATTTTGGAACTTGGTATAGGTTCATTTTACTATTTATGACTTATCTGCAATATTTGGTGCAAACCGGAGTTGATTTGACGTGATTCAGCCGTCCGATTGTAAATTTGAGATTTCTTAAGTGTTATTAAACATTTCATACATTTTATGTACGATTCGTGGTTATAGGTGTTATTTTTGTATTTCGATCACGCGAGCGAGTTTGTATGATGTTATTACACTTTTTCGCATGTTTGGTTTGGAGCCCGAGGGGCTCAGATGAGTTTCCGACGCGTTTCAGAGTGTTTGGGAGAGTTTTGGTGTTGCCGGGGTGAACTGGTATAACAGGCTTTGCAAATGCGAGGCTGGAAGTCGCATTTGCGATGTATGACCTAGTGTGTTAGGGCCGTATTTGCGAACACACTATTCGGAATTGTGAAGGTGGCTTGGGATCAACAATGATCGCATTTGTGATCATTTGATCGCTTTTGCAAAGATCCAATGTTTGCATTTGCGAACCTGCCGTCGCAATTACGATAACTTCTTGGCATTTGCGAGCTCCAGGTCGCATTTGCGACACCTGCGACTCGAAAAAAGCTGAGGGACGAGATTTTGTAGCCTCATTTTCAAATTTGGAACCCTAGACTCGGTAGGAGGCGATTTTGAAGAGGAAATTTCATCTACAAACTTTGGGTAAGTGATTCTAATCCATTTCTAATCATATTCCATCAGTTTATCTTAGATTTTAATATCAAAATCATGTGAATCAAAGTGAAGAATTGTGAAACCTTGTCAAGTTTTTGAAAAATAAGAAATTGAGTTTTGATAGTCGGTTTGGACTCGGATTTTGAAACTATTCACATATGTGAACTCATGGGGTGATGGGTAGTCAGAATCTACCATTGGACCCGGATTTTGACCGGACGAGTCCGGGTTGACTTTTGTTGACTCTTTGAGAAAATTATAATGTCACGACCCAGTTTCGCCTAAAGGTCGTGATGGCGCCCAATACTACAGCTAGGCAAGCCAACTAATAAATTAAACGTACATTGGTTAAACTTTTATTCCAAGAAAATAATAAAATACCAACTTCTACCAATGTGTGTGCCAAGACCCGGTGTCACAAGTGCATGAGCATCTAGTAGATTATACAAAACTCCAAATACTGTCTGAAATGAAATAGACAGAATATAAATATAAGAAGAGACACTGGTAGCTGCAGAACGGCTCAGAAAGGCAGCTCACCACTATGCCTCGGGATGACGTGGGTATGTGATGATAGGTCCTCCACTAGTACCTGTCTCAGATCCTGCACAAAAAGTGCAGCAAGTGTAGTATGAGTACGTAAACAACGTATACCCAGTAAGTATCAAGCCTAATCTCGAAGTGGTAGAGATGAGATGGCCGACTTTGACACTTACTAAGGGTCAAAAATAAGAAATAGGATGAAATATAATTTATTTAATTCAGCATGACTCACAGAGTTAACAATAATTTTTACTAAATCAGCAGAAGTAATTAAATTCTTCCAAATGCAATAATTCCTGATATATTAATTAAATTCCTTCAAGTCCAATAATTTTTAATTTATCAATTAGCTTCACAAGCTACAATAAACTATCAAAGTATCGTGTATTTATTATTATTATTATTATTAAGCACGATTTCTGCCGAGGAAGTACGGCCCGATCCAGAGTGTCGTGTACACTGCCGAGGGACGTGCGGCACGATCCATAGATGCATCTATCCTGCCGAGGCATTCGGCCTGCTCCACAAGAAAGGAGGGAATTTTCTTATGTACCTCCGGAATGAGAGTATTTATTGCAGGATTTATTCGAGAGGATAAACAATTTATTTCAACAATTAATTAATTTAAACAAAAATTTAAGCATATGAAAATTTCATCTTTTACTACCTTTCATAACAATTCATAATGTATATATATATATATAACAAATGATTTGATTAAATAAAGAATACAGTTTACACAAATAATTCATGCTTTTAGTCC
Source organism: Nicotiana tabacum (assembly GCF_000715075.1). Classification (NCBI taxonomy): domain Eukaryota; kingdom Viridiplantae; phylum Streptophyta; class Magnoliopsida; order Solanales; family Solanaceae; genus Nicotiana; species Nicotiana tabacum. The sequence continues at coordinate 22,232,568 of NC_134094.1, read as the reverse complement.
TAAACTATCCGGACTTTAACATTTATAGTAGCTTGTGATGACCTAAAAGGTCATCTTATATTTTAGAACTCGAATTTGTGCTCTTAAGCCTTAAAAATCTCATTTTTACCCTCCTCGATTTGTGTGCACAGTCCGGGCAGGTTTTCGGAAAGCTTTTATGTTAAAAACTAATGAAAATAAGAATTTTTGCCTTAAAAGTTAATTTTAGTTGACTTCGGTCAACATTTTTGGTAAACGGTCCCGGATCCATGCTTTGACGGTCCCAGTGGATCCGTATCAAATTATGGGACCTGGGCGTATGCCCAAAATCAAATTTGGAGGTCCCTAGCTTGAGTTATGAATTTTTGATGAAAATTAAAAGTTTGGAAATTATTTGTTTTTAAGAATTGATTGATATTTGGCATTGTTACCATCGGGTCCGTATTTTGGTTCCGGAGCCCGATATAGGTTCATTATGATATTTAAGACATGTCTGTGAAATTTGATGAGAAATGGAGTTGATTTGAGGTGATTCAGACGTCCAGTTGAGAAATTAGAAGTTTTAAAGTGTTCTTGAGAATTTCATTTGAATTGGTGCTACATTTTGAGTTCTAAGTGTTATTTTGGCGATTTGATCACGCGAGCAAGTTTGTATGATGTTTTCAGACTTGTGTGTATGTTTGGATTGGAGCCCCGAGGGCTCGGGTAAGTTTCGGATAGGCCACGGGATGTTTTGGATTTTGGAAATCTGGTTTTTCTGCAGAATCTGTGTTCTGGCATGTCCTTCTTCGCGTTCGCGAAGGTACTCTCGCGAACGCGAAGAGTAAAATGGACAGTTGAGGATATCTTCTTCGCGAACGTGAAGGCTTGGTCGCGAACGCGAAGCGATGTGGGCATTACCCTTCGCGAACGCGACAAGCCCATCGCGAACGCGTAGCGTTAGGCACTGGGGAGGGGGAGTCCGCCTTTTCATCATTGCGAACGTGAGCAATGTCTCGCGAACGTGAAGACCAGGGAAGGGTAGCCTACGCGAACGCGAGCACTGCCTCATGAACGCGAAGGCTTGGCAGCCCATACACTTCGCGAACGTGACAGTGCTCTCGCGAATGCGATGAGCACTGTCGCCCAGCACTTAACAGAACCCAAAAACGGGATTTTAGCCAAAAACTCATTTTTCTCAAAAACCAAACGGTGAGAGGCCATATTTCAAGAGTGCACCTCCACGGTGAGATTGAGAGTAAAAGCACGAAGGGTGATGCCGTGTCGTTTCTATTAATTTTATGGTGAGATTGAGAGTAAAAGCACGAAGGGTGATGCCGTTCATTTTTCTTTACTGTATTCACTATTTCTGTTAATTCATGGTATATTGACTGCTCCGGTGATCATTTTGTTGTAGTTCTTTATCTTGTATTCCCCTCAGTATGTTTTCCCTCCCGACATTTCCTGTTTTGTTCTTCATTCCTGTTATTTGCGTATACACTGTTAAATTTTACAGGTTGATTGTAGGTGCCTTGCCTTAGCCTCGTCACTACTTCGTCGAGGTTAGACTCGACACTTACCAGTACATGGGGTCGGTCGTACTGATGCTGCACTCTGCACTTTCTGCGCAGATTTTGATACCGGCTCAGGTTGATCGAGATTTGCTATTGGTCTGTTGTCCAGAGACTCAAGGTAGATCAGTCGGCGTTCACAGACCTTGAAGTCCCCGTCTATCTTTTTATGTCCTACTGTTTTCTTTCATTCAGACAATTGTATTTCTTTCAGACTATTACTTGTAGTAAATTCTAGAATGCTCGTAAATTGTGACTCCAGATCCGGGTGGTAGTAATTAATACTGTTTTATGATATTCCGCACTTATTATATTTTATTTTAGTTAATTATTGTTATTTACTTAATGGAAATAAGGAATTGGTTTAATGATTCTCTAATGTTGGCTTGCCTGGCAAATGAAATGTTAGGCGCCATCACGGTCCCATCGGTGGGAAATTTTGGGCCGTGACATAGCTACGCACGGACTCTCGTCACCTCATGCGTACGTAGCCCCCGCAATTAGCAATAATTATTAATTCAATTACCTATAGGGTAATTTCCCCTTCACAAGATTAAATAAGAGACTTACCTCATCTCAAAGTCCACTTTCCGATTATCACGTCACGTTGAATTCTCGATTCGGCGCCGAAAACTCCGAAACTATCCAAATATTATACAAAATAATTAATATATGCTAAATAACTCAAAATTCATCTATAAAATAAATTATCCTATCCAAAATGGTAAAATTTCTAAAATTTATCCCGGGCCCACGTGCCCGGATTTTAGAAATTTTCGGATGAAAACGTTACCCATAATCTTAAGAACACAAATATATAATTTATATCCAAATCCATAACCATTTTCGTGGTTAAAATCTCACTTTTATAAAAATCTAGGTTTTTCATCTAAACCTTTGATTCCTAAGATTTACTAGTTATAATCTACCCATAATCTATGTATTTAACTCAAGGTGTGTAGAATTAACTTACCTCCAAGTTGTTAGTTGAAAACCCCCCTCTCAAAAGCTCTGAAATCGCCCGGAAAATGGAGGAAAAATGGGCTCAAAATATTTGAGCCCCGATATTTTAACTATTCTGCCAAGTAGTGATTTTTGCATCTGCGGCTCATAAGCTACTTCTGCGGCTCCGCATCTGCGGAAATTTCCTCGCAGATGCGGTTTTCCCTTAGCCGACTTCGATCGCACCTGCGGTCAGCGGCTCGCTTCTGCGGCTTGTACATCGCATCTGTGATGCGCTTCTCCGGTTGTACCTGCGCATCTGCGCACTTGCTGCTTCTGCGTGCCCTTCACGCACCAACGAGAGTCGCACCTGCGGCTGGCCAAGCGCAGGTGCGGTTATAGCAGAAGCTGAAAGCTTCAGCTGTGCCTCCAAGGTTCAAAATTGATCCGAGCCTTGTCCGGTTAACTCCCGAGGCCCCCGGGACTCCGCCCGAATATACCAACAAGTTTTAAATTATAAAACAAACTCGCTCGAACTCTCAAAACGTGTAAAACAACATCAAATCTAAGAATCATACCTCAAACCAAATTGATTCAAACTTAAGAACTTTCAAGTTCTTCAATTTCCTTCCAATGCGCCGAAATATACTTAAACTACTCGGAAAGACACGAAATATTGCGTGAAAGTCTTAAATCACTATAAGGAACTATTCCCAAACCCGAAATTCCAAACGGACTTCAATTACTCAAAAACCTACTCCAAACCAAATTTAAAGAATTTTAAACCTTCAGATAGTTGGTTTTTTATTATTAAGCGTCAAAACGCTCCCGGGTTATCCAAAACTTGATTCGGACATACGCCCAAGTCAAAAATCATCATACAAACCTATTGGAACCGTCAAATCCCGATTCCGGGGTCGTTTTCTCAAAATGTTGACCGAAGTCAAACTTGGCCTTTTAAGGCTAACTTAAGGAACCAAGTGTTCCGATTTCAACCCAAACACTTTCAAATCACGAACCAACCATCCCCGCGAGTCATAAATCAATAAAAGCACGTTCGAGGAGTTTTATTTTAGGGAACGAGGTTCTAAAAGTAAAAATGACCGGTTGAGTCATTACATATAAAGATCTTACCTTTATTTATTGTAATTGATTGCCCTAGCATTGTTTGGTGATATTAAGTCGATTTTGATTAGATTCGGTTGGTTTGGTGGCAAATTTTAGAGGAAAGGCACTAGTTGGGCTTTGATTTGATTACGGAGCAAGGTAAGTGTTGGATCTAACCTTGACTTGAGGAAATTAGGAAAATGTAAACTATGTGTTATGTGGATTACTTGAGGAAACTGTGTATATGAGAGGTGACGAGTGTATATACGCCATTAAGATATTTGTTTTCATGTTTCTCTTTATTTCATGATTTATTTTATTACAATGTTTAACTGTTACGTGCTTTAATTGCTTTCTTTGCCGTAATTTATTATTTGTCATTAAATTATTCTTGTATCGAATTGATCGTCCTTCCATGACTCCGTACTCAATTGCTACTTGCCTTAACTGTTTTATTTGCACACCTTAATTGTCTTGTGCTTTACTTGTCCTATTGTTTTTCTTTGTAATATTTGTAGCATTCCTTTGATTATTACGTGGTTCCTTTATTAATTTTCTTCCATAACTTTTGATTGTAGAGATTCTTGTAAATTGAATTATTGGATTGTTTATCTTTCTTAAAATTATTTGTGGATCGGGTTGCACGCCGCAACAGTTTGTGTTGAAATGGTGGAATAAGGGAGGACTATGATATTGTTAAATGATGATATGGTGGGATCGGGTCGCGCAGCAACAATTTGTGTACGTAATAATTGATATTGATGAATGATGATATTGTGGAATAAGGGAGGATTATGATATTGATTAATGATGGTATGGTGAAATAAGAAAGGATTATTATATTAATTAATAATGATATGGTGAGTTCGGGTTGCGTGCCGTAACAGATTATTTACGTTATACTTGATATTGATAAAAGATGTTACGGTGGGATCGGGTCACACGCCACAACGGATTATGTGTGTTGTAGTTGTCGATGTTGTTGTGTTAATTTCAACATTATTATATGAGATTACGAGGTTTGTTATTATGGGCTTTCTAATAGCGAGATTTGATTTCATTGTAGTAAATTAACTGCTATACTTTCATTTCTTGTTTTCTTTCCGCTTCTGCGGCTTGTACATCGCATATGCGATGCGCTTCTCGGTTGTACCTTCACGCACCAACGAGAGTCGCACCTGCGGCTGGCCAAGCGTAGGTACGGTTAAAGCAGAAGCTGAAAGCTTCAGCTGTGCCTCTAAGGTTCAAAATTGATCTGAGCCTTGTCCGGTTGACTCCCGAGGCCCCCGGGACTCTGCCCGAACATACCAACAAGTTTGAAATCATAAAACAAACTCGCTTGAACTCTCGAAACATGTAAAACAACATCAAATCTAAGAATCATACCTCAAACCAAATTGATTCATACCTAAGAAATTTCAAGTTCTTCAATTTCCTTCCAATGCGCCGAAATATACTTAAACTACTCGGAAAGACACGAAATGTTGCGTGCAAGTCTTAAATCACTATACGGAATTATTCCCAAACCCGGAATTCTAAACAGACTTCAATTACTCAAAAACCTACTCCAAAACCAAATTTAAAGAATTTTAAACCTTCAGATAGTTGATTATTTACTATTAAGCGTCAAAACGCTCCCGGGTTATCCAAAATCCGATTCGGACATACGCCCAAGTCTAAAATCATCATATAAACCTATTAGAACCGTCAAATCCCGATTCCGGGGTCATTTTCTCAAAATATTGACCGAAGTCAAACTTGGCCTCTCAAGGCTAACTTAAGGAACCAAGTGTTCCGAATTCAACCCAAACACTTCCAAATCCCGAACAACCATCCCCGCGAGTCATAAATCTATAAAAGCACGTTCGGGGAGTTTTATATTAGGGAACGAGGTTCTAAAAGTAAAAATGACCGGTTGGGTCATTACATATAAAGATCTTATCATTATTTATTGTAATTGATTGCCCTAGCATTGTTTGGTGATATTAAATCGATTTTGGTTAGATTCGGTTGGTTTGGTGGCAAAGTTTAGAGAAAAGGCCCAAGTTGAGCTTTGATTTGATTGCGGAGCAAGGTAAGTGTTGGATCTAACCTTGACTTGAGAAAATTAGGAAAATGTAAACTATGTGTTATGTGGATTACTTGAGGAAACAGTGTATATGCGAGGTGACGAGTGTATATACGCCGTTAAGATATTTGTTTCCATGTTTCTCTTTATTTCATGATTTATTTTATTCCATATTTTAACTGTTACGTGATTTAATTGCTTTCTTTGCCGTAATTTATTATTTGTCATTTAATTATTCTTGTATCGAATTGATCGTCCCTTCCATGACTCCGTGCTCAATTGCTACTTGCCTTAACTGTTTTACTTGCACACCTTAATTGTCTCGTGCTTTACTTGTCCTATTGTTTTTCTTTGTAATATTTGTAGAATTCCTTTGATTATTACATGGTTCCTTTATTAATTTTCTTACATACCCTTTGATTGTAGAGATTCTTATAAATTGAATTATTCGATTGTTTATCTTTCTTGAAATTATTTGTAGATCGGGTTGCACGCCGCAACAGTTTGTGTTGAAATAGTGGAATAAGGGAGGACTATGATATTGATAAATGATGATATGGTGGGATCGGGTCGCGCAACAACAATTTGTGTACGTAATAATTGATATTGATGAATGATGATATGGTGGAATAAGGGAGGATTATGATATTGATTAATGATGATATGGTGAAATAAGAGAGGATTATTATATTAATTAATGATGATATGGTGAGTTTGGGTTGCGCGCCGCAACAGATTGTTTACATTATACTTGATATTGATAAAAGATGTTACGGTAGGATCGGGTCGCACGCCGCAACGGATTGTGTGTGTTGTAGTTGTCGATGTTGTTGTGTTAATTTCAACATTATTATATGAGATTACGAGGTTTGTTATTATGGGCTTTCTAATAGCGAGATTTGATTTCATTGTAGTAAATTAACTGCTATACTTTCATTTCTTGTTTTCTTTCATTATTATTATTATTATTATTATTATTATTATTATTATTATTATTATTATTATTATTATTATTATTATTATTATTATTATTATTATTATTATTACTATTATTATTATTATTATTATTATTATTATTATTATTACTATTACTATTACTATTATTATTATTATTATTATTATTATTATTATTATTATTATTATTATTATTATTATTATTATTATTATTATTATTATTATTATTATTACGTACAAGTTATTGTAAGTGGCCCGCTTTAGCCTCGTCACTACTTCGTCGAGGGTAGGCTCGACACTTACAGATTACATGGGATTGGTCGTACTCATACTACACTCTACATTATTATATGAGATTACGAGGTTTGTTATTATGGGCTTTCTAATAGCGAGATTTGATTTCATTGTAGTAAATTAACTGCTATACTTTCATTTCTTGTTTTCTTTCATTATTATTATTATTATTATTATTATTATTATTATTATTATTATTATTATTATTATTATTATTATTATTATTATTATTATTATTATTATTATTACTATTATTATTATTATTATTATTATTATTATTATTATTATTATTATTATTATTATTATTATTATTACGTACAAGTTATTGTAAGTGGCCCGCTTTAGCCTCGTCACTACTTCGTCGAGGGTAGGCTCGACACTTACAGATTACATGGGATTGGTCGTACTCATACTACACTCTACATTATTATATGAGATTACGAGGTTTGTTATTATGGGCTTTCTAATAGCGAGATTTGTTGTTGACGGAGACTTGCGGTACAACTACACAACGTTCGCAGCCTTGAAGTCCCCTTCCCTCCTATCTTTACGGTTTTTCTGAGTTTCAAAACAGTGTATTTTATTCAGACCATGTTTGTAGCACTCTAGATGTTCATGTACTCGTGACACCAGTTTTTGGGTTATGTTTAAACTCGCTATTCAGTATTATCATACTATGCTTTAGGCTTATATTGTTTTCATTGTTATTATCTTGTCGTAAATTGTTAAAATCAGTAAATTTTTTGTTCACGTCGGCTTGCCTAGCAAGTAGATGTTAGGTGCCATCATGACCCCGAGGTTGGGATTTCGGGTCGTGACACGAATATTCATGTATTTTTTGAATTTTTTCTGCTTGAATACAATCGAATTGAATACAATGTAAAAGTAGCTACGAATGAATATATTTAATTGAATACAACCAAATATCTTTTTATTTTTTTAATATAGCCAAATTCAATACAACAGAATACATCAAAACTGTATTCATTGATACAGTCTATCCTATATGCACGAATCCGAAAAATACAGGCGTCTGGTAAAATATGTTTTGCTATGGATAGTAAATACAAAAATTATAGTTGCGCCACGTAAATACCCTCTAAATTAGAATGGTTTCTAAAAATTCCTCTTTATATACCTATGGCAAATCGTGTTTACATTTGCCTCTTTCTCCTGTCGGATACCCTTCCAAATGCTCATAATTTTTAGCAGGAAAGTCCGATTGACAAAGATTTGAAGCGTTGAAGATTTTATTTCAAGGGCATTCACAACTTTGCTCCAAAACAACTATATTCAAATTCAACCTACATTAAGTTCTACTCTATTGATGTTAGGTCATGAGATACCTTGGGCATCTCTTCCCATTAACATATCCCAATGGCATCACCACCCTAGATCGTGTGGATCCATACACATCTTAGAGTTACCTTAATTACATCATTAAACACGAACTTAGTCCAAATAATCAATACTAAAAATTTATGAGGCATTACTGAAATGTTATCAAGAAGCATTTGCTAACAATAATAATAACAAATCCAGTGTAATCACACAAGTGATGTCTCATGAGAGTAGTATATATGTAGCCTTATCCATACCTTGTGAAGGTAGAGAGACTGTTTCTGATACACCCTCGACTCAAGAAAAGCATAGTAACAACATTATTGAAAAGAAATGCAGTAGTGGAGAAACCATGTAAAAGAAGCAGTAACACGAAGCAGTACTAACAACAACAAGATAATAAAAAACTAAAACAAAAAAACAATCGGTACTAATAAAAATCTAAGTATAAGAAAGTATGAGAATACTATTGATAATATATGTAATAAAAGGATAAATGTGTGATTACCTACTAGCGTGCTATCTTAGTATTGGACATCCATACCTTTCTATTAAGGGCAATGTCCTCGGTAAGCTGCGGATGTGACGTTTATTGCTTTATCACATCTTCCTAATATTTTTTTGGACTACCTCTACCTCTCCTCATCCATCATGACCAACCTCTCATACATTCTCAATGGGTCATCTAGGCATCTCTTCAGATGTCACGACACAAAATTCCACCACATGCGTCGTGATGGCACCTAGTCTCTAAGACTAGGTAAGCCGATTACAATTACATTTCAATCCATTTAAAAAAAATAGATTCTGAATTAAATAGATAATCAAAACCAACAACAGTACAATTTTTATATACCAAGAGAGGAAATAATTACAAATATAACAACCTTCCAAGACTGGTAGTATTGAGTCACGAACTCTAACTGAATACATGGAATGATCACGAGGACTGAATATACGATACTGTTTGATTAAAAATTAACAGTATAATGAAATGAAAAGACTCCAAGGGACTGCGATGACCAAGCAGCTCTACCTTAAATCCTTACGGCCCCGCTTTAACTCTGCTCAAGTCCGATACCTCCAATACCTGGATCTGTAAAAAAATATGCAGAAGTGTAGTATGAATACACCACAGTCGGTACCCAGTAAGTATCAAGACTAACCTCAGTGGAGTAGAGACGAGGTACAGTCAAGACACTCACTAGTCAAATAACCTGTGCAATATAGTATACAAAATAATACTGGAAAATAACTAGCAATGATAACAAGAACATCATAATTATTGCTCAGACGAATAATAAATACAAATACACCCAATTAAATCAAATTCTTCAAATAAATTTCCTTCACATATAATTCTACCAAATAACTCTCTTTCAAATATAATTTTCCTCAAATAAATATCTTTCAAATATAATTCTTTCATATAATACTTTTTAAATAAACCTCCTTCCAAATAAATATTTTGAATATAATGCTTCAATTAAAAAGTCACCATGTGACACCTCATTTCATAATCATAAAAATACGGGTCTCAGTCCATTTTCATATTTTTCATAAACACAGGTCTCAGCCCATTTTTCATATCTCCACGACACTTCGTGCCCATAATTAAATCATCATATTTTTCCGGCACCGCGTGCCCTCATTTCATATCTCACCTGCACGAACAACTCACGTGCCAATATCCTCAATGTATATAAGATCCACATGATCAATTTATTTTTCAATAAAGTAAGGTAAAAATCTTTAAATCAAGTAAGAAATCAATAAATGAATGAATTTATTTTAGGATCATTTGGGTGGAGAAAATAATATTTTAATTAAAATGAAACATCAGATAAACTACTGATTTGGATATAAAATTTATTAAATTAAAATATACTAGAATTTTTCTTTTATTTAAAATAACTCAATCATCAAAAATAAGTACAACTCAAAAATACAAATCCTTAAAGTCTCGTACGAAAAAGTCGAGGTCAACACAATACATCAAGAAATACAAAATACTTAATATTAAGTGAAATACTACATCACGGAAAAATACAAGAATTTACAAATTTAGGAAAAATAAAATAACCAAAGGCAAGTGCAGCCATAGAGAAATATCAACAAAAGGGAACTCCTGAGGTACCGCCTAGTAGTCTCAAATCATAAATAAATTCACAATATCTCATTTCCTCATATCACCGCGGGAGCCTTCACATTTAATTTTAAAGAAATTATTTTTTCCGAAATAGCATCCCGCATTTTTAGCCACCCTTATCACACCGCATGACTTCTAGTAGTTTCTCTACTAGCCACGCGTTTCAAGCCACTCTTATCTCACCGTATGCGTTTCAACACCCTGACCTTATATCACCGCATGACTTCTAGTAGTTTCTCTACTAGCCACGCGTTTCAAGCCACCCTTATCTCACCACATGCGTATCAATATCACAATATTTCACAAATTGTACCTCAAGTGCCCAAATATCACAACATAATACAACTTGCACCTCAAGTGCCCAAATATTACAACATATCACAAATTGCACATCAAGTGCTCAAATATTATAACATATCACAAATTGCACATCAAGTGCTCAAATCTTACAACATATCACAAATTACACATCAATTGCTCAAATCTTACAACATATCACAAATTGCACATCAAGTATTCAAATATTATAACTTTTCACAGAAATCAACAATACATTATTTTTTCACAATAAGGAACTCACGACTCGATCATAATGTGTACACCATCTTAACAAAATGTTCGGGAGTGAACAACTCAACCGAATAATATTTCACAATTTGGCACTTTGCCGCAATATGATTCACGGCCTTTTTAACTCAATACCAAATTTTCAACAACGTGAATTGAAAAGTAATTCATCAAGTAACAACACCTCTTTTAAATCACAACTTCAAGAAATAAATAGATTTATTTATCTTATTAACTAAATTTTTTATTTAAATTATTTATAGGTAAAATCAATAATGAAAGTGTTTTTCATAAAAATGGCAACTCAAACAAACACAGAGTTCACGTAAAAGTCAAGTGACAATCACAAAAAATTATCATATAAAAACAACCTCTACAAACAAGGAATGAGGCATGACAAATAAGGGAATTAATAAGTTACAACAATTTTCTAATTTAATACTCAAGGGCGTCTACGAATTTCAACCGATATAATATGCACATATAAACCAAGTACGTACTCGTCACCTCGCGTACATGATTTTCAATTACACAATTTTCACATAAGACTCAATGCCTAAGGGATAATTTCGCCCACTCAAGGTTAGGCAAGATACTTAGCTTTTTGAAGTTATGTCGATATTTCAAAATAGCCGTCTTGCTTGAATACATCCTCCAAACAGCTCAAATCTATTCAAATTAATTCAATTTAGTCAATACTAATTATAGGAATTAATTCCATATGAAAATACTAATTTTTAAACAAAATCTGAAATTTAACTCAAAAAATGCCAGTGGGACCCACATCTCGGAATCTAACGAAACTCACAAAATCCGACAACCCATTCAATTACGAGTCCACCCATACCAATTTTGTCAAATTCCGATAACAACTCGATCTCCAAATCTTACATTTTTGTTTTTGGAAGATTTTGCAAAAACTTAATTTTTCTTCCATAAATTCATGGATTCATGATGTAAATGAGTATGAAATCATGAAATATAATCAATATAGGATAATGAACACTTACCCCAATATTTTCCCGTGAAAATCGCCCAAGAGTCCAGAACTTGCTTGTGCCAGCCTTTATTCAATTAATCATAACTTTATGTACAAATGCCCAAATAATAAATGGTTTAACTTTCTGGAAACTATAATCAAAATACTACAACTTTTATGTTTTGAAGATTTTCCTGTTTCTTATGAATTGCGAGATATAAGCTTCCAAGTTGGCTCCATGTATCAGAAATTTCTGGCGAAACTACTCTACCATCCTTCATTCAATCCATCATAACTTTATGTACAAATGTCCAAATTATGAATGGTTTAACTCTCCGGAAACTTGAATCAAAGGACTACAACTTTTATGTTTTAAATATTTTCAGATTACTTATAGATTGCGAGATATAAGCTTCCAAATTTTGCTCCACGCATCAGAAATTTCTGGCGCAATTTCTGGGGAAACTGCTCTAACAGCCTTCATTCAATCCATCATAACTTTCTGTACGAATGTCCAAATAATGAATGGTTTAACTTTATGGAAACTAGATTCAAAAGGCTACAACTTTGAATTTTAAACATTTTCGGATTCCTTATATACTGTGAGATATAAGCTTCCAAATTCGGCTCTGTGATTGTACCAGTTGCTGTCCAAAAACAGCTTCTGCAGCAGAAAAATTCCAGCAGCTCCTTTTGTCCGAATCCATTCCTTAACCTTACGAAATTCACCCGAGACCCTCGAGACCTTAACCAATTATACAAACATGTCCCAAAATACAATACGAACTCAGTCGAGGCTTCAAACTACATCAAACAATATCAAAACGATGAATCGCACCTCAAATAAAAATTTATGAACTTTGAACTTTCAAATTCTATATCTTGTGCCGAAACACATCAAATCAATTCTGAATGACTTCAAATTTTGCACACAAGTCATAAATGACATAAGAGGCCTATTCCAATTTCCAGAATCAGATTCCAACCTCGATATCAAAAAGTCAACCCCCAGTCAAACTTTCCAAAAATTTAACTTTTGGCATTTCAAGCCAAATTCCATTACAGACCTCCAAATAATTTTTCGGACACGCTCCTAAGTTCAGAATCACCATACAGAGCTATTTACATTATAAAAATTCTATTCCGGAGTCGTTTGCTCAAAAGTCAACTCTCCGGTCAACTCTTTCCATTTAAGCTTCTCATTAAGGATTGTTTCTTTTAATAATTCCGAATCTTCCGAAAAATCAAACTCGACCACACCCGCGGGTCATAATACTTATTACGAAATTGCTCGATACCTTAAGTCGCTGAATGGGGCGTTGATTCTTAAAACGACATGTCGGGTCGTTACATCAGATCCATCATGGCAAACCTCTCACACTTTTTCAGTGGGGCATCGAGGCATATTTTATGTACATGGCCGAACCGAATACAGAGAATTGGTTATTGTTGTTGTTGTTTTGTTAAAGAAAATTTTGACTCAACACTCTCTGAAATAGGATCTTCGTATTTTTTTTTATTTTTTTGTATATTTTTTTATTTTTTTCCTTTGATCCCCTTTGTTGGAGCTATTACTAATTTAGTGACTTGAATCCAAAATCCTGAGGTTGCAAGTGCGGGTGCTGATCATCTGAGCAATCCCTGTTAGAACCAAAACTTTAAAGATGAAGACTTTTATCTTTTACCCAAGGCCTATCATGTCAAATCATCAAGAACAAATACTAGATGCAGAAGCGTACTTGAATCTATGAGTGCCACAGAGATCACTGGATCTTTCGGGCTATGGTCTTCCAAACACGTAAGCCGTTCTACTCTTTCCAACAATGAGATGTTAGAAAGAAAACTCTATGTCTGGGGATCATAACCCTATTAATATATGTACACGTTTGTGTATTTCTAATTTAGTCCATCATTACATTAGAAACATCCAGGTATCTACACATAAAACCACATACTTTAGAAGGCATCTTATAGACTCATTTAACTTTAAAACATTAATAGATCACTTTCAATTTGGGTCAACCTTTTAACAATAGAAACCAACATACAATTATTCTTAATACAAAATATATATGTGCAAGTCCATATATTCCTTACAATCTCCCACTTGGACTACACATATATATGTATATATATAACTTTATAATTGTATGTCACCTTATGAGCTTAAAAATATTTTCTAACATAAACCAAAGTACCTTCAAATAATCTCGTCCATCAATCATGCCAATATTAGACCAAGGCAGCTTTTGTTTTATTTATCACAACTAAACCTTCCTTGATCACAAATTCTAATATAACCAAATGACATAGATCAAGTATGGATGTTTATCATGAAAATTACATGCAATATGATCCAAGTATGCCTATTTCTAACTGGTCCAACTGAAAAACAAATCAGAGTGAAAAATAATATGAATAATTTACTTATGCAGAAATAATCTCAAATACCCTTAAACTGAAATCATAACTTGAAACCTTAAACTAAAACTAAATTATGTCTATAAAGAGCATTTAAGAGGTTACAAACTCCCACTGAAACTAAATATCCTTAAATAACATAACACCCATTTGAGCAATATGCTCATGAAAACCTTGGGTGGTTGTCCCTTAGTAAGTGGATCCACAACCATGGAGTTTGTACCAATATGCTCTATAGATACCTAGTCACTCTGAACTTGTTCTTTAACAACCAGAAACTTTATGTCAATGTACTTTAATTTTTACCGCACTCCTGTTATTATTGGAATACAAGAGTGCTAACTTATTGTCACAAAATAACTTAAGTGTACTTTCAACTTTATCTATAAATTTGCAGCCAGTAAAAATATTATACAGTCATATTCCATAATCAGATGTCACCTTATATGCTATAAAGTCAACTGTCATGGTGAAATGAGTTATGAGTATTTGGTTACCACTCTTCCTTATATAACTTATCCACCAAGGATATAGATGTAAATATAATTCATTCTATATTAGCATCCAATGAAGTTGGTATTTGAATACCTGATTATCTTTAATTTTTCTGAGTTTCTTCAGTGGCGGATCCAGAAATTTCATCAAGGGGTGTCAAAATATAAATAATTAGATACATCAAAAAGTAAAGGGGAGTCAACGTATAGTAAATATACATAAAATTAAAAAAATTATTTAACAGAATAGTGTAATTTTCCGGCGAAGGGGTGTCGCTTAATACCCCTTGCTTCAATGTGGCTCCGCCACTGAGTTTCTTTATGTTAGCATAAACAAGTGTATGTATGTTTCCTATAAGTACCTTATGAACCTTTTGGCTGCTTTTCAAAATATTCTAAGTTATTTTAATATCTGCCCAACATCGTAAAGTTATATGCAAATATTCAAACGCATACTAATTAGAAAAATGTATTTACTCCCACTAAACTCATGATATACACCAAGATTCACCCCGAAACAAAATGAGATAATAACTTGATAAAATTAGCAATACCATTAGTGAGACATTTTCTTAAGTCCATAAATGATTTTCTTTATTGAAAATTATTTTTGAGGTTGTAGAGTTTGTTCTTTATGAACTATTTCTTGAAGGACAGGTTGAATGATATTGTCTTTGATCCGAATTTGCTTCTTGAATAATGTCAGGAATAGAAAGTTGTTCCAGAGCATTTTAATAATAATTAGAGGAATATAAATATGTTCCTCTTCAAAGACAAGTCCTTAACACTCCCCCCCCCAAATAAACTCAACATACTCAAAGAATCTCATATTATTGGAAAAAGTAGCCTTAGTAGTGGGATAACAATTCTGAAAAATTTAGGGGATAGAAAATATTATTGGACAGAAGTCTCTTAATTCTCCTTTAAAGATATGACCTAATTTCTTGTGCCATAAAGAAGGTGACTACTGTATAGTTAATTTACCTTTATTATCAGTTATGTTAACATGCAAGGTTCATTAAACGAAGCATTCATAACAAGTAAGTATAGATTATTGAACCTGATAAAGAGCCGGGACCAACCAATTTTGAATTATGAAAGAGACTAACTTTTTTATTTTCAAATAAATAAAAATAACCAAACTTATCTATTACAAAAAAAAAAAAGAAGAAATCAAATTCCATCCAAGAAAAACAATGCAACATAAGTTTCGTTCAAATTCAAATAAAACTAGTTCTTAACAATAATCTAAATGTTCCAATTGCTTCGACTTTCACTGACTTGCCGTCACTATTGTAGATGTATCTTTCATCATTATTAGGCTTTCGATAGTTCAGGAAACCTTGCATAGAAATAATGATGTGAGTGATTACACCGAAATCTGTCCACCATATATGTCTTGGTACCGAAATCAAATTAACCTTAGAACAAACAAAATTAAGAGGTGTACTTTTTTTTGCACGCTATTCGTGATAGTTGGTACAATCCTTCTTATTATGAACTGCAATTTTACAAAAGAAACAACTATATGTAGTTGATTCCTGATGTTATTTCTTTTGTGTTGCTGTATCCGTAGCTTCCTTGTTCTTTCTCTTCTTGTCCTTCCTTTTGCCCTTAGGCACATCGGCTAAGTGAACACTTTCTGTCTTTTCCTGCTTCAATCTATCCTCTTCCTGCACACAGTGTGAGATGAGCTAATTTAGATACCAAGTATCTTTCTGTTATAGCTCACCTTAAACTGGCTAAACTGTGATGGAAGGGATATCAAAACTAAATGCACCAACAAGTCCTCAGAGAGGTGTAATTCAAATGCTTTCAACTTAGAAGCAAGATGAGAGATTTGCATGATGTACTCCCTAATGTTACCTTTGCCTTAGTACCTCATTGAAATCAGACTTTTCAAGAGTGTACCAATCTCAGCCTTTTCACTCTTGATAAATACTTTTTCAATTTCAGCCATAAATACTTTAGCCGTCTTAACCTTGTCGGACATAGTGTCCCTGAAGGTTTCTGAAATGGCTTTCTTCATGATCATCATACACATGTGATTTGATGTCTCCCACATTTTCATCTCCCTCTTTTAATTAGAGGTACTCTTATATATAAGAGGTGATGGAGAATCAACCCTTAACACAAGGTCGAGATCCATGACTCCGAGAATTATGTTGAGATTCTCTTGCCATGACTTGAAGTTAGTGCCATTCAACAAAGGAATTGAATTGATGTTGGAATTAATATTTGCAGGAGTAATATTAGCTGAATCAGAGAACACCAAACAACAAAATAAGCTCACATAATACTTAAAATCAAAATGAAAATAAGCTTCAATAAAGGTAAACCCCATCTCATGGTACCGTCACTCTATTAATATTTCATCTTTGGACAAAATGTTAATTTGTAAGTGGTTTCTTGATGTGTAATCAAATACTGATAATAAAAAACATGTCGAATAGTAAATCTTCCTTTGGGCTGATTTATTATCCACATGTAAAAACCAAATAGTCATCACGTGTTTATTACCACAAGAATGCACATGCAGTTCTGTTAAATATTGAACTTCCTTCGGGCCAATCTATATTCACATAGGTTATACATACATAACCTTTTATATTTCAAAACAAATAAATCTCTACACAAGCGGTCACTTTTGCGACATCAAGTTTTAACTTTATTTATCTCAAAATATATGTAATCATACCAATATTCAAATTTAAATTCTCCAAAAAACATACAAATTTTCAAGCTATAATAAATCAATGGTGGGCCTCAATTCATGTTCCTCAAACATAATACACTGCTAGCATTCGTATAATACACCAGTTCATGAATACATACATCAATTAAAAAAAGTTATTTATGCACCAAAGCCTTTCTAGCAGCGAATGTATGCCGCAAAGGGGCATCCAAAACTCTAAAATACTTTGAGTCATCTTCAAGTAGTAACCATCATCATATTTCTTTATACTTTTCCTCCATTTTCTTCAATAGTTTTATAATAAATAAAAAAGAAGCAAAAATAGTAACCAAATAGCCTAATGCATAAAGAAGGGTAAACCTTCTTTCTCTGTAACGCCAAAAATCAGTAGTGGCATGTCACGATCCCAATCACTGTCCATATGATGTCGTGATGGCATAAGCCTAACATACATGAAAAGTTTAGCGAAAACAGTAATAAAACTTCCAGTTTAAACTAATAGCTATCTTAAAAGAATTCCGCAACACAACTGAACATAACGCCCAAAATCTGGTGATACCGAGTCAGAAGCTCTACACAAGTATACTGAACATCCCTATACAACAATATCTATAAAAAAGAGAGTGACAGAGAAACTAGATAGAGGGTGACTCCGATGCGTGCGAACGCCGGTAGGTATACCTTGAAGTCTCCGATCCAAGCTCGACTCACTGATGCCCAGGCTGGTATGAAGTACTGGATCTGCACAAAAAGATGTGCAAAAGCATAGTATGAGTACACCACAAAGGAACCCAGTAAATATCAAGTCTAACCTCGGTAGAATAGTGACGAGGTCAGGTCAAGACACCTACTGGAATAAATAATGAAACTGAACAAGTATACTATAACACGATAATTAAAACAAGGGGACTGCGACAAAGAAGAAATATAGAAAGAATGGATATATTGAGACTAAGGCAACTAAGACATCACAGAAGAAACACATAATAAGAGTGCCAAGGAAATGATGCAACAAGACACAATGATGTGAATGAAAGGTATCAACAAGAATTACTATCGAGGTACCGCCTCGTAATCTCATTTCACAAATTAAATCACAATCTTTCCTTATATCACCGTGGAAGCCTTACATTTAGTTTTTAAAATTATTTTTTCCAAAATATCTACCCGCGTTTTAGCGCACCTTATCACACCGCGTGGCTTCAAGTAGTACCCCTACTAGAAACACGTGTATCAAACACTCCTTATCTCACCGCATGAGTACCAACCCCAAATTCTTATACCACCACATGCGTATCAATATCACAACATATCACAATTCGCACCTCAAGTGTCCAAACCACAACTTGCGAAAAGAAGCCAACAACAATAATATTTTCACAATAAATAGCCCATGGCTGAACCACAAAATGTACAAAAATCTCAACAATAGCAGCTGAAAGTGAATATTTCAACAAGAATGGTATTTCATTAATTTACAACCTTGCCTCAATATGAATCATGACCTTTATAACTTCAACACAATAATTCAACAATAAGATATTACAAGAAATAACAACTTCAAGTAAGATAACTCAACAGTAAAATAATTAATAAGAAAATGGGAGAACAATAACTTCAACTAAGCATGTAAAGACAATTCGCAAGCAAGAGATGAGACAGATATTTACAATGTCAAGTAAGTCACGTACGATAGGTTAATGACCGATTAAGATAACATGTTATGACAATTCAATTAAAGGTAAGAAAGAATCTACATAACTCCAACCGGCCAATTATCGCATTTAGTTCGTGTACCCACTCGTCACCTTGCGTACACGGTCTTCACGTACCACTATTAACATAAAAATAACACCAATCCTAAGGGGTAATTCTCCCACACAAAATTAGGCAAGACTTACCTCAAAACACGCTAACTCAATCAACTAGTAAGCCCTTTCCCTTATTATTCAACTCTGAATGGCTCAAATCTAGCAAAAATAACTTTATACCATAAATACAAACCATAGGAAACTATTCCGAATAATAAAATTGCAATCTTTAAAGAAAATCAAAGAGTAAACTCAAAAAGTCAACCCCGAGCTCGCGTCTCGAAACCCGACCAAACTTATAAAATATGAATACCCATTCGATAACGAGTCCAACCATACTAAAATTATTCAAATCCGGCCGCAAATCGCCTTTCAAATCCTCAAAATATGGTCTATGAAGTTTTCACAATTTTCCTAACGTTTCTAACCCAAAACACTAATTAAATGGTAAAAACAATGAAGAATCACTTACTCCAATCAATTCCTTGAAAATACCTCTTGAAATCGCCATAAACCGAGCTCTCTAAGTCCAAAAGATGAAGAATGAAATAAAATCGTCGTTTTTTAAATTTTACACTGCTGCCCAGTTATCCTCTTTCGCGATCGCGGACAAACATTCGCGAACACGGAGAACAAATCTCCTCAGCTAAAAAGACACACTATCGCGATCGCATGACTTTGATCGTAAACGCCATCGCGTGACTACGGACAACACCATGTGAATGCGAAGAACAATGTGAGCCTCAACATCGACTCTCCTTCCTTATATGCGAACGCGGCCACATCCATGCGTTCGCGATGCACAAGCTCTTCAACCTTCGCGATCACACCCCTCACTTCACGAACACGAAGAGTAAAATCCCAACAGTCCCTAAGGACCCTACGCGATCGTGGGAGAATCTTCACGAATGCGTAGAAGGTAACCAGAACAGGAAAAACCAGCAGTCCTCTTTCAAGAACAAATGGTTCGAACTCAATCCAAAACACGCCCGGGCCCCCCAGGACCCCGTCCGAACATACTAACAAGTCCTAAAATATGATACGAACTCACTTGAAGCCTCAAATTACATCAAACAACACTAAAAACACAAATCGCACCTCGATTCGAGCCTAAGGAACTCATGAACTTCTAGTTTCTAAAACTAATCCCGAAACATACCAAATCAACTCCAATTGACCTCAAATTTTGCACACAAGTCATAATTGACACAAAGGACCTATTATAACTTCTAGAACCAAAATCCGGACCCAATATCAATAAATTCATCTCCCGGTCAAACTTCTCAACCTTTCAAACCTTCAACTTTTCAACTTTCGCCAATTCAAGCCGAAATGACCTACGGACCCCCAAATCAGTATCCGTACATGCTTCTAAGTCTAAAATAACCATACGGAGCTATCAGAACTATCAAAACTCTATTCCGGAGTCGTCTACATAAAAGTCTAACTCCAATCAACTCTTTCAACTTAACCCTCTATCTTAGGGACTAAGTGTCACATTTCACTCCGAAACTCACCCGAAACCAAAATCAAACACCCAGGAAAGTCACATAACCACAATACAACAAAGAGGAGGCAGTATATAGGGGAACGAGGCTAAAATACTCAAAATTACCGGCCGGGTCGTTACATCCTCCCTCTCTTAAAACAAACATTCATCCTCGAGAGAGTATAGAGACATACTTGGAGTGGTGAAAAAATGAGAATAATGCTACACATATCATGCTACGTCTCCTAAGTCACCTCCTCGACTGGTTGACCCCTCCACTGAACCTTCAGTGAAGCAATGCTCTTTGACCTCAACTTTCAGACCTCCAGTTAGACTGAGCAGAAATCTAACACATGGGACGGATCACCGTGATACTTCTAGAGCATAAAAACATGGAATACCGGATGAACTGCGGCTAGAATAGGTTGCTATGCAAGCTTGTAGGCCACCACACCAACTCTCTCAAGAATCTCAAAAGTTTTGATATACCTAGGGCTTAACTTGCCCTTCTTCCCGAACCTCATAACACTCTTCATGGGAGAAACTCAGAGCAAGACCCGCTCACCAACCATGAATGCAACATTACGAACCTTCCAATCTGCATAACTCTTCTGTCTAAATTGGGTTGTACGAAGCTTCCAACCTTCTCCAAGGCATCTCGAACCAAATCCATGCCTAATAACTTAGCCTCTCCCGGCTCAAACCAACCAACTAGGGAACAACACCATCTCCCATATAGGGCCTTATAAGGAGCCATCTGAATACTCGATTGGTAGATGTTGTTGTAGGCAAACTTTGCAAGCGGCAAGAATGTAATGACCAGACTTGTCGTTTTAAGAACGTACGCCCCGTTCAGTGACTTAAAGTCTCGAGCAGCTTCATAATATGTATTATGACCCGCGGGTGTGGTCGAGTTTGAATTACTGAAGATTTGGAATTTAATTAAAAGAACAATCCTCACTTAGAAGCTTAAATGGAAGGAGTGGATCGGAGAGTTGACGTTTGATCAAACGATTCCGGAATGGAATTTTGATGATGTCAATAACTCTTTATGGTAATTTTGGACTTAGGAGCGTGTCCGGAAAATTATTTGGAGGTCGGTAGAGGAATTTGGCTTGAAATGGCGAAAGATGAATTTTGGAAAGTTTGACCGGGGGGTTGACTTTTTGATATCGTGGCGGAATCTGATTCTGGAAATTTGAATAGCTTAGTTATGTCAATTATGACTTGTGTGAAAAATTTGAAGTCATTCCGGATTGATTTGATGTATTTCAGTACAAGATATAGAATTTGAAAGTTCAAAGTTCATAGATTTTGATTTGGGGTGCGATTCATCGTTTTCATGTTGTTTGAGGTGATTTGAGAATTTGACTAAGTTCGTATGATCTTTTAGGACCTGTTGGTATATTTGGCTGAGGTTCCGAGGGGTTCGGGTGAGTTTCGGACGGTTAATAGATCATTTTTGGCCTTTGGAAAATAACTGATAGCTGCTGGCATTTT
This sequence comes from Nicotiana tabacum, assembly GCF_000715075.1. Classification (NCBI taxonomy): domain Eukaryota; kingdom Viridiplantae; phylum Streptophyta; class Magnoliopsida; order Solanales; family Solanaceae; genus Nicotiana; species Nicotiana tabacum. Next base: position 22,210,228 of record NC_134094.1, on the reverse strand, counting down.
CTTATGATTTTCCTTATACGCGATTCCGAAAGTTCGTCTGCGATCGCGTAGAGTAATTTGGGCAGAGGAGACTTTGTTCTACGCGATCACGTGAATGGGGTTGCGATCGCGTAGGCTTAATTGGGCAACAAAAAAAATTGTTTTATGCGATCGCGAGGGAAAGTCCGCGATCGCGTAAGTTGGGCCAATCTATGCATCGTGATCGCGTGGCATTATTTTCGATTGTGTAAGGTTACTTGAGGGCTTCTGTGTTTTGTGCTTCGTGATCGCGTGAAGCAGGATGCGATCGCGTAGCTTTGAGATTTTGTAACTCGTGAACGTGTGAAGAGGGCTGCGATCGCGTAAAGCTGGTAACTCTGTGCTTTCCGATCGTGTGGGGATATCCGCAATCACATAGAGTTAATTTGGGCAGTGGAAATTTGTGCTTCGCGATCGCGTGGGGATGTTCTCGATCGCGAAGAAAACACATCTGGGCAGAATTAAAAGTCCCAAAAACGGAGGGTTTGAGTTCATAACACAAAATCAAATTGGGAGCTCGGTATAAGGCGATTTTTGGAGAGATTCTTGCATGGGTGTTTGGGGTAAGTGATTCTTATTCAGTTTTGATTAATTTCCATGATTATGTCTTTGAATCTATCATTTAATGGGTGAATTAAATTGAAAAATGTAGAAAACTCTCTTGGTTTAAATTTAAGATTTGGAGGTCGAGTTGTTATTGGAATTCGATAAAATTGGTATGGTTGAACTCGTATCGGAATGGGTGTTCGTATTTCATGAAAATTATGTCGGGTTCCGAGGGGCGAGCCCCGTGTTGACCTTTGTTGACTTTTTGGAATAAATGTTTAAGTCGACGCATTATTATCTGGAATTGTTTCCGATGAATTTTAATAAAGTTATACAATTAATTTGGATAGATTTGAGATGTCCGAAGGTCAATTCAAGCAAGAAGGCTATTTTGGAATATCGGCCTAACTTCAAAAAGGTAAGTGTCTTGCTTAACCTCGAGTGGGGGAATTACCCCTTAGGCATCGAGTCTTATGTGCCATTTGTGAAATGTGAAAAGCCGTGTACGTGAGGTGACAAGTATGTACTCGGGCTTATATGTACAAATTTTATTGGATTAAAGTCTTAGGCATTATTGTGTAGTAAATTGGGTAATTTTGGACAATTATTAAATCATCTGTTTGCCATGCCTAAATCCTTGTTGTTGAATTTGTTTTTATATATTAATTTGATGTGATTGTTACTTGAAATATTTATGAAATTTCGTGAGTATTGTTGGTTTAATATTTCTTGGAAATTAATTTCAATATGAATTTTTCCTATGCAAATAATTAATTAAGCAAGTTTAAAAAGAAGGGTTAATATAATTATCTAAATTTAGATTAATGAAGGTCTTGCTTTATGCTGAGTAATTTCTATCTCTGTTGATTATTTTTGGGGTGTTATACACATTGTGTGGAGCCTTCGGCTATTTTTTGTGAAATTAATTGATTTGGTTGTGTCTTTGGAATTTTGGTTGTGGCCATTGGGCAAATTGTGATATGAATTGATTTTGTTATGTTGCCGTGATAATTTTCCGTGTTAATTGTTGTGTTGTGTGAGTTATTATTTTGAGGCGATAAGGGTGGCATTTTACCGTTGATATTATGTGGGTATAAGGGTGGCATTTCATTGTTGTTGTGTTTGTTGAAATATTGTCTGGGCGGAGTGATAAGGCGGCTATAGGAGCGATAAGGGTGGCTATTGATATTGTCAGGGCAGAGGGATAAGGGTGGCTATAGGAGAGATAAGGGTGGCTATTGTCAGGGACGATATGTGATGATGTGGAGTTGTGGTGTTGGTCATTTTCATGTGATGTTGTGATTTTCTTGTGTTTATTTTTATACCTTGTGTAATTTGTCTTGTTGTTGGTAAATAGATAACAATCTGATTTATGTTGAAATTGAGAGCCTGTGGCTATTGCCATGCAGATTATAAAATGAAATATGGGCACGAGATGCCGTCAGTAAATAATGAGGATATTGGCACGTGAATTGTCCGGGCAATTATGATATAAAATGTGGGTACGAGATGCTGTGATTTAATGATAAAGATATTTGGCACGTGAATTGTCCGTGCAGTTGTGATATGAAATGAGGGCACGAGGTGCCGGAAAAATATGATGATTTAATTATGGGCACGAGGTGTCGTGGCAATATAAAAAATGGGTTGAGACCCGTATTTACGAAAAATATAAAAATGGGCTGAGACCCGTATTTTTATGATTATAAAACGAGGTGTCACATGGTTACTTTTTAATTGAAAGAATTATATTCAAAATATTTATTTGAAAGGATTTTTATTTAGAAAGTATTATATGAAAGAATTATATTTGAAAGAGAGTCGTTTGAAAGAATTATATGTGAAAGACATTTATTTGAAGGACTTGATTTAATTGGGTGTAATTGTATTTATTAATTGTTGAGTGATATTAATGGTATTCTTGTTGTCTGCTGAGCATATCACTGGTTGTTTTATGTTGCCCTTATTGTTATTTGTTTTCTATTATTTTGTATATTATATTGCATAAGTTATTAGACTAGTGAGTGTCTTGATTGTACCTCGTCTCTACTCCATTGAGGTTACTCTTGATACTTACTGGGTACCGACCGTGGTCTACTCATACTACACTTCTCCACATTTTTGTGCACAACCAGGTATTGGAGATATCGGACTTGAGCAGAGTTAAAGCGAGATCGTAAGGATTCAAGATTGAGCTGCTTGGTCATCGCAGTCCCTTAGAGTCTTTTAATTTCATTATACTGTTAATTTGTAATCAAACAATATTGTATATTCGGTCCTCGTGATAATTCCATGTATTCAGTTAGCGTTCATGACTCAATACTACCAGTCTTGAGAGGTTGTATATTCATATTTGTTCCGCTGTTAGTTTTGATTACTTATTTATTTTTTTTAAAAAAGGGCTTCAAAATGTATTTGAAATCGGCTTACCTAGTCTTAGAGACTAGGTGACATCACGACGCCTGTGGTGAGATTTTGGGTCATGACAAAGAATTGATTTGAAGAATCCCTGAACTCCATAACACATGCACGAATCATATCCTCAAATATCTGAATGATGCGCTCGGACTGTCCGTTCGTCTAGGGGTGAAATATTGTACTCCACTTTACCGGTGCCTAACTTACGCTGTACGGCCCGCCAGAATCACGATGTAAACTGTGTGCCCCGGTCAGAGATGGACACTGGCACGCCATGAAGTCGGACAATCTCGCGAATATAGACCTGATCCAGCTTCTCTGAAGAATAAGTAGTCACCACCAGAATGAAATGAGGCGAGTTGGTCAACCTATCCACAATTACCCATACTGCATCAAACTTTTTCTGAGTTCATGGGAGCCCAACAACGAAATCCATGTTAACTTACTCCCATTTTCAATCGAGAAGCTCAATCCTATGAAGCAACCCACCTGGCTTCTGGTGCTCATACTTCACCTGCTAACAATTTAGGCACTGAGCTACATACTCCACTATGTCTTTCTTCATTCTCCTCCACCAATAGTGCTGCCTCAAATCCTGGTACATCTTAGCGGACCCAGATGAATGGAGTATCGCAAACTGTAGGCCTCCTAAAAATCAACTCACGTAACCCATACACATTGGGCACACATAATAGGCCCTACATCTGCAACACACTGTCATCTCCGATAGAAACCTCCTTGGCATCGCCGTGTTGTACCGTGTCCTTAAGGACATGGGGGTCATCATACTGACGCCCTCTGATGCAATCATATAGCGAAGACCGAGAAACCATGCAAGCCAAAACTCGACTCAGCTCCGAAACATCCAATCTAACAAATTGGTTATGCTAATGGCCTCTCTACTGTCGGTAGATATGCTAAACTACCCAAACTCTCCGCCTTTCGGCTAAAGGCATCGGCCACCACATTGGCCTTCCTGGGATGATATAGAATGATGATATCATATTCCTTAAGCAGTTCTAACCACCTCCACTGCAAGTTAAGATCTTTTTGTTTGAACAAATGTTGTAGACTCCGGTGGTCGGTTTAGACCGCACAGGGGACACCGTACAAATAGTGGCGCCAAATCTTCAAGGCGTGAACAATAACTGCTAATTCCAGGTCGTGGACATGATAATTCTCCTCATCAACCATAAGTTGTCTAGATGCATAGGTAATCACCCTACCTTGCATCAACACTGCACCAAGGCTAACATATGATTCATTACAGTGCATAGTGTAAGACCCCAAACCTGTAGGCAACCCCAACACTGGGGCTGTAGTCAAATCAGTCTTGAGCTTTTGAAATCTCTCCTCACACTCCTAGGTCCATCTGAACGGAGCACCCTTCTGGGTCAATCTGGTCATAGGTGCAACAATAGATGAGAAACCCTCTACGAAACTAGGGTAATACCCTGCCAAACCAAGAAAACTCCGGATCTCATTAGCTAACGATGGTCTGGGACAACTCTGCACTTCTTCAATCTTCTTCAAATCTACCTTGATCCCTTCTCTCGACACCATATGACACAAAATAGCACCGAATCAAGCTAGAATTCACATTTAGAATATTTGGCATACAACTTCTTTTCTCTCAAGGTTTGGAGCACAATTCTCAAATGCTGCTCATGATCCTCCCGACTGTGGGAGTTAACCAAGATTTCATCAATAAATAAAATGACGAATGAATTAAGATAGGGTTGGAATACACTATTCATCAGGTGCATGAATGTTGCTGGGGCATTGGTCAGCCCAAAGGACATCAGAAGGAACTCGTAGTGAACATACCTAGTCCTAAAAGCAGTCTTCAGAATATCCAGATCCCTAATCTTTAGCTGGTGATAACCTGGACGCAAATCAATCATGGAGAACACCCTAGGACCCAGTAGCTAATCAAATAAATCATCAATGTGTGATAATGGATACCTGTTATTCACTGTAACCTTATTCAACTATCGATAGTCAATACACATACGCATAGAACCATCCTTCTTCTTCAAAAAAAAAACCGGAGCGCCCCAAGGTGACACACTAGGCCGAATGAAACCCTTGTCAAACAACTCTTGTAACTGCTCCTTTAACACCTTCAACTCCACTAGGGCCATACGATATGGTGGAATAGAGATGGGCTGAGTGCGCGATAAGAAGTCACTACCACAATCGATATCCTTTTCAGGCGGCATGCCTAGAAAATCTATTAGAAATACAACTGCATACTCTCTCACTATCGGAACGGACTCAATGGTAGAAGTATAAATGTTGACATCTCTCACAAAGGCTAATTATGCATCACACCCCTTACCAACCATCCGATGTGCTTTAAGGAAGGACACAAGCTTGCTAGGAACATAATCTAAAGTTCCCCTCCACTCCAACCACTGCAAATCAGTCATAGCCAACGTCACCATCTTGGCGTGACAGTCAAGAATGGCATGATAGGGTGACAATTAGTCCATGCCCAAAATAACATCAAAGTCTACCATACTAAGCAACAATAGATCAACTATGGTCTCAAAACACCAATGACAACTAAACACAACCGATGCACACGGTCAACAACAATAAGATCTCCCACAGGCGTGGACACATAAACAGGAGAACTCAAGGAATCACAAGATATACCTAAATACAGAGAAATGTAAGATGACACATATGAATAAGCAGAGCCTGGATCAAATAGGGCTGATGCATCTCTATGACAAACTGGAACAATACCGGTTATAACTGCGTTTCATACAACCACCTCCGTCCTACCCGGAAAAGCATAACATCAGGTTTGGCCTCCCCCTCTAGGGCTACTCCTACCTGCCTGACCTCCACCCCTAGCTGGTTGTGTAGGTGGAGCGCCAACTGGTGTAGTAACCATAACTTGAGAAGTCTGGGCACTTTGTGGAATACGTGGAGTCTGAGTAGTCTGTGGAGGTGAACCCTTCCTAAGTCTGGGTCAGTCCCTCACCATATGACGAGTATTACCACACTTAAAGCAAGCTCTCGGAGGACGCGACTATTGAAACTGACTCGGGCCTGGTCGGCAAGACTGATCGCTGAAAGCACCCCGTGCAGGAAGGTGCACTGACAGTGGCAGAGCATATTGGGCGACCTGAGACAGATGTAATTGGAGTACCACTAGAAGTTGGGAGTGCTGAATGAAATGGACGGCTCATGTAGCCTCTACCATGATGGGCTGCAATTGGGGCACAGACACCACTATATCCGCCAGAATCTGTTGGCCTCTTGGCCTACCTGTCTTCCCTCTCCCATCCCCACATATCCTCCAGTCTCCGTGTGATCTCTACCACCTGCTCATATGGAGTATCTATCTCCAACTCTCTAGCCATGTTAAATATAATACTATAGTTGAGCCCCTAGATAAATCAACGGACTTGCTCTCTTATTGTGGAAACCAAGGCAGGTGCATGTCTAAACAGCTCACAGAATCTGACAACATACTCTGACACGGTCATTGCAACCTGGCGCAACTTCTCAAACTCCGCACACCATGTATCCCGAAGACTCAGGGAACAAATTCTCTTAAGAACATCTCCAAAAACTGAGCCCTTGTGAGTGAAGCTACCTCGGTTGGGCTACCCTCCTCATCAGTCCGCCACCACTGGTACGCTGGTCCTGACAATTAAAAAGTAGTAAAAGCAACCTCGCTCGTCTCCACAATACCCATGTTACGGAGAATACGGTGGCACTTCTCCAGAAAATCCTGTGCATCCTCTTTACCTAGACCGCTGAAAGTAGGGGTGGTACTTGTTGTACCTGTTGAGCCTGAGTTTCTCCTCAAATGTTGTTGCCCTAACCTCAGGCTGAACAGGGATAACTGGCTACACTGGTATAATCTCTAGGACCTGGTCAACATGGACTCGCTGCTCTGGAGAGAGGGCCGCGAGAATCTAAGCTACTCTCCCAGCCCGAGACGTGGCTGGTGCAAGTGGAATCAACCCCGCCTGAGCTAGAGCTCCAAACATGCTCAAGAACTGTGCGAGGATCTCCAGAAATGCAGGGGTAGCAACAGAAGCCTTAGGTGACTGCCCCAACTCGAGCTACTGGTGGCTCCTCTGTCACAACTCGGGCATGTGTTCTGGCTGCACCACAGGCCCTTCCCTGCCCCAGCCCCAGTGTCTTACAGTTCTGGCAGGGGGCGCGAGTGTCTGATCGTCGGATCTAGCGGTGCGTGTCCTCACTATCTGTGAGAGAATATAAAGATAAAGATTCAGAATTTCGAAGTCAATAATTTCGCACGATAAGGAATCAAAGAAATGAAGTTTCCTAAAAGTTCCATAACCTCTGGAAGATAAATACAGACGTCCCCGTACCGATCCGTGAGAATATACTAAACCTACTTATGACTCATAACATCTATGAACCTAGAGATCTGAGACCAACTTGTCACAACCCTAATCTCCCTATGGCACATAGTATCTAAGACTAGGTAAGCTTAACATAAATGAAAAATTTAATGAAAACAGTAATAAGACTTCCAATTTTAACCAATAGCTATCATAAAAGTACTCCGCAATACAACTAAACATAACACTCAAAATCTGGTAATACCAAGTCATAAGCTCTACACGAGTATACTGAACATCCCATTACAATAGTATCTATAAAAAAGAGTGAAAGAGAAACTAGATAGAGAATGACTCCGAGTCCTGCAAACGCCGACATGTATACCTTGAAATCTCCGATCCAAGCTCGACTCACTGATGCCTAGGCTGGTATAAAGTACCTGGATCTGTACAAAAAGATGTGCAGAAGTGTTGTATTAATACACCATAATGATACTCAGTAAGTATCAAGCCTAACCTCGGTACAGTAGTGACGAGGTTAGATCAATACACCTACTGGAATAAATAATGAAACTGAATAGTTATAGATTACATGATAATTAAAACATGGGGACTGGGACAAAGAAGAAATATAGCAAGAATGGCTACACTGAGACTAAGGTAACTAAGACATCACGGAAGAAACACATAATAAGAATGCCAAGGAAATGACGCACCAAGAAACAGTGATGTGAATGGAAGGTATCAACAAGAATCATTACCGAGGTACCGCCTCGTAGTCTCATTTCATAAATCAAATCACAATCTTTCCTTATATCACCATGGGAGCCTTACATTTAATTTTGAAAATAATTTGTTTCGAAATAGCTACCCATGTTTTAGCCTACCTTATCGCACCACATGGCTTCAAGTAGTTCCACTACTAGAAACACGCGTGTCTCGACCCAATTTCTCCTATAGACCGTGATGGCATCTAACGTTGCCTCTAGGCAAGCCAACTATGAACTAACCATGTATTTATCCTTTTTAATAATTTCAAAGTAGTTGATTTTTATTTATTAAGTAAATGAGAAGTGGAAAATTTGATAAGGTAAAGCGTAAACTAACAAAAGAGCAAGTATAGTGAAATAAATACTCAAAATCCATCAAGTGTCTACTAGTATGTTTCCAAGACCCGGTGTCACAATTTTATGAGCAACTAGTAGAATATACAAAATATCTAATCTATTATCCGAAATGAGATAGACAGAAAGTAAATACAAAAGAGAGACTGCAGGTGCTGCAGAGAGGACTCAGAGAGCAGCTCACCACTTTGCCTCAGGATAACGGGGGTGCGCGTCTGAATGAACACCAGATGCACCTGCCTTAGATCCTGCATGATTAGTGCAGAAGTATAGCGTGAGTACATAAACAACATGTACCCAGTAAGTATCTATCTAACCTCAAAGAAGTAGTGACGAGGGGTCGACATCGACACTTACTAAGGGTCAATAATAAAATACATAAAATTCTAAATAGGCATGGAATAGGTGAATAATATTTATAATATAATAGCAAGCATTTAATAAATGATTCTTTAACTGATAGTAAATTCTACAAATCTCCAACTAACGCATACTAACTCCAAATCAATTTCGGGCCAATAAATAAATTATAACCTCTCAAGCCACGAAAATAATATCAGGTGTATTCGGGCTCCAAGCATTAACACACACGATTTATGCCGAGGTCGTACAACCCGATCAAGAATAATGTATAACTGCCGAGGGTTGAGCGGAACGAATCATAGATGCATCTATTATAATACCGAGGCATTCGGCCCGCTCCACAAGAAGAGAGAATACTCTATGAACATCCGATTTAAAAGTTATCACAAGACAAATACACAAGCAAGCACAATTTCTATTAACGGTCAAATAACCCGCCAAAACTCAAAGTAAGTGAAATTTGGCCTTTCCATTGTTTATCAAGTTTCAATATAATTTAGGCACTTTAATTAACAAGTAGAGTGCAAACAATACAAGTATTTCATGATTTAGATCCTAAAACTACCCGGACTTGAGCATGATTAGTAGCTACACACGGACTCCTCGTGCGTACGTAGCCCCAACAATTAGAAACAAATAGTAATTTCTTATGGGGCAAATTCCCTCTTACAAAGTTAGGCAAGAGACTTACCTCGTCTCAAAGCTCACTTTTCTGCCAACAAATTCGCTCTAAAGCCTCAACTTGGTGCCGAACAATCCGAAGCTAGCCAAATGTTATATATATTAATGAATTTACACTCACATGTTCATAACCTCGCAAACTCAAATATATAATTTTTACCTAATTCCATAATCATTTTCGTGCTTTAATCCCATTTTTATCAAAACCCTAGCTTCTTCACAATTTCCACAAGTATTCACAATCTTTCCATGTTTAATCTAGCTAAACCTGCCTAATTAACTCAAAAATGGTTGGGAGTTACTAACCTTAGGATATTGATGAAAATCCCCCTCCAATGAGCTCTCAAAATCTCCCAAGACTAAATGAAAATGCGAGAAAAAAAGGCCTAAGTCTCGCAATAAAACCCCTTACTGCACCAGCGATATCCGCACCTGCGACCAAAACAGCCGCTTCTGCGGAAGAATCCACGCAGGTGCGGTCCTTTCCTAGGATGCCCCTATTCGCTTCTGCGGATGGGCTCCCGCTTCTGCGAAAAGCTCTGTCACACCTGTGACCCAGGCCTGGCCGGCCTCTCCTTTCGCATCTGCGGCCCTTCCATCGTAGAAGCAAGACCGCTTCTGCAGAACTCCATTTGCTTCTGCGGACCACTAGCCACCTAATCCCAGGCCGCTTCTGCGATCAAACGCTCACACCTGCAAGCTCGCACCTGTGGCCCCAAGCCACGTAGGTGCGAACACACCAGAACAGAAGCTCCCGCAGTCCCCCCATGCCAAAAGTCTGAGTCCGATTCCAATCCGTTTTGTATCATGGGGCCCCTAGACCCTGTCCAATTAGACTCACACATCCAACCACATAATACGAACCTGCTCGCACGATCGAAACACTAAAATAACATCTAGAAATACGAATCTGACGTCAAAATGCATGAATCAAATTATGAAACTCAAAAACTTCTATAAACACTTTCGTGCGTCCGATTTCTATCAAATCAACTCGAAATGACGCCAAATTTTGCGTATAAGTCATAAATCACCATACAAAACAATTCCTAGGCTCAGAATTCCAATCGAACGTTGTAACACCAAAACGTACTTCAAACTATATTTAAGGAACTTAAATACCTTCAATGCGCAATATTAAGCGCTGAGCCGCTCCTGGTTCATTCGAAACTCGATCTAAACATACGCCCAAGTCCAAAATTATTATACGAACCTATTGGGACCGTCAAATCCCGATTTTGAGTTCATTTATTCAAAACGTTGACTCAAGTCAAGCTTAACCATTTTAAGCCAATAATAAGGAACTGAACCCTTCGCAAGTCATAAAACAGTAAAATCACATAGGGGGGTCTTACTTTGGGGAACTGAGATCTATAAAGCAAAACGATCGGTCGGGTCATTACATTCGCCACCTCTTAAACAAACATTCATCCTCGAATGGGTCTAGGATCATACCTAGAGTGTCGAATAGGTATGGATACCTGCTCCGAATGTCCTCCTAGATCTCCCAAGTTGCCTCCTCGACTGGTTTACCCCTCCACTAAACCTTTACTGCAGAAATTGTCTTGGACCTCAACTAGCGAACCTGCCTGTCAACAATGGAAACTGGCTCTTACTCATAACCTAGGCTCTCATCTAGTTGAACCGTGTTGTAGTATAACACATGCGACATATTGGCATGATACTTCCGAAGCATAGATACGTGGAAAACCAGATGAACTCCTGATAGGGTGGGAGGTAAAGCAAGCTCATAAGCAACTTGCCCAACTCGTCTCAACACCTTAAATGGGCCTATAAACCTTAGGCTCAACTTGCCCTTCTTCCCTAACCTCATGATTCCCTTCATCGGTGAGACTTTCAAGAGAACCTTCTCACCCACCATAAATGATAAATCAAGCACCTTCTGATCCGCGTAACTCTTCTGTCTGGACTGTGCTGTGCGAAGTCGTTCCTGAATCAACTTCACTTACTCCAAGGCATCCTTCACTAAATCAGTATCATATAACTTAAGCCACGCCAGGCTCAAACCAACCGATGGGCGACTGACATAGCGGACCATACAAAGCCTCAAATAGAGCCATCTATATACTGGACTAATAACTGTTGTTATAAGCAAACTCGGCCAAAGTCAAGAATCAATCCCACTACCCTCCGAAGTCAATCGCACATGCTCGAAGCATATCCTCCAAGACCTGAACCGTCCGCTCCGACTGCCCATCAGTCTGTGGATGAAAGGATGTGCTGCGCTTTGCCAGAGCCCCCAACTCACTATGTACTGCCCTCCAGAAATGCGAAGTAAACTGGGGGCCTCTATCTGATATGACGGAAACATGCACACCATGCAGCCGAACAATCTCCTGAATGTAAATCTGGGCCAATCTCTATGAAGAATACATTGTCACAGCCAGAATGAAGTGTGCTGACTTGGTCAACCTGTCGACAATGACCCAAACTGCATCAAACTTCCTCAAGGTCCGTGGCAACCCAACTACGAAGTCCATAGTGATGCGCTCCTATTTTCACTCAGGTATAACCATCTGCTGGAGTAGGCCACCTGGCCTCTGATGCTCATACTTAACCTGCTGACAATTCATGCACCTCGCTACATATGCAACTATCTCCTTCTTCATTCGCCGCCACCAATAATGCTGCCTCAGGTCGCGATACATTTTCGTAGAACTTGGATGAATAGAAATTGGCTTGGCTCCGAGATATCCAACCTCACAAGTCTGTTAGCCAAGGATTGAATGTCCCAAGCCAATGGCTTCTCCTCTGCTGAAGTGAATTCCAACCTACCCATACTCTACGCCTTCCTGCTCAAGGAATCCGTAACCATATTCGCCTTGCCCAGATGATAAAGGATGGGAATATCATAATCCTTTAGTAGCTAAAGCTGCCTGCGTTGCCTCAAGTTGAGATCCCTCTACTTGAACAAATGTTGCAAGCTGCGATGATCGGTGTAAACCTCACATGACATCTATAAAGATAATGCATCCATATCTTAATAGTATGAACTATCGCGTCCAACTCCAAATCATGCATGGGGTAATTCTTCTCATGGGGCTTCAGCTGACGTGAAACATATGCGATAACTCGCCCCTTCTATATCAATACACAACTCATGCCAATGCGTGAAGCGTCGCAATACACATTATACATCCCCAAACCAGAAGGCAACACTAACACTAATGCTGTAGTCAATACGATCTTGAGCTTCTGAAAGCTCGCCTCACAATCATCGGACCATCGGAATGGAGCACCCTTCTGGGTCAATCTAGTCAAAGGTGTTTCAATAGATGAGAAACCCTCCACAAACCTGCGATAATAACCTGCTAACCCAAGGAAACTCCTGATCTCGGTCGCTGTGATAGGACGAGGCCAACTCTGAACTGCCTCGATCTTCCTGGGATCTACCTTAACATGCTCGCAAGATACAACATGCCCCAAGAATGCCACAGAATCTAACCAGAACTTGCACTTGGAGAACTTAGCATATAGCTTCTGTTCCCGCAAGGTCTGAAGCACCACTCTTAAATACTGCTCGTGCTCTTGATGGTAGGTTATAGTTGACTATTTTTTCCACTAATTGCGTTGTAATTCGCTACACTTTACTAGTGTTTGAGCTTTAAATAGTATTATTTTGCACTGAGTGTGTGTTTTATGCCTTGTATGATGATTCCTAGTTACAATGAGGTTGTGGAGCTAATTCGAGTGATTTCGGAGCTTTGAAGACTGAGTAAAAGCCCAAGGATTAAGTAAGGATCGTGTTTGGAGATCAACGGACAATAGTGCACTTAACGGGAGAAACGAAGAGTTGAGCAGGTGGCTCACCCAGGTATGCGACCGCGTATGAGACCCCTCCATCGCATGCTTGAGCGTGTAAGTAAAGAAGTACACAGCCAGAGGTGCGCGGTTATATGCGCGATCACACCTTCAGGTGCGCGGTCGCGCACGTCCAATTCCGAAAACTTTTCCCAAGCCTATTTTTATAATTTCGAAGGCGACTCCTTTTTGACCTATATGAAGCCTAGCTCGTCTAAAAATAGGGTATCTGGGATTTTGGGCGGAACGTTTGGGAGAGAAGAAGGAAAGTAAACACGAAGACCCAAAATACTCTATCCAATTCATTCAATACGGAAGTTTGCTTGATTTTGGGAAATTTTACTGTCTTCTTGTTCTTCTAAAACTCTTGTGATAAATAACTTCTCCACTATGGAGTAATCTTTCTTAGGGTTATTGACGAATTTGTTGAATGAGTTATTAATTGAATTGCAAGGCCAATTGTGGTTTTACTTTAATCGAAAGAGAAGTGTTGCTGCAATTCGTGTTGTGTGTTTTTGGTTTGGGTTTATTTCACGCCTCTCTTAGGTAATCGAAAGAACTTAGAGAGTTATCAATTGGACCAATTTAGAAGATTAGTCGAGAGACATTCTTTGAAGGATCATTCATTCACTGTATTAGTGCATATGTTCATAGGACCTGTTATTAGGCTAGTTAACGGAACTCTCATTCATTCGGAAGAGGAATTTAACCCGTAGGATAGACTAATCATTTGTTGAAATCGAAAGAGTCAATAGTAGTTAAGAGTGAACTTAACACGGAGTTACCTGGAATAATAGTTGATCACATTTCTTGTCACAACCCTTACTTCTCCCCTTGATATTTATTCGTTGTTACTTAGCCATTAAATTTCCATTATTTTCTCACAATCGACAATCTTAGTTTCTTTTATAATTAGTGAATAAGAACATAAACCAAAGGTTATTTTCCTGAATAGTGTTCAGCTGAAGACTTATTAGTACATTATTTAACCCAATCCCCGTGGAGACGATCTAATACTATACTATCTTTGACTAGCGAGCCTAAGTTTTATAGACTGATTTTGCGCTCGTCAAATTTTGGCATCGTTGCCGGGGATTGGCGATTAATGGTGTATGACTCGATCCTCTTCCAAGGAATTGGTATTATACGACCCAGAGTTAGACAAGCACCTGTGGTAGTGGAGAAGGGAGAAAGGATCGAGCGGATTGTTATTGGGTAAAACTTTAACTCAAAATACAATGGTGAACAACGAAGAGGATATAAACCTAGCCGCGAGAGAGGCAACTCAGCAATAGGAAGCACGGTTAGCAGCTGAAGCCGCTCGTAAAGTTGTGGAGGAAACAGTCGATGAGGATTGAAGGTTCAATCCAAACCGAAACATGATCAAAGATGAATTTGAAAATGTAGCTCCTAAGTCTGGGAGGTCGCTAGGAGATTATTCTAGTCCGGTGTACAACCAACAACAGTATAGTGTGAGGCCCCCACCCATTGATGCCAATAATTTTGAACTCAAACAGGGAGTCATCCAGACCATTCAGAAAAATTGCATATTAAGAGGGAAACCTAATGAAGATCCCAACAACCATCTGATAGACTTCGACAAAATTATGAACACATTCCGCTACAATGGAGCATCACATGACGCCATCTAACTTAGAGCATTCCCGTTCTCACTTAAGGATGATGCAAAACAGTGGTTGAGAAGTCTGCCCACAGGGTCAATCCGTACGTGGGAGGAGATGACTACCAAGTTCTTAGAAAAATATTTCTCTGCCGCTAAGACTGGACGGTTGAGGAAGAGATTAACAATTTCAGCCAAGGTGAAGGGGAGACAGTGTTCGAGGCATGTGAAAGGTTTAAGGAGCTATTGCGGAAGTGCCCTCATAATGGAATGGAGTAATGGATGCAACTCAAGGATTTCTGGGACGAGTTAAACCCATCATTCAAGAGATTGCTGAATAGTGCGGTTGCAGGTCCTTTAATGAAGAAAACTACTGAAGAGATTATCACTCTTTTGAATGAACTATCTGAAGAAGCAGAACAAAGGTCCACTGACCAAGGGTATCGAAGAAGATCAGTGAAGGTTCACCAAGTATAATCGTCGGTAGAAATGCATGCTCAAATCGAAGCTATGGCTAAGGACATCAAGCAACTGACGATAGCTCAGGTGCAAAATCAACCACAGGTGGGATGTGACATATGTGGATTGGGACACCCTACACACGAGTGTCAAGCTATAGCTGAGGAAGTCAACGATGTGGGGAACTTTAATTGAGGAAACTACCAAGGCGGGAACAACTATAATGCCATGGGTCAAAGACTTCTAGATTTTTCGTGGAGTTCACCTAATGGGATCTTGAACTCATGGCAGCAAAATAGTCTTAGACCCCAGGGTCAAGGACCACCGGGTTTTCAGAACCAGCAGAAGCAGCAATACCAGCCACCATATCAAGACCTCATGAAGGCATTCATCAACAAAACAGATGAAAAATTAGAGAATTAGGGAATGACTATCCTGAATCTAGAAAGAAAAATAGGACAGTATTCTGAGAGGGCTCCCGGTACTCTTCCCTCTGACACTGAAAAGAACCCAAAGGAAACAATCAAAATTGTATCTTTGAGAAGTGGCAAAGCATTGACTGACCCAGTGGTGAAAGCTAGACCAGAGGTGGTTAGCAAGGAGATTGAGACACCAGCAGAGAAAGAGAGTGAAGAGAAAAAGAGCTAGAGTAGCGGGGTACAAAAGGAGATTGAAGAAAGTAGACATATGCCAGCTCTACCATTCCCTCAAAAGATGAAGTGGGAGAAACTTGACAAATGTTTTGGGTGATTCCTGGAGATGCTCAAGCAACTTTATGTGAACATTCCTTTCACAGAGGTACTCACTCAGATGCCTGCTTATGCCAAATTCTTAAAGGAAATAATGCCTAGCAAGAGAAAATTAGAGGAATCATAGTGGTCAAGCTAAACGCCCACTGCAGTGCCATCTTGAAAAATAAAATTCCCCAAAAGTGTTGGGACCCAGGAAGCTTCACTATACTATGCTCGTTGGGAAGTGAAACATTCGACAAGGCCCTCTATGATTCTGGTGCGTCTATAAATTTAATGCCTCTGTATGTATTTAGGAAACTGGAAGGTGAGCTTGGAGTGATCAAATCAATACCAGTGTCCCTATAACTGGCTGACCAAACCACCATTCTACATGAGGGAATAATTAAAGATATTTTAGTCAGGGTGGACAAGTTTGTGTTCCTCGTAGATTTTATTGTGGTGGATATGGAGGTGAACAAGGAGGTGCCTCTAATTCCAGGGAGGCCATTCTTATGTACAAGTAGAGCTATCCTTGATATCTATGAAGGAAAGCTTATGATCAGAGTGGGCAACGAAAGATTGGTATTTCAGATAAAGATGATGATGAAATACCGTAGTGATGAGGCGTCTGCCTACTCGTGTTTCAAGCTGGACGTTGTTGGAGAATTGGCTAAAAAATACAAGTTCGACATGCTTGTGGGGGATACTCTAGAGAGGTGTATTACTCAGTCTAGCACAGTGGAGAGTAAAGATCCTGAAATAAAAAAAGAGGAAGAAGCTCTTGAGACTGAGGATCAAGTGGTTGATGAGGAGGAACTAAAAGAGGAGGATGCTAAGCCTAATGTGGAATTGAAAGTCCTCCCCACTCACTTAAAATATGCTTTTCTTGAAACTAAAAATTTTCCTGTGATTATTTCTGCTGACTTGATAGGTATACATGAGCGCAAGCTGGTGGAGCTGCTAAAATGCACAGGAAGGCCATGGGATGGAGTATAGCTTAGATTCAAGGAATCAGTCCGGCCATTTGCATGCACACAATTATGTTGGAAGAAAATAGCAAGCCAGCGGTGCAGCCCCAGCGCAAGTTGAACAAAATTTTGAGGAGGTAGTGCACAAAGAGATCATCAAATTGCTAGATGCGAGAGTGATTTTTTCCATCCCTGATAGACAGTGGATTAGTCTAGTACAAGTTATACCTAAGAAGGGGCATTCCAGTAGTGAAAAATAAAGAAAATGAATTGATCCTCACCAAAACAGTCATTGGGTGGAGAATGTACATTGATTATAGAAGGCTGAATGATTCAACAAGGAAGGATCACTTCCCACTCCCCTTTATTGACCAAATACTCGAGAAAGTGGCTGGACATGGATGCTATTGCTTCTTGGATGGGTACTCAGGCTACAATCAGATACCCATTGCTCTAGAAGATGTTGAGAAGACCATATTTACTTGCCCGTCAGGTATTTTTGCTTACAGGAGGATGCCGTTTGGGTTGTGTAATGCACCTGCCACTTTTCAGAGGTGCATGATGTCTATATTCTCTGATTTTAACGGATAGTGTCTAGAAGTATTCATGTATGATTTAAATCTCTTTAATGATGACTTTGAGGATTTCCTGAAGAATTTGGAGCTCGTGTTTGAACATTGTGAAGCCACACACTTGGTCTTTAACTGGGAGAAGTGTCACTTCATGGTGAAGGAGAGAATTGTCTTATGACACAAAGTGACTGCACAAGGAATTGAAGTTGATATAGCTAAGGTTGATGTAATTCCTAGGCTCCCTCCACTGACTTATGTGAAGAGCGCAAGGAGCTTCTTAGGACATGCTGGGTTCTATAGGAGGTTCATCAAAAACTTTTCTAGCATTACCAAACCATTGACTACATTGCTAGCGAAAGATGTCAAGTTTGTTTTCAATGTGGAGTGCTTAAGAGATTTCAAATTGATAAAGGAAAAGCTTGTAAGTGCTCCTATTATGGCGATACCTGATTGGAGCCAGCCATTTGAGATAACGTGTGATGCTAGTGATGTAACTGTGGGGGCAGTTCTGGGGCAAAGAAAAGATAAATTTTTTAGGCCCATCTACTATGCAAGCAGGATGTTGAATGATGCTCAAGTCAACTATGCCACTACTGAAAAAGAGTTCTTTGTTGTGGTCTTTGCTTTTGACAAGTTTAGATCATACCTGGTGGGGAGCAAAGTGATAGTACATACGGATCACTCAGCCTTGAAATATCTGTTGAGTAAGAAGGAGTCCAAGCCGCTTCTAATGCGGTGGGTGCTGTTTCTCCAACAGTTTGACTTGGATATTAAAGATAGGAAGGGCACAGAAAATCAAGTCGCTGATCATCTATCTCGACTTGAGAGACCTCCGGTTGAAACAATTGAAATAAGGGAAGAATTCCCTGATGAGCAGATTTTCTCCATTCCTGCGGTCTCTGAAAGGCCACCTTGGTATGCTGATGTAGCCAACTTTTTGGCTAGTGGATGGTTACCTCGTGACCTCTCTCGTGACCAAATAAGGAAGATTCAAGGTGAGGTAAAATGTTATTTTTGGAATGACCCTTTCTTGTTTAAACTGTGTGCAGATGGTGTGATTCGAAGATGTGTTCTTGAAGAAGAGATGGCAAGCATTTTGTCTCATTGCCATGATGGAGCAGCTGGAGAACACTATGGTGGAAATCGCACTGCAACAAATGTCAAGGAAGCCAGTTTATTTTGGCCTACTTTGTACAAAGACGCAAGAGCATATGTAGCTGCATGTGACAAGTGTCAAAAGGCAGGTAATATTAGCAAGAGAGACGAAATGCCTCTCAACTCCATTCTGGTATGTGAAATTTTTTATGTTTGGGGCATTGACTTCATGGGTCCGTTCCCATCGTCATATTCTTATGAGTATATCCTAGAAGCCGTTGACTACGTCTCTAAGTGGGTCGAAGCAATCCCTACTAGGACCAATGATGCTTGGGTGGTGTGTGAGTTCTTATGAAAGAATATCTTTACCCGCTTTGGGTCACCTCGAGTGATTATCACTAATAATGGGCCACACTTTGTGAACAAGCAGTTTGATGCACTACTGTCCAAGTATGGGGTCACACACAAACCAGAAACCCCGTACCATGCCCAAAATAGTGGGCAAGTTGAAGTGGCTAACCATGAACATAAACGAATTCTTGAAAAGACGGTTAGTGCTTCTCGTAAGGATTGGTCTATAAAGTTGGAGGAAGCTCTATGCGCATACAGAACTGCGTTCAAAACAACCATAGGGACTTCACCATTCAAACTAGTGTATGGAAATTTGTGTCACCTACCTGTTGAGATAGAAAATAAAGCTTATTGGGCAATTAAAATGCTAAATCTTGATCTTAGTCTTGTAGGTGAATACAGGTTGGCACAGATGAATGCTTTGGAGGAGTTTAGACCGGACGCGGACGAAAATGTGCGGATTTTCAAGGAAAGACTAAAAGGTGGCATGATCGTATGATTAAGCTGAAGGCGTTTCATGAAGGGGACAGAGTCTTACTAATCAATAGTAGACTCAGATAGTTCCCTGGAAAATTTAAGTCTAGATGGATGGGACCGTATGTGGTGAAACATGTATCACTATATGGGGCAATTGAAATTCAGAACATGGACGGGACAGAGAGTTTCAAAGTGAATGAGCACATGCTAAAACCGTATCTTGTTGGAGGATTTGCTCAACAATCCTCGAGCATCAAAATTAGTTGAGGACGCCCGGTTGAGTCAAGCTGACGACTATAACTCATTACTACCTCTAACTCTTCTACTAGTTAGATTTTGCACTTTTGCTTATAGTGTAGAATAGATAGAAATTAGAGTATATTATGACGTGGTAGGTGCAGGAACGTACATCTTGTAGACGGTCTGAACTGAGGTGTTTAAAAGGCCCTTTTTGAATGTATCTGTGCTCGACCGCGCACCTGGTGGGGCACCTCGCGCATATGGTCACGCAAAAGACAACATCAACAGATGCGATATGTGCGCGGCCGTGCACCTGAAGGGTTGACCGCGCACATGGCCGCACACATTCACCAGTATAATGCCAAACGTATGCGGCCGAGCACAGTATGACCCGACCGTGCACAAGTAAGTGTTTGTTTCCTTTTAATTTCGGATCCCCCTCAAAAACCCCAATTCTAAATTTTCCCCTTTTCTTCCCCCTTACACAAAACGAACCCTAACTCCTTCCCCTCTTTCTCTCATCTTCTCTCTGTAAAAACAACACCAAAACGCTCAATTACTCTTCCCCCTTCACCCATCCTCATGAGATCTCTTCCCAGAGTCCCCTCAGGTAAGTGAGATGCTTTCTCTCTCTTTTCTTATTTTTATTTTGTTTTATTTGTGTGTAGCAATTGTTTTTGTTTCTTTCTTTTTGTTATCCTTCTCGTGCGGGTGGAGGTTGAGTTTCACTATGGACACTGACCATATAGTTCCTAGGAGTGAAAGTCGATATCCTTAGTCCAACTAGGGCTAAAATTGCTTTGTGGGAGGTTAGGACCAACTGTGCATATTAAGTGTTTATGTAAATGCTACAATGAGATTGAGGGTGTGATTTTGTGATCAAGTGTGAAGGTGAAGTCTGAGTTGCCTCTCTTGGTTCGCCAAGTGATTCATTAGCTGATAGTTGGCGGTTTCTTACAGGTACTATGGTGCCCTCTATGAAAAGAAAAACTGACAGTGCTTCCACAAGTGGTAAAGCGGGATCGTCCCTGTCATGTGCTTCTGAATTCGCTCACCCATATGATAAGAACAATTTCATCTCCTAGAAAGTTTAAGAACAATTTCAAAACATGGCAAGAAAAAAGCCCATACCAGAAAGGGGAATTGATATTGGGCCCCTCCAAAATGACTGTCCCAGAGTGTATAATAAATTGGTCAGGCGAGGCTTGGACGTATTCTTTGAAGAACCTGACGAGGCAAATTTAATGGTTGTTCGGGAGTTTTACGCCAACTTCCCGGAACATGAAGAAAACGTCTTCACATTCCGGAAAAAGAGAGTGGCCTTCTCCAAGGAGTCCATCCGAAGGGCATATCACTTGACAGAGTACGTGGAAGACCCTAATACAGGTGACTACTACTCCACGTACAGTAGCAAACCATACATGTGGCGCCTGTTCTTTGCAACCATTTGTGTACCTAACAAGGAGGTAGTGTGGCTAAAGGAGGGGCACAAATTTTACTTGGCTTCGCTTACTTTTGAGAGGAAGTGCTGGCTATACATAATTAATAACCACTTGTTACCACTGAGGTGAATGGTCCTCGGGCTGCTCTGATTTGGTGCTTTATCAGTGGCCACGATTTTGATGTGGCTCAGGTCATTCAAGACGAGATGACCATTCGTTGCCCTATGCAGAGGTATGAGTTCTTCTTCCTCTCATTAGTCACTCGGTTATGCCGTGAGGATGGGAAAGTAAAGCGCGAACAGAAATTCTGAGCTGATAAAGTTGTAATTGGGAAGGAACCTGCTGGGTGTGCTGAGGCGGATAGTGAGGAATCTGATGCGCCTGACGAGGAAAATGAGGTGCAAAGTGAGGATGTCAATGCTTCTCCACCGCATGAGCAGGGTGTTGGTAACCTTCAGGCGGCAGATGGGAAACGAGAATGAGCACTTTAGAGCAAGAGATGGCGGGGATGCATACTTTCGTCATTGATTTGGGAGCTCGAGTGGACGCCCTTGCTACACGAAATGCCAAATTAGATAAGAAGATTATGGAATGGCTTCGCGCACTTGGCCGAGCTTGTCATCTGGACCCCGACACCGTCTCCGACACGGACTGACTTGATCAGGGGAGTTTTCTTTACATTTGCATTATTTTTGTTTGTCATGGGGACATGCCACCATTTAAAGTGTGGGGTGGGAAATATTCGCATGTATGTATATGAGTTTTCTTTTTGTTAGTTGTAGTTTTATTTTTGTTAGTTGCAGTAGTTAAGAGATAGAAAACAATTGAAACAAAATACATAAAAATTTTAAAATTTTTTCGATTTTTCCCGGCGATGGATATCATTCGACGGGTTTCTTGAGGGATTAAAGTCGAAAGAAAAAGATAAAATAATTTTCTTTTGTTAGGTAGTGTAATAATTCCCCCTTGGTTTTTCTTTGTGCCGCGATTTTTTTCCAAGGGTTTTGTTTGAACCGAGTGTAGTTTGTTTTTTTTTTGTTAGGAGTAGAAACCTTGAGCTATGATTTGAATGGAAGGCAATATCTCTTGACTCTATTATGCCTTGAGAATAGTGACTGCTTTAGTTGTGATGCTTAGGCTTAGTTTGTGACTCTTGTATAAGTACCATAAATTGTATGATCTTAACTCTGCTTCACTGCTTTGACTAGAGTATCTTGATAGTCCAATACGTAGTGAGTTATGTGCCATGTGTGTGTGAGGTTTTGTGTTATTCTGTGCATTGAATTTGATGTCTAGAACTTTCCATGTGTGTTTGCAAAGCGAAATAATAATTTTATTCAATCTTGGAAGTGATATAGGCATTTCTTTGTTGAGCCATGTATATGCTTTTACCCACCTAATTGTTATGTATCTTAGTTAACCCCTTTGAGCCTATAATCCTGCTTTTTGGAAACCACAGTTTAAGCCTTACCCATTTGTTTGAATTGACCATCTATTTGAACCTTTCACCTCTCGTGAGCACTTGAATTGGTTATGAACTTTGTAAAAGTTGAAGTGTGGGGTGGTTGGTTTGGATTTTGAGTGGAACTAATGAAATAAGGAAAAAGGTGCACTGTATTGAAAAGGTAAGAGCCACTGGAATTGAAAAAATGAAAAGTAAAAATAGTTGTATTGTTGAGCAAAATATTTGTTGATAGTGGTGACTCTTGATGTAAGTGTGCTTAAAGAAGTTGGGAGTTGATACATGTTGATTTAAGGGTGGAGTTATGGTTTGACATAAGTGTGGGGTTTTGAACGGTTAATTGTATGTATTAAAGTGCTTAGGGAGTTGTAGTCCCTCTTATATCCAAATGGATCCTACTCGTCCCGCATCCTACATTATAACCAATTAAACTCCTATTTGAGCCTTGACTGAGTGAACTCAATAAGTAGAGTAGTACACTAAGGGCAAGCCTATGGTACGTCTTTTGTGGCATATGAATGTTGTTTCTGAGAGTGAGTGAATTCTTTCTATCTTGAGTTCCTAATTGTTCTTAATGTCTATTGTGTGTGGAACTACTCTCTATTTTTGTGTGAGCACTTGATTCACGAAGGAAAGGTAATGCTTGACCTCTGTGTTAGAGTAAGTGAGCGGGTTATAAATAATGTGTGGTGCTTTTGAGTCAAATCTTGAGGTAAAGATGTTACGATATTGTACTTAATCTGTTTTAAAGAGTCTTGGTATGATGAGTCATGAGAGTTGTTGAAAATGGTCGTATTTTAGATAAATTGTAGTTTGATTGCCCGAGAACGAGCAATGGTTTAAGTGTGGGGTGTTGATGGTAGGTTATAATTTTGTATTTTTGGCCATTAATTGTACTCTAATTCGCTGCACTTTACTAGTGTTTGAGCTTTAAATTGCTCCTTCATGCTACACGAGTAAATCAATACGTCATCAATAAAGACAATGACAAACTAGTCAATATATGGACTGAATACCCGATTCATCAAATCCATAAATGCCACTGGGGCGTTAGTCAAGACGAAGGACATCACTAGAAACACATAGTGGCCATATTTAGTCGGGAAAGCCGTCTTCGGAACATCAGACTCACGAATCTTCAATTGATGATACCCCGATCTCAAGTCGATCTTAGAGAACACCCTGGCACCCTGCAACTGGTCAAACAAATCATTAATACATGACAATGAGTACTTGTTCTTAATGGTAACTTTGTTCAACTGGCAGTAATCAATGCACATCCGCATAGTCCCATCTTTCTTCTTACGAACAACACCGGTGCACCCCAAGGCGACACACTCGGTCTGACAAACCCCTTTGCTAGCAACTCCTCAAGCTGTTCTTTCAACTCCTTCATCTCTTTAAAAACCATGCGGTATGGTGGAATAGAGATAGGATGGGTACCTAGAGCCAAATCAATACAGAAATAGATATTAGGATCGGGTGGCATCCCTGGAAGATTAGAAGGAAACACATCGGAGAACTCCCAGACTACTGGCTCTGAATCAATCGCTGGAGTCTCTGTAGTCGTATCCTGAACATAAGCTGGATAAGCCATACAACCCTTCTCAACCATGTGTCGAGCCTTCAGGAAAGAGATAACCCGACTAGATGCACTGACAGACGAACCCTTCCACTCCAATCCAGGCAACTCTAGTATCGCCAAGGTAACAGTCGTGGCATGGCAATCAAGGATAGCGTGATATGGAGACAACCACTCCATGCCTAGGCTGACCTCAAAGTCGGTCATATCAAGCAACAGAAGATCCACCCTAGTCTCATAACCACAGAAAATCATGATACAGGATCGGTAGATCTGATCCACAATAACATAATTGCCCACTGGCATAGACACATATATCGGAGTACCCAAGGACTCGCGAGGATCACCCAGAAAATGAGCAAACAGATATGAAACATATAAATATGTAGACCCTCGATCAAATAGTACCGAAGCATCCCTACCGCAGACAGAAATAATACCTATGATCACGACATCTGAGGCTTCTGCATCTGCTCTAGCTGCAAAAGCATAGAACCTAGCTGGAGCGCCACCTGACTGGCCTCTGCCTCTAGGACGACCCCTACCCACATGCCCTCCGCCTCTAGGCGGCTAGAAGGCTGGTGTGGCAGCTGGTGCTGTAATTATAGGCTGCTGACCCTGTTGTACTGCCTTACCCCTAAGCTTGGGCCAGAACCTCCTCACATGAATTAGATCCCCGCACTTGAAGCAACCTCTCAGAATGGTGGACTGCTGACCTGAAGTCTATCCTTTATGGCCCGAATACCCATAGAGGAACCCTGAATAGCTGGTGGACGGTAGGAGCTCTCTGGAATGGCGCTGAAATAAGGCCGCACTAGAGCACCCCGAGGAGACGGTGGTACTGGATATGTAGGTCTCCTAGACTAACCACTCACAAGCTGACCTCTACCCCTAGACTGAGCACCGTTGAACCCTCCTGAATATCGAAACCTCTTGTCCCTCGGCGTCTGCTCTCAGCCCCGTTGACAAACACCCTCGATCCTCCGATCTATCTCCATAACCAGCTTATAAGAAGTCCCCATCTCAACGTCTCGGGCTATAGTGGCTTGGATACCAGAGTGCAAACCCGCCACAAACCTCCACACTCTCTCTGCATCGGTAGGAAGTATTATAAGTGCATGGCGAGACAACTCAGAGAATCTCGCCTCATAGTCGGTCACTGACATCTGCCTCTACTGAAGCTAATCGAACTGAAATCGTAACTTTTCCCTTTGAGAGGGTGGAATATATCTATCCAAAAAAAGGCGTGTGAACTGATCCCAAGTCAAGGGAGGAGAACTTGTTGTCCTGTCGAGAAGATATGATTGCCATAATATACGGGCCCTGCCCTCCAGCTGAAAGGTGGTAAAGTCCACCCAATATCCTCATGTTGTGCAGTATATCCCTACAACGTTCAATAAAGTCCTGGGGGTCCTCATGTCGCTCACCTTCAAAGATAGGAGGATGTAGCTTGGTCCATCTATCCAATAGCTTCTACGGCTTGCCGACCGCAGCTAGTCTAGCTCTAGTATAACTGCTGCAACTGGGTAAGCCCCGCCCATGGGTAGTGCGTCCGGGGTCTGATATACTGTGGTTGCAAGCCCTGAAGCCTGAGCGATAGTGGTCTGTGCACCCCCTCCTGCCTGAGATATGGCTGGGTCAGCTGGAAATAAACTAGCCTACGTCATAGAATCCATGAACCATAGCATACGATCCATGACCTCCTGGAATCCTGGTGCAGACATGAAATCCACTGGGACCGGCTCCGCTGCAGGCACCTTGCCCTGCTCCTCAATAACAGGATCCTCTACTGGATCCACTGGAGCAACTCTAGGATTCCCTCTTCCTCAACCACGAGTTGGACCCCTCCCACGGCCTCTGCCTCGGCCTCTACTAACAAGGGGAGCAATTCCTCCACATTCGAGGACATATGTCATGCGTGTTCTCACCATATGTGAGAGAATAAGAGAAAGATACATAGCACAACATCAATTGCACGATAGGAGATGAAGAAAGAGTATTTTCCTAACACTCTATAGCCTCTCGAAGATAAGTATGGACATCTCTGCAAGACTCTATTAGGCCTGCTCATGACTTGTGAGACCTACGTGAACCTAGTGCTCTGATACCATATTGTCACGACCCAATTTCTCTTATAGGCCATGATGGCGCCTAACGTTGCCACAAGGCAAGCCAATGGTGAACTAGCCATGTATTTTTCATTTTTAATAATTTCACAGTAGTTGATTTTTATTTATTAAGTAAATGAGAAGTGGAAAATTTGATAAAGTAAAGCGTAAACTAACAAAAGAGCAAATATGGTGAAATAAATACTCAAAAGCCATTAAGTGTCTACTAGTATATTTTCAAGACCCGATGTCACAATTGTATGAGCAATTAGTAGAATATACAAAACACCTAAGCTACTGTCCGAAATGAGATAGATAGAAAGTAAATACAAAAGAGAGAATACGGGTGCTGTAGAACGGACTCAGAGAGTAGCTCACCACTATGTCTCAGGATAACGGGGGTGCGCGTCTGAATGAATACCAGATGCACCTGCCTCAAATTCTGCACGATTAATACAGAAGTGTAGCGTGAGTACATAAACAATATGTACCCAGTAAGTATCCAGTTTAACCTCGAAGAAGTAGCGACGAGGGGTCGACATCGACATTTACTATGGACCAACAATAAAATACAGAAAATTCTAAATAGGCATGGAATATGTGAATAGTAATAATAACATAATAGCAAGCAGTGAATAAATGATTATTTAACTGATAGTAAATTCTAAAAATCTCCAACTAACGCAGACTAACTCCAAATTGGGTCAATAAATAAATTATAACTTCTTAAGTCATGAAAATAATATCAAGTGTATTCGGGCTCCAAGAATTAACACGCACGATTTATGCTGAGGTCGTACGACCCGATCCAGAAAAATATATACACTGCCGACGATCGAGCGGCACGAACCATGGATGCATCTATTATACAGCCGAGACGTTCGGCCCGCTCAGCAAGAAGAGAGAATACTCTATGAACATCTGATTTATAATTTATCACAAGACTAATACACAAGGAAGCATAATTTCTATCAACGGTCAAATAACCCACCAAAACTCAAAATAAGTAAAATTTGGCCTTTACGAATTTTTTATCAAGTTTCAATATAATTTAGGCATATAAATTAACAAGTAGAATGCAAACAATATAAGTATTTAATTATTTGGATCCTAAAACTACCCGGACTTAAGCATGATTAGTAGCTACGCACGGACTCTCGTCACCTCGTACGTACGTAGCCCCCACAATTAGAAGCAATGAGTAATTTAAAACACCTATGAGGTAAATTTCCTCTTACAAGGTTAGACAAGAGACTTACCTCGTCTCAAAGCTCACTTTCCGGCCCAAAATTGGCTCTAAAGCCTCAACTTGATGCCGAACAATCCGAAGCTAGCCAAATGTTATATAAATTAATCAATATACACTCACAAGTTCATAATTTAGCTATTGGAGTAATTACCCAACCCAAATTGGAAGATTCCCAAAATTCACTCTCGGGCCCACTCTTTACGATCAAAAGCTCGCACCTGCAAGCTCGCAACTGCGACCCCAAGCCACGCAGGTGCGAACACACCAGATCAGAAGCTCCACCTGTCCCCCATGCCTAAATTCCGAGTCCGATTCTAATCCGTTTTGCATCCGGGCCCTCCTGAACCACGTTCAATTACACTCACACATCCAACCACATAATACGGACCCGCTCGTGCGATCGAAATACCAAAATAACATTTAGAAATACGAACCGGACATCAAAATGCATGAATCAATTATGAAACTCAAAAACCTCTAGAAACACTTCCGCGCGTCCGATTCCTATCAAATCATCTCGGAATGACGCTAAAGTTTCCGTGCAATTCATAAATCACCATACAGAACTATTCCCATGCCCATAATCCTAATCGAACCTCGATAACACCAAAACCTACTTCAAATCAAATTTAAGGAACTTGAAAACCTTCAATGCGCCAACTTTCAATATTAAGCGTCGAACCGCTCCCGGATCATCCGAAACCCGATCTGAACATACGCCCAAGTCCAAAATTATCATACAAACCCATTGGGACCGTCAAATTCCGGTTCCGAGGTCGTTTACTCAAAACATTGACCCAAGTCAAACATAACCATTTTAAGCCAATATTAAGGAACTAAGTATTTCGATTTCAACCTGAACCCTTCCAAACCCGAACTAACCATCCCCGCATGTCATAAAACAGTAAAAGCATATACGTGGAGTCTTACTTAGTGGAACGGAGATCTAGAAAGTAAAACGACTGGTCGGGTCGTTACAACACGTATCAAGCCCACCTTATCTCACTGCATGTGTATCAACCCCAAATCCTTATACCACCACATGCGTATCAATATCACAACATATCATAATTCGCACCTCATGTGCCCAAACCACAACTTGTCAAAAGAAGTCAACAACAATAATGTTTCCATAATAAATAGTCCATGGCTCAACCACAATATGTACAAGAATCTCAACAGTAGCAACTGAAAGTGAATATTTCAACAAGAATGGTATTTCAATAATTCACAACCTTGCCTCAATGTGAATAACGACCTTTATAACTTCAACATCAAAATTTAACAATAAGATATTACAAGAAATAACAACTTCAAGTAAGGTAACAAAATAGTTAAATAATTAATAAGGAAATGAGAGAACAATAACTTCAAGTAAGAGATGAGACAAGTATTTACAATGTCAAGTAAGTCACGTAAGGATAGGTTAACGATGATGAAGATAACATGTTATGACAATTTAATTAAAGGCAAGAAAAAAATCTATGTAACTCCAATCGGTCAATTACCATATTTAGCCCATGTACTTACTCGTCACCTTGCGTACACGACCTTCGCATACCACAATTAATACAAAAACAACACCAATCCTAAGGGGTAATTTTCCCACACAAAGTTAGGCAAGACACTTACCTGAAAACACGCTAACTCAATCCGCTAGTAAGCCTTTTCCATGATTATCCAACTCTGAACAGCTCGAATCTAGCCAAAATAACTTTATACCATAAATACAAATCATAGGAAACCATTCCGAACAATAAAGTTACAATCTTTAAAGAAAATCAAAAAGTCAACTCAAAATAGTCAACCATGAGCTTGCGTCTCGGAACCTGACCAAACTTACAAAATCCAAGCACTCATTCGATAATGAGTCCAACCATAATAAAATTATTCAAATTAAACCGCAAATTGCCTTTCAAATCCATAAAATACGGTCTATGAAGTTTTCACAAATTTTCCCAACTTTTCTAATCCAAAACAGTAATTAAATGATAAAATCAATGATGGGTTTATGTAAAATAATCAAATCCGAGTTATAATCACTTACTCCAATAAATTCCTTGAAAATCCCTCTTGAAATCTCCAATGCGTAGAAGGAAACCAGAACAGGAAAAACCAGCAGTCCTCTTTCAAAAACAAATGGTCCGAACTCAATCCGAAATATGCCCGAGGGCCCCGGGACCCCGTCCGAACATACCAACAAGTCCTAAAACATGAAATGAACTCTCTCGAAGCCTCAAATCACATCAAACAACACTAAAACTATGAATCGTACATCGATTCGAGTTGAAGGAACTCATGAACTTCTAGTTTCTAAAACTAATGCCGAAGCATAGCAAACCAATTCCAATTGAACTCAAATTTTGCACACAAATCATAATTGACATAATGGACCTATTTTAACTTCTAGAACCGAAATTCGGACCCGATATCAACAAAGTCAACTCCCGGTCAAACTTCTCAACCTTTCCAACCTTCAACTTTGCAACTTTCGCCAATTCAAGTTGAAACGACCTACGGACCTCCAAATCAATATCCGGACATGCTCCTAAGTCCAAAATCATCATGCGAAGCTATCGGAACCATCAAAATTCCATTCCGGAGTCGCCTACACAAAATTTAAACTTCGGTCAACTCTTTCAACTTAAGCCTCCATCTTATGGACTAAGTGTCCCTTTTCACTCCGAAACTCACCCGAAACCAAAATCAAACACCTCGGCAAGTCACATAACTACAATATAATATAGAGCAGGCAATACATAGGGCACCGAGGCTAAAATACTCGAAACGACCAGCTAAGTCGTTACATGGCACCTAAGAATTCTCAAGCCGTAAATTTACGACTAATCACAATACTTTTTTTGGTTTGTCGTTGCTGAAAATTAATTTAATCTAAAAGTTTCTGGCAGCAATCAAGCAAGCCGCAATACTTTATCCAGAAACCAAGGTTTCACATATTTGTTATCACTAGTAACAACAAAATAGAATAAAAAAAGAACATTGAAAAACCTAAAAATTAAAGAAGTATTGTCTGGCGGCTGAAAGAGAAAAAACCTCCACTTTATACCCAATTCATAAAACATATATACCATAACAAAGGGCACCACGAGTAGCGTCTCGAAATCTTTCGATTTTAAAAAACTGAAAATTGTTTCACCTGTGACTAGTATATTTAGGCTTTTCCGAAACTTTATATTGAACAACAATTAAACCAAATTACTTCTCAATGTTTTAACGTGATACATGCTCCTGATACCAATTGTTAGAACCAAAACTTTAAAAATGAAGACTTTTATCTTTTACTCAAGACCTATCATGTCAAATCATCAAAAATGAATACTAGATGCATGCGGAAGCGTATCTGAATCTATTAGTACCACAGAGATCACTGGACCTTTCGGCCTTCCAAACCAAGACGTAAGTCGTTCTACTCTTTCCATCGATGAGATGTAAGAAAGAAAATCCTACGTCTGATTTGAGGACCATAACCCTATTAATTCGTGCACAAGTTTGTATATTTCTAATTTAGCTCATCATTAAATTAGAAACTACATCCGGGTATCTACATATAAAACCTCAAACTATAGAAGGCGTCTTAAAGACCCATTTAACTATAAAACCTTAATAGATCACTTTCAATTTGGATTAACCTTTTAACAATAACAACCTAACATACAAAATATATGCGTGCCTGTCCATATATTCCTTACAACCCCCTCTTGTTCGATCTTGTGTTTATTGATTCAACTGGAAACCTTATTATAAGTTGCAACCTAGCTAAGTGAAAAGTATGTAATAACAGAGATCATATAACATAATAAGAGTGTCACGACCCCAATTTCCTTCCGTAGGATGTCGTGATGGCACCTAGTCTCTACGACTAGATAAGCCTAACAAATAATAATAACTTGACAGATCAATTATCAAAATGCTAGAAACAAAGCTAAATAACTGATAAAACCTTCCGATACAAAACATAATCTCCACAGTACGCTCCCCAAAACCAATGAAAATGGGTCATAAGCTCTACAGAGTATAACTAGAGTAACTACTACATCACTGCCTGAAAGAAATGCAACAGTATATGAGAATAAGGGAAGGTGATTCTGTGGCCTGCGGACGCCGAGCAGGCATACCTTGAAGTCTCTGATAAAACCAGCTAGTAGGTAATCTCTATCGACCGACACGAGCAAACGTACCTGGATCTGCACAAAATAATATACAGAAGCGTAGTATTTGTACACCACAATGGTACCTAATAAGTATCAAGCCTAACCTCAGTAGAGTAGTGACGAGGCCAGGTCAAGACACCTACTAGGATATAAAACAAACAATATGGAAATATAATACGGATATATAATGGAAAATAAAGAAACAACTGAAACGAGACCAAGATAATAACCTGAACTAGTACTGAAAATCAACAATGGAAATAGCATAAAAGAAGCAACTAAAGGGCTACAATAATTATGAACAGACAACAACTACTAGAATAGATAAGAATGAAGCAATAAGAAATATTTCCACCAAAACACTTTGCAACATGAAATAAACAATAAGAATCACAAGAGGTACCGCTTCGTGTATAATGAAAACAACCGAGGTACCGCCTCGTATAATCAAGAATCACAAGCGAGGTACCGCCTCGTATTCACATTTCTCAATTTCAATCACCATTTTTCCTTATACCGTCACGTGAGCCTTACATTTGAATATAGGTTTTTGAAAACAGTTTTCCTGAAATAGCTACACGCACTTTAGCCCATCTTATGACGCCGTGTGGCTTCACGTAGATCCCCTACAAGCAACGCACACATAAGTCCTACCTTATACTGCCACATGCACATTAACCCTAAGTTTTATACCGCTGCATGCACATCAATATCATATCACAATAATAATTTGCCCCACAATTGCCCATTTATCACAACTTGCCAACAACAACATCAATACCAATGTTCCACAACAATAGCCCATGGCTCCACCACAACGTATACAAGAATATCAACATCAACAATGAATGTAAAATGCTCAATAAGATAGATGTCTTAACAATAACCAACTCTGTCTCAACATGTTAATGACTTTCACAACTTCAACACCAAATAACTCAACAACGAGAGAAATAATGTATAACCTCGATATTAGATAAGACTAACTCACAATAAATGAGATAACATTTAGCAATGAGTTTAAAATAATGGAAATAAATAAGAAAAGGGATAACATGAACAATTTCTTCAAGTAATGATAATCAATAAGGAAAGAGACAACACTCTCAATACCTTCAAATAGTGGTAATTGATAATGAAGAGATAGCTTGTAACAATAAAAGAGTCAACAAGTGCAACTAAGCATGAGATCAATTTATCATGTAGGATGTTGGTCAAGTACTAACAAGTCAATTAAGGCATGTAAGGATAGACTAGCACAAATAAGGATAGATTGATTATGAGAATTTAGAGCATGATATGACATTACAATTAAAGCATGAAAATAGTCTAAGTAGCCTAAATCGATCAAATACCACGTACAACCCGTGTACCCACTATACGGATTTCACTTAGCATAATTAAATCAAACAATATCAATGTTAAAGAGTAGTTCCCCCACACGAAGTTAGGCAAAACACTTACCTTAACTAGGCCAATTCAACACTCAAAAATAGCTTTTCCCTTAAAGCCCACCTCCACATGGCTCAAATCTAACCAAAACCAACTCAATATCATCAAACAATGCTAGAAAATTTAATTACAATAGATAAAGTTAAGATCTTTACACTTTTCTCAAAAAGTCAACTCAGGGCCCGCCTGGTTAAAACCCGGGTCCAATGGTAGATTTCGTCTACTCATGATCCCATGAGTTCATATATGTGATTATTTTCAAAATTCGAGACCAAATCAACTCTCAAAACGCAAATATTTATTTTTCAAAAAGTTGACAAAGTTTCACAAATTCACATGATTTTGATTTTAAAATCTAAGATATGTTGATGGAATATGATTAGAAATAGATTACAATCATTTACCCAAGGATTTTAGGTGAATATTCCCTCTCCAAATTACCTCATACCGAGTCTAAGGTTCAAAAATGAGAGAATGGGAGATAAAATCTCGACTTCCAGGCCTTATGTTTAGCATCAGTTATCGCAATTGTGAAGCAAGTCTCAGAAATGCGACAATATAGTCTTGGGAAGCTCTTCGCAAATGCGATGATGGGATCGCATTTGCGATACCTGGAGTTCCCTGCTATGGTCACAAATTGTTCACAATTGCGACACCAGAGGGCACCAGACACCAACTTTCATTTTCAGTCCAAAAACCTTCCAAAACATGCCTGAAACTCATCCGAGCCATCGGGGCTCCCAACCAAACATCCATACAAGTCTAATAATATCATATGAACTCGCTCACGCGATCAAAATACAAAAGTAACATCTAAAACTATGAATTGAACTCTAAAATGCATGAAATTCAAGGAAACTTTCGAGAACTTCTAGAATTACAACTATGCGTCTGAATCCTATCAAATCAACTCCAAACGATACCAAATTTTGCATACACATTCTAAATACCATAACGGACCTATTCCAAGTCCCAAAATAACGTTCTGAGCTCGATAATAAAAGTCAACCTATGGTCAAACTTTTTAACTTTAAATTGCCAAATTTCGGCATACGCACAAGTCTGAAATCACGATACGAAGCTATCAGAACCATAAAAATTCAATTCCAGGGTCTTTTTCACAAAAGTCAAAGTTTGGTTAGCACTTTCTAATTTAAACTTCTAAGTCAAAAAATCAAGGGTCGAAATCAACCCGAAAGCTTTCGAGAATGAAACTAACTGACCCCGCAAGTCATAAAATCATAAACACACATGTTGAAGCAATAAAAGGGGTAACAGTGCACAATTATACAAAACGACTGATCGGGTCATTACATTCTCCCCCTCTTAAAACCAACATTCATCCTCGAACGTGCATAAGGACATACCCGAAGTGGTGAATAGATGAGGATAACGACTCCACATGTTGTGCTCGGTGTCCCATGTTGCCTCCTCTACCGGATGATCCATCCATTGAACCTTCACTGAAGCAATACCCTTTGATCTCAACTTCCGGACTTGTCGATCCAAGATAGCCACAAGATACTCAATATAAGTCAAATCCTTGTCCAATTGGACTATGCTAAAATCTAGAACATGAGACGGATCACCATAATACTTCCGGAGCATAGAGACATGGAACACCGGGTGAACCGCAAATAAACTAGGTGGAAAGTCAAGCTTGTAGGCCACCTCTCCAATCCTATCAAGGATCTCAAAAGGTCTAATATACCTAGGGCTCAACTTTCCCTTCTTACTGAACCTCATCACACTCTTCATGGGTGAAACCCAGAGCAAGACTTGCTCTCCAACCATGATGCAACATCGCGAACCTTCTGATCCGCATAACTCTTCTTTCTATATTGGGAGGTACGAAGCCGATCCTGGATCATCTTGACCTTCTCCAAAGCATCTCGAACCAGATCCGTGCCTAATAACTTAGCCTCTCCCGAATCAAACCTCCCAACTAGAGAACGACATTGTCTCCCATACAGAGCCTCATACAAAGCCATCTGAATACTCGACTGGTAGTTGTTGTTGTAGGCAAACTCCGCGAGTGGCAAGAACTAATCCCAAGAACACCCTAAATCCATAACACAAGCACATAGCATATCCTCCAATATTTGAATAGTGCGCTCGGACTATCCGTCCATTTGAGGTTGAAATATTGTACTCAACTCAACCCGTGTGCTTAGCTAACGATGTACAACCTTCTAAAAATACGATGTGAACTGCATACCCCAGCCAGAGATGATGGATACCGGTATGCCATGAAGTCGGACAATCTCACGGATATAAACCTGAGCCAGCTGCTCTAAAGAATAGATAGTCACTACTGGAATGAAATTGGCCGACTTGGTCAACCATTCCACAATCATCCATATCACGTCAATCTTCTTCTGAGTCTGTGGGAGCCCAACAACGAAGTCCATGGTGACACGTTCCCATTTCCACTCAGGAATCTTGAGCCGCTGAAGCAAACAACCCGGTCGTTGATGCTCATAATTCACCTGCTGATAATTTAGGCACCGAGATACATACTCTACTATGTCTTTCTTCATCCTCCTCCACCAATAGTGCTACCTCAAGTCCTGATACATCTAAGCGGCACTCAGATGAATGAAGTACCGCGAACTGTGGGCCTCCTGAAGAATCAACTCATGCAAACCATCCACATTGGGCTTAATTGACCCTATATCTGTAACACACCTTCGTCTCTAATAGTAACCTCCTTGGCATCGCCATGATGGACTGTGTCCTTGGGTACAAGCAAATGTTGGTGGTCATACTGACGCTCTCTGATAAGATCATAAAGAGAAGACCGAGAAACCACACAGGAAAGAACTAGGTTGGGCTTCGAAACATCCAATCTAACAAGCTGGTTGGCTAAGGCATGAACATCCAATGCTAGTGGCCTCTCTGCTACCGGTAGATATGCTAAACTACCCATACGCTCTGCCCTTCGACTCAAGGTATCGGCCACCACATTGTCCTTTTCGGGATGATATATAATGGTGATATCATAGTCCTTAATTACTCCAACCACCTCCGCTGCCGCAAGTTAATATCTTTCTGTTTGAACAGATGTTGTAGAGTCTGGTGGTCGGTAAAGACCTCAGAAGGAACACCGTACAAATAATGCCACCAGATCTTCAATTCATGAACAATGGCTGCCAACTCCAAGTTGTGGATTGGATAATTCTTCTCATGGGTCTTTAGCTATCGAGGCGCGTAGACAATCACCCTACCGTCTTGCATTAACATTGTGCCAATGCCAATACGTGACGCATCACATACACAGTATAAGACCCCAAGGCCGTAGGCAACACCAAAACTGGGTCTATAGTCAAAGCAGTCTTGAGATTTGAAAGTTCACCTCACACTCCTCGATCTATTTGAAAGGAGCACCCTTTTGAGTAAATCTGGTCATAAGTGCAGCAATAGATGAGAAACCCTTTATGAAACTACAATAATACTCGGCCAACTATAATGACCCAACCAATCATTTTAACTTTTAGAACCACGCTTCCTAAAATAAAATTTCACCTATGTGCTTTTAATGATTATTGACTTGTGGGGTTGGTTCGGGATTTGGAAGCGTTTGGGTTAAAATCGGAACACATGATTCCTTAAGTTAGCCTTAAAAGGCCAAGTTTGACTTCGGTCAATATTTTGAGAAAACGATCCCGGAATCGGGATTTGACGGTTCCAATAGGTTCGTATGATGATTTTGGACTTGGGCGTATATCCGAATCGGGTTTTGGATAACCCGGGAGCATTTTGACGCTTAATAGTAAAAATCAACTATTTGAGGGTTAAACTTCTTTAAATTTGGTTTGGCGTAGGATTTTGAGTAATTGAAGTCCGTTTGGAATTTCAAGTTTGAGAATAGTTCCATATAGTGATTTAAGACTTGCACGCAAAATTTCGTGTCATTCCGAGTAGTTTAAGTATATTTCGGCGCATTGGAAGTAAATTGAAGAACTTGAAATTCTTAAGTTTGAATCAATTTAGTTTAGTGTATGATTCTTAGATTTGATGTTGTTTTGAGCGTTCCGAGAGTTCGAGCGAGTCCATTTTATGATTTCAAACTTGTTGGTATGTTCGGGCGGGGTCCTGGGGGCCCCGAGTGTCAATCGGACGAGGCTCGGACCAAGTTGGAAGTTGGGAGCAAAAACTTAAGCTCCCAGCTACTGTCAGAATTGCACCTGCGCTTGGCCAGTCGCAGGTGCAACATTCGTAGATGCGACAAAAGCTCGCAGGCGTGGCACTCGCAGATGCGAGATTTCTTCGCAGAAGTGGAAAAGGAATGGGAGGCCTGCCATCGCAGCTGCGGAATATTGGGTGCACCTGCGAACGCGCAGGTGCGAGGCTAGACGCGCAGATGCGAGAATTGGCCAGGCGAGTGGAACTCGCACCTGTGAGGATTTTCCGCAGGTGCGGAGCCGCAGATGCGTTCCAACCTCTGCAGGTGCGAAAGGCATGTTTGGCAGAAAGCTTAAAAGAACGGGAATTCACCATTTTTGCCCGTTTTCTCTCCACATTTGGGCGATTTCAGAGCTTTTGAGATGGGGGTTTCAACTAGCAATTTGAAGTTAAGTTAATTCTACACACCTTGAGTTAAATACATAGAGTATAGGTAGATTATAACTAGTAAATCTTAGAAATCAAAGATTTAGATGAAAAATCTAGATTTTTTATAAAAATGAGATTTTAACCACGAAAATGGTTATGGAATTGGATAGAAATTATATATTTGAGTTCTTGAGATTATGGATAACGTTTCCATCCAAAAATTTCTGGAATCCGGGCACGTGGGTTCGGGGTGAATTTTAGAAATTTTACCATTTTGGATAGGGTAATTTATTTAATAGATAAATTTCGAATCATTTAGCATATATTAATTATTTTATATAATATTTGGATAGTTTCGGATTTTTCGGCGTCGAATCGAGAATTCAACGCGACGTGATAATCGAAAAGTGGATTTTGAGACGAGGTAAGTCTCTTGTCTAATCTTGTGAGAGAGAAATTACCCCATAGGGATTAAATTGAATAATTGTTGCTAATTGCGGGGGTTACGTACGCACGAGCTGACGAGAGTCCGTGCGTAGCTACTATTAATGCTAAAGTCCGGGTAGTTTAGGACTCAAAGCATGAATTACTTGTGTAAACTGTATTCTTTGTTTAATTAATATTAATTCCTATATATAAATATATTGTGAATTGTTAGATAAAGATATTAAAGGATGGAAACCTCATATGTTTGATTTTCTGTCTAAATTAATTAATTGATTAAATAAATTATTCTTCCTCCCGAATTTATCTTATAATAAATATACTCTCCTTCCGGAGGAACATAAGAAAATGTCCTCCTTTCTTTTGGAGCGGGCCGAACGCCTCGGCAGGATAGATGCATCTATGGATCATACCGCACGTCTCTCGGCAGTGTACACGACACTCTGGATCGGGCCGTACGTCCTTGGTAGAAATCGTGCTTAATAATAATAATCACACGATACCTTAATAGCTTATTTCAGCTTGCAAAGCTAATTGATAAATTTGAGAATCCTTGGAATTTAATGAATTATTATGCCTGCTTGTTAAGGAATTAATTGGTATTCCTGTAAATGAGATTAATTGATAAATTGGAAATTATTTGAATTGAAGGAATTTAATTAATATATTGATAATTGTTGCATTTGAAGGAATTTGATTATTTCTGCTGGTTAAATAAATTATTGTAAATTCTGTGAATCATACTGATTTAAATATTCTAGTTGTATTTCAATTATTATTATTGACCCATAGTGAGTGTCAAAGTCGGCCATCTCGTCTCTACCACTTCGAGATTAGGCTTGATACTTACTGGGTACACGTTGTTTACGTACTCATACTACACTTGCTGCACTTTTTTGTGCAGGACCTGAGGCAAGTACTAGTGGGGGACCTATCGTCTTACACCCACATTATCCAGGAACATAGTGGTGAGGTGCCTTTTTGAGCCGTTCTGCAGCTACTAGTGTCTCTCCTTGTATTGTCTTTCATTCTGTCTATTTTTATTCCAGACAGTATTTGAGGTTTTGTATAATCTACTAGATGCTCATACACTTGTGACACCAGGTCTTGGCACACACATTGGTAGAATTTGGATTTTATTATTTTTTTTTTGTTTTAAATTTTGTCAATATATGCTTAATTTATTAAGTTGGCTTGCCTAGTTGTAGTGTTGGGTGCCATCACAACCTATAGGTGAAATTGGGTCCTGACACCAACCCTAGGAAACTTCGGATCTCAGTAGGTGAACATGGTCTAGGCCAACTCTGCATCGCCTCAATCTTATTCGTATCTACCTTGATCCCCTCACTCGACACTACATGACCCAAAAACGCCACTGAATCTAGCCAGAATTCACACTTTGAGAACTTTGCATATAACTTCTTCTCTCTCAAGGTCTGGAGAACGATCCTTAAGTGATGGTCATGATCTTTTCGACGGCGGGAGTACACCAAGATATCGTCAATAGACACAATGACGAATGAATCAAGATAAGGCTGGAATACACTATTCATCAGGTGCATAAATACTACTGGGGCGTTGGTCAACCCAAAAGACATCACAAGGAACTCGTAATAACCATACCGAGTCCTAAAGGCAGTCTTTGGAATATCCGGATCCTGAATCTTCAGCTTATGAAAACTTGACCGCAAATCAATCTTGGAGAACACTCTTGCACCCTGTAGTTGATAAATTAGGTTGTAAATGCATGGCAAGGGATACCTGTTCTTGACTGCAACCTTGTTCGTCGATAATCAATACACATGTGCATAGAACCATCTTTCTTCTTCATAAACAAGACCGGAGCACCCTACGACGACACATTAGGATGAATGAATCCCTTATAAAGCAACTCTTGCAACTACTCTTTTAACTCATTCAGCTCCGCTGGGGCCATACGATATGGTGGAATAGAAATGGGATGCGTGCTTGGCAACAAGTCAATACCAAAATCGATATCCCTGTCGGGTGGCATGCTCGCAATATCTGCTGGAAATACATATGGAAAGTCTCTCACTACCGGAACTGACTCAACGGTAGGAGTATCAGCACTGATATCCCTCACAAAGTCTAGATAAGTATCACACCCCTTATCCACCATCCACTGAGCCTTTAGAAATGATACAACTCTGCTAGGAATATAATCTAATGCACCTCTCCACTCTAACCATGATAAACCTGGATTTGCCGGTATCACAATCTTGGTGTGACAATCAAGAATAGCATGATATAGTGACAACCAGTCCATACCCAAGATAACATCGGAGTCTACCATACTAAGTAACAATAAATCGACTCTGGTCTCAAAATAACCAATAACAACTAAACATGACTGATACACATAGTCCATAATAATAGAATCTCCCACAAGTGTGGACACATAAACAGGAGAACTCAAGGAATCACGTGATATATCCAAATACGGAACAAATTAAGATGAAACATATGAATAAGTGGATCCCGGATCAAATAAGACTGATGTTTATCTATGGCAAACCAGAACCATACCTGTAATGACTGGGTCTGAAGAAATTACCCTATCCTACCCGAGAAGGCATAGAATATGGCATGTCCTCCCTCAAGGGAGACTTCTACCCACCCATCCCCCACCCCTAGCTGGCTGAGCGGGTGGAGTAGTAACTAGGGTAGCAACCATGGCCTGGGAAGTCT
This sequence comes from Nicotiana tabacum, assembly GCF_000715075.1. NCBI lineage: Eukaryota > Viridiplantae > Streptophyta > Magnoliopsida > Solanales > Solanaceae > Nicotiana > Nicotiana tabacum. Next base: position 22,169,234 of record NC_134094.1, on the reverse strand, counting down.
GTGGGCCTGACTGAATCCGTGGAGCCTGAGTAGTCTAGGAAGGTGCACTCCTCCAAAGTCTGGGGTAGTTTCTGACCATGTGATGGGTATCGCCACACTCGAAGAAAGCTCTCGGTGGGTGTGGCTGCTGGGACTGGCTCGGGCCTGATCGGCTGGATTGTCCACTGAAAGCACGACATGCATGAGGTGCACTAGAAAGTGGATGAGAAAAGTGTGCAACCTGAGCACCACTAGAAGCTAGAAGTGATGAATGTACTGAACATCTCACATAGCCTCTCCATGACGGGCTGTAGCTACAGCGTGACTACCACTAAATCCTCCCGTACCACAAGGCATCTTGGCCTCCCTATAATCTCTCTCACAGCCTTGCATACCCTCCAAACTCCATGCAATCTCAACCACCTGCTGATATGGAGTATCTGACTCTAACTCCCTAGCCATCCTAAATCGAATACCATAGTTGAGCCCCTCGTTAAATCGATAGACTCGCTCTCTGATTGTAGAAACCAAAGCAGGTGCATGTCTGGACATATCACTAAATCGGATGGCATACTCCGACACTATCATAACACCCTGGCACAACTGCTAAAACTCCGTGTGCCAAGCATCCCGAAGTGTCTGAGGAACAAACCTTCTCAAGAACAACGCTGAAAAAACTGATCCCATGTAAGTGAAGTTGCCTCAGCTGGGCTATCTACCTCGTATACCCGCCATCACTGATATGTCGCTCCCTTTAGCTGGAACGTAGTAAATGTAACCCCACTCGTCTCCACAATACCCATAGTGCAGAGTATACGGTGGCACTCCTCAAGAAAACTATGTGCATCATCTGAAGCCAAACCACTGAAAGTAGGAGAGTGGTACTTCTTGAAACAATCGAGCCTAAGCTGCTCCTCCTCAGATGCTGCTTCCTTAACCACGAGCTGAATCGGAGCAACATGTTATACCGGTATAAAATTTGGGAACTGATCAACCTTGACCCACGACTCTGGGGTACTGGACGTGGGAGTCTGTGCTCCCCCCCCAGCCTGAGATATGGCTGGTGCAAGTGGGATTAATCTTGCTGAGCTATGATACCAAACATGCTCAGGAACTGTGCGAGTGTCTCCTAAAGTGCTGGGATGGCAATAGGCACCTTTGGTGACTAAACACCGACTGGAGCTACTGGTGGCTCCTCTATCGCAGCTCGGACAGGTGCTCTGGCTGCACCATGTGCCCCTCATCCGCCTTTGCCCCGACCCCGGCCTCTCGCAGGTCTAGTAGGGGCGCGAGTCTCGGATCGTTGGATCCAGTGGTACGCATCCTCACCATATGTGAGAGAATAGAAAGTCAAAGATTTAGTTTTTGAAATCAACCAAATAGCACGATAAGGAGTCAAAGAAGTGAAGTTTTACCAACAGTTCTGTAGCCTCTTAAAGATAAATACAAACGTCTCCATACCGATCTGCAAGACTATACTAAACCTACTTATGACGCGTAACTCCTATGATCCTAGAGCTCTGACACCAACTTGTCACGACCCCTATTTTCCTCCGTAGGATGTCTTGATGGCACCTAGTCTCTACAACTAGGTAAGCCTAACAAATAATAATAACTTGACAGATCAATTATCAAAATGCTAGAAACAAAGCGAAATAACTGATAAAACCTTCAGAAACAAAACATAATCTCAACATTACACTCCCCAAAACCGGCAGAACTGAGTCATAAGCTCTACAGAGTACAACTAGAGTAACTACTACATCACTGTCCGAAAGAAAGTACAACAGTATATAAGAATAAGGGAAGGTGACACCGAGGCCTGCGGACGCTGAGCATGCATACCTTGAAGTCTTCGATAAAAGTAGCTAGTAGGTAATCTCTATTGACCAGCATGAGCAGACGTACCTGGATCTACACAAAATAATATGCAGAAGCGTAATATTAGTACATCACAACGGTACCTAGTAAGTATCAAGACTAACCTCAGTAGAGTAGTTACAAGGCTAGGTCAAGACACTTACTAGGATATAAAACAGACAGTATGAAAATGTAATACGAATATGTAATGGAAAATAAAGAAACAACTGAAACGAAATCAAGATATTAGCATGAACTAGTTCCGTAAATCAACAATGGAAGTAGCATAAAAGAAGTAACTAAAGGGCTACAATGATCATGGACGAACAACAACTGCTAGAACAAATAAGAATGAAGCAACAAGAAATATTCCCACCAAAACACTTTGCAACATGAAATAAATAACAAGAATCACAACGAGGTACCGCCTCGTGTATAAAGAAAACAACCGAGGTATCGCCTCGTATAATAAAGAATCACAACCGAGATATCGCCTCGTATAATAAAGAATCACAACCGAGGTACTGCCTCGTATTCACATTTCTCGATTTCAATCACAATCTTTTCTTATACCGCCGTGTGAACCTTACATTTGAAAATATATTTTTGAAAATAGCTTTCCCGAAATAGCTACACGCACTTTAGCCTACTTTATGATGTTGTGTGGCTTCACGTAGCCCCCTACAAGCAACACACGCATAAGTCCCACCTTATACTTCCCATGCACATTAACCCCAAGCCTTATACCGCTGCATGCGCATCAATATCATATCACAATGATAATTCGCACCACAAGTGCCCATATATCACAACTTGCCAACAACAACAACAATACCAATATTCCACAACAATAGCCCATGGCTCCACCACAACGTATACAAGAATATCAACAACAACAATGAATGTAAAATGCTCAATAAGATAGATGTCTCAACAATAACCAACTTCGCCTCAACGTGTTAACGACATTCACAACTTCAACACCAAATAACTCACCAATGAGAGAAATAATGTATAACCACGGTATTAGATAAGACTAACATACAATAAAAGATATAATATTTAGCAATGAGTTTCAAATAATGAAAATCAGCCAAAAAAGGGATAACATGAACAATTTTTTCAAGTAATGATCATCAATAAGGAAAGAGACAACACGATCAATAACTTCAAATGGTGAAAATTAATAATGAAGAGATAGCTTATAACAATAAAAGAGGCAATAAGTTTAACTAAAGCATGAGAGCAATTTATCAAGTAGGACGTAGAACAAGTGTTAAACAAGTCAATTAAGGCATGTAAGGATAGACTAACACAAATAAGGATAGATTGACTATGAGAATTTAGAGCATGATACGACATTTCAATTAAAGCATGGAAATAGTCTAAGTAGCCTTAAACGGTCAGATACCACGTACAACTCGTGTACCAACTTGTCACCTTGCGTACACGAATTTCACTTAGCAAAATTTAATCAAACAATACCAATCCTAAGGGGGTAGTTATCCCACACGAAATTAGGCAAGATACTTACCTCAACAAGGCCAATTCAACACTCGGAAATAGCTTTTCCTTTAAATTTCGCCTCCACACGGCTCAAATCTAACCAAAATCGACTCAATATTATCAAACAATGCTAGGGAATTCAATTGCAATAGTAAAGTTAAGATCTTTACACTTTTTTCAAAAAGTCAACAAAAGTCAACTTGGGGCCCCCGGTCAAACCTTGGTCTAATGGTAGATTCCGTCTACCTATGACCCCAGGGGTTCATATGTGTGATTAGTTTCAAAATCCTAGTCCAAATCGACTCTCAAAACCCAATTTCTTATTTTTCAAAAACTTGACAAAGTTTCACAAATTTTCACTTTGATTCACATGATTTTGATGTTAAAGTCTAAGATATGTTGATGGAATATGATTAGAAATAGATTAGAATCACTTACCCAAGATTTGTAGGTGAAAATCCCCTCTCCAAATCGCCTCCTACCGAGTCTAGGATTCAAAAATGAGAAAATAAGAGATGAAATCCCGACTTTCAGGCCTTATGTTCAATTGCAGTTATCACAATTGCGAAGAAATCCTCACAAATGCAGAACTAAAGGCTTGGGAAGCTCTTCGCAAATGCGAAGATTGGATCGCATTTGCGACCCATGCTTTCCTCGCAAAAGCGACATTTTTGTCGCTATTGCGAACCTAGTCCAGACCAGAAATTCTTCGCAAATGCGACCAAGGCATCGCATTTGCGATACCTGGAGCTCCTTGCTATGGTCGGAAATGCGACTCTGGTGTTCGCAATTGTGACACCAACTTTCATTTTCAGTCCAAAAACATTCTGAAACATGTCTGAAACTCATCCGAGCCCTCAAGGCTCCCAACCAAATATCCATACAAGTATAAAAATATCATACGAACTTGCTCGCGTGAGCAAAACACAAAAATAACAGGAAAAACTACGAATTGAACTTTAAAATATATGAAATTCAAGGAAATTTTCAAGAACTTCTAAAATTACAACTATGCGTCTAATCCTATCAAATCAACTCCAAACGGCACCAAATTTTTCAGACATCTTCTAAATATTATAACGGACCTATTCCAAGTCCCAAAATTAAATTCCGAGCTTCATAGCTAAAAGTCAACCTACGGTGAAACTTTTCAACTTTAAATTGCCAAATTTCGGCAAATCAACCTACGTACTTCCAAAATCAATTCCGGGCATACGCTCAAGTCCGAAATCACAATATGAAGCTATCAGAGCCATAAAAATACAGTTCCGATGTCGTTTTAATAAAAGTCAACATTTGGTCAATATTTTCTAATTTAAACTTCTAAGTCAAAAAATCAAGGGTCCAAATCAAACCGAAAGCTTCCCGGAATGAAACTGACCAACCCTGCAAGTCATAAAATCATAAACACATATGTGTAAAGCAATAAAAGAGGTAACGTGAAACAATTACACAAAACGACCGATAGGATCGTTACAAAGAGCATAAGATACAAAAGCATACTAAAATCAGACAGTTATATTAAACTAGAAAACCAAGAAGACGCATACAAAGTAGTCTCCATTTAGTTAGGCATATACAAAAAGCATAAGATACAAAAGCATACTAAAATCAGACAGTTATATTAAACTAGAAAACCAAGAAGACGCATACAAAGTAGTCTCCATTTAGTGAGGCATATACAAAAACCACTTTGACTTCTTCCACCTTTAATAACATTCCAAATCGTATCATGTAATATATCCAACTTCCTTTGAAGACCCTCAACCTCATTGATAAAACTCAATGCAATTTCATTTGGCGTACAAATGACACCAAAATCAAGTTACACATGATTCACGGAAAAACCCTTACTAAATCCTAAGAATAGCGGAGGGTTTGACCTTATGAAAGCTCGTGCCAAAGTTATGCGGTCTCAAGTTTTAATTAATAAATATAACTTTAAAACATAAATGCTACAAGGGCGAAACAAGAGTTTAGGTTACGGATCGACAGTATTCAGTAGTTTTAGTCTAAATTCTATATTTATTGAAATATATAAATTATTAATTTTGAACTCATAAAACTCAAATCTTGACTTCGCGTTTGATTTGCTAGCCTTTGTTTGGCATAACATACTTTAAGGTATGGTCCATTTATAGCAAAGGTTTGACGTGGGCAGTTGGAAATGTAAATTGTATTGATTGCCTTGGATTCCAAATTTACCCCTTTTAAGAGCTCTTATTCAAGGTCCTTTTAAGGGGCGGTTCAAGTACTTGCCTAAAACTAAAGTTTAATACGAGACTTAAATTTTTAAAAGAAAATTATAATATATTAATTTATTTGAAGTCTATTATTCTAGCTTTTTAAGATACAAAATTGTTAATATTTTTTTTATAATCGATCTCCTCTAATAATTTCTTTTCAATTGATAATATAATTAACTCACTTAGTTTTTTTTTAAGACGCTAATCTTAAGTAAGATTTTATAGAGCAACAAAGTATAGAATTGTTGGAAGCCTAAAAATACTGTTGAATGCTTGAGCTAATGAAATCTTGGAAAAAGAAGGTGAGTAATGAAATATTGGAGAAAGAAAGTGAGTAAGAATATCAAAGAGAAAGATAGAAAATATGTAGAATTTTTTAAATATGAAGAGCTTGGAAAAAAAAAGATTGACTAGGACAAATTAATGAAGATAAACTAAAACATTTACATGCTATTTAACAAATGAGTAAAAAGTGGAATTGTCAAATCAACTCAAATTGAAATATTAAAAAAATTATTCATCCACCCATTTTTAAGTAATTAAAATTATTACTTTGTTTTATATATCTAAACATAATTTCTTTACTTTTATATGAAAAACTCTATTTTTGTATTAAAAGTACTAAATAATATTTTTAAATACCTATAAACCTATGATTTAAAGATAAATGGGCCACTCCTAAATTTGGGGGCCTAAGGCACAAGCCTTGCTAACGTTAGAGCTGACCCTGAGACCTTTGACTATGAAGGATATGGGTCGCAGGACTTGAAACTTTTCACCGATCTCCTTTGAATTGCGTGAATACATCAACAATTAAGGGTGTGTTTGGTACGAAGGAAAATATTTTTCTTGAAAAAATATTTTTTTGAAAAATGAGTGATTTTATCACTTATATTTTCATGTTTGGTTGGTAAATGAAAAATATTTTCTAGCTTTTAGTTAGTGAGTAGAAAAAATATTTCTTTTGAAAAATATAATTTACGCAAACACTAAAAGAGACGGAATGAGATGGGGGGGGGTTGGGGTGGGGCGGGTGGGGTGGTGGGTTCGGAGGGATGGGGGTGGTGGGTTGGAGGGGATTGGTGGGGTAGGAAAAGTTGAAAAAGAATTTTGAAAAATATTTTCCCTCCTTTAGGTAGGGAAAATATTTTTCTCCAATTGAAGAAAAATAAGTTGATGAGCAAAACATTTAAGCTTACCAAACATGAAAAAATTAGAAAATATTTTTTCATACCTAACGCACCCTAAAGGTAATATATCTTCTAGAGATTGGTTGTCCAACTTACGATTCTACTTCAATGATTCGCTGGTCGTTGATGTTCAAGTTGGAGAATCCAGTGATCTGATATAACTTTAGAGAAGGGTATTTGGTAACATTATTTGGCTAAGGATGGTTCCAAGCAGAGGTGAAGTTCGAATTTCAATCATAAGAGTTCTGGTTTTTAGATCAGCAATTGCAAGTGCTAATAACTGGATTTTAAATTTAATATTTATTATATTTAGTATTTTTTTTTTAATATAAATACTCTGTTTGAGCAAATGTTACTGAGTTCGACCGAACCTATGTCGGGCTTCTAGCTCCGTCCCTAGTACCAAGCACCACAAAGCTAATATGCAGATCTATTCACTTGTTCCGCCTATATAGAGAAATGCTTTCAAGGCTACAAAAGCCAATCTACAGAGTTGTTCATATATATAGTAAATACAAAGGGTAAGGGAAGTAGGTAATGTAGTACAATACGAATCAAATTCTTAATCCCTACAAGTACATGGACTAGAAGTACCAATATGCCCCCTCAATATGGACGTATTGAAATAACGGACAAATGATCCCACAAAAAAAATAAAAATTGGATGAGGATAAACCCTTTGTATAAATATTTTTATACAGCAAGTTGTAAGTGAGAAGGCACATATTGGACAACAAGATCCCTTGAGCAACTTTGTCACAAATTTAATGAAAGTTAACATCAATATGCTTTGAACGATAATAGAATACGGGGTTACGAGACACGTATGTGGAGTTGATGTTGTAACACAATACTTGAATCGGTTCACGAAGATAGACCAAGCTCGCGAAGAACATGACGAATCTATGATTTATTCAGCCATATACTCGGCCTCTGTAGACGATCTTGAGATTGTCGGTTGTTTCTTCGCACGCCAAGAGATAATATTGGAACCCAACAAAATGACAAACCCAGTAGTAGAACGTATACTATCGGGGCATCCAGCCCAGTCAGCATCCGAATAAGCACTCACTAATGAATTGGATGAAGAAGCACACAAGAATAGTCCATGCGCAATAGTACCATGTAAGTACCTAAAAATATGCTTCAGATAATGCAAATGAGTAGTACGAGATGCATGCATAAACTGAGAAACAACACTCACAGCACATGCAATATCAATACGAGTTAAGGTCACATATTGAAAAGCACCCACCATGCTCCTATATTCTCTAGGATCTAAAAGTAACTCACCATCCATAAGAGGAATAGAAGTACGAGAAGCTAGAGATGTGAGAACTGGCTTACAAATATGCATGTGAAACTTAAGGAGCATGTCTTAAATATACTTCTGTTGAGATAAATGAAGACCACCAGGTGAGCGAACAACTTGAACACCAAGAAAATAATGAAAATCACCTAAGTCTTTCATGGAAAACTGAAGGGGAAAAGGACTAATGAACTGATCAAGGAGAGATGAATGACTACCAGTTAGAATGCTATCATGAGCATAAAGCAATAGAATAATAATCTTGATGATGAATGACGAAACAACATATAGGTATCATATTAGCTACAAATAAAACCTCGAGAAAGAAGAAATGTACTAAAGCGATAAAACCATACATGCGGGGTCTGTTTTAGACCATAAATGGTGTGAGTCAATTTGTAAACATAGTGAGGAAATACAGGATGAATAAAACCTGGAGGGTTTTTCTGACTTCCTCAATGGGAACACCATGTAAAAAGGCATTTTAAAATCTAATTGATGAATAGGCCAAGAAAAAGAAATAACAAGAGAAAGTACAATACGGATAGTAGTATCTCGAACAATAGGACTAACGGTATCATGGTAATCAATACCAAGTTATTGATAAAAATCCCGTGCTACAAGACAAGCTTTGTACCGCTCAATAGACCTGTCCAATTTATATTTGATACAATAAACCCACTTACAACTGACCAAGTTCATATAAGTTTGAAAAGGAACAATTACCATAGTTTTATTTTTCAAAAGAGTATTAAAATCTTCTGTCTTAGCTTGTTTCCACTTAGTTTTTTGCAGTTTGGGAAAAACAAGAGGGCTTAATATCACGAAGAGTATCACTCAATGAAAATATTTTCTTAGGCTTAGAAATTTCAAATTTAGAACGAGTTTGCATTGGATGAGATGCAATGGTAGATGTGGAAGCGGAAGAACTGGTAGTAGGAGACAAGGTAGGTAAGGATGGGGAAATATCAATAGAGTGTGACTCACTAGATGGATCAATAGATGGTGTCAGAACGACTGTATTAGAACAATGAGAAGATGAAGGACAAATTTGTGGAAGGAATCTTAGAGAAGCCACACAAGATTTATGCGGGACAGATAATTGTGGAGGTATTAAGGGTGATGTAACCACAAGAGGATCTAGAGAGTGAGATAAGGAACACACACGTGAAGGATATATAACGATCCGGTTGGTTGTTTTGAATATGTTAGTCTTGTTCTCCTATTTATCATTTTCTCTATGTTTATTTTTAGTTATGTGACTTGTCGGGGTGATTGGTTTGGTTCGGGGAGGTTTTGGAGTGAATTGGGACACATAGTCCCAAGGTTGGAATCTTAAGTTGAAAGAGTTGACCGAAGTTTGACTTTTATGTAGACGAGTCCAGAATAGAGTTTTGATGGTTTCGATAGCTTCGTGTGCTGATTTTTAACTTAGGAGTATGCCCAGATATTAATTTGGAGGCTCGTAGGTTGTTTTGGCTTGAATTGGCGAATGTTAGAAAGTTGAAAATTTGGAAGATTGAGAGGTTTGATCGAGAGTTGACTTTTATTGACATCGAGCTCAGATTTTGGTTCTAGGATTTGGAATAGATTCGTTATTTCTTTTATGACTTGTGTGCAAAATTTGAGGTCAATCGGAGCTGGTTTGGTATGATTCGGCATTAATTTTAGAAGTTGAAAGTTCATTAATTACAATAGGCTTGAATTGGGGTGCGATTCGTAAATTTGATATTGTTTGATGTGATTTGAGGATTCGACTAAGTTCGTATTGTATTTTAGGATGTTTTGGAATGTTTGGATGGGGTCCTAGGGGCCTCAGGGAAGATTCAGATTGAAATTAGATTGGAAATTTTACTTGTGGAATTGTTGTTGGCTACAACTCTGATGTAATCGCACCTGCGAGGTTTTGGCCGCAGGTGCAGAGCCGCAGAAGCGGCCATGAGGGGCGCAGGTGCGCTTTTTGTTGGGCAGTGCTGAGGATCGCAGGTGCGGAGGTGAATTCGCAAAAGCGGACGCGTTCCTACGCAAGAAGTTCCGCAGAAGCGGATTTTGACTGAAGGACTGGGGATCACAGAAAGGAAGGTCTCGGCAGGTATGGTAGCGCAGAAGTGATGGAGCGATCACATAAGTGGTCTCGCAGGTGCAGAGAGGGGGACGCATGTGCGCTAGGTCGGGAGCATTAGTGAGTTCCGCAGAAGTGGTTCTATATAAGCGAATAATTTGATCGCAAATATGAAATGCCTGGACAAAAGGATTTAAACGAAGGGTTTCATGATTTATCTCATTTTGGACTTTGGGAGCTCGGATAGGGGCGATATTTGAGAGGGTTTTGGCTATAATTCAAGAGGTAAGTGACTTTTAATCACTTTTGTCCATAAATATTGAATAGCCATGTAAGGCCACGTGAAAGGTTTCCTAAAAATCGGGGTTCTGTGATGTAGGGGCAGGAGTAGAGGTTAATAATAGTAGAAATTATTCGCGGCGACCTTGCTCGCTTAGGTTTAGACCTTTTGAATTGAATAGTGCGCTGGGGAGTTGAAGGAAAATGTTGGGCAGAAGTAGGCATTTCTGCGGCCCATTCTGCGGCCGCAGAACCACTCTGCGGATCGCAGAATGGTCGTAGAGTGGAGCAATTTTCTGGGTCATCTCGATGTCATTTTTGCGGCCCATTATGCGACCGCATAACCGTATCGCAGGCCGCACTCTTGTCGCATATCCCGCTTTGGGAATTTTCGGAGGGAGGTTCTGCGGTGCATTATGCGACCGCAGAACTGGTCTGCGACGCATTATGCGACCGCAGAATGGGTCTGCGTGCCGCATAGTCACCGCAGACCCGGTCAGTTCCTTTCCAGTTTTGGCACCCAAATTATGTGGCCGATATGCGGATCACATAACCATTATGCGGTCACATGTAAACCCGATCCTATTTCGTTAAAACATATGTTATGGTCCATTTTGAGCATATATCTGATACTTTTAGAGTAAGAGAGAGTTCCTAGAGTGGGAGAGTGACCTTCAACCTAGTACCCATCAATTCATGCTCAATCATTGAGGATTAACAAAGAAAGTCTTCATCCTAAAGATAAGAATCTATGTCCTAGCAATCAATTTCGGAAATTCATAAAATAAAATGGGATAATTAAAGTGACAATTATTGGGTGTGAGGGTTGTTGTCTTGCTTGCATGTATTCTTGAAGTATGTGGGAATGTTGTGAGCTAAGCATGGTAGAGAATGGGTTGGGGAATGATGGAATCATTCACAAAAGGGCCTTAAAATATTGATGCACACCTAGTGTTTGATAATATGCTCAAATGAGATAGAATCATGATAATCTTCCTAATTTTGGTCTAACTTGTTATATTTCTAAAATAGATCGAAGTGCTAAGAATTCCGGAACGTTTTAGAGTTTAAATAAAGCTCAATTGAGATATGTTGGCTAAACCTCCTTCTTCTTAAAATCGAATCCCACGGTGTTCATGAAATTGGTGTAAGTCCCAAATTGATCATTATAGAATTGGCTATTCCTAATGTGTTTATGTTGAAGGATGTATGTTAAGTATTTATTCTAAATGCTTCATCATGTCATCTTGCCATTTGAGAATGTGTTCAAAATGTGGAATATGTGTTAGAAATGTTAAGACTTCATGTCAAGATTGAAATAAAGGTTGTTAAGCCAAATTGTATGAAAAGCCTTTATGTGCCTAAGATGCCCAAATTGCTCATATGTGAATTTAATGTCTTGAATGGGAAGCCTTATTGTTGCTAATAATAATATTGATATATGAATGTGGAAAAGGGGAACTGGAACTATGCAATACGGCCAAGTGCCAAGAATGACTTTGTAATCGTGATCACTAATGCCAATGAATTGAAAAGATATGAAAGAACTATGATGTGAGATGATTGACTGAAAAAGGTAACGTCTTGGGTGAGACGGCCTAGCCGATCGGGCCGTGATCGGACACCATGCCGCACACATGGTGGTGATTGTGCTGAAACTGATTATTGAAATTGTGGTTATGGTTAATGTCTCAAGTGAGACGACCTAGCTGATCGGGTCGTGATCGGACTCCGTGTAAGAATACAGTGGTATTGTCAATTGTGAAATATCGGCACTAAATATCACCCAACCTAATAACATGGAAATTGACTTGAAAATTTATGTGATCCTTAACCTGATATTTTAATGTTATTTGAAGCTCGTATTGAATTCTTGACTGCTTCCCTTGTATTATTATTCATTCTATTAAGATGGTATTTAGTTCTACATACTAGTGTTATTCGACGGTACTAACATCCCTTTTGCCGGGGGCGCTGCATATTTAAATGGATGCAGGTGGTTACATAGCAGGCAGTGTTGATCAGAGATAGTGGCACATCCTCTTCCCAGCCGACTTGGTGAGCCCCACTTCATTCCGAGGTCACGTATTGTATTTTTGGTTCATATTATTATCACGCCTCAAGGTATAGCCGGGGCCTTGTTGCCGGCACTATCATAGACGCTTTTGTATCTTTTAGAGGCTTTGTAGACACTATGTGGGTTGTATATGAGTGTTGGGAATGTTAAACAAGTTATGTTGTGTTTGATCACTTGTTCCACTCAAACTATAAAAATATGTGTATTTTGAGACTTAGTAGTGAAGTAACAAATGAAACGATTTAGTATTGTATGTATGAACTTCCTACTGTCTAATTAGTGAAATCACGTCTTTTCTTGATCATGGGTGAGTTGGGTAGAATATATCTAACAGGCTTGCACGACCGGGTTCACTCGGTTGAGCGCCGATTGCGCTTCTCGAGGTTGGGCCGTGACAAACTTGGTATCAGAGCCTATGATTTTAAAGTGTCCTAGGATGTCTCAGAGCCGTGTCTAGTAGAGTCCTTCAACACATGACTTCGAACTTGCGGCGGTGGTTTTTGCATTGCAACTTTGGCGTCATTATTTGTATGGGGTCCATATGGATGTATTCATGGACCACAAGAGTCTTCAATATATTTTCAAACAAAGGGAGCTGAATCTGAGGCAAAGAAGATGGCTTGAGTTACTCAAAGATTACGACATCGATATTTTATATCACCCAGGGAAAGCCAATATTGTGGCGGATGCTCTTAGCCCGAAATCTATGGGTAGTTTAGCACACGTGGAGGCATATCAAAGGCCATTGGCCAAGGAAGTCCATTGATTGGCTAGTTTGGGAGTTCATCTTCCAAACTCTAATGAAGGAGGGGTAATTGTGAAAAATAGGGTTGAATGATCGCTTGTTGTGGAAGTCAAATAGAAGCAATACAACGATCCATTTCTGGTGAAATTGAAGGAGGGTATTCAAAAACATAAAACTATGGCTTTTACTCTTGGCATGGATGATGGTAGACTAAGATACCAAGGGCGGCTATGTGTTCCAAATATAAATGATCTTCGGGAAAGAATCATGACCGAGGCTCACGCTTCTAGGTATTCCGTGCACCCAGGTTCTACGAAGATGTATCATGATCTCAAGGAAGTTTATTGGTGGAATGGCATGAAGAAGAATGTGGCAGACTTTCTAGCAAGATGTCCGAATTGTCAGCAAGTGAAGGCCGAACTCCAACGGCCTGGTGGGTTGGCACAAAATATAGAAATTCCAATGTGGAAGTAGGAAATGATTAATATAGATTTTTTAGTAGGATTACCACGCACTCCGTGCAAGTTTGACTCAATTTGGGAGATTGTGGATTGGCTCACAAAATTAGCACATTTTTTGCCAGTTAAATCTACCGACACAGCGGAACAGTATGCTCAGTTGTATATCAAGGAACTAGTCAGGCTACATGGCACTCCAATTTCTATCATTTCCAATCGAGGGGCTCAGTTCACGGCAAATATTTGGATGAAATTTCAGCAATGTTTGAGTACTCAGGTGAATCTTAGTACAACTTTCCATCCTCAGACTCATGTGCAAGCAGAGCGGGCTATTTAGATGCTTGAGGACATGTTGCGTGCTTGTGTTCTCGACTTCAAGGGTAACTAGGATGATCATTTGCCACTTATAGAGTTTTCTTATAACCACAACTTCCATGCTAGTATTCAAATGGCACCATTTGAGCATTATATGGTAGGAGATATAGATCTCCCATTGGGTGGTTCGATATTGGGGAAGCCGAGTTGATAGGGCCAGACCTCATGCATCAGGCTATGGAAAAAGTTAAAATCATTAAGGAGCGGTTGAAGACTGCTCAGAGTCGTCAGAAGTCCTATTCGGATGTTCGTCATAGGGATTTGGAGTTCAAAGAAGATGATTGGGTATTCTTGAAAATTTCCCCCATAAAAGGTGTAATGCGATTTGGTAAGAAAGGAAAATTGAGTCTGAGGTATGTCGGACCATACAAAATCATTCAGAGGATCGGTGAGGTGGCATACAAGCTTGAGCTACCACCTGAGATGTCATTAGTGTACCCGGTATTCCATGTGTCTATGTTGAAGATGGTAGTTGGAGATCCGTCAGCTATTTTGTCGGTTGAGGCCATTGAGGTTAATGAAGAACTGTTATATGAAGAAATTCCAGTTTTCATTCTTGATAGGCAAGTCCGGAAGTTGAGAAATAAAGAAATTGCCTCCGTGAAAGTGCTATGGCGAAACCAACAAGTTGATGAGGCTACTTGGGAGACCGAGAAAGAAATCAAGAAAAAGTATCCTTATCTGTTTGAATAGCCATGTATTTATTAAGTTGTGTTCTGTGAAAATTCTAAGGGTTACCTTCTATGAATTATGTATCATTTGAACAAATTGACGTTAAGGGTGTTCCTTTCTAGTAATAATAATGTATGTGAGGCCACAATTGGTGTTGTTTTGTGTTATGTTACGTCATTGGTTTATGTATATGTTTTAAGGATGTGTTTTTGGGGCTCTCTGACATGTGGATAGGCCTAGTTACAAGGGAAACTCTGGCAAAAATTTTGGAAATTTAGGGTGTTAGTCAAATTTCAGGCTAATGGTGTGTGGTATGAAAACTGAATGCATAAGATGTTAATAGTGAACCTTGACCCTCATTAGAGGACGAATGATCTTAAGTGGAGGAGGATGTAAGGCCCCGTGAAACTTTTCCTAAAAATCGGGGTTCTGTGATGCCGGGGCAGGCATAGAGGTTAATAAAAGTAGAAATTCTTCTTATGGAGTGTGCTGGGGAGTTGAAGAAAAATGTTGGGCAGAAGTAGGCATTTCTGCGGCCCTTTCTATGGCTGCAGAATCACTCTGCGGACTGTAGAATGGTCACAGAGGGGGGCAGTTTTCTTGATCAATCATTGAGGATTATTAACTTAGTACTCATCAATTCTTGGACTCATACTTCAACCTAGTACTCATTAATTCTTGATCAATCATTGAGGATGAACAAAGAAAGTCTTCATCCTAAAGGTAAGAATCTATGTCTTAGCTCTCAATTTCAAAAATTTACAAAACAATGGGATAATTAGAGACAATTATTGGGTGTGGGGGTTGTTGTCTTGCTTGCATGTATTCTTGAAGTGTGTGGGAAGGTTGTGAGCTAAAAATAGTAGAGAATGGGTTGGGGAATGATGGAATCCTTCATAAAAGGGTCTTAAAATATTGATGCACACCTAGTGTTTGATAATATGCTCAAATGAGCTAGAATCCTGACCATCTTCCTAATTTTGGTCCAACTTGTTATATTTCTAAAATTGATCGAAGTGCTAAGAATTCTGGAACATTTTAGAGTTTAAAAGAAGCACAATTGAGGTATGTTGGTTAAATCCCCTTCTTCTTAGAATCGAATCCCACGGTGTTCATGAAATTGGTGTAAGTCCCAAATTGATCATTATAGAATTGGCTATTCCTAATGTGTTTGTGTTGAAGGATGTATGTTAAATATTTATTCTAAATGCTTCATCATGTCCTCTTGCCATTTGAGGATGTGTTCAAAATGTGGAATATGTGTTAGAAATGTTAAGACTTCATGTCAAGATCGAAATAAAGGTTGTTATGCCAAATTGTATGAAAAGCCTCTATGTGCCTAAGATACCCAAATTGCTCATATGTGAATTTAATGTCTTGAATGGTAAACCTTATTGTTGTTTATAATGATATTGATATTTGAATGTGAAAAAGGGGAACTGGAACTATGAAATAAGGCCAAGTGCCAATAATGACTTTGTAATCGTGATCACTAGTGCCAATGAATTGAAAAGATATTAAAGATATATGATGTGAGATGATTGACTGAAAAAAGGTAACGTCTTGGGTGAGATGGCCTAGCCGATCGATCCATGATCGGACGCCAAGCCACACACATGTTGGTGACTGTGCTGAAAATAATAATTGAAATTGTGGTTATGGTTGATGTCTCAAGTGAGACGACCTAGACGATCGGGTCGTGATCGGACTCCGTGTAAGAATACGGTGGTATTGTGAATTGTGAAATATCGGCACTAAAGATCACCCAACCTAATAACATGGAAATTGACTTGAAATTTTATGTGATCCTTAACTTGATATTTTAATGTTATTTGAAGCTCGTATTGAATTCTTTACTGCTTCCCTTGTATTATTATTCATTCTATTGATATGTTGTTTAGCTATACATACTAGTGCTATTCGACGGTACTAACGTCCCTTTTGCCGGGGGCACTACATCTTCAAATGGATGCAGGTGGTTACATAGTAGGCAGTGTTGATCAGCGATAGTGGCACATCCTCTTCCCAATAGACTTAGTGAGCCCCACTTCATCCCGGGGTCAATCTTTAAATGGATGCGAGTGGTTACATAGTAGGCAGTGTTGATCAGCGATAGTGGCACATCCTCTTCCCAACAGACTTAGTTAGCACCACTTCATCCCGGGGTCACGTATTGTATATTTGTTTCATATTATTATCACGTCTCAAGGTATAGCCGGGGCCTTGTTACCGATACTATCATAGACTCTTATGTATCTTTTAAAGGCTCCGTAGACACTATGTGGGTTGTATATGGGTGTTGGGAATGTTAAACAAGTTATGTTGTGTTTGATCACTTGTTCCACTCAAACTATAAGAATATGTGTATTTTGAGACTTAGTAGTGAAGTAACTAATGAAACGATTTAGTATTGTATGTATGAACTTCCTACTATCTAATTAGTGAAATCACGTCTTTTCTTGATCATGGGTGAGTTGGGTAGAAAGTGTCTAACAGGCTTGCTCGACCGGGTTCACTCGGTTGAGCGCCGATCGCGCTTCCCGAGGTTGGGGCGTGACAAGCCATTAAAATTTAGACCTAGATTATGTGTGTTGGAGATAAAACTTGGTAATTTTTGGACTATGTATTGTAGAGTAAGATTTGGGGATTTGAGGATCGATTTGTAGTTGGAATTGGATGATTTTGGTATGATTGGACTCATACTTGTATGGGTGTTTGGCCTTTATGAATTTCGTCAGGTTCTGAGGTGCGAGCTCGGGGTTGATTTTTTGATTTTGGTTAAAGATCTTAGCTTTATCGTATGAAATCGGTTCGTATAACTTGTATTGATTATATTAAGTTGTTTGTTACTAGATTCGAGTTGTTCGAAGGTCGATTCGCGAGGCAAGGGTTTGTTGGAGCATTGAGTTGCGTATTTTGAGGTGAGTAACACATCTAATATTGGATTTGAGGGTATTTAGCCCTAAGGACTATGTTATATAAAAGATATTAGGGTGATATACGCGCTTGGTGATGGGCATGTGTGCGTGAACCGGTTTGTTCATGGTTTGGGGAGGCCATTAGGCTATTACCGGGCTTGGTTTGCTATCATATCATGTTATCCTCGTGTTCCCTCCACTTGTTTGATTATTTGAACTGTGAATCATGTTAGGAATCATATCTAGGCTATGTGCTAATTGTTTGAGACTTGATAGGGATATTCTTGTTGTTTCTGAGTTATATACCTTATTTGTATACATGTTCTTAGTCATGATACAATGTCTGTGTATGATATCTCTATCTCAGTACTTCTTATTTGATTCTTCACATGTTGTTGATACTACCTAAGGGTAATTCTGTTTGACTGAGTATTTGAAATGTGTTTATCTGAGACTTGAATGGTAAATGACTGAGTTTGGGCCTTAGAGCTAGCTTGATACTAAATTTGAGGTGACGCGTACGCCAGGACCATACTGGGCTAAGTGTTATGGTTTTGGGATGACACGTGCATCAGGCCTCACTATTAGGCAAAATAATTTTGATTAGCATTTGGGCAGGATCCTTCCTTCTGGAGTCTGACATGCCAGCAATGGGTGCAGGCATAATATTTCATACACGTGCTTGATGAGGGGTAGTTATATCAGGCACTCGTATACTGCTAAGTGTAAATATTCTTGATGGATTCACTATGATATTATTGATTGAAATGTATAATAACATATCGGACATGTAGGCATAGATATGTACTGTTCTCACTCTACCTGATAATTGACCTACTTTATCTATGTTGGGCTTAAACTATTATATTTGAAAGCAAGCCTAAATTACTGAAATGTGAACAAGCTGGAATTGATATTATTGAGCTATTGTTTCTACGGTTTATCCTTTATATTCTGAACCGTTATCGATTATTGGTATTAGTATTAGATAGTTGTTCTGAGATCATCACTACTTTCAACCCAAGGTCAGTGTTGTTACTTATTGAGTACATTGGGTCTAATGTACTCATACTACACTCTGTACTTCATGTGCAGATCTAGGTATATCCGGACAAAGTGATTTTCAGGCTTGAGTCATTTCTAGCTTTTGGGAGACTACGAGGTAGTTGTCATATCGTCCACAGTCCTTTAAGTCCTCTTTTTGTTATCTTAATCTTTACTGTTATTACATTCAGACAGTTGTACTAGAGGATTTTGTTTCTACTTTGTTATTCAGTAGTGCTCGTATACTCGTTGACACCAAATTTTGGGGTTGGATGTAGTAGCATTTTGGCTTTATTCTCGGATGCGTTTATGATATTCTTCCGTTGTTTGGTTATTAGACCATGTTATTCCATTTGTATTAATATCATGCCATTGCTGGCTTACCTAGCGGGTTGGGTTAGGTGCCATCACTACTTGTAAATTTTGGGTTGTGACAGGATAAGACAAGGTAGTGTATGGGAATACTGACTCATGAAATACAACATTACGACAAACGTATACACGACCTGATTAAAGATCTAGACAACGATATCCTTTAGAGTTATACGCATAACCAAGAAAAATACAGTGGACAGAACGGAGCCTTAGCTTGTGAGATACTCGAGCAGAAAGGTTACAGAAGCATTCACCACCAAAGACTCTAAGAAAATTATATTCTGGACGTATATGAAAGAGCCTTTCAAAAGGAGAAAGTCCTTGTAAATTAGGCATTGTCAGTCTATTAATTATATAAACAACATAATAAGCAGCTCAACCCAAAATTGAGGTGGTAGAGTAGCCTCTGTGAAAATGGCACGCACCATTTCAATAATGTGATAGTGCTTCCATTTAACAACCCTATTTTGTTGAGGAGTGTCCGTACATGACTTACAAAATAGAATAGCCGAGTTAGAAAAATGTGAGAGCATAGCTTTGTTATCAAATTTGCCACCTCCATCGCTTTGAAAAGTCTTTATTTTAGTGTTAAATATATTCTCTGCTAGTTTCTCAAAAGTACAAAAATGTGTAAAACTTCTAATTTATTTTTCATAGGGTATAACCATGTAAAATCATATAAATCATCAATAAAAATAACATAATATTTAAATCCCAAGTTTGATAAAATTGGCAATTCCCAAACATCTAAGTGAACAATATGTAAAGGAAAAGAACTATAGTGATTCACTAATTTAAATGGTAAACATTGAAATTTTCCTAATCGACAAGGGACACAATCATTATTAAAAGAATTAAGCAAACAATGTAATTATTTTTCCTAAGACGATCTAAAGTATGAGATCCACTATGATCTAAACAATGATGCCAAACATCTTTAGGTTGCCGTAGAGCTATACATGCTTGAGGATGAGAAGAAATTGATGACGATGCTACCGGATAAAAATCACCCTTACTGGAAACTTGCAGGAGTGTTTGACCTGAGGCTTTGTCCTTAATATAAACAAAAGAAGAATCAAAATTAGTAGCACAATTGTTATCATTACACAATTTCTTTGCAGAAATTAAATCATGACGAAGTTAAAGAACATGAAATATGGAGCACAAGTGTAATAGGATATGTAGAGGGTAACTGAGCATATCCAATATTATTAATATTAAGAAAAGTACCATTTCTGACCAACACATGATCAGAGCCAGTTTAAGGTTATTAAGAAAAGTACCATTTCTGACCAACACATGATCAGAGCAAACACAGCAGAGTCAAAGTACCAAGTAGAATCATTTGTTTCACCAACAAATATAGCAGAAAAATATTTAGGAAGATCATTAGCAACAAAAGCATGATTGAAATGATTAGTACACTCTAATGTAGAGTGATCGAGAGACCCAAAAATTTGACAAATGGTAGAAGAAGGGTGCTCCTAAGACTCCTCCTGTAATGACCTGACCGATCATTTGTGTAATTGCACCCCATTACCCCTTTTTTTACGCTTTACACATGTGTGTTTATGATTTAATGACTTACAGGGTCGGTTAGTTTCGTTCCGGAAAGCTTTCGGATCGATTTGGACCCTTGGGTTCTTGACTTAGAAGTTTAAATTAGAAATATTGATCAGACTTTTACTTTGTGATAACAACTTCATAACTGTATTTTAATGGCTCCAATAGCTTCACATCGTAATTATGGACTTGGGCGTATGCTCGGAATTGATTTTTGAAGTCCATAGGTTGATTTGCCGAAATTTCAAAATATGAAGTTCAAAGATTTGACCGAAGGTTGACTTTTAGCTATTGAGCTCGGAATTTGACTTTGGGACTTGAAATAGGTCTGTTATGGTATTTAGAACTTGTCTGCAAAATTTGGTGCCATTCGAATTTGATTTGATAGGATTCAGATGTTTAGTTGTAATTCTAGAGATTCTTGAACTTTACTTTGAAATTCATGTATTTCAGTGTCCGATTCGTAGTTTTAGATATTATATTTGTATTTTAATCGTGCGAACGAGCTCGTATGATATTTTTAGACTTGTGTGGATATTTGATTTGGAGCCCCGAGGGCTCGGATGAGTTTCAAACATGTATCAGAGTGTTTTGGACTGAAAACCAGAAATCTTGTGTGCAACAGCCTCTGGTGTCACATTTGCAAACACCACGTTCTTAATTGCAAGCTTAGAAAGGGGACTCAGGTATCACAATTGCGATACCTGGCTCGCAATTGCAAAGTAGCTTCAGGTAGAGGGTAGTTCGCATTTGCGACAAAACAATCGCATTTGCGATGGAGACTGGCTTCACAATTGCGAAGCCAGAGTCGCAATTGCAACCTCCACATAGGACGACAGTGGCCAAGCCATGTATCAATTGTGACATCTGCAGCTGATCAAAAGTGCTGGAAGTCGGGATTTCATCTCTCATTCTCGTATTTTTGAACCCTAGACTCGGTAAGAGGCGACTTGGAGAGAGGATCTTCAGCTACAGACTTTGGGTAAGTGATTTTAATCTATTTCTAATCATATTCCATCAACATATCTTAGATTTTAACATCAAAATCATGTGAATCAAAGTGAAAATTTGTGACACGTTTTAAATTTTTGAAAAATTAGAAATTGAGTTTTGAGAGTCGATTTGGACTCGAATTTTGAAACTAATTATATATATGAACTCATGGTGTCATGGGTAGTCGGAATCTATCATTGGACTCGAGTTGACATTTGTTGACGTTTTGAGAAAAGTGTAAATATCTTAGCTTTATCTATTGCAATTGATTTTCCTAGCATTGTTTGATGAAATTAAGTCGATTTTGGTTAGATTTGAGCGGTGTGGAGGCAAATTTTAAGGGAAACGCTATTTTCGAGTGTTGAATTAGCCTAGTTGGGGTAAGTAACTTGCCTAACTTTGTGTAGGGAAACTACCCCTTAGGATTTCATATTGATTGATTCATTTGTGCTATGTGAAAGCCATATACGCAAGGTGACGAGTGGTACACGGGTTGTACGTGGTATTTGACCGGTTTAGACTACTTAAATTATTTCCATGATTTAAATTGAAATGCCATATCATGTTTTAAATTCTCATAGTCAATCTATTCTTGTTTGTGTTAATCTATTCTTACATGCCCTAATCAACTTCTTTAACACTTGTTCTACATTCCAATTGATGAATTGCTCTCATTTTTTAGTTGAACTTATTGTCTATTATTGTTACATATTATCTCTTCCAGTGTTGATTGTCATTACCTGAAGTTATTGTTCATGTTATCTCTTTCCTTGTTGATTTCCATTACTTGAAGTCATTGTTACATGTTGTCTCTTCTCTTGTGAGTTAATCTTATTTATTATCGTGATTATACATTATCTATTATTGTTGATTTATTGGTATTGAAATTGTGAAAGTCGTTATTACGTTGAGGCAAAATTGTTATTATTGAAACATCTTCCTTGTTGAGCATTTTACATTCATTGTTGTTGTTGATATTCTTGTACACGTTATGATGGAACCG
Organism: Nicotiana tabacum; assembly: GCF_000715075.1. Lineage (NCBI taxonomy): Eukaryota > Viridiplantae > Streptophyta > Magnoliopsida > Solanales > Solanaceae > Nicotiana > Nicotiana tabacum. The sequence continues at coordinate 22,146,580 of NC_134094.1, read as the reverse complement.
TGGGCTAATATTGTGGAAACACCGATATTGTTTATTGTTGGCAAGTTGTGATATATGAGCACTTGTTGTGCGACTTGTTATTGTGAAGTGTTATTGACGCGCATGCGGCGGTATAAAGCTTGGGGTTAATGTGCATGCGGCGGTATAAGGTGGGAACTTATGTGCATGTTGCCTGTAGAGGAACTACGTGAAGCCACACGGCATCATAAGGTGGGCTAAAGTGTGTGTAGCTATTTCGAAAAAATTATTTTCAAGCCCTTTTTCATATGTAAGGCTCACGCTGCGGTATAAGTAAAGATTATGATTGAGATTGTGAAATGTGAATACGAAGCGATACATCGAATGTGACTTTTGATATATACACGAGGCGGTACCTCGGTTGTGATTCTTATTGTACACGCGAGGCGGTACCTCGTTGTGATTCTTGTTATTTACCTCATGTTGCAAAGGATTTCGGTGGGAACACTTGTTGTTTTGTTCTTCTGTGCTCCTGTCAGTTGTTGTCCATATATAATCATTGTGGTTCTCTTAATTTTCTCTCTATGTTATTCTCATGCTTACAATTCTAGTATTAGTTCATGCTATTAATTTGTTCTGTATCAGTTACTTCTCCGTCTTCTATTATTGATCTTTATTATGTTTTCATATTATTTATTATATCCTAGTAGGTGTCTTGACCTAGCCTCGTCACTACTCTACCGAGGTTAGGCTCGATACTTACTGGGTACCATTGTGGTGTACTCATACTACGCTTCTGCATATTTTTGTGCAGATCCAGGTACGTCTACTCATGTCGGTCATTAGAGATCATATGTAGTTGCCTTACGAAGACTTCAAGGTATGCCTGCTCGACGTCTCCCTGGCCTCGGAGTTACCTTCTCTTATTCTTATTTACTGTTATATTTTCTTTCAAACAGTGATGTAGTAGTTACTTTAGTTTTAGTTTGAATAGCGTATGACTCCGTTCCACCTTTCTTGGGGAGTGTATTGTTGGGATTCTAATTTTGGGAGTTTAGATGAGTTTATCAAATTGGTGTTCTTTGTAATTTGTCAATTATATATATTCAGTTGTTATCAAATGTTAGGCTTACCGAGTCGTAGAGACTAGGTGTCATCACGACATCCTACGGAAGGAAATCGGGGTCGTGACACCTATAGATGGTGATATTGAACTAGCAGATTGTGAATGATAGGGAACATGGAATTACTACCAATACCTGACGAATACTGTCCACGAAAATCATTGCGTGAAAAATTATTAGGTGAAGAAACTTGTTATGATTGACTGCAACCACCAAAGGGGCCTCGACCTCTTCCTCCACAACCCCGACCTGTAAGACCGACCTCTGCCATGACCCCCTTGAGATATTGATATTACCAGAACAAAAGAGGAATTAAGAGATACATTCTGGACAACAAAAGCTTGATAGGAGACAACAGAGTCTAGTTCATTGAAGCGTTTCAACTGTTGCTCGTGAAGCAAGAGTTTAGTATGAAGTTCTTCAAGAGATAGCTAGCCTGGATAGTGTATAATGATACCAACTAGTGTGTCATAATCTCTTCCTATCCCAAGAAGAAAATGGTCAATAAAATCTTGTAGAAACTAGAGTTAATTGCCGCAAGGGATTCTACTATCTTCTTTGCCTCTCGGAGATACTCATCAATAGCCATGGAATCTAATTTGCACATGGTAGTAAGCTGTAGTTTAGGTTATATTGATTTAGCCTGACTAGCATCCATAAAACGTCTTTTTAAAGACATCAAAATATCACGTGATGTAGGTTACAAGTGAACGTCAACAAGGACCTCGCGAGACAATGTTGCAAACAACCAAGATCGCACACTTTGATCAACTCTGACCCATGACCGATAAAGTGGGTTAAATTTTTGGTTAACAGAGATGTCACTTACAATTTGAGTTGGTTGAGGTGTAAAACCATCTACGAAGCCATGAAGTTCATCAGATATCAACAAGGAGGTAAATTGAGTATGCCAAGTGAGGTGATTTTCGACGGAATTAAGCTTGATAGTCACCAAGTTAGTGACGTTAGGTGCAACCAATACTGTAGCAAAATGAAAAGGGGGATGAAATTGTTGGTTCTATTATTCCAGCATAAGGTGGGAGAGAAGGCAGACCAATTTATTCTATAGATGAATATAGCAGAATACTAGGAGCAACAGAGCGTAGGGGATAGGAGTGTTGTAATGGAGGCAATGGAGGAATTGAAAAGGATGAAACAGACGAAATATATGATTGCGTAATTGCGACAGTTGTTGTCGAAAAAGAAAGTGAGACATCTGAAGAAGAAGGAAAAAGCGAATGGAAATCCATATTATCGTGGAAGAGGTAAAAAAACATTAGTAGGAAAGAAAAGAAAGGCTTGGACGAATGAATGGTCTTTGGATTGTACTTGACGTCTGATACCATGTACAGAGAAGTGCTTTTAAGGCCACAAAAGCCAATATGCAGAGTTGTTTATATATATAGTAAATATAAAGGGTAAGGGAGTTAGGTAATGTAGTACAATACGAATCAAACTATCGGGGCTCATTTGCACGAAGGATAAGGGATAATTAAATCCGGAATTAAATTTGAGATGATCTTATCCTACGTTTGGTTGGGATAAAATCGTGTCATAACTAATTCCGAAATTAGTTATTCAGGTATTATAGTTTTTTTATCCCCATAAAAGGGTGAAATAACTAATCTCAAGATAATTAATCATGGGATAACTTGTCTCCCAACCAAACTACTATTTTAAGTCCTACAAGTACATGGACTCTGTTTGTTGAGTCAACTATCTTTGCAAACAAAGGAGGAACATTTTTTATTAAAAATATTTCGGCTAGTAGTTGTAGTAATTTGGTCGGACTTAGTAAATTTAAAATTCTTTGACACTTCTACTATTTTGTAATGACTGTTTTTTCTAGTTTAACATTATTAACCCCTTTTAACACAAAAAGAATCTATGAAAGTGGCCCTTAATTGTATCTTCTCATTATGTTTTCACCTTGTACTTCAGATAATATCATCAAGGCTAGATAGTTATGTAAGAATGACACCACGTAGCCACTTCAAAGTGCTTCTATTTAAGAAGAAGCTAATATATCTAGAATTTTAGTTTTCAGTTCAATTTTTTAGGACACAAGTATCATGAATTGTCCTAAAACTAAGTACCAGCTAATCCTTTAATAGCAACCCTAAAAATAGTTGTTTGTGTACTTCTCGATGATTAATTTTGAGATGATAAACTCCCCTAGAAACTGATAAATACAGAGTCATGATCTTTACAATAAAATACAAGTCTGAAAAATTAAATAACAATATTGCTTAAACTAAAACAACAGTACATAAGAAAATACAAGTCAAGACTGCGGGTGGAAGTACAACTCTACCTCGTCTCTCGATACCCCGCTCAAAAAGCAACTCTGCTACGGATAGATGTACCAACACCTGGATCTGCACAATTAAGTACAAAGTGTAGAATGAGTACAACTGGCTTAATTTAATAAGTATCGTAACTAATCTCGGCGAGGTAAAAAAGAAAGAATTATAAATGATACATTTTATAACCTCTACAGTTTCATCAATTTAACATGTACAGAACAATAATGTGATCAAGTATAAAGCACAGAAGGAACTATCTCTGTGTATGTGTGCGTGTACAATTTTCAAGTACTCTTCTTAGTAAATGATACAACATATAAGGGTAGTATGCAAACGAACAAGTAAATAACCACGTAAATTGCAAGTAAAGATGAAATACAAATCCAAACAAACACTGGCTAGATTTTCCTCAACCTTTCCATATCCGTACCAAACCACTTATCTGTTTTCTTCAATACCCGCGTGTACACCATCAAGAGAGAAATATGAGAGGGTGATCCTAAGGGATGGATCGATATCCACATGCAAGCACGACCAATTCAATGTGCTACCAGTCCGGCATGGTCACAAGCTCAATATCATAATCCGCTCGACATGGTCACAAGCATAATAGTACAAACCGCCCGGCGTGGTCACAGGAATAATAATACAATCCGCCCGGTATGGTCACATGCATAACGATATAATTCTCTCAGCGTGGTCACATGCATAACAATATATTTTGTCCTGCGTATTCACAGGCACGCAGTCCAAGTCATATCATACAGAATAAAATATACAAGAATACATGTATATGATGAATGAATATCAAATTTCTTGCTCTTAGTATAGTATAATGACAAGTTAAAATGTAGGCATGTGCAAAGTGTGTTGTTATAGCTCAAATCGGTAATTTCGTCACAGAAAAAGTAATTATCAAGTTTATTCAAGGATTTAGCCTCTATGTAACCTCAAACATGCCTCAAACAGTTCACAACAAGGCTACAAATATGAGAAATATTATAGCTTAAAGCTTAATAGTCAATTCTAGGCATATCATACCCTAAGCACTACCCGAGCATGAATGAATACCCTGGTTCTCGCACATGGGCTCAAACCCCGTACATATGCACACCCATAGCACGTAGCTATCATAAATAATTCAGGCAACTAGTGCCTCAACCAAGTTTAGATAAGATACTTACCTCAATCAAGCCAAATTACTCCTCTAACATGCCCTTCCTGTGTGTATCAACCTCTAGATGACCAGAAACTAGTCAAATTAACTTAGTTTAATTAATAAAAGCCATAGGAATTGATTCCAAATGATAAGGCTAAGATCTTTAACCAAAATCAAAAAGTCACCCCGAAAAGTCAACCTCGGGCTCGCACCTCGCAATCAGACAAAATCTATAAAGTCCGAACACCCATTCGATTAGGAGTCTAACCTGTAACGATCCGACCGGTCATTTTGAGTTCTAGGACACCGTTCAGCAGTTTGAGGTCGTGAGTAGCTTCACTTTATTTTTATGACTTTGTACATGTGGTCGGAATTGAATTTCGGGAAGTTCGGAGTTGATTCGGAAAGAAAATTCTCAATTCGGAAGCTTTAATTTGAAAGAGTTGACTAAGGTTTTACTTTGGAGTAAACGACCTCAAAACCTTGATTTGATAGTTCTAATAGGTTCGTATGATGATTACGAACTTGGGCGTATGTCCGAGTTGAGTATCGAGTGGTTCGGGAGCATTTCGGTGCTTATTGTGGGGAGTTGGCATTTGAAAATCTTTGAATTTCCTAAGTTTGACATCAAGTGGACTTGGGTGTAATTTATGTCTATTTGGGATTCCAAGTCTTGGAACGGGTTTGTATTGTGATTTATGACTTGTACAAAAAATTTGGCGTCATTCCGGAATGTTTAGATATGGTTCAGACGCGTTCGTGGAAGTTTGAATGTTTGAAAGTTGAAAGAATGATTTTATCATTGATTCATAGTTTTGGTATTGTTTGACATAATTTGAGGCTTCGATTAAGTTCGTATAATGTTTTAGGATGTGTTGGTATGTTTGGATGGGGCCCGGGGGGCCTTGGGTGTGATTCGGTTGAAATCGGATTGAAATTTATCCTAATGGATTATTCTGCATGTTTCGTTCTGGTGCAACCGCACCTGTGAGGCATGGACCGTAGGTGAGGAGCCACAGAAACGACCAAGGGGTCGCAGAAGTGGCTCTAAGTGAAGTTGGGGCTTTGCGCAAGTGTGAGAAATATTCCGCACCTACGAGCTCGCAGATGCGGGTAGGTGGTCGCAGAGCGGACTTTGATAGTGAATTTGTTGCCACAGAAGCGGAGGGTTCTGCGCATTGCAGTCCCGCAAAAGCGTACCTTAGACCGTATAAGGGGGATTTTTGGCCGCAGAAGCAACTGGTCGGATATTTAGTGATCTTCATAGAAGCGGGGATTTTTCCGCAAAAGCGGAAGCGCAGAAGCGATTATGTTATCCACAGGTACGAAAACGCTGCCAGAAGAATAAAAACGTAGGCCTTAGTGGATTTTCTCATTTTTGGGATTTTGAAATTCGGTCTAGGGCCATTTTTTGAGAGGGTTCCAGCTAGTTTGAAGAGGTAAGTGACTTTTAATCACTTTTGTCCATAATTAGTGAATACCCATTGATTATTTCACCTAGTTTTAATGAATCTAAGTAAGAATTTGAGAATTTTTAGACTATGCTATTGGAGAGTGAAAGTTATGGATTCGAGGGGTGAGTTGTGATCGGAATTGGATGATTTTGACATGGCTGGACTCGTAATTGAATGGGTGTTCGGAATTTTTGAATCTTGTCGGGTTCCGAGGTGCGGGCCCGAGGTTGACTTTGTTGACTTTTTGTAACGACTGGACATGTCGTTTTGAGCATTTGCACTTTGCTTTGTAGTTTAAGGGCATTTAGTAGCTCCGTATGATGTATTATGACTTGTGTGAATCGTGGGTTTTGGATTTCAGGTTATTTAGAATCGATTAGGAAGAATGAATTTCATGATTGAAGCTTTAAGTTGGAAGAGTTGACCAAGTTTGACCTTTTAGTATTTGATCTCGGATTAGAGTTTTGATAGTTCTGTTAGGTCATGGTGGTGATTTTGGACTCGTGCGTATGCCCGTATTTGCATTTGGATGTTGCTAGAAGGTTTCGTCATTAATTGGCGAAAGTTGAAAATTTTGAGGTTTGGAAAGTTCATAAGTTTGACCGAGGTTGACTTTCAGGATATCATATTCAGATTGTGGTTTTGGGAATTGGAATAGCTTCGTTATATAATTTGGGACTTGTGTGCAAAATCTGAGTTCATTCCGAGTTGATTTAATATGTTTCGGTGCGAGTTTTGTAATTTGAAAGTTCAAAAATTCATTAAGTTTGATTTGAGGTACGATTCATCGTTACAATATTGTTATGCGTGATTTGAGGCCCCGAGTAGGTTTGTGTTATGTTATGGGACTTGTTGGTATATTTGGACGGGGTCCCGAGGGGCTCGGATGAGTTTCGGACGAGGTTCAGATTATTTTGTCGCAATGTTGCAATTTGTTGAGGTTGCTGGATCTGGTATGACAGCACCAACGGAGGTTTGGGTGCAGGTGCGGAGCCGCAGAAGTGGCAGTGGCATCGCAGAAGTGGAGATTGTGTTGAGGGCAGGAGTCCACAAATGCGGAGTTTTCTTCGTATCTGCGAAGGCGCAGATTCGGCGCACGAGGGTGTAGAAGCGAGAGGCAATGCAGGTGCGTGAATTTTGTTCGCACTTGCGTTTGCGCAGAAGTGGATTATTTCCATAGGTGCAATGGGCTGATTGGCAATGCTCTTCCGCAAGAGTGAGATTTTGATCACACGCGCGATTTAGCAAAAGCGGACATTGGTTCGCAAATGCAAATGACGCTTGGTAGAAGCTATATTTTCGAGGGTTGGTCATTTTATTCTCATTTTTGAGACTTGGAGCTCGGTTTTGGGCGCCTTTGGTGAGGAATTTCACCACATAAATTGGGGTAAGTATTCTTAGCCAGGTTTGATTATATTTTACGAATCTATACTCGTTTTTAGTATTTGGTTAATGATTTCAAAAAATAATTGGTGGTTTTTATCTAAAGTTACATAAAGCGAATTTTTGAGTTTTGAACATTGATTCGGAGTCGGATTTGAGTAAAACTAGTATGGTTGGACTCGTAATTGAATGAGTTATCGGATTTTGTGAGTTTTATTGGGTTCCGAGGTACGGGCCAGGGTTAGACTATTTGGGTGACTTTGGGATTTTGATTAAAGATTCGATCTTTATCGATTAAAATTGTTTCCTTAGGCATTATTTGATGTATTTGAGTTTCTTTTGACTAGTTTCGAGCCGTTCGAAGGTTAATACGCACGGGATGGAATTTTTGGAGTATTGTTTGGCTTGCTCGGTATTTGATTTGGCTTGTTCGAGGTAAGTAACACTTCTAAACTTGGTGCTGAGGGTATGAACCGTTGAATATACGTGATGTTTTCTTTGGTGTTGAGGTGACAGGCATGTGGGTGTGCACCGTGTAAATTGTGACTTGGTTATTTCGGTGGTACTGTGTAGTTACCTAATCTTATTTGTATCTATAAAATCTCTACGTGCTATAGGCATTGAGCTGTGATCCATGTTAGAAACCATGTCTAGGCTATATGTTTATCCTGTTGGGACCCAGTGAGGTCATTTATGTTGTTGAGTTATTGGCTTACATTGCAATTACATACTCAGTCATATGCATTCATTTGTATATCATATCTCAGTCTCTGTTACCATTTACTGATACATCACATCATCATTTTGGGCTGCTTTTCATGATATTGTGAGCCTGAGAGACTGGAGATATTGATGACTGAGTAAGGTCGAGGGCCTGATGGTAAGGATGTTGATGGGATCGGGATGCACGCCGCAGCAGGTATTATTGATTTATGATGGGATCGGATTGCACGCCGTAGCAGGTATTATTGATTCATGCCATGATTGGCTTATTATAGCGCTTGGGCTGGATCTTCCCCTTCGGAGTCTACACACACAGTGAGTGCAGGTACCTACTGAGTGCGAGTGGTAGTGTGAGTGCAGAGCTCGAGTGCCGAGTGATTGGTAGGACGGAGTGAATTGATACTCCGAGAGTATGCATATGGTTTTATCACTGAGTTCCATTGCATTCGACATGCACACTTGGCATACATGCATAGAGATGCATTTTTCTCATGCTGTACGATATTGCATCATTTACGACTTCACATACACATTGGCATATAGGCATAGAGATGTATTTTTCTCATGCCATTTGAAAATGAAACATTTACCTGTTGAACGTTTTGGGAAAAATCACAGTTTTACAAACTTACTCATATTTTGGTGATTTCGGTAAAAGATTTGGGTTTTCCCTGATATACTTGAAAAGCATACCTATTTTTCGGAACTGTGAACAAGATGAGCAATATATCTCTGAGTTACTTCTTTTAGCACTTTTATTATGTTGTTTTGAACTATTGTTGGCTATTGGTGTTGGACTCCGACCTTTGTCCTAGCTCGTCACTACTTTCAACCTAAGGTTAGGTTTGTTACTTATTAAGTACATGGGATCGGTAATACTCATACTATACTTCTGCACTTTGCGTGCAGATAGTGGATGTTGATGTTGCTATGTACGACGGGAGCTGGATTTGAAGATGTACCTGTGTTCCGGTCATAGCTGTCTCTTGATCTTTGTCGCTTTAGAATTTTAATCTGTTCATGTATATTTCAAACAGATGATGTACTTTATTTCATACTGCTTTGTAAATTCTAAATCTTAGAAGCTCATGATTTTACTAGTCCTTGGGAATTCTTTGTATAGAAGTTCAGTTATATTGTTATTACATTTCTCAGTAAAACTCAATGAATTGGATTAGTGTTTCTAATTGCCCTACCTAGCGGATTAGGTTAGGTGCCATCACGACTAGTTGGATTTTGGGTCGCGACAAATTGGTAGCAGATCTCTAGGTTCACAGGCTCTACGAGTCATGAGCAAGTGTCTAGTGGAGTCTTATGGATCGGTATGATTATGTCCAAACCTATCTTCAAGAGGCTACAGGGCATTTAGGATAAACTTCCCATCTTTCTTTCTTTTTCGTATGGCATTGATTCAGCTTGAAGCCTAACTCTTTGAATTCCTTCCACGCACGTGTATGCGCATGTGAGTGCTCGATATCGATGGCTTATGATTCTATGGATGAGGTATGACATGTGATATCGATGTGTTGATGATGAGCCAATCTGGAGGACTTGAGGCTGTGTTTTGACTGTAGCTTGAGCACGGGGATTTCTATTGAGTGAGAACGTGCTTTTGGACTTATAAGCCCGATAGTGTCCCTATTAGTGGAATTTGTGGCTCGATGAGTGGTTGGATGGTTATATTATGAAGTATGATGTGACTGCGGGATGTGTTCAGATGGTTTGAATATGACGAGAATAGTTTGCTTGGGATGTAAAAAAGGACTATTGGGTGCTTGATTTCTGTCTTAATGTGTTGTACAATCTCGAGTTATGAGCGTGTTGATGGAAGTTTCATGTTGTTCATTCGTGGGGTGAAGTAGATTCTTATGTTTTGTTGACGAGCTTAGACTCGGGAAGATTTAGTGAATGCTTAGTGGTTATGGCCATGGTAGGACGTAAGAGCTGCCAGTTTGAGACTAAGCAGGTGGGTTATCTCCTGCGGGGTGTCCTGAGGTTGTGTATCCCTATGTTGTTTTTGTGGAGAGTTTTCTCTTACCAGTGGATTATATGTGTTTCTATTTGAGTTTGGATCATTTGGGGAAGTTGGCTTGACTGTTACAAGTATGAATGCGATATTTTCATATGATTTGAAGTATTATATGATTTGTGTTACATGAGCTTATGAAGGATTGAGTTACATTTCGGTGTGGGATCATGTCGGTAATAGAGTATGGATATTATGACCTATCGAGTGTTTTGTTCTATGTCTTTGAGCCAAGTGGGGGAGTTTGCTATCGACGATTTGAATGCATGGTTATGTGTTGTACTGGTTTCGGTTTAAGGCATACTTGTGAATCGGATATGACTTGCAGAGGTTCGGATCGAGGATGATTCGAGTAAAGGAATCTCTGGATACGAGTTATGTTACACTTTATGGGTATATGGGAATCATGGAATGATGGAGTTATTATTCGTGGAGGATGTAGTGCGCATGGAGTAGGAATTTGCTCAGTTGCGTTAAGGCAGGGCAACTTCTTTGGGTGTTGTTGTGTTAATAGGGCACATGTCGTTCAGCCCGTTTGGTCAGTGCAATTGAGATTTGAGCAGAGTGGATGACTCTCGAGAATTTTCTGATGGATTCAAGATTTAAATGTAGATATTGAGAATTTTGCAGATTTGTATATGGCTAGAATCTAAGATTTACATTGGATGGTGTCGAAACTCACGGTATTTCTATATCATCATGAATTCTATATTTCAGTATCAAGAAGGTGAAGGAAACGACTTTCAATTCACAGAAGGTCTCTTTGGAGTGAGAGTCTCAGTTGTGGTACTTTTGGGGTACTTAAAAGGGAATACAACAACTTATGAGCCTTAGGGTGGTGTGATTTTATGCTAGCATCTCTTGTGGTGAGCTTGGGGTAAGAATCGTGGTGTTATGGCAAGGAGAAGTGTCAACATGATAGTAATTCGGAAGGAACTCGGAGAAATGGGATAGCTTGGTATTAGGTTGGATCAGCACGACAATGGATATGATTAGTTCTTTGGGTACTTATGATGTAGTGAGTCTCTACAGGTGTTTTGGGGCAATACTCTTTGGTTTGGCAACCTACGTGGCTTGGTTAAATTAGAGAGATTCAATTCCGACTGTTTGATTATGTGCAAATGGGTTTCAGAAAGTTCTCGAAGGTTTCTACCACGGTTTGAAATAGATATTTCCTACCGACATAAGGAGCATGTTGCGTATTGTGATTTTTTCCTGGATGGGATCAAATAAAAGTTTTCCGACTAACCGAGTATGTATTCTGCTTGTGACTCAGAGTTGATTATGATATTCTCAAACTTTTCATATGATGGCATGATAGAAGCGGCACATGGTGTGAGATTGGGATTTGCATGTGCAAGTTATAATTCATCTTCAAAGGAAGGTCATGAGTTTATGGAGCATAGACGATTTCAGATATTGGCACTAGTGGTATTACATGAGAAGAGTGTACATTCATAAGGCGCACTGTGTTTTGACTTACGAATGTTTCATTGGTATTACAGTACTCACCCGGTTGACCGACTGCGGATATTCAGATTTTTGCTATGTGGCATGGAAGGATTATAGAAGTATTTCTCGTGGGGGGATGATTATGTATGATAGATGGGTTAGCCATTTGAGTACCGTAGTTGGAATCAGCTATGGCGATTCATGTGTTCTATGGAGATGTGGCCAAAGTTAGCCAACTGGTAGTATGTGTTATAGTTAGGTCATTATGGACTTTTGGAGGGTTATTTATCTATTTGTGGATGACCAGGGTTGATTTGGGGGCCCATTGGTAGGCCCTAGGAAAATGTGTATTCTACACCGGGTCATATTTGTTGACTTAACATCGTTATTGCTGAAGGGTGTATCATTCGGTAAAAATAGAGCTTTTTCATGTTCGGATATGTCTATTTGTTACTCTTCTATGTTACGAGGGGTGGTAATTTGTTGGTTATATTCACAACTAGTGTGGTTCTGTTTAGGCCTTGTAGAGGGATTTGAGCGAGATGGTTATTCAGGTGTTGAATGGTTCATTGCGCCTTGGTTATGGTCTTTTTTGTTTATGGTATATTGTGTTATTTGCTTCTCCATGGTTATGGTCATGCACTTGTGTGCTTGGTGTCGAATTGCTTATGGTTGTTGATTTTGAGCATTGGGAGCTCGAGGTATTTCATATGGATCGGTGTTTGGATGGGTCACTTATTGTAGTTAGGTTATGATAGGATATGATCCTTTGTGATAGATTCGTGTGTTTTGGTTCTACAGTGTGATGAGTTCTTAGCATTGCGTTGTGGTGGTACGTGTTGATCTTGTAGGGCAGTTCTCTCATTTGAGTCATTTTCCATTGTTGGGTGCATTTGAAGTTTTGCTTATTAGTGCAAGGATTGCACAGTTTGTGATTCTAGGTAGTATTGGTGTGGCGTGTCAGTAGAGTAGCTTGTATTTGATGAAATGGAGTCTCTAGTCCTAAAGTGATTTGCTATCGGATTTGATTATCGGTATCGAGTTTGTTTCGAGCAATTATTATGGTTGGAAATTATCTATACGAGTACGCAAGTTATGTGGTATATCATGTGATTACATCTTGGGTTATGGTTATGGCTTGATACAACTTGTTCAGACTTATACAGTGTGTAGGTGTGAGATTCGGGTATTGTAAGGAATTTCGGATATGGAAATTGGATTCTAAGATTTACTGTCTAAGGTTGAAGTAATGATCTTCAGTTATGTTATGTTGTCAGGCCTATATGGAATGAGGTGACATGGGATCACCCACTAGTATGTGCATGGTAAGGTTACACAGTGATTTGATAGCTTTGGAACAACTCTTGGCACGATCGAGGACGAACGTATGTTTAAGTGGGGGAGAATATAATGACTCGACCGGCCGTTTTGAGCATTTGCACTTCACTCGGTAGTTTGAGGGCATGAGTAGCTCCATTTGATGTATTATGACTTGCGTGAATCGTCGGTTTTGGATTTCAGGTTATTCAGAATCGATTTGGAAGACTGAATTTCATGATTGAAGCTATGAGTTGGATGAGTTAACCAAGTTTGATCTTTTATTATTTGATCTCAGATTGGAGTTTTGAAGGTTCCGTTAGGTCCGGATGGTGATTTTGGACTCAAGTGTATGCCCGGATTTGCATTTGGATGTTTCTAGAAGGTTTCAGCACTAATTGGCGAAAGTTGGAAATTTAGAGGTTTGAAAAGTTCATAGGTTTGACCGAGAGTTAACTTTGATGATGTCGGATTCGGATTGTGGTTCCGCAAATTGGAATAGCTTCGTTATGTCATTCGGATTATGGTTCCGCAAATTTGAGTTCATTCTGAGTTAAATTGATATGTTTCGGCATGAGTTTTGGAAGTTGAAAATTCAAAAGTTCATTAAGCTTGAATTGAGGTGTGATTCGTCGTTACAATGTTGTTATGTGTGATTTGAGGCCTCGAGTAGGTCCGTGTGATGTTATGGGACTTGTTGGTATATTTAGACAGGGTCCCGAAGGGCTCGAATGAGTTTCAGACAATATTCGAATTATTTTGTCCCATGTTGCAATTTGTTGAGTTTGTTGGATCTGCTGTGACCGCACCTGCGGAGGCTTGGGCGCAGATGCGGAGCCGCAAAAGCGGCAGTGGCATCATAGAAGCGGATATTGTGCTGAGGGAAGGAGTCCGCAAATGCGGAGTTTTCTTCGCATCTAAGAAGGCGCAGATGCGGCGCATGAGGGCGCAGAAGCGAGAGGCAGTGCAGGTGCTGAAGTTTGTTCCCACATGCGTTTGCACAGAAGAGGAGAATTTTTGTAGGTGTGATGGGCTGATTGGCATTGCTCTTCCACAGGAGCGAGATTTTGATCGCACGCGCGAGTCCGCAAGAGTGGACATTGGTTTGCAAATGCGAACGACGCTGGGCAAAAGCTATATTTTCAGGGGTTGGTCATTTTATTCTCATGTTTGAGACTTGGAGCTCGGATTTTGGGCGACTTTGGAGAGGAATTTCACCACACGAATTGGGGTAAGCATTCTTAACCCGGTTTTGATTATATTTCACTAATCTATACTCATTTTTGGCATTTGGTTGATGATTTCGAAAAAGAATTGGGGGTTTTGACTAAAGTTTCATAGAGCAAATTTTGAGTTTGGAACATAGATTCGGGGTCGGATTTGAGTGAAACTAATATGGTTGGACTCGTAATTGAATAGGTTATCGGATTTTGTAAGTTTTGTCGGGTTCCGAGGTGCAGGCCCGGGTTAGACCTTTTGGGAGACTTTGGGCTTTTGAATAAATATTCGAGCTTTATCGATTGGAATTGTTTCCTTAGGCATTATTTGAAGTATTTGAGTTGCTTTTGACTAGTTTCGAGCCGTTCGAAGGTCAGTACGCGTGGGATAGAATTTTTGGAGTATTGTTTGGCTTGCTCGGTATTAGATTTGGCTTGTTCGAGGTAAGTAACACTTCTAAACTTGGTGATGGGGGTATGAACCCCTGAATATACGTGATATGTGTTTTGTGTTGAGGTGACGCACATGCTAGGTGACGGGCGTGTGGGTGTGTACCATGTGAATTGTGATTCGGTTATTTCTGTGGTATTGTGTGGTTACCTAATCTTATTTGTATCTATGAAATCTCTACGTGCTAGAGTCATTGAGCTGTGATCCATGTTAGAAACTATGTCTAGGCTATATGCTTATCCTGCTGGGACCCACTTAGGTCATTTATGTTGTTGAGTTATTGGCTTACATTGCAATTACATACTCAGTCATACGTATTCATTTGCATATCATATCTCAGTCTCTGTTACCATTTATTGATACATCACATCATCATTTTGGACTGATTTTCACGATATTATGAGCCCGAAAGACTAGAGAGATTGATGTTTGAGTGAGGCCAATGGCCTTTATGGTAAGGATGTTGATGGGATGGGGTTGCACGCCACAACAGGTATTTTTGATTTATGATGGGATCGGGTTGCACGCCGCAACATGTATTATTGATTTATAATGGGATCGGGTTGCATGCCGTAGTAGGTATTATTGATTCATGCCATGATTGGTTTATTATAGCGCTTGGGCTGGATCTGCCCCTCCGGAGTCTGCACACCCACAGTGAGTGCAAGTACCTACTGAGTGCGAGTGCACGTGCGAGTATCGAGTTCGAGTGCCGAGAGCAAGTGCCGAGGGATTGGGAGGACTGAGTGATTGTGAGGACTGAGTGACTGTGAGGTCTGAGTGATTGGGAGGACTGAGTGACTGTGAGGACTGAGTGACTGTGAAGTCTGAGTGATTAGGAGGACTGAGTGACTAGGATGAGTGAATTGATACTCCCATAGTATGAATATGGTTTTATCATTGAGTTGCATTGCATTAGACATGCACACTTGGCACACAGACATAGAGATGCATATTTCTCATGTTGTACGATATTGCGTCATTCATGACTTCACATATACATTGACATGTAGACATAGAGATGCATTTTCCTCATGCCATTTGAAAATGAAACATTTACCTATTGAATGTTTTCGGAAAAATCACAGTGTTACAAACTTACTCATATTTTGGTGATTTTGGTAAAAGATTTGGGTTTTCACTGATATACTTGAAAAGCATGCTTATTTTCCGAAACTGTGAACAAATTGAGAAATATATCTCTGAGTTACTTCTTTTATCACTTTTATTATATTGTTTTGAACTGTTGTTGGCTATTGGTGTTGGACTCCGACCTTTGTCCCAGCTCGTCACTACTTTCAACCTGATGTTAGGTTTGTTACTTATTGAGTACATGGGGTCGGTTGTACTCATACTTATCTTCTGCACCTTGCGTGCAGATGTCAGATGCTGATGTTGCTGTATACGGTGGGAGCTGGATTTGAAGATGTACCTGCATTCCGGTCATAGCTGCCTCTTGATCTTGGTAGCTTTAGAAAATTTAATTTTTTCATGTATATTCCAAACAGATGATGTACTTTATTTCATACCAGCTTTGTAAATTCTAAATATTAGAAGCTCATGATTTGTACTACCAATCTTTGGGAATTCTTTGTATAGAAGTTCAGTTATATTATCATTACATTTCTCAGTAAAACTCAATGAATTGGATTAGTGTTGCTAATTGGCTTACCTAGCGGGTTGGGTTAGATATCTTAACGACTAGTTGGTTTGTGGGTCGTGAAACTTTTCAAGAGGAGTTGGGAATTGTTATAAATTGATTAATTAAGAGTCTTTGAGTGTATTCTTATTGGTTTGCACATTGTTTGACTAGTTTCGGATCGATGGGCAACGACTTGAGGTGTTAGAGAGTCACTGGAGCAGGTTATTGGAACTTCGGAGCGAAGTAAGTCTCCTATCTAAACTTGTGAGGGGGAAACTACCTCGTAGGTGTTTAAATTGTTATTTGCTACTAATTATGGCTGATGCGCATGCACTAAGTGACGAGAGTCTTACGTAGCTAAAATTCATGTTATGTCTGGGTAGACCTAGGCCTTTATTATGCTATTACTTGCACTGTTTGAACTCAATTTGCTAGTTTAATTGCTTGAATTAATAAATAAAATTTGGTTAGAGACATTGTTAAATCAATCTTCATTACTTAGAAATTTGGCAGACTGTTTAGTCATTGAAAGAAATTTATACTCTGTTATAGGCTTACCTTGAGGTTGTAAATATATAATTCGTAATCCGAAGAGTTTCCCTATTCCTGTGGATCGGGCCAAACGCCTCAGCAATAATTATATATATATTGGGATGCATCCATAGATCGGGTTGTACGACCTTGGCAGTGTATGTACACGACTATATTGATCGGGCCAAACGACCTCAGTATAATTTGTGCGTAAAATCACTAAGAGTCTCAATACCCACGAGATTACCCTCTTAATTACACTTGGGAATTATGTAATATTCTCATTATGACTTGTGATAAGGTATTTAATTGATGGTTCCTTTTGTTGAGATAGCAGGTGGTCTTAGGAGCAGTTTATTACTGATAATATTTGTTAAAGGATTTCGTTATCTACTGTTCCTTATCCTATTAATCCCATTGTATTTCATGCATGCTTATGATTCCTGCATTTTTATTATTGGACCACTAGTAAGTGTCGAAGTCAGTCCCTCATCACTACTTCTCCAGGGTTAGGCTAGATACTTACTAGGTACGCGTTGATTTAAATACTCATACTACACTTCTGCACTAAATGTGCAGAATCTGACAGGTTCATTTGGTGGCCATTTGGACACGTAGGCGCAGCAGCTGATGGGACTTTATGGTGATCTGTATTCCATGCTACGATTCGCAACACACAGAGTCTCCATCATAATTATCTTACTTTATCCTATCTATTTTTGTGTTCCACACAAATGCTGTATAGCTATTGTACTTCCTGATAGATGCTCATGCACTTGTGACACCAGGTTTTGGATTGTTCTAGAATTTGATTGTGGTTTTCTTGGTATTGGCACACTTTTATTATTAACTCTACTTAAATTGTAAGTTTTCCATGATTATAATGTTTTAATTCCTTTATCTAATAAGATTCACAATTTTAAAAATAATAAAATAAATAATTAAGTTTGTAGTTCACTGTTGGCTTGCCTGACGGCGAAGTTGGGTATCATCATGACTATTGTGGGAATTGGATTGTGACAGATTGGTACCAGAGCCCAAGGTTCACTTGGGTCTCAGGAGTCATGAGCGAGTCTCGTAGAGTCTTGCGGATCGGTACCGATACGTCTGTACTTATCTTCGAGAGGCTACAGGGTTGTTAAGAGAACTTCCCTTCTTGATTCCTCGTTATGCGATTTGATTCCATTGAAGATTATGCCTTCATTTCCTTTCTCTTCATTCTTATATGATGATAAGCGCTTGTTATCAATTGGGCATCGACGAGTGGTAGTGGTACTGCAGATGTGGTGCAGGATGTTTCTCCCTATGTATCCGAGCGGGCTATTATTGTCGTCTTGTGGAAGGGTGTTTAGAGCCCAGTGTTAATGGTTGCCTATAGATTTGAGGCTATACACAGTGCGTTATGATGTTTGTGTGTTGTTATCATGCAGTATTGGTGTAAATGGTAGCGTACTTATGTATGTGTCGTTTAAGTGAATGGCCCGAAAGGAGAATTTCTTGGTTCACGATTTATAGATTCGACATTTATTTCCAACGGAGGAAAGGCAATGGGACTATGGATGTTCAGGCCTTGGTTGGAGGAGTAGCGAGACTTGATATTTTCAAGTGTGGTGGAATTATCATTGTGGTATGGTGTCATCATTCTTGTTGGGGAGCATTAAGGCCCGTCGATGCTAAGATCTTCTTCGATTTGCCTTCGGGGCATAGTGTTGTGAAATGGTGCCTAAGAAGGGATTGTTGGATGGCGGTGTGTAGCGGTTTGAAAGTCGAAACGGTGTTTCTAATGTTGATGGCTCGAGAAAGATGATCTTCGAGGAGGGTTAGAATTGGTAGTAATTTATTAGATCGGGTGCTAAAAAGATGGATTGTGATTTGAGGCAGTATTAGGCAGCGAAAGAAGAGGAAGGACGTGGTGGGAGGTGTCTCACGGAGGTTGAATTGCTAGAGGTCGAGTGGTTCGCTTTGGAAGATGGTTAACTCAGAGTGGGAATGTTAGCGTATCGTATGGATTTCGTGGTAGGATGGTCACATGCTTCCAGAAAGCTTGGCGCGATTATGGTCATGGTGAACAAGGGACTAAGTCTGTGTATTTCATTTGAGATGGTGGTTTTGTGATTCAGAAGTTTGAATATGACGGAAAGAGTTTGCTTGGGATGTAATATGACTTCGAGTTTTGGATGCATCGCTGGACCTTTGTTTGATGTTTATGGGAATGAGCAGGCACTTTTAACTGGTGGACGGGTGTGGGCTCAGGAGAATTAACTGATTTCATGATGCTTGTAATTAGGGCAATGTCATTGGATGATGTCAATATGGGGTTACACAGGTGGGCTATCTCATGTGAGGTGTTAGAAGTTGCGTGTTTTCTAGTAAAGGTCCTCTGAAGAACTTTATTTTCTATCCAACATGAAAAATGTACTACGAAGTGAGCTAGGATCGCTTGAAGAAGATGGTGTAGCGGTCAGGAGGTCAAGTGTGTGTTTAGAGATAATAGTTAGAGTTATGTTATGCAAAGTTTAATAATAGGTTGCGAGGAATTTGGCAGAGTGACGGTGCAGAATTATGGTAACTGTAGAGGAGGAGTCATTGGGCTTTATGGATTTATGTAATTATGGCTTAAAGCTAAGGGGGATCCCACCGCCTATGATTAGGTCACGTGGTTCTGTGCCTTGGCAATATTGGGTTATCGGTATATTTGTAGATTAGTTATGACCAAGGGGAGAAAACATCAAGGGTATTTCGGGCAAGGATTTTGATGTAGGTGTGCTAAATTTCACCTTGTTGATTCACGTGTAGATGTTGGGATGACTAAGAGTTTATGCTTCTTGTGGATGTGATGTACAAGGAAAAGAATTCATCTGATTATTTCATTGGAAGTGTTTATGTGCTAGCAGAGCACCAGTGGTTGGTTATATAATTAGGACCAGTTCAGAGTGGATGACTCTCAATAACGGTTCTAATGGGTTCAAGAATTAAATCATGGTGTCTAATGATTTTGGGTTTGTTATGTGGGTGAGGACTAGGTTTTGCAGCAGGGTGTGAAGAATACTTGTGAAATTTCTATGTTATCACCGGGTCTGCAGTGCAGTGTTATAGAAATAACTTCAGATTCGCAGGAGGTCTTCTAGAACAAGTGTATCAGTTGAAGATACTATTGGGTGCATGAGGAGGGTATGGGATGGCTTATGGGTATTGAGACGATATGATCTCGTGATTTGGGTCATTCGGGATAAGTGTTGTTTGAGGTCCGTTATGTGTTTGAATAGAACTATTATTCAAAAGTCAAGTCAGAGTAAATTGGAAGAAATTGAGTCAGTTAGTAATGGTTGGAATCAGCATGGTTGCGGAAATGTCCGGTTCCTTTGGTGTGTTAATCTATACAGGTCATTCGTGGTTGTACTTGCGAACTTGACAGCCACCGTAATTTTATTGATTTAGAGGTATTGGATTCTTATGGCCCTGTTATGTGTAAATGGATCCAGCAAGAGTTATGGCAGTTTAGACCACGACTTGAGTTTTGTGTCTTTCGCGATTATGATAAGTTGGTTGGGTGTTGAAATCCGTCTTATGAAATGAGTTAAGTGAGCCGATGAAGTGTTTATTCTACTGGTGGTTCAGGAGTTATGATGAGATTCTTGTACTCTCGCGTAGCGTCATGATAGGTGCAGTGAGCGGGATGGAAATTAGAAGTTGAGGATTAAGGTTGCAGTTCGATTTTGATAGGAATGTTACGAGCTCGAGGAAGCGGGGGATAGAATTCACATGTTCAGAGTAAGTTGGCATTATCTTAATGTCGCATGAAGACGGTGTTCTGTGGAAGAGGCATCGTGCTTTGGTTTGTGGATTCTTAATTGGCATTACAGAAATAGCATGTCGATGGCCAATGATGTTTAGATTTTTCTACCTAGCGCAGAAGATTGTAGGAGTATATCCCATAGGAAGACTGTATAAGTGTGGTGTGTTAGTCATTTGATTGTTAGAGATTGAAATTGGGTATGAATATTCTGGTATTATCGCTGATGGGAGAGTTTATGCCTGAGTGGCGCTCTGTTCCTTTGGTTATGGATTATGGGAGTTTGTTCCGGATTGGACGCTGCTCGAATGTGTCATGAATAGGATCATTGTGGATCCTTGAAAGGTTATTGGTCCAGTATGGGGTGATCGGGACTGGCTTGAGGTCCGTTAGTAAATCTAATGTGAATATATGCTCTACATCAGGCCATATGTGTTCATTCAGCATAAACTTTCTTATGGAGGAGTCTTCAGACGTTTGATGTTATTCCTGTCGTCAGCTATTTTATGTGATACTCTATTATGCAATGTGGGTTGTGAGGTGGCTTGATTATTCGCACATGTATGGTGATCCCAGGTTGCTTATGGGGTTATAAGAGTGAGATGGCTCTCGTGATGCAGGTCATTTATTACACCATAGTCGTGCTTGGGATTATTTTTTTTGTAGCGCGTAGCACTATCCGTCTCCCCAGGGTTGCATTTATGCACTCGGCGTCCTTGTGGTCGATATTTGGCCATTTCATGGGTATGATCATTATGGCTCTATGGGTATTACCTTATTGATTGTTATGTGTGGACCGGCTGGCACGCCGCCACGGGTATGATGTTTGGATCAGGTTGCACGCTGAAACGATGTCATGTTTGGATTGGGTTGTACGCCGCAACGGTATTGTGTGTGGATCGGGTTGCACGCCGCAACAATGAGATGTTAAGTATGGTTCCTTATACTTATTTTGTGTTCCTTTTTCCTCATCTATGAGATAGGTTCATAGCATCTGTTTGGCCATGTTTATTCGTTACGCGGGCTCGGTAGTTCTTCCCAGAGTTCATTCTTTCTTATGGGTCATATTTGAGTTGTAGCTCGTTGGAGAATTGATGGCGTCATATGAGATGTTAGACAGTGTTTGAGGTCACTTATTGCCCGAGCAGCTTGTACTGGGTGAGACGAGGTTGCTGGATCTGAAATCAGTGCGATCGGATTTATGTAAGGTATAATAAAAAGAAAATATCACTATTTAATTG
This sequence comes from Nicotiana tabacum, assembly GCF_000715075.1. Classification (NCBI taxonomy): domain Eukaryota; kingdom Viridiplantae; phylum Streptophyta; class Magnoliopsida; order Solanales; family Solanaceae; genus Nicotiana; species Nicotiana tabacum. Next base: position 22,124,803 of record NC_134094.1, on the reverse strand, counting down.
AGAATGAGGTAATTGTCCTTGTCAAGCGGAGAGACTCCGTGATGTATTGATTTAGCAGGTGGTTATGAGCTTCTATGTGTCGTGTTCATTGTTGCATTATCGTGAGAGTTGGATCAGGGCTTATGCGCATATGAGGTACACTACGGGCATTGGGTTAGTGAATTTGCAGCTTCTACAGTTGGAGGATGTCATTATGGGCATACGAATTATACGGTGCATTGTGTGGTTTCAACATGGGTGCATGATCATATTTGGTACAACGAGTTGAGATTGATACAGTGTTCATATGTTAGTATCAAATCTCGTAGAAAATTTTGGATGTTGGAATTAGGTTCTAAGGCTTGTGGGATAAGGTAGCAGGAATGATCTTCAGTCTGGCTCGAGCTAATGTGCTCACATGGGTTGTGGCGGTACAGGTAGGTGCACGAGGTATTAAATAGTGGTTTGGGAAATTCCGGAGCAGTTCTTCGCACGTTCGAGGACGAACGTATGTTTAAGTGGGGAAGAATGTAATGATCCGACTGGTCATTTTGAGCTCTAGCTACTAATTTTGGCTGATGCATAATGTACTAAGTGATGAGAGACTGTGCGTAGCTAAAATTCATGTTATGTCCGGGAAGACTTAGGCCTTTATCATGCTATTACTTGCACTGTATGAACTTAATTTACTAGTTTAATTGCTTGAATTAATAAATAAAATTTTGTTAAAGACTTTGTTAAATCAAGCTTCATTACTTAGAAATTTGGAGGACTGTTTAGTCATTGATAGAAATTTATACTCTGTTATGGGCTTACCTTAAGGTTGTAAATATTTAATTCATAATCCGAAGAGTTTCCCTATTCCTGTGGATCGGGCCAAACGCCTTAGCAATATTTATATATATATTGGGATGCATCCATGGATCGGGCCGTACGACCTCTGCAGTGTATGTACACGATTATATGGATCGGGCCGAACGACCTCGGCATAATTCGTGTGTAAATTCGCTAAGAGTCCGAATACCTACGAGATTATCCTCTTAATTATACTTGGGAATTACGTAATATTCTCTTTATGACCTAAGACCAGGTATTTAATTGATGGTTCCTATTGTTGAGATAGCAGGTGGCCTTGGGAGCAGTTTCTTACTGATAATATTTGTTAAAGGATTTCGTTATCTACTGTTCCTTATCCTATTGATCCCATTGTATTTCATGCCTGCTTATGATTCCTGTATTTTTATTATTAGACCACTAGTAAGTGTCGATATCGGTCCCTCATCACTACTTCTCCAGGGTTAGGCTAGATACTTACTAGGTATGCGTTGGTTTACGTAATCATGCTACACTTCTGCACTAAATGTGCATGATCTGATAGGTTCATTTGGTGGCCATTTGGGCACGTAGGCACAGCTGCTGAGGGGACTTTATAGTGAGATGTATTCCTTGCTATGATTCGCAGCATACACAGTCTCCATCATAATTATTTTACTTTATTCTATTTATTTTTGTGTTCCGAATAAATGTTGTATAGCTATTGTACATACTAGTAGATGCTCATGCACTTGTGAACCGTGTTTTGGGATGTTCTAGAATTTGATTATGGTTTGCCTGGCATTGACACACTTTTATTATTTACTCTACTTAAATTTTAAGTTTTCCATGATTCTAATGCATTAAATCCTTTATCTAATAAGATTCACGATTTCAAAAATAATAAAATAAATAATTAAGTCGGTAGTTCATCGTTGGCTTGCCTGACGGCGAAGTTGGGTGCCGTCATGAGCTATTGTGGGAATTGGGTCGTGACACAACCATACCAAAATTATCCAATTCCGACAGCAAATCGACCTTTAAATCCTCAATTTTCACTTTAGGAAGTTTTTACTAAAATCTCCCATTTTCCCACTTGAATTCACCAATTAAATGCTAAAAGTAAAAGTGAAATCATGAAATAATAACAAATCCGAGTAAAAAACACTCACTCTGATCCAAATCGCGAAAATCCCATCCAAAACTGCCCAAAATCGAGCTATACAACTCAAAATATGTTATAATAACTCTAACCCTCAAAATAGGATTTAAAAGAGTTTGCCCAGCCATTACACATCGCGAACGCGGAAAATGTCTCGCGTTCGCGAAGAAAAAATCTCCCTGGATGCTAATTCCTCTTACACGAACGCGAAAGCTCAGTCGCAAACTTGATGGTCTACACCCTACAGCTATGCGATCGTGTTCCGGATCTCGCGACCGTGAAGAACAAACGCCTGACATCCTCAGGCCCTCCATTCCTTCTACGCGGACGCGTCTCAACGCTCGTGTTTGCGATGACAAACACCATAATGCTTTGCAAACACGTCCAACTTTTCACGAATGCAAAGAACAAAAGGCCACCTGCTAGCATTAACTCTACGCGATCGCGTCCCTTACTTCATGATCGCGAAAGAGGAAACCAGAAGCACATATTTCAGCCGTCCAACAAGATGGAAAAAGGTCTGAAACTCATCTGAAACATACCCGGGGCCTGCAAGACCCATCGAAACATACCAACAAGATATTTTCGTTTTAAAACATCCTATCGTGGAACTAGGCAAGACCCGGCGCCTATCGTTGAACTAGGCAAGCCGACTCATTTCCAAAACAAACCAATATTTTCATTTAAAAGATAATTTCAAGGCTATTTAACATAAAACCTTCGTAAAAGAGTTCAAATCAAAACAAAAGTGCGGAAAAAGAAAATCCCGACATCGGGGTGTCACTAGTCATGAGAATCTACTACAATTTGTCTGACAATAGCAAGACTAACATGGTCTGGAAAATAGCTAACTACAACTAAAGGAAGATTGGAGGGAGAAGAGCAGGGCTGCGATCGCCAGGCAGCTACCTTGCTATCCCCGAAAAAATCTGCAACCGGAATAGCCAACAACCGCTATCGTGTCCAGCAACACCTGTATCTGCACACAAGGTGTAGGGAGTAACGTGAGTACGCCAACTCAATAAGTAACAACAATATATAAAGACTAGCAGTAGTGACGAGCAATAAAGCATATAAAGTTCATATCATGAAATCTCGGTAAAATACAACATGCTTTAAAAATCAATGTTTGAATCAAATCATCTCGTTTAAAACCCAGTTCCAGTAAAAATAATTTAAAGATATTTTTCAACAGTTTCAAACAGAGGCTCAATGCAAAGGTGAGAAAAAATCATGAAATCATAAACAGCCCATCGGGAAAACCTCACAGTCACTCATGCCTCTCGGTCATACCTCATAATCACTCATGCCACTCGGGCATACCTTACAATCATTCATGCCTCTCAGTCACTCAGCACTCGGCACTCGCACTAAGTAGGCACCTGCGCTCACTGGGGGTGTGTACAGACTACGGAGGGGCTCCTTCAGCCCAAGCGCTATATCAAGCCAAATCATGGCATAAATCACTAAGGCCCTCGGCCTATGTAAAACATGCTGCGGCGTGCAGCCCAATCCCATAAATATCTTCACAAATCAGGTTGTCGGCCTCACTCAGTCATAAACCTCTCAAGCCACTCGGGCTCTCAGTAAAACAGGGTATTCAACCCAAAATAACATTTATATGCATCAAAACAAAGAAATAAAAATTGAGTTATGCAGTAAGCAGGTATAACCATGACTGAGTATAGATTTTCAATCGAAAACAGTGAGAGGATAGTAAGAAAAGGCCCCTAAGGTCTAAACAGTACTGGCACAAGGCCCAAACATGGCATTCCGCCCAATTTACAGAAACTCATTTCTAAAACTCTTAAGTATCATATAGTTTCAACAAAATATGCAACTTTACAGTTGCTACGGGATGGACCAAGTCACATTCCCCAATGGTGCATGCCCAAACGCCCGTCACCTAGCATGAGCGTCACCTCCAAATAGTAAATGATACGAAATTTGGGGTTTCATACCCTCAGGACTAGATTTACAATCATTACTTACCTCAAACCGATCAAATCCCTACTCCGCGATGCTCTTTCCCCTCGATTCGGCCTCCCAATGCTCCGAATCTATTCACAATCAGTACAATACCATCAATATACGCTAATGGAATGAATTCCACAAGAAAAACTATCAAATTATCCCAAAACCCGATATTGGCTCAAACCCGGCCCCCGGGCCCACGTCTTGAAATCTGACAAAATTTACAAAACTAGAAAGTTCATCCACTCACGAGTCTAAACATACCAAATTCATCAAAATCCGACATCGTTTGGACCTTCAAATCCTTAAATTACGCTCCAAACATCCCAAGCCCTAACCCCTCATTTCACTTCAAAAATCCTACTAATTAATGATGAACAAAGCCATAGATTCATGAACTTTATACCATTATGTGTTAGAATCACTTATCCCAATGTTTCTCCTTGAAAACCTTCAAAATATCGCCTCTCTCCCGACATTCTCAAATCCAAAAATTGAAAAATGAAGACAACACCACGAGCTGGGGCTTTTCTGCCCAGCACATTCGCACCAGCGGTCGAATCCTCGCACTTGTGAGAACCACTTAAGTCCTCAAATTCTGCACCTGCACCCCAGGTTCCGCAGCTGCGGGCGCACACCTACGCAACACTTCCGCTTCTGCGGAACCGGCTCAACTCTTCCTTTCCGCATATGCGCTCAAAGCCTCGCACCTGCGGGCTCGCAGATGCGGCTAATCCTTCGCACCTGCGTTCCCAACCTTGGCCTTCTATTTACGCATCTGCGGCTACCCCAAACGCACCTGCGACTCCCCCTTCGGCAGGTGTGGAAATATCAGTAGCAGCAGCTTCAACTGCATTTTCCAACTTCAACAAATCCGTTAACCACCCAAAATCACCCCGAGGCCCTTGGGACCTTAACCAAAAATACCAACAGTTCGTATATCAACATACAAACTTAGTCGAACCTTCGAATCACTCAAAACAAAATCAAATCACCAAATTACCCTCGGATTCAAGCCTAAGAACGTCTAAACTTCCAAATTCGACAACCGATGCCAAAACCAACCAAACCACGTCCGAATGACCTCAAAATTTGTACACACGTCAAAAATGACACTACAAACCTACTCCAACTTCCGGAATTCCATTCCGACCCTGATATCAAATTTTTCACCACCGGACCTAACAAAACCGTCAAAACTCCAATCTGGGGTCAAATTTACAAAAGTCAAACTTGGTCAACTCTTCCAACTTAAAGCTTTAACAATGAAATTCATTCTTCCAAATCACTTCCGAATAACCTAAAAATCAAAACCAACTATCCGCACAAGTCATAATACATCATAAAGAGCTACTCATGCCCTCAAACTACCGAGCGAAGTGCAAATGCTCAAAACGACCGGCCGAGTCGTTACATCCTCCCCCACTTAAATATACTTTTGTCCTCAAACATGCAAAGAATCATTCCAAAGCCATAAAACCCCCGTGTAACCTTACCATACACATACCCGGGGGTGATCCCACGTCACCCTAATCCATATAAGCCTGATGACACAACATAACTGAAGATATTTAATTCAACCTTAGCCCATAACCTTAGAATCCAGTTTCCAACATCCGAAATTTCCTATAAGACCTGAATCTCGCATCTACACACTGTGTAAGTCTGAACAAGCTGCATCAAGCGATAATCACAACCAAAGAAAAAATCGCATGATAGTAGTTGCTTGAAAAATAAACCCGGTACTAGTAATAAACCTTTTATCAAACAAAACCTCGTTCTAAAACCTTCGTACACTGCAGATGATGAAAACACGCAGAAACTCATAACCACTCATCAGGTCAACAAGTCGTGGAGCTCCCTTTTCTTCGACAAGAACTATAACCAATTTCTAAGCCGATTTCTGATATTATTCCTCCATGCATATTGTAATCAAATCCGATAGAACCCATTCTAGGTCCGACGACCCCATCCCATCAAATACACTCGCCCTACTAGCATGCTCCATCAATTCCACCCAGAGCCACAAACTGTCCAATCTATGCACCAATACGCAACAATTCAAATGCATCCAAAAATAGGAAATGACTCAGATGAGAGAACCGTCTACAAGATCAACAAGCACCACCACAACCGCAATGCTACGAACCCAAAATACATAGTGGAACCAAGATACACGAATCTAACACAAAGGATCATATTCTATCATAGCCCAGCTGCAATACATGACAAATCCAAACACCGGTCCATATGAAATACCTCGAGCCCCAATGCTCAAAATCAACAATCGTAGGCAATTCGACACCAAGTACACAAGTGCATGACCATAACCATGGAGAAGCAAACAACACAGTATACAACAGCCTGGAAAGACCATAACCAATGCGCAATCAACCATTCCACACCCCAATCACCATCTGGCTCGAATTTCGCTATAAGGCCCAAACAAAACCGCACCATGTGTGCATATAACCAACGAATCACAAGCCCTCATACATGGAAGAGTAACACATAGAACATATCAGATACGAGTAAAATCAATTCTAACCGAATGGCACATCCCTCAACAATAGCAGTATAGAGTCAACAAATCTGACCCGGTGTAGAATACACATCCTCATTGGGCCTACCAATGGGCCCCACATCAACTCTGGTCATCCACAGATAGATAAGTAACCCTCCGAAAGTCCACAATGACCTAACCACAACACATACTATCATCTGGCTAGCTTTGACCACACCTTCACCGTCCACACCCACGAAACAATCTACTTCTACGAACTCCCGGTCTCCAAATCAATAGAACACATGAATCACCATATCTGATCCCAACTCCACCGCCTGAATGTCCAACACATCTCTCATACACGATCATCCCATGAGGAATACTTCTATAATTCTTCCATGTCGCATAGCCAAATCTGAACATCAGCAGTCGATCAACCAGGCGAGTACCGCAATATTAATGAAGCATATGTAAGTCAAAATGCGCACCCTTCTCAGGCTTTACCAAGTAGTTATAGTATTCATAGAAACATTAGAAACCGTCTATGTTGTCTACGAATTTATGACCTTCCCTTCAAAACTAAACCGTGACCTTACACACAGAAATCTCAATCCCACACAACACGCCGCATCTATTATGCCATCATATGAAAAGTATGAGAATCTCATAATCAACTCTAAGTCACAAGAAAAATACATACCCGGTCAGTCAGAAACCTTTCATTTGATCTCATCCAGTAGAAAATCACAATACACAACATGCTCCTCACATCGGTAGGAAATATCCATCTCAAACCATGGTAGAAACCACCGAGAACTCTCTTAAACCCATTTGCACATAACCAAACCATCAAAACTGAATCCCTCTAAGTCCACCAAGCCACGCAGGTCGCCAAACCCAAGATTATTGCCACAAAACACTTGTAGAGACTCACCACATCATAAGTACCCAAAGAACCGATCATATCCATTAATGAGCTGATCCAACCTACTACCAAGTTGTCCCATTTTCTCCGAGTTCCTTCTGAATTACCCTCAAGTTGACATTTCTCCTTACAAAACACCATGATCCTTACCCAAAGCTCACTACAAGAGATCCTAGCATAAACCACATCGCCCTAAGGCCCATAAGCCGTTGTATTCCCTCTTAAAAATAGCACAACTGAGACACCCACTCTGAAGAGACCTTATGTCAATATAAAGTCGTTTCCTTCACCTTCCTAATACTAAAATGTAGAATCCATAATGATATAGAAATACTGTGAGTCTCAACACCATCCAATGCAAATCTCAAATTCTAGCCATATAAAAATCCAAAAAAATCTCAATTGCTATATGTAAATCTTGAATCCATTAGAACCTTCTTGAGAGTCATCCACTCTGCTCAAATCTCAATTGCACCGCCCAAACGGTCGAACGACCTGTGCCCCATTAGCACAATAACACCCAAAGAAGTAATCCACACCTCTAAGAAACCGAGTAAATTCCTACTCCATGCACACTACATCTTTCACAAATAATAATTCAAATAATTCCATGATTCTCATATACCCATAAAGTGCAATATACCATGCACCCAGAAATTCCTAACTTAAGTCATCTTCAAAACCAACCTCTGCAACCCAAAACCGATCCACAAGTATGCCACAGACCAAAACCAATACAACACGTAACCATGCAATCAAATCGTCTATAGCAAACTCCCCCACTTGGCTCAAAGCCATGGATCAAAACACTCGATAACTCACAATGCCCATACTCCATTACTGCCATAATACCGTAGTGAGATTCAACTAAATCCTTCATAAGCTCTTATAACACAAACTATATAGTACCTCAAATCATCTGCTAAGCTCTCATTCATCCTCGTGACGGCCAGGTCAACTTTCTCAACTAATCCAAACTCAAATTGCAATACATATACCCATTGTAGAAAAGAAACCCTTCTCACAACATCTTAAGGATCACACACCCGTAGATTACCCCGTAGGTTATAACCTACCTGCTTAGCCTCAAACTGACACATCTTTATACCTTTTCACAGCCACAACTACTACTCAATCACTTAATCTTCCTGAGTTTGAACTCATCAACAAGACATGAGAACCTAATTTGTTCCATAATTAAACAACATGAAATATCTTTCAACACACTCATAACCCGAAATGATGATATGATGTATCAATAAATAGCAAAAGAGACTGAGATATGATATGCAAATGAATGAGTATGACTGAGTATGTATCTGCAATTTAAGCAAATAACTCCACAGCAGATATGACCTTAGTGGATCCCAACAAAATAAGCATATAGACTAAACATGATTTCTAACATGGATCACAACACAATATTACTCTAACACGTAGAAATCGCATGGATCAAAACAAGATTAGGTAACTATGAAGTACCACAGAAAAAATCTAGTCATAATTCACACGGTGCACGCCCACACGCCCATCACCCTGCATGTGCATCACCTCAACACCAAACACATAACACGTAATTCGAGGTTTCATACCCTCAGCACCAAGTTTAGAAGTGTTACTTACCTCGAACAAGCCAAATCCAATACCGATCAAGCCAAACGATACTCCAAACATGCCATCCCGCGCATACCGACTTTTGAACGGCTCAAAGTTAGCCAAAAGCAACTCAAATACATCAATTAATGCCTAAGAAAATGTCACGACCCAATTTCCCTTCCGTGTGACGTCGTGATGACACCTAGTCTCTACAACTAGGTAAGCCTAACATTTTGCGTAATACTGAAATAAAATATAAATTTAAGCAACTATTCAAAAAAATTCACAACAATCCCAAAACCCGGAACATCATGAATCACAAACTACAGGAGGAAAAATCTAGTATCTCTATACATCAGAGTCTATCAAAAGAAAATACAGAAGATAATGGACATGGGGAAGAGTAGAAAGGGACTCCGAGGTCTGCAGATGCGACAAATATACCTTGAAGTCTCCAAAGCTATCCTGGCTCACTGATAGTGCGGCTGATAAGGTGCACCTGGATCTGCACACGAAACACATGTGCAGAGAGTAGCATGAGTACACCACAATCGGTACCCAGTAAGTGCCAAGCCTAACCTCGGTCGAGTAGTGACGAGGTCAGGTCAGGGCCCTACTGGTAAATATATAATAAAACAAGATAGAGTGTAATACCGCAGTAAAATAAAGACTGAAATTTAATAAGAATATAGTTCCGTAGTCCCCAAAGTATATATTCAAGACAAGGGGATCTCCCGAAATACCGTTCCGTAGTCCCAAAGTAAATATGCAATACAGGGGGATCTCCCGGAATACCGTTCCGTAGTCCCAAAGTAAATATGTAGTACAGGGGATCTCCCGGAATACCGTTCCATAGTCCCAAAGTAAATGTGCAGTACAGGGGATCTCCCGGAATACCGTTTCGTAGTCCCAAAGTAAATATGCAGTGCAGGGGGATCTCCCGGAATACCGTTCCGTAGTCCCAAAGTAAATATGCAGTACAGGAGGGGATCTCCCGGAATATCATTTCGTAGTCCCAAAGTAAATATGCAGTGCAGGTGGATCTCCCGGAATACCGTTCCGTAGTCCCAAAGTAAATATGCAGTACAGGGGGGTCTCCCGAAATACTGTTCCGTAGTCCCAAAGTAAATATGCAGCGAAAAATAATAGAATTCAATAATCACGGCATGAAATTCTATAGTTCAACTTAAGTATCAGTTAAGGAAGGACATGTAAATTGACTAAACATGTTGCACGTAGTTCAAGTAAATAGTTAAGGCAAGTAGGCATGTTATTCTAATCTAGCAGGATACTACACATGCTGATGAAACTCAAATAAGAAAGAATTCAGGTTATTACTTAGTAGAAAATTGGGTTTTTACACAATTAGCCCGTGTACGTACTCGTCACCTTACGTACAAGACGCTCATATATCAAAAATAGTACAAAATCTTAGGGGGAGTTCCCCCACAAAAGGTTAGGCAAGCCACTTACCTCGAACCAAGATAACTCAATCCGTAAGAATGCTTTTTCCACGAATATCCAGCTCCGAATGGCCCAAATATAGCCAAAAGCAATTTCATATCATAAATATAACCATAATAGACTCATCGAATTAATGAAGTCAATACTTTAACTAAAATTTCAAAATTAACTCAAAAATCGCCCGTGGGACCCACATCTCGGAATCAGGTAAAAGTCATAAAATACGAAAGCCCGTTCACTCACGAGTCTAACCATATCAAATTTGCTAAAATCCGACAGCAAATGGTCCTCCAAATCCACAAATCGAACTTCCAAATCCCTAGCCTCCCACTCCCAATTTCCACCTTAAATTCACACTAACTAGGTGGGAAAATACATGGGGAAGCAAGATTATTGATCAAAATAAGCACAAGGGACTTACCTCAAGAAAACCCTCAAAAATGCTCTCAAGAAATCGCCAAACCCGAGTTCAAAATGTTGAAAATGAGCAAAAATCGCGAACTCTTGCATTTAAGTGTTCTGTCCAGAAATCTCACACCTGCGGCCCATAGTCGAACCTGCGACGCCGCACCTGTGGAATTTCCATCACAGGTGCGAAAATTACTTAAGGGGATTGGGTCCGCATCTGCGAGCATTGGGCCGCACCTGCGCGCCCGCTCCTGTAGAATATTTCCGCTTCTGCGATCCCTCACGCCCTGGCCCCTTCTGCTTCTGCGCTCCATCTTCCGCATCTGCGGATGCGCAGATGCGGTTATACCTCTGCACCTGCGACCTCTGGCCTCTTCCTTCCAAACCGCACATGTGCCCCTTGGCTCGCTTCTGCGGGCTCGCACCTACGGTCAGTGTTGCACAGGTGCGATTACACCAGGTGCAGCACCTTCAGCTATTCTTCCAAAACTAAATTTGATCTGTTAACCATCCGAAACACACCCGAAGCCCCCGGGACCTCAACCCAATACACCAATAAGTCCTAAAACACCATACAAACTTAGTCGAGCCCTCAAATCACACCAAACAATGCTAAAATCACGAATCACCCTCCAATTCAACCTTAAAGAACTTGAAATTTTAAAACTCTACAACCGATGCCGAAACCTATCAAACCACATCCGATTGACCCCAAATTTTAAACCCAAGTCATATTCAATATTACGAACCTACTCCAACTTCCGAAATCTAAATCCGACCCCGGTATCAAAATTTTCACTACCGGTCCAAAACTTCAAAAATTTCACTTTCGCCAATTCAAGCCTAAATAAGCTACGGACTTCCAAAACACAATCCGGACACGCCCCTAAGTACAAAATCACCTAACGGTACCGACAGAACTCCATTCCTGATTCGTCTTTACACAGTTCTGACTATGGTCAAAATTCTAAGACTTAAGCTTTCGTTTAGGGACTAAGTGTCCCAAATCACTCCAAAAACCAAAACGAAACCTCCCGGAAAGTCACAATAGCATAAATAGATATGGGAGAAGCTGTTAAATTGGGGATCGGGGATATAACTCTCAAAATGCATGGCCGGGTCATTACATCCTTCCCCTCTAAAAACAATCGTTCGTCCTCAAATGAACATAAAGACATACCTTAAGTGGTGAAAAGGTGAGGGTAACGGATGTGCGTAACATGCTCGGTCTCCCAAGTCGCCTCCTCGATCGGCTCTCCCCTCCATTAAACCTTCACAGAAGCAATGTTCTTTGACCTTAGCTTTCTGACCTGCCTGCCTAAAATAGCCACTTGCTCCTCAACATAAGATAGATCCTTGTCCAATTGGACTGAGCTGAAATCCAACACATGGGACGGATCGCTGTGATACTTCCGGATCATAGAAACATGGAATACTAAATGAACTCCTGCTAGACTGGGAGGCAAGGCAAGCTCATAAGTAACCTCCCCAACTCGCCGCAACACCTCAAATGGTCCAATGATCCTTGGGCTCAGCTTTCCCTTCTTTCTAAACCTCATAACGCCTTTCATAGGCGAAACCCGGAGCAAGCCTCGCTCTCCAACCATGAATGCCACATCGCGAACCTTTCGATCCGCATAACTCTTCTGCCTGGACTGGGCTGTGCGAAGCCTATCCTGAATCACCTTTACCTTTTCCAAGGTATCCTGAACCAAGTCTATACCCAATAATCTAGCCTCGTTCGGCTCAAACCATCCCACTGGGGACCGATACCGCCTACCATACAGAGCCTCATACGGTGCCATCTCAATGCTGGACTGATAACTGTTGTTTTAGGCAAACTCCGCAAGTGGCAAGAATTGGTCCCAACCACCCCCAAAATCTATCACACAAGCATGGAGCATATCTTCCAGTATCTGAATAGTGCGCTCGGACTATCCGTCCGTTTGAGGGTGAAATGTTGTGCTCAACTCAACCCGAGTACCTAACTCTTGTTGTACGGCTCTCCAAAATCATTATGTAAACTGCGTACCCCGGTCAGAGATGATAGATACCGGTACGCCATGAAGCCTGATGATCTCGCGGATATAGATTCGAGCTAGCTGCTCGGAAGAATAGGTAGTCATCACAAGAATGAAATGAGCCGACTTGGTCAGCCTATCTACAATCCCCAAAACTACATCAAACCTCCGCGGAGTCCGTGGGAGTCCAACAACGAAATCCATAGTGATCCGCTCCCATTTCCACTCCGGAATCTCTAACTTCTTAAGCAATCCACCTGGTCGTTGATGCTCATATTTTACCTGCTGGCAATTCAGAAATTAAGCCACATACTCTACTATGTTCTTCTTCATTCTCCTCCACCAGTAAAGTTGTTTCAAGTCCTGATACATCTTTGCGGCACCCAGATAAATAGAGTACCGCGAACTGTGAGCCTCCTAGAGAATCAACTCAAGCCAACCATCTACATTGGGCACACATAGCCTGCTCTGCATCCCCAATGCACCATCAACTCCAATAGTGACCTCCTTAGCATCATCGTGCTGGACCGTGTCCTTAAGGACAAGCAGATGGGGTTCATCATACTGATATGATCATAAAGAGAAGACCGAGAGATCACACAAGCCAATACTCGACTCGGCTTAGAAATATCCAGTCTCACAAACTGGCTAACTAAGGCCTGAACATCCAACGTCATGGGCCTCTCTACTGCTGGTAGATATTCTAAGCTCCCCAAACTCTCCGCCCGGCGACTCAGAGCATCAGCCACCAAATTGGCCTTCCCAGGGTGGTACAAAATGCTAATATCATAATCCTTAAATAGCTCCAACCACTTCCTCTGACGTAAATTAAGATCCTTCTGCTTGAAAAGATGCTGCAGACTCCGGTGATCGGTGTAAATCTCACAAGGAACACCGTACAAATAATGCCGCCAAATCTTCAAGGCGTGAACAATAGCTGCTAACTCAAGGTCATGGACATGATAGTTCTTTTCATGTACCTTCAGTTTTCTGGACGCGTAGGCAATCACCCTACCATCCTGCATCAACACCGTACCGAGACAATTTCGCGATGCATCACAATATACAGAATAAGACCCCGAACCTGTAGGCAATACCAATACCGGGGCACATTCCTCTGTCCACCTGAATGGAGCACCCTTCTGGGTCAGCCTGGTCATAGGTGCTGCAATAGATGGGAAACCCTATACAAATAGACGGTAATATACCTCTAAACCAAGAAAACATTGAATCTCTGTAGCTGAGGATGGTCTGGGCCAACTTTGCACTACTTCAATCTTCTTCCGATCCACCTGGATCCCCTCACTCGATACTCTATGACCCAAAAATGCCACCGAGTCTAGCCAGAACTCACACTTTGAAAATTTTGCATATAACTTCTTTTCTCTTAAGGTCTGAAGCGCAGTCCTCAGGTGCTGCTCATGATCCTCCCGACTCTGGGAGTATACCAAAATGTCGTCAATAAACACAATGAAGAATGAGTTAAGATAAGGCCGGAACACACTGTGCATCAAGTGTATAAAAGCTATTGGGGCATTGGTCAGCCCAAAAGACATAACAAGAAACTCATAATGACCATATCTGGTCCTGAAAGAAGTCTTCGGGATATTTGGCTCCCGAATCTTCAACTGATGATAACCTAAATGTAAGTCAACATTGGAAAACACTCTGGCACCCTGTAATTGATCAAATGAGTCATCAATACGAGGCAATAGACACCTAATCTTCACTGTGACTTTGTTCAACTGGCGGTAATCAATACACATCCGCATAGAACCATCCTTCTGCTTCACAAATAAGACAGGAGCACCCCGAGGTGATACACTAGGCCGAATGAAGCCCTTATCAAGCAACTCCTGTAACTGCTCCGTCAACTCAGGAGGAGCCATACGATATGGAGGAATAGAGATGGGCTGAATGCCTGCCAACAAATTAATGCCAAAATCAATATCTCTATCGGGCGGCATGCTTGGAAGATCAGCTGGAAACACATATGGAAAATCCCTCACTACTGGAACTGACTCGACTGTAGGGGTATCAATATTGACATCTCTCACATAAGCTAGATACGTGTCACACCCCTTCTCAACCATTCGTTAAGCCTTAAGAAAAGAGATAACTTTGCTGGGAGTATACTCTAAGGTACCTCTTCACTCTAATTGATGTAAACCTGGCATAGCCAGCATCATGATTTTAGCGTGACAATCAAGATTAGCATAATGGGGCGACAACCAGTCTATGCCCAAAATAATATCAAAGTCCACCATGTTGAGCAATAATAAATCAGCCCTGGTCTCAAAACCACTAAGAGCAATCAAACACGACCGATACACGCGGTCCACAACAAGAGAATCTCCCACAAGAGTAGACACATAAATAGGGGAACTCAAAGAATCCCAAGATACTCCCAAATACGGGGCAAAATAATAGGTCACATAAGAATATGTATTGTCTGGGTCAAATAATACCAACGCATCTCTATGACAGACCAGAACAATACATGTAATGATAGAATCAGAAGAAACTGCCTCTGTACAAGCAGGAAGTGCATAATATCTTGCCTGGCCTCCCCTCTAGGGCGACCTCTACCTCCCCGACCTCCACATCGAGCTGGCTAAGCAGGTCGGGTGACAGCTGGTGCTGTTATTAGAGCCTGAGGACCCGGTGGAGCACGATGTGGCTAATAAGTTTGTGGAGGTGCACCCCTCCTAATCCTGGGGAATTCCCTTACCACATGCCGAGTGTCACCATACTCAAAACAAGCTCTAGGAAGGCGTGGCTAGTGTTACTGGCTCGGTCCAGGTCTGCTGGACTGGCCGCTATGAACACCCTCTGTAAGAGGCACACTAGATACTGACGGTGCATAATAAGGCTCATGGAGCCAAGGAGGAGCTAGAACACCGCTGACGGCTGGAAGAACTGAATGAATGGGGTGGCTCACATAACCCCTATCATGGTGAGGTGCTGGAACACGAGCTCCAAAATAATAACCAGTCTCTCGAGACCTCTTGGCCTCCCTCTGCTCTTTATCTCGGGCAAACATGCCCTCAAATCTCCTGGCAATACTCACAACCTGCTGATAAGAAATATCCATCTCCAAGTCCCTGGTCATACTACTCCGGATGCTGGGATGGAGTCCCTCAATAAACCGTTGAACCCTCTCTCAAATTGTGGCAACTAAGGTCGGTGCACTTCGGGCCAAATCGCTGAAATGGACTGCATACTCCAACACAGTCATAGAACCCTGGCGTAGCTGCTCAAACTCCATGCGCCATGAGTCCCTGAGGCTCTGAGGGACATATTCCCTCAAAAGCATGTCCGAGAACTGAGTCCATGTAAGTGAAGCTGCGAATACTCGACTCGGCTTAGAAATATCCAATCTCACAAACTGGCTGGCTAAGGCCTAAACATCCAATGTCATGGGCCTCTCTACTGCTGGTAGATATGCTAAGCTCCCCAAACTCTCCGCCCGGTGACTCAGAGCATCGGCCACCACATTGTCCTTCATAGGGTGGTACAAAATGGTAATATCATAATCCTTAAATAGCTCCAACCACTTCCTCTGACGCAAATTAAGATCCTTCTGCTTGAACAGATGCTGCAGACTGCGGTGATTGGTGTAAATCTCACAAGGAACACCGTGCAAATAATGCCGCCAAATATTCAAGGCGTGAACAATAGCTGCTAACTCAAGGTAGTGGACATGATAGTTCTTTTCATGTACCTTCAGTTTTCTGGATGCGTAGGCAATCACCCTACCATCCTGCATCAATACCGCACTGAGACCAATCTGCGATGCATCACAATATACAGAATAAGACCCCGAACCTGTAGGAAATATCAATACTGGGGCCGTAGTCAAAGTTCTCTTGAGCTTTTGAAAGCTCTCCTCACATTCCTTTGTCCACCTAAACGGAGCACCCTTCTGGGTCAGCCTGGTCATAGGTGCTGCAATAGATGAGAAACCCTCTACAAATCGACGGTAATATACCGCCAAACCAAGAAAACATCGGATCTCTGTAGCTGAGGATGGTCTGGGCCAACTTTGCACTACTTCAATCTTCTTCGGATCCACCTGGATCCCCTCACTCGATACTCTATGACCTAAGAATGCCACCGAGTCTAGCCAGAACTCACGCTTTAAAAATTTTGCATATAACTTCTTTTCTCTTAAGGTCTGAAGCATAGTCCTAAGGTGCTGCTCATGATCCTCCCGACTCCAGGAGTATACCAGAATGTCGTCAATAAACACAATGATCAATTTGTCAAGATAAGGCCAGAACACACTGTGCATCAAGTGCATAAAAGTTATTGGGGCATTGGTCAACCCAAACGACATAACAAGAAACTCATAGTGACCATATCTGGTCTTGAAAGCAGTATTCGGGATATCTGGCTCCCGAATCTTCAACTGATGATAACCTAAACGTAAGTCAACCTTGGAAAACACTCTGGCACCCTGTAATTGATCAAATAATTCATCAATACGAGGCAATGGATACCTGTTCTTTACTGTGACTTTGTTTAACAGGCAGTAATCAATACATAACCGCATAGAACCATCCTTCTACTTCACAAATAAGACAGGATCACCCCAAGGTGATACACTGGGCCGAATGAAGCCCTTATCAAGCAACTCCTGTAACTGCTCCTTCAACTCAGGAGAAGCCATACGAGATGGAGGAATAGAGATGGGCTGAGTGCCCGGCAACAAATCAATGCCAAAATCAATATCTCTGTCGGGCAGCATGCCTAGAAGATCAGCTGGAAATACATATGGAAAATCCCTCACTACTAGAACTGACTCGATTGTAGGGGTATCAATATTGACATCTCTCACATAAGTTAGATACGCGTCACACCCCTTCTCAACTATTCGTTGAGCCTTAAGAAAAGATATAACTCTGCTGGGAGTATACTCTAAGGTACCTCTTCACTCTAATCATTGTAAACCTGGCATATCCAGCGGCATGGTTTTAGCGTGACAATCAAGAATAGCATAATGCGGCGACAACCAGTCCATGCCCAAAATAATATCAAAGTCCACCATGCTGAGCAATAATAAATCATCTCTGGTCTCAAAACCACTAAGAGCAATCAAACACGACCGATACACGCGGTCTATAACAAGAGAATCTCCCACAAGAGTAGACACATAAATAGGGGATCTCAAAGAATCCCAAGATACGCCCAAATACGGGGCAAAATAATAGGACACATAATAATATGTAGAGCCTGGGTCAAATAATACTAACACATCTCTATGACAGACTAGAACAATACATGTAATAACAGAATCAGAAAAAAATGCCTCTGTACAAGCAGGAAGTGCATAATATCTGGCATGGCCTCTCCCTCTAGGGCGACCTATACCTCCCCGACCTCCACATCGAGCTGGCTAAGCAGGTCGGGTGACAGTTGGTGCTGTAATCAGAGCCTGAGGACCCGGTGGAGCACGCTGTGGCTGAGAAGTCTATGGAGGTGCACCCCTCCTAATCATGGGGAATTCCCTCACCACATGCCGAGTGTCACCACACTCAAAACAAACTCTAGGAAGGCGTGGCTGGTGTGACTGGCCGCTAGGAACACCCTGTGCAGGAGGCACACTAGATACTGGCGATGCATAATAAGGCTCATAGGGCCGAGGAGGAGCTAGAACACTGCTGACAGCTGGAAGAACTAAATGAACGGGGCGGCTCACATAACCCCTACCATGGCGAGGTGCTGGAACACGAGTTCCAAAATAATAACCAGTCTCTCGAGACCTCTTGGCCTCCCTCTCCTCTCTATCCCGAGCAAACATGCCCTTAAATCTCTTGGCAATACTCACAACCTGCTGATAAGAAATATCCATCTCCAACTCCCTGGTCATACTACTCCAGATGCTGGGATGGAGTCCCTCAATAAACCGTTGAACCCTCTCTCAAAATATGGCAACTAAGGTCGGTGCACGTCGGGCCAAATCGCTGAAATGGACTGCATACTCCAACACAGTCATAGCACCCTGGCGTAGCTGCTCAAACTCCGTGCGCCAAGAGTCCCTGAGGCTCTGAGGGACATATTCCCTCAAAAGCACGTCCGAGAACTGAGTCCATGTAAGTGAAGCTGCCAATACTCGACTCGGCTTAGAAATATCCAATCTCACAAACTGGCTGGCTAAAGCCTAAACATCCAACGTCATGGGCCTCTCTGCTGTTGGTAGATATGCTAAGCTCCCCAAACTCTCCGCCCGGTGACTCAGAGCATCGGCCACCACATTGTCCTTCCCAGGGTGGTACAAAATGCTAATATCATAATCCTTAAATAGCTCCAACCACTTCCTCTGACGCAAATTAAGATCCTTCTGCTTGAATAGATGCTGCAGACTGTGGTGATTGGTGTAAATCTCACAAGGAACACCGTGCAAATAATGCCGCCAAATATTCAAGGCGTGAACAATAGCTGCTAACTCAAGGTCGTGGACATGATAGTTCTTTTCATGTACCTTCAGTTTTCTGGATGCGTAGGCAATCACCCTACCATCCTGCATCAATACAGCGCTGAGACCAATCCGCGATGCATCACAATATACAGAATAAGACCCCGAACCTGTAGGAAATATCAATACTGGGGCCGTAGTCAAAGTTCTCTTGAGCTTTTGAAAGCTCTCCTCACATTCCTTTGTCCACCTAAACGGAGCACCCTTCTGGGTCAGCCTGGTCATAGGTGCTGCAATAGATGAGAAACCCTCTACAAATCGACGGTAATATACCGCCAAACCAAGAAAACATCGGATCTCTGTAGCTGAGGATGGTCTGGGCCAACTTTGCACGACTTCAATCTTCTTTCGATCCACCTGGATCCCCTCACTTGATACTCTATGACCTAAGAATGCCACCGAGTCTAGCCAGAACTCACGCTTGGAAAATTTTGCATATAACTTCTTTTCTCTTAAGGTCTAAAGCATAGTCCTCAGGTGCTGCTCATGATCCTCCCGACTCCGGGAGTATACCAGAATGTCGTCAATAAACACAATGAGGAATGAGTCAAGATAAGGCCGGAACACACTGTGCATCAAGTGCATAAAAGCTATTGGGGCATTGGTCAACCTAAACGACATAACAAGAAACTCATAGTGACCATATCTGGTCTTGAAAGCAGTATTTGGGATATCTGGCTCCCGAATCTTCAACTGATGATAACCTAAACGTAAGTCAACCTTGGAAAACACTCTGGCACCCTGTAATTGATCAAATAATTCATCAATACGAGGCAATGGATACCTGTTCTTCACTGTGACTTTGTTCAACTGGCAGTAATCAATACACATCCATATAGAACCATCCTTCTACTTCACAAATAAGACAGGATCACCCCAAGGTGATACACTGGGCCGAATGAAGCCCTTATCAAGCAACTCCTATAACTGCTCCTTCAACTCAGGAGGAGCCATACGAGATGGAGGAATAGAGATGGGCTGAGTGCCCGGCAACAAATCAATGCCAAAATCAATATCTCTGTCAGACAGCATGCCTGGAAGATCAGCTGGAAATACATATGGAAAATCCCTCACTACTAGAACTGACTCGATTGTAGGGGTATCAATATTGACATCTCTCACATAAGTTAGATACGCGTCACACCCCTTCTCAACTCGTTGAGCCTTAAGAAAAGATATAACTCTGCTGGGAGTATACTCTAAGGTACTCTTCACTCTAATCATTGTAAACCTGGCATATCCAGTGTCATGGTTTTAGCGTGACAATCAAGAATAGCATAATGAGGCGACAACCAGTCCATGCCCAAAATAATATCAAAGTCCACCATGCTGAGCAATAATAAATCATCTCTGGTCTCAAAACCACTAAGAGCAATCAAACACGACCGATACACGCGGTCTATAATAAGAGAATCTCCCACAAGAGTAGACACATAAATAGGGAAACTCAAAGAATCCCAAGATACGCCCAAATACGGGGCAAAATAATAGGACACATAATAATATGTAGAGCCTGGGTCAAATAATACTAACACATCTCTATGACAGACTAGAACAATACATGTAATAACAGAATCAGAAAAAAATGCCTCTGTACAAGCAGGAAGTGCATAATATCTGGCATGGCCTCTCCCTCTAGGGCGACCTATACCTCCCCGACCTCCACATCGAGCTGGCTAAGCAGGTCGGGTGACAGTTGGTGCTGTAATCAGAGCCTGAGGACCCGGTGGAGCACGCTGTGGCTGAGAAGTCTGTGGAGGTGCACCCCTCCTAATCATGGGGAATTCCCTCACCATATGCCGAGTGTCACCACACTCAAAACAAGCTCTAGGAAGGCGTGGCTGGTGTGACTGGCCGCTAGGAACACCCTGTGCAGGAGGCACACTAGATACTGGCGGTGCATAATAAGGCTCATGGGGCCGAGGAGGAGCTAGAACACCGCTGATAGCTGGAAGAACTAAATGAACGGGGCGGCTCACATAACCCCTACCATGGCGAGGTGCTGGAACACGAGTTCCAAAATAATAACCAGTCTCTCGAGACCTCTTGGCCTCCCTCTCCTCTCTATCACGAGCAAGCATGCCCTCAAATCTCCTGGCAATACTCACAACCTGCTGATAAGAAATATCCATCCCCAACTCCCTGGTCATACTACTCCGGATGCTGGGATGGAGTCCCTCAATAAACCGTTGAACCCTCTCTCAAAATATGGCAACTAAGGTCAGTGCACGTCGGGCCAAATCGCTGAAATGGACTGCATACTCCAACACAGTCATAGCACCCTGGCGTAGCTGCTCAAACTCCGTGCGCCATGAGTCCCTGAGGCTCTGAGGGACATATTCCCTCAAAAGCATGTCCGAGAACTGAGTCCATGTAAGTGAAGCTGCCAATACTCGACTCGGCTTAGAAATATCCAATCTCACAAACTGGCTGGCTAAGGCCTAAACATTCAACGTCATGGGCCTCTCTACTGCTGGTAGATATGTTAAGCTCCCCAAACTCTCCGCCCGGCGACTTAGAGCATCGGCCACCACATTGGCCTTCCCAGGGTGGTACAAAATGGTAATATCATAATCCTTAAATAGCTCCAACCACTTCCTCTGACGCAAATTAAGATCCTTCTGCTTGAACAGATGCTGCAAACTCCGATGATCGGTGTAAATCTCACAAGGAACACTATACAAATAATGCTGCCAAATCTTCAAGGCGTGAACAATAGCTACTAACTCAAGGTCGTGGACAGGATAGTTCTTTTCATGTACCTTCAGTTTGCTGGACGCGTAGGCAATCACCCTACCATCCTACATCAACACCGCACCGAGACCAATCCGCGATGCATCACAATATACAGAATAAGACCCCGAACATGTAGGCAATACCAATACTGGGGCCGTAGTCAAAGTTGTCTTGAGCTTCTAAAAGCTCTCCTCACATTTCTCTGTCCACCTGAACGCAGCACCCTTCTGGGTCAGCCTGGTCATAGGTGCTGCAATAGATGAGAAACCCTCTACAAATCGAGGGTAATATACCGCCAAACCAAGAAAACATCGGATCTCTGTAGCTGAGGATGGTCTGGGCCAACTTTGCACTACTTCAATCTTCTTCGGATCCAACTGGATCCCCTCACTCGATACTCTATGACCCAAGAATGCCATCGAGTCTAGCCAGAACTCACACTTTGAAAATTTTAGATATAACTTCTTTTCTCTTAAGGTCTGAAGTGCAATCCTCAGGTGCTGCTCATGATCCTCCCGACTCCAGGAGTATACCAGAATGTCATCAATAAACACAATGACGAATGAGTCAGGATAAAGCTGTAACAC
The DNA here is from genome assembly GCF_000715075.1 of Nicotiana tabacum. Lineage (NCBI taxonomy): Eukaryota > Viridiplantae > Streptophyta > Magnoliopsida > Solanales > Solanaceae > Nicotiana > Nicotiana tabacum. Next base: position 22,102,154 of record NC_134094.1, on the reverse strand, counting down.
ATTGTGCATCAAGTGCATAAAAGCTATTGGGGCATTGGTCAGCCCAAAAGACATAACAAGAAACTCATAGTGACCATATCTTGTCCTGAAAGTAGTCTTCGTGATATTTGGCTCCCGAATCTTCAACTGATGATAACCTAAACGTAAGTCAACCTTGGAAAACACTCTGGCACCCTGCAATTGATCAAATAAGTCATCAATACGAGGCAATGGATACCTGTTCTTCACTGTGACTTTGTTCAACTGGCAGTAATCAATACACATCCAAATAGAACCATCCTTCTGCTTCACAAACAGGAAAGGAGCACCCCAAGGTGATACACTGGGCCGAATGAAGCCCTTATCAAGAAACTCCTGTAACTGCTCTGTCAACTCCTTCAACTCAAGAGGAGCCATACGATATGGAGGAATAGAGATGGGCTGAATGCCCGCCAACAAATCAATGCCAAAATCAATATCTCTGTCGGGCGGCATGCCTGGAAGATCAGCTGGAAACACATATGGAAAATCCCTCACTACTGGAACTGACTCGACTGTAGGGGTATCAATATTGACATCTCTCACATAAGCTAGATATGCGTCACACCCCTTCTCAACCATTCGTTGAGCCTTAAGAAAATAGATAACTCTGCTGGGAGTATACTCTATGGTACCTCTTAGCTCTAATTGATATAAACCTGGCATAGCCAGCGTCACGATTTTAGCGTGACAATCAAGAATAGCATAATTGGGCAACAACCAGTCCATGCCCAAATTAATATCAAATTCCACCATGCTGAGCAATAATAAATCAGCTCTGGTCTCAAAATCACTAAGAGCAACCAAACAAGACTGATACATGGGGTCCACAATAATAGAATCTCCCACAAGAGTAGACACATAAATAGGGGAACTCAAAGAAACCCAAGATACAAACAAATACGGCGCAAAATAATAGAACACATAAGAATATGTAGATCCTGGGTCAAATAATACCGACGCATCTCTATGACAGACCAGAACAATACATGTAATGATAAAATCGGAAGAAACTGCCTCTGTACAAGTAGGAAGTGCATAATATCTGGCCTGGCCTACCCCTCTAGGGTGACCTCTACCTCCCCGACCTCCACATCGAGCTGGCTAAGCAGGTGGGGTGACAGCTGGTACTGTAATCAGAGCCTGAGGACCCGGTGGAGCACGTTGTGGCTGAGAAGTATGTGGAGGTGCACCCTTCCTAATCCTGGGGAAATCCCTCACCACATGCCGAGTGTCACCATACTCAAAACAAGCTCTAGGAGGGCGTGGCTGGTGTGACTGGCTCGGGCCAGGTCTGCTGAACTGGCCGCTAGGAACACCTTGTGCAGGAGGCACACTAGATACTGGCGGTGCGTAATAAGGCTCACGGGGCCAAGGAGGAGCTAGAACATCGCTGACGGCTGGAAGAACTGAATGAACGGGGCGGCTCACATAACCCCTACCATGGCGAGGTGCTGGAACACGAGTTCCAAAATAATAACCAGTCTCTCGAGACCTCTTGGCCTCCCTCTCCTCTCTATCCCGGGCAAATATGCTCTCAAATCTCCTAGAAATACTCACAACCTGCTGATAAGAAATATCCATCTCCAACTCCCTGGTCATACTACTCCGGATGCTGGGATGGAGTCCCTCAATAAACCCTTGAACCCTCTCTCAAATTGTGGCAACTAAGATCGGTGCATGTCGGGCCAAATCGCTGAAATGGACTGCTTACTCCGACACTATCATAGCACTCTGGCATAGCTGCTCAAACTCTGCGCTCCATGAGTCCCTGAGTCTCTGAGGGACATATTCCCTCAAAAGTCTGTCCGAGAACTGAGTCCATGTAAGTGAAGCTGCCTCAACCGGATTACCTAACTCATAAGCATGCCACCACTGATAGGCTGCTCCTCTAAGCTAGAATGCAGTAAAAAAAAACCCCGCTCATCTCCGCTACGCCCATAGTACGGAGAATACGATGACACTCCTCCAGGAAACCCTGGGCATCATCTGTAGCCAATCCGCTGAAAGCAGGTGGGTGGTAATTCTTGTACCTCTCAAGTCTGAGTTGCTCCACCTTAGAAGCTGCTGCCCTAACTTCAGGCTAAGCTGGAGCTACCGGTTGCATTGGTACAATCTCTGGAACCTGGTCGACCTGAACCTGCTGCTCTGGAGTACCGACAACGGGAGTCTGTGCTCCTCCCCCGGCCTGAGATATGGCAGGAGCAAGTGGAATCAATCCAGCCTGAGCAAAGGTGTTGAACATGGTCAGAAATTTGGCTAGAGTCTCCTGGAGGGTTGGTGCAGAAACAGGTACCTCAGGTGTCTGCCCTCCAGCTGGAGCTACTGGGGGCTCCTCTGTAGCAGCTCGTGTGGGTGCTCTAGCTGTACCATGTGGACGTCCTTGCCCTCTACCCCGTCTCCGGCCACTCGCGGCTCTGGTAGGAGGCGCAGGTGCCTGTTCATTAGATTTGCTTGTATGTGTCCTCACCATCTGTGAGAGAATAGAATACATAAGTTTAGAATCTTTGAAGTCAACAATTTTCGCACGACAAGGAATCAAAGTAGTGAAAGTTTTCTAACAGTTCCATAGCCTCCCGAAGATAAGTATAGACGTCTCCATACCGATCCGCGAGACTCTAATAAACGGGCTTGTGACTCACGACACCTATGAACCTAGAGCTCTGATACCAACTTGTCACTATCCAATTTCCCTTCCGTGTGACGTCGTGACGGCACCTAGTCTCTACAACTAGGTAAGCCTAACATTTTGCGGAATAATGAAATAAAATATAAATTTAACCAACTATTCAAAAAAATACACAACAATCCCAAAACCCGGAACATCGTGAATCACAAACTACAGGAGAAAACATCTAGTGTCTCTATACATCAGAGTCTATCAAAATAAAATACAGAAGATAATGGACATGGGGAGAAGTAGAAGGGGACTCCGAGGTCTGCAGACGCAGTAGATATACCTTGAAGTCTCCAAAGCAGTCCTGGTTCACTGAAAGTGCGGCTGATAAGGAGCACTGGATCTGCACACGAAAGACATGTGAATAGAGTAGCATGAGTACACCACAATCGGTACCCAGTAAATTCCAAGCCTAACCTCGGTCGAGTAGTGACGAGGTCAGGTCAGGGCCCTACTGGTAAATATATAATAAAACAAGATAGAGTGTAATACCGCAGTAAAGTAAAGGCTGAAATTTACAAGAATGAAATCATAGAAGGTGGCAGCTCAGTACACAGAAACACAACAGGGGATCTCCCGGAATACTATTTCGTAGTCCCAAAGTAAATATGTAGTACAGGGGGATCTCCCGGAATACCGTTCCGTAGTCCCAAAGTAAATATGCAGTGCAGGAGGATCTCCCGGAATACTGTTTTGTAGTCCCAAAGTAAATATGCAGTACAGGGGGATCTCCCGAAATACCGTTCTGTAGTCCCAACGTACATATGCAGTGCAGGGGATCTCCAAGAATACCGTTCCGTAGTACCAAAGTAAATATGCAGTACAGGGGGGGATCTCCCGGAATACCATTCCGTTGTCCCAAAGTAAATATGCAGTGCAGGGGGATCTCCTGAAATTCCGTTCCGTAGTCCCAAAGTAAATATGCAGTACAGGGGGATCTCCCAGAATACCATTCCATAGTACCAAAGTAAATATGCAGTACAGGGGGGATCTCCCGAAATACCGTTTCGTAGTCCCAAAGTAAATATGCAGTGCAGGGGGATCTCCCGAAATACCGTTCCGTAGTCCCAAAGTAAATATGCAGTACAGGGGGATCTCCCGGAATACCGTTCCGTAGTCCAAAGGTAAATAGGCAGTACAGGGGGATCTCCCGGAATACCGTTCCGTAGTCCCAAAGTAAATATGCAGCAAAAAACAATAGAATTCAATAATCACGTCACGAAATTCTACAGTTCAACTTAAGTATCAATTAAGGAAGGACATGTAAATTCACTAAACATGCTGCACGTAGTTCAAGTAAATAGTTAAGGCAAGAAGGCATGCTATTCTAATCTAGCAGGATACTACACATGCTGATGAAACTCAAATAAGAAAGAAATGAGGTTATTACTTAGTAGAAAATCGGGTTTTTACACAATTAGCCCGTGTACGTACTCGTCACCTCACGTACACGGCGCTCAAATAACAAAAATAGTGCAAAATCTTATGGGGAGTTCCCCTACACAAGGTTAGTTAAGCCACTTACCTCGAACTAAGCTAAATCAATCTATAAGAATGCTTTTTCCACGAATATCCGGCTCTGAATGGCCCAAATCTATCCAAAAGAAATTTCATATCATAAATACAACCATAATAGACTCATCGTATTTATGAAGTTAGTACTTTAACGAAAATTCCGAAATTAACTCAAATATTGCCCGTGGGCTCCACATTTCTGAATCGGGTAAAAGTCATAAAATACGATAGCCCTTTCACTCACGAGTCTAACCATATCAAATTTACTAAAATCCGACACCAAATGGTCCTCCAAATCCACAAATCAAACTTCCAAATCCCTAGCCTCCCACTCCCAATTTCCACCTTAAATACACACTAACTAGGTGGAAAAATACATGGGTAAGAAAGATTATTGATCAAAATAAGCACAAGGGACTTACCTCAAGAAACCCCTCAAAATTGCTCTCAAGAAATCGCCAAAACCGAGCTCAAAATGTTGAAAATGAGCAAAAATAGCGAACCCTTGCATTTAAGTGTTTTGTCCAGAAATCTCGCACCTGCCGCTTATAGTCTCACCTGCGACGTCGCACCTGTAGAATTTCCATCGCATGTGAGGAAATGACTTAAAGGGATTGGGTCCACATCTGCGAGCAATGGGCCGCACCTGCGCGCCTTCTCCTACGGAATTTTTCTTCTTCTGCGATCCCTCACGCCCTGGCCCCTACCGCTTCTGTGCTCCATCTTCTGCATCTGCGGATGCGCAGATGCGGTTATACCTCCGCACCTGCGACCACTAGCCTCTTCCTTCCAAATCGCACATGCGTCCCTTGGCTCGCTTCTGCAGGCTCGCACCTGCGGTCAGAGTTGCGAAGGTGCGATTACACCAGGTGCATCAGCTTAAGCTATTCTTCCAAAACCAAATTTGATCCATTAACTATCCGAAACACACCCGAAGCCCCCGGGACCTCAACCTAATACACCAACAAGTCCTAAAACACCATAAAAACTTAATCGAGCTCTCAAATCACATCAAAAATGCTAAAATCACAAATCACCCTCCAATTCAAACTTAAAGAACTTGAAACTTCAAAACTAGACAACCGATTCCGAAACCTATCAAAACACGTCCGATTGATCCCAAATTTTGCACACAAGTCATATTCAACATTACGGACCTACTCCAACTTACAGAATCAGAATCCAACCTCGATATCAAAATTTTCACTACCGGTCCAAAACTCCAAAAATTCGACTTTCGTTAATTCAAGCCTAAATAAGCTACGGACCTCCAAAACACAATTCGAACACGCCCCTAAGTCCAAAATCACCTAACGGAGCTAACGGAACCTACAAAACTCTATTCCGGAGTCATCTTCACACAGTTTTGACTATGGTCAAAATTCTAAGACTTAAGCTTTTGTTTAAGGACTAAGTGTCCCAAATCACTCCAAAACTCAAAACGAAACCTCCTGGAAAGTCACAATAGCAAAAATAGATATGAGAGAATCAGTTAAATATGGGATCGGGGATATAACTCTCAAAATGGCCGGCCGGGTCGTTAGAGGAAACAATTCCAAATGATAAAGATCGAATCTTTAACCAAACGCCCAAAGTCAACCAAAACGTCAAATCAGGACCACACCTTGGAACTCGATAAAACTTACAAAATACAATAATCTATTTGATTACGAGTCCAACCATACTAGTTTTACTCAAATCCGACTCCGAATCGATGTTCAATACTCAAAATATTCACTTTATGAAATTTTAGACAAAATCCCCAATTTCTCTCTTGAAATCCTCAATCAAATGCCAAAAATGAAGATTGATTCATGAAATATAATCAAAACCAAGTATAGAACACTTACTTCAACACATATGGTGAAAAATCGCTTCAAATATCGTCTCAATCCGAGCTCCAGAACTCCAAATATGACCGATGAACAAACCCTCGATATTAAATATTTCTGCCCAGCTGTTCTACCTCGTTTCTCATTCCAAACAATCCCACAACTTGATTTTGATGCCTCCAATAGATTTCTAGTGATATTCTAGTCAAGTTAGGCTTTTGAATCACTCCATTTGACCTTATAATGAAGGAGATATGTTGGTTTCAATATTTAGAAATAGTATTTTTAAATACGAACTCAGTGGCAATTCCATAATTACTCCTGAAAAAATTCGACAGCCCAATTCATAGTAAAATGATCATCAATTCCTCATACGATGTCGAAACTTGATGATTCCAGTTGCTATGGTTCCAAATTACGATACGAATCTAATGCTTCAATCAAAATAGAAATTGGAGCTCATTTGCTTAATGTGGTACCATTTATTTTTGAAGAAACGACGTCGAAACATCAAAAACGAGTGCAACACAACCCAAACCTATCTGAAACTCACCTGAGCCCCTCGGGACCCCATCCTAACATACCCAAAAGTCCCATAACATAACACGGACTTACTCGAGGCCTCAAATCACGCATAACAACAACGAAACGATGAATCGTACCTCAAATCAAACTTGATGAACTTTGAACTTTCAACTTCCAGAATTCGCACCGAAACATATCAAATCAACTCGGAATGAACTCAAATTTCGCACACAAGTACGAAATGACATAACAAAGCTATTCTAATTCTTGGAACCACAATCCGAATCCGATATCCTCAAAGTCAACTCTCGGTCAAACTTATGAACTTTCCAAACCTTCAAATTTTAAACTTTCACCAATTAGCGCTGAAACCTTCTAGAAATATCCAAATGCAAATCCGGGCATACGCCCAAGTCCAAAATCACCATACAGACCTAACGAAACCATCAACACTCCAATTCGGGATCAAATTCACAAAATTCAAACTTGGTCAACTCTTCCAACTTAAAGCTTCAACAATGAAATTCATTCTTCCAAATCACTTTGGAATAATCTGATAACCAAAACCGACGATCCACACAAGTCATAATACATCATATAGAACTACTCATTCCCTCAAACTACCGAGCGAAGTGCAAATGCGCAAAACAACCGGTAGGGTCGTTACAGCCAAGGTCTCAAAGAACTCAGGCCCAAGTCCTGTACCTGCGCACATTAGAGACTGAAGTTACTGCTGCATGTTCTCACTACTTGCTGGGCTGCTTCTTTTTAGGCCCAAACCAGAGTCCATTCTCTTCCTTTACTGCTTTATTAAATCTTTTTGTCCTCATTTCCCTCATGTATATAACACTTATCATATTTGATTAAATATTGTTTTATATCTTTAAATCATGTGGTTAATCTAGGCAAGCCCTAAAAATATAGGATTAAAAGAAGCATTAGACTTAGTACTAGATAATCTTAACTCATTAATCATTTACACTATTTTGTTATTACTAACAATATTTTATGAAGTCTTTTGGAACCAAAACAGTTTAGCAAAGGACGACACTTCTCTCTTTCAAATCAGAAACGGAATTCGAATTAGTCTTTTAATCGAGCTTTTATACAAAACAAAATCAATCTTTGTTGTTTTCCTACAGAAGGGGCTTTTAACAATTTACTCAAAGCAAAAATATGAGATTTGAAAACTATGGTATATCTAAGACCCAATCATTTACAATACCCTTACTTTATTAGAGTTATACATAGACAAACCATTTAAATACAAAGTGTTTTACAACTTAGCCCATCTCACATGTTTTATAAACACAAACACTAAATACAATACTTCAAAACTCATTCAATCATATATATATATACAAACATTCTCTTCAAGGCTTTTATAAACCTATATCCTTTTAAAATCTACATATCCTCTTTTCAAGCATTAAGTTCTAAATTAGATATATAGTATGCCATACCTTTAACACTAGTTAAGCAGAGTATAGACAACTAATTCTTTAAACCTAGTCTAAGTCCTATGGAGCTATCGTAGGTAGATTTTAAGGGGTTCCTAACATATTTCCCTTAGAAGAACAAGAACCCTTGCCCAAAATCTCACCGGTTAGTAGACTAATAGAAAAAATGATTTTAGTAATTAAATAGGTACTCTAATATACCTTCAAATATTAGGTGGCGACTCTCTTTATCATCAACAGGGAAACTACTAATTTAATGTTGTGTTGACTCGTGCAAAATAGAGTGCAACAACATGGCGACTCTGCTGGGGATTTCATACTTTGGTTCTGACCTTAGCAGATTTAGACTAGACCTGAAATTATTTGTACACTGCTTTAACTGTGTTTAATTTGCAATTGTATGTTTACTTGCCTTGCTCGTTATGTACTTATCTCCTTATTTTAAACTGTTATTGCTAACATCACTATTTGTTACCATTTTATATATACACTGTCATCATACTCTTACTTATCGAGTCGTGGCCGTACAATATCATACACAATGACACGCGGAGGTTTTCTTACACCCCTCCGAACCTTCTTTCAAAATTCTTTAGTCCAATTCAAAATTAGGAAATACTCTACTCTAGCAAACTGTGATGACACAGTCGGTTATTTTGTGTAATTGCACCTTGTTATCCCTTTTTATGCTTCACACATGTGTGTTTATGACTTTATGACTTGCGGGGTTGATTCGAACTCTTTGATTCTTGACTTAAAAGTTTAAATTAAAAAATAATAACCAAACTTTGACTTTTGTAAATACGACCCCAGAACTGTATTTTGATCGCTTTGATAGCTTCGTATCGTGATTTCTCACTTGGGCATATGCCAAAGTTGATTTCGTAAGTCCGTAGGTTGATTTGTATTGATTTACTGAAATTTGGCATTTGAAGTTGAAAATTTTGACCGTAGGTTGACTTTTACCTATTGAGCTGGGAATTTGATTTTGGGACTTGAAATAGATTTGTTATGGTATTTGGAACTTGTCTACAAAATTTGGTGTCGATGGAGTTGATTTGATAGGATTCAAATGTTTAGATGTAATTTTAGAAATTCTTGAGCTTTACTTTGAAATTCATGCGTTTTAGTATTCGATTCATAGTTTTAGATGTTATTTTTGTATTTTGATTGCGCGAGCGAGTTTGTATGATATTTTGTAGACCTGTGTGAATGTTTGGTTTGGAGCCCCGGGGCCTCGGATGAGTTTCAGACATGTTTCAGAATGATTTTGAACTGAAATTCGACTGTTGGTGTTGCTGGTTCACGGCTATCGCAATTACGAGCACCAACATCACAATTGCGAAGGCAACAGTGGGAGCACAGATGTTGCAATTGTGACTTCCCTTACGCATTTGTGAAGGCAGGCGGATTTTGGACATGTTCACCATTGCGAACTATTGTTCGCTTTTGCAGTTAGGTCGAGCTTTGCAATTGCGAAGCCTCTATCGCAATTGCAATGATTTCTGAGGCTGCCAGGGTTTGCAAATGCGATCCCCGGTTTACAATTATGTGGGTTCGCAAATGCGAACCATGTGTCACAAATGCGACATCTGCAGCTGGTAGAAAAGAGCTGGGAGACGGGATTTTTGAAAACATTCTCTCACTTTTGAACCCTAGACTCTGTAGGAGGCGATTTGGAGAGGGGTTTTTCACCTATAAACTTTGGATAAGTGATTCTAATTTATTTCTAATCATATTCCATCAATATATCTTAGATTGTTACATCAAAATCATGTGAATCAAAGTGAAAATTTGTGAAACTTTATCAAGTTTTTGAAAAATAAGAATTTGACTTTTGATAGTCGATTTCGACTCAGATTTTGAAACTAATCACATATATAAACTTGTGGGGTCATGGGTAGACGAAATCTACCATTGGACCCGAGTTTTGACTGGGCAAGCCCCGTATTGACTTTTGTTGACTTTTTGGAAAAAGTAAAAAGATGTTAGCTTTATCTATTGTAATCGATTTCCCTTGTATTGTTTGATGATATTAAGTCGATTTTGGTTAGATTTGAGGCGTGTGGAGGCAAATTTTAGGGGAAAAGCTATTTTTGAGTGTTGAATTGACCTAGTTGAGGTAAGTATCTTGCCTAACTTTGTCTGGGGGAACTACCCCTTAGGATTGGTATTGATTGATCTATTTTGTGCTATGTGAAAGTCGTGTACGCAAGATGATGAGCGGGTACACAGGTTGTAGGTAGTATTTGGCCGGTTTAGGCTACTTAGACTCTTTCCATGCTTTAATTCAAATGTTATATCATGTTCTAAATTCTCATAGTCAATCTATTCTTATTTGTGTTAGTCTATCCTTACATGCCTTAATTGACTTGTTTAACACTTGTTCTACATCCTACTTAATAAATTGCTCACATGTTTTAGTTGAATTTGTTGCCCCTATTATTGTTGCATGTTATCTCTTTCATTGTTGATTGTCATTAATTAAAGTTATTGCTCGTGTTATCTCTTTCATTATTGATTATCATTACTTGAAGTTATTGTCCGTGTGTAAGGACCCGTAAAACTTTAAACCAAAAACTCGGGGTTTCGTGGTGCCAAGATAGATCCCTACGTTATATAAGTAGAAATTCGTCAAGGCGAGCTTGCGAGCCGCGGTTCGGACTTTTTAGATTGAACAGTACCCTACGGACTGAGAGAAAAATGTTTCACAGAAAAACGTATTTCTGCGGCCCATTATGTGGCCGCGTAATCACTCTGCGGACCGCATAATGGCACAGAGTGAAGCAGTAAGTTTGGCCAACTTGAGGTTAGTTTTGCGGTCGATTATCTGACCGCATATCGGTCGTATAATCCCTCTTGAGTTTTTGCGGAGGGAGTTCTGCGGTGCATTATGCGACCGCAGAACGAGTATGCGGACCGCATACTGGTCACATTCCTGGGCCGTAAGTTCATGCCCCTGAGGGCCATTTCTGCGGTCACTTTGCGGATCGCATAACCATTATGCAGTCGCATATGCGACCGCAGACCTGTGTCGGGGCACCATTTTTCTTAATTTAAAACCCGACCCCCATTTCGTTAAAACACCCCCTTTAGTCTATTTTGAGCTCATTTGCTGATACTATAGAGTGAGAGAGGGAGCCTTAGAGTGAGAAAGTAATCCTCATCACTTATTATTCAATTCTTGCTTGAAACTTTGAAGATTATCAAGGAAAGCAATCTAGGCCTCCATCCTAGAGGTAAGAATCTATACCCTAGCCCTAAATGTTTGAAACTTATACTGAAAATGAGTAATTAATAAGATGGTCCATGGGTATGAGGGTTGTTTATCTTACATGCGTGTGTGGTAAAAGAGTGTGGAAAAGTGAACTAGAACTATGAACATTTTCTTAATTTTGGGTTCAATTTGTATATTGCAAAAGTAGATTGAGGTTTCTAAGGGTTCCGGATAATTATAGAGTCTAAATAAGCGCAATTGAGGTATGTATGGCTAACTCTTTTCTTCCTAAAATTGAATTCCTGGTGTCCAAATAATTGGTGTAAGTTCCGACTAGATCTTACTAGAATTGTTTGCCTTAGTATGTTGAGTTGAAAGATTCATGTTCCCTAATTGTTTTAGATGTTTACCATGTCATCATGCTATTTGAGAACGTAACTATGGTTTTCCAAGTTCCTTCCTTTATGTGTGCAATGCCTTATATGATGGTCTTATCAACATGAATGATGACGTTATTTGAACGAATAAAAAGGAAAAGACTTGAATTGTAAAATATGCCCAAGTGCCAAGAACTATTTAATAAATGAGGTTGTTTGTGCCATGTAATGAAAGATGGGAAAGAGATGTGAATAGAGTGAATAATTGAAAGAGGTTATGTCTCAAGTGAGATGGCTTAGCCGATCGGGCCAAGATCGGACGCCATGCCGTACACATAGTGGCATTTGTGTTGGAACTATTGATTTACATTGTGGATATGGATATGTCTCACTTGGGATGGCTTAGTCGGTCGGGCCGAGACCGGACTCCGTGTAAAAACACGGTGGCATTATGAGTTGTGGCTTTGGCACTAAAGATTATTAACCTAAAAGATGGAAAGATTGAATTGGAAATTATGTGTTCCTTACTTGGTGTTTCTTTGTATTTCTATGAAGTACTTATTGATTGTTGTGACTGCCTTCTCTTTGTTTCACTGTTCATTCTACTGAGATTGGTGTTTGCCTTACATACTAGAACTATTCGATAGTACTAACATCCCTTTTGCCGGGGGCGCTACATCTTTGAATGGATGTAGGTGGTTCCATCGCAGATAGCACTAATCGCAGAGAGTGGTGTTCTCCCTCACACTCATCACAACAGCCTTGGTGAGCCTCATTCCTTCCTGGGGTCATGTAGTCCTTCTTTGTATAAGTTTTCATATTTTGAGGTATAGCCAGGGTCTTGTTGCTGGCATTGTCATATTGCTCTTTTGTACCCTTAGAGGCTCCGTAGACGTTTATGTGGGTCATGTATGTATGTTGGGGTGTCGTTGGATCGAGTTGTATTTGGGAAACTTAACTATGACATAATGTTTATAATGAAAAATGAACAAGCAACGTTTATATATTTATATAACTGATCTCTCCCCTGTTTTACAAATGGTGATGTGTTCCCTTTTTGAATCATGAATGAGTAGGGTAGGAAAGGTTTACTAGGCTTGCTCGATCGGGTTCACTCGGTTAAGCGCCGGTCGCGCTCCCCGAGGTTGGGGCGTGACACCGTGTTATCTCTTTCCTTATTGATTTTCATTATTTGAAGTCATTATTATATGTTATCTCTTCCATTGTGAGTTATTCTTATTTAATATAGTGGTTATACATTATCCCATTGTTGAATTATTGGTGTTGAAGTTATGAAAGTCATTATCATGTTCAGGCGAAATTGTCATTATTGAAACATCTTCCTTGTAGAACATTTTACATTCATTGTTGTTGTTGATATTTTTGTACATGTTGTGGTGGAGCCATGGGCTATTGTTGTGGAAACATTGATATTGTTGATTGTTGGCAAGTTGTGATATATGAGCACTTGTGATGTGAGTTGTTATTGTGATGTGATATTGACGCACATGCGATGGTATAAGGCTTGTGGTTAATATGCATGCGGTGGTATAAGGTAGGACTTATGTTCGTGTTTCGTGTAGGAGAACTACGTGAAGCCACGCGGAGTCATAAGGTGGGCTAAATTACATGTAGCTATTTTGGGAAAACTATTTTCAAAACCTATTTCAAAAGTAAGGTACACACGGCGGTATAAGGAAAGATTGTGATTGAGATTGTGAATTGTGAATATGAGGCGGTACCTCGGTTCTGATTCTTAATATATATATACACGAGGCGGTACCTCAGTGGTGATGCTTATTGTACACAAGGCGGTACCTCGTTGTGATTCTTGTTGTTTTGTTCCTCCTTGTTTTTGTTAGTTATTATCCGTATATGATCATTATGGTTCTCTTTAACTGCTTTCTTTATGTCATTTCCATGCTGACTATTCTGATATTAGTTCATGTTGTTAATTGTTTCTTAGCAATTATTTCTCTGCTTTCCATAATTTATTATTACATTTTCATACTGTTTATTTATACCCTAGTAGGTGTCTTGACCTGGCCTCATCACTACTCTACTGAAGTTAGGCTTGATACTTACTTTGTACCGTCTTAGTGTACACATACTACGCTTCTGTACATCCTTTTGTACAGATCCAGGTAGGTCTACTCGTGTCGGTCATTAGTAATGATCTGTTAGCTGCTTTACGAATACTTCAAGGTATGCATGCCCGGCGTCCGCAGGCCTCAGAGTCACCTTCCTTAACTTTTACTACTGTTGTATTTTTCATTAAGACAGTGATGTAGTAGGCACTCTAGTATGACTCTCTAGAACTTATGACTCGGTTCCACCGTTCTTAGGGAGTGTATTGTTGTTGATTCTATCCACGAAAGTTTACATCAGTTATTCAGCCTTACTTTACATCAGTTTACATCAATTATTCAGCCTTACTTATGACTCGGTTCCACCGGTCTTAGGGAGTGTATATAGTATTTTGTTGTTGCTTTAGTTTACATCAGTTATTCAGACCCCTTTCTCTACCTCCTCCCAAAAAATGGAAATCAACCAAAACATCCCTGAGATCAATATGGTGATGCGAGCACCACACAAGCTAAAGCATAGGTGGAAGAATATCCGTATATAGCATAGAGATGAAATTAGGGTACACCTAGGAGCACTGACTACCTTGCTAAACATCCAAGCTGGCAATGTGCTTACTCATCTATTGATAGTGTTTTGGGATCCGGCCAGAGTAGTGTTCAACTTTGATGATTGTGAATTGGTGCCGACGTTAGAAAATGTTGCCAGTTTCATGGAGCTGCCATTTACAGGGATGAAATCGATAATACTAGTCACCATGACCGGCTACAGGTTTCTTGATGCTTTGGGTCTGGAAAACAGTTGGGGTTTGAGAAACATCAAAGATGGATGGGTAAACCTAGACCAATTGTTGAACAGGTTCGGACATCGTGAAAGCTATAAATTGTACTTGGGAGAATTTCAGTATGATCAGGCAATGTGGGAAAGTATTCAACCCATAACCTTCTCTTTGGCGCTGCTAGGACTGGTGGTTTTCCCGCAAAGAAGAGGACAGATCAATATCAACTTGCTGCATGTGGTTTTGGCAAGATTTCGGGGCAACCTCCAAGCCACTTTGGTACCCATGGTGTTAACAGAGATTCTCAGAGCTTTGTCCGCGTGTTCCTGGGGGTATTATTTCTTCAAGGGTTGTAACCTACAACTTCAAATCTGGGTCACAGAGCACTTCTTTCAGCGAGAGGCCATAGTTGACTACTTTGTGGGCGTCAGCAACATAATTCGAAGTCACAATGAGAGAATGAGGCATTAGGTCTCCCCACACGGACAGGAAAAGTGGAGAGAGATACTAACCAACTTAAGCGGAGAATGGGTCAATTGGAAGTTGTCATGGCTAGGTGGAAGAGCAATCCTAAGGACTCCTCAAAAGTATTTTATCTAGCTGATAGGACTTGAGGGCGTCCAGCCATACTTACCTTTACTAGTTCTCAGGCAGTTCTACTTTGATTCAGGATGTACCTCTATAGACGATGGCGACATTGTATGAAGATGAATACAATGGGAAGATCCCGATACCAAGGATAAGGAGGCTTCAGGGGGAGTGGAATGATCTAGTCACGATTCCAATAGGTCAATATTCGTGGTGCACTCTAGAATATTATGTTTGGATTAATGAAGAAGACGAGCTAGCCCGTCCAAGTAGGGAAGGAATAGCCTGGCTGGAGGATGCAGTGGCGGCTTTGCAAATCTATCATGAGATTTTGTACACTACCTCGTGACTATCTCCATGCACCACCAAGTGGTCCCGGGGTTAATTGATCACATACTGCCACCCGCTGAGGATGCATGATAACTGAGTAGTTGAGTGCATCCAGATTGAGTCTGAGACAGAACCGGAAGAAGACCCACCTACTATAACCTGTACAGTTTCATCAATTTAACAGGTACAAAACAATAATGTTATCAAGGATAAGGCACAGAAGGCACTATCTCTATGTGTGTGTATAATATTTCAAGTACTCTGCTCAGTTAATAATACAACATATAAGGGTAGTATGCAAACAAATTAGGTAAATAACAACGGAAATTGCAAGTAAAGATGAAATGCAAATCCAAACAAACACTGGCCAGATTTTCCTCAACCTTTCCATATCCGTACCAAACCACTGATCAATTATCCTCAATATTCACATGTACACCATCAAGAGAGAAACATGAGAGGGTGACCCTAGGGGGATGGATCCATATCCACATGCAAGCATAACCAATTCAATGTGCTACCAGCCCAGCATGGTCACAGTATTAATATCATAATCGTCGGGTGCAGTCACATGCATAACAATACAATCTTCTCGGCATGGTCACAGGCATAACAATACAATCCACCCGGCGTGGTCACATGTATAATAATACAATCCATCTGGTGTGGTCATACGCATAACAATACGATCCGCCCGACATGTTCACAGGCACCCAGTCCAAGTCATATCATACATAAGCAAATATACAAGAATACATGTATATTATACTGAGAAGCTTTTCATATGAGGTGATTTCAACGGCCACAATGGAGCGACGTCGGGGGGTATGATGATGTGCATGGTGGATTTGGTTTTGGAGGTGGAAACGGAGGAGGAACGTCTCTGCTAGACTTTTATAGAACATTTGATTTGGTGATAGCAAACCCGAGTTTCCAGAAGAAAAGAGAGCACTTGGTCACCTTCCGGAGTTCGGTGGTCGAGACTTAGATTGATTATTACTCTGCAGGAAGTCTGATATAGGTCTTAGCACGGATTTCAAGTTCATCTCGAGTGAGAACCTCTCGACCCTTTATTGGTTCCTGGTCATGGACCTTGATATTCACGAGCAAAAAGAGGAAGAGGGCGATGTATAGCCAACATAGGATCAAGTGGGGACCCTTGATGGAAGCTAAAGCGCAGGAGTTGGGGGTCAAGCTATTGACTATGGGGGCTTGAAGGAGTAGTGGGGACGCAGACACTATGTAGGCCACGACTGTGCAGTGCATTAGGGAAGCCGCGATAGAGGTATTAGGGGTATCAAAGGGTTACTCTGGTGGTCACAAAGGAGACTGGTGGTGGAATGGAGAGGTGCAAGGAAAAGTGGAAACCAAGAAAGTGGCATATCTGAAGCTAGTGGAAAGTGTAGACGAGGAGGAGAAGAGTGCGAATAGGGAGCAATATAAGTTGTCTAAGAAATAGGCGAAGCTAGTAGTTACGGCAGCCAAAACAGTAGCTTTTAGTCATTTGTATGAGGAACTCGAGGGACGAGGTAGGGATAGGAGGTTTTTCAGGTTAGACAAGGTGCGAGAAATGAAGGCTCATGACTTGGACAAAGTAAAGTGCATCAAAGACGAAAAAGGTAGAGTTTTGTTGAATGACGGGCTTATATGTGGGAGATGGCAGACCTACTTCCATAGTCTCTTGAACGATGAGGGGGACAAGAGCATTGTACTGGATAGTTTGGAACTCTCTGGTAATCGTTGTGACTTTGGGTATTGTAGGCGGATTAGAGTTGACGAAGTGGAGGGGGATATGCGTAAGATGAGCAGGGGCAAAGCGACTGGGCCGGATGAAATCTCGATGCAGTTTTGGAAGAGTGCGGGCAAGGCAGGCTTGGAGTGGTGCACTAGGTTATTTAATGTCATTTTTAGAATGAAGAAGATGCCCGAAGAGTGGAGGTGGAGCACGATGGATACTGTATACAAGAACAAGGGTGACATGTAAAATTGCAATAACTATCGGGGTATGAAGTTGCTTAGCCATACTATGAAAGTCTGGGAGAGAGTGGTAGAGCTAAGGGTGAGGAAGAGTGTGTCTATTTTCAAGAACCAGTTCGGGTTTATGCCAGGGCGTTCGACTACAGAAGTCATCCACCTTATTAGGAGATTGATGGAGCAGTATAGGGAAAGGAAGAAGGATTTGCATATGGTGTTCATCGACTTAAAAATGGCGTACGATAAAGTTCTGAGGGAGGTTTTGTGGAGATGTTTAGAGACCAGAGGTGTACCTGTTGCCTACATAAGGGTAATTAAGGACATGTATGATAGAGAAAAGACCTGAGTGAGGACGGTAGGTAGGGACTCAGACCATTTTCCGGTTATGATGGAGTTGCATCAGGGGTCAGCACTAAGCCCTTTTTTGTTTGCCCTGGCGATGGACATACTGATGCGCCACATCCAAGGGGAGGTTCCGTGGTGTATGCTATTCGCAGATGATATTGTATTGATTGACGAGATATGAGGCGGTGTGAATACAAGGTTAGAGGTATGGAGGCAGTACTGGAGTCTAAAGGTTTCAAGCTGAGCAGGACCAAGATAGAATACTTGGAGTGTAAGTTCAGTGGTGAGACTCAAGGAGGGGAAGGGGAGGTAAGGCTTAACTTGCAGGTCATCCCTAGGAGAGGAAGTTTTAAGTACCTTGGGTCTATTATTCAGGGGGGCGCAAAAATTGATGAAGATGTCACACATCGTATTGGTGCGGGATGGATTAAATGGAGACTTGCTTCCAGTGTTTTGTGTGACAAGAAGGTGCCACCGAAACTTAAAGGTAAATTCTACAGAGTGGTGATCAGACCCACGATGTTGTGTGGGGCTAAGTATTGGCCAGTAAAGATCGCTCATGTCTAAAAGATGAAGGTAGAAGAGATGAGGATGTTGAAATAGATGCGAGGGCACACCAGGTTAGATAGGATTAGAAATGAGGTTATTCGCGACAAGGTGGGTGTGGCCCCTATTGAAGACAAGATGCAGGAAGCGCGGCTTAGGTGGTTTGGTCATGTAAGGAGGAGGAGCACAGATACCCTGGTGAGGAGGTGTGAGAGGTTGACATTGGAGGGCCTACAGAGAGGTAGAGGTAGGCCAAAGAAGAGGTGGGGAGAGGTGATTAGGCAAGACATGGCGCAGCTTCAGCTGACCGAGGACATGACCCTTGATAGGAAGGTATGGAGGTCGAGGATTTGGGTAGTAGAGTATGTAGTCTAGAGTATTCATAATAGTAGTATTGGCACGCAGTATCGCTTTCTGTTGGTAGTATATTTTTAAGACTAACCGTTATTTTCTTTCATTGTTGATCACCTTACTATCTTGTTATTTTTATTCTGCTTTTATATGGCTTACCGATGTTGTCCCTTCTTGTCTATATTTTTATTAATGTGGTGCTTATGCTTTCCTAAGCCAAGGGTCTATTGGAAATAGCCTCTCTATCCTCACAAGGTAGGGGTAAGGTCTGCGTACACACTACCCTCTCTAGACCCCACAATATGAGATAATACTGGTTATGTTATTATTGTTATTGTTGTACATGTATATGATGAATGAGTATCAAATTCCATGCTCTTGGACTAGTGTAATGACATGCTAAAGTGTAGTCATGTGCAAAGTGTGCTATCATAGCTCAAATCGACAATTCCATCATAGAAATAGACATTATCAAGTTCATTCAGGGATTTAACATCTATGTAACATCAAGCATGGCTCAAACAGTTCTCAACAAGGCTACAACTATGAAAATATTATAGCTTAAAGCTTAACAGTGAATTCTACTCATATCATAGACTAAGCAATACCCGAGCAGGTATGAATACCCTGGTGCTCGCACATGGGCTCAAACCCCACACATATGTGCACCTAAATACGTAGATATCACAAATAATTCAGGCAACTAGTGCCTCGACCCACTTTAGATAAGATATTTACCTCAAGCAAGCCAAATTACACCTCTAACAAGACCTTTCCACATGTATCAACCTCTGGATGATCCGAATCTAGCCAAATTAACTTAATATAATCAATCAAATCCATAAGAATTGATTCCAAATGATAAAGCTAAGATCTTTAACAAATATCAAAAACTAAACCCAAAAGGTAAATGCTGGGCCGCACCTCGAAACCCGACAAAATTCACAAATTCCGAACACACATTCAATTACGAGTCCAACCATACCAAAATCACCCAATTCCTACCTCAAATCGACCTTCAAATCCTCAATATTCACTTTAGGAAGTTTTTACTAAAATCTCCCATTTCTCCACTTCAATTCAACAATTAAATGCTAAAAATAAAAATGAAATCATGAAATAATAACACATCTGAGTCAAAAACACTTAGCCCGATCCAAATCGCGAAACTCCACTCCAACATCGCCCAAAACCGAGCTCTACAACTCAAAATAATATTTAAAAGAGTCTGCTCAGTCATTACACTTTGCGAACGCGGAAAATGCCTCGCGTTCACAAAGAACAAATCTCACCAGTTTCCAATTCCTCTAACGCAAATGCGATAGCTCAATCGCGAAAGCGATGGTCTACACCCTACAGCTATGCGATCGTGTTTAAGATCTCGCGACCATGAAGAACAAACGCCTGACATCCTCAGGCCTTCCCTTCCTTCTACGCGAACGAATCGTAACGCTCGCGTTCGCAATGACTAAATACCACAAAGCTTCGCAAATGTGTCCATATTTTTACGAACGCAAAGAACAAAAGACCACCTGCCAGCATTAACTCTACGCAATCGCGTCCCTTACTTTGCGATCGTGAAAGAGGAAACCGGAAGCACAGATTTCAGCCATCCAACAAGATGGAAAATGGTTCGAAACTCATTCGAAACACACCCGGGGTCCCCTGAACACCATCCAAACATACCAGCAAGTCCTAAAACATAATACAAACTCACTTGCAACCTCAAATCACATCAAACAACACCAAAACCATGACATCACACATCGATTCAATCCTGAGGAACTCATGAACTTCCAACTTCTAAAAAAAATGTCGAATCCTATCAAACCAATTCCGAATGAGCTCAAATATTTCACACAAGTCATAAATGACAAAACGGACTTGTTCCAACTCTCGGAACCGAAATCCAAACCTGATATCGATAAAGTCAATCTCGGTCAAACCTCTCAATCTTTCAAACTTGTAACTTTCCAACTTTTGCCAAAAAGCCTCAAACAAACCTACGGACTTCCAAATAAATAACCGAACATACGCCTAAGTCCAAAATCACCATACAAAGATATTAGAACCGTCAAAACTCCACTCTAGAGTCGCCTACACAAAAGTCAAGCTTCGGTCAATGCTTCTAACTTAAGCTTCCAACCTGGGGACTAAGTATCCTAATTCACTCTAAATTATCCCCAAAACTAAACCAACCACCCCAGAAATTCACCCAACAACAAATGAACAGAGAAGAAATAATAAATAGGGGAACGGGGCTACAATACACAAAATAACCAACGGGGTCGTTACATGGAGTAGCCAATTACCTCAAAATCATCTGATCATTTGTACATAAGTATGTAGTCTTTTGTCCCTTGAAGGTATCTTAAGATTTTCTTTATAGCTCTCCAGTGGTCAAGACCTGGGTTACTCTGATATCTTCCCAACATTCCGACAACAAATGCAATACCAGGTCCAGTACAAACCTAAGCATACATTAAGCTTCCAACAACAGAAGCATATGGAATGTTCTTCATTTTTTCCCTCTCAAGGTCATTCTTCGAGCACTGGTTCAAATTGAAATTGTCACCCTTCACTATGGGAGATACACTTGGTGAACAATCCTTCATCCAAAACCTCTCTAAAACTTTGTTGATATAGGTTTCTTGAGATAAACCTAAAATACCCTGATGTCTATCTCGATGAAGCTTAATGCCAATGACATAAGATGCATCACCTATATCTTTCATATCAAAATTTTGAGAGAGAAATTGTTTCACCTCATATAGCATTCCCTTATCATTGGTACAAGAATATCATCCACATATAGAATTTGAAAACAAATTTTACTCCTAGTGATTTTCTAGTATATACATTGATCCATAATATTCTCAACAAAGCCAAATGAAAAGATAACATCATGGAATTTTAAATACCATTGTTGGGAGGCTTGTTTTAATCCATATATGTATTAATTTAGCTTGCACACCAAGTGCTCGCCATTATTAGAAGAGAACCCTTCAAGTTTTTTCAAATAATACTCTTCTTCTAGATCACCATTGAGAAATGCGATTTTCACATCCATTTGTTGCAATTTTAAGTCAAAATGGGCTACTAATACCAACATAATGTGCAAGGAATCTTTCTTAGATACAGGAGAAAAAGTCTCTGTATAATCGATTCCTTCTTTTTGAGTGAATCCATTAGCAACGATTCTTGCCTTATATCTTTCTATGTTTCCCAATGAATCCCTTTTAGTTTTGAAGACCCATTTACATCCAATATATTTTATACCATCAGGAAACTTGATAAGATCCCATACCTCATTACGTTTTATGGAGTTTATCTCTTCTTTCATGGCATTGTACCATAGTTCTGATTCTTTACAACTTATAGTTGTGAAAAGACTCATGATCATTTTTGGCTCCAATGTCAAATTCTTGTAGATACACAACGTAGTCAATAGAAATTATTGATTTTATTTATTTAGTAGATCTTCTTAGTGTTGTATCAACATTTTCCTGAGGATCGTCTTGATCAACTTGTTGCTCAACAGTTTCAGGAATTACTTGAACAACTTGATCTACAAGAATATTCTCATCAGCTTATGGAACCTCAATGACTGGTTGCTCAACACCCAATTGAATTTGAGGAGTGTTGTGCACAATAACCAGTCTTTCACTTGAAGTGGAAGGTTGATCGCTTACAGATACTATATTCTGAAATTGATCACTCCCATTGATCAAGTCATTCTCAAAATATTTTGCATTTCTTGATTCCATAATTCCAGTGCTATGAGATGGACAATAAAAATTTTATCCTTTAAACCTTTCGACATATCCAATGAAATTGTCACGACCCGAAATTTCCACCGTCGGGACCGTGATGACGCCTAACATTTCACTTGCTAGGCAAGCCAACGTTAGAGAATTCACACAAAACTGGCAAGGTCCTTATGTGGTTCACCGAGCGCTGTCAGGTGGAGCTCTAATCTTGGCAAAAATGGATGGAAAGAGTCAACACGAAGCCTATCAACTCAGACGCAATCAAGAGATATTATGTATGAAGACAAATAGAGTTAGGTTTTGATGTAACAGAACTACGTTCAACCTGACTTCCCATGGAGGGATACGTAGGCAACCCACGTAGGGTTCGGTTTCTCTCCCCCCCTTTCTCTTGTAATAGAAAAACCAAATATCACTTTTGTATGTTGCTCAGGAACTACGCCGACTTGATTTCTGTAGAAAGGAATACGTAGGAAGTCCTCATCGGATTCAGTCATCTTTTGTAATTGAACTATGTTCTGGCCTGATTCCACTTGGATACGTAGGCTGTCTGAGTCAGACTCGGCCATTTTCATTCTTAATCTCATCAATTTGCATTTATTGTAGTCGAACTACGCTTTGACCTGATTCCATTTAGAATTGTAGGTTGTCTGAGTCAGGCTCGATCATCTTCATCATATTCCATCATAACCTACGAACTACGTTCAGACCTGATTCCGTTTTGGATACGTAGGCAACCAGAAAGGGTTTGTTCTTAACCTTAGGAAAGCCTTGTAATGCATCAGTATGCAGTCGCAACAGCAAGCAACCGCGTTGTCAGAAGCATTACGGAAGATCAACATCAACATGACAAAGCATTCAAGAAGATACGCTCACGTGTGGAGAAAAGCTTTCGTAACTTGTCATAATTTGCATACAATGTTACATCTAGCATTGTGCAAGATAGTGTGGATATTGAACCTCAATCTGCTGGAGAATGTCGACAAAGACGTGTTATGGCCAAAATGGCAAGAAGCAATCCAATCTGAGTTGGATTCCCTTGTGAAACGTGAAGGTTTTGGGCCTGTAGTTCAAATACCTAATGGTGTTAAACTTATTGGCTATAAACGGGTCTTTGTACGTAGAAGGAATGAGAAAAATGAGGTACAAAGATATAAGGCGCACCTTGTTGCACAATGATTTTCACAAAGGCCCGGTGTCGATTATGAAGAGACATATTCTCCTGTTATGGATGCAATAATGTTCCATTATCTCATTAGTTTTGCCGTCCATGAAAAGCTTGATATGTATTTAATGGATGTGGTTACAACCTACCTTTATGGCTCACTTGATAATGAGATATACATGAAAAATCCTGAAGGATTTAAAATGCCCGACGCATATAATTCAAAGTACCGGGAAATATTTTCAATCAAATTGCAAAAATCTTTGTATGGTCTAAAGAAATCAGGAAGAATGTGGTATAACTGCCTTAGTGAATATTTATTAAAGGAAGGTTATATAAATGATGCGATTTGTCCATGAGATTTTATAAAGAAAACAACACTGGAGTTTGTTGTACTTGCCATATATATTCATAACATAAACCTTATTGGAACTCCTATAGAACTCCAAAAGGCAATTGATTATTTAAAGAAGGAATTCGAGATAAAAGACCTTAGAAAGAAAATATTATGTCTCGGTTTTCAAATTGAACATTTGACAAACAGGAGTTTTGTTCATCAATCTGCCTACACAGAAAAGGTATTGAAACTGTTTTACAAGGATGGAGCACAACCGTTAAATACTCTGATGGTTGTTCGATCACTTGATGTGAATAAGGATCCGTTCCGACCTCAAGAAAAGAATGAAGAGCTACTTGGTCCTGAAATACCATATCTTAATGTAATTGGTGCATTAATGTATCTTGCTAATAAAATAAGGCCTGACATAACTTTTTCAGTTAGTATCTTATCAAGATATAGCTCTGCTACTACAAGGATACATTGGAATGGAATCAAAAATATATTGCTGTATCTATAAGGGATTACCGATATGGGATTATTTTATGGAATTAATTGCAGTCCCTATCTTGTTGGTTATGCCAATGCTGGGTATTTATCCGACCCATACAAAGCTCGATCTCAAACAGGATATATGTTTACATGTGGAGGCACTGCCATATCTTGGTGATCGACTAAGAAATCAATTGCGGCTACTTCATCTAATCATGCTAAGATAATTGCTATTCATGAAGAATGTCGAGAATGTGTATGGTTGAGGTCTATAATACATCTTATTCAAGAAATAATGGTTTGAAGTGTGACAAAATACTCACAATTTTGTATGAAGACAATGCAGCATACATAGCCCAATTGAAGGGCGGTTTCATAAAATAATATAGGATATCACATTTCAGTAATTAACAACAAATAAGCTATAACGAGTTAAAAATGAGTGCAGAAATATATAACAGCCTTAATATATACATACTACTACCCGGATCTGGAGTCACAATTCACGAACTTCTAAGATGTTTCTACAAGTAAAGGTCTGAAAGAGATACAACTATTTTTTAAATGAAAGAAACAGTAAAGTGTAATGTATAGAAGGGGACGCTAGGGTCTGCGGACGCCGGCAGATCTACCTTGGGTCTCCTATCAGATGAATCCTGCAGCCAACCTCACGATCAGCTCGGACCTGCTCCAAAATTTACTCAGGAAGTGCAGAGTGCAGTATTAGTACAACCGACCCCATGTACTGGTAAGTGCCGAGCCTAACCTCGACGAAGTAGTGACGAGGCTAAGGCGGGTCACTCACACTACAACATGTATGCAGTATATATAATAAAAGCAGGATAGGAAATGCAGAATAGAAGAAAGGAGTAAATTGCAAGAAATACGTCAACTCCCGGAGATATATCAACAGTGTTCAGAAATTACCAATCCTTAAGTGCAAAAGAGAATACCATAAGGCT
This sequence comes from Nicotiana tabacum, assembly GCF_000715075.1. Classification (NCBI taxonomy): domain Eukaryota; kingdom Viridiplantae; phylum Streptophyta; class Magnoliopsida; order Solanales; family Solanaceae; genus Nicotiana; species Nicotiana tabacum. Next base: position 22,076,810 of record NC_134094.1, on the reverse strand, counting down.
AACACAGTTCAGGGAAAACATAAACATATAGGTTTTTGCTGCGCGCAACCCGATCCCACTGTACATCTCACATTCCTCCCTTATTTCCTCATAATAGCATAAATGATAGTGAATATAAATAAAATAGTTGAGGCGTGCAACCCGATCCCACCATATCACAATAATACAATCATAGTTCACCCTTATTCCACCAAACAATCAACCCTTGTTACACCTGTTGCGGCGTGCAACCCGTTCCCACCATTCAGTATCAAATCACCCTTATTCCACCTCAATATATATCACCCTTATCCCTCTTGTTGCGGCGTGTAACCCGATCCCACCATATTAATATTAATTACTCAATATGTACAGAAATTTCACAATTTAAGTCACAGAATCCTTTCACAAAACTTAAACCTCAAACTGAAACAAATAGGAATCTTGTACACCATGAAAGTTCACATAAGTAATACTACACAGCGAGACCAATTCAAAATATACAGCAGAAAGGTACCGATAAAATAGCTTAAGCAAATAATAAGAGATAATAGAACTATGGAAAGAACAATATAATGAACAAGGGAAAACAATGTCTAACAAGTAGCAATTAGGCATGGGAACACAATTGGAGCATGTAACAGTTAAGACAGGGAAAGAGATAATGTGAGAAAATGGGAAAACAGGGAAAAACAGATAAATTGGTGGCGCATAAGTACTCGTCACCTCACATATATGCCACTCACATGAGTTTCACACAGAAAATAGTCTGAGGGTTCCTAATTGCCTCAAGTCAAAGTTAGACACAACACTTACCTTGCTCCACAGGCCACTCACTCAATTACAACTTTTCCACTAGAATCATCCTTCCAAACCACTCGTATCTAGCCACAATTAGCTCAATAACATCAAATATTGCTAAAGGAATCAATTACAATACATAAATTTCGATTTTCCAAACTTTCCCCCAAAAATTCAAAAATCGACCCCGGGCCCGCTTGGTCAAAACTCGAGGTTCGAACCAAAACCCATTCACCCATTCACCCTCGATCCCGACTATGCAATTAGTTTTGAAATCCGACCTCAATTTGAGGTCTAAATCCCAATTTTCCAAAAATCCCTAATTCTACCCAAACCCCCAATTTTCACCCTGAAAATCCTAGATTTTAGGTTGGAAATTCAGGAAATGTGATGGGTAATTGAAAGAAAGTGGGTTAGGATAACTTACCAATATTTTGGGGAAGAAATGGTCTTGAAAAAATTACCGCTAAGGTTTTAGGTGTTGATAATTTTGAAAATGAACCAAACTCCCGTCCAAAAATCACTTTGATCAGTTGCAGGTGTCGCATTTGCGACCTGAGGTTCACAAATGGGAGCCCCGCAAATGCGAAAAACATATCGCAAATGCGAAGGAAACCTTGCAAATGCGAGCCTGACCCTTTCGCAAATGCGACCATGTAATCGCAAATGCGATTACTGCCTCCCCCCTTCCCAGTTCGCAAGTGCGAAAACTATAAGGCGAGCTATTCTTCGCAAATGCGAGAAATAGCTCATAAATGCGGAACCTGCAAGGGTCATAATTGCGATGCTTGATCTCACAAATGCGAGATCAGAGGCCTACACCAGATATTGCAACACCAGTTATATGCAAAGTCCAATTTTCACTCTGTAGCTTATCTGAAACTCACCCGAGCCCTCGGGGCTCCAAACCAAACACACACACACGTCAAAAAATATCATATGAACTAGCTCGCGTGATCACATCGCAAAAATAACACCTAGAACTACGAATTGAATATCAAATCAAATGAAATTTTCAAGAAAACTTTGAAATTCCTATTTTCACAACCGGACGTCCGAATCACGTCAAATTAACTCTGTTTTTCATCAAATTTCACAGACAAGTCATAAATATGGTATTGGACCCAATTTCAATTCCTGGCATATGTCCAAGTCCCAAATCACGATACAGACCCACTGGGACTGTCAGAGTAGGAATCCAGGTTCGTTTACCAAAAAAGTTGACCGAAGTCAACTCAAATGAGGTTTTTAGGCAAAATTTCTTATTTTTATCAATTTTTAGCATAAACGCTTTTCGGAATAACCCCGGAATGTGCACGCAAATCGAAGAAGACTAAAACATTACTTTTAAAGGTCTTGGATCACAGAATTAGGTTTAAATCACAAGATGACCTATCGGGTCACACATTCTCCACCTCTTAAACAACCGTTCATCCTCGAACGGACATAGTAAAGTACCTGAACTGGTGAATAGGTGGGGATATATACTCCACATATCCGACTCGGACTCCCAAGTAGCTGCCTCGATGGGCTGACCTCTCCACTGCACTTGAACTGAAGGATAACTCTTTGATCTCAACTGGCAAACCTGTTGGGATAAAATAGCCATCGGCTTCTCCTCGTAAGTCAAATCCTTGTCCAACTGGACAGAGCTGAAGTCTAACACATGGGACGGAACGCCATGATACTTCCGGAGCATGGACACATAGAACACTTGATTAACTGCTGATAACTCCGGTGGCAATGCAAGCCTGTAAGCCACCTCTCCCACTCTCTCCAGAATCTCAAAAGGTCCAATATAACTAGGGCTCAACTTGCCCTTCTTTCCGAACCTCATTACACCCTTCATGGGTGATACCCGAAGCAACACTCTCTCCCCGACCATGAATGCAACATCACGAACTCTTTGGTCGGCATAACTCTTATGCCTAGACTGGGTTGTGCGAAGTCGATCCTCAATAATCTTGACCTTATCTGAGGCATCCTGTACTAGATCTGTACCCAACAACCGAGCCTCCCCCGGCTCGAACCACCCAACTGGCGACAGACACTGCTTACCGTATAATGCCTCATAGAGGGCCATCTGAATGCTCGACTGGTAGCTTTTGTTGTAGGCAAACTCTGCAAGGGGCAAGAACTTATCCCACGATCCTCCGAAGTCTATGACACATGCACAGAGCATATCCTCCAATATATGGATAGTGCGCTCGGACTGTCCATCCGTTTGGGGATGAAACAATGTGCTCAACTCAACTCGCGTGCCCAATTCACAATGTAATGCCCTCCAGAAGTGTGAGGTGAACTGCGTACCTCGATCAAAAATAATAGATATGGGCACACCGTGAAGACAGATGATCTCGTGAATGTAAATCTCTGCAAACCGCTCCGAAGAATAGGTAACTGCCACAGGAATGAAATACGCTGACTTAGTCAGCGTGTCCGCAATGACCCAAATGGCAACGAACTTCCTCTGAGTCCGTGGGAGTCCAACAACGAAATCCATAGTGATACGCTCCCACTTCCACTCAGGAATCTCTATCTTTTGAAGCAAACCACCAGGTCTCTGATGCTTATACTTTACTTGCTGACAATTTAGACACCAAACTACATAGGCAACTATATCCTTCTTCACCCTTCTCCATAAATAATGATGCCGCAAGTCCTGATACATCTTGGCGGCACCCGGGTGAATAGAATACCGGGAACTATGGGCCTCTTCTAGAATCAACTCACGAAGTCGATCCACATTAGGCACACAAACACGACTTTGCATCCTCAAAACTCTATCATCTCCAACAGTAACCTGCTTGGCATCACCATGCCGCATCGTATCCCTAAGGACAAGAAAATGAGGGTCATCATACTGCCACTCCCTGATGCGCTCAAACAACGAAGATCGAGCGACGGTACAAGCTAAAACACGACTTGGCTTAGAAACATCCAACCTCACGAACTGATTGGCCAAAGTATGAACATCTAATGCAAGCGGTCTCTCACCGACTGGAATATACGCAAGGCTATCCATACTCACTGACTTCCTACTTAAGGCATCGGCCACCACGTTGGCCTTCCCAGGATGATACAAGATGGTGATATCATAATCTTTCAATAGCTCTAACCACCTCTTCTGCCTCAAATTGAGCTCCTTTTGTTTGAACAAGTACTGCAAACTCCGATGATCCATGAAAACCTCACATGACACACCATAAATATAGTGCCTCCAACTCTTCAGCGCATGAACAATGGCTGCCAACTCTAAGTCATGGATAGGGTAATTCTTCTCGTGAACCTTCAACTGTCGCGATGCATATGCAATCACCCTGCCCTCCTACATCAATACTACATTGATCCCAATACGGGATGCATTACAATATACCGTATAAGCTCCTGAACCCGTGGGCAACACCGGCGCTGTAGTCAAAGCAGTCTTGAGGTACTGAAATCTCGCCTCACACTCGTCTGACCATATGAACTGGGCACCCTTCTGGGTCAACCTGGTCAACGGGGCTGCTATAGATGAAAATCCCTCCACAAATCGACGGTAATAGCCCGCCAAACCCAAGAAACTCCCAATCTCCGTAGTTGAAATGGGTCTAAGCCAGTTCTGAACTGCTTCTATCTTCTTAGGATCCACCTGAATGCCCTCTACCGATACAGCGTGCCCTAAGAAAGCGACTGAGCTCAATCAAAACTCGCATTGTGAAAACTTAGCATATAATTGGATGTTTCTCAGAGTCTGAAGCACAATCCAGAGGTGCTGCTCATTCTCCTCTCGACTGCGGGAGTAGATCAAGATATAATCAATAAATACGATCACAAAGGAATCCAAATAAGGCTTGAACACTCGGTTCATCAAATCCATGAATGTTACTGGGGCATTTGTCAACCCAAAGGACATCACCAGAAACTCATAATGCTCGTACCGAGTCCGAAAGGCTGTCTTAGGGACATCGGATGCCCTAATCCTCAAATAATGGTAGCCAGATCTTAAATCAATCTTTGAAAATACCTTGGCACCCTGAAGCTAGTCAAATAAGTCATCAACCCTTGGTAATGGATACTTGTTCTTGATGGTGACTTTGTTCAACTGCCGGTAATCTATACACATCCTCATCGACCCATCCTTCTTCTTCACAAACAACACAGGTGCACCCCAAGACGAGACACTAGGTCTAATGAAGCCCTTATCAAGCAAATACTGCAATTGTTCCTTCAATTATTTCAACTCTGGTGGGGCCATGCGGTATGGCAGAATGGAAATGGGCTGACTGCCCGGAGCCAAATCAATGCAGAAGTCAATATCCCTGTCGGGTGGCATCCCCGGCAGGTCTGCAGGAAACACCTCTGGAAACTCACGAACAACTGGTACTGAATCTATGGAAGGAACCTCCGCACTAGAATCGCGGACATAAGCCAAATAAGCTATACACACCTTCTCGACCATATGTCGAGCCTTCACATAAGAGATAACCCTACTGGTAAAATGGCCAGAAGTCCCTCTTCACTCTAATCGAGGCAACCCTAGCAAGGCTAAGGTCACCGTCTTAGTGTGACAATCTAATATAGCATGATAAGGTGACATCCAATCCATACCCAAAATGACATCAAAATCGACCATATCGAGAAGTAGAAGATCTACACGAGTCTCAAGACTCCCAATGGTGACTACACACAAACGATAAATACGATCTACAATAATAACATCTCCCATAGGTGTGGACACATACACAGGAGCACTCAAAGAATCACGCGGCACAACCAAATATGAAGCAAAATAGGATGACACATAGAAGTAAGTAGATCCCGGATCAAATAGAATTGAAACATCTCTACTGCAAACTGAAACAGTACCTGTAATAACACCATCGGATGACTCAGCTTTAGGCCTGGCTAGAAAAGCATAACATCAGGGCTGGGGCCCACCACCCTGAACTACGTCCCTAGGACGGCCTCTAGCTGGCTGGCCTCCACCTCTAACGGCCTGACCTCCACCTCTAACAGTTTGACCTCTACCTCTGGTTGCCTGACCCCTACCTCTGGCTGGCTGAGTAGGTGGTGCAGTAACTGGTGCCGGAACCATGGCATGAGAACCCTGATGTTGTGGCGGGACGCCCAATAATCTCGGACAGGTCCTCCTGATATACCCATAACCGCCACACTCGAAACATCCATCCTGATATTGTGGCGGTGGAAACTGAGACTGACCCGAATGGGCTGGATTACCATGGTAGTAACTCTGAATAGGAGGTGCACTGATAGGAGCTAAGGGTGCACTTTGGGCTGGCTGTCCAGAATGAGGCACATAAGGTCCACAACTCCCTGAAGCACTGTGGGATGCCTGAAGCGCTAAATGAAACGGTCTGGGAGGATGGCCCCTAGCAAAAGTACCCCTGCCTCTAGATGAGGCACCACTGAACTCACCAGAATGACGAGGCCTCTTGTCAGATCCCTGACCTCCCTGTGCAAGAACCATCTCGACTCGCCTAGTGACATTGGCAGCCGCCTGAAAAGAAATCTCACTCCCAGTCTCCTTAGCCATCTGCAATATGATAGGCTGAGAAATTCTGTCAATAAAACCTCCTCATCCTCTCTCTCGGTGGGAAGCAGTAGAAGAGCATGATGGGCCAAATCCACAAAATGGGTCTCATACGGAGTAACAGTCATACTGCCCTGCTGGAGACGCTCAAACTGATGGCGATGCTCCTTTCTCAATGTGATAGGCAGAAACTTCTCTAGGAAGAGCTGAGAGAACTGGTCTCAAGTAAGAGCAGGCGAACCAGCTGGTCTGGTCAACAAATAATCTTTCTACCATTTCTTGGTGGAACCACTCATCTGAAATGCTGCAAAATCGACCCCATTGGTCTCCACTATACCCATGTTTCGTAGCACCACATGACAGCTGTCAAGATACTCCTGGGGATCCTCTGAAGGTGCACCACTAAAGTTAACTGGAAAGAGCTTGGTAAACCTGTCCAATCTCCACAAAGCCTCAGAAGACATAGCTGACCCATCACCGATCGGTGCCACAACAACCGGCTGAACTACTCCGACTGGAAGAGCTGCTGGAGTCTGGTACCAGGGAGCCATCTGCTCTGGAGTGTGAGTAGCAGGAGTCGGGGCTCCTCCTCCAGCCTGAGAGAAGGCTGGTGCCATGGGAAATGCGCCAGTCTGGACCACACTCTCCATAAGGCCCACAAAATGGACCAAAGCGTCCTATAGCACTGGGGTGGCAATGAACCCCTCCGGAACCTGAGTTGGCCCGGCAGGAATAGTTTGGGCTGGAACCTCCTCGTCCAACTCTACCTGAGGCTCCGCTGCTGGGGCTGCTGCTCGAGCTCTGGGCTGAGACCTGCCTCGGCCTCTGGCATGGCCTCGACCTCTGCCCCTCGTAAAAGCTACCACTGGGGGCTCTAGCTGCTGCTGAGCTGAAGAAGAGGTACGTGTTCACGCCATCTGTGAGAGAATAAGAGTAGAAGAGTTCAATCAGTATTGAGAAAACAAAATCGCACAACAGAGAAGAATAGAAGTGAAATTTGTTCCTAAACTTCATAGCCTCTGGGAGATAGGTACAGACGTCTGCATACCGATCCTCCAAACTCTACTAAGCTCCCTCGTGAATTGTGAGACCTAGGCAACCTAGTGCTCTGATACCAACATGTCACGACCCGAAATTCTCACCGTCGGGACCGTGATGGCGCCTAACAGTTTACTTGATAGGCAAAACAACGTTAGAGAATTATTAAGGCAATTCTTTCACATTTCAGTAATTCACAACAAATAAGCTATAATGAGTTAAAATTGAGTGCGGAAATTTATAACAGCCTCAATATATACATACTACTACCCGGATCTGGAGTCACAATTCACGAACTTCTAAGATTTTTCTACAAGTAAAGGTCTGAAAGAGATACAACTATTTTTGAAATGAAAGAAACAGTAAAGTGTAATGTATAGAAGGGGACGCCAGGGTCTGCGGACGCTGGCAGATCTACTTTGGGTCTTCTATCAGATGAACTGCAGCCAACCTCACCATCAACTCGGACTAGCACCAAAATTTATATAGGAAGCGCAGAGTGCAGTATCAGTACAACCGACCCCATGTACTAGTAAGTGTCGAGCCTAACCTCGATGAAGTAGTGACGAGGCTAAGGTGATTCACTCACACTACAACCTGTACGCAGTATATATAATAAAAGCAGGATAGGAAATGCAGAATAGAAGAAAGCAATAAATTGCAAGAAATACGTCAACTCCCGGAGATATATCAACAGTGTTCAGAAATTACCAATCCTTAAGTGCAAAAGAGAATACCATAAGGCTAACACAGTTCAAGGAAAACATAAACACATAGGTTGTTGGGGCGCGCAATTCGATCCCACCGTACATCTCATATTCCTCCCTTATTTCCTCATAATAGCATAAATGACAGTGAATATAAATAAAAGTGTTATGGCATGCAACCCGATCCCACCATATCACAATAATACAATTATAGTTCACCCTTATTCCACCAAACATTCCATATTTATTACACATGTTGCGGCGTGCAACCCGTTCCCACTATTCAGTATCAAATCACCCTTATTCTACCTCAATATATATCATCCTTGTCACTCCTATTGCGGCGTGCAACCCGATCCCACCATATCATTATTAATTACTCAATATGTACAGAAATTTTACAATTTAAGTCATAGAATCCTTTCACAAAACTTAAACATCAAACTTAAACAAATAGGAATCATGCACACTATGAAAGTTCACATAAGTAATACTACACAGCGAGACCAATTCAGAATATACAGCAGAAAGGTACCGATAAAACAGCTTAACCAAATAATAGGAGATAATGGAACTATGGAAAGAACAATATCATGAAAAGGGAAAACAATGTCTAACAAATATCAATTAGGCATGGGAAAACAATTGGAGCATGTAACAATTAAGACAAGGAAAAAGATAATATGAGAAAACGGGAAAATAGGGAAAAACAGATAAATCGGTGGTGCATAAGCAATCGTCACCTCATATATACGCCCCTCACATGAGTTTCATATAGCAAATAGTCCGAGGGTTCCTAATTCCCTTAAGTCAAAGTTAGACACAACACTTACCTTGCTCCACAGGCCACTCAATGCTTAATTACAGCTTTTCCTCTAGAATCATCCTTCCAAACCACTCGTATCTAGCCACAATTAACTCAATAACATCAAATATTGCTAAAGGAATCAATTACAATATATAAATTTTGATTTTCCAAACTTTCCCCCAAAAATTCAAAAATCGACCCCGGGCCCGCTTGGTCAAAACTCGAGGTTCGGACCAAAACCCATTCACCCATTTACCCCCGAGCCCGACTATGTAATTAGTTTTGAAATCCGACCTCAATTTGAGGTCTAAATCCCAATTTCTCAAAAATCCCTAATTCTACCCAAACCCCCAATTTCCACCATGAAAATCCTAGATTTTAGGTTGACAATTCGTAAAATGTGATGGGTAATTGAAAGAAAGTGGGTTAGGATCACTTACCAATGTTTTGGGGAAGAAATGGTCTTGGAAAAATCGCCTCTAAGGTTTTAGGTGTTGATAATTTGGAAAATGAACCAACATCCCGTCCAAAAATCATTTTGATGAGTTGCAAGTATCGCATTCGCGACCTGGTATTCGCAAATGCGAAAAACATATCGCAAATGAGAAGGTCTCCCCATTCTTGCTATCTTTGCAAATGCGAAGAAAACCTCACAAATGCGAAGAACTTGTTCGGAAATGCGAAAACTATAAGGCCAGCTATTCTTCGTAAATGCGAGAAATAGCTCGCAAATGCAGAACCTGTAGGGGTCGCAATTGCGATGCCTGATCTCGCAAATGCGAGATCAGAAGCCTGCACCAGATATTGCAACACCAGCTATATTCTAAGTCCAATTTTCACTCTGTAGCCTATCCGAAACTCACCGGAGCCCTCGGGGCTCCAAGCACACACAAGTCTAGAAATATTATAAAAATATCATATGAACTAGCTCTCGTGATCAAATCGCCAAAATAATACCTAGAACTACAAATTGAACACCAAATTGAATGAAATTTTCAAGAAAACTTTAAAATTCCTATTTTCACAACCGAACGTCTGAATCACGTCAAATCAACTCTGTTTTTCATCAAATTTTACAGATAAGTCATAAATATGGTATTGGACCTATACCGAATTCCATAATCAAAATATGGACCCGTTATCCAAAAAGTCAGACTTTGGTCAAACACTTCAATTTCATTAAGCTTTCAACTTTCAAATTCCGACATAGTCCGATATCTCGGGCTAGGGACTTTCGATTTTGATTCCGGGCATATGCCCAAGTTCCAAATTATGATACGGACCTACAGAGACCATCAGAGTATAAATCCGGGTCCGTTTACCAAAAATATTGACCGAAGTCAACTCAAATAAAGTTTTTAGGCAAAAGTTCTTATTTTTATTAGTTTTAGCATAAAAACTTTCCGAAAAGACGCCCGGACTGCGCACACAAATTGAGGAAGGCTCAAACATGACTTTTAAAGGTTTCATATCATAGAATTAGGTTTAAATCATAAGATGACATATCGGGTCATCACAGAAATACCCACTAATGGTCCTCAAATCCAATTTCTTTTCTTGTAGGTTATGCACTCTAACTTCAGACAGGCATCCTCATACGCGTATATGTCGCAAACCCGATTTCCAACATTTTAATAACTCAAAATGTGTCTTTTGGACAGACTTGGTTGGAACACGATTTAATAAATACACTGTCATTTTAAGAGCTTCAATCCACAAGGACTTAGGTAGCTTAGAGCTACTCAACATACTTCGCATCATGTCTATTAAAGTTTGATTTCTTTTTTTCGCTACACCATTTTGGTCTGGAGAACCTGGTATAGTATATTGGGGAACAATCCCATTCTCTTGAAGAAATTTAGCAATTGGACCTTATATTTTTCCATTCTCAATGTATTTACTATAATACTCACCACCTCTATCAAATCTCACAATCATAATTTTTTTTCTGCATTGTTTCTGTACTTCAGTCTTGAAAACCTTAAAGGCTTCTAATGCTTCACTCTTATTATGAAGCATGTAGAGATACATGTATCGTGAGTAATCATCTATAAAGGTGATAAGGTATTTTTGACCATATGCATCCATGTCTGGACAACATATATCAGTATGTATGATTTCTAATATGGTTAAACTCCTCTTGGTACCTTTCTTTGACTTGTTGGTCTGCTTGCCTTTAATGAAGTCCACACAAGTATCAAAATCAGTAAAATCTAGAGCACTAAGTACTTCATCATTTACTAATCTTTTAATTCTATCTATGGAGATATGTCCTAATCTCTGGTACAAAGTAGTGGAATCTTCATTCATAACACATCGTTTAGTACCAACTTAAACATGCATAATATTATGAGTGACATCATTTTATAAATTAAGAGAGAAAATACCATCAGACAATGTACCATTACTGACAACTTTAGATTTATAAAGTATATTGATATAACTTTCTCAAAGGTTGAAGGAATAACCAAAGGGTACGAGTCTTGAAACTGAAATTAAATTCCTAAAAAACTAGGAAAATAAAACGTCTTTTTTAATTTCAAAATGAAACCATTACTAAGAACTAAAACACATATCCCAATGGCCTCCACATAAGACTGCATCTTGTATCCAGAATAGATGCTTCGCTCAGCTCCTACTGGCTTTCGCTGATTTCTTAATCCTTGAAAGGAATTTGTAATATGGATTGTAGAACCATAATCAATCCACCATGTGTTATGACTAACATCATCCATATTAGCTTCGTAAGTTACAAGATAGATTTAATTACCTTACTTCTCTAGCCATTTCTGAAACTTGACGCAATCTTTTTTCATGTGGCCCGTCTTTCTACAGAAGAAACACAAGGATTCTTTATTGATGTCAGTTTCAAGGGTACCTTTCCTTTTCCCTTCTTCTTGGCTTGATGTGTCCTCTTTCCTTGAGTATCCATGAATGCACTTTCTCCTGTTTCCATCAGCAATCGGCCCTCCTCTTGAACACATATGATCAGACATTCATTAATAGACCATTTATCTTTATGCGTGTTATAAGATATCTTAAAGGGAGCATACTGTTGTGGAAGAGAGTTCAATATATAGTGCATAAGGAAAGTTTTAGACATTTTGACCTCAAGAGTTTTTAATAGAGCCGCTAAGTCTCACATTTTCATGATGTGCTCACGCACACCTCTCACACTAGTGAGATACATTGATGAGAATTTCATAATTAAGGTACTGGCAAATGCCTTATCTGAAGTCTTAAATTGTTCATCAATAGCATCCAGTAATGCCTTGACATTGGTATACTATTCGACAGAACCACGAATACCAGCAGCAATTTTAGTCTTGATGAACATGGTACTCACACGGTTAGACCGCTCCCATTGTTCATGAAGAGCAATTTCAGCTGGAGTGTTAGTTTAAGTAATATATGGTTCTTCTTTCCTTATAGCATAATCAATGTCCATGCACCCTAAGTGAGGAAGAATTCTCTCCTTCCAAATCTTATAATTCTCACCATTAAGTTCGGGAATATCACAGATATCAGAAAAATTTGTAGGGTGCATAACTGCAAAAAATTATACATACTTAACATAAATTTGAGGCAAATAAACATAAATCATGATTCGTTAATGCAAACCATGTACATGTATCTACTGACATAAAATTTTACCAATAGTCTAAATTCTTAATTCAATTAGATTCATTATTTATGATAGAATTATCAATTTGTTACTAAAATGATATTCTATCTTTATGATAAAATAATTAAATTTTAATTCATAATCCCTGTAGCTAATTATAAAAAAGACATTTAATTTTTATCCTAATTAATTATACAAAATATAATAAAGGTTCTAAAGTTATTATATTTTGCATAATTAATTATAATTTTAATGTTTAAATTTTCTTTATGTGATCCTCAGCCTTAAATTTTATTTGACTAAAGATGTTGTGGATAATCTCCAATCAAATAAATTATAGATCACTTAAACATTAGTCAAAGAAAAAAAATCGAAATAATTTAAGGTCTATAATTTCCTTATGTGATCCTAAAATTAATATATAATTTTATTTAATCAAAGTTGTTGCGAGCCGATTGTATGGGAAATCCTTCAAGAAGTTATGCAGGGACATCCTGGCCAAATCTTAATTAAATAAAATTAAAAGGATCACTGGAATTAAATCTAAAGTTTCAATAGTTTATTGCATAATGTAGTTGAGTTTTATGTGCTAAAATGATTTTTCGGTATTGTATGTAAAAGACAATAAATACATACATATTGCATTTAATAATCTAGGCACATAAACGTTCAAACTAAATTACTGGAATTCATTCCAATTCATATTTTCAGCATTTGCATGTAACAATCACAAAGAGAACTTGCTGAAACTTTCCAATTATAATATAAAATAGTACTGGTAAGAGAGCAACCGCTTCCACACCAGATTTGTTCAAGGATTTTCCCTGAGGAACTTCACCTCGTAGTCTCATTTCACTGGTCTCAATTCATGAACCCTAATCACCTGTCATCTTGTGCCCTCATCAAAATTTATAACCGCACAGACGACTCATGTGCCAAGGGAGTGACATTATCTCATATCTGCACGAACAACTCACGTGCCAACAATAACAATGAATCATGACCGCACGGATAACTCTCACACAGAAGGCAAGTAAACAAGATTACATGTAAATGGTCAATAGCATCAGGATTCATTTTCTTAAACCGATATGTGTTATTAATTACGTGTATGCTTGTGCAAGTGTTCTATCACAACTCAAGTTAACAAGTAAGAGTAAAGACAATGAATGGCACATAGGAAATAATCACCATAAAATGTACAATGTATAACTCACACAAGGTAGTCACACCACCACACAAATATCATCAATAACAATTCCCTCAAGCCATCACAAGTCATCACAAATCATTCCCGACATAGACCACCTTGTCTCGCCACGTGCACAACAATAAAGTAAATGTGCACCTAAACATTAAGGAGACACAATGCAGTGTATAGTTGAAGCAGTCAATACTTCTATTTTCAACAACAGCAACAACGACGACCTAATAAAATCCCAAAAGTGGGATTTAAGGAGGGTAGTATGTATGCAAACCTTACCCCTACCCCGATGGGGCAGAGAAGCTATTTTTGATAGCCCCTCGACTCAAGAAGACCGAAAATACGAGAAGAGACAATATATCAGTACCGTCAACAAAAAGCATAGAAATAATAACATCAACATAAGAATCAGAAAATAAATGACATGTAGTAGGAATAACCAGTAAATAGGGCCCGGTGCTATAAAAATGGAAGGATAGGGTCTACACAACATTAACCACTAGCCGTCTAAGATCAATTAGATCAAACTAGCCTCACCCCCAGTTCAAAAAAGAAAAATGCTCGACTACCTCCTAACCTACAACCCTAATGCTCGACCTCCACACCTTCCTATCAAAGGTCATAACCTCGGAATCTGCCGACATGCCATGTCCTACCTGATCATCTCTCCCCAATACTTCTTAGGCCGCCCTCTACCTCTTATTGTACCCGCCAAATCCAACCATTCACACCTCCTCACCGGAGCATCAGGACTTCTCCTTTGCACGTGCCCGAACCATCTGAGTATCGCCTCTCGCATCTTGTCATCCACAGGAGCCACTCCCATATTCTACCGAATATCTTTATTCCTAATATTATCCATCCTAGATTGCCCACACATCCACCTCATCATCCTCATTTCTGCTAATTTCATCTTCTGGATATGAGAGTTCTTAACCGACCAACACTCTGCCTCATACAACATGTCTTGTCTAACCATCGCTCTATAAAACTTACCTTTGAGTATCGGCGATGCTTTCTTTTCATACAGGACTCCTGATGTTAGCCTACATTTCATCCACCCTACACCTATATGGTGTGTGATATCCTCATCGATCTCTCTATCCCCCTGGATAATCGACCCAAGGTACCTAAAACTACCTCTTTTGGGGACGGCATGTGATTCAAGTCTCACGTCCATGCCTACTTCCATCGACTCGGTGTTGAACTTGCTTTCCAGGTATTCTATCTTAGTCTTGCTCAACTTGAAACCCTTAGACTCAAGGGTCTACCTCCAAATCTCCAACCTCTCGTTAACACCACCTCGCGTCTCATCAATCAGAACTATATCATCAGTAAATAATATACACCATGGCATCTCTCCTTGAATATAGTGTATTAGTGCATCCATCATCAGGGCAAATAAGAACGGGCTAAGTGCAGATCCTTGGTGTAACCCCATAACAACTAGAAAATGATCTGAGTCGCCTCTCACAGTCCTAACCCTAGTCTTAGCTCCATCATACATGTCCTTTATCACTCTAATGTAAGTTACCAGCACACATTTAGCTTCCAGACACCTCCAGAGAACCTCCCTAGGGAGTTTGTCATATGCTTTCTCCAGGTCAATAAACACCATGTGCAGATCCTTATTCATATCTATGTACTTGTCCACCAACCTCCTAATAAGGTGGATAGCTTCCATAGTCGAACGACTCGGCATGAACCCGAACTGGTTGTCGGATATAGACACCTCCTCCTCACCCTCACTTCTACCACCCTCTCCCAAACTTTTATTGTATGACTTAATAGCTTGATACCCCTATAGTTATTATAATACTGGATATCACCTTTGTTCTTGTACAGTGGTACCACCGTTCTCCACCTCCACTCATCTGACATATTCTTCATCCCGAAAATAACATTAAACAGCCCAGTCAACCACTCCAAGCCTGCCCTACCCACACACCTCCAAAATTCAACTAGAATTTCATATGGCCCGGTCGCTCTGCCCCTACTCATAATACACATTTCCCCCATGACCTCCTCAATCTTAATGCCTATATAATACCTAAAGTCTCGGAGACTCTCCGAATGCCCCAAATCTCCTAGCACAATATCTCGGTCCCCCTCTTCATTTAGAAGTCCATGAAAATAAGTCTTCCATCTCTGCTTAATCTGAGACTCCCCCATCAATACTCTACCATACTCATCTTTGATGCACCTCAATTGATCCAAGTCTCGAGCCGTCCTCTCTGTCACCTTAGCCAGCCGAAATAACTTATTATCCCTGCCCTTTTCCCCTAGTTCCTTATACAGATGACAAATGATGCAGTCTTAGCCTCCATGACTGACAACTTCGCCTCCTTCCTCACTACTTTATACCTCTCTATGTTCGTTCTCCTATCCTCCTCGCTTGTGCTCCATGCTAACTTTAGATACGCTACCTTCTTCACTTCCACTTTGCCTTGGACCACTTCATTCCATCACTACTCTCCTTTGTGCCTGCCAGAGTAACCCTTCGAGACCCCTAGCACTTCTCTCTCCACCTCCCTTACACAGTTCACCATCGCCACCCACATAGTGTTTACGTCCCCACTACTCCTCTAGGCTCCCATAGCTCATAAACTCTCTTCCAACTCCTGGGCTTTATCCTTAGTTAAGGCTCCCCACATAATCCCCGGTCGACCTCGAGCAGACCTCTTCTTCCTCCTTATCATGATACCGACGTCCATTACTAAGAGCTTATGATTCGCCGCGAGGGTCTCACTGAGGGTAACCTTGCAATCCTTGCACAACCCTCTATCACTCCTCCTGAGGAGGAGATAATCAGTCTGAGTCTTCACTGTCATACTTTGGAAAGTTACCAGATGCTTCTCCCTCTTCAACAAACTAGAGGTTGCAATCACCAGCTCAAAAGCCTTAGCAAAATCCAACGGAGAAGTACTTCCTCCATTCCCCAAAGCCAAAGCCGCCATGCACCTCGCCATAGCCACCAGCAGTCGGCCCAATATGGAAATTGAATTCCCCTCCTAAAAATAACCTCTCAGAAAGTGGAATACTACACATAGTCTCATCCAACTCCTCCAAGAAGCACCTTTTAACTTCCCCATCCAAGCTCGCTTGTGGCGCGTAAGTGCTAACTACATTAAGAGTGCACTCTCTAACCACTAACTTAATAGATTAATATATATTATTCACCCGCCTAACCTCTACCACAAACTCTCTAAGATCCCTATCCAATAATACCCACTCCATTCTTATCCTTCACGACTCCAGAGTACCACAACTTATACACGTTCGCATCCCTCACCTTCGACCCTATTCACCTAGTCTCCTGGATACAAGCTATATTGACCTACCTTTTTTGGAGAATCTTTGCTAACTCTATAGACTTACTCGTCAATGTACCTATGTTCCATGACCCAATCCTCAACCTACAAGCTCCCTTGTTCCCCTTTCCCCTACCTCCCATCCCACCCACTGACTCATGCATCACCCCTCGCTCCTCCCAGGACATGACCTTACTCTACCATCCCAGATCATAGCCACTATACCTACGACAGACTACGGACAATCAGTAACACAAAATAGGCAACGAACCCAACTAGAAGATAACAAGTACTAACTACCAGCACGCTAATAATATAATTAAACTAATGCTAAAAATATGACAAAAACTTACCTAACAAAAAGAGAGAAATAGGAAAGCGAGAGGTACCAACTCTCAAGGGAAGAAAATGGAAATTTGACTTGCAGCACACCCGAGGTCACGGAATCTGACGTGCGTCCTTCCAAATCCCACTGGCCTTTGCAAATACCAACCGTACGTTGTTTGCTCGTAGGCCTCAGGCTTGTTTCCAACTGCCGTGGCTAATTCCCTGAAATATACACACAACCACCACGAAACCAACAAGGGAAAGGGCTGACAACTTGTCACCATTGTGCTACGGCAGCCCGAGCTACCCAACTAAACGATGAGGCAAACTCGGACCCATAGGGGAAAGAGGGAAGCCAGCATGGACAGCCCTGTTAGGGTTCCTAGGACTTAAATTCAACCACAAGAAGGATGGGGAAGAGAGCAGAAGAATGAGGAAGAAGGGAGGGGGAGAAGAGAGACGAGAGTGGTCGCCGATCGAAAGATTTTGGTGGGACTGACACAGGAAAACGCGCAAAAAAATAAAAAAAATAGGAGGGAATAAGAAAGAAAGAGGGTGGGGAAGAGAGAAGGAGGTAGGAGGAAGGTAGGGGGAGAGAGGCACGACCTTACCTACCTTAGGTTGTCGGTGTCGGCGGGCTCGCCGGTGGGTGTAGTAGCAGTTGGGAGAGAGAGAGAGAGCTAGAATAGAGAGAGAGAGGGGGGAGAGAGAGAGAGAGAGAGAGAGAGAGAGAGAGAGAGAGAGAGAGAGAGAGAGAGAGAGAGAGAGAGAGAGAGAGAGAGAGAGAGAGAGAGAGAGAGAGAGAGAGAGAGAGAGAGAGGAGAGAGAGAGAGAGAGAGAGAGAGAGAGAGAGAAATGGCGGTACAAAGACGAGACTCCAAAAACCTGCCACTTTAACACTTCTATTTTTAATTGAGAAAAAATAGCAATTGTATATCAAAGCATCAAATAGCTTGTCTCCATGTAGTGGTTGACCTGTTTAAAAGAAAACGAAATATTTATTTGCACAGAAGCATTTATATGAACAAGGTCGTCTTCTACCTCTAGTCCGGTCATATTTGACCCAGTTTTAAAACCACTATATATCCAATCCAAATCAACACCAAAAATCACATCGAGAATCACAAAGATGCTATAAAAATCAATTTTCATATGATTTTTACCATTAGTTTGTAATGGGGTCCATCTCATTCAAAAGCTAAAGTAATAGGCATGTGCCTGAGGAAAATTTCTTTGGTTTGGTAGCCAATGTTGTTGAATTTCTTTGGTTTGGTAGCCAACTTTGTTGAATTGTCAACATTGAAGAAAAAGAAGAAAAAGTGTGTGCAAATTATCAAATATAGTAAGCTTTAGAGAGTGAGGCTTCAGCTATAAAAGGAGAGGTTCAACTCTCATTTCTACACACCAACAAAAAGAGAAAGAAAGAGTGAGGTTTCACAGACAGGGTATAAGAAAATAGTCTATGAGAAAAATAGAGAGTGAGCGATATTGTAGTGAGGTGAGAATATCAAAAGAGGGTTATTTCTATTGAGTGTTTTAGTGGTCTTTGGAGTATTTTACTCGAACCTACAAAGTATAAAATTCCTTACTATAGTGATATCAGTTTCTCGTCTCGGGACTGTGGTTTTTCCCTTATTCAAAAGGATTTTCCACGTAAAAATCTCAGTGTCGTTGTCACTCTTTTATTCTTGTTAATTACCGCATCTCGGTGCTACATTATTATTTCGCTTTTATAACCGTGAATATTAAGGGTTTATTCCCAACAACTGGTATCAGAGTAGAGGTTCTGCTCGTTCAAAGAAATATTATTCACTATCGATAGTACTATACTCGGTAAAAAACAAAAATATTTGGAGTAAAGTACGAGGTAGCAAAATTTAACGGAGATAGTTGTTTCTCAACATGGCAAAGAAGGATGAGGGATCTACTCATCCAACAAGGATTACACAAGGTACTAGATGTTGATGCCAAAAAGCATGATACCATGAAAGTTGAGGATTGGGTTGACTTAGATGAAAGGGCTGCTAGTGCAATCAGGTTGCACTTATCAGATGATGTGATAAATAACATCATTAATGAAGACATCGCATGTGGCATTTGGACAAGGTTGGAAAGCCTATACATGTCCAAAACATTGAAAAATAAATTGTACCTGAAGAAGCAGCTATACGCCCTACACATGGGTGAAGGTACGAATTTTTTGTCACATTTAAATATGTTTAACGGACTAATCACACAGCTCGCCAATCTTGGAGTGAAAATCGAGGAAGAAGATAAAGCCATCTTGTTGTTGAACTCGTTGCCATCTTCTTACGATAATTTGGCAACAACCATCCTGCACGGTAAGACTACCATTGAGTTGAAAGATGTCACATCATCTCTTCTACTCAATGAGAAGATGAGAAAGAAGCCTGAAAATCAAGGGCATGCCCTCATCACAGAAGGTATAGGCGGGAGTTATCAAAGGAATTCAAGCAACTATGGTAGATCTGAAGCTCGTGGGAAGTCTAAGAACCGATCCAAATCAAGAGCTAGAAATTGCTTCAATTGTGATCAACCAGGTCACTTCAAAAGAGATTGTCCAAATCCAAGGAAGGGCAAAGGTGAAACCAGCGGCCAGAAGAATGATGACAACACAACTGCCATGGTACAAAACAATTATAATATTGTCCGCTTTATAAATGAGAAAGCGGAATACATGCACTTATCAGGTCTAGAGTCGGAATGGGTGGTTGATACAGCAGCATCTTACCATGTCACACCAGTAAGAGATCTTTTTTGTAGATATGTAGCAGGTGATTTTGGCCTTGTGAGAATGGGTAACACAAGTTACTCAAATATTACGGGGATTGGTGACATTTGTATCAAGACAAATGTTAGATGCACATTGGTTCTGAAGGATGTGCGACATGTACCTGATTTGCGGATGAACTTGATCTCGGGAATTGCTTTAGACCGAGATGGATATGAGAACTATTTTACAAATCAAAAGTGGAGACTCACCAAGGGATCATTGGTGATTGCAAAGGGAGTTGCTCGTGGCACGTTGTACAGGACAAATACAGAAATATGCCAAGGTGAATTGAACACGACACAAGATGAGATTTCTGCAGATTTGTGGCACAAAAGAATAGGTCATATGAGCGAGAAGGGATTACAGATTCTTTCCAAGAAATCACTCATTTCTTATTCCAAAGGTATAACGGTAAAACCTTGTGACTACTGTTTATTTGGTAAGCAGCATAGAGTCTCATTTCAGACATCGTCTGAAAGAAAATTGAATATACTTGATTTGGTATATTCTGATGTTTGTGGTCCAATGGAAATTAAATCGATGGGCGGTAACAAATATTTTATTACTTTTATTGATGATACTTCACGAAAATTATGGGTTTATATTTTGAAAACCAAAGATCAGGTGTTTCAAGTTTTCCAGAAGTTTCATGCTCTGGTGGAAAGGGAGACATGCCAAAAGTTAAAGCGTCTCTGATGTGACATTGGATGTGAGTACACTTCAAGATAATTTGAAGAGTATTGTTCAAGCCATGGGATCAGACATGAAAAGACAGTTCCTGGAACCTCACAACACAATGGCGTAGCCGAAAGGATGAACCGCACCATTGTGGAAAAGGTGAAAAGCATACTCAGAGTGGCTAAACTGCTTTAAGTCATTCTGAGGTGAATTAGTTTAGATAGCCTGTTACTTGATCAATAGGAGTCCATCAGTTCCGTTGGCGTTTGAAACCCCAGAGAGAGTTTGGACCAACAAGGAGGTGTCCTACTCACATATGAAGGTGTTCGGTTGTAGAGCTTTTGCACATGTACCAAAGGAGCAGAGAACAAAGCTGGATGATAAATATGTTCCATGCATATTCATTGGATATGGAGATGAAGAGTTCAAATACAGATTGTGGGATCCTGTAAAGAAGAAGGTCATCAAAAGCAGAGATGTAGTCTTCCAAGAAAGTGAAGTTGGAACGGCTGATGATATGCCAGAGAAGGACAAGAATGGTATAATTCCTAACCTTGTTACTATTCCTTCTACTTCTAACAATCCCACAAATGCAGAAAGTAGGACCGACGAGGTTGCCGAGCAGGGGGAGCAACCTGGTGAGGTTATTGAGCAGGGGGAGCAACTTGATGATGATGTCGAGCAAGTGGAGTACCCCACTTAGGAAAAAGAACAACCTCAACCTCTGAGGAGATCAGAGAGGCTAAGGGTAGAGTCATGTAAGTACCCTTCCACAGAGTATGTCCTCATCAGTGATGAAAAGGAGCCAAAAAGTCTTAAGGAGGTGATGTCTTATCCAGAAAATGACCAGTGGATGAAATCCATGCAAAAGGAGATGGAATCTCTACAGAATAATGGCATATACAAGCTGGTTGAACTTCCAGAGAGTAAAAGACCACTCAAATGCAAATGGGTCTTTAAACTCAAGAAAGATGGAATGGTAAGCTGGTCAGATACAAAGCTCGATTGGTGGTAAAAGGTTTCGAGCAGAAGAAAGGTATTAATTTTAACAAACTTTTCTCGCATGTTGTCAAAATGACTTCTATTCAAATAATCTTGAGCTTAGCAGCTAGCCTAGATCTTGAAGTGGAGCAGTTGGACGTGAAAACTGCATTTCTTCATGGAGATTTGGAAGATGAGATCTATATAGAGCAGCCAGAAGGATTTGAAGTAGCTGAAAGGAAACACATGGTGTGCAAACTGAATAAGAGTCTTTATGGGTTGAAGCAGGCACCAAGGCAGTGGTACAAGAAATTTGACTCATTCATGAAAAGTCAAACTTACACAAAGACATATTCTGATCCATGTGTATACTTCAAAAGTTTTTCTCATAATAACTTTATTATATTAATGTTGTATATGGATGACATGTTAATTGTATGGAGATTTGTCCAAGTCATTTGTTATCAAGGACTTGGGCCCAGCACAACAAATTCTCGGTATAAAGATAGTTCTAGAGCGAACAAGCAGAAAGTTGTACCTGTCTCAGGAGAAGTATATTGAACGTGTATTAGAACGCTTCAAAATGAAGAATGCTAAGCCAGTAAGCACACCTCTTGCTAGTCATCTAAAGTTGAGCAAGAAAATGTATCCTACAATAGTGGAGGAGAAAGGGAACATGGATATAGTTCCTTATTCTTCAGCAGTCGGAAGCTTTATGTATGCAATGGTATACACTAGACCTGATATTGCTTATGCAGTTGGTGTTGTCAGCAAGTTTCTTGAAAATCCTGGAAAAGAACACTGGGAACAGTCAAGTGGATACTCAGGTACCTGATAGGTACCACAGGATATTATTTGTGCTTTGGAGGATCTCATCCAATCTTGAAGGGCTATACAGATGCTGATATGGCAGGTGACATTGATAACAGAAAATCCACTATTGGATATTTGTTTACATTTTCAGGGGGAAGCTATATCATGGCGGTCGAGGTTGCAGAAGTGTGTCGCACTCTCTACAACTGAAGTAGAATATATTGTTGCTACTGAAGCTGGCAAGGAGATGATATGGTTGAAACGGTTCCTTCAAGAGCTTGGATTGCATCAGAAGGAATATGTCGTCTATTGTGACAGTCAAAATGCAATAGATGTTAGCAAGAACTCCATGTGCCATGCAAGGACCAAACACATTGAGGTGAGATATCATTGGATTCGAGAAATGGTAGAGAATGAATCTCTAAAAGTCTTGAAGATTTCTACAAGAGAGAATCCCGCAGATATACTGACCAAGGTGGTACCAAGAGACAAGTTCGAGCTATGCAAAGAACTTGTCATCATACACTCAAACTAGAAGACAGTACTGCCTTCTCTAGATGAATGAGACTGGAGGGGGAGATTGATGAGGTCCATCTCATTCAAAAGCCAAAGTAATAGGCATGTGCCTAATGAAATTCTTTGATTTGGTAGCCAACTTTGTTGAATTGTCAACATTGAAGAAAAAAAAGGAAAAGTGTGTGCAAATTGTTAACTATAATAGGCTTTAGAGAATGAGGCTTCGGCTATAAAAGGAGAGCTTCAACTCTCATTTCTACACACCAACAAAGAGAGAAAGAAAGAGTGAGGTTTCACAGACAGGGTATAAATAGTCTGTGAGAAAAATAGAGAGTGAGTGATATCGTAGTGAAGTGGGAATATCAAAAGAGGGTTATTTCTTTTGAGTGTTTTAGTGATCTTTGAAGTATTTTACTCGGACCTACAAAGTATAAAATTTCTTGCTATAGTGATATCAGTTGCTCGTCTCGGGGCCGTGGTTTTTTCCTTATTCAAAAGAATTTTCCACGTAAAAATCTTGGTGTCGTTGTCACTCTTTTATTCTTGCTAACTATCGCATTTCGGTGCTACGTTATTATTTCGCTTTTATTACCGTAAATATTATTTCTGTAGGGGTTTATTCCCAACAGTTTGTTCAAGAGTTCATCTAAATCAAGATGCCATTTTTGAATAACTTGCAAATTCTGAAATTAACAAGGCAAAGGATATTCAACTGCTCTGATGCCAAATGTTAGAGCAGTGCGCAGTGGAAATAAAGATCGAACATACCTCTAGCCATTGTAGTGGTGTCGTCGTCGGATAGGTTCTCAAATTCTGGTGTCTTTTCTTACGAGCCTTTTAAGCACTTAGAAATTCTCACTAGATGGTGTAGTAATTTATGGTGTTTTATGTGCTTAGGGACCTCAACCAGATTTAGCCATATTTATATTGTTCTTCCATCAAAAATAGTTACTAGATCAAATAAACGAGCATCAGTTTCTTGCATATGAGCAGTTACAGAAATTGAAGAAGTGGAATTAAAGAAAGGGTTTCAATTATTCCATTAAAGGACCACCTTTCTGAAACGTTCAAATAAAACATTACCAATAATCTTCCCCACGAACGAAGGGACCGCCAAGTCCAAGCATTTCTAGTCATACAGAGCAGAGTTTTCATTTTCCAGGAAAGGAAGTGACTCCACCTTTGCATGAAGAGAATATAGCAGTTACAACTCAGGAGAGTGTCATTTAGTTGGCTATCGGCGGATCTAGGATTTAGATTTTATAAGTTTAACTTTTAAGTTTTTAGTATTGAATTCGTTATTTTTTTAAAGTTATGAGTTCAGCCATTTGTTGTAATTTTAATGAATTTTTACACATAAATTTATGCTCCACGTCGAAAGTACTAAGTTCAGATGAACCGCCCCTGGAGTTGGCTGTTGATCTAAGTGCAGGCCGTTGATGTTTTCTCTTTCTAGCTTAAAGATGGCAAGTGCCATCTTTGATTTGTATATAGGTGTAGAAAGATATTATGATGGTTTTTAGTATGTAAGCCTCTAACTAACATCACTCTTACATAGTATTAAGTTCAATTTTTATTCTTAATTCCATTGTGCAAAAGAACAAATCAGATAGAAGAGAATATTCAATGACTTTGATCAGGTGTTCTGTTGAATCTTGGAACTGCAATGGACATGTTTTCCATTAACTTCAATATTTCTGTGTTTTAGTTCAATTACACATTCTCCTTGTACTACAACTACAGGCTCAACGCCTTAGCCATATATAGAATCTAATACTTTCCAATACTTAATTCGTCATATTTAGAAATCATCGATGAAGTGTCTCAGGCTACTATGATTACAACGTAATTAACAACAGGTCACAAGTAAGAACGAGTAATTCACATAAAATCTCATGTACAAGTAATCAATTACCCATAGTACTCAACAAATAGGAGCACATAAACAAATACTAGATGAGTATTAGTTTGGTGATTTTGCATTTTGAATTCATGGATTACTAATATTTGCATTCTTATTTCATATTCTATCCCGCATACATAGATTCTCCTATAACTTGTGCAATCATTATTTATGAATAAAAAACAAAATCAAAGTAACCAAATGCTATATTAATTAATGCTGATTTCTATGTGGAGATTAAAGTTAATGGGAAACAATCCCATTGGAGTTCCAGGATTCGAACATAACACATTTATCAAATTCATTCAATACTAATATTATTTGATTTGATCTTTTGCACAATGGAAGAAGTAAAAATGAACTTAATACTACATTAAAGGCTTACTAAAAAAACAAACATAATCCCTTTCACACCAATATACAAATGAAAGATAGCAATTAAAGATAGATAAGAGAAAACATCAACGGTTTGCGCTTAGATCAACATCCGACTCAATGACACTCTCCTGAGTGCTAACTGCTATAATCTCTTCATGTAATGGTGGAGTTCCTTCCTCCCCTGGAAAATAAAAATTACTCTGCTCTGTATGGCTAGAAATAATTGGACTTGGCGGTCCATTCATTTGTGGAGGAGGAAGGTTATCATGTGGACTTTGTGGACAATCCATATGTCCTGAAACTGCATCTCTCTGTTCATTGTTTTTGAATGTATGGCTATTATAGTCTTTTCTGTCAAAATTTCTAGCCAAGATTCTGATTCTTTCGTGGAACGAAGGATCAGATCGTCTTATGATGTGCCAATGATCATGCATGAACGTTGTTAGAAAGACGAGGAGAGCCAAAATTGCAGCAACTGCAGCTATGACAAAGAGTCCCCAGAAGCTATCAAGGCTAAGACTATTGGAGGAGCGTGACGTGCTAGAATCTGAACAAACCGGTTGTCCAAACCATATTTTTTCTATTTGTACCAACTTTTCACCTTCTGTTACACTCAAGACTGCTCTTGAAACATCATGTAATAGAGGAGATCCTATTGGGAATGCCTGGATGAAAATCATAATTCATAATATTAGGGATCGGATGAAAATCAAAAGTAAATGACTGTCAAGACAAAAATTGAGTTACTTACAAAGCCAAGGCCATCGCTCTTATACATAGGTCCAACCACGGCATATTTCGAGCAATTAATAGCTTGCAAAAGTTTCACATAAGGAATCTCGTCAAAAGCAGCAGCAATACCACCATTTGCACTTCCTTTAGAGAGTAAATCAATACATTCCTCTGAAGTGCTGTATTGTTTTAGCCTGTCCTCATCAAAGTTGTTCTTTATTAGAAGTCCTTTTACGAAAGAACCCTGTTGGAATCCCACATACTCCTTGTTCTTCTGAAGTTCTTTTATATCTGTAACAGTTGGCTGGAGGTTTTCAACTGTTAACATTGATGTAAGACTTGCTGTGTAGCTTGAAGTCAATATAAGTACTACTAGTAACCAGATGATCAACACAAATCTAGCCAGATTGCTTACTATCTTCTCCTCTGCAGTATCAAGAATCAAACAGAAGAAAATTCAGAAAATATAAAAGTTTGAATTATATATAGTAATTAGATATTCCTTAGTTTTCCCATATACTCCCTCTATTTCACTTTAAATGGCGCTGATTGACTGAGCATAAAGTTTATGAAAGAAAAAGACTTCTGGCACATACCAAAGTATTCTATGGCTATACGATCATGTCATTAAAGTTAAATTGAAAGTTTAAAATTCTACGTATGTACTATTCTTTTTGGAGTAGATCAAAAAAGAAAGAGCATCATATAAAATGAAATTAAGGAGGAGGAAATAGTAATTACTCTGTGCAAAGACCATAGTTGCAAAGGCGAACCAAAAGATCAGACCAACTTGGTGAGAAGGAGGTCCTCTGAAATCTTCATTAACCCTATGTTCAAGTAGCCAAATGACAAAACCAATGAAAACAAAAAAACATAAGCTTGTTAGCCACAGCTCCCAAGTCAATGGCTTCACGAATACCCAAGCTTTATTTCTGTTGTTGTCTTTGATTGGCACCATCATTGTAACTCCAGATTCTGTGTAT
This sequence comes from Nicotiana tabacum, assembly GCF_000715075.1. Classification (NCBI taxonomy): domain Eukaryota; kingdom Viridiplantae; phylum Streptophyta; class Magnoliopsida; order Solanales; family Solanaceae; genus Nicotiana; species Nicotiana tabacum. The sequence goes on along the minus strand of NC_134094.1, from coordinate 22,049,696 downwards.
GGTAATGTGAAATCAACATATTGCAACCGATTTGATCTAATGGTAATGTCCCCTACAACAGCATCAAGTTTCTGTTCATTGATTAATGTTGGAATCAAATAAAAGTACACACACACATATACAACTCCATCGGTATTTTCAATGGACTTTGTAAATTAAACTCGACGAGTAATGGGTCTTGTCTTTGTCGAAAATGTAGGAAAAAGAAATTAAGAGATTTACCCCAAGAAATACTTGCTGAGTAAGATCATCTTAGCTTTCAGTAGACTTTCCACCAGGAGCTGGATAGGGAACAAACTCATAAGGAACAGAATAATTTAATTCTGCCATCACTTCCTTGAAAACATCAATGCAGTAACCAGTAGCTGTTGTTGTGTTAGTAGTAAAATCTGTTGTAACTTTCACAAATTCATTGAAACCATCTTTCACTGGAACTCCAATCATCAGTTTCTTCCCATTTATTGGAATCACCCAACCTTTAGGAATAGAAGTAGTGTCACCGGGCCATATAATGGAGCCAAAATTAGCCTTAGAAATGGAATATCCATTGTTTGTGCTTCTTAAATTCAGTTCTTTAGCAATTCCATTTTCCTTTGTCCAAAAACCAAATCCTTTTGCCCCATTACCAATCACATTAATAATCTCATAAGCTGGTGACTGCAGTTGCCCATCAACAATTTGAAAGTCTCCGCTAAGGCCTTTGAAAGTAGTATTCAGTATAGCCTGAAGAAGGTTTGGACCATCCTTGGAAACTCCAATAGCTTCAAGATCAGTTGCATTTCCTGAAAGTTTTAGGTGTCAAAATCAATCATTTTTTTTGTAACCTGTCCAATCCGTCAAGTTTAAATGGGTTGGATTATGATCCATTTGTTGATTTGTCTCAATGGGTTGAAGCCGAATAACCCATCAAACTATTGGGTCAAACGGGTTAAATAGGGTAATCGACAATTCAAAATATTATTCAGGTGAGCGTTCGAACAAAGTTTCACATTAGCAGTTGTATAATTTTTTAATGTTATGAAGTTTTTTAAGGAATATCGTGCGGTCCTGGCCCAAAGCAGATAGTATCACACGAGTATCTTTGGGTTGGTTTAGCCCTTACATGTTAAGAGTATCTTTAGGCTGGTTTAACCCAACAACTATTACCAGAACCCAGGTTCGGTGATGACAGAGTCATGTCTTGGGGCTCCATTTACTTCCCCTTACGAATTTAGAGACGCACACTTATAAGAAAAATATTAGTAGCGGGCTTCGGTTGCCATAAATAAACAATGTCAACGTGGGTGACACATAGTGAATCTCAAAAATTAACACGTGGATTGTGGTAGTGGGCCACATAGAACTTAGTTTGAGTGGGAGACCCGTGGATCGTGGTAGTGCGCTATGTGAAATTTAGTTCAAGTGAAAGATTATTGGGAGTGCAAATAAAGTCGTACATTATAGCTCAAAAGATTGGGAGTGTGAAAATATTTCTGGTCAAAGCAGACAGTATCATACCATGTTAAGGGCTCTTTGGGCAGGTTTAGCTCAACAAATTCAAATCCTATTACATAAAATCATATTTGGACATTGAGAATTATGTAAATTTAAAAGAACTTAAGCTAATAATTTAAGATAAAACACATTAACTTTCACATTTTTTTGTTTAAAAAATTACTCCCTCCGTTTCAATTTATGTGAACCTATTTTATTTTTAAACCGTGACAAAAAGAATGGTCATTTTTCATATTTGAAAATAATTTACCTTTATGCAATGATTTATAGTTACACAAAATATATGTGCCTCATTTTGCACCACAAGTTCAAAAGTCTTCTTTTTTTTCTTAAACTTCGTGCCCAATCAAATATATAGATTCACATGAATTAAAACGATGGGAGTATAAAAAAAATAAAAAAAATAAAAAAATAAAAGACAGAGAGAAGGGAGGCTAGGTCATGTTGGGTAGATCGAGTTAGACCTCGTTATTTGGTGAAAATAGCACGGGATAACCAGTTTTCGTACTGGTAATTGAGAAATAGTCAGTGTTTGCAAAGTTATTGAAAAATAGCTATTATTTTGCTGCAACATGGAAAGTTCAATCATAATATACTGGAGATTGGTGCACCTGCGTATGAACATCCAGCATATATATACTGGAACTCCAACACACGAAAAATTTTACCATAATATACGGGAGATTGTAGCACTTATGTATGGATATCCATCATATATGTTGGAAGTCCAGTATATTATACCGGAGCTCTAATATACTATGCTAGAACTCCAGTATATGCTGGAATATTTTCTGGATTTTGAACAATATTTTCGTTCAAATTTATCTTTACATGAAAAGTGGCTAAATTTTGATTACTGTTAAAACTGTGATTATTTTTCAATTAACACTTGAAAATCTGACTATTTTTTAATTTCACCTCCATTTTAACGAAATCCATTTTGGTCCAAGCTAACTTTAGAAGGTTTGACCCAACCCCTTGTCACCAGAAAAGGTTTGACCAACCCGTTCATTTTCCACCCTTACTTACCTGAAGCATTTGGCTTTTGAAAAGAGGCACCACTGATTCTTGATTTCTCCACTGCGATGGCTAGTGCAGTAGCTGAATCATATGCCCATAGTCCAAACACATCCAATGCTGTATTTTGAATTGTTGGATTGTTTTGTTGAAACTTTAGTTTCCATCTAGTAGTGAAATTCTCAAGTAGTTTAGTTCTCGGGACATAAGGTTTCACTCCAATAACTCCTTGCATGGATTCAATAGCTGAAGAATCCATAGAGTTAAGTTGATTTGTCATAGCATCTGTAATAATCCATGCATACTCTTCACTCATCATTCCAAGTTCTTTGGCATTAGTAAAAATTTTGGTACCCAGTGAAGTTGTCATATGCACAATAAAAACCCGAGTTTGCATGCTCATTAATTTGGAAAGTTCATATTTTATATGATCATCGGTGGCGAATTCAGGAATAACACTTCGATAAGGGATACGTGCATTAATATCTTCTAATGCATCTGCCAAGAATGGTATGATTCCTTCTCCAAATTGATTGTCAATATATATAGGGACAACTTCTCTCCATCCAAAAGATTGGATAATGGAACTAATGGTTTTTACTTGAGACGAATCATTTTGAGTGGCACGAGTAAAGTATGGATTATGAAATGACGAGAGAGCGGGACTTGTTGCTGAAAATGAGATGATGGGAACTTGAGATTTCTTTCCTAAACCAATTATGAAATCAGCTTGCATTGATGATGTGGGTCCTATTATGGCTTCCACTTCAACATTCTTCAATAGGTCAAGTGCTGCAATATTTACAAAGAATGCAAGAATCAACATAAGCATGCAACAACAACAACTTCTCTCTAAATTCAAGTTCTATGCACTAATAGTATGCAAAGTTTTTACAGAATCAGATTAATAATAACATGTAATGCTTCTTATCAGTGTGTGTGTGTATATATATATATATATAAAACTTACCTGCTGCAGCAGCAGCTACAACGTCACTCTTCGAGTCACGGGTATGGAGAACCAGTCTGGTCTTATAATCAGAGCCATGATCAGAGCTATAAAAATCAGATAAAGCCATAGAAATACAGCTCAAACCCATTTTCCCAGTCCAGTTATCCATATCTAACACAACTCCCACATTTATAGGGACTATTTTTCGTTTCTGTGCCATGACCATTTTCATGGAGAACAGTATCCCTAAACATAGGAAAAAGAAAGAGAAAGAGGAAATGAAAGAAGAGAATGAGAAAAAGACTTTGCAGGTTTTCTTGCTCATCTTGACAAAAGATGCGTTTGAGTCTGATAATTTGGACAGTTTTGTGTTTTATATATATAGATAGATTTGAGTACTACTATTCATTATGGCATTTTAATAATAACTCTTGGGGTTATCTTAAATCATTGTCGGTACTAAGACTGAGTTTTAAATTCTTATCATGCTTACGTATTTCAGATGTGTAGTACATCTGAAAGTTATGATGCATTTTGATTGAATACAAAGTTTAATAAATAAAAACTTTTAAAACTTGAAATTAAAATAAATCATAAATATTTGTGCGACTTAACTAAGGATAAAACGAAAACTGTTATGTTTACCGGCAAGGCCATTTCCATAGAGAAAAACATCCTTAAAGAAGAAGAAGAAAAAGAAGAGGAGAAGACTGAGAAAATGACTTTGCCTGTTTTCTTTCTCATCTTCACAGAAGAAGAAGAAAAAGAAGAGGAGAAGACTGAGAAAATGACTTTGCCTGTTTTCTTTCTCATCTTCACAGAAGAAAGAAGAGGAGGAGGGAACTGAGAAAATGATTTTGCCTTTTTTCTTTCTCATCTTGACAAAAGATGCCTTTGAGAGTCATTATTTGGACGGTATTTTGTGTTTTATATAGAGAGAGAGATTTGACTATTTATTATAATGGTAATTTTTAATAATTAGTTGACCTACAAAGTTTAGGAATAACTGTTGGGTTATCTTAAATCAGTGTTGGTACTAGAAAACAACAACAACAACCCAGTATAATTTTATTAGTGGGGTATGGGAGGGTAGTTTGTACGCAGACCTTACCTCTACCCTGGGGTAGAGAGGTTATTTCCGATAGACCCTCGGCTCCCTCCCTCCAAGAACTCCCACCTTGCTCTTGGGGTGACTCGAACTCACAACTTCTTGGTTGGAAGTGAAGAGTGCTCACCACTGTAGTAATGTGTTGGTACTAGACTAATCTTTTAAATTCTTTTTGTGCATATGTAGCTTTCATACGTATAATTGTGTCTCTACTGTAATTAGCAAGTTTTGGGTGACTTTTGTACTTGCTAATAGTACTACGATTAACTAAGTGAATTTTTTGAGTAAATTTCTTAGAAGGTCATCATCTTATGGAAATATTCTATCAAGGTCACTTTTATTTCTATTACAACAATAAAGTCACTCAACTGTTATCTTTTGACTCAAAAAACAAATATCACGCATTTGTCATACTATGTCATATTAAATTTTTTTAATAATAAAACTCATTTAACCAATGACCTTTATAACCATCTAAGCCAACCAATAAAAATATATGTCTACTTTAAAAGCTTCTTAATTAGTATTATATACGGTCGGAATCGGGCATACCCGATTTTGTTAGTAAGGGAATTGCCTCGAGGGTAACCTCATAATATATCAGGCTCGAGCTCGAAGATAGAACATCAAGCCCGAAGATCGAAGTGTTCGTTATTACGCCTTACTCGAAGTCAGTCATGCTTGATCTCGATGGTTGCTGGCCTCGAGATATCAATAACCGGTCGAAGATCACAGGAGAAATCCCGGAACATATCAAATCAAAGCGGTTATTAGTGCCAATCATGGGATCTACTTTCGTTATTAGAGTTGTACCTTATTTAGGATTCCTATATTATATAAAGAGGGATTACATTCACTTGTAGAAGAAAATCATGATTCACTAATAAGAATATACGCATACGCTGCTTTCTTTATTTTACTTACTGTTCATCATTGTTTATTCCATCCTCTACCGTTCTTATTAACTAACCTCGAGACTATCTCGAATCGAGGTCGAGGCATTATTTGCAGACCGATTTGATTTATTTTATTGTCCAATTTATCTATTTAATTCATTGTTTATCAATTGGTACTGGTTTAAATCACACATCCTTAAAACCACAATATAAGTTTAATTGTTACTCAATTTTGAGGGAAAACAGTTTGGCGCCCACCGTGGGGCTAAGGATAATAGTGATTGTTCAGTATTGATTCTCGTAAAACATATTATTTTACGTTTGTTTTTGTCAAGTATCTTTTCTTTCAGGTTAAAACATGTCAAACTCACAAAACGCATCCACACATGACAATGGCCTCGAATTCCACGGAGAAAACAAAAATTTGATTACTCCAGGAGTCGAGGTACCACAGGCTAATCTCAGGGGAGCATCGGTTGCCAACCCAGTCGATGTCAGTTCGCACGTTGCTCTAAACACAGACCTAGGCACAGATCTCGATGAGAGTGTACGCAAAGAAGGCCGATCTAGTGGCCAAGGAACACATAGCAGATGAGACGAAGGAGCCCGTCTCCAAGTGATATTAGAGATGTTTCAGGCTCAGCAAGCCGCTATCGCTCAGTTACAAAATCAACATAGAGCTCTGAATATGGTCGAGCCGGAAATTACTCGCTATACCGAGCCAGTATCAGAAAGGTCGAATGGTAATGAATCGGGGACTAATCATGTGGTAATGAAAATGCTCGAGGAGCTCACCAAAAGAATTGAATCAGGGGAGAATATAATCGAAGCCAATGATAAAAAAGTAGAGACATACAACTCTCGAGTTGATCAGATATCGGGGACACTGCCAATCTTGAAAGGGATGGATTCGAAGAAGTTAGTACAAAAGTCGTTTCCTCCAAGTGCGGCTCCGAAGCCTATTCCAAAGAAGTTTCGTATGCCAGACATACCCAAATCTAATGGGACCATCGATCCTAACGAGCATGTTACTTCATACACATATACCATCAAGGGAAACTATTTAAAAGATGATGAAATCGAATCTGTGCTGTTGTTAAAATTCGGAGAGACCCTTTCGAAGGGAGCAATGATTTGGTATCACAACCTGCCACCAAATTCCATCGACTCATTTGCCACGTTAGCAGATTCTTTCATAAAGGCACACGCCAGGGCCATAAAGGTCGCAACGAGGAAATCAGACCTTTTCAAGGTAAGACAAAGGGATAATGAAATGATGAGGGAGTTCGTGTCCCGATATCAAATGGAACACATGGAGTTGCCACCGGTCACAGATGATTGGGCCATTCAATATTTCACCCAAGGGTTGAACGAGCAGAGTTCGATAGCATCACGTCAGTTGAAACAAAATTTGATCGAGTATCCAGCTGTAACTTGGGCAGATGTGCACAATCGATATCAATCGAAGATTAGGGTCGAGGACGACCAATTAGGAGCCCCTTCCGGTTCAGTATATCCAAACAGGTCGGCAATTAAAAACTAGAGGGACATCGATATAGATCCAAGGTCGAACAGAGACCGATATCAACCATATACCGCAGATCGAAGGAACAATGGTTCAGGACGCAATTCCGCCCTAAACGATCGAAGAAGTGATCGAGGACAGAATTCTCGGGGACTTATGAGCAAAAGTGATTTTGAAAAGTATGTCGATCCCACAGAAACACCACGGTTATCGAAATATAACTTTAGCATCGATGCATCGGGCATTGTATCGGCAATCGAAAGGATCAGAGATACTAGGTGGCCCAGGCCCATACAAATCGATCATTCCCAAAGAAACCCAAATTTGATGTGCAAGTATCATGGCACGCATGGTCACAAGACCGAGGATTGCGGGCAATTAAGGGAGGAGGTAGCCTGTCTATTCAATGAGGGCTACCTTAGATAGTTTCTCAACGATCGAGCCAAGAATCATTTCAGAGAAAGGGACGCCAACAGGAAAAATGATTAGGAGGAACCCCCAATATGTCATTCATATAATAGTCGGTGGGGTCGACATTCCACAGGAACCTATATTCAAACGCACTAAGGTATCAATCACTAGGGAGAAATGAACCCGAGATTATGTGCCTGAGGGCACTTTATCATTCAACGACGAAGAAGCAGAAGGCATTTCTCAGCCCCACAACGACGCTCTAGTAATTTCTATCTTATTAAGTAAAGTTCAAGTTAAGCGTGTTTTAGTGGATCCAGGTAGCTCGGCGAATACTATCCGATCAAGGATCGTGGATCAGCTCGGCCTACAAAATCAAATTGTGCCAGTAGCTCCGATCATAAACTACTTCAATATGGCCAGTGAAACAACTAAATGTGAGATTATTCTACTGGTGAACGTGGCTAAAACCATTCAAGATACCAAGTTCCACGTAATCGAGGGCGACATGAGGTATAATTCCCTGCTCAGAAGGCTTTAGATCCACAATATGAGGGCTGTCCCTTCGACTCTCCACCAAATGATGAAATTCCCGACGTCGGACGAGGTAAAAATAGTATACAGGGAGCAGCATGATGCAAAGGAAATGTTTGCGATCGATGAGGTAACACTGATATCGACACTATCAACCTCGGAAAGGCCGATCATCAAAGGTAAACAGGAAGCCAAATAGCAAGCACAACCACCAACCTCACTTGAGGAAGTAAGAGATATAAGAAGAAAATGAGGATTTTCTGACCCCTCGAACTTTTATCGTTCTCGAAGATTCTGACGCCACCAAATCAATAGTTGAAGAGGTGGAACGGGTTATATTGATCGAGTACCTGCCCGAGCGAAAGGTATACCTGGGAACGGGATTAACCCCCGAACTTAGGAAAAAGCTTATTCAATTTCTTATTGATAACATAGATTGTTTTGCTTGGTCCCATTTAGACATGCCAAGGACCCCACCGAAGATAACGACGTATCGGCTAAGCCTGGACCCTAGGTTCAAACCGATGAAACAAAATAGAAGACCCCAGTCTGAGGTAAAGAACGCATTCATAAAGGATGAGGTAACTAAACTTCTCAAAATAAGATCCATTCGGGAGGTGAAATATCCTGAATGGTTAGCCAATGTAGTTGTAGTCCCTAAAAAAGGGAACAAACTTAAAATGTGTGTAGATTATAAGGATTTAAACAAGACGTGCCCTAAATATTCTTTTCCACTGCCTAACATCGATCGCATGATCGATGCCACAGCAGGCCACGAGATCCTTACTTTTCTCGATGCCTATTTCGGGTACAATCAAATCTAAATGAACCTGGAGGACCGAGAAAAGACTTCATTTATCACCAAGTATGGAACATATTGTTATAATGTAATGCCATTCTGGCTAAAAAAATACAGGAGCAACTTACCAACGACTAGTAAATAAAATATTCGAAGAACAAATAGGTAAATTAATGGAAGTTTATATTGATGACATGCTAGTTAAGTCCCTGCACGCAGAGGACCATTTGGCTCATTTGCCAGAAATGTTCAAGATTTTAAGGAAATACAACATGAAGCTCAACCCCGAGAAATGTGCTTTCGGGGTCGGTTCGGGCAAGTTCCTTGACTTCATGGTATCGAATCGGGGGATCGAGATCAGCCTCAATAAAATCAAGGCCACGCATTAGAGGAATTGATATAAAATCCGTGCATAGGTTAACTGGACGGATAGCTTCCTTAGGCCAATTCATTTCGAGGTCGTCGAATCGAAGCCACAGATTTTTCTCTTTACTCAAAAAGAAAAATGATTTCTCCTGGACCCCGGAATGCCAACAGGCATTAGAGGAATTGAAGCGATACCTATCGATCCCACCACTGCTTCACACTCCAAAGGCAGATGAGAAAATTTACTTGTACTTGGCAGTATCGGAAATTGCGGTAAGTGGTGTCCTAGTTCGAGAAGAGCAAGGTACGCAATTTTCCATTTATTATGTAAGTCGAACCTTAGGAGAAGTAGAAACTAGATATCCACACTTGGAGAAATTGGCACTTGCACTGATAAGCGCCTCTAGAAAGTTAAGACCATACTTTTAATGTCACCCCATATGCGTATTAACCACTTAACCACTTCATAATATTTTGTACAATCCCGAACTATCGGGCCGATTAGCCAAATGTGTCGTCGAACTCAGTGGGTACAATATCGAATATCAACCCCAGACGGCCTTTAAGTCCCAAATTTTAGCAGACTTCGTGGACGATTTCACGCCAACCCTCGTACTCAAAATTGAAAAGGAACTCTTGTTAAAATCGGGTACATCATCGGGGGTATGGACCCTCTTCCAAGATGGTGCTTCGAATGTGAAGGGATCCGGGCTAGGCATCGTTTTGAAACCGCCCACGGGTAGCACTATTAGGTAATCTATCAAAACATCTAGGTTAACTAACAATGAGATAGAGTACGAGGCCATGATTGCAGGTCTCGAGCTAGCTAAAACCTTGGGAGCAGAAGTCATTGAAGCCAAGTGTGACTCTTTACTGGTGGTGAACCAAGTAAACAAAACCTTCGAAGTTCGAGAGGATAGAATGCAAAGGTATTTGGACAAACTGCATGTAACTTTGCACCGTTTCAAGGAATGGTCTTTACAGCATGTACCTCGAGAAAAAAATAGTGAGGCTGATGCACTTGCAAATTTGGGGTCATAGGTCGAGGAAGATGAGATCAGCCCGGGGACTGTCGTTTAACTCTTGAGATCCGTGATCGAGATAGGTCATGCCGAGATAAACTCTACAAGCTTAACCTGGGATTGGAGAAATAAATATATTGAATACTTGAAGAACAGAAAGCTCTCATCGGGCCCTAAAGAATCAAGGGCCCTACCAACCAAAATTGCTCGATTCACATTGGGTGAAGATGGAACTTTATACAGAAGGACATTCGATGGACCATTGGAAATATGCTTAGGACCATGAGACACCGATTATGTTCTACTAGAGGTCCATGAAGGCACTTGTTGGAACCACTCCGACGTCGAATCACTGATTCATAAAATCATTAGAGCGAGATAATACTGGGATAACATGGAAAACGACACTAAAAAGTTTGTTCAAAAATGTGATAAATGTCAAAGGTTTGCACCAATGATCCATTAGCCCGGAGAACAACTTCATCCAGTCCTATCCCCATGGCCATTCATGAAATTGGGAATGGATATCGTCGGCCCTCTGCATCGGCCCCAAGTAAAGTCAAGTTCATTTTATTTATGACTGACTATTTCTATAAATGGGTTGAAGCACAGGCGTTCGAGAAAGTGAGAGAGAGAGGTTATAGACTTCATCTGGGATCACATCGTATGTCGATTTGGGATACCCGCCGAAATAGTGTGTCGTAATGGAAAATAATTTATCGGCAGCAAAGTGACGAAATTTATCACAGACCACAAAATTAAAAGAATATTATCAATGCCATATCACCCTAGTGGGAACGGACAAGCCGAATCGACGAACAAGACTATCATTCAAAACCTAAATAAAAGGTTGAACGATGCTAAGGGGAAATGGAGAAATTCTACCCCGAAGTCCTTTGGGCATATCGAACAACATCAAAGTCCAGTACGGAGGCAACCCCATTCTCCTTAGTATATGGCTCCGAAGCCTTGATTCCAGTCAAAGTCGGTGAACCCAGTGCTAGGTTTCGACATGCAACATAAGAGTCAAATCATGAGGCTATGAATACTAGCCTCGAATTATTGGATAAAAAATGAGGAGCCGCACTCGTTCGAATGGCTGCACAAAAGCAAACGAATCGAAAGATACTACAATATGAGAACCAACCTTCGCCACTTCCAAGTCAGGGACTTAGTCCTGAGGAAAGTCACCATCAACACTCAGGATCCTAATAAATGGAAGCTCGGCACAAATTGGGAGGGACCCTACCAAGTCCTCGACATCGTCGGAAAGGAATCTTATAAGCTCGGCACGATGGACGGCAAACAATTACCAAATAATTGGAACATATCGCTTCTCAAACGGTATTATTGCTAAGGTATGACTTTATCCCCTTTTTCATTTATATATCCGACACTAACACACTACAGGTGTTCGATCGAAGACATCGAGACCTCGGGTTTTAAAGCACGCGTTGTACTCTTTTTTTCTTAGATCGATTTTTGTCCCAAGTGGGTTTTTCCGATGAGGTTTTTAACGAGGCAACAATTATGTGCTACCTGAGGATAATTCAACAGTATCCAAGACTTATTTACATTCAACCTCGAATATTGGGGGGCATCACTCTTGGATGTTACACTTTCGAGGAAAATAATTTGTGTCAAAGGGTCTCGATAGATAAACTTTGTAATGGGCCAAATGGTCGAATGAACCGTGTCTGTATAGATTAGTCGAGTCCCGATGGAAAAACAAGTATGCATGTATAAATTATACAAAGAAGCATTCTTTCTATATCAAACATCTTGTGTCTCAAAGAAAATTTTCTACTATACAAGCTTCATACTTAGGATTCTGTGAGAAATGGATCAAGGGCCAAGTGCAAATATACCTCGTACACTCGGGGACTACCGTCGACGATCGACATATTCGAGTAATCTAAACTCAAATTCATAAGACCTCAAAGAGGCACCCCTCGATATATAGGCCAAGGATATCACTCTCAGGGACTAATGCTTTGAACAAGTTTGAAGTGTTATTGGAAAATAAGCCCAAGAGGCATACCTAAAGGCTACGGCCAAATTAATGAGGCTCGGAGATGTCCAAATCCAGCAATAAAAATAGGCCTTCGAATTCTTTGAAAAACCAGTTAAAAAGGCTACCCTCGGCAAGTAATCAAAAGGGCTTTGATGAAATCAGCCCTAAAAAAACCTTAAGAGGTATCAAATTATCTTAACACAAATGTGCTAAGGCACAAAACGCAAAGGGGTTTCAATCGACATCGAACCGTCGAAAAACCCAACGGAATAAGTCTTCTAAGCCAAAAAAGGGAAAAAATAGCCATCCTTTAGAGGCCATATCGGCTCAATATAAAAAGCCTAAGGGCCAATACACTTAGTGCCTAAGGCCATATCGAGATTTCGTTCTCACTCAATTCGGACCTAAGGGTTCCACTATTCTGAGCTCAAAATAAAACTGACTTGAATATAGCTCGAGGATTCATCATTATTTGATATAAAACCTTAAGGGGTCTATTACTGTTAGTTCGAAACTTACTCAAACTCGGCTATAAAAATAGTACAATCACGGCTTCGATCAAGCCATCCGAAATTAAAATCCCAAATATATTGTTGAGCTCGGGGACTCACTCTCGCTTAACTAAAAAACCTAATTTATTTTAATCTGAGTTCGAGCTATTGCTCACTCAATTATAGAGGCTACAGCAACTCAATTGCAACAAAATTTTCATAAGGCAAAGGCAAATTTTTTTTTTATCATAAATCAAAAATCGGAGACGAAACGGAAAGAAAAGGAATCTTTCATATATGCAAAGTATTTGCAAAGACCACACAGGGTCTTACACAAGAAAAGGAGAAACAATCCTAAGTGCCTAGTCCGCCTCGGGAGCCGCATCTTCGGGAGCTTCATCTTCATCTCCCCCGTTCTCGGATCTGCTCGCAGAGTCTTCATCATTGGAAAGCAAAGCCCCGTCCTCGTCCTCCAAAACCTTCGCACTCTCGATATCAGCCGTGAGGTCAAAGCCACGAGCATGTACCTCCTCAAGAGTTTCTCTCCGAGACTGGTGCCTAATATGCTCGGCAACACAGGACAATCTAACCTCAGCAGCGTCAGCAATTTCCTTTGCCCGAGTGTTAGCGGCTTCAACATCAACTCGGTAGGAGGCCACGAGTGCCTCTGCCTCGAATGTGGGCCTTGCAAGCTCAGTGGCCAACCGAGTCTCGAGTTCTTCAACCTTCTGGGCTCGGGCCAAGTTCTCCTCCTTCACTCTTTGGAGTTGACGCACAACCGAAGACAGTTGGTCCCGAACCGGATCTTTCTTCGAGGCGAGACGGCCCATGTTCTGCTTCCACTCCAAAGTCTCTGCCTCTTTCATCTTGGCCTCCTCACGAAGCTGCTCAACCAATTCGGCCTTCTGGTGAACCTGCAAGATAAAAGTGTTAGTCGCCAATATCAAGTTAATACATAACAAGCTCCCAAAAATTTACATTACCCATTCAATGAGCTCGGTCTGATCTTGATGAGCTCTTGTCAGTTCGGCTTGAATACTCATGATCTCCTCTTCTTTTTGCACATAGAGGAGTTTGAGGGCATCTATGTCCTCTATAAGCTTTTTGAGATCAGCCTTACACCAAGCCAGCCTGACTCGGTATTTGGAGGATGCTTCGTGATGGAGCATCGTAGCCTATACAGAAAAGAAGAAAATCAGACTTAGAAAAATAAGAACAAACACAAGCATGGTAACATGGGCTAAACTCACTTGGTTCAGAAGCCGTTGAGCCTTATCAAAAATGAGTAATGTTTCCATGTCGGGAACATCATCAACCCTCGCGAAGCAGTCATAAAATATATCATCCCCTTCGGGGGCCATCCCCACATTGGGGGTCCCCATGGACCGGGCATCCCGAAATCGCCCCTCAGAGAATGTGGGGCCGAGCGGTGAATAATCAATGTTAATTGCCCCGAGCGAGTCACTTGGGTAATTCTCTTCTCTTTGAAGGGTCTCAGAACTAGACCTTTCGGGCACACCTGTCGGTTGCTCATCACGGCAAAAAGCATCATCAACACCCGATGACTCGGGGACTCTGCTCGAACCTTCTTCCGAGATCACCTCGGTCTACGGATGAACCTCCTTGACCATCACCGGCTTAGCAGTTCTCGAAGCTTCGATGCCTTCCCTCTTTCGAGCCACCAACAGGCGATCAACATCTTCTTCCTTCTCGTCTTCATCTCGAAGCGTTTGGACTACATCGGCAAACTGAACGGCGGGATCAGTCTTCGACTTTCAAGCCCTACTTTTCCTGGGCTTTGGGGTATCTGGAGGCGAGGCCCTTCTCCTTTTCTTGTTTTTGATCGGTTTTGGGACCTCCTCTTCCCCTGGGGGAGGCGGTCTCATAACGATTATCTCCAAGACCTATATGAGAAGAAACCAAGTTAAAAAGAAGTATTTCACAGGAAAGCAACAAACACGGACAGGAAAACTTACCATGATTTTTGGCTTCCCATCGACCCTTGGTCAAATTGCGCCACGAGCGTTCGGCATACGAAAAGGCTGAAACCAGTTGTCGAACCCAACCTGCAAAGTCCGGGACTGCACCAGGAAACCAGGGGGAAGATGCACCATAAAGAAGAATATAGATAAGAAAAGGTAAAGGAAACATAACAAGTAATCAAACGTTATCGGTGTGGTTCTACTTACGCTTCATGTTCCATTCTTTGGGGAATGGCATCTTCTCGACGGGGATTAAGTCAGAGGTCCTGACTTGGACAAACCGGCACATCCATCCTCGGCACTTATCCTCGTCTATGCTTGAGAACAGCACCTTCGTGGCACGGCGTTGAAGCCTTATCAGTCCGCCCCAATAAAGACGAGGGTTGTATAGCCTAATGAGATGATCGAGGGTGAAAAACATCCCATCGACCTTGCTCGAGAAAAATCTGAGCAAAATGACAAAACGCCAAAAAGAGGGGTAGATCTGGCCTAGGGTTACCCGGTATTGGTGGCAGAAGTCAATTATGACAGGATCTAT
Source organism: Nicotiana tabacum (assembly GCF_000715075.1). Lineage (NCBI taxonomy): Eukaryota > Viridiplantae > Streptophyta > Magnoliopsida > Solanales > Solanaceae > Nicotiana > Nicotiana tabacum. The sequence goes on along the minus strand of NC_134094.1, from coordinate 22,034,547 downwards.
TAAACCCAGTGTGAAAGGGTAAATATACACACTTAAGAACCCTTTCACACGAGTGGTGATGTCCTCCTCGGGGGTAGGAATCATCACCTTTTTATTCTCCCAGTGGAATTCTTTTTTCACCTGCTCGAGATCTCCTTCGGATATTGAACAGATGTATCTAGACATGGGCTTGCATCGGCCAGGAACCGAAGAGGGTTTTTCGACTTTAAAGTCGGAAGTAAGTTCACATGGCCCGGAAATGCACTCTTCGATACGTGGTTCCACCGATGTTTTGTCACCGGCCGGCCGCGATGAGGAGGTATTTTCTTCTTGAGTAACGATATTTGGTGTTTGTGCCATTGCTATATGAGGTTTAAGGAAGAAGAAGGCGGAATTTATGTTTTAATAATAGATTGGAAAACGGAAAACGGCAAAGTTGATGAACTTGAAGAGAATAGAAGAGCTTTTGAAGATTAGAAGAAGTTTGAAAGTAAAGTTTGAGAATATTACGAAGGTGGTCTATTTATAATAGCCACTTTGACGGTTTGAAAGCGCTGGTGGCCGACCATCAACTGGCCTTAATTAATGACCTTGGGAACTGTGCAGACGCGACGCTTCAATTGCTTTTGTCGCTTACATCACGATGTTGATGTCATAATTGATCGATGTATTAAATCGAAGTCTCGAATTCGTTTCTTCTTGTTACACTCCAAAAAATGAGGAAACTATCTATATACGGTCGGAATCGGGCATACCCGATTTCGTTGGCAGGGGAGTTGCCTCGAGGGTAACCTCATAATAGATCGGGCTCGAGCTCGAGCTCGAAGATAGAACATCAAGCCCGGAGATCGAAGTGTTCATTGAGATCGAGGCCATCAACAATCGAAATCAAGCATGACTGACTTCGAGTAAGGTGTAATAACGGAATTGCGAGATATCAGTAACCGGTCGGAGATCACGACAAAAATCTCGGAACAGATCAAATCAAAGCGGTTATTAGTACCAATCATGGGATCTACTTCTATTATTAGAGTTGTACCTTATTTAGGATTCCTCTATTATATAAAGAGGGATCACATTCACTTGTACAAGAAAATCATGATTCACTGATAAGAATGCACACATACGCTGCTTTCTTTATTTTACTTATTGTTCATCGCTGTTTGTTCCATCCTCTACCATTCTTATTAACTAACCTCGAGACTATCTCGAATCGAGGTCGAGGCATTGTTTGCAGACCGGTTTGATTTTTTTTATTGTCCAATTTATCTATTTAATTCATTGTTTATCAATTGGTACCGGTTTAAATCACATATTCTTAAAACCACAATATAAGTTTAATTGTTACTCAATTTTGAGGGAAAACAAGTATATTCATATGGGTTTTTTTGTTTGTGTTTTAATCGGATTTTTCTGTTTGTTTCTCTGGTTTGTGAAATTGTGTTGATAATTTAATCTCTTCATGTGTGCGTGTATTTTATATATATATTCCCTCTATTTATTTATGCCGATGAAAGGCTTCATCATTGTAATTCTTTTAGTCAAAGAAATTTCAGTGTAAACTTCGTGGAGAAAAGGGTCTCTTGAATATATTTTTTTGAGTACTTTCTTAGAATTTCTTTTGGATTATAAGACTACTATATGAAAAAATAAAAATATAAAGAATGTCGATACGTGTGATTTTGGTCTCTAGGATTACATGCTTATATATATTTTTTGTCGATATCACTATTTATTTTAGGAATATCCAAATGCAGCAATATATGCAGTTTTGAGTCTTCTTTGAGTCGTATTACTACTAGGGTTGTTAATAGTAGAGAGATAGATGTTAATACTGGAGCAAGGATTATTGTTGAGGCTCTTTTAAAGTAGATTTATTTTTTTATTGGGTGGGTTAGATGGGTATAAGGGTCATGGGTTAAATGAGTTTTATCATTAAAATATTAAATTTTAATATGACATGGCATGTCAAATGTGTTATATTTATTTTATGAGTCAGCAAATAATAGTTGAGTGACTTTGTTGTCCTAAGAAAAATAAAAATGATTTTGATAGGATATTTTCATAAGTTGAATGACCATCCAAAAAATTTACTCAATTGATCTAACCCATAATATCAAAGTTGACTAGAGCCATGATTGGAGCTATTAAATATCTGATAACATCATAGAAATAAAACTCAAACCCTATCATTTTTATTAGGTTACTCGTTAAACCTTTTCATAACTTATTTGATGTAATTACTTAATTAGTAATCTGATCATGCGAATAATTTACATGAATAATACATAAAACTTAAACTTATTAAACGAAAAGTGACCTAAGGCTTTCTCCTGATCCCCTTCTTTTAACAAATATCATCAATTAAAACTTTACTTGGTCAAAACCAAAACATTGGATCCAGAATTCGAAGAAAGTGACTGGGGAGAAGAAAACTAGACTATATTTTGAATAAAAACGTAGTACAAAAGTGAGTGAAACTTTATGAAGTCGACTGAATAGGCTGAACAAATGTAGATAATGCTAAGTTAAAGCCAGGAATTTGAATAATCAACGATTATTGTTGAGTCGAACTGTATTCATTGACGATCACAATCTCCAAATGATCGTCAGGGGACAACATCATAGAAAAGGACATGCAGGTTAAATCTACCAACGTAGTATATTTTGGTGAATATATTTATCAGTTTTGGATTAACCTAATAATTTTGGGATCTTTACACAAATAGCCGGTTAGATTAACTATTTATTTTTTCTAAACGGTATACATAAAGTATATATGGTTATACACATATTATACATGAATTATACATATATTATACATTCGCCGGCTATTTTTAGGTTAAGTGGTTAGGTGTGTGGCTATTTAGACTAGTTCTTCTAACTTTTTTTCCTTCTAATTTAATGGGTTAATTTCACTGATGGTCATTGAACTATTTTTCAATTTCACTAAAGTCATTTAACTATTTTTTGTCACTTAAAAGTAACTAAACTTTATCATTGTCACTTAAAAGTCATTTTGCGTCAAACCCCTACCATAAATATGATATGGCATTAAATTTTATGATAAAAATCCAAAACTAATTGCCACATAAGATAATATGGGTCATACCCATTTTAGATTCATTTATCCTTTAATGTGATTTGATCCATAGTCTAAATGAGTTTCGATAAAAAAATATTAGTTCCACATTAGTTTATTATGATTATCATATACTACAAAGTTTTGTCTTTTCTGTCACAACACATTCATAATTATTCTATACTAAAATAATTTATGCTAGAAAATTTTTATTTTGTTTGTATGCCCCATCCGAGACATTTATAACTCTACTGAAACTAAAATACTATTGTATACAATAGTATTTTAAATGACTCGGATGGGGCATACAAACAAAATAAGAATTTTCTAGCATAGATTATTTTAGTATAGAATAATTATGAATGTGATGTGACAGAAAAGGCAAAACTTTGTAATATAGGATAATCATTTTAAACTAATGTGGAATTAATATTTTTTTTATCGAAACTCATTTGGATTATGGATCAAATCACATTAAAGGATAAATGGATCTTAAATGGGTATGAACCATATAAGCTTATGTGGTATTTATTTTTGGATTTTTATCATAAAATTTAATTCCATGTCATATTTATGGTAGGGGTTTGAGGCAAAATGACTTTTAAGTGACAGTGATAAAGTTTAGTTACTTTTAAGTGACAAAAAATAGTTAAATGACTTTAGTGAAATTAAAAGATAGTTCAATGACCATCAGTGAAATTAACCTTAATTTAATTGAAAAATGTATTTGGACTTGTTGATATGATTGGACGGGATTCTGCGGTTCATGCCATTTCAGTTGAATTTTGCATAGCTGAAGTTCAGGTATATTTTGCGATCGCGATCAGTGTGTCGCGAGAGTATTTTGGTTGACTGGTGATTCGTTCGCGATGAAGTGGTCGCCTATTTGCATAAATTTTTTCGGAATAATTTCATGATGGTTGCTTAGTTTTTATTTTATTGCACTAAAGTCACTAAGCTCTTTTTGTGTGTGACGAAAACACTCAACTTTTCTAAGTATGAATAATTATTTTCTTTTAATGTTGAATTTATGTACAACAGCTAAATACAATATAAAAATTGCTAAAAAAATTTAGAAAAAAATTGAATAATCAAACGAAAATATCAAAACTTGCTTCTGTTTGAGTTTCCTCTCAAATGAACACACTAAATAAGACGAACATTTTACCCAATGATGCTCTCCGTTTAGGCCTTCTTGCCTACCATCCCTCGAATTCTGTGGCATCCCTTGATATCCCCTTACAAATATTGTATAGGAAATCTTATAAACCCATACTTGTATGGATGGAAGATAATAATTAAGTATTTAATAGAATAGTTAAGATACGTGCAAGTTAGTTCGAACATCATAATTTTTCAAAAATTTTTGTATAGTGTGCAATAATACTTGTAAAAATTATTATTGTTGTTGAAAAAAGTAAAAAATTACAACAATTGAAATACTTGATTTTTTCCTTGTTGTAGCAAAAACGTTTTTTTTAATGGCTCACGCATATCACAGAAGTTTCCTTAAGTATAGCATACATAATAAGTATGGTGGGTCTTTGTCTAATGTGTCATATAATATTTTCTCTCTATTCTATTTTTACATATGACACTGATATTGTTAGTGGAATCAGACGATTTATGCTTCATTGGGTATTTTTTTCAAATATATTTTAAACATCGAATTATTATAAAAACAAGCATAGGTAGCGTGTCAACAAAAAAAAGTAGCGAACAAGACTTCTCGACTTGTTCAGTATTATTTAATGTTAAGTGTTAACTGTTGAAGAGAATTTGTCTTTTGACTTTTATTGCATTTCGTTTTCAAAATCCTGAGTTCACTTTTTGTAAACTCGGGATTTGTTCTTAATTAATCAAAATAGAGACATTTTATAAACTAACTATGATTTTGTTATTTTTATTCCCCTAATAAGAGTTTACTTTTGACCAATTCCACAGATCCTAGCTAGTTTCTGGTCTACGTGAGTATAAAATTCAAAGTATGCGACGTGTTTGGAGAAATTGAAAGCTGTATGTATATATGTTGAATAGCTCTAATATTAATAATAATTCAATTTTATTTGGCTTGAGATAGAAAGAATTTATTCTAGCATAAAAAATTGCAAAAGATAATATAGTGTTTTGTTGAGGCATAAGCATAATTAATCTCGTTATAAAATTCTGCATAAGATACTACAATGTTTGATTAGTGGTGCTAAATAATACCCACATTAAATTATGCGAAAACTATAAATTATTTATGAGGGATTGAATGTGGAATAAGAATGCAAGATCAAACTAATTAAAAATAGAACTGCCCTTTTAGAGTAATTAATTCATGTAAAAAAAATTAAATATTAATCACCACATAACAATGCATTCATATTATTAATCACCACATAAACAATTCCTGCATAATTTAATTCTAATCCAAACGACTCCTTAGTTTCTCTAAAACGAATCACTAGTTTAAGTGTTAAAATATAAGACGGGAAAAAGAAATGTTTATCTTATAATGAAAGTATTCTTGATTTTCATTGTTTATCTAGTAATTAGGACCAAAAAAATTAAAAAGTTTGATTTCCTATTTATAGTTTCGAAAAATGAAAATATATCCACATTCAATTAGATAAATTAATACATTTCTTATGAACTTTAGTTACCGACTTTACTAGAAAAAATGGTTTCAATAAAAAAAAAGTAATTCCTTCTCTTTTATGGGGAAACCCAGTAGGATTTTAAATAATGATGAATCTCAGTGGTAATTTACACAGAATTAAATAGCGTACATGAGCCATTAATGCAAAGCACGAGAAGTCACTATAACGTGGGAATTTTTTTCTCTCCTTCTACTCTTTTCTTTCTTCTTCTTTTTTATTTAATTTATAAAGATCCTACCCTTGATTTATTTAGTATGATACTGAGAATTGATTTTGAAATATTCAAAATTTGAAGTCCCTAACTGCAAAGGGAAATGTTATACTGTAATATATATTATCTGCTAATTATAGGTTAGCTCATTATTTTAATTTGTTACTTAGATTTCTTCCATCAAGAATTAGTCAACACTACTTGCTTGATGACCTTTTCGGAAACAAAACAGAGTAATAAATAAATCAAATCAATGGAAAGATTGCATACAACTATTCAAGTCAAAGCTCACAAGAGCCCAGAAATATTGCTAAGAAGTCATTACCAAATACCAATCGAGTGTGAGTAAATTTTTATCCCTGATTGGTAGTGCTAAGAGCAAGAATCAATTGCATCCAATTTTGTGCTATTTCGAATAATAATATTAAACTAGAAAATAGCAGTCACTACAAATTAGTAGAAGTGTCATGATTCGATAAAGAATCTTAAGTTTTCAAATCTGACCACATTATTACAAATACTAGCCTAAAATATTTCTAACAAAAAATGTTCCTCCTTTGTTAGCCAAGATAGCTAGCTCAACAAACAAAGGCGGAATAACTGAATCGATTTGCATATTAGCTTTGGCCATCTTGGTAACTAGGGGTGTATATGGACTGGGTTTGGTTCGATTTTTATCAAAATCAAATCAAATCAACTATATCGGTTCGGATTGGTTCGATTTTGTCGGGCTTTTTTGTTACATGAATTTAATCTTACTTTATTAAATTTTTTGTAAATAAATATATGTTTAGTAAAAATTGAAACAATTGACAAACATATAATTTATTAACATATTCTTATGGGAGAATTTTCTTAGTAATATATGATAGTTAATTTTTTAGTCGTCTGACAATAATTTTTCGTTGATATACACTTTCAAGGTTAATTGAATTTAATAATTAAACATAAAAATTAATATGATACCTATATAATGATATGTTCTATTTAATTTTAAATTATCGAAATACCACTTCAAATTCGAAAAAGATATAAGAATTTTAGATCTTCACTTATGAATATGTAAGAACAAAAAGATTGACGCATTTTACTAACACTTGATAAGAAAGTGATCATACAATCCACTATTTAAAGTTAATAAAAATAGAGCACTTCGTATTTAACTAAATATTACATCTCACACAAATATTTCTAGACAATTTTTAAAGAAAATTCTATGAAAAGTCTTAAAAGTATATATAAAAATTATATATTTATATGTCGGTTTGGTTCGGATTTTTTACTCAATACCAAACCAAAACAAACCAAACCTAGTCAAATTTTTTAATCAATTTGGTTTGACTTTTCGATTTATTGCGATTTTCGATTTCTATTTGTACACCCTATTGGTAATTAACCTTAGCCAAAAAATATGCAACTAATTCATATTCATCGTAGTCAAAGGACCTTGAATAAGAGCTCTTAAAAGGGGTGAATTTGGAATCCGATGCATATATCAAATATCAATACTTGTTCCATTTCCAACTGACCCCGTTAAACCTTTACTATAAATATATTACTGTCAATCAAACACATCATAAATTTAATGTTATATTTTATCCCACTTTATTCTATTAAATTTAGAATTATTTTATCCCAACTCCCAAATAGAATAAATTAATTTAAGAATTATAATTTCAGAACTATAATATTGGGATAATTTAGTTCGGGTACCAAATGACTTTTCGGGCTGGCTTTAGTGAAGGAATCATGTGTAACTTGGTTTTGGTGTCATTTAATTTGTACGCCAAATGAAATTTGCATTGAATTTTATCAATGAGGTCGAGGATCTTAATGTCACGATCCAATTTTCCCTATATGTCGTGATGGCGCCCAACGCTACAGCTAGGCAAGCCAACTAGTAAATTAAGTATATATTCTTAAATAATTTAAACCAGGAAAATATAATAAAATCCAAACCAACCAGTGTGTGTGTCAAGACCTGGTGTCACAAGTGTATGAGCATCTAGTAGATTATACAAAACTCCAAATACTGTCTGAAATGAAATAGACAGAATATAAATATAAGAAGAGACACTGGTAGCTGCAGAACGGCTCAGAAAGGCAGCTCACCACTATGCCTCGGGATGACGTGGGTACGTGATGATAGGTACTCCACTAGTACCTGTCTCAGATCCTACACAAAAAAGTACAATAAGTATAGTATGAGTACGTAAACAACGTGTACTAAGTAAGTATCAAGCCTAATCTCAAAGTGGTAGAGACGAGATGGCCGACTTTGACACTCACTATGGGTCGATAATAATTGAAATAAAATTAGGATATTCAAATCAGCATGATTTAAAGAATTTACAAATAATTTATTTAATCAGCGGAAATAATCAAATTCCTTCAATTGTAACAATTCTCAATATATTAATTAAATTCCTTCAATTCAAATAAATTCCAATTTATCAATTGAATCTCATTTACAGGAGTAACAAATAAATTCCTAAACAAGCAAGAATAATAATTCATTAAATTCCAAGGATTTTCCAAATATATTACTTAGCTTCACAAGCGGAAATGAATTATTAAAGTATCGTGTAATTATTTTTATTAAGCACGATTTATGTCGAGGACGTACGGCCCGATCCAAAGTATCGTGTACACTGCTGAGGGACGTGCGGTGCGATCCATAGATGCATCTATCCTGCCGAGGCGTTCGGCCCGCTCCACAAGAAAGAAGGACATTTTCTTATGTGCCTCCGGAAGGAGAGTATATTCATTATAAGATGAATTTGGGAGGAGAACAATTTCTTTTAATAATTAATTGATTTAAACAGACAATCAAGCCTATGAGATTTCCATCCTTTAATATCTTTATCCAACAATTCACAATATATTCATATAGATGTCAATTAATATAAATAAATCAAAGAATACAATTTACACAAGTAAGGCATGCTTTGAGTCCTAAACTACCCGGACATTTAGCATTAATAGTAGCTATGCACGGACTCTCGTCACCTCGTACGTACGTAGCCCCCACAATTAGCAACAATTATTTAATCTTAATCACCTATGAGGTAATTTCCCCCTCACAAGATTAGACAAGAGACTTACCTCGTCTTGCTCCAATTTAATCTAGAATATAGGGCCTTTTCCACGATTATCCAACTCTGTCTGGCTCGAATCTAGCCAAAATAATTCGATACAATCACTAAAAATTATAGGAAATAAATTCTATAAGGAAATACTATATTTTTAATAAAAATTCCGAAATTAATTAAACATTCGCCTGCGGGACCCACATCTCGGAATCCGGCGAAAGTTATAAAATACGACAACCCATTCAATTACGAGTTCAACGGTACCAGTTTCACTCAAATCCGACTCTGAATCGATACCGAAATCTCAAAATTTCGTTTCTATGAGATTTCTAAACTTTTCCCAAATCTCCATTTCAAAACACTAATTAAATGGTGAAAACAATAATATATTCGTGTATATTGACCAAATCCGAGTTAGAATTACTTACCCAAATGTTTTTCCTTGAAAATATGTCAAAGATCGCTTCTGCTCAAGTTCCAAGTTGTAAAAAATGGCGAAATGGACGAAGCCCTCTTTTTATAGAACTGCCCAGCAGCCTTCGGAACTGGTCCTCGAACTAGGCCTCGATCGCGGAATCGAACGTGTGCCTTCGATCAGGGAATCGAGCCCAGTCTTCGATCATAGCCTCGATCAGGGTATCGAGCTTGGGCCTTCGATCATAGCCTCAATCATGGCATTGAGCTTGAGCCTTCGATTGTGACCCTCGATCTTGGGTCTCGGCTGCCTCAACTTGGGCCTCGAACGGGGCCTCGATCGTGGCTCCTATCGTGGTCCTCGAGCATGGTCCTTCGATAGTGACCCTTGAGCCTTGCTCTCGATCATGTCCCTCGAGCCTTGCTCTCGATCATGGAATCGAACTGGACCTTCGATCCTGGCCCTCGAACTGGACCTTCGATCCCGGCCCTCGAACTGGACCTTCGATCCTGGCTCTCGTACTGGACTTCGATCAACCAGCTCGAGCACAGCCCAGAATGCCCTGAGCCCGATACTTGGGCTCGATACCTGGGCTCGAGCACGGCCCAGAATGCCCAACAGAAGAGGGAAAATTGTAGCAGCTTTTTAAGTCCAACTTTTGATCCGTTAACCATCCGAAACTCACCCGAGGCCCTCGGGACCTCAACCAAATATACCAACAAGTCCTAAAATATCATACGAACTTGGTCGAACCTCTAAGTTACATCAAACAACGCTAAAACTATGAATCATACCCCAATTCAAACTTAATGAAACTAAGAGTTTTCATCTTCTACATTCAATGTCGGAACCTATCAAATCAACTCCGATTGACCTCAAATTTTACACACAAGTCATAAATTACATAACGGAGCTATGAAAATTTTCAGAATCAGATTTCGACCCCGATATCAAAAAGTCAACCTCTCGGTCAAACTTCCCAAAAATTCAACTTTCAGCATTTCAAGCCTAATTCCACTACGGACTTCCAAATAAAATTCCGATCACGCTCCTAAGTCCAAAATCATCATACGGAGCTGTTGGAATCATCAAAATTCTATTCCGGGGTCATTTGCACATAATTCGACATCCAGTCACTATTTGAACTTAAACTTTAAATTTTTCATCAAAATTCCATATCTCGAGCTAGAGACCTCGGAATTTGATTCCAGGCATACGCCTTAGTCCCAAATAACGATACGGACCTACCGGAACTGTCAAAACACTTATCCGAGTCCGTTTGCTCAAAATGTTGACCAAAGTCAACTCAGTTGAGTTTTAAAGCTCTAATTCACATTTTAATCCATTTTTCACCTGAAAACTTTTCGAAATATTTTATGGACTGCGCACACAAGTCGAGGAATGATAAATGGTGCTTTTCGAGGTCTTAGAATACAGAATTAATTATTAAACTTAAAGATGACATTTTGGGTCATCACATTCTCCACCTCTTAAACAAACGTTCGTCCTCGAACGGGTTTAGAATTATACCTGAAGTGCTGAATAAGTGTGGATATCTGCTCCGTATGTTTTCCTCGGTCTCCCAAGTCGCTTCCTCGACTGGTTGGCCCCTCCACTGGACTTTTACTGCAGAAATCCTCTTGGATCTCAACTGGCGAACCTGTTTATCAACAATGGCAATTGGCTCCTCTTCATAACCCAAGCTATTATCTAGCTGAACTGTGCTGAAGTCTAACACATGTGATAGGTCGGCATGATACTTCCGGAGCATAGATACGTGAAAAACCGGATGAACTCCCGATAGGCTGGGAGGCAATGCAAGCTCATAAGCAACCTCCCCAACTCGTTTCAACACCTCAAATGGGCCTATAAACCTTGGGCTCAACTTGCCCTTCTTCCCGAATCTCAAAATTCCCTTCATCGGCGAAACCTTCAAGAGAGACTTTTTCACCTACCATAAATGATATATCACGCGCTTTCTGATCCGCGTAACTCTTTTGTCTGGACTGTGCTGTACGAAGTCGCTCCTAAATTAACTTTACCTTTTCCAAGGCATCCCTTACCAAATCAGTACCATATAACTTAGCCTCACCTGCTCAAACTATCCGATATGTGAACGACATCGCCGACCATATAAAGCCTCAAATGGAGCCATCTCGATGCTGGATTGGTAACTGTTATTATAAGCAAACTCGGCCAAAGGCAGAAAACGATCCCACTGACCTCCAAAGTCAATCACACATGCCCTGAGCATATCCTCCAAAATCTGAATTGTCCTCTCTGATTGTCCATCGGTCTGCGGATGAAAGGCTGTGCTGAGCTCTACACGGGTCCCCAACTCACTCTGTACTGTTCTCTAGAAATGTGAAGTAAACTGAGGACCTCTATCTGATATGATGGAAATTGGCACACCGTGAAACCGAACTATCTCCTGAATATAAATCTGAGCCAACCTCTCTGAAGTATACGTAGTCACAACAGGAATAAAATGTGCCGACTTAGTCAACCTGTCAACAATCACCCAGACTGCGTCAAACTTCCTCAAGGTCCGCGGCAACCCAACTACAAAATCCATAGTAATTCGTTCCCATTTCCACTCTGGTATGGTCATCTGCTGGAGTAGGCCACTGGCCTCTGGTGCTCATATTTAACTTGCTGGCAATTTAGACACTGAGCTACATACTCAACTATGTCCTTTTTCATTCGTCGCCACCAATAATGCTGCCTCAAGTCACGATACATCTTCGTAGCACCTGGATGAATAGAATATCGAGAACTGTGTGCCTCTTCCAGGATCTTTTTCCTCAGTCCATCCATATTAGGAACACATAGACGATCCTGGAGTCGCAGAACACCATCCGCTCTAATAGTAACTTCCTTGGCATCACCTCGTAGTACCATTTCACGAAGAACAACCAGGTGTGGGTCATCATACTGGCGAGCCTTGATCTGCTCAAATAGTGAAGATTGGGCCACAACACATGCAAGAACTCGGCTGGGCTCTGAAATGTCCAGCCTCACAAGTCTGTTAGCCAAGGACTGAATATCTGAGGCTAATGGCCTTTCCTCTACTGAAATGAAAGCCAAACTACCCATACTCTCCGCCTTTCTGCTCAAGGCATCTGCAACCACATTTGCTTTGCCCGGATGATACAAGATAGTAATATCATAATCTTTTAGTAACTCCAGCCATTTGCGCTGCCTCAAATTTAGATCCTTCTGCTTGAATAAATGCTGCAAACTGCGATGATCAGTGTAAACTTCACAAGACACCCCATAAAGATAATGTCTCCAAATCTTAAGAGCGTGAACAATCGCAGCTAACTCCAAATCATGTACCGGATAATTCTTTTCGTGGGGCTTCAGCTGACGTAAAGCATATGCAATAACTTGCCCTTCCTGCATCAGTACACAACCCAAGCCGCGCGTCGCAATACACTGTATACATCCCCGAACCAGAAGGCAACACTAACACTGGTGATGTAGTCAATGATGTCTTGAGCTTCTGAAAGCTCACCTCACAATCATCGGACCATCGGAATGGAGCACCCTTCTGGGTTAATTTGGTCAACGGTGCTGCAATAGATGAAAAACCTTCCTCGAACCGACGATAATAACCTGCCAAACCTAGAAAACTCCTGATCTCCGTCGCCGAAGTGGGACGATGCCAATTCTGAACTGCCTCAATCTTTTTGGGATCAACTTTAATACCTTTGCCCGATACGATATGTCCCAAAAATGCTACAGACTCTAGCCAAAACTCACATTTAGAGAACTTAGCATATAGCTTTTGTTCCCGTGTCTGAAGCACTACTCTCATATGCTGCTCATGCTCCTCCTTACTACGTGAGTAGATCAAAATGTCATCAATGAAGACAATGACAAATGAGTCAATATATTGCCTGAATACCTTGTTCATCATATTCAAAAATGCTGCCGGGGCATTAGTTAAACCAAAAGACATTACCAGAAACTCATAATGACCATATCTAGTACGGAAAGCAGTTTTCGGAACATCCGAATCTCGAATCTTCAACTGATGATATCCCGACCTCAAATCGATCTTAGAGAACACCCTAGCACCATGCAACTGATCAAATAAGTCATCAATACGCGGCAACGGGTACTTGTTTTTAATAGTGACTTTGTTTAATTGGCGATAATCAATACACATTCGCATCGTGCCATCTTTCTTCTTCACAAATAATACTGGTGCACCCCAAGGTGATATACTCGGCCTAACGAACCCTTTGGCTAGTAAATCTTCAAGCTGTTCTTTCAATTCTTTCGGAGCCATGCGATACGGTGGGATAGATATAGGCTGAGTATCTGGATCCAAGTCAATACAAAAATCAATATCACGATCAGGTGGCATACCTGGAAGATCTGAAGGAAATACATCGGAGAACTCCCGAACTACAGGCACTGAATCAATAATCAGAGTCTCTGCAGTAGTATCCCGAGCATAAGCTAGATAAGCCAAACAACCCTTCTCAACCATGTGTTGAGCCTTTGTAAAAGAAATGACTCGATTAAACGAACTAACATGCGAACCCTTCCACTCTAACTTAGGCAATGCTGGAATAGCCAAGGTAACAGTCTTGGCATGACAATCTAGAATAGCATGATACGGAGACAACCGGCCCATACCCAGAATAATTTCAAAATCAGTCATCTCAAGCAATATAGGAGATCTGCTCTAGTTTCATAACCACAAAATGTAATAATACAGGACCGGTAGATCCGGTTCACAACAACAGAATCGCCCACAGGAGTGGACACATAAACAGGAGTACTCAAGGACTCACGAGAAACACCCAGGAATGGAGAAAATAGAGATGACACATATGAATACGTAGATCCTGGATCAAATAATACTGAGGCATCTTTGCCACAAACAGAAATAATACCTGTAATCACGGCATCTGAGGCCTCTGCATCTGGTCTAGCCGAAAAAGCATAGAACCGAGCTGGAGCGCCAACTGGCTGACCTCCACCCCTAGGATGGCCCCTACCCACCTATCCTCCACCTCTTGATGGTCGGACTACTGGTGGAGCAACTGGTCCGGTAAGCATAGGCTGCTGACCCTACTATATTGGTCTACCCCGAAGCCTAGGGCAAAACCTCCGCATGTGATTGGGATCCCCGCACTCGTAACAACTCTTCGGTGCGATGGGATGCTGACTAAGTGTCTGGCCCTGGGGACCCGAATACCCACGAAAAGAACCCTGAATAGCTGGTGGGCGATAAGAACTCTCTGGTATAACACTGAAATAAGGTCGTACTGGAGCACCTCGAGGAGGTGGTAGTGCTGGATATGGGGGTCTGCTGGACTGTCCCCTCACGAACTAACCTCTGCCCCCGGACAGAGCACCTCTAAACTCTCTATAGTACCTGAACCGCTTATCTCTCATAATCTGCTCTCGGCTCCGCTGACGTACACCCTCAATCCTCCGAGCTATCTCCACAACTCGCTCATAAGAAGTGCCCATCTCAACCTCTCGAGCCATAGTGGCCTGAATACCAGTATGTAAACCGGCTACAAACCTTCGCACTCTCTCCGCCTCAGTAGGGAGTATCATTAGTGCATGGCGAGATAAGTCAGAAAACCTCTCCTCATAATCAGTCACTGACATTTGACCCTGCTGGAGCTGCTCAAACTGAAACTGCAACTCTTCCCTCTGGGAGGGTGGAATATACCTGTCCAAAAAGATACAGGTGAACCTGTCCCAAGTCATGGGAGGAGAATCTGCTGGTCTGCCAAGAGCATAAGACTGCCACCATCTACGGGCTCTACCCTCTAGCTGAAAAGTAGCGAAATCAACCCCATGGGATTCTAATATCCTCATGTTGTACAGTCTATCCTTGCAACGATCAATGAAATCCTGTGGATCCTCATGTCGCTCACCCCCGAAGACAGAAGGATGTAGTCTAGTCCATCTGTCCAATAGTTTCTGAGGATCGGCGGCTACAGCTAGCCTGGGCTCAGGTGTAGCTGCTGCCACTGGCTGGACTCCACCCACGAGTAGTGCACCCTGGGTCTGATATACAGTAGCTGCCTGTCCATGAGCCTGCGCAGTAGGGGTCTGTGCTCCCCCTGCCTGAGATGTGGCTGGGTCTGCCGGAAATAAACCGGCCTGAGTTATATTGTCCATAAATCGCAGCATACGACCCATGACATCCTGAAATCCTGGTGCAGCGGTGAAATCCACCGTAGTTGGCCCTGCCACAGGCGCCTCACCCTGTTCCTCAATAATGGGATTTCCTGCTGGACCCACTGGCAGCGTAACTGGAACAGTCCTGGGACGTCCTCGCCCTCTACCACGGGCTGGAGCCCTCCCTCAGCCTCGGCCTCTGCCTCGATCTCTAACAACTAGGGGAGAAGCTCTTCCCTGGTCTGGAACCTCATTAGAGCGTGTTCTCACCATCTGTGAGAGAATACGAGAAGGATATTTAGTACTACATCAATTGCACGATGGAATATGAAGAAAGGTAGTTTCCTAACAACATATAGCCTCTCGAAGATAAGTACAGACGTCTCTGTACCGATCCGCAAGACTCTATTAAGTCTGCTCATAACTTGTGAGACCTACGTGAACCTAGTGCTTTCATACCATGTTGTCACGATCCAATTTTCCCTATATGTCATGATGGCACCCAACGCTACAGCTAGGCAAGCCAACTAGTAAATTAAGTATATATTGTTAAATAATTTAAACCAGGAAAATATAATAAAAAAATAAATTCTACTAGTGTGTGTACCAAGACCTGGTGTCATAAGTGTATGAGCATCTAGTAGATTATACAAAACTCCAAATACTGTCTGAAATGAAATAGACAGAATATAAATATAAGAAGAGACATTGGTAGCTGCAGAACGGCTCAGAAAGGCAGCTCACTACTATGCCTCGGGATGACGTGGGTACGTGATGATAGGTACTCCACTAGTACCTGTCTCAGATCCTACACAAAAAAGTGCAGCAAGTGTAGTATGAGTACGTAAATAACATGTACTAAGTAAGTATCAAGCCTAATCTCAAAGTGGTAGAGACGAGATGGCAAACTTTGACACTCACTATGGGTCGATAATAATTGAAATAAAATTAGGATATTCAAATCAGCATGATTTACAGAATTTACAAATAATTTATTTAATCAGCGAAAATAATCAAATTCCTTCAATTGTAACAATTCTCAATATATTAATTAAATTCCTTCAATTCCTTCAATTCAAATAAATTCCAATTTATCAATTGAATCTCATTTACGGGAGTAACAAATAAATTCCTAAACAAGAAAGAATAATAATTCATTAAATTCCAAGGATTTTCCAAATATATTACTTAGCTTCACAAGCTAAAGTAAATTATTAAAGTATCGTGTAATTATTTTTATTAAGCACGATTTCTACCGAGGACGTACGGCTCGATCCAGAGTGTCGTGTACACTGCCGAGGGACGTGCGGCGCGATCCATAGATGCATCTATCCTGCCGAGGCGTTCGGCCCGCTCCACAAGAAAGGAGAACATTTTCTTATGTGCCTCCGGAAGGAGAGTATATTCATTATAAGATGAATTTGGGAGGAGAATAATTTCTTTTAACAATTAATTGATTTAAACAGACAATCAAGCCTATGAGATTTCCATCCTTTAATATCTTTATCCAACAATTCACAATATATTCATATAGATGTCAATTAATATAACTAAATCAAAGAATACAATTTGCACAAGTAAGGCATGCTTTGAGTCCTAAACTACCCGGATATTTAGCATTAATAGTAGCTACGCACGGACTCTCGTTACCTCGTACGTACGTAGCCCCCACAATTAGCAACAATTATTTAATCTTAATCACCTATGAGGTAATTTCCCCCTCACAAGATTAGACAAGAGACTTACCTCGTCTTGCTCCAATTTAATCCACTATAGGGCCTTTTCCACGATTATCCAACTCTGTCTGGCTCGAATCTAGCCAAAATAATTCGATACAATCACTAAAAATTATAGGAAATAAATTCTATAAGGAAATACTACATTTTTTTATAAAAATTCCGAAATTAATTAAAAATTCGCCTGCGGGGCCCACATCTCGGAATCCGGCAAAAGTTGCAAAATACGACAACCCATTCAATTACGAGTCCAACGGTACCAGTTTTACTCAAATCCGACTCCGAATCGATACCGAAATCTCAAAATTTTATTTCTATGAGATTTCTAAACTTTTCCCAAATCTCCATTTCAAAACACTAATTAAATGGTAAAAACAATGATATATTCGTGTATATTGACCAAATCCGAGTTAGAATCACTTACCCAAATATTTTTCCTTGAAAATATGTCAAAGATCGCTTTTGCTCAAGCTCCAAGTTGTTAAAAATGGCGAAATGGACGAAGCCCTCTTTTTATAGAACTGCCCAGCAGCCTTCGGAACTGGTCCTCGAATTGGGCCTCGATCTCGGCATCGAACGTGTGCCTTCGATCAGGGAATCGAGCCCAGTCTTCGATCATAGCCTCGATCAGGGTATCGAGCTTGGGCCTTCGATCATAGCCTCAATCATGGCATTGAGCTTGAGCCTTCGATTGTGACCCTCGATCTTGGGTCTCGGCTGCCTCAACTTGGGAATCGAACGGGGCCTCGATCGTGGCTCCTATCGTGGTCCTCGAGCATGGTCCTTCGATAGTGACCCTCGAGCCTTGCTCTCGATCCTGTCCCTCGAGCCTCCTCATAAAAGAATTTTACGAAAGCTGGCACCCTTGGTTTGCTCTCGATCATGGAATCGAACTGGACCTTCGATCCTGGCCCTCGAACTGGACCTTCGATCCTGGCCCTCGAACTGGACCTTCGATCCCGGCCCTCGAACTGGACCTTTGATCCTGGCCCTCGTACTGGACTTCGATCAACCAGCTCGAGCACAGCCCAGAATGCCCTGGGCCCGATACCTGGGCTCGATATCTGGGCTCGATACCTGGGCTCGAGCACGGCCTAGAATGCCCAATAGAAGAGGAAAAATTACAGCAGCTTTTTAAATCCAACTTTTGATCCGTTAACCATCCGAAACTCACCCGAGGCCCTCGGGACCTCAACCAAATATACCAACAAGTCCTAAAACATCATACGAACTTAGTCGAACCTCTAAATTACATCAAACAATGCTAAAACGACGAATCGCACCTCAAATCAAAATCTATGAACTTTGAACTTTCAAATTCTATATCTTGTGTCGAAACACATCAAATCAATTCGGAATGACTTTTTGCACACAATTCATAAATGACATAACGGAGCTATGAAAATTTTCAGAATCGGATTTCGACCCCGATATCAAAAAGTCAACCTCTCGGTCAAACTTCCCAAAAATTCAACTTTCGGCATTTCAAGCCTAATTCCACTACGGACTTCCAAATAAAATTCCGATCATGCTCCTAAGTCCAAAATCACCATACGGAGCTGTTGGAATCATCAAAATTCTATTCCGGGGTCATTTGCACAAAATTCGACATCCGGTCACTATTTGAACTTAAACTTTAAATTTTTTTATCAAAATTCCATATCTCGGGCTAGGGACCTCGGAATTTGATTCCAGGTATACGTCTAAGTCCCAAATAACGATACGGACCTACCGAAACTGTCAAAACACTTATCCGAGTCTGTTTGCTCAAAATGTTGACCAAAGTCAACTCAGTTGAGTTTTAAAGCTCTAATTCACATTTTAATCCATTTTTTACCTGAAAACTTTCCGAAATATTTATGGACTGCGCACACAAGTCGAGGAATGATAAATGGTGCTTTTCGAGGTCTTAGAACACATAATTAATTATTAAACTTAAAGATGATATTTTGGGCCATCACACTTAAAGTAAGTTTGGATATATTGCATGACACGATTTGGAATGTTAGCATCATTTTGTTGGAAAACAAACCTCTTGTACGTAACAATTCCATTACCTATAATATTCTTGAGTTCCTTAGGAAACAAGATTATCTCTTAGAGGAATAAAACCTCTCAAATTCTCCCGCTGTATCTCTTCTTCTCTAACTGTAAACTAACAATTTCTTCATTCATATATTTCATTCCTTACTTTGTACTCATCTCTCAGAATTTGATTAAATGAAGCGGAAAAGGGAAAGGAATGGTACTATGGATGAAAAAACAAATTTACTGCTACTATTTGAAACGAATAAAAAATCTTTCTTTCAGTGCATTAAGTATGTATTTATGAATTCACAGTTAACTGCATGCAACAATATATATCTTTTCTTATATTAGCATATTAACCAAAAGAAATCTATAATCTAATTAGTAAGTGTTAGGATCGGGTTATAGGGTAGTGCGAAATTTAGCCAAACAACGTTATAATGACAATAACAAAGACAATGCAAGTTGATAATAACGGCAATTAAAGAAGATAAAGAAGACACAAATTTAACGTGGTTCGGTCAAGGTGACCTACGTCCACAAGCGGAGATAAGCAATTTTACTATACCAACAAGAGTATAAAAGAGAGTGCAAAATTAGAGTAATTAAATACTCTAATTAGTCCCAAATACCCCAAGAAAATAACCTCACAAGATCACTCCAAAGAAAGGGTTCACACAAGTGTTTTCCAACACTCACTCTCTTACAAAATACTCTATAATGAAATAAAGGAGGGGAAAGAAAGACAAGAGTGAAAAGCTCTTGAATTTGTGTGTTTTCAAATGAGGAGAAGCTCCTCTATTTATAGCAAGAAATCCTTGGCCTAATAGTGGATATTATGCCATGGCAAATGTCATGATCCACAAATTTTGTTATAGTGGATATTATGTCATGGCAAATGTCATGAAAATTTGGCCATATTACAAATCTCCATCTTGGCCTAATTTCGGCTTATATATAGTAAATTTGCTCCACCTTCTCCGCAAAAACCCCAATGGGCAAAATCATTCTTCATAAATGCCAATCAAGTTCAGGCAAAGCTTGAACTTGGACACTGGAAGAGGTTTTGTGAACATGTCAGCAGGATTGTCTCTAGTGTTGATCTTCTTAACAGAGACTTTTCCTTCAGCAATGGTTTCTCAGATGAAATGATACTTTATATCAATGTGCTTCGTCCTCTCATGATACATTTGATATTTAGTCAAGCAAATGGCACTTTGACTATCACAGAAAATGGTAATACCACCTTGGTGTAAACTGAGTTCCGTAAATAGACCCTCCAACCATAAAGCCTCTTAGATCGCCTCGGTCACTGTCATATACTCTGCTTCGGTAGTAGATAAAGCTACTACATGTTGTAATGTAGCTTTCCAACTAATAGCGCAACCACCGATGCAAAATACATAGCCTGTCAGTGATCTTCTTTTGTAAAGATCACCTGCATAATCTGAGTCTACAAAACCAACCGAAGTGTTAGTATTTCTCCGAAACTCCAAACATGTGTTTGAAGTACCTTGAAAGTATCTGAGAATCCATTTCATAGCATGCCAATGTGCTTTACCAGGGCAAGCCATATACCGACTTACCACACTCACTGCTTGTGAAATGTCTGGACGTGTACAAACCATTGCATACATAATACTGTCAACTGCATTGGAATAAGGAACCTGTTCCATGTATCTCTTTTCTTTCCCTGACTGCGGGGACTGAGCAACTGATAACTTAAAATTAGCAGCAAGAGGGGTACTAACTGGTTTAGCATCTTTCATACCAAACCTCTCCAAGACTTTCTCCAAGTACTTCCTCTGGGTCATGAATAGCCTGTTGGCTTTTCGATCTCTTTTGATCTCCATGCCAAAGATTTTCTTAGCTGCTCCCAAATCTTTTATCTCAAATTCACTTTTTAGCTGACTTTTCAAATTATGAATTTATGTTAAATCCTTAGCAGCAATGAGCATGTCATCAACATAAAGTAATAAGTACACAAATGCACCCCCATTTAACTTCCGAAAGTAAACGCAGCTATCATACATGCTCCCTGAATAACCATGACCCAACATAAAGGAATCAAACCTTTTGTACCATTGTCTTGGAGACTGCTTTAATCCGTACAAGGATTTCTTCAACAAGCAAACATGATCTTCTTTTCCTTCAATTCAATCCTTCGGGTTGATGCATGTATATTTGTTCCTCAAGTTCGCCATGTAAGAAAGCTGTCTTAACATCAAGTTGTTCTAGTTCCAAATCATACATGGCAACGGAGGCAAGCAAGACACGAATAGAGCTATGTTTAACAACAGGTGAGAAAACATCATTAAAATAAACTCCTTGTACCTGACTATAGCCCTTTGCAACTAATCGTGCCTTATACCTCGCATCTTCAACCCCTGGAATGCCATCCTTTTTTTTGAAGACCCATTTGCGACCAACACTTCTTTTTCCTGATGGCGGCTTCACAAGAGACCAAGTACCATTCTTGTGGAGATACTCAATTTCTTCATTCATTGCAATCAACCACTTGGCTGAGTCAGCACCAGAAACTGCTTCTGAATATTTTGATGGTTCTCCAATTTCTTCAGTTTCCTGTGCAACTGAAAAAGCAAATGCAACATAATCTCCAAACCTTAATAGTTATTTATGTTCTCTTCTTGGTCTATGTTTGGCTATAGAATACTCCTCTTCTTCTGGTTCAACTTCAGGAGTCTCAATTTCAGGAATTTCAGCTTATGTCTCAACTTCAGGAGTTTCAACTGTATTTTGCTCCAAAGTTGAGCTTGGCTTAGAAGGAATGCCAATCTCAATCTCCACCTGGTTCTGTGTATTCTTTCCTTTATCTGTATTACAAGAACTAGAAGACTCTTTTCTAGAATGTAACATAGAGGATTCGTCAAAGGTTACATCTCTACTAATTATAAATTTTGGTGTCGTGGGATCAGGATACCATAGTCGGTATCTTTTCAACCCAGATGCATACCCAAGAAAAATACACTTTTTAGCCCTTGGCTCTAATTTTCCATCATTTACATGCATGTATGCAGGGCAACCAAATATCTTTAAATCAGAATAATTAGCAGGAGTATCTGACCACATTTCCTCTGGAGTCTTAAAGTTCAAAGGTGCAGAAGGAGTTCGGTTTACAATATAACAAGCTATAGAGATAGCTTCTGCCCAAAAAGCGTTTGTCAACCCAACATTTGAAATCATGCAACGAGCCCATTCCAAAAGAGTTCTATTCATCCTTTCTGCCACACCATTTTGCTGAGGTGTCATTCTCACAGTACGATGCCGAGCAACTCTTTCATTCTTGCAAAATTCGTTGAATTCACCATTACAAAATTCCAAGCCATTATCTGTTCTAAGTCGCTTAACCCGCTTTCCTGTTTGCTTCTCAATCAAAACTTTCCATTGTTTGAAATTTAAGAAAACATCACTTTTATTTTTCAGGAAATAAACCCAAACTTTCCTTGAATAATCATCAATGAAAGTTAACATATACCTGGCATCACATTTTTATGGGGTACGTGAAGGACCCCAAAGATATGAATGAATGTAATCCAAAGTACCTTTTATTCTATGAATTGCTGGAGATTTGAAGCTGACTCTTTTCTGCTTCCCGAACACACAATGTTCACAGAACTCCAGATTTCTGGTACTTTGGCCACATAAGAGACCTCTTTTGCTGAGGATGGAAAGACCATTTTCACTCATATGCCCCCAATCGCATATGCCACAATTTGGTGATGTCAGAATCTGATTTATCTGATATTAAAACTGCAGCAGCACCTGTAACAGTAGATCCCAAAAGAGTATATAATGTACCAGATCTGTGTGCTTTCATGATCACAAGAGCACCATGAGAAATTTTCAGAACCCCACCTTCACTTGTGCACTTGCACCCAAGAGATTTTAGAGTGCTCAAAGAGATGAGATTTTTCTTCAAGTCAGGAACATGTCTAACATCGGTGAGAGTTCTCACCACACCATCGTACATTTGATTCGGACTGTACCTTTTCCAATAACTTTGCAGGCAGCATTGTTGCCCATCAAGATAATTTCACCTCCAATAGATTCATATGTGGTAAATAAATTTCGATTGGGATACATATGATAAGAACAACCCGAATCTAAAATTCACTCATTGTTAGATTTGAAACTATTATTAGTTGCTAAAAAAATAGTTCCCCCGGTCTCATCAGCAACTACACTTGTTTCGGCAGTGTCAGTATTTTTGTGCTCATTTTTCTTTTGTGTATGCTTTTCTTTATTTTTCAATTTAAAGCATTCATAAATAATGTGAACTTTCTTATGATAACATTTGCACATGACATTTCTGTATCTAGATTTTGACCTTGATTTAGGTTTCTCACTACTTGAATATTTCTTATTGGATCTACCTCTTATGAATTCTCCTTGGTTTCCACTAGTTTTCCTAGTAATATCTCTATCTATTTATTCTTTTGATTTCAAAACAGATTTGATATCTTTATAAGAGATATTATCCTTTCCATAAAGCATAGTATCTCTTATATGTTTAAACGACTGGGGTAAGGAAATAAGCAATAACACAACTTGATCCTCATCTTTGATTTCATCATCTATGTTACTTAAATCTATAAGAAGAGAATAAAAAATATCAAGATATATAAGTATAGAGGTACCTTCAGCAAAATGAAAAGTGTAGAGTTTTTGATTTAGGTAAAGCATGTTTTCTACTATTCTTTTCATATATATGGTTTTAAGCTTTTCCCATATACCTTTGGCTGAGCTTTCTGCTGCAACTTCACGCAAAACCTCATTTGAAAGATTTAAAATAATACCTATTTTTGATTTTTTTGTCTATGACGGCAAACTTCTCGTCCGTCATTTTATCTAGCATCTTCTCTTTTTCTTGCAGTGCCAAATCTAAGCCATCCTGAATTAGGATAGCTTCCATATTTAATTGCCACATTCCGAAGTTTGCACTTCGGCCAAATTTCTCAACATAAGACTTTGTTAGAGTCATCTTGGCTATTTAAACTAAACCGGTTAGATCTGGCTCTGATACCAATTTGTTAGGATCGAGTTACTGGGTAGTGCGAAATTTAGCCAAACAACGTTATAATGACAATTACAAAGACAATGCAAGTTGATAATAACAACAATTAAAGAAGATAAAAAAGACACAAATTTAATGTGGTTCGGTCAAGGTGACCTACGTCCACAAGCGGAGATAAGCAATTTTACTATACCAACACGAGTACAAAAGAGAGTACAAAATTAGAGTAAATACTCTAATTAGTCCCAAATACCCCAAGAGAATAACCTCACAGGATTACTCCAAAGAAAGGGTTCACACAAGTATTTCCCAACACTCACTTTCTTACAAAATACTCTATAATGAAATAAAGGAGGGGAAAGAAAGACAAGAGTGAAAAACTCTTGAATTGGTGTGTTTTCAAATAAGGAGAAGCTCCTCTATTTATAGCAATAAATCCTTGGCCTAATAGTGGATATTATATCATGACAAATATCATGATCCACAAATTTTATTATATTGAATATTATGTCATGATAAATGTCATAAAAATTTGGTCATATTATAATTTTGCTGCCGCACGAGAACTTCTGACCGAAAGGTCTAAGATTTACACTACTACATGAGAATTTCAGGCCCCGAGGTCTGAAGTTTGCACTGCTACAAGTGAACTTCAGACCCAGAGATATGTAATTTGCACGGCTATATACGAACTTAGGACATATGTGTCTGAAGTTCGCATTGCTACAGAAAAAACTCCAGACCCGAATATCGGAAGTTAGCACCGCTACATACAAACTTCAGACTCCTAAGTCTCATAAGTTTACGCTCCAACACGTCATCAACTTCAGACGATTAAACAAAACATTCTGATAAAGGGGGTATTATCACAAATTATTTCTTTTTCGGTAAACGAAGATAAATGTGGAGTTTTAGAATTAAATCTGCAAGCTAAGAATCGTTGGATAAACCGGTGATATCGATCTAGCTAGAGGGAGAAAGAAGACGAAGATGAAGAGGAAATTAAATTGATATGGCCAAGGACGTTTTTCTTTCAACGGAATCGTGAAGATGGTGTATGGACTTTATCTCTTATGATTTTATGGCACTAACTCATAACATTGGAATTTTATAGAGTAATAGGATTGGATTTAAATTTTATGAGTACAATTTTTAAGGTTTTTAGCGTTAACTTATTATATTTTTAAAGTTATGGGTTCATATCGACTATTTATGTCATTTTAATGAATTTTTATATATAAATATTTACTATATCGAGAGTTATAGATTCAATTAACCTCGTCGGTAACACATTACATGCGCCCCTAATTATAGTGAAACTTCAACATCTCGAAGTTGGTGCATCGTTGGCAGCACAAAAATGCAAAACCTTTTTGGGTAGAAGGGCAAAAATATCTTTTTAAGTCAATTTTAACGTATTTGTGTATAATATTTAAAATACTAGGTATAGATTAAATGAAAGAGTCCAAATAGGCTGTTGTGTGAAATTTTTAGGAAAAATGACACTGTATAGCGCGCTCAAAATAATTGTCGAATAAATATAGTATATTTTTTGTATATTATATACAAAAATTATACAAATTTATACACTTTTTCGACCATCGAATATAAATAGTTTCTAATGGGGGTTAAAATTTTTAAAAACTAAATTTTTACGTGCCAAAGTCCATCTAGGAACCATGGGAATAGTTAGGGATCTTTATACAAATAGCTCGTCGAATTTGTTGTTTATTTTTCTTAGTTGGTATACATAAGTTATTAGTGCATAGTATAGCGTAAGTACATATTATATATATATATATATATATATATATATATATATATATATATATATATATATATATATATATATATATATATATATATTGCTGCGGCGTGCAACCCGATCCATATAAGGTGAGTAGCTATTTGGGTTAATTCTTCAAATAGAGAGGTTATTTATGCAAAATAAAGGCTATTACGCGTGAAGGGGCTACGGGAAGGAAATTGCAAACAAAAACGAAAAGCTAAAGAAAGGATAAGAGGGGTTTAGAGTTGCCGACGAAGTTCATACACAGGCAAACAAAATTTGCCTTCTGCCATACCCTTTTCTCGCCATTGACGCACCCGTAAGAAAGCTTTCCATTTTCTTTAGTTTTTCTCTTCTCTCTTCGTTGTTTGCTTGTCAAAATAATTATTTCCCGTTTCAAATAAAAGTTAGAATTTGGATGATTAAATAGAGAAGTTGGCATTATGGTTTTGAATTGGCGGACCTTATTATTTCTAGTAATAGAGTTTATTAACATTATAAGTGAGTTTTAATTGTGGAATCAATTCAATTGGTGTATTTTAGTTGTTTGAGTGATGTTGAGTTAGTACCGGAGGATTTAGAAGGAGCTCAAAACCTAAGGTTTAAGTGTAGTTGATTTTGGGTTTTTTGGTTGGTCCTTATATCCTATGACTCGAATTGATGGATTATCTTGTATTATTGTTAGATTAACAAAATACTACAGGGTGACATGGGAGATGGTGTTTGAGGCTCGTGCCGTAGTTGTAGCTTGAGGTGAGTGGGAACCCTCTCTATTTCTAGTATTTATTTATGTGCTCCTATTTGTTAAGTACTATGTGTAATTGACTACTTGTACATGAGATTTTATGTGAATTACTTGTTCTTACTTGTGACCTGTTGTGAATTACGTTGTATCATAGTAGCCCGAGACACTTCATAGACGATAATGCTATATATGACGAAATACGTGTTGGAAAGTATTAGATTCTATATATGGCTAAGGCGTTGAGCCTGTAATTGTAGTACAACGAGAGTGTGTAATTGAACTAAAACACAGACATATTGAAGTTAATGGAAAACATGTCCATTGCAGTTCCAAGATTCAACAGAACACCTGATCAGAGCCATTGAATATTCTCTTCTATCAAATCGCTCTAACATTATCTGATTTGTTTTTCTGCACAATGGAAGAAGTAAAAATGAATTTAATACCATGTAAGAGTCATGTTAGAGGCTTACAAATATTAAAACTATCATAATCCGTTTCTGCACCAATATACAAATCAAAAGCTAGAAAAGAGAAAACATCATTGTCCTGCACTTAGATCAACCGCCGACTGAATGACACTCTCCTGAGTAGTACTAACTGCTACATTCTCTTCATGTAAAGGTGGAGTTCCTACCTCTCCTGGAAAATGAAAACTCTGCTCTGTATAACTAGAAATGCTTGGACTTGGTGGTCCATTCGTTCGTGGGGAAGATAGCATTGACAAGTTATCATTTGGACTATGTGAACAATCCATATGTGCTGAATCTCTCATTGTATCTCTTAGTTCACTCTTCTTGAAAGTATGGCAACTATAGTCCTTTCTGTCGAACTTTCTAGCCATGATTCTGACTCTTTCACGGAATGAAAGATTAGATCGTTTTATGATGTGCCAATACTCCTGCATGAATTTTGTCAGAAAGATGAGGAGAGCCAAAATTGCAGCAACTGCAGCTATGACAAAGAGTCCCCAGAAGCTATCTAGGCCAAGACTATTGGAGGAAAGTGAAGTGCTAGAATCTGAACAAGTAGATTCCCCAAACCATGCTTTCTCTATTTGTACCATCTTTTCACTTTCTGTCACACTTAAAACTGCCCTTGAAACATCAGGTACTAGTGGAGATCCCATTGGGAAGACCTAGATGAAAATCACAAGAATGATGAGATCATAATATTACCGCCTTAGATCGCCTCTACCTGTTATTCTTGTACTAAACAACAACAAAATATATTGAGAAAAAGAGGAGTTACTTACAAAGCCAAAGCCATCAGCCTTATATGTAGGTCCAACGGTGGTAAACTTCGAGCAATAATTTGCAAGGACAAGCTTCACATAAGGAATCTCATCAAAAACAGCAGCAACACCGCCATTTGCACTACCTTTAGAGAGTAAATCAACACATTCCTCTGGAGTGTTATAATACTTAAGCCTATCCTCATCAAAGTTCATTTTTCTTAAAAGTCCCGGTACGAAAGAACCCTGTAGGTAGCCCACATACTCCTTATTCTTCAGAAGTTCTTTTACATCTTTAACAGTTGGCTGGAGTTTTTCAACTGTTAACATTGACGTAAGACTTGCTGTGTAGCTTGACGTCAATATTAGTACTACTAGAAACCAGATAACTAACACAAACCTAGCCAAATTGCTTACTATCTTCTCCTCTGCCAGTATCAAGATTCAAAAAGGAGAAAATTCAGATTAGAAGTTTAAAGCATTGCTATATATAAGAGTAATAGCTAATTCAGATTGAAGTATGTTCTCTATTTATGTATAGAGAGAGTAGTTAGATACTCCTCAATTTGCCCGATTTGTATATACAGTTAGACCTCTCTATAACAGCATCCCTATATAACAGTCATTCACTATAAAAGTCAAGTTTTTCTTGAAATTGATTTTTATTTTATGTTATAATATATTTCCTCTATAACAACACTTCACTATAGCAACAAAAAAATATCTAACAAATAAGACTGTTATAGAAAGGTTTGACTGTACTCCCTTTATTTCATTTAAATGACGGTGTTTGACTGGATACGAAGTTTAAGTTAAAAAGAAAGACTTTTGGCATATATCATAAGTGCCAACTTGTGGTCTTAAATACTTAAACATACCATGACATCTATATGAATGTAACATCATGTAACTAAAGATAAAATGAGAAGTTTAAGCTAAAAGAAATTTCAAATATAGAAAGGTATCATTATCATTGAAACAGATTAAGGAACAGACTAAAAAGAAAAGAGTATTATATAAAATGGAACGAGAAAGTACTAAGGAGGAGAGGGAAAAATTACTTTGTGCAAAGACCATAGTTGAGAAGGCAAACCAAAAGATCATGCCAACTTGGTGACTAGGAGGTCCTCTGAAGTCTTCATTTACTCTGTGTTCAAGTAGCCAAATGACAAAGCCAATGAAAACAAAAGAACAAAAGCTTGTTAACCATAGCTCCCAAGTCAATGGCTTCAAGAATACCCATGCACTATTGCTATTATCGTCTTTGATTGGCACCATCATTGTAACTCCAGATTCTGTGTATGGTAATGTGAAATCAACATATTGTGATCTATTCGAGACAATGGTAGTGTCCCCTGCAACAGCATCAAAGGTCTGCTCATTGGTTAGTACTAGCAACTTGTTAAAATATGCAAGAAACATATTTATCTTAACACCAAAGATGAAGTGCAGGCTCTTTAGTGGAGTAACAAAAGAAATCTTAAAAATAAGGAAGGAGCTTCGTTTTTTTCTCTAGCGCATTCTAAGGTAGAGTAGGCTGATGGGACGACATGCACATCAGAGAAATAGAATGGATTTCACATCGATAGAAGTCAAGTCCTTGTCTTTCTCTCAATATGTAATAGCATTTCCAAACACTTCATATCTTTTGGGGCTGTCTAAAAATTCCATAATTTTTGTATGATGTCTCTTGCACTGCCCTTTCTGAAAGGTTTCAAAGATACAAATGTACTGATAAAGATAAAAAGGGAAACTAAGAGATTTACCCCAAGAAATACTTGATAAATAAGATCGTCATAACTTTCAGTAAACTTTCCCGGAGCTGCAAATGGAACATATTCATAAGGAACATAATATGGTAATGCTTCCATCACTGCGTCAAAAACATTAATGCAGTAACCTGTTACTGTTGTTGTGTTAGTAGTAAAATCTGTTGTAACTTTCACAAACTCACTGAAACCATCCTTCACTGGAACTCCAATCTTCAATTTCTTCCCATTTGTTGGAATCACCCAACCTTTAGGAACAGAAGTAGTGTCACCAGGCCATATAATAGACCCAAAATTAGCCTTAGAAATTGAATATACATTGTTTGTATTTCTCAAATTCAATTCTTTAACAATCCCATTTTCTCTTGTCCAAAAACCAATTCCTTTTGCACCATTACCAATCACATTAATTATTTGATAAGCTGGTGACTGCAATTGCCCTTCAACAATTTGGAAGTCTCCACTAAAGCCTTTGAAAGTAGTGTTTAGTATAGCCTGAAGAAGCTTTGGACCATCCTTGGAAACTCCAAAAGCTTCAAGATCTGTTGCATTTCCTGAAAATTTTAGAGATGTCAAAATCAAATTATTTTTTTTAACCTGACCAAATCCGTCCAAGTTTAAACGGGTTGGATTATGACCCATTTGTTGACTTGATCGAACTGTTTGAACCATTAAACCCAAAATGGCCCATCAAACTATTATGTCAAAACAGGTTAAATAGAGTAACCTAACCTAAAGATACAAATAATTTTTGAAGATTCAGAACTATGTAAAATATGAAGAACTTAAGCTAATAATTTAAGAAAAATACTTTTAACTTTCACATTTTTTTCAAACAGCAAAATGAAAAAGAGGGGAAGGTTGGACCATGTTGGACAAGTTGGGTTATATGATCTGTTATCTGATCCATCTTGACCCAACTCATTTTAATCCAAGAAAACCTTGGTCGAATTGGGTTATGATCCGTCCATTGATTTAATCGTCCAATTTGATCCAACCCGTCCATTTTCCATTTGTACCTGAGATGTTTGGTTTTTGAAAAGGTGCTCCAGTGGTTCTTGATTTCTCCACTGCCATGGCTAGTGCAGTGGCTGAATCATAAGCCCATAGTCCAAACACATTCAATTCTGCATTAAGAATTGTTGGATTTTCTTGTTGAAACTTCAATTTCCACCTTGTAGTAAAATTTTCAAGCCTTTTATTTCTGGGGACATAGGACTTCACTCCTATAACACCTTGCATGGCTTCAATAGCTGAAGAATCCATAGAAGTGAGTTCATTTGCCATAGCATCTGTAATAATCCAAACATACTCTTCACTCATCATTCCAAGTTCTTTGGCCTTAGTAAAAATTCGGGTACCAAGTGAAGTTGTCATATGCACAATGAAAACCCGAGTTTGCATACTCATTAATTTGGAAAGTTCATATTTTATCTGAACATCAGTGGCGAATTCAGGAATAATACTTCGATAAGGGATACGTGCATTAATTTTTTCTAATGCATCTGCCAAGAATGGTATAATTCCTTCTCCAAATTGATTGTCAGTATATATAGGGACAACTTCTCTCCATCCAAAAGATTGGACAATGGAACTAATGGTTTGAACTTGAGAGGAATCATTTAGAGTGGCACGAATGAAGTATGGACTACGAAATGATGAGAGGGAAGGACTTGTAGCAGAAAATGAGATGATTGGTACTTGAGATTTCTCTCCTAAACCAATTATGAAATCAGCTTGCATTGATGATGTTGGACCTATTATGGCTTCCACTTCAACATTCTTCAATAGGTCTAGTGCTGCATTTTCAAAGAAAGAATCAGTAAAAGTAGAGTTTAAATTTCATACAATAATAATCATGAAAGAAATTATTTTAAATAATATTTATTGATATTCAAAACATGATAAATAACATGTTATATAGAAGGTAATTTTATACTGATAGATATAATTTCTTCACACTATTGGTATATATAAGTTAAACTCGAGAATTTTTGCATTATTGAGGCTCTTAAAAGGTAACTACGGGTTGCTCTGATGGTAAGGAACTTCCACTTCCAACCAAGAGGTTGTGAGTTCGAGTCACCCCAAGAGCAAGGTGGGGAGTTCTTGGAGGGAAGGATACCGAGGGTCTATTGGAAACAATCTCTCTACCTCATGGTAGGGGTAAGGTCTGCGTACATACTACCCTCCCCAGGCCCCACTAGTGGGATTATACTGGATTGTTGTTGTTGTTATTGTTAAAAGGTAACTACGGGTAATTATCCATACTAACTGAAGTTACTAATCTGGAAAATAAACAGATAATCTACTACAACAGTTAAATTACATTAATATTATAGAAAAATTTACCTTGCAGTATGTAAGTTAAGTCCAATAAAAGTATCTCTGAGTAATAGATTTCAAAGAAATCAAAATAAAGAAGAGAAACGTGTGTATTCGTTAAAATTAATCGAGGTGTATATAAGTTGACCCGAATACCACAATTATATAAAATAAAAAAAAGTTGTTCTGGGGTTGCATTATTGTACTAGTATAGTACTTAGCTAGCAAGATTCACCATGGGAATCTAGAAAGACCTGTTTGGCTGTTTCTGGTTAGCTAAGGCTAGATTTTCGACATCCTTGACCTTCGATATAAAATATACACTCCCCTAATTTAATAGTCAACTTACCTAAAACACAATGCCATTTGCTATAATATGATGTACTTTATTTGTTATATATTATATATCAGTCGATCTAACTAGTTCATGCATGTAACTATCCCCGCTAATGGTTCAGTTCGGCCGGTTATATTATAAAATTTGTATCATACTAATTTTTCGGTTATTCTATTATGTATATCTAAAATTAGACTTTTAGAAACTGTATCTATCATGTCGGTTTCTCTTCGGTATCGGTTCGGTTAATTTTCGATATATTTTTAAGTGTCACTTAAAAGCCACTAATAGAAGCAGAATGCAACAACACACGTACTTTTATAGGATTTAGTAAAACTATCTAGACATTTTTACTATTTAAAGGGTAATGAATTAAGAAAACATGAAAGATGGTCAGAGTATAGATCTATCAACTATTCTACAACATCGTAAAAGAAACTAAACAAAGACAAAAAAAATATAAATCACACGAGTGGAAAGATTTTAAGTAAGTTGGGACTCAAGAATAAAGTCTATAGGAGATTAAATATTCGAAAATATAAATTTAAATCATACGAAAGAAAAAATTCAATACATTGTAGTTTGCTATAATCGCTAGAATACCTTGTGTCTTGCTAGTGAATATGTTGGAAATAATTTAGTTTCAATAGTAGTATAATAGGTTTGGGAATAAGGATTTTGAGTTTAATTACTTGTTGGCTTGTAATCGTTTTCATAATTTCAAGACCTAAGAAAAATGTTAATGCTTTATTATTTTCAAACTTAATATATAGATATATTTTTTTCATGTAAATATATTCCGTACGGTATAGTTCGATATTTTTTCGGTTTATTTTCATAAAATAAAATACATACCTAAATTATCGGTACAATTATAGATTTATATAAAACTTACGGTTTTATTAAAAGAAACCTAAAAATCGATTCGGTTCGATATAGTTCGGTCGGTTTAGTCGGTTTTTAAATATCTATTGACACTCTTACGTGTACCTGCATGCTTAAACACTGGACCAAAGGAACTGTTCTTGCCATGTCACCAACCTATTTTTAATATCTCGCTACTATTTTTTTGTTTTCACGCCGTCCGGGGATCAGACTAATTCAGATTTGTATTGTGTAAGGTCTTAGGGGGAAGTGCTTTTCTTCTATTCTTAATACTCGAATCCGGAACCTTTTAATTAAGGGTGAAGGGATCAAAAATTATATTCTTCCTACCACAATCCTTTACGGTCATTATCTTATAATTATTTTTCGGACCCCGTGCATAGTGGAAACTTAGTGCATCGAAACCTTTTAATTAAGGGTGAAGGGATCAAAAATTATATTCATCCCACCACAATCCTTTACGGTCATTATCTTATAACTATTCTCCAGACCCCGTATATAGCGGGAGCTTAGTGCACCAGAACCTTTTAATTAAGGGTGAAAGAATAAAAAATTATATTCATCCCACCATAATCATTTACGGTCATTATCTTATAACTATAATTCTCCGGATCTCGTGCATAGCGGGAGCTTAGTGCACCAGAACCTTTTAATTAAGGGTGAAAGAATAAAAAATTATATTCATCCCACCACAATCCTTTACGGTCATTATCTTATAACTATTCCCCAAACCCCGTACATAGCGGAAGCTCAGTTCACCGAGCTGCCATTCTTATCGTATAACTATTCGCTTATTCATTTCATAAGTTGTTACGGGTCCTCTTTTCAAACCGACAGTCTGGTCGTTCAAAACTTTCTATGGTATTAGCTAGAAAATGTTAATAGTAAATTATAAGGGGGGAAAGATACGTACATTAGTTATGAAACAGTGGTTTTAAATTAAACAAGTAACCATATCTCATATTTTTTCGTTCTTAATTAATACTCGACTGACTAATCAAGACATTTAAAATAGTACGTCGAAGTTGATATATTAGAATATTGAACTTACCGAACCTGACATTTCTATATGTTCCAAAAAGAAACCAAATTACTAGAATTACGAGTCAGTGCCATATGTTTCCAACGCATGTACCTATACAAAATTATGTTTGTTTCCAATTATATAATCAGAAAATAGGAATTAGTGACGGACGAATTTTGTAGTTGAACGACATATTTTCATTATTACTAACGATGGATTATTATAAGTGACGGATTATCGAAAATTCTATTAGTTATAAGCAATTAAACCGTAGATAACAATAAATTTTGTAGGTAATTCTTTTTCTTTTATATAAATTATAATCAGTTCTATGAACAAATTTCTAGCTTAATTAAATTATTACTTACAAGTTTGAAGTTTGAACTGGTCAACTGGACTAACAAGAAATGTCTGTTACTACCACTCTACCATGATATTCCTGTCTCCTATATTAGTACTAGTATTTACTCCAAATTCTTTAAATTTTGGTTGAAAAGGTCAGAAAGTCAACATCAAAATGACTAACTATTTAATTTCTAATAATTCTTAATCATACATGTACCAATCTACCACTTGAATAACATTAATAGAATGTCAAATTGAAATCATCATGTGACTAGCGCATTTCATGAGAAGTTTTTAGAACTGTTATTGAGTTATGGAAATAAAACACGTATTAATTATTTACTTGGAGTAGATTATTGATTTTGTGCTGTTATGAAGCTTTCTTAAGTTGAAATTCGTGGTGTAATTGAAAAGTTTAATGTAAAGAAAAGATCCAGTAGCTATATGCTTGGCTTTAATTATTTGGCTTAAACTAAAGCACTTAATAAATCTTTTGCAAGAACACAATGAAATTATAATCAGAGCCATGATCAGAACTATAAAAGTCAGATAAAGCCATGGAAATACAGCTTAAACCCATTTTCCCAACCCATTCATCCATGTCCATCACAACTCCAACATTTATGGGAGCTGTTGTTTTTCTGTTTTGTGCCATGACCATTTCCATGCAGAAAAATATACCTAAACATAGGAAGAAGAAAGAGAAAGAGGAAGTAGAAGAAGAGACTGAGAAAAAGAGTTTGCTTGTTTTCTTTCTCATATTGACTAAAGATGTCTTTGAGTCTGATTAGTTGGACAGTTATTATAGTTTTATAGAGAGATTTAACTACTATTCATTATGACATTTTAATAATAAGTTTACCAACAAACTTTAGGGGCTCTTGGGGTTATCTTGAATCAGTGTAGGTACTAAGACGAATTTTAAATTCTTCTCGTGCTTATGTACCTTTTGTTTTCTTTTCTCGGTGTTGATTAGGTCAGCTTATCTGTACTTCAACTAACTCCGCCAGATATACCTTGCTATCGTTTGACACCATAGATTATATCGAGTAATTATATCTACCAAGACTTCATACTTAAGTAGCTTTGAATTGTATACTATAGAAATTTCATGTCACAACTAGTAGGTAGTAGCAAATTATGAATGACTTTTGGACGTGCTAATTAATAGCACTAGGGTTTAAGTTATAAGGGTGATATTATGGTATAAAAAGTTTTTACACAAACAATATTATAGCATGTTAATTATAATTTTTGTTCGTTACTAGTTAATTAATGATTATCATAGGGAAAAGGTGTATTTATTTTATAAGTGATCTAATATAAATAATTTTTACACATATCAATGCATATAAACAAAACTTGATTAATTAAGATCATTGATCATGTACAATTTAAGCGATTTGGTGATTGCTCTTGAGTCATATAGACAGTAGATGCATGTCGTAGAGTACATTTTGGTGACAATTTTTTGAATTTTGGATGACCGATCATCTATAATTTAATTACGACCTTTTTGCATTTAGTTTTTCCTCTTATTTAGGAAATTCTAAGCCTTTTGGTTTGGATCACTTATTTGTAGTAATTTATAGTGTTGTTAAAAAAAAAAAGGTCGGCGGAGCTAGAAGTTTACACACATGTTTTTGTATAACTTTAGTCCAAATTATGTTAAAAAATCCACTAAATATATAGAAAAGTTAAATTCAGAACTTAGTTACTAACAAACTTATGTTGTTATCCTAAAATTTGAAACTCACAAAGTTCAAATTTTGACTTCCCCGGATGGAAAAAGACAATTGTTTAAATACTTGTAGAACTTTTCTTTCTCTTAGCAATTTTAAACTTAAGATGATTTTTAAAATGGCTCATGCATATCGCAGAAATTTCCTTAATCGCATCTTATATTATCATAACTATAGTGGATCTTTGTCTAATACTCTAATCAATGTGTCACTAATGGGTCCTCCGTTGTTGGATACAATTAGAAAGGATAAATATTTACACTTCTTACCTGACAGTGATATTTCTTGTGTCAGCGGTTTATATTCTTTATTATTATTATTCTTATTTTCTATAATATTGTGAATATCTAATTAATTACAAAATGAATGTGCAGGGTTGTAAGAAAGATTAAAGAATCAAACTCCCAATATATATTACGAATTTAATGCATTAACCAGCTCGTACCTCTAACCAGACATTTTTAATTTTTAGGACAACAAGAGTGATATTTCAATACATCAATTATAACGATGCCAAATGATGATTAGAGAAGTGTAAACCGAAATAAACACTACCAACCAAAAAAATAAAATCGGAATTACCTATGAAATTCGTCTAGTCTATTGCTAACAATTCTAGCCAATAGGATTTTTTTTATAATCAATCATTAATCCGTCGTAAAATTAACTTAGCGACAAAAATATGTTTAGCGACAAAATCTATCTGACGCCAATTCCTATTTATTTTGTAGCAAATAGCAAGCAGGACTCGCTCGACTTATCTTCAGTATTGTTTGTACTATTAAATGTCGAAGAGATTTTGTCTGTCTTTTGTTGTATCCCGTTCTTAAAACACCCCGATTTCTAATATTCTTAGGCAGGGCGTATGTCGTGTGTTAATGACAGATTCAATTGAACTCATAATTTTTGACGTGAAATAAAAATTTTATGTAAAATTTCATTAAAATTGCAAAATAGTAGATATAACCATAAATTTAAATATAATGGATTCAATGCTAAAAATCTTAAAAGATAAACTCAAAGAGTTTATATTTTGGATCAGCCTCCGCTCATAAGATTCAAACTTGAAATATTTTATTACGGATGAAAGATCTCATTTATCCTACCACATTCCTTGGTGATTGAGTTGACCTATGATAGTGCATGTGCATTGAGTTCTTTCTTTTTTAAGTAGTGTGAATTAGGGTATTGTATAGGGTAAAATACGCTATGCTAAGTAATTGCATAAGAGAGTGACACGTGGAGCCGAAGGTAGAGGTTACCTAAAACCGAAGACAATTGTTCCATTTGTTACCGGAAAGAATGATGCTCGTAAAGATGCAGTAAATGCCTGCCACTCGGTAGCATTTAATGGAAAATAGTCTACAACATTTAGTACACTGCCTGTTACAAAGAATTTGTCATTCATCCAGTCGTTACACATTCTTCAATGACCCTCATAATTGACATTAAAGAAAGGCATGATCCTAGGACCTTGTTCCCTAGATGTAACTATAAATAGTGAGCTTTGTTATCATTGGAAAGGGTAAGAATTTTCTGGCAAACTTACGCTATAATATATTCAAAGCTTTATACAATTTTACCTTCTTGATTTCATTATTGTTGTGCCCGGAAGCCTTGCTCCCGGAACTACTGTTTCTACTATTTTATCTTCATCTCAAGGCTAATTATTGCATATTTCGTCAATTCTTTTATTAGTTCAGGATCGAATTAATTCGCTTGTCTAGAAAATACGTATAAATTCAACTGTACCATTTTACGGGTAAACAGTTTGGCACCCACCGTGGGGGCCTAGACAGTCCTTGCCTCTTTTACTAACGTGTTTTGATTATTTGTTCATAGAAAAAAATCACAAAAATAGCAAATAATAGTGTTAACAACACACAATCTTGAGACCCAAGGAGACCAGCCTTAGCCCACGGATTCAATCAGTGATACCCGCAATGAGGGAAACAATACCACGCTGGTCCACGGCAAGCGGTACCCGCGACGTGTTCGGGAGGCGATTCCCGATGATATTGAAGAGGAGCATGTTGTTGAAGAGGTAAGGGTCCTGCAGGAGCAACAAGAGGTCATTCTAGGCCATCTCACACGGCAAGATAAGGTTATGACAGAACTAAAACATGCGTTGTCGGGTTCTTCCAATAACGTAAATGGACGAGGTCTAGTTCCTCCCGGTGCTCCCACGAATCAAACAAGGTAGAGGGTCGACAACAACACCCCGAGGGGCGAGGTTGGCTCTGATGGGGCCGGGGGAGCGGGTCTGGTCACAACAACGAAAACGATCCCTTCAAAAGCGAACTCTTAAGGTTTATAAGGGAAGTGAAGGCTCGTATAGACAAAATCCCGGGTGCACCACCGATGCTAAAAGGGCAAGACTCAAAGAAGTATACTCAATTGTCGTACAAACTAAGCGCGGCACCAGAATTAATCCCAAAGCTGTTTAAAATGCCCAATGTGTCGAAATATGATTAGACTTCGGACCCTCATGAGCATATTACCACCTATACAATGGCGGTGAAGGGGAACGATTTAGCTCCCCATGAGATTGAATCTATTTTGCTAAAGAAATTCGTAGAGATCCTCACGAGGGGAGCCTTGATGTGGTATTCGTTGTTGCCCAATCATTCCATAGATTCCTTTGAGATCCTCACAGATTCTTTTATTAAGGCCCATGCCAGGACTAGAAAGGTGTAGGCTCGAAAGGCTGACATATTCAGAATTGCACAAGGAGAGTCTGAGTTGCTACGGGAATTCGTCACCCGGTTCCAAAAGGAAAGAATGTTTCTCCCGGCGGTTCCAGATGAATGGACGGTTGAAGCATTCACCAAGGGTTTGAATCCGAGAAGTTCTGATGCTTCCCGAAAATTGAAGGAAAGCTTGCTCGAGTTCCAAGCGACGACTTGGGCGGATGTTCACAACAGGTACGAGTCCAAGATAAGGATTGAAGATGATCATATTGGCTATTCGGCGTCGGCAAAAGGTTAGAAGAAGAATAAGGAAAAATCAAAAGACGATTACGACTCAGATAGACGGTCTTCGAGGGGCCGATTTTTGCCCTACTAACGGGCCGAAGGACGCGGCAGAGGTTTCCATTCGGCAGATAGGTTTGTTACTGATAGAAAAACTGATCGCGATTGGAACAATAGATCATTGCATGACAAAAAAATGTCAGGTTCTTGGGATCTTTCCTATCCCAGGCTATTAGAATGCAACTTCAACGTCAGTGTAGTAAAGTTGGTTTCGGCTATGAGGAACATTAAAGAAGTACGGTTCCTGAAGTCGATGAGGTATGATCCCAGCCTGAGGGACCCTAATTTTGGGTCCCATCTAGCTGTTTATTGCACACATTGCTATCAATTTGCAACTTATTGAAGTTATGATACACATGTGTTTCTCTCAACAATAACAACAACAACCCAGTATAATCTCACTAGTGGGGTCTGGGGAGGTTAGTGTGTACGCAGACCTTACCCCTACCCTAGGGTAGAGAGGCTGTTTCCGATAGACCATCAGCTCCCTCCCTCCAAGAACTCTTACATTACATTTTAATATTATAATATGATACATTAGTTATATTCTTTGCGATTTAAATTAATAACAGAGTTTGGAGTAGGTCAGTCAATTAATTTACAGAATATTACAAAAAAAAAGGGTATTGCTTTTGATAATAATAAATGTAGTGGAGTCAGATGCTTAATAGAAAATTTCTAATATCTAATGTTTCAACAACTTAATATTTGATACAAATTTTAAAGTAAGTGAATGGTTCTAAGCAAATATTTTAGATTTTTGTATTTTTGTTTTGTATAATCTCAAGGAAAATAGAGAATAAACAAATAAATTATAATATTTAACTAATAAATAATATATGAAGATGGTGAAAATACAAAATAGAGGATAAAGGCATTACATTCAGCATAAAAATAAATACAAAATGAACATCACTTTCATTTTTCAAGGGATTGAAATGAAAGAGTTGCAAAATGAACATCATTTTGTTTTGTGGTGCGAATACCACGGGACGAATGGCCACCTGACTGGGCAAGCCGACATCTGCATGAAGAGGTGGCGATATTACTGAAAAATGGTCATCTCAGAGAATTCTTAAGTGACCGGGCCAAGAAAAATTACGGTCGCAACCGTGATAATGCGGAGCCCTCAAAAACAGGAGAAGACCCCCGCGCCAGACGATCAACATGATTTTTAGGGGAAACGAGATTAACGGAGTTACCTTCTCGCCAGCAAAAAAGATGTAGGTATCAATAACCCACATCAAGAGACTCCGAGAAGTCACTGAAGACGACATCACTTTCACGGAGGAGGATGCAAACGGATTATTGCTACCGCACAACGATGTATTGGTAATTTCTCTAAATGTATTAGATTTTAAAATCAAACGTGTTTTGGTGGATCCAGGGAGTTTGACTAATATTATACAGCTGAGGGTATTGGAACAAGCCAAACTTACCAGAAACATCATTCCGGCTACAAAACTCATCGCCGGATTCAACCTCGTAAGCGTGACAACCCGAGGAGAAATCCCGTTGCCCACAAATGCCGAAGGGGTGATGAAAATGACTTTTTTCGAGGTTGTGGACGGTGACATGGGTTACAACATTATTCTGGGAAGACTGTGGTTGTACGATATGAAAGTTGTGCCTTCAACGTACCATTAGTTGCTGAAATTCCTGACTCTCAAGGGGAATAAGCAGATTAAAGGCGATCAACCGGCGGCAAGGGAGGTGAATGCGATTTTGGTCTCCAGTAGTAAAGGGAAGGAGCATGTCTAACAATTACAGGAACCGGCACCTAATACCGAATCAAATAAAGTCAACCAGGGGGAAGAGGCATCAGAATCTTATCAGGTGCCGAGGTATTTCCAGGTACCAGAAGAGATGGACGCAACGAAGTCCACAACGGAAGAGCTTGAGCAAGTCGCGTTATTTGAAAAGTTCTAGGATAGGAAATTCCACTTGGGGACAGGACTACACCCCGAGATCGGGTCTGGATTTATTGAATTTCTTAAATTTAATGCTGATTATTTTGCATGGTCGCATGCGGATATGACATATATCCCGACGGAAGTGGTCGTACATAAGTTGAGCTTGGATCTCGGCATCCCCCTTGTAAGACAAAAAAAAATGCCATATTACAGAGGCCAGAAATAAATTCGTCAAAGAAGATGTAGCTCGCCTACTTGATATGGGTTCGATCTGAGAGGTAAAGTATCCAGACTAGCTAGATAACGTAGTAGTAGTTCCTAATAAAATTCTCATGTGTGTAGACTATAAGGACTTGAATAAGGCGTGCCCAAAGGACTCGTTCCCACTGCCAAACATCGATCATATGATTGATGCAACGGCCGGTCACGAGTTAATGAGTTTCCTCGATGCCTATTCATGTACAACCAAATTAATATGAACCCGGAGGATCAAGAAAAAACTTCATTCATAACGAATTTCGGCACATATTGCTATAATGTGATGCCCTTCGGGATAAAGAACGTCGGAGCCACTTATCAATGGATCGTAAACAAGATGTTTGAAAAACATATAGAGAAAACCATGGAAGTTTATATACACTATATGCTTGTAAAGTCTTTGAATGCAGGTGATCATCTTAAATATTTGAAAGAAACTTTTGACATCCTAAGAAAGCATAACATGAAGCTTAACCCCGAGAAGTGCGCGTTCGGGGTCAGCTCCGGCAAGTTCGTGGGGTTTCTGGTATCACAAAGGGGGATTGAGGTAAACCCTGATAAGATCAAAGCCATCGAAGACATCCCGGACAAGCTATCAAGCATGAAAGAAGTTCAAAGAC
This sequence comes from Nicotiana tabacum, assembly GCF_000715075.1. Lineage (NCBI taxonomy): Eukaryota > Viridiplantae > Streptophyta > Magnoliopsida > Solanales > Solanaceae > Nicotiana > Nicotiana tabacum. The sequence continues at coordinate 21,992,150 of NC_134094.1, read as the reverse complement.
TCACAAGGAGATTGGTCGCTTTGAGCGGGTTCATTTTCCGGTCATCAGAGAAATGCCACCGTTTCTTCGCTCTGCTCAAAAAGAAAAATAACTTCGAATGGACCTCGGAATGTCAGCAGTCTTTGAGAGATTTGAAAAGGTACTTGTCAAGCCCTCTGTTACTATCAAAGCCGGAGGAAGGTGAAACATTGTTAATCTACCTAACAGTCTCAGAGGTAGCAGTAAGCGTCATTTTTGTCCGTGAGGACGAAGGTACGCAATCTACCATTTATTATGTTAGTAGAATTTTAACGGGAGCAGAAACTCGCTACCCACATTTGGAGAAGCTAGCCTTAATTCTCGTAGTCGCCGATCGAAAGCTGAGGTCTTACTTCCAATGTCACCTGATAGCTGTGGTAACCACATTTCCCCTGCGAAATATCCTTCACAAACCCGAACTCTCGGGTAGATTGGCTAATTGGGTCGTCGAAATGAGTGAATTCGACATAGAGTATAAACATAGGACAAGTTTTGGCTGACTTTGTGGCCGATTTCAGTCCGGGATTATTGCCTTTGGCAACCAAAGAAGCAGTGATGGTGTCAGAATCGACATCGGGAGTTTGGACCTTATTTACGAACGGAGCTTCCAACGTAAAAGGGTCCGGGATTAGCATAGTATTAACAACGCCTTCTGGAGAAACCCTAAGGCAGGCCATAAGAACGGTCCCTTTGACTAACAACGAAGCAGAGTATGAAGCTTTGATTGCAAGACTCGAATTGGCCCAGGGACTAGATTCTAAGGTCATAGAAGTCAAATGCGACTCCTAGCTGGTGGTAAATCAGGTCTATGGGATCTTCAAAACCAAAGAGGAGCACATGTAACAATACGTGGTGAAGGTTCATGCTCTGCTTGCTCGATACCAGGAGTGTTAAATTACGCACATCCCGAGGGAAGAAAACACATAATCGGATGCACTAGCTAACCTCAATTCGTCGACAAAAATGAAAGGATCAGATTCCGGGATGGTAGTACAGCTCATGCACTCGGTTCTGGACGCAGATAGCTATTATGAGGTAAATACAACTAACTTGGTCTAGGACTGGAGGAATGATATTATTGACTATCTCAAACACGGGAAGTTTCCCAAAGACTCCAAGGCATCTCGGGCGTTGCGCGCCAAAGCGACACGGTATAGCTTCAAAGGAGGCCAACTGTACAGAAAATATTTCCAAGGCCCGCTGGCCCAGTGCTTGGGAGCCTCCGAATCTAATAATGTTATGCGAGAAGTCCACGAATGGATATGTGGAAATCATTCGGGCGTAGACTCCTTAGTACTAAAACTAGTAAGGGCAGGATATTATTGGCCCCGAATGGAATAAGACACCAAAGCTTTCGTGCAAAAATGCGATAAGTGTCAATGCCACGCACCACTAGTACATCAACCAGCAGAACCATTACACTCAGTTCTATCTCTATGGTCGTTCATGAAGTAGGGAATGGATATCGTCGGATCACTGTCGCCGGCCCCTGGTGAGGTAAGATTTCTTTTAATTTTAATTGACTATTTTTCGAAGTGGGTTGAAGCACGTCCTTATTAGAAGATCGGCGAACGTGAGGTGGTGGATTTCTTGTGGGAGAACCTAATTTGCAGATTTGGAATACCAAAAGAGATAGCCTGCGATAATGGTCCACAGTTTATAGGCGCAAAGATCACAAAGTTCCTTGAAGACTTGAAAATAAAAAGAATCACATCTTCGCCCTATCATTCTAGCGAATCGGAATCAACGAACAAAGTGATTATACAAAATCTCAAAAAGATATTGGAAACAGCTAAAGGTAGATGACCTGAGGAACTACCTGGAGTGCTATAGGTGTACCTAACAACGGCCAAATCGAGCACAGGAGACTCTTTTTTTCCCCTTGTGTACGGAGCAGAAGTGTCACGCCCCGAACCTGGTCTTGTACGTAACACGGCACCCGGTGCCTGACTACATGCGACCGAGCGAACCAACTGCTGACTGAATCAACATGTGGTATCATAACATACTGAATGCGGAAGATAAGCTAACACATGCCGATATACCGAAAGTCTGGATGATATAAATCAAGTGCGGAAACACTAATATAATTCTGAAACATATATGTAGCAAACATTGCTTAACATGAAAAGTGTAACACCTTGGAAAAAAAATCGAAGTACTTAATGTAAGGCCCCAAAAAATTTCGCAAATGAATTCAAGGGTTCGTAGTGCGGAGTAGGCTTACGTGTGCGGCTCGGACTTTTTGGGTTGAACAATGCACTGAAAATTAAAGAAAATTTTTGGGCAGAAGAAATGCACTTCCGCGGCCCACTATGCGGCCGCAGAATTACTCTACGGACCGCATAATGGTCGCAGAGTGAGATAGGCAACTGGGAATTTTTTTTGTCATTTTGCGGTCCATTATGCGATCGTAAAACGATTTCGCGGGCCGCACATTGATCACAGAACCAGTTTGGAAATTCTGCGGAGGAAGGTTCTGCGGTGCATTATGCGACCACAGAACAGGTCTGCGACGCACTGTGCGACCGCAAACTGATCTGCGGACCGCATAAGGGGCGCACGGTGGGGCAGGCCAACTCAGTTCCGGCGGCCCATTTCGCGTACCGCATATCAATTATGCGATCGTAGATCCTGTCCGGGGCAATATTTTTGAGGTTTTTATAACCTGACCCTACTTTGTTAAATAGACTATTTGTCCCATTTTTTAGCAAAAACCTGACATTTTGAGAGTGAGAGAGTGCTCTAGAGTGAGAGAGTGATCTTCAACAAATTGTCCTTCAATTCTTGCTCGAATCTTTGATGATTAACAAGGAAAACTCACTAGGTCTTCATCCTAAAGGTAAGATTCTACACCCTAACCCTCAATTTCGAATTTTGTCTAAAACATAGGTAATTAACAAGATAATTTGGGCATGAGAGTTGTTTATTTTACATGCATGTGATATCAAGGGGTGTAGGAAGATTGTTGAACTAAGCATGGTAAAGAATGGGTTGTGGGATGATGGCATCCTCCATAAAAGGACCTTGCAACCTTAATTCACACCTAATGTTTGATAAAATGAACTAGAACCATGATCATCTTCCTAAAATAGATTGAAGTTGCTAAGAATTCCGGAACTAGAGTTTAAGGAAGCTCCATTGAGGTATGTTGGTTAAACTCTTCTCTTAGAATTGGATCCCACGATATTCATATAATTTATGTAAGTCCCGAGTGGCTCATCATAAAATTGGCTATTCCGAGTAAGTTTGTGTTGAAATATATATGTTCAATAAGTATCCCATATGCTTTATTCATGTTATGTTATCAAGCGAGGATGTGTTCAAAATATGGGTTGTGCATTAAAAATGTTCGACTTCAAGTCAAGTTCAAACGAAGGCTATTATGCCAAATTTTATGAAATATCTTTATGTGCCTAAGACTCTTAATTGCTCACATGTGTACTACAAACCTTGAATGGAATTGTAATTATTGTTTAGGATGATGATGATGTTTGAAATTGAAAAGGTGATCATGAAACACTAAATGCGGCCAACATACCACGAATGATTTTATAATTTTGGCCACTAGTGTCAATGAAATAAAAATATGTGAAAGAAGTATGAAATGCGATGATTGACATAAAAGGGTTGATGTCCTTAATACGACAGCCTAGTCGATCTGGTCGTGATCGGACACCATGCTGCACACATGGTGGTGATTGTGCTGGAAATTATAATTGAAATTGTGACTGTGGTTGATGTCTCTAGTGAGATGGCCTAGCCGATCGGGTAGTGATCGGACTCCGTGTTAAAAGTACGGTGGTATTGGTATTGAGAGTGATTGTGGTTGATGTCTCTAATGAGATAGCCTAGCTGATCGGATCGTGATCGGACTTCGTGCTAAAGATACGGTGGTATTGGTATTGTGAACATTGGTATTGTGAACGATGGTATATCGGTACTAAGAATCTCCAACCTAAAAATATGGAAATTAATTTGAACATTGTCTTGATCCTAAATTGAGGTTTGATGTTGTTTAAGGTTTCCATTGATATTTATGATATCTTTGTTTATATTATTTATTATTTTATTGAAAGGGTGTTTTGTCATTCATACTAGTACTATTCCATATGTACTAATGTCCCTTTTTGCCGGGGGCGTTGCATCTTCAATGGATGCAGGTGGTTCCACAGCAGGAGTCATTGATCAGTGATAGCGGTACATCCTCTTCCCAGCAGACTTGGTGAGCCCTACTTTATTTCGGGGTCATGTATCTTTTGTTCCTCGTGTATTGTGTTTGAGGTATAGCCGGGGCCTTGTTGTCGGCATTATCATAATACTCTTCTTTATCTATAGAGGCTCCGTAGACATAGTGTGGGTTGTATATTGGTGCTGGGAAAGTCAAACTATGTTGTGTTGTGGTTGTATTACTTGTTTTATTTGAGACTTTAAAATGATGAAACTATTGGTAATGAATCGGTATTGTAGACATGATCATCGTATTGTCTAACGAAATGAAAATATATATTATCTCCATTCATGAATGAGTTTGGGTAGAAGGAAATATAATAGGCTTCTCGGTCGGGTTTACTCGGTTGAGCGCCGGTAGCACTCTACAATTTTGGGGCGTGACAAAAAGCCTGCGACTCTATCTAACTGTTACTCTAGTCTATGAAGCCTTTAATGAAGTATTGAAAACACTGATTGTCTGTAAATACATAAAGACTGTAACGTAATGGCAATGCCCAGAAAGAACTGGGGCTCACCAAATAGGTGGTACGAGGATCCTAGCGCTTTGAATTGTCAACCTGTAAATCATTACATGCATCGTGAGATGCAGGCCCCGAGCAAAAGGGACGTAAGTACATTTGAATTGCACTAGTATGTAAAACAACTGAAAGAAAGAAATATAAATGGTGAAACTGATACTGAGTTGATGACTGAGAATTGATAATTGATAACTGAAATGATAACCATTTAAACTGAAACTTAAATGATAACTGATAACTGATAAAGGAAGTAAGGATATGAATACTCCCTCTTCTAAATGATGAACAACATGTTTGTCTGAATAAATAAAATGCAACCTCAGGCCTAATATATATGTGCACAAACTGCGACCTCGGGGCCCAAGTATACGTATACATAACTGCGGCCTTAGGCCCAAAGATGCATAAAGCATAAACTGCGACCTCAGACCCAAAAATGGATAAAGCATAAACTGTGACCTCAGGCCCAAACATGCATAAAGCATAAACTGCAGCCTCGGGCCCAAATACAGGTGTTCAACATTCAGGGATTTAAAAACAAGAGCTGAGAATCGTTCTGTAATACATGATACTGAAATACTGAACCATACTGAGTTACATGATACTTGAATGCTGAATAGAACTGGACTGAGACATGTATTCATGAACTGATTATGAGAACTTATGCTCCAACTATTTATGACATGCTGGTAATCGAGATTGAAACTCATGAGAATTAAACACGAGTCTATATTGATTACGCACTAAGCTCACAACGTTCGGAATGAAAGTCATGAACGAATTATGAAGCTAGAGAATAGAAGTTCTGCAACTATTCAAGGAACTAAAGTTAACTATATTTTTTAGGCAATTAGTAACGTTGTAAAGAAGCGTAGTGTAGGGAGAATCATTAAAATTCCCAAACATAGAGAGTTAGCCTCACATACCTTAACTTCCTGCTCTTGAGCGTAATACAACATTCGCCAACCCTTTCTACTTTAATGTATATCAATTCAAGTCAAAGGGATTCCATATTAGTAATAATACTCATGGTTTGATTACTTAGGTATTTTATCAAATACTTGGTGGGCATAAAGCTTCATAGCCCTCATAAATGGTGTTTCTACATCCAACAAGCCATTTTCTTGCTCCTACATAAATTCTAAAATCTCAAATTTCTTATAATCATTATCATTATTCTTCACCCATAAGATAAACAACACCCTTAACCAATAATCAACAATCAATAACCCAAACATATAATTGTTCATGTTTTTCTATCAAACCCATCAACTCATATCTTATGAACATAGAGTCTATAATCATTAATCCAATGGTATAATCAATTAGAGGGTGAGGACATTACCTTTTTGAAGTTCAATCCTCTTGAATTCGAGTTCTAGGGTTTCTTCTCTCAACAATGATTCCCCAATCGAATATCTAATGATTTGAAGGGTTTACCCATATGAATAAGGTATTGGAGAATTGAAATCAACTTAGAATCATCATTAGAACTTATCTTGGATGATGGAGGGACCTTTGAGGAGTTAGGTTCTTGAGAGCTTCCCTTTCTAGAGAAAATTTTTATTTTTTGGGGTTTGGGGACGAAGTAGGTCTATAAAAATGATCCTCCGGGTGCGCTCCCGCGCACCTGGACGAGCAGCAGGGGCAGTAGCACTGCCACAAGTGCGCGGCCGTGCACGGGACCATCTGGGCACGCGCCTAGGCGCACATATTGCGCATTGTCCAGTAAAATGCACATAACATTTTACACAGAGATCCGTTCGGGCTCCACAATATGTCGTTGGAAAGCTATTTAAAAGGAATACAACTTTAATGTTTCGCATTTTCTCCAATTCCTAACACAGTTCCATAAAATCAGGCTGAAAGACAGGCCTTCCATAAACTTAGTCGATTTTACCGAATCTTATGCACCCCACTCTCTGTCTTGATTCCAAACGACTATTTCCACCCATACTCATCCCGATATGACTTCATATGTCTAAAATATAACATTAATGCTCATTTAACATGTTCACACCTAGTCTGAATTTACAGAGTTTTACAAGAAGCCTTAATCCCAATGGAAGTAGAGGAGCCCACCTTGAGATATTTCTAGGCAAGTGAAAAGACAAACAACAAATAAATGTTAATCAACTTGGAGATACTCAATGAGCGCAGAGACTTGTCACATATAAGAATGGCATCCCAAAAGCGGAGGATAGAAATATATTATAATCGAAAAGCCAACCTCCGTTATTTCAAAGTGGGAGACTTGGTAATAAGGAAAGTAACCCAAAACACCCGGGAACTCAATGCATGGAAGCTAGGTCCAACCTGGGAAAGTCCCTACCGAGTTTCAGCTGTCAGCGGAAAAGGTTCATACGAGTTGGAGAATCAGGATAGAGAAACGTTGCCAAGCAACTGGAATGTGGCACACCTCAAGAGATATTATTGATGACGAACATCACATGTACTGTATGTGCTGCACTCTTTTTCCTTTCGTCTAGTTTTTGTCCCAATTGGTTTTTTCTGGCAAGGTTTTTAACGAGGTAGCAACGGAAAGCATACTACGAAGAAGGTTTCAACAGCAGCAATAAGACCTTTAATAGCAAGGCACACAAGCAAAGAACCACTCCGGAGCGGTTAGATAATCTTTGGCTCGATAGCAAAATTCCCATCGGGAAATTAAGTTTTCTATCAAGCAAAGGTTACACGACCGTTCGCAAGTGCAAACCACTAGGGGATTGTTAGATAGTCTTTAGCTCGATAGCATAAATTCCTAAGGGGAAGCGAAGTTTGATGCCGAACTAAAGATAATCTAGCAATTCATTAGTGGAGTCCTCGAACTTCCAGTGTTCCAATTCACATTCGAACACCGGGGGACTGATATGAAGATATGGCAATAATAACTACTACAAAAATCGGAAACATAGTTGTATCATCGAGACCGAGGATTGCGCAGCCAGTCCCGTAGAAATAAGTTGTACAAGTTAGCCATAAGAAATGGTAGTTTCTTTTTAGGATAACGAATGCTTATGTACTTTTTGAAAATGGAATGAATAAAATAAGGTCCTTTTATTTCTATCTTGTTTCTTGTCGGAACGATGAATTGATTTATCATTTGAAAGTTAAGCAAGTACTTCAGTTTCAAGTGTCGCAATGAACATGAGACGTCCTCTTCAAGAACACCGTAAACATAAGATGGCCCTCTATTATAAAAACCCTCACGATAAAGGGTTGATTTCTGAAGAACTTGTACCCGAAATCAAAATGCTTTTGGGGGAGAAATACACCTAAGGCCTTACATAATCAGACGCAACAGTAAAACTTGCGCAAAACACTTAAGCAAGAAAGAATGCAAAGATTAAAACTTGCATAAATGTTCAAACAAAAGAACGCAGAAAGACTCATGCAATACTTGAGAAAAGGATGTTCTTATTCACAATAAACGTGCAAAAACGGCACAATTACAAAAATTAGGGAAAAAATAAAAAGTTAAACTGCTGCATCTCCGAAACCCGGAGGAAGAGAAGCATTTGCGCCCCCAAGGGATATGGGTAGATCCGCTGATGGCTCAACATCTTGGCCCTCATCAGTTTGGCCTTCAACATCTTTATCCTCCAGTTCCTCTTCAGTTCCCGAAGTTTCGGAACCAGATTTAGAAGAACCAGATGCATCATGCCTTGCCGGGAGACACCCTTTTAGCAGATGACTCTAGCTCACGGGGTTTAGCGATTTCGGCATCAAAGTCAATAATACCCATTTTAGCCTCTTCCAAGGTTTTTCTCCTCATGTTGTACATAACATAAGTTTTTTCAATAACGAGGGAAGTCGTATGGCGCTTGAGTTATTCTTTAAGTTGGTTAACCTCGGTAGAAATGTTTTCCCATAGTGGATCTAATGGACTTGAGGCTAACGTCGTGTGATTACCCAAAATGTCATCTTTAAATTTAATAATCAATTCTGTATTCTAAGATCTCGAAAAGCATTATTTATCATTCTTCAACTTGCGTGCGCAATCCGTAAAATTTTCCGAAAAATTGTTATGTGAAAAAAAATGGAAAACAATGTGAATTTGAGCTTTAAAACTCAACTCGGTTGACTTTGGTCAACATTTTGAGAAAACGGACTCGGATCGGTATTTTGACAGTTCCGGTTGGTCCGTATCGTGATTTGGGACTTGGGCGTAATACCCGGAATCAAATTCCGAGGTCCCTAGCCCGAGATATGGAATTTTGATGAAAAATAAAAAGTTTAAGTTCAAATAGTGACCGGATGTCGAATTATGTGCAAACGATCCCAGAATAGAATTTTGATGATTCCAACAACTCCGTATGGTGATTTTGGACTTAGGAGCGTGATCGAAATTTTAATTGAAAGTTCGTAGTGAAATTAGGCTTGAAATGGCTAAAATAGGAATTTAAGTTTCGAAATTTGACCGGGGAGTTGATTTTTTGATATCGGGGTCGGAATCCATTTCTAGAAATTTTCATAGCTCTGTTATGTCATTTATGACTTGCGTACAAAACTTGAGGTCAATCAAACTTGATTTGATAGGTTCCGGTGTTATTTGTAGAAATTGAAAGTTTCAAAGTTCATTAGGCTTGAATCTATGAGTGATTCGTGTTTTTTGTGTTGTTGGATGTGATTTGAAGACTTGACTAAGTCCATATGGTGTTTTAAGACTTGTTGGTATATATGGATGAGGTCCCGAGGGGCTCGGGCGTGTTTCGGATGGTATTCGTAGTATTTTCCTTCATTTTGGCACTGCTGGTAGCTGCTGATTTATGGTATGTTAAACCTTCTTCGCGATCGCAAAGATTGGGATGCGATCGTGTAGGCTTAGTTGAGGTAGTGTTAATTTTGTTCTTCGCGATCACGTGAGGCCAACCGTGATCGCATAGGTTTGGCAAGCTGTGCATCGCGATCGCGTGGCATTGTTTGCGATCGCATAAGGTTATTTGAGGGCTGCTAAATTTTGGGCTTCGCGATCGCGTGAAGCAATAGGCGATCGCGTAGCTTTGAGACCTTGTGACTCGCGAACGCGTGAAGAGGACTGTGATCGCATAGAGCTGGGAATTTTTTGCTCTGCGGCCGCGTGTGGATGTTCGCGATCGCAATGAGTAAAGGCCTAGGTAGAATGTTTAAGTTCTGAAAATGGGACTTCGTCCCATTTCCATTTTTAACGAATTGGAGCTCGGATTGAGGCGATTTTTGAGAGATTTTCAGAGAAAACGTTGGGGTAAGTGTTTTTAACTCAAACTTTGTTAGATTACCCGAATCTATCACTGTTTTTAACATTTAATTTCAAATTTAAGTTGGAAAAAATCGAAAACCCTCTTGGATAGATTTGAGGGTCGAACTATTATTGGAATTTAGTTATTTTGGTATGGTTAGACTTGTGGTTGAATGGGCGTTCATATTTCGTAACTTTCGCCGGATTCTGAGATGTGGGCCCCACGAGCCATTTTTGAGTTAATTTCGGATTTTTATTGAAAAATGTAGTATTTTCTTACAGAATTAATTCTATAATTTTTGTTGACTGTATCGAATTAATTATGACTAGATACGAGTCGACCAGAATCGGAAAATCGAGGAAAAAGTATACTACTTGGTTAAATTGGAGCAAGTCGAGGTAAGTGACTTGTCTAACTTTGTGTGTGGGAAATTTTTCCTAGAATTGATATTAATGCGATTATTGAAATGTGTTGAAATTCATGTACACGAGGTGAAGAGTGTGTACACGGGCTAAATATGAAAGATTATATTTTTAAATTGTGTAGATCATTGTTGCGCATTTATTAAATTATTTTATCTTGTTATATTCTTCATCATTGATTTGAGATATATACCTCAAATTTGTTTGACCTTTTCCTGCTAATTGTTATACTTGCTTAGTTAAAACTTGGTTTCTTTTATTCTGTGCATTATTTGAATGGTGATTTTCTTTAAATCAAACATTATTAATATGAAGTATTTGACATTTAAAATTTGATATTGAAGCAACGTATTAAAGATTTTGAAATATTATTTTCCTGAATTATTTATTCTTGATTATTTTATAAGATTTTTGTACTCATTGTGATGGAGTCATGAGTTCTTTATTGTGAAAAAATATTGTTGTTGAATTATTTTTGCAAGTTACATTATTTGAGCACTTGAGGTGCAAATAGTGATATATTGTGATATTGATACGCATGTGGTGGTATAAGGTCTGGGTATTAAAACGCATGCGGTGAGATAAGGGTGGCTTGATACGCGTGGCTAGTAGGGGGGAACTACTAGAAGTCATGCGGTGTGATAAGGATGGCTAAAACGCGGGATGCTATTTCGGAAAAAATATTTTCTTTCAACTAAATTGTGAAGGCTCCCGCGGTGAGATAAAAAAATGAGATATTGTGAATTTAATTATGAGTTAGGACTACGAGGCAGTACCTCGGTAGTGCCCTTGTTGATATTGATTTATGGCCGTAGTTGCCTTTGATTTTTATTGTGATTTTTCTTAATGTTGAAAAGAAATTCTGTTTTGTTTCCACGAGGTATTTATTTGCCATTATTTGGTGTAATTAAATGTGACATAATACTTGATTCATTTTTATTATTATTTTATCTTATTAAATTGTTTAAACATTTTTTCATGTCATTATCTATTCTCCAGTAGTGTCTGGCCTGACCTCGTCACTACTCTACCGAGGTTAGGCTTGGCACTTACTGGGTACCGCTGTGGTGTACTCATACTACGCTTCTGCACATATTTTTTATGCAGATCCAGGTACATCTTACCAGTCTAGACGTTAGTGAGTTACCTGCGCACGGAGACTTCGAGGTATATATGCCAGCGTCCGCAGACTCCGGAGTCCCCTTCTATCATTTTTATGTTGCTTCCTTATTTTTATTTAGACCTTAATACATAGAGACATTAAGAATAAATTTTTAGAAGCTTATGACTTATTTCTACCCGGTTTTGGGAGTTGTAATTATTTGAATTGTAGTTTATTTATTTCAGATATTTATGATTATTCCGCATTGATAGGCTTACCTAGTCTTAGAGACTAGGTGCCATCACGACCTACTACGGAGGGAATTTGGGGTCGTGACAAGTTGCTATCAGAGCACTAGGTTCATAGGTGTTATGAGTCACAAGCAGGTTTAGTAGAGTCTTACGGATTGGTATAGAGACGTCTATATTTATCTTCGAGAGGCTATGGAACTGTTAGGAAATATTCACTTCTTTGATTCCTTATCGTGCGCCTTTGTTAATTTCAAAGTTCTAAAAAAATGTCTTTTTATTCTCTCACAGATGGTGAGGACACGCACAACTGGATCTGATGATCAGACACCCGCGCCCCATGTTGGAGTCGCATGAGGCCGGGGACGGGGCAGAGGCCGAGCCAAAGGCCGAGGAAGACCACGTGGTGTAACTAGAGCACCTGCACGAGTTGCTGCACCAGAGCCACCAGTAGCTCCAGTTGTAGAGCAGGCACCTGAGACGCCTGTTACTACTCTTGCACTTCAGGAGACTCTTGCCCAGTTTTTGAGCATGTTTGGCACTTTAGCTCAGGCAGGATTAATTCCACTTGCTCCTGCCACATCTCAGGCTGGGGGAGGAGCGCAGACTCCCATACTCCAGAGCCACGGGCCCAAGTTGACCATGCCCCAGAGGTTATACCAGTGCAGCATGTTGTCCCAGTTCGGCCTGAGATTAGGACAGCAGTTTCAGAGGGGGAGCAGCTCAGGTTCGAGAGGTATAAGAAGTACCACCCTCCCACTTTCAGCGGTCTAGGTTCAGAGGATGCTAAGGGTTTTCTGGAGGAATGTCACCGTATCCTTCGTACTATGGGTATTGTGGATTCCAGTGGAGTTTCTTTCACGGCATTCTAGTTTAGAGGAGCAGCCTACCAGTGGTGGCGGGCATATGAGTTGGATAGTCTGGCTGAGGCAGCTTCACTTACTTGGACTCAATTTTCAGATATGTTCTTGAGGGAGTATGTTCCTCAGAGTCTTAGAGATGCATGACGCGCAGATTTTGAGCAGTTGCGCCAGGGTTCTATAACCGTGTCAGAATATGCGGTCCGATTTAGTTATTTGGCTAGGCATGCACCAGCCTTAGTTGCTACTGTTCGAGAGCGGGTTCGCAGATTTATTGAGGGTCTTCACCCTAGTATCAAATACAGTATGGCCCGAGAGCTAGAGATGGACATCACATACCAACTGGTGGTGTCAATTGCTAGGAGATTGGAAGGTATGCGTACTCGGGAGAGGGAAGAGAGGGAAGCTAAGAGACCCTGAGATTCTGGCACATATAATAATTCTCGTGCCCCAGTTGCAGCCCGTCATGGTAGAGGTTATGTGAGTCATCCTATTCATTCAGCACTTCCAGCTTCCAGTGGTATTCCAACTACTCCCAGACCTCAGGTTCCATATTATGCACCACCAGTGTCTTCTGTACCTCTTATACGGGGTGCTTTCAGCGGGCAGTCTAGTCGATCAGGCCCGAGCCAGTCCCAGCAGCCACGTCCTCCGAGGGCTTGTTTTGAGTGTGGTGATACTCGTCATATTATGAGAGATTGCCCTAGATTTAGGAGGGGTGCACCTCCACGGATTTCTCAGGCCCCACCTATTCCACAGGGTCATCAGGTTTCTCAGGCCAAGATTACTGCATCAGTTTCTATTCCACCTGCACATCCAGCTAGAGGTGGAGGTCGGGCAGGTAGGGGTCGCCCTAGAGGGGGAGGCCAGGCTAGATATTATGCCCTTCCTACTAGGACAGATGTTGTTGCATCTGATTCTGTTATCACATGTATTATCCCGGTCTGTCGTAGAGATGCATCAGTCTTATTTGATCCAGGCTCCACTTATTCTTATGTGTCATCTTGTTTTGCCTCGTATTTGGGCATATCACGTGATTCCTTGAGTTCTTCTGTTTATGTATCTACACCCGTGGGTGAATCTATTATTGTGGACCATGTGTATCAGTCGTGTTTAATTGTTATCAGTGGTTTTGAGATGAGAGATGATTTATTATTGCTCAGGATGGTAGATTTCGATATTATTTTGGGCATGGACTGGTTGTCGCCGTATCACGCTATTCTTAATTGTTACGCCAAGATGGTAACGTTGGCTATGCCAGGTCTACCGCAGCTAGAGTGGAGAGGTACCTCGGATCATGTTCCTGGAAGGGTTGTTTCATTTCTTAAAGCTCAACGAATGGTTGAGAAGGGGTGTGATGCATATCTGGCCTATGTAAGAGATGTTAGTATTGATACTCCTACCGTGGATTCAGTTCCTATAGTAAGGGATTTTCCCGATGTATTTCCAGCGGATCTTCCGGGTATGCCACCCGACAGGGATATTAATTTTGACATTGATTTGTTACCGGGCACTCAGCCCATTTCTATTCCACCATATCATATGGCCCCAGCAGAGTTGAAAGAATTAAAAGAACAGTTACAAGAGTTGCTTGATAAGGGTTTCATTCGGCCTAGTGTATTGCCTTGGGGTGCTCCTGTCTTATTTGTAAAGAAGAAGGATGGTTCTATGCGGGTGTGTATTGATTACCGCCAGCTGAACAAGGATACCGTGAAGAACATGTATCCATTGCCATGTATTGATGACCTATTTGATTAGCTTCAGGGTGCCAGAGTATTCTCTAAGATCGACTTACGTTCAGGCTATCATCAATTGAAGATTCGGGAGCCAGATATCCAGAAGACTGCTTTCAAGACTCGGTACGGTCATTACGAGTTCCTTGTGATGTCTTTTGGGCTGACCAACGCCCCAGCAGCATTTATGCACTTAATGAATAGTGTATTTCAGCCCTATCTTGATTCCTTCGTCATTGTGTTTATTGACGACATTCTGGTGTATTCCCGGAGTCGGGAAGGTCATGAACAACACCTGAGGACTATGCTTCAGATTTTGAGAGAAAGGAAGTTATATGCAAAATTTTCAAAGTGTGAATTCTGGCTTGATTCAGTGGGATTTTTGGGTCATATAGTTTCGTGCGAGGGGATCAAGGTAGATCCAAAGAAGATTGAAGCAGTGCAGAGTTGGTCCAGACCGTCCTCAGTTACGGAAATCCGGAGTTTCCTTGGTTTGGCTGGGTATTATCGCCGATTTGTAAAGGGTTTCTCTTCTATTGCTGCATCTATGACCAAATTGACCCAGAAGGGTGCTCCGTTCAGGTAGACCGAGGAATGTGAGGAGAGCTTCCAAAAGCTCAAGACAGCTTTGACTACAGCCCCAGTATTGTTATTACCTACAGGTACAGGATCTTATACTATGTATTGTGACTCGTCGCGTATTGGTCTCGGTTTAGTGTTGATGCAAGATGGTAGGGTGATTGCTTACGCGTCCAGACAGTTAAAGGTGCATGAGAAAAATTATCATGTACATGACCTAGAGTTAGCAGCTATTGTTCATGCCTTAAAATTTTGGCGGCATTATTTGTACGGTGTCCATTGTGAGGTCTACACCGATCATCGGAGTCTACAGCATCTGTTTAAACAGAAGGATCTTAATTTGCGGCAGCGGAGATGGTTGGAGTTGATTAAGGATTATGATATCACCATTCTCTATCATCTTGGGAAGGCCAATGTAGTGGCTGATGCCTTAAGTCGTAAGGCGGAGAGTTTGGGCAGCTTAGCATATTTACCGGTAGAAGAGAGGCCTTTAACCTTGGATGTTCAGGCCTTAGCCAACCAGTTTGTCAGGTTGGATGTTTCCGAGCCGAGCCGAGTTTTGGCTTATGTGGTTTCTCAGTCTTCTCTTTATGATTGTATCAGGGAGTGTCAGTATGATGACCCCCATTTGCTTGTCCTTAAGAATACAGTTCAACACGGTGATGCCAAGGAAGTCACTATTGGAGATGACGGTGTACTACAGATGCAGGGCAGGCTATGTGTACCCGTTGTAGATGGCTTGCGTGAGTTGATTCTCTAGGAGGCTCACAGTTCGTGGTACTCCATTCATCAGGGTGCTGCAAAGATGTATCAGGACTTGAGACAACACTATTGGTGGAGGCGGATGAAGAAAGACATAATGGGGTATGTATCTCGGTGTCTAAATTGTCAACAGGTGAAATATGAACATCAGCGAACGGGTGGATTACTTCATAAGTTAGAGATTCCAGAATGGAAATTAGAGCGGATCACTATGGATTTCGTTGTTGGGCTCCCACGGACTCAGCAGAAGTTTGATGCAGTTTGGGTGATTGTGGATAGGCTGACCTCATTTCATTCCTGTGATTACTACTTACTCTTCAGAACAGCTGGCTCAGGTATATATTCGCGAGATTGTAAGACTTCACGGTGTACCGGTATCTATCATCTCTGACCGGGGTACACAGTTTACCTCACGATTTTGGAGGGCAGTACAGTGTGAGTTGGGTACTCGGGTAGAGTTAAGTACAACATTTCACCCTCAGACGGACGGGTAGTCCGAACGCACTATTCAGATACTTGAGGATATGTTTCGTGCGTGTGTGATAGATTTTGGGGGTGCTTGGGATTAGTTCCTACCACTTGCGGAGTTTGCTTACAACAACAGTTACCAGTCAAGCATTCAGATGGCTCCGTATAAGGCCGTGTATGGTAGGCGGTGCCGGTCTCCAGTGGGTTGGTTCGAACCGAGCGAGGCTAGACTATTGGGTACATACTTGGTTCAGGGTGCCTTGGAAAAGGTTAAGTTGATTCAGGATCGACTTTGTACAGCCCAATCTAGACAGAAGAGTTATGCGGATCGGAAGGTTCGTAATGTTGCATTCATGGTTGGTGAGCAGGTATTGCTCTGGGTTTCTCCTTTGAAGGGTGTGATGAGGTTCGAGAAGAAGGGCAAGTTGAGCCCTAGGTATATTGGGCCTTTTGAGATTCTTGAGAGAGTTGGAGATATGGCTTACAAACTTGCACTACCACCTAGTCTCTCTGCGGTTCATCCGGTATTCCATGTTTCCATGCTTCGGAAATATCACGACGATATGTCTCATGTGTTAGACTTCAGTTCAGTTCAGTTGGACATGGATCTATCTTATGTTGAGGAACCAGTGGCTATTTTGGATAGGCAGGTTCGAAAGCTGAGGTCAAAGAACATTGCTTCCGTGAAGGTTCAGTGGAGGGTTCATCCGATCGAAGAGGCGACTTGGGAGACCGAGCATGATATGTGCAGCTGTTATCCACACTTATTCACCAGCTCAGGTATTTCTTCTAACTCCGTTCGAGGACGAATGTTTGTTTTAGAGGTGGAGAATGTGATGGCGCAAAATGTCATCTTTAAATTTAATAATTAATTATGTGTTATAAGACCTCGTAAAGCACTATTTATCATTCTTCGACTTGCGTGCGCAGTCAATAAAATTTTTCGAAAAGTTTTTATGTGAAAAAAATGGAAAAATGTGAATTTGAGCTTTAACACTCAACTGAGTTGACTTTGGTCAATATTTTGAGCAAACGGACTCGGATCGGTGTTTTGACAGTTCTGGTAGGTCCGTATCGTGATTTGGGACTTGGGCGTATGCCCGGAATCAAATTCCGAGGTCCTTAGCCCGAGATATGGAATTTTGATAAAAAATAAAAAGTTTAAGTTCAAATAGTGATCGGATGTCGAATTATGTGCAAACGACCCCGGAATAGAATTTTGATGATTCCAACAGCTTTGTATGATGATTTTGTACAGGAGCGTGATCAGAATTTTAATTGGAAGTCCGTAGTGAAATTAGGCTTGAAATGGCTAAAATAGGAATTTAAATTTGAAAGTTTGACCGGGGAGTTGATTTTTTGATATCGGGGTCGGAATCTATTTCTGGAAATTTTCATAGCTCTGTTATATCATTTATGACTTGTGTATAAAACTTGAGGTCAATCGGACTTGATTTGATAGGTTCCGATGTTCTTTGTAGAAATTGAAAGTTTCAAAGTTCATTAGGCTTGAATCTATGAGTGATTCGTGTTTTTAGTGTTGTTGGATGTGATTTGAAGACTTGACTAAGTCCATATGGTATTTTAGAACTTGTTGTTATATTTGGTTGAGGTCCCGAGGGGATCGGGCGTGTTTCGGATGGTATTCGGAGTATTTTCCTTCATTTTGGCACTGCTGGTAGCTGCCGATTTCTGGTATTTTAAACCTTCTTCGCGATCGCGTACGCTTAGTTGAGGCAGTGTTAATTTTGTTCTTCGTGATTGCATGAGGCCAACCGCGATTGCATAGGTTTGGCAAGCTGTGCATCGCGATCGTGTGGCATTGTTTGCAATCGCGTAAGGTTAATTGAGGGCTGTTAAGTTTTGTGCTTCGCGGTCGCGTGAAGTGGGAGGTGATCGCATAGCTTTGAGACCTTGTGACTCGCGAACGCGTGAAGAGGACTGCGATCGCGTAGAGCTGGGAATTTTGTGCCCTGCGACCGAGTGAGGATATACGCGATTGCGTAGAGTTAATTTGGGGAGTGGTAATTTTTGCTTCGCGATCGCGTGTGGATGTTCGCGATCGCAATGAGTAAAGGCCTGGGTAGAATGTTTAAGTTCTGAAAATTGATTTTTAACGAATTGGAGCTCGGATTGAGGCGATATTTGAGATATTTTCAGAGAAAACGTTGGGGTAAGTGTTTTTAACTCAATCTTTGTTAGATTACTCGAATCTATCACTGTTTTTAACATTTAATTTCAAATTTAAGTTGGAAAAATTTGAAAACCCTCTTGGATAGATTTGAGGATTTGAGGGTCGAACTGTTATTGGAATTTAGTCATTTTGGTATGGTTAGACTTGTGGTTGAATGGGCGTTCATATTTCGTAACTTTCGCCGGATTCTGAGACGTGGGCCCCACGAGCTATTTTTGAGTTAATTTCGGATTTTTATTGAAAAATGTAGTATTTTCTTACAAAATTAATTCTATAATTTTTGTTGACTGTATCGAATTAATTATGACTAGATATGAGTCGACCAGAATCGAAAAATCGAGGAAAAAGTATACTACTTGGTTAAATTGGAGCAAGTCGAGGTAAGTGACTTGTCTAACCTTGTGTGTGGGAAATTTTCCCTAGAATTGATATTAATGTGATTATTGAAATATGTTGAAAGTCGTGTACACGAGGAGACGAGTGTTTACACGGGCTAAATGGGAAAGATTATATTTTTAAATTGTGTAGATCATTGTTGCGCATTTATTAAATTATTTTATCTTGTTATATTCTTCATCATTGATCTGAGATATATACCTTAAATTGGCCTGGAGGCCCTCGGAAACAAGGAAATTGGCCTGCAAAACAAGAAAGGCGAACTCAAGATATTTATTCAATCAAAGACAGGAGAAATAACAAAGGAAATGAAGAGTGTACCGATGCGGCGTTGTGCATGGCATTGTTCAACATGCATTCTCCTGAGAGAGCATGTATCTTTTCCCAATCTTATTCTGAAGCCAAAGGCTTCAGACAGTTAGTAAGTTCCACCGGCCGGGATAGCAAGTTGCATCCGGTGAAGACCGAGAGAATAACGCTCCTCCTCCTTTATGGATCTTCTGATAGGGTAACATAATTTTGCCCCAAATTCCCATGAGCTAGGGACTGGGGGACAGGAACATCTTCTTCTCTGACAGATGTGGCCGGTGGAGATGATGTAGCAGTTATTGGTGGAAGAGTTGGTGAAGAAGGAAATGAAGTTGATGGTGTTGAAGGGTGAGAAGCTGCAGCGACAAATGCAACGCAACGCGGTTGTTGGTTGCTCGTCAACCAAAGATGGCAGGGACCCGGTACTCAGCCCCACAGTACCGAGCGCAGCGACTGGAAACGGGAATTGGCATTTTTCACCATTTCAAACTCTCCCCAGAGCACCGAGGCATCATCCTCGATTGGTGTAACTAACTCAACAGATTGAGCAGTCTGTTGAGTTGAGGAAGGTCGTCGTCTTCTATGTAGATGACTCTCGGAGATGACTCGGGGGCAGCATTCTTCGCCCTCTTATTCTTTCCCTTGGCCGCGGAGGAACGCCTTCTTTTTTTGTTGCTTGTTCTCTTGTCGGGGACTCCGAGAAGAAGCACTTGCACCAGAAGCAAGCCCGTAGATGCCTATCTGTGAAAAAGCCTTCTGCAGCAGCCTCGCTGCATCAGCAGGATCAGCCAAAACGTCCTCTCCAGGGATGACAAATGAGCCCTAGGGTAGACCTATATTCAACATGAGAGGAGAATTAGACTACCTTTTCATAAGAAAAGGTAAGAATATGATGAGTTCAACTTACCGTGATTTTTGGCCTTCCACCCATATTTCAGGGACAGCTCTTTCCACGAGCGGGTTTCGGGCGTAGTAACATTCAAAATTTTCTGAACCCATTAGTTCAAGCCCCCAATCCTAGGGGGAACCCACCAAGTCGTTGAGGCATGTAAAGAAAGAAAAGTTAATAATGACGAGGAACTATTTTTAACAAAATCATAAGCAAATTGTATACTTACGAGTGTGGTTCCACAATTCCGAGAAGAAAGAAGCTGAGGTCGGGATGATGTCACTGGTGGCAACTGAAGCAAACTGTTCCATCCACCCACAGTCGTTATCATCATCCATGCTGGATAACGGTGTATGGTGGTCTCGCTTGTTGAAGTTAGTCATCCCTCCACGGAAGATCTTGGGGGAATAAAGGTTCATCACCTAAGTTAGGGATAGCTCCCCCCCCTCCCCCCCCCCCCATTTCTTGGCACATGCGTCGAAGGCAAGCGATCGTCCTCCACACGGAGGGACTCACCTGCGCCAAACATACCTGGTAGCGGAGGCAAAACTCCGCAATAACGGAGTCAAGCTCTCCACTAAGAGAAAACGTCCCCAAAATAATACATATAGAAGTACGTGAAACCTTTCTTGGGTAAGGTTACCCGCTCTGCCAAATCAGGAGCAATAATGTCCAAATCGTGGCAACGACAATCTTCCTTTACAGCAGGAATGCTGGAAGGATGGACGGAAGAAGGATATCTGCTAACGGCCCATGTACGAGGACTAACAGAAGGAAAATTCTCTTCGAAGTCTTTAGTTGTGACAAGACTTCTAGGGATAATGGTGCTCACTGTAGGAGGAGCGACTTCATCGGCTTTGTTTTTGTTCTTTGAGGAACTGATTGTTTTTTAAGAAGAAGCCATTATATGTTATAGAATAAGGAAAAGCTTTTCTCGTATGAGGAGAGTTAAATAAAGGTTGAAAAATAGAGTACAAATTGCATGAAGAGAGTTTAAAGAATTACGAGGTATGAATAAAGGAGATTGATATGTATAAGTAAAGGTTTATGCGGCTAAATTCGTGGCCATAATTACCTCGATAATCGGCAAAAGTTATGTTAAATCGTGGGATGACGCGTGTTTAGGGCATTAAATGTGGAGTGGCGTGCATCTAATCAACAGTGAGAAACTTTTGAGATGGGTCAGAGAAATTTCCACCAAAAAGAATGTTACTACCAACTTCCCGGTGACACAAAGTTATGTCACCGGAAAGCAGGGGGACTATCTGTATAGGGTAAAATACGCTATGCTAAGTTATTGCATAAGAGGGTGACACGTGGAACCGAAGGTAGAGGATAGCTAAAACTGAAGACAATTATTCTATTTGTTACCGGAAAGAATGATGCTCACAAAGATGCAGTAAATGTTTGTCATCCGGTAGTATTTAATGGAGAATATTCTACAGCATTTAGTACACTAGTCGTTACAAAGAATTTGTCATTCATCCCCGCCGTTACACATTCTTCAATGGCCCTCATAATTGACATTAAAGAAGGGCATGATCCTAGGACCTTGTTCCCTAGATGTAGCTATAAATAGTGAGCTTTGTTATCATTGGATACGAATTTTCTGGCAAACTTGCGCTATAACTTATTCAAAGCTTTATATAATTTTACTTTCTTATTTCTTGATTTCATTATTGTTGTGTCCAGAAGCCTTGCTCCTGGA
This sequence comes from Nicotiana tabacum, assembly GCF_000715075.1. NCBI lineage: Eukaryota > Viridiplantae > Streptophyta > Magnoliopsida > Solanales > Solanaceae > Nicotiana > Nicotiana tabacum. The sequence continues at coordinate 21,970,492 of NC_134094.1, read as the reverse complement.
ACTATTGTTTCTACTATTTCATCTTCATCTCAAGGCTAAGTATTGCATATTTCGTTAATTCTTTTATTATTTCAGGATCGAATTAATTCTCTTGTCTAGAAACCGCACGTATAAATTCAATTGTACCGTTTTACTAGTAAATATGTATGCACTATGAATAAAATATCCACTTGGTCCTTGACCTTGACTGAGAAGAGTAACTTCAGCTTAGTCACGTCTGAGATTGATGGTGTTTTTTTTAGCTAATCAAAATAGAGACATCTTCTAAAATCTAAACTACTGTGATTTTGTTATTTTTACTCCCCTTATAAGAGTTGACTTTTGACCAATTCCATGATTCTAGTCAGGTGCGGTGCCGGAGTATAATTTACGGATAAGTATTTATCTTTAAAATTTATTAAATATATATAAATTACTATTAATTTAAAATTCAATAACTTAAAACCTCAAACATATAAACTCCAAATTCTAGCTAGTTTCCGGTCTTTACATAAACCAAATTCAAAGTATTCAACGTGTTAACTTGGAGAAATTAAAAATCGTATATATGTACGAGTAACTCTAATATATTATTAACAGTACACTGCCAAATAATTTAAATTTCGTCTCAATTCATTAAAGAGGGTTATAATTTGAACTCGAGATTAAAAGTTTATTCTTATTTCAGTTTTATAATGATTTTTGGATACTATTTTTATTCTCTTTTATAGTGAAAACCGAGTAGGATTTATAGAGCTTTTGTATAAAAGGTAAGTCCTTATTATCCTGCAGTTATGATTCGATTTCAATGTCAAAATATTAACTTGAAGTCTATATATCAATTAAAAATGAATCAACTAACATAAAATATAATGTACGTTAGTCATTTATGCAAAGCACAGAAGTCACTATAACGTGGGACTTCTTTACTTCTTTTCTTTTTTTATTTTTAAATAAAGATCCTTCACTTGATTTTTTTCAGGACGACTTGAGAATTGACTTTGAAATATTCAGAAGTTGTTCCTAACTGCAAAGGAAAATATTATAATATATAATACTATCTGTTTCTTTATTCAGAAGTTTTTTTTTTTTAATCTGTTAGTTAAAGCTTAGGTAATTATTTTGTAACTTGGATTCTCCCATCAAGAATTAATCAACACTACTTGATTGATGACTAGTTCTTTAAAAATAAAATAAATAAGTAAACAAATAAATAAAATCTATTGAAAGATTGCATTCAACTATTCGAGTCACTGCCTACTAGAGCGAAGAAAAATGGATATCCAAGACTTTAATTTTATGGATTCAATTTTTAAAAAATTTGGCACTAATTCACTAGACATTTAAAATTATAATTGAGAATTTAATTTTTGTTGACTTGTTGATTTTCACACACACACAAAATAGCACTAAGGCTATTTAAAATTAGATATTTGGGTAATGTTCTGAACTTTCTAATGGAAGCTAAGTTCATCGGAAATTAATCTCAAAAATATTTTGGGATTATTTAACACTTGTTTCCTCAAAATTAATCACCGTAACTAAACAAAAATAACAGACCCAGTATAATACTACAGGTAGGGTCCAGAGAAAATAATGTGTATACAAAGCTTACTCCTACCTTGTGAAGGTAGGAAGGTTGTTTCTGATAAACACTCAGCTCACATCAGAAAAGAAGTAACAAATAAGCATTAAAATACAAAATAAGATGATAAGATAATAACTAACTAGCATTAAAAATATTATTTGAAGTTTACAAGTTGGAAAACATAATGAGAAGATACTGTCAAGGGTCTCTTTCACAGAAATCATAAAGTAATAATTTGTTTAGGCCACAAACAAATAAAAAAATTGCCTGGGACAAATATGAAGTTACTTGAGTTGTAGAAAGCTCAGAGCTTTAACTTCGCCAATTTGTATGGAAGATACATTTGATTATTTATTTATTTGATTGATTGATTGATTTATTTGATAAAGTAAAGTAGTATTTATTGATGGGCATCCAAGGATACTGATAGTTAAAAAGCAACAGAAGGACTTAGCTCGCTTTATATATATTTTCATTTAAATATCAGACTTTTATTTACAACAAAGTTCAAATCTTTAATGTGTGCCTAACTCACACATTACGTGCTACGCACCACTAGACCTAAGTCCTGGGGGCACCGGTATCCTTGAATATTGTAAGGCATTACCTAGCAAACTCCAAAAAGGCATAAAATTACAGCAAATGCGCCTTGCAACTAATAGAGTTAGCAATGTTCTTTTACTATATTTGTACATCTCTGGTTTACGGAACCCTTTTTTTGTGCTACCAAGGTGGCACAAGGTGTAGGGAGATTCAGTGGCGGAGCTAGGAATTCAAACAAGAGGATTCAAAAAGAATGTTCTTATGCCAATGGAATTCAATCACTCATATATAAGCAAAAATATAGATTTTTACCTTATGTATATAGTAGAATTTTCGGACGAATTTGAACCCCCTTGCACCCCTCTACCTCCCGCCTCTGGGGAGACTAGTCGGGTAGTGAATTCCATTGTCCCCTTCAAGGCTAATCGATAGTTACAGTCTACGACTTCACCCCAATCAAAGATCTCACCTTGGTATGCGCTAATAAGGCTCGCATATGTTAGGTAAGAGATCACTGGAAATTTGTGTCGTCGCTCTCATTGTTATGTTGCAGTTTCTTTTGAGAATAAGGTAAGGTAATTACATGGCCAAGTAAGGTCCCAGTGACCAGCTTCTTGCTTCCCTCTTTAGTTGCTGTCCAAATTAGGGAGTCCAATTTATTAGCATCAATAGTAATATGATCTAATATTGAGATTCCTCCTAAAATGTGACTGCCACCCAGAATTTGTATAACACTCTGCCATTGTACATTGCTTATTCGCAGAAATGTTGTAGGTTACGGGTTCAAGCTGTGGAATTAACCAATGATATTTGCATCAGGGTAGGCTGCCTACATCACACCCCCATGGAGTGCGGCCCTTCCCCGGACCCTGCGTGAACGCGAAATGCTTTGTGCACCGGACTGCCCTTGCGGTATAAAATAAGAAACTTGTTGATCTTTTAGCCACAAGTCAGACCAAAATCTAATTTTACACCCATTTCCAACCTTCAGTTTAGTAAGAGTATGAAACTTGGACTATAGTTTAGCAATTTGTTTCCAGACACAACTTATAGTTGGTCTTAAATCCTTCCTGGTATCCAGAAATCTTCTTTACCATATTCTGAGATAATGATCTCCTTCCATATTTCATCTCCTTTTTCATTGAATAGCACTAGTATAGTTTATACGTACTCAAAGCTAATCACACTCCCTTTTTACACGTGTAAGGGAGCACATCCCCTCGCCCATTCTCTATTTCTTCGGGAACACATTCAAACGAAACTTTGAACAGAAATGAAGTAGATTTTTACTTTTGTGCACCGACAATGTATAGTTATTTTACACTATCAGGTTAGATTACCTGCAACCACGGGTAGTGTAAAAAATTCTTCATCTAAGTCTGACAATGGTAAAAAGCTAGAATCTGATAGTGTAATAAATCTTACACCGATAGTAAAAGTGAAATCCAATGAAGTATTAATAAATCATGCCAATGACTTAGTTCATATGATGACCAGCTTGGTACATATTAATATATTAATGTCACATAATCTGTGGAATGGAGACATGTTAATGTCTCATATTTGCAATTTTGAAATGCAGTAAAGATACAACTCACATAAAATCCCCAAAAAGGGAAATACAAATGGTTATTTCCATCTGCTAATTCAAATAAATTGAGAAGGAATATGTAATATGTCAAGAGAACATTTTTTTGAAGCTTTTCTTTGCTATATTACCCTTATGATTGGGGTCTATTTAAGGGTTATGAGCATCAGTTCAACGTTTCATGATAGAGCTCTCACCTCAATGGTAAAATCATCTGAAACATGGCCTTCGAAGGTTAATACTTTGTGCACTGATGCTGCTGAAGTTTGCAAGACATACACCTCCCTTGATCTGAACTTCTTGCTTCCGATTTCATTATTCCTAAAGAAGAATTACGAAATTACTATCATTTGGAAAATCAAGCTGCTCAAGCAATGTATAATCTACTACTACTGAAATGAAGAAATATACTCCAACAGAATAGGACAAGAAATGTTCACAGATAAGAGAAAATTTTGGCTTGTCCAAAGGAAAGATAAACTGCAAAAAGACCACTTACCTTCAGCCACTTCCAGATAAAAATGCGCCATTTTGATTTTGAAAATGTCATTTTAGGTACAGACCTGCCTTTACAGTTTACTTTAATTTTTTAAGCTTTGCATATTTTTAATTCTGACAAGAGTGGGTTGCTCTAGTGATAAGTACCCTCCACTTCCAACCAAGAGGTTGAGGTTGTGAGTTCGAGTCACCCCATCCCCAAGAGCAATGTGGGGAGTTCTTGGAGGGAGGGAGTCGAGGGTCTATCGGAAACCGCCTCTCTACCCCAGGGTCCTGGGGTAAGGTCTGCGTACACACTACCCTCTCCAGACCCTACTAGTGGGATTATACTGGGTTGTTGTTGTTGTTGTATATTTTAAATTCTGGAATTGAACTTTATCTGTGTATGTAGACGAAAAAAACTCATCAAACTTTTCACTGTCCCAGACTAGTTAAGAAAAGATTTACTACTCATCAAAACATCCAAATGAATATTTTAAGCACCACTGAACAACAAAAGAACATGAATGAAAGAAAAAATGATAATTCAGGATCTCAACTTCGGAAAGATCAAGGATGCCATTCATTAGTTGAAGAACCATGTCTCCAGTAAACCACATGATATTCGCTGGTTGACATTCCTTTCCAGTAATCTCAGACATGCTGAGACTCCAAACAGAGTAAACCTTATTTTATGAGACATGCAGCAAGCATTGTTGACCTGCACCATAGCTGAATCCACATAAACTTCTAAACTTATGATGATGAATAAATGAACCTGGTATGTAGATTGTTTTGTCAAGTTCTGTCTCCTTGGTTTTCTGTACATCTATCTCTTCCCGTAGCTTTGTTGTCTTTTCTCTTTTCCTTACCAGAGATCTGATCCTGTAACTGAGTTTCTATGGATTATTCACAAAAAACATATTTTATAATAAAGTTTAGTGAATCAGGAAGAGTGGAAATGGTGATGCAAAGTGTACTGGTTACTGATCTAGATATTGACAGAAAATCTGGAAGACTATTGTCTTGGGACACACCAATCAGAAACCAATATTTTCCTGACATTTTAACCATAAAAATAAAGTAGTTAGCTTTGTCATTGAGAATACCAAAGCAGTAGTCTAATTTCACACGCATAAGCTGCTGCACGGCATCAGCTATTTAAGTTGTATTTGTTGAATCAAGTAGCAATGCAACAAACACAACATTCAGAAAGTTACAGCCAAAGACCAAGAAGATAACTGCTACAGAAACATCTTTTTGGCGAAATAAGAATAACACGCGGAGCCACAGACAGGTATGTGATTTAAGGTGTAAAGATATGCAGCAGATATACAGGACTCGTACAAATACAACTACTTTTCAAATGGTAAACCATTTGCAATTGTATGTAATAAATTGCACAAAATTGCATCAATAGTAACTGAAAGTAGGAATTGGAGAGAACCATTCAACCTTTACCACAATCAGGGAAGACCACTTGAAGAATTCTCTGCTGAAAGTAAGAGGGGTAAAAAGCCATTTACTAAAATTAACAAAATCATAGATAAACTTGCCATACTTTAAATAATACTGTTACATCAGAAATTGAACGGGAAAAAATAAATCATGCCTTTGAACTACATCTATGCTAACAAAAACATCTGTTGCTCATAATGCCAACAGTATGAAACAAAATAACTACGCATCATGGTAGTGATGCAACTTGTACAGTAACACTTTTCCTTCAGCATTTCCCATAGCCATGAATCCTCCGCGAGGACTAAAATCCAAACAGCGTGGATAGTGCACGGCTCGATTTGGAGAAGGCCAGTTCGAAAAAACTGTAAATGATGGAATGTGAATTAGCTTTGAGCTATTTTTCTTCATGCTAGAACTGATGGCCAATATTTGAGCATCGTGATTAAATTTCATAAAATCCACTTTCGTGGTGAGATTCTCAATAGCCTTAATTGGTTTTCTCTTTCCCCCAAAAAATTCTTCTCTGTTATAAATATTTACTATCCCACTGTCTGAACCAGCAGCAAACAAACTACCATTTGGTGAAGTGCAAAGAGCCGTACCATTTATGGACCCTTCATCAACACCTTTATGAATGCAAGTTCTTGTTCTCAAATCCCAATGGTAAATCTGGCCGTCTCCACCAGAGCTCAATAATTGTTGTCCGTCATTGGTGAAAGCCACTGAGCGAACAGTTCCATTCATTTTCAGTGTCCCAATTAGCTCCTTTGTTTTGGAGGAAACTAGCAAAATGTATCCTTCATTACCAAGAAAAGCAATAGTATTTGAATCAGGAGAAACCTCAAAACTTTCCAGGCTCTTTTCTTCCCTGCCGACTAAAGGACCTATTTTATCTACACTTGCTTTGACCAAGTCTAAGACATGAAAAAACTTTCTTCTTCCTGATATAATAACTTGAGACCCATTGGGTAAGAAAGATGCCTTTTTAATTGGAAAATCCTCAAGAAAGATGCTCTGTATCTTTGTATTTCGTTTCCCGTCAATCTGGAAAAATCTGAGTTTTTTATCCAACCCACCAACAAGGAGCAACTGAGAATTCCTGTGAAACTGAACAGAATTTATCGGTGCATTTGAAGGATCAGCTGCATTTGCATCAACCAGTCTCGAATATTCAAGAAGCCCAGGTAACAACTTCGTGCGACTTTTAACAACAAGATCTTCGTTTGATTGAAGAATATCACCGACCAACTTGACATTCTTTGAACCGTAGCCCTCAGTATGTTTACATTCCTCGTCAGAATCTTCATCATCAGAACTGTAGCTTCTGCCTTGAGAATCAATTTGGGCCCACTCAGTGCCTGGATTAAGTTTAGCATGTTGGGCCCTTAGTCTCGCCACATACGTGGAACCTGAAATGACACCCTCGCCCTCTTCTTTCCTAAGCTTCCTCAGTCTGTTCACACTTGCTATTTTTATACTAGTCTTCTCTTCTTCGTCATCTACCCACACAGGTTTCCGCCGCTCCTTTTCCACAACACTAATACCTTCTTGCACCAGCTGTGCATCCCCCTCATAAACAGACAACGTACTATCCGCAAACCGGTCCACAAAGAACATAGCAGAATCGTTTTCGCCATCTTCTCTCCTTTCTTCTTCATCGTCCTTCCCGAACCCAACAGGGTTGTACAAGGATCCAAACAATAAGTTCTCAAGCTTCTTCATTTCCTTCTCCTGCTCGACTTCTAATTCATTATTCTCTTCATTCTGCTCTTTCTTTCTCTTCCTATTACTTTCTTTCTCACTTACTTCCTTCTTAGCCTTCCTTTTAGACTTTTCAACCCCGATTGTACGAGAAGCATTCTGCGATATCAAGCTCGCCATTTCCCAAGATTGATATCACTGCAAATATAGATAGACTCCAAATTAGTACAGTCAATTTCTAAAAAACATTAAACATCACAAAAGCAATGCATTTGAACCCATTAAAATAAACTTAACCTATACGCCTTGAAAGTGCAATGAATTTTTACACCATCAATGTAAAATTTCTTCACACAATCAGTGTACAAATCAAATTAGCTGCAATTACCTTTTAAGTGGCCTGATTGTGTAAATATTTTTTAAAGCATTAGAACTTAAACTCAAATAAATAAAATGTATATATATGTTCATCGTAATTTTGGAGCCACTTCACAAATGTGTAGTGTGAGCTAGTGGTGCTCTTCACCCACTACTTATTCAGATTTTCAGTCAATTAATTAATTAATTCTTACTTTCTTACTTGTGGAGCCGTTATTAAATGGCAAAGCAAATAAGGCCAAAGATTAAGCAGTAAAAATCACAAAGAATAACAAGAAAAACAGAAGCAAACACGGTACTTTTTTCGATTAAGATGCACCATAATCTAATCTAACCAAAACCTCAAAAATAGAAGCAACCACAATTTTTTTTGTAACTAACCTAAAATCTGTTCATACAATTTTCAAAATAAAGGTAGAAACTTACATGGGCGGCGAGGAGCAAATGTATAAAGAGAGGGTTTTGCCTAATTTTTTGTTAAAAAAGGAGCTGTTCGAATTAGGGCTTATGTTTGTTCTTTTACAGGGAACGGGCTCGGGTCAAGTCAAGGTTTCCGGTTCAAGTTGTTTTTCTAGGAAAAGCGGGGGATATGGCCATCTCTTGATCAAGATATTCAAAAATTATTGAAGTCGAGTATGTTTATAAGCCCTTGAAATGTGGTTTTTGATTTATTATGAATTAGGATGTAAATAGTTCACTTCCAAATGATATGGTGAATTGGTTGAAATTTCTCTATTGATCTCAAGTTTCAGTCCTGAGAATAAAGAACTATTTAATACGATCAATTAACTTTGAATATCAATTGATTAAGTGAAAAATGCAAATTAATTCAAAAATAGTACTAAGAGATAGCATATTTGTCCTTCTAGAGCTCATGCTACGGGGTGGGTGTCGGTAGGTTAGGTCGGTTATTATGAAAGTACGGTTCGGTTTATTAGTTTTCGATTTTCTAATATTAATAACCAAATCAAACCAAAGTATTTAAGGTTCGGTGCGGTTTTTTCAAAGTTAGGTTCGGTTATTTCCGGTTTATTTTTCGGTTTTAAAAGGTTGTAGGAACAACAAGTATTTACGGTTTGTAGGAACATCAATAAACAAGGCTGGAATTTATTTGCTTTTCGTCCAGCCCAGCAGCAAATTGTCATGTTGACTTTCGTCCAGCCCAGCAGCACCTTATTATTTTATTGGTGTGCTTGATTGCTTTTTGAAATTTTGAGAGAAATTGTGGTGCTTAATACTTAAGTAAAGCTGTTCATACCCTTTCGGGTTAGACCTGATTTTGAAATATACTGAAGTGAAAGACTAAGACAGTGAGACATTTTCTTTCTTCATACACAAAAGACTAACAGTGAGACTAATTGAAAATCAACATAAACAAAAGACTAACAGTGAGACTAATTGAAAATCAACATAAACAAAAGACTAACAGTGAGACTAATTGAAAATCAACATACACAAAAGACTAAGACATTTTCTTTCCTCATAAACTTAAACTTAAACTTGATTTTGTTCAAATTATTCCAAGGAAAAAAATAACTAAAACACAAAACTCAGAAGTGTTTTGTGTTTGACGGAACCCAACTCAACTCAAAACTCAGAAGACCTCGCACTAACCTGAGGATGAAGGATGAGCGACGAGCTGAGGAAGAAGGCGTCACAGTCGAGCTGAGGAAGAAGGCGCAGAACTCACAGGAACTCAGAAGAAGTCGCAGCAGTCGGCCACGACGAGTCGCAGTCGGCGTCTCGGCGACGACGAGTCGCAGCAGTCGCAGGCTCGCAACAGTCGCACAGGAAGAAAGAAGAGGCGAAGAGGCGAACTTTTCAATTGACTTAGGTTTGGGAACCCTAAATCTAATTCTTTATTTAGGTTTGGGAAATGGGAATTGGGAAGTGACTAAGCAGCCGTTTCGCCGTATATTTTGTCAAAAATAAACTTAGGTTTTATTTGTCAAACACATATTTGACCATAAATTTTGCCTATATTTTGATAAAATCTCAAATCTCAAAACCAGCTCAATAGCTGTTTTTGGGCCAAATCCCTAATAATACACATATTTTTCCAAAATAAATTTGAGAAATATATTTTGAAAACATATGTCCAAACACATTTTCATCTTCAAGCCAAACTTCATCCAAAACAGATTTTTCAAAACAAATTTAGAAATTTATGACCAAACGCTAGTTAAGTATAATGTTTATTAGTGATTTAGTCGGTGTAACCATCAAAGTTCAAATAGGTATTGGGCTTCAGCCTAAAATGGGATTAATAACTAATACCCAAAATTTCGATTTTTTGGTTAAACCGAAACACCGAAACCGTAAACCGGATCGAAAAACTAAAAATTAATAATTTAAAAACCGTGCACCGACCAAAAAATCAATTAAATCGAAACCGAAAAATCGAAATTCACGGTTCGGCCGGTATTATGCCCACACATACACGCCAGAACGTTAAAAAGTACAAGGACATTGGATTTGATTTTATAAAAGCTTTACATTTTTATTTATTATAACTAATAAGATTTATGATGTATATTGGCTTAAAAATTTTGGATTTTACAACAAAGAGAATTACTAAAAAAAATAAAGCTCTTTGTATTAAGAGAGTTTCTTAACATATAAAGTCTTCTTATTCATGTATTTGATCTTATATTTATTTTTATTTCATATTTATTTTAAATGCAATAGCAAGAATACACAACTTTCCACATAATATATGCGAGCATCACTAGCTAAATGGATATGATGCCTAATAGTATTTAGTGTAGAATTTCATCTCAAATTTATTTTTCCTTATGTGAAAAATCAAAAAAAATTCTTATTGTAACCCCTTAATCTTATTTACTTATCCCGTTGGTTACTAACAACTATTCCCTCCATTTTAAAAAAATAATAGTACGTTTATATATTTAAAAATAATTTTTTACCAATTGTACGTTTAATGAGAAATTTTTATGGCCATACAAATTGAAAGTACCACAAAAGCTCTTACTATTTAAGCTTTTAAGATCATAAATTTTAAAAGTCCTACTTTTTTTTAAACTTCCACCCGAGTTAAAACTACACATTTCAAAATTAAGTGGTCGTTTGGTAGGACGTATTAAGGAAAATAATATATGTATTAGCTTTGGTATTATTAATCCCTTGTTTTGTAGTGTTTTTCAACTTATGCATAACTAATGTTTGTATTATTTGTACACCCTATTCATACATGGATAAGCATGTATAAAGACAAAACTGCCCTTTTAATATATCAAACCAAACAGTCGGTAAAAATTAATCCTATCATAAGTACTTTCAACATTACTAATATACCATATTCAGTATCATTCTTATACACCTACCAGACGACTCCTACGAGATCGTTTAGTTCGCGAATAAGGTTATCTTGGGATTGTAATCCTAGGATTAATAATCCTTTGAATTATATAATGCTATTATTTTGTTTGGTTCATTGGATTAAAAATGGGATATACCATATACAATTGAAAGTGTGTTTTGGTTTGAAGGTGGATAAGCTTGGATAACATTTTGTTTCCTATTTTAAACCTGGTAAAAAAATTAAAAAGTTGCAGTTAAAAAGGAAGAAGGATAAGGTGATCATTTCGTAACTTTATCTCAGGATAACTAATCTCGGATGGGATAATTTAATCTCAGTTTGTGATATAATTTCATACTGGGATTGACTAATACCACAAATCAAACATAATATGGAAAAGGCCTAAAAATGCCACTCAACTAACAGAAATGGCCTATCAATGCCATCCGTTAAAAGGTCTATATTTCCATGCCACTAACGTTAGACTTTTGTCCTGTTGATGCCATTGTCCACTAACGGTTCCAAGATTTTGATTTTAAATTATAAGAATTATTTTTTTGATCCCACATTTGCCACATGTATTGATATTACTAGATCCCATTGACTTAACCCTACATGTCTTTAACCCTGGTTATGTATCATTAACCAAGCCCAACCCGATAAAATCCAACCACATAACCCAAAACTAAACCCTAGCTCGATGAACACCCCCACAACCCCCAAAAAAAAAAAATTAACAAACCTCTACAAAATCTAAAATCCAATTTCTCCATTATCATCCTGAAATTCTTAATATGGTTTAGGTCTATTGTTCAATTACGATTCATCTTCATAGTGCATTTTTCGTGTTAACTCTTCAAAATGTCTGCGTGGTCGAGCGGCTCAATTGACTCAAAGTCAAAGAGGAAGTGTCGTTGTGGATTTGTAGCGTATCATTTTACGGCGACTCCTATGAATGTTGGGAGACGTTTTTACAAGTGTCAATTTCCCTAAGTAAGTATAATTAACATTAAGCATTCTATTTTTTTATGGTGTAATATTTTATTGGGACATAATCGGTGATTTTATTGTGCAATTGTTTGGCAAAAACAAGGTTGTGCTTATTGGGAATGGGACGATGTTGAATTTCCCACAAGAGCTGTAATCGTCATTAGCAGTCAAAGGAGAAAATTAGAAGCTTTTAAAATTGAAGAAATAGGTTGATGAAGAAGATAGCCGATTTTGAAGCCCCTGATGTTATTGATGCTGAAACGATACCAGAGTTGAGGGAAAGATTGGATGCACTTGAAGCGTCTGCTGTTGAGGATACCTCGAAGATTGTGGAGTTGCGGGAAAAAGTATTCTGGCAGTTGATTTTGTTGTTTGCTTGCCTTATTGTGTTCATGGCAGCATGAGTTATGAAATGATCATATGGGACATAGTTTGTTGCTTAGAATTAGGGGTGGGCGTCAGTCGGTTCGGTCGATTATTATGAAAGTACGGTTCGATTTATCGGTTTTCGATTTTGTAATATTAATAACCAAATCAAACCAAACTATTTACGGTTCGGTGCGGTTTTTTCAAAGTTTGGTTCGGTTATTTCCGGTTTATTTTTTCGAACTGTTATAGGAACAACAAGTATTTACGGTTTGTAGGAACATCAATAAACAAGGCTGGAATTTATTTGCTTTTCGTCCAGCCCAACAGTAAATTGTCATATTGACTTTTGAGAAAGACAGCCCAACAAATTGTCATTTAGTTGATGTTCGTCCATCCCAGCAACAGAGAAAGATAGTGGCAGACGACAGTCTAATACGAGTTTTACTGATAATAACACTCTAATTTGAAACTACACTATAAATGAAATCGAGAATAGACTATAGAGAAGTGGAAACATGTTGTTTAATCTTTACCTTTCTCTTTTAACTTTAGAGTTTATTTACAGTACTTATTTATTGTAGTGGTATGTAAAGCAAATCCTTTGCTTTTTAGGTTGGCCATCTACCTAGAAACCTCCTTTGGCAGAAACTTCCGAGCAGCTTATTATTTTATTGGTGTACTTGATTTCTTTTTGAAATTTTGAGAGAAATTATGGTGCTTAATACTAAAGTAAAGTTGTTCATATCCTTTAGGGTTAGACCTGATTTTGAAATATACTGAAGTGAAAGACTAAGACAGTGAGACATTTTCTTTCTTTCATACAGAAAAGACTAACAGTGAGACTAATTGAAAATCAACATACACAAAAGACTAAGACATTTTCTTTCTTCATAAACTTAAACTTAAACTTGATTTTGTTCAAAATTATTCCAAGGAAAAAAAGAACTAAAATACAAAACTCAGAAGTGGTTTGTGTTTGACGGTACCCAACTCAACTCAGAACTCAGAAGAACCCGCACTAACCCGAGGATGAAGGATAAGCGACGAGCTGAGGAAGAAGGCGTCACAGTCGAGCTGAGGAAGAAGGCGCAGAACTCATAGGAACTCAGAAGAAGTCGCAGCAGTCGGCGACGACGAGTCGCAGTCGCAGCAGTTGGTGTCTCGGCGACGACGAGTCACAGCAGTCGCAGGCTCGCAACAGTCGCACAGGAAGAAGGAAGAACCAAAGAGGCAAACTTTTCAATTGATGTAGGTTTGGGAACCCTAAATCTAATTCTTTATTTAGGTTTGGGAAATGGGAATTGGGAAGTAACTAAGTGTAATGTGTATTAGTGATTTAGTCAGTGTAACCGATGAGTTTGGGTATTAGACAGACTATCAGTAAGTTTGAGTTTGGGTAAACTAAATTGGGCTTCAAAGTTCAAATAGGTATTGGGCTTCAGCCTAAAATGGGTAATAACTAATACCCAAAATTTCGGTTTTTCAGTTAAATCGAAAATCGAAATACCAAAACCGTAAACCGCACCGAAAAATAAAAAATTAATAATTTAAAAATCGTGCACCGACCGAAACCGATTAAACCGAGCCGAAAAATTAAAATTCACGGTTCGGCCGATTTTTTCGGTTCGGCCGGTATTATGACACCCTTACTTAGAATTCTATAGTCTGGTCTTTTGTTATGTTAGGTATATTTTTGTGCTATGTAAGTTTGACTTCATGTAATAAAAGAAGAATTTTCTCCTCATGAATGGCTTCAATTTTTAGTTTCGTTGTCTTGGTAATACTCCATGTTATTAGAATTCTATAGTTTGGTCTTTTGTTTGTTATGATCATTGCTTTGTTAGTTCTAGGACAGTCCTCTTCAGGACATGCTCATTTTGAACTTGGCCATCTCCAGTAACTGACTTCGAAGCCTCAATATAACACCAGTATTAAGAACATCATTTTGAACATATAACAGTCCAATATGAATACATCTACATTGATCTTGACTTAAAAAATAATCTGACTAAAATAGAAGCTAAACTAAACTGATCAAAGCTGACATTTAAATAAGATGTCTAACATCAACTGTCTTCAAAATACATAATACTAAAATCTAATTGATATTTCAAGGTTAAACTAAATGTAACAACAAAAAGCCAAATAGTCAACCAGTTTAACCTTTAAATACCACCATGCTTCAACAGTCTAGCTGTATAATTGAACATTACAAAAACTTAATCCACAAAAAACAAACAGTAGCTTAAAATGCTTGTTTCAATCATTTGCTGGTTCTCCCTGGCCCTTTATTGCCTTCATATTGTACTTCTTTTTCTAACTTATGCTTGAAGCTGGCTTGATGTAATTGCTGGTTTTCCATTTCAAGTAGCCTTTGTTGGTGAATAAAGCAGGTTCGTTGGTGTTGTTGCACCTGTTTCATCTCAAGTAAATTGAATCATTCTTATACCAGTTAGATTCATGTGTACCTTTCTCATGGTTAGTCTTGTGACAGTCTTAAATATAACCATCAGCCTAATTGTTAGGTCTTCATCATCTCCAATACCAGGTCCATAAATGTTGTACTCTTGTGTTCGAGCTTGAGTGTTAAAGACTGACCGTTGTGTTCCCACTTCAGTTTCAAAGAATGCTTCACTAAACATTCAGCTCTGTCCAAGCTCTCGTGTTTCATCTTCTGAAGATGTCAATGTGGGGGTATTGTCCAAGTCTTTCCTCTTCTTTGAACACAGCCTAACACTATTACTCTGCCAACCAAAGACAATAGTCAGTACATGCTTCATAAATAACAAGAAATAGTACTATATAAATCTTTACCTTGTAACATTCTTTTGCATTATGATTTTCATATGCACACTTACTGCATGTCATTATAATCCTCTTCCTTGAACTGCCCCATTCACCTTTCCTCTTCAAAGCTTCATCCGCAACCCTATTCCTCTTTACTTTGGGTCTTCCAACCATCTTGACAATTTCACGTGGCTCTATGGCTTGACTAGGCAGAACTTTCCAGAATTGCACCCCTTTAATAGGCTGAATTGTACTTGTATGTCAGCAAATAAGCCTCATTACTATACCACCAGTGTATTTGTGTCACTGGTTCAATCTCCTCATACATTAATGCCTTAATAGCATGGGGACAAGGTATCCCAGATAAATCCCACAACCTGTAGGTACATCTCTTCTTCTCAAGATTCACAGTATATTTGTCTTTACCTTCTGTGATTTCAAAGCCATAGTCTCCATTAAAGTTCAAAGTGCAAGCATGTGATATTGCCCTATAGTCACTGTATAATTTCATACATGGTGGACTGAAATTTGCATTCCAGCACATAGCTTTGCCTTCATAATCAGCAAGCCTTTTCATGACCTTGATCCTTATTGCCTCCAATATCTTGATAATTGGCATATGTCTAGCATCCAGAATCCATGCATTAAAGGACTCAGTAAAGTTGTTGTCCACCATTAGATTTTTACACTGTGTATCAAAGTAGGCTCTATATCATGCTTTTGGTAGATAGTTGATCAGGCCCCTTGCAGCATCCATTGACATCCCCCAGGCTTCAACAATTGATCTTTAAACTCTTCTTCATAAGTACTCCAAGCACGCCACCACACCAACTTCCTCATTTTTCCACTCCTCCATTTTTTTTAACCAGTTGGCTTCAATGTGTCTAGCACAATACATGTGATGAGCATAAGGAAGTACAGTGCTTACAACATTCAATAATCCATGTGACGTTGACAAAAAAAAAAATAGAATTAGAACAACCAAAAGCTAAAGAAGTCATAAGGCATTGACAAAAAAAAGAATTATAACAACTAAAAATAGAAAAAACAGAATTGGAATTTCAGAAGTGAAAATTGGTACCTTTTTCATGTCTAGTATAAACGTCACTCCAGCCCCATTATTTAGGTCCAAAACCTTTTCAAAAGCTCAACAAACCAACTTCATGTCCTGCTTGTTTCCTTGTCAATCACTGCCCATGCAAGTGGATAGAACTGATTCATAGAATCCTGTCCCATGGCCACCAATAGCTGACCCTTGTATTTTCCTTTCAAGAAAGTACCATTCAAACCAATAAGTGGTCTTAATCCACTTTTGAAGCATAGCTTCAAAGCTTGGAAATATATGTACAATCTCAAGAACCTTCTTTTTCCTTCTTCCAAATTATCCTTTGATATGTTGATTGCAACATCACTCCCAGAATTAGACTTTCTTAGTTCTTGACCATAAGCGTCAAGCTTGTTATATTCATCCTTGAAACTCCCATCTAACTTCTCAAGGGCCATCACCTTAGCCCTTTTAATCTTAAATTTTGTCACTACCAGTTTAAAATCAGTCTCTAATTTCTATCTCATATCCCTAATAGTGTACTTGGGATTGTTTTGTAGTTTATTATTAAAGTATTGTGCTAATGTCTTAGCATCAGTCCTTGGGTTTTTATAACAAGGATCACAATTATGGATTGCTTTCAAGTTTTTGATACTAAACTCATTAGTCTTTTTATACCTTGAGATAGAACATCTAAAAGGGCATCCAACATCACAAATATATCTAGCCCTAATAGGATTTGTTTTTTTCAATCTTCAAGCCATACCCATTAGCAATTGCATAATAGTTCATTACCCTTTTAGCTTCCACAATATCCTTAAATGTCATACCCTTATCCAACTCCTTAAAATTCTCCAACCTATCACTTACTACTGTATAAGTCGAAATCTGTCTCAGTACTTAGGGCAAAATAACATCGAGAAAAGAGTCATCCGAGGTCGACCAGGAGATATTGAGGCTCGTGGTCGATATGCAAATGATGGCCGATGTCAAGCACCGCAGAAAGAGTTGTAACGACTAATTTATTAGAATAGGGAATTAAACAGAATATTCCATTGAATATTCTCTGCACTTGTACTGCTAGGGTTTACTGGGAGTATGTCTCATATAAATAGAAAAGGTTAATAAATAGAGGCATGTGATATTCATTATGATAAGAGCAGACCTTGCAAAACGATTCCCTTCCTCTTGAAAAGATACAAAGAACACTCTTTTATCAAGATTCTTATTCATATTATCCTACACTTTTCCATCAGATCCGAGAAGATTTTGAATGTTCTAAGATCTGTCTATCACTCATCATTGTGAGAAGGAATAATCACCTAGCTCATTATTTATTGGGTGAATCACTCCTCCTATTTACTCAAATTCCATTTATTGCTATTTATTATCAGCCACTCTTCATTCCATTATTGCTTATACTTTATGACTATTTAATGCTTGTTATTGTCAACCCCTTATTGGATCTATCCCACCTCACACCCGTTTTCAAGATTCGCATCTAGAGATATTATCATTAACTAGGTTTAACCCGTTATTACGTAAATATAATAGTTTCAGCCGAAAGTTATACTTTTTGGTCAAACAACTACCCTCATCCTTTGTTTGCTAATAACCTCAAGTCCTTCAGAATCATAATCAACATTAGATGTAGCATCAACATCAAAATCATAATCCCCAATAACATGTTCATTTTCAGATACTGCTTTAACATCTACATGATATGTTTCAGTATGATGCGGAATATTTTGAGTATGGACAGTCAAATCTAACTCATCTACAACAAACAAGTTTACAATTTTGAACTCCAAACATATAACGCACTGTAAAGCCCGCCCTGATACCATCATCTCCATCAATTATATAGAACCTACCCGAGGGCCCAACAACTAAAAGCCGTTTCACATTAGTAAACCCTAACTCTTTTGTGGACTCTTCACATAAATCTTTATAAGACAACAAATCCAGGCCAAACCTATTCCACATATGGACCAACTTCTTACTATACAATAACTCTGGAGAAATTAGCCATTCACCCATCAGTCATCAGTCATGCTTCAACAAAGTTCACATGCAAAAGGAAAAGAAAACAGAAAATTGAGCGACCACATTAGCATTATCTATCGACTATTAAAAAATACAAGGATAATAAAACCCTAGAAATACAATTATTTTGGGGACCGCAATAGAAAAAAAATAAAAACATAAAAGGATGGAACTTCAAAGAATAAACAATGATTTACACTTCATTTATACAGACAAAAATAAGTAACCCCACATGCGCAATAATCCACACATGAACAAAATCTACACCCACCATATTAAACCCCACCCACCAAATTAAATAACTTTTTCCATATTTAAATATGCTACTAACCTTGATAATTTACATCAATCTTCCCACAAAATCGAATTTTGAAACCACTGTTGACAATAGCCTGCTTTCAATCCGAAATCCTAATAAAACTAAAGAGGGATTTTGAGAAAGGGGTTTGTTCGAAGAAAGAGATGACTAAAGTGAATGAATTAGGGGTTGGGTTATGTGGTTGGATTTTAGCGGGTTGGGCTTGGTTAATAATACATAACCAGGGTTAAAGACATGTAGGGTCAAGTTAAGGAGATTCACTAATATACTATAAATATACGTGGCAAAAGTGAGGTCAAAAAAACAATTCTTATAATTTAAAATTAAAATATTGGAACCGTTAGTGGACAATGGCATCAATAGGCCAAAAGTCTAACGTTAGTGTCATGAAAATATCGACATTTTAACGGATGACATCGATATGTCATTTATGTTAGTTGAGTGTATGGTTGTCTAACGGGACGGGACGACATTTAGCCGGGACGGTGGCGGGACGGGACGGGACAAACGGGACGAAACGGTAGGGCCATCCCGTCCCGCTAACAAACGGGATGGGACGGAACGGGACGGGACGGACGGTAGGCCCATCCCGTCCCGCTAACAAACGGGATGGGACGAGACGGGTTCGCGGGCCTTAAGTGCCGTTTTTAAAAAAAATTATTTAAGCATTGAGTTTGGCAACGGATATTCTTTTGACAATGACTAAGTTTTTAAAGTTTGCAACATCTAATTTTTTGACTTATTTAATAAATTTAAAAATTAAAAAAAAATTAGAAAACTAAGTAAAGAATTATAAAATATTAAAACAAAAGACTTGTAATAAAATATTCTAGCAATTATAAATATATAATAGAGTTATAATTTATTTAATATAATTTTAATCCATTAAGTAACTAAGTAAGAGTGTAAGACAATTCATAAAACAAATTCAACGCTTAAAGCCTTTTATTTTATTAATAGAACTTTCAAATATCACATACAAATATAATTCTTTTGAAGAGTACCTAATCTACGCAACCACCTTCTAGGAAGGGTTCTGTTTGAACTAGGCCTCTTAGTAGCCAATAACAAATTATCATACTAATATTTGTAAGCTCTAATATAACTTCGTTGTAACTTATCTATAATTTCTCTCGGACATTGTTCTGGAATTGGCAATGTTGATTGATGTTCCATGAGTTCCATGCCGTCATCGCTCCCAGTGCTAAGTATCTCATTGTATTCTTCTTTTTCCCTAGTGGTTAATTTTTCAAAACCAAGATTTCTTCTTTCTGAATTAATCCAATCTCTGAATAATACGAAAATCTCTAAGCTGTCCTCCGCTAATGAATGTCTATGATCTCCGATTTGAAATTTTGTCGCGCTAAAAGCACTCTCCGATGCTACTGATGATGCTTGAATAGCAAGAATATCTCGGGCCATTATTGAAAGTGTTGGAAAAGCCTTGCCACGCTCCCTCCACCATGCCAAAAGTTGTTCGTTGCCTTCTTCGTCTTTAATACTTTCCAATCCTTGATTAAGATAAGAATCAAGTTCATCATCAATAGAGGAATCAAAACCTGTTATATCATCCATATCTTCCCATAGAACTTCTACTCTAGACTTAGAAGTAGAAGGAGCAGTTTCACCACCTGTTGTTTTCATAGATTTATATTTATCAAACATTGATCTAACATAAGAATACATGTTAGCTTGGCATTCTTCGAGAGATGGTTGTTCATTTTCTTGAATTGGTAAATTCTCATAAATTTTACGAACAAGTCCCTTTGCACCTCTTAATTTTAAAGATGCGTTAAGTATAGTAGAAATTAAATAAACTTGGGGAATAGGAAAAAAGTGCTTTTAAAATTTTGTAATCATTTCATTAATGACCGGTGCATAAGTTGGATTAGTTTTATACTTACCAAATACAACAGAAATTCCACAAATATACCATAATATTTATGTAATAGTAGGATAATATATACCAGAAAATTATTTTGTAGCATAATAAAAAATTTCTAAAAATTTAGTAAGCTCTTTGATCTGATCCCAATCAGAATCAACAATTTGATTAGCGGGGATACCATTATGCATATTAAATACCTTTTGTATAGGCACCCGATAATCATAAGCAACTTTAAGCATTTCATAAGTAGAATTCCACATAGTACAAATATCTTTTGGAACTTTTCTATATGGAAGGTTAGCACTAGCACATTGTTGAGCAAATTCACGAATTCTACTCGCTTTATTAGCCCGAAAAATATAGCCGCAAGCATGTTGTACTTTACTACAAGCATCAGAAAATAAATTAATACCATCTTTTACAACCAAGTTAAAAATATGGCATGCACATCTAACATTCAAAATTACCGGATTAATTGGACAAAGTCTAGTTCTTAAGCTAGTTGCTGCAGTTGTGTTAGCAGAAGCATTATCTAAGGTGATAGTTAAAACTTTATCAATGAGTCCATAAAAATCAAGTATTTATAGAACAGTAGTTGCAATATATGCTCCACTGTGTTTTGAATCAACAAATTTATAACCAATAATACGTTTTTGCATGTTCAAGTGATGATCAACCCAATGACTTGTAACAGTTAAATAATCACAACCATTAGGACTACGACCTATATCAGATGTGATAGACACTTTACAATCTAAGTAAAAAAATACACAACGAATATACTGAAGATATTCGGTTTGAAATTTAAAAACATCATTTATAACTGTAGTCTTAGAAAAACCTTGAAAAGCAGGATTATAAGTTTCTTGTATTTAATGCACAAAAACAGGGTGAGAAGGAAAAGTAAAAGGTAAGCCACAGATATCCACCATTTTTGCTAAGTTCTCACGATCTCTATCTTTGTTATAGGGGCGTAAAATAGTACCAGAAGCAGGGTCAAGCTGTTGTTGTAAAAAATTTGAACCCCCGCCAGATCCACTAGGAGTGCTAGTACCGGTGCTAGGATCCGGTATTTGTCCGGCTTCTATTTTAGCTTGTATCCATAAAGCTTTGTGGTCCCTACCTAAGTGCCTAGATAAACCCCCCGTCCCACCACTTTTGGTGTGCGCAAATCGTTGCTTACATATTTCACATGTAGCACGTTGATTGACTTTATCATGTTTAAAAAAATTTCATACAAGTGATGTTTTGGGACGTTCACCCTTAGGCTTATCCCTTACAGGAGGTACAAGGGATAAAGCTCCGGACCGAGATTGACTCTGAGTTGGAGCTTGTGTTGCGGGACTAGTGGGTGTTTCATCCAATTCTTCTTCCTCATTTTCTTCATCCTCATTTTCTTCGTCCTCAATAAAAATATCATTATCAAATTGTCTTTGTAAAGTTTCATGATCTAGTTGTTCTCCGAAATTAATATTATAACATGCGGGGTTGGAAAAATAAAGTTTCATCAACATGAGTCATTTCATCTATATGTTTTCTAATTATAGGAGAAGGGCTAGGATTAGGACTAGGATTAGGATTACTACTACTTTCACCTTTACTATTTTTTTTACTAGTTTTTTTAAATACGCCAAATACATTTTTAGGTGCCATAATTTAAATACGAAATTAAATTTAAAAAGTTAACACAAAAATTAAAAACACAAATGAAATACGAAAATAGAACACGTAAAGTAAACACAAAAATTAAGCACTAAAATAATGCGCAAAAAATATATATTAAAATTAGGAGATGGAACGAGTGCACCGTGATTAAATATTGAAACTTGAAGAAATTGCCCAAAATATTGCTCCAAATACGTAAAGAATTAATTTGAAGCTTGAAAGTTGCTCCAAAAATTTGTCCAAATACTTGAAACTTATCACTTGATTGCGAGAAAATTGAGAGAATAATATAGATAGAATGTAAGAGATTTGAGAGAGAATGATTTATTTTTGTGGGAAGAAATGAAGAAGGATTGGGATATTTATAGTAGAAAATAGGGCCAAAGTGTAATTTAATAAATTTAGGGATTATATTAAAAGTTTGGGGGGTAAGGGGATGTTTTGGGGGTGGGGTGGGGCCAAATATGGCTGTTTTTGGCCGTTGGGAACGGCTCTTTTTGCAATTATAGCCGTTGCCCAACGACTATAATTCAAAAAAAAGGGATGCGGGACGGGACAGGTGGGACGGGACGGGACAGACGGGACGGGCGAGACGGGACGGGACAAAACGGGATGAAATGGGACGGGATAAACGGGACGAAATGGCCATCCCGTCCCATCGCGTGTCTCGTTTAGCATGGGCCCATCCCGTTTAAAATTAAGTGGGACGGGACAGGACCGGAATGGGATGGGACGTTGGACAACCTTAGTTGAGTGTCATATTTAGGCCTTTTTTAAATATAATATAAATTTAATCCTAAATTTTATATCACCTTATTCCGTGAACCAAATGACCCCGGAGTATTAGCCATTCTCTTTTTTACTCGTCCTCGTTTGCTAACTGAATAAATTTCGGATTTCAAAAGTTATGCTCAAAATTTTATTTTTTTAAGCTTTCGGTTTTAACTTCCAAAAAAGAAAAAGAAAAAAAAGCACAATCAGAAGAAACCAAAAAAAGAAAAAAGAAACTGCCAACAGATAACAAGAAAGAACCTGAAAATGCAACTTCTTTTTGAATCCCCTTAACCTCTCTTTCTCAGACAAAACAAAAACGCAGAAAACCAACAAAAAAACACCCGCTTTCACTCTGGGGAAATTACCACGCCATGGATTCCCGTTCCGGAGGAAAAATTGTGACGAATAGGCGAAAGAGATACGCCGTCGGTCCATACGACCGTCCACCACCACCACCGCCGCCGCCGGAAGTACAGCAACCGTTTCCTAAAAGCCCTAATTGGCTTACCGGCCGTGTTGTTCCGGCGACGCGTACGATTCTCTCCGGCGCCGCGAAGATTTTAACATCTGTATTCAATTCCGACTCTTCTTCTTCCTCGTCTTCCTCCGACGCTGATTCCATGTTTGGTACTCTTCTTCAAATCTCTCTCTTTTTTCTTGTGATCTAAAAAGTGATTAATTACGAAATGCCACTTAATATTCATCTTAAAGTAGTGAATTTTCCCTTTTTGTGCATTCTGGTGCCTTTATTTGATGTTTGTTTGAGTATTATGTTTGCATTTTGGTGTTAATTTTTTTTTTTATAATTGTTTTTTTTTTGTTTTTTTTGTTTGAGTACTTTGTAAGAAGTTCCTCTTTTCATGTTTTTTGTGTTGTAAATAAATTATAGTAGGTTGGCTTAATTTCTGCGATTTTTGTTTAAAATACCAACTTTGCTGGAAATGTTATAGTATTCTGCTAGGTGTTTTTAGTTTAGTCTGTATGTGAGAGATTTTAGTACATTTAATTTTTTTTCGTCATCTAAAAAGGGATAGATTTCAAAATACCACTTAACATTCATGTTAAAGTAGTGGAATTTTATATTTTATTTTTTACATTTTGGTCTCTTTGATATTTGTTTGAGTATTATGTAAAAAGTTTATCTTTTCATGGTTTTTGTATTTGTTTGAGTATTCGTTAATAACTTCTCAAAAGGTTATTTTTTTTTTAAAGAACTATGGAACTGATAATTAAGAGTATGAAGTTTGGACTATAAAGGTTTAATGCCCGAACCTGACATGATTTCTTGAGCATTCTTTATGACATTGATAGGGGGGATCTTTCTTTGAAGTTACGAGTTTGGCAATACCTTTGGTCTAAATCTTGGATTTGTGCTAAGAAATTCACTTATATGTCTAAATAATCTATCTCGAACCAAGTTGTTGTTTTATCCTAGAATTTAAAACCCATAAATTTAAAATCCTGAATCCGCTTATGGACACAGACATCTTGTAACATAGATGTGGATGCATGTTCAGTGAAAAGGGGAATTCAATTGAATCCGCGTAGTCAGGGACATGGTTGTAAAAAGCGAGCGCTTCCTCGTTAAAGCGAGAAGCGAAGCGAGGCGAGGTATCTGGCGCTTCTGTTAGCTGAAGCGTAGCAGATTTACAAAAGCGCTCGCTTCCCCTGAAAAAGCGAGAAGCGATGCGAAGCGTAAGAAGCGAGCGCTTTTCTTTATAACTGGGCTACCAACATATTTAATTAAAAAAACTGTCTTTTTTTATAACACTATCGAGCAACAACAACAGAGAAAGAAAAAGGCGGCCTAGGGTTTAAGTTTTCTACACTTTTCACTTCAAGATCATCAAGTTTGGTCTCAGGTATGTGATTTCTTCCTCCTCCTTCTTCCTTCTTCTTCTTCTTTTTCTTTTTCTTTTTCTTTCACTGTTTCAGCGTCCAAATAGCAGCGAAATGCTAGCGAATTTTTTTTCCCTTTAGTTCTTCTTTCTCATTCTTCTACTCTTCTTCTTCTTCATTTTGTTGCACTGTTTCAGTGATAAAAAGATTGAAATGCTGCCCATTTTTTCTTACAGTTACATGTGTTGTCTATGCAGTATTTATTTTAATATATTTTTTAAATTCCGCTTCACTTCAAAAAAGCGAGCGCTTCGCTTCTCGCTTTAAGCGAAAAGGGCTTGTCGCTTTTCCTCGCTTCACGCTCTTCACAACACTGGTCAGCGAAAACAATAATATTTACATATGTAATTTGTACTGAAAAAATATAAATTTAGTATATGTATTATGTAGTAAAGGATAAACCTGCTTGATACATTTTCTTTAATAACTGAGAAATTCCCAAGGGCGGTGAGACACGGTTCAGAACTCAGTGGATTATGGACCCCTCCTCTGCCCTTCTCCGCTTAACTACTATGCTTTTGTCTTTGGTAGGGTTTGAACCCGTGACTTACGCCTAACCCACACATTATGCGTTGCGCTCTTACCATTAGACCAAAGCCCCGAGGCAAATACGTGCCTTAAAAATCATAAATATAGTATAGTATATGTAGTAAAGGTTAAACCCACTTGATACATTGACGTGACTTAATGTATTGGTTAGGTGGTATTACACCTGTGAGTGCTGCATGTTTATAACTCTGCCTTGCCTTTGAGTATTTGATTTTATTTATCTTGTCTTTTTGAAGAAAGGAGACCCGTTTGTTACTTAAAAAGGGAATGACAAGTAAAAGCGTGTAGCAATTCTTTTGCGCTTGACTGATGCACATTCAGCTAAGCGGTTCGACTGAATTGACCTCACTTGGAAAAAAGTACTAGTTGCACATGTGAATTGTATTAAAAATATAGATGTAGTAAAGGTTGTATATGGTATTTGTCTAAACATTTGTACAAGATGGTGTGGTTTTCTTAGCGCTTAAATAAAGTGGGCACTGAAAAAGACGCGGTGAGACTTGTTATACCCCCCCCCCCCCAAGTAAAAGGTAGTAGGAAAAATCTCGCCTACTGTACTTGGTGCAGCCCTTAACGCCGATTGCACTATGGTTTTGCCTCAAATCAAATTGCTCGCAATATCCCGCGTATGAGTTATGCATGTCGAGATGCATTGCTTGTTCTATGTGCCACTTGGAATTTTGAAACTCCCTTGCATTCATTATATAGTCTTGACATGTGTAGGAAGAATGCCTCATTCAAGCTTTAAATATGTAAAGCTCTCTTGTGCCGGTACTATTAACTATCTCTTTGACAATTTAGCATTGTTTCATCTCTGTATAATTCAAATACCATAGTGGCTGATAAAACTAGTTCTCATGGGATTGTCCTCTCATTTTCTATTTGTTCCTCGACTAGCTTGACGTCTGGCTTTTATTGTAGCGGATGATGCTAGAGAACATAATGATATTGGCTTGGAAGTGGATGAGTTAAGCAAGGTAATTTCACAAATCTGCTTATGTTATTGATTTTCAAGCATTAAGAATTGCGTGATTTTGTACCATGATTCTCCTAGTGATACTAGTTTGTTCGGTTGGTTTGGGTGAAAGTTATCTGTTGCATATTTAAGTGTTTGTGATTTTGTACCATATTTCTCCTTGTGATACTAGTTTGTTCGGTTGGTTTGGATGAGAGTTATCTGTAGCATATAGGGTTTCCTTTTTAATGGGGATACCGTTGGTTTGGATGTTCTTTTTTTTTTTTGATAGGTGAGTTGGTTAGCATGTATTAATGTGGTTCGCCTTTGTTGTCTGCCCTCTGTCAATGTAAAGGAGAAAAATAGAGGACCATTTTTACCTGTTTTCATTTTTGAGCTGTGCTGTTAGGAGATTATTACCTCTGAGGAAAGATAGTCCTCATAATCCAATATTCCTACATACTATCTTTCTCTATTTTGTATTCCAATAGTAGTGGCAAGAACTGAAGAACTAGTCATGAATTTCTACACAAGTGGAGTGAAGTAGTATCCTCCTGTGGAATGGAACTAGGTGACTACCCCTTTATTCGAAGTAAGCCTAGGTAACCGCAAAAAAAACTACTTTCAATAAAGCACAGTTAGAATTTATCCAAAAAGTAAAGCACGGTTAGGAAAGTGTCTATGGGGATTTGCTATTAAAAGATGATACTTCATGGGAGAGCATAATTGTTATAAAATACGGGAGTGGTATGAGTGAATAACTTTTAGAAGAGATGACATACTCATATAGGCTTATATAAATAGAAGTACTCATATGGGGAAAATATGTTGAAAAACATTGTGAGGGGAGTGGTCTAGTAGTTTAGTGGTCAATGAAGTGAATGCAAACTTGGAGAATAGGGTTCAAATTTCAGTAGAGACAAAAAACATTAGGTGATTTGTATCTTCTGCCTAAGCTTTGGTGGATAGTGTTACTCGATACCTATGTCGATGAGAGGTAGGAGATACCCAGTGGAATAGTCGAGTTGTGCGCAAGTTGAATCGGAGACTACTTAATTTTAGTTAGGAAATTGAAAGTGAATTATGTTTCACAGAAAAAAGTTTATAATGATGGCAAATTTCCTAACCAGGAATAATGTTAACATATCGTGGAACCTACAATTCAGGAGACCTTACCGTGGCCAGGAACTGGACAAGTTGGAGGACTTTTTCATAAAGATTTTATGGTTATATCTTAAATTGATTCCTAAGTTAATCGCAGGAAAGAGTTGGTTGATCTAGAAAATATAGTTTCCTTGTAAAATCTTTCTGTCCGTGATGACCAATGGTTGTTGTTGTTGCATTTCATATCCTTCCATTGGTCATCACGGACAGAAAGATTTTAGAAGGATATGAAATGCCTACATGGTAATTTATATACAACTCGTGTCTTGAGAAAGGTCTATTGCATGGTGTTCAACATGGAATGTCTTCCTAATAATCAATCAACTATCATTCAGTCCCAAACTAGTTGAGCTAGGTCATGTGAATACTCTGTAAGCATTGCATTCTGTTCATGTCCATTTCATTTAGTACTAAATTATTTGTTTTCTGAGGCAAGTTAGAGGTTCTTTAAAGCAAGAAGTTACCTATATACCTTGCTTATCCGTACACGGACACAAATCTTTAACTGGAATAAAATTCCTGGTAAATACTAGACCTTAAGTAAGTGTGATAGAATAGTTCAACCTTAATACCAACTAGTTGGTATCGTCTAGATGGACCCTTTTCCTCCATAGTGTTCTATTCTTGGCCAATTCCATAATATTCCAGAGATTGTAGGTCTTTTAAGACAACGTTTCTTCATGTATTTTTAGGTCTACCTTGTCCATCGTTGAGAATCCGTCTCATAAAATTCATTCTCTTACTCCCCTAGGTGGCTAGGTCTACCTTGTCCCATCACCTTCCATCAACATATTGTCACGACTATGAGTTTGTGCATTTGAAACGCCATCATAACAATAATGTAGAGAAGAGACCGCATCTTTATGCAAAAAAAAAACAAGAAGAGGATGTTGATCATATGTATATGCATTACTAGTATGTTCATGATTTATGGACTTTTGTATTTTTTGGCATAAATTGAGTGTTATTGAATACACTACTGAGTACTGAGTACCTTAGCAAGTAGAACATTGAAGAGGATGAACAAGGCTAGGAAGGAAGCACGAGTTGTAATTGCAACATGTCCTTTTTTGTTTAACGGAGAGAGAGAAATAGACGCACTTTTGAACACATCATGGAGAATAAAAAGGCCCCTTTCTCGTCATTTTTTTTTTTTTTTTGTAGAAAAGGAAAATACCATTTGTAGAGTTGGGTAGATACTTTTGAGCTGAAAACGAAAGATTTACTTGCAAAGTTTTCGACACCAAGTTGGTGTAATATGATTAATTACTTTTGGATTATCAAAAAAGAAATATTTATACTCTTTTTAACTTTCTTTTTGGAATGAAGGATCCTCAATTAAGTGGAGAGAGAAGTACAACGAAGCACCTAATTGAGCAGCTACTTATGCAGGAGACATTTTCAAGGTTAGTACAAACCTTTTATTTATTTAGTCTGCTGAAATTTCTGTTTTATTAGTGTTAAATTGATCTATATTCTTTGTATGAGACTTGTGTCTTATCTTTCTGTGATTTTTCCTGTCTTTCCGTCTACAGTCTTTGTGGAAGTTCACTTACCTTATTCTTGAACTTTAACTTTATATCTTAGCTTTTTATGCGAGTGTCATATTGGCCTTGATTTGTTTGAATTTTTTTTATTGCTTCCTAAGTTTACTTGATGCGGAGCTTAAAGTTAATTTTATTGTTCTATCGCTTGTCTGCTCCCTTTGGCCAGTTTGGTAGTTCTTCTAGGGTTTGCTAACATTTGAAACTCGTCATGCTGATGTAGTTTGTATAATTTTCTGGGAAAAGGATAACAGGAAGTTCAAATTTGGATTCTTTCGTGATTCAGACTCATGATTCTTCCATGATTCACACTCATGATAAACATTCTCTTTATATTTTATTAGAGGCCTTTTTTGGTGTTTTTTTTTATGAAGTAAGTGGAATATATCATTAAAGGCATCAAGAAGATGCAAAAGTTACAAAAGAAGTGAGTTTGACAGCTCATTTACAATTAAGCGCTACAAAACTAGAGAGCTGACAAAGTCCAAGAAAACATCAGAGGTTTTTATAGTAGTAAGGTTAGCCCAGTGAAACAAATTAACCAAACATCTAGCCTTTAAGCAACCTATTGAAGTTGATAATCCATCAAAACATCTACTATTCCTTTCGACCCAAATACACCAAAAAATGCTTGCAGGTACCATATTCCAGACTTTTTTGATGGTTCTGCCAACTTCCCTTGAGGTCCAGCTCACATATGCATCTCTGGCAGAGAATAGCATTGTCCAGTGTAGACCAAAAATACTGAGAAACATGTTCCATATGTCTGTGGCTATTGAACAGTGGAGGAGAAGATGGTTAACAGATTCTGAGTTAACTTGGCACATGTAACACTTGTTGGCCAGTTGAAAGTTTCTTCTGGTAAGGTTGTCTTGGGTGAGGCATGCATTCTTTAAGGCCAACCAGCTGAAGCAGCAGACTTTGGGTGGCAGTTTTGTCTTCCATACTAGTTTCCAAGGCCATAGATCAATCATCATATTGTTGGAGCACAATTTAGCATACCCTGCCTTGACATAGTAAGTTCCATCCTTTGCGTTTTCCCATTTCAGTGTGTCCTTCAGCTGAGTGTTTATAGTGCAGCTCTCCAATAACTTTAGCAGGTCTATGTAATCCTCCACCTCCCAATCTTGCAGGTTCCTTCTGAGGATCGGGCTCCATGTGTTGCCTTCTCTGTTATGAGCAACAAAGGATTCTGGATTTCCTGCAACAAGGAAGAGATTTGGAAAAGCTTCCTTTAGTGTTGAGTCCCCTATCCATTTTTCAGTCCAGAATTTTGTAGTGGCCCCGTCACCAATCTGAAAGTGTACGTTATTAGAGAAAGCTCCCCATAAATTGTGTATGCTCTTCCATAATCCTGTGCCATAAGGGGTTCTAATTCTATTGGTACACCAATGGTTGAGTCTACCATATTTTGCTATGATAACCTCCTTCCATAAGCCATCATCATCCTGATTAAACCTCCAATGCTATTTCATCAACATACTTTTGTTATGTAAGGCGAGGTCCTTAACTCCAAGTCCGCCAAGTGCTTTCGGAAGTGTGACTTTGTGTCACTTCACTAGGTGAATCTTGTGACTGATGCTATTCCCTTCCCATAGAAAATTCATTCTTATTTTGTCCAATTGCTTTTGAACCTTTGCTAGGATAGGAAAAAGTGCCATGAAATAGGTGGGTATGCTATCTAATACACTATTGATAAGGGTAAGCCTACCACCAAGAGATATGTATTGCCTCTGCCATGTAGCCAACTTCTTCTCAAATTTTTCAACTACTGCATTCCATATCTCAGTGGACTTGTATTTGGCACCTAAAGGAAGACCCAAATATGTGGTAGGGAAGGAGCCTGTATTGCAACCCATAATGTCTGCTAGTTCTAGCAGATTTGGGACCGAGTTCACTGGATAGATAACACTCTTGAGCATATTAATGTGCAGGCCAGACATAGCTTCAAATATCATAAGAGTAATGTTTAGGTAGAGGACTTGAGACTTATCTGCTCCACAGAAGATGAGTGTATCATCTGCAAACAGAAGGTGTGACACAGAAATAGGAGAGCTCCTGTTGTTACCCACTGAGAACCCTTCAAACCATTGTAGTTGTTTAGTTTTTTCAAGCATTTTACTGAGTCCCTCTATAGCCAATATAAAAAGGAAGGGTGAAAGAGGGCCCCCCTGTCTAATCCCTCTCTTTGGAGAGAAGAATCCCACTGGGCTTCTATTAACAAGAATGAAGTACTTGACTGTGGTGATGCAGTATCTAATCCACTTGATCCATTTCTCTCCGAATCCCATTTCTCTAAGAATTGAGAATAGATAAGACCAACCCAATTTGTCAAAAGCTTTTTCAACATCCAACTTGAGCAAAAGTCCAGCTTCCCCAGTTCTCATTTTCCAGTCCAAAACTTCATTTGCTATAAGAGCAGCATCAGTTATTTGCCTCCCCTTGATAAAAGCATTTTGATGACCAGAAACAAGCTTCTCTATCACCCCTTTGAGTCTTTCAGCTAGCACTTTAGCTACAATCTTGTAAATGCTGCCTATGAGATTTATAGGTCTATAATCTCTTAGCTCTATAGCTCCTTTTCTTTTAGGGATCAATGCAATAAATGATGCGTTGAAAGACTTAACCATGTGACAGTTTTGATGGAAGTGGTTAATGGCGGCAAGTACATCATGCTTGATGGTATCCCATGACTTCTGATAGAAGGCCATTGTGAAGCCATCTGGACCGGGGCTCTTGTCAGGAGCACAAATGTTTATAGCGTCTCTCACTTCTTCTTCTGAAAATGCATTTTCTAGACCCACCCTTTCTTCAGGAGTTAGGCGCGCTAGACCCTCAAAATGTGCTGTAGGTCTCCAATCCTCATCCTCAGAGTATAGATTCTGGTAGTACTCGAGTATTTCACCTTTGATAAGATCTTTGTCCTCAATGATTTCATCGTCCACCTTTAGCATGCCTGTGCAGTTGTATCTTCTATGGGAGTTAGCAACTCTTTGGAAGAATTTTGTGTTCCTATCCCCTTCTTTAAGCCACAAGCACCTGGATTTTTGTCTCCATGAAATCTCCTCTGTCTTTGCGAGCTGCTGTAGTTCAATCTTTAAGTTCAACATTGTTGTTTTTTCAGCTGGGCACAAGATCCTACCTTCAGTTAGTTGCTCCAGTAGCATTAGTTCCTCCAAAGCTCTGGCTTTCCTTGTTTCTATTTTGCCAAATACTTCTTTGTTCCATATGGATGTGTCTTTCTTCAAATGTTTCAGCTTTTGGAAAAGGATAAAGTCAGGGGTACCATTAACCATGTAACTCTGCCACCATTCTGCAATTTTTTCCCTGAAACCCTCGTGTTGTAGCCACATATTTTCAAATTTGAAATAGGAAGGATATGTTGACCAGTCACCACTTTCCAGCACTACTGGCCTGTGATCTGATATAACCTTTGGGAGAGCTAATTGCTTCACAGAGCCAAAGGTGTCATTCCATTCGTTTGAGATGAAGAATCTATCAATCCTAGATGTTTGAGCAGAGTCTTCTCCCCTAAACCAGGTATATTTGGCTCCCTGGAGTGGGAGATCAATCAATTCCATATCTTGGATGAAGTCAGAAAAATTTCTCATAGCTCTGGATCTTCTTATGCAGTTGAACCTTTCATGTTCAAATCTACATACATTGAAATCTCCGCCTATCACCCAATGTTCACTCCATAAGCCCCTTATAGCAGCCAATTCCTCCCAAAAATCTGATGTTTCCCGATTGGAGTGAGGCCCATAGACTCCAGTGAAGCACCACCTAAGATCCATCTGGACCCCTTCAAGCATTGTGGATAAAGAATAGAAACCCTGTTGAACACCAGTACAAGTCCATAATCTCCTGTCCCAAAAGATAGTTATTCCCCCACTAGAACCATTTGCCTGGAGTTCTGCCCATTCTACCCATCTTGAACCCCAGATGCTCCTTGCCATCGCAATTGAACAGTCTTCCAATTTTGTTTCTTGTATACACAAAATGTCTGGCTTCCACTTTTGCACCAGAGATTTAATAGTGTTTCTTTTACCACTATCATGTAACCCCCACACATTCTAGCTGATAATTTTAACTCTCATTCTGAAAGAGCTTTTTGTTTCCTACCCCTCATAAGCCTTTCTCCTGAACTGCAGCTACCTCTTTCATAATTAATCATACCCCTAAGGTTGTTTACCTCAATTTTCCCTTTCTTTTTCGATTTTTTATCTGCCCTTGCCTTGGTTTTTTGAAGCTGAAGTTGATCCTTCCTCTTCTGTTCCATCCTCAATATCATGTTAAGGATTTCATGTTCAAAACTCGAGACATTAATACCAAAAGCTTTGCAAGCCTTGGCCATGACAATTTTTGTCCACTGTGTTGTCTCAATCACAGAAGGATCAACAATTGAGTGGTTGTTCTGAGAGCTACCCTCGTACCAGGGAAGTGGCAAAAACTGACTGCAGGAGGAGAGGTCCGACTCAGAAGCACTAACCAGAGTAAATGTCAGCTTCAAACGTGGGAGCGATGATATTGACATGCATTGTGACTGGTCTGCTTCATCGTCTGCCTCGTGAGAAGTTTCCTCGGATGCTCCAGTGATGAGCTCTAGGGTTTGCTCCATCTCTGTCTGGATAGAGGAGGCCTGTGGTGAGCTGGCCATATGACATAAAAGAGTAGGGCTAAAACATAAAGATTGGGCCGGCCCAATCTTTCTCCACTCCATTTGTTTTCCCCTTGCCCTGTTTTTTAGCCTTTCTTCTTATTGGGCCCTTTTTATAATAAGCCCGATCCACAAAATGTGACTTATGAAGTGGCTTAGTGTTAGAGGGACCTGGCTGTGATTTTAAGATGCCTTTCAGGGGCCCCACGTGCTGAGGCATGTGCCTAGTAGTAGTTTGGTCAGCTACTATTTTTGTGGGACTCAATGCAGTTGTGGGTTTTGGAACAGACACCTGGCCAATAACCCGTACCACTGTTTCTTTTCCGGCGATTGCTGGACTGGTATGGCCGTCATTGATAATGGCGATTTCAAAGATCCCATCTTCAACCTTCAACTCAAACTTCCCAGGTATTGCAAATTCTGAGATCTTTACACAGATTCGAGCCCAGAAAAAATGAGTTCTTTTCTTGGTATCTTCATCGACACCAATATATCCCTGCACCTATCACCAATGGATTTGAAGGTGTTCTCTGACCATGCATGTAAGAGAATGCCAAAAACCCTAATCCATCGTTGCTTTGGCTGCTGTATATTGGGTCTAGAATCTACCATTGGTGACCATCATTTAAGAGACAATCTCCTTCCATTCCAAAACCAATCACCTGTTTTGACTCTCTCCGCCTCCTGCCTAGAAGGGAGCTCAAAGAGGAACTGATTGTGGGTGAGTGGTGTAACTTTGAGTCCTGCTGGAATTCCCCATCTACGAATGAACCAGGGTTGAATGACTTCACATCTTGGGCTCGAATTGAAGGGTCATTGAATGTTCCGACCAAACAGCTAGAAAGGAACTGAAGTTTTTCACCTCTGACAGTATTATCTTCCTCTTTCGAATGCTGTGCTGGCTCTGGCCATTTGTTGCTATCAGCTGCAACAACATAGGATCTATCAATGCTTACAAATCAGTTTAAAACTGGGTTGTGTGGTTTACCCAGAAACCTGAGTATTTTCTCCGCCACATCTCCCCAACCCCAGTTATAATCTGACTCCGGGATAATCACCATTGATTTCTTATCTCCCAACCAAGACTCGATTCGCACAAAGCGACCATAGATGTTGAAGTTCTGGTACACTCTGTACACATACGATTGTATTTTCCTTCCCCATCTCTTGCATCTGTTTCCTTTACTCCTCGTTGCTGATTTGAGGGCTTCACAAACCCATCTGAGGTTTTCATCATCTATCTTCAACCTGCTAGTGAAACGATGTCCTCGCTCGATTAGGAC
Organism: Nicotiana tabacum; assembly: GCF_000715075.1. Taxonomy (NCBI): domain Eukaryota; kingdom Viridiplantae; phylum Streptophyta; class Magnoliopsida; order Solanales; family Solanaceae; genus Nicotiana; species Nicotiana tabacum. The sequence goes on along the minus strand of NC_134094.1, from coordinate 21,935,524 downwards.
GAGCCAGCGAGTTAGACCGTCTCTGATGTCTGCTAATTCGAAGGATTTCTCCCCTGCCAGAAAAAGATTATTTTCTTTTCCATCAGAAGGTCGGCTTGAAAAAAGTCATCGGGAAATTTTTCAAACATCAACTTTTATTACCCTTCTCAAAAGATAGGGAAAAAGAGAGATTAACTTTTTATGAGTTTTCCTTGTTCAGGCTTATTTTTTTATTTATAAAATTTCTGCAATTTGATGAAAATGGGTGTCATTTGTGTCTGATTTTGGGGTTGAGTTGTTGTTTATGGTTTGAGTTCCAGGGATAGCATAATATGTTTAATTGGTTAGCTGGTTCTGAAATTCTTTTGCAATTGGCATAGTTCTTAATATATAAATGGTTTGCAATGCCTCCAATGCATAGGAATAAGTGCATTTACTCTTTCACTTGATGCTCAAGAGATCTAGCAATATTTGAGAGAACGTCTCTTCTTCCTAGAGCTACGTTTCTCTTTTTCCATTCTATTTGAAATTGTTCTTTTTTCTTTTGTGTTCTGAAGTACTATCAACTGACACCTATTTTCATATCTTTTTAACCCTTTTTGTCATTTTTGAACCATATGGTTCTCTTTTTGTATCTGTTATCGTCATATCTTGTTTGGTTTTAACAAGAGGAAGACCCTCATGCTTGTCCTAAATTTCAGTGGGATATAATTTTGAAGCTAGTTTAGCTCCTGAACCCAAATACCAATAGATTTAGAAGATCAATTCGTAGTCATATCTTCAGTGAATAAAATACGCACATACACATGCGCGCGCGCGCACACACACACAGAGTTACGACCTACCATCTAACAAAGTAAGATGCTTAGACTATCTAATTGAATGGGTGTTAGATTTTAATACAACTTTTTTTTTAATTGTGTACTTCAAATATTGAAAGAATGAAGAAAATGTTATGATTGCGTAAAAACTAAAAAGAAGGAATTGGATAACAAGAAAGTTATATAGAATCTAGAAAGAAAGTGAGCAGTGAGGAAAATCTTTCAATAGCTGCATAAAGGTTAGAGTATCTAGCAAAGTACCTATGTATATTGCTCTCTCAAGCTGATTTACGAATGTTAATTGCATACTTATTTCTCCTAATAAAAACAAGTTGCATATATATTTCTAATACTTGTCAATTACATGGTCTGTCACAGCTTATGCAGCATGTTTGACTCTGTTCAGAGATTAAAAAGTTAGTTTGGCTTGTATATTCTATTATCAATAGTTGAAAGAAGTTACTTGTAAAAAGTTGAAAAAAGCTTGAAAGTAGTAGTTGAAAACTTGGTGTAGATGGATACCATGTATTGTGTTTTAAATCTGAATTGCTAAATCAAATTTTAACTTTGATGATGTGAAAGTCGTCTAGGATATTTCTAACTGTAGGAGTGTGTTGGGACATCCAAAATGGGAAGTGTCACATAAATTGGATGTAGTAATTATTGAACAGAAGAAAGATTTCCCAGCACATCTGGCAACTGTTACCACATGATGTCTTAAGTAGTAATCAAAGGGTAAAAAATGCACGCAAGGGTGTGAGCTACTAGTCAACAAAGTGGGTGTAAACCTTAGAGACTAGGGTTCAAATCCCAACAGAGACAAAAAACACTAGGTGATATTTTTCCATCTACCTAAGACTTAGTGAGCAGAGTTACTCGTACATGTGCTGGTGGGAGGTAGCAAGTACTCGGTGGAATAGTCAAGGTGTGCAAGCTGGACCGGACAAATAAAGTAATAAAAATGTACAGTTGAGGTTACTTGAACAGTAAACTACTGTGGCAAGAAATTGTTCTGCCTACTTGTGTCATTTCCGAAATTTGAAGTAATCTCTGAATCTGAGATAATACAGAATATGGAGTTTGGAATTTCAATTTTCTGTTGGGGAAGAAAATGAAGAAGACGAGCAAGGAAGAATATAGTAATGTGGTTGCTCTTCCTCTTTCTGCACTAGGGGGGTGGGGGTGGGGGTGGGGGGAAGACGAGTAAGAAACAGGTCTGGGCTGCTAGCGATTTGGAAGAAAAGGTTTAGACTTGATATTAGCAGGTTTGAGGAAAATGGGATTCATGTTTAGTACATACGATAAGCAAGTCCAACTAGATAAAGCGGGTAGGGCTCTCTCAACAGCTACATCTTGTGGTAAGTGTCATACCAGAAGCTGAGCTCATGTAATACTGGTGATTGCCCATTTTGCATTGAATATGGTGGTAGATGCTATTACCTTGTACTTGCCCTAGAACTGAAGAACACTTTCACTTAAAAAGTCCATTCATCCCTTTACATGTACGTTTGTAAATAAGCATACAGTTTGCATATTTTTGCTTCTTTTTAATGTATGCATGTCTATGTTTTTCATAGAAAAAAAAAGACAGTTTCTTCTTTGTATGTTTGTCTTCAATATAATCGTTCCTTTGCGAGTTGTCCTTAAATACTGCTGTGGATTGATGCAAGTTGAATGGAAAATTGAATAGGACTCCAACCTTTGACAGTCAGATGACATGCATGTGTAGCATTCGAGCAAAATATGGGGAGAAAAATAGAAAAAAGAGGGCGGAAAAAAAGATGGTTATTTTTGTTTAAATTTCTTTCTCGACCTTATTCTAATGTTAACTTTGCAGGAAGGAGCGTGATAGGTTAGTAACAATCATCAACTCCAGGGTTGTTGATTTTTCATCACTAGAAGGAGAAGGCAGCTTTGGTTTGCGCTCCGCAATACCTGATCAAGCAATTGCAGATGGTAATAACATAAAGAATATTTCATTCTCAAAAAATAATTCAAAGAATCTTTCATGTGGTATGGCTGCCGTTCTTCCCGTAGAGTGTTTGCATAAAAGCTGAATAGTCATCTATGTCTCATTCAGATACGCTGGATCTCAGCAGTCGTGCAATTGTAGAAGCAAGGAAATGGTTAGAGGAAAAGAGAGAGGAAAAGAGAGACGGATTGGGTTTAGATATTACTCACGGAGGTTTAAGCTCTGGAGTTAAAAACGTGAGTAAAATCTTTATCTCTCTGTGTAAGTCTTTCATTTTGCAACCATCTCATGGTTTATTTTAATTTACTACATTATGATTTTCCAGCTTTATTAACTTGAAATTGTTTACAGTATTTTTTTCTTCACTGGCACGAATGTCTTCCTGTAGTTTCTTGACCAGATTTCTGTCCTCTCTTTCACATACCTAATGTCATGGGCTGCTTTCCATCATCGACCCATGACCCCTTGGACGCGCTCCGTGGCGTCTTGGCAAGCCTCCCAACGCCTAGCGCCACGGTCGGCCCCGTGGTCTCGGCAGCGCCAAGTGACAAGCGCGCATGCGCCTCTGTCGCCCCACCGATAATCAGTGCCAGCACCCAGCAGCTGGCGAATGCCATTAGTGCCGCGCGCACCGACAATGCCGCGAGCACAAACCATCATGTTGCCAACAGCGCCGCACGCACAGACAGTGCCCCACGCGCAGATCCAATGCCAAGCACCAGCGCCCAGCCGCTGGCAGATCCAAATAGTGCCGCGCGCGCCAACAGCAATGCGCGAGCAATGCGCGCGCGGACCCTGATGCTCAAGACAAAGTTGCTGCTGTCGGACTTGCTTCCACCTTGTAGAAGACTAAGTCCTTTTCATTGTAATTATAGAGTAGTTTTACTTCATTCATTTTCAGTGTGTTTCTACAGCTTTCATAGGTCAACTCATGTAACTTTGGTTTATTTTTTTAAGCATTATTAAGGGGGACCAAAGCATTCAAACATTCAAGCATTCAAATAATTCTCTGTACTGGTGTCTCTCCCCCCGACACCGCATTGCATCTTGTAATAGCTTTCATCATCATCAATACAATCATCAGCTTTCATCATCAATTGCTCATTTTCCGCTGCTCAATTGCTCACGACATTGGTTTTCCCGTACGGCACTGACAATCTAGTCTAGCGTACGGCGAGGACCTCAGTTGGCGCATAGCAACCGCGCTGACATCGGTTGCTTAGCCTTACGTCGCCCTTCTAAGGAACTTCAGGAAGGCGCCGCGTAACAGTTGGTATCAGAGCCTAGGCTCGACATCGGACGAGGGAACTCATTGCCATCATCACCATTTCTGACCATGGTGAATTACGGGGATCGCATCACGACCCTTCAAGAGACGGTTGACGCATTACGGCCCATCGTGGATACATTGCCTTATCTAAAAACCAGCCTAGTGCAAAGGTTGGACGACCTGGACCGCAGAATGCGGCAGGCCGAAGTTGACATAGCAAACATCAGTCGCGACTCTGAGGAAGACTGGCAAACGGCAGCCGTCGAGGCAGCCGAAATTCATGGCAAATTCGAGGATCTCCAACAGGAGCGTGCCGAGGATTTAGCCCATCGGGAACTAGAGGCAGACAGACTGACCGTCATGCAGCAAACCATCGACAACTTGACAGGCCAGCTCAATGTTGTTAATGCTGCCCTTCAAAGCCTGCTCAAAGGAGGCGAAAACCAAATCAGGGGTGCCATGAACATTGCCCCCATGCCACAAAAGCTTAAAATTCCGGAGCCAAAGCCATACAACAGAGCCCGGGATGCTAAAGAAGTGGAAAACTTCATCTTCGACATCGAACAATACTTCGATGCCGTAGGACAGTTGGAAGAATCCAAAAAGGTAGCAACTGCTGCCATGTATCTTCAAGGCGATGCAAAACTCTGGTGGCGAGTCAAATACGAAGCCATCAGGGCTAGTGAAGATACTCTCAACAATTGGGCAGAACTGAAGGCAGCCATACGCCTGCAGTTCTTCCCCGAAAACGTGGAATACAACGCACGGAGAAAGTTGCGTGAACTCCGCCACACCAGGTCGGTGCGGGACTACGTGCGAGAATTCTCCGCACTCATGCTAAACATACGGGATATGGGGGACAAAGACAAACTGTTTGCATTCATAGAAGGTTTGAAACCTCATGCTCGTATGGAGCTGCAAAGACAAAGGGTAGATACCCTGCCCAAGGCCATTCAAGCTGCAGAGTGTGCCTTGGGGATTATCATTTGGTAACTCAGAAGGATAGGTCCCAGCCGCCTGTCCGAGGGGGATATAACGTGAGCCAACCTAGCAACGGTGGCCCTAACAGAAACGGAGGAGATCGAGGTGCATCCAAATCCAAGACTCCTTCCTCAAGCAGCAACAATGCTGCTTCAGTCAACAACAATCAGGGGAGAAAGCCCCCTTCAGAGTGCCGTCATTGCGGCGGGGAACATTGGAACAATCAATGTCCCAATACACAAATCAATGCTCAACAGACTGTTGGAGGCGAGTCAGATACTGACGACTCAGACGGCCCAGAACAAGTAGGTGCCTTCAACGCATTTGTTGGCTTCATTCATAATACCTTGGCGGGAACCAGTGCTGGTAACCCCAAGAAGAACGCATGCCCAATCGTCAAGAAAGGGAAAGAAAAGGCAGATGAGAGGCCTCCCACCACACAAAAGAGGACCTTAATGTTCGTCGACATGAAAGTAAACGGCAAACCTATTCGAGCATTGATAAACACGAGTGCTACCCACAACTACCTGGCCTCAACTCAGGTGCAACGCCTCGGTCTAGCGGTGAAAAAGAGTAGGGGTCTTGTCAAGGCTATCAACTCTCCATCTCCCCAGTGAGTGGAATATGAAGCTTGGCCCATACAAGGGAACATTCGACCTACGCATAGCTATCATCGATGACTTCGAACTGATAGTGGGATTGGAATTCCTCATGCAAACCAACACCATCCCGGTACCATATGCCAACATGCTCCTAATGATGGGAGACAATGGGGCCAAACCCCGCACCATACCGTGCATACCCATAAAGATGACCGCTGAAAACATCTCGGCCATGCAGTCAAAGAAGGGAATCAAAAGACCTGAACCTACGGTTCCGGCTGCCCTCAACATCATCAATCAAACATCAGATCATCGGCATCTAGCGACTCATGGCGCCCCTCAGTGTGTGAAGACTTGTCAAGCATGACAAAAGGACAAGTCAGATCACTCAGCACAAGCGGGACTCTTGGAGCCGCTACCAGTCCCACAGAGACCTTGGGAAAGCATTTCCCTGAATTTCATCACAGGATTACCCAAGGTCGGCAATCTTGCAACCATTATGGTGGTAGTAGACCAATTTCCCAAGTATGCTACCTTCATCGCAGCCCCACAGAACATATCGGCAGAAGATATAGCTCGACTCTTCATGTCAGCTGAACACACCAGCCTGGTGGAAAATCCATCCAGTCTTCCATGTCAGCCGCCTCCGAGCATTTCAGAAATACATGGAAGATCATTCAGAAAGCCACCTCACAACACCGAGGGGAACAGACCTCCCAGCCAACAAGAGCCTAACCAATCATCATCATCCGGTTAGTAAGGCTCCGAGGACATCGCCAACTCAGGTGGGGGAGAATGTCATGGGCTGCTTTCCATCATCAACCCATGACCCCTTGGACGTGCCCCGTGGTGTCCTGGCAAGCCTCCCAACGCCTAGCGCCACGGTCGGCCCCGTGGTCTCGGCAGCGCCAAGTGACAAGCGCGCATGCGTCTCTGTCGCCCCACCAATAATCAGTGCCAGCACCCAGCAGCTGGCAAATGCCATCAGTGCCGCGCGCACCGACAATGCCGCGAGCACAAACCATCATGTTGCCAACAACGCCGCACGCACAGACAGTGCCCCGCTCGCAGATCCAATGCCAAGCACCAGCGCCCAGCCGCTGGCAAATCCAAATAGTGCCGCGCGCGCCAACAGCAATGCGCGCGCAGACCTTGATGCTCAAGGCAAAGTTGCTGTCATCGGACTTGCTTCCACCTTGTAGAAGACTAAGTCCTTTTCATTGTAATTATAGAGTAGTTTTACTTCATTCATTTTCAGTGTGTTTCTACAGCTTTCATAGGTCAACGCATGTAACTTTGGTTTATTTTTTTTAAGCATTATTAAAGGGAACCAAAGCATTCAAACAATTCTCTGTACTAGTGTCTCCCCCCCCGACACCGCATTGCATTTTGTAATAGCTTTCATCATCATCAATACAATCATCATCATCAATACAATCATCATCTTTCATCATCATCAATACAATCATCATCATCAATACAATCATCATCTTTCATCATCATTGCTCATTTCCGCTGCTCAATTGCTCACGACATTGGTTTTCCCGTACGACACTGACAATCTAGTCTAGCGTACGGAGGGAACCTCAGTTGGCGCATAGCAACCGTACTGACATCGGTTGCTTAGCCTTACGTCGCCCTTCCAAGGAACTTCAGGAAGGCGCCGCGTAACACTAAGCTTATTTTCCTTGAGTCTCTACGTACTTTAGCTTGTAAATACGAAAAAAAAACTTTAAGAAGAGGTCATTGTAGTGTTGAGTATAAATTGATTCTGGAAACTTGAAAAATGAGACAGTCTCTTTCCCGCTTAGTCTTGAATTAGTTGCGTAGTTTATATGTGTACTTTATCAGAATCATTGTTTATATGTGTATTTTATCTGTAATATTAATGCTACTTCTAGCTCTCATCATTTACGTTAAGGAGCTTATTGTTGCTAGTTGTTTCCTATGTAATATTTGCCTGAACAAAGATTTCTAATTTTTACTGCTGTCAGCTATGTGATACGCAATGGAGCCTATGCAATAACTTGTCTTGATGCTGTCTTTGATATCTTGCTTGTGTAACGTAGGTGGATGATACTTTTGGCTCACCGGTAGATATGGCTAGGTCATATATGAAGGTTCGTCCTCCATGGGCCTCTCCTACTGTTGATCAGAGTGGACTTGGAACCCCCTCACATCTGAAGGCAAAGCTCTTTGAGGAAGGAACACCGTATACTGGGGATTCTTCTTCTTCCTTAAAGGTATTTGAAGATTTCGGAATCGCGTTCATTGCTGCCGTTTCACCTTCAATTTGGAGGATGTACACCCTTATGTATGGAATGGTGGTTATGGTTCAGAAATAATATTTATGGAATGGTGGTTAAACCTTGGTTTGCTAACATTAGACAACAATGTCCTAAATTACCATTGCAAGATTTGATGGTTCAAAGAGCCGAAATTTGGTTAGTTATTTCAGATAGAACTGATTTGAAGGATTTGAAAAGCAATAAATTGGAGACTGGTGCTATTTTCTTGTTAGAAAGTTGAAAAAATAAGATGAGAAGGTGACAAAGAAGAAAGGTTGCTTAGATGCTGTTGAGAATATTGTGTATATTCGTTAGAATCAATTAGGGAGATATTGTTTAATTGTAGTCATGTAGTCTTAATTTGTTTCTTAGGTTAGAAAATTGTTTGTACTGTTTAAACATCCAATAGCTTAGGAGAATGATGAAGCTTCCCTCTCCCGTGTATTTTCTCTTTCTCACATGGTAGCAGAGAGAGGAAGAGATTCTGGCTTCTAGTCTCACCGCCACCCATTATCAAAAAAATCTCCACGTGCTTGGCGATGAAAAGAATCAAGCCCACACATGAGGGGGTGTATTGATGAGATAACTAAATAATAGAAGTGTGCTCTCTTTAACATTATAAACTTTTAGATGAGATGGTCACATGCTTTAACAGTATATACTGACTAATATCATATGGTGTGAATCCAAGCATATTTATGCTGACCGATCGCCAGACAGAAATAGAGGAGTACTCACAAGCGTGGTGCTTTTTAGTTTATATCGTCGTTAGAAATTGATGATGCTTTAATGTCTTGTATACCATTTAGTTGAGTTCGTTTTTTGAATAAGAGCATATCTTATCATTAGGTGAAGAAGGGATGCTAAGGAGAATTCTAATGTTCTATGCCTGAAGTAAAGAATGAGTAATTATGGCCTAGGATAGAATGGAAGGGGATGCAATAGCTGTCATAAATCCAGCCTTTCATGCTTGTCATTTCCACTTTTCCTTGTATACTAGAGGGCTAAATCATGGTGCATCTATTTGATATTTTGGTGTCGAATAATGGTTCTTTATTTTCCTGCTTTCTTTTTATTACAATTCTGCTTTACTTTCCTTTTTCTTTATCTACAAATTTCGGAATTGTTTTGCTTTTTTTTTTTTTTTTGGGAGGTGGTGGAGGGAAGTACTCGGATACTCTGTGATGACTGTTTTTGTCTCTCCCATTCCAAACTTCCTACCTCTGTCAGGTGGCAGACTAAACTTCTAAAAGGCTTATAAAATTTCCATTACTCCCTCCTACTGCATTCTCTCTCTTTTGGTGTCTCCTACTGCATTGTTGTCTCATGAGTGGTTCATTTTCCCTAGGCACTTATGTGTTGCTTTCATTTTGAAAGAACTATGATCGGTTTTGTAATTTTGCATTATTTGATTTTTGGGTTATTGCTTATAATAAAGGTAGCTAAAGTTCTTCGGAGATTTATCATGTTGACTTCAAGAATTTCTCAAAAACGTCTTGGTGCTTTTACTGTGAATTTTTTCTCCTAATGGTTGCCAGCAGAGGCAGATCCACGATTTGAAGTTTATGGGTTCCTATGACGACCTTAAGTTAATGTACAATAATAATTGGGTCCACAATCAGATATTTATAGATATTTTGTGGATTTTTAATACATATACAAGGTTTGGACAAAAGCTACTGGGTTCACACCGTAGGATACATGGTATATCCGCCCCTGCTTTCCTGTTTAGTTGTTGCTTAGATAGTGTTCCATTTTTTGTGCGCAGTTGACGTGTTTGTTTGAATTTGGTTGATAGGTAAAACACTTTTGTTAAAACCTTCCTCCCTCGACAATACCTTTTTCCTCGGAAATCTCTATCTTATATTATGTCATCGTCCAAGCTATACCTTTGATCACACTTTATGACTTGAGTAGTGATTTGAAGGAGGCTCCATGCTTCTGAACTTAGTAAATCGGGCATGTCATGTTGCCAAAGATGATGCAACAGCTACCAAGCAGTAGTAAACCCTTTTTACTTTATCAATTTTCTATTATTTCCTCCTAGGCTTACCAGTAGTACTAAGACTATTTTTATATTATCTTAGTCATTGGTCTTTATTATTACATGTTGTGTTTGTTGTTGTTGTTGTTGTGTCGTTCACGCTCGTCACCATAATACATTGTTGTCACCTTTGTTTACTACTTGGTTGCTTTATCTTATCTCTACTGTTCCTTGAGCTGAGGGTCTATCGGAAACAACCTCTCTATCTTTATAAGGTAGGGGTAAGGTCTGCATACACACTACCCTCCCCAGACCCCATTTATGGGATTACACTGGTTTTTTTTTTTTTTTTGTTGCTATCTTCTGATATGTGTTTTGCAACTGGATCACAGAAAAAGAATTCTTTTGCATCTGGCTCATGGAATATTCATGATGAAATACGAAAAGTACGGTCAAAAGCAACCGAGGATCTGTTACGTGCTCGCCCTTTCAAGGCAGAACCAAAATCTGCAGTTGGTAATTTGACAGGAACTAGTACCGGAGAGAAGATAAATAGCTCAAGTTCTTTGAGACTTACTAAACTGTCAGATGTACCAATTAAGTGGTCAGGTGTGTTAAGCTCTAATCTTGCCTCTTTCTGCTGCAAATTACTCGCTTTCTGTAGAACCTCATCTTTTCCCCTTTCAGATGTGGAAATAACACAAGATGATGGAGAAAATATCACTCAGCCTCTAAATCCTGCCTCTTCCGTTCAGCTCCATGATCAGGTAATTGTTTTAGGGGTTTCAGTTGCCTTATTCAGTATTTGCAACATATGGACTAAAAAAATATAGCATCTCGTATGGACAACAGAATATCATGTTCGCTTTATACTCTTGTCCTAATACTATTCAAGCTTTACAGGGTATTGAGGTAAGTAGGGTTGGCGAGCATGCTGCTTGTGAATCGCACAGGCCCAATGGTCCAGCTTTCCCCTCAGAGCACAGTGATGGTACTTGAGGCCATTCTTTATAATATGTTTGTTGGTTTTATGATGTGAAGCTAATTCGAAGTAATGGGTTCAAAAGTTAACTATTTACTTCTTACCAGGACAATTTCTCTTACACATCTAACTGTTTTTACGTGTTCAGGTCTTCGTATAACTGGCGCTGATGCACATGAGGTGACTCAAACAAATGCAGCACAAAGTTCTAATGGATATGCATCTATAGAAATAGAAGCTAGGTAAAAAATTAATGGCGTAGCTCTTTTAGTTTTCTGTAGCTGGAACCGCAATAATGCTGGTTCTGTCGACAGTTTGTCTGCAGGTCTAACATCAGGACAAAACAATGTGCATGTCGGCGGTGAGAAGCCTAAACCAGGAATGTCGATTCAGCAGAAATTGACTGAATCTACCCAAGTCGAGGATAAGTGTGAGCTTCTTAGCGAATCTGCTGTGGATGTACCAGAAATGAACGAAACAACCGACAGTCCAGCTGCTTCGATGCCTAGTGAAGAATTATCACAGGAGGAACCGGGTTTGGTACGTGAGTTGGCAAAGAATGGCAAAGTTGTGAAGCAACAAGGAAAGAGACCAGTCAGAAATGTGAGAAAGACGAGAGCAAAGAGGTAAATGATGGGATACGTAGACCAGGCAGTTTGTAGACCTGAAGCTTCTGTATATTAGCTTGAAGGAGAAATTTAAGCAATTGTAGGAGTATACTTGATTAATTTAAGCTATTGTAGGAGAATCCTTGATTCATCTTTTCCTTTCTTTGTAGACCACGTTGTGTAGTTGTATTCTTAAGTTCGTGTAGGGGACTATTACCAATACTCTCTCTCTCTCTCTCTCTCTCTGTGTGTGTGTGTTTTGTGTCGATTAGCACAAAAATATGATGTTGCTTTCCAGGTTTTCTGTAACAAAATTATTTTTCTGTTGAATCGCAAAAGTATGCTTTTATATAGCATTTAAATCTAACCAGGAGGCAAATCTCTATTAATTTCCAATTTGGGTTCTGAGGATTGATTTTTGTTAAGGGGGTATTTGGGAGTTCATGCCTTTTCAGATGTTTCAGGTTTAGATTTTAAATCCCAAACAATCAAGATTTAACTACTCAATGTATCTGGTGAGAGATTGTTTTTGGATCAGAAGCAATTTAATTAAATTATTTCCCTTTTGCCTTTTGCCTTTTTCTTTTTTAACCTGCTCGTCCATGAGTTTCTGTCATCAAATCCATTTGCAATATCGAGATCATTCGTTTCTTGGATTTGGTTCTTTCCTATTGTACAAGTATTTTGTTTTTTAATCGTACAAATTCCTTCCTTAGTTTTGGCTCCTTCCTCTGTTTTTCTTTCTTTTTATGGGAAAACATTTGTTAAAGGAAGTGATGTAAATACATGAAATGCTATTATAGAAGTTAACGAAATATAATAAAAAGCAATAAAAAAACTTTACAAATGACCATAAAAGACGTGAAGAATAAAAGAAGGCATGATGCTGGAAACTTCCACACCAAAACAAAAAAATTCCCAATTCACCTAGCAAGATCAATATACCTAATACATATTAGATAACCTAGCAAGATGAATTATAGCTTGTTTGGCCAAGCTGGAAAAATCAGCTTATTTTGAGAGTTTTTTTTTCCAAAAGCGCTTTTTTCAAAAATACTTTTGGTGAAAAACAGTTTGTGTTTGGCTAATTAATTTGAAAAGCACTTCTAAGCAGTAATTTGTGTTTGGCCAAGTTTTTAAAAAGTGTTTCTAAGTGTATTTTTCTCAAAAGTGTTTCTGGGAAGAAGCTATTTTTTTCTGCTTCTCCAAAACTGCTTCTGCTTCTACACAAAAGCACTTGTTTTTCCTTCTAAAAGCTTGGCCAAACACTTCAATTTTGAAAAAAAAAACAAATTTTTTTTGAAAAAAATAGTTGGAGAAGCTTGGCCAAACAGGCTATAACTCTTCATCAACTTCACTTTCCTGTTCTCCAGCCAGGCAAAAATTTAACCCTGGAGCTAGTTCAATCAATCTACCTACCAATTTCCAGCAAGGAGTCTACCAATCAACTGTCTCAGAAGGAAAAACAACATTGCTATATGGTGTAATCCAAAAACCAGTATTTGCTAGATAATATTATAGCACTCATAGAAATATTGCAAAATAAACCATATGGTGCATTCATATGGAAGGGACTAATATGGTGTATTTTTAGGGAGGTTACGAATGACATTGCTTTTCATGCCAATCTTAGAGAGCATTGCGTCCCCGCCACATCTATTCATGGCCTTCAACACCTTCATCTTAACCATGCGCTCCCTCGACTGCACGGTTGCTAGACCCATGATTCGATACCTGAGACGAGAAAAGATTGTTTGCTCAAACGACTAATATTAGTTGTCAATGTGTGCCATGTAACAAGTCAAATACATACCTCGAGGCTAAGGCAGCACTTAAAGCTATATCATTAGCGCGCGTAGGCCTTGGCTTCTGGCGGTAGTATCTCAAAAACTCTCTTGATCCAAGTGCTTTAACAGACGCTCCATCATCAGTTCTTGTGGTTATGATGAGTTCAGATCCACCACTTCCAAGTTCCACACTGTTGTCAACATCATCGGACAAAACAAGTTGCTGTCCATTTGCATCCACATAGCTAGAACATGAAATAGAAGTCTTAGCAAAGAGACAACAAATAGAGAATGAAAATTACATGCATGATACTCTAATCCATAGGTGGATTCAAGATTTAAATTTGACGAGTTCAACTTTTAAGGTTCTTGGCACTTTAACACATTTTATTTTTTGAAATCATGGGATCAGAATCAATATTAGTTGAAATTTTAGCGAATTCTCACATATATCTATGTTGCGTGTCGATATTGATAATATCGGGTTCACTTGAACCCGTTAAATATAGGCTGCATTGCCCTCTTGGAAACTATCTTATCACCAAGCATACCTGCTGCTATAGTCATAAAACTCTTCTAGTTCCGCTTCTTCATCATCACCACCGCCACCATAACGCACTTTGCAATGACCTTTTGCTTCCATATGCTTCCGAGCTGCTTCTAAACTACAAAAAGGGTGACATCTATCGTTGCAATACAGACAGATATAATCCCTTTTAACCTGAGGGCATAAAGAATGCATACATAAGTATCAAAATAAACTTGAAGAAACGAAAAGAAAAAAGATACCTAAAATATTTACCTTGAGACCAAGATAAGTGAGGAAGCCTTTAGGATCCTTCAGATACTCGACATCAGGAATGAAGAACCCATGCTTCTTGTGCATATGGACCATGCAGCTTTCTATCGTATCGTGTTTTAAATCACACATGAAACAACAGCACGGACCCAACTCATCAATGCATTCATCAAGATCACTATCTTCATCAATAGTACCATTAGGAGTACTTCCATTCATCTTTAATTGATTCAACGAGGCAGTCGCCCCACCAACCATCTCTTCTTCTGAATCGACCTCCTCCCACTCGCCTTCATCGCTTCCGCTAATATCTTCGTCTGCCTTGTCGGAAGGCTCACGTGAAGGTTGGCGTGGAAGAGGCTTGATGATAGAGCTATTCTCATCATGATGACCTAGCTCTCGCGAAGCCCGTGCTAGGTGACTTTTAGATTGCAGATGTTGAGCATGAGCCGTACAGCTTCTGTATTCTTTGCCACAATTACCACAGCTATATAGCACCGGAGTTTCACTTAATCTTCTATTTTCTTCTGCAAGTTCTTCTGCAAGTGCAGATTGTCTGGCTACAAAGAGTGCCTCTGTCAACCCAGGAACTCTGGCAACCTGAGATAAAAGTCAAGGAACACAACAATGAGTTCTTATCCGTGCACAACGTAAAAAATAACGGCGACGACACAAATTATTCGCCAGATTCTAAAACGAAAGCGCTTTTTCTATACCGGTAATCCCCGAGAGCCAGTTAGTGCACAGTTCGAAACTAAGTGGATAATGAGTCCGCTCCTCTACTCTTCTTCATGTAAATACCAACCTTCGGTCAAAACAGGGTTTGAACCCGTGATGTGCGCCTAACCCACACATCACGAGCTACGCTCTTACCATTAGACTAAAGAATTCTAAAATGGGTGATTAATGCAACAACAACAACAACAACAACAAAAAAAAAAATCCAGTAGTTTCCCACAAGTGGGGTCTGGGGAGTGTAAGATGTACGCAGTCTTACCCCTACCCCTGGAAGGGCAGAGCTGTTTTCGATAGACCCTCAATTAGAGAATGACTGAAAAAGAAAAGGTAATTGCAACAAGTAGGAATAACAACAAGATGAAATAAGATTGAATCCAAGAATGCAGTCAAACTCTAGGTATTAATAGCCATCTATGGATAAAAGATATCATACTAACACTAATGCTAGCGAACTGAGTAAGACAAAGAGAAACGCTCGACTACCTACGAACCTTCTACCCTAATATTTGACCTCCACACCCTCCTGTCTAGGGCCATGTCCTCAGTCAGCTCCAGCTGCGCCATGTCCCGCCTAATAACCTCTCCCCAAGACTTCTTAGGCCTACCTTTACCCCTCATGCTGCCCACCGAGACTAACCGCTCGCACCTTCTAACTGGGCTTCTATACTTCTCTTCTTAACATGCCTGAATCATCTCAACCTCGCCTCCCGCATCTTATCCTCCACAGGGGCCACTCCCACCTTTTCCCGAATAACTTCATTCCTAATCTTATCCAACCGGGCATGCCAACACATCCAGCTCAACATACTCATCTCAGCTACTTTTAGCTTCTGGGTATGAGAGTTCTTGACCGGCCAACACTCTGCTCCATACAATATAGTCGGTCTAACTACAACCTTGTAAAAGTTACCTTTAAGTCTCAGCGGTACATTCTTACCACACAAGACACTGGAAGCGAGCTTCCACTTCATTCATCCTACTCCGATACGATGCGTGACATCTTCATCAATCTCTCCGTTACCTTGTATTATAGATCCAAGATACTTGAAACTATCTCTCTTGGGGATGACTTGCGTATCAAGCCTCACTTCCATATCCCCTTCCTGGGTACCGTTGCTGAACTTGCACTCCAAGTATTCCGTCTTGGTCCTGCTCAACTTGAAACCCTTAGACTCTAGGGTTTGCCTCCAAACCTCCAGCCTCTCGTTAACACCACCCCGTGTCTCGTCAATTAAAACTACATCATCAGCAAATAACATACACCATGGCACCTCACCTTGAATGTATCTCGTCAAAGTGTCCATCGCCAAGGAAAATAGGAATGAACTAAGAGCTGATCCCTGGTGCAACCCCATCATAACCGTAAAGTGTTCCGAGTCTCCTCCCGCTGCCCTAACCCGAGTCTTAGCTTCATCATACATGTCCTTAATCACCCTAATGTAGGCTACCGGGACCCCTTTAGCCTCCAAGCATCGCCAGAGCACCTCTCTCGGGACTTTGTCATATGCTTTCTCTAGGTCAATGAACACCATGTGCACATCCTTATTCATCTCCCTATACCGCTCCACCAATCTCCTCACAATGTGAATGGCTTCCATAGTCGAACGCCCTGGCATAAAACCGAACTGGTTCTCAGAAATGGACACACTGGTCCTCACCCTTACTTCGACCACCCTCTCCCAAACTTTCATAGTATGGCTTAGCAGCTTAATCCCCCTATAATTATTGCAACTTTGGATATCGCCCTTGTTTTTATACAGAGGAATCATCCTACTTCACTTCCATTCATCGGGCATCTTCTTCGTCCTAAAAATGACGTTGAACAGCCTAGTGAGCCACTCCAAACCTGCCCTACCCGCATTCTTCCAAAATTACACAGTTATTTTATCTGGCCCGGTAGCTCTACCCCTGTGCATCTTACGCATAACCCCCTCGACCTCCACTACTCTTGTGCGCCTACAATACCCGAAATCCCTGTGCATCTCGGGTGATTAATGCAACACTTATCCTAATTTGGTAAAATGCAATTCTCTAATCATCATTGCTTTTAGTTCCTCACTCAACTTGCATCAATAGCAAAAACAGAACACCTCACCTAAAAACTTAATTCTCTCATCTAAAAATTTAATCACACCATTCAACAAAGTACAACAAAAAGGAAAGAAAATATACCATCAAAATACAGAGAAAAAAAAAGAATCTTTATGCAAGAAAAATCATTCTAAATGAGCAAAAAGATAATTCAAGTAAAAAATGATCAACACAAAAACTCCAAGAGAACCAAATCTAGTATTCATTTTCAAGTAGTAGCAAACATGATAAGGTTCATAATCAGTCATTAAAAAGTAAAAAAAAACAAAAAAAACAAAAACCAAACAAACAAAACAGAGTTTTTGCAGGCAGTAAAACACAAAAGAAAGAAGAAATCCCATTAAATAAACTATAAAAAAAGAAAGAATCTTTATGTAAAAAAACAATAAGAGAAAGGGTATTAGAAGTACCTTGCGTTTAAGATTGTAACGGTGCCATTCAGATTTGTAATGAAGTTTTTGCTCATTTTCATCAAAAAACTCCTTGTTACAGGCGTTACAAGCTAAGCCCCGCATTTGAAATCTTTTTCTATTTCCTTCTTTGTTTGAGTCGAATTCCGTTTTGAAATTGAAGGCTCCATATATAGCAGCGTAAGGAGTTGTTTGGCGGTGATCGGCTGATCGCAGGTCGGCCAAATTAAGGAAGAGATACTCTGAACCAAATGCTGTCGCAAGCACAAACGTATTTGCCAGATACTACGGGGGAAAGGGTTTTTGGCACTTTTGGTCCTTGTGTTTTGAGTTAATATTAAATTTATCCCAAACAATTGGAAGTTATCAAATTTAGCTCATTGAAATTTATTGAGTTTGGATATAAAATGGATGATATTTGAAAAAATTGTATTATTTGAAATTAAGTTAAAAAATAGTATTTGGAAGTTAACTAAAATGATCTCCACCTACTATTTCAAAATTTTGAAATAAGGTCTATGTGCGAACATAATATTTTTAAAATATTAACACAATTAAGTTACAACAACCCAATATAATCTCACTAATGTGGTATGGGGAGGGTGGTAATATGTACGCAGACCTTACCCCTATCCTGGGGTAGAGAGACTATTTCCGATAGACCCTCGGCTCACCACTAATACAATTAAGTTACTTATCTATATTATATTAAAATGAGGGTAGTATGCATTGTGGTTAAGCCAAGTGGCAAGCTAAAAAGAAGCCACTTGACAATTTTAGGACAACATTAATAATTAAGAATTATAAATGGAACATAATTAATGGAAATAGTTGAATAAAATAGATCTTAGACAAATCTAATATATATACATATATCTATATCTATACCTATCCATATATTGATCCACTCATAGATTTTCTTCCATATTAGCTACAAATATGGAGGTAAAGAATTAATAAAAACTATAATAAAAAATAAGAAAAATAGAAAGACGTAAGTTGAGATAACCTATGACTATTTATACTTTAAAGTAGGTTAATAAAACTAAAATTTACTTAAGATATTAAAGATTTGAAGACTTTAAAAATTAAAAAATTTCAAGCACAAAAATATGATCTTACATAAAATATAAAAATTATTTATAAAGTAAGAGAAAAACTTAAATAGAAAGAATAATAAAGTCTTATTAATATTGACAAATCAAGCAAACAAATATTTTATAAGTAAATAAATATTTCTTATATAATTAAAAATTTATATTATATTAAAAGGAGGGTAGTATGCATTGTGTTTAAGCCAAGTGACAAGCTAAAAAGAAGCCACTTGGCAATTTTAGGACAACATTAATAATTAAGAATTATAAATGGAACATAATTAATGGAAGTAGTTGAATGAAATATACCTTAGACAAATTTAATATATATACATATATCTATATCTATACCTATCCATATATATATATTGATCCACTCATAGATTTTCTTTCATATTAGCTACAAATATGGAGGTAAAGAATTAATTAAAAACTATAATAAAAAATAAGAAAAATAGAAAGACGTAAGTTGAGATAACCCATGACTATTTATACTTTAGAGTAGGTTAATAAAACTAAAATTTACTTAAGATATCAAAGATTTGAAGACTTTAAAAATTAAAAAAATTCAAGCACAAAAATATGATCTTACATAAAATATAAAAATTATTTATAAAGTAAGAGAAAAACTTAAATAAATATTAAAAATATTTTAATAGAAGGAATAATAAAGTCACATTAATATTGAAAAATCAGGAAAACAAATATTTTATAAGTAAATAAATATTTCTTATATAATTAAAAATTTAAACTTAACAAGAACAAATTTTAAACACTTGGATAAATGGTAAATGGATTACTATACGAAAGAATATACATAAAGTATAATTAATTCTCTCTCTCTCTCTCTCTCTCTCTCTATATATATATATATATATATATATATATATATATATATTTAAGATTATCCAAGTTGCAGCTAAGTAAATATCTATATCTATATTATATTAAAAAGACGGTAGTCAAGCTAATATAAACTTAAGTGGCGTACTGAAAAAAATCACTTGGTACTTTTAGGACAAAATCTAATAAGAGTTAAGTCAAATCAGATTTGATCAAATTTAATCTAAAGGTATAAATCAATTAAGATTGACTCCTATTTTCATTGTAAATAGATTCCAAAACTTTTCAAAAATAAGAATTTCTATTTTAGTAATTATTTACTAACAACATGATCCGTTTTCTTCCGTTCCATATTTTTTTTATTTATTTTTGGAAGCATTATGTAGAAATAAATGATAGTGGAACCACTATTGTAAAAAATTGAGATAAGATTTTATTTTATAAAAAAATATGATAAGAAAAATCACACTTTGAAATATGAGCAATAGAATCAAAGTTACTATTGAAATATTTTTATATTTTTTTGTATTGTATTAGAATGAGTATGGTAAAAATGGATATTAAATCTAAATAAGCTAATGAAAAGCTACAAGACAATGTAATAATATTAAGTATTGAATAATATAATAGCAAACTAAGGAACAAATAGAGAGAAAAATCAAATGTTTTATCATACAAAAAAAGAAGGATAAAACTTATTTAAATTTGAGATGAGAAAGTTTTGTTTAAGTATGATAAGAAATGACATGCATGTGCATAAGGCCACATAACTAAAGTCTAATAGATAAAAGAAAAAATAATTAAAATTCAAAAAAATCTATATTGAAAATAAAAGGAAAAGACTGTTTGAACTTGAGATTAAAAAGTTCTTAAAGTTACGATAAAAATGCTCAAAATACGGATATGACCACAGAATTAAAGTCTTGCTAGATAAAGAAAAATAAAATTTTGATACTAAATTAAAAATTTAAATATACTAAATAAATATCTCATGTAGGTCATTTCACAAATGAAAATTAAAAGTCAAATTTGTTTCTTGAAACTAAAAGGGAAAATAAAATAAATGCACGTTATATAAAAAATAATTATAAGAAAACTTAATAGCTTTGAAACACTATAAAAGAAATTATGTATTAATTTTTAGACTAATTCAAAGTTATATTTGAAAATAAAATATGATATTATTTTGAGTATAGGTAAAATATTTATGTAAAAAGCTAATTAAATTTTCTTAGTAGGGAAGAGAATGTATATAGAGGAAAATAGAGATAGTGAGAGGATACTTATATTTTTAGATTTATTTAAAAATAAATAAATAAAATTATTAAATAATACTAAAAAATATTATTAATAGATTTAAATTATGAAAGATATCGAAATAAGAGGATAATAGTGTAAAATATATTAAATTTCAAGAATAATTTTTTTACATTTATTGATAATTATTAAAAGGGTAATAAAACATCACATTACAGTATAACAATATTAAATAATAAATAATACAAAAACTATAAGTAAGGAACAAAAAAGAGAAACAATTATGTCTAAAAAGGTAGAAGAATAAGACTTATTTGAATTTGAGATGATAAATAAAGTGGTAATAATAATTTTATTAAAATAATATAATATAATATGCTCAAGCAAGACATATCACAACGTTACATGTTTAGTATTCTTTAATATTGACGTAAAATATAATAAAAGGGTCAAAATCAAGAGGTTAGGTTATTAGAGATATAAAAAAAGAAATCAGGTGTAACGACCCAGCCGGTCGTTTTGAGTATTATAACCCCGTTCCCCCATTTACTGTTTAATTTATGCTCTATACTTGTTTTATGACTTACCAGGTTAGTTGGTTCGGGTCCGGCAAGGATTCTGAGTGAAATGAGACACTTAGTCTCATAATTAAAAATTTAAGTTAGAAAAGTGGACCGGATATGGATCTATGTGTAAACGACCTCGGATTTGAATTTGTACGATTCCAATAGCTCCGTATGGTATTTCTGGACTTATGAGCGTGTCCAGAATATTATTTTGAGGTCCGTAGAGGAATTTGGCTTGAAAAGTTTAATTTTTGGGAAGTTTGACCGGGGGGTTGACTTTTTAATATCGGGGTCGGAATCCGATTCTGAAAATTGGAATACCTTTTTTATATCATTTATGACTTGTGTGCAAAATTTAAGGTCAATCAGACGTGATTTGATAGGTTCCGGAGTCGTTTGTAGAAATTTCAAAGTTTATTAGGCTTGAATTAGGGTGTAATTCATGGTTTTAGCGTTGTTTTAGGTGATTTGAGGGTTCGACTAAGTTCGTATGATGTTTTAGGACTTGTTGGTATATTTGGTTGAGGTCCCGAGGGGCTCGGGTGAGTTTTGGATGGTTAACGGATCATTTGTGGCCTTGGTAAGATTGCTATATCTGTTGCTGCATTTTTCGGATTTTCTCTTTCGCGTTTGCGAGTGGGCCCTCGCGCTCGCGAAGAGGAATTTCAGGCAGGTAGGATTTACTCTTCACGTTCGCGAGGGGGTCTCGCGTTCGCGAAAATGAGCTCGATTGTGCATCGCGTTCGCATTTGGGGTATCACGTTCGCAAAGAGAAAATGTTGGGAAGCACATTTTGTGCTTCGCGAACGCGAGGTACGTGTCGCGTTCGCGAAGAAGAGAGGTTTGGACAGAGAGTTTAAGTTCTGAAAATGGGACTTCCCATTTTCAGTTTTTAACGGATTGGAGCTCGGAAAGAGGCGATTTTCGAGAGTTTTTCAAGGAAAACAATGGGGTAAGTGTTCTTAACTCAATATTGGTTAAATTACCTGAATCCATGATTGTTTTTATCATATAATTGGTGAATTAAGTTGGAAAAGTTTGAAAACCCTCTTTGTTTAAATTGAAGATTTGAGGGTTGAGTTGTGGGTCAGATTTTGGTAAAATTGGTATGGTTAAACTCGTGGTTGAATGAGCTTCCGAATTTTGTAACTTTTGTCGAGTTCCAAGACGTGGGCCCCACAGACGATTTTTGAGCTAAAAATTTGGATTTTTATGGAAAATTAGCATTTTCTTATGGAATTAATTCCAATAAATTTTATTGATTGAAATAAAATTTTTGTGACTAGATTCGAGGCATTCAGAGGCCGATTTGCGAGGCAAAGGCATAGCAGAGTATAGAATTTCACGCTCTGAGGTAAGTAATAGTTTTAAATCTGGTCCTGAGAGTATGAAACCCCGAATTTTTTGTGTCATATGACTATTTTGGAGGTGACGCACATGCTAGGTGACGGGCGTGTGGGCGTGCACCGAGGGAATTGTGACTTGGTCCGTCCCGTAGAAACTGTATAGTTGAATAATTTATTGTTAGCTATATGCTCTCTATGTGTTGAACAAATTTGACTGTAAGTCATGTTTAGGCTACGTTATAGTACTGTTAGGACCCGCAGAGGTCGCGTACTTGTTGAATTATTTGCTAATTGTTGTTTTGTACTCTGTCATGATTTTTCTTGCGTATTATACCTTAGTCTTTCTGGATATTTGTTGATACATTATGTTATCTTAGTTTAGGTTGATCTTTGTGATTTCTGAGATCCCGAGAGACTAGAGAGGTTGAGGACTGAGTAAGGCCGAGGGCCTGTCGGTGAGGTAAGGATATTATGGCACGTGAGTTGTCCGTGCAGGATATTATAGCACGTGAGTTGTCCGTGCAGCACGTGAGTTGTCCATGCAGATTATGGCGCTTGGGCTGTAGGAGCCCCTCCGGAGTCTGTACACACCCCCAGTGAGCGCGGGTACCCATTGAGTGTGAGTGCTGAGGGCTGAGAGCTGAGTGATGAGTTGAGTGACTGTTGCCTGAGAGGCTGTACTTGCTTTGCATTTGTTATTGCACCTGATTGCTATCTAACATTGTGGTGAAATCTCTGAAAGATTTTATATCCGGATTACATGAAATTAAACTGTATAAAATTGATTTGACTTAAAATGCCAGATTTGAAAGCATGCCTATTCTTTGCTGGAATTACTTAAAGTGAACTATATCTGTGTAGCTCGTCATTATCTTCAGTTCCTTAGTTATTATTGTTACTTGCTGAGTTGGTTGTACTCATACTACACCCTGCACTTCGTGTGCAGATCCAGGTGTTCCCGGACATAGCGGGTGTTGATCATTTCGCGCAGTTGATTTTCAGGAAATTCAGAGATAGCTGTCGTGTTTCGCAGACCTTGTCTCTCTTTCCCTATCTCCTTGTTTACTGTATTTTGGTCTTAGACTATTATAGACCTTATGTTCCAGATTTGTATCTATATTAGATGCTCATGTACTCAGTGACACCAGGTTTTTGGGGAGTGTTCGTGTTAGTATTTATGAGATTTTGTATTGTATTAAATTATTGTATTTTCAAACTTAAGAGAAATTGTGATTTATCGAGATTATCGGCCTGCCTAGTATCGAGATAGGCGTCATCACGACAGGTTGGGATTTTGGGTCATGACAAGTTGGTATCAGAGCCTAGGTTCCATAGGTCTCACGAGTCATGAGCAGGTTTAGTAGAGTCTTGCCGATCGGTACGGAGACGTCTGTACTTATCTTCGAGAGGCTACAGAACTCTTAGGAAAAATTTCACTTTCTTGTATTCTGTCGTGCGAATTTGTTGATTCCGGAAACTAAATTTCTATTAATCTATTCTCTCACAGATGGTGAAGACACGTACTACCGGATCAGACGCTCAGCTACCAGTGCCACCAGTTAGGGCCGTGAGAGGCCGAGGCAGTGGTAGAGGCCGTGGCCGAGGTAGAGGTCGAGGTGTAGCTCATACCACAGTTGGACCAGCACATGTAGTACCACCAGTTGCTCCAGCTCAGGAGCAAATTTCGGATATAGTTGAGCCGACAGGATCAGCTAAGGCACTAGCTGTGCCTATTGAGATTCCAGGCCTTCAGGAGACTTTGGCCCAGAAATTGGCAGCTTGCACTGGTCTTGCTTAGGTGGTTTCGGCTCAGGCCGCACCTGTCTCTTCTCAAGCCGGGGGAGGTACTTAGACCCCCGTTGCCCGTACTCCAAACAGGTAGTACAGGGACTCAGATACCGGGGGCACTACCAGCCCATCTGGTTGCAGCTGCTCAGGCCCCGGTAGTTCCTATTATGGAAGATGATGAGCAGAGGAGACTTGAGAGATTTGAGAGACTTCGACCTCCATCTTTTAGTGGTGCTGAGTCAGAGGATGCCCAAGGTTTTCTGGATAAGTGTCAACGGATGCTTCGGACAACGGGTATTCTAAAGACCAGTGGGGTCTCATCCACTACTTTTCAGTTTTCTGGGGCTGCCTTCAGATAGTTGGAGTCTTACGAGAGGTGTAGGCCAGTCGGTGCAGCACCCCTTACCTGGCAGCAGTTCTCCGGTCTATTCCTAGAGAAGTTCGTACCTCAGTCCCGCAGAGAGGAGCTGCGCAGGCAGTTTGAGTAGCTTCGCCAGGGTGATATGTCCGTGACACAATATGAGATGAGATTTTCAGAATTGGCCCGTCATGCTATCTGGTTAATTCCTACAGACAAGGAAAGGATTAGAAGGTTCATAGATGGCCTCACTTTTCAGCTGCGATTACTCATAACTAGAGAGAGAGAGTGTCTGGTGCTACTTTCGACGAGGTTGTTGACATTACTCATCAGATTGAGATGGTTTGCATCCAGGAGCGGGTTGAGAGGGAGCTAAGAGGTCTCGTGGTTCCGGTGATTTCAACGGTGTTCCTTCAAGGGGTCAGTTTTACCGCGGTAGGGGCCGTTCTTACAGACACGCTCAGGCGGGTTGTCCAGTTCATCGCGGTGCATCAGCTAGTCACGGTTCTTACAGTGCTCACTCAGGCCATTCATCATTCAGTGCACTACCAGCGCAGAGTTCTCATCATGCCTCGTCTGCTCAGGCTTCTACAAGTAATTCTTCGGGTTATCAGGAGCAGCAATTCCGTCAAAGGAGGGGTTGTTTCGAGTGCGGAGAATTGGGTCATTTCAAGAGAGATTATCCTAGGCTGTTGAGTGGGGCTCCACAGCAGAGTTCTCGAACAACGACACTAGCTCCAGCAGTTACATCACCCACCCAGCCAGCTCGGGGTGGGGGTCAGGCAGCTAGGGGTCGCCCAAGAGGGGGAGGCCGATCAGGTGGCGGGCATGCTTGATTCTATGCTTTTCCTGCCAGGCCAGATATTGTTGCCTCAGACGCAGTGATCACATATATTGTTTCAGTGTGCCACAGGGAGGCTTCTATATTATTTGACCATGGTTCCACTTATTCATATGTATCATCATATTTTGCTCATTATCTAAATATGCCTTGTGAGTCCTTAGTTTCACCTGTTTATGTATCTACACCCGTGGGCGATATTATTACTGTGGATCGTGTGTATCAGTCGTGTGTGGTAACTATTGGGGAACTAGAGACTAGAGTTGATCTCTTATTACTCGGTATGGTTGATTTCGATGTAATCCTGGGTATGGATTAGTTGTATCCATGTCATGCTATTCTAGACTGTCACGCAAAAATCGTGACGTTGATGATACCGGGGTTGCCAAAGGTTGAATGGAGAGGTTCTCTAGATTTTTTTCCTAGTAGGGTAATTTCTTATTTGAAGGCCCAACGTATGGTTGGAAATGGATGTCTGTCATATTTGGCCTTTGTGAGAGATGTTGATGTTGATACTCCTATTATTGATTCAGTACCGGTCGTGCAAGACTTTCCGGATGTATTTCCTGCAAACCTACCGGGTATGCCACCCGACATGGATATTGATTTCGGTATTAACTTGGTGTAAGGAACTCAACCTATTTCTATTTCTCCGTATCACATGGCACCAGCTGAGTTAAAAGAATTGAAAGAACAACTTCAGGAACTCCTTGAAAAGGGGTTTATTAGGCCTAGTGTGTCACCTTGGGGTGCACTAGTTCTGTTTGTCAAAAAGAAAGATGATACTATGCGAATGTGTATTGATTATAGGCAGTTGAACAAAGTTACAATCAAGAATAAATATCCATTACCGCGTATTGATGACTTATTTGACTAACTTCAGGGAGCGAGGGTGTTCTCCAAAGTTGATTTGAGATCAGGGTATCACCAGTTGAAAATTCGAGATTCGGATATTCTAAAGATGACATTTAGAACTCGTTATGACCACTATGAATTTCTTGTGATGTCATTTGGGCTAACCAATACCCCAGCAGCATTTATGCATTTGATGAATAGTGTGTTCCAGCCATATCTTGATTTATTTATCGTAGTATTTATTGATGATATTCTGGTGTACTCACGTAGCCAGGAGGAGCATGTACAACACTTGGGTATTGTATTACAGAGGTTGAGAGAGGAAAAACTTTATGCCAAATTCTCTAAGTGTGAGTTCTGACTTAGTTCGATGGCATTCTTGGGACATATAGTGCCCAGTGAAGGAATTAAGGTGGATCCAAAGAAAATAGAGGCAGTTCAGAGTTGTCCCAAGCCATCTTCAGTTATTGAGATTCAGAGTTTTCTCAGCTTGGCCAGTTATTATCGTCGTTTTGTGAAGGGATTCTCGTCTATTGCATCGCCTATAACTAAATTGACCCAGAAAGGTGCTCCGTTCAGGTGGTCGGATGAGTGTGAAGAGAGCTTTCAGAAGCCAAAACAGCTTTGACTACAACTCCAGTATTGGTGTTGCCTACAGGTTCAGAATCTTATACTGTGTATTGTGATGCGTCGCGTATTGGTCTCGGCACAGTGCTGATGCAAGATGGTAGGGTGATTGCCTATGCATCCAGACAGTTAAAGGTACATGAGAAGAATTATCCAGTAGCAGAAGGATCTTAACTTGCGGCAGCGAAGGTGGCTGGAGTTGCTTAAGGATTATGATATCACCATTCTCTATCATCCCGGAAAGGCCAATGTGGTGGCCGATGCCTTGAGTCGTAAGACAGAGAGTTTGGGCAGTTTGGGCAGACGGAGGCCTTGGCTAATCAATTTGTTAGATTGGATATTTCTGAGCCGAATCGAGTTTTGGCCTGTGTGGTTTCTCGATCTTCTTTATATGATCGCATCAGAGAGTGCCAATATGATGATCCACATCTGCTTGTACTTAAGTATACGGTTCAGCACGGTGATGCCAAGGAAGTCACTATTGGAGATGACGGTGTATTACGGATGCAGGGCAGGCTATGTGTGCCTAATGTAGATGGTTTGCATGAGCTGATTCTCCAGGAAGCTCACAGTTCGCCTAAACGGTGTACCAGTGTCCATTATGTATTAGGATTTGAGACAACACTATTGGTGGAGGCGAATGAAGAAAGATATAGTTGGGTTTGTATCTCGGTGTTTAAATTGTCAACAGCTAAAGTACGAGTATCAGAGACCGGGCGAATTGCTACAGAGACTTGAAATTCCGGAGTGGAAGTGGGAGCGTATTACCATGGACTTCGTAGTTCGGCTCCCACCGACCTTGAGAAATTTTGATGCTGTTTGGGTGATTGTAGATCGGCTAACCAAGTCCGCACATTTTATTCCAGTTGGTACTAATTATTCTTCGGAGTGGTTGGCTGGGATTTATATTCGCAAGATTGTTCGCCTACATGGTGTGCCGGTGTCCATTATTTCAAATCGGGGTACGCCGTTTACCTCACAGTTTTGGAGGGCAGTGCAGCGAGAATTGGGCACACAGGTTCAGTTAAGTACAACATTTCACCCTCAGACGGACGAACAGTCCGAGCGCACTATTCAGATATTGGAGAATATGCTACGCGCTTGTGTAATTGATTTTGGGGGTTCTTGGGATTATTTTCTTCCACTTGCAGAGTTTGCTTACAGTAATAGCTATCAGTCAAGCATTCAGATGGCTCCGTATGAAGCTTTATATGGGAGACGGTGTCGGTCTCCGATGGGTTGGTTTGAGCCGGGTGAGGTTAGACTATTGGGTACTGACTTGGTTCAGGATGCTTTAGAGAAGGTCAAAGTAATTCAGGAACGGCTTCGCAAGACACCGTCTAGACAGAAGAGTTATGCCGACAGGAAAGTTCGTGATGTTATTCACATGGTTTGGGAGAAGGTTTTACTCAAGATTTCACCCATTAAGGGTGTGTTGAGGTTCGGGAAGAAGGGCAAGTTGAGCCCTCGGTATATTGGGCCTTTTGAGATACTTAAGAAAATTGGAGAGGTGGCTTATGAACTTGCTTTGCCACCTAGTCTATCAGGTGTCCATCCAGTGTTCCATGTATCCATGCTCCGAATGTATGTCGGAGATCCGTCTCATATTCTGGATTTCAGTACAGTACAGCTGAACGATAATTTGACTTATGATGTGGAGCCGGTGGCTATTTTAAATCGGCGGGATCGAAAGCTGAGGTCAAAGAGCATAGCACCAGTGAAGGTGCAGTGGAGAGGCCAGCCAGCCGGAGAAACTACTTGGGAGATTGAGCAGGAGATGCGGAGCAAATATCTACACTTATTTGAGACTCAAGGTATTGTTCTAAACTCGTTCGAGGGCAAATGTTTGTTTAAGAGGGAGAGAATATAACGACCCGGCTGGTCGTTTTGAGTATTATAACCTTGTTCCCCCATTTACTGCTCAATTTATGCTCTATAGTTATTTTATGACTTACCGGGTTAGTTGGTTCGGGTCCGGCAGGGATTCTGAGTGAAATGAGATAATTAGTCTCATAATTGAAAATTTAAGTTAGAAAAGTAGACCGGATATGGATCTATGTGTAAACGACATCGGATTTGAATTTTTATGATTCCAATAGCTCCGTATGGTGATTTTGGACTTAGGAGCGTGTCCGGAATATTATTTGGAGGTCCGTAGAGGAATTTGGCTTGAAATGCCGAAAGTTTAATTTTTGAGAAGTTTGATCGGGGGTTGAATTTTTGATATCGGGGTCGGAATCCGATTCTGAAAATTGAAATACCTCTGTTATATTATTTATGACTTGTGTGCAAAATTTGAGGTCAATCGGACGTGATTTGATAGGTTCCGGAGTCGTTTGTAGAAATTAGAAATTTCAAAGTTCATTAGGCTTGAATTGGGGTGTAATTCATGGTTTTAGCGTTGTTTTAGGTGATTTGAGGGTTCGGCTAAGTTTGTATGATATTTTTGGACTTGTTGGTATTTTTGGTTGAGGTCTCGAGGGGTTCGGGTGAGTTTTGGATGGTTAACAGATCATTTCTGGCCTTGGTAAGATTGCTCATATCTGTTGCTACATTTTTCGGATTTTCTCTTTCACATTCGCGAGTGGGCCCTCCCGTTCGCGAAGAGGAATTTCAGGTAGGCATGATTTACTCTCCGCATTAGCGAGGGGGTCTCGCGTTCGCGAAGAAGAGCTGGGTTGTGCATTGCGTTCGCGTTTGGGGTATCGCGTTCGTGAAGAGCAAATATTGGGAAGCACATTTTGTGCTTCGCGAACGCAAGGGACCTGTCGCGTTCGCGAAGAAGAGAGGTCTGTACAAAGAGTTTAAGTTCTGCAAATGGGACTTCGTCCCATTTTTAATTTTTGACGGATTGGAGCTCGGGAAGAGGCAATTTTCGAGAGTTTTTCATGGAAAACAACGGGATAAGTGTTCTTAACTCAATATTGGTTAAATTACCCGAATCTATGGTTGTTTTTATCATATAATTGGTGAATTAAGTTGAAAAAGTTTAAAAATCCTCTTGGTTTAAATTGAAGATTTGAGGGTCGAGTTGGGGTCGAATTTTGGTAAAATTGGTATGGTTAAACTCGTGATTGAATGGGCTTCCGAATTTTGTAACTTTTATCGAGTTCCGAGACGTGGGCCCCACAGGCAATATTTGAGCTAAAAATTTGGATTTTTATGGAAAATTAGCATTTTCTTATGGAATTAATTTCAATAAATTTTATTGACTGAAACGAATTATTTGTGACTAGATTCGAGGCATTCAGAGGCCGATTTGCGAGGCAAAGGCATAGCAGAGTAAAGAATTTCACGCTCTGAGGTAAGTAACAGTTTTAAATCTGGTCCTCAGGGTATGAAACCCCAAAATTTTTGTGTCATATTACTATTTTGGAGGTGACGCACATGCTAGGTGACGGGCGTGTGGGCGTGCAACGAGAGGATTGTGACTTGGTCCGTCCCGTGAAAATTGTATAGTTGAATAATTTATTGTTAGCTATATGCTCTCTATGTGTTGAAGAAATTTGACTGTAAATAATATTTAGGCTACGTTATAGTACTGTTGGGGCCCGCAAAGGTCGCATACTTGTTGAATTATTTGCTAATTGTTGTTTTGTACTCAGTTATGATTTTTCTTGCGTATTATACTTCAGTCTTTCTGGATATTTATTGATACATTATGTTATCTTTGTTTGGGTTGATCTTTGTGATTTCTGAGAGCTCGAGAGACTAGAGAGGTTGAGGACTGAGTAAGGCCGAGGGCCTGTCGGTGAGGTAAGGATATTATGGCACGTGAGTTGTCCGTGCAGGATATTATAGCACGTGAGTTGTCCGTGCAAATTATGGCACTTGGGCTGTGGGAGCCCCTCCGGAAGTCTGTACACCCTTAGTGAGCGCAGGTACCCATTGAGTGTGAGTGTTGAGGGCTGAGAGCCGAGTGATGAGTTGAGTGACTGTTGCCTGAGAGGCTGTACTTGCTTGGCATTTATTATTGCACTTGATTGCTATCTGGCATTGTGGTGAAATATCTGAAAGATTTTATATCCGAATTACATGAAATTGAACTGTATAAAATTAATTTGACTTAAACTGCCAAATTTGAAAGTATGTCTATTCTTTCCTGAAATTATTGAAAGTGAACTGTATCTGTGTAGCTCATCATTATCTTAAGTTCCTTAGTTATTATTGTTACTTGCTGAGTTGGTTGTACACATACTACACCCTGCACTTCGTGTGCAGATTCAGGTATTTTCGGACATAGCGGGTGTTGATCATTTCGCGCAGTTGATTTTCAGGAGATTCAGAGATAGCTACCGTGTTTCGCAGACCTTGTCTCTCTTTCCTTATCTCCTTGTTTGCTGTATTTTGGTCTTTGACTATTATATACCTTATGCTCCAGATTTATATCCATATTAGATGCTCATGTACTCAGTGACACCAGGTTTTTGGGAGTGTTCGTGTCAGTATTTATGAGATTTTATATTGTATTAAATTATTGTATTTTCAAACTTAAGATAAATTGTGGTTTATCGAGATTATCGGCTTACCTAGTATCGAGATAGGCGCCATTACTACAGGTTGGAATTTTGGGTCGTGACATCAGGTTATCCACTATGTGATTTAAAAAATGGTTTCATGTCCTGCTTCTTAATTAATATCAAATAATTATTTATAATTTTTATATAGAAGGTTTAATTTTAAGGTTATTTGCACATAATTCAAATAAACTAAATCATAATTTGATATGGTTTATGTCCGCGCATTGAGCGAGTACTAATACTAGTTAGGTATTAGTAAGCCTCTTGAATCTTGATAGACATTAATGTGTAATATGATAATAGTGGTAACTAACATGTTACAGGTTATAGTGTAAAGAATCTTTACATATATAACTTAATAAATTAGGCTAAAAACATGTCCATATTCGGGTCAATTTGTATAAATATCAGAATATAGAAGAAAAATATTTTTTTGATTTGATTGTTAGATATAATCGGGAACAACAAAACTTCTTTTTAAGTATGGTATATAATCAAAAAGTGGTTCTGAATTGGGTGAGATAGGTTAGGAGCCACTATTTAGCCAGAATTGAAAACACTTGGGGGTCATTTGGCAGGGTGTATAAGAATAGTGATAAATAAGGTGTATTAATAATGCAGGGATTAATAATGTATGAGTTAGTAATGCAATCATTAGTTAAGCAGATATTATTTCTTATTCACTGTTTGGTGTTGTGTATTAAAAATTAAAATGCATTGCATAATTTTTAAGAAAATTAGTTGCTTACAAAAATGCCCTCCATAGTTTTTAACTTTAAGAGACTTTAACAACAATTTTGTCTTTAACCATGGTAATGCATGCATTAATAGATTTGATATTGCTAATACCATGGTTTGTTATGTATTAGTTATACATAGGATAATATCAAATAGGTTGTATAACTAATACTTATATTAATAATACATAGGTTAAAAAAATATATCAAACAAGGGATTCGTAATACCAAAAGCTAATGCATGCATCATTTTCTCTAATACATCCTACCAAACAACTCCTTAGTCCTTATTGCAACCTTGTTCGTTAGCCCTTAACTGCATTAGTTGTACTTTACTGTAAGTTCTCTCGGACCTATGCATAGGGTTTGAGATAATAGTTTGCAAAAGTGTGTTGCAAAGTAATTTATCCAAGCAAGGGTTTGAAGAACATTACGGGCGACAAGTTACCAACTTCCTTGACATTTAGGCACTGAGCAGGTGTCATCCCCTATACATAGTCTTACAACTTTGCGAAGACCTGTGTTTTTAGTAAACAGTCGCTCGGGCTTGGTCACTGCAATCCCCTTGCGAGGAGGCACCCTTTCTCGTGAAGTTACGAGCTATTTTGCCGAGTTCCTTAGAGAGTTATCTCGCACCTTTTGATATTCTTTACCTACCCACTCCTTCAACGTTTGGTGTTTAAAAATTGGCTCGAGGTATTTTCTCTACCCCTTCTTCCCTCTGTTTGGCTCTTTCTCTAAGGGGTTGTGTAACAAGCGCTGGAATACCCATGAATTTTATCATCAACTTGATGAATTAATTTCAAGATATAAGGCTTTTTTTCTATAACAGATTATTCAAAAGGTTTTTTTCGTCTTTCCATCAATATTCTGCTTTTTCCTGGATATTTGGGTTCAAATATGAGAGGATTTAAATCCGTGAATTTTGTACCAGAAACAAACGCGCTACCAAGTTGTGCCACATCTCTTCAATTGTTTGATAGTATAATTGTAGAGGATTCATGTTTTGTTTTCCACATGGTTATTTCCTCCACCTTTTCCAAATGTGATTTATGTATTATGTATGACCGTGCTTAAGTGCATATCGATTGAAGTAAAAAACAGTGTTTTGCTTCTCAGTTGCTTGTGAAGTTAGTAACAAACATATACTTCATCAATAAACTCTTAGTACAAGATACCTAATTGAAAGAGAACCACAAACCACTACATGGAAAAATAGAAAAATAAAAGCAGACAAGTGACGTTTAGAAGGTGTATTTTCTGTACTTTTGGTTTGACTGCCTACTTTGGATATTTGAGATTTGATAGTTCATCAACCAACGGTCTAGATTGACCACCACTTCAAATGGTGTGAGCAATTTTAATAAATTTCCAACAATAAAATAAAACAAATAAATGTGAACAGAAAATGCTGAAAAGGTACTGCATTTCCAGAACTCCGGTTAACTTATCTTATTGAACCTCTCTCCTAAGGTTAACTTATCTTATAATCCTAAATAATCCTTAAACCAAATGCGGATAGAGTAGCAGATCAAAATCCGGAAGTTGAGTTGAGATGACAACACCAGTAAGTAAATTACAAAAACCACAAGGATTTAAGTAAATAAGTAATCAAAGTTTATCAGCTATCACCACAAAGCCTGTAGTGGGGCTTGGGTTTATTGGTTGATGTAACAAGAACTGTATATGTACACAAAAAGAAAAAAATTCAAACAATGAACAGAAAGAAAAGGTTTAGTTGCAATCCACCCAACTTGATGAATTTGTACATAGGGAAACTATTTGAGCTTTCCCACATCTGGGGTTGGAATCTAAAAATGGAAACTAAGATGATGGAGCTGCTGAAGATTTGCATATAGGACACCAATTCTTGTGCCTCAACCACTGTTGTACACACTCCACATGATAACCATGGTCACATTCCAACCTTCCTATTTCATCTCCAATCATATATTCCTCCTGCAAAACATGTCATTGAATTCATTTTGATATGCAACATCCTAGATCACGCCAGGGCGGATATATCTTCCTACAACGGGTGTTATCCGAAAATAATGCAGAGAAAACATCAATTTTGAACAAGTGAAAAAGCCTTAGAACCTCTAACAACCCAGACCCGAAACCACATAAAAGTCGAGCAGTGATAATATGTTGCCACCACATGTACAAAATCCTGCGTACGTTACTAGATGCATGGAACTATGTCTAGGATAGGATAGACTTGCATAAAACAGTCGAATGCATCTTTGACCAAAGTGTTGAAAGATTGGAAGTACTAATAGCAGAAGTAAATTTAGAGACATCCACTCAAATTATGTCTCTTATTAGGTCAAAAATATCTCCACCCCGTCGTGTCAAGAACAGAGTTTGATAAGGCATAAACCTAGAG
The DNA here is from genome assembly GCF_000715075.1 of Nicotiana tabacum. Classification (NCBI taxonomy): domain Eukaryota; kingdom Viridiplantae; phylum Streptophyta; class Magnoliopsida; order Solanales; family Solanaceae; genus Nicotiana; species Nicotiana tabacum. Next base: position 21,900,991 of record NC_134094.1, on the reverse strand, counting down.
AACCTTCCCTAAATAAAAGTTACCTAATTCAAGAACTAAAACATCTTAGTATGTACAACGTAAAACTAATATTAACTGCACTTCAAATAACATCACATAGAAAAAAATACCAAAGTGAAAATGCAAGGTGCTATGAACTTAAAAAGGAAGGTGAAAAACCTCCCGCACGATGAACTAGATCAAGTATAAAGCATCAGGCAATTTGGAATATAGAAAATATCACTTGAAATAAGTGGGAAAGACCTGACAAATAGTGCATTTGATCTCATCTTCATTCCCATCGCTACCAAATTCCCCCATTTCTGAAGGCATAGCCTGATATATGCTTTTCCGGAGGCACTTTGGCAATGCCTCCTCTGGTAGAGCTGTGCTAACACTGCCCATCCTTTCCTCAAGAGCTAATAATTCCTGTTAACAAGCAAAAAAGATATACGTTCTGTAGGCGGTAGAAGATAGTGGAAACTTCAAATTGTACGACCCCGAAATGTATTCTTTTTGCTCCATATGAAAAGATTAATCAAAAACCCTTTGAGCTATCGTGTGAAGCGTGAACACAGCCCCATCCCCCTCCCACCCTCACCTCCCCAAAAGAAAGGGCTTTCTCATTTTTGTCCTGTCAGCCGAAAATAATTACGGCCGCTAGCCCAAATATACAAAACATATACACTGATTATGTATAATATGTATATTAATACTTAATATACAAAAGATATACATTTTCCGGCTATTATTTTTATGACGGCCATAAAATGTAATTATCCCCAAAAAAACTTGACTTTCTGATGAAAATGTGTATTGCTGAACATAGTCAATAATCATATACTGGAGAGGAAATACAGACCTCATAGGACATATTGTCTATATCCAGTCTCATACCTCTATGCTGGTCATAGAAGTTAAGGCCACCAAGAAACAAGTTGGTCTCTAACACAAGTAGTTGCTGCACATGTAAAAATAAGAGGTCATCATAAATACAAATAAAGAATTTCCCGAGTGGTCAGAAATACTCCAAGACGGAATACCTCATATGTTAATTCTTCATCTTGTTCCATTCTCTCTAGTGCCACCAGTACCTGTACAGTAAAGCAGTGACCAAAATGAAATACCGTAACCATCAGGTAAGCCTCAGGAAGAATACAGAGTTGACCGCGATTTCTCTGAGTAAAATACCTGAGCAACTCCATCCATGTTATATCGCTGCAAGGCGTCACGGTTTATTAATTGGTTGATGCCTAGTTCTGCAGAAGTGCCATGCACTTCAGCTGGGAAATCTTCAACATCATTTCCAGAAAAACTATAAGCACTGGAATCGCTCGAAGAGGCATCTGAGAAAAACTGACTTGATGATTGCAGACTGAGATTTGGAGATTCAGGCTGAGATGACGAATCTCGTATTGAATCCCTAAACCTAGGCACATTCATTGACCTACGAGTCCTAACTGATACAGCACGATTATCCACCCTAACATCGAAGTTTTTACTACCCCTTGAATCAGAAATTGTGATACCACCACGCGTTGGACGAATGACATCTCCTTCTTTTGGTGATGCCCCACTTACTTTCTTCCCTTTAGAGGATGAACTGCTTTCACCTTCTGAGTTCCCTCTTTTTACCATGTCCCTTCTACTAAATCTTGAATTTGTTGTTAAAGAGACATCTGATCCTGAATTGCATTTTAGATTTCTCGGCACATATCCAGCCCCACTAGAAGTTCCCCTTGTCCCTGCACCAATGGCCTTAGATGATGAAGAAACAGAGGAACCTACTGGACTGTTTTGATTGGAATACTTTGGACTAAATAATCTACGAGGTTTACTGCTTGAAGCTCCACTAGAGCCACCTACTTCTGCCAATATAATTTTACTTGATCCAGTATCTCGCATTACTGAATCGAATTGGGGTTGCTGCGCTTTTGATGACTTCATGTGGCGTGGAACATCAGGCTGCTCACCATGTAAACAAGTAGTTTCAGATTGATCATTTTCAACGTGAGAAAAGGATTTAATGTGGGATTCCTTGAGTGACTTTCTAGCACTAGACGATGTTCGAGATGAACTCCCAACAACGTCTTTTCCATTTGAAGAAGTGAAAGAAGGCTTGAAAGGTCTTGGTTTCTCTGTACATTTAACTTGCGGGCTCTTCATAGAGTTGAGTCGGCTGCTGCATCCATATCGGGAGCACAACTGAACATTTTCATCCCTGCTGTCAGCTATATCTCTCAAACCTCTTCTGGGAACGTAAAGTCCATTAACAGCTCTTTTGCTCGAATATTCATCCATAGATTACATACAACCTCCTTATTTCTGTTAAAACCAAATAGCCGAAGGTTAGTATTAACAAGGCCTTAGAATCAAGAAGTTAAACACTTGCTTTAGCAAATTAAGACAGGACTAGGAAATAATTTTATCAATTAGATATTATAGCAATCTCCAAATTCCAAAAAAAATGATCAAGTTCATAGCAATAGAGAAGAAACTTCATTCACTTTCAGGGTGATAAATATATAGAAAACTTCAAAGCAAAATAAATTCATGAAGTCATAACCATTCATGGATGACAAAAACTTTCTCCAAATCCTAATATCAAACTCAGTATTTTCTTGAGAAACTTGTGAATCTTTTAATGGAAAGACCAATAGTAGTATTACTATTAAGACAACAGTAACGATAGTGGCAATTAGTAATAACATCTATTGCATGTTAATCAACTATCATCTACATAGCGCGTGTCTAGGAGACCACGGCCAAATGCGTTCAATATAACGAGGATTTGTCATAATTTGACCATTTTTAGCAGCACTTCTCCTTTTTCGGGACTTGGGACCGAACTCGCATAGGTGGCAAGTAAACCTAAGTACTACTAAAATTGCTCACACAACTCTGAATAATACAAATATAATCTATGAATATATGCCTCAATTTGACCGGATGATTTGCCCACAAATAATATTATAAAGATGGCTAAGCATTTACCACAGCTGCCTAACAGTGAATACCACTTGTTTTTCATCAATTCCTTATAAGATAATCCAAGAATCATACACATAAAGAACTATCCAGCAATCAGAAAAAAAGAACTAACTAAAGAAAATACTTAAAAGGACTTAGTTATCATTCAAAGATTGAACCTTTTACATCCTATTTGAAACAAAAGCTATCACGAAAACCTCACAAAACAAAATCAACATATAAAAATTTTCATCTTTGGCATATAAGTATTAAAAAAAGATGGAGAATCCCAATAAAACTGAGCATAACAAGGAAAAATCCAGTTAAAATTCAAACTTCAAAAATGAAGAAAAAGACATCGGACAGAAACTTGGAGACAAACACATGTCAAGAAAATCATACTGTTCACATATCATTAGTCAAAGACCATTGAAATAGCTCTTTTAGTTCTCTAAATATCAAAATACAATGAGAAATTATAAAAACAAAACAAAACTGTAACTCCAATAAAATTGAGCATACTAAGATAAAATAAAAGGGAAATATCAACTCCAATAAAATTGAGCATAATAAGAAGAAACCAGACAACATCAAAATTAGCAACTTGGAGAAAAAACACAAGGACAAAAAATCATTTTTTTTATATATATCAACAGTCAAAGACTATTGAAAAAGCTTTTCCAATTCTTTAAAACTCAAACCCATATCAAATATTACCAAAAAGAAAAGTGTATTACAGTTATCATATCATCAGTCAAAGACTATTGAAAATAGCTTTTAATTTCTGTAAATATCAAAATATTAAGAGAAAGGGGGAGAATCCCAAATGAAATTGAGCACAAATAACAACAATAAGAGCCTATCAAAAATCATATTATTGATATATCATCAGTCAAAAGACTATTGGGAATAGCCTTTTCAATTCTTTACACTCAAAACCCATATCAAATAATACAAAAAAATAAAATAAAAAATAGTGTATTCCAGTTATCATATCATTAGTCGTAAAAAAGAGATTAACACAGTTTTATTCTCTACCTTGTTCTCTTCTTTCGTGTTCTTCGTCTTCTTTACACAAAAGGAAAAGAAAATGTGAAGAAAAGGCCTTTTTAGAGAGAGAGAAAAGTGTGAATAATGTAGGATCCTAAGCAGGTGGAGAGGGACTAATAAGAGAGAAAAATATGAGAGAGAGAAAAATATGAGCAAACGGATAAATATACTGAAATGCCGTCCTACCAATGTATTCAAGAAGAGATATCAGCCGTTGGATTAGAATTAATTAGAAAGTCAAAAAATATGGACCACTTTTACTACTTGTCCCCACTCAACTAAAACAGTACCACGGACTACCAATTCTTAGAAAAAACAAAACAAAACAAAAAAAAGGTAATGAGTTCACTCTTTTTCGAGGGACAAGAAAAGGTAAAATATTCAGTTTTTTCTTGTTAAAAAATGATAATATGTTCTCTCTTTTTAAGGGAGACATGAAAACGTAAAAATTGTTATAAAATAAATATTGTGAAGTAAATAAATCGTATATAAGTATATAGAGATTAATATATTATTCAACTTCAAATTCATGTATATAATGAATTGAAATTTTCTCTATTTATAGAAAAAAGGAAGTTGATTGTAAGTTGCTTGTAAGTTGGTATTGTACAAGATATAGATAATCTTCTACCGGGGGTAATATTTATCCATAACATAGTACCGAAAGGATAAGCTCATTGTACTAGATATAGATAATCTTCTACGGGGGTAATATTTATCCATAATGGAGTACCGGAAGGATAAGCTTCTTCAGGAGACTTATTTCCAATAGAGTACTAAATAGATAAAAATATTTACGGTGGAGTCTCATATGGATAAGCTTCTTCGGGAAGCTTATTTACAATGGAGTACTAAATGAACATCCATAATATAATATATTTATAACACTCCCCCTTGGATGTTCATTAAAAGATAATGTGCCTCATTAAAGCCTTACTAGGAAAAACCCCGTGGAAAAAAAATCTAGTGAAAGAAAAAGACTACACATATTTAGTAATACGCATAACTAGTTGTCTCATTAAAAACCTTATAAGGAAAACCGTGTGGGAAAAACCTTAGTAAGAAAAAAAAAGTATAACGCGTATTTTACTCCTCGTGATAAAAATCTTGTTTCAAATATTTGAGTCTCCGCATTCCAATCTTGTATACTATCTTCTCAAAAATTAAAGTTGGTAAAGATTTAGTGAATAAATCTGCTGGATTGTCACTTAAACGGATTTGTTGCACATCAATGTCACCATTTTCTGAAGATCATGTGTGTAGAATAATTTTGGTGAAATGTGCTTCATTCTATCTCCTTTTATAAATCCTCCATTTAATTGGGTTATACATGCAGTATTGTCTTCGTATAAAATTGTAGATCTTTTATCACATTCCAAACAATATTTTTCTTGAATAAAATGAATCAGTGATCTCAACCATATGCATTCCCTACTTGCTTCATGAATATCTATTATCTCGGCATAATTTGAAGAAGTAGCAACAATAGATTGCTTTGTGGAGCGCCATGATATGACAATACTTTTATATGTAAATACGTACCCGGTTTGAGATCGAGCTTTATGTGGATCAGATAAATAACATGCATCTGCATAACCAACAAGATCCGCACTACCTTTATTAGAATAAAATAAACCCATATCAAGAGTTTTCTTTAAATATTGCAATATATGCTTAATCCCGTTCAAATGTCTATGTGTAGGAGAATAGTTATATCTTGCTAGTAAATTAACAAAAAATGTTATGTCAGGCCTTGTAGCATTACCAAGATACATAAGTGCACCAATTGCACTAAGATAGGGTACTTCGGGACCAAGGAGTTCCTCGTCCTCTTCTGGAGGTCGGAACAAATCCTTATTCACTTCAAGTGATCGAATAACCATTGGTGTACTCAATGGGTGCGCTTTGTCCATGTAAAAGCGTTTTAAGACCCTTTCTATATAGGCAGATTGATGGATAAAGATCTTGTCTGCTAAGTGTTCAATTTGCAGACCAAGACAAAGTTTTGTCTTTCCAAGATCTTTCATCTCAAATTATTTCTTAAGATATTCAATTGTCTTTTGGAGCTCTTCTGAAGTTCCAACAAGATTTATGTCATTCAATATAAACAGCAAGTATAATAAATTCTGATGCCATTTTCTTTATAAAAATACATGGACAAATAACATCATTTATGTAACCTTCTTTCAGCAAATATGCACTGAGGCGATTATATCACATGCGCCAAGATTGATTTAAACCGTATAAAGATCTTTGTAATATTATTGAGTACATTTTATGATACTTTGAACTATATGCTTCAAGCATTTTAAATCCTTCAGGGATCTTCATATAGACTTAATCAAATGAGTTATATAGGTTATGACTAGCATTTAGATATCATGACATCTTCAGGTGTCTGGACTATATGTCCGATCCTCATAATTTTTTACAATATTGTGAATTATATTGTATCAAATATATCATCGACGATCATTTTGTATCGGTTCCTAAGCGACATAACTTGTTGAGATCTCATCACTTTCTTTATTTTCAGGTACCTGAACTTCTTCTGGAGTTTCATGAAATGTTATAACGTGAGCTCTTCTAGATCTTATTTCCTCCTCATTATAATCATTTTGATCATTTGCTCCTATCATTTGTCAAGGATTGTTACCTTTGGAACCGATCGGTTTACTACGCTTTATGCGTGCAGTAAACTTTATCCTTCAGGCACTTTAATTTTAATAGGAGTATTTGTAGCTGAAATATGATATATAATTTTGGATCAACAAATACTTCTGGTATTTGACTTGAATTATCTTCTAAGTGAGGATCATATTAATGGTAATTCAACTCATATAGCATATTTTTCAGCTGTTTATTTCATCCCCCAAATATTAGAAAAACTAACATATATCCCCAATCTTCTTTGGGAAACCTATCTTTGTGCATTATGGTAGAGAAATTAATCATATACAACACATCAAAAGTTATTAAATAATAAAAATATTTGGTTTCTGATCCTAAACCAATTCTGAGGGGAAGACTTATCATATTTTATTGGTCTGATGCATACAAGTGTTGTTGTATGCAATTTAGAAAATTTTAGACCAACACATGAAGCTTTGTTCTCATAAGCAATAGTTTAGCCATTAATAGGAAGTATTTAATGCAAAACCATCTTGGATATAAACCAGCGTTATCAAGATGAACTGTCTTGATTTTATAATCTGAAAATTATGCTCTTAATTGAGAAAAGCAATTCAAATACCAAACTGCAGGTTGACAATGATCGCACATGTAACCATTTCATATATGCATCTATAAGTGGTTCACATGATAGGTGAATGGACCCATATTCACCTTTTATATATTTCAGAATTAGAGGTTATAGTCCCAACTTTGGCTAGTATAATCATATTATTATGAGAACAAACAACACAATAGAATTCTTAAAGAATTTTCTAGTTCTTCAATATATGCTTATCAGAATTCTCAATTAGCTCATCATATTTAAACCAGATGGCAAATAAAAACTTTCAATTTATTATGGCATATGCTATCTTTAAGTAAACTTCTAGTTTACTATGGCGCAAACTTTTATATCAGTAAACTTCTGATTTACTGTGGCTACTTTTGTATCAGTAAATTTCTGATTTACTATAGTTACTTTTGCCTCAGTTAAAATTTATGGTTTACTGTGACTGCTACGTGATGTAGTACAAATTAAATAATAAGGGGGGTAATTTCTCACATATATATTTACCCCTTATGATTGTGGAAACATGAAGATTTTCAATATTTCAATCATTTGTAGTCTCAGTATGATTGTCATTTGTATTAGTAAACTTCAGGTTTATCATAACATATGTTTTGACCATAATCATATAATATGAATGACATATTTGTATATAAGCTCTTCGAGAGCCTTCATTTATTATCCACAATCTAATATTATTCGGACACTACTTGTGTCATGTGTCTTCTAGACAAGCAGTTAGCTCTTCAAGAGTTTTTGATACATTTTGTACTATCAAATATTGCTCAGACACTTCTGGTATCATGAGAGAAAATCATAATCAAATGAACAATATAAAAACAATTCTAAATTTATAAATATCATAAATTAAGAATTTCAGTATTTTTACCAACTTTGTGACTAGTGTCTCCTTCAGGGAGAAACGCTATTAACATCTGAATATTTTATATCAAAGCGGCAACCACATAATCATTACATTCTTCAGGGAAAGATACACGAGTTGTTATTTTCTTCGAGATAGTTAATAATAACTAACCATAACATATCAATGTGGTTATAATAGAAAGTATTCTACAAGAATCTTTTTGCCTTAGAATAAAAAATTTTCAAAGATGTTTGACGTACAACAGGTACATGCGGCTAAGATCTTTATGCCACAAAAATAATATTTATATCCTTTATTATTCCACCTCTTCAAGAGGTGAGTTGCGATATTTCTTCATTCACTCAAGGGAATAAAAATATGTTTCAAAAATAACTTTGAATAGCTCATTATTTTGTTTAGTCACATAAAGATACCGCTTCAAAATATTTTCTTACTTCAAGAGAAAATTTCAATTGTTTTACTACTTCAGGAGCCACATAAAGACACTGCTTCAAAATATTTTCTTACTTCATGAGAAAATTTCAATTGTTTTACTACTTCAGGAGCAAATTTAAAATATAAAATGTTGAGTATATATTCTCTCAATCATATTACCTCTTCTGGAGGTGAATTGTTATATATTTACATCAAGAGTGCGTTCATATTTACAAGCTTTATTATTATTGTCACATTCACTTTAGGGAATGGATTAATACTTATCAAAAGTTCTCATTCTTCAGGGAACGGAACATAATTATTTGAATGTGCATTAATCACACCAAATTGTGCGATGACTTAGAAGCTCTTTTAATATAATGCTACTTCAGGAGCAAATCGATACATGCATGTAATATAGAGAATATTTCTCTAGCTTATCTTCAATTGTAACCATAGAAAGCCTAAATTATCACTTCTGGTGGTCATAGGCATATACCACTTCTGGTGGTTAATAAAATTTAGTTACAATAAGATATAAGATACATAACCACTTCTGGTGGTTGTATATTTCTTGCAAACTCTGCTAGAGTTTAAGTGGATCTAACAATATTATCCACTTTATAATCTTTTATTAAGATAGTAAGGATGAAAACAAATACCAAAATAGGTATTGTATACGTAGCATATAACTAAGCAAGCGATGATAAAGATATTAAACCAAATATAAGTAAAAGGCTCAAATTACTTTACATAAATTTGGCCACTCCAAGCGTAAGTAATATCCACATTATAACTGCCAAGAAGAAAAACTCACCACCTCAAGGATATAATCTGCCTTATGATGCTCGGAATGAATAAGATCTAATCACGGACGTAATACTGTCGCCTTACATCGGAGATGAATACTGAAATAGAAATTAAATTCGAAGTAAGTGCTCAAAATGGCAGAGTCTCGTGCTGATAACGTGTTATAAAATAAATATTGTGAAGTAAATAAATCGAAGACAAGTATAGAGAGAGATTGATATATTATTCAACTTCAAACTCATGTACATAATGAACTGAAATCTCCTCTATTTATAGATGAAAGGAAGCTGATGTGTAAGCTGCTACTGCACGCTGCTGTGTAAGCTGCTACTGCACGCTGCTATTGCAAGTTGTTGTGTAAGCTGCTATTGTACCTTATATAAATAATCTTCTATCGGAGGTAATATTTATCCATAACGGAGTACCGAAGGGATAAACTCATTGTAGCAGATATAGATAATCTTCTACCGGGGGTAATATTTATCCATAATGGAGTACCGAAAGGATAAAATTCTTCAGGAGGCTTATTTCCAATAGAGTACTAAATAGATAAATATATTTACAGTGGAGTCCCATATGGATAAGCTTCTTCGAGAAGCTTATTTACAACGGAATTCTAATTGAACATCCATAATATAATATATTTATAACAAAAATTAATTTTACCAAAGTATAATGAATCACTTTCCTTATTTTTTTTATTTTTTATTCTTTTAGTGGTGGAAAAGTTGGATTGAAGAAGAACAATATAATTTGTGTGGTGAAAAACCTTACTGCATCTCTAGGATTTAATGAAAATGGATCTTACAATTTGGTATTAGTGAAATGATTATGAGGTGCGCTTAAAATTGGCTGCCTATGTTATAAAAAATAAAATAAAACCCTTACAATTTCCAATTTCAATATGTAGAATACAAAAGGTCTACCTCCCCTTGAAATTTGAATAATAGACTCTCTTTTTATTTTTGACAATTAATTACACAAAAATATGTTTATTTTTGTTTTATAAACATGTCATCTCAATATAATTTTTACTATAAATGTTTATCTGTAATATAAAAAATTTACCAGCGCCTCACTAGCAATATTAGATAAAATTTGTTACACTATACCATAGTGCATTCAAAAAATTATATATCAATGCAGTTTATTACCAAATTTACTTTAATGCTTTTATGAAGCCTAAAAAATTAGTTTATTAAAAATTCTATATATTTATTTTTTCTCATTTGGGTACTAATAGTTTTTTTTATCTTTGGCTGGTTTTGAATTTTTTTGACTCTGACACATAGTTGACAGATTGATAAGCAATAATGTGATTAAAAAGTTACCAAGAATTAAGGCTTGTTTGAACGTCTGCTAAGCATTAAATTTTACTTAAATATTCTCTTTAGATTTTTTATGGTAACAGTAACCTTGAAAATCAAAATTAGTAAAACAAAATTAAACCTATGCACGGATGCTTGTAGAAATGGACATCTCGCAGGAATTGCCTGATAAGATACTGATTGAAGAGGCACGTGGAAAATGCAAGGAACAAACTCTGGAATATGAACGAAACCAACATATTGTGAGGAATGCCTATAGATAGGGAAACATACAGAGGAGTGCACAAAGTTACAAGTAGCCCAGAGGCAGCCCAAATCTGTTACTCAAGAAAACCATATGCCACCCAACAACAGCAAGTGAAAGCAACGAGACAACAGAAAAGGAAATAACCAACATCCCAGTGGAGAGTGAAGTCTGTGTCTGAGCAATCACAGATACAACATGAGGTTATACCTGAACAATCCTCTTAGAATCAGGAGGAAACAATATCAGCAGTACCTCTACAACAAAGGGATAGAGGGAAGCAGATGATGATGCCTCAAGGACATGTACAACAGAAGGGAGCCTTATCAAATGCAAACTTAGAAAATCTGCTGAGAAGGAATAGATACAGCCCTTTGAGAATTCAAGATGATAGCAGCACTAACAAGGTGACTGAATGGGTTGGCCTCAATGAGGAAAATCCCCCATGATCATAAGCTCATGGAACATAAGAGGGATGAAGAAGCCCTTCAAGCAGAAAGAACTCAAGGTATTTCTGCTAAAAAATAATATCACTCTACTGGGATGCCTTGAGACAAAGATAAAGCCTAGGAGGGTTACAAAAGTTTGAGCTAAATTTAGCAAAGATTGGAAGGTGTATTTCGATGATGTTATAAATGAGAGGGGAATGATCTGGCTATTGTGGAAAGAGCAAATGGTTCAGGTTCATATAGTGATGGCTAGCGATCAACTGGTACATTGCAAGGTGAAAGACAAGAGTTCACAATTTACATGCGACATAACATTTGTGTATGGAAAGAATACTATAGCTGAAAGAAGGATCCTATGGGAACAAATAAGAAAAATACACAATAATATGTAAGAGTCATGGTTGGTTATAGGTGATTTCAATAATGTATTATCTGCTGATGATCGAATCAATGAGAAACCTGTGCAGCAAGCTGAATTGATGGATTTTCAAAGATGTATAGCTGATACTGGTTTGGGACAACTTAACAAGATGGGTTGCCAATGGTCCTGATGTAATAAGAGGGAGGCAGAGCACATAATTTATAGCAAAATCGACTGGGCTTTTGGTAATACCTCTTGGCTTACATGATATAGCAGCCTTGAAGTTATATTTGAAAATCCTGGAGTATTAAACCATTCTCCTATTATCGTTAACACAAAAGTAGTCAAATCATATCTGCCAAAACCATTTAGACTCTAAAATGTGCTACTAATAATAAGAAATTTGAGAAAGATATGCACGATGTGTGGTGTCAACAAATACATGGGCATACTATATACTCTATATGGGTAAAGTTACAGAGACTAAAAGACAAGGCATGATAGCTGAACAAAGAGGTATCTTCATTAGAGAGAAAACTTGACAATTTGAGAGTACAATTGTAGATTACTCAAGGAAAACTTGATGTGGATCCATTTAATAGTCAGTTGATCTCAGAAGAAAAAGAGTTGTTGCTGCAGATAGAAAAATGGGAGGGAATTAATGAGGATGCGACAGAGATCTAGAGCAATGTGGATAAAAGCTGGAGACCAAAATACTAATCTTTCATGTGCATCTAAAGGCTAGGTAGGCTAAGAACAGAATTAGTTCCATCTATAATGATCAAGGATCCAAAATCACTGAGCCAAAACTGATAGAGCAAGAATTCACAGGATTCTTCCAATCTTTATTGGGAACTTGTGATGTTGAATTGCCATGTATTGATATCGATACAGCCAGAAATGGACCTTGTCTTACCAAATAACAACAAAGAGAACTTAATAGCCCAATAACAGAAAAGGACATAGATCAGGCCCTCAAAGAATTGTGTAATAAAAAAGAACCAGGTATAGATGGATTCCCTGCTGAATTCTTTAAAACGCACTGGGGTCTTATTGGAGGATAAGTCAAACAAGCTATACATGAATTCTTTGAAAATGGGAAAATGTTTAGAAGTATTAACTGTACCACAATTACACTTGTAACGACCCGACCGGTCATTTTGAGCTTTAGTGCGTCGTTCGACGGTTTGAGGTCTTGAGTAGTTTCACTTCAGGTATTATGACTTGCGCGTGTGGTTGGAATTGAATTTTGGGACGTTCGGAGTTGATTTGAAAAGAAAACTCTCATTTCATAAGCTTTAAGTTGGAAGAATTGACTAAGGGCTGATTTTGTGTAGAAGGCCTCAGAATCGGGATTTGAAAGTTTTTTTAGAGAAGTTTGATCGGGAGTGAACTTTTTGATATCGGGATCGGATTCTGATTCTGAAAGTTGGAGTAGGTCTGTAATGTCAAATGTGACTTATGTGTAAAATTTGAGGTCAATCAGACGTGATTTGATAAGTTTCGGCATCAATTGTAAGAGTTTGAAGCTTCAAAGTTTATTAGGTTTGAATTGGAGGGTGATTCGTAGTTTCGATGTTATTTGGCATGATTTGAGTCCTCGACTAAGTTCTTAATGTATTTTGGGATGTGTTGGTATATTTGGTTGAGGTCCCGAGGGCCTCGGGTGGATTTCGGATGGTTAACAAATCGAGTTTGGACTTGGAAGACACTCTGAGGCAACTGATATCTGGTGCAATCGCACTTGCGTGAAAATGGCCGCAGGTGTGAGCGTGCATGTGCGGCGATATGGTCGCAGAAGAGACATTTGGACGGAGCTGGGATGGCTGCAGATGCGAGGATTTTTCCACATTTGCTAGTCCGCAGATGCGAGAAAAGCTCCGCAGAAGCGGAATACGAGCTGGCAGCTGGAGTCGTAGAAGCAGAAGGTCTCCGCATATGCGAGACCGCAAAGGCGCATTTGGCATCGCAGGTGCGGAGCTGTGCTGGGCAGGGGGTATGCGCAGGGCGAGGTTTTGGCCTCACCTACGAGACCGTAGATGCGGTGAAGCGCCCGCAAGTGCAGTAGTCGGGCTGGGCAGTATTCTTTTTAAACAAAGGGATTGGATCAATTTCACTTCATTTCGTCCATAGGAGCTGATTTTGGAATAATTTTGGAGTGCCATCTTTATCAGCTATTATGGGATAAGTGATTTCTTTACACTGTGAATTAAATACATGATTTTTATATGGATTCAAACATGAAAATTTGGAATTTTGAAGAAAAACTAAAAATTGGTATTTTTGGATTTTAACCACGAAATTGGACATGGAATTTAGAATGAATTATATATTTGAGTTTGTGGGGTTATGGGTAATGTTTATCTTTGAAAAATTTTGAAATCCGGGCACGTGGGCCCGAGAGTGATTTTTATCGACTTTTCGAGCGGAGTTGAAAATTTTTGTAAATTGAATTATAATGAGTATTAGAGTATATATTTATGGATTTGCACCTTTATTGACTAGTTTTGGAGCGATGGACATTGGTTTGAGTTATTGGAAAGACTTTGGAGCCGGTTATGGAATTTTGGAGCGAGGTAAGTCTCATTTTTAACCTTGTAAGAGGGAATTAACCCCATAGGTAAATCAAATTATTATGTGCTTCTATTTGTGGGGGAAACATACGCACGGGGTAATGAGAGTACGTGCATAGCTACTATTATACTTATATCTGGGTAGTCTAGAACCCATATCTTGTTGTACTTACGATGTTTGCGCCCTACTTATTAATTTAATTGTTTAAAATATTTAGAAACTCGATAAATGAATTGTAAAAGGGTTAAACTTCATTTACTTGACTGTTAAATGAGAATTTGTAATTCTTGGAATATTTTTCCCTTAATAAATCTTGAATTGGTTGTTTAATGTGTTTTCTCTTTTGTGGAGCGGGTCGAACGCCTCGGTAGCAAATAAATTCATCTATGGTTCGTGCCATTCGACCCTCGGCAATGCACAGTTTAAATATTATATTGGATCGGGCCGTACGACCTCGATATAATTTACGCATGATAAATCTTTAAAGCCAATTTTAATTGATATTGCTTCTTTTGCTTGAGATATAAATTGTTAAATGACGAGAATAAGTTTGAAAAACTTTTCTATTAATAAAAGAATTGTCTACTCACTTCTTGTTATTGAGTTTACAACTATTTCATACAATTCATGCTTAAGTATAATATCGGTATTTATTGTTAGCCCGTAATAAGTGTCGGAGTCGACCCCTCGTCACTACTTCTTCGAGGTTAGACAGGATACTTACTGGGTACGCGTTGATTTACGTACTCATATTACACTTGCTGCACATTTTTGTGCAGGTACATATATATCTAGTGGCCTTGTGGGTGCAGAGGCGCGGTTATTGCGAGGACTTAGATAAGCTGCATTCTATTCTACAATCCGCAGCCACCAGAGTCTCCTTTAGAGTATTTATATTTTTTCTATCCAATTTGTATTCCGGACAGATACTGTATTTTATTTTACTTCCTAGTTGATGCTCATGCACTTGTGATACCGGATTTTGGGGTGATTATGGGTTGTTTGTTATTGAAATTGTGAAAATATTTTTATTTACTCTATAAAGTCCATCTTTTATTATTAAATTGAAGGAAATCGTGATTTCAAATACTAAAATGAGTAATTAAATTAATTAATTATTATTGGTTTGCCTGACAGCGGTGTTAGGCGCCATCACGACCTATAATGAATTTTGGGTCGTGACAACACTGGTTCCCAAAGTTAACAGTCTTACATCTGTTAAGGAGTTTAGACACATAGCATGCTTCTCTACAATTTACAAACTCATTGCAACGATCATAACGAGAAAATTAAAGATTGTGGTTGACTACATTGTTGGGCCTTCTCAATCAACATTTATAGAAGGGAGGAACATATTGGACAATATTATTATTGCACATAAGTTGGTTAAAGGCTACACTCAGAAAGGGGTCTCCCCAATGTGTTTGATCAAAGTTGACATACGAAAAGCATATGACTCAGTCGAGTGGCCGTTCATAAAAATGATACTATAGAATTTGGTATGCCTGTGAAGTTTGTACAGATTGTGATGGAGTATGTGACAACTATCAGTTATTCTCTGCTGATAAATGGAGGATTGGCTACCAAATTTTAAGCAAAGAAGGGGCTTAGGCAGGGAGATCCAATATCTCCCTACCTATTTGTATTGGTGATGGAATGCCTGAATCGATCACTGAAGATACTAGAGTGCATTCCAGACTTCAATTACCATCTGAGGTGTTCCAGAAAGAATCTAGCCCATATATGTTTTGTTGATGACCTGATCAAGTGTTGAAGAGCAAATAAGTTATCCATAAGCTTACTTATGAGCAGGTTTCAACATTTTTTAGAGGTGTCAGGGCTTAAAGAAAATATGAAAAAAGTGCATTGTATATTGCAGGGGTGTCAAGGGAGTTCAAAGAATTGATCCTTACAGAAATGCATTTCACAGCACGAGAGTTGTCATTCAAGTACATTGGAGTTCCTTTGTCCTTTAAGAAGCTATCTATCCAACAGTGCATGCCATTGATTGAAAGGATCATTGCACGACTCAATTGTTGGACTACTAAATTTCTATCTTATTGTGGTCGGTTATAATTGATCAAGAGTGTGATATTTGAAATGCAGACCTACTGGGCGCATGTATTCTTATTGCCAAAAAAGATAACTAAGCTAATTATGACTGCTTGTAGAACTTTCCTTTGGGCTGGGAGTAATGAACCTTTGACGAGAGCACTTATTGCTTGGGACAAAATCTGTATGTCACTCTCAGCTGGAGGTTTGAATGTCCTTGATGTGTCTAAAAATAAAGTTGCTTTATGTAAGCTTCTATGGGAAATCAATGCAAAAAAGGATACCATGTGGATCCAATGGATACATAGTTTCTATATCAAAGGGAAGGACATAATGACTATGCACACTCCTAAGGAGGCCTGCTGGCTAGTTAGAAAGATCTTTGACACTAGGGAATGGCTAATACAAAAGGATTCCTCTGCTGATCTGAATAAATACTGTATAAATAGGAAGTTCAACATTAAAAAGATGTATGTTGCAACAATGCCCCAGCACCCTAAGTGTCATCGAAAAATGATTGCAATTGATTAAAAAGCATTACTAAGGCATCAATTCATTCTGTGGTTGGACATGCATAGAAAGCTAGCTACAATGGATCGCCTAAGGAAATGGGGACTATCAATAGCAAGTGATTGTGTGCTCTGTGGGAATGACACTGAAGAGAGAATGGAGCACCTCTTTTTTGAATGTGATTATTTCAGGAATATTTGGGAAGCATTGTTAAAATGGCTGGGTGAAAGACATCAAATTGGTAGCTGAAATGCTGAGATTGAATGGTTAACGAAGAGAAGTTCATGTAGAGTTCGAGCTCACATGCTAGGATTCCTGTTTGCAGCTGTGATTTACCATGTCTGGGTAGAGAGGAACAAACGAAGATATCAAGCCTTCAGAGGATGAAGATTATTATACTAGAGCTACACATACGAGGGCAAAATGAATCCAAATGGCATGAGTTAGAAAGATTGAGCAACTACCCTACTTAGAAGTGTATAGTTATGTGTAGAGATAGTAAGTAAAAGATATGTAGTAGATAGAAAGTGGTTGTTAATTCTGTAATTGGTCTAGCTTAAGAGTCCAATTGAGCTAGCGGGTTGTAAATAATATACTTGGATTAAATGAAAATTGACTGTTTAACCAAAAAAAATAAAAAAATAAACAGGTCTAAATGTAATACTTAAAAAAGAGCCAATCCAATGAATAAAGCTATTCTATAAACCAATTTATTCTTAACATAGACATATTTTTATCTTTGATGATGCGAATCCAAATTAATTGGTATAGTAAATTCTGAAATTCTTTCAAACTATTTATTTATTGCTATATACACGAATGGAAAACTCAACTAATTAAGATTGGGATGTAATCATTATTTATAAATATGAATGAACAAAAATAGTAAAAAAGAATTCGCGGAGTTTAATTAAAATTAAAACACAAATGGGATCTAGTTGCACTGAAAACATAAATAAAGAAAAAAGAAAAGGATAAAGTCAGTAAAAAATCATGCTAGAATTAAAGATGGCCATTTGGTCAACTGATATTATTAGTGTTGGGAAGTAAAATCACCATAATTGCAAGACGTATGGGAAGATAAATATCCATTCAAGTCTTTACCAATTTTCTATTCAAATAAAGATGACAAGCAAATTCAAATAAAAACTGATCATCCGGACATCAAATAATATACTCCCTCCTTCAACTTTTACTTGTCTAGAGACTTTGCATACCCCTTAAGAAATAATAAATGAAGTGTATAATTTACCATGATAACCATATTAATTGATGCATATTTTTACTGGATTTGAGATAATGATTTGAAATGAGTAAATAATAATGTGGGTATAACAGGAAAAAAAATTGTCTTCTCTTGATATGGTAAAAGCGACAAGTAAAAATAAAAATCTATTTTTAGAATATCGGACTAGTAAAAGCGAACGGAGGGAGTATCTTAAATTAATATGGTGAAGATAAATAACAAATACAACAACAATAACAACAACCTAATGGAGTCGCATGAGTAGGATTCAGGGAGGCTAGTTTGTATGCAGACTTTACCTCTACTTTCGGGAGATAGAGAGATTATTTTTTATAGACCCTCAGCTATGAAAAAAAATAATAGAAAAAGCGATAACAACAACAAACACAATATACATTAAAATTTTATCATAAAAAACCTCTTTGAAGTGAATAAAAACCACGAGAACGTTTTTTTTTGTTTTTTTATTTTTTCATGCGGTATTCATTACTTGTATTAGAGTCGGATAAATTCGGATTCATACTGTGTATGACTCACTAAAGGAAAAGCGCTTCGTTCTCAAGCTTCAACTCCAAACCTTTGGTTAAAATTTAAAACAACAAGAACATTACTAATAGTTAAAACATGTGTCATCTTTCATATATGTCTTCTTCGTAGTAACACAAACAAATTAAATAGAAATTAAATATTTCGAAAGCTCACATCTAAATGGAACAAAAGGGAAAACAGGTTTCTGAAATGTCGTTTTCTTTAAATACATATTAGTACAAATATTTACGTTACTGTCAAATATAAATAGATGGACAAAATTGTGAAAAATGACACTGTATAGCCGCTGTAAAAATAATAGCCAAATATATATATATATATATATATATATATATATATATATATATATATACACACACATTATGTATGTTATATATAAAAATTATACAAATTTTATACACTTTTTTGACTATAAAATATAAATAATTTCTGACAGGAGCTGAAAATAATAATACTCCGAACAAAATAAGCAGATAAGTACGTATAAGAACTCCAAATAAGAGGAGCCACCTACTCGAGCTTTTGCTTTTGCGGACATAACCAAACCCCACCACTTAATATTATGAAAGTGAAAGTGAAACAAAGGGCCGCCTTATAAACTATTACAACCTATCAACTAGCCTTGTGTTGGAGTGATACTTGTTCATACTTAATTAAAAGTTTTGAGTTCAAGTTTTGGGTACGAAGTTCCTTTGTTAGAGAGTACTTTACGTTTTTACTCTCTTAATGTGAGACTTTTCGTTGTAAATTTGAATTTAATCGGGTTTCAATGCGAATACGAACACCGAATCAAAAATAAAAATATTCACAACCTCCTTTATTTTAATAACCATTGTGTCCGGATTAACTTACTTTTACCTCGACTAAGTTTAGAGTTACTTGCTACCTCCTATCAGCACGGGTATCTGATAACTCTATCGACCAAAGTTTGGATAGATGAGAAGAAATCATCTAGTGTTTTTGCCTTTATTTTTTATCCTGAGACCTCGCACTTCTCAATCCACTGACCTATTATTACTTTTTATATAAAAAACTCTGAGTTATATATATTCATAGTATAAAGTTTTTACATTGTTACTATAACTTAATTTGTAATAATATATAAATAGTAGTACTATTTTAATCAAGTTAGTAGTAATATTTAATTAGTAATTTATCTATAATTACCTTACAAACATCATTGCATTTCATCACGATGAACGCGTATATCCAGTTCGTTGTTTATTTTGTTTTTGAGAGTTAAACTTTGCTATATTATTTGATCAGCTTTTTAATATTTTCACGATCATTTTGATACAAAATTGTATTTTGCACCTTTTAATATTATTTCTAACTTTTTGCCCCTTTTTAAAGAAAAATAAAGTAACGATTTTCACGATCTCACTCCGAAAATTAATCTGTCAGTTTATTTGATGCGGAGATATCGTACATGCCAAGATAGATATGAAGTGTATAAAATTAAATAACACCTTACTAGAAAACATAATATAATTTTTAATTTAATCAAATATCAACCTATAAAGTTATAACCTCTGCCAGGAATATAAATCAAAGTATAATTAATCTCAATGAAAATTAAATACAATAAGTTAAACTTTAAATATTTCAATCCCGTTATTGCTTAAACTAATATAGCTCACGGCATCCTACATTGAGACGAGAGAAACTACCAATGGCGGATATACAATGAACCTTATGGGTACTTAAACATTCATTATTTTTTAGTCAAAACATTATAATTTCTATCTCGGAAACTAGTAATTAGAAACAAAAATATTAGTTGGGCACCCGATCTTAAAAGTAGAAAGTCTAGTTAAAGACTGAAAATTACATAAGTACAACTCATATATAAGCAACTAAACCGTGATATGGTAACTATCGACTTTACTTAAGTCAGATGCCTTGCAAATAAATAAAAGCTTTATTTTTGAACTATAATTAGTTTATTATATTTAAAATATTTGTGCATGTATCAACAAACAAGAGGTATAAAATAGTTGATGTGCGCGCTAACGTTATGAAAAAGAATATAATATAATTTTGATTGAGTAGGCAAAGTGGTACGCACAAATGGATAAAATAAATACAGACAATTGCGTACACGAACTATCCAACATCCACGAAGCTAGCTAGACATCCTTCCCTACTCCAAGGAATACTTCACCAATTGTTGTCATCTTGCATTTGCCTTTCTAGTCTAACACAAGTTTTAATTTTTATATCAGTTTTCTCTCTCTTTCTCCACCTTCCTTTTTTTTATTTTTTGGGGTTTGGGGTAGCAGGTCAGTACGGTGCACAAAATATCTCGCGTTCAATACATACACTAATAACTATTTTCACAAGTCAAATTCGTGACCTATACGTAACATAAAAATAATTTTACCGTTGCTTCAAGGCTCCCCTTCAAAGGTGGGGAGGGAAGGGCAGAAGTATGTACATATAATGTTTTTTGAATTTACAATAATTGTTTTCACTATTATTGGTTTTTGTTGTAGCAGAATAATCTACGTACCTTATTTTTTGGGTTATTAATAGCATTTTTTATGGACGACTACTTACAATTATTTTTCCTGTCGTGTATAAACTCTGTTTTAGGGAGGTAGATCTAATTGATTAATGGACTTAACTAGTTATTCCTACGGTACAAGCGAGAAAAGAGAGGAAATGAAATATTTAATTTGAGATTATAAGTAAATTCTTCATCGAGAGGTAGTGGAAAAAATAATTATATCCTTGATCAATATATCACTACCATTTAAAAAGATCCTTTTCTTTTTAAATCAAGATTATCATAAGAGGTTTGATGCACCTAAGTTAGCCCAGTAAGTAATGACAGACTAATTTGACCACTGTTTTAGTAAATGCAATTAGCCTATATTTTCTTAGTGGATTTTTTTTAGATTGAGACCTACATTATGTCGTTTAAACAATTATAGCAATTCTACTTTGTTTGACCAAAAAATATGAATTCCGATTAAACTATTAAATTTATGTAATAATGGGTTAAATCTAGTTAAGGATAACAGCCCTAGATGCTATCTCGAAAACGTGCAGGAGATGGGGATAGATCCCGTAAATGATTGATGTCAATAAATACAAAATACTCTTAAAGCATGAACATTAATGGAGATATAACTAACAATAAATGGCAGTAATTTAAGTAAATAAGGAGAATGATTCACCCAATAATGGATGGATTGGACGAAAATTTCTCCGGACAATGATGAGTGACAGAAAGGCCCATTGTATGAACAATCCTCGGATCTGGTGGAAAGATGGGGAATAATATGAATAAAAATCTTTATCAAAAGGTAATCTTTGTATTTTTGTAAGAGAGAGAAAATCTTATTCTCAAAAGTGTTCGTTCTTATCCAATGAATATTACACGCCTTTCTTCCTTTTTCTTTTCCCTTATATATTCAACACATATCCCTAGTAAACCCTAATAGTACAAATGTATTGAATATTAGAATATTTTCTCTAATATCTTATTCTAAGAACTAGCCGTTATTGTCCTTTACGCAGTGCTTGACCTTGACCATGGTCGACACTTTGGCCACGAATTTTGCTGCCTTCTGGTCGACCTTGACCGACTCTTTCCTTAATGTCATATTAGACCAAATACTCTTGGGGCAGATTTTGGCCCATACAGTTAGTCCCTCCGCTTATTGAGGCCGAGCCCAGACGACCTTAATGAGCATACACTGTTTATCGTAGTTGACAAAATTGGGCGAGCAAGTCAGATAGTGGCGACATGACCTTTCGTGAGCCGCAACCTTTGGGGCCGCATTGTTTCAGGATAACGTCATGACATCATGCGTCACTGTAACACGGTTTTCCGATGCCTTGCGTCGTTTCCCGCGCCTCTGCTATTTCGATACCTGCACTGGGTAATGATGGCATGATTTCTCGATCCTGATGCTTGAATTCTTATAAATAAGGACCTGAGGCCATTTGTGTTTGTTTTGCATTCTCTTGATATCAAATCCCTGTGTCTCCTTCTTCATTCTCCATATTGAATCCTTGTTTCCTTTTTACTTTGTCATTGCATATCCACTCCCCTGATTCCAATGATTTCAATTGCTTCCAACCCTTCTGTGCTTAAAACATCTTCTCACAAGAATATGGCTAACACACCCTCTAGTTTCGGCATGGCGATTAACCCTACCCCTTTGGCAGTGCGCATGCCTCCTCACGGCGACAGTGTTTCTGTTGCTCTTGAAGACGAGAAATTACCTACGGTGGAGGAAATAATCCCTCGCAATGAAAAGGCTAGATCCGACTGTTCGAAGTTGTCTGAAGACGATCCTGAGGCCTCGGAGTCAGTGATGAACGAGGTCGATCTCGCTAAGCTTAGGGCAAGGTTCAAAATTCCTGCTCATATCGATCTGATTCCAGCGGGGCACGATGTGGTACAGATACACCGTCCCAGATATTGCATGTTCTATGCGTATTCGTTCTATGTCGCTATTCCTTTCCTCTTCTCCCATTAGCGGAGGAATATTTCCCTTACTACGGCATTTGCCCGGCCTAACTCTCCCCTTACATCTACAAGCTTATCCGTTTGTTGACGACATATGCGGAGTTAGCTGGCTGTGGAGTCTCACTTCGCCACCTGATGTATCTCTTTGACCCTAGTTTCTATAGGGAGACTATGCTGCACCTCCGCCACCAAGGAAGTAATAGTCTGGTGGTGAAGATGGACAATAAGGCGAATTGCCAGTTCTGGCTCAACTACTTCTTCGTCAAGACCGATGACATGGTGGTCAACGTGAGCGGGTTCCCTGAGGCTTGGAATTACTCCCGTAAGTATCTTTTTGCCAAATATTTGTTTTTCCTGTTTTAGTCGTAATCTGACATTCCGTCCCTTCTTTGTGCAACCGAGACTTCGCCCCCTCCCTTGGTCGGGGATATTCACGACTAGGTCAGCCAAGTCTTGCCTCACACTGTGGGGATTCGTGAATGACCGGCCTTTATCAAAAAATTCGGGCCTGCGTCTTTCGTGACCTGTGAGTTCGTCTAAATGTATTTATTTCTATATATATAGTTATTATCTTTTGTCTATACCGTTTTGACCTCATGGTCGCCTTCTCATTCTGATTTTGTACAGGAAGTGACAGTCTTCTAAGTTTTTCTTTTTCAGCCCGAGGATCTTCGAGAAGGCCGAGGGCTCCTGCTCTGGCATTTCGTAAGAGGAAGGCTATTTTTATTCCTTTTGCTGCGGTGAGGTCTGCTCGGTCGTCGACTACACCTACAACAGGACTCTCGACTTCCCCTTTGCATCATCTAGTATACGAGGACGATGAGGAGGAATCATCGCCAAATGGTGATAACTTGCTTCCCCACAAGAGGAGATCTGTGGATGTCGGCGAAGGAGCTGCCCGGGAGGCAAGTTCGGCGATCGGGGATTTCATCATCCGAGAAACGGAGACCATAGAAATCAAAGATGATGCCAAATTACCGCCCACGATTCCGCCGTCGTCGGGAGCCGAGGAGGGTATGTCTCTCCCTGAGACCATGATGAATTTTGAAGGGCCGTCGGCGAGAGTCCCTGACGACTTACGACGGGATGAGCTATCGGCCTCACTACCAGCCGAGGATCCTTCTTCCAGGGTTGACACAAAAGGAAAAAGTGTAGCCGAAGAAGGTTACGAGACGGGCTTCAATATGGATGTCGAGGAAGTGAGGATGATGGGGGAAGGACTTACCCGATTTTAGGTGAGATTGGAGGGGACCACGCGGACTATTGCGATCCCCTTGGACCGGGATTTGCTGTTTGACACGGAGGACGTGGTCCCTTCTCTTGGTCTTCTCTTGTGACGACCCAAAATTCATTAAAGGTCATGATGGCGCCGGACACCGCTGTCAGGCAAGTCAATACTAAATACTTAATTCTTGTCTCCTTTTAATATTTTTGAAATTATAGTTTTTTCCCTCAATTAAATAGTAGAAGATGGAGTTTACAAAATACATAATAATATCTTTAAAAACAAAATTCCAATACAGTGCAACCCATAATCATCCCAAAACCCGGTATCACAAGTGCATGAGCATTAACTAGGAATGTAAGATAAAATACAATAACCGTCCGGAATACAAATTTGGACAGAAAAAAAAATACAACACTCTGAAGGAGACTCTGCTGGCTGCGGGTCGTACATAAGATGCAGCTCACCTAAGTCCCCGCCATAATCATGCCTCTTCGCCACAAGGCCGCTAAACATAGGTGTACCTGCACAAAAATGTGCAGTAAGTGTAGCATGAGTACGTAAATCAATACGTACCCAGTAAGTATCCCGCCTTACCTCGAAGAAGTAGTGATGCAGGGTCGACTCGGATACATACTATGGGCTATAATTAATACACTAATGATATGATTAAGCATGGATCACGTAAAACGTCTGTAAGCCCGATACCATGAAATAAGTAAACAATTCTTTTGTTAACAAGAAATTTTCCCAAATTCATTTTCATCATTTTAACTGTTTATATCTCAGGCCAATGAGGCAATATCAATTATTATAATTTTCGAAGCAATTAATACAATCATGCGCAAGTCATGCCGAGGTCGTACGGCCCGATCCAATAATAAAAATAAACTGTGCACTGCCGAGGGTCGAACGACGTGAACTATAGATGCATCTATAACCCCGCTCGCGAATCATACCTCCGACGCAGTCAAATGTAAACTTAAGGAATTACCCCGCTCGCGAATCATACTTGCGACGCAGTCAAACATACATTTAACATTTAAATCATATTTCTTTCTTGATTCTTTTCAAAATAAGGGAAATTCAACTTGAAGCTTTTTAAGAAAATTACCCCGCTCGCGAATCATACATGCGATGCGGTTACACATAGATTTCTTAAGCTATTATAATATTCCTCAATTCTTTTCGAAATTACGAAGTTCAAATGAAACCTTTAAAATCTTAAATTCTTCAATTTTAACTCCTTTCAAAACATTTAATAAGCAAACTCAATCTCGCTCCCTCTCAGGGCAAACAATAAACATAAATCAATAACAATATTAACAAGGCATGATGTGAGCCTAAAACTACCCGGACGTAGGCATAGCTAGTAGCTACGTACGGACTCTTGTCATCTCGTGCGTACGTAACCCCCACAAATAGAAGCACACAATAATTTAGTTCACTTATGGGGTTAATTCCCCCTTACAAGGTTAGAAAGGAGACTTACCTCGCTCCAAAGTTCCATAACCGGCTCCCAAGCCATTCAATCAACTCAAATCGATGCCCAACACTCCACAACTAGTCAAATAAGATGCAACCCAATCAAAATATGCTCTAATACTCAGAAGTAATCAATTTACAACAATTTCCAACTCCGCTCGAAAAATCGATAAAACCCCCCTTGGGCCTACGTGCCCGGATTCCGAAAATGTTCGAAGATAAACATTACCCATAACTTTATGAACTCAAATATATGATTTATTCCCAATTCCATGCCCAAATTCGTGATCAAAATCCAAAATACTAAATTCTAGGTTTTTTACCAAAAACCACACAATTTATACTAATTTCCATGTTCAAATCCATATAGACTCATGTATTTAAATCAAAATTGTGAAGAAAGCACTTACCCCATTATGATTGATGAAGATGGCACTACAATGTGCTCCAAAATCGGCTCCCATGGGCGAAAATGAAATTTGATAGATCCAGACCCTCGCTTTAAAGGAGACACTACCCAGCCCCAACTTCCGCACCTGCGGCCTCTTCGTCGCATCTACGGTCTCGCATGTACGGCCAATAACCTCGCTCCTGCGCATTCCCTCTGCCTAGCTCGACTCCGCACCTGCGCCTTTTTTTCCGCATCTGTGCCTTCGCAGGTGCGGACAACCCTTCGCACCTGCGATCACTGCTCAGCTTCGCCCATATGGCTCGCACCTGCGGCCTCGCACCTGTGGCCCTTTTGCGCAGGTGCGATCACACAAGATATCAACTGCCTCATCTTTTCTTCCAAGTCCAAACTCGATCCATTGACCATCCGGAATCCACCCGAGGCTCTCGGGACCTCAACCAATTATACCAACGCGTCCCAAAACACATTACGAACTTAGTCGAGCCTTGAAATCACATCAAACAACGTCGAATTCATGAACCACATACCATTCCAAGCTTAATGAACTTTAGAATTTCAAACTTCTACATTCGTTGTCGAAACCTATCAAATCACGTCTGATTGACCTCAAATTTTGCACACAAGTCACATTTGACATTACGGACCCACTCCAACTTCCGGAATTGGAATCCGACCCCGACATCAAAAAGTCCACTTCCGGTCAAACTTCTCAAAAACCTTCGATTTCCTAACTTTTGCCAAACGACTCCAAGATGACCTACGGATCTCCAAATCCACTTTCGGACACGCTCCCAATACCCGAATCACCATACGGAGTTATTCTCAGACTCGGAATTCCAAACGGATATCGATAACATTGAAATGCACTTCAACCCAAATTTATGGAATTCCTCCAAAATGCTAACTTCCACAATAGGTGCCGAAATGCTCCCGGGGCATCCAAAACCCGATCCGAACATACGCCCAAGTCCAAAATCATCTTACGAACCTGCTAGAACCTTCAAATCTCGATTCCGAGGCAGTTTACTCTAAAATCCAATCTTAGTCAATTCTTCCAACTTAAAGCTTTCGAAATGAGAATTTTCTTTCCAAACCGACTCTGAACTTCCCGAAATTCAATCCCGACCACGCGTACAAGTCATAATACCTGAAGTGAAGATGCTCATGGCCTCAAACCGCTGAACGACGCGCTAGAGCTCAAAACGACTAGTCTGCTCGTTACATTCTCTCCCACTTAAACATACGTTTGTCCTCGAACGTGCTAAGAACTGCTCTAGAGTTGTCTGAAATCACTGCTTAACACCTCGTGCACCTACCCGTGCTACCACAACTTAGTTAAGCACACTGGCTCGAGCAAATCCGAAAATCCTCCCTTTTATCTAGTCAAATAAGCCTTGGATCCAAATTCCAACATCTGAAATCCTCTACCAGGTCTGTTTCCAACATACGACCATCGTATCCATCACTACACGATGCACCAATACATGATTGCATACCTTTACTGAATTCATACCATACACCGTGTAACTCACATGGCCATAATAACATCCTCTGATAACGATGGTCGAAATCCCACGAATTTGATGCCCACACGCACCTCACGAAGCATATAAGTCCCGTTTCAGCTCTCGTAATACTGCCACAACAGAAAGGATGTGTAGAAATCATAGCCACCTGCTGAGTTACAATTTATGGAGTCTCTCCTCCCGACAAGAACCATTACCTCATTATGGACTGAATAACAATATTTACTCTCTAATATGTTTTATATAAAATCTGATCGTATTGATCCCAGTCCAATAATCTCGTCTCACCCCAGTACAAGCTGCCCAGGCAATAAGCCACCTCAGACACGGAAAAAGCCTAATATGATGCCACAATGTGCTAACAAGCTACAAACTTGAATGTGATATGTAAGGAAAACGAACTCAGGAAAGAACTACTCAACCCACGTAACTAATTAAACAACTGAAAAGTTGTTACGAACCTTCCTCCGAAAATGGAAAACAAAACACACAAAAATAGACATAGGGGACTGTACTCAACATCACACCATTGCGGCGTGCAACCCGATCCACACATGATACCCGTGGAGGCGTGACACCCGATCCAAATAACATAATAATCTAAAGAAAACACACATCGAGCCGTAACGCTTATACTCACAAAATGCCCGAATACCAACCATAAGCATGCCAAGTGCATAATACAAATCCTGGGGAGACGGGTAGCGTCATATGCTATAAAACTCAAGCACAACTAAGGTGCGATATATGATCTGCATCACGAGGGCCATCCTGCTCACATAATACCACAAACTACGGGATCTCAATACGAGTGCGCATATTCAAACTGTTTCACAACCCACATGGCACAATAGAGTATTACATGAAATAACTGACGACAGAAATAACATCCAAGGCCCGAAGACCCCTCCGAAAAAGACGCTATGCTGAAATTAACACATCCGGCCTGATATAGAGCCCACATTCACACTTAGATCCATCTACGGACCTCAAGCCGATTCAGATCGTACCGCACTGGGCTAATAACCTTTCAAGGATCCACAATAACCCTTTTTTCCCATGACACACAAGAACAACCGTCAATCCGAAACAAACTTCCACAATCCATAATCAAATGAACCGAGCGCCCTTCAGGTATAAATTCTCACATTAGCGATAGAACCACAATCTTAATACTTGGCTTTAAATCTTTAATCAATCAGGTGACTACATGTCACATCTATACAATCTTCCCGTGGGACACGCCCCCACGACTTTCCGCACCAGGTAACAAGTCTGTACATTCATACTACCGGCCACACCAATCTCTATAAAGCAAATTCAAGAATCCGCATTTAGTATGCAAAGCCTCTTCACACCAGGCACCGATCTCAGGTGACGCCAAAGACAATACCAGCTTACTCTAACCATCTAAATCCCTTCCCGCTCATCCGAGCTCTTGACATTCTTGTCGACACCAAACTGCAACCTTGATCCTCAACTTTCGAATCCTATGCCGATCACTGCACTTAGTCATGCCAATGCACAAGAGTACACGAATTTCATCTCAACTTCCGAAGTACTAATAGGGTAAACACTTCACCACATAGAAACTTTTTACTTAACTCGTTCCAAGAGAACCATCTCAACTCACGACTGAATCCTCATATCTGCAGAAAATACCAACCTCAAGTAGTGGTCTAAACCACCACAATCCTTCTGGGATCCGTCTACACCTAACATGCCATAATGCTCGAATGCCCCCAAATAAAATCAATTACGGCGGCCGTCAAACCTCGCACGTACCGCTACAAATCACATGCACAACTCAACACGTTGAAGGAGCTGATCATTGCCATCATCATGCCAATTCAACCATTGCTAACCAAAACCCGACTTCTCCTAATTTACTCTGGATCTTCCTTAGAAATAACAACAAATCCTTTATCAATATAACAAACTCAATACGCACTCATCCCGAGTGACCCCATTTCACGAGACCACATTTTCCCCAAAACCCACGAACCATTTCATACCCTCCTTGAGCGCATAATCACGTCTTTAACGGACACACCCATTCTGATGATTCTTCTATAAATCCAAAGTTACATGCTCCCCTTCCTCTCATGATACCCCATAGACCAAAGGTAACACGGAACATTCCAAGCTACTTTATCATAATCCGCTGCAAAAGCTCGATGTTCAACCATACCATGGACTCAAAATCCTTAGACACCACACCTTAACTTTTGAATCTACTAGGACCGTTATTGAGAGTCACCCACTCTGACTTGGTCCTGAATATAATCAACTCCAAGGCTCCTCTAGCACATGAGCACCCTCTCAAAGAAGTACCTGGCCGAATCATCTTCCTTGTAACTCGCCTCTACATGAAGCATAAATCCTGAGTCTTCTCAAAGCCTGAGCATGAATCGATAAGTAGCACGCATTCCTCAAATTGCTTGCTCAAATTACCACTGATGTTATCTTTCCTTAGTCGTAGCAACCCATCAATATGACGATACCCAAAAATCTTACAAATAGATGACCATGCAATCCAACTGTAGGCGGTGGGACTCTCCCACTTAGCTTGAAGCTACTATTGCATAAACCTGGAACCCACCAAGATTCTTCCTTCATCGACATGATCCAGCACAGTCAACTCGCCAAATTCCTCAAAAACCTTCTATTAACCTTTAATAAACACTCCGAAGCACTAGCCACATTTACATATTAAATCTCTTACCGGGTAGCCAGTGGAATTCTTCACAGAAGCTTCGTCAATCACCACGCGACCGCTAAACTGCTCACAGGAGATAACCCACCTGTGGAAATTACATGCCGACATATTCCAACGTCGCTGCACTAGGTATAATTACTACGAAATCAGTAGATCATCCTGAGTCTGAGCTCATTCACCAGTTGCACCAGTTCGTTCACTCCTCATGGACGTCAACTTAAGGTGCGACAATACATTCCAATATAAAGTCATGTCTTATCTTTCTTCATATCAAGCAACTCCCTCCTGTCACACCCAATCTTCCTCAATGTAGCAACTAATATTCCAAATTAAGCTCGTAGACCTAGTCACTGTCCATCATGAATCCCAAATCACTCTAAACTTTCCTCAAGGTGTGTAGCTATCCTATCATAGAACCCACATACTACTCTGCCACTCTCCCACTTTGGTCAAACTCACTCCTTTAAGTAACTACCCGACTCTTGTTTCTCACACTTGGCCTTCTATAAGTTTATCCACCGCAAGGCACCTCCCATATGTCCTTCCTCATCCTTCGCTGCCCAGTTGTTGCCTTAAATCAAAATCTACCTCTGTAGCACTTGAACCGATCGATCGCTACCTACTTTAAACCTTTCCGAAGATCATCTTCTTTGAGCCCTCAACACTCGTACCATTGATTAAGTCCTGAACCACCACACACTGCGATCTCTAACAGCCGCTTCCCCGGCACTATTTCACACTACCCTGCCCCGAAGGCAAATTGATGAAGACCATAACATCGGCGAACTTAACACATTGAATCCATGGCGACGATCCCACATCACAGATGAAGATTCCACCATGCTCGAAATACCAAGTCTCGTTACTCCGTCAACCCAAACCTGAACATTCATAGTCCGATTGCCTTTCTTTCGCCGGAAATAAAATATTGGATCTCTGAATCATGCATTGAGTAAACCTCCCTCCAAGTCATTCACTGCTTCGACGCATAGACAAGCATCCTACCATCACCTCAATACTGCGCGATAATAACACATGAGAATCATAGAAACCTGTGCATAGCCTCAAAGCTCGCAGAAGTACAACTACTGAGCTGAAATGATAGAATATCCTTCCACAAGGCAACGACAATAGCCCAAAAAACTATGCAGGGAGAAACATCCCGCACCACATCTGTAGTACCATAACAATCCCTCGATTCTCGATCGATAGCAAGCGCTTCACGTCGCATACCTCAATGGAATCAAATCGCACGATGAGGAGTCAAGAAGGGAAGTGCTCCTATCAGCCCGGTAGCCTCTCGAAGATAAGTACAGACGTCTCCGTACCGATCCGCAAGACTCTACTAGACTCGCTCATGACCCGTGAGACCTAAGTGAACCTGGCTCTGATATAATGTTGTCACGACCCAAAATCCATTAAAGGCCGTGATGGCCCCGGACACCGCTGTCAGGCAAGCCAACACTAAATACTTAATTCTGGTCTCCTTTTAATATTTTTGAAATCATAGTTTTTCCCCTCAATTAAATAGTAGAAGATGGAGTTTACAAAATATATAATAATATCTTTAAAAAAAAATTCAAATACAGTGTAACCCATAATCATCCCAAAACTCGGTATCACAAGTGCATGAGCATTAACTAGGAATGTAAGATAAAATACAATAACTATCCGGAATACAAATTTGGACAGGAAAGAAAATACAATACTCTGAAGGAGACTCTGCTGACTGCGGGTCGTACATAAGATGCAGCTCACCTAAGTCCCCGCCATAATTGCGCCTCTGCACCCACAAGGCCGCTAAACATAGGTGTACCTGCACAAAAATGTGTAGCAAGTGTAGCATGAGTACGTAAATCAACGCGTACCCAGTAAGTATCCCGCCTAACCTTGAAGAAGTAGTGACGAGGGGTCGACTCAGACACTTACTATGGGCTATAATTAATATACCAATGATATGATTAAGCATGGATCACGTAAAATGGCTGTAAGCCCGATACCATGAAATAAGTAAATAATTCTTTTGTTAACGAGAAATTTCCCCAAATTCATTTTCATCATTTTAACAGTTTATATCTCAGGCCAATAAGGCAATATCAATTATTATAATTTTCGAAGCAATTAATACAATCATGCGCAAGTTATGCCGAGGTCGTCGACCCGATCCAACAATAAAAATAAGTTGTGCACTGCCGAGGGTCAAACGACGCGAACCATAGATACATCTCTTACCCCTCTCGCGAATCATATATGTGACGCGGTTAAATGTAAACAAAGAATTACCCCGCTCGCGAATCATACCTGCGACGCGATCAAACATACATTTAACATTTAAATCATATTTCTTTCTTGATTCTTTTCAAAATAAGGGAAATTCAACTTGAAGATTTTTAAGAAAATTACCACGCTCGCGAATCATACATGCAACGCAGTTATACATAGATTTCTTAAGCTATTATAATATTCCTCAATTATTTTCTAAATTACGAAGTTCAAATAAAACCTTTAAAATCTTAAATTCTTCAATTTCAACTCCTTTCAAAACATTTAATAATCGGACTCAATCTCGCTCCCTCTCAAGGCAAATAATAAACATAAATCAATAACAATATCAACAAGGCATGATGTGAGCCTAAAACTACCCGGACGTAGGCATAGCTAGTAGCTACGTATGGACTCTCGTCATCTCGTGCATACGTAGATCCCACAAATAGAAGCACACAATAATTTAGTTCACCTATGGGGTTAATTCCCCCTTACAAAGTTAGAAATGAGACTTACCTCGCTCCAAAGTTCCATAACCGGCTCCCAAACCATTCAATCATCTCAAATCGATGGCCAACGCTCCACAACTAGTCAAATAAGATACAACCCAATCAAAATATTCTCTTATACTCAGAAGTAATCAATTTACAACAATTTCCAACTCCACTCGAAAAGTCGATAAAAACCCCCTTAGGGCCCACGTGCCCGGATTCCGAAATTTTCGAAGATAATCATTACCCATAACCTTATGAACTCAAATATATGATTTATTCCCAATTTCATACCCAAATTTGTGATCAAAATCCAAAATACCAAATTCTACGTTTTCTACCAAAAATCCCATAATTTATACTAATTTCCATGTTCAAATCCATATAAACTCATGTATTTAACTCAAAATTGTGATGAAAGCATTTACCCCATTATGATTGATGAAGATGACACTCCAATGTGCTCCAAAATCGGCTTCCATGGGGGAAAATAAAATAAGATAGAGCCAAACCCTCACTTTAAAGGAGACATTGCCCAGCCCTGACTTCCGCACCTGCGGCCTCTTCGTCGCATCTGCGGTCTCGCAGGTGCGGCCAAAACCTCACACCTGCGCATTCCCTCTGCCTAGCTCGACTCTTCACCTGCGCCTTTCCTTCCGCATCTGCGCCTTCACAAGTGCGGACAACCCTTCGCACCTGCAATCACTGCCCAGCTTCGACCATTGGCTCGCACCTGCAGCCTTTTTGCGCAGGTGCGATCACACCAGATATCGGCTGCCTCATCTTTTCTTCCAAGTACAAACTCGATCCGTTGGCCATCCGGAAACCACCTGAGTCCCTTGGGACCTCAACCAATTATACCAAAACGTCCCAAAACATATTACGAACTTAGTCGAGCCTTCAAATCACATCAAACAACATCAAATCATGAATCGCATCCCATTCCAAGCTTAATGAACTTTAGAATTTCAAACTTCTACATTCGATGCCAAAACCTATCAAATCACGTCCGATTGATCTCAAATTTTGCATACAAGTCACATTTGACATTACGGACCCACTACAACTTTCGGAATTGGAATCCGACTCCGACATCAAAAAGTCCACTTCCGGTCAAACTTCTAAAAAACCTTCAATTTCCTAACTTTCACCAAACGACTCGAAGATGACCTACGGACCTCCAAATCCACTTTCGGACGCGCTCCCAATATCGGAATCACCATACGGAGCTATTCTCAGACTCAAAATTCCAAACGGACATCGATAATATTGAAATGCACTTCAATCCAAATTTATGGAATTCTTCCAAAATGCTAACTTCCACAATAGGTGCCGAAATGCTCCTGGGGCATCGCAAATTTGATCCGAACATACGCCCAAGTCTGAAATCATCATACAAACCTGCTGGAACCTTCAAATCCTGATTCCGAATCCGTTTACTCTAAAATCTAATCTTAGTCAATTCTTCCAACTTAAAGTTTTCGAAATGAGAATTTTCTTTCCAAACCGACTCTGAACTTCCCGAAATTCAATTCCGACCATGCGTACAAGTCATAATACCTGAAGTGAAGCTGCTCATGGCCTTAAACCGCCGAACGATGTGCTAGAGCTCAAAACGACTGGTCTGGTCGTTACACCTCTATTCCGATGTGGAGGGTAAAACCCTTGAGAAGCTTAAGGACGCCACTTTATCGAGGAGCATAGCTGGCCTCACTCTTAGGGTAAGCTTTTTGATCTCTCTCTATTTTTTATGTCGAGTTCAGTTTCATTCTTACTCCTCGTTTTTTGTCTTTCTTTCAGACCGTGATTTTGTAGATCGAGAGCGCCCGACGAGAGGAGAGTCAT
The DNA here is from genome assembly GCF_000715075.1 of Nicotiana tabacum. Classification (NCBI taxonomy): domain Eukaryota; kingdom Viridiplantae; phylum Streptophyta; class Magnoliopsida; order Solanales; family Solanaceae; genus Nicotiana; species Nicotiana tabacum. The sequence continues at coordinate 21,865,877 of NC_134094.1, read as the reverse complement.
AAGGCCATTTTCTAGAAGATGGAGCAGAAATATCGCCAATACTATGATAAGCACCGCTAGATCTGCAGGCAGTTCGATGGAAGCGATACTTTCCAGGCTCTCCGAGGTGAACTGAAGGAGAAGGATGACGAGTTGATGAGGGTCATCGAAAAATGTAGCGTTCTCGAGGGGGCGTTGAGGGACAAAGAAGAGGAGCTTGAGGTGAGCAATATGGTCGAGGCCCAATGTGCCGATATTCAAGCCCAAGTAGTCTCATTGCGCGCCGAGCTCGAGGAGTGTCAACTCAAAGCGGTCGCTCTGAGTGGCGAGGTCGCTGAAAAGGCAGTGGGTTTAGAGAAGGCGGAGTTGGCCCAGTTGTCAGCTGCGAGGAAAGTATAGGCTTTGGAGATCGTGATCCGCGTTCTCCGTTCTGAGCGGGAAGGTGCTCTGGAGAAGGTCCAGGCTCAGAGAGAAGCGACTTGATGAGCGGATAGGGGAGCTGGAGAAAGAGGCTTCGGGCCTTAGTGATCGAGTTGCTACTTTTGAGGCCGAGAAGGTGCAGTTATTGGCTCAACCGTCCTCTTCCCGTACTGCTTTTCCTGATATTTCACGGGATTTGTACGAGGAATGGATTCACGCCGAGGCCCAGTTGGATATATTCAGGGATCTGATAGGGGCAGGGGCTGTTTTGGAAGCCGACTTCAAGGATGCTCGTGCTAAGGCACGTAAAGCTCGGTTTGCTTCCGGCTATGACCCCGCTACACCAGAAGCTAGTGATGATGAGGATGCGGGCGTGGAACGGATTGAACATGATGCCTGGTATGAAGATGAGTATCCTGCTGGCGATGGCAAAGAGGTATGTGGAGATGGTCTGGGCGACCAAGCTGGTGGTGCTGTTGGGCTAGGCAGTGATTAGTTATTTTTCCTTCTTTTTTGTTTAGCCGCAGACTTGCATATATTTTTTGTAGGCCTGTATTCGAGCCTTTGGAAAAAATACTCTTAAGTGTGAAATGTTAGTTCTGTTATTTGTACATGATTCTTTTTCTTCGTTCGAGTTTATACGCTTGCTGATTTTGTTTCTTGGTTGCCTTCGTCGTAATAAATTTGTTCGAGTGGGTTGAACGAGGTTGAAACGAAGTTTAGGTTTGATCCCGGCCAATGGCCAGTAGATGTTGGTTCGAACGAGGTTGAACATGTCGCGAGGTTGAACATGTCGTGAGGTCAAATGCGTCGCATGTTTATCTATGGCCGAGGTCTGACTAGGTGTTCATTCGAACGTGATCAAATACACCATTTGTTTAGTTAAGGTCGTGGGCCAAGTAGGTGTTAATTTGAACAATGTTGAATGTAACCTTCATTTAGTTAAGGCCGTGGGATGAGTATGTGTTAATTTGAACGAGGTCGAATGTAACCTTTATCTATTCAGGGCTGTGGGCCGAGTAGGTGTTAATTCGAACGAGGTCGAATGTAACCTTTATTTATTTTAGGGCGGTGGGCCGAGTAGGTATTAATTCGAACGAGATTGAATGTAACCTTTATCTATTTAGGGTCGTGGGCCGAGTAGATATTAATTCGAACGAGGTCGAATATAACCTTTATCTGGGGAGAGCAGAAATAAATTTCATGTACTTGTGCTTTGTTCATATTCTTGGAGAGATTTGCATATTTTCTAGGTGTTGGATGGTAGTTCAGTCCCATTCCCAGTCTATCTAGTCCCTTCATTGGTCGAACTGGAAAAATAGTGAGAGATCGAGCAATGAACTAGCCGTCTAGTGCCCTCGTCTGTGCGCACTTCAATCCCAAAGTATCCCCATCACCACCTCGTTAAAAACCTTCTCGAGAAACCCAATTGGGACAAAACTCGAGTGAGGGAAAAAGAGTGCGACTTTGTGGACCTTATCCTTTAAAAGTTGAAGTACCTGAGGTGTGTAATATTCTAGTTGTTTGGTAGTTGCTTTTCTTCCATTGTTTCTAGTGTGAATGACCCTTTGTTTGTTGCTGCTGTGATTTTGTAGGGGCCGTCCCAGTTTGTTCCTAGTTTGCCTTTCTGTGGGTCTTTGCTTGCTTGTGTTTTAGCTTTAAGCACGTAGTCCCCGACTTTGAGTGGCCTGATCTTTGCCCTTTTGTTATAGTAGCATTCTGCTTGTTGCTTTTGGGCGACCATTCTTATGTAGGCCATATCCCTTTATTCCCCGACTACGTCGAGTTCCTACCTTCTACTGTCATCGTTATGGGGTCCGCTTTCACGGAAGTATCTTAGGCTGGGCTCCCCGACTTTGACTGATATTACTGCATCAATCCCATAGACTAATGAGTGTGGAGTTTCCCCTGTGCTCGTTTTGGGTGTTGTTCGGTAGGCCCAGAGTACTTCTTGTAATATTTTCGGCCATAGTCCCTTGGCGTCTTCGAGTTTCTTCTTCACGATGTTCAGTATTGACTTGTTGGAGGATTCCGCTTGCCCGTTGCCCGCGGGGTGGTAAGGTGTTGAGAGTATTCTTTTGATGTGCCATTTTTCAAAAAGGTCGGCGACCTTCTTTCCTGCAAATTGAGGTCCGTTATCGCAGTTGATTTCTTTGGGGAGACCGAAACGACATATGATGTTTTTCCATATGAAGGAGATCACTTTCTGTTCGCGAATTTGGGTGAATGCTCCTGCTTCCACCCATTTAGAGAAATAGTCAGTTAAAACTAAGAGAAATCGTACGTTACCTCGTCGTGCCGGGAGGGGGCCCACGATGTCCATTCCCCATTTGATGAACGACCAAGGTAAGTTACTGAGTGTAGGTGTTCGCCTGCTTGGTGGATCATTGGAGCGTACTTCTGGGATTGTTCATATTTTTTCACGAAATCCGTGGCCTCATTTTTCATGGTGGGCCAGTAATACCCTGCTTGTATGAGGCATCTGAACAAAGCTCGATTTTCGGAGTGAGCTCCACAGTTGCCTTCATGTACTTCTTCAAGGACATGCCGCGTCTAATTTGGGCCTAAGCATTTCTCCAGAGGGCCGCCATATGTCCTCTTGTATAGGTTGTTGTGAATAATTTTGTATCTGGCCGCTTGCATTCGCAGCTTCTTGGCCTCTTTTTTTTTGTTGGGGAGTACGCCATCCTGCAAATATGTAATAATATGGTTGCGCCGGTCCCAAGTCAAGTTTATAGTTCTTATCTCGATTTGATCTATCGACGAGTTGAGGAGGTGGACCACATTTCGGTCTCCGGTTGTAATGTTTTTGATGGCTGCTGCTAATTTGGCGAGACTGTCCGCCTCGATATTCTGTTCTCGGGGAATTTGGTCGAGCTGACATTCGTCGAACTCGGGTAGTAGTTTGCAGATTTTTGTCTGGTATCTTTATAAGCTTTGCTCCTTGATTTGGAAAATCCCTGTGACTTGGTTGACCACGAGTTGAGAATCGCAACGCAACCTTAGCCACTTCGCCCCGTATTTGAGTGTTAGTCTCAGTCCTGCAATTACGCCCTCATACGCGGCCTCGTTGTTAGTCATGTTCGGGCACCTTATGGACTGGAGAATCACTTTGCCTGTTGGGACTTCGAGTACGAGTCCCAGCCCAAACCCTGATGCATTAGACGCATCGTCGGTATACAAGACCCATAGGTCTTGTGTTTGGTAAGAAGTGTGGACGACTTCCTTTTCGACTTCGAGCATTATTTGCGCATTGAAGTCGGCGAGGACCTGTGATTTTATTGCCGTTCGCGGCCGATATATAATATCTTGCTCGCTTAGTTCGATGGCCCATTTGGCCAATCTGCCCGATAGTTCAGGTTTATGTAAAATGCTTCTTAAGGGAAAAGTCGTGACGACCAAGATGGGGTGGCATTGGAAATACGGTCTAAGCTTTCGTGAATCTACAACTAAGGCCAGAGCCAGTTTTTCAAGATGAGGGCATCTGGTCTCGGTGTCGACTAGTGTCTTGCTAATGTAATAGATGAGAGATTACATACCTTTATTTTCTTGGACTAATATTGCTCTCACAACTGCTTCGGACACGGCGGGATAGACGAGGAGAGGTCGCCCTGGTTCAGGTTTTGAGAGTAGCGGTGGTGAGGACAAGTACACCTTTAACTCCTTCAGGTCTTGATGCACTCAAGGGTCCATTGGAGGCCGTTCTCCTTTTTGAGTATGCCAAAAAACTTGTGGCACCTATCGGAGGATCATGAGATGAACCTCGAAAGGGCGATGATACGGCCAGTCAGCCTCTAGACCTGCCTTTTGGTGGTCAAGCGCTCTGGTATCCCTTCGATGGCCCTGATTTGGTCAGGATTGACCTCGATACCTCGCTGTGACATTAGGAAACCCAAGAATTTTCCTGAGGTCATGCTGAATGCACATTTTTCGAGGTTCATTTTCTTGCCGTATTGCCTGAGTATGCCAAAGGCTTATCTCAAGTGGTCGATGTGATCCTCTTTCCTTTTGGATTTGACCAGCATGTCATCGATGTAAACTTCCATCATTTTTCCGAGTTGTTCTTTGAACATTTTTGTCACCAGCCTTTGGTAAGTTGCCCCCGTATTTTTCAACCAGAAGGGCATGACCCTGTAGCGGTACATCCCCTGGTGGGTGATGAATGTGGTTTTTTCCTGGTCCTCTTCCTCCATGAGGATCTGATTATAGCCCAAGTAGGCATCCAAGAAACTTAGTAGCTCGTGCCCAGCTGTTGCGTCGATGAGTTGGTCGATATGAGGTAATGGAAATGAATTCTTGGGGCAAGCTTTGTTCAAGTCAGTGAAATCTATGCACATCCGCCACTTGCCATTCTTCTTTTTCACCATGACTATGTTGGCGACCCATTGGGGATACTTCGACTCCCTAACGGAGCCGTTTTCCAATAATATTTCCACTTCTTCGCATTCTGCGTCATTAATTGCGGAGTTGAACTTACGCCTAACTTGCCTCACCAAAGGGTAGAGTGGATCGACGTTCAATTTGTGCGTGGCAATTTTCTTTGGGATACTTGGCATATCTACATGGCTAAAAGCAAACAAGTCCGCGCTATCAGTTAAAATTTTACGAAACTTTCCTGGTTCTTGAAGTTTGCAACCGATGTAAGCTTTCTTGCTGTGGTCGTTGTTATCCAATTGAACTAGGTCGAGGTCCTCTATGGTCGATCCTGTGGCCTCGATCATATCGGGGTCTCTGATGACGTTCTCGCCGTTCGCGCATTCCGACCCTGACCCTGACCCTGTTGATTGCTATGCCTCTTTTTCTTTATACTTTATTTGTTGGGTGGCCGTGCAGTCTAGGGCGATGCGGTAATATTCCTGGGATGTGCGCTGCTCCCCTCGTATACTGAATATGCCCCATGGGGTTAGGAATTTGATGACTTGGTACAAGATGGAGGGTATAACTCTTATGGTGTGTATCCATGGTCTCCCTATTATGGCGTTGTATGTTGTGTCATGGTCCATGACGTGGAATGTCATCTCCAGAGTGATGCCACCCGCCAGGACGGGGAGTATGATCTCGCCATATGTTCGCTCAACTGCATTGTTAAAGCCTGTTAGTGTGATGCAATGTGGCACTATCTTGTCCTCGAGTTTCATTTGAGTGAGTACTCGAGGATGGATAATACACGCGCCGCTCCCGTTTTCTACCATAATCCATCTTACGTCGGTATCTAAAATTTGTAAAGTGATAACGAGAGCATCATAGTGAGGGAAAGGCAAACCGTTGGTATCTGATTTATCGAAGATGATACTTTCTCCGAGTTCATCATACCGTTCATGGGTGATCGACCGTTTGAGCTTATGGGTTATGGTGAACTTCACGCTGTTGATGGAAACATCGTCCCCACCACTGATGATCATGTGGATGGTGCGGGCTGGCGAGGGCGGCTTCGACGACCCTTGATATTGTTCGCGTCCCCTGGCAAAGCTGGTCCTTCCCCGATCACTCAGCAATTCTTTGAGGTGTCCCTGTCGCAGCATGTTTACGACCTCCTATCTTAGGGCGATGCAATCTTCAATTGTGTGTCCTCTCTCTTGATGGAACTCGCAGAGGGCGTCTGATTTTCTGGTATTCAGGTCCGACCTCATCTTTTGTGGCCACTTTACCTTTGGTCCGAGCTTCTCTAAGGCGTAGACGATCTCTGTAGGTGACACGCAAAAATTGTGAGCGAATAGTAAAGGGGGCATACCTTTTTTGATTTTGGTGAATCCCTATTCTTGACCGGGGTAGGCCTTCTTCATGGAGCTATGAGGATGCAGCGGTTGTTCTGACATATGGGAGATGCCATTCTTGGTTTGGTCATGAGGCCACGGGATCTCTTCTGATATAATTTCTCCGATCTTTTTTGGATTCTGCTTGTACTGAGGTCAGTCGATGAGTCGGCCCATTGAGGTTGTCTTCGCCTGCTCGGACTTCGGCATAGTATTCATTATGTATTTCGTCCCAAGTTGTTGGGGGATATTTCATAAGCCGACTTAATAATTTTCTTGTCGCCCTTGAACTATTTTTGCTTAGCCCGTTTTGAAAAGCAGCTGCCGCCATCCCTTCTGATACATTGGGCAAAGTCATTCTTACTCGGTTAAAATGGGCGAGGAAGTCCCTCAGTCCTTCTCCCGGGGACTGTTTGATAGCAAAGATGTCATTCACTCTTGCCTCAGCCTTCTTGGCCCCGGCATGGGCCGTCATGAACTTATCAGCCATTTCCTCGAAGGATTCGATGGAACGTGCCGGTAATTGCGAGTACCAAGTCAATGCACCTCCCGTGAGGGTTTCGCTGAATTTCTTTAGTAGAATGGAGGATACTTTTTCCTTGGCGAGGTCATTGCCTTTTACGGCGGTGACGTAATGGGTCACATGATCCTCAGGGTCGGTTGTGCCATCATATATTTTTAGATAAGGCGGCATTTTAAAGGTCTATGGTATGGCATGTGGGGAAACGCTATCACTGTACGGCTGCTCGACTAACCGACCAGCATCTCTCTTCGGCAATAACTTAGGAGCGCCCGGTATTTTATCGACCCTTTCTTGATGTTCTCTCATTTGATCCCGAAGGGCCTTGTTCTTGTTTTCCTCCATCCTTTTTAGAATGGTTGTGAGAGCATCATCGCCTGCATGATTAACAACATTGTGAGTAATACCTGTCGTTGTGGGTGGAAGAGGGGGTGGATCATGTTGCTCGTCCACTGGTGGTGCAACACAGGTTCTCGCATTTACTGCGGTCATGTCTTGAACGGGCTTACGGAGGACGCTAGTCAGTGTATCAGTTAGCCAGGCTCAAGGAGCTTCTTTATCGCTGGTGGTGTCTCCTCTCCCACGGATGTGAGGGCTATCTTGCCAAGGGATTTTATGATGCTGTAGTAGGATGGGGTGATCCACCTAGCCTAGGAGAGGCATTGGGCGTTGTGTCCTCATCCACTGCTTCCGAGCTTTTGTGGATGATATTCATGAGGTTGGTTGGGAGGTCACTCATTATTCTCGTTCTTCCTTCTCTGTTACCTGCCATATTAGATTTATGCGTGCAGGGAGAAAAATATTCTTGTTTTATTTTTGTTAATAACCAACGTCGATTGTAGATCTAGAAGAAACTAAAAGACTTAACTAGAAAATCCCCACAGACGGTGCCAAATTATTTGACAAAAAAGTGACTTCCGGTTAAACTATTAAATTTATATAATAATGTGTTAAATTTAGTTAAGGATAACAATCCTAGATGCTAATCTCAAAAACGTGGAGGAGACATGGATAGATCCCGTAAATGATTGATGTCAATAAATACAAAATACTCTTAAAGCATGAACATTAATGAAGATATAACTAACAATAAATGGTAGTAAATGGTATTTAAGTAAATACGGAGAATGATTCACCCAATAATGGATGGATTGGACGAATATTTCTCGTGACAATGATGAGTGACAGAAAAGTCCAAGATTTGTATGAACAATCCTCGGATCTGGTTTAAAGGTGGGGAATAATATGAATAAGAATCTTTATCAAAAGGTAATCTTTATATTTTTGTAAGAGAGAGAATCTTATTCTCAAAAGTGTTCGTTCTTATCCAATGGATATTACATGCCTTTCTTCCTTTTTCTTTTCCCTTATATATTCGATACATATCTCTAGTAAACTCTAATAGTACAAATATTAGAATATATCCTCGATCATAACAGGGTTGATGCACAGATTAGTTTGACCGCTGTTTTAGTAAATGCAATTAGCCTATATTTTCTTTGTGGATTTTTTCACATTGAGACCTGCATTATGTTGTTTGACCAATTATAGCAATTCCACTTATCATTGATGGATATATAGGGAATAAAGTTACTTTCAAATTGAAACAACTTGCAATTGTTAGGACGATGAAATTTAGTTTTCGTATGTCAAAAGAAAATTATTTAATTTTGGAAGTTTCTTGATATTAAGAAATTATTCAATTACTATAACTTATTGCTATTTACTATGAAAATATTGAATCAATATAAAAGTCAAATTAATATATCTCATCAACTTCTTCAACTTAATACCCTTTTCTTTAAAAGGTGCACCATGTTCCTTAAATTTGTTTACTTTTACAATCTTGAGCTATTATTCTAAATCATATAATTTTCATTACATAATTCGCATATTGCAAAAATGGAAAAAAGGACAATAGAATTGAACCTACACCTTCTTTTTTTTTGTGAGACTCCACCGGTACAACTTGAATATAAGTATTGATGGTTCTCATGGGGTTTAATATTTAAAGAATTAACCTAAATAGTCGTCCATCTAACCAATTAAACTAAAATAGTTGGCAGATATATAATATATATTTAATCTTGTTAATATATGTATACTGGTTAGGAAAAGTAAACACTGAATTCGACCTGCTATTCTGTAAAGATGCCATATATAATATTTTATGAAATTTGTATTTTATTTTTTTTTCTTTTTAAAAATTCCTTAATGGGATAGTTAAGACCTAACTGATGTCATCCATTTTCTAAGACATTATTATTATTATAAAGATCTTCTTTATTATTGTAATGTCTACTCAATGAGGGTGAGATAGGGAACAACCAGATATATGATATAGTTTTTGACACCAAATGGTTGTACTTAATTAGCTGGTTGATATGGTCTTTAGTGTAGATAGGCATTTGAAATTAAATTGAGATAGTCTGAGATTGTCAAATTATTGTGCTGGTCCCTCCTTAAAGTATAAATAATTAAAGTATTTCATTAATTTGCATATGCAGTCCCTTTCTCTTTTCCCTTTTACACAATTTTTCGTCCAAGTGCAAGTCATAAGTAATATTCATTTGGTCAATTTTTTTCTTTTCCTACTTTAATTTATTTGTGGTTTAAGTTTTTGATACACACGTTAAAAAAACTGTTTTATCATTTTTGTTATAAAAAATTTCAAAAAACTAAATATTATTGGACGATAAGATTGATACACTTGTCATATCTCTACGTACTATAATTATAGGATTATAGAAATGGCAATGTATGGTCCCCTTAGCTTATCGCATAAATGGACAAACGTATTCAGCCAAACTGCTTATCTGAACTTATCGGGGGAAAATGATTATTATAAAAAAAAAAAAGAGAAGAAGAATAAAAAAGAAAAAAGAAAAAAGAAAAAAGAAAAAAGAAAAAAGAAAAAAGAATAAAGGACATTTAGTTGCTAATAAAGACTTTTATAAAATTAAAAGCCGGCAGTGATTGAGAACTTTATTAGCAAAATTTTATAATTTGTGCCAATAATTTACTTTCTATAATTAATTAGACAATAAATACTCCAATTTCATACTTCAAAAAGCCTGCTTTGTTGTCCAAACACGGAAAAGAAATGAAAGTCTCCGGTCTTTTCCTTTATAAGTTGAAAGATCAGACATTAAAATATTTAACTATACTTTCTTGGTTTAAACGCGTTAAATTAATAAACTAATGTTAATCAATTTAGTTGGACCTTTTGTACCAATTATTGTTTCAAGTTTTGTTTTGTTGTGGTGCGATGTAAATTAATAAAGAAGCTAGTCAAAGGGAATCTATAAGTAATTCCACGCATGTGATATAAATTTAAATATCGTAGCTTTATTTTAAAAAGTATATTTTGGAGAAATTGTTTCTTTATATGGAGGCTAGAATTCTTTTTTCTTCTCCTTCCGTTTTCCTAAATGTTGGTTTCACTTTGAGAAGTAAAAAATATTATTAAATTAATATAAAAAATACTAGTATTTCTTTACCATGACCGAAAAAGGTACTATCAATTAGGCTCGCTCTTGACTGGGCCTCATCCTGGGCGACCATTCAGTTTGCAATATTTATTATTTACTTTTTCTGTCATATTTATTGTTTAATTATTTTAGCTATATACATAGATTATACATTTATTATATATAGTTATATACATAAATACATAAATTATGTATATATTATATTTTTCCCGGCTATTTTTAATTTAAGTGATGGGAAGAATAACAATTGGGTTAATATATTTATTTATCTCTTTTGAAAATCACATGTCCGTTCTTAGGTCTCAGATGTTTGTCATATGACAAAAAGAGGGATAAAATTGGAAAAATGATAAGTGTAGCCGCTCTTTAAAATAATAGACACTAATATATATTTTGATATATTAATATATAATTTTATACATAATTATTTATGTATATGTTTTATATATTTGGCTAGTGGTTATAATTATTTTTGCCGACCGGCCAAATGTATAACTTGCCCAATAAATTTCAAATAGTTACTTTTCAGCATTGTAATTAAAAGATAGCCATTGTCACGGAGTATCAAATTTCACACGTAATGTTATGAAGTTCTACCCGTGAAATTTAAAAATTCCATAACAATGGCTATTTTTTCAATTACAGAGTCTGATTTCCCACCTTGTAATCCCCTCCCCCATTTTCCTTCCCCCCCACATTACATATAATTTGAAAAAACTTTGAACTAGATAAGTTTTTTTTTTGTTTTTATTTCTTATGAATATTTGAATTGGTTTTGGAGGTGAATTTGAGTTCAATTGATTTTTGTTGAGTTTTGTGTTATGTTATATTTAAGTATCAATAAGATGTTTGTAGACAAGAAAAAGAAACAATTTATTTTTACATTTTAATCCATGAGTTAATACTAGGCTTGATTTGTGTGTTCATGTTGCTTAAATGTGCTTCAAAAATTAATTCTTTGGTCTCTATCTTCTTCTTCCCAACTAAATACTGCATAATAAAACAAACGGTAAATGGTCATATATATCCCTCTACTATCAAATATAAGTTATATATATCCTTCGTTTAACTTTCTTAATATTCATACCCCTACTGTTATACTTGTGGGTTCAAAATACCCCTCACCGGTTAAATCCCTCTCCAAAACTTAAAAACGACATGTGGCATGCCCTAGTTACACTAAAATAACCTGCAACATTTTTTATTCTATTTTATAAACCCCACCCGACCCAACTTCTTTACCCACCTCTATCCGAATCCCCCTTAGTACAGCAGATGATGCACTTATTTTTGGAGAAAAAGAAATTGGAAGTAATTTGTTATATTTCAAAATACTAATACTTCAACTTATTCACAAAAATAAAAAAAGAACTTAAATTTATCCCAAAGAATGATGGATGAGAAATATGAGAATTAAACTACACAAGAATATAGCTTACAAACTGATAAAGAATATAGCTTACAAACTGATAATTTATAAGTAGAAATTTATAAAACTTATTTTCGTATTTTTCTTGAATTAAAAAAATAAATAAATCCAACAACGAAAAGTATATCTAGATTCATTTCTGAAGTCTTTCTGCCTTTGAAGGTGTAAGCATTTAAATTTTATCGAATTTAAATTGATAAAATAAGCGTCTCGCCTAACTTTGTTGAGAGAATTTTTCCTACTATTTGACATTGTTTGCTACATGCGGGGTTGATACATATATGAGGTGACGAGCATATATGCATGTGCCAGGGTTAACCATGCTTGAAGGTAAATTATGTTATAAATTATGTCTTGTAGAATCGCGTGACCTTCTTGCCTCTTGCCTAACTTGACTACTAGATACTAAGAACATAGTATTAAATGTTAGAAACTAAGACTTAACTTATTACAACTTGATCAAATTTGATGGAATTCTAAGAATACATTGGTGTGTTTAATTTATTCATCAATATGCATAATCATTAATACATTGCTACACCCGATATTCTTGAGATACTAGATTCTATACTTGTGTTGTAGATCATTTGTGAGATTTATTGGAATACTTGAATAATAAGGTTCTTGCGGGTTTATTGAACTACTGTTGGCTTGGAAAGCTGTGATTGAGATTCATTTGGAATATTCGTTTAAACACTCTCCTTGACGTTATTTATGCTTCCTGCCTTGTTTCTCATTGATATACACATGGTTGGTAAGGAAGATATAAAACTGAACGGAAACTAGTGCTGACTAAACATCAATATAAAGCTGGGCCGACAAGGTCGTCATAACTACTACAGCTGATAAACCAACAAAATATATATACCAGGCCTACAAGCCCAACATACTGCACTAACTCACAGGATATGTCTACAAGCCTCTACTGATGGATGTATAGTGATCGGAACAGGGACCCGACCTACCCATAACATATATACATACATACATACATAAGATATACACAAAACCCTAGACCCGGCAACTCCGAAGGACGTGGAGCTTACCGATCAGGCTGAACTCGGGAAACACCTACTGAGGAGGTCTACCTGTCTGTCTATCTGAACCTGCACGCATGAAATGCAGTGTCCCCAGAAAAGGGACGTCAGTACTAAATAATGTACCTAGTATGTAAGGCAATAACATAACTGAAAGTTGAAACTGAACTGATAATATAATAACTAAAAGTAATTGGGAGTCAAAGATGATCTGGAGATATACTTACCTATTAATACTGACTCAACTCTTTCAATATAGTAAGTAAAATAAATGTTCGGCCCTATAAGGCTCGTTACGTGTAACTGCTCGGCTGTAGTAGGCTCGCTCATAGGTGCTCGACCATACTAGGCTCTGTATCTCGGCCATCTCGGGCTCGCTCATAGGCGCTCAGCCACAATAGGCTCGGTATATAACTTACCATCTGATCAGAGGTTGCCCAATAGGGGCCTGCCCATCGATTATAGCTCGATGGTGGTGAAAATACTGTAATACTATATATGCATAGACTCTTTACTCTCTTGATACCCTCTGCTCTCTTGACTGGAAGAAAATAATACTTAACTGAATATAAAGTCCCGATAAGGGAGAATACTGTAACTTCTGAGACTAGGATAATGTGAATAAATTCATGAATACGAACTTCTCTTTATGTCTCATTATCAAACACATGTAGCTACGAGATCATGCCAAAATGAAGGAAGGGCTTAGCCTTAACATACCTTATCACAATCTTTCCAATCACCAAGTTTAACTCGCCTCTTCGCACCTTAATCTACAACAATGATAATAGTACTATTATTAAGTTACGAAAGGTACAACTATCGCATAACGAATGACAAACTTATTTTATATTAAAACGGGCAGCATCTCCCTTATGATCATTAAAATGGGAAACATCTGCCCTATAATCCTTACTTCCTCCAAATTCAAGATAACACCAACAACACAAGAACTCAACAATAACAATATATATACATTATTTTCCAACCTTATATATACCACAAAATACTACAGAACAGCCCAACACACCCCAATCTCTTCATACAAAAAATGACCACCGTAGTAGTGTCAAACAACCCTAAAATATTACGACGAACGACCAGCCCACAACCCTGAATTTATGTGGTGTTTCTATATACCCTTCCTCCTCCAAAATTCCACAAAATAGTAGTAAAACACGTAGCCCAATAGCAACACAAAATAGTCCACAAAACAGTCCGCTACAAGTGAATAACTTGAACTCACGGCTTTCGATCACCGTCCCGTGAATTCTTACAAATATAGAACGACTTACTATGCATTTAAAACAGAAATAAATGAATGAAAGAGAGCAGTAAACTTACCTTATTTGTTGGATAACTCAGCTCCTATCTTGGTTCTTCAAACTCTAAGTGTTTACCTCCAATTAGAACTTGAAAGGGAGAGACAATCAATTGGGGTTTGTGGAAATTGTTTGGGAGGATTTTTGCAGAGCTTATGTCTGGTTATTATGCCCTATTATCAGTCTAATATATAAAGGATATAGGCCTTTAAAAAGGCCTCTATAGAAAACATACTATACATGCCACACATGGCCAATGTCTATAAATAGCAACACTTTGCCTCACACAACCGTAAATCATAAATACTGAAAGTCAAGAAATAAGAGCTTACCTGATGACCTATTAGCCTGAATAGAGTTGTGCTGTAGCATCCCATCTCGAGCCACGTCTTCAGTTCGAAATAGGTAGGAGTATTTAGACTTCATTTCTTCCTCTGCTTCCCATGTCATCTCTTCCACTTTCTTGCTTCTCCATAAAACCTTCACGGAGGCTACCTCCTTATTTCATAGCTTGCGGATTTGTCGGTCTAGGATGGCAACTGGAATTTCGTCATATGACAAGTCCTCCGTAATCTGTACATCATCCGTGGGCACCACTATGGTAGGATCACCAATGCACTTCCTTAGCATAGATACGTGAAAAATCGGATAGACTAACTCCAATTATGAGGGCAATTCTAACTCATAAACTACTTGGACCACTCTCTAAATGATCCTATAAGGCCCAATATACCGTGGCCTAAGTTTGAATTTCTTGCCAAACCTCATCACGCCCTTCATAGGGGATACCTTTAAGAATACCCAGTCATTAACCTCGAACTCTAAGTCTCGTCGCCGTATGTCAGAATATGACTTCTGATGACTCTGAGCTGTCAATAGTCGCTCCCGAATAAGCTTTACTTTCTCTACGGCCTGCTAAACTAGGTCTGGCCCATGTAACCCAGATTCTCCAACATCAAGCCACCCTATAGGAGATCTGCACTTACACCCATACAAAGCTTCGTACGAAACCAGCTGGATACTGGAGTGGTAACTATTATTATATGCAAACTCGACAAGAGGTAGATGTTCATCCCAACTTCTTTTAAAATCCAACACACATGCTCGTAACATATCCTCGAGCGTCTGAATTGTGCGCTTAGCTTGCCCATCAGTCTGTGGACGATAAGCTTTGCTGAGATTCACCTGAGTCCCTAGACCTCTCTGAAATGACCTCCAAAAAAGTGCTCTAAGTCTCGTCGCCCCACAGTCAGATATAATAGATACTGGTACTCCGTGTAGCCACACTATCTCCTTAATATATAACTTTGCATAATCTTCTGCTGTATATGTAAATCTGACCGGTAGGAAATGAGCTGATTTTGTGAGCCTATCGACTATCACCCATATAGAATCGAACTTACGATGAAAACGAGGTAAACCCGTGACAAAGTCCATGTTTGTCGCCTCCCATTTCCATGTCGGGATCTCTATAGTCTGCATTAGCCCTCCGGGCTTCTGATTCTCTACATTCACCTAATGGCAACTAGGACACTGGGCGACAAACTCAGCAATGCTCTTCTTCATATCGTTCCACCGGTACACATCTTTAATGTCATGATACATCTTCGTCGACCTAGGATGAATGGAGTACCACGAATAATGTGCCTCTGACATAATCCTGTCTCGTAGCCCTGCTATATCTGGAACACATAGACGACCCATGTATTTGAGAACCCCATCTCTCTTGAGCTCTAACAACGGCTTCTTCTATTGTGGAACTCGCTCTCTCAACTCGACCAACTCTGGGTCCTCGTATTGCCTTTCCTTGACTTCAACTATGAGAGATGATTTTGCAGTGTTTTGGAGTATAACTCCACCATCATTGGAATCTACTAACCGAACCCCCAAACAAGCCAATTGATGAATCTGTCTAGTTAATTGTCTTTTCTCGGCCTCTATATGTGCTAAGCTACCCATAGATCAGCGACTTAAGGCATCTTCTACAATATTAGCTTTCCCTGGATGGTAGAGAATGTTAACATCATAATCTTTCAATAACTCAAGCCATCACCTCTATCACAAATTCAAATCTTTTTGCTTAAGTATATATTGCAGGCTTTTATGATTTGAAAATACATAAACATGAACACCATATAAATAATGTCGCCATATCTTAAGTGCATGGACAACCGCAGCTAACTCGAGGTCGTGGGTTGGATAATTCCTCTCGTGCTTCCTTAACTGCCTTGAAGCATACGAAATTAGCTTCCCATATTGCATCAGGACATATCCTAACCCGACACCCGAGGCATCACAATACATGGCATAACCTTCTGGACCCTCTGGAAGTGTTAGAACTGGCGCTGAGGTCAACCTATTCTTAAGATCTTGGAAACTCTGCTCGCAAGCCTTCGTCCACTGAAACTTAGTTGCTTTCTGCGTCAACTTCGTCAATGGTTTCGAAAGGGAATAAAAATCCTCTACGAGCCTCCGATAGTATCCTGCTAAGCCTAGAAAGCTACGAACCTCTATCAGAGTGGTAGGTCTAGGCCAAGATTTCACGACCTCAATCTTCTGAGTGTCTAACTTTATACCTTCATCGGATACAATATGCCCCAAGAATGCTACAGACTTTAACCAGAACTCATATTTAGAAAACTTAGCATACAACTTACGATCACAGAGGGTTTGGAGTACCACTCGCAGGTGGTCCGCATGCTCATCCTATGAACTTGAATAAACCAGAATATCATCAATCAATACTATCACGAACAGATCTAAAAATGGCCGGAATAGGCTATTCACCAAGTCCATAAGTACGGCAGGTGCATTCGTCAACCCAAAGGACATGACAAAGAACTCGAAGTGGCTATATCGGGTCCTGAAGGCTGTCTTCGGAATATCTTTCTCCCAAACTCTGACCTGGGGGTATCCTGACCTCAAATCTATCTTTGAAAAGAATCTAGCCCCCTGCAACTGATCAAACAAGTCATCGATCCTTGGAAGTGGATACTTATTCTTAATAGTTACCTTGTTCAGCTGCCTATAATCGATACACATCCTCAGCGAGCCGTCTTTCTTACGCGCAAACAGTACCGGTGCACCCCAAGGTGAGGTACTGGGCTTGATGAAACCTTTCTCCAGCAAATCTTTTAACTACTCCTTCAACTCTTTCAATTCGGCAGGTGCCATTCTATACGGAGGGATGGATATTGGTTGAGTTCCTGGAAGCAAATCGATTGTAAAATCAATCTCTCGCCATGGAGGAATACCTAGAAGCTCATCTGGAAACACATCTGCATACTCTTTGACTACGGGAATAGACTGAAGTGTAGGTATCTCAACATCTGCATTTCTAACTCTCACAATATGATAAATACACCCATTTGTGATCATTTTCCTCGCCTTCAAATAGGCAATAAACCTACCTCTGGATGCCGCTATATTACCTACCCATTCAAGGACTGGCTCACCCGAAAAATGAAATCTGGCTAGCTTTGCTCGGCAATCAACTGTGGCATAGCAAGCTGCCAACCAGTCCATGCCCATGATAACATCAAAATCCATCATATCTAGCTCAACTAGGTCGGCTGAGGTCTGACGATTACAAACTATCACCGTACAACCTCGGTAAACCCATCTAGAAATAATCGGTTCTCCGACCGGTGTAGATACGGCAAAAGGATCACTTAGTATTTCTGGCACTATACCAAACTTACCCGCAACAAATGGGGTAATATATGATAAAGTAGATCCTGGGTCTATCAATGTATAAGTATCGTGAGAGTAAATAGTCAATTTACATGTCACAACGTCTGGTGAAGACTCCTGGTCCCGTCGACCCGCTAAAGCATAAATACGGTTTTGATTACCAACTAAACTAGAACCTCTACCTCTACTTCGACCTCTACCAGCCGAAGACTAAGACTCGCACTTTGAAGGATGCACATACATAGATGATCCTGTTGCCGAACTCGCTGGTTGTGCCATACCTCAGGAATCTCTATTTGGGCAATCTCGCATCATATGCCTCGGACGCCCACATATATAACAAGCATCAGAACCTGCTCGATATTGGCCCAAGTGTCCTCTACCACAGATGTCACACCGCAACAGAAATGACCATGTTTGCCTTGAATCTCGCTGTCGTTGCAAACCCAACGTCCGTGATTTCTCATCTGGTCATGACTAAGTATAGCAATTATATCTATAACCCTATAACTGAGGTGGCGGAGGCCTAAGTGGCCGTCCAAAGTATTGGGGCTTATAACTACTCTGAGACTACTCCTGAGATTTGGAAAATCTCATCCTCTTACGCTGCCCTTGCTCAGTTCTTTTTTATACCCTGCTGCCGACGCCTACCCTTTTCTATATTTTGAGCGAATGCCTGAATCCGGGAGATATCCATACTATCCTGCAATGCAGCGGTGGCACATTCCTCGGTCAACTCTGGGGCTACCCCTGTTATAATCCTGTGGATCCTGTCCCGCATAGTGGCAACTATGGTTGGTGCATATCTGGCCAATGAGTTAAAACGGAGACAATACTCTCAAACACTCATATTGCCCTGCCTGAGGGCTAGAAACTGATCGGCCCGATTTTGTCGGCTCTCCCGTGGTAAGTACTGGTCAAGGAAGGCATCTGAAAAATTCTCCCAACTAGGTGGAGGTGCATCACGTTCCCTGGACCTCTCCCATCCCTCGTACCAAAGGATGGCTATATCTCGGAGTCGAAAAGCTACTAGCTCAACTGCCTCTTTCTCTGTGGCATGCATAACCCAAAAGATCCTGTGAAGCTGATCTATGAAATCCTGTGGGTCCTCCCTCTGATCTGTCCCCATGAACTCTGGGGGACTCAAAGAAATAAACTCTCAGACCTTTGAACTCCCAAACCCCTTAGAAGATCCTGCACTAGCTGATGCCCTAGCTTGTTTCTGGGTAGCTACCAACTGTGTCAACAAATACACCGCACTCCTCAAGTCTTGATTTGATGAAAGTGGAGGGGGAACTGGGTGTGCGGTCTCCCTAGAAATCTCCTCAGGTGGTGGAGGAGCAGGTACTGGCTGAGTATGGGTCTCGCCCTGGGCCTCAGACTGGGACCCATCTACTAGGGGAACCCTACTGGTCCCCTCACCTGCTGCTGTATCTCCCCTCTAGCTAGCCGTAGTCTTTCTAGTCACCGTCATCTATGTATGCAAATACCAACACGTAAGTTTAACTCAAATTTCATATAACTCAGTTATACATCACGATTTAGATTTGAAAAAGAAGGGTAACCAACTCCTAAATGCCCTGTAGTTCCCTGCTTATATAATGTGGTGCACAACACATCTATAAACAAGGCCCTACTAGACATGACTTGTATACTCCCTAGGACAGAACTGATCTGATGCCAAGTTTGTCAAGCCCCAAACCTGGGGGGAGAGACCGGCACCCGGTGCCTCACCTAACCTAGCGTACCAACTTGCGACTAAGGGATCCTGAACATATACTATCATAATTTGGCCATGGGGCCACATTGCAAGACAATTTGCGAAGCAAAATATAAAACTAAATGGAAACTAGCGCTGACTAAACATCAATATAAAGCTGGGCCGACAAGGCCGTCATAACTACTACATCTGACAAACCAACAAAATATATATACCAGGCCTACAAGCCCAACATACTGCACTAACTGACAAGATATGTCCAGAAGCCTCTACTGATGGATGTATTCTGATCGGAACATGGCCCCGACCTACCCATAACATATATACATACATACAAAAGATGTACATAAAACCCTAGACCCGGCAACTCCGAAGGACGTGGAGCCTACCGATCAGGCTGAACTCGGGAAACACCTACTGAGGAGGTCTACCTGTCTGTCTATCTGAACCTGCACGCATGAAATGCAGTGTCCCCAGTAAAGGGACGTCAGTACGAATATATACCTAGTATGTAAGGCAATAACATAACTAAAAGCTGAAACTGAACTGATAATATAATAACTGAAAGTAACTGGGAGTCAAAGATGATCTGGAGATATACTTACCTGTTAATATTGACTCAACTCCTTCAATATAGTAAGTAAAATAAATGTTCGGCCCTTTAAGGCTCGCTATGTGTAACTGCTCGTCCGTAGTAGGCTCGCTCATAGGCGCTCAGCCATACTAGGATTTGTATCTCGGCCATACTAGGCTTTGTATCTCGGCCATCCTGGGCTCGCTCATAGGTGCTCGGACATAGTAGGCTCGGTATATATCCTACCATCTGATCAGAGGTTGCCCAATAGGGGCCTGCCCATCGATTATAGCTCGATGGTAATGAGAATATATATATATATATATATATATATATATATATATATATATATATATATATATATATATATATATATATATATATACCTCTCTTGACTGGAAGAAAATAATACTTAACTGAATATAAAGTCCCGATAAGGGAGAATACTGTAACTTATGAGACTAGGATAATGTGAATAAATTCATGAATACGAACTTCTCTTTATGTCTCATTATCAAATAAATGTAGCTACGAGATCATGCCAAAATGGAGGAATGTATTAGCCTTAACATACCTTATCACCAATCACCAAGTTTAACTCGCCTCTTCGCACCTTAATCTACAACAATGATAATAATACTATCATTAAGTTACGAAAGGTACAACTATCGCACAACGAACGACAAGCTTATTTTGTGTTAAAACGGACAATATCTCCCCTATGATCCTTACTTCCTCCAAATTTTAGATAACACTAACAACACAAGAGCACAACAATAAAAACATATATACATTATTTTCCAACCTTATATACACCACAAAATACTACAAAATAGCCCAACACACCCTAATCTCTTCATACATAAGGACCACCATCGTAGTGTCAAACAACCCGAAAATGTTACGACAAACGACCAGCCCACCACCCTGTATTTATGTGGTGCTTCTACACACCCTTCCTCCTCCAAAACTCCACAAAATAATAGTAAAACACGCATCCCAATAGAAACACAAAACAGTCCATAAAACAGTCCGCTACAAGTGAATAACTCGAACTCATGGCTTCCGATCACCGTCCCGTGAGTTATTACAAATATAGAATGACTTAATATGCATTTAAAGCAGAAAAAAATGTATGAAAGAGAGCAGTAAACTTACCTTATTTTTTGGATAACTCAACTCCTATCTTGGTTCTTCAAACTCTAAGTTTTTACCTCCAATTAGAACTTGAAAAGGAGAGACAATCAATTGGGGTTTGTGGAAATTGTTTGGGAGGATTTTTGCAGAGCTTATGTCTGGTTATTATGCCCTATTATCAGTCTAATATATAAAGGATATAGGCCTTTAAAAATTCCTCTATGGATGACCCGAACTGGCCCATTTTTGGACGACCCGAACTAGCCCACTTTTGGATTCTAGTTTAAGCAAGTAGGTGACAGTCTGCGCAGTCTCGCCAAAACACCCATATATATCTACGCCGTTATCGTAATGACAAACGGGTTAATGAGTTAGAAAATAGACTCATAGATGTTTAATTTGATGGGTGGAACACTCCATAAATCTAAGTATATTGGGAGAAAATCGCAGTTACATTGGACCCAATGTTTCAGTAAAACTTATGAACTTAATTTGTGATGACTTTCATCGACTTTTGTTCCACCACTCGCTTGACTTAAAAACATAACACGCGACTATCATAAATCATAACATAACCTACTTATCATGTTAAATACCCTGGTCTCACCCCAAAAGTACATGTTATAACATTCCCAACTTGTCGACTTTTGATGAAACATTATTTTCTTCAATTCCTTTAGCTTCTGAACCTTCCAACCCTCTTTGTACTTGTTTTTCATGATATTCAATATTTGTAACCTCCTTGGTAATATGATTAACTTACTCTATATATTTTCAAAGATGATCTCATTTTTGGTCATACATTAGTTTGCTCACGACGTAATTTTACGTATTAAAATATAGGGTGTAACAGAAGAGTGTAAAGCACGAAGGGTGATGCCGTACCTTTGTTTATACATTATCATGTGAGGCAGAGTGTGAAGCACGAAGGGTGATGTCGTGCCATACTATTGAGAGTAAAATCACGAAGGGTGATGCTGTGCCATATTATTGAGAGTAAAAGCATGAAGGGTGATGCCGTGCCATATTATTGAGAGTAAAAGCACGAAGGGTGATGCCGTGTCATATCATTTGTGAGTAAAAGCACGAAGGGTGATGCCGTGTCATATCATTTGTGAGTAAAAGCACGAAGGGTGATGCCGTTCCACGTTATGTGAGTGTAAAGCACGAAGGGTGATGACGTTCCATTTTATTTATATTATCATGCTTTAAATTATCATGTGTTCATGGCACAATGGGTGTTTTCGTGCAAGTGAGGATGAGGGACATGCATTATGTTGTGATATCTTTCCTTTGTGTACACGTTCATGCCGTTACATTGAGCTGTTATTGTTGTATTTATGGTTCTTATATGACTTGTCATTAATGACATGTTATTGTTCTTTATCTTATTTGTTATTGTGTCACTCATGCCTTGTACTTGCTAAACTTGCAAATACCATGCCTACTTCCTGATGTCATAATTATATCTTTGTCATATCTATTTTGGTTGCACTTAGTACATGCCTTCTACCGTGTTAGTCATTCATTCTTCTACTTGTTAACGCATAAAGATCATGTGTTCCCCTCTTATTCGTTATATTTGTATTTGTGCCTCCACTATGCTAGTTAGTTGAAGTTACATTCCTTTTCCCGATTCTTGTCATCACCTCTATTCTTTCTGCCTAGTCGGTTACTGATGCCCTTATGTACATTCTCGTTCATTATTGCTACTTGCATATATCCTACTTTGTCATTACTGTTATCGGCATTTCTACCATCCGATTGGTACTGTTGTATGCATATTTGGTGAGGATGAAATAAATACACGAAAGGTGTTTCCGTGCAATTGACTTGATATCAGAGTATATTTCTCACATTATGAAAGTTATGGGGTGACTATTGTGGTTTATTGGTTTCGCTCTAAGGAAAAGACTGGTTGAGATATTGGAAACTGTTGAATTGTGATCTCTTTCTAGTACTCTGTTATTGTTTTGTACATTCATTTTGTGTACTCTATCCTGTTATAATATAGTATAGTTCTATTGCTAGATTTCGGTACAAATTTTTATTAGTGAGCATCTTTTTACTAAAAAGCCTCGTCACTACTTCGACAAGGTTAGACAAAATACTTACTGGGTACATGGGGTCGGTTGTACTCATACTACACTTCTACACCTTGCATGCAGACTTTTGGAGCGGAGCTACTGGTGATGTCAGGAGCTGACCCTGAAGATGTTCGTGCATTCCGGATATGGGTGCCACTTGTCCTTGGCGGCTTTAGATTTTGTTAATCTGTTTATGTAGCTTTCAAACAGATCGAGTAATTATTTGTATCAGCTTTGTAAATTCTAAGCCTTAGAAGCTCATGATTTGTACTACCAGTTCTTGGGTTAATTTGTAAATGTCCAGATAATTCTTCACTATTTTCCTATAATTTCATTTGTCTGTTAGTTGGCTTATCTAAATTTGGGTTAATTTGGGTCGTGACAAGTTCAACTAAATAATATGGGATAATATAATTGAATTAATTATATAAGTCCAATATATATGGGTTAAATAAATAAATTCAAATTTATTGGGCTAGCCGAGATAATCAGGCTACAAGTGATGAGCCCACTTTATTGAGCCCAAGATGTCAAGTTTGGTGGCACGTGTCGAATGACGTGGCACGCTAAGTCAAACAGAAGAGCCAATGAGATCATGCCACGTGTCAAAATGACAAGGCATGCCTAGTCAAATTAAAAGGCCAATGAAATCACGCCACGTGTGCAAGTGACATATTCTGACCAATTAAATGGAGCCTTGTCACTCTTCAATCTAATTGGCCGGAAAGAATTTGTTATCATAACAACTCTTCCCTCCCACCACTATAAATAGGGGTCTTCATAACCAGAAAAGACACCAGAAGTTATAACAAGAAGCAAGAGAGAACTCGTGGATCAAACGCCGCAAATTGCTCTACAAGTTTCAAGTTTCAAGTTTCAAGAAATTAAGTTCAAGTTCAAGAAATCAAGTTCAAGCTCAAGAACGAAGAACAAATCAAGATGCAAGGAGTACGAGTTCAAATCAAAGTTCTTGCTAGTTGAATTCAAGATTATCGTTCATGACAACAAATCTAGGCTCAAGATCAAGCTCAAAGGCCCTTGAATTTATATTGGAAAAGTAGAATGAGAGGAACCATAGAGATTGTAACACTCAAATATTTGAAATAAAATACTACGATTGTTGCAATATCTTTGGTCTTGATTTTATTTTCTTGACGCAAATTTATTGTCTACAAATTCTGGCACGCCCAGTGGGACAATCTCTACCTCTCATCTCAACTTTTCAATCACCAAAGTTTAAGAACATCGAAAGGCTTCAAAGAAAATCAACCCTAGATCAACTTCCACCAAGGCTGCTAATTCCAGGTTCTATACTGATGTAGAAAGCATCCTCGATGTTACATTTGGAAGCTTTGGACCAACTACAAGGAGCAATGCAAGCTCTTTAGGACAACAAGCACTCCAAGTGTCGTCCGGATCAACCCATATTTTCGGATCTTCATCCTCAAAAGGAGCAAGATCTTCCACAAACTCACCCGAAGGAGTAAGCAATGTTGGTGAAAAGATTAAGAAAACTCTTGCTCTGCTTGACCTCTTCAGATCCAAGAACTCTGCTATGAAGGAAGATGATGATGCTTCAAATGATGGATCCTCTCCACTTACACCGCATAGCATGAGCCAATCAAAGATCAATATGTGTGAAAATCCATGCTACTCTCCATCGTCCACAACAATCATACAAGCCATGGTGACAAACATTTCATCTGTGGATGAGCAGTTGGCAAACTTGACGGAAGCAATTGCTGGCCTGACCAAGTGCATGCAAAATCAAGATGCTAGAATTGACAAGTTAACAGACAGGGTGGGAATCTTGATGGAAGAAGAATCCACCCATGCACCTGGCAAGCTCGCAGAGGTTCCAGAGAGTAATTCTCCTCCAAGACAAGTAGCATCCGCTAAGTCTATCCCTGTCTCATCTAAAGAGATGATTCCAATCGATCAACTGAAGGGGTTCATTGAAGGAACTATTAAAATCAAGTACGAAGGTTCTACCAAGTCCTCTCTTACATACACAAAGCTATATATTGCAAGGATCGATATATTGAAGATGCCTGCTGGCTATCAACCTCCAAAGTTTCAACAGTTTGATGAAAAAGGCAATCCAAAGCAACACGTGGCACACTTCTTTAAGACATGCAACAACACTGGGACTTATGAAGATTACCTCATCAAGCAATTTGTCCGCTCATTAAAAGGAAATGCTTTTTATTGGTACATAGACCTCGAGGTTGGATCTATTGATAGCTGGGATCAACTAGAGCAAGAGTTCCTCAATCGCTTTTTAGTACAAGATGCACTGTGAGCATCTTGGAACTTACAAATACTCGTCAATGGAAGGGCAAACCAGTTATCGACTTTATCAATCATTGGAGGAATGCAAGCCTCAATTACAAAGACATGCTTAGTAAAGCTTCTGGCATAAAGATGTGCATTCAAGGTATGCATTGGGGATTGTGCTACATCTTACAAGGTATCAAGCCTAGCATATTTGAAGAATTTTCCACTCGTGCCCATGACATGGAGTTAAGCATGGCCTCCACTAGAAACGAAAGGCTTACTATCTATGAGCCTCACAAAGGGAACGATGAAGGTGAATCATAAGAAAGATCACATCGAGCAAGAAGCAGAGTACGAAATCCACTTATTTTCGTGGGAAGCTATGAATGTCAATACATCACTTGTCTCATAAAGGAAACATTGTGTTTCATGACAAGAAAGTAACTTCTGCACTCCAATACGTCCCTAGAAATAAGAAAGATGAAGGTGAATCATATAATCTCCAAACAAACATACTAAACGGATTGACTCTTCCGATCAAACAGATTGAGGCGACAAAAGTTATCGTCGAAGGTACTTAGAAAGTCTGTTTCTCAGAATTCATCACAAGATATAGCATTTCCTACGAAGCGTACAGATAAAGGTTTTGATCCCAATGCTTACAAGTTATTTGCAAAGGCCGGATATAACCCCAATGAGCCATCAAAGTTAGGGAATCTCCCATCAAAAGCTGCTACGAGGAAACCATGTGAAGTTTTGGGATATAAATAACCCTCACTAATGCGTATCTCCATAAGAAGGGCAAGCAATAATTATATCACTATAGAAGATGAATCTACCGCTTCTAACATGCCTTCTATATTTGTTCGACTTGGAAAATCAACTGTGAGGACTTCCGTATTTAAGAG
The DNA here is from genome assembly GCF_000715075.1 of Nicotiana tabacum. Classification (NCBI taxonomy): domain Eukaryota; kingdom Viridiplantae; phylum Streptophyta; class Magnoliopsida; order Solanales; family Solanaceae; genus Nicotiana; species Nicotiana tabacum. The sequence goes on along the minus strand of NC_134094.1, from coordinate 21,839,530 downwards.
ATTGAGGCCATTAAAGAAGGGGAACAAGTTCCAGAGAAATTATTAAAGCATAAGAACACCCGCTTCGCCCAGAATCCAGAAGATCTCTTAGGATTTCCAAAGTTTGGTTGCTTCCAGAATGAGGCGACAAACAAAACTTGTGGTTTCATGTAAAGAAATACTGAAGGTAAAGCCATATACTGTGGTCTATACTAAGGAACGTGATGAAGATGAAAAAAGTGTGGGTTCTTCGTATCATGTTACTGCACTAGGCGAGAATGGTGTTTCATCTCTAATGGATGATGATGAGAAATTGGAGGATGTTTCACTGTGTTATCACATATCCTTCAACAATGGGGACCTTCAAGAAGATGAATATGTGAAAGATGCTCTACTTTAACTTGAGGAAGGGCTGAAAACAACAGTTGATGCCTTGAAAGAAGTTAACCTTGGCACTTATGAAGAACCGAGGCCCACTTATCTAAGTGCTTTACTAGCAGCCGATGAAGAAAGAACTTATATGGAGTTACTCAAGGAGTTTAAGGATGTCTTTGCTTGGTGTTACAAAGAGATGCCTGGCTTGGACCCTAAAGTAGTAGTCCATCACCTTGCCATCAAGAATGGCGCTCGTCCTGTTAAGCAAGCTCAAATGTGCTTTAGGCCGGACTTGGTTCCCTTGATTGAAAGTGAAGTTAACAAACTCATTGAAGCTGGCTTTATTCGTGAAGTTAAATACCTAACATGGGTCTCAAGTATTGTCCCTGTAAGGAAGAAGAATGGCCAGATTTGGGCGTACGTTGACTTTAGGGATCTCAACAATACGTGTCCCAAAGATGAATTCCCGCTTACTATTCCAGAGTTGATGATCTATGCTACCACTGGTTATAAGGCAATGTCTTTCATGGATAGTTCATCAGGCTATAAACAAATTCGCATAGCACCAAAAGATGAAGAGATTACTGCATTCCGTACCCCAAAGGGTATTTATTGCTACAAGGTACTGCCTTTTGGCTTGAAGAACGCTGGTGCTACTTACCAAAGAGCTATGTAGAATATATTTGTTGACCTTCTCCACAAGAATGTCGAATGCTATGTTGACGACTTGGTGGTAAAATCAAGAAAGAAGAGCGACCTCTTCAAAGACTTGAGAATGGTGTTTGAGTTGCTCCGGAGGTACCAACTTAGGATGAATCCAATGAAATATTCCTTTGGAGTTACTTCTGAAAAGTTCCATGGTTTCATTGTCTGGCATTGAGGGATCGAAATTGATCAAGCTAAAGTAGATGCAATTTTAAAAATGCCTGAGCCTCGGGATATTCATGAATTAAAAAGTCTATAAGGAAAGTTAGCATATCTTAGGAGATTCATCTCGAACCTAGTTGGGAGGTGCCAACCATTCAGTCACCTTATGAATAAAGGTGTCGCTTTCAAGTGGGACCAAGCTTGTAGTAATGCCTTTGAAAGTATCAAAACTTACTTGATGAAGCCTCGAGTTTTGGCAGCCCCTATACTTGGAAAGCCACTGATACTATATATTTCAGCACAAGAAAGGTCTGTTGCAGCGCTGTTGGCCCAAGAAAATAGTGAATGAAAAGAAAACTCCCTTTACTACTTGAGCAGGATGATGAAACCAAATGAGCTGAATTATTCGTCAATCAAAAAGTTATGTTTGGCGCTAGTCTTCTCTATCCAAAAGATGAAGCACTATTTTCAAGCTCATGTTATTCGTTTGGTTTCTAGAGCAAATCCCATCAAGTTCGTGATGTCAAAACCTGTCCTTAGTGATCGACTAGCAAGGTGGTACCTCCAATCTCAACAATTTAAAATTGTGTACATCCCTCAAAAGGCTATAAAAGGACAAGCGTAAGCGAACTTCTTTGGCAGATCACCTTATACCTGATGATTGAGAGCTAACTGATGAACTACCTGATGAGGACGCAATGGTCATTGAAGTTCAACCTCCATGGAAGATGTACTTTGATGATGCTGCATATCGCAGAGGAGCTGGTGCTGGTGTAGTATTTGTCACTTCTCAAGGTGAAGTTCCACCTCTCTTTTACGTTGACTCAACTCTGCTCTAACAACATTACTGAGTATCAAGAACTAATACTTGGGCTTGAAATGGCTGTCGAAATAAAGCGGTTGCAATTGCAAGTCTTTGGTGAGTCTCAGTTGGTGATCAACCAGCTTTTAGGTAATACGAGGTCAAGAAACCTAAACTACACCCATATCATGATTATGCTAAAATATTAATGGGGTGGGTCGGTGACGTGACTATTCAACATGTGCTAAGGAAAAAAAGAAGAAGGCTGATGCTTTAGCTGCCCTAGCTTCATCGTTAACCCTGCCTGATCAAGCGCAAGTTACTGTCTGCCAAAAATAGGTAGTGCCACCGCCAAATGAGGCTGAAGGTGAAGAAAATGAACTCAAGCATCTTGTCACTATTTCTGAAGCTGAGAAAGAAGAATGGAGACAACCTATTATTGAATACTTAAGCTATGTGATACTTTCAGAAAATTCGAGGAGAAAGACTGAAATCCGTCGTCGTGCACCTCGCTTCCTTTACTACAAAGATACTTTATATAGGTCGTTCGAGGGAGTACTATTGCGATGCTTAGGGGAAGAAGAAACACTCCAAGCTTTGCAAGAGGCACATTCTATGGTATGTGGGTCACACCAATCTAGACCAAAGCTCCAATTCCATATAAAAATGATGGAATATTATTGGCCAACGATGGTAAAAGATTGCTTGGACTACTCTCGAAGATGCAAGGCTTGTCAATTCCATGTGAATTTTATTCATCAACCTCCTGAAGTGTTGCACCCAACTGTTGCATCCTGGCCGTTTGACGCTTGGGGATTGGATGTTGTTGGACCACTGCCAAAGTCCTCTAGTGGGCACCTATACATCTTGGATGCAACTGACTACTTCTCAAAATGGGTTGAAGCTGTTGCTCTTAAGGAAGTAAAGAAGGAAAATGTTGCAAGTTTTATCCGAGTATACATTATCTATCGCTTTGGCATTCCTCGTTACATAATAATGGATAATGGCAAGCCGTTCGACAATAGGTTGATGAACAATATTTGTGAACTCTTTGGCTTCAAGCAACGTAACTATTCTATGTACAATGTTGCCGCCAATGGTCTAGCTGAGGCATCCAACAAGACTCTATGCAACTTGTTAAAGAAAGTCGTCTCCAAATCCAAAGGGGATTGGCATGACCGTATGGAAGAAGCTCCATGGGCATACAAGACAACTCATCGCACACCAACACAAGCGACCCCTTATTCACTTGTCTATGGAGTCGAATTCGTTTTGCCACTTGAGCGTCAAATACCTTCATTACGATTAGCTATTCAAGAAGGGATCACTGATGAAGAAAATGCTAGACTTCGACTAGCAGAGTTGGAGGCTCTTGATGAGAAGAGGTTGGAAGCTCAACAGAGTCTTGAATGTTACCAAGCTCAATTATCTCGTGCCTTAAATAAAAAAGTTCGCCCAAGATCCTTTCAAGTAGGAGATCAAGTCCTTGCCATACGAAGACCCATTATTACTTCCCATAAACCTATAGGGAAGTTCACTTCAAAATGGGAAGGGCCATATGTTGTGTAAAAAGATTATTTAGGTGGAGCTTACAAGCTGGTTGATGCAAATGGCATGAGAATCTCCCCTATTAATGGCAAATTCTTAAAGAAGTAGTATCCTTGAAGTTGCAACGCTCCTTGACGCATAAGCCTAAACTGCATGTTCCTACACTCCTGGCCCACATAAGTCTAAACTGTGTACGACCCGCCTAAAAAAAAAGTCCGCTAGGTTAAAAACCTCGAAAGAGGCGGCCTAGGAAAAAGTTAGGACATAAAAAAAAAGTCCTCTAAGTTAAAAACCTCGAAAGAGGTGTCATAGGAAAAAGGTTAGGACATAAAGAAAAATCACCCATTCTGAACTACGGTATAACTTGATCCTCTTCACCGAGGTACGTAGGCATCTTAGAGTTTTATTTTGAGTTCAGTCACATAAGTTCAAAAGATACATATTGCCCCAATCGTTATGCAAATGAAGTATGATGGAAGTAATTCATTCAACCAATACTTGAAAATTAGGCTGAAATTTCATTCTTTTTTTGAACTTTGGATCTCATATGACTTAGAAGGGGAAAGCCTCCATGATAAACCAGTGTCTTCAATGGGACGATTACAGTCTTTTAGGGGGCTACCAAGTATTTTCATTGAGGTTTAGGGATTCACTATGTCTTCATGTTCACCAAATCTTTAAGTCCTATGGTCTTCAAGTTGAAATATTTAAGCCCTCTAAGTCTCCAAGTTGAAGTCTCCAAGTTGAAGTCTTCACGTTCGCCGCTATTCAAGTTGAAATATTTAAGCACTCCAAGTCTTCAAGTCCGTCGGTCTTCAAATTCGCCGGTCTTAAAGTTGAATTGTTTAAGACCTCCAAATCTTCAAGTTGAAGTCTTTAAGTATGCTAATTTTTCAAGTTGAATTTTAAAAGTCCACCACTCTTCAAGTTGAAGTCTACAAAGTCCGCCAAATCTTCAAAGTCTTCCAAGTGTTCAAGTCAATGTCATCAAGTCCACAGAGTCTTCGAGTTGAAACTTTCTAATTTTTCAATATTAAGGTGGACATTTAGGTCCCTTTGCACCTTAAGTTGGCCTCTTCGTGGGTTTGTCCTTAAAAGGAAATATAATTTTCCAATCTTAAGGTGGACATATAAGTCCCTTTGTACCTTAAGTTGGCCTCTTCGTGGGTTTGTCTTTAAAAGGAACTATACTTTCCAATCTTAAGGTGGATATGTAAATCTGTGATATCCGGGCCACCTTGAGAGTAATCTCTTCGATATTCGGGCCGTGATGAGTATCCATCCCTTCACACCTTAAGAGTAATCTCTCAAATATTTGGGTCACCGTAAGAGTAATCTCTCCAATATTCGGGCCAGGATGAGTATCCATTCACCATCTTCATGCAAGAACTTGTACTTCTCTTCTTGATACTTAAATCCTTGTCTTTTAAAGCTCAACACGTTTAAATTTTGACAAGCCTTGAAGTAGGGGGCATTTGTAAGCATTTGAATTTTATCGAATTTAAATCAATAAAATAATATGGACTATATTTAAATATATTAGTCCAACTAAATATTATGGGATAGTATAATTGAATTAATTATATATGTCCGATATATATGGATTAAATAAATAAATTTAAATTTATTGGGTTAGCCCAGATAATCAGGCTACAAGTGGTGAGCCCACTTTATCGAGCCCAAGATGTCATCTTCCTAGAGGCCAAGTTTGGTGTCACGTGTCGAATGACGTGGCACATCAAGTCTAACATAATAGCCAATGAGATCATGTCACGTGTCAAAGGCATGTCAAGTCAAATTAAAAGGCTAATGAAATCACGCCACGTGTGCAAGTGACATGTTCTGACCAATCAAATGGGGCCTTGTCACTCTTCAATCTGATTGGTCAGAAAGAGTTTGTTCTCATCACAATTATTCCCTCTCACCACTATAAATAGGGGTCTTCATAACCCAGAAAAGACACCAGAAGTTATAACAAGAAACAAGAGAGAGCTCGTGGATCAAATGCAACAAATTTCTCTACAAGTTTCAAGTTTCAAGCAATCAAGTTCAAGTTCAAGAAGTCAAGTTCAAGATCAAGAACAAAGAACAAATAGAGATTCAAGGAGTACGAGTTCAAATCAAAGTTCGTGATAGTTGAATTCAAGATCATCGTTCGTGACAACAAATATATGTTCAAGATCAAGCTCAAAAGCCCTTGAATTTATATTGAAAAAGTAGAATCAGAGGAACCGTAGAGATTGTAACACTCAAATATTTGAAATAAAATACTACGATTGTTACAATATTTTCGGTCTTGATTTTATTTTTTCGACGCAAATTTATTGTCAACAGAAACATTCCACATTAGAGCATCACAAACCCAAAAAAGCATTGTGGAATTTCTTGTCATCAAAAAGGGAATACCAAAGCTTTAATAAGAGTACTACTGGTTAGTGAAAACAAAGAAGAGGAAAATCAAGAGAATCTTCTTTATCATCAGCAGCAGAAGAAGAGTTCATTAAGGACTAAAGCAACACACTTTGTATCAGATGTTGCTACTGTTATTCTGAATCATTATTAATGTAACGATCCGGCCGGTCGTTTTGAATAGTACAACCTCGTTTTCCCTATTTACTGCTCAATTTATGTTTTACCGTTGTTATGTGACTTGTCGGGGTAATTGTTTCTGGTCCGGTGAGGTTTTGAAATAAATTGGGACACTTAGAGCCCGTTTGGACATAAGAAATTTTTCCCTTTTTTCCAAAACAAATTTATTTTTTTCGAAATCAGCATTTGTTTATAAAATGTTTTAATTTTTACTTGAAGATGCATTTTGAAAATTTTCGAAAATTTTAAAAACTCCAAAAAGCTATTTTTCAAAATTTTCACTCAAATCACTCACAAAACTTCAAAAACAACCAAAAATTATATTCATATCCAAACACAACTCTAAATTTTAAATACCATTTTTACTTAAAATTTCTTTTCCCCCTATTTTTGAATTTTACAATTCTTATATCCAAACGCTCACTTAGTCTCCAAGATGAAAACTTAAGTTGAAAAGGTTGATCGGATATTGACTTATGTGTAAACGACCACAGAATAGAATTTTGATAATTCCAATAGTTCCGTATGGTAATTGTGGACTTAGGAGCGTGTCCGAAAAATTATTTGAATGTCCGTAGTGAAATTAGGTTTGAAATGGCTAAAATAGAAATTTAAGTTTGAAAGTTTGACCGGGGAGTTGAATTTTTGATATCGGGATCGGAATCCAGTTCTGAAAATTTTCATAGCTCCGTTATGTCATTTATGACTTGTGTACAAAATTTGAGGTCAATCGGAATTGATTTGATAGGTTTCGGCATCGAATGTAGAAGTTGGAATTCGTTAGTTTTCGTTAAGTTTGAATTGGGCGATGATTCGTGGTTTTAGCATTATTTGATGTGATTTGAGGTTTCAACTAAATTTGTATGATATTTTAGGACTTGTTGGTATAATTGGTTGAGGTCCCGAGGGCCTCGGGTGGATTTCGGATGGGTAACAAAGTTTAATTTGGATATTTCAAGAATGTTTCAAAGTCGTTTCTTTAATAATAAGTGGTATCACATTAAGCAAATGAGTACAAAATTCAGTATTGATTGAAGCATTAGATCCCTGTTGAAATTTCGGAGCCATAGCAAAACGAATCGTCGAATTCAGACATAGTATGGAAGAGTTATGCTTATGCCCATTTCCGTATCGAAAAAGATTTTCCGTCGCCGCGAGCGCCCAGGGTAGCGTGGAGCGCTAGCCCTGGCACTGGGATATTTAAGAGTACTGAAAATTGCGCCACATGCAGTGCCCCACGCTACCTGTGACGCTCGAAAATGTCAGAGGCTCTATAAACGGGTCTTTTGGGGGGGGAGGTTGGCCATTTTTGACATAAACATAGTTTGGGAGCTCGGTTTGGGCGATTTTCAGAGGCAAACTTCACAAATTGGACTGGGTTAAGTGATCTTAACTTGATTTGGTCCGTTATTCATGAATCTAATATTATTTCCAGCACTTATTTCATGATTTGGGGGGTTAGGATAGAGATTTTCCCAAAAATTGATTTGAGATTTGGAGGTCGAGTTGATATCGGAATTTGGTAAAATTGGTATGGTTGGACTCGTGGTTGAATGGGCGTTCATATTCCGTAACTTTGGTCGGGTTCCGAGACATGGGCCCCACAGGCAATTTTTGAGTTCATTTCGGAATATGTTGGAAAATTAGTATTTTCTTAAGGAATTAATTCCTATAAATTTGTGTTGATTGTATCGAATTATTTTGACTAAGATTTGAGGCGTTCGGAGGCCGAATCACGAGGAAAAGGCTTATTGGAATAAATAATTGCTCGGATTGAGGTAAGTAACAGTTCTAAATGTGGTCCTGAGGGTATGAAACCCTGAAATTTGTGATATGTGATTGGTTTTGAGGTGACGCACATGCTAGGTGACGGGCGTGTGGGCGTGCACCGTAGGAATTGTGACTTGGTCAATTCCATGGAACTATGTTGTTGAATAGTATGTTGATACCCGTACAGTTTTCACGTATTAGAGAAATCGAACTATAAATCATGTTTAAACCATATGTTGACACTGTAGGGACCCACAGAGGTCGTGTACATGTTGAATTATCTGCTAAATGGTTATGTTGTACTCAGTCACAGTTTTACTTGCACATTATATCTCAGTCTCTATTGTTTATTATTGATGCATCATATCATTGTTGTTTGAGCTGTTTATCATGATTTCTGAGAGCCCGAGAGACTGGAGAGGTTGATGATTGAGTGAGACCGAGGGCCTGATTGTGAGGATATTTATGAGATCGGGCTGCATGCCGCAACATGTTTCACTGTTATATTCCATGATTGGCTTGTTATAGCGCTTGGGTTGAAGGAGCCCTTCCGGAGTCTGTACACACCCCCAGTGAGTGTAGGTACCTACTGAGTGCGAGTGCCGAGTGCCGAGTGCTGAGTGATTGAGAGGAATGAGTGACTATAAGGAAAGAGTGATTATGAGGTTGGAGTGAATGGGAGGACTGAGTGACTGTTTATCTGAGAGGATGCATTAATTTCATTATTGTTGCACTTCAGCTGTCATATATCACTATTTTTGGAAAAATTCCTGAGAGATATTATCTTCTGTTTCAGTTGAACCTGATATGAAATTACTGTTTGGGTCTTGAATGTTGAACTTGAAAGCATGCCTACCTTCTTATGTTGGAAATTACTGTAATTGGACTTAACTGTAAAGCTCGTCACTACTTTCAGTCCTTTATTTAGTATTGTTACTTAATGAGTTGGTTGTACTCATACTACACCCTGCACTTCGTGTGCAGATCCAGGTGCTTCCGGATACGGTGGTTGTTGATTCCTTCGTACATTTGATTTTTTGGAGATTCTGAGATAGTTGCCAGTATTTTGCAGACCTTGTGATTCCTTCCCTATATTCTTGTTTACTTTATTTGGTCTCAGACTATTATAGACCGTATTTTCCAGACTTGTGATGTATAGATACTCATGTACTCTGTAACACCCCGATAGTTGGGAATTCTGCGTTATGTTTTGGGTTTTCTATCCCGTTTATGAGAACTTTTGCTATTAAATCTGTTTTTAATTCATTCTTGTTAAAAGTGTTGGAAATATTTGTGAGAAGTCGGCTTGCCTAGTACCACGTTAGGCGCCATCACGATAGGTTAGGATTTTGGGTCGTGATAAGTTGGTATCAGAGCCTAGGTTACATAGGTCTCACGAGTCATAAGCAGGTTTAGTAGAGTCTTGCGGATCGGTACGGAGACGTCTGTACTTATCTTCGAAAGGCCGTCGAACCCTTTGGAAATCTCACTTTCTTGTATTCTATCATGCGATTGATTCAGTTTGAAACATAATTCTTTGAATCCCTTCCACGCATTTGTGTACGCATGTGAGCGCTCGGTATCGTCTGTGCATCACCAGTTTGTGATTTCATGAACGAGGTTCGAGATAAGTATTCTGTGTTTTGGTGATGGGCTAGTCTGGAGGACTTGAGGCCGGGGCTAGACCGTATCTTAAGCTCGGTAGTTTTGGTTGTGAGAACTTATGCGTTTGGACTTATGCGTTCAGTAGTATCCCTATGAGTTGAATTTATGGCTCGATGAACGGTTGAATGACTATATGATGAGTATGTTGTGAATGCGGGATGTGTTCAGATGGGTTGAATGAGACAAATAAAGTTTACTTGTGACTCAAGAGTTTGTTATTGGGTACTTGATTCCTGTTTTGATGTGACGTACGGTCTTGAGTTATGAGTGCATTGAGGGATCTGTCATGCTGTTTAATTGTAGAGCAAAGTAGATTTTCATGTCGTGTTGATGAGTTCAAACTCAGAAATATTAAGTGATTCCGTAGTAATTGTGGATGCGAAAGGGTATATCAAGATGCCAATTTGAGGCTAAGCAGGTGGGTTATCTCCTGCGGAATAATCTACGTATGTGTGTTCTTTATAATATTGAGTGGAGGGTTTATTTTCTCCCAGCAGGGTATATGTGTTCAGATTTGAGTTTGGATTAGTTGAGAAAGTTGACTTGACCATCACGGGGATGAAGGCGAGCTTAGTAGATGATTTGAGGTATTTTATGGTTTGTGTTACCTGAGCTTGTGAAGAATTTTCGTGGAATTGACTGCGGGATTATGACAATAGTAGAGTATGGGTATGGTGAGTTATCAGATGTTTTGTTATATGGCTTTGAGCCAAGTGGGGGAGTATGCTATCTACGATTTAATTGCACGATTATGTGCGGTATTGGTTTTGATCTGAGTCATACTTGTTGATTAGTTATGACTTGCAGAGGTTGATATTGGGGATGACTCAAGTAAGAAAATTTGTTGAATGCAGGTTATATTGCACTTTATGAAAATATAAAAAAATTATGAAATGATTAAATTGTGTCTTTCGGCCCATTTGGGCGGTGTAATTTAGATTTGAGCATAGTGGGTGACTTTCGAAAGGGTTCTAATGGATCCAAAATGTATATGTGTCAATTGAAAATTTTTCGGAATTTGTATATCGCTAAAATCGGTTATTTACATTGGATGGTGCCGGGACTTGCAGTAATTCTGTATGACTATGGATTCTATATTTCAGTGCAAGAAAGGTAAAAAGGAACAATTTTAAGTCCACATAAGTCTTTTCAGTGTGGGGGTCTCGGTTGTGGTACTTTTGTGGTGCTTAAGAAGAATACAATGGCTTATGGGCCGTAGGGCGGTATGGTTTTATGTTAGGATGTCTAGCAGTGAGCTTTGGGTAAGGATCGTAGTGTTTTGGCAAGGAGAAGTGTCAACTTGAGGGTAATTCAGAAGAAACTCGAAGTAAATAGAACAACAGGGAAGTAGGTTAGACCAGTATGGTAATGGTATGCTCGGTTCTTTTGGGTAATTATGATGTGGTGAGACTTTACAGATGTTTTGGTGGCAATATTCTTGGGTTTGGTGACCTGCGTGGCTTGGTTGATTTAGAGGAATTCAGTTCTGATAGTTTGGTTATGTGCAAATGGATTTCAAAGTGTTCTTGATGGTTTCTACCATAGTTTGAGCCGTATATTTTCTACCGGTGTGGGGAACGTGTTGTGTATTATGATTCCTCCTTGAATGAAGCAAGTGTCAAGTTTCTAACTGACCGGGTATGTAATTTGATGGTGACTCAGAGTTGATAATGAGATTCTCGTGCTTGTCACATAATGGCATGATAGATGTGGTGTGTTGTGCCGGATTAAGATTTACATGTACAAGGTGGCAGTTATTTCTTGAAGGGAAGGTCACGAATTCTGGACAGAATGGTCAGTTTCAGATATTTAGATTAATGTTATAACTGCTCGGTAATCCCTGAGAAAGGTACGTATTTCAGAAGGTGCATTGTGTTTTGACTTACGGATGTTCATCGGTATTGCGGTACTCACCTGGTGATAGATTGTTGATATTCCAATTATCTCTATGCGGCACAGAAGAATTATGGAAGTATTCCTAGTGGGATGATCGTGCATGAAGGATGTGATAGTCATTCGAGTGCTGGAGTTGTGAACAATTACGGTGGTTCATGTGTTATATGAATTTGGGGGACTGGGAGATCTAAGAAGCAAATTATTTCAGGGTTGCGACCTGGTTGAGGTGAGTATTTTATTTAAACTCAGTGGAGGCACTAATTGCATTAATTATTTATGATAGCTGCTATCGCGCCCCGTTTTCTAACGAAAGCGGGCCTCGATGTGTGACAACTCTTTTAAAGGAGGTATTAAAAGAGGAGAGTCGCCACCTAATGATTTTTAAGGTACGTTAAGGCACCTATTTGCAAATAACTCTGTTTTAACTAGTCAACGTCACCAAAAGATCGGGTAAGGGCTTAAGTTACCTCAAAGAGAAAGTGTTAGGCACTCCTCGAGGTCCACAACTGTGGGTCCCAACTGTGATGACCCAAAATGTTATCTTTAAATTTAATAAGTAATTCTGTGTTCTAACACCTCAAAAAGCACCATTTATCATTCCTCGACCTGCGTGCGCAGTCCGTACAATCTTTTGAAAAGTTTTTATGTGAAAAATGGATTAAAATGTGAAATAGAGCTTTAAAACTCAACTAAGTTGACTTTGGTCAACATTTTGAGCAAACAGACCCGGATCAGTATTTTGACAATTCCGGTAGGTCCGTATCGTGATTTGGGACTTGGGCGTATGCCCATAATCGAATTCCGAGGTCCTTAGCCCGAGATATGGAATTTTGATAAAAAATTAAAAACTTGAAAGCTTAATGATTTCTAAGAAATTACTGATGTTGGATTTATTGACCTCGGGTCCGTATTTTGGTTCCGGAGCAAGGTATAGGTCCACTATAATATTTATGACTTGTCTGCCCAATTTGGTGAGAATCGGAGTTGATTTGACGTGATTCGGACGTCCGGTTGTAAAAATATAAGTTTTAAAGTTTTCTTGAAAACTTCCTTTGATTTGGTGTCCGATTCATAGTTCTAGGTGTTATTTTGGCGATTTGTTCGCGCGAGCAAGTTCGTATGATGCTTTAAGACTTGTGTGCATGTTTGGTTTGGAGCCCCGAGGGCTCGGGTGAGTTTCGGATAGGCTAAGGGATGTTTTAGACTTTGAAAATCTGGTATTTTGCTGCAGCAGGTGTTCTGGCATGTCCTTCTTCGCGTTCGCGAAGGTACTCTCGCGAACGAGAAGAGTAAACTGGGCAGCTGAAGTTTTCTTCTTCGCGAACGCGAAGCTATGGGGGCATTACCCTTTGCGAACGTGACCACCTCCTCGCGAACGCGTAGTGTTAGGCACACCTGGGGGAGGGTTGATCATTCCTTCATCGCGAACGCGAGCAATGCCTCGCGAACGTGAAGGCCAGGGGGAGTAACCATCGCGAACGCGAGCTGGGTCTCGCGAACGCGAAGGCTTGACAGCCAGTACCCATCGCGAATGCGACAGGACCTTCGCGAACGCGAAGACGGCCTGACCCCTGTGACTTAAAACAGAACCAAAACGGGATTTTTTTCATTTTTCACAAACCCTCAATTATAACTCGGCTTAAGGGCGATTTCAAAAGAGTTTTTCACGATTTCGAACTGAGTAAGTGTTCTTTATCATATAGTGATTGTATTTCATAAATTTAAGCCTATATTCATTATTTATTTCGGATTTAGATGGAAGAAATTGAAATTTTGGTAAAACTTTCCAAAAAACGAAAAATTAAGATTTGAAGGTCCATTTGATATCGGAATTGGACAAATTTTGTATGGTTTAAATCGTATCGGAACGGGTGTTCGGATTTCGTGAGTTTTTCGGGATTTGAGACGTGGGTCCCAATGCCGAATATTTTAATGAATTTCGGATTTTTATCCGGAAAATTTATAAATTCATATGGAATTAATTCCTATGACTCGTATTGAATATATCGAATTATTTGTGAATAGATTTGAAGCTTTCGGAGGCAAATTTAAAAGGAAAATATGTGGTTGAATAATTGATTGGAATTTGCAAAGCGAGGTAAGTGTCGGGGTTAACCTTGACTTGAGGGAATAGAACCCTTAAATTATTTGTTATGTGAAATGCATGTGAACGACGTATAGGAGAGGTGACGAGTGTCTATACGTTGTCAAATTGACTGTTTGCCTACTTACTTGAAAAATCATAAATTATTTTAAATTATGAATTAATTATTATAATAATTATTTCTCTCCTATTCTTTGTCAAACATTAATCCTTGAATTCTTGCATTAATTGTTACATGCTATTTGAATTATGTGTCTTAATTGTTATTTGACATTTAGCATATTAAATATTAAACTTCCTATTTTCTTCCTGATTTCCATAATAATTTGCTATTTGTCATTGTTTATTTTATAATTAAATCATAATTATTATATGCTTGTTGTTTTATAGTTTAATATTAATTATTGCATTTATCGGGAAAATTTCTTCTATAAGAATTGGTAAATGAATATGTTGGAGGAGCGGGTTGCACGCCACAACAGAATTGATTGAAAAGGATATATATTGGAGGATCGGGTTGCACGCCGCAACAAACTTATTAAAAATCCAATATTGGGGGATCAGATTGCACGCCGCAACAGACTTATTTAAAAGTTTATATATATACTTGATTGAAATAAATACATGACAGACTTGATTAAAAGGAATATATTGGGAGAGCGGGTTGCACGCCGTAACAGAATTGGATGTGAATATATTGTGAGAGCGGGTTGCACGCTGCAAAAAAATTTGTTGAAATTTCCAGTACATCATCGGTTGCACGCCTTAGCCTCGTCACTACATCGTCGAGGTTAGGCTCAGCACTTACCAGTACATGGGGTCGGTTGTACTGATGCTACACTCTGCACTTCTTGTGCAGATTTTGGAGTTGGTCCCAATGGCGTACCATAGACTTGCACGGATTTCAGCTACCAGAGGAGACTTGAGGTATAACTGCATGGTGTCCGTTGTTCTGAAGTCCCCGTCTATTTTACTTTAGCTGTGTGTTTATTTTCAGACAGCTTTATTATATTCAGACCTTTATTTGTATTTATTCTAGAAGCTTGTGCACTTGTGAGACCAATTCTGGGATGGTATTTAGACACCGTTATTTTTTATGGATTATTTCACTATATTTCAAACTTTGCTTCCGCTTTTGTTTCCTTGATTATTAATAATTTAAATATTATTTAAAAATTGGTTAATATTATTCTTACGTTTGCTTGCATGGCAAGTGAAATGTTAGGCGCCATCACGGTCCGAAGGTGGGAATTTCGGGTCGTGACAGTTGGTATCAGAGCACTAGGTTACATAGGTCTCACGAGTCACGAGCAAGCTTAATAGAGTCTGAAGGATCAGTGCGGAGACGTATGCACTTATCTCTCAGAGGCTATGAAGTTTAGGATCAATATCACTTCTTTCTTATTCTGTCATGCGATTTTATTCTATCATCGATGATTGAACCATTTTACTCTTATTCTCTCGCAGATGGTGAGAACACGTAATACCTCTACCGATGGACAGGGACCAGAACCCCCGGTGGCAATTATGGCTAGGGGTAGAGGTCGAGGCCAAGGTCGTGCTAGAGGCAGAGGCCGAGGTAGAGCTCAGTCCAGAGCTCGAGCAGCTGCACCTGTTGTAGAACCTCAGGTGGACCTTCAGGAGGAGGTTCCAGTTCAGAATGTACCAGTTGGACCAGTTCAGGTCTCGGAAGGATTCATAGCCACTCTAGTACTTTAGGACGCTCTAGTCCGTTTGGTAAGTCTTATGGAGGGCGTGGCCCAAAATGGTACATTTCCAGTGGCACCAGCTTTCTCACAGGCTAGGGGAGGAGCACAAACTCCCACTACTCACGCTCTGGAGCAGATGGCTCCCCAGAATCAGGCTCCAGCAGCCCCGCCAGTTGGGATAGTTCAGCATGTTATTGCGGTACAGACCGGTGATAGGCCCGCCATGTCTTTTGAGGCCTTATTGAGACTGGATAAGTTCACTAAGCTCTTTCTAATTCACTTCAATGGTACACCTTATAAGGACCCACAAGAGTATCTTGAACGCTGCCATGAGGTGCTGCGGAACATGGGTATAGTTGATTTTATTGTATTCCAGATGACAAGTTCCGCCAAGAGGTGGTGGAGAGATTATACATTGACCCGACCAGTCGGATCACTTGCACTTACCTGGGAGCAGTTCTCTCAGCTATTTCTGGAGAAGTTCCTCCCTATTACACTGAGAGAGGAATTCCGCAAGTAATTTGTTACTCAGTATGAGTCCCGTTTTGTGGGTTTGACCCATCATGCTCTCCTTTTACTACCTACGGAGGGAGAGAGAGTGAGGAGGTTTATTGAGGGACTCACTCACACTATCAGACTTCAGATGGCCAAGGAAACTGAAAGTGAGATTTCTTTTCAGGTGGCTGCTAATGTCGCCAGGAGGATCGAGATGGTTCTTGCACAGGAGAGAGGGCAGAGGTCTAATAAGAGGCCTCGTCAGTTTGGTGGTTTCAGTGGTGCCTCGTCTGGAGGCAGGAGTAATTTTGGTAGGGGTCATCCTCCCAGACCGTTTCATTCAGCACTTCATGCATCTCCCGGAGCTTCAGGGAGTCACGGTCCTATTATGCCTTACTCTGGGCAGCCAGTATTCAGTGCACATTCAGCTCCTATCAGTGCACCACCACTCCAGAGTTACTACAGTGGTTATCCTGCCCATTTGGATCAGCTTCAGCAGCCACGACATCAGGATGGGTGTTATGAGTGTGGGAACATTGGTCACAATAGGAGGTATTGCCCTAGATTGGCGAGTAACAGATCTCGACAGGATTCTCGTGCCATCATACCGACACCGGTTGCTTCACCGCCTGCTCAGCCAGCTAGAAGTAGGGGTCATGCAGCTATAGGCAGAGGTCATGCCATTAGAGGTAGAGGTCAGACCGTTAGAGGTAGAGGCCAGCCAGTTAGAGGCCGTCCTAGAGATATAGTTCAGAGTGGTGGGGCCCAGCCCCGATTTTATGCTTTTCTAGCTAGGCCTGAGGCTGAGTCATCTGATGCTGTGATCACAGGTATTATTCCAGTTTTCCATAGAGATGCTTCAGTTCTATTTGATCCAGGATCTACTTATTCCTATGTGTCCTCCTATTTTGCTTCATATTTGGTTGTGCCTTGTGATTCTCTTAGTGCTTCTGTGTGTGTATCTACACTGGTGGGAGACTCTATTGTAGTAGATCATGTCTATCGATCGTGTGTGGTTACTATTGGTAATCTTGAGACTAGTGTGGATCTTCTACTTCTTGATATGGTAGATTTTGATGTCATCTTGGGTATGGATTGGCTGTCTCCTTATCATGCTATATTGGACTATCATGCCAAGAAAGTAACCCTAGCTATGCCGGGGTTACCTCGGTTAGAGTGGAAAGGAACTCCTGGCCATTCTGCCAGCAAGGTTATTTCTTATATGAAAGTTCGGCGTATGGTAGAGAAAGGGTGTCTAGCCTATTTGGCTTATATTCGCGATCTCAGTGCGGATGTCCCTTCTATGGACTCAGTACCAGTTGTTCGTGAATTTTCAAAAGTATTTCTTGCAGATCTGCCGGGGATGCCACCCGACAGAGATATTGACTTCTGTATTGATTTGGCTCCGGGCACTCAGCCCATTTCTATTCCACCATACCGTATGGCCCTGCCAGAGTGGAAAGAATTGAAAGAGCAGTTACAAGACTTGCTTGATCAGGGATTCATTAGACCTAGTGTCTCGCCCTGGGGTGCACCAGTATTATTTGTAAAGAAGAAAGATAGCTCGATGCGGATGTGTATAGATTATCGGCAGTTGAACAAGGCCACTATCAAAAACAAATATCCGCTGCCAAGAATTGATGACTTATTTGATTAGCTTCAGGGTGCCAAGGTATTTTTGAAGATTGATTTGAGATCAGGTTACCATCAGTTGAAGATTAGGGCATCTGATGTCCCTAAGACAGCTTTTCGGACTCGGTATGGGCATTACGAGTTCCTAGTGATGTCATTTGGGTTGACAAATGCCCCAGCAGCATTTATGGATTTGATGAATCAGGTGTTCAAGCCTTATATGGATTCTTTTGTGGTTGTATTCATTGATGATATCTTGATTTACTCCAGCAGTCGAGAAGAGCAAGAGTAACATCTTCGAAGTGTGCTTCACACCTTGAAGAATAATCACTTATATGCCAAATTTTCAAAATGTGAGTTTTGGTTAGACTCAGTTGCCTTTTTGGGACATGTTGTATTGGCAGAAGGCATAAAGGTGGATCCTAAGAAGATTGAGGTTGTTCAGAATTGGCCTAGACCTACTTCCGTTACAGAGATCCGGAGTTTTCTGGGTTTGGTAGGTTATTATCGTCGGTTCGTGGAAGGGTTTTCATCTATAGCAAGCACATTGACCAGACTAACCCAGAAGGGTGTCCCATTCAGATGGTTAGACGAATGTGAGTTGAGCTTTCAGAAGCTCAAGACCGCTTTGACTACGGCGCTAGTGTTGGTATTACCCACAGGTTCAGGATCGTATACGGTATATTGTGACGCATCTCAAATTGGGCTTGGTGCAATATTAATGCAAGATGGCAAGGTAATTGCATATGTGTCGCGGCAGTTGAAAGTTCACGAGAAAAATTATCACGTTCATGACTTAGAATTGGCAGCCATTGTTCATGCACTGAAGATTTGGAGGCATTACCTCTACGGTGTCTCATGTGAGGTATTTACTGATCATCGTAGCCTTCAGTATCTGTTCAAACAAAAGGATCTTAATTTGAGGCGGAGAAGATGGTTGGAGTTATTGAAAGACTATGATATCACCATTTTGTATCACCCCGGAAAGGCCAATGTGGTGGCCGATGCTTTGAGTAGAAAGGCTGTGAGTATGGGCAGTCTTGCGTATATTCCGGTTGGTGAGAGGCCATTAGCTGTAGATGTTTAGACTTTGGCTAATCAATTCGTGAGGTTAGATGTTTCAGAACCCAGTCGAGTTCTAGCTTGCACAGTCGCTGGGTCTTCTTTATATGAGCGCATCAGAGAGAGGCAGTATGCTGATGCTCACTTACTTGTCCTTAAGGACACGGTGTGGCACGGTGATGCCAAATAGGTTGTTGTGGGGGAATATGGGGTTCTGCGAATGCAGGGTCGTATTTGTGTGCCTAATGTGGATCGGCTTCGTGAATTAATTCTTGAAGAAGCACACAGTTCCAGGTATTCTATTCATCAAGGTACCGCCAAAATGTATCAAGATTTGCGGAAATATTATTGGTGGAGGAGAATGAAAAATGATATAGTTGCACATGCAGCTCGGTGTCTGAATTGTCAGCAAGTTAAGTACGAACATCAAAGACTTGGTGGTTTGCTTCAGAAGTTAGAAATTCCTGAGTGGAAGTGAGAGCGTATCACTATGGATTTTGTTGTTGGGCTCCCACGAACTCAGAGAAAATTTGACGCAGTTTGGGTCATTGTGGACAAGTTGACCAAGTCAGCCCATTTCATTCCAGTGGCAGTTACCAATTCTTCAGAGAAGTTAGCTAAAATTTACATTCGTGAGATTGTCCGCCTTCACGGTGTGCCCGTGTCTATTATTTCAGATCGAGGTGCGCAGTTTACCTCACATTTCTGGAGGGCTGTACAGCGTGAGTTAGGCACGCGGGTGGAGTTGAGTACAGCATTTCATCCACAGACAGACGGACAGTCAGAGCGCACTATTCAGATATTGGAAGATATGCTCCGCGCTTGTGTTATAGACTTTGGAGGTTTTTGGGATCATTTTTTACCAATTGCGGAGTTTGCTTATAATAATAGCTGCTGGTCAAGCATTTAGATGGCTCCATATGAGGCATTATATGGAAGGCGATGCCGATCGCCAGTTGGTTGGTTTGAACCGGGAGAGGCTAGGTTGTTGGGTAACGATTTGGTACAGGATGCCTTGGATAAGGTCAAGATTATTCAGGATCGACTTCGCATAGCTCAGTTTAGGCAAAAGAGTTATGCCGACCGTAAAGTTTGTGATATTGCATTCATGGTTGGAGAACGAATATTGCTCCAGGTTTCACATATGAAAGGTGTAATGAGGTTCGGACAGAAGGGCAAGTTGATCCCTAGGTATATCAGACCCTTTGAAATTCTTGAAAGGGTGGGTGAAGTAGCCTACAGGCTTGCATTACCACCTAGTTTATCTGCGGTTCATCAGGTGTTCCATGTGTCTATGCTCCGGAAATATCATGGTGATCCGCCCCATGTGTTAGATTTCAGCTCAGTCCAATTGGACAAAGATTTGACTTACGAGGAGGAGCCGGTGGCTATTCTAGCCCGACAGGTCCGACAGTTGAGATCAAAGAGTTATCCTTCAGTTCAGGTGCAATGGAGAGGTCAGCTGGTAGAGGCATCTACGTAGGAGTCCGAGTCGGACATGCGGAGTAAATATCCACACTTATTCACCAGCTCAGGTACTTTTTTTCTAACTCCGTTCGAGGACGAACGGTTGTTTTAGAGGTGGAGAATGTGATGACCCAAAATATTATCTTTAAATTTAATAAGTAATTATGTGTTCTAAGACCTCGAAAAGCACCATTTATCATTTATCGGCTTGCGTGCGCAGTACGTACAATTTTTCAGAAAATGTTTATGTGAAAAATGGATTAAAATGTGAAATAGAGCTTTAAAACTCAACTAAGTTGACTTTGGTCAACATTTTGAGCAAACAGACCCGGATCAATGTTTTGACAATTCCGGTAGGTCCGTATTGTGATTTGGATTTATTGACCCCGGGTCCGTATTTTGGTTCCGGATCCCGGTATAGGTCCCATATAATATTTATGACTTGTCTGCCAAATTTGGTGAGAATTGGAGTTAATTTGACGTGATTCGGACGTCCGGTTGTAAAAATATAAGTTTTAAAGTTTTCTTGAAAACTTTCTTTGATTTGGTGTCTGATTCGTAGTTCTAGGTATTATTTTGGCGATTTGATCGTGCCATCAAGTTCGTATGATGCTTTAGGACTTGTGTGCATGTTTGGTTTGGAGCCTCGAGGGCTCAGGTGAGATTCGGATAGGCTACGGGATGTTTTGGATTTTGAAAATCTGGTATTTTGCTGCAGCAGGTGTTCTGGCATGTCCTTCTTCGTGTTTGCGAAGGTACTCTCGCGAACGCGAAGAGTAAACTGGGCAGGTGAAGTTTTCTTCTTCGCGAACGCGAAGCGATGGGGGCATTACCCTTCGCGAACGCGACCAGCTCCTCGCGAACGCGTAGTGTTAGGCACACCTGGGGGAGGGTTGATCATTCCTTCATCGCGAACGCGAGCAATGCCTCGCGAACGCGAAGGCCAGGGGGGAAGCCTTCACGAACGCAAAGGAGGACTCGCGAACGCGAAAGACACAGGCTGCTACTCATCGCGAACGCGAAGACGGCCTTACCCCTATGACTTAAAACAAAACCAAAACGGGATTTTTTTCATTTTTCACAAACCCTCAATTATAACTCGGCTTAGGGGCGATTTCACAGGAGTTTTTCACAATTTCGAATTGGGTAAGTGTTCTTTATCATATAGTGATTGTATTTCATAAATCTAAGCCTATATTCATCATTTATTTCGGATTTAGATGGAAGAAATTGGAATTTTGGTAAAACTTTCCAAAAAACGAAAAATTAAGATTTGAAGGTCCATTTGATATCGGAATTGGATAAATTTTATATGGTTGAAATCGTATCGGAACGGGTGTTCGGATTTCTTGAGTTTTTTTGGATTTGAGACGTGGGTCCCTATGCCGAATATTTTAATGAATTTCAAATTTTTATCCGAAAAATTTGTAAATTCATATAGAATTAATTCCTATGATTCGTATTGAATATATCGAATTGTTTGTGTATAGATTTGAAGCTTTCGGAGGCAAATTTAAAAGAAAAAGCTGTGGTTGAATAATTGATTGGAATTTGCAAAGCGAGGTAAGTATCGGGGTTAACCTTGACTTAAGGGAATAGAACCCTTAAATTATTTGTTATGTGAAATGCATGTGAACGACGTATAGGAGAGGTGACGAGTGTCTATACGTTGTCAAATTGACTGTTTGCCTACTTACTTGAAAAATCATAAATTATTTTAAATTATGAATTAATTATTATAATAATTATTTCTCTCCTATTCTTTGTCAAACATTAATCCTTGAATTCTTGTATTAATTGTTACATGCTATTTGAATTATGTGTCTTAATTGTTATTTGACATTTAGCATATTAAATATTAAAATTCCTATTTTCTTCCTGATTTCCATAATAATTTGCTATTTGTCATTGTTTGTTTCATAATTAAATCATAATTATTGTATGCTTGTTGTCTTATAGTTTAATATTAATTATTGCACTTATCGGAAAAAATTTTTCTATAAGAATTGGTAAATGAATATGTTGGAGGAGCGGGTTGCACACCGCAACAGAATTGATTGAAATGGATATATATTGGAGGATCGGGTTGCACGCCGCAACAGACTTATTAAAAAGCCAATATTGTGGGATCATTGCACGCCGCAACAGACTTATTTAAAAGTCTATATATATACTTGATTGAAATAAATACATGACAGACTTGATTAAAAGGAATATATTGGGAGAGCGGGTTGCACGCCGCAACAGAATTAAATGTGAATATATTGTGAGAGCGGGTTGCACGCTGCAACAAAATTGGTTGAAATAATAATAGATTATGACTGCTGAATTGGCTTCAATTATTATAAATGAGTTACTTGATTTATTTCTATTATTTGTTGTTATTATCAATATTGCGTACAGGTTAATGTAAGTGAAGCGCCTTAGCCTCGTCACTACTTCGTTGAGGTTAGGCTCAGCACTTACCAGTACATGGGGTCGGTTGTACTGATGCTACACTCTGCACTTCTTGTGCAGATTTTGAAGTTTGTCCCAGCGGCGTACCATAGACTTGCACGGATATCAGCTACCAGAGGTGACTTGAGGTATAACTGCATAGCGTCCGCAGTTCTGAAGTCCCCGTCTATTTTACTTTAGCTGTGTGTTTATTTTTAGACAGCTTTATTTTATTCAGACCTTTATTTGTATTTATTCTAGAAGCTCGTGCACTTGTGACATCAATTCTGGGATAGTATTTAGACACCGTTATTTTTATGGATTATTTCACTATATTTCGAACTTTGCTTCCGCTTTTGTTTCAATGATTATTAATAATTTAAAGATTGTTTAAAAAATGGTTAATATTATTCTAACGTTGGCTTGCCTAGCAAGTGAAATGTTAGGCGCCATCACGGTCCGAAGGTGGGAATTTCGGGTCGTGACAGTTGGTATCAGAGCACTAGGTTACATAGGTCTCACGAGTCACGAGCAAGCTTAATAGAGTCTGAAGGATCAGTGCGGATTGTATAGTTGTCGCATATTGTTTGTTGAAACTGCAGATTTCGAGTTATTAATCCTGTAGATGTTGCGTCTAAGTGATTTATGTAGTAAAGACAGTGGAATATATCAGGAGAAACCCAGAATTACTCACGCATTTGATAGTGGTCTAAGTGAACAATAAACAATGTTGAGAGGGGCATTATTAAGGCGAATTGTGGAATCCTATAGGCAGGATCTTTAACGATTAGCACTTGGAACTGATTTTATTGTTATACTTAGTCCTATAGGCATGGTTTCTAGTGAATAGTGCGATACAATAGCAAATGAAATGATCCAAATCCTATAGGCATGATTTCTAGCAATGCAAATTGAAGGAAAGTTCAACGATATTTATTTCCTATGGGCATATTTTCTAATAACATGTAGCAACAAGGTTAATTGAAGCATTTGAGCTCATGCTTTGCTAGTAGACAAGTAGTGTGAGTGTGTGCTTCTCCTAATAGCATGATTTCTATAGTGTACATAGAGAGTGAACGACACATATAGCAAACACATTATTAAGTCCTATAGGCATGTTATCTACCCATCACATGTAAATATTAAAATCTACCCAATTCCCTTTTACTAACAACCCCAATTGTTTATACAAAGATTATTACAGGCCCAATAATGAGTAATAGTAACAGCGTTACATAATAGTAATAATAGGCCCACCAGCAGGCCCAAATAAAAATAAATATCCAAAATTGCCTAGGCCTTCAATAACTCTTACACAGCGTACCTAGACCTTCAACAAAGAGCCACATTCATTACACGACTCAGGGATCCATCGAGGAGTCCAAAACCAATTTACTCAACCACAGCACCAAGTGTTGCATCACTTGAACCAACCAATTCAGGTACACAACACATAACATGGAGAAGTAGAATGAATAGGAACAACTTTGAGATTGAAGGAGTGACTAAGGACCAAGTCCTAGTGTGTCAGAGTTCACAAGGGCCTCAATTGGACCCCGAGAAGTGCTCACACTAGGGAGGCCGACAATATAACCTAGATAGGCTTAGCTTTCTGCCGGCTAAGAATGAGGAGTTCAGAATAGCATGAGTTGCTAGTAAGGAGAGTGGATAGTGATGGAGGGACAAATGTTAGGTGATACACTTATACTTAAAATAGACATAGCCAAGTTAAGCATACAAAGCAGCTAATTAAGTGGATCATAAGACTTTGTTCAGTAGAACTTCAACATTTAGCAAAGTAGCACATAACAAACACATATTGGGAGAGTTAGGGGGAGGAACAGGTTTGCAAAGTTTGACAGAAATTAACACTAACAGGTTGAGACTTAAGAAGTCCAATTTAGGCTAAGTATACATCTTAGCATCATAAGACAAATATGTTAATTCTCATCAAAAGGCAAGGCAACATTGAAAGACGTATTATGACAGACCAAGTAATCACTGAAGGAACAGGGAATCAAGACATACTAGGAAGCATATTAGCAAGGAAGCCAGATCATAGTTGAGGAAAAATGAAATGTTTATCTTAAAATCCTAAGTGATGCTAGGGATCGGGATAGCAAGGAAACATGTTTAGAGTAAACCTTAAAGTAGTGTTCCATATAGTTGTGGCTACTACACAAAGAACAGTCAATCAAACACAAGACTCAGCACTAAATGATTCATTCAAAGTAGAGGGAGGTTTCCATAGAGTTGTAGTAGTATCCAAAGCAAGGTATGAAGAAATTCTATAACTAACAATATACAGTCACAACAGTCAGATTCATATCAAAATAGGCACGCATTGAAGCTCAAAACTGAAACACATTCAGATGCTAGAGGTACATAACTGATTTTAGAAGAAAACAAAGAACCAACATAGAAGTGCAGACCATAATGAAGAACACATGCTAGCCTAACACAAACTAAGGATAAAGTAGTAAACTATGTCATGCATTCAACTATTATAGGATGACAAAGGAGTATTGAGCATTATCATAATAGTGCAATATCAAGGATTTACAACTAAATCATACTTATATAATTCAAACACATATAGGTATGCAGAAGGAAAGAAAGAAAATTAACATTGCAAGGGTTAAAAGCACTAACCAGTAGCAAAATTATACGAGCAAAAGAATAGTAAAGAGCTTAATAGCAAGAATCCCATATCTCCGATGCTTCAGAGTTTAAGCCGTGCTTGCACCGAAGGAGGTCGTTTAATGGCCTTGGCTTTCAGCCGGCCTAGAATTCAACAGTTTTACAAAATATTTGAGTGTAACAGAGTGAGTGAGTAAGTGAAAGAGGAGAATAATGAGAATAATAGCAGTGATTGGATCCGTCAAAGGAAATTATGGGAGGGGTTTATATAGTAGTAGAAATTGAACAAACAAACAAGAAAATATAATCAATCAGACACAAAATAAGGAAAGAAGAGCATGCAGAATTGATTAGAATCAATTTAGGAGAAAATCAGGCAAACCGTAGTTTGACCGGAATCACAGACTGGCCGGAGATCTTGTTAAATAGGGCCCGTGTAATCTTGCCATAGACGTATATGGACGGAAAATCGTCCCAATATTATTGAATAGGTCCAATCCCTCTTGATTTGAGAGACTGGTACTTGCCAAAATCGGGCAAGTACCTAGTAATACTATGTTTATGCAAGTAACAACGATACAATCCCAAAAAGATAAGCAATCAGTGTAAGAATCCATGGATGGATTGGATTAGGAAAAGAACTGGAGGTGACAACTAGGGTTTGTGAAGAGAGGAGAAGGTTCGAGAGGATTTGGGCATGGCGGACGAGTGAAATAAGGGTTAGGGTTTGGGTGAGGTTAATTTAAAAGGAGATGATGAATGAGGGTCGTTGATCTTGAAAGATCAACGACCAGGATTAAAAATTTGAGCGGGGCGGGTCATGGAGATGGGTGCCGGACGGGTTTAGATTAATGGGTCATTTGGTTTGGGCTGGGACTATTGGGCTAAGTTACTGGGCCTTTTGGTCCGAGAATTGGCTTTAAAAACTTGGGCCAGTTCTTAAGTACACTCAATTTATTAAAAAATAATTTTAAAATGGCTAGTAAATAAATAAATAAAATATATTTTATGCACTAAAATAATTTAAAATAATTATTTAGCATTAAAAAATATAAAATACTATTTTAACACAAATAGTATAAATAAGGAGTCTTTGTATATGAATATAGGCTATTATTGCAAAATTAAATAAATAGCTTAAAAATATAAAGATAATTATATGAAATGAAGTGAAAATAAAATAAAATTATGAAACATGTATGAGGATGCAAAAATAGTAATTTGGATGATTAAGTCATCAGAAATAATTTAAAGGGATAATTACTGAATTTTTATGTAATTTAATGCAAGAACAAATTAATTTAAAAGCTCTAAAATTATGGAAAATTATAAAAAGTTCTCGTGTAAATTTGTAAATTAAATAATAACGTAAAATAATATTTTGAAAGCATATATATATTTTAAAAAAATATAAGGGCAAAATTGGGTATCAACAGTTGCCCCTCTTTACCCGAAAATGATGAAAGCGTTGTCGGGTAAAGAATATGATGGCCAATTTTGGCCGAATTGAGTGAGGGATGGTGTGATTTGAAAAAATGGGGGTCGATCCCTGGTTCTTGAGTTTTCTACATATCCCTGGTGTTACAGGAATCAGGCCGTATGTAATTCTGGATCCAACGGTGAACTGAACCGATGGAGTTGTTATAGGAACGATCGTATGCTTCGGAAAGGGTTCTTTTGGGTAGGGAAATATCAGATGAATTTGCGCAAAATCATGAATGTGAATCTAAAATGTTATAGATATATCTCAAAACGAGTATCTGAACGGTTACCAAGTAAAAGTAGGTAACTGATGATGGTTGGTTGCATTTGAAATAATTGCAGGATGTGAACGTTGAATGAAAACTGGAGCGAAGATTGCTCCTGTCAGGAGAACGGTTACTTCCTGGATTACCTGCAAAACTTAAAGCACGATGCATGCAAGTATATATGGATTATTGGGAGAATTTAAACATGATGCAAATTCCCTTTGGACCATGAAAGTTGTCTTTGGACGGTGATGATGATGTCCTTAGACTATGACGTCCTGGGTTATGAATCATATGATAAGGGATTCACAGGCCATGAAACGATGTCCTCGGGCCATGAAAATTATGCCTCTGAACCATGACGCCTTTAAATAATGATGTACAATACTGAGAGATCCTCAAGCCATGGAATGGTGTCTTCCGGTTATGAGGATGATGCCTTCGGACTATGACGCCTTTGGACAAAGATGGCGATGTTTTAGCCCATGAGATGCAAAGATATGATGCTAGATCGTATGTAAAGTAAAACAGAGCTTGGGCAATGCTTAGCCGTAGGCGAATAGAAGACAGTGCTAGGTCTTAAATAGCATAATGGAGATAATATTTAATCTTGAGGAAAAGACAGTGCTTAGCCGTATGCAAGAGGGGGAGGCAGGGCTTAGCCTCATGCAAAATAGGAGACAATGCTTAGTCTCATGTAAGTGAGGGAAGCGGTGCTTAGCTTCATGCGAAATAGGAGACAATGCTTAGTCTCATGCAAAGAAGGCAGTGCTTAGCCTTGTGCAGTTAAGGAGGCAATGCTTAGCCTTATGTAGTTAAGGAGGCGGTGCTTAGCCTCGTGAAAATAGGAGACAATGCTTAGTCTCATGCAAAGAAAGGAGACAATGCTTAGTCTCATGCAAGGAAAGGCAGTGCTTAGCCTTACGCAATTAGGGAGGCAGAGCTTATCTTCATGTAAAATAGGAGACAATGCTTAGTCTCGATGTAAGGAAAGGCAGTGCTTAGCATTTATACAATTAGGGAGGTAAGGCTTAGCCTTATGCAGTTAAGGAGGCGATGCTTAGTCTCATGCAAATAGGAGACAATGTTTAGTCTTATGCAAAGAAAGGAGACATTGCTTAGTCTCATGCAAGGAAAGGCAGTGCTTAGCCTTATGCAATTAGGGAGGAAGGGCTTAGCATCATGCAAAATAGGAGACAATGCTTAGTCTCGACCTAAGGAAAGGCAGTGCTTAGCCTTAATGCAATTAGGGAGGCAGGGCTTAGCCTCATGCAAAATAGGAGACAATGCTTAGTCTCATGTAAAGAAAGGTAGTGCTTAGCCTTATGCAGTTAAGGAGGCAATGCTTAGCCTCATGCAAAGAATATGAGGCAAGTGGAAAAGTATTTTTTGCTGAAGATATTTGTGCTAGATAATCTGAAGGCAGTGTTTTGATGTATCTGCGAGTAACGTTATCTTATTGTACATGCATTCAAAGAAAAATTGTGAGTTCTGTAGGGGGAGGTTGTTTCGCGTTTTCGTCTTCTGCCTTGCCTGTGCTCCTGTCTTTAGATCCTGTTTGAGTTACCCTGGGTAGCATCTGGCTGCCATAGAAATAAAGTTTTCGAAAAATATGCATGCATTTGATAAATAAAGTTGTTTTTAAATATAGTAATATGCGATATAAAGTAAGTTAGATGAACTCATGACTGTGACATATTTTAGAGACATTGCAACTTCTTTGCTTTAGAATTTTGAGGGTCCTTCTCAAAATTCTGCCCCAGTTTAAAATTCTGTGTATGACGAAGTTGGCTGGACTTGCTTCAGAATTTTGAGGGTCCTCCTCAAAATAAAAAAACAAAAAGAAAATGCCAAAAAGAAAATCAAAAGGGAGTTTGATGAAATCGAAAATAGGCAACTATCTTTAGTATGAGCATCAAGTGAAAAAAAGAATGAAATGAACAATAAAGAGTAATGGAGTACAAGATTTATATGATCGAATAGTCCCCTATTGAAAGTTTAGGTGAATGCTCCAAAAGAATAACATGTGTTTGAAAGGATCAAGCTTAGACATAACATCTTTAGAAGAGTATCACGGGTGAGTGGGTGGAGATTGAGGGGGAGATTGGTAGAGTAGTGCTTGAATGGTATTGACCATTGAGGCCATATGATTCATCGGATGCACGGAGAATAAAACCAATAATTCAAGACTCGTGCGAACATTTTAGAATTTAGCAACTGAAGCTCGAGAAGCAAACACAAGGGTCTAACCTACTTGGACTTTAGACGTTATGTCTTTGATATAAAAAGGCACAAGATGTGCAAGAAACAAGACCATAATGTCCTAACAAGATTAGGCCGCATTTGACTAAAACGACAGAGTTAAATTTATCTGACAAAGGAGAAATTGATTGTATGAATAAGCAAAATGTCATGTCTTTTAGGAAATATATCATGTTCGTTTGGCAGAAGAACTAAAGTTAAAATGGTTCCATATGACTTGAGTGTTGCATAAGTTGGAATACAAAACG
The DNA here is from genome assembly GCF_000715075.1 of Nicotiana tabacum. NCBI lineage: Eukaryota > Viridiplantae > Streptophyta > Magnoliopsida > Solanales > Solanaceae > Nicotiana > Nicotiana tabacum. The sequence goes on along the minus strand of NC_134094.1, from coordinate 21,810,236 downwards.
AATATCCAGAAATGAATCAGACGATAGCCCTATGCATGATCTGAACTGAGTTGAATAGGGGTAACAACAATTGAAGGGTAAAACATCTTATTTTGAAAAAGTTATACCCACATGAGAAAAGTTGAGATGGAACATCGTTTGAGAAGAAATTACGCCATGAGCTATGACTGATGATAATAGTAGATCAGTTATGTTATGTAATCAATGGATGCAATATTCCATTTAGGCAAAATAGGAGATGGTGCCTCTGGAACACAAAGGTAGTTTGTTCAGACCCAAAACTATTGTGATTTGAGCCTAAGAAAAGAAGTTTAAGAAATGCCCTAAAATTGATTGTATTAGGCGTGGAGTGATTTTGAAAGAATATGTCATGAGTACTTTGAAGTAAATAGCAAGCGAATAAATATAGACATGTAAGAGAGAAGGTAGACACACATATAAATGTCTAAATAAGCCTTTATGGGGATGACAAGAGAGATAAGGCTGCTTTGAATAAGTTAGACCTACCCCTCCTAAATTTGATAATTGAAGACAACAATCAACATATTATCACATCTTTCTCTAAAATAATGCATATAAGGTATGAAATTGTTACTTGGGATTGTAAAACAATCCCATTAGACTTTGGGCAAGGTTATCTAAATAGACTGAATACACCAAAGGTACTTATCCATCCTAGGTTCAACATAATGCATGCATAGTTTCCACCAGAATAGGTTTCTAAGGGGTCTAAACTGGTACTCTCAAGCGGACAACTTGAGAGGGAAAAGCACGGGACCGTCGATTGCACCGCTGATCGACTAGTCTACCGCTAATAAGCCTTTCCGATTTGACAAGGATATTTACGGAAAGCGCGGACACTCATCAAGCGTTTCTATATTGATAATTGGCACGAGTGGAACATGATGTTGAAAACATGCTTATGCTTTTGACAACATGTAGTAAAGTAGTTCACATAGTGAAAGCACATAACAGTAGTATTAAATATTGCGAAAAAAATAAGCGAGAGGGAAAGGGAAAATAAAAGACAAAGGGAAAAAGGTTAGCATACTTCATAAAAAAATCGAAAACATAATTAAATGAAGCGAATAAAGGAGACGGGGAAGGGAGGTTCATGATGTAGCAATTTTGAGCAAATAAAGGGACGGGGAAAGGGAGGTACATAAAAGAAGTTGAACAAGCAATCCAATAATCCACACAAACAAAATTCATTATGGTAAGAGCCTTAGTATATCCCCAGCAGAGTCTCCATGCTGTCGTACCCCGTTTTCTCGCAAAAGCGGGCCTCGACGTGTGACAACTTTTTTAAAGGAGGTATTAAAACAGGAGAGTCGCCACCTAACTATTTTTAAGGTGCGTTAGGGAACCCATTTGTAAATAACTTTGTTTTAACTAGTCAACGCCACCAAAGATCGGGTAAGGGCTCAAGTTACCTCAAAGAGAAGGTGTTAGGCACCCCTCAAGATTCACAATTGTGGGTCCCGGCCGAACTTAAGATTATGTGAATTACGATTAAGCTAGGTGATCAAGTAAACAAAGGGAATTCAGAAGTCAAAGAACTTTATTACAACATATAAAGAAGAGGGGGGTCCTAAGTTTTTTAGCCTAAAGGATTACCCCGTGCAACATAAATAATACTTTGTAACTCCCTCAAGATGGGGTGTTACTCATATTATTCAGCGGGCACAGACTATCATCTCCTGCTACCCGATTACTATGTTAAAGTTGTTACCTAAAAGCATTCTAATTCAATTATAGGTCGTACCCTATGCGTGCACTACTCGTCCCATACATATGGTCCAGGAGGTATTGGACCTTTACTTTGGATGGTTCTAGACCTCACTTAGGCTACTCAGAAATGTCAAAACTAGGCGACATACGAAACACATTGGACTTCACATATATGCAGTCAAGTTTCAAGTTTGCCTTCACACTTAAGCAACAAATGCACGCAAGACAAATTATATGTTGAGCATTTCAGAATTAAGAACTTAGATCCCTATAGACATGATTTCTATGTGACAAGGCGTTAAGGCATGCAAGCAGTTTCAAAAACCAAGTGTCGCCCATAGACAGGATTGTACAATTGTCGCATATAGATTGTTGAAATTGCAGATTTCCAGTTATTAATCCTGTAGATGTTGCGTCTAAGTGATTTATGTAGTAAAGACAGTGGAATCTATTGGGAGAAATCCAGAATTACTCACGCTTTTGACAATGGTCTAACTGAACAATAAACAATATTGAGAGGGGCATTATTAAGGCGAATTATGGTATCCTATAGGCAGGATCTTTAACGATTAGCACTTAGAACTGATTTTATTGTTATACTTAGTCCTATAGGCATGGTTTCTAGTGAACAGTGCGATACAGTATCTAATAAAATGATCCAAATCCTATATGCATGATTTCTAGCAATGCAAATTGAAGGAAAGTTCAACAATATTTATTTCCTATGGGCATGTTTTCTAATAACATGTAGCAACAAGGATAATTGAAGAATTTGAGCTCATGCTTTGCTAGTATACAAGTAGTGTTAAAGTGTGCTTCTCCTTATAGCATGATTTCTATAGTGTACATAGAGAGTGAACGACACATTTAGCAAACACATTATTAAGCCGTATAGGCATGTTATCTACCCATCGCATGTAAATATTAAAATCTACCCCATTCCCTTTTACTAACAACCCCAATTGTTTATACAAAGATTTTTGCAGGCCCAATAATGAGTAAAAGTAACAGTGTTACATAACCGTAATAATAGGCCCACAACAGGCCCAAATAAAAATAAATACCCAGCCTTGCCTGGGCCTTCAATAACTCTTACACAGCGTACCCAGGCCTTCAACAAAGAGCCACTTTCAATACACGACTCAGGGATCCATAGAGGAGTACAAAACCAATTTACTCAACCACAGCACCAAGTGTTGCATCACTTGAACCAACCAATTCAGGTACACAACGCATGACAGGGGGAAGTAGAATGAATAAGAACAACTTTGAGATTGAGGGAGTGACTAAGGACCAATCCCTAGTGTGTCAGAGTTCACAAGGGCCTCAATTGGACCCCGAGAAGTGCTCACACTAGGGAGGCCGACAATAGAACCTAGATAGCCTTGGCTTTCAGCTGACTAAGAATGAGGAGTTCAGAATAGCATGAGTAGCAAGTAAGGAGAGTGGGTAGTGATGGAGGGACAGAAGTTAGGTGATACACTTATACTTAAAAAAAACATAGCCAAGTTGAGCATACAAAGCAGCTAATCAAGTAGATCATAAGACTTTGCTCAGTAGAACTTCAACATTTAGTAAAGTAGCACATAACAAACACATATTGGGAGAGTTAGGGGGAGGAACAGGTTTGCAAAGTTTGACAGAAATTAACACTAACAGGTTGAGACTTAAGAAGTCAAATTTAGGCTAAGTATACATCTTAGCATCATAAGACAAATATGTTAATTCTCATCAGAAGGCAAGGCAGCATTGAAACACGTATTATGACAGGCCAAGTAATCACAGAAGGAACATGGAATCAAGACATACTAGGAAGCATATTAGCAAGGAAGCAAGATCATAGTTGAGGCAAAATGGAATGTTTATCTTAAAATCCTAAGTGATGCTAGGGATCAGTATAGAAAGGAAATATGTTTAGAGTAAACCTTAAAGTAGTGTTCCATATAGTTGTGGCTACTATATAAAGAATAGTAAATCAGACTCAAGACTCAGCACTAAATGATTCATTCAAAGTAGAGAGAGGTTTCCATAAAGTTGTAGTAGTATCCAAAGCAAGGTATGAAGAAATTCTATAACTAACAATATATAGTCACATCAGTCAAACCTTAAAGTAGTGTTCCATATAGTTGTGTCTACTACACAAAGAATAGTCAATCAGACTCAAGACTCAGCACTGAATGATTCATTCAAAGTGGAGGGAGGTTTCCATAGAGTTGTAGTACTATCCAAAGCAAGGTATGAAGAAATTCTATAACTAACAACATATAGTCACAACAGTCAGATTCATATCAAAATAGGCACGCATTGAAGCTCAAAACTGAAACATATTCAAATGCTAGAGGTACAGAACTGATTCCAGAAGAAAACAAAGAACCAACATAGAAGTGCAGACCATAATGAAGAACACATACTTAGCCTAACACAAACTAAGGACAAAGCAGTAAACTATCTCATGCATTCAACTATCATAGGATGACAAAAAAGTATTGAGCATTATCATAATAGTGCAATATCAGGCATTTACAACTAAATCATACTCATATAATTCAAACACATATAGGTATGCAGAATGAAAGAAATAAAATTAACATTGCAAGGGTTAAAAGCACTAACCAATAGCAAAATTATACGAGCAAAAGAATAGTAAAGAGCTTAATAGCAAGAACCCCAGATCTCTGATGCTTCAGAGTTCACAAGAGCCTCGAGTAGGACTCTAAGCAGTGCTTGCACCAGAGGAGGTCGTTTAATGGCCTTGGCTTTCAGCCGGCCCAGAATTCAACAGTTTTACAAAATATTTGAGTGTAACAGAGTGAGTGAGTGAGTTAGTGAAAGAGGAGAATAATGAGAATAATAGCAGTGATTGGGTTCGTCAAAGGGGATTATGGGAGGGGTTTATATAGTAGTAGAAATTAAACAAACAAACAAGGAAATATAATCAATCAGACACAAAATAAGGAAAGAAGAGCATGCAGAATCATTTAGAATAAATTTTGGAGAAAATCAGGCAAACCGTAGTTTGACCGAAATCACAGACTGGCCGGAGATCTTGATAAAACGGGCCCGTGTAATCTAGCCATAGACGTATATGGACGGAAAACCGACCCAATATTATTGAATAGGTCCAATCCCTCTTGATTTAGGAGACTGATACTTGCCAAAATCGGTCAAGTACCAAGTAATACCATGTTTATGCAAGTAACAACGATATAATCCCAAAAAGGTAAGCAAATCAGTGTAAGAATCCATGGATGGATTGGATTAGGAAAAGAACTAGAGGTGGCAACTAGGGTTTGTGAAGAGAGGAGAAGGTTCAAGAGGATTTGGGCGCGGCAGACAGGTTAAATAAGGGTTAGGGTTTGGGTGACGTTAATTTAAAAGGAGATGATTAATGAGGGTCGTTGATCTTGAAAGATCAACGGTCAGGATTAAAGATTTGAGCAGGGCGGGTCGTGGAGATGGGTGCCGAACGGGTTTTAGATTAATGGGTCATTTGGTTTAGGCTGGGGCTATTGGGCTAAGGTACTGGGCCTTTTGGTCCGAGAATTGGCTTTAAAAACTTGGGCCAGCTCTTAAGTACACTCAATTTATTAAAAAATAATTTAAAAAATGGCTAGTAAATAAATAAAAAAATGCACTAAAATGATTTAAAATAATTATTTAGAATTATTAAAATATAAAATATTATTTTAACACAAATAATATAAATAAGGTTATTGTATATGAATATAGGCTATTATTGCAAAATTAAATAAATAGCTTAAAAGTGTAAACACAATTATATGAAATGAAGTGAAAATAAAATAAAATTATGAAACATGTATGAGGATGCAAAAAATAGTAATTTGGATGATTAAGTCATCACAAATAATTTAAAGGGATAATTACTGAAGTTTTATGTAATTTAATGCAAGAAAACATTAATTTAAAAGCTCTAAAATTATGGAAAATTATAAAAAGTGCCGTGTAAATCTTGTAAATTAAATAATAACACAAAATAATATTTTGAAAGCATATATATTTTTTTTTAAAATATGAGGGCAAAATTGGGTATCAATAGGTGCGCGCCACAAGTGCGTACATATGGGAGGTTTGAGCCATGTGCGGGGCAAGTATTCATACTCGGAAGAATACTTAGGTAAATATATGCCTAGAGTTGACTGTTAAGCGTAAAGTTATAACGTTTCTCGTATTCGTACCTCTGTCGAGAACTATCTGGACTACACTTGAGGTTACAAATAGGCTAATTTCCTGAATAAATTGGGTAGTTACTATTTCTGTGTTAACTTGCCAATTTGAGTGGTGATAGCACACTTTGAACCTGCCTACTCTATGGCGTGTTATTTATACCAATCCAGGAGCATGAGAATCTTATTTCATTTATCATATACATGTGTACTTATTCGATTGCTCCTGTATGATATGGTTGGACTAGAGCCCTGTGACCATGCCAGGCGGATTATATTATTGGCACGTGAGTTATCCGTGCGGATCCATATACTGATATTATTGGCACATGATTTGTCCGTGCGGGTTCAGATATTGATACTATAGCACGTGAGTTGTTCGTGTGAGTGATGTTAATGTGAGCTCTAGAAAAGCTGGTTACTGTTATTAAATTCGTGTGTCTTGGTTCTATTATATATAGTGAGCTTATAGCATTGCAGTTATGGTGGTGCTTGTTGAACTTGCAATACGGTTCTCTTCTTTGAGATATCTTCCATTTTGGGTACAAGGTTGTGCAATACGGTTGAATGCAGGGTTTTCTCCTAGTACTTGGCTGGTTTTGAGTAGTTACGGTGATCGAGAATAGGGTTGCGAGTATGCGAGTTGTGTAGTATGTTATGCGATTATATCTGGGGTTATGGTTATGGATTGATACAGCTTGTTCAAACTTATACAATGTGTAGATGTGAGACTCGGGTCTTGTATAAAATTTTGAATGTTTGAAATTGGGTTTTAAGTTTTACGAACTAAGGTGAAAGTAATGATCATCAATTATGTTGTGTTGTCACGCCTATATGGAATAGGGTGGCATGGGATTACCCTGGGTATGTGCGTGATAAGGTGGAATAGTGATTCGAAGGTTTATAAACAACTCTTGGCACGCAGTTTACATCACAGTTTTGGAGAGCAGTGTAGTGAGAATTAGGTACACAGGTTCAGTTGAGTACAACATTTCATGCTCAGATGGACGGATAGTCCGAGCGCACTATTCAGATATTGGAAAATATGTTACGCAATTGTGTTATAGATTTTGGGGGTTCTTGGGATCAGTTTCTTCCTCTAGCAGAGTTTGCCTACAATAATATCTATCAATCGAGCATTCAAATGGCTCCGTATGAGGCTTTGTATGAGAGGCAATGTCGTTCTCTAGTAGGTTGGTTTGAGCCGGGGGAGGCTAGGCTATTGAGTACTGATTTGGTTCAGGATGCGTTGGAAAAGGTTAAATTGATTCAGGATCGTCTTCGCACGGCGCAATCGAGAAAAAAGAGTTATGCTGACCGGAAGGTTCGTGATGTTGCTTATATGGTGGGAGAGAAGGTACTACTCAAAATTTCGCCTATGAAAGGTGTTATGAGGTTCGGAAAGAAGGGAAAGTTGAGCCCTCGGTATATTGGGCCTTTTGAAATACTTGAGAAGATTGGAGATATGGCTTATGAACTTGCTTTTTCACCTAGTCTATCGGGCGTTCACTTAGTGCTTCATGTATCTATGCTCCGAAAATATGTCAGAGATCCGTCCCATGTTTTGGATTTCAGTAAAGTTTAGTTGGATGGTAATTTGACTTATGATGTGGAGCCGGTGGCAATTTTTGATCGGCAGGTTCGAAAGTTGAGATCAAAGAACATAGCTTCAGTGAAATAGCAGTGGAGAGGCCAGCAAGTTTGAGAAGCTACTTGGGAAGCTGAGCGGGAGATGCGGAGCAAATATCCACACCTATTTGAGGCTCCAGGTATGATTCTAAACCCGTTTAAGGACAAACGTTTGTTTAAGAGGGGGAGAATGTAACGACCCGGCAAACTATTTTGAATAGTACAACCCTGTTTCTCCCATTTACTGCTCAATTTATGCTTTATAGTTGTTATGTGACTTGCGGGGGTAATTATTTCGGGTCCGGTGAGGTTTTGAAATAAATTAGGACACTTAGTCTCCAAGATAAAAACTTAAGTTGGAAAGGTTGATCGGATGTTGACTTATGTGTAAATAAACCCGAAATAGAATTTTGATGATTCCAATAGCTCCGTATGGTAATTTTGGACTTAGGAGCATGCCCGGAAAGTTATTTGGAAGTCCGTAGTGAAATTAGGCTTGAAATGGCTAAAATAGAAATTTATATTTGGAAGTTTGACCGGGGAGTTGACTTTTTGATATCGGGATTGGAATCCAGTTCTGAAAATTTTTATAGCTCCGTTATGTTATTTATGACTTGTGTGAAAAATTTGAGGTCAATCGGAATTGATTTGATAGGTTTCGACATCGAATGTAGAAGTTGGAATTCGTTAGTTTTCGTTAAGCTTGAATTGGGGGGTGATTCGTGGTTTTAGCATTGTTTGATGTGATTTGAGGGTTTGACTAAATTCGTATGATGTTTTAGGACATGTTGGTATAATTGATTGAGGTCCCGAGGGCCTCGGGTGGATTTCGATGGGTAACAGAGTTTAATTTGGATATTTCAAGAACGTTTTGACGTCGTTTCTTCAAGAATAAGTGGTATAATATTAAGAAAATGAGCTCCAAATTCAATTTTGATTGAAGTATTAGATCCGTATTGAAATTTTGGAGCCATAGCAAAAATAATCGTCGAATTCGAATATCGTATGGGAGTGTTATGTCCATTTACGTGTCGGAGAAAAAAATAATTTTCCGTCGCAAGCGTCCAGGGTAGCGCTGGGATATTGGAAACAGTGCCACAGGCAGCGCCCCACGCCACCTGTGGCGCTCCAAGCATTAAATCCCTATAAACATGGGATTTCACTATTTTTGACATAAACATAGTTGGGAGCTCGGTTTGGGCGATTTTCAGAAGCAAATTTCACCACACAACTTGAGGTAAGTGTTCTTGACTCCCTTGTGGTCCGTTGTTCATGAATCTAATATTATTTTCAGCACTTATTTCATGATTTGGGGATTAAGATAGAGATTTTCCCAAAAATTGATTTGAGATTTGGAGGTCGAGTTGATGTCGGAATTTGGTAAAATTGGTATGGTTGGACTCGTGGTTGAATGGGCGTTCATATTCCGTAACTTTGGTCGGGTTCCAAGACATGGGCCCCACTGACGATTTTTGAGTTAATTTCAGATTTTGTTGGAAAATTAGTATTTTCATATAGAATTAATTCCTATAAATTTGTGTTGATTGTATCGAATTATTTTGACTAAGATTTGAGGCGTTCGGAGGCCGAATCGCGAGGAAAAGGCTTATTGGAATAAAGAATTGCTCGGATTGAGGTAAGTAACAGTTCTAAATTTGGTCGTGAGAGTAAGAAACCCCGGCTTTTGTGATATGTGATTAGTTTTGAGGTGACGCACATGCTAGATGACGGGCGTGTGGGCGTGCACCATAGGAATTGTGACTTGGTCAATTCCATGGAACTGTATAGTTGAATAATCTGTTGATATCCATATATTTTCCACGTATTAGAGAAATCGAACTACAAATCATATTTAAACCATGTGTTGACACTGTAAGGACCCACAAAGGTCGTGTACATGTTGAGTAATCTGCTAAATGGTTATTTTGTGCTCAATCACAGTTTTACTTGCACATTACATCTCAGTCTCTATTGTTCATTATTGATGCATCATATCATTGTTGTTTGGGCTGCTTATCATAATTTCTGAGAGCCCGAGAGACTGGATAGGTTGATGACTGAGTGAGGCCGAGGTCCTGATTGTGAGGATATTTATGGGATCGGGCTGCACGCCGCAACATGTTTCATTGTTATATGCCATGATTGTCTTGTTATAGCGCTTGGGCTGAAGGAGCCCCTCTGGAGTCTGTACACACCCCCAGTGAGCGCAGGTACTTACTGAGTGCGAGTGCCGAGTGCTGAGTGATTGAGAGGAATGAGTGACTGTGAGGAAAGAGTGATTGTGAGGTTAGAGTAAATGGGAGGACTGAGTGACTGTTGATATGAGAGGATGTATTGATTTCATTATTGTTGCACTTCAGCTGTCATATATCACTGTTTTTGGAAAAATTCCTGAGAGATATTATCTTTTGTTTCAGTTGAACCTGATATGAAATTACTGTTCGGGTCTTGAATGTTAAACTTGAAAGCATGCCTACCTTCTTATGTTGGAAATTACTGTAATTGGACTTAGCTATGAAGCTCGTCACTACTTTCAGTTCTTTATTTAGTATTGTTACTTACTGAGTTGGTTGTACTCATACTACGCTCTACACTTTGTGTGCAGATTCAGGTGTTTTCGGACACAATGTGTGTTGATTCCTTCGCACATTTGATTTTTTGGAGATTCTGAGGTAGTTGCCGGTGTTTCGCAGACCTTGTCTCTCCTTCCCTATCTTCTTGTTTACTGTATTTGGTCTCAGACTATTATAGATCGTGTTTTCCAGACTTGTGATGTATAGATGCTCATGTACTCTGTAACACCCCGATAGTTGGGAGTTCCGCGTTATGTTTTGGGTTTTCTATCCCGTTTATGAGAACTCTTGCTATTAAATCTGTTTTTAATTCATTCTTGTTAAACGTGTTGGAAATATTTGTGAGAAGTCAGCTTGCCTAGTACCACGTTAGGCGCCATCACGACAGGTTAGGATTTTGGGTCGTGACAACTACAATTGAAAAATATAACCATTTGATTCCTTTTTATGGTAAAAAATATGGTATTTATTTTTTGTTTCTTTTGGATGATTACGAAATTTGAACTAAACACCTCTATTTGATAGCATGTTTAATTGTATAACCGCCATCTATAAGTTTGAGCGGTTAGAAATATTAAGGATAAAATAGTAAAAAAACTCAAACTAAAAGAATAAGCTGAAAAATTATTAGTTAAGGGTGACTAACTTATGATTTTTGGGTGATTTAATTTTAACTTATAAGCATTTATATTTTAGGCGTTTACCAAATGCAAAGTAAACCATAATATGATAATAAGTCAGTTTGACTATCTTAACCAGTAGACAATGTTAGATACTATTTAAGACAAATTTAGTAATGAATCTATAGCAAACGTTGTTTACTCGATTAAAAGATAAATTGATCCTCATCAACAATAAATAAAATAAAAAACTTAGTATAAAATAATACAAATTTAATCGATAGATACCATCTTTTACTATTTTTTTGCTCGTGATTTAAACGATTCCAATAATATTATTTCTATTGGCATAGGAATATAATTTTGCCGTTTTTGCACTATTGAGGACTCCTAATAAGTTTGAAGTTCCATATGAGGGCAAATTTACTTGAAGATTACTCCGATAAAATTTCTTGGAACATACTCCACTCATATATATAACGTATGCCTATAAAAAGAATCATATATGTCACGTATCTCATTAATTAAGAAAATCGACATGGCTGGTTAGCATTTTTTTTTAAACCTATATATTTGTTATTTGATTCTGTTGCTTGATTTTCTCCTCTTTATATTCTTGTGATCTTCTTTTTAATTTTTTATGTTCGTTGTTAAATATTTATGCGGAGGATCCACCTTGCGAGATACAGTTCGCGTGAATCCAATAACTTTTGTTCAAACAATGTATATGTGTTCGAAAAATTCACTAAATATCTATAAATATTTTAATGTGAAATCACTTACTATTAAAAATTTACTTGAGGTCATTAAGGGAACCCATAAATATCAAATTCTGAATCCGTCTCTGGTGCAATGGCTCCTTTATATACTTTTATTGTTTTGATCTAACATTATCCACTAATTAATTTTATGCCAGACGATAATCAGAATTCTAGAGATTCCAGTGACGGTGTTTTATGGGGTATGTTATAAAAGAGTTCCGTTGTAACATTATTAATGCCTTGTCTTTTAAGATATATTCATAATTTACAAGGACGATCAAAAATAAAATATAATTAACTAGTAAGCTCATCTACATAAAAAAATTTCGTAAGATCTTCTATAGATTTTAACAATTTATAGATCTTCAATAACTAATCTTTATTCTCTTGTTTATGATATTATTTTCTAGTAACCAAATATTTTTTTTAACAATTTTTGTTTAGAAATAGAAAAATACAAAGAGTTTTCTAATGGTACTTTGTTTTGTATTAGGTTTGTCATTTGGAGCTGCTTCAGCAATGGCTTCTGAATATGTCTATATAATTAAGATGATATCATCCACATTCATTACTAACTGCCATCACCGCATACCATTATTAACTACCACTACCACCATACTCACGTGCCTTCTAACCTACAAATTCAACGTCTTCCACATGACATGTCAAGCCCAAACCAGATAAGTACCATAAATCAAGATTAGTTATATTCCCCAAGGAGTTGATAAAGTGAGGAAGGTAAAACTTCAAACTCTAAGGGCTGATTTTGAAGTTTTAAAAATGAAGAAATCTGAATGCATTTTAGATTATTATTCAAAAGCGAAGGCTATTGTAAATCAATTAAGAAGATACGGGGAGGACATGGAAGATGTCTGTGTGGTAGAAAAGATCCTTCGCACTTTAACACCTAAATTTGATTTTGTGGTGTGTGCTATTGAGGAGTCTAAAGATTTAGACTCAATGATGTGGAGTAATTGGATGGTTCTTTATAGGCCCATGAAGAAAAGATCAAGAGGAAACAAGAAGTGTTGTTGGAGCAACTTCTTAAAACGCAGGCATCCTTTAAGGATTATGGAGGTGAAATAAGCTATCGAGGGGATGGATGAGGACGAGGTCGTGACGGTCATGGAACATGAAGAATTATTAGTAATAACTTCAACAATGAAGTTAAAATCCACCAAACATTCAGAGGTCGTGGTCGTGGACAAAGAGGAGGAAGAAGACGTGGCTATTATCAAGAAAATAATGGACAAAGGTATGACAAGACAAAAATTGAGTGTTATAACTGTCATAAATTAGGCCATTACTCTTGGGATTGTCGTAGCAATGTTGAAGAGAAAGCTAACCTTGTTGATAACAAGAAAGAAGAAGATGAGTCAACATTGTTGTTGGCACTTAAAGAAGAAGACATGGATGATTGTATCTCGTGGTATTTGGACAATGGAGCAAGCAATCATATGTGTGAATTCAAAGATAAGTTTGTCGAGATCAAAAAGTCGGTGAGAGGTAATATGTCTTTTGGAGATACCTCAAAGATTCAAATCGAAGGGATATATACGATTCTGATCTCCTGTAAAAATGGTGGCCACAAGTTAATTCAAGATATTTATTATGTGCCAAAATTAAAAATATTTTGAGTTTGGGCCAACTTCTTAAAAGGGAATATGAGATCCACATGAAAAATATGCATTTTTGGCTTAGAGATTTAAGTGGAATTCTAATTGATAAAGTTCATATGGCAAAGAATAATTTATTTTCTTTGAATCTTAAGACAATCGATGCAAAGTGTTTGAAGGCTAACGTGCAAGATGAATCATGGTGTTGGCACATGCGATTTGGGCACTTGAATTTTGAAGCGCTCAAATCAATGGGAGAAAGGAATACGGTTCATGGGATACCATCAATCAACCATCCCAATCAATTGTGTGAAGCTTGTCTTCTTGGAAAACATGCAAGGAGGAGTTTTCCGAAGGAGTCCATGTCAAGAGCAACCCTGCCACTCCAACTTATTCACACTGATGTGTGTGGGCCAATCAATCCACCTTCCTTTGGTAAAAGTAAATACTTTCTGCGATTCATTGATGACTTTAGTAAAAAGACTTGGGTTTATTTCTTGAACCAAAAATCTGAAGCTTTTGCTGCTTTTAAATATTCAAAGTAATTGTGGAAAAAGAAAGTGGCTATGAAATAAAAGCTTTAAGGTCCGATAGAGGAGGCGAATTCATGTCAAAAGAATTTAATGACTTTTGTCAGTCTCATAGGATTCGCCGTCCTCTAACAGTACCTTATTCACCCCAACAAAATGGAGTTGCAGAGAGAAAGAATCGAACGATTCTTAATATGGCTAGATGAATGTTGAAAGCTAAAAGTATGCCCAAGGAATTTTGGACCGAAACTGTTTCTTGTGCAACTTATTTGAGCAACAGGTCTCCAACAAGAAATGTTAGAGATTAAACTCCTTAAGAAGCATGGAGTGGAAGAAAGCCAAGTATCAAGCATTTGAGAATCTGTAGGAGCATAACATATGCCCATATACCATAGCAAGAGAGAGCGAAGCTTGACGATCGAAGTGTCAAGCATGTATTTGTTGGCTATGATACGAGTTCAAAAGGCTACAAGTTATACAACCCAAGCAACGGCAAGGTGGTGCTGAGTCGTGATGTTGAATTTGATGAAGAATTGGCATGGAATTGGGAAGCTCAGGAAAAAACTTCATATGATTTTCTTCCATACTTTGGTGATGAAGAAAAATCGGAGACCGTGGAACCTGTGCAAGATGTAACTCTACCTTCTTCACCAACTAATGTTGCATCTCCTTCTTCTCAAGAAAGTTCAAATGAACAACCGCAAAGGACGAGGAGTATTCATGAGCTTTATGATAACTCAGAAGAAGTTACTAATTTTGATTTTTTATATTGTCTCTTTGATGATAGTGAACCAATGAACTTTGATAAAGCTACTACAGACAAAAGGTGGAGACAATCCATGGAGGAGGAGATCTAGTCAATAGAGAAGAACAACACTTGGGAGTTAAAAACTCTTCCCAATGGTTATCGAGCAATTGGAATGAAATGGGTATACAAGGCAAAGAAGAATACTGATGGAGATGTGGAGAGATACAAAGCACGACTTGTGGCTAAAGGCTACAAGCAAAGGCACATCATTGACTATGAAGAAATCTATGCACATGTTGCCCGTATGGAGATGATTCATTTGCTGATCTCTTGAGCAGCGCAAATGAAGTGGAAGATCCATTAACTAGATGTCAAGTCAGCCTTCTTGAATAGTTATCTTGAAGAATAAGTCTATGTTGAACAACCATTGGGCTTTATGGTTAAATACATTGAAGATAAAATATTGCGGTTAAAGAAAGCCTTATATGGATTGAAGCAAGCCCCACGGGCATGGAATAGTTGCATGATCAAGTTGTGGATATTTTCACAAAGCCACTTAAGTTTGAAGATTTTCAGAGGTTGAGATCAAGAATTAGAATAAAAAAGAAAATCAAAATTAAGGGAAAAATTTGTGGGACCCATATACAAAGGCGTATCCAGGCTGATGGATATGGGTTCACATGAACCCATATTCCTCTCCCTAAACCATATATAATAATGCTATATTTCTTTAAAATTATTTAAATATATGTGTGTGAACCCATGCTCAGAGACTCCTAAGATGAAATTATTATTAAGTGCACCTCTACAAATGAAAGTGGCGGTTCAAATCCTACTCTGAACGGTCTTGATTCGGCAAGGAGTATAGATATATATGTGAAAATTACTAAAATTTTCAAAAAGAATATAATTTTGAACCTATAATTTCAAAAGTGTAATGGGTTCATGGTAAGAAGAGACTAAAGTTAAACCCGTCAAATGTAAATTCTAGATATACTTTTTTCACAATAGTGCACCCATCCTCTTGATATCCTGGATCCGCTTCTGCCCATATAACTAAGAGGATGTAAAAGAAAAAGAGAAAAAAATGATAACAAGTTGCAATAACAGCAAAACAAATAGCAAAACCAATATGTGCAATTGGTTTTGAACGGTGGAACAAGTTACGAAATTTGCAATATGCAAATTGTAAATCCAGCCCTTTGATTGGTTGGAGGAACGGTTCCTCACTGCTATAAAAGGAGGCTTCGCTATTCATTTCAAGTACACCAAAATCAGAAAGCACCATAGAGCGTAGAGAGAGTAATTCACAGATTGTAGTATGTGAGATAAGTAGAGGGTGAGAGTAATATTGTAGTGAGGTGTCATGACTCGCCACATCATCATACCACGTAGGTGCCACTTGGCGTATATTTTTGCCATATGGAAAGCTTACATAGGAAAGAGGCTAGAACTTGTAGGAAAGTTCTAGAGAAATATAGAGGTTTCTCTAGGAAGACCCTAGAACCCTATTAATTTGCTAGGAAAATCCTTGGAAGATTCTAGCTATGTAGAGAATTCTAGAGAGGGGTCTTACTTGTAAATAATAAGGGACTTGTGTAATAATTATTATTTAATCACTAGCCCCTAGGAGACTAGTGTATAAAGGGGGCCATTCATTTGTAATTCATCAAGCAAAACTATTAAGTTCTCTCTAATACAAAAGCTACCCTTGATAATTCTCTTGTGTTCTTCCTACCATTCTCTTAGCGATCTTGAGTGTGGCAAGGCTGATTTGGCATAGCAAGAATGTGAGCAGGTTATGCAAGATCACAAGCGAGTTGTCAAGTGCCGCTCGTGTACTTAGTTAACAACTAAGGACGTGACAGAGGTATTTAAAATAAAGAGTGTTATTTCTTTTGAAGGTGTAGTAGTCTCTTGACACTACCAAGTTGTAATATTATAGTATAATTATATTACTCACCTCGAGTATTATATTTTACACCGTTAAAAGATTTGGTGTCGTTGTTACTCTCCTGTATTATTATTATTTACCGTGGATATTATTCCTGGGCGGAATATTATTTTTCCCAACAGTTAGTACTCCTTCCATTTCAATCTAAATGACATATTTTCCTTATTAGTCCATTCCAAAAAATGACACATTTCTATTTTTAGAAACAGTTAACCTTAAACTTTTTATTTTACCCACTTTACCCTTAATGAGAAGTTTTTATAGCTATACAAATATTATGGCCCCGCGAAGCTTTTGCCTCTCAACCTTTTAGGACCACATGTTTCAAAAGTCTTCTGTTTTCTTAATCTTTGTGGCAAGTCAAACTTACATGATCTAAATTGAAACGGAGGGAGTAGTAAATATAAGCTCGTAACTTTGAAAAAATAATGAGTTCAAGGCTAAGAACACTAAAAGTTAAATTAATAGAGTTTAAATCGTAGATACGCCTCTATTGACGAGGCTCGCAAGAGATCAAGCGACAAAACATCATACCCAAAGTAAGTAAAGGAACGTTGCTGGGAGATAAATGACATTTTAGAACATATCGGGAGGTAAAACTTCTTAAGCTTATTTATCGTCCAAAAATAGTTGGCATATTATTTCTGAGCAAACAACTGCGGGAAGGTAGCCTAATCCTTAAGGAAAGAACTTTACACAAATAAACTTGGTTGATCTCGGAGGTATTCAGGGGCGGCTTAAAGGAGGTTTAATAGAGCTTTAGCTTTAAGGCCCTCAAAATTTTGAGGTCCAGAAATTTTTAATAGTAAATTTTATGATTTTATTTTCGCTTAAAAAATATTGAAATTTGTAGAAAAAATAAAAAGTACAAATTTCTAGTAAAAAAAAAAAAGAAAGAAAACTGTTTAATTTTTAAAAGTGGATATATTTTAGAACGTCGACTTAAACTAGTCAAATCTTCATAATATTAAATAATATTTCTTAAAACAACATCAAACATATTATTATAGATAAACGGCTAACATTTTATTAACTTGAAGTAAGTCTTACCAATATAAATAAAAAGATTACTATGTAAAGTTAACTACTTTATTTCTTTTAAGGATGTAGGGGGAAAAAGGCAATATTAATATTTTGCATATTTTGTGTATGTATGTGTCACGACCCAAAATTCAACTAGTCGTGATGGCACCTAACCCAACCCGCTAGGTAAGTCAATTATCAACTATCCAATTCAAATAATAATTATTAAAGCAATTTAAGTAAAGAAAAAAATCTGAATCTTATATATTCCCCACGAATTGGTAGTACACATCATGAGCTTCTAAGAATAGAGTATACAAAGCTGGTATGGAGTAATATATCATCTGTTTGAAAAGTACATAAACTGAGTTTTTATGAATCTAAGGCTACCATGAACAAGAGGCAGCAACAACCGGAACGCAAGTACATCTTCAGATGCAGCTCCCAACGAACACAGCAACATCAGCAGCTAACATCTGCACGCAAGGTGTAGAAGTGTAGTATGAGTATAACCGATCACATGTACTCAATAAGTAACAAATCTAACCTTAGGTTGAACGTACCAAGGTCGGGTCCACCACCAATAACCAACAACTGTTCATAACAACATAAAGCGAGTAGTAAAAGAAGTAACTCAAAGAATAAATGCTCAGCTACATCATGATTTCTGAAAATAGTTATGCCTTTCCAGTGTATCAGTGAAAATCCAAATAGTTTACCAAAAATATAAGTAAGTTTGAAAAACAGTAATTTTTTCAAAAAATCCTTTCAACAATAAATAAGATGTCTCATTTTCTTTCCAGATAACTAGTGGAAAATGCATCACTATGTCCATATGCCAAAAATGTATGAGAAGTCATAAATGACGTGATACCGTACAACATGAGAAAAATGCATCTCTATGCATGTATGTCAAATGTGCAAGTTAATGCGATGCAACTCAGTGATAAAATTATATGCATACTCTCAGAGTATCATTTCACTCAGTCCTCTCTGTCACTCAATCCTCACATTCACTCCGTCCTTACAGTCACTCAGTTCTCCCAATCGCTTGGCACTCGGTACTCGGCACTCGCACTCAGTATGTACATGCGCTCACTGGGGGTGTGTACAGACTCCGGAGAGGCTCCTTCAGCCCAAGCACTATAATCTGCACAGACAACTCACGTGCTGCACGGACAACTCACGGGCTGCATGGACAACTCACATGCTATAGTATCAATATATGTATCCGTACGGACAACTCATGTATCCGCACGGACAACTCACGTGCTATAATAAAGCCTATAAGGCCTGCTACAGGCTGGCAACCCCGATTCACATAATAATAAAGTATATAAAGCCAATATGGCCTGCTGCAGCGTGCAGCCCGATCCCATAATTATGCTCACAATCAGGCCCTCAGCCTAACTCAGTCATCAATCTCTCCAGTCTTTCGGGCTCACAATGTCATGAAACTAGCCCAAAATGATGATATGATGAATCAATAAATAGCAACAAAGACTGAGAGATGATATGAAATGAATGAACATGACTGAGTATGAAATTTCATTTTAATCAAATAATTCAAGAGCAATATGACCTCTGTGGGTCTCAATAATACTGGCACATAGCCTCGGCATGATTTTTAATATGATTCTCAGCTCAATTTCTTTAACACATAAAACTACATAGAAAATGCCAAGATTATTTGACTACAAAATTTCACGGAACTAATTACATCAAAATTTCTATGGTGCACGCCCACACGTCCTTCACCTAGCATGTGCGTCACCTCCAAACAATTCACATAATACGTATATTCAGGGTTAATACCCTCAGCTCCAAGATTAGAAGAGTTACTTACTTCGAACAAGACGAATCCAATGTTGAGCAAGCTAAACAATGCTCCAGAAATCCCATTCTGCACGTATCAACTTCTAAACGGCTCGAATCTAGCCACAATTAAGTTGATTAAGTCAATACCAATTATTGTAATCAATTCCATAAGGAAATACTAATTTTTCAATAAAAATCTGAAA
The DNA here is from genome assembly GCF_000715075.1 of Nicotiana tabacum. Taxonomy (NCBI): domain Eukaryota; kingdom Viridiplantae; phylum Streptophyta; class Magnoliopsida; order Solanales; family Solanaceae; genus Nicotiana; species Nicotiana tabacum. The sequence continues at coordinate 21,790,846 of NC_134094.1, read as the reverse complement.
TTAAATCAAAAGTTGCTCATGGGGACCACGACTCGGAATCCGACGAAGCTCATAAAATTCGACAACCCATCCAATTACAAATTCAACCATACTAATTTCACTCAATTCCGACTCCAAATCGATTTCAAAACTCAAAAATTCATTTTTATGAAATTATAGGAATTTCCTTCGATTTCTCTTGAAGATTCGATGATTTCCTCTCCAAAATCGTCCAAACCGAGCTCCAAAATACGAAAATGGGTGAAAATATCGAACCCTCGAACTTAAAGGGTTTTGTCCAGCACTTTCGCAGATGCGGACAAGAGGTCGCACCTGCGACCCTCGCTTCTGCAGAAAAATCTCGCTTCTGCGAGAACAGCTTGGCCAGCCATGATCGCTTCTACGATGCCTAGGACCGCATCTCCGGTCGCGCTTTTGCACAAAATTCGCCGCACCTGCGAAGAACCAGACCATCACCAGTCCTGCATCTGCGCCAACCCCGCCGCACCTGCGGCATCGCACTTGCGGTCAAGACCCTCACAGGTGCGATCACATCAGAGGCAGCAGTTCCAACATTTTTCTTAAGTCCGAATTTGATCCGTTAACCATCCGAAACTCACCCGGGACCCCAAGACCTCAACCCAATATACCGAAAAGTCCTAAAATATACCACGGACTAATTCCACTACGGACCTCCAAATAATTTTTCGAGCACGCTCCTAAGTTCAAAATCACCATACAGAGCTATTGGAATCATCAAAATTCAAATCTGAGGTCGTTTACACATAAATCAATATACGGTTGACTTTTTCCAACTTAAGCTTTTCATTATGAGACTAAGTGTCTCAATTCATTCTAAAATCTCTCCGGACCCAAACTATTTAATCGGAAAGGTCATAATACAGCTATAAAGCAAAAATGCATCTATTTAAAGAGGGAAAATAGAAAATAAGTTGGCACCTCTCTGTCACGACCCATGCCGATGGGCTGTGACGAGTGCCCGAATGCTACCTATCGAACACCCCTAAGCATATGTCTAAGATATAAACATGAAATAAGTGTAGGTTATGCCTAACTTCTGGGAATAAACTATTGTTTCATATGAACAACATACGTGGGAAACTATGCCCAAAAGACATACATACATATATATACGGTAGGGCGAGCCGACAAGGCCACATACTATCCAACAATACATGACTGCCTACAGACCTCTAACCGAGTGTACAACTGTATAGAGGATGGTACTGGGCCCCGTCATACCCATATGTATACAAAAGTATCGTACTAAAACTCAATAGCAGCTCCGAATCAAATAGAGCACACCAACTCTTGCTGAGCAAGGATCCTAAGATGGGGGACCGTTAGCATGTCTACCTGCACCTGTGGCATGAAACGCAGCCCCCCAGGCAATAGGGGCGTCAGTACGAATAATGTACCGAGTATATAAGGCATAAAAATTAGTATATAATAGACATGAAAGAAACATGGAGTAAAGAACTCAACCTGTAAATCTGAATAGATTTGTGAATCATGAAAATATTTATAATACCATGTTTATGCGTATAAATGTCATATCACCATGCATAAGTATATGCGTACATAACATCATCAAGCCTCTGAGGGCATCCCGTCATATCATCTCAGCCACTGTGGGCAAAATCATCAACGTATACCAGCTGATCAGGTAGTGGTCGTATATAACGCCATAACCTTTCCCCATATCTCATATATATATATATATATATATATATATATATATATATATATATATATATATATATATATATATATATATATATATATATATATAATATACGTGTATATAACGCCATCTGGTCATGGGTCAATGTACATGTATAAATGAATGCAATGCATAAGGAAGTAAGTCAATAAGATCACATGGAATGTTATAAAATCAATATGCCTTCGGATAAACTTTAGCAACTTACGTATTTTTCTGAGACCCATGAATAGAAGATATAATAATAGGACACATGGGGAATCAAGAACATAGGCACCCCTAGTATTTCTATGAATAGAGTCATTTATGAAAATTGTACATTTGCTCATTTCGTTTATATCATATGAATCATGCCAAAAAGAAAGAATGGATAGCCTTAACATACCTCAAGTCGTCAATGCAACTCAACAGCAAACTTACAACATCTAGCGTGCCAACCCTATAACAAAGAAATACGTGTACAACTTAGATGGCGGTGGTATATCACGTATCTCAAATGATAACTCGATTCTAAAATAAAACGGGCAGCATTTTCCCTGATGTCACTGCTCAATCAATCCTACTATAGGCGAGATACAAACACAATACAATCAACATCTCAAAAACAACCCAACTACAATTCGGTACCTTCAATACAACAAAACCCTCAAATATACCATAACTTACCCAATCAATAAGTTATCAATTAACCTGAAATTGCAACAACGAGCGACTACCCTACTACCCTACCACATGTGGAATTTCTCCACGCCCTTCATCCGTCCAAACTCCATAAATCAGCATAACAATAAGCCAACATGAGTAGACTAAAAAACAGTCCACTAAAAGTGAAATTAATCAAACTCACGACTTTCGATTACTGTCCCGTGAGTTCTAAATATTAGAAAAAGAATTTATCAATCTTCTTTGATATTTAAACACTTAAATACAGAAATTAGGCATTTTATTAACTATTAAATACATTCCAAAACTCAAACTACAAAGAAAAGGAGAGGCGATATAGCGATACTTACGTCGTATGGATCGTTCTGATGTTATCACTTCTCGATTTCGTACCCGGGATGTTAGTATTATTTGAAACACTATCAGAGAGCTCAAACACAGGTTCTATGGTGTTCTATGGGCAGGTTCTATGTAAAAATGAAGAGAGAGACGAGTTAAGACATATATATCAACTTTTGAAAAGTCAAAGAGGTGCTAGCTTGGCACCCTTTCATTCGCCCATCTTCCGGTACTTATATCTTTTTATCCAGATGTTGTATGAATGAACGGTTAAGAGTGTTAGAAACTACATTCCACGGCCTTCAATTTGGTATATAATATGTCTTAAAAAGACCTCATATAGCACACAAAATATATTTCTCAAAAATCTATGTTACAAGGCAAATCCGTAGACGATTTTTTTGCAACTTAATCCGATTTTCCAAACTTTATATTTTCTATCCAAACATCATATATAATCATATTATGACTTTAAAATCATTTAAATCATGATTAACAAGTCTCATATTCATTATACGTCACCGTGGGATGCACATGGTGTAACAATCTTCCCCCCCTTAGAAACATTCATCCTCGAATGTTAAACTCCCAGAGATCTATAGAAAATTTTGGCAGAGTCACCTCTATAACGATACTACTACCAACCTGTTAGATAGAAAACCCAACAACACAAAGCCACACAAAGCCACAATCATCAATAACACCAATGGCCTCACATGACCAATGACAATATCTAACATAAGAATCAAGTACCATATACGTACCTAAAGGCTGTGATGTCTCAGCCCGATCCTCCTCTGGAAGCGGAAACAAGTAAGGATACCTAGACTTCATGTCTTCTCAGCTTCCCAAGTCATCTCCTCCACATTCTTGTTCCTCCAAAGTACTTTAGCTGAAGCTACGTACTTAGTTCTCAATCTCCGAACTTGTCTATCTAGTACAGCAATGGGAGCTTCCTCATATAATAGCTGCTCTGTGACCTGAACATCGTCAACTAGAACGACTCTAGAAGGATCTCCAATACACTTGCAGAGCATAGACACATGAAAGACTGTATGTACAGACTCAAATTTGGAAGGTAAGTCTAACTCATATTCTACTTGGCCTACTCTGCGTATAATCTTATAAGGTCCAATGTACCGAGGGCTAAGCTTTCCTTTCTTACCGAATCGCATAATGCCTTTCATCGGTGATACCTTTAGGAATACCCAGTCGTCTACCTAAAACTCCAAGTCTCATCGTCGATTATCTGCATAGGACTTTTGACGACTCTTTGCTGCTAATATCCTTTCCCTTATAAGCTTAATATTCTCAACTGCCTGTTGTACCAACTCTGGTCCTACTTAGTTTCCCCAACCTCGAACATCCTATAAAAGACCTACACTTCCGTCCGTAAAGAGCTTCGTATGGAGCTATCTGAATGCTGGAATGATAACTATTATTATATGCGAACTCAATAAGTGGAAGATGATCATCCCAGCTACCCCTGAAGTCCATCACACAAGCCCATAGCATATCTTCCAGTGTCTGAATAGTACGCTCAGCCTGACCGTCTGTCTGGGGATGAAATGATGTACTAAGACTTACCTGAGTTCCCAATCCTTTTTGGAAGGACCTCTAGAAATTAGCTATAAACTGAGCACCTCTATCTGAAATAATAGATATAGGGACATCATGAAGTCATACTATCTCCCTAATATAAAGCCTTGCATAATCCTCTGTTGAATATGTAGTCCTGGCATGCAGAAAATGGGCTGATTTTGCAAGTCTATCAATAATAACCCATATAGAATCGAACTTACGCTGGGTACGAGGTAAGCCTATAATGAAATCCATGTTAATCACTTCCCATTTCCAAGTCGGAATCTCTATAGCCTGCAATAATCCACCGGGTTTCTGATGCTCAATCTTAACCTGCTGATAATTAGGGCACTGAGCAACAAACTTTGTTCTATCCTTCTTCATTCCGTTTCACCAGTATATTCCCCTGATATCATGATACATCTTTGTCGCTCCTAGATGAATAGAATAACGAGAATAATGAGCTTCTCCCATAACCTGCTGGCGCAACCCTTCCACATCAGGAACACATAATCGACCTCGATATCTAAGGATTCCATCTCCTGTAATCTCAAATGTTGTCTTCTCTGTTTGAGGGGTTGCATCTCTTTAGTGAGCTAGCACAAGATCTTCATACTGGCGTTCCTTCACTTCAGTTACTAGAGAAGATGTTACCGTATCATGAATAGTAACTCCGGTATCACCTGAGTCCAGTAATCGAACTCCAAGACTAGCTAGTTGATGAATCTTATAGGCTATCCCACACTTCTTTACATATAAATATGACAGGCTACCTATACATCTATGGCTGAGAGCATCAGCTACTACATTCGCCTTCCCCAGATGGTATAAAATATCAACGTCATAGTCTTTCAGTAGCTCCAACCATCTCCTTTAGCGTAAATTCAATTCCTTTTGCTTGAAGATATATTGAAGGCTCTTATGATCCGTATAGATATCAACATGAATACCATATAAATAGTGCCTCCACATCTTTAGTGCATGAATCACCGCGGCTAACTCTAAATCGTGGGTCGGGTAATTCTTCTCGTGGTTTCTTAGTTGTCTAGAACCGTAAGCGACAACCTTACCATGCTGCATCAATACACAACCCAATCCAACGCCCGAAGTGTCACAATATATATTATAACCATCGGTCCCTTCTGGAAGTGTCAGAACCGGCACTGAAGTCAATCTGTCCTTCAATGCCTGGAAACTCTGATCACAAGCATCAGTCCACTGAAACTTGGTTGCCTTCTGAGTCAAATTTGTCAATGGTGCTGAAAGAGAAGAAAAACCCTCTACAAATCTCCTATAATAACCTGCCAAACCCAGCAAGCTACGAACCTCTGTCGGTGTCATGGGTCTAGGACAAGTCTTCACTGCCTCAATCTTCTGTGTATCAACCTGAATACTCTCACCTGAAATAATATGTCCAAGGAAAGCTACAAAATTCACATTTGGAGAATTTTGTGTACAACTTCCTTTCTTGTAGAACTGTGAGCACAGTACGCAAATGATTTACATGCTCAGCCTCTGAACGAGAATAAACCAAAATATCATCTATAAATACAATCACGAACAGATCTAGAAAGGGTTTGAACACACGGTTCATCAAGTCCATGAATACTGCTGGGGCATTGGTGAAACCGAACGACATAACACGAAACTCAAAATGCCTGTATCTGGTCCTGAATGCTGTCTTCGAAATATCCTTCTCTCTAACCCTTACCTGATGGTACCATGACCTCAAGTCTATCTTTGAGAAACACCTGGCACCCTGCAACTGATCAAATAAATCATCAATCCTCGGGAACAGGTACTTATTCTTGATCGTCGCCATATTCAACTGTCTGTAATCAATACACATCTGCAAGGAACCATCTTTCTTTCTCACAAATAACATAGGTGCTCCCCACGGTGATGTACTGGCTCTGATAAAGCCTTTTTCAAGCAAATCCCTCAGTTGTTCTTTCAACTCTCTCAGCTCTGCAGGTGCCATTCTATAAGGAGGAATAGATATCGGTTGAGTATCTGGTAATGTGTGAATAGCAAACTCAATCTCCTTCTACGGCAGAAGGCCTGGAAGCTCATCGGGAAATTTATTAACTACTGGGATAGATTGAAGAGTCGGTGACTCTGCTTTCACATCCTGTACCCGAACTAAGTGATAAATATAGCCCTTTCTAATCATCTTCCTTGCCTTGAGATAGTAAATAAACCTACCTCTTAACAATGCAGTATTACCTTTCCACTCCAGAATTGGCTCCCCTGGAAAGTAGAACCGAACCATCTTTTATCTACAATCAACGTTAGCATAACAAGAAGCCAACCAATCAACACCCATTATAATATCAAATTCCACCATATCTAACTCAATTAGGTCTGATGTTGTAGAACGACTATGAACTACTACTATACAGTCTTTATATACCCGTCTAGCTATCACTGGGTCCCCAACAGGTGTAGACACCTCAAAAGATTCAATCAACTCAAGTTCTATCCCAAACTTACTAGCAACCAACAGAGTGACGTACGATAAGGTGGAACATGGATCAATCAATACATATACATCATATGAAAAGAATGATAATATACCTGTAACAACATCAGGTGATGACTCGTGATCCTGTCGACCCGCTAAGGCATAGATAAGATTTTGAGGACCGCTCGAGCTAGATGCTCCACTTCTGCCTCTACCACGACCAGCTGGTGCCTGTGAACCTTGCCCAGGGGGGCGTACTGATGCTGATGAACTGGCTACAGATCTCGTTGGCTGAACTATACCTGCACCACCTCTCGTCAGACAATCTCTCAAAACGTGGCCTGGATAACCACAGGTATAACAAACACCCAACCTTATAAGGCACTGCCCGGCATGCTGCTTACCACACTGAGCACATCATGGAAAGGGTTGCCTCATCTGACTTGACTCACCCCTATACTGAGAACTAGAGGCCCTGCAACTCTGACTGGGCCCTGAATATGTGGAACGATCAAATCTCCTACCGACAGACTGAGGGGGTGCACTAGCCGATGGCTGGGCTGGATACCGAGGGTACTGTTGTCTCTGACCACCTCGAAACTCACCAAAAGGACCTGAAAGTCTCGCTCTCTTACTCTTGCCCCTATCATGCTCACGATCGGCCCTATGCTTCTGCTTACGCTCCTCTACACCCTGAGTGTATGCCTGAATACGAGAAATATCAATGCCTGGATGAAGTGAGACCGACATACAGTCATTAAGCAGGTGCGACTCCAACCCTATCATGAACTGGTGAACCCGATCCTCCATCTTAGCTACAATTGTGGGAGCATACCTAGCCAAAGAAACAAACTGAAGGCTGTACTCCCGAACACTCATATTACCCTGTCGAAAGGTTAAGAACCTATCAACTCTGGCCCGTCTAAGCTCTGGTGGCAAATAATGATGAAGCAAAGCCTGTGTAAACTCCTGCCATACTGCTGGAAGGGCATCCTTACCTCTAGACAACTCCCAAGACTCGTACCAATTAACTACAACATCCCGAAGTCTATAGGAAGCTAGCTCAACTGACTCAGTCGTAGTGGCCTTCATTACCCTCGAAGTCCTCTGCATCTTATCGATAAATACCTGAGGGTCCTCGTTTGGATTTGCTCCAATGAATATCGGAGGGTCCAAATTAATGAAATCACGAACCCTCGCGCTGGTGGCCCTATCTGTATGACCGATACCTACCTCCTGGCGCCAAGCCTGTGCGGCCACTAATCGAGTCAATAGTTGAATAGCATCTCTCATCTCCTGACCCGGTGCATCTGGCTGAGGAATTGGGGGTACTGGGGCTAGCGCTGGAGCTGGTGCCCCTCAGATCTCCTTCGGATAGGGTAGGATATATGAAGTCTGAGATGGAGTCTCATTATGTGACTCTCCCTGAGCACTGGTAACTCTTGGCACTCTACTTGTAGTCTCATTATCCACGGACTTGCCCTTCTAGGCAGTTGTAGCCTTCTTGGGTATCACTGAAAACATAACATACCGTTAGGAAAATAAATTCTTATATCGCACGATCTAAAATAAGAAGGGAGGGTAACATCCTATATGTCCTGTAGCCTCCTGTTTATAAGTGTGGTTCACAACACACTCATAAACAAGACTCTACTAGACACAGTCTGTAGACAGACCTAGGATGGAACTGCTCTGATACCACTTTTTTCACGACCAATGCCGATGGGCTGTGACGAGTGCCCGAGTGCTACCTATAGAACACCCCTAAGCATATGTCTAAGATATAAACATGAAATAAGTGTAGGTCATGCCTAACGTCTGGAAATAAACTATTGATTTATATGAACAACATACGTAGGAAACTATGCCCAAAAGACATACATACATATATATACGGTAGGGCGAGCCGACAAGGACATATACTATCCAACTATACATGACTGTCTACAGATCTCTAACAGAGTGTACAACTGTATAGAGGACGGGACTGGGCCCCATCATACCCATATGTATACAAAAGTATCGTACCAAAATTCAATAGCAGCTCTGGATCAAATGGAGCACACCAACTCTCGCTGAGCAAGGATCCTAAGATGGGGGACCGTCAGCATGTCTACCTATACCTGTGGCATGAAACGCAGGCCCTCAGGCAATAGGGGCATCAGTACCAATAATGTACCTAGTATATAAGGTATAAAAATTAGTATATAATAGACATGAAAGAAACATGGAGTAAAGAACTCAACCTGTAAGTCTGAATAGCTCTGTGAATCATGAAAATATTTATAATTTCATGCGTATGCGTATAAATGTCATATCATGCATAGGTATATACGTACATAACATCATCAAATATATATATATATATATATATATATATATATATATATATATATATATATATATATATATATATATATATATATATATATATATATATATATATATATATATATATATATATATATATATATATATATATATATATATATATATATATATATATATATATATATATATATATATATATATATATATATATATATATATATAACGCCATCTGGTCATGGGTCAATGTACATGTATAAATGAATGCAATGCATGAGGAAGTAAGTCAATAAGATCTCTTGGAATGTTATAAAATCAATATGCCTTCGGATAAACTTTAGCAACTTACGTATTTTTCTGAGACCCATGAATAGAAGATATAATAATAGGACACATGGGGAATCAAGAACATAGATACCCCTAGTATTTCTATGAATAGAGTCATTTTTGAAAGTTGTACATTTGCTCGTTTCATTTGTATCATATGGATCATGCCAAAAAGAAAGAATGGATAGCCTTAACATATCTCAAGTCGTCAATGCACTCAACAACAAGCTTACGACATCTAAGCGTGCCAACCCTATAACAAAGAAATACGTGTACAACTTAGATGGCGGTGGTATATCACGTATCTCAAATGATAACTCGGTTCTAAAATAAAACGGGTAGCATTTCCCCTGATTTCACTGCTCAATCAAGCCTACTATAGGAGAGATACAAACACAATACAATCAACAGCTCAAAAATAACCCAACTACAATTCGGGACCTTTAATACAACAAAACCCCCAAATATACCATAACATACCCAATCAATAAGTTATCAATTAACCTGAAATTGCAACAACGAGCGACCAGCCTACTACCCTACCACATGTGGCATTTCTCCACGCCCTTCATCCTTCCAAACTCCATAAATCAGCAGAACAATAAGCCAACACGAGTAGATTACAAAACAGCCCACTAAAAGTGAAATTAATCAAACTCACGACTTCCGATCACCGTCCCATGAGTTCTAAATATTAAGAAAAGAATATATCAACCTTCGTTGATATTTAAATACTTAAATACAGAAATTAGGTATTTTATTAACTATTAAATACATTCTAAAATCCAAACTACAAAGAAAAGGAGAGGCGATATAGTGATACTTACGTCGTATGGATCGTTCTAATGTTATCGCTTCTCGATTTCGTACCCGGGATGTTAGTATTCTTTGAAACACTATTAGAGAGCTCAAGGACAGGTTCTATGGTGTTCTATGGTCGGGTTCTATGTAAAAATGAAGAGAGAGACGAGTTAAGACATATATATCAACTTTTGAAAAGTCAAAGAGGTGCTAGCTTGGCACCCTATCATTCGCCCATCTTCCGGCGCTTATATCTTTTTATCCATATGTCGTATGAACGAACGGTTAAGAGTGTTGAAAATTATATTCCAAGGCCTTCAAGGTAAATCCGTAGTCGGTTTTTCTGCAATTTAAATCCGATTTTTTCCAAACTTTATATTTTCTATCCAAACATCATATATAATCATATTATGACTTTAAGATCATGATTAACAAGTCTCATATTCATTATACGTCATCTTGGAACTCACATGGTGTAACACTCTCTTTGGCCAAGAATCCTATTTGCAAATAACTCTGGTTTAACCAATTTGCGTCACCAAAGATCGGGTAAGGGCTCAAATTACCTCAAAGAGAAAGTGTTAGGCACTTTTTGAGGTCCACAACTGTGGGTCCCGACCGAACTTGAATTATATGAATTAGTCAAATAGTCAGAGAGAAAAACAAGAAGTTTGAAAAAAAATCATTATTAGAAAGTTCTTGAGTAAACACAGATAATTGGTTTAAAGACAAGATGGGGGGTCCTAACTTTTTTAGCCTAAATGATCACCTCGTGCAACATAAATAATACTTCGTAACTCCCTCGAGGTGGGGTGTTACTCGTATTATTCAGCGGGCACAGACTATCATCTCCTGCTACACGATTACTATCTTTAAGCTTTTACCTAAAGCGCATTAGTTGATTCTAAACAGTGCCCTATGCGTGCACTACCCGTCCCATGCCTATGGCCCAGGAGGTGTTTGGACCTCTATTTTGGACGGTTTCTAGACTTAGCTTGGGCTGCTCATAAATAATAAAATTAGGCGACATACAAAACAAGTTGGACTTCATGTAAAAGCAATTAAGGGCTCAAGTTAGCCTCCACACTTAGACAACAAATGCACGCGACCAAATTTTCACATTAAACGTTAGACAATTTCAGGATTGAGGCAAATTAAAGCTATTGGACCCTATAGACATGGTTTCTATGTGACCTTGGGATTCGAACATGCAGGAAGTTTTGTATGCAAAGTATAATTTCTAAGTGACTACACAGTTGCCTACTAATTACAGGTTATAAGCGATTAAACCTATAGACATGCTATCTAGATGATTTACGCACTAATTGGCAGTGATAATAACAGGAGATATTCAGAATTACCCAGTTTGATCCTACATGCATGCTTTCTAATAGCGGCAAAGTTAAGCAATGAAACAGTATTGAAAGTTCAATTTTAGCACTTAAAGCAAGATTTCTATGATTAGCGATTGAAACTGATTTTCTCCTATAGTCATGTTTCCTAAATGAGCAATTATAACAACAACACATTAACCAATTATACCCTATAGCATGATTTCTAAAATGCAGATTTGGTAGAACATAAATTAACAGAACCCTATGGTCGTAGCACCTAATGAATATGCTGTAATGCACATTGAGACATTGGTCATTTTATTTTCTATAGGCATGACATCTAGCATGTAGAAACAGAATATGTTAAACGAATTAAATACCTATAGGCAGGTTATCTAACACACACAATAGCAGAACATGTTCGAGCAAAGTAAACACCTATAGACAGGATTTCTACCCGTTTCATGCAAATATTAAAATAAATCCCTATTCCCAATTTTACTAATATCCCAATTATTATTATAATATTATTACAAGCCCAATGAGTGAAATAAATTACAGAATTACAGAATAGCTATAGTGGGCCTAAGGCAGGCCCAATGTATACCTAGCCTAGCTAGGCCTTCAACACAGTTTCACAACAGCCCAGAAACAATCTCCATTCACACAAAATAGCCCACATCCAGTAGCTATCAAAAGTCCCAGAGGTATAGCCATTTACACAAACCAAGTGGTTTATCCAGTAGGTGAGAAGAGGGGGCAAAGTTGAGCAATTAGGAAAAAGGTGGCAAAGAACCTTGGACCCTAGTGTGTCAGAGTTCCCAAGGGCTTCAAGAACCCAGGGCAGTGCTTACGCTAGGGAGGTTGATAGAGGAGACTTAGGGGAAGGGCTTTGGCTTTCAGCCATCCCCAGAATTAAACAAGAAACAACCAGTGAAAATAGTAGTAGGGTAATAGGTTTGGAAAACATTTGCAATCTTATAAGATAATCACATAATGAACTTCAAAAGCAAATTTACACATTGGGCAGGGTGACATATGATAAGGAACAAGGAGTCTGGGATTGCAAGTTAACAGGCAATGGTATTAGACTATTAAAACCAAGTAATGCAACTAATTTAGGACTTAAGGGATCATATTATACCAAACACAGGAGTTAAGCAATATAATACAAACATGATCAGGTAACATAAAGAGTGTCAGTTAAGGCAGACTGGTTTTAAAGGATCACAAGTTGTCAGAGGTACAGATTGGATATGGCAAGAATACATAGGGTGATAACCATAGTCATAAGAGCATATAACATTCAGAGTAAAGGTCTTAAACAAGTTAAGGCATACTAATAACATCAAATTGGTCATTAGAAGTTCAGAATTAGCCAAAGAACATAGATTGAAGCATATAGTCAAAACAGATTTTTCAGGTTATCACTAACTAAACTAAGCGTGCTTCATTTTGTCTAAATTAATTAGGCTAGGTGCAAAGCATTATTAAGCTAGCAATCACAAGCAGAATTAGGCAGAAAGGAGTCAAAGAAATACATTAGATCATGCAGTTCAGAGAACATGCTAATTAGAACATAATAAACATTGCGAAAGTTAGAAACTAACCAGTGACTGTGCAATAAACAAGAAAAAAATTGCAGTAAGGACCCAGAGTCCTGAATGTGTCAAGTTCCAAGGGTTTCAAGAACCCAGGTAGTGCTCACACCCAAGAGAGGTCAGAAAAAGTAGAAGTCTGGTGGCCTTGGCTTTTAGCCGGCCAAGAACCAAACAGAATCGAATAGTGAACAAGTATAGAGTAGAAAACTTCAGCTTTTAGTGAATGAATAGTGATTCCAGTTCTGTCTAAAGGGGGAACGGGGATGGGTTTATATAGTGGTAAAAATTCAACACACAGACAAGGAAAAAAATCAATCAACCTCAAAAGAAAAGGAAAGAATAACATGCGAAATTGATTCAGAATCAATTTAGGAGAAGTCAAGCAACCCTAGTTTTTAGGAAAATAAATATTACCAGAATATACACAAAAATAATAACATAGGATGAATATAGACCCAAATAGCACTAAATATCAGAGGGTCAAACTAATTTTGGTCCGATTTAAGAAAATCTGAAAACCCTAATTTTAGGGTAAGACAAATATTAACAAAAATATAATAAAAATAGACCATAGTAGAATATAGGACAAATATGGACATAATAATACTTAAAATCAGAGAATCGAACCTATTTTGGTTCGATTAAAAGAGATCTGAAAACCCTAATTTTAGGGTAAGTAAGAATCCATAAGAGATACACAAATATGCGTACTTACGCAAGATGATGAATGTAGACAGAATATCAGAAAAGTCGAGGATTTGAACCGATTTTGGTTCGATCCTTATGTGATTTTCTTTACATGTCTAGGCAAGCAGTATAGAAGAAGAACCAGTACCAAAGAGAGGCCGTATATGGCAAAGGGTAGCCATAGAATCCCATATCGTGTGGGATTAGGAGAGATTTTAGGGGGCGGCGGCTAGGGTTCTTAGGAGGGAGAAGGGAGGTGGGATATGAGGGCAGCAGACGGTGGGAAATGATTAGGATTAGGGATGAGGGTGGTAATTAAAAGGAAAGGTTTAATCTGGGCCATTGATCTCAGAGATCAACGGCCACGATTAGAGGGGAACTGGGTCGGGTGGTTAAAACGGGTCGCAACCGGGTTCTGGGGTTGGGTTAATTGATTTGGGCTTGGGGTTATTTGGTCTAGGGTATTAAATTTTGGGCCAGTAATTGGTCCGAAAATAGGTAGGAGTTTAGACTAGTTTTTAAATACCTAATATTTAATAAAATAATAATTTATAAAAGTAATTAATAAATAACAAAATATTATTTGTGCACTAAAATGATTAAAAATAATTACTTAACATTATAAAAATATAAAGAGTCATTTTCGCATAAATAATGTAATTATACATGAATATGGGCTATTATTGCAAAAATGTGCAATTAGCCCTAGAAATGCAAATGTAATTTAAAAATGTAAAAATGCACTGAAAATATTTAAAACATCATGTTGGTGTAAATGATAAGTTTGGATGATTAAATCATCATAAAAATAATTTGAAAGATAATTATTGGATATTTATACAATAAAATGCAGAAAGAAATTGATTTAAAGTCCTTAAAAATTATGGACAATTATGAAAAAGCTTGTATAGGTTTATAAACTAAATTATAATGCAAATATACTATTTTGAAAGTGTGAACAAGATAAAAAAACAATGGTATATAGGGCATTTTATATTTTGACAAAAATTCATTCATCAATGCATTCCACATGAGACTTGTGAACACAAGACAGACCATAAAAACATACTATTGTCTTATTTTGTTCATATGAAACACTCAACATGATTGTCGAGTAATAATAATGCTTATCAAAAGTTGAATTTAATTGATTGTTGTGCGGTTGATGGTGAAATAGTTATTTTTCGGTTTCTTCTTTTTTGTTTTGTTTTCAACCAACAACACCCTATTTAGTAGTAGGCTGTGATATTTCCATAGGAGCTCTTTGAGGTTTTGATTGATCACCTGGTGAAAAGGTTCACATGTAGAATACTCTATCTATGGTGAAAAGTAGTATTATCTTTGTGCATATATGTTGATAATGTATAGACAAAGAGAACCTTATGCGATTAAGTTGTATATTTTTTGGTTTCACATTTGAGATGTTAAAATATGCGGTTCAGCGAGTTATATTTTTCATGTTTTTTCTTTCTCATAGGCTAATTTTCAAGAAGAGCTGCCAATAATTTCAATTGGGAATATGTTAAAGCTATGTGGAAAAGCAACATGCATGAAGATGAGCCAGAATGTAGGAATGTATTAACTGGCTCGGTTGAGTCAATGACTAGGTTCAACTCATTTGGATTACCAAGATCTTAATTATCAAAATTCAAATAAAACTATGCATCCTTCTATTTCTTAACTCTCATAGTTGTTCCTTCTCTTTATATTTATTTCTTTTTGTTGGTTCTTAATTCTCTTTTATTGTTCCTTCTCTTTGTATTTCTTTCCTTTTTAGTCAATCTTCTCAAATTAATGTCCACAGTCCAGTTGGTGCAAGGGCATTTGGCAATTCTTGAATGTTGAAGGATTTTTCAATGTGTTTAAAAATTTCTTTAAGGCTCGAATATTGTATGTATATCTATGAATGAGTACTTGATTTGAAGTTAATTTTTGTTTTAAAATTGAAGTTAAAATAATTGTACATTTAGTGGTATGTGGATATGTACTTCGCTTGGCAAAAAGAATAGTTTGTGATTTTCAATACTTGTGAGTGAATTTAACTATTGGTCGTTTGGTTTTCTTTATGTTTTTAACCAATGGAGTTGACTTTAGAAGGAACCTCAGAGTAGTTCTCTCTTGGAATAACCCAATGATGGTCTGCCTTACGGAGACAAAAATGCAGGAATCAGCCCATGAGGCCCTAATTGACGAGTTTATTCAGGTGTAATAGTCATGCTATGGAGGGAACATAAAATTGCACAAATGGACCCCATTGCAGTTACCAACCAGGAGATCCATGTAAATGTTCAGGTTAGTCTCTCAGCCCAACCCTGAATTCTATCAATTGTTTATGCCAGCACTAGGTTTAATGATAGAAAAATTCCGTGGGAAACTTAGAACAACTATGAGCATCCCATAATCAACCCTGAATCTTATGTGGTGATTTTAATGAAATAACTTCGGTTGCAGATAAATTTGGTGGTAACCCTATTAATAAAAAATATGCATTTGCACTGATTACTTATCTATAAATTAACATGATGGACCTTGGCTTTACTGGGTCCGGATTCACATGAAGTAACCTAAGAAAAGTTAAAAGTAACCTAATTCTAGAAAGATTAAACCGTTTCCATGCAAACCCCTTATGGCTTAGCTTACACCCAGACTCTACCATCACTCACCTCCCTCGAACTCATTCAGACCACTGCCCTCTGCTACTTTCTCTCTCGAAAAATACCAGGTCAAATAACTTATTTCGCCTCAAAATAATGTGATTTAGCCACCCTGATTTTAGAGGTATTATAGCCCAGTATTGGCATAACTAATATTTTTTTAAAACATCTCCAGGAATGGAATAAGTCAACCTTTGGCAATATGTTTCACACTAGCTAAAAAGGCTCTTCTAGCTAGACTAGCGTGACTACAAAATATTGATACTGCCCGTAAAATCTTCTTTCACCAAAATCTAGAGACCGGCCTCCCTTATCAGTGCAACTTGGTCCTAAAAAATGAAGAAGATTTTTGAAAATGAAGATGCCAACACTAATTCTTCCATATTTTCACTATTCAATGGCGTAGACGTAATAAGATTTTAGGGTTAAATGACTCCGTAGGTAACTGGACTTATAACCAAAAAGAGATAAAATTCATAATTCTAAAACACTACCATGCAATTTACTCCACTGAGCTAAAGTCTAGTTCCAATCTCCCCCATGAACTATCGCCTTTTGAGTATGCCCTCTCCGATGAGGACATACTTCACTTACCAAGACCCCTTTCTGAAGTGAAAATCCATCGGGCCATTAATTCATTCAAACCTTTTAAAGATCCTGGTTCGGAGGGTCTTCACCCAATATTTTTTCAAAAATACTGGTCTGATACTAAGTTAGCTATAATACAAATTTACAAATTAAAGATGCATTTGCCTCCTCCATCATACCTCTAGAGATTAATAACACCTTTGTTACTCTTATACCAAAAGTGAAGAACCACAAACATATCTTATAATATAGATCAATCAGTCTTTGCAACACTATTTACAAAACCATCACTAAAATTATTGTTAATAGAATTCGTCCCTTCCTTAAACACCTAATCAGTCACACCCAATGCAGCTTTGTTCCGGAAAAGCGAGCCGTTGATAATGCCATCATCGTTCAAGAAGCAATCCAATAATTTCAACACATGTCAGGTTGCACGGGCAACATGATGCTTAAGCTAGACCTTGAAAAAGCTTTTGATAGACTCGAATGGTCCTTCATCCGTAAATCACTCTATAATTTAGGTTTTTCCGCCATTTTCATTAACCTCATCATGAATTGTATCTCGTCTCCTTCCATTTTCATCATGATAAATGGTAAGCCCACAAATTTTTTCGAACCATTGAGAGGCATACGCTAAGGAGACCCCTTTGTATGCAATCTTTGACCCACCTAATTGACCAGGCCACCCTCAACGAATACTGAATACCAGTTAAGATTAGTAGATCAGGACCACCAATTTCACATCTACTATTTGCTGACGGCCTTATCTTATTTTCTCGAACTGATATATAAAATGCCAGTACGATTATTAATATATTCAGCTGCTTGTACTTTCAGTCGGGGTGAAAAATAAACTTCTCCAAATCGAAAATCTTCTTCTACAAAAATGTTCCCATGAACACCCAAGTAGTTTTAACAAATGTGCTCAACATTTGCTCATCTACAAGTTTTGGCAAATACCTTGGCTTTCAACTTTCAACTTATTTCCCTAAAGGTACAGATTGCAAATTCATTCTTGATAAAATGAATAATAAGCTATCAGGTTGGAAAGCTAAGCTATTAAATCTAGCGGGCTGAACTACCCTTGTCTACTCAGTACTAGCCAATATCCCTAACTACTCCATGCAACACAACCTACTACCAACTTCTACTAGAAACCACATCGACCGCATTTAATAAAACTTCCTTTGGGGTTCCACCTCTGAAAGAAGGAAGATACACCTTGCCAATTGGGATGTAGTCACCAGACCAAAAAACTTTGGGAGATTGGGCCTATAAAAGACGCATGAAAAAAATTTGCAATGCTAGCAGGGCTTCTATGGCGTTTCAACATCAACATAAATACTTTGTGGGCTAAAGTTCTCAAAGCAAAATACATCCAAAACATATGTAAAGGGATATACCAAGTAAAATCAACTGACTCCTATGTATGAAAAAGTATGACCAAAGCCCATGGTCTCTTTCAATCAGGGTTCTCTTGGAGCATAGGTGATGGAACTACCATCAACCTCTGAAATGATGACTGGCTACCAAATAACAACTGCCTCCGCAAATCCATCCAAGGTCCCATCACCCACATGGAAGAAGAACCCATAGTCTCTACAATCATATCCAACCACTCTTGGACTCTCGACAGGATCTCATTAATATTACCATCTGCTATCATAGACCAAATACACCTCACATACATTCCATTCTCAACCCACAAACCAGACCACTCATTTTGGAACCAAAAAGCTCTTGGTAACTTTACCACCAAATCAGCTTACCTACTTCAACTATAGATCACAAACCAACTCCCTCCGACCAGATCTACCAATACCTCTTGGATTTGGCGTATCAAGTACTTAAATAAGTTTAAATTCTTTCTCTGGCTACTGCTCCGCCAAAAACTCCCTACTAGGGACTTTCTATACAAAATAAACATACTCCAATCAAACTTTTGTCACTTCTGTCCTGATTTAATGGAAGACATCCACCATATTTGTTTTTACATGGATAAAATCCAGCTACTTATGGCCTTTGTTTAATATACCCATACCTCAACAACACAACCTTGACACATGGCACAAGGAAATGTGTAAAAAGGACACCACCATCAACACACCTAACGCTACTATATACTCCACCCTACTACCATTCCTCCTTTGGAACATCTGGGTTAACAGGAACTCCAACCTGTTCAACCACACATCTGCTACTACTTGCTAAAAAACATCATCTTGCAAGTCTCAGAATTCATATCACTCACCACGACCATAGCTTCCTCAAACCCCAGACACCAAGTCCCAATCAAATGGCTACTGCCACCTCCAATGCTTTACAAGCTCAACATCGATGGTGCTTTTGAATCAGATAACCACACCAGTGGTATATAGGGGCTGATCAGAGACCACACGAGCTCATGGGTCGTGGGGTTCGCACAGAGCGCGATTGCAACATCTGCCTTACATGCTGAGCTGCTTGCCCCATTAGCAGGGCTGGAAGTTGCTTTCACAAAGAATCTCTTTTCAATTGTAATTGAAACAGATTCCCAGGTATTATGCAATTTGTTTAATTCCCAACAACATCAATACTCACATCTTATTGCTGATTGTTGTTTTTTTCTTGATGTTGTGGGACTGGATGCGATAACTCATATATATCGGTAAGGAAATTATGTGGCTAGCGCTTTAGCAAAATATGGATGAACCACATGCATCTAGCAACAATGGAAGTGGACAACACTATATTCTGGGAAACACCTCCGCACTTTATTTTATATGCTTTCAGTAATGACAGATCGGAAAGAGTCGCTATGCGATCTCTCCTTGCTATGTAATAACTGAATCATATGCTTTTCTTTTAGTTATGAAGTACTCCTTTCTTTAGCAACAAAAAGAAAGTTTCTTTAGTTTTCATTTTATGTTTCTTTTTCTTTTTTGAATAGAAGAAAATACATATACACATATTTAAAAGTGAAATGTTTTTCATATAAACTCTAAATCCAATGAAAATATTGTATTTGTAATTTAATCTATTAATAAAGTTAATATTTATATGCATAAACAAGAAATTCTTTATCTATTCTATCACAACTAAACTTATAGAAAGTATTATTTTTAAATTTACTGATATCTTTTCAACCGCACGTAGCGCGGTAAATTCACTAGTGTATATATATAAATTTGACTATCATAAAGTTTAAGACCCTTTATTAAAGCTTAGCTTTAGACCATTAATTTTATTAAGCCGCTTTAGAAGATATTATGCTATTC